>NC_135668.1:21354321-24343997 GCF_964188315.1 Podarcis muralis | reverse complement strand
GCAAGGCCCATAATTCTCAGAGGTCCCTGGGGAGTCCTGCAGGAAGGGAAATATTTGTTCACTTAATCTGTTTATTGCAAGAATATGTAAGTTACGAATGCAAACATCCAAAGCTGGCTTACTAGTGGCACGTATTCCAACCGGGATGTGTGTCTCTGTATGTTTCCAATTTAGAGCTGCAAATTAGATTCTCCATCCCTTAGTCAGTTGCCATAATACTCATTAACAGGATACATTGACTTAGAGATCTTTCAGCTGGGGATGCACAGATCTGTCCATTTTAGTGGGCAGATCTCAGATTCTCATTTTCCCAGTCTTAAATTTAGTTTTCCACAGTTCCATATCAGTTTGCAAATTATTTCTTTTAAAAAAACAACCATCATCTTGAATCTAACATACACATTTTTGTATACTTCTTTTCCCCCAAAATCTACACAATTTTGAAAAGCAACTGCACTATATGTAATGCATTTTGGTATGTTATATTCATGAATATATGAATTCTTATGCACATTTTACCATAGTATGTGCATTTTTGTACATATTACTTGGCTGGAGAACTGCATTGAAAAATTCAGAAACGTGTGAATTTCGAAGAATGGTAAGTGTGTTGTTTTGGAAAGCTGTACTTTGCTAAGAGCACTGACTGTTGTTAGGCAATCCCAATATTTCCCGTGTTGTTATTTCCTGGTTGTTAAACCGCTCTGGGAACTGTAGCTCTGTGAGGGAGGGAGGTGTCTCCTGAAACAACTCCCAGCACCCTTAACAAATTACAGCTCCCAGAATTCTTTGAGGGAAGCAATGGATTTAGGTATCACAGTGATTTAAATGTAGAGCGTGAACGTGGCCTTAAAGAGGACAGAATCAGTTGCTCAGCACATCCCTAGTTTCAGTGTGTGATATAATATGAACATTGCCTACACAAGTCCTCCAGAGAAGCTGGAGAGAATCTCACAAGCTCATTGTAAGGAGATGTCAATGAGAATCAGTCGGCTAATGGCCCCAGTATGGTGTCTCATGAATGTAATAGCCCTCTGGAGTTCTGATCTGCCCTTACACAGCTCCTCCCTAGATGATTGGGAAAAGATCACACGCTCATTGCATGGAGACAACAAAACACACACTCCCCCCCTTCTTTTGCCTTGCATACTTACGTCTTTGCAACAATGAAAATTCATTTTTATGGCATGTTAGCAAGATTTACGCTATAAATATTGCATTACAAGGTTCAGCTGTGGTGCTATTTTTGAACACATCCACACTTCGCTGCATATCAGCATGTCACTTAAATATTTCCTTTGAAGCAAGCCCCCCCCCCTTATTATTAAAACACATCATAAAAATTCCAACATTGGGATTGGTTTTTATCGCTCCACAACCTTCCTTCCCTTCTTTCTTTCATTCCTCCCTCCCCACTCCTGCTCCAACCCAGCAGCACGTGTCAAAATGCCTTTATGAAAATAAGACATTAAAAAGTTATAGGTTTGACTTGGGGCTTGGTTGGGGCTCTGGTGAGGCAGGCAACATCGTTTTAATTGAAGGAGACAATGTTGTCAGCCTACCCACTCCTCTGGTTGGGAAGCCCAGCAGGATTGTATTCGTCAAGCCTGATTCCACCTGACACTTGAGTGAAAGCATTTTGTGCTAATTTGCTCGGTGCTTGTCTAGTAAATCTAAAAAAGAATGAGTGAGGAGGCGATAGGTGGCCATTAAACAGAATAAACAGCCTCTGGGAAAGGAAATGCATTTGGGAAACTTGTTGCTTTTCAGTTTGGGTGGGAGGGCAGAAGATGGGAGGCAGAGGTGGAACGAGGGAAGATTACAGGGCTCCTTGGAATCAGCAAGAGCCTCCCTCCGAAATCACTCAGGTTAGCTTTGGTCTGGAGAAGGAACAGAACTCCTTTGACAGACGCACCTTTGCTCAGTGGCAGGGCAACTGTTTTGCATGTTGACTATCCCAGGTTCAGTCCTTAAGAAGGATCTGTCTATCCATCACTACTAACCCAGATGTCTATGTTCTGTCTCTAGGGTCGGGTGCAGCACGCTATCTGGTTTTTGGACACTGCTGGAGGGGAGACTTGCTGTTGCTCTCAGGTCCTGCTTGTGGACTTCCTCTGGGCATTTTGCTGGCCACTAGAACCAGATGTTGGACTAGATGGGCCACTGGCCTGATTCAGCGGGGCTCTTCTTACGTTCCTATCCCCAGCATCCCCAGGTAAGGCTCCCTATAGAAAGACTCACAGGACAGCTATTGCCAGTCAATACAATACAGTGCTAGGTGGGCCTTTGATGTGTCTAAGGCAGCTTCCTATCCATGCCCACTTTCAGAGAGAGATTAGCTGAGCAGGTGGAAGTTCTGCTCTCTCGCCTCCCCAGGAAAAGCTTCCTTCTGGGCATGCAATTCCTGTTTTTTCTTGAAACGCATGACTGAGGTCTCTGCTGCAATGAGGCAGCCATATGAACACCAAGTGTGATAGATTTCACTCCAAAGCTGACTGCTCTTCTTGGCTAAGCCTTTCCTGGTGTTACCACCTAGGTAAGAGGTTTGGCGGGGGGGGGGGGGTTAAGACAGCTTGGATGTCTTTTTATTTTTCTCGGTTTCCTTCTTCTGGTTCAATTTATGCTTTGGTTTTTTTAAAAAAAATCTTAAGAGAAAGGAGCTTAGTCTTGTTACCCTTCTTTGCTTTTTTGCTGATAGCAGGCAGAAAATAGCTGTGTCAAGGCAGGGGGGTGGTAAACAGCTCACTCTGTGGACTCTAATTGGTTCATACTTTTGGACTGTGAAGAATAGAAACAAGAGGTGGAGGAGGGCTGGAAGAGAGCCTAACAAGGAACACATGGGTATCGGCAAACTAAACACAGCTGGACCTGGGGCTGCCTTTGACCACCCGTTCCATGCTCTCCAATATCCTTCATATCACGTTGTTATTGTCCTAGCCCCGGATTTTGAGTTGCAGAGAGGATGTGAACGCCACAAGGATAAAGGAGGCTGGAGATCATGACTAATGAGAAATCCAAACAAAAACTTCCGCTTTCACTCATTCCTTTGCTGGCTTCCTTCGGGGTCCTCTTGATCTCAGCAAGTTCCTTGCAAGGGGGTGTGGGGGTGTATGTTACGGTTGAAACCTTTGGTGCTCCTTCTCCAGAGATGATGACCACCGCAATGAACAAAAGTTTCTGGTTCGGAAGCTCAGTTGCAGATAACGACTCATTAAACAAAGTCATTGCCGACTTTCCATTATTTGGCAATATAAAAGTTCTCTCTCACTCTCTCGCTTTCTGCACTGTTTGCTGGGAGCAGAGATTGTGAGCTCCCCCAAATACCACCACCTGGCTCACTTCAAACTAAACTTGGTTTTCACAAGGTTTCTTGGAAAATTCTCAGGAAGAACGGGAAGCTTTTTTCAAGGATGTGCCAAAAAACAAGTATTGTGCAGCTTGACCCAACCCTGTCCTTCCCTTCCCTTCCCTTCCCTTCCCTTCCCTTCCCTTCCCTTCCCTTCCCTTCCCTTCCCTTCTCTTCCTAACCAAACTTACATTCGTGAAAGCAGACAAGAAGGTTATGTGGACCTCATCCAAAAGGCAGAAGCAGTTTGCAGTTGGCATAAGGGCAAATAAGTTAACATTAGCAGCAACAAAATCACTTAAATCAAGCTGATGAAAGAAGAATGCTAAGCAGGAGTACTAATAATAATGATAGTAATAATAATGGCCTCCCTCCCCCCCCCCCATGTTTCAATGTGATGTACAAAATGATCATCATAATCATCTAAAAAAAATATATCCAAAAAACAACAGCAAATAAATCATTGGCTGGCAAATAGCTACCAGGCTAGGTACCAGTGCTGGTATTGGTGTGCAAAGCCCTACTGTACAGCTTGGGACAAGGATATGCAAAAGTTTGATCACCTCATTCCCAATATCCCCAGTCAATCACTGCATTCTGCCAGAGAGCACCCTGCAGACGCCATCCAATCAGGAGGTTCATTCCACACAATGTTGGAGTTGGGCCTTAATATGGTGAAAACCACCATTTGGAACTCCCTCTCACTGCAGATCAGGCAGGCACCTTCTCTGTGGTTTTTTCGGTGCCTGATAAAGGCATTCTTCCTTCAACACCCCTTATAAAATCTTCATCCTAGTTGGCATCTGCCTGTGATCTGAATTAATTTTATGTATGTGCTGTGGTAGTTTTACATTTGTAACGGTCTTCTAAAATTGTTTTTCTATATGTTATTGAATTGCAAATCATTTTGGGATACCTCATGGGAAGTGATACATAAATGAAATAAATTCATAAATCCCATCACCATTTTGCGTGGACAGGCGGAGTCCCCCAAACCCAGGGCAGCGCCCGTGTGGAATAACGACTCAAGACAATGTGCTATGGCATTAAAATTGGCCACAACTTTCTTATGTTTCAGATGTGGGTAGACTTTGGCTCAGGCATTGGGCGTTTATCCCTCCCAGTCCCCAGTTGGGGATCTGGGAGACATCAGGGTTATCCAGTGTGGGAGGGATGGGCTGGCTCTGAAGAATATATGTTCAAGCAGAGAGAGCCCACCCCCATTATGCCGACGCCGCCACAGGAAAGAGCAATGACGACCTCTAGGTGTAGAGTCAAAGCCTCCCCTCAAACAACCCCTTTAACAGGGAACCCTGGTATTGCCGCCGCAAAGAGGAGGGGGTGTGAGTCACCGCTGCACGCCCCCACCCATTCAGGGAAGATAGACTAAAGGATTCTGCCCAAGACCTGATACCGCCAAAGTTGTGACATTTTGCTACGGGAAAGGCAAACCTGCCAATGCAGGCGAATTCCTTTCCGGCCCTTCCACAGCGACCTTGACGTAGCAGCACCCGCGTACCTGTAGAGAAAAGGTTAACCTGCAAAAGAAGTCTTAACTGAGGGTGGATAGGATGGGAGAAGCTCTGGAGCCAACTGACGATTCCCAGGTAAGATCCTCCCCCTATTGTGTGGGCAGGCAGTCCCTCCCCCTACCTGGCCTGATCACCTTGGCAACGCCTCCCCAGGCGGGATTGGGCAACTGACTGAGGTAGGCGGAGACCTCCAGGTATCCCACCTGGGGGGAGGCGAAGCCAAGCCTGTGCTAATGGTGCCACATAGGGCCCAGGAGGCTGCGCACAACCACGCAAAGGGTCCCCCCATTTAATATGGGGAGTGGTCATTGCAGCTTCACCCCGAAATAAGGCAAAGCTGAACCAAGAAGGACAACTTATGTAGTCACTGAGGTCTTTATAAGTGTGGGAGGGAGAAGGCAGAAACAAGACTAAGAGCTGTAGCTACTGCTAGTCCTACTTAGAGTAGACCCATTGAAATTCATGGATAAAATTAATGAACATGTTTTCATGTTCATTAACTACTCGAAGTGAGGCTAGCATTAGATACAGTCCTCTGTAACTTTGCCCATTTGTGATTCAAGAATTCTGCCATTCATCTCAAGTGAGATTGTGGCTCTGCCAGAAAATTTAGCATCCTTATTAAACCTCCTGCATCTCACACACAGAATGGAGAGAGTAGCATTTGTGCTTCAAACAATATAGTGATGATATGGAGCCTGATTTGGGGGGGGAGGGGCTCTGACCAGATAAAGTCTGGGAAATGGAGCCCAAATGGGTAATGAAGACAAAGGTCTGAATAGCATCAGAAGGTGAGCAGAGGGACATCAAACAGCGGCCAGAGAGCACCCACAAGTGCGTGAATTCTGGCTTGGACTTTTATCCTCAGTTCTCTTTGAAGAGGCTGCAGTTGAGTGAAAGGCGAAAGGGAAGGGGACTGAAATTGAGCCTTTTGGATGTGAACTTTATCCAGGGAAAATTACATGCGTGGGCAGGGGTGGACAGGAGAGAGGGAGATGAAAAAGAATGTCCTCTGATTGCTCTGGAGAGATTTGGAGCCTTTGTTTATTTGCTTTTAAAGGTTTGTGCAGTGTGAAGGAAGAGACAACACTCCAGTCATAAAACTGAGGGAGCAAGAGAGAAAATGGAGAGCTTATCTGCAAACTAGTCAGTACAACACCTCCAGCTGCATGTAGCTTAAGGTTAAATCAAACACATAAACATAGAACAGAATCCTGTCACCAACACCCCCATTTAGCATGGGGAGTAAAATATGCTGGAGGTAGTTTGCACAGGCCTGCACCAGAGTTCTAAAGTTTGGGTGCATTGTGGTGGGGGAAGGTCTTAGGAAGGTGCCTTATACTGAGTCAGAGCATTGGTCAGGCTATACCATAAGTGTCCACTTTGATTGACAGTAAATTAGGCATCAGGCATGGGAACTTGTTCCTAGACTTTCTTGGATTCTTCCTCTTTTGTCTTTTTTTTTATGGGGATGCTTGGCTTTCCACTTGAGATGTTCTGCATGTCATGAGGAAGAACCTGGGGGCCTTATGCACACCCTGAGGACCTAGGGTAGAGTCTGGGGCGAAGCTCAGTGGACTCTTCTGCATCAAGGGTGAGAACAAATATCAAAAGCTTTTTCTTGTTTGCAGCTGCTGAAAGCACAGCTGAGCCCAAATCTTGCAGGCAGCAAACTTGTGTGTGCTGGTGTGCGTGAAGCAATTTGTGTGGTTTTTGGAGGGGGCAAAAAATTGAGAGAATACATACGACCAGCAATGCTGCTCTTCTAGTTGCTGCCCACCCCAAATGATGATGCAGTAATGTTCAGAGTGGATAGCCACCAGAAAATTAATACAAATATCTGAAATAAGCTCCAGATATCTGAAAGACTTCTTCCTTCCCTACAGACTCTCTCAGGTGTTACATCCCTGCAGAACTACCCTCTTGGTAGTTCTGTAACTGTCACAAGTTTGGAATGTGGCACCCCAAGAGAGGACATTTTCTGAGGCAGCTGTGGAATTCCTGCCCCACAAAGGTACATCTAGAACTTTCCTTGTATAGCTTTTATCACAGGCTGAAGAGGCACCTCTTTACCCTGGCCATTACTAGGCCATATCTTAGGATGCAGCCTATGCTTTTAATCAGGTGTGCCAACCTGAATAAAATATGGGGGGGGGGAGCCCCACCCCACATAATCAATCACATGGCACAGTGCATGGACACCATTTGAATGGCCATGCTCATGGGGGGGGGCTAAATTGTTTTAACTGAGTTTAAAATTATATTTTTATGTTATTGTGGTAAGGCCCTTTTAATGACATATTTAATTAATGCCAACGGCTCTTTGTAACCTGTTTAGTGGTTTTCTGTCGTTTAAGCAGTATTTATACTTCATCTAATAGGTATTGCTTTAAAATCTAACTTCTTTGTTTTTATTGCATGCTTTAAGATAGCCTTGACTAATAATAATAATAATAATAATAATAATAATAATAATAATAATAATAATAATAATAATAATTTGGGGGTGTGCAAGGATGAGGAAGGAGGCTGACCTGCCTTATAAACTTTCAGTTTGCAAAAACATGCAACAAGCCCAAGCAAGGGGGAAATCTTGCAAGTGTCCCCAGAGCCTCTGTTCACTTGTTGGCCGACTTGGTGAATCCCTTTGATCTAGTATTGACACCCTCGCTGATGCCTTCGTTGCTTTGCCCACCTTCCAAAGCCAGCTTCCCAGAAGCAAAAAAAACCCAACCCCAATATGTCTGTTTCTTTCCTTCTGGGGTAATCTGAAACATTGACATAAAACAGACCACTTACTCTTCCTCTCCCCCCACCTCATTTCTTTCTAGTAGTTTCCCTGCTAGTATCTTCTTTAAAACACTTAGAGGTCAGTGCAGGATCCCAACTGCAGCTTTCTAATATTTCCTGAGTGATAGAGTGATTAGGTATTACATATATATATGAATGCCAAGACGAGAAAAGAGGGGATATGTAAGTTGATATGGGATACTGGGATTGACTTGTGTGTGATACCTTTCAAAGATTTTGCCAACAGATGTGAGTTTTGTTAGATTCTTGTAGTTAACTATGGATTGGTGTAACAATAAAAATGGCTTAAGAGTTATTGGTTTGCTTTTGTTCTTGTTTTTATTATGCATTTTGTGTTTTTTAATCTTGTGAACTATTTTAATGTTGTGAACTGCCCTGAGATCTATGGATGGAGGGTGGTATACAAATTAAATAAGTAAATACAATAAAAAGTTGCATCAGATGATGGGAGAGGACCTCAGAAAGGTTTTCTGGTTCTGCTCACCATTTTTAGTAAGCTTTCAATTATGGTGGGGGGGGGGTTCCCTGATTACCTCTCTGTGGAGATCCAAATGAAGTCCAAATTAGGTTCAGGGCCTTGCCTGTTTGATCCCAGTACACACTGGGATGGCCTCTGGTCAAACTGAACACACAGAGTTGTTGTTTTAACCAGGATCCACACAAAACCTGAATGAATCACCTTGTGGTGGGAAAATAAATGATGGAGCTGTTGTCGTTGTTGAATCACAGGTTGCAGGAGCAAGCTGCTATGCCTCCAAGGGCCAGGACAAGCTAGGGGAGCTGTTAGAGCCACCTTGATTGGCTTTAAAAGAGAATTTGGCATATCCATGGAGAATAAGGCTGCTGATATCTACTAGCTAGGATGACTGTACTTCACCACCACCGTCAGAGGTAGTAATGTTTCTGAATCCCAGTTGCTGGAAGCCACAGGGATAAAAAGTGTTATTATGCTCAGATCCTTCTTGATGGCTTCCCAGAGGTATCTGGGTAGTCACTGTGAAAACAGGATGCTGGACTAGTGGGGCCATTGGCCTGGTCCAGCAGGCTGTTCTGTTGCTGTTGTTGTCTTCTAGGTTTCTTCCTTGCCCAGTGATTTAAAAATGCATGACCGCAGCCAATGTTTTCTGGTCTCCCAGTGCAAGAGTCCTTATGCCAGTGCATGGCAGAGTTTAAAGGCTGTGCAATAAAGGAATCCAATGCAGAAGCTTGTTGCGCAATAGCTGGTTCTTGTTGTGCAACCTTTGGTCATGTGCTTATGCCCCCCCCCCCCAGTGCAAGGCTAGGACCTAAGAGACCAAGGTTCAAAACCCCAATCGGTCATGAAACTTATGGGGTGAACTAGGGCCAGTCAGTCACTCCCAGCCTAACCTACCTCATAGGGTTGCTGTGAGGATAAAATGGGGAAGAGTTTGCATACCATCTTGTGAACCTTCGATGAAAGGTGGAGTATAAATATATTAAATAAAAATAAAGTAATTCTACCTTTTCAGGTTAGCCAATAAAGCTGATTAGCAGCAGGATGAGGTCAAACAACAGAGAAAGCAATCATGTACAAAAGCAGTTTGCCTCTGACTATAATGTAGCAACAGAGCGAAGGCCACTTTATTAAGTGTGTACTTCCAAAGCCACACAGTTGGCTACGGATGAAGACAGAAGGGTGAGCTAACTCTATCCTTGGCTTGAACCAGAGATGCAGGACTATGTTCTTAAGAAAATGATATTGTCTGCTTTGAGAGGAGGATAGGTCAGGAGGGCTTGGGGAGGGGGAATGGGTGAGGCGGGGAGAGTTGAGTTCACCAAGTGTCCACCTCCTTGCATTTTAATTAAGCCTCCGTGAACTTGAGATGACTTTCTCGGGACGTTAGTAAAAAGCCCCAGCAGCCGATCCCCAAGTTCAAAGCTCCAGCGTACGTCATTTTAATTTAGCACCTCCTGACAGCGAGGCTCGTAGGTGGAGGGCCATTAAGTGCCACTTAAATCTCTTCCTGAGCGTCTCCTTAGAAATATACTGGAATGATACTCTGAGGCTGACTTCATTGAGCTTGGTTATAAATCTCCACTTTGCCTTTCCTGACACGCACCTGCCCCTTGCAGGAGAGAACCTTCCGCTTTGCCAGGGCAAAGGCTAATCCCCCATTTCCCACCATTGCTCCGTCCATCCAAAACAAACACACCATGAAAACGTTATAACACACACACATGCCCAATAGTGAAAAGGGCTTAATTCTAGGGCCCATATAAATTTCAAGCAGGATCATGCCAGGTTCAGTCCCTGGGAAAGACTCTGTGTCTGAAATTCTGGAGAGCCACTGCCAGTCAGTGTAGGCAGTAGTGAAACAGATGGGACAATGGTCTGGCTTGGTATAATAATAATAATAATAATAATAATAATAATAATAATAATAATAAATTTATTATTTGTACCCCGCCCATCTGGCTGGGTTTCCCCAGCCACTCTCAGCGGCTTCCACAAAGACCAAAAATACACTAAGATGTTACACATTAAAAACTTCCCTGAACTTCCTTAAGATGTCTTCTGAATGTCAGGTAGTTGTTTATCTCTTTGATATCTAATGGGAGGGAGTTTCACAGGGCGGGTGCCACTACCGAGTAGGCCCTCTTCCTGGTTCCCTGTAGCTTTGCTTCTCGCAGTGAGGGAAATGCCAGAAGGCCCTCGACGCTGGACCTCAGTGTCTGTGCAGAGTGATGGGGGGTGGAGATGCTCCTTCAAGATGAGACAGCTCCTTAGGATGCTGCCTCACACTGAGTCAGAAACTTTTGGTCCATCTAGTTCAGTATTGTTTATACTGAGAGACTGGCTCTCCATAGTTTTGAACAGGGAGTCTTTCCCAGCCCTTCCTGGGAATGCTAGGGACTGAACCAAGGACCTTCTGTGTACAAAGCTGATGCTCTACCACTGAGCCATAGCCTTTCCCTAGTATTCCTAGTACCTGGGAACATGCTATATTACAAAGTGCATTCTGGGCAATCTTTCTGTTACAGCCCCTAGGAAAAGAAAGCATGTCAGTGCAAATGGAACGGGTAATCGTCCATTATGAGCAGAGAGGACAGAATTGTGCCTTTATAATACATGTTTTAAAGTGGATAAATGAAACCCTCCACTATTCTTATATTACACCCAAGTAAGCCCTGAACCCGTTTTTGAAGTTTTTTTTTCTGTCTTGCTCACCCAAAAGCAACAGACATTCCAACCCTTTCATGGTGGTGCGGTGAAAGATTTTGGGGAAATGTTGTTGTTTTACATGGCAACAAGTTTCCCTCAGTCTATAGGCAGTGGTTGGAGAAATCTGTAACTCAGTTTCTCACAGTTTCTCATTTTTTCAGTCTTAAGTTCATTTCTACACATTTATTCCTCGTATATATATATATTCATTGATTTTCTCTTAATATATACTGTTGTTGTTTAGTCGTTTAGTCGTGTCCGACTCTTCGTGACCCCATGGACCAGAGCACGCCAGGCACTCCTGTCTTCCACCGCCTCCCGCAGTTTGGTCAGGCTCATGTTTGTAGTTTCGAGAACACTATCCAACCATCTCATCCTCTGTCGTCCCCTTCTCCTTGTGCCCTCCATCTTTCCCAACATCAGGGTCTTTTCCAGGGAGTCTTCTCTTCTCATGAGGTGGCCAAAGTACTGGAGCCTCAACTTCACGATCTGTCCTTCCAGTGAGCACTCAGGTCTGATTTCCTTAAGAATGGATGCGTTTGATCTTCTTGCAGTCCATGGGACTCTCAAGAGTCTCCTCCAGCACCATAATTCAAATATAATAATTGTGTGCAATTATTGCCTTATTTTTCCCAATAAATGCATATACACAAAGCAATTTGTATCTTATTTTCACTAACGTATCTATTTTAAAGTGCAGTTTATTCTGTATATTAAGTTTTGTACACATTACTTGGCTCAGGAAATGCACTGGAAAATTTAGAGAAGTGCAAATTTCAAAGGCTGAGTGTGCCTTGGTTCTTCCATTGTTTCCTAATGTGTGAAATAGTGAGGTTCGCCTTTACATGTGAGCTGAATTGAATTTCTCCCCTGTCCATATTCTTCATGCAGCTGCTCTAGTTAACAGCACATATTTGCTGTAAGTCAAACTGGCAACACCCACAACATGAACTTGGCTTCCTCTTGGCCCTCCATTCCAGACAGAATCCATCTCTCACCATCGATCCAGCTGTGCTGTCTCTACATGGACACAACATTCACCCTTTCTTTGGCAAGCAGGAATGTCTAGGCAGCAAAGTTTATCTTAAACCACTGCTTCCTGTGTCCAAACATATTGAATTTAATTTTCCCCTCTTCAACAGTAAGAACAAGGCAGTCTCACTGGGGAGTCAATCGCAGACCATTTGCAAAGATCTAAATGTTAAAGACAGCTCTATAGTGGAAGGAATGCCAATGAACTTTTAACCATTAACAATGATCTACTTTTTATTATTTAAACACACTTGATTGCTTTTTAAAAAAATTGGATGGTTTCATTGTAAGACCAGAGAAGCATTTTGAGAACTAGACCCATCCTGGTAGGGATGGCTGCATCTGTCTATCTCCAGTTCCTGTCAAGTTTCAGTCCCATTTCTACATCAATTTGTGAAATATATTTTTTCAATGCACAAAAATTCAGGTTATTTCTCTATGTGTTTCTCCAAAAATTCACATTTTGGTACATTTTTTTGTGCAAAGAACTATATTGCAAAATTCAGAGATGGGCAGAAACTGAAGGATAACTGACTTCAAATCCGCATACAGTGGTACCTCGGGTTACGTACTTAATTCGTTCCGGAGGTCCGTTCTTAACCTGAAGCACCGCTTTACCTAATGGGGCCTCCCGCTGCTGCTGCACCGCCGGAACATGATTTCTGTTCTCATCCTGAAGCAAAGTTCTTAACCTGAGGTAATATTTCTGGGTTAGCGGAGTCTGTAACCTGAAGCGTATGTAACCTGAAGCGTATGTAACCCGAGGTACCACTGTATTAGTCTGGGAAGTGTGAACCACTTTTAAAATTGGGTTCAGGCTACCTGAAAGACTGCATCTCCCTATACAAACCTGCCCAGGTGCTAAGATTCTTGGGTGAGCACCTTCCCTTGGTCCCATCAACATCAGAGGCACAGTTGGTAGTGACACAAGAGAGAGCCTTTTCTGTGGATGTTTTCACACTGTGGAATTCCTTTCCATGAGAGGTAAGTTTGGCTCCCTTTTTGTTATCCTTGCACTGACAGGCTAGTAACTTCTTATTCAGACAGGCCTTTGGCAACTAAGGTGCAGAAGAAGCAGGCCACTGGGCTGTTTTCAGGACAAACTGTGCCTTAATGCTGGCCATCAAAACTTTCACATTGGCTCATTTCTTTTCCTTCCCAGCCGCAGAAGGACCAGGAGGAGGAGGAAGTAGGAGCAGATGAAGGGCTGGAAGGCCTTCCCTCCCCAAGGATGGAGGGGAGAGGTCAGAGATAGAGAAACAAAGTTGCTTGCTCTCTCCTCCACCCCTCTAGTGGTGCATAGAGCCTCATGGGGGACGGGCTTTGACCAGCCAGGGTGGGTGGGCTAAGCATGAGAAGGTGAGGGCAGAGCTGGAGATAGAGGGGAAGGACAAACTCTTGTTGCCAAGATCCAGAGGCTGCCTTCGTAGGAGGGACCAGATGCATCCACCCCAGCAGACTCATGGGGTGCAAGGGTGCCAACTTGAATAAAATATGATGGGTGCCCAGGTAAGCTCTGCCCACATAGTCAATCACAACATGTGGCCCACACACACTATTTGAATGGGAATGCCCATAAACTTTTTTTTGGGGGGGTGGCCAACTTAAATATTTTATTGGGTGGGTGAAGGCACCTCAACCCCTAAGATTTGGCTCCTATGACAGGGTGAGAGAGGCCCATGTGTGAGCTTGCCCCACCTCATTTTTAAAAGTTTTGCAGGAGGGGCATGTCAACTTGTTGAGACATCTTCAAAGCGTCTGTCCAGTTGTGAAAATCTTGCCTTAACTCTGTTACCTTGGAATCTTGACTTCTTTATCTTGTGCTTTGTTGATTCTGTATCACTATTAACCTAAATAAAGATCTCCTCCTTACTTATAAGCAAGAATCACTGTCATTGTGTTGGGGATGGGAGCCTGGCAGCTGTCCTTGTAAGTTAAACGATGGAAGGATTGAAAAAAAGAATATCCTTGCATAACTCTTCGATGAGTCCACCAAGTCAAAACAGTCACCTTTCAGACATAATCCCTTTAAAAGTGCAGTGTATATACCCAACAATGTCTCCGTTGTCACTAAATAGAACACAATTAACTGGGGAGGGGGTTACGTTATCAGGAAGCAAACTCACCAGTATTAGCTCAATAATACCATCTGGGAAACAACAGTTCCCTTCCTACAAAATATGTAAAAATATGGACTCCCTTAAGGAATTCCTTGCTCTGCATCTGCTCCTTTCTCTCTCCTCCTCCACCCCCACCACCTTCTATGCTAATGGGTTTTAAACTCAGCATATAAGGCATGCAGGGGAGGGGGGAGGGAAACAACAAAAAACGTTCAGCTAAATTACTTGTTCACATTGAAAATGTCACAACGACAGAAATGGCCCCAGATGCTGGTGCCATCTTAGCTACAGGGGACTGAGAGGAGATAAAGAAATGAGGCAGGAAGCGGGAAGGGCCATAATTCAGTGATAGAACATCTGCTGTGCATGCAGAAGGCCTCAGGTTCAATCCGCAGCATCTCCAGGTAAGGCTAGGGATGTCCTGTCTGAAATACCAGAGAACTGTTAGCAGTCATTGTAGACTAAGCTAGCCGGGGATGGTGGGAGTTGTTATCCAACAATATCAGGAGACCCAAGGTTCAATAACAGTGATTTCTAGCTCAGTGTGGTCTCTAGCAACTAGCAGCAGCTCTCCAGGGTTTCAGTTAGGGGTATCTCTCAGTCCTACCTAAGATGCTGGGGCCCTTGTTCATGCAAAGTCTGGGGTTCACCACCAAACCACAGCCACTGAGCCTCATGCTGAGTAAAGCCATGGCTCTGTCCTAATCAGCATACAGTGGTACCTTGGGTTACATATGCTTCAGGTTACATACGCTTCTTACATACTCCGCTAACCCAGAAATAGTACCTCAGGTTAAGAACTTTGCTTCAGGATGAGAACAGAAATCATGCTCCGGTGGTGCGGCAGCAGCAGGAGGCCCCATTAGCTAAAGTGGTGCTTCAGGTTAAGAACGGATCTCTGGAACGAATTAAGTACTTAACCCGAGGTACCACTGTACTCTACTATGGCTGTCCAAGGACTCCAGTTGAGTTCTTTCTAGTCCAGACCAGAGATCCTTTGAGATTGAACCTGAGACCTTCTACAGGCAGAGCTATATGCTCTCCTACTGACTTACAGCACCTCCCACTAAGTAGATTTCCCAGTTATTATTGCCAGCCATATTTGAGCTTTTTAGAAATAACAAAAATCCCCAAAATCATAAATGATATTATATATACCAACACTAGATGATGTAACTACCATACCTGATATTGTAAGGAGCAACAAAATTGTACATTGGCTCAGACTGAAAGTTGTCACAATAGCAGTTGCGCCAGCAAAAGGGCAAGGATAATGGTTGCGCCATTTGGAATCCAACACAACCGTTTCGCTAGTTGTGAGCAGGTGAGCTTCTGTGGGTTAGGATGTAAACTTATGATTCCGAGTTACGCCCTGCAAACCCTGATAGAGAAACATGGCACACAAATGAAGCTCAGGACCTTGCTAGCTTCTGCTAGTTGGCTTTCCTTTGTGTGCACCTTAATCTAAGCAAGGAGCAGTCCTTTACCTACAAAGAGAGCAACATTATTTAGAATCACAGGTGGCAGCCACAGGCTCAGGCCGTCTTCGACTCATGATGAATAATGTCGTTAGTGTAAAATAACAGTATCTTTTAGTATTGATGATAATATATGGAGTGCTAGCAAAGGCTTGTGCTGCGAGAAAGAGTTATCTCCTAAAGGGAAGTGAATTATGGAATTTTACTACCAGAGTACAAGGACTGATATAAATGATTAGCTTGGTTGCAATGAATGGGGTTGTTTTTTTTAAGAGGCTCCTTAAGAACTTGCCTTATACCCATAAATTAATGTTCAGTATAAGATGGGTTATCTAATCACACTGCATTGCTGCTGCAAAAAAATATCAGACTCGGCAGGGGCAGAGATCCCCAGTTGTATGTGGTTATATGCATCAGCTCCAAGGCAGGGGACCTCAGAAAGAGTTCAAACATAATTCAATCCAATGTGATGACTGGGAACACTGCTAGGTTCCAGAGAAATGCCAAGACTCCATGTTGCTAGGAAAGGCTGCTGGGGTTGGTCAGAGGGGAGGGTTCCCAAGTTGATGGTGTTTGTGAGGAGCTGGGTGAACTTCATGGTAAAACTGGGTCTTGATTTATGACTGCAGATGGGGGAGCGTATGACGGAGTGCCCCTCCATATCAAAAATAGGGGGGATCCCTGGAAATAGAAAATAGCATACCAGGAAAAAGACTATACCCCCTTCTCCATGACATCTAGGTTTCTAAGTTGAGGCAATTTGTTTTCTATGGAAAAGGTGCTAGGACAGCACATGGGAAGGGACATAGCTCCATGGTAGAGCATCAGCTTTGCAGGCATAAAGTCCTAGGTTCAATCCCCAGCGTCTTCAGGTTAGGCTGGGAGAGTCTCCCTGTTTGAAATCCTGGAGAGCTGCTGCCAGTCAGTGTGGACAATACTGAACCAGTGGCATTTGTTTGGGGGAGAGAGCTTTAAGAAAATTTGTGGCATGCACTGAGATGCCAATGTGTCAAAGTTAATGGTGTCAAATCTCTTCTGTCCCCCCCCCCCAATTTTAAATGAAAACCACTAGTGGTGAAGCTCTGAACAGCAGCTATCAGGTCTTTCATATATTGTTGTTGTTTAGTCGTGTCCGACTCTTCGTGACCCCATGGACCAGAGCACGCCAGGCTCTGGTAATATATATATATATATATATATATATATATATATATATATATAATTAAATTTTTCATACATTTTCACAATAACCTTCAAATCAAATACATTGTTTCATAAGTTAACTTTCTACCCTCGCCTCCAAAGTATTCACACCTTTTTAATCTATTACAATAAGTTTCTCTGTTACAATTATTTTATCATTTTGCTTTTATCTCAAATCTTGCCTGTGACTTCATTTGACTGCATTTTTTTAATTAGTCCATGAAAGGCCTCAATTCTTCTATAAAAAGTTCATCATTTTGATCTCTTAATTTCACTGTCAATTTTGTCATTTCTGCATAGCCTATTACTTTCAAAAGCCACTCTTCCTTTGTTGGAAACTTCTCTTCTTTTCATTTCTGTGCATATAATATTCTAGCTGTTGAGCTATCCTCCATTCACAGAAAATCTAGATACATTTTAAAGTGCCCTGAGAATGAGGGAGAAAAATAGCAGTATATATTGTAGAGGAAGAAAACTTGAGAATTTGGAGTATGGTTTTTAGTATGGCACAAGTTCAGTCTTCTAAGGTGTAGACTAGGAATGAAAGATAGAATCCAGCTCCTAGATTGGTATCTAATGCAAATGAATACCTAATGCAAGTTATCTATCCACCGGCTTGCGTATTATTAGATCCTGATTGGCAGTTCCAGCTTTGTTGAGTGTACTTCAGGTGCGTAGCAAACAAAGTCACAGGGCTCTTATTATTATTTTAAAAAATGTGAAGGTCATTCAATTCCATCCCCAAATGGGAAGGTATTCAGTGCTGCCAGAACCACGATAGTCCCTCAGCCTAGCCTACCAATGAACATCATATTTTGCAATTTGGGTAAGTGACATTTACTATACTTCACAGTGCTCATGATTCAAGAGCCTCTTTCCCCAACCTGACAAAGAAGATATGTGGCACTAAACTGCTTCCACCTGTTGAAGCAGCTCGCATTTTTAGGAGGGTTAACTACAGAGCACCATTTGGAAGTAGTTACTGGAGATGCTTGAATCCTCCTGGGGCCACCGCATTGTACACCTTGGTGGTTGCTGAGTGTTTCTCAGCTTCAACTTTATCTCTGAAGTCAATCAAGCAGGGATCAGGCCAGAAGGCTGGCTAACAGTTTTGCTAATCAAAACAATTTTGGGAGCGTTGCAGTTTCATACGCTTCCCCCCACCCCTTGCTCCAGCCAGAAAGTTCAGATGGAGATCCTGGGAACATAAGCACTGGGGTTGGAGAGGGGACACATACTTTGCTCCTGACTACCAGATTGAGCTTAACATTTTGTTTGTTTGATTTAACATTTAAACGACATTAACCGAGTTGTTGATTAAACTGATAAGCAGACCTCTGGGAAGCAGCCAGAAAATTTGTTTTTCCTTTTTTTTTTTTTTTTTTTTAGAAAAAACAGACAAGCAGAAAATCTAGGAATCTCCAAGCTGATATGCATCAAGAGAACTAGTCAAAGCTTGCGGCTCCTACCCAGGAGCTTTTGAGAATGATCTGATCAGCTGCAGTAGCATCAGGAGATGGAGGATATATTTATTTTATTTATTTTTCATGTTTTGTGTCCTGACATTCTGGCTGCAACAGGCTCTGAGTGAGACTCGTTGATGGGAAAGATCCCTTTAAAACATCGAGGAACCCAGGAACCTATTGTCTTGGTAGAACTGGGCATTTTGTAATAACAATGAAAAGCTTGAACTGGGGATGAGGGAGGAATTCGTTCATTTCGCATTTCAAGGCAACTCTACCTGCTTTCCAAAACAATAAGCAAAAACTGAAACAGAGGTTGGCTGCTGGGAGAACAAGACACAAGCTCTTTTTCTGTTTCTGTGTACTTACCCCTCAGCCTGAATGTGTGAGCCAGTATATGAACTAAATCAAATTTCTCCCTGTCCCTAAAAGAAGGTCCTAAATCTAGGAGTTACATTTGTTTTCCCCAACCTGAAACAAAGATAACTAAAGGTGACTTTATTTCAAACAAATGTCTCATCTCCTTCAACAAAAAACCAACTTTTCATTAGCATCCGAAGACATGGCAAGACTCTTGAAGACAAGGGGGAGAGACGACATCGCCATAATTATGGGGGAACTCTGTTACAGGAGTATTCTAATTAGAACCAAGCACTGCACATTAAATGATGCAGAATTCAAAGTTAAGGTTAGAACTTCAAAGAAAACTGAATTCATTACAACACATAAATGAGCCATTAAGACGCTCTTACAACCTTAACTCTGCCCTTTATGATCACACATTGCAATAACCATGCAAATCTGAGAAGCTCGTAATTGTATTTGCAAGCCCAGAATAGATTAGTCCAATCGCTAAAAACATCTTAATTCATTTTTCCTCTTATGGTGTCAGTGCCACCTGGCAACAGCTTGGCACGGTGTGACCTTCACGTGAAATGCACTTGCCGTGGGATGGAAGAGGAGACTAAAAGCACCCAGAGACAGATGGTGGTGTAGAATGAAGAAACTAAAAGGATAGGTGAATGCAGAGAACTGTCCATTAGACCTGGGGCAGCTGCATGTTCCAGCTTCCCATATTTACTAGGGATGCTCCTTTCTGGTAGTGGTCACTAGTGAATCTAACATTTTCTGCATGTATACAGATGTATAGGTTGTGAAACAAAGAAATCCACAAAAGCTAGTGAAAGCTCATACTTGTTGTTCAGTCCATTGCACATAACATCTTTGGTAAAGTACCTGTGTATTGCCTTGCACAATAAGAGCATTCCACCAGAGCAACAAGTATCCTGAGAAGTGACTTTAAGTTAGTGCTGCATAGGCTACAACCCATTTTTATTGGGATTGTGAAGGGGAGATATGCTTGCTTCTTCCTACCTATTTTTGCTCATTGTGAGTTAGGGATGGATGGGTCACTTGATTTCTGGACTGTATCAATTTTGCAGGCATAAGACTATTCCATCCAGTTTCTGAATTTTTCATTTAAAAATAACCACAGGAAAAATTGTATTTAAATATTGCCTAAATGACCATCCGTTTCATTATGTATTGCTTGTTTATTTTCCTACATTTTCACATATGTATCTTATCTCAATATACACATTTATAAATTTACTTTAGGATAAAATGCATATAATAATGGTTTTTTTGGTACATTTCTAGAGTCGAGAACAAAATTCAGTGTGAAATCTGAAGGATAATTTACATTCCAATCCGTTCCACAGTCTAGGAGGTACAGATCAGGTTAATACACATTGAAATTCACAGAAATTTAATTTTAATACAACCAGACATCCACTGCACCTTCTGGAAAAATATGTGGGTGAGAACTCCAACTATCCACCATTTATCCACTTTTGCCTCTGTCTGCAGATGTAAGAAGGCATCGTTTTCCATTCTAACATTTTCATCGAATGTGGCGCTGTTTTTGTTCTGCAGTTCATCTTCCGTCCAAAGCTACATTACCTACCTTGCTGGCAGAATTACATAACTTACATAATTATGTAAACTACTTTGTAAGCATGCTATTCCACCCCATTCATTTCAATGCAAAGCACACATAATGCAAATGGGTTAAATGTATATTGATTATGTAGCATTTGTGGACTGAAAGCAACAATGTTCTTGCACTGCAGGGGGTTGGACTAGATGAACCTTGGGGTCCCTTCCAGCTCTACAATTCTATGAACAGCGAATGCCAATCATATTCAACAGATTGAGTTCCATCCTTGGCCTGGGGTGAATAAGCAAACACCAGCAATCTCCACTCCCATTTCTTTTTCCTCTGGAATTATCCAGTGTCCCTACCCCTGGCCACATCCACTTTGGTCTGTGCCCACCACCAACATGTGTCCCCATGAGGGAATGTGGCCCATGGTCTGAAAAAGGGGTCATCTCCACCCTTGATCCCCTTTAAAACTGCAAGGCAATTTTAAATATTTCCATAGCCAATTCCATCACATCTGCCGAAACAGCAACTAAAAAGTTCAAGTGTCAGGAGAGAGAGAGAGAGAGAGAGAGAGAGAGAGGGAAGAAATGTACATGGAGGCAGAGTAGTGACTGTCAATGCAGAGACGCCTGAAGACTTCATTCCCCCTTGATTTGAGGGACATTTTTGAGCAGACCTTCTTGACTTTACGATAGATGCGGAGAAAGGCTTTAATTATCCTTGACAGAGATGTCTTCCTATGGAAACACAGACTAAAGTGACAAATATCTTTACAACAATTACCGCTTGCTGAGTCACAGGGGGAGGGAAAATGCCAGGGACGTAACCTCGAAAACAAACCGAGCTGACAAATGTGTCATTAGCCAAGCGCTGGTTGTGGCAGTTTGTTCCACCTTAATTGTGGAGTGTACTGGGGTTTCCTACCTCCTTCCCATCACACCTACACTTTCTTCCCACCTCTGCTGAAAGGAGGGTCACTTCACATCAAAGGAATCCTCTTGATGAAGATCGTTTTGATGTAAACAGTTGTGTGTGCAAACATACCGTCACATATGCTGTCATGAACCCGAGTAGGGACCCAGGTCATACTCACACCATGCCTTTAACACACATTTAAAGAACGTGCCTTGCCCCCAAAGAATCCTGGGAGCTGTAGTTTAAGCTCTCACAGAGGGACAATATCCAGCACCCTTAACAAACTACAGCTCCCAGGATTTTTTTGTGGGACGCCATGTGCCTTAAATGCATTTTGAAGGCATGGGGTGAGTGCATTATTATTATTATTTGTTATTTTCACAAGTCTATGCATTTGTACGCAAGTTTCACACTGTCTATTTTTCTACCCACTGCCTGGCTGGGGAACAGCATTGCAAAATTTGGCAAAACATGAATTTCAAAGGATGGTGTTTCAGTTCACTGGTTTCAGAAAGTGCAGTTTAGGCAGATCTACTTTAAAATGCAAACTGAATCAAATCTCTCCTCCATCTCTACTTCTGGTCAGGTCAGATTGATGGATCCAATATTCCGGAATAGTGATGGAATGATAACATCATGTGGGAGCATGCAGAAAAAAAAATGGGGGTTGGGGAAGGAGCTACAACATGAGCCCGGGGTAGCAACTCCGGCCGAAGATACACTCGCTACTCAACTAACTGATATTGAGTCTTGAAATGGTACGGTGGACAGTATCATTTCACACTGCAATCAAAGGAATCAGATTACTAAGGAAAAAGACAACTCCTCGCAAGCAGGTAAAGGAATGTGTAATAAAAAAGAATAAGATTATGATGGAGGTGGTGGTAGATAAAACAGTACAATACATGAGAATAAGAAACCTGAAGGCAAAAATTTAAAAAGTTGCCACATTGCCTCCTACTTTAGGCTTGATGTTAATTTTTGTCTACAAATTCGTATCTTCTTTTTAAAATGTTTCAACAAACTCGACTGCTTTGAATAACTCTGCGAGAAAATGCTTGCATTTCCCATGCTCCCTGCTTCTTGCATACATTGTTGATATCTATAATTGAAACTTAAAAGCTACGAGCGTGAATAATTTAATCAGAAAGCATATTGTTTTTACTGTTCTCAGTATGAATCCAAATGATCGCATTATTGTGATGTTAGAGTATCAAAATGTATTTTGCTTTACTTGCTCAGTCATCCTAGGACAGACTCTTTCCAGTGATGTGTGTGTTTTTCAGGGGGGGGGGAATAGTGAAAAGAAAAGAAGGGTGTGATTTATATGCATGGAGTGCTTTGGTCTAACTTAAGCAAATGAGATCTCTTGCCCGCTCCAGCAAATGCCTGGCCTGTTATTATGGTGTTTTCTATCATTTGTACCATTTTTACTGAGCCAGGCCCTGAGGCTGGGTTGGATCATCCCTCCTAGGTTACACTCAACCTCTTCAACTGAAGGCACCTCTGTTACGGAGCCCTCCATGGATACGGGAGCTCTTCAGTAGGCTATGTCTGCTTAGTGAGTGAGAGAAAGAGAGTCCCTATCCCTCTAACCCTCCAGCTGCAAAAATTCTTTGTGTGGAGTTACAAACAAATAAGTCTGCACTGTGCTAATTTGCAGCAAAATAAATTGAGGTTCCTATGATGTGATTCTTGTAGACAAGGGAGAGAAATGCAACTCAGTTCACATTTAGAGGCAAACTTACTGAGTTTCACTTTGCAAAACAATGCATGAAGCGAAACATAAGGCAGCCTTTGGAAATTATAATTTCTCCAGATTTCGCCGTGTGGCTGTGCAGCCAAGTAATGTGTAGGAAAACGCATGTAATAGGTTAACATATGCAAATAAATGCCTATATTAGTAAAAACAAAAATGCGTTGTATTTGGGAAAGCTGCTTGCAAAAAAAAATGTGCAGATTTGTTGAAACTGGAAAAGGGGGAAAATGCGTATTAGGAGAAATTCACTCTGAAATGTTGATGAATTGGCTTGATAATTTTTTAAAAAATGAAAATTTTGGTCAGATGAATTTAAGAATAGAAGAACAAGAAGCAAAAATTATTGAGGTGCTGACATGAAAGCATCAAGGTGCAAACTAATTCAGATATATAGGATTCAGGAGACATGGATTTGCAGTTCATGGGGGCAGGAGATTTGTTGATTTTGTGGGCTTCCTAAACATCATTTTGAAAATTAGGCTGCCCTAAATCAAGGGGTGGTGTATATTTCCTCATGGGTAACCTTACTGGGGGCGGGGGGGGGAATACATGCTACTGGTGGGCAGGGCCAGAGGCAAAAGTGGGTGGAGCAACTAATATAAATTTTGACTTTGTACACTAAGCTAATTTCGACCCCTCTCTGTCCTCCATCCGATCAAGCAAGGGGCATGATCAGAGTTCAAGGACACATCCCAGCCAAGCATAAGTAGGAGTGTGCGAAGCACAGCTGGTGTGAGGTGTGTCTTGGGGAGTCTTCTGAGGGCCAGACTGAGAAAACTGGAGGGCCATATTTAGCCCTTAGGGCTGAGGTTCCCTACCAAAGCATAGCATGTACTGTATAAGGGCCTTTGTAAGTTACAAGGATTGCATTGTCTCCATTTTAACTGACACCACAGCAATAAAGAAAGCTATGGCTACATTTTTACCATCTGCCAGAGCTTATCAATGCACAAGCCAAAGGTCGCACCGTCCAAAAATGAAAATAGAGAACACTACACACAGTGCCTGCCCCATAAAATATATACTCTAGACACAATAAAGAATCAATATCAATATGTTCACTGAATCGTTGTCCTAAAATAAATTTTGCTCAGGTTCCCCTAGGGAGAGATGGATCTGTCAGTTTTGGTTTCTCCTTTTTCTAATCTTAAATTCCGTTTTCCACAATTTATTTATTTTTTTGCAATTTGCCATTTAGAAAATCTTCACGAAAATTTGTCAGCATTTTAGCGACCGTTTGTCGGCATCGGTGTGCTTCCATGCTATACACAAGTTTGTGTGAAATTTCACCTAATATACAATTTTTTATAAAGCAGTTTTCTCTCATGCAAACTTGTATGTTATTTTCACTAATATATACATGTGTACACTTTGTCATAGTATATGCATATTTTTTGCACATAACTTGGCTGGAGAACTGCATTGCAAAATTCAGAGAAGTGTAAATTTTGAAGGATGGCTTTGTTTCAGTTCACATATGGTTTCAAAAAGTGCAAATTTTCTCCCCCAAGCCTAGATTTCCCACCACCCCCAGCTTATCAGGGAAAATTACGTTACACATCTGTTAATTCCTGGTGTCTTTCCCCCCCCCCCATTAAAAAGGGATGTGGTAAACATGGAACCTATTTGTTCCCAAATAAGTGGCAGCCATAAAATTCCTAGGACCAAGTAAAGAGATGAGCATCAAAGCGACAGAAAGAGAAACTCTTAAGAGTTCCAGAGCCACAGATTTTATTTTATTTTATTTTATTTTTTTAAAAAAACAGCATTCAAAGGCAATAATGCTCACACACCTTTGTCGGCACAAACTGATATTTTACGTAACATATAAAAAGTCATTGACAGGGATTGCTAAGTTAGTTGGGACACACAGTTCCCCGTTTTACAATGCTCATTTTTTAAGACGAAGAGGTGACTGTACTGCCTCAGTCTGGTGCTTTTCTCACAAGTTTAGATCCTGAAAATCCATGTCCCTCCATCAAGAAAGCATTATTTTAAAATAGCAAAGAATACAGCACAATTTGGTAATTAGATGAATGGATAGATGATAGATATAGATAGATGATAGATGATAGATAGATGATAGATAGATAGATAGATAGATAGATAGATAGATAGATAGATGATAGATGATAGATTAGATAGATAGATAGATAGATAGATGATAGATAGATAGATAGATAGATGATAGATAGATAGATAGATGATAGATAGATAGATAGATAGATGATAGATAGATAGATGATAGATAGATATAGATAGATAATTCAGCTATATACAGATATGCAAAAATAAAATAAAATTCACCCCTCTGTGATCCTTGTTTATTTTCTTTTTATGAGAGTCTCTCCCCCCCCCCCCCCCGGAGTGGAACCACATTCATCACACTTCATCAGGGTGTGTGCATTAAGAAACAAGAGTGATTTATTGGAGTTAAGAAAATGTAGTGAGAATGTGCAGGGGGGTGGAAGAGCTTCTGGTGAAAGGGGGGGGGGGCTGTCTCATATGTAGCCAGTTTGATCTTATGAGGAAGTGAGCAAGTCTTTGCCAGGAAAAAAGCGCACCGTGATAAAAATTCCACAAAGCTATTAATGTTTCCCGAACATCAACAAGCTTCCACCCACCCCCCCTTCCCATGCACACACCCCACCATTCCGATCTCTGTCAAAATAGGGAGGCACCCTCTTCTCCCAACTGAGTGCCTTCTGAGGTAAAATGAGGAAAGCCTTAAACTTCACAATCGCCAATAATGAGCTATCATTACTCAAATTACACCAAGCACTGATTAGGTTTAAAGTAATGAAGAAAACAACACAATCAATCATCATCAACCTAAAGGGAAGTCAATTCGTGTTCAAGATGTGGCGAGTGCTTTGTGGAAGGGCTCCATCTACAGGGTTCAGAGGAGGAACGAGAAATATTTCCTGCCGCTTTTACAAGGAGGAGGGGGGAGGAATCCCCATTCTAAAACTTTGTACTCTCGGCCTTTTTTTGCTCGTACCCTGAGAAGAGATGTGCTTTTTTAACATCCCTGTACTTGATACATTGAGCCCATTTTCAAAGGAGGGAAAGAGGAAGCAAAGCAGTTTTGAAAAATAACATTGTGTATCCTGCTGCTGTTCGGAGGTCGGCTTAAGAAAACCACAAGTGTCGAACACATAACGTTCATCAAACAGTACAAATTAGCAGGAAAACGCAAACTGAGCTAACAGCTCTCCAAAAAAGCTGAGGTTTATAATGGGATTGATATTAACAGCCCCTGCCAAACGTGCGGGGAGGCGGGAGGGGAGAACACTAGGAGTTTTCAAAACTGCACGGGGAAAAGACTATTTGTCAGATCTCATCAGTCCTTCCACTGAAATTTACAAATGGACGGGAAGTTTATTTTGCAATTCAAGAGCAAATTTCCCCACTGTTCAAATGCGGTTTGATGGTAGGAGAGGGAGAATTCCAGGAAGGGAGTCATTTTGGCTCTGTTTTGAAACAAGACTAACTACGGAGAGTAATGTTTTCTGAAATAATAGCAAGGCTGCACTCCCATTTTCAAAATGATCAGAATGAGTTGTAGCTAAGTAATGGTATTTTCAGATGTCATGAAATCCCAGCCAATGTTGCACTCCAGGGGTGCTCTCTAAGGTCCACTCAAATGTTGCATGTCAACCATCCTGTTCAACATCCTTGCGCGCATGCCTACAGAAGTCACTGGTTGTGATCTGCCATGGCTTAGGTGCATGGCTCATATCAACCAGGAACTGTTCATTCAGTATTGGGGCCCCCGTTCTTTGGAATCCCCTCCCAGAGGAGGAGATCAGATTGGGCCCCACCTTGTCAAATTTCATCAGCCATTTTAAGTAAGGTTTTTAAAAATATTTTTGGCTAAGCTAGTGTGGCGCAATGGTAAGAGTGTTGTACCTGAGACAGCAGAGTTTGAATCCCCCCCTTAGCCATCACTGGGTGATCTTGGGACAGTCACCATCTGTTAGCCTAACCTACCTCACAGGGTTGAAATGGCAGAGAGAATCGTGGACACAGCATTGAGATCCTTGGAATATAAAGATGGTATGCAAATGTAAGAAACAGATTTAAAATATATTTAACTTTTTATTCTGTTTGCTACTGTATATTCTCTGTTGTATCCCTCTTGTACACCACTTAAGTATTATATTATTTGAAAGTATCTAAATCATTAACAGAAATAAATAATAGAGATTCCCATCAGGATCCCACCCAACCAAGACCCCAGGAAGACTTCACTGGAGGAAAGGCATGGGACCCCATTGAGAACCCCAACACAAGTGGGTACCAGGAAGAACAGGGGTGTGTGTGTGACTTTTAAGGAGTGTACAAGTATAAAATCAATTATAAATCCCATGCATAATTAAAACACACAATAAAACAATTCCATCAAAGCATTAAAACAATTCATAATTAAAATATGCACTAAAACAATCCAGTTAAAAAAACCACACAATTTGATCAGGAAGTTCAAGTTCAGGTGAATGCTTGCCTAAACAGGTGTGACTTCAAGAGCCCGTGAAATGCCAATACTGATGGGACTTCTCATATTTCAGCAAGGAAGGCATTCCATAACACTGGTGCCACCAGTGAGAAAGCCTGCCTCCATGTTACCACAACATATGGCTATACACCACCCTGATATTATTATGAGATGGTAATATATACATACTTTTATAGATAAATCAAATAAATAAAGTCACTTTAGTCCTAAACAGTTTATCTAATATCATGGGCATCCCACCTGCTTCCTAGATCACATCCTATAAACCTACAGTGATCCCTGATTCTCAACCCTGGACCTCTTGAATGAAGGTAGAAGATGCCCAAAGTACTTATTTGACATCCTAGGGCTTTATCAACGAAGTTATCTGTGGGAGAAAGGGTTTACTTGGGAGAAGTAAGAGAAAATTCATCTGTGAACAATGATCCAGTTCCAATGAGGATATGAGCTTCTGAGGCTGGGATAGGATGTTGGAAGAATTAATCCAGTTCATATTTAAAGGTGAACTTACCTAATTTCCCAAACAGTATGTGAACCAAAACACAGCCATCCTTCAAAATTCACATTTACCTGAATTTTGCAGTGCAGTTCGCTTATCAAGTAATGCACATATTTGTGAAAATAATGTAAACGAACGCACTATATTATGGGGAATTGCTTTGCAAAAATTGTATATTAGGCAATGTGTATATTAGGCAAAAATGCATACAAAATTGTGTGATTTGCACAAAAAGAGAAGGAGGAGAAATCACAAAATGATCTGGAAATGTGGGGAACTGATTTTAAGATTGGGAAAATAAGAAGCTGAGATAAACCGACACTGACAGGTTTGCCCATCCCTGGCCTAGAATGTAACAGTTACAACTCTAGCACCAAGTTCTCCTCAGGGACAATGTCACATAAATGGTGCGACCATGGATACAACTGGCAAAAATTCCCACAACCTGCAGTAGCATTTCTCTTCTACTCCCCAGTTACATGGATTGCTGCTCTCAGAATTGTGGACTACACTGCTTCCATGGCACTTAAGGGTAGTTCAGACATGTATATGTTCCTCTCGACAACTGCAGACCCCATTCCTAGTGGTGATGGCAGCTATTTGAAACCCAGTTGCAACAGAGTTCCTTAAGCAGAACTCTAGTCATGGATTATTATTATTTTCACACAAAGCATAGCAGAAAGAAGACAAGAAGGCTCCTTGATTGGAGAATCACATTTCTCATGAAAACTGTCAAGTGAGTCAATTCATCATTTCTATAAATAGTTGTCTTCAGGTTTCTTTTTTCTTTCTTTCTAAAAAGAAAAGGTTAGTTCAGTTTCTATCCTGCTTTGCCTCAAGGGCTCAAAATCCACACACAAAACACACCCATAAAGTAATGTATGGGACATACTCTGTTTTAATTTGGGTCCTAATTTGAAATTACTTTTTATCCAAAACCATTAGCAGGAAGGAGTTGACAACCGCAGGTACATCCATACAAAGCATCAACATCATTGTGTGCTTTTGGACACTCCATCCTTGACAATTTTAATAAAGTATTGCCATGGAAACTCGTGGCTGGAATGGGAGAAATCTGTGGAAAAATAACAACCACGTCAACAGGGGAAGACAGGCAACTCCTGACTGGAGGGCTCATTAATTGTCAGCGCTAAGGAAGGACAGTCAGTGGCTTGTAAGCAAGGAAGCAAACAAACACTTCAGAAGTTTTGAAGAAATTCTTTCGGAATTTTATTTTATTGGGATTTATGAAGACTACAAAGAAAAGAAAATACATCTGTAGCCTGAGAGGCCAGGGAGGAAGTGAAAATTAATTCAGAATTCAAGCACTACATTAACACAATGTCAAGAATTTCTTGTCAAAAGGTTTGCAGTTATTATTCTGTTCTAGAAGTGAACTAGACAGTCTTCAATCTAGAAATGGGTGAATCTACCCATGTCACTGTGTTACAGTTCATGTCGCTTCTGCGCGTTTATTGGCGCATTACTTTGCCATTTTTCCAAACAAACAAAAACCCTCTCAGAGATCACATCCACACTATAAGAAAAGCTGGGGTGACAAAGCTGCAATGTCAGTTGGCCATTGCAAGGGAGGAGCTGCAGCACAGACCAGACCAGATGATTCCTCTTCCTGAGGGCTGCTGCTGTGGTGGCGCAATGAGTCACAGCCACCCTAAGACATTTTGCAGCCTGAGATGGAAGACAAGAACATGTCCTCTCTCCAGTGTTCTTCTCCTCCTCCTCCTCCTCCTCCTCCTCCTCCTCCTCCTTCTCCTTCTCCTTCCCCTTCCCCGTCTCAACCAGGGCAACGAATCAACAAAAATATATTTATTTGCTTATTTAAGAAAGCATTCTAATAGAAAAGAGAAATATTCTCTCAACCGCCAGTCTCAGAGTTTCCAGGAACAGTGATGGACACCAACTTAGATGGCTTTAAAAGAGGATTTGGCACATTCAAGATGGAGGGGGCGATCAATGGCTACTAACCATGATGGCAATGCTCTGCCTCCACAGTTGGAGGCAGTAATGATTCTGAATACCAGTTGTGGAAACTGAAGTGCTTGAAGGCCGTTTGTGAGTTTCCCATGGACATCTGGGTGGCCATTGTGAGAAGAGGATGCTGGACTAGGTGGGTCACTGGCCTGATTCAGCAGGCTCTTCTATTCTTATGCCCTACCCCAGTATCATATGCCACATCAGGTGTGAGATAGTCCAAGATATGTGTGGTGCACAGGGCTAACCAAGCCAAGGCCCAGGGATCCAACCATCAGATATCTGGGCAAAATCAAGTCAACTGATTTCAATGTGCAGTGGTGTCCAGTGATTGACTTTGCCCAGCTGTCAAACCTGGCCCACAAACAGGTGAGGGAGATTAGCTCCCCACCCTGATGAAAGCCCTCTTGAGTACCATAATAGAAGAAAGGTGGGATATGAAATGGGCAGAAAGTAATCTGCCAGGTGGATGTGAACTCTCACTTGCCATTTCACACACAGAGAGCAATTCCTTCCCCCCTCCAGGCACTTTTTATCTCACCAGCGATTCACATATTTGCCGCATTACAAGACAATGAGCTGCAGAGAGAAAGTGGCAGGTTGTTTTTTTTTGTAATAACGTTCATTCACTTGTCCTTTCATTCATAGTTTCTGACTGCCCCCATCTTGAACATTCCAGGCGGCTTTGAGAAGAAAGATTTTTTTTTCTATGGTTGCTAATATATGTACCAGATATACTTTGATATGGAAAAATGAACCTCACTTGTTGGAAAGATTAATTACAAAGTTAAATAGCATACAGCTGAACATCAAATTGGCAGCCATTTCAAGACAGGAAACTATTAATTATTTAGGTGGAGAAGTTATAAATCAAGAAGGCATCAAGCACTGTTAAGGAAGAAGAAGAAAAGACCAAATTTACATGCAGAGAAGATTCATGTCGAATCTTTTCCTTTCTTTCTTTTTCTTTAAACGTTCAACATCATTCTGAGGAGTGAAGATTTCAAAGGGTGCCCTTATTTATTTATTTTTCATTTTAAAAACATAATTCATTCAAGCTTCTCTTCTGATATCTTTGGCTCCCAGTAGAGCTTTTTTCTTCTTCCTCTTCTGGACCATAAATCTGTTTTACTATTACCACAACCCCAAAGCCAGCTTCAGTTCAAAATTCAGAAGTGTGTGAATGCCTCCCTCATCTCAGAAAAAGTTTGATGAATTTATCAAAGCTTAAGAATTCCTACAGGTATTTTGCCTGAAGCAAATTTGGATTTCCATCCTCATGGTGGTGGGGTGGGAGGTTGGGATATATGGAGTAATTTTGAGAGAAGCAAAGGGTGTTTTGGTAAGGCTACTGAAATGTATTAGGCTAGCTCTCATGAGCCTTAACAAAGCCAGACCCCATTGGGCTTGCTGGACACCTCATTCTGAGCAGTGTTTTGTCTCTGGGCCAAGTGAGGGAAAATATCAAAACCATTTTCATTTTCACCTAGCATGCAGGTAGGATCCCTACCTCCCCTAACCCCCCTGGCCAAATCTCCTGACCTCACAATGATACCTGACATCACAATGACATCGCGTGAGGCAGTGTTTTGAACACCTGGCAATCAACCCTGCATGGTGTTCTGAAGGGCTTCTGACCGGTGGGATTTGCAAAGAGCCCTGAGCTCCTTGAATTCCTGTCAATGAATTCCTGCTTAGAGTGACTGCGGAAAGCACTGCATGAGGCGCTTCTGAGGTGTCAACTGATCAGCTGATCGGCAGCACTTCAGACACTCCTTTTTGCCTGGTCACCTTTTTATCTGCTCCCCTACCCTTGGCCACAATGGCCTGGTGGGACAAATGGGGAGGCCTTGTGGGCCTAATTAGATTTGCCACCCCTGGCCAACCAACCACCTGCACTATACACTTATAAGCAGTGTCATACCATGATAATCCCAGGAGCTGTAGTTCATTAGGGGTGCAGAGAGTTGTTAAAGGTAAAGGTAAAGGTACCCCTGCCCGTACGGGCCAGTCTTGACAGACTCTAGGGTTGTGCGCCCATCTCACTCAAGAGGCCGGGGGCCAGCGCTGTCCAGAGACACTTCCGGGTCACGTGGCCAGCGTGACAAAGCTGCATCTGGCGATCCAGCGCAGCACACGGAAACGCCGTTTACCTTCCCGCCAGTAAGCGGTCCCTATTTATCTACTTGCACCTGGGGGTGCTTTCGAACTGCTAGGTTGGCAGGCGCTGGGACCGAGCGACGGGAGCGCACTCCGCCGCGGGGATTCGAACCGCCGACCTTTCGATTGGCAAGCCCTAGGCGCTGAGGCTTTTACCCACAGCGCCACCCGTGTCCCTCAGAGAGTTGTTAGGAGACCCCTGTTTCCTTCATGGAGCTACCATTCTCAGAGTGGTTTAGCAATCAACCTCTATTCCCAGGGAATGCAAGGAATAGGGGGTTCTCCTAACAACTCTCAGCACACTTAACAAACTACAGTTCCCAAGATTCCTTGGGGGAAGGCATGACTCATTAAAATGGTATGATACTGCCTTAAATAGATAGGACCCTTGTCTACCTATGCAGCAATATGTGCTAGAACGGGCTGCACCATTTCAGAGTGCATGTGGGAGACGCATGTTTTGGAACGCTTCGTTATGGTCTCATCTTACAACAAATCAAACATAAGCTGAACAGGCAAAGGGCTGGACTAAAAGCTTCATATGTGCTGTGCTAGATTTCTGTTCACGGGATATTTTTCATGTAGGAGAGCATTCAAGTATGCTACCCCCCACCCCAGCACCCTACTACCTCCTTACCATTCCATTTGGCTGTATACAGAGGCTCTGACCAAGATAGGGTTGCCATACAGTGGTACCTCGGGTTAAGTACTTAATTCATTCCAGAGGTCCGTTCTCAACCTGAAACTGTTTTTAATCTGAAGCACCACTTTAGCTAATGGGGGCTCCCACTGCCACCGCAGCACAATTTCTGTTCTCATCCTGAAGCAAAGTTCTTAACCCAAGGTACTATTTCTGGGTTAGCGGAGTCTGTAACCTGAAGCGTATGTAACCTGAAGTGTATGTAACCCGAGGTACCACTGTATTTCAAAAAGTGAAAAACTGGACCCTAGCCCTAGAAAGCCTTGCAAATTTCAGTGTCCCATCTACCTAGGAAAAATGGGGAGACTGGATTCTGCAGCTAAGAATGCCACATTCTTCTTTTCGGTACTGCTGTGAAACTGCTGCATCAACGTACCCTGAATATGATGTTGCCTTCCAAGCATTGCTTTTCAGAACTATGGACTTCAGCATCAAAGCCAAAAAAAATCTTGCTCTAAGGCCAGACGGCCACACCAAGCACTCTGAGAACTAAACATCTTCAGATGTCAGAAACTCTAATTCACTGCCCCTCTTCATAAGAATGCAGAAGAAGACAACTTCTCACTTTGCCTACCTGTTGTCAATTAACAATGCCTCATTACACAAGTCACCCAGAAAGCTGATGAGGTTTCATTCCAACACAAGAGGCCAGGTCAATCAATCGTCATCAAACCTGTGGATCTTCAATGGACGCTGAAAGGTTAACTTGCTTCTTCAAGGCCTCCGTCATGTCAGCAGAAATTAGCAAAGAGGTGGGCAAGTTGTCAATAGACCACCAAGACAATTAGTTAATGATTAGGACGGGGGCACTTGGGGGAATTGGTAACAAAATGAGACATCTTGGATAAATTTGCATGCATTTAGGAAATCTATATAGGGCAGCGCAGGCAGGCAGGGGGAGAGGAGGAAAGCGAGTGAGCAAATGAGCAATTAAAAAGGACTGGAAAGCAGAATTCAGGAGGTCCAAAAAGGGCGTTGTTTGGCCTGGGATTTTTTTAAATGCACTTTCTAAGAGCCAATGTGATGTAGTGGTTAGAGGGCTGGCCATCTGTCAGGGATTAAGCAAGCTGCATTTGAGGGGGTTGGATGAGATTGGGGTCCCTCCGAATTCTACGATTCTACGATTCTATGAGTGGATGGAAGGGGGTGAATTTGTCTCTGGAAAAGATTTTAACTGGAATCAAAGAAGAATTATGGGTTTATTATAACGCTTACTTCATATACAAATCCCAAACGTTTGTGTTTCTGAGCAGGGAAATAAGGGCTTCAGCAATGTCCTGGTCATTCCCTGGACAGGGAACCTCCAGGAAACCTCCCATAAATTAGCCTGAGCTTCTAGAAGAGGAAGACATAAAGAACCAAAAAAGAAAGTGAATAGGTCTGTGTCCCATACATTGATGCTTTCAGGATAGCTGAAGATAGTCAAGGATGGATATTTTTGGCTTGCTGCTATCTGGTATTTTGTTGTTGTAATACGGATTAAAAAATTCCGCACCAATGATTTAATGTACACCCATGCTCCGTTGAATGTTCAAATGATATTTCTTTTGGCCACTGGGATTCAAAGGGAAATGAATTGGGGTGGGAGAGAACCTCACTTTCTTAAAAAGGAAATGTTGACAAAGGAGCAGGATGTGAAGGAGAAGGGCTCAGTGGTAGGACAGAGCATCTATATGAATGCAGAAAGTCCTAGGTGTGACCTCTCAGCTTCTCCAGGTTGGGCTGGGAGAGACTACAGTCTGAAATCCTGGAGAGCCACTGCTAATCAATGTGGATAATACCGGGCTCGATAGATCAATGGTCTGACTCAGTCTAAGGCAACTTCCTACTGGGAGGTTGGTTTGGTTTTTTGCAGTGTTGGAAACAAAATGAAAAAAGCCCTTGGCCATCTCATTCAATGTCAAAGGTGAACACACACACACCTTGCTGTCTGTCTTGAAAAAAAAGATTGCTAAGTTCTCCTTCTTCTGCCATAGAGGCAGAAAAAGAACATATCTTTTGCAAGGAGGAACAGGACCACTATACTACTTACTACTGATGGGGTTTAGAACATATTCTCAAATTCATCACAATGTTGAGTTTTGAAGAGAGATATTTCAATCTCTTAGGTTTCCTTTTTTGATGGAAGACTATTTTAGGCTTGCAGCTCCATTGCGATGTACAGCATTATAAACACCCGCTTAATAAGACACATCCACTTCACCTGTGTGTGTAACAAGGTATTTCCTTGGTTTTTCAGAAGAAGCTTAAGAAGATGTCTCATCTATATATCCACTATAGGTTATCTTCTGACCCAATTGCCATCTATTGATGTGCAGATCCTTACCTTTATGTGCCAGAGTGCTTTGACATACAGGTATCCAATTATATTCAATTTAGTTTCAGGTAGCAAAGACCTTTGCTTTATTTTATTTTTTTAAAGTAAGCTTGAAACCCATAGATTTTAAAGGAAATGTCACAAAAGGAAGATCATTTTAGATGTCTGACTTCTTTTTTAAGTTCTTCCAACCCATGTCCCTTAACAAGAAATAAATAAATTATGATTTAACTTACTATCGAAAGGTGGTGTTTGGCATCAAGGCCCCAAAATGACCACAAGATGCCTTCTGCAGGAGACAGAAGTGATTTTCTATAGGTCATGCATCAACGTTCACATGCTTTTCAGTTCGTATTAGATAAACATGAAAGACCCATCTCTTCCTTCTTTTGAACATGATGGAGGAGGAACATGATGCTTCAAAGATGCTGTGCTCTGAATTGTCCCATTTGGCAGAGATGGCCTAATTGCATGGAATATTGGCCCTCTAAGCTTTTGTTGCAGCCTTCGATTAGTGCCCCCCCCCCATCTTCTTCTTGAAGTGCATTGAAAACTTCAAGCATTCTTGAGCACTAATGGCCCACACTCTACGGGTGGATGTTACCATTACAAAAACGCTTTCGTGATTTTTGTGAATTGCTTCCAGTGCAATTATCTGAAGTGAATCTGTTGGTGGGAGTAGACAGAGGGTGTGAGAGCAAACATAAATATCATCTTAGGAAGCAACTTGTTCTTGATGATGTTCAAGTGTGGAAAATCATTCAAAGGTGATACATTTGAGCTGTGTTCTGTTGAAAGATGACTTGTATGTTTTCAGATTCTTCTAACTTTTTTGACATGTAGTATCAATGAGCACAAATGACCCCACTTTTATTGTTTCACCCCATTTTTCCTTTTGTGTTCCCCTGGCTTCTCTCCATTCTTTAAATCAGACTTAGGCAAAATGCTGCCCTACAGATGTTGTTGCATATCAGTTCCCATTAGCCCCTGCCAGCACAGCCAATGGTTAGAGATGATGGGAGTTGCAGGCCAGCAACATCTGAAAAGCACTATATTTGCTGCCCCTGTTATAGAGCATGCAATGTGTGCAGAATTAAATATAGGTGTTGCCCCAATATAATACACATATCCCACCCATTGCAATGCTTAAGAACATAAGAATAGTCCTGGAGATCAGGCCAATGACCCATATCATTCAGCATTCTGCTCTCACAGTGGCCAGCCAGAAACCCACAAGCAGGACTCAAGCACCTGAGGACTCTTCTCCTACTGCACTTTACGGCAACCTTGGCATTATCAGCACCATGCTCTAACCAACTGAGCTATCCAGGCTCTCAAGGACAATGGAGGGGGGGGGAAGCACAAGCACCCTGGCCAACAAATTAAAATGTAAGGCAAACCCACTCAGTCACCCAGACCAGCCACGCAATCGGACAGGCTCTTCCCTGTGATGACTCCTAGCTGATGACTCGCGACGGGACGACGAAAAGTGAGGCCGGAAGGCTGGTGCCACAGCAATTTAGGCTGCTAAACACGCCCCCTCTCAGGCACCTGGTTGGGTGCCTGCCCGTGGGTGTGGGCGCCAGCCAGGTGAGTGGGAGGCAGGGGGCTAACGCCCCCTGCTTGAGGCGGAGTACGGATCCCGACCACAACCACTCCCCTCTCTTGCAGGAGGAGAGTCTTTACGGCAACTGGTATTCAGAAGCATTATTGACTCAGACTGTGGAGGCAGAGCAGTGCCTCCATCATGACTGGTTGCCATCAATAGCCTTATCCTCCATGAATTTGTCTAATCCTCTTTTAAAGCCATCCAAGATGGTGGCCATCACTGCCTGCTGTAGACTTGAATTCCATAGCTCAACTCTGCACTGCAAGGAAAAGTATTTTGTTTTCTCTGTCCTGAGTCTTCTGGCGGTTCCCTCACTGCGAGAAGCCAAGTTACAGAGAACCAGGCAGAGGGCCTTCTCGGTAGTGGCGCCTTCCCTGTGGAACACCCTCCCACCAGATGTCAAAGAGAACAACAACTACCAGGCTTTTAGAAGACATCTGAAGGCAGCCCTGTTTCGGGAAGCTTTTAATGTTTGATGTATTATAGTATTTTAATATTCTTTTGGAAGCCGCCCAGAGTGGCTGGGGAAGCCCAGCCAGATGGGCGGGGTATAAATAATAAATTATTATTATTATTATTATTATTATTATTATTATTATTATTATTATTATTACATTCACCTGCATGTGATGTCCACAAGTCCTAGTGTTATAAGAGAGGAGGGAGTCAAATTTCTCTTTCCACATTCATTTTATTACATACGTGGCCTCACCCATGAGTAGGGATAGATAAATCTATCAGTTTCAGCTTCTTTTAGATTCTCATCCCACCCCCACCCCATTTTAACTTCAACTTATTTATTTATCTATTGGTAAAGAATGTTTATAAACCATCAACCCATAAAAAAGACCATGCAGGTGTACAATAAATCATTAAAACGTCATATTATAAAAAGCACAATATGTAGAAATACTTCCTATTATGTGTCCCAAATCTTCCAACATTCAGCTTTTTGGGCTGTCCATTGGTTCTAGCCTTGTGAGAGGAAGAAAAACGTTGTGAGAGGAAGAAAAACGTTTCTCTATCCACTTTCTCTATGCTATTTATAATTTTACACACTTCTGTCATGTCACCTCTTAACCACCTTTCCTCTAATACTGGGCATTATGATCTGGTTCATATGGTCTACTTTGCAGGCTGGAATAAATAAGTGGCCATGCATTTCTACATTTGGGGGAATAGATAAATGGCCACTTTTAATGTTGCCTTTGGGACTTGGTTTCTGCTTCTGAGAGTTTGCTCCTGACTAGCAATGTCAGAGAATTCTGATGTAAACAGGTCACATTCCCTTTGGGAAAACTTTCCAGGGGTTATATGATTGTGGTAGGCAGGGCCAGAAGCAAAAGTAGGCGGAGCATAAATGCTAATTTTGCCTTTGTTCTGGAGGCTAGTTTCTACACAGAGAGAGAGCCCTATATCTCCTCCATTCAGGGAAGCAAGAAGCAATCTCAGATTTCAAAGACATTCCATCAGGGCAAAAGAAAGCAAGGAGGATGCAAAGAGCCATATTTGTCACCCAGGTTTGAGCTTCCCCAGTCTTCCTTGGCCAGGAACCCCTCAACCCCAGACTCTAATGGCCACACACCTCAAACACAACAATTTTCAGTGTATGCCATTCAGCTGTACCATTGAAGTGTAGTGAAGTTAAGTGGTGAACGTACATGTACTTGCATGAACCAGTTCTACCTCACAGGATACTGTGGCAGCAGCCACATTTAAAAGATATACATCACCTTTGCATCATTAAAGAAAAAATGCTTGATAGGTGATACACAACACAGTCGTCTGAGCAAAGCCTTGGAGATTGAAAATCTCATGGGCACCTGAAGGTTTTGTTGCTCTCAGCTCTTCCCGTTGCTTTGATCCTTGATGTGCTACCAAGGTCCCACCATATTTCAGGCTTGAGAATTCATTTGGCTCCTTTCTCCCCTCTGAACGAAATCCCCACAAGCAATACAGCAGTGCTGTGTCCATCACCCAGGTGCTAATAGCATTGCTTCCTTGACCTCCAAGCGGAGGGAATCTGTTCAGCTTCTCTGATGGGTGAATTTCTTTTTTTGGTAGTTTGCTAAAATGCTTTTCTTCGCTTTCACAGACATAATATAGATTTTACATTCTGGAAAAAGAAACCTGGTCTCTCTGAAGTTCAACAATAGCTGTCAAGAGCTCTTGCAACCATCTCGGTTTTGATCCTTCCTCCTTTTTGGGGTACTTTGATAACTAGGCTCGTTAAAATATTGTGTTACAGGGCCAAGAGTGTGGTTGTTGTTTTGTTCCTTCCACTGAATCTGTTCTATTTTTGCTGCACTTTTCCCCTTCTAAAGCCAATCACCTTCACAAAAACTATATTGGTCACCACCAGCAGCTATCATCAGGCTAGTTGATTTTAGTGAGGACCTCCTCAGGATCATATAAAATATTTATGCATATAATAATGCATATGAAATGTGGTTTTAAAAAAATCTATGAGGATAAGCCTTGAGGGTTAATATAATATGTGAGTTGATGGCACTTTTAGTGGAACTAATTGATATCAAAATGGAAGAAGCTGATTAACAATTAAAAATGGAGATTTTCAGAAAATTCCATCCCTAGAAATTGCTTCAGTGCCACAAAGTTCTTCACTTCAATGCATGGTGTGACTACCAAATGGATGACAATACCATTTTGAACACTATTGTGTGCAACTCCTTGCTGCAGATAAATTTCAGAACCTTGCCATCATAATTTGAGGTCCTTCTTCGTGTGCCTCCTCCACAAGAGACCCAGAGGGTGGCAACACACGAACAGGCCTTTTATGTGGTGGCTCCTCGTTTGTGAAATACTCTTTCCAGGGAGGCTCATCTGGTGCTTACCAGGCAAAAATGTTTCTCTTCAACTAGGAGTTCAGCTGATTAACATCCCATGGCTTTTTAAATGTTTGTGGAAAGAGGGGTTAATTGTTTGTTTTGGTATGTAAAACACTTCTTATATGTTTGGTTTTGAGATGCAAATAACCACAGAATATGTAGTTCAGCCCTTATACTTGGTGATGATGTATATATACCAGCATCAAAACCAAAACTCAAGCACTCTATCTCGTGTCCACGAGTTCCAAGGGAGAATGTGCTCTTATTGTCCCTGTCTCCATTTGACTGAAAACTCCCATTTCTTTCTCCTGTTAATTGATTTTCACGATCCTTTCTTCCTGCCACGAAGAAGCCAACAGAATTATCTCAAGGATAATTCAAAGAAATTAGTTTGTGTAAAGCACATTGGCCTCTGCTGCACGAGAGGTGATGTTTTCAATGCGTCATTATCATGATTGCTAAATGGCTTCCAAACACCAGCAAAACACTGTGACCATTTTTAAAAAAGAGGGGGGGGGCAGACTCCTTCTGTGTCCCCCCCCCCATGCTGGAGCCTTTTGTGGAAGTGAGAAAATATATTTTGAAATGTCAAGCATATGTCGTAGGTGAATATATTCTTTTTCGGAATAAAGGCACAGTGTACCAAGTGCTGGTAATGTGGAAGGCCCATTAATTTTAAAGTACATCAGCTGCTGTCGAGGTGCAGCAAAATGGCCAAGTACATGATCTCTCAGCCAGAAACTGCCTCATTCAGATTAGTGCTTTGCCAAAAATGTCAGCCCCTTTTTTTAAAAAAACAAAACCATTTGGCACCAGTCAATGAGAAAAGAAACAGCATTTGAAAATTATCAATGGAGAGAGAAACTTCTGGTGAAATTCTCATGGGTGGGGTGCAGGCTTTTTGGGCTACTTGCTTGACTTTCAAGATGCTTATGGATATCTTTTCTTTCATTCCATGAATCAACTCCCCAGTGTTCTTCACTGTGCAGCCTCCCTAGGTGCCCTCCCTCCAGTTAAAGCCTAGGGGAAGACATCATGCATTAACAACCACCTCTAGGCTCTAAGAGAGGGTGACGAAAAATTATGCTACGAGGCACGACATTTTCAAGCCTCCCAAACTGAATTTATTGCTATTTCCTCTGATTCAAAGGGATTGGCACTTTCACATTTCAGCTGTGGTCTGTGGAATGCTTGCTCTGGAGCAGTCGTCTTCACTTTAGCAGGCTTACTCCGAATTGCAACATTCATTGCCCTCTCCATGTCTGGGAGTAGTACAGTGGCTATGTTTTAGGTCAGGTGGTGGAGAACCCCAGGCCAAAGATGGCCCTCCAGGCCCTGCTTAACTGGCCCTTGGAACTCTCCCCAGACCATGTCACTTGCCCTGAGCCATACCCTCTTCCACCGCTTTTGCCTGGTTGGAATGTGCCCTTGAATGGTAATAATGCTTCTTGCTTGGCTGGAAGACAAAAAGGTTTATAGATATGTGGAGACGTCTTCCTTTTGCTCGACAGGAATGCAGCCCATGGTACATCCATTGCTCTACCTATTTTTGCCTCTGGCTGCACCAGAGAGTGCAGCCCTCAAAGATTGTCAGTGAAGGAATTTGGCCCATAAACTCTTCAAGACGAAGCACTATTGGAATTAAGGCCGAGTCAAAAAACCACCTCCTAGTTTCTTGAAAATAAAACAGGGGCGTATTTTCTTCTTGGGGGAGAAGAAATTATTCTAAAAAATACTTGAGATGGAGTTGCTCCTTCCATTGCTAGGTCTTGCCCACACTGGAAGCTGTGGAAAGATACACTTTCCATATGCCACACTTTCCATAATGCCTTGCAGCCCAACATAATGTCTCTCTCAGAGGATTTCAGGAAGTGTATCCAGAGGGTAGCTGTAACGAGGAATCTGGAGGTGTAGTGGTTAGAATGTCAGACTAGGGCCTAGGAGATCAGGGTTCAAATCCCCATTTGGCCATGAAGTGAGTGTGCATGGGTCTGTCACTGCCTCTTAGCCTAACCTACCTCACAGGGTCATTGTGGGGGTTAAATGGGAAGGGGGACAACCATGTATGCCACCTTCAGCTCCTTGGAGAAAAGGGGCAGATAGAAATGCAATCAATCAGTAGGAGATTTGCACCACTGTGAGTAGTGTGGTGCTTTGGAAACAATTTTCAAAAAGCAAGGAGAAATGGAAAATACTCAACCATCATAAGGTAAAGCAAGGTAAGTTGGACAGACCCACATCTTCAAAATTTCAGAGAAATTTCTCTCCACTTGCCACCCCATGATTTTAGGGCGAGGGTTTTATTTTGCCCCCATCTGCCCAACAAAAGAAAATTTCAAAACTTCCAGCCCATCTGCAGTAGAAATGGAAAGCAGCAAAGGGGCAAATACACATATTTTCCCTATTAGATTTAAATAAAAGTTACCCTTTCTGGAGTCTTTTACAGCTGTCTCAAGAGACCGAAGAATTAACTAGTAACAGATGATTGCAACTTTTAAATTAGGCCTCCAGCTGAATGTGAATTAAGAAAGATAACAAGCTAAAATGAAAAGCAAATTAACAGCTAAATTCAAGCAGAGGATCAAGAACAGAGGTAAGATCTTGGCAGAGCATTCAGAGATTTAACAGGAACTTAAAAGGCATTCGCGGGATTGTTCAATTATTATTTCAGGTGTGAACCAAGCCTAAGTCTTGTGCTTGTTCTTACATCCTCCCCCACCAGTCCCTGCGGGGCAGAGGGAAGAATGGAAAAATAGCCTCTCCAATAAAGAGTCTGTGGTGAATAACTGTCTGCATGTGCAGGGCTGGGTTCCATTGTCAGTATCAACATCATATCTGTCCATATTGCCACTCCTGTTCTTTAGCAGGGGTGAATGCACCCTGTGGCATTATAGGGTTTAAGGCAGTGTTCCCCAACCTTGGGCCTCCAGCTGTTTTTGGACTATAACTCCCATCATCCCTCACTAGCAAGACCAGTGGTCAAGGATGATGGGAATTGTCCAAAAACAGCTGGAGGCTCAAGGTTGGGGAACACTGGTTTAAGGGAACTCTTAAGTCACCTTCAACAGGCTTTAGCTTGTTGGGGGGGGGGAGTCATTGGGGCTGCCCTTTAGGCCTGCCACATGCTCCTCAGTGAATGCTGGACAAAGGGTCCTGGGTGCACATATCCAAGGCTCACTTAGGAAGAAAGAGTTTCCTCCCAATCCCTGTATGGGGAGCCACAGAATGTGGCTATTTACATGCCTGGGGGAGTAGAGGGATGCTTCCTTTATACAGTGGTACTTTGGTTTACAACCATAATCTGTTCCGGAGGTCCGTTTGTAAACCAAAACAGGTTGTAACCCAAGGCGCGCTTTTGCCAATGGGGGCTCCCAAAAAAATTTGTTCGTAATCCCCCCCAAAATAGGTTGTAATCCAAAAAAAGGTTGCAAACCAGGACACGCACGTCTGGGTTTGACGTGTTTGTAACATAGCTGTCAACTTTTCCCCTTTTTAAAGGGAAATTCCCTTAGTCAGAATAGGATTCCTCGCAAGAAAAGGGAAAAGTTGACAGCTATGGTTTGTAATCCAAAATGTATGCAAACCAAGGTACCACTGTATATGTAAATTCAACCCCACAGGCCTGTGAATTGGGACATCCTATTTAACGATGGTGGTGTTATTATTTATACCCCACCCATTTGACTGTGTTGCCATTCTGGGTGGCTTCCAACATATATAAAATCATACTAAAACAATAAACATTAAAAAAACACCTTTCTTATACATGTCTGCCTTCAAATGTCCTCTGAAGTTTGTATAGTTACCTATCTCCTTAACTTGCGAGGTCTCATAGCTCCATATCCTCCAATATTTTTCCTATGAAAATAGGGACGTCCTAAGGAAACATGGGATATTCCGGGATCAAATCAGAAAGTGGGATAACTTCTGTAAATCCAGGACTGTCCTTGGAAAATAGGGACACTTGAAGGGTCTGCATAAGTTGGTTATTGTTTGGCAGATCTTCTATTGTTATATTTAAATAAAGATATGTTTAAATAAATATAACCCTGTAACCATTACTCGCTCTCAAGTCTTCTTCCATGGGGTGATGGCAAAGAGTTGTAATTTTATTTATTTTATTTTATTTTATTTTTTAATAATCTTTATTTACACAGTAAAAATTACACAAAATCAGATACATTGTTCTGTTATGAAAGAAAAAAATTACACAAAAAGAAAATAGAAAAGAAAAAGAAAAAGTAGAAGAGAGGAAAAAAGATGGAAAAAATAAAAAAAAGTTTAACGAAACATCTTGTCACCGACATAGTTTTTTAGGAAATACAAACCATCATCGACATTATTTTAAACATATAATTCCAGTAAGCAGTCCTTTTATTTTCACCTTATTGATTTCTCCTCACTACTCTTACTCTCTTATCAGTGCCTATTCTCTGGTTTTATTCCCTGATTTGTTTAATTACTTCCTTCTACCACTATGCGCCTTAAAATTCCTGCGTCCATTCTTGAACAAGAACAAGAGTTGTAATTTTAACAGACCAGTCAGGCCACCATGTTTGGTAGAAGAAGTAATTACATTTAAGGAAACAGAAGAGTGGGATAGCATGATGACAGCAATCCAGGAATTGGTAACTTAAAAGACTGGATTACTGCAGAGCGTTCTATGTAGAGCATAGAAACAAGGTGTGTGGATCTAGATCAGGGTTTCCCAAACTCAGCTATTTTTGGACAATAATTCCCATCATCCCTGAGCACTGGTCCTGCTAGCCAGGGATGATGGGAGTTGTAGTCCAAAAACAGCTGGAGACCCAAGTTTGGGAAACCCTGATCTAGACCATTGCCATAAAGGTGAGAGGGAAAGTTCCCATTTCTACTGGGAAACCAGTCATAATTCTGATATTTGGGCCTTGACAACTACCAATGTGAACTAAGGAGCAGGGTTTTTCGCAAGCAAAAAAGGATCCACTGGGTCAGATAACGTGGCTGAAGGCAAGCTGGAGGAAGAGGCAGACAAAGACTTAAAATGGCCAGAGGCAGATGCAGGTTGAGTATTAGGTTCTGAAGACAAGTTCGGGAGACGAGGAAAGTCTCAGCAGTCTAATGGCTACCTAAGACTGCCAGCTATGATGGCTATGCCCTGCCTCTATGGTCCAAGTCATGCTTCTGGTTACCAGTTGCTGGAAGCCACAAGAATGGAGAAGGCTCTTGAGTCTGGGTCCTGCATGCGATTTTCCTTCAGGCACTGGATGCTGAACTAGGTGGGTCATTGGCCTGATCCAGCAGGCTCTTATTAGGTTCTTCATTAGGAAAACACAGTGCTCAGACTGAGAAGGGTTTTATAATGGCTGGTGCATTCTGCATCATTAGTGGCTTATGGGACCATGGAGTATTCTTCAAGCTGATTCAAACCTCGAGCTAGTATCCTTACCTTTATACTGCATGGCAAACTGAGCCATCTTGGTGAGGAACGGCGCAATTTCTTTGAGACATTTTCCCCCCTCTAACATAATTACTTTCTTCTACCAAACACGACTCTTTTAAATAACCTTCCTTTTTTTTTTTTTTTGTCTCCTAGAAATGAAAAAGAGTTCTGCAATATTTATTTATTTATTTGAAAAAAAAAGGCATTTCTTCAGCCTCGGTGTCCTTGAATCAGCTCAAAATGTAAACTAGACCTTTCCAGCTTTCCTTTGAAGAGAAAGGGGTTTCAATCTTTCTCGGCGAACACGGCCCATTTAAATAAGGAGATGGAGTCCCATCTTTTCGATCAGCCCTCTCTTTGTTTGACTTGTCAGTAATAACACTTGAGCTGAAATTGTACAGGCGTCCTGCTAATTTAGTAATTATTGACACGGTGCCCGGCAAGAGATGATAGCAAACAGAGGGAACTGTTAACAGGAAATGGAAGAGGAGGAAAGGGGGGGAGGGAAAGATCTTCATATCATTGTTGAATAACGGTCGAGATCATTTTATGCTCGAAGCAGGCCCAAGGCACCGTTTTCCATTTTCCCGACACATTTATAATTTATGCTTTGTAATAGTTCCAAATATTTTTTAGGACTCTGCACTTTGTTTGAGAATCTGGGAGGACTGAATGAGAATCACGGAATGCACACACACGGATGAGTGAGCAATATGACCTACCACATATTTAAAAAGCGACCCCTCATTTCTTTTTACTCTCCATTCTCAATTTACACTTGTATTTAGATTGGAGCTGAGGCTGGTGTACAGTTGACACCCACCCACCTACCCCAGGCAAAGAGACCATGAGAGTGCTTATAGAATCTGCCCCCAGAGATAAACTCATCAGGGCAACTTTACTTTGTTAAAATTCCTGCTTTGTGGACTGACATGAAGAGGTTTTGATACGCATATAGCTTGGAAAGGGCTTCTTTGGCAAATGAATAGAGGGCAGATATATTATTTCAAATGGCATAATCCATGGTAGGACTGTAGTTCGTTGGTGGAACATCTGCTTTTCACACAGAAGATACCAGGTTTAATCCCTGGTATCTCCAGGTAGGGCTAGGAAGGACCCCTCTCTGAAACCAGACAGTGGTCTGACTCAAGTTTGAAATAGGAAATAAATAAAATTGAAGGAAGGTTCAAGTGTAATGTATGAGATCTGGTCAAGTATGTGCAGTTGCAGATAGGGCTTATCCACACTTCCTCTTGTTCCTCTGCCCCCCCCCCCCCCGGGAAAACAACTCTTTAGTGCTCAGTCAGAGCAAATGGCAATCTGGGTTTTCCCTGGATTGCCATTTGTTGTGATCTGTCGCTAAAGAGCAGGGAAAGGGGTGTTAAGTACAGTCGTACCTTGGTTTTCAAGCAGCTTAGTTCTCGAATGCTTTGGCTCCCGAACGCCGCAAACCCAGAAATGACTGTTCCAGTTTGCGAACTATTTTTGGAAGCCGAATGTCCAACGGGGCTTCTGTAGCTTCTGATAGGAGCTTCCTGCAGCCAATCAGAAGCTGCGCTTTGGTTTCCAAATGTTTTGGAAGTCAAACAGACTTACAGAACGGATTCCGTTTGACTTCCAAGGTACGACTGTATAGTGATTTAATTTACTGACATTGGGACTGCTTAAATGCATGACAGTGTGCTTAATTCTGGAATGCTCCCCAGTAACTCGCGTGTGATTAGTTAACTCTGGTCACATCTTATTACATCCTCCATTTTGTTTTGTGTGTGAGTGACCTGACTGTAATGACTGCCTCTCCATGAACAGCAAAGAAGAGACAGTGTTAGATAACTCTCTCTAAACGCAACAGAAGACAGGAGTGCTAACATTTCTGTGTGAATGTATGTGACAGAAAGAAGTCCAGAAGTTGATGTTCTCCCAAAGAAGCAGTAAGGAGAAGTCTGATGGAAGGAGAAAGTGGAAACCTCTCAGAAGGAACTGCATGGCCTCACTGGGTCATGATCAGAAGGCTGAGTACTGGAAAGAGAGAAAGACACAGTTTGTTTGAATGTTTAAGGAAGAAACTGTAATCTTCATCTAAGTAAAGCTAAGTCCATGCATGTGAATATAAATATCGTATTTTTCGCCCTATAGGACGCACTTTCCCCCCTCCAAAAATGAAGGGGAAATGTGTGTGCTTCCTATGGGGTGAATGCAGGCTTTCGCTGAAGCCTGGAGAGCGAGAGGGGTCGGTGCGCACCAACCCCTCTCGCTCTCCAGGCTTCAGGAGAGCCCCACCGCCAGTCCCCCGACTTGGTTAGAAGGCTGGCGGGGGGGAGAAGCCTGCTCCTCCCTGTCGCCGGCCCCGCAAACTCGGGGGACAGCGGGAGGCGCAGCACGCCTTTCCCGCTGTCCCCCAACTTGGTTAGAAGGCTGGTGGGGGGAGAAGCCTGCTCCTCCCCGTCGCCAGCCCCGCAAACTCGGGGGACAGCAGGAGGTGCAAACTCGGGGGTCAGCGGGAGGCGCAGCACTCCTCCAGCCCCGCAAACTCCCAGAGCGATGCCAAAGCTGCACGCAGCTTCGGCATGGCTCTGGGTCCCATTCTGGGGACTGGGGGAGGGGGAAGCTCGGGCTTCCCCCTTCTCCAGCCCTGCAAGCTCCCAGAGCGATGCCAAAGCTGCACGCAGCTTCGGCATCGCTCTGGGTCCTGTTCTGGGGGCTGGCGTCGGGGGAAGCCCGAGCTTCCCCTGCCCCAGCCCCGCACCTGGGGGGGGGGAAATAATTTTTTCCCTTTATTCCCCCCCCCAAAAAAATCTAGGTGTGTCCTATGGGCCGGTGCGTCCTATAGGGCGAAAAATACGGTACTTTCCATATATTCTTCTTTAGCTATACATTCTGCAAGTAAAAGCTTTTTGAGTATTTTAACAAATGTTTGGACATTGTTTTAATTTCAGTAAAAGAGTCCATACTGCATATGATGTTGGCTTCCTAGCTGCAATTTAGCTACTCTGCTAACAAGGGGGCAACAAGTTGGACCTGTGCTTTCTAGCCACGGCACAAGCGGAAGTGTGGACAAGCCCTAGTAGCTGCTAGTGATAATATAAGATCCATGAAGCAAAAAATAAAGGGCTCCTTGCCTGCATCCACATGGCAGTTTATTTCTTTTTCATGACGTTTCCCTACTTTAATTTCCACATCGAGTTTTCACACAATGTAAAAGCCACTTCCAGGAATACAGTGGAATGCAGCACAAGTTTAGCTCTCATTTCCATATTATTTGCAAACATATGTTTTCTGGAAGCAAATTAATACTATGCTTGCACTATATTCCCCAATAGTTCTGAAAGTGGCTTGTGCATCATGTGAAAGCTCAAATGCAATGCAGGGCTTAACAGGGAGAGGTGGTGAAAAGAAAATAAAGTGTCATGTGAATGAAGCCTTTGTTACTCAGGAATCGGTGTGTGTGTGTGTGTGTGTGTGTGTGCGCGTGCGCGCGCTGCTTATTGCAGAGCACCAACAACAAAACATTACACCAGAAACCTTAGTTAGTCTTTCACCCCTATACCTAGGTGGTTTGACCACTTTCCACATCAGGACTGATACAGCCAAAATTTCCTAGGGATTTGGAGAATGCCACTGAGAAATGTTGCTAGCCCTATCAAAATGGTTTCATCTGCCTTCAGAATTGCATTGATGTTTTGCCTGAAACATCAACCCCCTCCCCCATTACTTCAAAAGCCACTTTCAATGAAATTTGGTGGCAGATCTTCACGGATCGCAATGACATCTGTGCCATAGATTGGTCATCCATCATCTGGGACCATGTTTATCAAATTGAAGACACCTAGAAATGAGTTGCAAGCCCTATGGCTTCTGTTAGCAGCGGTGATAAGTGAAATAGCTATCTGCATCACTGGGTGGTTGCTCTTAACATAATCCTACCAATTTGTGGAATGGTAACAGATTCAGCCTTAGTCCCTGAAGGCTCCATTTTGTTCTCAGGTTATATACGCATTTCCTAGAACTGTTTGCATACACCGTTTATGTGACCAGCTCAAAACATATCCCTAAGGACCATTTAAATCTATTTGCACTCCAATCAACTGCTAAGAAGAGGCTGTTAGTGCAAACATGAATGATATACTTTAAAAGAAAAGAAACTGTTCCTGTATCAGAATGTATGTTACAGTAATGCTGTCCTCTCTTCCTTTTTCCTTGGGAAAAGCTGCCTTATTGAGTCGCAGCATAAGTCCATCTAACTAACGTGGCTTCCAGCCATGATGGTTTTGCCATGCCTCCACAGGTGGAAACAGTAATGCTTCTGAATACTGTACCAGTTGCTGGAAACCACAGGAGGAGATCCTGCTTGCAGGCATATGAGTGGCTACCATGAAAATAGGATTCTGAACTAGATGATCACCCTTTGGCCTGACCCAGTAAGTTCTTCCTAATCAAACTCTACAGTTCTATGATTTTATGTTCTTAACTCAGGCCCCATCTGTGTCACACGTTTAAAGCAGTATCATACCACTTTGAACAGTCCTGGCTTCCCCCAGAGAATTCTGGGAAATTTTAGTTTGTTAAGGATGCTGGGAGCGAGGAGTAGATCCCTATTTCCTCTCCAGAGCTACAATTCTCAGAATGGTTTTACAATATGTTCTCCTTCCCAGGGAATTGTAGCTTTGTGAGGGAATAACTCTCAGCACCCTTAACAAACTACACTCCTGATTATTCTCTCGGGGAAGACAGGACTATTTAAAGTGGTATGATACTGCTTTAGATGTATAGTGCAGATGGGGCCTCTGGTTCAATCCCCAGCACATATAGATAGGGCTAGGAAAGAATTCTTTCTGGAGCCCTGGGGAGAAGCTGCCAGTCAGTGTAGGCAGCACTGAGACCTTTTGCATGAAAAGCACATGCTCTGTGACCTCTTAACCACTAACAAAACCCATGCTAAAAATATAAGACAAAATGTGTTGGGAACGGAGCTACTATCTACGCAAACAAAAATGGTATATTAACTGTTGTGGGATGTAGAATCAGAAAACAATATATGGGTGGCTTCATTGTGTGAGTCTCTTTAAGAATCCTGATGGTGTCTGACCCTCACCTGATGTGACATGTGATCTCAGGTGTGGGGTGGGTCAGTGCAGTTTAGAGAAAAATGACCTTGCGAGCCAAAATGAGACCTCTGTCAGGCCAAATTTGACCCGTAGGGTGTATGCTCCCCACCCCTGCCCTAAACTCTGTGGGACAGGATATGTAATGGCTTATCTCATCCCACATGGGCTCAAACGCACATCGGGCTCCCTGCTCCCCTGCCATCAGCAGCCTTTGTGTTGGTTATGCCATGATTATGGGACACCCTTCAAAGGCTGCCTGGCTTGGTCAAATGTCTTAGTCCCCAGATACCCTTCCCTACAGACCCTCTCAGATGTTAAGATTGTCAGAGGGCACCTCTTGGTAGTTTCACTGGCCTCAGAAGTTCAGGGGGGAGAGGAGAAGGCATTGTCTGGGACAGCCCCTAAGAATTCCATTCTCACAGAGTTGGGCCTGGCACCTTAATTTAACATTTTTCATTGTATGATGAAGACACACCTTTTTACCTGGCTGTTGGGCACCCTGTCCTTGGACCTTATGGCCAAAGGCTGGGAAAGAAGTCTAAATAACAGTAATAACAACAATAACTGCTCAGCTCCAGGCAAGTGCTTCAAACATGGTTATTTGCCTTCGTTGCTTTGCATGTTTCTGTAGTCCTTTATTTTTTGATATTACTCCTAATATTTAAGCTGCTTTGGGGATCCTCCAGGACTAAAAGGCAGGGTATTAAATGTTGTAAATAAATAAATAAAATGGATGAATTTGCCAGATGGCTTGATGCAGCAAATCCCTCTCCTCCTCTCCCCCCGCTCCTTGCTGCCCCCCCCCCCCGACTCTGCCCCTTGCCTGTCATGCAGGAATAATACAGAGAAAATAATATCGACCTGTCTTATATGATTGGTCTTCCACAGATTTTGTACGTTATTTTGATGTAAACAATAAGTTTGCTATTGGAATACACGGACGTGCACACACCCCATAAAAATTAATCTGATAAATTAATTGTAACTTCTGAAGGAGAGAGTGGGGAAATCCTACAGGCTTAATAAATGAAAACAGGACATGCAAGTCAGTCCGACCCTTGAAGAGAAAGGAGTTGGTGGCTTGCCCACTTTTAACTGTGCTGAAAATCACAGGTAAACAGCAGCGAGGAGAACCTTAAGGAACTGGCTCCTATTTTCAACCCTAAGGATCCTGACAAAATACCATAATAATAATAATAATAATAAAAGCAAACAAACCCTTTCCGCACCAACCTCCAACTCCCATGCTCAGACTGGGTCCTTTTAATCTTAATTTTGAACAGTTGCTACTCCAATTAAATTCTACCACCTAGCATTTTCAAACAGCTCTCAGTTGTCGTGGCAAACTCTTTTTAATGGACAGCTGTTTTTGACAGGTCTCTCTGATTTGCCAGCTCTCTGTCATCTGCCAGCACAGGCGGCCCCGTTTGGAATTTTTTTGCTGCTGGCATTGAGGGGATATGCAAATGTACACATGAATCAGTTGTCACCAGTACAGACGCGGTGCGGGGAGATGATGAGAATGTGTTGGGAGTTCAGTCGGCTTAAAGTGGGAGGGAGGGAGTTGGGGGGGAGAACCCTTCCTGCTTAGATTTCTTGAAGTGATTCTTTAAAAAAAAAAAAACATTTCAAGTCCCTCCAGGTTCTCCCCCACTTTGTGGGGCCTTGTCAGTTTGGAGTTTGGCAGAGTCCAATCTGTTGCTTGCAAATCAAACCATTGTGGAAACTTATCTTTAAAAAAAAAAAAGTTTCAGGAATTATAGAAACATTTCAGGTCCACAGTCTCAGAGCTTTGATTGTGCAAATGGATGGAACTTGTTTGTTTCTGGAGGGGGGGGCACACACACAAACTTTTTCGAATGGGCTGCCAACCGTCGGAAGAGACATGCTACAAAATAAACTTCTGTTTGGCTTCCCTGAAGCATTCTGGGAAATGCACCATCCTGGCTGCCCCCAACAGATTCTACTCAGAGTAGAAGAGAGATATGGCTATGACAATCAACTATTAGAGTAGTAATGTCCGTTTGGTGTGGGAGGTATTTTCACAATGTGTGGTCCCTCAAACAAAACAGAGCCCACTGACCATATATTGTGGCTTCCATTTGTTTCACAACCCCCTCATCCCATCTTTGCCAGAGGGCAGCAAAATCAGTTGGTGGCTGTGCTATACATTTAAAACAGTATCTTACATCTTTAAATAGCCATGTCACCCCCCACAGAATTATGAGAACTGTAGCTTCTTAAAGGTGCTGAGAGGTGTTTGATCACCCCCTAATCCAGTCACAGAGCTACAATTTTCAGAGTGGTTTAACAATCCCTCTTCTCAAGGGACTCTTGGAATTGTAGGTCTCTTGAGAGGAATGGGGACTCTTAACAACTACTCATGGCACACTTAATAAACTGCAGCTCCCATGATTCTTTGGGGGAAGACATGTCTGTTTAAAGTGGTGTGATACTGTTTTAAATGCATTAGTGCAGATGGGGCTGTAGAGTCAAACAGATCCAGAAGACCTTGGGTCCTCCAGAAATTTGTATTGGGACCAGTGCTTTTTCAGTTTCTTCATAAATGATCTAGAATTCAGGTTGAGCAGTAAGGTGTCCAATTTTTCAGATGTCATAAAAATTTTCAAGAGGGTAACAAGAAAAACGTATTGCTAAGAACTAAAAAAAAAGACATCTCCAGTCTGGCTTACGGGTAACAAAATGAGAAACATGGCTCAATGTAATTAAGTGCCGAGTGTTGCACTTGGGGACAAAAAATAAAATAAAATCCTAGCTTCACATATACACTGAAGAACTCTTGAGTTGGCAGTGACAGAACATGAAAGAGATCTTGGGGTCGTGGTAGATAGGTCAATGAAAATGTCGACCCGGCGTATGGCAGCTGTGAAAACTGCAAATTCCATGCTAGGGGTCGTTAGGGAATGGATAGAAAATAAAAATGTCAATATCGTAACGCCTTTATACAAAATCTATGTTGCAACAACTGCACTTAGAATTGTGTGCATGGGTCTGGTCACTGCATCTCAGGATATTTCAGAAGTGTTAAAGATGCAGACTACAGGACTACAATTTGACTACAGGGCTAAGGTAACTCCTCAATGAGAAAGGCTACATTTTGGGCTTCTGTCTAAAGGTGACAAGGGAGGCACATTATAGACATTTATATAATTATGCATGGTGTGGATAAAACAGATAGAAGTTTTTCTCCCTCTCCTATAGTACCAGAGACCAAGTCCACCCAATAGAGCTGAATGGTTAAACAGAGAAAAGGAAGTACTTCTTTACCTAGCACATAATTAAATGATTGATTTTTCTGCTGCAACAGACCCTCCAAATGTCCCTATTTTCCAGGGACACTCCCAGATTAACAGAAGCTGTCCCAGTTTCTTATTTGATCCTGGAAAGTCCTACATTTTCTTAGGACATCCCTATTTTCATCAGAAAACTTTTGGAGGGTATGGAGTTATGCGACCCCTGACCCAAAGAAATAAAGAACTATACAACCTTTAGAAGACATCTGAAGGCAGCCCTGTATAGGGAAGGTTTTTTTAAAATGTTTAATGTTATATTACATTTATGTTGGAAGCCGCCCAGAGTGGCTAGGGCAACCCAGTCTGATGGGTGGGGTATTATTATTATTATTATTATTATTATTATTATTATTATTATTATTGAATAGGATGTCCCTATTTTCAACAAAGAAATGTTGAAAGGTATGCAACAAGATGTGGAGATGGCCACAAACTTAGATATTTTAAATTTAATTGTTTCTTTCCCCCCATGCTGAACTGTATTACAAAAGTACTATTAATAAAAGTATAAATGGAAATGGAAATTAACTCCTGCTTTATATATGCTCCTACTCTGAATGTAAGGTCATAGGAAGAGCCTTGCTGGATCAGGCAGGTGTTCCATCCAGTCCAGCATTCTGTTCTTATAGTGGCCAACCAGATGCCTCTGGGAGGCCCACAAGCAGAACCCGGGTGCAAGAACAACTCTCCCCTCTTGCGATGCCCACAATTGGCATTTGGAGATACATACTGCCTCTGACAGTTTCCTGACCCGAACTCACTTCTCTCTGACTGACTTGACTATCTCAATTGATTACCAATCAATACAAAGGCTGGCTGATCCGTTCCTCATCAGCACACTGTTCTTTATTGAAGCTTCCTTTTCAATTCCTTAAAAATATGAAAATAAAGCTGCAATCAAGAACAGAACAAAACAACAATAACAACCCATAATTGCAGAGGGATCTATACCTATTTCTATATCTATAATATATAAACATACACACAAACAAATTTATTTCCTGTAATGGAGATATTCTGTAGTTGCTCAATGTTCTGAGAGCAGATCATGAAAAGAGGGAGGGGCACCTCTGATTTTAATCCTGAAATGTTCCTGTGCCCCAGCTATCAAAACCTGAGCTGTGCACTGGATTCAATGGAAGTCTGAATCGTGAATGCAAAAGGGCTTATTCAAGGGATTGGGTCTTGGGCCCAGTCACATTAAGCCAGCCCTGGGCCAGCCTAGTGTGATCTAGAGCTGTCAGAGAGTTAGGCATTTGGCAAGGAGTCTGCTTTCCCAGCACATTCGCAGCAGAACTAAATCCTCTGTTTTAAAACTCCTTAAAAAATATAGCTTTGCGCAGAACTGATTTGAGACTGGATCTTAGTTGGGGTGGATGTTCGCTGGTGCAATTTGGGGTGGGTTGGCCCAATATGGGCTGGGCTGAGTACACCATGAATCAAAACTGTCACTCAGTTTATTATTATATATGGACTGTCTGGATGTCCATTTCAAATCACTGAGTGGCCGGAGTTGTAAATCCTTAAAGAGCTTTCAAGAGACCTTTGCCATCCCAGTTCCAACACAGCCTTATGACACTTTTCCCAAGTGAGGAGACAACTCTATTCTCAGACTTTTGCTTTGTCAGCATGGTGAGAGTTGCTAGTAGACCCCTCACAGTGTTGTGGTTCGCAGCACCCTTAGCAAACCACAGTTCCCAGATTTGGTTCTCCACTCAGCCTGGGAGATCAGTGGTTGATCCTGCCTTGCCTACTTTGCAGGGTTGCTAGGAGCATGAAACGGGGTAATCATAAATCACTGATTATTTCATGGGCATTGATAGGTAGTAGGGTTGCCATACGTCCGGAGAATTCCGGACATAGCCAGGATTCGGTTGTTGGAAATAGTGTCTGGGCAGAAATTGCTGAAATGTCCAGGAAAGTCCAGACGTATGGCAACCCATGTTGGAAGTGTAGATTTTGGCGAATTTTGTTAAGATATTGCAATAGGATACTGCAAAAAAGCTCAGCAACTTTTGTCTAGATTTTCACTTCTTGAAATATAGCAACACTAATAGGTAGAGGATGCTTGTTTAAGTCAGCACTGATGGCATTTGAGATCTGCTGGCTGCAAATCTACTGCAGATCTACTGGACAGTCCTCCAACAGCTTAGATGGAGGCAGGGGAGCAACAGTTTGGCAACCGAAATATTGCCATTTGCTTCTGGGGAATTGGAGACGGTTTGCAAATTTGCGCTGCCTGCCTGAGTGTTTGCCTGCTTCCCTGGGCTAAGCCTGTATATTTGTAAATAATGCGACATTACAAAGTACCATATGCCTCCAGTGCTGTCTGCTCACAAGGCAAGTTGCCCTATAAAAAGGCTGCTCCCCCCCCCCCTTTGCTCAAGAAAGCTGGGAGCTCTGAACATGACACAGTTTGCTATTACTATGCTATTTTCTGCGTCGTGGTTGCAACCCCTACTGTTCCTGATACTAGCGCTTCACTGGGGGCAGGAAAATCATCAAATAGCTCTTCATTTTGACAGTATCAATATGTTCTGTGCGTGTGTTTTTAGAATAAAAATAAAAACCAAATTGTTCATTCTTCACACTTAATTTTCTTTGAAGCGGCAAAGCATCTTTGGGAAATTTAGCTGCAGGGGGTAGAGGGCAAAGGAGAGGCTATAGATGCATCCCCTTTATGAACAATACTAATAATTAGAGGAATAAAGAAGTATGTGTGTTTGTTTGCTTAGTCGTAAAGTAAAATTGAGGCTTATTTTATGCCGTGATGACTAGGACCTCTTCATCGATTTTTTATTTTTTTTTCAAATGGCAATGTCAAGAAGCAAAGCCAAGAAAAAACTGAGAACAGGGGAAGGGATGATGGAGAAGTAGGGAGGGCAGGAATCCAAAAGTAAGGAAAGGAAACATTTAATAGCACCCATCTGTGGCAGCGGGCACATTTTGAACTTTGAGAAAATGTTTGTGGGTTGCCAGTCACAAAATGGCTGCCATGGGGACGTGGCATAACAGCATGGCTGCCGTGTGGGCATGGCGTAACACAAAATCAGATTTGTGCAGATCAATAGGGAATGCAAACTTGGAACACTTTGTACACCTCAGAAAGGATATTGTAGGGTTGGGAAAGGTTGAGAAAAGGGCAGCCAATGTGATCAAGGGGTTTGAACAACTTCACTCTGAGGAAAGGTTGCAACGTTTGAGTAAAAGGAGACATGATATTAGGGTATATGATTACACACAGTGTGGAGAGAGAGGTTTTCTCCCTCTCTCATACTTCTAGAACTCAGGGCCACACAGCTGGAAGATTCAGGACTGATTAAAAAAGAAACACTTTTTCACACGGTGCATAAATGATGGAATTCTGTCCCACATATGTAATGATGACCCTCCAAGAGTCCCTATTTTCCAGGGACAGTCCTGGATTTAGAGAAGCTGCCCCGGTTTCTGGTTTGATCCCTGAATGTCTTGCTTTTCCTTAGGCTGTCCTGATTTTCATTGGAGAAATGTTGGTGGGTATGGAGTGGTCCCCAAGCCAAGGAGATAAGTAACTATACAACCTTTAGAAGACATCTGAAGGCAGCCCTGTATAACCTTTGTTATATTTTAATAGATGTTGGAAGCCACTCAGAGTGGCTGGGGCAACCCAGTCAAATGGACGGGGTATTATTATTATTATTATTATTATTATTATTATTATTATTATCATCATCATCATCATCATCCCTCATTTAATCAGATAAATGTTGGAGGGTATGGAGTATTATTGCACTCAGGTTCTTACTATAGGCTTACAATAGGAATCTAATTGATCACTTCAAGAACAGGATGCTTGACGAGGTGGGCCTTTGGCCTGATTCAGCTGGACTCCTCTAATGTTCTTACAACTCAGATTGGGGTAACGAAATTTCCAGTCCTCACTTAGGGCCAGGCTGGATGTGGCAGGGCACCCAGGTTTATTTCATGCATGCTTCTGGCCTGTTCATGTGTAAAACAGGGTGAGGCCCCCTATTTTGTAGACGAAGCAGAAGTGAGCGAAACCCACTGCTCCCTCAGCTTACCTCACTGTCCTCCACCACATTCAGCACCCAAACTCACTTATTGCTTGGGAGGGAGGCTGTGGGAGAAAGCTGCTCATCATAAGATGATAAGCACAGCCATCTTGTCCTCACAATGGCCAGTCACATGCCTATGGGAAGCCTAGGATCTGAGTGAAACAGCACTCTCCTCACTTGCCGTTTCCAGCAGCTGGTATTCAGAGATAATAATGGCTCCAATTGTGGAGGTAGAATCATGGCATTTGTTTAAGAATATGCTGCATCGAACTTAGCGAAATTTACTTTTGAGGTGGCATGCACAGGATTGTGGTGCTAAGCACTGGAGAGAAGCCAGGTCAGGTGGTGGTGTGAGTATTCCTCTCCTTCCCCATGTGAGCTTTTTGGTGCAAATAATACTCTCCACCCTGTTTTGTATGTGGCTGGAACAGACATGTAGATGGCTGAATCTACTGAATTTACGCTTCCCAAAACAATAAGTGAACTTCACGTTTCTCCAAATTTTGCATTGCATTTCTGCAAGCAGGCAACATTTACCAAAATGCACTTACTAGGGCTAAAGTGTGCAGCATAAAAATGCATACATTAGTGAAAATAAAATACAAAAATTAAGGGAATTTTCTTTGCAAAAATGTGTGTGTTGGGCAAAATTGCATACAGACGTATTTGCTTTTAGATGGGAAAAAAATCACTAAAAGGCTCAAAAAAATTATAAGGGCTTTTAAAAAAATTTAAAAAGCCACAAACAGCTGTATAAATGTGGGCAACTGAACTTAAGACAGCAAAAAGGAGAAACTGAGACTGGCAGATATGCCCATTCCTACCCATCACATATACTAGGTGTGGGGGACCTTTGGCTCTCCAGATGTTGCTGAACTTCAATTCCCATCACCCCCAGCTATTGGCTATGCTTCAATATTGCCAAAAACTTTATCTGGGACACCTTAAGCACCTGGGGGGATGACAACCAAGCTTTCTCACCCCAGTTCTGAGGCTCAATCTCTGGAGAGGTGTGCTCATCCCCGTCCCCACCATCATTAGGCTGATGTGAGTTGTACATCAGCAACATATGGAAGGCCAAATGTTTCCCATGCCTGACATATAGTTCATAGTCACATAGCAAGTTGAGTGAGCTTTGAACTGCTTGTTGTCTCACTGTGTAGCCTACATTGTGAGGAAAAAGGGGGGGAGGGACTTCACATTAATCCTTAGAGGGTAGGTAGGGAAAAAATGCAACAAATAAAGTAAGGCAGCTTATTCAATTCACTGAACTTGCTTAAAACGAACACAATGATATCTGACAGTATTCAAGAGTTAGAAGTCTCTGTAAGAATTACTTTGTGCGTTTCCACCAATGACTCCCTTGGTTAGCTTCGCACACACACACACACCAATTGCCACTTACTTGTAGTACTCAAACCATCGCAGAAAGGAAAATGTGAGCTGTTTAGACAGAATCTATAAGGCAGAATAGAGTGGTTTTAAAGCATTCTCAACAGGGGGGATGAATACAAGAGAAGGGCGGGAAGAAAAAATCTATTAAAAATGAAAATAACAAAGTCTTTTAATGTCTAAGGGGAAAATAGAGACTGATTTTGTGCAAAAACGGTACGACGTGTTCATTGATCTTTTCTTTTTTTTTTTTCTTTCCTAGAGACAAGAAGAAATTGGCTGGTGACTGAATAAAAGAAAATGAAGTCCCATTAATATGATCTGTCGAAAGAAAACTTGCGTAAATTGATCAATGCTATACAAGCCGTTCCTAACCTTTCCTCTCGTTTGAAGAGGATATTGTGTGTGTGTAGATGTTTTTCCCCCTACAACAGCATAAACAATACACACCAACAATTTCAGGTTGCTTTTTAGACAGTTTCCCAGTAATATAAGAAATATAGAACTTCTGAAACTCGACCTGGCAATAGATTTCTCTCTCCACATTTGCCCACAGAACCAAAGTTTGAAGCTAGCTTTTGAAAAAGAAAAAGAACCTGATGGCCTTTTATTTTCTTCTCTGGGTTTATTTTGGATTCAAAACAAGAAGCTATGTAGAAACTCTTAGGCTACAGGACATAGGTGCTGGGAGGTTGCGCTGCATCATGGAGCTTGTGGTCTTAAAGCTGCATGAAGAAGACCCTGTGTAATGATTATTTATCATCACACCTCTGGATTGCAGACTCAGCTGGTGAATTCCAACAGGACCATATCAAAAACAAGAGTACAATGAATAATTATTATTGTTGTTATTAATTACCCGCCATTCAGCCTAAGTTCCCAAGTGGGATACAACATTAAGAGGAAGACATCTCCATGCTCAGAGGAACACCAAGATTTGCAGACATAAAAATAAAAAAAACTTAGGGGAAAAATTCTAAGGGGATAAACCCCTACCCCCCAAAAAAATATATCAAAGAGGACTGAGTATGTTCAGCAGCTACAAAATGCAGAGTATCTATTGGGAGGGAAACAGAAAGATGGAATATTCTGGAAAAGAGAACTGCTGGCTGGCCAATGCATTGAAAAGGGCAACCATACACTGAAACATGTGTTTCAGTGGCCCGCTGTTATTTTAAACACGTACTTCTGAGTGGGAAGTAAGAGAGCCAATGTAGGTAGTGTCTATCGTGTTGGGCTTTCAAGTAAAGCAGGGAAATATAGGCCGTTAGACCTTTAAAATATCACCTCCTAAGTTTCTTCCAAAGTTCCCCACTTCCCTCAGCATTGACCACATTTGGTAAATGAAAAATTGTTTACGTACAAATCCTTCAAAAGTCAGATTAATGCACTTTTCCATACAGCAGCAGGAAATGTTTAACTTAGATTAAAGGCAGTTTAACTTAGTTTCAAATTTGGTAAACGGCTTGCTAAAGCCACATGGTCTACATGTAGGGTTCACATGGTAGAATGAGAGAGAACAAAGAGTTGCAACCTTTCTTCCCAAGGTGAGGGTGTGTGACCTAGCTAAGCCTGTCAGGACAGCTTATTCTATGGTCTTAACCCCTTCATTCATTCATTCATTCATTCATTCAAGTTAAGCTTTTTGGTCATTTGAGGCTGGATATATCCCACATTTAGGTCATTCTCCTGTTCTCTGGTCAATGAGTTCTCCACACTACATAGCAAATCACAGTCCAAAAGTATTGCTTTGACCAGGAGGTCCCATCCGTCTTGAAGCAGGAAAAACAATATGATAATAAATATGTATGCTATGGAACTGCTGGCTCTTAGCTCTGGTTATGCAGTTTCCCCCTCCTTTTTTGTCATGATGGAAATCCAGCTACATTACCAGCTCTACACTGCTGTTAGACCCAGGATCCAATATACTGGTATATGTTCTGAGCATGCTCAGCGCTGTTTCCTTGAATGCCACATCTACACACTAGCAAAGCTCAGGGCCCAGCTTCCCTGACTAGCCTTGATTTATTCTTTATCACTTCTTTCACTGGTTGCATGAGTGAGTTCCACAGGATCCATTGTGAATCTCTTGTTTGCAAAATAAATGGGTTGGGGTTTAGTTTTGTTTTTATACCATTTTTAAAGGATGGCAAGATCAAGGTGTCAAAATATTTTTAATATTTATTTTTTGCCACATTTCCTGTAGCAGTTCATCCTCATGAAAATGCTAAGAGGCTCCTATACCCATCACAGAGCTACAATTCTCAGAGTGGTGTAACCAGTGCCAGATTTATGTATAGGCTAAGTAGACTGAAGCCTAGGGCCTCTATATCTAGGGGGTCTCGCCAGCCTGCCCACCCCCCAGTGGGCAAGTCTCCCCTCTCTCAAAATTGCAAACCCAAGGCTTCATGTGAGGGCAGGGCAACTCAAGCCTCTAAATCTAGGGGGCCTTGCCAGACTGCCCGCTCCCCAGTGCCGTAGTCTCCCCTCTCCCAAAATTGTAAACCCAAGACTTCATGCAAGGGCAGGGCAACTCAGCCCCAGCAACTATGAGACTCAGGGCTAGCCAGTAGGACCCAATTTGAAGCAGTGGAGCGCAACTTGAATTTTTTTTCTGTAGGGCCCCAGTTCACAGCCAAAGGCTGCAAAATCTTATAGATATAAATAAAATCCATCTAGATTGCCCTGGTGCAGGGGGGCCCTTAGGAGCGGCACGTGGGGCCCAATTTGGCCAAATTGCTCCAATTGCCTTAAGGTCAGTCCTGATGAGACTGTGCAGGGGTTGGACTTACAAGCCGTGCACCTTCTAGGTCCCTGGTGTCACTATTCAGAGTACAGACTCAAGGACTTGTTATGGAAATAAAGGGGGACACTTATTGGAAATCAGTTTTGTCACCTCTTTCCCCCCCCCAAACCCCGAGACAATGAGTCCAGCCACCTTTTATTCACAGTCACGTAAGCACTACATTACAGCATGGCCATAAACCTGTACGTTCAACTGCTGAAATATACACCCAATATGTAGCAATGGAGATTTATGTTACTCCTTTATGAATGAACACTGTGTTTTATGAATAGACTCTGTATTTGTGAATTACCTAAGAGCCACCAATAGGGAGCTCTAGAATCTGACAGCTAACCAATTGGGTACTACCAAACAGCGACCCCTATTGCTGAAAGCAGGTAACCAGCAGGGAATGCTTCAGCTCAGGCTTTGCACTGTTGGCTTAACACCCCCTGCTGTGCAGGTAATGGAGAAAGCTCGTAAATTGTATCCCTTCTGGCATCCTGGCCAACTCTATTACATTGGTGTAAACCCTGGTGCACCAGAAGCCCAGAATAGCAGCAAATAAAATCTGCTCATACATCAGCAACTGATAAGACTTGTCAACCAGTTCTTCCAAGTCTTCCTAAATTATAAAGCTCCAAAATACAGGCCAAAAGAGAGCAGGTCTGGGAAGAGTGAGGCATACAATGGGCACCACCAGTGAAAAGGCCCTGCTCCATGTAGCTCCTGCCCTGTCATTTGATAGAGTCTGTTGGAGTCTCCAGGTCCAGTACAAAGACCATAAGAAGGGAGAGCAGGGACCTTGAAGTTTCCAACAGCTGTTAATCAAGCAAGCAAGCACACAGGTCTCCTTTGTCACAGTAAGGATGCCTATGTCCTGGCCAGGCCTGCACCCAATCTTGTTTTTGTACAATCTTGTTTGTTCTCAGTAACCAAAATTATATTATCAACATATACAAGCAGAAAAGTTAAATGATAACTAATCAGAGGCAGCTACAGTTGCAAATGGTAACAAAATATCTGTGAAAGGAAGAGAAGCAGGTTTGCTCAAGTGTGTTGCAGGTAGAAATACTGTTTGTAATGAAGTGAGAGCAGTAGTTTACTTGCTCGAATTAACAAGTAAGAAAGTTTTGAGAATTTAAATTCTAGATTAAAATTGATTACTTAATTGAGAATGGGATTGTAACAAAAACACTGGGGCCAAATTTGAATAGTAGAGTGCCTGGTATCTGATGGGCAATCTCATCCTTTATTTACACACTGTGGCTGCAGACCAAAGCACTTGTCAGGAGAACTATGAGATTCAGGTGAGGGTCAGATGCCTTGTCAATCCAAGCAGGTATGTTACAGGAAGACCCGGCCTGCCCAGGCCTGTGGTCTGCCCAATGATCAGTTATTGCAAAAGTTTTTCTGTTTGGATCTAAATCTGCCCCTGGGCATAACAGTAGGTTTCCCATACATCCAGAATTTCCCGGATATAGCCGGAATACTGCAGTTGGAAGCAGTGTCTGGGTGGAAATAGTTTAAATGTCTGGGGAAATCCAGATGTATGACAACCGATGTCAGAAGTCTAAATCTAGGCAAATTTCCTGGAAAACAGCTTTTTTTGGGGGGGGGCACAAACTCAATATTGCAACCTTACGTATTACTCAAGCCCTCTTACTGTGGCATTGTAGCTCTGTGCAAGGTAATGGTAGCAACTCTCGGAACCCATAACAAGCTGCAGTTCCCAGAATTCTTTGGGGGAAGCTGTGAGTGTTTAAAATGGTATTAAAGGTAAGGTAAAGGGACCCTGACCATTAGGTCCAGTTGCGGCGCTCATCTCGCTTTATTGGCCGAGGGAGCCAGCGTACAGCTTCCAGGTCATGTGGCCAGCATGACTAAGCCGCTTCTGGCAAACCAGAGCAGCACACGGAAATGCCATTTACCTTCCGGCTGGAGCGGTACCTATTTATCTACTTGCACTTTGACGTGCTTTCGAACTGCTAGGTTGGCAGGAGCAGGGACCGGGCAACGGGAGCTCACCCCATTGCGGGGATTCGAACCGCCGACCTTCTGATCAGCCAGTCCTAGGCTCTGTGGTTTAACCCACAGCGCCACCCGCGTCCCTAAAATGGTATTACAAAGCTTTAAATTTATGGTCTGAATGTGGGCAACCACTCCCAGTTGTGGTCCAAAACAACTGGAGGGCAACAAGTTGGCAAAGGATGTCATAACAGCTGTCTAAACTATACTAGATCCTGTCACCAGGCCTTCCTTGGAAGGACAGAGATGAGCTTTAAGTGTGTATTATTTTGCCTCTCCTTAGTGTCACCCATTTACTGTTCTTTGACATTTGTGGGTAATATTCTTTTTCCCTCCCCTTCCAAGAGTTTAATTTAATACCAAAATCCAATTATTATGTAAATATAAGCCTGGTTATAATTGTCAGAAAACAAGTTAGCATAACAATGGAAAGCAGGGACTTCCTGAAAGTAAAAGCCAGCTCTGATTTATGACAGTCTTTCAAGTATGATTGATAAAACCAGTTCTGAGAAAAAAGTAGTGTGTGTGTGTGTCCCTGTAGTGTTTTCTCTGCCTTGCTGTTTCAGAATATTTCTCCAAAGTGTTTGTGCAAAGTAAAGTTTCTTTGGAAGGCAAAACTTCACCGTAAAATTCATTGTCTTGGTGGTTCATTTGTTTGTTTTTCCTTTTGTTTTGCTTAAAAGGCAACCCCCCCCTCCTCCAGCAAACCACACCAAAGTCATTATTTAAAGTGCCTCTTCTCCGTTCCTCCCCTCAAATGTTCCTAGCAGATGTTTATTTAGAGAATGTGCTGGCTTTCTCTTGCTAGACACAGAAGTGACATTTCTTGAGGGTTTTAGCTGGAGAAATTTGTCTTCTTCATCATGTCTTTAAACATCTGTAAAAGGCAACAGAATCTTTATTATCTTGCTAACTTGAAGTGAAAAAAAAAGCAAGCAATATCTTAGCTCTGAGTCCAAAAGAAACTGTATTTAATGGGACTGACAGATGAGAAATATCTATCCTGAACGTTTTGCTTCAGTAGAAACTCACCCTCTGACCTCTTGACTTCTGAGTAAGGCTGGCGCTTTCTAAAAAAGAACATTCCATTTCCTTCAGATGTGTTTCTTTTTAAAAGAGAAGATTTTTGTTGTTTTGCTTCTCTCCATATTTCTGTTATCTGCCTTAGGAAATAAAGCATTACCCAGAGGATTCAAAACTGTAAAAACAAAGAAGGGGTCTGATGCCCTAGATGGATCTGTTTATGTGGTGCCATTTTCCTGGGTTGTACTACACAAACACACCACAACTGGGTTTCCTTTTTGACTTTAAAGGAGCATATTATTATTATTATTATTATTATTATTATTATTATTATTATTTCTTAATGAATGTTTAATATGTAGCATTTTTCAAGTCCCACCCCCGTGCATCCTGTTTGACCTTAAGGCTATTCATTTTATACCTCTGGTACCAATCGCAAGTGGGGAGAGGGAGTTGCTGCTTTCAGGTCCTGGCTGGAGGCGTCCCATGGAAATCTGGTTTGCCACTGTGAAAAGAGGGTGCTGGTCAAGATGAGCTTTTGGCCTGATGCAGCAGGATTCTCCTTACGTTCTTACGGACTGCAGCTCCTGTAGGGAAAGCTGATTTAGGATATAGGAAATTATCTCATGCTAAGTCAACAATTGATCCCTTTAGCTCAGGATTGCCCCTGAATACTAGTTCTTGAGGATCTGGAGCAGGAAGAAGGCTGTTGTGCTCATGCTCTCTGTGTGGCCATCTCAGAGGCATCTGGTTGGCCACTGTGAGAGCAGGATACTAGAATCATCCTACTCGGGTGTAGGACCCTGGCAGAGACACATGCCCAACTGGCATGTTCTCTCCCTCCTGGTCAGTTGGGAGCTTCAAAAGCTTTCTCCAGCCCGAACATCACAGCGACTGATACCAAGAAGCATCAGCACACTTAGGATCCTGCAGAGTATTTGCAGTTTGCATAACAGAACTCAGTAGCACAGCATTTTGGCTAATCTACTTTATTTACATATAACACTCTCGGAGCATTCTGACTTAGCTCCTTCCTCTTTCTCATCAGACAGCAAAGAGAGAAAGAACAAAAGACAATAGTCTCACTTCATAGAACACAGTAATACCAAAACATCCTGTCTCCGTCACTTCCCACACTGTGGAATGAAAACATACACTGTCATGTGATAGACAACAATCTCAAGACTGCAAACACTGAGCAAGAATCCTAACAGACTAGACTGGTGTTTGACTTGCTCCACTTCTTAAATTCTCATAGGAACACAGTTCCGTTTTTGATGGGCTGCTGGTCATTTCCTTTATCCCAGATGGAATGCAGTTCCAGGTAATTGAGTACAATACATCAGCTGCCATTAAAAATGGAAGGCCACACTGATGACTCCCATGTTTTTGTAGGAACTACAATATCCTTTTTTTAAAAAAAAAAGTACCATGGAAGGAACCACACTACATCTGGGTTATTTTTCAGGCAGTGAAATAGTGGCAGCCCAGCCAAGAAGATAGCTGGGATTCTGCTGAAGCTGCTGCTGCTGCCATAAATAGTGACAAAATAATTAATAAAAAAGTTTAAAAGAATATAAAAAGAATATAATAAGCCCCAGCCACTACTGCAAAGGTAAGCAATGATTTTTTTGCCCACTTTACCACAGTATATGGACTTTTGTACACTGTGTGGCCAGGACCTCCATACACACTGCCCAGGCTTGCACCCCAAACAGATCACTTCAGTGTTGCTAACACAATGGTTTGACTTCACCTCCTGAAGCGCACTCCATTGTCTCTTAAGACAAATGGATGCTAACAACTTGACTGGAGAACTGCCTTGCAAAATTCAGAGAAGTGCATCTTCCAAAGGATGGCTGTGTTTCAGTTCATGCACTGTTTTGGAAAGTTTGAATTAGGTTGATTTGCCTTTAAATGTGAACTGAGTTGAAATTCTCCTCCGTTCCTGTTTCTGATCAGGTCAGTTATGAAGCACATCAGAGACAAGCACCAGCCACCTCCAGTTCCCCACTGATGCAATAAAATAAAATAAAAATCACAGGTCTACAAAGTAATAGCCAAGTGTCTAAGCAATGTGCAGGAGGTATTTTTCACCCCACTGAAATCTCCAGCTTTTTTGTTTGTTTGTTTGTTTCCAGTCCAACGTTCAGTGAAGGCCTGTTTAAATAAAATAGACTCTTTGCCTAAGCATAACTCCAGGTCTAAAACCCTTGCAGCAGAGGGGTGGGATGAGTAAGGTCGAGGGAGTCAGAAATTTGGAACGCTGCTATGTGTTTGAAGAGTCTTCCCAAGTTATGCTTGGCTGAAGCACTCCTGATTTAAGGATTCATTCTTCCACAAAGAAGCATCCATTAATTGCTCATGTTTAATTCTACTCTTTCTGTGCCAGCTGGTAAGCTTGTTGTGCAACAGTCGTAAATATTTGCAATGCCCAAGTTTCGTAAAAAAGAAAAAGAAAGAAATCAGCACTCATAATTAATTCCTCATCCAGGGTACTCCTGACCGCCGGTCTTTCACCTGACTGATTCGTACGGCCGCTAACAGCTCATTACGTATTAATCATTTCCTCTGCAGAAGCAATCGCCAAGTGGCTTGGTTGGCACAGGTCCAGGGATTGGCCTATTCTGAGTTGGATGGTCATACTGGGATTCCCTTGGATCAGTTATGGGTCAGAGGAAGTCAGTGATGGTGTCTTTGCTTGGCTGCAGTTCCAAGAAAGTTGTGTGGTGGAGGGAGGATGGAGGGACCCACCACTTACTGAGGGAATGGGCAGCGTTAGCACTGAATGCTAACAAATAGCGGGAAACAAAAGTGGTGTACTGAAGTTTCTCTCTTTCCATTCACTTGATGCTGTCACCAGAGGCACCCTCTTAAGTCCCATCAAGGCCACCTTCCCTTTTCCATTGAGAACCAGTGTGGTGTAGTGGTTAAGAGCAGTGGTTAAGACTTGTAATTTGGTGAACTGGGTTCGATTCCCCGCTCCTTCACATGCAGCTGCTGGGTGACCTTGGGCTAGTCACACTTCTCCGAAGTCTCCCAGCCTCACTCACCTCACAGAGTGTTTGTTGTGGGGGAGAAAGGGAAAGGAGATTGTTAGCTGTTTTGGGACCCCTTAGGGTAGTGATAAAGCGGGGTATCAAATCCAAACTACTACTACTACTACTACTACTACTATTCTTCTTCTTCTTCTTCTTCCATTGTAACTGTGGCATCTGTATCTGTCAGAAGCCACATGAATGCCATACATTTAAATCAGGGCTTTTTTAAAAGCCGGAATTTGCTGGAACTCAGGTCTGGCACCTCTAATGGTTCTATAAAGTCCCTGTCACAGCAATCGGTAGTTTGGTGTCCTCCACATTTTCTAGACTCCACCTCCCATGTTCCCTAACCATTGGCCATGTTGGCTGGGGTTGATAGGAACTGGAGCCCAGGATATCTGTAGGGCGTCAACATACGCTGTGGGAAAGGGAACGTTATTGTCTGTCCACAGCCGAAACAAAGGGGCAACATTTCTCCTGTGGTTACTATATTATTATTATTATTATTATTATTATTATTATTATTATTATTATTATTACCCCACCCATCTGACTGGGTTTAATGTGATACATTTAAAGCACTACGATACCCCTGTAAACAGTTATGGCTCCCCCCAAAGAATTCTAGGAGGCATACAGAGCTATACAGGGCCTGTCCAAGACATTTTGATGCCTGAGGCAAACCACAAAATGGCATCCACCACCACCAGGGAAGAAGAGGAAAGTGTGCATCAGGAACAAAGGAAGATCTACATGTGGTGCATTCCTTGGAGGCTGGATCAGCTGCCCTTGTGGATTCTGCCACCCAAGGGAGAGCCAGCCCTTGAGCTATAATTCTCAGTGTTCCCTATGAAGGCAGATTGATTGATAAACCACTCCGGGAAGGGAACAGCGTCCTCCTAACAACTCTCAGCATCCTTAAAAAACAACAGCTCCCAGAATTCTTTGGGGGAAGCCATGCCAGTCTAAAGTGGCATCATGGTGCTTTAAATGTATGGTATATATGTGGCCTTAGTTACTCCTCTCAGAATTCAATAAATCCAGATAGCTAAGCAAAGAGACTCAGAAACATCAGAGTAAACCTTGCCTGTCACAGGATTTGATTATTGGTTGATCAATAGATCTCTTTCTCCTGCCCCCCCCCCCTCACAACACCACAAGGCAACGTTTGAGCTTACAGGCTCCTTTTCATATATATGAAAGCCAGCTCTGTACAAAGCATGTGAAATACGTTAAGGCCACACATTTTTTATATTTATTGGAAACAGCCTAAATAATTAAACTCAATGGGTTTTTTTGGTGGCTTTGGGGCTCTTGCCTAGAGTGAAAGGTCACAACCTGACATACCATCGGCCTACATGGTCCCGATGATTGACAGGAAGAGGAAATAAGTTGATATCCTTCACGTGGGAATCACAGCTTGCAGCGCCTCAGAGTAAGTGGATCGGGAGGCAGCTTTGTGGGAAAAGTTAATTGTGTTATTATTCAAAATCTTCATTCCCAAAGTTTGGCTCAATGGCGATTTATTTACTTAGGCGATAAAACAGCTGTGTGTCATAATAAAACACAGGTCACTGGCTGTTATTTAATGTGCCGAAGTGGGAACCTTGAGCGTTTTGTGGGTTACATTGGGATATATGAGAAGCTTTGAATTCTTGCACAGTTCTCGACGTTGCATAGGAAATAATTAAAGTTATTCTTCCTTGTTTGCTTGTTTTATTTTTAAAGGTACACACACTGGCTTGAACGATGTACTTTTTTGGCCCCACAGATTTCAGTGGGGACATTGGGCTGCCTCAGAGTAGACCGATTTAAGCTGATAGACATGACAAGCATAGGTTCATTAATTTCAGTGAGTAGGATTGGAAAAAAATCTGTCAGTTTTGCTTCTCCTCATTTCCACATAAGTTTGTAGGGGGTGGGGTTAAGGCCCTCCTGAAAATTCATCAGCATTTTAATGCAAATTCCCATTCATATACTGTACACATTTTTGTGTGCGGTTTTACCTAACACTCCCAATATTAAAAGGCAGCATTCCCTAATACAATGCATTTTAAATGTTATTGTTGCTAATATTTTTATGCACACTCTGCCCTAATGTATGTGTTTTGTATACATTATTTGGTTGGAGAGCTGCACTGTGCTGGCGCACTTCTTTCTTTAAAAGCATTTATAAATTACAAAAATCACTGAAACAAAAATGTAACATAAGGCAGAAATATGAAACACAAGTACAGTGGTACCTCAGGTTACATACGCTTCAGGGTACATACGCTTCAGGTTAAAGACTCCGCTAACCCAGAAATAGTGCTTCAGGTTAAGAACTTTGCTTCAGGATGAGAATAGAAATCGTGCTCCGGCGGCACAGCAGCAGCAGGAGGCCCCATTAGCTAAAGTGGTGCTTCAGGTTAAGAACAGTTTCAGGTTAAGTATGGACCTCTGGAACGAATTACCGTATTTTTTGCTCTATAAGACTCACTTTTTCCCTCCTAAAAAGTAAGGGGAAATGTGTGTGCATCTTATGGAGCGAATGCAGGCTGCGCAGCTATCCCAGAAGCCAGAACAGGAAGAGGGATTGCTGCTTTCACTGCATAGCGATCCCTCTTGCTGTTCTGGCTTCTGAGATTCAGAATATTTTTTTTCTTGTTTTCCTCCTCCAAAAACTAGGTGCGTCTTATGGTCTGGTGCGTCTTATAGAGCGAAAAATACGGTAAGTACTTAACCTGAGGTACCACTGTACATAAAAGAGCCTGCTGGATCAGACCAATGGTCTGACTGTTTCAGCATCCTGTTCTCACAGTGCCCAAACAGATGCCTGTGGGGAGCCATCAAGCATATGTAATTAAAAACAGAAATTCAAGGGCTTGAAACACGTAAAACAGAGTCCAATGTTGTGAGTCAGAGAAAGCCTGGCCAAACAGATAAGGCCCCATCTGAATTATACTTTTAAAGCAGCATCATACCACTTTAAATAGTCATGGCTTTCCTCAAAGAATGCTGGAAAGAATAGTTTGCTAAGGATACTGAGAGATTATTTTGGAGAGCTCTATTCCCTTCACAAACCCAGAATTCCCAGAGTCCAGCCACTCTGGTATTGTCTCGTTTTCTCTTCACAACAACCCTGTTAGGTAGTGTAAATCAAGGGACTGGTCACTCCAGGGGTCACTCAACGAATTTCATAGCTCAGCAGCGATATTAACTCTATTTTTCCTGGACTCACATGCTTTCTTCATGGCCTCAGACAAAGTTCAGTTATTTATCAGGCGAGAACAGGCATGGGGTGAGCAGGAATGGCTGGAGAGGGCTGCTACATCTTACCTGAGGTAGCCATTTCACTCTGCCTAATGGCAGAGCTGGCTCAGAATTACTGTATTTACGCAAATCTAATGCACCATCGAATCTAATGCACACCTCAATTTTCAAAATCTTGAAACAAAACAAAAAAGTATTTGCTGGCACCATCAAATCTAATGTGCACCATGATTTTTGTGACTTAATTTGGCCAAAAAAGGTGCACATTACATTTGAGTAAATACGGTATGCCATGCTGCCTAATCCTGAGACACTGTGTTGCAGCCAATCACAGTGCCTGATGGTATGCTTTGATCCCGTCTGGATCAGGAGAGGGTTCTATTCCCTTCACAAACGCAGAATTTCTGAGTCTGAGCACACAGAGGCCCGTGTAGCTCATAAAACCAGCATCCCACAACCTCCCCTATTTTGGGGGGACTACAATTCCCATCAGGCCTAGTCAGCCATGCTGGGAGGCTGTACTAGACTATGCCCCGCCCTCAGGCTGAAATGTTCCTGCATTGCTTTCACAACTTGGCCCTTTGGACAATTTGTCTCAGGCCTCACGGCACTGCTTGACCTAATAACATGCCCCTTTAACATGTTTTTATAATGGTTTGTTGAGGAAGATGCTTTTCTTCCTCACGGTTTATCACTCCACCTGCTTTAATAGATTGTAATGATCTTCACAGAGACTTGCAATAGAATGAAATCCATGACGCCGCAGAACAGTGAAGTGTAAAGGGAGAAGACGAGGAGGGGAAGGAGAGAGGAAAGGGGGGGGAACCTTTCAAATTATTGTTCTGGTGCCAAAGGTGCCCAATCACCTTACACCTGTGGATTAGTTCGTTGCCATGGAAATGCACCGTCGCTTTACAGGGCCACGATGCGGTGGTACCCAGATTACTGACTCTGAGAAACACAAAGGGGACGGAGGAATTGTGGGTTATTATTAGAGCTGCAGCTGGAGATTATGTTGTAAACCTGGGATTGCATGGAGTGGCAAATGGGTGGCGGGGGGGGGGAATGAATATAGCTGTAGCCTTGAAACACAGCAGAGGTGGGGAGGCAGAGATGGAGGGGAAGGAGGGGTCCTCTCCAGTGATTACTGCAGGAATTGTCCCCTTTTATAATTTCCCCCCACCCAGCCTGAATAGGTATTTTCCTGTCAACCAGAGTGAAAGGGTGGGAGATAGCCCGCTGAGTCTGCATGCCAGTACAAATTCCAAGTCTGGAGCCTTTGTTTTTCTCCCTGCGGATGTGAGCAATATAGTAATACATTAGCAAAGTGTCCATTGCGCCTCTCTCTCTCTCTCTCTCTCTCTCTCTCTCTCTGTGTGTGTGTGTGGTGTGTGTGTGTAGGGAGGTTAAAATCCAGAGAAGAGGGCACACAAACACTCATCAGGCACCACCCTGTGGGGTCTCTGTCTACAGAGGATGGAACACCCAGGGTCAGGGATGGAGCACAGGATGTAAGACAACAGTGCTTTCATATTCCACGTAGGAATGAAAAGCAGCCACTATCACTGGATTCCTCTCTCTGCTCCTAGCCCAAATGCTGAGCAGCTCACAGGCTCCTATTGCATCCATCTGCTGCTACTAATGGGCTCACTCGCTGGGTGGGTGAACAATATAAGAAAGGTCTCATTCAGCCAGGGGGTCCTGAAACCCAGAGCTAACAAGCTCAACAATGGGGGTTTACAAAATGCTGTCAGTATAGTTAGTCGGGACGCGGGTGGCGCTGTGGGTTAAACCACAGAGCCTAGAACTTGCCGATCAGAAGGTCGGCAGATCGAATCCCCGCAACGGGGTGAACTCCCGTTGCTCGGTCCCTGCTCCTGCCAACCTAGCAGTTCGAAAGCACGTCAAAGTGCAAGTAGATAAATAGGTACCGCTCCAGCAGGAAGGTAAACAGCGTTTCCGTGAGCTGCTCTGGTTTGCCAAAAGTGGCTTAGTCATGCTGGCCACATGACCCGGAAGCTGTATGCCGGCTCCCTCGGCCAATAAAGCGAGATGAGCACTGCAACTCCCAAGTCGGTCATGACTGGACCTAATGGTCAGGGGTCCCTTTACCTTTGCCTTTATACTTAGTCCTTGGCCCACAGTGGCTTCCATTCATATGATTTCCATCTGTAATGATCTAAATCAACAATCACCAGCCTGGTGCCCAGGCAAACCATCATGCCCATCAATACTTCCTATGGTGCCTGCAAATGGTCTCAGCAAATACCCTGTTAAAAACCGCCCACTGTTTGCTCTTTCTGCTCACTTCCTGTTTGCACAGGTTCAGGATCTTCTGCATTGAAGATGCCCTTGTAAACATGCCCATGTTTCACTGGAATTTTATGTGGCCTCCCAATCTCAAGACAGGAGAGGTGCAAAGAGCTTCTCTCTGTGAGCAAGTGGGGGGGAGTGACTGATGTAGGTTCATTTTTCCCAATGATGAGTAGGGTCATGCCCACACAATTTTGTGGTCCTTTCTCTTTTCCTCCTCTTTTAGATGTGGCAGCCATTTTGTGTTGCTGTTGTTGTTGTTACTAAACACACTCCGCAGCAACACCCCCCCCAACTCTAACTTGCATTTTCTCTATAATTCCAAATGTTCGCTAGAGACAAATGATGACTGCCTCCTGTCCTAAAGGGCCTTGGACCAGAATAGCAGAAAAATCACTTCTTCCTGAATAATCCTGCCACCTCCTTCAGATAACCATCTGAGACCCTCCTCTAGTACCATTCCCACATTCTGAGATTAAGTGGGTGAGAAAATAAAATGGAGGAAAGGAGACTGCTGCACGATACTGAGGGACTTGTAATTTTGTTTTATTTGCATATCTTGCTAGGGTTACTTTTGGTTCACCACATTTCTCTGATGAACCTAGGGACGTCTATTATTATTATTATTATTATTATTATTATTATTATTATTATTATTTTGTGCCCATCTGACTGGGTTGCCCTAGCCACTCTGGGTGGCTTCCAACACATATAAAAACATAATAAAACATTAAACATTAAAAAACCTTCCCTATACAGGGCTGCCTTCAGATGTCTTCTAAAGGTTGCATAGTTACTTATATCCTTGGCTCGGGGGTCACATAATTCCATACCCCCTCCAACGTTTCTCCAATGAAAATAGGGACATCCTAAGGAAAGTGGAACATTCCGGGATCTGGTCTGAAACCAGGACAGCTTCTGTAAGTCCAAAACTGTCCCTAGAAAATAGGGACACTTGGAGGGTCTGTCTGTATGATACGGATGCAGAATAAATTCAATTTGGTTCACTTTTTAATGCAAACCTACCTAATTCACACTTCTTGAATCAAAAACATAGCTAGTCTTTGAAATCTTCACTTCTGCATATTTTGCACTGCAGTCCTCCATCCGAACAATGTGCAGAAAAATGCATATCTTTGGGGAAATTGTGCATCAAACTGATGTGGAAATGTGGCGAGTTGAGACTGGAAAACTAAGGAACTGAAATTGATAGAAACATTCAGCCCTAGTTAGAAATTGTGCTGTGAAGAGTTAACAATCTCTTGGCATTAAATAAGTGATGGGTTGGAGTGCAGCCAACGTTTTGTGCTATATTGAATGGTGTTATGGCTAATGGATAAAACAATAGAACGGAACTGCTTTTGTTATCTGGTCAAGTCAAGCCTCATGTATCTTGATGCTGCCAGTTGCTGTCTGTCTGTCAGTCTGTCTGTCTGTCAGTCTATCTATCTATCATGTATGTATCTATCTATCATCTGTCTCCAACTTTCTATCACACTATAGTGTGACTACAGTAATGCCATAAAAAATGAGAAGAACCCTACTGTGTTTCACACAGATGCCTGTGGGAAGCACACAAACAGGATCTGAGTGCAGCAGCCCTCTACCCACTGCACAGAGGTAAGGACTGTATAGGATAAAGGGTGGAGCCAGGGGTGGACCTTGGTAATGTGGCACCTTGAGTGAGCCCAAAATTTGACACACACCCTTGCGCTGCTTTCCCAAAACCGCCTAAGCAAGGTGTCAGGCTTTGGAAAGGAGGCAAAAGACTCTGGCAAGTTCCTAGAGACCTCCTATCTCCTTTCCAAAGCTGGATAAGCATTAACTAGGCTTTAGGAAAGAAGAGGGAAGACTCTAGGACCCTGTCAGGGCTGTCATACCTCCTTTCGGATGCAAGGGCCTACTGGGCTTTGGGAAGGAGGTGGGAAGGCACCCTCATGGCTCGGCACCCTGTGCGGGGGAGCCATCACACTCTTGTGGGGCTATGCAAAAAAAAATGCATTCATGCTCCTCAGTGGCTTGAGACAGTGGAAGCTATTGAATCACTGGCCTCAACAGATGAGGATGCTGTGGTCAGGAGGTAGACCAGGCATAGGCAAACTCGTCCCTCCAGATGTTTTGGGACTACAACTCCCATCATCCCTAGCTAACAGGACCAGTGGTCAGGGATGATGGGAATTGTAGTCCCAAAACATCTGGAGGGACGAGTTTGCCTATGGCTGAGGTAGACCATGTTTCAGTTCAGAGCACAGAGAGATGCCCTGCACCCCTCCTTGCTCTCTGCAACCTCCAAGCCCTTCCTCTGCACATACTTTGCCCATCAAAACAACAAGCCTTTTGCTACCATAATAATTTGTACTTGAAAGGAGGCCCTTTTGGCACTGTCAATATATCCCCTCTGATGTCATGGACTGGTTGGACATGAAGAAACGGTGGGAGGAACCAGCTAGGGAACCACCAAGGCAAGAAGGTTCAGAGCCCGGGGGAGCAGTGGTGGCAGGACGATGAGTGGTCATAGGGAGAAGAGGGAGAAGACTGGGAAGGGGAGGTGTCAGAAACTGAAGGGGTAACAGGTCTCAGTACGTTGGGAGAGTCTGGGGCAGAGAGAAGTTCAGAAACAGAGGCAGAAGGTGAAGCAGGCGAGTAGAAGGAGGGAGGTCAAGAGGCAGAGATGAGCCAAGAGTCATGGGTGCCCCCCCCCCCCCCGCAGTGTGACAAGTTCCCTCTCCCCCCAACACCCAGAACCAGGAGAGGGATGAAATAGGTGGAGCAAAGACAGGCTGCACACAGGCGCTGTCTCCAATTGTTTGGAAGAAGCTCTGGAGCAGTAGAGACATAGATGGCTGTAGAGAGGCAGGTACCTTTAGTCTTGGCAACTGATTTTATGGAGTGGGACCTACAGAACATGAGCTGCTGTGTTCATTAGGCTGAGTCTGTGAAGGTCATTTTTTTCTAATAGTTATCTCCAGCTTTGAACTATGTGATTTACTGACTGGCTTACTCTGCGGCACCTCAACAGCACTTTCCTCCTTTCAACAATATTTCTGTGATTGTTGCACACAATCAGTTTAGTATTTATCCATCCAGGAGCTATTGCCTTTGCCATTGTGGGTCCTTAGGGACATCAGGTAGCCATACTGATGCCACACAGCTCATTACAGAATCCATAATAAACTAGGATTACCCACATGACTACTGTCTAGAAACACTGCCCTCCCTCTCAACTGGCTTTATGTAATCATGTCATCACATAGGTAAAGGTAAAGGGACCCCTGACCATTAGGTCCAGTCGTGACCGACTCTGGGGTTGCGGTGCTCATCTTGCTTTATTGGCCGAGGGAGCCGGCATACAGCTTCCGGGTCATGGGGCCAACATGACTAAGCCGCTTCTGGCGAACCAGAGCAGTGCACGGAAACGCCGTTTACCTTCCCGCCGGAGCGGTACCTATTTATCTACTTGCACTTTGACGTGCTTTTGAACTGCTAGGTTGGCAGGAGCTGGGACCGAACAACAGGAGCTCACCCCGTCATGGGGATTCGAACCACCGACCTTCTGATCAGCAAGTCCTAGGCTCTGTGGTTTAACCCACAGCGCCACCCTTGTCCCTGTCATCACATAACCAAGTCTAATTCACCTTGTTGCATCATGATATCATTCTGTGCCTAAGAACACTTGCTATGTAGATGGGGGTGGGAATGTGATGCAGGGACGGACTTTGGTTTTTCAAATTTCAGTGGCACCCTGCGTGAAGCCAAAATTCAACACCACCACCACCATCTCTCGTCTTATTTTCTGTGTGTGCACTATGTCATAGTTGCAACGCCTTGCGGAACACCCCTCAAATCAGCACCCAGTGCTAGGGAACCAGTCACACTGCCTTTAAATCCACCTCTGATGGCAGTGAAACAGCAGATTAGGGGAAAGATGGCAAAGGCATCGTTGAGGGAAAGCAGTTTAGCTGTTTCCCCATCCCTTCAACTTTGATTGGAAAACGGAACCTGGCGAGCATGCAGAACAACCCTCGTAGTAATACTAATTTTGCATTTTAAAATCAACTGTGTGCAATCCACTCCGCTTTCAGAGATTTGAGGACAAATGCAATTCAGAGCTTGGGGCTCGTACATTCATTTCTTCATGTATCCGTGCGAAAACACAGTGCATTGCTCCTGGGGCGAACATCTGCTCACATCCAGTGCCACAGGCAACTTTCATCTGTCTCCTTCCAAGTACTTGCAAATGAGGGCTTATCACAGCCCTAGTGGCATCCGTCCCAATGTGTGGCGTATTGGAAAACACTTCCATCCTCACCATCGTCCAAGCCCCTCACCTTGGCAATGTTTGGAAGTGCCCTGGGAGCGTGGCCACAGAGTCTCTTCTCTCCCCTCTCCTTTCACCTCCCCCCCACCCCCCAATCTGCAGTGCTTGCCTTGCCTTTGACGTCAGCTTTGAAATTGCTCGCTGTGATGTGCCGTGGCTTTGCTGTGTTCCCTTTCTAGTCATAATATTGGTTCAGCCGTAACCTCGGCACTTTGAGGTATAATTGTCCCTGACAAGAGGGTGAATCAATGGTGGAGGGTTGATAAGCATTACATACAGATGACAGAAGTCAGGACATATCGGATTACTGCTGTGAATATAATAAAAGAGAGACGAAACATGTTGGCGGCTCAAAGACAAGCCATTTCATAACTCTCTAGTGGGGCTATTATCTTCCATTTACTGCCACTGATAACCAGGTTGCCAATGGTCTCCATAGGATCCAGTTACAATCCATTTAACATGTTGCTTGCCAGGCACAGCCAGGGTGGGGAGGCGATATTGACAATGATTTTTAGCTTCTTTGATTAGTTTTAGGAGGGGAGTTAGATCTGCCTTGACCCAGCTTTTCGATGAGATAAGACACCAAGCAGGTAATGCTTTGAACTTTTTTTGTGGGTTGGTGTGTGTTTGTGGGTATTAGCCTCTTAGGAGAACATAAAAGAGCCCTGCTAGATCAGGCCAAAGGCCCAACTAGTCCAGCACCCTGACATCACAGTGGGTAACCAGTTGCCTATGGGAAGCCTGCAAGAAGGATGTCCGTGGAACAGTTTTCTCCTCCCCACTAGAGATTCCCGGCCACTGGTAAGGTAAAAAGCAAAAGGACTCCTGGACAGTTAAGTCCAGTCAAAGGCGACTATGGGGTGTGGCGCTCATCTTGCTTTCAGGCCAAGGGAGCTGGCTTTTGTCCACAGACAGCTTTTTGGGTCATGTGTGCAGCATGACTAAACCGCTTCTGGCGCAACGAAACATCATGACGGAAACCAGAGCGTGCATGGAAACGCTGCTTACCTTCCCACCGCAGTGGTACCTATGTATCTACTTGCATTGGTGTGCTTTCGAGCTACTAGGTTGGCAGGAGCTAGGACAGAGCAACGGGAGCTCACCCCATCGCAGGGATTCAAACTGCCGTCCTTCTGATTGGGAAGCCCAAGAGGCTCAGTGGTTTAGACCACAGCGCCACCTGCGTCCCAGCAACTGGTACACAAAGGCAATCCTCAACTAGCTGGGCTGATTCAGCGTGTGGCAGCTTACTAGGTACTAAATCTGTGGTGTATTTACAATGCAGTCAAACCAACAATGCACGTTTGCTAGATAGACACATGATAGGTGCTGAAGCTCAGAGTTCTGTCAGTTTACTAGAGAGGACTCCTGAGAGACACTCCCACTGTCAGTGGTGTAGCATGGGGGGTGCAGGGGGAGCCGGCCGCACCGGGCGCAACATCTGGGGTTAGGGCAAATCCACAGGTTAGGGGGCGCAAATCCATGGGTTAGGGGGCGCAAATCCATGGGTTAGGGGGCGCAAATTACTTGCCTTGCCCCGGGTGCTGACAACCCACGCTACGCCACTGCCCACTGTGACCTGTCAGTGGGAGGGCATATCCATACATATAATTTCCTCACCTGGCCAGGGCACTTCCTCTTTGCTCCTTGATCTTTCACCTCATTCCACCAATGTGAGAACATCTGCATGTCAGACACCATTTTAAACTGGGCTAAAGTATGTCTTTGTAACTGGATGGCCATTTTAAGCCTGCCTGAACAAAGCTGCTGTATCTGTTGCTCTTCAACAAGTATGCTGAGTGAGTAAGTGCTATTTTTAATTTTTACAAGACTGTTTGCGTGGTTATTTTTTTATGTTGGAGAGACAGGGGAAATGCCACAAAAAATTAGTCTGCCTTAAAGCATCCTGGATTACTTAAACCAAAAGGCTAAAACCAGCCTATCAAAGCTTCTCTTTTAAATGGCGAAGGGATGCACTCTGCTGAACTCACAAACATGAGGAAGGAAGGATAATACCTAGTATATCCTCTCCTAGCATCTAGCAAGAAAGAGTGTTCCCCAAACACTTCTCCCCCTCTCCAAATTATCCTCACAACAATTCTGTGAGGTAGCTTAGACTGAGAGACAGTGAGTGGCCCAAAGTCACACTCGTGATTCATGGCTGAGCAAGGATTTGAACCCAAGTCTCCCAGGTCCTGATCCAGCACTCTAATCATTACTCCACACTGGCTGTACATCCTAAAGACACTGCAGTCTCCACTGACCTTCATTCCAGGAAAACCAAACCTTAGAAAAATCACAGGAAGTCAGGGAGTCTCTTGCCGCTCAGAGATTTGGGTGCAAGCAGCCATTGGGAAGGGCCATAGCTCAGTGGTAGAGCATCTGCTTTCCATGCAGAAGGTCCTAGGTTCAATCCCTGGCATCTCCAGGTAGGGCAGAGAGAGACCCCTGCCTGATACTCTGCAGGACCACTGCCAGTCACTGTAGACAATACTGGACCAATGGTCTGACTGAGGAATAGGGCAGCTTCCTATGTTCCTAATGCATAGTATTCAGCACCATCAATGTGCGTTGCCACAAGGTGCTGGGTTTAGTCTGAGAGACAAGGGAAGGATGTTTATTGCTTTACACGAATCAGCTCTTTTGAGCCATTGTTGAAATGCTGAGCTTCTGAGAAGATGCGAGGTGCACACATTCATTCACAACATTCTTAAGTGTGGAAAACATGCATTCAGTCTCCTTCATGCAATTATGCCGACAGAAAGCAATGTTTTAAATACTACATCAGAAGAATCTTTATTTGCATCAGCCACTAGCCATAGCAATAAAATGTACTAAGGATAGAGGTAAAAACTTAATTATGCAAAATACATTCTGGAGGTTTACATCAATAATCAAATAATAGATCTTATTCTAATTACCCCTGCTATTCCCCCCCCCCCACAGTTTTTGCTGTCACTTGATTATCGTGATCTGCTAGAAGAAATAACACAGTAGCAAATGGTTGAGTGACCTGGTATGAATAGTAGTTGGGCAATAATCTCACTCCTCAAATCTTTATAAAGAGCAAGATCTGAGCTACTGATTCAATACTGCCATCTCCACATGGACATAACCGGTTTTCCAGCAGAATATTTTGAAATTGACCCTCAAGTACAGCTGAAGGCAGCATATTTAATCTTGTGTAAGTGAAACTGCATCTTTATTTTGGAATTGTTAAATTTTTCAAATAGGGTGCCAACATGTCAAAATGACTAGGTGGAAAATAATCATACCATACAGAAAGTCACAATATAAAATAGTGGTATGTAAGTAGGGAGTTCTCCACCCCTTTGTGAGACAGAAGTACCTGAAATTCCACTCCAGGGTTAACTGGAGTCTCTTAGGAGCTGATACTTTACCACGGTGTCAATCATCTTTCATATTGATAGGTTTCAAGTCTATATTGGCGTATGTGAACAGCATGAGATCTTGTTTTCAAGTGTTTGGCTTCAGATAGATTTAAAGCATTAGGCCTGAAAGTATGCATGCTTTGTTTTGCAGGAGATAGTACCTCCTTAGAATTATTCACCTCTGGTACACAGCCAGAGAAATAATAATAATAAAAAAAAAAACACCCCAATGTATCTTGTTCTCCAGCATTGCACAGAGAAATCTGGAAAGATCAGCTTCATCATGACGAAAATTTCCTGTTCTCTGTGTGAAATGAAACTTTAGACTCTACTAAAATTCTTCTGTGTAAGAAGCATGCTATCAAGGCAGGGAAGCTCGCCGCCTCCCCAGCTTCCGACAGATGAGGTGTTTTAGATCCAAGACAAAAGCCCTCGCCATCTTTCCTGGGCTTGGGGATCAGAACCAGGCTCACACATGGGGCAGCGATCTGGAAACGCTTGGCCACAGAAATGTGCTTGGGTGCAAGCCAGCCTCAGCCCTAGGCAAATTCCCACCATGTGCAACGATTCCTAGCCAAAACTGCAATCTGTGCGAAGTGAGGAAGTATGAAGTGATGAGCCATTCCTGGGTCAGAGAGAACACGGACAAGGGAACATGCAAAAACACCCTCCCCAGCTAATTCGTTCCTTTATTTTTGTTTCCACTTGAGGAAGGTTTTGTTCACTTTCTGTTGGTTTCCTGATTGTAGCAGTTTACAAATTTTCTGCCAAGAAGCCCTAGTGATCAGTGAAAGCTTATCAGGAGTTCTCCGTGAGATAATTAGGAACAACGGACGGACATTTCTCATGGAATGCACACATACATGTGTGTGCATGCACAGGTATTCTAGGGCAAGTTTACACAAGACAATGGTTACGCCCCAGAGGCCTGTTCAGGTACCTTGAGTGGGTGGTCTGAATAACACTAGGCTCAAAATCAACCAGGAATTACAACTTCAGAAATCCAATGCATTGTGCTCACCAAGTGCATATTTACCACCCCCATACACCCCCCCCAAAAAAAATTGACAACAACAATAGCAGCCAAGGCAAAACAAAAAAAACCTACATTGCTGGCTGGAGAGTACTGATTTGTTTCTCTCTCTTTTTGTCAATTATTTTGATAAAAATTCCAAATTATTACAAATTGTTGCCAAATTAATACAATTTAATACAATTTTTCAAAACCGGTTTCCTACTACTCTCCTTACAAGATAAATTTGTTTCTTCCTTCTGTGTGTACCAACTGTTGGGAACAACAACAAATTGACATTTCTTTCCCAAATAAGGCTACTGAGATGAAGAAATCAAGCCCAGAATGGGATTTTGCATGAAAGGACCGTGAGCTCAGTTCATAGCTGGTACTGGAAACAAATTTCCTGGCTCTGAATGTATGCATGAGCTACCCTGCTCTTTAATTCCAAGTGGTCCCGGGTGTAGGTTCATTCCAAATGTGTTCTAGATATTAGTAGATCTTTTGGTCATGATGAAAAACAAAGTACTGTAGATCTGAAATCAGCCAGCTCCTGTTAAGAACATAAGAAGACCCCTGCTGGATCAGACCCAAGAGGGAGGTCCATCTAGTCTTCACTCTATTCCCACAGTGGCCAACCAGATGCCTGAGTGAAACCAGAAAGCAGGACTGAAGCCTTTCATAGGACAGAGGCTCCTCCTCTCCCCAGATGCTGCTTCTAGGGATGAAGTTAAGGCCTCACTCATTTCCTCAATCACATAATACCAGCAAAGTACTGGAAGAAGCAAAGATCACTAGTGTTGAAGCAATTGTTCTTCAACATCAACATTGTTGGACTGGTCATGTTGTGCAGATGCCTGATTATCGTCTTCCAAAGCAACTACTCTTTTTTCAGCTTAAGAATGGAAAGTGTAATGCCGGTGGACAACAAAAGAGGTTCAAAGATGCTCTCAAGGCAAATCTAAAAAAAATGTAGTATAACTGGGAAACACTGGCCTGCAAGCACTTCAATTGAAGAACAGCCTTTCCCAAAGGTGTCATGGGCTTTGAAGATGCTCGAACTCAGGACAAAAGGGAGGAACATGCTAAGAGGAAGGCACGTCTGGCAAATCCTCACCATGATCAATTCCTACCCGGAAACCTATGTCCTCACTGTGGAGGACATGTGGATCCAGAACTGGCCTCCACAGTCACTTACGGACTCATTGTTAAAACCATGTTTATGGAAGACAATCTTACTCGGCTACGAATGATTGCCAAAGAAGAAGATTCATTCATTCATTTATTCCTTCATTCATTCACAAGATTTCTTCCTTACCCTTTACCCATAGGGTCCCAGGGTGGGTTACAGTAGTATAGTATGCAATGAAGAAACCGGATAAAAATTTTCAGCTGCAAAGCAAGTACAACCATTCTATATGGAACAGAAGATTGTAAATTCAATAAAACAAATTTGTCAAAGGCCAGGAGCTATGATGCAATATTCTCTTAACAATCTCTTCTGCCTGGTAAGTACTAGTACAAGAGCCCTCCTCAAAGAAATGTGAACTTTCAGAACACATCCCAGGATACTCTCCAATGTGTGTGGCTTCCCTCCATGGTACACTTGCATTGCAGTAGAGCTGGTAGGCCAGACACTGGTCTTCCTGCTCAGTTGGCCACTTGAGTAGGTGGGTGGTGCCACACACCTGTCCATCACCTAACATCACCCTAGCAGCAGGTGGTCCTTCTTTTTTCCTTTGTAGTGCAGCTTGAGCACAGCTGATCCCAGAGAGCATCCTGTCTCTGTCGATAAGCTGATTGAAAGTGACAGCAAGTCTCCCTTGCTAAGGAGTGTTAAGGCTCATGATTGCTCATTGGCAGCTGTGCCTCTACCTGCCCGACATCTGAAGTCACTTATTATGTCAGGTGTAGGGTAGGAGGTGGGATCTGGTTTGGGGGAAATGGTTCACAGGCCAAATTGGGACCCATGTCTGGCCTGATTAAGCCCAAAGGCCAGATGTTCCCCACATACTGTATAACACACTGCAGTAATCAAACCAATAGGATACTGGAGCACAGATGATCTTCTGTGCCACAGAGATGCCAAGAGCCTCAAGTGATAGCAATGGAACCAGAAGTACCCTCAAGCTGCACATCTGCTTCTTCCGAGGGAGTGTAACCCCATCAAGATCAGGAAACCTCCCACCCATCTGGTCTGGGGAACCAGCCACTCTGAGTAGCTCAGTCTTATCTGGACTGAGCTTCAGTTTGTTGGCTCTCATCATCTATTACTGAGGCAAGTCCAGCACATCCATTGCCACACCTGCAGATGTAAAGAAGGAGAGCTGTGTGTTCTCAGCATATTGCCGATAACGTACTCCAAAACTCTGGATGAGCCCACTCAGTAGTTTCATGTAGATGTTGAACAGCATAGGAGATACAACACAAAGGAACCCCACACTGAAGGCTCCATGGGTGTGAAGAGCACATCCCAAGCATCACCCTATGGATATGACCATCCAATGCAATGCCACCCACCTGCAACTCAGACAGTCGCTCCAGAAGGGTACTATGGTCGATGGTATCAAAAGTTATTGAGAGGTCGAGGAGAATTAACAGGGGTGTATTTTCCCTGTCTCTCTCCCAACAGAGGTCAAGCAAGGCAGTTTCTGTGCCAAAACCTGGACCTAAATGCCACCAATGCCCTGACCATTGTGCCCTCCACAGCCATGGGCAGGAAAAGGGTGAACATGGATGGAGATGGATGCCAATTACCTTGAACACCAGTACCCTTCCCTGAATTCAGAGTATTCCCCCTGGGCTTCATTTCCAGAGGGGAAGGGGTTCCATAAACTGTTCCCTGCTCCGCCTCCATTCTATGCTGACCAACTAGGCACACTGTGTGAATGCTAAGGAAGCCCTTCCCCAGTCATGTCCTCACAATGACCACCCAGATACCTGTGAGAAACCTACTAGCAGGACCTGAGCACAAGAGTGTTCTGCCCTCCTGCAGTTTCCAGCAATGGGTGGGTATTCAGAATCATTACTGCCTCTCAACAGTGAAGACAGAACATAGGATAGTGGCCATTGATAGCCTTATCTCCCACCCCCCGGTGAATTTTATCCAAATTTCTTCTAAAGTCATCCAAGTTGGTGGTCATCACTGCCTCCTGTGGGAGTAAATGCCATAGTTTAAGTTAGTTAAACTAAGTTTGCTTACCATAGTTAAATAAGTTGAACTTAGTTTTCCATAGTTAATGCCCTGTTGGCTTTTAGATATCAAGAAGGTTCTCCTACTGCAGCCTCACCTCTCTCCCATCTCCCGCCAGGCATCAGGAGCTGACCTCCCTAGAACCAACTTCCCTGGCATTGGAGGTGTGTCTTCTAGAGACCCAGGTCATGCCACCTTCTGCCAGTGCTGAGCTTGTTGCTTCAGCAACCATGGCAGTGGTGCCACTCTTCAGTGGTCATGGCCATCCTTCCTGGAATTTTGTAAAATTATTATTTGTTCAGTTTACGAGTCACCTAATTAAAGCAAATATATATTCTCCAAGCAACACACACAGTAAAACAGTCAAAATTAAAACAAGCCACACAAAAACTCAATAAAACTGTAAATCAATGCAACCAACCCAGCAGCTGATAAAAGCCAGCCATAAATCCAGGCACAAATCAAAAGCCCAGCAACCAATCCAGCAAATTGTATCCATGCCTGATTGCTGAGATCTTGGGAGGGAGTCTCAGTTCATGGACCCCCATGGCTCAGCTTCACAGCTTATCTCCACTGGGAGCCATGTGTTCCATACTGTGGGTTGGACTCCTCTGAGTTTTCGGGAGAACAGCAGGTTACCGAATGTACTAAATTGCTTAAAATCAAAGGTCGTTTTAGTAGGTTTTTCGTTTAATTTAGTTTTTTCTTTTATCCTACTCTTCAGCCAAAAAGTGGGGGGGAAGGCTCTTGGAATAGCTTACAAATGACAATCTGAAAAGACAAAACACAAAAGGAAAATGGATTGGGAGGGAGAAGGAAATAAGTAAACACACTGTATTGGATACCAACTGCGCAGAATTCTCCTGGGCTGGCAAGAGTTAAAATGAGCAAAACACAGGCTGCTCCACTCAGAAAGCCATTTTCTTAATTATTTTAGTTTAACACTCAAGTCAGGGTGTGCAGAGGTGGGAATTCATGTGTAATCTAAAACCCCCTGACATGGGGACAGCATCAGGCTGAGAAAACATTAGTGGTACGATTTCCATTACATTAAAAATTATTCCTATTAGGGCAGCCCTGTGGGCATTACATTCTGTCCGCTCCCTTCCACTGTTACATCAGTTGATGTCATTATCATGCTTTAGGAGTATAACGTTACCGTTTTATCACAGAAACCTTAAACACTTACATCCAAAGCACCGAATCGAGTTATTACCCGAGATGACCAAATCTCAGTCTATTATCATTTGATTTTTTTTTCCCATTTAAAGAACAGTGACAAACACCGGCGACTCCATTTTATTTAACATGAGAGGGAGACGGATGTGGTTTAGAGATGCATGAAGCTTGCAAAGGTGTGAGACAGTGGACTGTAGCAAGTTTTAAATCAGAGCATAACCATGGAAATCAATGGACAAGACTAACTTGAGCCCATGGATTTCAATGGGTCTGCTCTGAGCACGATTTGGTTAGATGCAATGTTGTGATTTCTGTTGAGGATGTAGATGTGCCAGAATTCACTTAAAGCAGCAATAAGAGATGTGCATTCATACACATCTTGCTGGGCACATCAACAATTAGGGTTGAGATATTCCCCCTACCCCCAAAAAAAGGATGTATTCCTTTTTAAAAAACGTTATCAAGTGCTTCCTTGACTGCTGGAGAATGTCAGTCCTCCTGGAAAGGCCATGGCTCAGTGGAAGAGCATCTGGTTTGCATGTATAAGATCCCACATTCAATCTCTGGCATCTCCTTTTAGGGCTAGGAATGCCCCCTGCCTGAAACCCTGGATAACTTCTGGGTTCTCCAGTGTACACCAGAGATGGAATGGGGAAACTGTTGCCCTCCAAAATGGGATTCCAACTCCCATCAGCCTCGGCCTGCATGATCAATGGTCAGGGATGATGGGAGTTGAAGGCTAAAAACATCTGGAGGGTCACAAATCTCCCATCCCTGGTGCAGACGATACGGAGCTAGATGGACCAATGGTTTGACTTGGTGTGGGGTGAGTAAGAAGCAAAATGATAGAGGTTTATGTATGGCATGGAGAAAGTGGCTAGAGAAAAATTCTTCTCCTTCTCTCTTAGCAATAGAACAGCCCATGAAGTTGAATATTGTAAAATTTGGGACAGGTAAACAGAAACACCACACAGTTAAACTATGGAACTCACTCCCATGGCAGGCAGTGCTGGCCACCAACTTGGATGGCTTCCAAAGAAGACAGGTCAATGCATGGAGGAGGCTATCAGTGGTCACCAGCCATGATGGATATGCTCTGTCTCCACAGTTGGAGGCCGCAATGCTTCTGAATACCAGTTGTTGGAAACGAAGTTTGTTCTGGGTATAAGCTTTCATGTGCATGGTATCTGAAGAGGTGTGCATGCACACAAAAGCTTATACCACACATTTAGTTGGTCTCTAAGGTGCTGGCGCTGTGGGTTAAACCACAGAGCCTAGGACTTGCCAATCAGAAGGTCAGAGGTTTGAATCCCCGTGATGGGGTGAGCTCCCGTTGCTCGGTCCCTGCTCCTGCCAACCTAGCAGCTCGAAAGCACCTCAAAGTGCAAGTAGATAAATAGGTACCGCTTCGGCGGAAAGGTAAACGGCGTTTCTGTGCGCTGCTCTGGTTCACCAGAAGCAGCTTAGACATGCTGGCCACATGACCCGGAAGCTGTACGCTGGCTCCCTCAGCCAATAAAGCGAGATGAGCGCCGCAACCCCAGAGTCGGCCACGACTGGACCTAATGGTCAGGGGTCTCTTTACCTTTATAAGGTGCTACTGGACATTTTTTTAATCTTTTAATTTTTATTTATTTCATTTATGAATATTTATTCTATATTTGAGACCTTAAAATTCTTATAACAACCCCCCGTTTGAGGCTATAATTTTATTTTAAATTGTTGCCCCACCCAACAACCTGATGTCAACTCTTCCCTGATGTTATAACTGGATGTGTTTATGTAACCCTGAAGAGACTTGTATGTAAGGCTATTGCAAGTATAATAGTGCACATAGCTGGACATAGGATACTGTATCCTATAAAATAATCTTGTTTTGTTCTGTTGTTAAATTACTTGCGACATTCTAACACTTTGTGAGAAGCCTTCTCTCCCTTTTTTTTTAAAAAAAATGAGGGTTTATGCTTTACACTTAGCAGGAAGGTCCATTTAAAATGAAATATGTAGTTGTTTTGCTTCTTCTTCTTTTTGTGTTCTCGGGTGTCAAAGATAGCCCTGCTCCTCCAGTATGCCACAGCAACATTTCCCAGTATGAATCTCTGCTTGGGCTTTCATTGACCATAAGCAATATCCCACGTGGCTAGGTTGCCCATCTTTAGGGATTTACTATGGCTTTGGTCTTGCACTCAAGGGGTGAGTTGCTCTTCTTAGAGGTTCACCTATCCTGTTTGAAGGGAAAGATGGTCAGGACGCAGGCCTGTTATAGCTTATGGGGTTGAGGAGGCTCACCTGTCCTGAGTCTACTCCAGCTGAGGAATCACACAACTCCTCCCCAAGCTAGTGAGCCCCACCTGGACTATGGGTCCTTGCCTTCCTTTGCTCCAAATGGACAGCTGTTACTTCTGGAATCCTGTTGATTGTGGAAAAGCAGTGCTAGAACTGGTCCCTGAAAGAGCTTGCAAGATCTCTCCCAAATCTCAAGAGATATTTTGCTCTCCTAGACATCTCTCAACAAACCTGAACAAAAGTGTGCAGGAACCTTTAAAGACTTTCGACTGCGTCTATTCATAAATGCACGCATGTCTAAATATATAAACCATATGTCTAAAATAGTACAAAAGAGCAATCCTGAAGCCATTCTGACTCTCCCAATGACCTCAAATATTCCTCTGCAGTAAGGGAGGCAAATGGGGAAAGCCTTCCCATGGTCTTTTCACTTACAAATGCTGTCTTAAGGGCATAGTTGTGTATGAATATACAACTGGCTAGGACGCAGGCCTCCTATGATACATGTATGATGATTTTGGGGTGGTCTTTGGCTAAGGGGGCTGGGCAATGTCAAAGTCTTTAAAGGTTCCCGCACACTTTTGTTCAGGGTCTCTCCCTCCTTGGAAGGATGAGAGGGAACTCTGTTGCAACAGAAAAATAATTATCTGCCTTGCTTTCCGCTGTATCCTGTCTCCATCCATTCTTCTCTGACCGATCATGGACTTAGGGAACTCAGAGTCCCATTGGGGAGTTGGGCAGCAAAAGCCAAACTATTTTTTACATCACTATCACTACAGCAAACTTGAAATGTTTCTCTCCTACTGCAATTCCAACACCTCTCCTTTTTAAAAAAATAATCCTGTGATCAAGTCCTTATTTCATTGCAACAAAATGGACTCCTCTTCTAGAATTCCTCATTGTGTTGGGTTCACTGGAGTCCACACAGCATCTCAGAAAGGTGGCAAATGAACCAATCATGTTCTGGCACGTGCACAGAGTCTCCCTAGCAACAAAGATGACAGCTTTGTAACAGCAGCAGCTGCTTAATCGGGGAGTGGGGGGGGATACATGCTCTCATCTGAAGAGTAATGCATGATGGAGCCCTATTCATTACCTGTTTGCAAAGAGTAATACACAAATGCTCAATGAAGTCAGACACCTTACATGCATAAGTTAAGAAGTTTTTGGAAGTGGGGGGGGGGACTTTTAATAGTAATGCCTCATCTCTAAATTGCCACAGTCCCATCTCTCGCAGTTTGAGGTTGGGAAGAAATGGTTCCTTTCTGCATGTAGAATGGCAGGGAAAAAACACCTCAACCCCTACGTGTTGGATAACAGTGTTGCCGCCAGGAACTTGTTCAATGAAAAAAGTGTCACATTTTGAAATTTACAGTCTGAAGTAGCCCTATTCATAGGAAACAAAGGGGAGCCCTGCAAGATCAGACCAAAGGCCCATTTAGTCCCATATTCTGTTCTCAAAGTGGCCAACCAGATGCTTCTGGAAAGCCTGCAAGTGGGACATGAGTGGAGCAGCAATTCTCCCCACTTGTGGCTTCCAGCCACCAACATTCCAAGGAAATCCTGTGTCCTAAGTCCTTGGGAGTTGTTGTAGTTTATAAGAACATAAGAAGAGCCTGCTGGATGAGGCCAAAGACCCATCTAGACCAGCATTCTGTTCCGGGGGCAGATCTATACTATGAAACTAATGAAGCTTAAGCTTCAGGATCCCTAATCTCAGAGGTGCCCCAGGAGCAACTTTAGTCCACGTTGCTTTACAAAAATGGGTCGAATTTAGTTTTGACTAAAGTGCAAGCATAAGGGACGCGGGTGGCGCTGTGGGTTAAACCACAGAGCCTAGGACTTGCCGATCAGAAGGTCGGCGGTTCAAATCCCCACGACGGGGTGAGCTCCCGTTGCTCGGTCCCTGCTCCTGCCAACCTAGCAATTCGAAAGCACCTCAAAGTGCAAGTACATAAATAGGTACCACTCCAGTGGGAAGGTAAACAGTGTTCCCATGCGCTGCTCTGGTTCGCCAGAAGCGGCTTAGTCATGCTGGCCACATGACCCGGAAGCTGTACGCAGGCTCCCTCGGCCAATAAAGCGAGATGAGTCGGTCACGACTGGACCTAACGGTCAGGGGTCCCTTTACCTTTTAAAGTGCAAGCATATGCAATTGTCTCTAATATAATGCTTTTGTTTTCAGGAATATGTTCAATTTTACACACACTTTCCCCACATTTCCACCATGATGCATGACGCCGTGTGCATTTATCACTTTTGGTTCCTCTTCATTTCCCACCCTTAAGTTCATTTCTCCAAATTGTCAGTTTGCTTTTTTTAAAAAAAAAATATGTCCTCATGAAAATTTATCAGCATTTCAGTGCAAATTTCTCCACATATACACATTTCCCTATGCAATTTTGCATAATATATCCTGTCCCCTCCTCCAATACTAGTCTACGTCATTTTCGCTAATATATTCATTTTTATGCACACTGTTCCCTAATACATGCATTTTTTTCTCCTAAAGGTTGGTTGGAGAAGCGCAGCACAAAATTTCAGTAAGAGTGGATCTGGAAGGACAGCTGTGCCATGGTTCCCCAGAAAGTTTGACATTGCTAACATTTGGTGCTTAAAATCCAATTTCTCCTTTGTCCGGACTTGGAACTGTCCATCAACAGCACTTCGAGAGCAGTCTGAAAGGCCCAAAGGTCAGTTGGTCACCGCCTTCCTTAGTATGGCGAGGAGTCTTGCATTTCTATCCTGATGATCACAGTTATTTCTAAATGTGCATCTATACATATAAATTAGCATCACATATACAGTGGTACCTCGGGTTAAGTACTTAATTCGTTCCGGAGGTCCGTTCTTAACCTGAAACTGTACTTAACCTGAAGCACCACTTAAGCTAATGGGGCCTCCTGCTGCTGCCGCGCGGCCATAGCACAATTTCTGTTCTCATCCTGAAGCAAAGTTCTTAACCTGAAGCACTATTTCTGAGTTAGCGGAGTCTGTAACCTGAAGCGTATGTAACCTGAAGCGTATGTAACCCGAGGTACCACTGTACATTCTCATTTGTCCTCTGTTTTCGCCAGGCCAAGATGGTACCCTCTGATCCCTTCCCTTGTGCCTTTCCCTTGGAAAAGAAATTAAAGAAGTGCTAAGTGTGGCTGCTTAGCAAAAACGTTGCAAAAGGGGGAAAGGGTGTCACATCCATGGCAGCTTCCTCAGGTTTACATAAATCACTGTTCACTTGCCCACGAGAAATATAGCAAGTGAGGCTGGATGGAAATAGATTCTGCAGTGACATTAGTTAATCTGAAATAATCCACTTTATTAAATGATAGTAATGTAGTAATGGCCATCACTGTATAAGCAATAAAGCTAAATTACATGGTAACTTGCATTAGCTCCTTGACATTTTATCCTGATTAATGTACAATTAATGTGTCACCTAATACTATACATGTGTTTGTCGATGGACAGATGGGTTAAATTTCACTGCACACATGCATTCCCACCCATTCATCACTCATGCTCTTTCTCTTCATCTAAAAAGGAGATTTCATTTTCTTCTAGCAGCAATGGGGGGACGGCACGGTAGCCCCTTCACATAACATTTAGGCAGGTTTGCTTGTATCATTTCGCTGCCTTTCTCCGACTTGTGTGCAATGTGATATAGTGGTTAGACTGCTGGGCTAAAACCTTGGGAGACCTGGGTTCAAATGCCCATTCAGCCATGAAGTTCAATGGAGGGACATTGGACCAACCACTGCCTCTCATCTTAGCCTACTTTGCAGGTTGTTGGGAAGATAAAATGACAAGGGGGGAAGAACCACGTGAATCACCTTGAGTTCATTGGAGAAAACGGTGGATCAGCAGTGCAACAAACAAACAAACAAGCAAACAAATTCATCCTACGAGCTACTAGGAACAGAGAGAGGCATTTATTGTCCTGCCAATTTGCCAGATTAGTACTTCCCAAGCCAATAACTTTAAGGCCCTAAAAAACGAAAAAGGTATTGCTGGTTTTAATCTGTGCTTTGTTGATAATCATTTTAATATGCACACTGATTAAGAGGTCTATACGTTTCCTCCTAAATAATATATATATATATAATATACTGACCGAAAAGTGCATATGCTCTGATTTAGGCAATTCTTAAGCTCTAAAATTTAAACACATTATATTTTATAATTATTATTTTTAACTGTTGTAAGCCGCCTTGAATCCCAACTCATAATAATAATAATGATAATATGCATCATAATAGGGAAATGGCTTGCCTCATCAAGTTCTCTGATATCAGGCTGACATCCCAGAGGCTGAGTTCAGAAGGTGCTTCTTCCATTCCTAGGCAAACAGCTTAGTCATTTCCCATGTGTGCGTCTAGGACGGAGGGTGGGGGTTTTATTTTCTTCAAAAGAAATTCATTGCGTAATGCCTCATGGTCTATTTTCAGCATTGGCTGAAAGATTTGGATCAGCAGGTGAAGCTAGCGGGCACTAGCTACGAGCATGGAAAACTACATTTGATCTTGGCTTGGAAAACCTAAGGGAGGAGCTGTAGCTCAGTGGTAGACCAGCTGCTCTGTGTTTGATCCCCAACATCTCCAGCCAAGGCTGGGAAACATCTCCAGCTTGAAACCCTGGAGAGCTGCTGCCAGTCAGTGTTGGTAATACTGCGACAGAATCATAGGATTGTAGAGTTGGGAGGGACCAAAAGGATTGTCCTGTGCAACCCCCTGCAATGTGGGATGCATGGCCCAATGATCTGCATTGTATAGAGCAGCTTCCTAGGGTCCCATGTCCCTGTGTTAACACAGTTAGCTGATACTTCCTCCATTGCACAGAATGCAGTCCAAGCAGAGCTGCACATTGGTCCATACAACTGAAAATGCTGAGCTACAATTCAGCTATGAGCCCTGTCAGATGCTCTACAGGGACGGTGGGAGCGCCACCTTGTCTGCCACCTTGTCGCCCACCCTGGACAACAGAATGTCTTGAATTACCTCTGCTGACACGAGAATACAGTGGTATCTCGAGTTACATACACTTCAGGTTACATACGCTTCAGGTTACAGACTCCGCTAACCCAGAAATAGTGCTTCAGGTTAAGAACTTTGCTTCAGGATGAGAACAGAAATCGTGCTCCGGTGGCGTGGCAGCAGCAGGAGGCCCCATTAGCTGAAGGCAGCCCTGTTTAGGGAAGCTTTTAATATTTGATGTATTACAGTATTTTAATATTTTTTTGGAAGCTGCCCAGAGTGGCTGGGGAAGCCCAGCCAGATGGGCGGGGTATAAATAAATTGTTGTTGTTGTTGTTGTTGTTGTTGTTGTTTGGTCTTCAGGTTAAGTACGGACCTCCAGAACGAATTAAGTACTTAACCCAAGGTACCACTGTATAGGAATGTGCTTTATACTAAGTCAAACCATTGGGCCATCTAGCTCAGTATAGTCGACACTAACTGGCAGTGACTCTCCAGGATTTCAGAACATTCCCAGCCCTACCTGGAGATGCTGGGGATTGAAGCTGGGTCCTTCTGCATACAAAGCAGATGTCCTATTACTGAGCTACAGATTAGCCCAGCCAGTCTCCAGCCCAGCCCAACCCACTCTGCATTTTGGCAAGGCCAACAAGGAGCTGTTGGGTTGGAGAGGGAGAGCATCATCACTTCTAGTCACTTCCTGGTGGTGCAGCAATAAAACTGCTAGTGCATTGCAAAGCGGACAAGGTCAAGAGTGGTTTCATATTGGATGGGGGACCATGTGTTAAGATTCCTGCATTGCAGAGGGTTGGACTAGATGACCCTCGGGATCCCTTCCCACTCTACCATTCTACGATTCTATGATTGTACCACTGGCTCGTTTCCTTCCCTAGGATGCCTTTTGGGGCTGTCACTCAGGCCCCTTTGTCAGCTCGGCAGGGGAAGGCAGGAGGAAATCATCTCTTTTGCTAATCACCTATCACAAGCAATGAAATCCCGCAGGCCGGTGCCAGCTAGGTACCGCTCAGAGGGGGAGAAGGGAGAGGGTGGGGGGAGCAGCCTGTCACTCAAAGTGGATATTTATGAAAGATGACAGTTTTCAAATATCTCAATCTTGGACAGGGCTGCTCCAGTGTCACAGAGGAGTGTTGCAAAATTGGAAGAGTCAGCAGCCAGCGTTTATTTCATCAGGAACTGTCCAATCTCTGCCGATCGCTTGACAGTCCTGGGATTGCTCACACGAGCTCGCCTCCTTCCCATTGGCCCTTGGCTTGCTGTTTGCATGGATCAGTCTAAAGAGTTGTAATAAATATGTAAAAGAGAGGGATGGGGACTCTTCGGCAAAACAGCCAGAGACAGCGGCCTGGGTGCCACGCTACCCTTTTTAGCTATGCCAAATAGGAGCCATGGTAATTACATTCATATTGATCGTTATTGTGCGGGAACAAGGTGATTAGGCTTTCTTTATTTCGTTCCTGCAATGAGCTGCACATCCTCTCTCTCTCCCCACCTCAACCACTGCCCTCCCTTTGACTTAGAGGTGCTTAAAAACTGACTCTATGGAGAAAGTGATTTATAGGAGAGCCACCTTCCATCATGCAGATTAGTACTGTGCTGAAACCTCTCCTGATCCCCACCCTAACTTCTTAAGGACATAAGAAGAGCCCATTGGATCATGCCCCTGGCCCATCTAGTCCAGTATCCTGTTCTCACAGTGGCCAGCCGAATGTCAGTGGTACCTCTGGTTGCGAACGGGATCCATTCCGGAGCCCCGTTCGCAACATGAGTCGAACGCAACCCACGTCTGTGTGTGTGCAGATCGCAATTCACCGCTTCTGTGCATGCATGTGACATCATTTTGACCATCTGTGCATGTGCGAGCGGCGTAACCCGGAAGTAACCCTTTCCGGTACTTCCGGGTTGTCGTGGGATGCAACCTGAAAAGACGTAACCTGAACCGAACGTAACAAGAGGTATGACTGTACAGGAGCCCTCTTCCTGCCTGTGGCTTCCAGCATCTGATATGCAGAAGCCTTGCTGCCTCCAAACTGTGACAGCAGAGCATTGCCATCCTGGCTACTAGCTAGGGTTGCCACACATCCTGAATTTGCTGGACACGCCCAAGATTTCAAGGATGAGATCAGTGTCCAGGCAGATTTGTAAACATTTTTTTTAAAATGTCAGGGGTTTTGTTTTTGGTGTGCTGAGGTCACTGGCCGAGCAGCAGTGCTGTCACAAAAGGAAGGGGCAGCCACGTGCTGTCACTTCTGGTGGCCATGTGTACGTCTGTCCTCCTTCCCTCAGTGGCCTCCAAGCCGAAGCCCCTGCAGACCCTGTGGCCAAAGAGCCACTCACCTGCCGTCTGCAGCTGCCACAGAGCCACCAAAGCACCTGGCCTGCTGCTTCTCTGGAGGCATCAGAGACCAGTTGTGGTTTGCAGTAGGCCGGCCCAGCCTTCCAGGAGGCGCACCTGGCCTGTGCCTTGAAAATGATTCAGGAGGCAGAAGACAGCAAAGGTAAGAGAGGGGATGGGAGGAGGGGGTGAGCAGGGGGGCTAGGAAGGGGTCAGTGGGAGGGAAAGGGAGAGCGACGGAGATGCTGGGTGGTGGTGGGGTGCCCCAAATGTGTGGGGGAGGGGAGTCCGGGTTTTTGGTCTTTGGAATATGGCAACCCTACTACAAGCCATAGACAACCTTTCTCCTCCATGAATTTGTCCAATCTTCTTTTAAAGCCAGGTTGGTGGCCATTACTGCATCCTGTGGCAGAGAGATTTCCATAGCTTAACTATGTGTTGTGTAAATAAAGACTTTATTTTGTTATTATTATATTTATTAAATTTATATACCGCCCTATACACACAGGTCACAGGGCAGTTCACAGGATTAAATCACAATATAAAACCACAAAATACACAATCAAAATCTTCCAAAATTCCACTTAATTGAATGTCCACAAGTTTTTATGTTATGGGAGAGGCAGAAGGCCTTTTCCCCAAGCCACATTTAATTTCATAAACTTACGTTATGTCACCTCTTACTTTCCTTTATTCGTAGGTTTTCTTTCGCTGCAAAAGATGCGTACGGTTTTTTCAGCCTCATTTTCAGGGAACTTGGGAATTTATTTAGACTTTTGTTGGGTGAAGGGTTTTAGCAAGGGCAGCGGGTGTTTTTGTCTTTCCAGTAGGTGTTTGTCCAATGCTTTGCAGCCTTTTTGGCTGTCCATATTTCCTGATCTGGAAAAGTCATATGTGTGTGCTGCTTTATGATGACTTCCCCTGGATTCCCCTGGTTCCAGAGTACAGGCCACTGGTGAGATGCTTTGTAGACTGAAAGAAGAGACACAAGTACCCCTCAGCCACCTCAAAACTAAAGTAAGCATAGGAGTCAGTGTGGTGTAGTGGTTCGAGTGTTGGACTAGGACCTGGGGGTCCAGGGTTCAAACCCCCCACTCCTCACTGGGTGGCCTTGACTCAGTCACTGCTTCTCAGCCTGACCTACCTCACAGGGTTGTTGTGTGGATTAAATGAAGAAGGGGAGAACCATGCATGCCCCATTGAGTTCCTTGGAGGAAAAGGTGGAATATAAATGCACTAAATAAGTAATAAAATAAAAATAAATCTTGGCTCGTTAATTGATGGAGAATGTTTGGTTTTTTTAAGTGGAGAAAATGTTTGGTATAGTACTAATCCACAGCCCATTATGGTGCTGGAGGAGACTCTTGAGAGTCCCATGGACTGCAAGAAGATCAAACCTATCCATTCTTAAGGAAATCAGCCCTGAGTGCTCACTGGAAGGACAGATCCTGAAGCTGAGACTCCAATACTTTGGCCACCTCATGAGAAGAGAAGACTCCCTGGAAAAGACCCTGATGTTGGGAAAGATGGAGAGCACAAGGAGAAGGGGATGACAGAGGACAAGATGGTTGGATAGTGTTCTCGAAGCTACCAGCATGAGTTTGACTAAACTACGGGAGGCAGTGGAAGACAGAAGCGCCTGGCGTGCTCTGGTCCATGGGGTCACGAAGAGTCGGACACGACTAAACAACAACAACAAATCCACAGCCCAACTTCTTCGATCTATGGACTGGATTGGTATGAACAGCCCTCTGCCAAAAAATGGCGGGCATATATGTCAGAATGATGGATAAATAACTCATCCAAATTCTGGCAATTGAGAAGTGGTATTTTTTCATACGCACACACCCACGGAGTAAGAATTAGAGACAAAATAACTTTTTAAAGTTTCTAGTCCTTATGGATGCAGACAGTTTGAAAAATGAAGGGAAGCTGACGGCAGGAGCAGAGAGCAAATGCAATTCCCTGGCACAGCAAATGGAACCGTCCAAAACATGACTGCACTTGTTATTCTCTCTCCCTTTGTAAGGGTGCCTGCAAACTGCCGAGGGAGACTGTGATTTAATTAGCTGCTGTGACAGAACATTGTTCTTGCCAGCGCCTACTACCCTGTAGATGTGCATGCGCACTGGCACATTGCACATGGGGCTGGCGGATATCTATAATGCAAATGGAGTTGGATTATGTTAGCAGAATACAAAGCTGATCCTCTGTTGTAGGTTTTCAGCCATTCTATTGAAATGGGTGATGAATTCAATTAGAGGCCTTGTTCATCTCCTCTTTGTGCCTGAATATCTTAGAGCCCTACATAATCTAAGCAAGCAACGTCACCCAGCCAGGCTGTCAGGGGGGAAGCCTTACTTTTTCCTGCTAAAAGGTTGGGTGAGAGTGGGCCATCTTGCAGACCATTCAAAACAGAGATGGGTAAAGGGAGCACAGAGAGGGTTAAATATCTGTAGATGGAAATAAAATAAAATAAAAACCAACATGTTCTCACCCCCAATATGGTCTTTGTCGGGCTGGCAATTCCACCATGTGCTTCCTAAGAAATTGTTCAAAGAATGTCTTCAAGAGTCAAGTAGCCTTAAACAATGTAAGTCACAATTTTGGGTGTATAAACTGTGGGATGAATATGGATTTGTGGGGAAATTGAGCAGCTGATATCCATAGTAGAGGATTTCGGAATTCAGAATTTGACACAGAATTTTTCACATTTTGCCTGAATCTTATTTTATTTCACATGTTTTATAGACCACTTGTTTGTAAGGAAAAACCTCAAAGCAGTTTACAGAAAGACCAAAACAATAAAACTGGCAATAAAAAAATAAAAAATACAAAGGGCTATTTGAAATCTTCAAATAAAAATAAAACTCAAAGATGAACTAAAAATATATTAAAAGGCATGTCAACCTACTACATAATTTAGCAGGTGCTGAAATAGTACAGTTGAAGGCGCCTGCCAGATTTCAATAGGCAGGGAATTCCAAAGGTTAGGTGCTAGTGAATCTTGCTGGTGAATCTTAAGGGAATTGCCCTATGAGTTGGCTTGCCATAATCGGTCCCTTTCACACATTTTCTTTTCCACAAAATCTCTAAATCCATTTGTAAGTGATGAAGAAACAGTATTCATAAGATGGCTGCCTTATACTGAGTCAGAACATCGGTCCATCTAGCTCAGCAGTGTCAGGCAGCAGCTCTCCAAAGCAGATGTTCTACCACTGAGCCACAGCCATATAGCACTGGGGTTTTATTTCAGACCATCATGGTCACAGTGGCATGCCCAAAACTTGGATAGTCCTAAAATGGATACCCCAATCCTAATTTTACTCCTCGTCTCACCTCCCTTTTGGCTTCAGAAAGCAAAGGAATTCCTCTTCTTACACAAATATCTTCATGAAAGGCCCTTCTCTATATCAGAGGTATGGATAGGGGAGAAATCTAGGTAGCATTTTATTGCAAATCTACCCAGTCTGCCCTTCCTGAACAGAAAGGCAGCTGTCCTTTGAAATTTGTACTTCTCCAAATTTTGCAATGCGGTTCTCCAACCAAGTAATGAGTTTGTGGGGGAGGGAATTAAGTGGCTTATGAATTTCATGAAATAAATAACCTACAAACATGCATTATATTGGGGAAATTGTTTTGGAAAAATGTGCATGTTAGGCAAAATTAAATGCAAGAAAATGTTTATATTAGGAGAAATGTCCACTAATAACATGTTTCTGTGAGGGGTTTGTTGTTGTTGTTGTTTTAAGAGAATTCACAAAACAGTGCAGAAATGTGGAAATCTAAATGTAGAACCAGGGGAAATGAGAAACTTGAGAGAAATCATAATTGACAGTGGGCAGTTACCAGGGAAAGGGTCTTTTCAGAAATGGTGCATTGACTCTGGAACCCTCTCCCAAGAGATGCTCAGCCAAAGACTGTTTGGGTGTCATTTCAGTGCTTGCCAAAGACCTGTGGCCTGCAAACCACCAGTGGTCCCTGAGCTTCATTCAGATGCTCCATGGCATATCTGTGAAGAATGGTGGGTACAGTGGTTGTTCTGTCATTCTTAGAGTCCAGCATTCTGCCTGGAATTTGTATAGGATGGAAGCCCTTGGAAGCCCTTGGAAGCCCTTGGAAAAAGTGGAGAGGATGCACAGCAAAGCAAAATGGGAGGCTGTGAAGAAAGAAGTTTAAACTTGCTTCTGAACAAATTTACTGGGATTTTCTATGGAATTCAGATTGTAATACAGTAAACAGAATGCTCTTGGATCTGATTGTTATAAGGGCTGTGATCTTTGTTGTTTCTTCGTCTTGCAAAACACCTTGTGTATAGTATTATAGAAAGGCAGTATGCAGATTAAAAGTGAAATGAAATGAAAAATGCACATTAGAATTGTACAGCATCTAGCCCAGCAGGGAGAGAAATCATTCAAAGATCCGCCAAGGCCCTTAGCAATAATGGGGAATGGGGAATAAAGTTTGAGAACTACTGATATAGATAGCATGAAAATTTGGCTTCTGGGCTGTGTCTTCCGGGAAGTAACCTCTTTCCTCTTAGAGGTCTTAAGGAGCACCATATCCTTTTCTGATCAGTCTGCCATCCTAGCAGGACATCTTCAGCTGTGGAATGAATAACAGATTAATCATTCTGCTGCGTGCGACACCGGGCCCCTCTAATGTCCCTGATTATGTTATATTGAATAAATAGTGTTGTTAGGTTGATATGTTTAAGGCAAATGAGATGCTTATTGGTATCTAAGAAGCAAGTTAACAAGATCCATTTTCCTCCATTGACTTCTACTCATGTATTAATGAGGTTCAAAAATATATTTTCCCCATGTATCAGATTAAGCGGCCCTTTGTTATTCCCAGGAAGCCCAGAAACATTTGCTCCATTTATGTTTGTATTAATGTGTCGGGCGAGCTAAATCTTCAGAAAGGAAATAAATACCATACCCATTAAGCCGCTTAAAGACAGCGAGTCCTTTTCAACGTTTTATGTCATTTTATGTGGTGCAGCAGTTACCATAGCAAAGATCCATATTGAAGGAACTGCACCCTTCAAATCCAGCATCAAAGAGCCCTCCCCAAAAAGGGTGTTGGATGGGCAAAGTTATCCTCAACACTTACATCTTCAGATGAAAATATGAACTTAAGGAAACATATATTTAACCTGCATTACAGTAAAACTATTTTTATTTTTTGTTTCACAAAATTTATATACCACTTGACTGTAAAAGAAAAAAAAACAAACCTCAAAGTGGTTAACAAAAAGAACAGACCTTCCAAGTGCCCCTATTTTCCAGGGACAGTCCCAGATTTACAGAAGCTGTCCCAGTTTCTGATTTGATTCCAGAATGTCCCTCTTTTACTTAGGATGTCCCGATTTTCATTGGAGAAATGTTGGAGGGTATGAAGTGATGTAGGGATGTGGGTGGCACTGTGGGTTAAACCACAGAGCCTAGGAAAGTCGGTGGTTTGAATCCCCGCGATGGGGTGAGCTCCCGTTGCTTGGTCCCTGCTCCTGCCAACCTAGCAGCTTGAAAGCACATCAAAGTGCAACTTCAATTGACTTCAAAGCTATAGCTTAAATTAAAGGGGGGAAACTGGATGTACATTTCCAAAATGTAAGATAAAAAACAAATGAAATAAAACCTACATATTTTGTTATGTGAAAAGGGCTTTAGATACCTATTAGGTCCATAAATTTCCATATAGCATATATTCAACACACAAAAACAGCGACAATTTGTTGTTGACAAAGGACAGCTGGACATATAAAGGGCCCCATTACCTTCAGTAGCTTAGGGCCTCATCAAACCTAAATCCGGCCCTGAGTTGGAGTCTAGCAAATATGGAGGGCCACAGGTTCTCCCCATCCCTGAAACTGAGGAAGTGTTGGACTAATCCAAGGTGAAGATTAATGTGCAGAGCTGAACATTTTGGGTTTGAAAATGTGTTTTCCAGGGAGCTGAATTGCCCCCTCCCCCAAAGCCAAACTCTAAAAGCATTACAGCTGCTCTCAAAACATTGCATCTGTCTCCATTGTCACTGCAAACTGTGCACATTTTACAAACAGCATTACAAGAAATGTGAGAGGTGGGATGTGGCTGAAAGAAGCGAGCACCTGGCGCAAGCCATTAATTGTGTTGTATGGCAGCATGCTAAGCCCATGTTGCGCCATTAAAAGCCAAGGCTGCTGCCTCTTGCAACCTCCTTTCTTCACCAGTGACTAGGGTTACAGAAGCTGCCTTTGAGGGAGTGGTGCCGTCTAGGGGGCCAGCTCCACACAGTGCCAGCATCTTTTCAGTTTAACATGATTCTTGCATGGGGGTTGGCTTGTTAATGCTAGTGTTCTGTCACGATCTGTCATTAGGACATGGAGTGAACCTGTTGGATCAGGCCAAAGGCCCGTCTAGTCTATGATTCTGTTCTCACATAGGCCAACCAGATGCCCCTAAGGGAAGCCCACAATGAGGACATTTCTTTCACACAAAAAAGCAGGCAGGGCTGCCTCCACTGGACAGAAGCAATAGGTTCCAAGAACAGAGTTCATGCTAGATAAAGAAAGTGAAGGAGATATGCAGCTGAAGAGTGAAAGGCAAATGAAACCGCAGCCCTGTGGGCAGGCAGGGGTTGTATCTGGCCACAGTGATCCATGCGACGGTCATCTCCAGGCTTGACTACTGTAATTCGCTCTACGCGGGGCTGCCCTTGAAGCTGACCCAGAAACTCCAGAGGGTGCAGAATGCTGCAGCGAGGCTCCTCACGGGGTTTCTGCCATGGGAGCATATTCACCCAGTGCTTTTCAAACTGCACTGGCTCCTGGTAGAGTACAGGGTCAGATTTAAGGTGCTGCTTTTGACCTTTAAAGCCCTTCACAGCCTAGGACCCTCGTACCTACGGGACCGCCTCTCCCGGTATGCCCCACGGAGAGCCTCAAGGTCCATAAATAGCAACACCCTAGTGGTCCCGGGCCCTAAGGAAGTTAGATTGGCTTCAACCAGAGCCAGGGCCTTTTCAACTATGGCTCCGGCCTGGTGGAACACTCTGCCTCATGAGACCAGGGCCCTGCAGGATCTGATTTCTTTCCGCAGGGCCTGTAAGACAGAGTTGTTCCGCCTGGCCTTTGGCTTGGAGCCAATTTGATTCCCTCCCTCTCTTTCTTTTTTCCTTTCCTTCTCCTGCGATGAGGCTACATTTTAATATTTTAATGTTTCAATATTTTAATGTTGTATTTTAATTTTGTTTTTAAGTTGTAATCATTCAACTTGTTTTTATTATTGCTTGTAAGCCGCTCTGAGCCCGGCCTTGGCTGGGGAGGGTGGGGTATAAATTATTATTATTATTATTATTATTATTATTATTATTATTATTATTATTATTATTATTATCTGATGGTGGTTCTTCTGCACCAGCAAAAGCCCTTATGCCAACGCAAAGTAAATTAACCCATTTTCACTAATCCCCTCTACTAATTACATCCATCTGTGCCAAATCCCATACTATTCCATGGGATCGAACAGTCCTCAGGATAACATTTTGGGAGCATAGGTGCTACAAAAACCGGACGCCCTGCCCTGCACAAACTGAATCACTCCCACTAGCACAAGCATTGGATACAATGAGGGGTGGATGAAGCTATACGTTTCAGTTTCTCATTTTCCCTTTTTTCAGTTTGCTACATTTCTGCAGCAGTTTGACATTTATTTATTTATTTATTTATTTATTTATTTATTTAAGGTCTCCCAAAAATTCACTGGCATTTTCAGTGTACGTTTCTCCTAAGCAAATTTCCCCAATGTGCAGCATTTTAATGCTATATGCACACATGTTTGTATACATTTTTTCCTTGAACTGTTTTGCAACATTCAGAGAAGTGGATAATTTTTAAGGAAATTTGTTTCAGAAAGCGTGAATTAGTTAAATGAATTGAACTGAATCCTTCACTGCCCCTAGATACAATCCCACATCTTTGCAGCCAGCTAAGCAGGGAGCAGAAAGCTACTGGCTCTCTGGCCTGAAAGAGTCGGCAGCAATAATTATAGCCTGCTCAGGAGCCATGGCCTACTCACAAGTAGCATGGTGAGGCAGAACATGAAAATTGGTATAGAATGTGAGGATTGAGTAAATGGAGGGAGAAGTCAGAGTGGGATGACCTCCAGAGCTTCTCTCAAAGCTAGATGAAACATTGGAGATGAGTGTTGGCAATAGCCAGTATCCCCATCCATGGGGATTCCCATCACCTGTAGAGGTGATGGCTGAAGCAAGAGGAAAGCCAGTAGTCTCAGGGTTCCATGCAGCCAGGATGATGAGGCAAAGCAAGATCAGCACCTTGGAGAGAGACCAAGGTGTGGCTTCCAAGATGCTACAGCTGAGGCAAAATGTTGTCTTGGAGCAACTAGAATATATTTCTAGCCTGGACATGACATTCTTTAATTAGAGGCTCCAGACCCTGAATGCTGCGTCTGGACACCTTCCTGTCCAGTTGTGCAGCTGTTCACTTATTCTAGAACCTGGAGTTAACAAATTGTTGGGATATCATCACAAGGTTCTCCTGCCCTCCAAGGAGTCTAAGGAGTGATAGTTGAAGTCTAGTGGATGAGGTGGTTTCCTCTTGATTTGGGGTTGAGATGCAGGCTTCAGCTCCCAGGGGCCACATGTGTTGGACCAGGAAGCGACTCCATCTCAGAATGTCATTGGATGACTCTCCTTCTGAGGATTTGTCTGCAGTCATGAGAGCCAACCCCCTTATCTCATTCTGAGGCTTTTGGCAATTTGTTAAGTCAGAGGTGGGCAACCTTTCTGAGCCAAGAGTCACATTTTCTTCTAGACAGCCATATGCTTTCAGGAGGAATTTGAAAACATGCCCAGGCATTCAGTGGCTGAAAAATGCTGTTCCTGTCAACCTCGAGATCATTGGCTGGAAGAATGTTTTTAAATTGTAATTGCTTTTAGAATGTGTTAATCTCTTTTTAAATTGTGTATCTGTTTGCTGCTATGGGTTCCTTGGAGTGGGACAGCAAGATATAAATCCAGTAATAAATAATAATCTAAAATTCAGCATTAAAAGTAATTAAAGTCGAATGACAGTTGCAAGAAGAGGGTGCACCAGTCTTACCCTGTGTGAAAATTTCAGTCCACCCCAAAAATTTTGGTGCAATCTCTTAATCTGAAACTGGGCAAGGCTTCAGATCTTGAAACAAGGCCCTGACTCTTTCTGACTGGGTTCTCTAATACATACAGAAACTACCCTCTCTAAAGGCTGCCAGCAAAGAATAAAGTATAAGCTCTCCCAATGTGGTTTTTCAAAAAATGAATTATGCCATTAAGTGCCAAGAAGAAAATTAGCTATGAGCTTTTAAATTTGAAACGATCCCCTTTTTAATTGTAAAACAGTGCCACTTAACTGCTATTGATCCAAGGGAAACACATTAGGGAGCAAGGTCACCATAACTGTTAATATTCACTGCTTAGTGAAAGAGCATCAAAGGACATTTTAATGTCACTGACTTTCTTGGGGAGTTTTTACCGAAAGCTTTACATCGGCCAGCCTATGAATGAAAAGGACATGTAGCAGACAAATGTAGAAACAAATGGGATCTCAATTGTCTGCTAATCAAATCGTAACTCAGGATTGATTTTTGAGGCAAAAGTTTATGTCATGGATTTCCAAGCTCCGCCGACATTTAAAAGTCAAAATATATCTTTTCTGCAGACGGACTCTTCCCCCCCCCCCTTTCCCTCCTTTTTGTTTCTGGAAAGTTTTTGCAAGAAAACGGAAATGCTTACTCTTATTTGACTGAACTGCTCCTTTGCCATTCAAATGAATCTTCAGGCCCAGAAATCAGGAAGAGGATAAATAGCAGTGGAAAGGTTAAGGTGATCAGCCTAATCTGGAGCAGGTTTCACCAAGGCCACATTGGCACTATACATTTAAAGCAGTATTATACCACCTTTAACAGTCATGACTCCCCCCGCAAAGGATCCTGGGAACTGTAGTTTATTATGGGTTCCCCTAACAGCTACAATTCCCAGATTTCCCTAGGAAGAGACATAGATTGTGAGGGGAATAAGGGTCAGCTAACAACTCTCAGCTCTCCTAACAAACTACAGTTCCCAAGATTCATTGGGAAAAGCCATGACTAATGTGCTATTTTAAATGTCTAAATTCCCATTGGGCAGGGGGCTTAGTTCAATGAAATTTACTATCAAGTAAGCAATTTATAATTAAGCAGTACATAAATTTTGTTTATAATTAAATAAAAGAATGTGCATGGATTGCATCAGAGGTCCCTTTACCTTTATGCGTGGGATAGCCTAGTTTCTGTGTCTTCACTGTTGTAACCTCTAGATTAGATTACTGCAATGCATAGTACCTGGGACTGCCTCTGAAGATAGTTTGGAAACTGCAGCTGCTGCAGAATTCAGTGGCCAGTTTGTTGGCTGGAAGACTGCACTGCTCATCAATTAGTTTCTGAGCTCAACTCAAAATGCCAGTTCTGATCTATAACGCATTATGTATCTCAGGGTCCCAATACCTTAGGAACTGCCTCTTTACACAGGAACCTTCCCAGAGCCTATGCTTGTTGGATCACGCCATTTTCATGCCTTTTCAGTGGTCGCTTCCCCAGTTGTGGAATGCTGTGCCTTGAAAGATGCATGATCAACATTTAGGCACCAGCCAAAGACTTTCCTGTTCACCTAAGCATTTGGCTCTTAATAGGGGTCACAGGGTTTGATTACACTCAGGCCTGCATTGGCGTTCAGCTTTTAGCAGGTTGGGGTAGGATTTGTCCTCCTTTTGCTATTTCAGGATGAGCACTTTTGGCCAATTAATGCTCTTTTATTTTTTTGATGTATTTTGAATTTAATGTCATGCATGCTTTTATCCTTGCAAGTCCCATTTTAGTAAGGTAAAGGTAAAGGCACCCCTGACCATTAGGTCCAGTTGTGACCGACTCTGGGGTTGCGGCGCTCATCTCGCTTTATTGGCCGAGGGAGCCGGCGTACAGCTTCCGGGTCATGTGGCCAGCATGACTAAGCCGCTTCTGGCGAACCAGAGCAGTGCACGGAAACGCCATTTACCTTCCTGTCGGAGCAGTACCTATTTATCTACTTGCACTTTGACGTGTTTTCGAACTGCTATTGGCAGGAGCAGGGACCGAGCAATGGGAGCTCACCCCGTCGCGGGGATTCGAACCGCCGACTTTCTGATCGGCAAGTCCTAGGCTCTGTGGTTTAACCCACAGAGCCACCCCATTTTAGTATTAAGTGGCAAAATAAGAATAAGAATGAGAATAATGCTTTTGAGATGAAGGTAATACTTCTGGCAGGTTAACCTAGCTAATTCAGTCTCATCTGCAGAAACAAGGAAGAGTCATGGACCACATGAGTGACCCAAACATTATTGTAGCATGCGCTTGTTTTTTATGGTGAAAGGGATACTGGAAAAGACACATACATAGTTTCAGTGGGGAAAGAGGCAGCCCTGTGAAATAAAATGAAAATATGAAAACACACCCTCCAATAGTCAAGGCACCATATACTGTAGCAGTCAATGGAAGTCAGTGAAATACACTCATAGATTTGGGCATGTCCAGCCTTTGGATGGCTGCTGCTGCTGCAATTTGCATGACACCTCATCTTCAATAACTGCTGTGTTCAGCAACTCCACCACTCTCTGGCTTCCTTCAAGCCAAAAGAAATTGTGTCCAATCTGTCAATGAGCTCCAGTTTTGCAGCCTCTCACTCCATAAAACAGTCCTCTTTTGCATGAGCATGGTTACTGGTTGTTCAGAGATAGGATGAACTCTCCCTCAGGGAGAATAAATAAAGATGCGATGAGCATGTGCCCACTTAAACTCCACCAAAACAAAAACAAAGAATTTGATCACAGACAGAAGCAGGTGGTTCTTACTGGTTCTCGGACACCAGGCAAAGTATTAGTCTTTGTATGGCATGTCCAGAACAATGGACATCGTTGCAGAATCCCGCAAACTGTAGTTCAACCCCCACAAAACAACAATCCCCAGAAAGCTTAACAAACTATAGTCCTCAGGATCCTCAGCAGGTGTATGCACTTTAAATGTATGGTGTGTAAACAGCCTGATTAACCTTTAGGTGAGCTGAAGATAACACAGAGCTTAATGCAAGAATCAGTGCATATTCCACATCAAGAAAGTTCAATTTTGTATGGATACAGTTCAAATCTGTAACTAGAGAACTATCACCATCCGTGTCAGTCCTCTCCCCCCAAAAAACAAGAAAGCAGGATCCATTCAACTGGCAATCAAAACTGGCATCTTAGCATTTATAGAGTGTGTTTCAAGCCTCCACAGCTGGACCATGCATTTGCTCAGTAATATTTACAACAATCTTGCGAGGTAGACATTCTTTATCATCTCTATATTGCTGTACTCAATTGCTGCACAGTTCATGTTTATTTGTTTACGGGAAGCATTTTTATCCTCCTCTTCAGCCACGGAGCCTCCTGTAGAAGTTTATAAATTTCAGTAATATCAGTTATAATAGGACAGTAATATATTAGTAATAATAATAAGACAGTCCCTGCCCTCAGGCTTACAACTGAAAAGACACAACACAAAAGGAAATGTTATTGAGAGAGAGGAGAGGGGGAAGCAAACATAGACACTAGTTTTAATTTACAGAGTGTTTGCAATGCCCCCTAGAATGGAAACCGATCCAGAGGGGAAGCCAAATGGTGCTGATCTTTCAGCAGAGCCGATGAAGTGGTCCTGTTTCCCTTCCACCCATCTTTGCTGCAGCCTGATGGAATGGCACCTGCCAGGTAGCAGTGGATGAAGAGAAGAACTCTATGGATTTGGTATTTCAGCAGAGCTGATGATAGCCCTGCTTCCTTTCTCTTCTTCACCCACAGCCCAGCAGAATGGCTTTACCAGTGGAAAAGGTTGCATTTTGCAGGATCGGAAAGTAAAACCATTGTTTGTGTCCCTTTTCCCTTGCCCAAGCGCTTACTGTACCAACAGAGGAGGAGAATCCGTTGTCCTGGGAATTGCATAGTGTGGATTCTGTCTATAAAGTGGCTGACAGTTCATCACCCTGCTGCATTGACCCCCCCATGTGGGGATACCCTTGGACCTGATCCAGAGGCTTCAGCTGGTGCAGAATGCTGCAGCTGGGCTGTTGATGGGGACAGACTATTGCCAGCACATAATTCTGGAGCTTAATAGGTTGCATTGGTTGTCCATCAACTACTGAGCCAGGTTCAAGATGCCTGTATTAATTAGCAAGTATCCAGGATACCACAGGGGCTGCCAGACTCATTATATCCCTGCCCAGTCACTGAAATCTTACTGTTAGTGGTCCCTCATGGTTTGAATGCACCAGGAGCCATGTGGTCCCAATATTATGGAATGCCCTTCCAGTTGAGTTCTCTCGGTTGAATGCCTAGCATCTACTGAAGACTGTTTCATTCCCGCAGACGTTTTAAATGACTTCTGATTTTATAGTTTTGACTTATATTGAGTTACTCTTAACCACTTAGACGATTGTTGTTAAGCAGCCTATAAAAATTGTTGGAATTCATAAAATTAATGACATATCTCCCCAATGTAGGGCTGCCATACATCCGGATTCCCCCCGATATTACCAGGAATTCAAAGGCAGAATTGATGTCCGCGGGGGGGGGGGGGTAGAGATTTCCTAAAGGCGGCACTTTGTTCTGGATCTTAGGCAAGGCAATCAAAAAAATCATGGTTTTTTTTGGCTCAACAACTTTGGGGTTTGTCTTTAAAAAGCTCAAGAATTTTCGGGGTGTCCTGGTTTTTACCTTTTGAAATATGGCAACCCTACCAAAATGGGAAATTTCTTCTCACAGGAAGCAAAATGTTTTATAAAGGAAAATACAGTTTAGCTTGGTTATGTTGTTGTTTAGTCGTTTAGTCGTGTCCGACTCTTCGTGACCCCATGGACCAGAGCACGCCAGGCACCTCTGTCCTCCACTACCTCCCGCAGTTTGGTCAAACTCATGCTGGTAACCTCGAAAACACTATCCAATCATCTCGTCCTCTGTCGCCCCCTTCTCCTTGTGCCCTCCATCTTTCCCAGCATCAGTGTCTTCTCCAGGGAGTCTTCTCTTCTCATGAGGTGGCCAAAGTACTGGAGCCTCAGCTTCACGATCTGTCCTACCAGCGAGCACTCAGGGCTGATTTCCTTAAGAATGGATGCGTTTGATCTTCTTGCAGTCCATGGGACTCTCAAGAGTCTCCTCCAGCACCATAATTCAAAAGCATCAATTCTTCGGCGATCAGCCTTCTTTATGGTCCAGCTCTCACTTCCATACATCACTACTGGGAAAACCATGGCTTTAACTATACGGACCTTTGTTGGCAAGGTGATGTCTCTACTTCTCAAGATGCTGTCTAGGCCTGTCATTGCCCTTCTCCCAAGAAGCAGGCGTCTTTTAATTTCGTGGCTGCTGTCACCATCTGCAGTGATCATGGAGCCCAAGAAAGTAAAATCTCTCACTGCCTCCATTTCTTCCCCTTCTATTTGCCAGGAGGTGATGGGACCAGTGGCCATGATCTTCGTTTTTTTTATGTTGAGCTTCAGACCATATTTTGCACTCTCCTCTTTCACCCTCATTAAAAGGTTCTTTAATTCCTCCTCACTTTCTGCCATCAAGGTTGTGTCATCTGCATATCTGAGGTTGTTGATATTTCTTCCGGCAATCTTAATTCCAGTTTGGGATTCATCCAGCCCAGCCTTTCGCATGATGTATTCTGCATATAAATTAAATAAGCAGGGAGACAAAATACAGCCTTGTCGTACTCCTTTCCCAATTTTGAACCAATCAGTTGTTCCATATCCAGTTCTAACTGTAGCTTCTTGTCCCACATAGAGATTTCTCAGGAGACAGATGAGGTGATCAGGCACTCCCATTTCTTTAAGAACTTGCCATAGTTTGCTGTGGTCAACACAGTCAAAGGCTTTTGCATAGTCAATGAAGCAGTCAATGGCAACCCTACCAAAATGGGAAATTTCTTCTCACAGGAAGCAAAATGTTTTATAAAGGAAAATACAGTTTAGCTTGGTTATAGTGAGCAACAAAAAGGATAATGGTGTGTTCATTCAGAACTTAGTGTTCTTGTGACTCAGGTGAGATTTCAACCTAGGACTTCCAATCACACACTTTTAGCCAGCCCTCTTGTTCCATCAGCTTTTCTTTTCTTTTCTTTTCTTTTCTTTTCTTTTCTTTTCTTTTCTTTTCTTTTCTTTTCTTCTCTTCTCTTCTCTTCTCTTCTCTTCTCTTCTCTTCTTTCAGAAGGGAGTCTCCTGGCAGCAGTACCCTCATTTTTCATACAGTAATGCTAAATTATTGTTTCCATCTCCCTCCGAACAATTTCATAAAAGGGATTGCAGGGCTTAATGGATAAAGAATATAGCTGGATGTTTTTTGGAGACAGAACTAGTATTGATTTTATCCTGCCAAGAGGTCATCTTGAGAAAATGGCATCAACTCTGAACGGGAAAGGTGATGACTCCACACCGCAATTTTTGATGCAACCGTGAGGCTTAGCCAAAAAAGGGGGAGGATCAGAATCCATTAATTGTGCAGACAACTTTAATTTGTTTATTTTGCTGACTTCACAGTCCAGGCGATGTCTAAGAGTCAACTTCCGGAAATACTGTTGTTGAAAGTGTTTGCATCCATAGAGCTACTGGGCCTGTCTACAAGATCAGTTATTCTGAGATAGGCAGCCTTTGACAGTCTAACTTAGCCTTCAATTGGTTTTCTGTGTCTAAGAGTTAAACCAGAGGTTGTCATAAACTGAACGCCATTCAGCTCAGTGCTAGGCCAAAACCTGTTCTCCAGTTTTGCTAAAGACACCCCCCCCCCCCCCCCCCGTGAAGGAAACTTCCACTTTTCTGCCTGTTTCTGAGGATTTTAAAAGAATTTTTCTTAAGGGGATGCAGGTTTTGAGCTTGCCTTATTCTTGCAATGTGGCCAAGGGCAGTGTGTGTGTGTGTGTGTGTGTTTTATTTTTATTTCCAGTCAACATTTCTCTAGCACTTTGCAGCCTCCGTAGCCGCCCACACTTCCTGATCTGAAAAATTCCCGGGCAGGAGCAGTTAATCTCATGAGATCTTTCCCTGGATATTAATTGAAGCCTCAGAAGCTGGGAAACCTGCAGAGCTTAAATGTATACTATCTATAAAGAAACCTGCAGACCAATACAGCTACTGTTCAGGAAAGCAAGCGAAACTAATTCTTCTCTGGCATTAGTGCAATTTTCACATACATATGTGACAGAAGCCTGCCAATATATTTTCAGGGCCCATAACATATCAATTTTTAACAGTCATGACTTTCCACAAAGAATCCCGGGAACTGTAGTTTGCTAACAGTGCCGAGAATTATTAGGACACCCTTCTTCCCTTCACAGAACTACAGTTCCCAGAGTTCCTGGGAAATAAGGATCTGTTGTTAATCCATTGTGGGAATTGCAGCTCTGTGAAGGGAACGGAGGTCTCCTAACAACTTAACAAACTACAGTTCCCAGGATTTAAAATGGCAAGGTGCTGCCTTAACTGTATCATGCAAGAGGAGCCTGAGAAAGTTCTGGGGAACACTTTGTATCATATGAAACACCTTCCCTTCCAATTGTTTGGAAGGAGGAAACAAATGGACCTCTGGTGGTGTGTGGAGGAATTGGGAGGCATTGAGAGCCACATATAATGGCATCAGGGGTCACAGGTTGCCCACCTGTGCCTGAAAACAAGCATCTCCCTTCTCTCTCCCCCTATCCCAAGCCCTTCTGAATTTGATTGAGGGCAATTAGCATGTTCTTTCCAACCTGGGGCCTGTGTTTGTGTGTGCACAGAGCTAATTGTCATGCAAGAGAAATTACTTCCTGCAGTTCAGGGGAGACAGCTGTGGGGGGGGGGGGGAGAGAACCCTTTTATCTGCCAAGTCCTTAAAACAAGAACTTTGCATGGGGAAACGGGGGCCGGGTGGGGGGAGGGAAGCTTTTATCCTGGAAGAGTGGATTTGATAACTAAGCCCCATACCTCTTTCACTTGTGGGCTATTAGGTCTGGCTCTTCCCCTCTTGGGACCTGTAGGAGCGTATGGCATGTGTATGAACAGATAGCTCCTGTCTGCCTTGCAAAGACAGCGTGGTTGGAGGAACCCCCCTCGGGACCCGTCTAACGATCAGCGCAGAAAACGCGACTGTCTCTCCTAGAGCGGGAAAGCGCATCATTTAATGAAAATGTTGTCCGTTATTAATAGAGTGATGGGTGGAAATAAGGAACAGCAGGCCGGAGGCTAAGTGTTTCTACTTCGTCTCTCTCTCTCTCCCTCCGTTCCGTACCCTTCTCATTCATTCCCTCTCTCTCACCCTGGAAAAGAGCAATTCCAGTAACCTGAAGGTGCTCGTGCAATCAAAAGGATGCCCAGAGCAAAAGAGGGAGAAAGGAAAAAGGTCCGTGTTGTTTTCAAGAGAGGTCATCTGTAGTTCACAGTGCAAAGTCAAGTGGATGAGAGAGACCGCTTCAGGCTGTATGCACAGTCAATATCACTAAAAGTTAAATTTCCGAGGGTTTCATCTTCCACCCCCCGCCCCCACCCCAACCGACATTTCAGCACATTTCCCACTTGCCAGTTATTATAGTGAATCTTATTAGCCTCCTTGTTTGCAGCAAGCAAAATTGTATCGTCTGACTCAAGTGGATTCCCCCCATTGATTGCAGGCTGGGACGCAGCTCCCGCTATTAATGAACTCAGGTGAGGAGTGCCAATAGAAATTGAGCCACTGTGGAGCGACTGGGGAACAGGAGGGAAGGATCAGCATGCTTGGGGGAATCCTGGGGTTTCCAGAAGTACTAAAGATCTTTGCCTCGAGGGCAAGGGGTGGGAGAATTGAGCATACTCTGTGGCTATGGAATGCTGAGTGTAAGGCTGCGTTCACATGGCAGTTGATACCATTTCCCCAACCATCAATTTCTGCATTCTGTTTGAGCTTAACTTAAAAGCCACTTCTGAACTTAAAAGCCACTTACGGAAAAACAATGGAGTATAGTGCATCTTAGGGACGTGGGTGGCACTGTGGGTTAAACCATAGAGCCTAGGGCTTGCCGATCAGAAAGTTGGCGGTTCGAATCCCTGTGACGGGGTGAGCTCCCGTTGCTCAGTCCCTGCTCCTGCCAACCTAGCAGTTCGAAAGCATGTCAAAGCATGTGAAGCGAGATGAGCGCCACAACCCCAGAGTCGGTCACGACTGGACCTAATGGTCAGGGGTCCCTTTACCTTTACCTTTATAGTGCATCTTAGCCCAAAAATGGAAGCAACAGGAATTACCAACAATTGAAGAGTGGCAGACGAAGATGATAGAATACACAGAGCTGGCTGGGAAAATCCGTAACCTGCGTGATCAACCTTTCCAAAACAACTGGGGTGAATTTGTATAATATTTGAAGGACAATTGTAAACAATTAAAAATGCTAGTAGGACTGACTTAAGAAGACTTATAATGATGAAAATTATACCTTTTTATATATTCTTTTAAAAATTTGTAATCGGAAATAGTGAAATATAATCAGGAAGAATTATGAATGTGATGTTGAAAGAAAAACTAAAGTAACCATGAGATGGGGGGGGGGAGCAAAAATAATGTGAAAAAATGAAGAAATGCATAAATGTTTTAAAATGAAAACTAAATAAATATATATTTTTTAAAAAAGAGTATAGTGCATCTTAGTGCTGATTTCCATGTTATTTGATTCCAGATAAAATCTGTTTGCATCCCTGGCTCTTTAATCCAGAAAATCATCAGTGATGAAATTTGGAGCAGTATACTGGCATACAGTTCTACCCTGCTGATTTCAAGGGAGAATAATAGGGGGATAGAAGCACACATCCCTAGAAAAAAATGGGAACCCCCATTTTTTGACCAAAGTGTCCCCTGTCCTGTTTGGACTTCAAATGGGATGCCTTTTCCCATATTTGAGATTGGCTGGTCTCTGTTGGTGACAAGGAGCCCAGCTGGGAGCGAGCGACAATAGAGAGAAGGGGGAAGGAGCAACCTCTTCTCCCTCTCTCTCCCCCCTCCTTTCATCCCTCTTGCTGGTGTTCCTCCTCAGCCACCAGTCTAGCATGGTACAGGTCCACCACTGTTTGGCTCCCTCCATCACCCCACCTGACCTTTCCTCCTCCCTCTTTCTCCTCGTGCTCAACCTCATCAGGCTCCGCCACTGGAGGCTCAGGGCTGTAGCCAGTGTTAGTCCTACTCAGAGCAGACTCGTTGAAATGGATGGGTGGGACTAACCTGGTGCTATTAAATTTCTACTCTGAGCAGGACTGAGTTCACTACAACCCTCAGAATCCATGACTCAGGAGCCCAGTCAACTCTGTCTCATACTGAGGGATCATCTAGAGATTCTTCAATGAATCACAGAAGAGTATTTTGAAGAGAAATGACCAGCCTCAGGCTCTCACTGTTCCCTTAAGGAATCCAAAGCACAGATATGCACCCCAGATGTAACCAACACAGAAGTTTCTTTGCTGACGTATGTGCTGGAAGACATAGTTTCCAGCTGCCCTCAAAATCTAGAAGTAACGATGTAACTAAAGAGAGAGGGTACGCACTGAAAAGGTTACCCGATCTGTGTGTAGAGAGATGCATTAATGCTCTCTCCATCCTGCCTTGCAAATGTAGACTGAGGAAGCCAAGAAAATAGGTATCTCTCCTCTTCATGCTCCTGGGCAGACGTTCCTCATGAAACAGAATATCCCTAGAATGGCAAGACATAAGACACCACACACTCTGCCCTCTCCATAGATATGCGCACACATACAAATACCTCATTCTACTTGCATGTATACTGCAGCTGTCTTACACAAGACACAACTGGGTGTTTTCAAGTCACCCAGCCCTAGTTTAACCCACTCATCGGACAGACACTGCACAGCGGGTAATATCCAATGCTTGTCTTACTCAGAATAGACTTACCGAAATTTATTTATTATTTCATAAAATCAGGTTGTTGGGGAAGGGGTAGTACCTTTGGTGGGGAACATGTTGTGCTCCTTCTGGGGTAGTTTGTCCACCTTTGGTCCCCACCCTGCACTCAGTTCTCACTCAGCTCTCTCACTTAGAAGCTGTCAGGATGTGACAGCAGCTGATGAGTCTCAAAACCTCAGTCACTTAGGGACTTCCCTTGCATGTGAAGACAGGCTCTGGCAGATTGAGCGGATGAGACCAATAGTGGGTCCAACGGTGAAGAAAGTGGTTTCTGCATGTGCTGTAGAGGGAAGTAAGGGGCAGATGGGGTTCATCAACCTGGGAAGGTAGCCCATCTAGGAGAAGGAAAGCTCTTGGTCCTAAGCTTCCACTGCCTTTTGGAGTATCTTCAGGAGAAGAAAAGGCTAAGGAGTAAACCCTACACAAATCTGGAGTAGAGTCCCTAAGGCGGTTGGGTGGCACCTTGTATGCCTCTTTATAGTAACTCCTGCAACCAAGCTGGTGCCAAACATATTGCTCTGCTTTCCGTTGGACTACACTGCCCATGCTTGTGCCCCAGGGAGGTCACTTGGTGCTGCTAACACAGTGGTTTTACTTCACCCTCGGAGGCACTCCATTGTCTCTCAAGACAGACAGGTGCCAACAACATGCCACTTGGTTATAAAACAAAAACAAAAAACATCGAAGCGGTTTACAAAAAGATAAAAACAATGAAATCAAGCTAATGGACATGGGTAACTTAATTTCAATGGGCTGAATCCAACGAAGCACTAATTTAAAGCCACTTAGCTGTATACTAAGTGGGACACGGGTGGCGCTGTGGGTTAAACCACAGAGCCTAGGGCTTGCCGATCAGAAGGTCGGCTGTTTGAATCTCCGTGACGGGGTGAGCTCCTGTTGCTCAGTCGCTGTTCCTGCCAACCTAGCAGTTCGAAAGCACAGCAAAATTCAAGTAGATAAATAGGTACCTCTCCAGCAGGAAGGTAAACGCTGTCTCTGTGCGCTGCTCTGGTTCACCAGAAGTGGCTTAGTCATTCTGGCCACATGACCCGGAAGCTGCACACTGGCTCCCTCGGCCAACAAAGCGAGATGAGTGCTGCAACCCCAGAGTCGGTCACAACTGCACCTAATGGTCAGGGGTCCCTTTACCTTTACCTTTACCTTTTAGCCGTATACTTGTGCTGGTAGAACACTGTTGTGCAAGGGAACACACAAGCGCATTGCCAATGATTGTTGTGCAATGGATGGGCACAGCAAGAGCCAGCTGTTGCACAACAAGTATCAGCTGTCATGCAACAAGCTTCCTCTAGTGCAGCTGTTGTGCTGGATTCCTTTGTTGCACTGTCTTAAAACTCTTCCATGAACTAGCACAATGGCTTGAGTGCTAGTGGACAAAGAACATTGGATATGACCCAATAGGTCTACTAGCTACAACCTAGTCCCTTTATTCTTCCTCTTCCTGTCTATGTTACTATGTACATTAGGGATGAACAGTGACCCCCTCGGCCTAATTTCAAGAGCTCTCTACAAGCGATCAGTTCAGGCAAGATGGATCACTTCCTCTCCCAGCAGCTGACTGAATGGGAAGGGAGAGGGGTAAAGATAGAATGAGGGAGGGAGGGAGGGAGGGAGGGAGGGAGGGAGGGAGGGAGGGAAGGGGTTTACCATCTACTTATTATTATGATCCCACCCACCATTTGTTTTGGCCCTGCCCTCCACTACCATGCGGCCCCCAAGATATTATTCCTGAGGGAATGTGGCCCTTCACTGAGAAAGGTTCCCCATCTCTGCTGAACACCATGTACCATTGTCATATAACTAAAATAATGAAAATTGTGGCTGAGTCAAAACTTGTCACTGTATTTTGGGGAAATATTTTCAGCAGCAAAGAGAGCCTCTTCCCCACCCCACATTCTAAGGCAGGCATAGACAAACTCGGCCCTCCAGATGTTTTGGGACTACAGTTCCCATCATCCCTGACCACTGGTCCTGTTAGCTAGGGATCATGGGATTTGTAGTCCCAAAACATCTGGAGGGCCGAGTTTGCCTATGTCTGTTCTAAGGAATCTTGCCCACAGCTGGCGGGGGGAATAATATTCTCAGTCCCTTTGCCTTTCCACTCTTTTTCTTTGCCCAGACTCCAGATTCCAATTCACTACCTAGCATTGTGATGTCATCACACTCACTATGTGCCTCCATGTAGGCTGATGAAGGAAGCATCAACCCCATTCTCAATCTGACATCATTGCATAGCCAAATCCGATTGTCAATGCAGCATTGTGACACACTGCCATTCACTATGTGATCCCTGACTGGCTGGGCTCACACATGTTACTAAATCGGGAAGAAGTAAGTAAAAGAGGGAGGGAAAACTGGCTGTGAAGCAGCAGCAGATGGCAAGAAAGTAGCTTTTTAAAAAAGGTGAGTATTCTCACAATAAATTGTTTTTCAGGAAGTTTTTTCCTCCACATCCCTCAACCTAAATTTCTGAGCCAGGAAATTGAAACAGAAGAATAGTTGGCTCAGCTCTAATAATAACCAGGTCCTTGGCACTATCACTGTACCCACAAGAAGAGTATTCCAGGTCCTTCGCTCTCTGTGCCTCTATTTATAAACTTTTTTTTTCCTTGTAAAGCCATGCCATATGCCTCTTATCAGCATAGTGCTTTTAAAAAAAACAACCCCAAGCTGCTATTTTTTGCAAACTTGTACCTATTAGCCAATTCCACCTAGGCAAGAAGAGTAGCATGAGATTTGGAGAGAGACGAAAGGTTCTGGAGAGGGCTTTGCAGGGTAGCAAAGGGTTATTTGCCATGTACAAAGTGTCCCAAAAGCCTCCCTTTTTTTTCTTTCTTTCTCTCCACACCCGCCCCAGTAACTTGTTTATGGCTCTGTGTATGCTGGTCAGATTCTGGGATTAATGATGGCTAATTTGCCTGAGGTGGGCACAGCCCAAACAGCAGGCTCTCTCTTCACCACCAGCTTTTGCTGCCATATGGACCGAAGCAGCTGTTTCAATTACTTTCTGTGCCCAGATGTGTCAGGCGAGACACCAGTGCTCTGCGGGGTACGCTCAGCCGCTCGGCAGCTAATTACTTCTACTGCGTGTCAGAGCGTGGTGCTGGATACTGTAAAAAAGGGGGTTTCAGGAAACAGCTGAATGCCAGCTGTCATTACGCCTCACACTGATGTCAGCCTGATAGGCTGTGACTAGATTTCATAACTCCTCTGCCTTTGAGGCGTGGGGTTAGTATTTCAGATGGAAAGGTAGAGGGAAGGAGGAATGAAATGGGGTGCAAAAGCGGGCGTGGGTTGGGCGGATCCTGCCCATTTCTGTTTATCTCAGTTCCTCGTCTTTTCCAATATTGGGTTCAGTTTTCCCCATCAAGTTTGCTGTTAATAACAAAATCCTCATGAAAATTCACCAGCATGTTGGTAGCTTTTTCTCCCAAGAGCCATAATTTATTTATTGCTGAATATATACACATGTTTTGCAAAGCAATTTCTGTATGTTGCTTTCACTAATATGTGCGTGTCTATGCACGCATTTTGCATTTTTGCACACATTACTGGGCTGGAGAACTGCATTGCAAAATTCAGAGAACTGTGACTTTCAAAGGGTGACTATGTTTCAGTTTTCCTTGTGCAAATTTGCTAGGTTCACCTTTAATTTCTCCCTATCCCCAGCAGAAAGGGTGAAAAGGTCTAAGCTTGGCCTGCAACCCATCAAAGCAAACACAGCCCACCAGGGTCAGGATTGGGGAGAAATTTAGGACAGGCACCTCTTTGGGCTCTGTGAGAACAGGATGCTGGACTAGATGGGTCGTTGGCTTGACCCAGCAGGGCACTTCTTGTGCTCTTAAATTTGTTTGATTTGCATTTTTATGTGAGCCTAAATGTGACTCAAGCTTCCTGAACTGAAACACAGCTATCCTTCCAAACCACGCTTCTCTGAAATTTGTGATGCAATTTTGAAAAGAAAAAGAAAACTGTATACAGAAGCTCTATACATGGAGGAAGTGTGTGTACAAATGGATATATTAGTGAAAATAGTTCTAACATTATAAAATTATAAAAAGTTAACTCTAAAAATAAAATGCTTGGCCAAATAAAAATGTTTTAACAGGTGATGAAGTAGCATGTTGTAGGTGAAAACTTTCTACATCAGTTTGCATTTTTAAAAAAAATAAAAACTCTCAGAAAAATTCAACAGGCTTTTAATGTGCTTTTTCTCCAAACATACATATTTTTTGTCAGGAATTGTGCCTAATATGCGCATTATGCAAGCAATTTCCCCCCAACTACATACGTTTTTGTATCACCCCCCCCAAAAAAACCCATGCATTTTTGCGCATACATGCACCTTCAATATGTATATTCATAAACATGTCTTGCTTGGGAAACTGCAAAATTCAGCAAAGCATGAATTACAAAGGACAGCTGCATTTTGGTCCACATACAGTTTGGGGAAATACAGATTAGGTAGGTTTGCATTAAGATGTGAATCAAACAGAATTTGCACCCATCCCTGCCCATAAATACGAAAGGAGCTCCCTTTCTCCTTTGAGTGACTGCAGGCTAGGAATAGGTGCTAAAGGCCATACGAGCAGCAACATAGGAACCAGCCTTAAATTAAGGCAGACTGTTGCTCCATCTTATTCAGTATTGCCAACACTGACTTGCAGTGCAACAAATGGAAGTCTTTCTCAGCCTTGCCTGAAGCTCCTGGGACCTTCTGCACGCAAAATACATGCACTCTTACTTTATGTCCTCTTACAATAAGATATCAATTAATTACATTTCCAGTGGCACAGGGACAGGGCTGAGTCAAGAAAATCTCTCAGTCTGAAGCATGGGGCAAAATGGTGCCCACCCTATTCCAGGCACTGGATTGGCAGCTGACTGTTCCTCTGTGGCAACAGGCAGCATCCTTCACTGCACCTGAGGGCAGCATGGCAGCTTAGGGGCAGGCTGCATGGCACACACCACAGGTCTTCCGATGGAAGAGAATGTCCAGTAGATTCAAGAGGAATGGCCAAGGGGATTCTGCCACTGCCATCCACAACTCCTTGCATCTGCTACCTGAGGCAGCTGCCTCACTCTGTCTAATGGTAGGACCAGGACTGCTCACGGGTATTTGTGCAGCGATAGTCAGAGCCCTGCTGGATCAGCCCAATGGCCCACCTAGCCCAACATCCTCCTCTCGCAGTGGCCACCCAGATGCTCCAAAGGGGAATCTGCAAGCAGGACCTCAGCACCCAAGCGCTCTCGCCTCCTTGTGGTTTCCATCAATTGGTATTCTAAAGCATTGCTACTTCCAATTGTGGATCCTTCCACTAAAGACTGCTAGAGCGCATGTGGTAGCTCACACCAGCATGTGTGCACATGTGTGCAGTTGGTGTGTGTGTGTGTGTGTTTTGCAGCAAGATTAAGCTTTGCTTTGCATTACCTTGGCAGCTAGCAGAAGCTCTGAAGTGGGCATTGCAATTCCTATCCATGCTAATGATCTCCTCTTTGGCATGAAAAGACATTACGAGGTCCCTTAGTGCTCATGTGATAGACCCACAAATCTATTTTTGGCTACGTGCACATGTGACAGATCATTAAAAGACTCGGAATCAGTTCCTTGAATTTAGATGGGGGGAAAGGGGGTGGGCGGGTGGGAGATGCTAAAATAAGACTGAAGGCTGTTGAATCTTCCAGGACATTAATAACCAAAAACCACTAGAAATAACCATGGCAACAAACAGTCGCTAAGTACAGTACAATCACCCTGATTACCATAGAATTAGCACAAAGCAAATGTTTATTTTCCTAAATATGCGTATTATGAAGGTGATGAGCACGTTAGTAACTACCCCAAATTACAGAGTAGGGGCCGAAAGCGGCACTGGCATTGCGATAAATGCTCTGCTTGGCACTTGTTTGTTCTGATCTGTGCGAGAAATATATTTATAAATGAACCTTTCCGCTCCCAATGAGTTCTGCTAATTTGACAGCTGAATCTCTGTTGAGCATGCCAGTTGCCTTGCAGCTAATTAAGACCTGTGGTGTGCTCGTTGGCATCGGGCTTGACTAAAGCATTCTGGTCACTGGAGGCTTGAACCTCTTTCACGCAAAGGCTAGAAGACCGGCGCATTTGATGCCCTGGCTACAGGCCCTTTGGCTGGTTGCAGCTAGTCGCTGGCTGGCTGGCCAGGGGTCAAGAACAGACTGCCTGAGACTGGTGTCAATCTGACCTGGTAGTGTTTATGTATGACCCCTGGCTAATCAATGCCTGGCACCGCCAAGAAAGGGGAACAAAGGTTGACACTTGCCCTTGCCTTCAGGGAAGACCGAGTGGCTGAAGCCTTTGGCCCGGTAGGGCTTTCGTTCTGGATTTGAGAGAGCCGTTGCTCCATCACTGAGCTTCCCCTGTGCTCTAAAGCAGTTATGACTCCCAAAAGAGGACATGTATCACCCACAAAGGGCATAAATTTGCACATTTTGATTTCTATGCATAGCTGCACTAATAATAATAATAATAATAATAATAATAATAATAATAATAATAATAATAATAATAATACAGCTTTACCATATGGTATGATTTATTGAAAACCAGGGCACAGACAAAGCCTATCGCACATCCTCCTCAAGGTAGACCCATTGGTAGGTTCATTACTTTGTCCTCTCCTTCTCCTGTGTATTTTGTATGTTTAGTGTCACTAAGGTGTGTATTTGTGTGCACTTGTGCACAACCTTTAGTATATCTATTTTTGTATGCATTACTTGGCTACTTGGCTAGCAAAGTGCATTACAAAATTCAGAGAAATTTGGATGGCTGTGTTTCAGTTCATGTGTTGTTTCAGAAAGTATTTGGAGAGAAAAAGAGATAGATAGATGATAGATAGATAGATAGATAGATAGATAGATAGATAGATAGATAGACAGACAGACAGACAGACAGATAGAGCAAGCAAGCATTTGGAGAATTAGGTAGGTTTGCCTCTAAATGCAAACAGAATGAAATTTATCCTTAAATAGAATAGGAGATTAAATACATATTTTAAAATGTATGTAAAGATTTATTTAAAGGATGTACCCCCTCTTTCTTTTTTCTTTTCCTTTCTCCTCCTGTGATGAGGCTACATTTTAATATTTTAATGTTACAATATTTTAATGTTGTATTTTAATTTTGTTTTTTAAGTTGTATTCATTCAACTTGTTTTTATTATTGTTTGTTAGCCGCCCTGAGCCCGGCCTCAGCTGGGGAGGGTGGGGTATAAATAAAAATTATTATTATTATTATTATTATTATTATTATTATTATTATTTAAAAGGGGGCTGTATACTGCTGTATCAGAAAGATTTATCACAGCAGTTTACAACAATATAAAAATATTAAACCAAACAATGACATCATAAATAGTTAAAAACAAGTTAAAAGTAGCAAGACATCAATAGCATATAGTTAAACAATGGCACTCACTCCCAGTGGTGATGGTCACCAACTTGGATGGCTTTAAAGAGGACTGGACAAATTCATGGAGGATAATGTGATCTATGGTTACGAACCATGACGGCTATGTTCTTCCTTTAAGGTCAGAGGCAGAACTACTTCTGAATACCAGTTGCTAGAAAACACAGGAGGGAAGAGTGCTCTTGTGCTTGAGTCTTGCTTGAGGGTGGCCAGTCATCCGAGTGGCCACTGTGAGAACAGGATGCTGAACTAGATGGGCTATTGGCCTGATCCATCAGTGTTCCTATTTGGGTAAAGGTAATGGTAAAGATAAGGGGACCACTGACCAGTCCAGTCGTGACCGACTCTGGGGTTGCGGCGCTCATCTCGCTCTATAGGCCAAGGGAGCTGGCGTACAGCTTCTGGGTCATGTGGCCAGCATGACTAAGCCGCTTCTGGCGAACCAGAGCAGTGCACAGAAACGCCGTTTACCTTCCCACCAGAGCGGTACCTGTTTATCTACTTGCACTTTGATGTGCTTTCGAACTGCTAGGTTGGCAGGAGCAGGGACCGAGCAATGGGAGCTCACCCCGTCGCGGGGATTCGAACCACCGACCTTCTGATCGGCAAGTCCTAGGCTCTGTGGTTTAACCCACAGCGCCACCCGCGTCCCTTCTTATTTGGGTAAGATTCTTTAAAATGTGGACTAATGGGGAAACATACTGGAATTAAACACATAGAGCAGAAATAGAGTCTCTCACCCTTAACTGGAAGGATGTGGAAAGCCTGACAGGTACTGAGAGTCAAGCACTGGCCTCCCGACATGAGCTGCTTCTACAATTCAAGAGTAGCGGCAAGCCCAGCAGCCTTCTATCTGAAGAAATGGAAGGTGATTTGTTTATTTTGACCACCTGATTCCCTACCAAGACATTTTCTGTCCAGAGGATTCTAACCTGTTGGCTTGAAAGGCCAGGAGTTCAACGATATCTGAGCAGCTGTCTTGGTGACACGGGGTGTAAAGCAGGGCGACTTGACCCTGGGGTTCCTCATGCCGCAATACCCACCACGGACAGGAAGACAGAGAATGTTTGAAACTAATAACAACAGTCTTGTAGCAAATAGGCAAGGCTTCTGCTCTTTTTTGCTGTACAGGGTAAGGCCTCAGCAGTAGCCCTTGGACGTCATTTGACTAAAATATCCAAGTTACTAAATAAAATTACACTAAATTGACAAGCTTAAGATCTGATTGGCTTGGGAAGATTTCTGAAACTGCCCCATGGGAAGAAAGCAAGATATATCTAATGTGGCAAAACAGATCTAAGAGGATATCCACATATTTGGAGCAGTGGAGAACTGGTTTGATAATTTTAGGATTGGCAAATGGAATAAGGGAAGAGAAAGTTATATTTAGGGCAACATGTCAGTTCAGGAAGTCAAGGCGATTGAAGGAAGAGGAGGGGGAATGTTACTTAATTACAGAATCTGACAAACTCACTGAATGCTACTAGGATAAGAAGCTGAGAAGAAAAGAGAGAATGTTGACAAATTAGACTTGTGTTTTTCCTTGTTCCAAAGGGTGAGGATGGGAAAAGATGGGGGTCAGCATCAGAGGTTGGGCCAAGGAGGTAAATTTGAAGGCCCCACCATGCCATTTAGGCCAGTTTTAAATTTATTCTGAGTTCTCATAAAGGTTAGATGCAGTATCAGTCTACAGAAAGTGTCAGGGCCTCTCATTCTGTTGGGCCAAGGAGATTGACAAATCTGTCAATTTTGTTTCTTTGAGTTTCTCATTTTTCCAATCTTCAGTCTGTTTATGCACCAGTTGCGTTTGTTTGTTTGTTTGTTTGTTTGTTTGTTTGTTTGGTCAAGCAGTCCTCACAAATGATTGTTACTATGTTAAAACACATTTCTCCTAATATACACATTTTTTATATGCTGTTTTACCCACTATACATGTTTCTTGCAAGCAAAATGCTTGGAAAATCTAGTGCATAGATGTCCTTCAAAATTCACACTATTCTATTATGCAGTTCACCAATCAGTCGTTTACACACACACACACCCCAAAAAGAACATATATTAGGGGAAAGTGTACATAAGTTGTTTTAAACTATTTTTAATGTTGTGTTTCAGTGTTGTAACCAGTCCTTGAACCTTAGGGTAAATAAAGGGTGAAATGAATAGAATAGAATAGAATAGAATAGAATAGAATAGAATAGAATAGAATAGAATAGAATAGAATAATGGTAACACAAAAAATTGTGCTGTATTAAGAGAAACATGCAAAACTGCATATCAAAATGCGTGCCTTAGGAGAAATTTGCACTAAAATGTTGTAAATTTTTGAGAGGGCTTTTTCCTGCAGCAAATTGCTGCAGAAAGGTGAAGAACAGAATTTAAGGTTGGCAAACTGTGAAACTGAGAGAACAAACATTGACAGATCTTTCCTCCCTGCTCCCCATACAGCTGATAACCCTGTTTACAGTTTGAAATGGTGCAGCACACAGCAAATTAAGACTGTGGATCATGTAGCTTAGTCTTTATTTCATCTTTGTAACCTCCCTTGCCACCTAGGGCAGCATACCAGTTTGTTAACAAAGTTTGCCTACAGAAAGAAAAATAGAATAGAGTGGCACATAGTTGGAACTTGTGGTAAAAAATTGAAAGCCAACATTCTATCATAGGATCAGAGTGGTGCTACTCTAGACTACAGATGGGGAACCTGTGGCGCTCAGGAAGTTGCCGGACTACAACTCCCATCAGCCCTGCCCATTGGGCATATTGTATGGGGCTGGTGGGAGTTGTCTGGGGCTACATAAAATGAGGTTGGGGCTGCAGGTTGCCCACCTGTGCCAAAGGTGAAGGAGTGAACAAAATCATCTGCTTTCCTCAATGTAAGTGAGAGTAATGGAATTCATTAAATGGCAATATTGAGTAGGAGGGGGTGAGTGTGTGGAGCTCAGACAGCAGAAATGCAGGAAGGAAAATCTGAATTACCATTTTGCTAGCTCAGGGAAGTAGACTCCTCAAATTGATTTTCCTGGAAAAGGCTCTCTAGCCTTTTATTTTGTTTTATTTTATTGCCAGCTAAATCTCTGTTTCCACTGTGTCTCTGAAGCTACATCTGTAAAACATAGCGGTGGAAATATTGCTTTATCTCCTAGGGAAGATATCCCTTTTCTGCTTCTTCTTGTAACCCTACCTTTGAATGACTTCCAGGTTCAGATTTCTAGAGGTGTAGTGGATGGCTAGCTAGGCAGACTTTGATTTACAAGGCACTATACATACACACACACACACACACACACACACACAGCAGAGAAACCTCTGACTTAAAGAAATGTGGCTGAGATCATTCATTCATTCATTTTTTGCCCAATTTCAGAATGCTTTTAACAAAAATGAATGCCGGTAAGGTCCAAATGCAAAGCATAGTAAGATGTATTTACGGAGGAGAGGGCTTCTTCCTTCCTCTTCCCTTGAGAAATTTGATGAGGCTTATGGGCACCATTCTGGCTTCCCTCAGAACCTCATGGCTTTCCTCAGAGCACTTGCATTGCTGTGTACAGTTCTGGTCACCACACACACACACAAAAGATATTGTAGAGCTGGAAGAGGTTCAGAAAATGGCAAACCAATGCTATCAAGGGGTCTGGAGTAACTCATCTATGAGGAAAGATAAACTATGGAATCTGCTCCCACAAGATGAAATTATGGCTGCCAACCTGGGTAGCTTTTAAAGTTGTGTAGATAAATTCCTGGCAGATCAGGTTATCAATGGCTGCTATCATGATGGCTAAGAACTACGGCTGTGCACAGCCACCCTGATCCAGTTAAGGATCCCATCTGGTGCTTCAGAGCAGCCCTAATCCAACCAGGAATGATCCAGGGCCAACCCAGATCCAGGCTCAGAACCAAATTGTGGGGCTTTCAAGGTCTTTAAGTGGGGTTTAAAACCCTAATTAAACATGCAGTCAGGAAAGAGGAGAGGCATGCAGAAAGGCTTCTGACGGCCCTAGATAGATCCAATCCCACATGGTTTTATCTGGGGCTGCCTCAACCCACTCTGGCTAAATCCTGGGACAGCCCAAATTTGCCTCAGGACCCAAGTTTTAGCCAAAGCTAGTGCATAGTCCTACTAAATACTATATCTGGTATCAGAGGTGGGAAGCCTCTGAACAGGGCCATCTTACCCATAGGTGCTAGGGGTGCGGGGCACCCAGGCACCGGGCTCTCAGGGGTGCCAAGCCGAGAGTTTGAGGCCTGAGAGTTGAGTCCGGGGAAAAGTCCACCTGTCGGTCAGAGCACCGCAGCGGGCTCTTCTGCTGAAGCTGGCTCTGCGCCGCGAGTTTGGGGGTGATCAAGCCAGCGAGACACCGAGGCAGCCGGCCGGCTCTGTCCTACTGCGCACCTGGGACTGGGCAACCTGGGGGCGGGGTACCGGGCAGATCTTTGCACCCCATCGCCGCATATGCTTAAGACAGCCCTGCTTCTGAATACCAGTTGCTGAGAAACACGAGTGGGGAGAACATTGTTGCACTCAAGGCCTGCTTGCAGGCTTCCCAGAGGCACATGGTCTCCTCATCTGGCTGGACTAAATGGGCCTTCGCTCTTATTTGGAAAGCCTTCTCTGGATTTGCATCTAAGGCCAACCCTAGATTCACTTCAGATTTCCCATCACGTGAAAGATAGGTGGCAGCTCTGCTTATATCATGATAAAACCTCCTAGAAGTCATCGATATTCCTTTTGAGGCCTAGGTTGGTGAGAAAGGACGGTCCCAGATGAAGCTGAGAGCACAGTTGCCCCCACCACTAGGCAGAGGGAAGCAGACACCTCAGGCAGTAGATGCAGAGGGGTGGGGAGTCGACAGAGCTGTGTGAGCCACACTGCCATAGGCTTTGTAACACAGTCAGTGGCAGAGCAAGCCAATCGGGCACCTGCCCTGCACCCAGGGGTGGGGCGAGCCGGGGCATGATGCTCTGCGGGGCCTCCGAGGAGTCTGCCTGCCTCCTCCCACTCAGCCTCCCTACAGCTGGGGAGGGAGGCAGCGGGCAGACCATTTGGGGCAGCGTGGCGCCTGCGGGCCACTCCCAGGAGTGACTCGTGGCTCAGACACGCTGCAGGCCCCACGGTGAGTGCCGCCTGGCATTTTGTCACCCCCCTCAGTGGTGACACCCGGGATGACCTGCCCCCACCACACACACCCCTTCCTCTGCCCCTGAAAACAGTCAGGATTGGGTTTGGATTTGAGGACTTTAGAGGCAGAGAAGTAGGAAGAAATGGGAGCGGGGCTCCTGAATGGTGAGAAAGAAGTTTGGTAGAGGGGTATCTCCCTGTTGTGCCTCAGCTTCAGCCATTTTGGAAGAGGGATAAGGGATGTCGGTTCCTCCCGCAACTTCTGGTAGGGCAGAGAGAGCCTGTGGAAGCTCGAGGGAGCTGAGCATGGAGGCAGCTTAGGAGGCAGCCGCAACTGATCTGGAGCCAGAACAGGAAAGTGCAGCACTAACCCCTAGAACCAGCTGCCACTCCAAGTCAAGACCCATCCTTCCTGAATTACAATTCCAACTTTCTTGCAAAGCAAGAGAGTCTCCTGAGTTATTTCACCATGCCTCGCCTTTAAAAGATTGGTAGGAGGGGACTGCCATTGGTTGGGTCAGCTTCATTGCTTCTGTCCAGTTCTGAACTTTTTGCCCAGATCCTGAACTCCTGAACTCTGTGTCTGCTGCCAAGCCTCTACCACAACTTGCCTGAATAAAGATCTTTATTATTTGTACAAAACAGCCTCTGTCTGCTTGTGTTGGGAGGGAGCCAGGACACACACATGGCCTGCCTTGTGCCCCATCAGCTATGATGAAGGAGCCTGTCCCTTTACTAGTGTTGAAGTGTTGAAACATATATATTTTTTTCAGTCTGATGGCTACATTCCCTTCTGGCCAACCTCACCTTACCAGTGGTGGGTGAGGCCAGAAGGAAAAAGGGGGTGAGCAATGAATGTGAATTTTACCTTGGTACAGCAGGCTAATTTGTACAGACGCTCACATGTCCCTTGCTATCCGCCGTCCAGAAAGCAAGAGGCATTGCTAGAGATCATGGACACATTCAGGCCATGCTAGGACATTCACAGAGGGCATGAAGCAGGGCAGATAAGGTGGGTGGTCTGGAGAGAGTCCTGCGGGCCGTAGAGGTCTTGAAGGTTGCATTCAGGGCCCAAGTCTATGAGTTCCCAATCTCTGCTCTAGACCAAGATAATGCAAGGTCCGGGATGCAGCTGAAATGCAAGATAGCTGACTCAGAGGGACAGAACGTGAATCTTTCTTTCTTTCTTTCTTTCTTTCTTTCTTTCTTTCTTTCTTTCTCTTTCCACCCGCATAAGAATTTATGGACGAATAAATGATTTCCCAATTGCCCTTCACAATATATTTAAAAAAAAAAAAAAAAATACAGCTAGAGAAGTTAATAAGCTACCTCAGCACACGCAGACAGACACCCTTCTTCACAGAGATCCTTCCGCCCCCCCCCCTCCTCCTTGCCACATGGGTGAACACAAAGAAATAATCAGATAGGAGATTTCCACCCACCCCCCTTCTAAATTAGGTCTCTTGTTTGTAAACTGAAAGAGCGCTAATGCCGTTCAAACTCAGCTGCGTTACCATATAACACACACTCAGCCCAGGAGTATTATAAAGTGTGGGAGAATGGAAGTTTTTGTTCTATTCTTTGAGGTCTTTTTAGATGAGAGGGCCATTCATTCAGTCTCTTTGCCTCTCCCTCTCCCTCTCTCTCTCCCTCTCCCTCTCTCCCTCTCTCCCTCTCCCTTTCTCCCTCCCTCTCTCTCTCTCTCTTTCTTCCCATAATGCCAGCATTAGCTGCTGGCTGCTAGCTGTAAAAGCGCTTTGATGTTGACCTCTTTGTACCACTGACAGACCCGCATTGGTGGGTGAGTGGGAGAGCAATAAGGGCATGTGTGGGAGAGGGGAGGATGAAAGCCTCAGACAGCTTGGAAGGGATAATATGAACAGATCCAGCCTGTTCGCTTAGGTTCTTTAAAGGCAAACATTATATATATATATATATATATATATATATATATATATATATATATATATGAATTTTCTGATTACAGAGGTCACAAACCAATGAAACGTCTGAAATGACCACTGAAAGCTGGCCACATATGTGAAGAATCAGATAATTGTTCTGACTCCAACTTTGTAAAATTGAACCAAGCCAGGCGGAGGAAGAAGACGGCAACACAGAAGAGAGATATTTGCTGAGAATTATAGGTGCTCATCAAGGGGTAGGGCGGGAATTGCGGGGGGGGGCGCTCTGTGGCTTTCCAGATAGCATTGGACTGCAATTTGCATCGTCCCTGGCTATTGGCCAAACTGGCAGGAGCTGATGGGAGCTGCAGTTCAACAACACCTGGAAGACCACTGGTTCCCTATCCCTGGCGTAAAGTCTTAGTCATCAGCTCCCAAGGGATTTCCATTGTACTTAAGCATTGCCATCAACAACCAAATTATCTCTTTGGTGGTGTTGTTTCTAAAAAGCAAGCTTCTAATTCTCATTGCGACTGAACATTCTTGTGCAATAGGCAAGAGCTGGCAATTGTTTCACGAGAAGCTGCATTACATCTCTCCAACAGATCACGTAATGCAAAAAGGGGTTCCACATATCTTGCCCCTCCTGCGTTTGCCCCTCTTGGCATAAGTTTTTTAGCTAGATCAGGAGACCAGATTTGGGACCAACATCCCTACAGTAAGAACTGTGTGGAGTACTGTACTTCCAGTGTTGGCCACTGCTAGCTAAGCGGCAGCTATCAACTACAGTACAAGACAAGGTCTTTGGGAGTTATAGTACAAAACACCAAGAGGACACTAGGTTGAGGGAGGCTGCCAGGCAGGTATTATGAATGTATTCACTCCACATTTTATAGTGAACCAATACTAACTCACACTTCCTGGAGCAAAATCAGAACACTGGTCCCATTCTGGTTTTTTGCTTCTCTGTATAATGCCAAAAAAAAAATAAAAAAATTATCAGCTCAAAAAAAGGTAAAAAGTACCGAGATGTGTATTAAAATGCACATTTTAGATTAATCTATGTACAAAAAAGGGGGGACGCGGGTGGCGCTGTGGGTAAAACCTCAGCGCCTAGGACTTGCCGATCGCATGGTCGGCGGTTCGAATCCCCGCGGCGGGGTGAGCTCCCGTCGTTCGGTCCCAGCTCCTGCCCACCTAGCAGTTCGAAAGCATGTCAAAGTGCAAGTAGATAAATAGGTACCGCTTTATAGCGGGAAGGTAAACGGTGTTTCTGTGTGCTGCTCTGGTGCCGGTTCGCCAGAGCAGCTTCGTCACGCTGGCCACGTGACCCGGAAGTGTCTGTGGACAGCGCTGGCTCCCGGCCTCAAGAGTGAGATGAGCGCACAACCCTTAGAGTCTGGCAAGACTGGCCCGTATGGGCAGGGGTACTTTTACCTTTACCTTTATGTACAAAAAATGCTTAATGAGGATAAAATGCATACAAAAATGCTTATTTTGTGAAAAATGCATTCATACATAATGCAAAATTTTGCGCATTTTTAAAAAAATGCCGATTAATGCAAAAAAATGGGACTGGTTTGTGAATATTATATCTCTATATTCTGTAGTAAACCTCGTCAGGCATTTGTTAATTGTATCCCTGGCTGGACTGTGGGCATCACTTCTTCCCCTACTGCACCCACACCAATTTTCTCACAATGAGATGGAAGGTTTGAAGTGGAACTGCTAGTGCATTCTGCTAAATGCAACTGCTGTCCTCCCTACAAACAGTTCCCCTCCCCGATAAGCTGATATATCAGTAAAAGCTCATAGAATCCTAAAAAATTAAACAAATGTCTTCACATTCCATTTACGACCAGGTGCAACAGCTGCCGCTGTTCAGCTTCCAGTGAAGTTGTTCTCAGGACTGTGGCAGCAAGATCTCCCTCCCTTAGCCTGGATGGAATACAAAGTCACTTAACTCCTCCCCTCTGGGCACTGAGTTGTCATGTGACCACCAAATGTATTGGGTTCAGAGGTCATTTGGGGTTTGTTCGGTCCTACTTGTCTAGCTTAGAGCAGCCTTTCTGCTTTGTTTTTGAAAATTGCCCCTAAGAGGAGCGAGGAAAGAAAATTAAAGGAGAAAATATCCACACACCTTTATGAACTGCGCCAGATATTTGCAAAGGACCAATTTTGAGCCTTATTATCTCGCTACAATGCCCACAACAGGGGAGGGTTTGCTGTCCAAACTGTTATGCAGACAAAGAACGATGGATTTTTAAATTATCTACCTTTGCCTTTGCAACAGGAATGTTTCAGGGCAATTATCCTGAGATAATGCCTTCAAATTGCAGCAGACTTTGGGTCTATAATTGCTGATGTTCATTTTAAGGTTCCCAGCAGACTAGCACAGGAGATCCATTGCCAGTCAAGCTATGGTGGATAATATACGGTAACTGGGGTTTTCTTAAGAGACAGACACCCAAATCAGCTCTCTCGCTCCTTTGTTTCAGAATAATGCTCATGCACTAAATAACAGTTTGCTGGGCTGGCTTGCATTTCAAGAACAAAACTTGGAGCTGATGGTTGAGCCAGGAAAGGAAGAACAACAGACAGACCCTCTTGGTAACCTCAACCTGCTGATTGGGCCAATTTCACAGAATGCTTTAAAGTAGAAAGGAATTGCCATTATGAACTCTCTTTTAGAAAAAGATCCCCTGTACAGTCCACGTGAAACGGAGGCCTGCAGAGGCGGATTTAGAGGAGCACAACCGGCTCGCCCACACTCGGCGCCGAGCCAAGAGGGTGCTGCAGGGGGCACCGCAACAATGGCGAACAACGGAAGACGAGAAGTGGGTTAGGGGACACTCAATTCTGGCAGCGCCCAGCCCGCCGCTGAAATGTTAAAGCCCAAAGTCTGCCACTGAGGCCTGTAAATTAATCCTTGAATATCGACGCATTCAGCAACGAACAGCAGGGAAACAAGGTTGGTTTGAAACAACTTCAGGCATTTAAGAACCTGCCTGTTGCCTTACAGGTAGCTGTAGGAAGGTGTTTGAGATAAGTGGAACGTCTCCAATTGGCACATGGCATATTGTCCTAAGCTGTTTGCTGATGGGGATTAGGAAAGAGTTCTTGCCTACTCAGCCATGAAGCTGGCCTACGAGGCTGTGATTCAGCTGTGATAAATTGCAGGGTTGGGGAGGGGGAGATGAGCAAGGGGAGGAGAAATACTCCTGTTTCAGATTTGCTTGCGAAACATCAGAGTAATCGTGGCTGAGATGAGTGGTCAACAACATGCCAAACAATGGATGCAGCAACACAACGGCACATAGGGCTTAAAAAAAAAAGTGTGCATGGACCAGTCCTCTCCAACTGTGTGCCCTCCAGTTGTTTTGGACTACAACTCTCATCAACCCCAGCTAGCGTGGAAAATGGCAAGGGATGATGGGAGTTGTAGTCAACAAGGCCTTAAAAGGCTTTGCACATATGGGCTCAAGGCCATTTTGCCCTGGTGATCTTCCTACCCACACACACTTGGTGTTAGAGCCTCACTGGGCTATTTGGATCGCTGGTTGATAAGGCTGGAAAGTAATTAACTGGCTGCTTGGATTGTTGTCGTTGTTTTCACTCCCCTCTCTGACTCAAGGCTTACTTTGGTTAAGTTAAGTGGTGGTTGAACTTCATAAGCATAAGGGGCCTGAGGAGGAGGAGGAGGAGGATGGGCATGGCACACCCTAAGCTTGGGTTAGGGCCCCTGCCATGGCTGGAATCTCTTACTCCAGTCATCTAGTGAGCCCTTGATACCTAGCTTGCACCACTCCAAGGCTCAACAATGGGCAATTCCCATAAAAGGGGTTTGGGGGATTCCCAACTCTGATGGAGGGCCATTCCATCAGCAAGTGCTAGTGGAATGTGGAACTGGATCCTTTCCTTGCTGCCATGCCAAACCCACTTCTGCTGTCGTTCCCTGGGAAGAGGGATTGTTTGTTAAACCACTCTGCAAATTGCAGCTCTGTGACTGGAATAATAATCTCATAGCTACTCTCAGCAAACTACAGCTCCCAGAATCGCTTGCAGGAAGCCATGGCAGTTTCAAGTGGTATCATAGTGCTTCAAACTCATGGTGTGAATGTGGCCATATACCCCAACCTGCCACTTTCCAGTCAGGCACCTGTCTTTTATTTACTGCTGCTATTATTGTTGTTACTGATGCCTGCTGTTAGAAGTTTGAGGTCCAACCCGGATCGATTGTATTTCCCATCTCTTTACACATTTGTAGGAAGTAGCCAGTGAGGGAACAGTTCAGAATGAGACCATATCCCTGGAGGGGAGGCATCTTAACCCTCCCCTCCTCCACACACACCATTTTCTGGATCAAAAAAATCCGCCCTACTAACTCTTCTACGTTACTTCTTATGGGAAACCTGTGAGTACATATATGTCCCACAGCAATCAAATAATAGTGTGTGAGAGTGATTTTCATCAGGAAATTGGAGTGTGGGAGGAAATGGTTAAGAACTCCCCCTCTGCCCATCTTGCAGTCCTGATCTCACCCCTTATCCAGCTCCTTGTTTACAAAAAAAAAAGTAAGTTGGTGGGAAATCCAATCACGAATCTCCTTCGTTTGGTGTTTTCTCTTTGGACACACAGCTGTCTTTGTTGAACAGATCTTCCCAATGCAGCCGCTAGCTTCCTGTCTCTCGTTGGCACTTAAGTCACTTTTTCCCTCCACGGAGCCTCGGTGGAGAATGAGTGTATTCTCTTTCAAGTGCCACCATCTTTCATTCCCATGGGTCCTTGCCCAAAATGGTTGACCCCCAGTAAATGTTCAAATGTGTGATGTTCTTGTTTAGAATAGAGTGTGCTATTTATCCAAGTCCATTTTCTTCTATTTTCCACTGTCACCTTTTGAAAATATTGAGTTTGTTTTGGAAATGTTCTGCTGGGAGTAGCAAGGTTGCCGGGCGGGGGAGGGCCTTTTTAGAATAAAGGTTGATGTGAAGAGGTATTAAGTCCCCATGAAGGTTTTTGAATCTGCATAGCAACTTGCTTCTCTTTCTAGCTTCATATTCAGCGGTGGTTTGAGAGAGAGCAGGAAAAGTAACAACCACCACAACAATTTTATTTATTTGAAAGCATTTTTAAACCACTTAATATTTAAAAATCTCTAAGCAGCATACAAAAATGCAACATAAACACACTGTAAGACATACACAACATAAAAATAAATAAATGAAACAATAAAATTCAGCAATAACAGGGTCCAATCCTATAGGTCAGGAAGATTTCATTTGTCCCTTTATACAAGTGTCTCAAAGCAACATACTACAGCTGTAAAGTATGAACTGCTGCAAATGTGAAATTTGGATCTCTGTCTCAGTTTCTGCTGGTTTACCAGGTATAGGCCATTTTTGACAGAAACGAATAAGCCGCTGTATGGAATATATAGAATAACAGAATTGTAGAGCTGGAAGGGACCCCCAAGGGTCATCTAGTCCAACCCCCTGCAATGGAGGAATCACAACTAAAGAATCCCTGGCGGATGACCAGCCAACCTCTGTTTAAAATCCTCCTATGAGGGAGAGTCCATTCCACTGTCACTTAGCTCTTACTGTTAGAAAATTATTCCTAATGTTTAGTCAGAATCTTCTTTCTTGTAATTGGAATCCATTAGCTCGGACTCTACCCTCAAGAGCAGCCTTTCTCAACCTGTGGGTCCCCAGATGTTGTTGGACTACAACTCCCATCACCCCTAGCTAGCAAGGCCAGAGCTCAGGGACGATGGGAGTTGTAGTCCAACAACATCTGGGGACCCACAGGTTGAGAACCGCTGCTCTAGAGCATGGGTAGACAAACTAAGGCCCAGGGGCCGGATCTGGCCCAATCGCCTTCTAAATCCGGCCCACAGATGCTCCGGGGAAAAACGTGTTTTTACACGAGTAGAATGTATGCTTTTATTTAAAATGCATCTGGTGGTTATTTGTGGGGCATAGGAATTCGTTCTTTCCCCCAAAAAAATATAGTCTGGCCCCCCACGAGGTCTGAGGGACAGTGGACCGACCCCCTGCTGAAAAAGTTTGCTGACCCCTGCTCTAGAGCAGCAGAAGGCAAGCGTGCTCCGTCTTCCGTGTAAAAGCCCTTTAAATATGCTCTGGTAACTTTCAGATTGGGTTGTTGCAAAGTGCTCTATCTGAGGCTTTCCTTGAAGATGACTCAGAACCTTAAACTGGCCCAAAACGCAGCTGCCAGTTTATTGGCTGGGGTTCCATTTAGATCTTGTATAACCTCTGTTTTTAAAACTGCTGCATTGGTTGCCAGTTCATTTCCTGGCCCAATACAAGATGGATGCTCATGTTTAAAGCCCTACATGACACAGCCCCAATTATATGAAAGACCACCTCTTTCCCCCTACAGACCCTCTCAAGTGCTGAGATTGGCAGAGAAGGTCCTTGCTTGTTTCATTGCCCTCAGAAGCTAGGGCGGCGTCCCAGGAGAGGGTGTCCTAAGTTGTGGAACTCCCTCCTCATGGAGGTGCCGCTTCCAGTGAATGCTGAAAGCACACCTTTTTATCCTAGCTTTTGACATTTGAGATGTATATTTCTAGGGTCTGCTTTATTTCTGTGAATGTACGTAGTTTTGAATGGTTTTTAACACTGTGTTTTTATTGATAAAACTCACCCTGGGACCCTAGGGTGAGTTGTTGTGGTGGTGGTGGTAATTGTGGTTGTTGTTGAGCTTATTATTTCCATCTCTTATTTCAAACTCTGTAGGCCAAGGTGTTTATTCGTTGCATCAAGATCCCACAGAAGCAGCAGCAACAGTATCTTAGGCACAAAACAGCATACAAAGCATGATGCACTATAGGGTTTGCAGAACTCTAGCGCCACGGATCATGAGGAAGGGAGCATTATTAGCCAAACTTCCTTCTGGCAACATAACACATAACACTGAATTAAAGTTTAATTCCACTTCTTAGAAAACAGATCTTGGGGAACGGAACTGCTGTTATGTGAGGATATATGAAGAAACATAGACAGAAGGTTATGAAAGTCCCAATACCATTGTATAGTAGATAACAAAGCCTATATCTTGCCTTCCATGAACCGGACTCCAACAATCCACACCACAGAGCTTTTCAATTATTCTCTTTCTCTAGCTTTCTCTTATTTCTCTTCATTCTGCTTTTGCTCTGGCACTGTTGTGATTGGTTCCACTGTGCCTCCGCTGCCTCAACACTGCTGCCTTGCTTGTAGGTAAGATTTTGTTATTCAACTTTGCGGGTGAGATTGTATATTTGTAAGAAGAGCCAGCTGGATCACTTCAATTGACAATGGGGGTGCGGGGCAGAAAGGGCACCCTATCCATTGTGAAAAGTAATCACATCTGCTTTGCATGCAGAAGACCTCAGGTTCAGTCTCCAGCATCTCTGGGTAGGGCTGGGAATGGCCCTGTGGAGCTGCTGCCCGTCAGCATAGACAGTTCCAGTACTGAGCTCAATGGACCAATGGCCTGACTCAATATAAGACATCTTGCTATGCTCCTTTAGAGAGCCAGTGTGGTGTAGTGGTTAAGAATGGTAGACTCGTAATCTGGGGAACCGGGTTCGCATCTCCGCTCCTCCACATGCAGCTGCTGGGTGACCTTGGGCTAGTCACATTTCTCTGAAGTCTCTCAACCTCACTCACCTCACAGAGTGTTTGTTGTGGGGGAGGAAGGGAAAGGAGAATGTTAGCCACTTTGAGACTCCTTCGGGTAGTGATAAAGCGGGATATCAAATCCAAACTCTTCTTCTTCTTCCTTTATGGAAGGTCATGCAATCTGCCTTTGGTCAGCTGCAGTCTTTTGACTTAAACGCTGAATGTGCTTGCACGAACCCTTTGAGCATGTCTCTTCCTTCATCTTGGCAGTAGCAATGGCCCTAGGTTGATTTCCCGTTCTTGTTATGCCTTTCTCCTAAAGCGGTGGCTCTCATCCTGAGCGCTGGACTCCCCTCCTTATAGGGCCCTAGATAGCTGAAGAGGTAGAATGTTCCAGAACTTTCCTCCTACTACAGATGGACAAATCTATCCAGTTCAGTTCTCTCAGTTTCTCATTTTCCCAATCTTAAATTTGGTTCTCCACTTTCCCACAGTGATTTGCTTCATTAAAAACATTATCATGGAAACTCCTGGTAGTGGTGGTGAGCGTGGAGGGTGAAAATCACCCTCTGTACGTCCTGCTCTGACCCAGCACACCAGCACTCGCCTGGGGGCAGCGGGGTATGGCGGCCCCCTCAATATTATGAGGAGGGGATTGGCCCCTGCCCGCCCAGAAATATTGAGGGAACTGGAGCCCCTTCTGCCCCCCCCCCATGATTGGTGCCCCTATAGCCAAGATGATGTTGGAGAGTTTGCTAGCTTCTGGAGGGAAATGAGGACAAATTGGCATAATGGACCTACTGTAAAAATAATAGTAGTGGTAATAGTAACGGTTCAAGGCCTCAATTAAGGAGAAACGAGGCCTTTTACTGTGAGATGGCAGAGTAGCTGTGGCAACAAAGTCCGGAGCTACCTTTCCTCTTGAATGAACAGGTTGTTGTTTTGACGGCCAAAAGGCGACGGCAAGGGCATGCTCATGAAAAGGAGAACGAGAGAAAGTGCCGGAGGAGCCAGCGAGGAACGAAGAAAGGAGGCCTTTGCGCTGGAAATACGCCTGTGTGGAAAAGGCCCAGCAGGCCAGAGCTACTGAAGGCATTTGCCACAGAGCTGGCATTTTGAAATCAAAATTGCTCTCATTCCCACCAGGTGGAGGGATAATAATAATAAAAAAGGATGTCTCTTTTCTTTTCTTTAAAAAGATAAATCTCTTCAATGGTCACCATTTAAAAAAAAAAAGAAGATATAATCCCTTCTCCCTCTTATTGACAAAGTAAAGTCCTGAATGATGAAGGGGTGGAATTATCCCTCACTATTTTCTACACACAATCTGGTGGCCTGGTGTGCTCTTGTACCTAGCAGGAATAATGATTCCTCCCCGAAGGGTGATTACACCCCTGATAATAAAAATGGTGACACGCCGTTGCGGGTAAGTCATGTCTCCATATTGCATTTCCTGCACTTCATTTCCTGTACAAAAAGGCTGTAGAAGGGGGAGGTTTTCCAAGTAAAATCTGTTGACTTAGGTTAGGAGAAGTAGAGATGGTAACCCTTTCTATTCTTGTCTATGACAAGCTGGACACCTCCTTGACATAAGTTTATTTTTTATTTTTCCATTTTCTTTTTGCATTTTCTATTTTACATGTACAAGCGAAATAAAAACATAAACCTAAAATCCTCTTTGCCCTCCCCCCCCCCCATTGTGGATCTTAATATAATTTCCCCCTCTGCATCTCTTTCATAACTCTACTCTTATAAATCCTTTATCATTCCATAGTTCAAATTTTTACTACAAGTTTTCTGTCAATCCTATCAATGTATGTAATTGTTTACAATAGTTTTCCCCATTCTTTATTAAAGTCCATCTCTTCCTGGTTTCTAATTCTTCCTGTAAGTTTTGCCATCTCGGCATAGTTCATCTGTTTTATCAGCCGCTCTTCCTGGGTCGGAGTTGTCATTCACATCAATTTAAACACACCATACTATTTCTCTCTCTCTCTCTCTCTCTCTCTCTCTCTCTCTCTCTTTGACACACACACACACACACACACACACACACACATACACCAGTGCTTTTTTCCTTTAAAAATGTTTAGGGGTACTCTCATTTTGACTCAAGAAAATGGCCATTTTATAGTTCAAATCAGGGGAAATAAATACAGTAAATGGCCAAAAGTACAAAGATTCACAAAATGTTTAGGGGTATGTGTGCCCCTGCGTATCCCCAGAAAAAGCACTGCATATTCACATTTAAAAAAGAAGTTAGTCATTGTCCTGGGGGGTAGATGAATGTGTTAATTTTGTTTTCTTATTTTACAGTCTTAAATTCAGTACTTCATATCTTGCAATATACACTTTAAGTCCTCATGAAAATTCATGAGCATTTTAGTGTGAATTTCTCTTCATATACACATTTTTATTAAGCAATGTTGCACAATATACACATTTTTGCAAAGCAAATGTCCCTAACAAAGTGCATATGTGTGTGTCATTTTCACTAAGATAGAGGTTTTTATGCACATTTCTGTAAGCATTACTTAGCTGGATAACTGCTTTGCAAAATTCAGAGAAGTGCAAACTTCACAGAGCGGCTGTTCATGAATTTGTTTTGGAAACTCCAAACTGGGTAGGCTCGTCTTTAAATGCAAACTGAATCAAATTTCTTCCCCCATGCAAACACTGCCCCAAGGAAAGCTGTTTTTTAAAATAAAATAAAATAAAATAAAATCTTTATTCTGCATAATTTTGTTGGTTTCCTTTAGTCACAAGATGGGGCAAAAAAAATGGGCAGGGCATTTCAACCTGTCCCTCCTGCCCTCAGCTCCTACCTAGAATCCCCAAACATGGCTTCTGAGATATCACTGGGCATTATTACATTAAAAAAATACCTTCGTACAGTAAGCTAGTTTCTACACACACACACTCATAGGCTCCATCTGCACTATACAGTGTTAACAGACCCATATCCCTTTCCTTGAGCTACAGTTCTCAGAGTGGTGTAACAATCAATCCATCTTCCCAGGGAAATCTGGAATTGTAGCTCTGTGAGGGGAAGAGGGGGCCCTGCAACCACTTTCCGTGCCTTTAACAAAGTACACTTCCCAGAAGCCTTTGGGGGGAAGCCGTGTCTGTTTAAAGTGGTATGGAACTGCTTTAAATGTTTAGTGCAGATGGGGTCACAAACACACCCTCTGTCCTCCATTCATACAATAAAGAGTCATCACTGTTCAAGGACCCATTCTCACCAGGCAAAAGCACTCAAGGGAGGTGTGAGGCAAGACTAGTAAGACGTGTGGCTTGGAGACAGAAGGTGTGGCTGAGGAAGGGGCGTGCCTTGGACCCAAGGCCAGGAAGGGAGGCTTGATACATTTGGGTCTCAAAAATGAAGTCTCACACCCCCTGGGCTACAACTCTCATCAGCCCCAGCCAGCATGGCCAATTTAAGCTTGATGGGAGTTGTAGTCCAACAACTGCTAGAAGGCACCACATTGGTTACCCCTAGGGTAGACCAATCATCTCACCGGTTATAAGGCAGCTTCTTCTGTGAGAAAACACAGTAGGAACCAAAGGGTAGTACGAGATTTAGGGCAGTCCAGGGGGTACAAAATTATTATTATTATTATTATTATTATTATTATTATTATTATTATTACTGTTTTTGTAATAATGTGTCATTTCAGCAAGCCTATTGAGAAGATCCATTAAAAAGCAACTGTAACAAAAGGAATTATAGCAAAAATAAGAAATAGTTGGGGGGCACCAATTTTTTTCCTCTCTCGGAGCACCATATTACCAAAGTCTGCCCCAGCAAGAGGAAATTAATTGCAGAAAGGTGAATGTTGTGGATATTAGCCGTAGGCTCCTGCAAAAGCATCACCAACCCCCTAACAAGGAAACCTGGTGACTGAGAAGTTGGTGACGTCTGATTTTACCAGGGTATTTTACTAGGCGTTGCTAGCAAGTACCACAATAAACGGGCCTAGCCTTTGGAAGAAAATCTCAACGTGCGCGCTCTCTCTCTCTCTCTCCTTTCCTTCCAATGTTCTTTTAAGGCCAGGACCAAAACACAATCAATAAATGCAGAGATAAGAGAATTGCAGGCCGTGGTAGTGGTGGGCTTAGCAGAAGGTAAGTGTGTGGGCGGTTGCCAAGCATGGGGCTGGTTTGTTTATGCGAACTTTAAATAATTCCTTTCTTTATCCCTGTTGAGCTTGTCCCCAGCGTGACGAAAATAAACGTGTCTCCTTGGCCTATTGTTTGGAAGCGGAGGGCTGTCGAGCGAGGGGGAAATATTGCGGTGACCGAGGGAGATACACGTAAGAGGCTGACCTTTAACTGTGGTACCTATAACCAATCTCATCAAATTAACGCACTGTATATTTTCCTTAATAATCTCTGATTAGGCTCAGGGTATGAGCGGACACGATCGCCCGCCATTGCTATGCAGCGGGAGGCCCTGCTTAGCACCGGCCAAGCGTTTGGGAATAAATGAGCAAAATGGTTTAATTTGATAGGGTTAGAATCCTGCAGGCTCTGGGACGAAAGGTCGCCAACAGCCTCGCTCGCGCTGAATATGCAGAAATAAAAAAAAGCAAATTGCTTACATCTGCTGGCAGCAGCAGGGAAAGCGATCTGATTGGACGGGCTGAGGGCTCTCCATCTCTTTTGGGTTAGAGAGAGGTTTTCAGAGCATCAAAAGCTCGTAATTGGAGTAATTCTGAATTAATGGACACACACACACTGGTTTGAGGCAGCTGGCTGTCGGCTGCTTCATGCTTAGGAATGCTTAGGGATGGGGACGAGGAGACTTAAACAAATAGACGCAAATTGTCCTTTATTTCAAGGAAATATCTCTGTGCCATTTGAATATTGTTGACTGTAACAAGCACTGTTGAAACGTGCACCCCACCCCCGTGCCAATTACCCCCTCTTTTTTTTTTCTATCGTCAGGAAGATGCCTACTCCACTTTCATGCCGGGGGGAAATGCAATTCTGCATTGTGTTGTGTTTGTTCTGGTGGCCGGATTTGGATATGTGAGCAAAAGATACAGGAAACTGTCTTATACTGAGTTGGAGCAATCTAGTCCAGTATTGCCTGCATGGACGGGCAGCAGCTCTTTGGGATTTCGGTTGGGGTCTCTCCCAACCCTGCTTGGACAGGCTGGGGATTAAACCTGGGCCCTTCTGGGTGTAAAACAGATGCTCTACCACTGAGCCACGACCGTTCCCCCTACTGATAGCTCAACTGATTAGAGCATGGTGCTGATAATGCCAAGGCTGCAGGTTCGATCCCCATATGGGACAGCTGCATATTTCTGCAATTATCTTTGGGGTCCCTTCCAGGTCTACAATTCTATGATTCTATGATCGGATGAGAGACTGCAAAAAAGGTATGGGGCATTATCTGAGAGTGAGAGTGATTAAGGCTGATTACATCCTTATTCTGGAGTTGTACATGATCTTATGGAGCAGCTGGGCTCAGGGAAACCCCCGTTGCTTTCCAGAATAGCTGGAAGGCCTTGCGGATAAAAGAAGGTGTATACCAGGGGTGCCCAACTCCCAAGAGAGTGCGATCTACTTTCAGAATTAAAATCTGGCAATGATCTACCCCCGTTTTGGGGGGGGGGGGTTGAGATCAGAATTGCTCAGCTTCTTTTAGGGAGGAAGAAAGACCCGCTTTTGTACAAATACCTTCTTAGGAGGGAAGTTCCATTTTGGAGGGAGTTAAAGGCAAGGGTCAAAGGGAAAAAAGTCACTCACAATATCGCTTTGAATGAAAACAGCCACAGAGAGAAGGCTCCATCTTCCCTTCCACTGATCAGGCAACAATGGAGGGTGGGGCAAGGGGGCGGGGCAGGAATCAGTTTTGATGACGCTGAGGAAAGGGAGCCAGAGATCGACTCGCGATCTACCAAAACTTCGCGGGGATCTACCAGTAGATCGTGATTGACCTGTTGGACATCCCTGGTGTACACCAACTGAAACAAATGAAGAAGGAGCTTCATATGTGAACCAGCCCTCCAAGTGTTCCTATTTCCCAGGGACAGTCCCGGAATTACGAAAACCATCCCGGCTTCTGATTTGATCCTGGAATGTCCCTATTTCCCCCACCAGCACATCCGCCAAGCTGAGGGAGGAGGATGAGCTGATGCTTTTTCTGAGTAGTGGCAGCAGCAGTAGCGGCTTCGAGGGAAAATCCTGTGGCTCCTCCATGGCTGCCACTGCCAGCTCATAGCGGCTACTGAAGAGCAGGCAGCGAGGAGGAGAGGCCACCACCGCCAAGGCCCCGCCCCATGTGACAGGCCTGCTATGAGGGTCAGGCAGAGGGCAGGGCCACCCTGGGCGGGAAGAAAGGGGGAGCACAAAGAGTCTTGATTTTTTTTAATTTAAAAAAAAAGTTTTGTGCATCTTGTGTCTGATCTTGCCCCTTTCTAAAATTTATTTATTGGTTTGTGTTTCTCCTTTTGTAAATCGACCAAAGTGTAAAGTAAAATGAAATTGGGATTAAAGGGTTTTCTAAGGGCGGCGGAGGGCATGTGTGTGTGTGTTTATATAGTATAGGCAACCCTACTCAGACATGTAATTTTATTTTTTAATGTATATTTTTAGAACTGCTGGTTTTACTTTTATTTTTGATAAACTGCTGTTTAACTTGCTTTTAATGTACAATTTTATCAGTGTATTCTTTTTAATGAACTTTGCAAATTCTGTGTAAGCCACTTTGAGGTTCTGGATGATTAAGTGGCATATAAAGCCTGTTAAAGGAATTAAATAAGTGAATAGATAGCCTGAGAGTGAGCACATCAGCTTGCAATTTATGGGCAAGGCTTTTGAGAACACAGTGGTCGACGGTTGTGTTGCAATGCTTTGGGGCTCTACATAGTTCCTAAGCCTCCGCTATGGGCCATAGAACTTATTTCTTTATTCATAACATATGTATTCTGCCTATCAACCGAGACCTCTGGGTAGTTTACAGGCCTTGCAGGTCCTTAAAATACAAAATCCAACAATTTCAAGTGATAAGTGCCAATGCAGTGTCAACAGAAGCAGAAAACATTGAGAGCAATAAAGAGACCGCTGAAACAAAGGGTTGCATTCAGTGCTAGCCCTACTCAGAGCACAGACCCAATGAAATTGATGGACCTAAGTTGGGGTGGCAGTGTTGCATAGTGGTTAGCGTGTTGGACTAGGATTTGGAAGACAAGGGTTCAAACCCCCACTTAGCCATGATGAATTGCTGGGTGGCCACCCTCAGCGTTATCTACCTCACAGGGTTGCTGTGAGGATAAATTGGAGAGCTACCTTGACCTCTGTGGAGGAAAGGTGGGTTATAAATGTAGCAGCAGCAACAACAACACTCTGAGAAAGAACTAGTTGGATACAACCCAAAATAACTTCTATTTGTATTAATATAAATGCAGCTTGCAGGAGTCTTTTTTTTTCTTTCTTTCTTGGCTTGGCTTCCCAGCCTGATCTATTTTACAGGACTGATAGAGAGATGAAATGCACCAGAGTGGGAGCAAAATCCACCCTTGATCCCTTGAGGAAGAATTCTGTGTTGTTAACAATGCTTCCCTTTGATGTGGTGGCATTGCTTCAAGTTCATTTGTACCTGGCGCTTTGCTCCGTAATCTGTGCTCATATCTGTGTCTGCACACGTCTGGCTTTGCCTGAGGCACCTGGACTCTCCTCAGAGATTCACCGGTGTGTTTTGCTTTCCACAGGCCTTGTAGATCTTTCCTCGCTCCATGTGTGCATGTCTCCCTCCCCGCCCTTTAAAAAAAAAAAAATCTGGTAAGAATTATGCAATTTCACATTTGCACAGAACAAGCCCACCTGCTGGCCTGTAAGCCAAGTCTGCCTGTTCGCTCTTATCATGGAAACTTCATTGCCATGACTAGTGTATTCATTTCTTTAGATTTGTAGCCCTCTTTTCCACCGGAGTTCTAGGCACACGTAACAACATGTATAGAACACAGCTAATCACAAGATGACTGAAGCAGGAACAAGCAGAAGATTTCCTTCCCATAGTGTCTGCATGCTCCCCAAATGCCCCGATTTTCCAGGGACAGTCCCAGAATTACAGAAACTGTCCCAGTTTCTGATTTGATCCCAGGATATCTCTGTTTTCCTTTCTCCTCCTCTCCCAGTCTCAGAGAACAATTAACAGTTGTGTGTGCGTGCATGTGAAAACAGAGCCCTTTAAATACAGAAAATAAAATCCCTGCACCAAATGAAGGAAATTGTGAACCTGGCATACGAAGCCCTTCCTATAATTTTGAAGGAAAAGGTCACCAATCCGCTTTAAATTCTTTAATTCCAATGTTTTAGCAGCCAGCCATTTCTTAGGAAACGCGGGGAGTCTTTATTCCTTTATTGTAGATGGAGCCTTACACTGTCTACTCAGAAGGAAGTCCCACTGTATTCAATGGAGCTGACTCCCAGGTAACTGGGTAAAGACTGTGCAGCCTTACACTGCAATCCTAAGCATTTTTACTCAGAACTAAGTCCCACTGAGTTCAATAGGGTTTACTCTCTGGTATGTTCCTGATCATTATCACAGTTTCTGTTGTTGTTGTTACATCTCGCCTTTTTGCCTGACAGGGACTCAAGGCAGCTTACTGCTAAAAGTTCATTTCATTCCATTTCTCTGTGGAAGCTGTTGCACACAATCCCTTCCCTCACACATTTTTTTCTTTACAACAATCCTGCAAGGTAGGTTCAGCGGAGAGGTTGCAATAGGTTCAAGGTGACTGAAGAATATGTGTATACGACGTCTATGTGTGCAGCAAGATCAAATGCGGGGAAAGCTTCCTGGTGTAGAATAGGGTGTCCCTATTTTCATCAGAGAAATGTTGGAGGGGTATGTGTCTGTTGACTCTGTGTGGAGGAAGGGCCTGCCCAACTGTAGCAATCCATATTTTGACCCCTACACCTCGACACAGGCATATACACAAAGCACAGCCATCATGGGCCTTGATAGACCTTTCCTCCATGAATTTGACTTTTAAAGCCTTCCAAGTTGGTGGCCATCACTGCCTCCTTGAGGAGCCAGTTGCAGTGTTTAACTGTGTTACACACAGGGTCTCCCACCTAGGTACCTTTTAGACCGAGCATAGGCAAACTCAGCCCTCCAGATGTTTTGGGACTACAACTCCCATCATCCCTAGCTAACAGGACCAGTGGTCAGGGATGAAGGGAATTGTAGTCTCAAAACGTCTGGAGGGCCGAGTTTGCCTATGCCTGTTCTAGACTCAGACCTGCTTGGCTTTAGCAAGGCGGCTGCATCTTAGGCCTTTGCTGCGTACCCTGAGAGTCAACGTGTACCAAGGACAGACAATGTGATATCCTAAGATCAGGGAAGACCAAGAGTCAAAATCCAAATGTTTTGCATGCCACTACACCACACTGGCTCTTGACAGGAGAGAGAGCAAGAGGGAGCTTGCTTAATGAGTCTAACGTTTTAGTCTTTGTTTTGGGATTGTTCCCATTCCTTCATCTGAAACTTTCTTTCCAATGCAGAATATTTGCAAGAGTAGATCTTTATTTTTATTAAGGTATCAGCTTCTTTTGAGGTTTAGAGAGGGTAGCGAGCCAGGTTGAGTGGCACTATTGCCTGCAGCTTAACACAGCAACTCGCGTTCTGCCACTGAATACTGATAGGTCCAGAAGCCCAGAGACATGTAACCTTTGCCAACAGCTGTTGTTTGGACTGCGGTAGTCATATCAGGGTTTCCGTCAACGTTGTTTTGCACAAGAGCTTCTAAAGCCAAGAGATGTCTATCTGAACAGTGAGAACTTGTGGTTTGAACAGTTGTTTCCTTCCTCTCCCCTCCACTTTTTAAAATGGATACTTATTCAAAGATATACAGAAATACATACCCATCACAAAATATATTTTTATAATATACTGAGATAAACCAGCTACTTTAAAAAGAGCAAAGTCAGAAGGAAGAAAACACAAGGAAAGGAGAAGTCTAAAGAAGGAGAAAGGAAAAGAAAAAACTAAAGAAAGATAGAACAAAATAAAAGGACTTCCAGCTCTCTGCAGCTACATATGATTTTTACTCTTTAAAATCCAACCATTCTATCTTCCAGAAACCAGCATATTTTTTTTCAATCTTCAAATCCCACAGGTGTGCCCTTAAATACCAACCATCATCCTTAACTCTCCCCAAACCTGGGAGTGAGCCCAGTTGTACGTTTTTAACCAACATGCAACTGAAAGTTGCCCCCTTCCTCCTGCTGTCTCTCTTCTCCTATTCTGTTGCTTATCCTACATCAAATTTTAAACTAAGCATCATTTGATAGGGGCAGCGTATAAATAATATACATAACCAATGAGGACTGTAAACATAATATAAGTAATAATGGCAACAACAACCAAAAACAAGCCTTTTATCTATAAGGTCACAATAATCCAGCGTTTCAGAGGGGCTGGAGTGTGGGGTGGCGGTCTGGGCTAAATGGCTGCTGTGGGGCCAACATGGCAAAGTGTGGACTTCTCCCCACGTCTTTCGAACCATTCCCATCTCTGCCCTAGAGAAGCCTCCTTTTGTTTGCCTTCTTTGCCTGCCACAGTCTATTGGAAGGTATTTGTCAACAATTATGTGTCTATTAAGGGCGAGTCAATCAATCAGCCTGCATGCAAATATCAAGGCCTCCTGGGTCTCCCTATTGATAAGAGGCCTGTCAATACCCAATCCGCCCTTCTTTCAACCACTGAGAAATCACATACTCACCCAAATCGCAGCAGTCCCAAAGCACTAGAGCCTGTCTTGACTTTCCAAATACGGGTGACGTCTTTTAATCTACCCTAATGGCTAATTTTTATTTGGAGTCAACACAAGAAATGGGAGGAATAAACCAGGTCCTCAAGGCAAGTCCATTTCTCTTCTCTTCCTTCCCCCTGCTTCATCCCTTGCAACTATAAAAAGCCATATATCTTGACTGTAATTAAGACTATTGCATATGTAGGTGTTGGAAGATAATCCTCGCGGCGGCAACAGTAGAAAGGGAATTAATAACAAAAACTTTAAATTAGTCTAAGTGTAATTAATATGACTAGTGTGTAAATATCAGCTCTCCCACCAACACACACACACAAATCAGCCTTATTTACCTAGCACAAGCATGGGGGAGGGGGAGGTAATAACATCATGCAGACTTTTTAATATCTATATCTATAGGTAGGCAGCTGGATGTCCATAGGTAGATGCACAGACATTCACTCAACATTTTGTATGTGCAGCAATGGTCTTGTTGCTTATTCTGTAGTGGTGATTATTGTAACCTTATTGTCTGGTACAACACACAAGGGCAGCCGAGCCGGGTGGTTGCTTTAAACAAAAGCGTCCAGCGAAATCTGCGACATGAAACGGGAAAGAATGGTACACGAGTCCGTGGCTTTTGAACCAGCAGATCCCTCCCATATCACAGGCTTTATACAACAAAAGGCAGCATCAAAAAAATAAAAAATATATAAAAAATCCCAGGCCACAAAGACCTGAAAGGGCCACAAATATTTAAAGCAGATGTAACGCAGAAAGCCAAAGCAAGAGACACACACACATCCTTTTTAGGCACATCACAGTCAGGTTTTTTTAAAAAAAAGAAAGAAAGAAATTACAGAAACAAACAGTCTTTCCTGTAAAGCTCTCTGTTGCACTTCTCTTTCTCTCTCTTTCTGCTGGTTGATACAGGGCACCCTTTGCAGCAAGGAAAGATTAGCTTGACAATTCACCAGAAAGCGCCTATACCTGCTAAACTGCAACATGATCTCAATATTCATCCCTTTATGAAGGAGAGGGGTGCATGTTTACAATGCCAACTCATATGGAGTCAAAATAATAGGCACTGCTGATTATTAAAAGGCATGGGATTTGGCCATACAAGGCACAGAGATAGTCACAGAATGCTTCTGACCACTGCCTGCATTTTGCATGGTGGATGTCACTATTCTTTTGAAGGTATTTCCTTCTTTCTTTTTTTTTTGCAAAAGATAAAAAATAAAAGAAATATGTGCAGTCACTTTGAGGCTACAATCGTCTACCCATTCACCTGGGAGTAAGTGCCACTGAACTCAGTGGGGGTTACTGAGTAGATACTTCGGAGTAGGTAAGGTATTAAAAAATCTTATGTACTGTAATTTTATGGGGAGAAGAAGGATTTGGTCCCACCCAAAAATAATTATTTTAAACATGCTCAACAACAAACTTCAGAATGTAACAATCACACAGCTTGGCAAGCCACAAAGAAACATTTGGGGTGGGAATTACAATCAAGCAGTATCGAAATTTTATGAAATAACAACTAAATAAATATTGATAATACCGTCTAATAGCAAGCTCAGGTAGCGAGTGCAGACAGGCTTGTAGCCAAACTGGTGCCAGCAAGAAACAGTGTTTCTTTATTAATGTATTTATTGAATATTGATGATAACAATAATGTCCAGTGGGAACTACAATAAAATGTTGCAGTATAGCGTCTCTTCTAAGTGCTCTTGTTCAGTATGCCAGACAGCTAATCTCTCGGAAAATACTCTTACATTTTTTCCCAATTCCAAATTCCATTTTTGTTTCTCAATGTTCATTCTATATTCAGTGACTACTGAGCATGTTCAGCCCTCACTGGACTGCTATTTGTTTGCCCCAATAATTTATATATTGAGAGAGAGAGAGAGAGAGAGAGAGAGAGAGAGAGAGAGAGAGAGAGAGAGAAAGTCTTCTGGAAACAGTCGGGTTACATTAAGCATACAGATATCTCCTGCTTGTTTCTCAGTATTCATTATTCGCTGAGGTTATCATGGTGTGCAGTTTTGACATTCTGAAGTTTGTTGTTAATGGTATGTGTCAGTGATTATTATTGGGTTGTTAGTGGTATGTTTTGATCATTATTATTGGGTAGGCTCCTGTCTCTCTTCTACATCCATCACTACATAAGTGTGCAGAGCTGGGTGTATATCTTGCTATATACATAGAGGGGGAGACAGGGAGCCAGATCGAACATTTGACCTATAATTATTTCTATAGTTCCATCAAAATACATGGTGCTTTACAAAGCAACAAGAACAACAATATCTCTGCTCTAAGGATATTACAATCTAAATTAAAACTTTTCTGAAACTTCATCCCTTTCCCTCTTCTCTCTCTCTTTTCATACCGATCAATGTATTGATGAAAGCATGCCAGTGAAAGTAGATAAATAGTTACCACTGTGACGGGAAGGTAAACGACGTTTCCGTGCGCTCTGGTTTCCGTCATGGTGTTCCATTGTGCCAGAAGTGGTTTAGTCCTGCTGGCCACATGACCCGGAAAGCTGTCTGTGGACAAATGCCAGCTCCATCGGCCTGAAAGCAAGATGAGCACTGCAACCCCATAGTCACCTTTGACTGGACTTAACCATCCAGGGGTCCTTTACCTTTACCTGATGAGTCATTCTATGTGAGAAGAGGACAAGACACCAAAAGCCCAGCTGAACTTCTTGAGTAAGACAGGATCCAGTCGTGAGATGAAGCAAGGCCTCCTTTGTGGTGGCTCTGATGAATGGAACATTTTACCTGTCTTTAAACTGTAACACACAACCCCTGCAAAAAGCAACTTTGTATGTGCTTCATGCATGGTTGTTTCTTAGTTTTCATGGGGAAGTCAGATTATGCCTGTCAGGAATTTTTTAGTTCTGATTTCTGCTTTCCAGGGGGTTGATGTCCCTCAGTGTCCCTTTTATGATATCATGTAAGAGCTTTTCTATCCAGCTTTGCACGAACGATGAGGGAGGGGTGGTTGACAGCATTTTTAAATGGGTTGTTGGTATGTGTTTCTTAGGGTGCACAAACTTAAATTGGTATAATAGTCATGCCTTTCGCACAGAGAACTCTGAAAATTGTAGTTCAGCCTGAGGCAAGGAAGAAGGGCTACCCCTATGCTATCCATATAATCATTTATCAGAAATCAATATATTCAACATATTCAACATATATTCAAGCCAAGACCTCTAAGGTTCTCTCACCGAATTCTCGGCATCCCTCACCTATCTACAGTTCCCAGGATTCTTTGCGGCAGAAACATGGGGCATCAAAACAGCATACAACTATGTAATGCTCTTTGGTCATTGAATTCCAGAGGGTTGTTTGATTGGACATTGCACATTTTATTTTCAGTGGCTTTGGAGAGAGAGAAGAGAACTCCCAACTGGGTTTATAATCTCCTAGATAAATACAAGGAGAACAAATTGAAGGGAGAAGGAGTGGAGGGAGAAGCTTTGGCAGACGAGTGTCATCTTGATTGCACCAGCTATTAAGATGCAGAAAATCTTGTTTGCTCATTCAGCCACTGCAGTTCCAGCTATGGGCACCCCACCAGTGCAGCTAACAGCGAGACGGCAAGGTACCGCTTATGGATTTTAAGAGTGTCAAAAAGTTTAAAGAACGCTGGGTTAAGGCTGTCAGGCCTTCTGTCCTGAAGTCATCCTGATGTGCTGGCCCATTGGAGGGGTCCACAAAGAAGATGACCTTCTAAACAGTGTGAAATGCTCTGTAATGCGTGCTCACAATGGGATGAAGCGGTTGCCCCTTTCTCTCTGAATAGGCCATTCTTTGTTTGGCATCTGCTGAGATGTCCAATACTGTCTTAACCCCGTACGAAATGTCTCTCTTAAGCTTAAGCCCCCAAGAAAGTCCTCCGTTTTTGAAACAGGATGTGATTCCAAAGAAAGCTATATTGGTTTAAATTCTTTTGAAAAGAGACGTGTTTTGAAAACTGTCCAAATACAAACATATATTATACACACACACACCCCTATATATATATATATCAGTCTTAAACACACTATAACTGAAAAGTAACTGCAGCTGAAATCAATTGAGCATACTTCCATGTAAATCTATTCAGAACAGAACTCTTCAGCCTTTTTCTCTGCCTTGAAGTCAACTCAAAGAACCGGCGCACATTTTTTAAAGAAGAAAAAACCTGGAGTCATGAAAAAGTATGGGGAAACATTTAAAACGCTTGCAGAAGAATGTAATTTGTAGGAATAGGCCAGCCTGGATTGGGTGTCTCGATATTCACTTTGCACTGTGGTAACTGCTTTTCTCAGCACAGAAAGCTTTGAATATTTGGAGATGATTTAAAGCCAAAAGGACTCTTGGAAAAAAAGGAAACCGTGAAAAGGCATGGCTAGTACAGTGAATAAAATGTCTCTTCACCCCAAAGCAGCATGCACCCTTTTGTCCAAAGGCAGAGAAGTTAGAAAGGCTGTTGGATAAAGGCAATCCCCTCAGACATTTGATAGCCATTTTCTTTCAAATCTATGAGCCTATTGTACACTCTCCCCATCAATCGAGTTAAAATTATACATTGAACTAAAATTATACATCCACCTGTAAGGCATCAGATTCCAGCTGGTTAAGGCTGCCATCTTTTAACCTGCCATATTATGGGCACAGAGACCAAACATTCACAATGTTAGCTGCTAAAACAAGCAGGTTGTAAAAGGATCTAATTGCAACTATTGCTGCTGCTGCTGCTGTTAATTTATATACCACTTAATGGCAAGATGGCTTCTACCTAGTTTACAAAACAGAAATACTAATTGCCCAATGTTGTTAAAATAGAGAATAACTAAAAATACACAAAAAAGTAAATCCTATTAAAACTCTGTGTGTGTGTGTGTGTGTGTGTGTGTGATATGACATACCCCCCAACATTTTTCTGATGAAAATAGGGACTTCCTATTCCATAATAATACTAATCTTATTATTTATACCCTGCCCATCTGACTGAGTTGCCCCAGTACTAACATTTAAAAACTTCCTTATAGAGGGCTGCCTTCAGATGTCTTCTAAAAGTTGTATAGGTACTTATCTCCTTGGCTCAGGGGGTCACATAACTCCATATCCTCTGATGAAAATAGGGACATCCTACCATACCCTCCAACATTTCTCTGATGAAAACAGGGACGTCTTAAGGAAAACCGGGATATTCTGGGATCAAATCAGAAACTGGGACGGCTTCTGTAAACCTGGGATGTCCCTGGAAAATAGGGACACTAGGAGGGGCTGTGATTAAAATGTAGAAAAAGACAATCTCATTAAAATGGTACTGCAATTAATGCAGGAGACTTGGATCAAGAGCTCAAGGGAAAGCTTGTGTAAACAGGTGCACCCTCAGAAAACCATCAGGATGCCATTACTGATGGGTCCTCTGCACTGTGTGTATTCCACCGGTGCAAAAGACCACTTCAGTGTCACCACAATAACCCCGTGAAACTATTTTAAGCAATTGTTAAATTTAGAGGGAGTTTCCTCTATTTAATCACACTGTGCCAGATTGACTTGAGGTCAGTGGGGAATGCAGTGTGCAACTGGCCCCCTCCTCCCTATGGCAAATGTCCCACCTGTTATTCAAACCGGGCAAAATTTACCATCACCCACTGCCGATTTTGTTTCTTCTTGGGAGACGTGGAATCTCACACAGCCCAAAAAGATGGTCTACATTAAAGTTCCTATGGATGGTGGTTTCATCACCTGCAATAACAGCAGCCTATAAACACTACAAATGGCGGGCTCTCTTTGTAGAAAAAGATGAGAGACGGAGAATTAAAGGCAAGAAATAATTAGACAGGCAGATATTTAAAGGCAATCTGGGGCAACTGTATGTTTTCTACTTTGCTCTCTCTCTCTCTCTCTCTCTCTCTCTGTGTGTGTGTGTGTGTGTGTGTGTGTGTGTGTGTGTGTGTGTGTTCTGCCAAAGAGAGTGGAGCAGACAGGGTTACTTTCTCCTGCCGTGATTTTAAATTTTTGCCTGTGCAATATCTGCCTCTCCGTTGGATGAGTTAGAAAGTGTCATTTTGCTATGGTTCCCTGGAAGGAGGGGAAAAAAAGGCTAGACCTCTGCCCTTGACAGAGCTAGAGTTTAAACCGTTCTGCATCTAGCATGACACAGCTATCTCATCTACCAAAGACTCGTGCGGCATGTAATATACCCATGCCGTTTCATCCTATTTCGGCATCAGAAGCTGATCTAACGCAAATAAATGTGGACAGCGAGAGTCTGATATAGGAGCAAGAGAGAAACTAGTAAAAAGAGGGGGGGGGGGAGCATGTAACATTTGAATGTAGCAACAGCAATACAGCTATCCCATGGTTGCCATAGTTATAATCCATAGGAGAAAGGGTAGTATTCATGCCAGTCTCATGTCCAGGAAAATGTATTTTCCGTTCTAAAGCAATATTCCTACACCCGAACATTTTAATTTTCAGTTTTTTCAATTAATTTTACAAAGAACTGGTGCCGTGAAATCATCTCACCACCCGATCACATCAGACAATCATAATTCCACTTCAGTCGGGTCTTGGTTCGTCATTTTGTATTGAAGGTTTCTAGAAGATTCTCTCCCTGCACATTTGAAAACAGCAATGAAACAGAGAGAGATATTTTTCAGTATTCAGACATTTTGAAACCCTTTAGCTGAATGTTGGATAAGAAAGTTGCTCTTTTTTATTGTTGTGATTGTTGTTCTTTTCATTCTAAGTGTTTTATTATCTCCTCTGCTTTTTATGAACATTTCAAAGTATGCTTTGCTAGTTTCCTATAGTTCCAGGACTTGATTGTATTTTATTTTTCGTTGCAATTTCATGTTTGTGTCTTTGCTTCCTTGAGGGTCCCATCAGATGTACATTTAAAGTATAATTAAAAGTATATATACATTTCAGCATTTTCTTACTCCCCCCCCCATCTCTATATAAGAGTTGCATGTACCTTTATTATATATGGCACACACAATATAAGGTGCTGTACTCTGTTGTATCATGAGCATGGGAAAGAAACCTACCTGATCCACAGTTTCCAAAACAATACACAAATATACAAATTGAAACCCAACCATCCTTCAAAATCTGCCCATGTCTGAATTGCAATGCAGAGCCCCTTGTAATGTGGGTAAAAAATATGTACATGCTAGGGGGAATTTGCTTGGGGTGTATATATATATATATATATATATATTCTGTATAATAGGCCAAAATGCACATGAACATCCACAGTAAAATGCTGGTGAATTTTTATGACAACATTAAAAGAAAAACTGCAAGCATATGAAAATGTGAAGAACCAAATTTAAGACTGGAGAAACAATAAATGGAGAAAAGCAGAAATTGACAGATTTGCCCACCCCAAATTCATGAGCACCCCTGTTCATTGGCAGGAGGGTGCCTTATGTGTAAAACACAGGCATGAAACGTTTTGTATTTGCTTTGTCTTACAGCTTAATTTTGCAACCCCGTTAACATCTTTCTTCTTCAGAATATCCAATCCTGTGTTTATAGTCATCTTTTCGGTCAGCATGCGAGGTTGGAACTGTTGCTTATTCCCAGTATCACATCCTCTCTTTTTTGTCAATCTCTCGTGTGTCTTGATCCCCAAGGACAGATAGAGGAGGGAAAGAAGTCCAAACTGACGATTCTTGCTCAGCTTTCTTTCTTTCTTTTTAGAAAAGGCATCTAGAAATAAAGCTCTTGAAATGTAACTTTTATCCACCAGGTCTTTGAAGGGCCCAAGCAAACAAATTCCAAAGATTGTATTCTGCCCTGCTTCTCCCATGTCACCTTGCTCTCCTCTCCAAGTCAGTACAGCATATCCAGTTTTAAGTTTGCTGCATCTCCGTATCCATTTAAGATTTGTGTGTGTGGACACACACACACACCAGCATTTTAGTGCATATTGCTCCTAACATACACATTTCACATGCAATTTTGCCTAATGTACAGGTTTTCGCGGACTGTGTATTTTCCCTAATATGTAGGTTATTTTCACCAATACTTGCATTTTTATGTACAGTGTTTCCCCATTTTTGTACGTGCATTTTGCTTGGAGAACTGCGCAGCAAAAATGTGAAAAGTGAAGCTTCGGCGGGATCTCTGTGTTTCGGTTCACATTTCAGGAAGCGTGAATTGGGTAGGTTTGCATTCTTAAACCAGATGCTACCCCACCATTCCTGAATGACGCACACCCTGTAATTCGGGAATATAATAACAAAACACATATCTCAGTGGTAGGACTTTGATAGTATGCTAAATAACTGACCATTTGCTGCTCATTAATAGTACCCCAAAATCTGCAACCTAAGGCTGGCCATCTCACACCTTGACTCACTATTCAGTTGTCTACACCTTCCAAATAGTCTGGTCATCCTTGGAGGATATTTCCATCGCCAAAGTTTCGGAGGTGTGTCTTTTATAAATGTAGTAGCATTTCACACTGTTAATAGCCAAAGAAAAAACTCTTTAACATGCACACACGCAAAAGAAGCGTGCCTTCCTTGTTAAGTGAATAAATTACTTTTTATATAAACTGCATTTAGGATGTGTTCCTTAAATATTTTGTGCTAAGATACTGCCTTGGGTAATCAAGATTCCCCCCCCCCCCATCCATATTCATATCTATGTAGGAATTCCCAGGAGGTGTTTCTGTTTTTAAAAGTGAAGGTTTTATGGAAATTTGCATCTTTCATGTGCATTATCTGGGATACACTTTGATATATATATATATGGTCAGGAAGCTGATTAAATTGACACATTCTATAAAAAATAATGCAAATTCCTTTTTAACTACCTTCACTAACTATGGAAATGTTTTCCTGATCTGTGTTGACTAAGATCTTTTGGCCACCACTACCACTTAGACTCCAGACCTCACCATCAACTTACAGAAACTCAAAAGAAATCAGTGACTTACTTCAAGTCTGTTCACCAACTTAAAATAAAAACAACTCTCTTCAGAATCATGATTTTTATTATACCTTAGCGCCATCTACTGCCCACACATGGAATTTAGCACCCACACACCGAAATTTAAAGAATAACTTCTGCACAAAAAGAAGCAAAAAGCTTGGCTTGTGGACTTACAAGGAAATCAAGCTGGTTCATTATTTATTATTTTCATTTTAATTCCTCCCCACCATCAGAGTGGTTTAGAAAGTAATATATTCAACATAGTCATATACTGAAAGATCTGTTGTTTAAAAAACAGTATTAATAACCGCAATAAGAACAAACACAAAGTTGCAGTTTCCCCTAATATACTATAATGCATTTTTGTGAGTCATTTCCACCAATATATATATACATTTTCCTGCACACTTTACCCCAGCATATGCATTTTTACACACATTACTCAGCTGGAGAGCTGCGTTGCAAAATTCAGAGATATGTGAATTAGGAAGGGCGGCTGTGTTGTTCATTTGCTGTTTCAGAAAGTGTGGGTTAAGTGAGTTCACCTTTAAATGCAAACTGAATTGGATTCCTCCCCCATGCCTACTCAGGAGTAAGTCCCACTGAGTTCAATTGGCCAAAGGTCTACTAGGTACAGGATTGCAGCCTGTATCTGCAAGTGGTCCACAGAGTGCATCTATGATATGTTAAGGTGCTCTGTAACCTCCCATTTCAAATATTGCTGAGGCTCACTTCAAACTCCAGGTAACGGGCCCGGTTATTTACAGCAAACATCACCTTGGCTTTAAAATTAATGGAGGGTCAGCAACCGTAGGATGAATGAATGGAGCAGATGGAAGTCAGAGTGGGGCCCTTCAGCAAAGGGCAATGTGCTGAATCGGGCAGTGATCCCAGGCATCAGAAGGACAGCGGTCCTAATATGTGCCTATTTTCATGTCTGAAATGAAGGCAGGTGTGTGTGTGCCTGTTTCTAAGCACACCTTTGTTGCGTACCTAACTGTGGATTTCTTGGGGGTACAGTTCAAAGATGACAAGTATACACACCTAAGAAATCGAAGTGCGAAGGGGACTTTGGTGAGGAAATGCTACCCCCAAAAAAGGGGTAAACGAGGGTCCCAATTTGCATAAAATGCAAAGATGTTGAGTTTTATGTATAGGGATACATAGTTTTGCATTTAAAAAAAACCAACACCTTACTTTTACATATTTTACATGATTTATGCATTTTTTAAGAATGTGACATTGGCTGTTGGGTTAGAACAGCTGGGTCAGGTGCTGGGTTTCCCCCCCTATTTTAGCCTCTGGTTTATTTGTCTGCTTATAATAGGATCGTATTGCTGTTTTTATAGACTGATACGGCTTCATATGGAGAGCAGCATCAAGCAGAGGACAGCCATCTGAAACCCATTCAAATAGAGGACTGTCTTCTCTATGATAGGACATAGGACCATTCTTATTTATTTATTTATTTATTTGCTTGTTTGTTTATTTGTTTGTTTGTTTGACTTATATCCCACCTTTTTATGTAAGGAGCTCAAAGTGGTATATAATGATTTCCCACTCCTCATTTAATTTCCACAACAACCCTGTGAGGCAGGTTACACTGAGAGACAGCAGCTGCCACCAGGTCACCCAGTAAGTTTCAAGGCCGACTTGGGATTTGAATCCTGGTTTTCCAGGTCCTAGTCCAACACTCTAACCGCTATGCTGTACTTGCTCTCCATCATTGACCAGACAGTTTTTGCATCCATGTGAGCCCTCTCTGTACTTCTAGGATCCAGGTGCGTCCATGCCTTTGATCCTCAAAAATGACTATAGCTAAACAATCCTGTACCAAAGAATCCCAGTGAATGGGGTCTTCTAGAAATACTTAGGGAGCGATGGAGGAGCCTATGGTATAGCTGATGCAACACGCACCATCCCTGATCATTGGCCATGCTGGCTGGGGCTGGTGGGATTTGGAGTCCAAGAACAGCTAGACAGGTTCTCCGCCCCTGTACTCTAGTTGCCAGGAAGCATGGACACAATCAGTGTCACTTATAAGAGACAAACAGAGACCCCGCGTAAACTGTAGGAAGGCCCCGTATCAGATACAGTATTCCTCTGAATTCCTAGGAGGTGCAAGTAGGGAGAGCTCCTCTGTGCTCACGTCCTGCTTGCTGTGGGCTTCCTGTAGGCATGTGTGCCTGTTGGCTACTATGAGTCCTTGACTAGATGGGTCTTTGGCCCAAGCCAGCAGGGTTCTTCTTTGATTGTTTTTGCCTTCCCATAGGGTACATAGATGGGGGACAGCCTGTGTGGGGCACACACAGCTCTACCCTCCAACACATGGAAACAGTCAGCTACATCTGTTGCCTGAGGCAACTGCCTCACCCTGCTTAATGATAGGGCCGGCCCTGCTTTCCATTTTGTGTACCGCTGATAGGGAAGCTGAGGCCCAGGGGCCAAACGCAGCCCTCCAAGCCTCTCTATCTCGCCCTTGGGTCTTTCCAGACCACACACCCTCCCGAGCCACATTGCTCACCTCCTTGCTTTGCAACCCCTTGACTTTGCCTGGCTGGAATTTGTCCTTGAACTCTGATAACACTCACCAGGATAAGGAGAGCATAAAAACTAGCCCACGGTACTAAATAACATCAACCGCAGTTGCTCTGACAACTTTTGCATCTGGCCGCCTTCTACCCCTGACATCCGGCCCTTTGAAGGTTTCCCAGAGGAGAATGTGGCCCTCAGCGTGGAAAAAAAGTTCCCTATGCCCGGGACCTATGGATTCATCTTCAGGTGGCAGTTGCCTTGGTAGATTATCAGCTCTCTTTGCTAAACCAGAAGTCTTTCTTTCTTTCTTTCTTTCTTTCTTTCTTTCTTTCTTTCTTTCTTTCTTTCCTTCCAGCTCTCCTTTGGAAACATACTCATAAGACTCATAAGACGCATCACCTCCTAAAGCGTAGATTTCTGCCTAATAAAAACGGCAAGTCATTTTGTAGCTGCCTTAGGCTCTAGGAGGGAGGGAAGAAGGGATGAGGGGAGGAAAGGAATTAACACCTGCTGCATGGCATCACAAGGCTACTGTTCCTCATGATACTAACTTGCGGAGGCAGGTGCATAATATCGTATTATGATATTTCCACAAGCAACGTTCTTCAGCAATCCTCCCTCTTCTCTCTCTCTCTCTCTCACACACACACACACAAAACACAACACAACACCTTGGTTGCACCTTTCTCCAAAGAGTGCTCTGAATTTTTCTTCATCGGGTTGGAGTTTTAAACATATGCAAAAAAGAAAAAAAGTAAGCAAAGAAGGAGAAAGAGAAGAAGGAAGGAAGACTATGGAGCAGGGATGGAGAACCCCAGACCTGGAAGCCAGATGTGGCCCTCTGTGCCTCCCTCTGTGGCCCTCAAAACTCTGTCCAGGCCACATCCCTTGCTGCTTTGCACCCTCCTTCTTGAGTGTTTTTGCCTGGCTGTTTTTTCCTTGAACTCTGATAATGCTCCTTTGCGTGCCTGGATGCTTTCCATTTAGCTCAGTATTGTTCCCACTGACCAGCAGCATCTCAAGCAGAGAGGCCTACCTGGAGATGTCGGGGATTGAACCTGGGACCTTCTGCGTTCAAAGCAGATGCAGTGGCACAGAGCTTTGGCCCTTCCCATACTTGCAAGAGTGCTGCTGGGACTGGCCCTGCATGCAATCCTTCTTCTGATTCAGCAGGGCTTGGAAGGAGTCTTTAGAAGCAGGAGAACCCATGCCAAGCAGATTAGACCTGTGGTCTTAGGGAGTGTACAGCAGCTTTATTTGGGATCTCTGTTGCAAGATAAATGTTGCCTTGTCCATCATCTGGTTCATAAAAGGGGCTTTCTCTCCAGTTGCTGAAACATCTACCGTGCTCTATTCGAGCCTAAATCTGTATTACTTTGCACTGTTGTTATGTTTTATAATAGTGAGTTTTACATCTCCCACTTTCTCGGTTAAAGAAATTCAAAGGCTACTGGAGTGGACCTGCCAATGCTTGGACAGCAATGAAGCTAACTGGACATTTGGTCCAAAAGGAACCGCCAAAATGAGACTTGACGCTCTCGTGGCTTCCTCCCAAAGCTCTGTTTTCCTTTGCCAAGCTTTGCTTGAAACGTATCCCAGACTCGATTGTCAAAATCACCAAAAGGCCTCCCGATGAATCTGATCAAATCGTGCCAAACTTCCAAGTCTGTAGGGAAACAGAAGCCCAGACCAGGCACAACATTATTTTTTCAGGGTTCACTGCTGGCTTTGCGCACTGTTCTGCATGAATTCTGCCTGCCACCCACCCACCCCGGCGGGTCATATATTGCCTCCTGGCACCAAGGGAGTGTTTTCCTCACCTCGCTTCTCTTGGACTACCGCTTGTTGAATTTCTACTTCAAAGGTCAGATCGCTAGACCTCATGAAACGAGAGTTCGGGTTTCCATGAGACAATTGCTGAGGTGTTCTGGCAAGTGCAGACGCAAACTCCTAGGTGCTAGGGATGGGTGGGGGAATCTGCTGTTGTCTATGCCATGTTCACTTGGCACACAATCATATGTAGATCCAATCCATTCCTCTTGTTGTGGGTTATAAAATGCATACACACAAAATTGCATTTAGTTGTATGCATTTTATAAGCATTTCATATTCATCTGGGGTCACACGTGTGGTTGGGTAACATAAGCACCAACTCCTTAGGACTGCGGTGTCTTCGTAGTGGTTAAGAGTGGTGGACTCATAATCTGGTGAACCAGGTTTGATTCCCCGCTCCTCCACATGCAGCTGCTGGGTGACCTTGGGCTAGTCACACTTCTCTGAAATCTCTCAGCCTCACTCACCTCACAGAGTGTTTGTTGTGGGGGAGGAAGGGAAAAGGAGATTGTTAGACGCTTTGAGACTCCTTAGGGTAGTGATAAAGCAGGATATCAAATCCAAACTCTTCTTCTTCTTCTGGTATTGTTTAACAGGGAGTTCAGCCCCTACAATACATTGGTGGGGGCCGCCCTGCATTGCATATGAGCACCAAAAGTGTCTGTGTATGTCTGTGCATGTATAACACATGTGCATTTCATCACATACAACTGGTCTAGTTGATGGCACTAAAATTAACAAGGTCAGAAAACGCCACTCCATTGGCTCCATCCTGGCAACACTTCCAAGGTGTAGCAGTGGGGAGGGGCGGCAACATCCCCCAATCCATCATTTTCAGTTCTCCAGGTTTCACAATTTTCCAACCTTAAACCCAGTTCTCTAAATTTCAGCAGCAATTTGCGATTAAAAGAAAAAGAAAACCTTCACAAAAATTCACAGCATTTTCATGGGAATTACTCCTGGTATTTTTGTATGCAGGTTTTACATACACATTTCTGCAAGCAATTCCCCCCTAATATAATGTAACTCTTTGTATGCTATTTTCACACCTTTCCCATAGTATGTACATGTTTGTACGGTACATGCTATTTGGCTAGAGAACGGCCTTGCAAAATTCAGAGAAGCGAAAATTCAAAGGATGGCTGTGTTTCGGTTCACATCTTGTTTTGAAAAGGGCAGATTTGGAATGTTCACCTTTAAACATGAACTGAATCGACTTTCTTCCCCCCTTCCTGATCCCATAGAATGGCATGCAATTGGAGTGTGCCCGTAAGTGAAAAGATTACACAAGTTGCTTCCAAATGAGTGAGGATTCATCCTGATTTGTTTGCAGGGAAGGGAGTTTAAATCAAGCTTTATCGGACACTTTTCAGTGCCTTTTCCCTTTACTTCCCTTATCGCCAAAAAGTCTGATCATGTGGGGAAGCAGGCTTCTTGCTCAGGAGCTCCAAAACAGCTTTAATTGCAGAACCTGAATTCGCTGATATGTGACTGCAGCCCTCTCACAAAGCAGCAGCCTTCTTCTGGAAATACCCACAGACTCCTTCCATTTGAATGGATGAGGAAGAGCTCTCCTGCCTTCTTCAGCACATCAAAGACTGCTAACTGAAGTGTTTCCTGCCTATGCAAATGCTGCCTCTGATCCCTTTTTATATCATAAAACATTTCACAGAAGGAAGACAGTCTTGGGCACCCACAGAAAAATGATAGGCCTCCAAGGAAGTTTAAAGAGGAGGAGTGCCTCTCGTGCAGAGAGAGAAGCGAAATCCCCTCCTTAGGGGGAGACTCAAGGCAAGACCATCCTCGAGGAGCGAGGGAGAACATCAACCAGCTCAGACGCAGGGTGCTAAGAGCAGCGAGTTTTCCAACAAACAAAGACCAAATTGAGAGAAGGGGGAGGAATCTGAAGCAAAAGGTATCTCAATGGCAATCTGAGTTGAAGGGCTCAGTAGGGAACCTCACTAGGAACCTTGACAAATGTGACTCAAATAACTGTGATCTTTAATACACGCTCCCCCGGCAAAGATTACTGAACAATCACTGCCACCCTCCCACTAGGAAAAGTGTTCGCTCTTTTAAAAAAACAAAAACCTCTCATTCAGCTGGGAGGTGGTATGAACACTCCAGGGTGGTTTAAACTGCTTTTTAATGGTGTAAAGTGCCTTAACGCCAGCGTTTACATTTCAAGTGCTTTGCTCTCATGCCCACGCAGCCCTTGCAGGTCTGGTGCAGTGTTTTTCAGAATGTGTTCCAGGAAACTCAGGAGTTCCTTGGAGTTTCTTCCTTTATCTCTACCCCTCCCCTCTCTCACGCACACAAGCACACACACATCCATGCACACATTCTCTGTCTCCCCCCCCCTCCATATTATCAACAAGAAGACAACAGTGGCATTGTAGATAAGTACCACCTAAGGCCGTGTTGTGACTCTAATGCAGGGGTACAGAACCTCAGGCGGGGGGGGGGGGAATGCATCCCTCTGGACTTTTTAGCTGGCCCTCAGAAATCTTCCAACTGGCCCTGCTAACACCCAAAATATTTTTCTTGGTTAGCCTGAGTCCTTCTTCTGGTGGTCATGCAAGAAGATCCAGGAATTTGGAGGGGGTCTTTTACAAAATGGAACTTATTGCAGGTCAGATATTAGACTCATATCCCATGATGACGATGCTGTTATCTGTATTTGATGAAGGAAGTCAACATGTTACAAATAAGGACCTAATAAAGCTCTTACTATTGCTTGACAATACAGTGGTACCTCGGTTTACGAACTTAATCAGTTCTGGAAGTCCATTCTTAAACTGAAACCATTCTTAAACTGAGGCGCGCTTTCCCTAATGAGGCCTCCTGCCGCTGGTGCCTTTCCACCGTTTGGATTCCGTTCTTAGACCAAGGTAAAGTTCTCAAACCGGGACACTACTTCCGGTTTTGCGGAGTTTGTAAACCGAATTGTTCTTAAACTGGACTGTTCTTAAACCAAGGTACCACTGTACCTAGAAGGTGGAAGAATTTAGGAGACCATTTGCTATTTGAAAGGTACCAGCAAACAATTGCATGGAAAAGCTGGCCCAAGAGGTGAAAGGCGGGAACAATTTTTTAAAGACAGAAGGAAAGCTTCAGACGGCATGGTATCTCTTTATTAAATATGTAGCCCAATGGGAAATCAGACACCACTGGGCTGGCTCACAAAGGGCAGGTCTTTGCTCCTCTCTGAGCAGAATGGAAATGAACATAGGTGTCCAAGGCTGACATTAAATGAAATCTTAGCATGTTTAAGGGTGTGTGTTCAATATACAAAGCCACTTTGGCCTTAAGGAGGAGGTGGGGTTGTGGGCTTCACAGCACCTCCACGTGCCCAGGGGGTGAGAAGCCAGCCCCTGCATGATTGGGGGATTCCCGGCTGCGTCACCCCCTGGCTGACCAATTGGGTTGTTCTGGGGGTGTGGCCTGCCCCTTAATGGCACGATGCAGCCGGGGATCTCCTTCTTTGTCCGCCTGCCAGCTGCTCCGGTTTTCCCACCCTCCTGCCCTCTAAGGTTTGCTCTCTTTGACCTTGCTATGGACCTTGGTCGGTCACCGTTGAGGGGCCTGGTAGGAATTTTTCCACTTGGCAAATTGGCACCAGCAACTTGGTTTTCGCCTACCTCATAGCAAATCACCACAACTTCCTGGGTATTGGTGGTTAGGCACTGGAATAGTTCTGTAGATGGAAAGAGGGGAGGTAGCGCCATCACCTGCCCCGTATATTGAAGGGTAGTCCATTAAAGGATTCCAGGGGGCGTAGCCCTGTCCGAAGCCTAGGGAGGTTAGGGCCTAAGGCACGCCCCCTATCGGTGACCCCGGGGGAGCTCTTAGTTGATGTGCATCAGCAGGACTCCCCCTACTGGTGGTTAACCCTTCCAGGACTTCAAGGGGACGGGCTGGAGTCAGATATAGACAGTTAGGCCCAATGCCTAAGCCAATACCACTCTTCACCTGTAACCAATAAAGTTGTGGCCTTTTTTTAGCCCATTAACCTTAATAATTGTGTCGTGTGTCATTATTCTACCTGGGGGGGGGGGTCGGGAACTCGCCACGCAACAGGCTGTGCCATTGCAAACAGGAACTAGGCAGGAAGCATGTAGTTTCTCATACATTGTGGATTTTTGTTGGGATATTTCCTGAGGTCCTTTTGTAGGCACCATAGGAGGTGCACACTGGTACCCAAAGGAACCAAGTTGATGCCTACAGGGCAGGAGAGGAGACTTGGATGGGTGGACTGCCATGCTTTCAAGGTAATCAGTCATTTGGACCACAGTTTTGTGCCTATGCATACAGACAAAAATCAACTTACATCGCTTCAACAAAATGGGCTGGATCAGGGTAGAACTTGCATCTCTCTTTACATCCCAAATACCTCCAAATAATTAGTTATAAGGGGGTCTCCTTTGCCTCCATTTCCAGGGCCTAATTTAGGTCCTTTATCAAAATGATTTAAAACGGCTCTCTCACGAGGAAGCCGTATTTCAAAGCTTTTATTTATCGGCTCTTCCAAAAGTGTGTGTTTTAATGCACATCCTGACTTTTTGCCAAAGCTGTCCGTCGAAACGTTTGAGACTGGAGCGGCCCTTTCCTGGGGAGTTATATTTATGAGATTGTTCATATTAATACAGACCAATTCATCAAAATAAATCTTTCCCAGAGGCTTATAAATCTCTCCCTCAACACCCCCAGCCAGTAGAATTCCCCCAACCAACAGCTACACTCTGGACAGTATCCTTACCTGGTAAACTTCAGCCAAAGTATTGCAAATAGAAATAGTTAGTGTCAGAACTTGGCTGGGGAAACTCAGAATGCTGGTGGGTGGTGGTTTCCTGCTGCAGCTTTTGCTTAACTGTCATGATATTATTATTTTCTTGGAGTTTTATTTTTGATACTAAGTTTTAAAATAGTCCAATAATTCTTTTCCAGTAGTGCAGAAAATATATTTTAAGAACCGAAGAAGAACTCTGGCAGTGGCCCATTTAGTCCAGCATTCTGTTCTCACTGTGGCCAACCAGATTTTATTTATTTTATTCATTTATTAAATTTCTAGACCACTCTTCATCCGAGGATCACAGGGCAGTTTACAATAGAAAAACACAAAAATACCATACCAAAGAAACAAACAAAAATAATAACCCCACCCACCCACCCAGTTTAAGAGACCGGATGACTCTGGGAAGTCTGCAAACTGAGCATGAACACAACAACATTCCCTGCCCCCTCCTGTGGTTTCCAGCAACTGGTGTCAGAAGTGTTGTCTCCAACACAATCTCTGGTTCTTTGTGGTTGAGTCTTCTTCCCCCTCCTTGCTGTAGTATTGGCACTGGACTGTCTCCTGGCCTTCCTTCTGCATCCAGCTTTGGACCTTGACTATTCTGTGTGCTTGAGCCTCTGGCTTGTTGAAATTATGCTGCTCCTTGAACCCTGCACTCTTGGCTAAGTGTTTTGTTAAAAGGCTCTTTTCCCCTCCTTGGCCTGAAATCCTTGACCAAGGGTGAAGAACCTTCTTGGCTCCACAGGTCAGAACCTTAGTGACCTGTCAGTCACACAATGTCATAATGGTGCTACATGATTGACAGGTGGGTGGTCCAGCTGGGTGAAAATATCACTCCAAGCTGCTCTGAGCTCTGACTGGGCCACTGAGTGGCTGGCCAGTGGTCTGCAGGACAGAAAGCCTCATTGATTTGTTCCATAACATTCAGTGGGAGCTGAGACAGAATGCAGGCTGGGGCGTTGTCCCTACTACCTTTCTACAAGTGTACCTTCAGCCTGCTCCACCAATAACTACCGTATGTTATCACTAAGGCTGAACCTAGCCTGAAAACCGGTGCTAACCAAGTATTAAGTGGGTTTGAACCCTTGCTGTCTTTAAATGAGGTGCTGGTAAACATTGTTTAAAGAATTAAACACTAAAGAAATCAATCATGATTCAATTTCTTCTTATTATTATTTTTAGTGTGCATTTGATGATGAATGACAAAATGTACTTTCACAAGCGATTGAAGCATATAACCAAAAAAAGCACAATACATTCCCTCTTTTCCTTAATGGCATAGGCTAAATTATCCATTACATGCGGAGGCAGCATAAAAGCCATTCTGAACATCGAGCGGTGGATCAAAGAGAGGGGCGATAACTTGTCCACAGGAGAAAGCCACGCCTCTCAAAGTCTGAGAACAAGGATAAGCAGTCTGCATTTTAACTACCTCTCCTGGACTTAAAACAGTCTGCAAAGTCTCCTACTGCGGCGAGTGTCAAATACTAGCTACAAAGATCTTCTTTGCCCACTTTGCTTTTCTATTACAAATGACATTTTCCTCACCAGTTTCAGGTGAATTGAAGTGAGCTGTGTGTTTTTTTTAAAGAAGAAGAAGGAAAGAAAGAAGCAAATTAAATTCTGCTCAGCTCTTCCTGGAACAGAAAGTAGAGAGAATGGATTTCCAGAACATTCTGTGGTACCTCAAAACTTACTTAGCCCTGTCCAGCCCGTTAGAGCTCTAGTTCCCAGAGCAGTTTAATAGTCAATCCCTCTTTCCAAGAAACTCTGGGAATTATAGCTCTGTGAGAAGAATAGGAAATCTCCATTAACTTATCCAACTACAGTTAATGGCATTCTTAGGGAGAAGCCATGACTGTTTGAAGTAGTATGATACTGCTTTAAATAAATAGTGCAAATGAGGCCTGATTGACAGGTGGCACAATGCCCCTCCTGAAATGTCTGCCCTTCTCTGCTTCCTTGGTCAGCAGAGCCACACCCTCTCTCTTCTTGCACATCGCTAGGCCTCCGGAAGCCCAAGCTCCTCACTCCACCACCTGACCATGCCAGGAAACAAGGGTTGGAAGAACACTGTCTCCAGGTCATGCCCCAGACCAGTCCAAATGGATGAGGTGTGGAGGTGGAGGAGCCTCTCATCTCAGAGCAGGTGAGCAAACTCAAGTGACTCATCAGGGGTATGGCAGTAATGGGGCTGGGGCTGGGGAGAGCAGCCTGAGAGATTTCCAGGGCCAAAACGTTGAAAGCTCTGGCCTGATCGCTTTTGACAAGCTCATTGCGGCCCTCTCTCAATTGGAACCATTTGTGGTGCTGTATTAACGCAATGAAACCTATCCCCCAGCAAAAACAGAACCCGAAAGGTTGACACAAGAGCTGAAGGCCAAGTGAAACCAGATCTGTTTGGCGATCTCTTAAAGAAGATGGAAAGCTAATAAAACACAGCTTTTCCTTTTCTTTCTCTCCCCCCTCCCTTTTATGCCACATATTGACCATCATTCTCCACCAGGTAGAAGAGAATAACGATGTCAATCCAAAACTAATTGACTCCATCCCTTTCCGCTCTGTCATGGGGGGCATTTTTCTCCGAGGGTCAGGATGTGTTAGAAAACAACTATTTCATGACCCGCCTCTAAATGTTCTGCATTCCCCCTCACTCCAATATACGGAGAGGAGGCTGATATTTAATGAACAGAGTCTGAGCAGCAGTTCTGTTGGATTTCAGCCAATTTGGGGGTGTTGACTGACCTCACTGATTCCGATTAGGCTGTGTCTCTGGAATTGCCATTACTGCGGCCCTTACAAAATCTCCATTACCCTGGATATCTGTTTAAAACTTGATCTCGTACTACCTCTTGGTGTAATTCCTGCATGGGAGTATGTCCCCAGGGGATGCTTCTCATTACTGCTGGTGGTAATCTTATGGTTTGGGTGCTGGGTGAGATTATAACTCCTGTAACTGGCAGCATACATCTGATATATATTATGAGAGCAGCATGGCATTCCTGCAAAGTATACAAGAATCCCAAACATTATGCTGTACTCGTGTGTGTGTGTGTGTGTGTGTGTATTACAACCTGGTAGAACGTCTACCTAAGTCAGTTTGGTTTGGTGATTAGAGTGCCAGATTAGGACTTGGAAGACCAGAGTTCAAATGCCCACTGAGCCATGAAGCTCACTAGGTGACCTTGGTCCAGTCACTGCCTCTCAGCCTGACCTACCTCACAGGGTTGTTGTGGAGAAAAAGGAGGGAGTGCAGTGCAGTGCAGTGCAATAAAATAAATCCACCATTTTCTTACAAGTAAAACTGGAAAACACACCTTGGTTAAATTTTAGTAGGGCTTCCAAGGCCACAAAAAATGACATTAAGATGCATCCCACCAGCTGCCAATTGCTCTCCTTCAGCCAAAATGGACTCTTGGTGACAAATTTTTGAAAAACCAGTCATGGCACTACAAACCGGATAGAGCAAAAATCAGCCTGCTGCTCTGAGCTATCTGGAACTCTGCAGCAAATACTTTTAAAACTCGCATTCCTCTTGCTTTCAAACATGTGCCTCAAAGCTTGTTGTAATTTAGCTTCTACACACCTCAGGAGGGGGGGGGGTCACACAGTGTTGGGGGAGATCGCTTCATTCTTTTGAATTTCTTTTCCTTTCTTTCTGTTTTTTTTAATGGCCTAACTTCTAAAGGAGCAGGTGGAAAGCAGGCTAAACAGACCTCCAAGGTCAACATGGCAGAATTTCAGAGTCCAGTTAACTCATTAAGTTTAAGTGGAAAATAGGGGATGAAAGCTTCGTTTAGGAAGAATTAAGGAAATACCTAGGAATGGGTTTACACAGTGAAATATTTTCTCTCAAAGCCAAAAGGTTAGCAGGTTGGTCTCTCCCAGCTGTGACTGATTAAATGTGTTTGAGGGGACAGGTGGCTTTAGGAAATGTAATACTTAAAGAGCTTTTAAAATATTTTCGGCACTTTGGCCAGGTTATTGGATTCATTCTTGCCAACTCAGCAAGACGGTGTCTTGAAAAGCACCACCACGCAGCACTCATAGCTGCTGTGCTTTCTCAAAACGATCTCCTTATCAAAAATCTACAGTGCCTAGGTCAGTGCCAAGGCATGGCAAATCTGACTGCTGCTTACTAACATTTATGGAAGCATTTACCATTCACAACAGTTTAACTTGGAATGGGGAAGAATTTTGGTTTGGCTTACCTTTTTACTGTGACCTTAAAGGTAAAGGTAAAGGTACCCCTGCCCGTACGGGCCACTCTTGACAGACTCTAGGGTTGTGCGCCCATCTCACTTAAGAGGCCGAGGGCCAGCGCTGTCCGGAGACACTTCCGGGTCACGTGGCCAGCGTGACATCGCTGCTCTGGAGAGCCAGCGCAGCACACGGAAACGCCGTTTACCTTCCCGCCAGTAAGCGGTCCCTATTTATCTACTTGCACCCGAGGGTGCTTTCAAACTGCTAGGTTGGCAGGCGCTGGGACCGAGCAACGGGAGCGCACCCCGCCGCGGGGATTCGAACCGCCAACCTTTCGATCGGCAAGCCCTAGGCGCTGAGGCTTTTACCCACAGGGCCACCTGCGTCCTTACCTAATCCCAAAAGCAATACATGGGAACTGAAACACATCTGTCCATCAAAATTCACACTTCTCCTGACTCTGAGATACAATTCAAGCAAATAAATGAATACAATAATGTGTCTATTAGGGAAAGGTGTGCATTTTTATAAGTGAAAATAGCGTAGAAAAATACATTTTATTAGGGGAAATTGCTTACAAAAATTTGCACATTATTAATCTTGTTTATAAAACCCAATTAAAAAGAAGAAGGAATGTGCACTAAAATGCTGGCAGATGTTGCAAGGGTTTGTTTCTTTTTACAATGAGATGGGGAGAGAAACCGAAATTGACGGTTTCACCCATCCCTAAGTTTAACTGTTTGGAAGGGTTGGTTCTGCTGACTTAGGCATAGGTTCATGGCAGTAAGTCCAACAGGCAATAAAGGAAGCCCATTTCCAAGTAGGGCTGAAGCGAATCTGCTCCCATTAAGCCAGGTAAAGGTAAAGGGACCCCTGACCTGGTCTCGTCGTGGCCGACTCTGGGGTTGCGGCGCTCATCTCGCTTTATTGGCCAAGGGAGCCGGCGTACACCTTCAGGGTCATGTGGCCAGCATGACTAAGGCGCTTCTGGCGACCCAGAGCAGTGCATGGAAACACCATTTACCCTCCCGCTGGAGCAGTACCTATTTATCTACTTGCACTTTGACGTGCTTTCGAACTGCTAGGTTGGCAGGAGCAGGGACCAAGCAATGGGAGCTCACCCCATCGTGGGGATTCGAACCACCGACCTTCTGATTGGCAAGCCCTAGGCTCTGTGGTTTAACCCACAGCGCCACCTGCATCCCAGGTAGCCTTTCAATATTTGCTATCCTCATCTAACAGCTCCTGCAATTCAATTTCAATATTTGATAATGATACTTGACAGCCAACATGTGATGCTTCTGAAGTTTATTGATTGTTTGGCGTGACCCCAGCTAATTGATTTACGAACCACAATTAGCTTTTAGCTCTTTACTGCCGTTACTGCCGTCCGGCGCGCTTCCCTCAGCTGCGCCACTTAGCTCCGTCGTCCAGTCACGCCCAGCAGAGTTGAACACAGCGGGAAGGCTATCACGTCCTTTGACAAACACACGCAGTCAGGTTTGTCTATTTACAGTTGTTTATTCCGACATTTCTCAGAAATTTCCAGGACTCACAGCAGCCATTACAGACTACGTCTTTCCCCCTCGCAGCACAGAGAGGAACAGAAACTCCTCCCAGCTCCTCCCAGCTTCTAAAGCTGACGTCAGAATGTTGAGGCATCATGGGAACTTCTTAACCTGTTAAGTTCCAACCCTCACACCCCCTCTTGACGAAACCATTCTGACAAGACCTTTTTTTGAGTTCAACACCTTTCCCTTTGCCTTGTGCCCCTTCCCGGCATCTTTCCCAGGCACCTGTTGAACCCCTTCAACACTCCCAGAATCACACTGTGCGACACTTTTCCACGCACCTGTGACCTGATACCCTACTGACCCATTAGGGCCAGCAGTTGTGTCTTCTCCGTCAGACTCTCCCCCCTCTGACTTGACACCCTGTTTGTGAGCTTTCTCCATTATCGGAGATGAAGCCTCACACCTGGACACTCCTTTAACAACCCTTGGAGATGCCCAAACCTGCCCTGAACCCTGACCCTGGACTTGGTCCCCATCACCGGGTTCTGAACCCTGATTCTGGACCTGATCCCCATCACCGGGCTCAGCCACAGCCTCCCTTCTCCCTTGAGAAGACTTTGCACCCGTCACCTGGTGACGTATTTCCTTTTCCTTGAAAAACTCCTCCAGAGCAGACCCAGTAAACTGTGACCCTCGGTCGCTCTTGAACCCTTGCACCTTGGTGGATGACCTTAGTTCCACCTCCGCAACCCAATCCTGGATCAGTTGCGCTGCCTCCCCCTGTGATTTGAGAGAGAGACACCAGCCAACCTGGCTGTGGTCATCTGTCAGCGATGGCACATACCTGGCCTCACCCAGACTCTCACACCTCATGGGTCCTGACAGATCTGTGTTAACAAGCTCAAAAGCTTCTTTGGCTACCCTCCCAAACCCGGGAAAACCAAGTACCTGTGCACCTTTGCATGCCCTGCACCCTTGGGACCTCCCACATTTCCGGAGTTTGTACCCTTTTGTGCACCTGTGCAACTTTGCACATGACTGGGAACCTTAGCATACTGCACCTGTGCTTTTCCAGCATTCCCACCACCCTCCAGAGGTGTCTCCAGAACAAAGAAATTATCCTTGCTCTTCGCCATGTTGACCTGTTGTCGCCCCCCCTCTGAAAATGGAACAGGTATCATTTTCAAAGCAAATTTTTGAACCCCTGCTTCGTTAGAGCAGATACAGATAAAAGACAACTATTCAGTCCCGGCACAACGTAGACCTCTTGCTCCTCCTGTAAAGGAGAGAAAAACACGTTAGCCACATCACAGACTGATTTTGTGCTCCGTCTGCGAACATAACAATTGTTCCTGTTGAAACAGCCCTGCAGTTCCGCATTCCGCCTGCAGGCTTGCCTATCAGGTGCTGCCTGATAGTAGAATCCAAAACACCCAGCGTGTCACCGTGTCCTGGCTGGAGTTGTTCTTCACAGTTGCCATAGAAGCAGTGATAAGAAACACAACCCTCCCCAGCGTCTGAGACACGTCTTTCCCTTGCGTTCCCACGCTGGCCTGTCTCTCCCAGGCCTGTTGCCATGGAAACCCGACTGGTTCCCATGAGAGTTCAGCTGGTTGACCTTGACAACATCCTGTCTTGCCACTCTGCTCTCCATGGGCAGTAGCGTCGCAAGCGTCCCGTTGCATTACACGTGTAGCAATGACGAACTCCAGTGGAAAAACACTGCCTTGGGCTCCTCCCAGCTGGCCTCCTTCTCCTTCCCTGTCAGATTTGACAGTATTTGGAAGCTGGCATTCAGTAATAATGGTTGCTGGCATGCAATGGCTAGAAGAGATGTAAAACTTATACCTCGCTTTTCTATTAAAAGAAACTCAATGCGGGCTACAATGCAAAACAACAAAGACATACTTCAAAACATAACAATTGCAAGTTCAATATAACAATATCAAGATCAGTAGGAACGTGCCAAGCCATTGATCCATGTAGCTCAGTATTGTCTACAATGACTGGTAACAGCTCCCCAGTCTTTCAGCCAGGGAATTTTCCCCAGCCCTACCTGGAGACGGAACCTGGGATGTTGTAGATGTTCTACTACTGAACTACAGCCCTTCCCTGATAATGCCTCCCAGTGGCTGGTCCTCTTGCTGTCCCCAGCAGTCTAGTTTAAAGGTTGCCAAGTGATTTCACTGGGAGATGCTGACTAGTTGAAGAGGTGACTTTTTGTGGATGTCTGCTCAGAAATAAGCCCCGTGGAGTACAATGAGGCTTACTGTAGCAAGTTTGCACAGGGAACCGGTGTGTGTGTAGATACAATTTGCAATATCTGCATTTTGGGGCCAAATACAGAACTCATAGGGACGCGGGTGGCGCTGTGGGTTAAACCACAGAGCCTAGGATTAAGCCCTCATCACCTACAGGGAAAAGAAGACATGTGGTTGGCTTTTTCCTCCCACTTTTTGAAAAAATTATAGATCATAATGATTTTGAAAACACAAACGGCAGAATTAAGGTAATCTATTACTTAGGGGACGCGGGCGGTGCTGTGGTCTAAACCACAGAGCCTAGGGCTTGCTTATCAGAAGGTCAGCGGTTCAAATCCCCGCAACGGGGTGAGCTCCCGTTGCTCAGTCCCAGCTCCTGCCAACCTAGCAGTTCGAAAGCACCTCAAAGTGCAAGTAGATAAATAGGTACCGCTCTGGTGGGAAGGTAAACGGCATTTCCGTGCGCTGCTCTGGTTCGCCAGAAGCGGCTTAGTCATGCTGGCCACATGACCCAGAAGCTGTACGCTGCCTCCCTCGGCCAATAAAGCAAGATGAGCGCCGCAACCCCAGAGTCGATCACGACTGGACCTAATGGTCAGGGGTCCCTTTACCTTTACCTTACAGATCACATGGCATACACTCTATGCATAGTTCCCTGTGCAAGCATTTTATTGTATGAATAAAGAGTAAGCACATGCTGAAGACAGGGCCTGTGTGTGTCTCCTTCTCCTTCCACAGCATGCATTGAGGGAAAAGACTGCAGGCAACATTCTGACGGAGCATGGCAGCAGTGCATACATCCAGCTTTGCCACACATAGCATAATTAGAAATTACACATCTTAATTAGAGATGTGAAAGACATTTCTGCAGAATAATAACCCAATCCAATGCTCCTGAACTGGCAGGTTGGGATACAACTCCCAGCTGGGTGATGCACTTCTGTGGATTTTGCAATGCATTTTCTGTTTTTCAAGATGTGCACACAAAAATTTGCATTTTACGGAAAAGCAATCTTTTTGCAATAGCCTTAACTGGTATGGAATACCATCATTTCTTTTTTTGCTGGTACCCAGGACACTTTGATCAGGATACGAGTACAGGCACCTCATTTTTACACACACCCTGCCAAAACAAAACAAAAAAGCACATATAAAATATTAATTTTACTGGTGAATGTATTGAAAAGTTCAGTGTCTAAATTAGCACCCCAAAACACCGTCAAGGAGACTCTCAAGTAAAGACTCCAACAATAACTTGAGTATAAGAACAAACCCCAAAGTCTTGTCTGTCTTAAGCTACCCCTTTATTGGTGATACTGGTGCTCTAACCTCAGAATGTGCACAGATATTTTTCTCACAGAGGGATTCCCGGCCCCCCTCCACCCACTGGAAACTTTCACAGCGCTGGATTACATTTTGATTTACGAGATTTTGCTAAGATGTGAATTAGCTTTCCTTACCTTTCGTAAAGCTATGCTTTACCACTCTGCACTGTTAAGGCAAAGGAACTGATTCTCCATGAAAGGGAGCCACACATCATCACACAAAAGTTGGGCTCATTGAGTTTCTCGGAAACCGCTTTAAATCTCTCATAGGCTTATAAAACCATAGAAACGCAAGGAATTGTGGATCTTTTGTGCTGAGTTGCATTACTTTGATTGAGCATGGGGTTTTTTTTAAAAAAATAAGTTTGCTTCACTACCATTAAAAAAAGAGAGACAAAAATAGTCAGAAACAAATTTGCAGAGAGTAGGCTTACGTCAGCAACATATGCGTGAAAACTAGAGTAATATAGAGAAGACTTTAAGCCTGTGGTGAAATAATCCTCTGGAAGCTGTTTGTCTTACATGTTGATTGCATGCAGACACAAGGAGTTGCTGCTTGAGGCCATACTGTACCATGAGTTATGTATTACTTAAGTTGTGCAAATATTCTGCACGCCACATGGGTAATTGTTGCATGTGTGTCTTTTATCAAATTGCTAAAATATATGGAAATTCCACCATAAACACAAGACTCCAAATTATATAAATACTTATATTGAACTCTGAGCCACATAATTATTTGACCTGTCCACATTCACACTGCTACATGGGTTTTGTAGTCTATTTCAAGCTTGCAGGGCGATATTACATTTGGAGAATACATGTGACAAGTGGGACCTGTAGCAAAATGTTGCATCGTGTACCTCAAACCCCTAAAGGAGTTCTCCTGTTCCAGGTTCCAGCCAGTTGGCTATGTCCTCCTCTTGGTTATTATAAGCTGCAAGAGGATCAAGCAGCCTCATTCATTATCCCCCCCCCCCCATTTCCCATTTCCAGTTGACACTCAACTTTCCATGGGACCTGGAGGCCACTGAGCATGCTCAGTCTTCCTTGTGACAACTCAACCCCCTGGCTGAGCATTCTGACTGGCCAGAGGCCCCTCATGACCATTCCACCACTATATAGCAGGAAACCTGTACTAAAAGGCCTGCAAACAACTGGAATTGGCTCTCCAGTCCTACCTGGAGATACCATGGTTTCAACCAGGGACCATCTGCATGGAATGGTTGTATGAATGAAGTGTGCAGGATCTATCAGAATGGACATGCATAGCAGGGTTAATAGAATCCTGGGGTCCCTCTAGACTTCTGCTTGCATTTGTTCACGAGTTTATCCTGCCACATCAAACTGAGGCAATAATAGTGCATTAATAGAGGATTTATTAGGGACGCGGGTGGCACTGTGGGTTAAACCACAGAGCCTAGGACTTGCCGATCAGAAGGTCGGTGGTTCGAATCCCTGCAACGGGGTGAGCTCCTGTTGCTTGGTCCCAGCTCCTGCCAACCTAGCAGTTCGAAAGCATGTAGATAAATAGGTACTGCTCCGGCGGGAAGGTAAACGGCGTTTCTGTGTGCTGCTCTGGTTCACCAGAAGCGGCTTAGTCATGCTCACCATATGATCCGGAAGCTGTACGCCAGCTCCCTCAGCCAATAAAGCGAGATGAGCGCCGCAACCCCAGAGTCGGCCACAACTGGACCTAATGGTCAGGGGTCCCTTTACCTAGAGGATTTATACCGTACCATCTACATACCATTCTGCCTTGTTAGTTGTTCTGTGATGGTTCTCTGATGTTACCACATTATGTTCATCTGGAGAGTCACTCTTGCACTACAGAACAAAAGCAGGACAATAAAGAAGTGAAGCAACAGAACACATGAGGCAGGAAAAGATGCAGAATCTCACCAGGAAGCTATGTGAAATAGGCCACTTAGAGATGAAGCAGGATGCCAACCCCCAATACCATCATGAACAAAAGAATCATAATGAATGCACAATGAAATGGGCATCTGTATGTGGTCTCTTTTATTTTTTAAAAAAGTTGATCCAGTCTGCATCATGGCATTTGAAGCAGTCAGCTCCTCTGCGATCTGCACGACTCTTGCCATTTGGGCTTAATGGTTCTTCTGCTGGGTAGCTGCCCATGACTTCGAGTGCAACTTCCTTCCCAAATGCTTGCAAATGTGTCCAAACCCCGTTTTTGTTGCTGTTAATTCTCTGCTCCTTTCCATGCCCCCGCCTCTTAGTTGTAGCATGAGTAATCTAATTTCTCTGCACAACGCGTTGCTGTTTGATAGACAGGTTGCCAAGGGACATTTCATGTGTCAGCATCAGTGAAAATGACTTTTGAAGAAAGCTCACACCCTATCACTAGCGTGGAATCCAAATTGCCATAGAGCTTCTGCAGCCATGAGTACTCCGCGCTTCGCTCCCAGATAATGTATTCCATTGCCTCTGGCAGAGAAAAAATCAGTGAGAATCTCTATTGAATACTGATATCAGCTGGGAAGCAGAATGCAGGGAGGGAATCCATAATTAGGAATATTCAGATGTTGTACAATCACTTTTATTAGTACCTTGAACAACAATATAGGAGTGCAGATCTGAACATTAGGGATGTATAGAGGCATCGTTTTACGTTCCATCCTGTGGCAGAACTGTTTCCATTCCACTGCAGTTCACCCTCCACCCAAAGCTATATCATTTGTCTTTTGCATGATTAACTATATGGTCATTATATTATTCCACCCCATTTCATTTCAATGCAAAGGAATAGAGGGGATGCTCATCAAATTTGCAGATTACATCAAACTTGGAAGCATTAGCAAATATCACAGAAGTTAGAATCAGGATTCAAGATAGCCTTAATAGAGTAGATAACTTGGCCAAAAGTAATAGAATTAATTTCCACAGGGTTAAATGTAAGGTTCTACACTTAGGTAGAAGTGTGAGGAAGTGTATCCCTACAAATTGAGGGATAACCAGATGCACAAATATAGGATGGGGGACACCTGGCTTGACCGCATTACACGTGAGAAGGATCTTAGTAGACCACAAGCTTAGCATGAGTCAACAGTGTGATGCAGCAGGAAAAATAGCTAATGCCATTCTAGGCTGCATCTACAGAAATATAGTGTCCAGATCAAGGGAATTATTAGTTCTAGTCTATTCTGTCTTGGTCAGACCCTCCCAACCCCATAGTACTGTGCTGGGTACCACAGTTTAAGAAGGCTATTGAGCTGGAACATGTGCAGAGGAGGGCAACCAAAATGATCAAGGGTCTGGAAACCAAGCCTTATGAGGAACATTTGAAGAAGTTGGCTATGTTTAACCTGGACAAGAGAAAACTGAGAGGTGATATGATAGCCATCTTCAAATAACTGAACCGCTGTCACATGGGAAAGGGAGCAAGCTTGTTTTCTGCTACACAAAAGGGGAGAACTCAAATGGCAAAAACGACGATTCCAACACAATATTAAGAAGAACTTTTTGAAGGTAAAAGCTGTTCAGCAATGGAACAGACCACCTGAGAAGGTGGTGGACTCTCCTTCATTGGAGGCTTCTAAGCAGAGGTGGGATGGCCATCTGTCAGGGATTATTTAGCTGTGATTCCTGCATTGCAGCGGGTTAGATTAGATGACCCTTTGGGGCCCTTCCAGCCCTACAATTCTAGGATTCTATACATGCTTTAATCCCCTCATCTCTCTTCTGGCAGATGATTCCCACTTGCTCCCCCGTTTTCCACAGAAGTGCAAGAACGAGCTCTGCGTCCACACCCTGCTGCTATTCATCCAGGTCTGTAAGTGTAAGTCTTTCCAAAGCGATGAAGTGACTCTTTTTTATGAAAGGGGGCATACTGTTACACTTCACTGTCGACATCTGCCATTCAGCAAGCACCACCCTATAAAAGAGACCTAAAATGTTCTGTTCCTCAATTAAAGTATAAAAGCAGAGCTGTTTGGGGAGGTTTACAAGGTGGTTATTTCTATTTACCTGACAGATTTCTGCCCTGGTTTGCAGCGCAGTGCCAGATTTCATTGTTTAACTGGGAACAATTGTTTTGTGGGACTGGTATCTATGGAGAAGCAAGATATGTGCACTACATCACTGCTAAAGGTCTTCCCACTCCACCCCTCCACCCCCAAAGCAGATACAGAATCCGCAATCTCACAAGTAATAGAATAAACGGCTCATGGATGGTCTTTGTCGAAAGCCATTTTCTCCACATTGCAATCAGTGAGAGATGATACAGCATCCGCAAGGGTCTTGTTCTGAAGGTTTTAGAGAGAGACCAGAGGCATGTGGGAAGCAGAAGAGAATGTGCAGTGCCATATCCCGCACCTGCCTATTTCAGCGTTCAGCTGAACAGGAGTTCATTTTCCTCTGGTCTGCAAAGACCTCTAGAAGAAATAAAAGATATCAGCCTGGGTTAAATATTATTTCTCATTTATTTAAAGTGTTTTTACCATCCTCTTCAGCCAAAAAGATTCCCAAAATGGCCTACAGATGCATTTTAAGAACGATTGTTCTTATTATTATTATTACCATCATTATCAACTGAATGTATTGTTGTCCAATAATTTTAGATGCTCTCTAGGCAGCTCACAAACATAAAATGATAAAACACCATTTAGAACCCTCAGGGTTGCCAACTAACAGACACGACATGAAAGGGAAAAGGTATGTGGAGGGAGGAGAGCTGAAGGGAAGGCTAAGAAGGTGTCCTCATTTCATGTTCAGAAATCTGGCTGGACTGGCAATTGAATCTTACTTCAATGGGGATGGGCAATGGGGATGGGCAACATCCTCCACTAGCTTAGGCTAGCTTGGGGGATGTGGGGGAGCTCTGATGCCTCCCCTAGAGTCAAACACTTGAGGCAGCTGTCTTACTCTGTCTAATGGTAGGGCCTGCCCTGTGTCACAGCCAAGTCTGGTTCAAAGATCAAGAACCATACAAATTGAGATATAGAGCCCATCAACAGTTTACCCTATGGCAATATTTTTATGAACACTTTAGTATATGTATTAGTGTAAACATTACCTGGTGTGTGTGTTTTTTTAAGGTAAAAAGGTAAAGTCCAGTCAAATTTGACTGTGGGTGCGGTGCTCATCTCTGCTTTCAGGCCAAGGGAGCTGGCATTTGTCCACAGACAGCTTTCCAGGTCATGTGGCCAGCATGACTGAACCACTACTGGCACATGGGACATTGTGACGAGTGCCAGAGCGCACGGAAATGCCGTTTACCTTCCCGCCACAGTGGTACCTATTTATCTACTTGAACTGGAGTGTTTTCAAACTGCTAGGTTGGCAGGAGCTGGGACAGAGCAACAGGAGCTCACCCCGTTGTGGGCATTCGAACTGCCAACCTTACAATTGGCAAGCTCAAGAGGCTTGGTAGTTTAGACCACAGTGCCACCTAAAGTGAGTCTGGGAACTCATTCCAAGCCCCTATGCAGGTCTGAATCCTCCCACACCTGTGTCTTGACCTTACTGATCAGAAGGTTACACCTGTTACACCTGTGCACTGTAGGGTTCACCTCCTTAATGCTAAGGGTGGATAATGAGTCCAGGCTAGAGATGGGCAACTCTGCCAATTTCAGTTTCTCTTTGTTTCTCTTTTTCCCCCAGTCTTCAGTTCTCCACATTTCTATATCAGTTTGCGGGGGTTTTTGGTTTAAAAGTCCTCGTGAAAATGCATCAGCATTGTAGTGCAAATTTCTCCCAATATGCACAACTTTGTATGAAGTTTTTCCTAACGTACACATATTATTATTATTATTATTATTATTATTATTATTATTATTATTATTATTATTATTTTGCAAAGCTGTGTTTCCTAATATAATTCCCCTATGCGTGGCATTTTTATCCACACCTTGCTCCAGTATATGCACTAGTCTACAAGTTATTTGGCTGGAGCAGTGCCTTGCAAAATCCAGAAAAGTGCTCATTTCAAAGGACGGTTGTGTTTCGGTGTGCACGCTGTTGTGAAAAGTGTGAATTAGGTGACTTTGCTTTAAATGCAAATGGAACGGAATTTCTCCCCCATCCCTAATTAATGGGCAACAGGGGACGGGAGCATGCCTTCTCCTCCCTCTGGTCATGGGGAGCGCAGCCACTGAGGATCAAACTGGCTTTTAGCTGCAGAGCCCAATGCCGCACTCTGTTTTCTGAGGCATGCGAGAGGTTGGCCGAAAGAATATCTGGAACTGGAGGAAAGGCGGGAGGCCTCATAATATTATACAACGCATTAGAGACAATACAGCCGCCATGGCATTTCCTCTGCTCTCGTTACTCTTCCATCAAATAGTTAATTTTCTGATTGAAGCTGAGAAGAAACAGCTATTATCCAGGTGCCAATTATTGCTCTTAGCACCATGTGCATTAGAAGCTGATCCTAACAGCCCCCCTATTAAATGATATTGGACTGATAGACATAGGCCATCTAAACATTAGCCCTTTGGAAATCATGGTGCTTTTTGTCTGCCCCTCTCTTTTCTTGCCTCCCCTCCCACCTTTTTGGTCTTTCTTTCTTTCTTTCTTTCTTTCTTTCTTTCTTTCTTTCTTTCTTTCTTTCCAGCCTGAAATGCTGGGCTAAGCCACCACGTTTTAGTCAACGTGATTCTAAGAACAGGCCAGATTATTTGCCCATCCAGCTAAGCATTGTTGACTCTGCCTGGAAGCAGCTCTCCAGAGTCTCAGGTAGACAGCATTTTCCATCGCCTGGTCCCTTTCCTTAACTGGAAATGCTAGCCATTTTTTTTTTTTAATATTTTTATTAAGTTTTCTTTCAAACAGTCAGAAATTTACAGAATAAAGAATGAAGATACAAGAAAAAAGAAATACATAAAAACCAACTTTCCAGAATATTTTTACCATTCCAACCGGACTTCCCCACATCTTCCGAACCCTGCATTCTTTGCAATTAAAACATCAGCAATTTGTTACCTTATTTCATATCTTACTGTATCTTTCAAATACTATGTTTCTAAATTCATGGAAATGCTAGCCATTGGACCTGTGGACCCTCTACATGCCAAGCTCAGGTGCTTGGCCTCTCCATATCCGTACCCAGTGCTATTTTTCAAGAAAAAGAGATGCCGGAACTCACCGTGAATACCTCCCTTGTTGGCTTATAATGGCAATGGCACCCACCTGAGAGGTGCTGGAACTGAGTTCTGGCAAGTTCTGGTTGAAAAAAAGCCCTTTCCATACACTCTCCAACTGTCCCTATATTCCAGGGACAGTGCCGGAATTACAAAATACATCGTGGCTTCTACAGGGAATGGAAAGGTCTTTTGGGGTATTTGGGGTCTGAGTCATTTAGGTTTTTAAACACTTACATGAGCACTAACATTATATTCAAAGTCAGGTTGTTGTTGTTGTTGTTTGTTGTTGCTGCTGCCGCTGTTGCTGTTGTTCCTATTATTGAAAGGCAAGCCCTTCTTCAATATACAGTGGTACCTCAGGTTAAGTACTTAATTCGTTCCGGAGGTCCGTTCTTAACCTGAAACTGTTCTTAACCTGAAGCACCACTTTAGCTAATGGGGCCTCCTGCTGCTGCCGCGCCACCAGAGCATGATTTCTGTTCTCATCCAGAAGCAAAGTTCTTAACCCGAGGTACTATTTCTGGGTTAGCAGAGTCTGTAACCTGAAGCGTATGTAACCTGAAGCATATGTAACCCGAGGTACCACTGTACTCTTTCCACCATTGACTCATTCTGAGTATGCCATGATGGATTGTGTCTTCCTCATCCCCACATCCCTGCCCCGTCTGTTTCTTCATTAGGAATTCTGGGGAGAGGGAAACTGGTTTTTCACAGGAGGGCTGGTTTCACAGAAAGCTCATTGTTGATCTTTGGATGCCTCCGGGCCAACAATCTGTGCTACAAGTTACGCTGCTTCCCCCCCCCCCCCTTTTTCTTTTTTAAAAGAACACACCGAAAAATAGACAAGAATATAATACTGATCCGAGCATCTGTAACTAGCTAATTAGGCCCTTGTGGGCAACGCAGCAGATAGGAAAATGGAAACAAACAAATATATCCTTGTACAATTGTACTTTAAAAGACCATCGTCGCCACAAAGAGGACGCTGGTAAATTTGGGAGTGTTTTGTTCTAAAGGACCTAATTGAGGCTGGCTTCGTGGTTGCTTTTGCATCCCCCCCCCCACAACACACACACCCTTTTTCATCTAGAAACAGAGGATGTTTTTTGCCTCCAAACCTCAGCAACCTGTTAGAAGTTGATAATTAGTATGAGCTGTTAATCTAGTTTGGCTGTGATTAAGCTGCGATTGAACACGAGGGTGGTTCTTGTCAGTGAGCTGTGGGCCTGTAAGCTGGGGGGGATGTTTAACAAGCCGCCAGTTGTCTGGGGCACCCACCGGGCATTGTGGCAACTGATCAGCATTTGTAGCACAGGGTAAGCCAGCGAACAGATCTGAAACTTTGCATCTTGGGCTGGAGGCCGAGCTCATGGGCTGCTGGCAGCGCAGGTGAGGGGCATTCTTGTTGCTTCCATTACTGTGGGATACTAACAAACAGGGTGAGGAAGCTGTGGCCCTCTTGTCAGGAACAGGTCAGCAATAATTCACATAGCGTCAGTGAAGTTAACTCTTTTTTTTCAAGGAAGCAAGGTCTGCTCAGGAGGCCAGGCCTAGTGAGCACAGCAACTCATCCCAGTAGATCTTGCTCCTATGAGGCAGTTGTGAGGATTGAAGATCCCATCCTTCCCACACTTGCCTAAGTCTCCACCTTCCCCTGGTCCTTCCCAAGCAATCTGGGACTCTGCCGTGTGCCTGTCTTTGCTCCTCCCTCTTCATACCTCTTCTGGTTCTGGGAGACCATGGGGGAAAGGAATGGGTCACAGCAGGAGGGGGAGACACCTTGGCTTCTTCACCACCCTGCCTGATCTCTGCCTCTTGGGCTCCCCCCTCCTCTCCAACCTCTGCTCCTGACTCTGATTCTGAACTGCTCTCTGCCACAGTCTCTTCCTGCTCACTAAACCCTGTTACCTCTTCAGCTTCCGACACCACCTGTCCCTCCCAGTCTTCTCTCTCTTTTCCTGTTGACCACTCATTGTCATCCCATAACCAATCCCCTGGCTCTGAGCCTTCTTCCCTTGGAGGTTCCCTAGCTGGAGCCTCCCACCACTCCTCTGCAACCAGCCAGCTTTCCGGGTCATGTGGCCAGCAGGACTAAACCGCTTCTGGTGCAACGGAACACCATGATGGAAACCAGAGCGCACAGAAATGCCATTTATCTTCCCGCTGCAGCGGTACCTATTTATCTACTCGCACTGTGTATGCTTTTGAACTGCTAGGTTGGCAGGAGCTGGGACAGAGCAATGGAAGCTCATTCCATCACAAGGATTCGAACTGCCGACCTTCTGATCAGCAAGCCCAAGAGGCTCAGTGGTTTAGATGTTGAAGGATCTGGTGATACACCCATAATAAAGAGATCGTTCAGATTAACCCCTGATTAATCCGGGGGCACATTTATATGACTGGCAGAAATGTAGATGCCCAAATAAGCACATTCCTGGCACCCAGAGAAGCCCATTCATAAATGGGAAAGGATGCCAGGACAGGAAAAACTGCAAGAATCTTTTTTTTTCTGCAGTTGGAAACAAGCCTCCTGGCAAGAGACTCGAGGAAGTCAAGCTGCTTAGCTTATCAGAAAGAAGGATAAGAGGTGACTTGATTATGGGGTATAAGTACCTTCGCTAAAGGGCCCTTCAAGCAGGAGCGGAAAGCTGCTGATAGCACGAATCAAGGGACAAATTCAAATGAGAAATAAGGCAGGGCTGAAAATCAGCGGGGAGGAACCACAGGAACGGGCTTCAGAGGGGAGGAAGGACGACTTGCTGTCATTTACAGTGCATTTCTCACATCGAGATTATTTGTCCTCCCATAAAATCAGCTTCATCAATCCAGTCATATATAAGCAAGTAAAAAAAAGAAAGCACTTGCTGGGTCAAGTCCATGACTTATCTAGTCCAGGCAAGTCCAACTCCCAAGAGACTGCGATCTACTCCCACTATAAAAAAACTAGTAGTGATCTACCCAAGATGGCGACTAACTGCCCGGGGTTGTTGAGCTTTTGGGGGGCAGGGGCGTAGCTATCTCCTCCGGTACGTGGCCGCCAACATGATCCTCGCGCGGGGGCCGCCACCACCAACACAGTCCTCAAGCGGGGACCACCAACGCTGCAATCCCCTCCCCTTAGGCATGACACCCGGGGCGCACCCCCTGGGAAGAACCAAAGTTGTTGAGCTTTTTGCAGGGAGAGAGGCCTCAGTTTTTCCGCTTTTTGGGGGGGAGTGATCACTTCCTGTCATCCCGTAATCTACCTGGAGCACCCCGGTGATCTACCAGTAGATCACTATCTACCTGTTGGACATTCCTTCTAGTCCAACATCCAGATCTCTCCGTGGCCAACCCGTTTTCTGTGAGAGGCCTGAGCCCAACAGTATTCTGCGCACCACTGCCGTTCAGAAGCATAATACCTCTGAGAGTGAAGAGAGGACATGGCCATTGTGGCTAGTAGCCACTGGTAGCCTTATTTGCCAGGAATTTGCCCAGTCCTCTTATAAAGCCATCCAAGTTGGTGGTCATCACTACTTCTTGAGGGAGCAAATTCCATAATTTAACTCTGCACTGTACTTTCTTTTGCCTGTCCTGGATTGCCCAATGTTCAGTTTCTTTGGGTGTCTATGAGTTCTGATGAGAGAGAAACATTTTTCTCTGTCTATTTTCCTCACACCATGCATGATTTTATAATACTTCTATAACGCACCCTCTCACTCACCTTTGTGCCATATGCATTTCTTCATAGGAAAAATGCTCCGCTATAGGGATGACTTGGATTCACTTAAATGACTGGGTGGGCAGTGGCGGGCAAGAGGCAAGTTGCTCTGCCGCCTGAGGCCACCACCAAACTCTACCTAATGGGTGAGATGGTCCTGACCATCCTTGTCATTCTTTCAGTGTGGACTAAAGACCTCCCTCTTTCAACAAGCTTTTTCCTGGCCTGCGTCTATATTGGAATTGTATTTAACAGTCTTTGGATGTTTCCGTTGTGTGTTTGCCATTCTGCGCTTGTTCACATGGAAGGATGGAATATATATATTAATTTAAATAATTAAATATGTACTCTGAGTGAAGGGGAGGGCCCCAAAATATTGGGGGGGTTGTTTGTTTTTGTTTTGTGAAATTTTAGCTTTTTCATAATAAAATAAGGTAAAAGAAAGTAATTTAAATAAAACCAAAAGCAGAGAGAGAGAAAGAGAAAATGTAGAGTCCTCTCTGAAAGGTAGTTCTTAATCCTTGTCACACAGAGGAAATAGGGACCTGGGAGCTTTCATTTCTTCTCCCAGCCTCTTAGACTGGGAGAACTTCCCTTCCCTGCCTCTCACTCAGGGTCCTTCCACCAAACATCCACCACCTTCCTGTGTTTAATCCCTGTACTCCAATAATGACCCAAAGCAGAGGACACCAAAGAGAAAAAGAGAAAAAGAAGGAGTTGGAATGAAGAAAAAATAAGGAAAAAATGAAACAGTATAATAAAGGAACAGATACAAGGAAGGAAGGAAGGAAGGAAGGAAGGAAGGAAGGAAGGAAGGAAGGAAGGAAGGAAGGAAAAAGGAACACTGATTTTCCGTCCATCAGTTACAAAAAAAGAAATCATTCAAAACATTCACTCTAGTATGGCATCCAACTGTTCTACTTTATCATAAGCAATTTCCCCCCAGTCTTCAGACCTAAATGTCTCAAATTCGTTCATTTGGGGAAACAAAACGTTATGAGAGGTGTTGTATAATAACAAAAACAAACAAAACAAACAACACTTGCTTTTTGCACTGAAAAGGTCTCTAGGCAACTTACAACCTATTTAAGAGCATGCACGCAGGTAAAGCTACGTCATCATAAAAATAAACGGAATCCATTAAAATCCAAAACGGACACCCCACCCCCACAATAGCAGCAGCAAAAAGCTTCATATTTTTAGCCCATGCTGGATATAAACTCAAATAACAGAAGAGAAATACATTGCTTCCATTTCTCCAGGCAAATGTTGAGTGTGCTCCAGATTTGTTTTCAATTACTGTGCATATCCAGTTCAGGTAAAATTGGGTGCCAAATTATTTGCGCTAATGCAACCCTGGAGGAACGAGGCACTGCTTTTTGTGATAGATCCGAGTAGCCACTGGATGGCACCGTGTTGCACTTTGTACCTGAGAGAAAGTTTTAGATGAGAGGAAACACCATCCGCTTCACTCGCCAGATTAATTCAACCTCGCTGAGATTTGGGTCAGTGTGAACTCACCCTTCCTTTAAATAATGTACAGACCTTTCTTAACTTCCTACTTATAACTGCAGCTTGCCACGCAGACAATTTTGGCAAGATGGGTTTTTTATGGATTTACTGAAGCAAACCTATTACTAATCTGAGTGGATTCCTGCTCCTTAACATACACACGCTACCCGCCCATGCACATCTGAATTATTATTTTTTAACACTAGACTGAATTGACATCATACTAGTCTGATAAAATTCACTTTCTCCACCCCGTCTGTCCTGGCACTTTCAGATGATGTATTTGTTGAGTATTTTTCCTGATTTGTTTGCACAGAGATTAGATGATGTTCTCTGCTTACAGAGCAGTGCTGCTTAAAAATAGCAACAGTCTGGAAGTGCCCCTTCTTCCTCGCTCAAAAGTTTGGGCTAGAAAGACTTTCTGGTGCTCAAAATGTTATCTTCTGAAAGTGCTAAAATCCCCTTCATGCTTGCTTTGATCCTGCTAATTCTCAATCTCTCCCCCCTCCATACACTCTTAAATGAAGACGGGGGGGTTAGTAAAGCAAGCAGGGGGGGAACCATCATCTGATGGATAAACTGGGTGATTTTAAAACTACTAAATATGGAGAAAAGGAGCCCTGGTGCTTTTCATAAATAGCCCTTTGTAGTTCTGACACCTTTGGGAAAGCAAAAGTATTGTTACTATTGCTGTTGTTATTATTATTCTTTGCCACTTGTTAACTCGCTTGATGCCCGCTCTGGGGCGCCTGCATCAGAGTTATTGTTTGAAATAGGTTGCTGGGAGTCATTTCAGTCCTGTCTGCTGATGGTGCAGCCTTAAAGAATGCCATGGAAACAGAATCCTGAGAGGCTCACAGGGACCTATAGAGATGATGTCTTTGAGTGCCTGGTGAAGAATTCACAGACCAAACAGAACAAGAAAAACAACATTGGCTGGGTTTTCGTTTTTCTCCCCCTGCCCCACAATCATTTAGAATGCAAATCTCTTTGTTCTTCCTCAGCCTTTCATTCTCCTTGCAGAGGAATCCACAAGATCATCTAGGACGACTTCACCAGACTTCCTTCCTCCAGACTTCCTTTCCATCATTCCAGATGTCACTGCAGGAAAGCACCGATGAGAAGAAGGCGATCCTTTCATCGGCACATGGGCAGCTGCAAACTTGCTACTCTCATTTCAACTTGCACCTAAAAAATATCAGTCTTACAGCACAGATGGAGCTTGTTTATTTATACGGAAATTTATAAGCTGCTTGTTCATAAAAGTTTGCAAGCAGGGAAGAAAACATGCAAACACATAGCAAGTCCATTAAAATCTTCATAAAAGCAATATTAGGCAGCATGCTAAATACCCTCATACCAGAGGCATAGCAGAGATGGGGGGGTGTACATTTTGCCCCTACGACACGGAGCCCTGGCATTTAAGGTGTGGTGGCAGGAAGCTTGGTCTAGTGGGCAGGTGGATGGAGGTAGCAGGCAAGGAGCCTATTGGAGGCTGCCCACAGCTTGGCTCTCTTCATCTACTCTCCAGACTACCAGAGATTGTGCTTGATGAGTCTCCTGGGGGGGTCCAAAAGAAGGCAAATAGGACACCCTTCCACTCAGAGTTCTTCCTCTGGCCTCTGCTCACTTCTTCCCTTCCAGCTTTTTTACATGGCAGGGACTGTTTTTAATAGGCTTGGTGAAGAGCAATCAAATTGTGAAAAACCCATCCTTTTGCTTCCCCAACTCCACCCCCCAAAAAATCACATCGTGATCAAGCCACCTGGTCAGGTGGGATCCTGGCACATCAAACCTATTTGCCCACCCATTTAGCGGCCTCGTGAAGAAAGCAGGTTGCAGCCACGCATCCAAGCAGGCGGCGCTCACACCCTGGTTGCATGCCGAGAGTTGCCCAACTGTTGCAGCGCGGAGAACGTGGCAGTAAACAGAGCCTGCGTCAAGTTCTCCTAGGACACGCTGTACCAGCTGGGCATATGCTGCTTCTTGCTGAAGCTCCTCTTGGCAGGCCATGGAGAGCGAGAGCAGCGAGAAGTGTGATATGAACAGATGAGGCCTGCCTTACAGGGACAGGGGTGCAGGCTAGGGAAGATGGAGAGGAATTTGATCCAGTTCGTGTTCATAGGCAAAGCTGCCTAATCTGACCTCTCCGAAACAATATGTGGACCAAAACACAGCCTTTTTTCGGAATTCGCACATCTCTGAATTTTGCAAGGCAGTTCTCGGGGCATGTCGTGTATACAAAATTGCATATACTGCAGCATGGTTTGCATTAAAATGCATATATTGATGAATTTGGCACACAAAAATGCATTATGCATGGGGAAATCGCTATGCAAAAATGTGCGTATTAGGCAAAATTGCATACAAACATGTGTATAGTACAAGGGTTGGGGACCTCCGGCCTGTGGGCCAAATCTGGCCCAGCACATGTCCCATTTTGGCCCAGAAGACTGTTTTCATGTTTGATGTCAAGTGCGGGGCATGTAGAGATGTAGATCAGATGGACTCAACTTTACAGCTGATCGCTGCAGAAAGCAGCTTTGCCAGTCCTATGTGATCCACCAAGGATTAGGCTGGCAATGCCCCTTGCACTGTTAGTGCCTAACAATCTACCCCTTGCACTGTTAGTGCTATTTGCTTCCTCCCACCCCTGGCACTATATCCTCTTCAGTCTGTAGAACATGCAGCTTTAGAAGTGCCAGATAACATTCGTTCCACATCTATTAGAATTCAGCCTTTCAGTGAGGCAACACTTTGGAACTCCCTGCCTATTGACATTGGGCAGTCACCCTTGCTAATGTGTCTGCCCATTTCCAATAGGCAGAGAGTGTCAGTATGTTGTAGTGGTTTGAGTGTCAGACTAGGACCTGGGAGTATAAGGTAAAGGTAAAGGGACCCCTGACCATTAGGTCCAGTCGTGGCTGACTCTGGGGTTGCGGTGCTCATCTCGCTTTATTGGCCAAGAGAGCCGGCGTACAGCTGCCGGGTCATGTGGCCAGCATGACTAAGCAGCTTCTGGCGAACCAGAGCAGCGCACAGAAACACCGTTTACCTTCCCGCCAGAGCGGTACCTATTTATCTACTTGCACTTTGACGTGCTTTCGAACTGCTAGGTTGGCAGGAGCAGGGACCGAGCAATGGGAACTCACCCTGTCGCGGGGATTCGACCCGCCGGCCTTCTGATCGGCAAGCCCTAGGCTCAGTGGTTTAACCCACAGCACCACCCGTGTCCCTTAGGACCTGGGAGACCAGGGTTCCAATCCCCACTCTGCCATAGAGCTCACTTGGTGACCTTGAGCTGGTCACTGCCTCTCAGCCTAACCTACCTCCCAGGGTTGTGGTGGGTATTAAATAGGGACATGGAGAACCATGTATTCCACTTTGAGCTCCTTGGAGAAAAAAGGTGGGATGTCCATGCAATGAAGGAAATATGTATATTCTGTTTTAGACAAGTGTTTTTTTAAAAAGGGCATGAAAAGCATGTGAGTTCAGCCCCTATATTTGTAGACAAATGACTCCAACCTCAGCAGTAAAGTCCTGACAACAGCCTCACCCAGAACCCTCTGGGTCAGAGGGTCCTCACCCCCGACTTACAGAGCAGGTGCATATAAGTGGTTGGTGAAGCCTCTGCAAATATGTCCCACCGAATCTATTTGGCATTTTCTGTTCTCCAAGACTCATGACATGATCAAACCAGCAAGATATCTTCAGGAAAGAGACTAAAAGCTTAGGCAGGGAGGGAAGGGGAGGAGGGGGTAGAAGATGCTTGCAGGATCTGGCATTGCTTTGGGGGTTTGTTTTCACGATGCAAAATTGGCTGGATCTCCTCGGAATAGGGCGATGGCTCCATAAGAACACTAGATGGCGCTTCTTTGCTAGGAAGGTTGGTCCAGCTTACATAAGATGATTCAGCCATCACTTTTCCAGGATTGTTCAGATCTTGTTGCCCTGAGCACATGCAACCTCTCTCTCTCTCTCTCTCTCTCTCTCTCTCTCTCTCTCTCTCTCTCTCTGTGTGTGTGTATGTGTGTGACAAACACACATGCCACTTACGGTTATGCCACAAACAGCCACAAAATAACCATACTTGGGTATTCGACACTGATTTCCAGTACATTCCAATAGAATACCTGAATTATTGCTTTAAGGCTGACTGTTCAAAAAAGCTTTTTTTGAAAAGAAAAGAAATGACTCACTTCCCAAAGGCAGCTCTATCGCCTTCCCATTTTCTGAATTGCTGCATCAGAAGAAAGAGATTGCGCTTCAAGCTTTTATATATATATATATATATATATTTCCCTCTCCCCTCCTGCCTCTCAAACAGGCCTGTGTAACTTGGATAATTTCAAAATGCCATCTGGTGCCCTCAATCCGTGCACAGATTTTCCTCAGCAATGTCTGTGGGAACTGTACGTACAGATCAAAGCCAAGCTACTGTTCTGAGTGCCTCAGCAGTTTAAGAAGTGAAAGGCATTAAAGCCAGGGAATCTGGAGTCTTTTTTTTTTATCCTGCTGTGTGTGCTTTTTTAAATATATGTGGATATTTAAAAGTAATAATAATAACAATGACTCTCTACAGCCCTTAGAAATGTGTGGAGCTGTGTCAACTTCTTGCTCACAGAAAATGAATGAGAAAATGAGATTAAGGCCCTCTGAAGAATTAAAGTGTACACACACACACCCACACACCCATACTGTATGTTGTAGAGCATAGGAACACCCCATAAAAAAATTGCGTGCCTCATGGTGGCTGGTTCCCAATGTGACCAGTAGGGTGAAAAGCAGGGAGACTAACAGTAGGTGGCGCCAGAGCCAATGGCAGATGAAGCTAGTTCTGATTCTGTCCCCATCCTCCTCCCTGCTGAATTCTACAAGGGCAATACTGAGACTAAAAAGTGGGAAGCTGACAAGAAATGCCCACCCCTAAACTGATATAGCTGATAGGGGCTAGCTAAGGGCAAACAGAGGTTCGGGGGGCAGCACCCTATTCTCCCTGATTGAGTTGCCTCCACTGCATGTGCCTTCCAACTGTCTCGATTCAGCTGGGACAGCCACCGTTTTTTCAGACCCCCAACTCTCTGTTTTCTGTAGCTGTAAAATGGAGTCAATGTCCTCCAAATGGAATAAATGCAATATGGTGAAGATACATGTAATATACAATTGGCTTGCCATTTTGTGTATGGCTTGCCCCACTGCTTTAGTCATCTGTAACCAGGGGTGTTCTTAGGAATTGAGTCCAGTGGTAGTCCTACTCAGTGTACACCTATTGAAAATAATGGACATGGGGAACTTAGGTCCATTAATTTGAATGGGTTTAGTCTACTCTGAGCATAACTTTGCTGACTACAATTCTTTCATGTATATATATTCTATACCACCCTTACCCAAAGACCACAGGGTGGTTTACAATATAAAAATACAAACATAGTACATAAGATAGTAACAAACACAACCAACAACACCCCCACCTCCCCAGCCCAGAGGATCTAAATTTTATGCCTTTTTAGATGCCTTCAGGTCTCCTTCCCCTTTCATTTTTCCGCCTGTGACACATTTTCGCCTGAATTGCAATAGCCCACATGGCATAGACCCAGACCATAATTCCTTGGAGGCAGAGCCTTCCATCACCTGCAGCTTCCAGGAGATGGTTCCATTCCCTGGTCCATCCTATGTGGGTCTATGGACACAAGAGCCTGTTTTCCCTTTTCCTAAGCATCAAGGAGAGACCTATACCACCAGACTCTGTTGGCTCTTCAGGCAGAGCTCAGAGGTGAAATTTCTACAGCTAGAAGCCCCATTATTGCAAAGAAGCCAACAGCACCAGCTCAGTAACTGGCCAGGATGCAGAACTCAGGGAGTGGGGCTGTTGGACCTCCAGTTAACAACTACCTAGCATTCCTATAAAACAGCCAGTTGCTCCAGGAACTTGCTGAGACAACTTGGATGCCTGACCTCAGCTGCAAGTGTGCTGTCCATGGTGCTGAACTCACACCTCTGACTCTTGCCTTGCCTTGCTGTCCACCCTGCCACCCAATCAGGAATTTCTGACCTCCCCTTGCTGGGTCTGTCGCCACACCTCGGTGGTGGGCATACCTGCAGATCCTATTGCCACCACTGACAGCCAGCCTGCCAGACTCTGCCCCTAGTCCCACCCACTCATACATAGGAACGTAACTGTCTTCCTCTCTGAAGTCCACAAACAGGACCCAAGCACAACAGCACTCTGCTCACCTGTAATTGCTGGCAACTGGCATTCTGCCTCCAACAGTGGATGTAAAATGTAGCCATTGCGGCTAGTAGTCATTGACAGACTTACCCTCCATCAGTTTGCCTGCTGTGACTAAGGTAAAGGTAAAGGGACCCCTGACCATTAGGTCCAGTCATGGCCGACTCTGGGGTTGCGGCGCTCATCTCGCTTTATTGGCCAAGGGAGCCGGAGTACAGCTTCCGGGTCATGTGGCCAGCATGACTAAGCCACTTCTGGCGAACCAGAGCAGCGCACGGAAACGCCGTTTACATTCCCGCTGGAGTGGTACCTATTTATCTACTTGCACTTTGAGGTGCTTTTGAACTGCTAGGTGGGCAGGAGCTGGGACTGAGCAACGGGAGCTCACCCTGTCGCGGGGTTTTGAACCGTTGACCTTCTGATCGGCAAGTCCTAGGCTCTGTGGTTTAACCCACAGTGCCACCCATGTGCCCATCTGCTGTGGCATCCTAAATACTGGATTGCAGAAACTGCCAACTTTACTGCCCCTGCTCCTCTGCTTTTTAACCACAGACTTGTACAAAGAAAATTGGCAAACAAAGAATTTCCTGGCATGGAGCTGAATTGATGGGGGAGGAAAGGTCTGCCTTCTTTGTCGCTGTGCACTAGACTGCTGTTAAGAGCACTAGAGCAGAGCTGGGAAGGAAAGGTGGCAACCTCTCTTCAGCACATCTAATATGTGGTCATGAGGCACACTGAGCTTTGGAGAGTTGCCGATCCCGGCTGGGGAAGAGGGATGATTTGTTCCCCTTTTGCTCCCCTCCTGAGTTCAATCTTTTTAGAGTACCCTACTGATCTAGTGTCATTTAGGAGTGAAGAGGAACCATCGTCGCAGAGCACATAGAAAAGACGGATGATGTGTAATGTGCCATCAGACGCTAAGAATGCCGGCATGCCGAAATTGCTTTCAGCAAGATTGTGTGTGTGTCAGCGGGGCCGCCACATGCAATGGAAATGCAGGGTCATACCCTATTAAAAATAAAAGCAGAGAAGTTATTATTTTATTTAATGGAATGGCAACGCTCGCCTCGTCTTCCTAACGGGCTGGGGGAGTTGATTAAAATGCGGGAGAGGAAAGAGAGTGGAACAATTGGGCCATTAAAATGGAGGAAGAGCAAAAAGCCTCCAATTTTCATTAATCCCTTTGGTGACAAATTGTCGAATTTTATTCCTTTGCAAGGGCAAGAACAAAAAGTGTTGTGCAATTTCTGGTTTCACACACACATGCACACACACACACACACACACACACAGAGAGAGAGAGAGAGAGAGAGAGAACAGTGAGTAACCAGTATTTGATAGTGACAGGTATGAGAACATAAGAGGAGCCGTGTTGGTTAGAACACGGTGCTGCAAACACCAAGGTTGCAGGTTCGATCCCTGTGTGAGACGGCTGCCGATTCCCGTATTGCAGGGAGTTGGACTATGACACTCAGGGTCTCTCCCAACTCTATGATTCTGTGAAATGTGGCTGGGTACTCTTGCCTGATCCACCTTCCAGAACATCTCATTTAAGTGGGAGCAGAACTGAGCCCTGGGGGCGTTCCACCTCATCTAGAAGATGTAAATTCCCAAAGACAGAAGAAGTGCACCCCCTCACTCAATTCCTCCTGGAGGAGCATCTTTATCATGCGAAATGACTCCAGGATTGAGGCTTCTCTGAGAAGCTGCTCTTAGACTGCAGATGGAAAACTGGGATTTGCATGGAGTCACAGATGGCACACTCCCCCCCCCCCCCGCCTCCACTATAATTCATAAAACGGCGCCATTTCTGCCATTTCCCTGCGCCTTCTATTCATAGATTGTACTTAGGATAACAGCAGAGATGTGTGTATTGAAAGGGGAGGATTGCAAACTAAAACTGTCCCCTAATGCAGAGTTCCCACCTGAGGAAACTTCTGGGATACCTGCCAACGGCCACACTTCTGGGATACGTGGGTAGGGCCAGAAGCAAAGACCATTGAATGAAAGTGTTACCTTTGAACACCAGGCTAGTTTCTACATGCACTGGCCCAGGCCTCTGTCCTCCATCCAGGAGAGCATGAGGTCAAGGACACCTTCCTGCCTGGCCAATGCACACAAAGAGGGGGTGGAGCAAGGCAGGTGAGGGGTGTGGCCTGCAGGGAAGGGGCGTGGCTGGAAAGAGGTGTGGGCAGTGACCCAAAAGCCAGATGGACAGAACTGGAGGGTGGCATTCAGCCGCTGGGTCTCAAGTTCCCCACTCCTCTCCTAATAGGAGCCTGTTTTTCCCTGAGTTCCCTGGGAAGAGGGACTGAGTGTTAAAGCACTCTGAGAATCGAAGCTCTGTGAGGGGATCGCCTAACCACTCTCATCGGCCTTAACAAACTACTGTTTCCAGGATTCTTGGGCAGAAGCCACGACTCTTTTAAAGTGGGATGGTGATCCTTTGGTTCCTACGTTTTAGACTTGATCAGAAACTACCTTTGGGAAGCTTCTGACAGCTTGTGGGCTGTATTCAACCATTTTTCATTTATATCCTGCCTTCCCCCAACTCCCAAGGAGCTCAAGGCGGCAAACAGAGTTCTCCTTTTCATTCAGCGCCCACAACAACCCTGTGAGGTAGGTTAGGCAGAGAGGCAGTGACTGGCGAAACATTACTCAGTGTACTTTGTGGCTGAGTGGGGATTTGAGTCCTCGATTCCCAGGTCCTAGTCCTATACAGTGGTACCTCGGGTTACATACACTTCAGGTTACATATGCTTCAGGTTACAGACTCCACTAACCCAGAAATAGTGCTTCAGGTTAAGAACTTTGCTTCAGGATAAGAACAGAAATCGTGCTCCGGCGGCGCGGCAGCAGCAGGAGGCCCCATTAGCTAAAGTGGTGCTTCAGGTTAAGAACAGTTTCAGGTTAAGAACAGACTTCCAGAATGAATTAAGTACTTAACCCAAGGTACCACTGTACTCTAACCACTAAGCCACACTGACTCTCACAAAAACGAATTGTTCTTTAACCCATTGAAATGAATGAACCCAAGTCAGCCAATAGCCTCTACTCTTAAACGTTCATTGAATGCAACCATATAAACAGATGGAGTAGGAATGTAATGGCATGTGTATGATAAACAGACAATATTGTTTCAGAATCTGGGCTAGGTCAGCTTTGGCCTTGCCTGAAGCCGCAGGAACACTCCTTACATGAAACAGAACGTCTTTCTCCTACCGTTGCCTGTGCAGCCATAACTTGGTGCTTGATGGATGCTAGGCAGAGAGGCAGAAGTGTGCGCTCAGACTCCAACAGCTGCGTGAGCCGAGTTAGTAAGTTTAAAATTCACACAGCTATATCTTCGGGGAGAGGGGGTGCGGGGTGGAACGAAACCATTTTATTTTTGTTTTTAAATCTGCCATAACGCAGCTGGTGGCATCAAATTGTCATTAAAACATGGTATTTAAGATGATTTAATGGGTTGATTGCCAAGCAAGAACCACAGCAGTTTACGCAAACTACTGAGCATGAAAAAAGATGTAAGTATTTAAGTGGCATTCGGCGGGGGGGGGGGGGAGAGAAGGAAGGGGAAAGGATCGTTCTTAGAGAAGAATCACACAAACAAAACTTGTAATGTGTGTGGATTTCTGGGAGGTTATTCCTCTTCTCCACCCCACTAGCAACATTTATATGTTATAGCTGTTCATACGCAGAGTAACTATTCCCCCAAAAGATTCTAAAACACAAATATTTAACCAGGTTTCAGCTTTGCAGTGAAGATGTCAAACCATACTTTAAAAAGAAAAAATGCACTTGGGAATAATCTGGTGATGGCAATTAAAATGTAATGTACATGATGAAGGAACATGATGCTATGCAGGGGGCAGAGGAGGTTTTAGGGCAGGCATAGGCAAACTCGGCCCTCCAGATGTTTTTGGGACTACAGTTCCCATCATCCCTGACCACTGATCCTGTTAGCTAGGGATGATGGGAGTTGTAGTCCCAACACATCTGGAGGGCTGAGTTTGCCTATGCCTGTTTTAGGGTACCGTGCTGCCATACTGAATGCTGCACTACAGGGGGTGCCACAACAACGCTGTAGAGTGGAACTTGAGAGGTGGGGGGGCGCCAAATTTTTGCATCACATGGGGCGCCCCTGAAATTTGAGAGCCCAATGTCTGCCACTTGGTGATAACAAAGTGCTTCAGCTAGCACAAAGATTTCTGCTTGTGCAACAAAATTTCTCCTCCATCTTTGCCTCCTCTGCTCCCCCCCCCCCTCAAATCTGATCTGGAGGGTTGTGGGTACACCCAGAATAGATTGAGGGGTATGAGGAGAGAGGGGGGAGATTGTATCGTGCTGCCAAATGTCCTTACGCTAGCTGAAGCACTTTGCTGGATATCACCCACAGTAACATCAGGCCAAAGGGCAGGGTCTTGCCGCACAAGCATTGAAAGTAGGAGAGCAAAGGGCTCGGAGGCAAATGGCCCTAAGTGGCCACCATAAGGTGGGTGGTGCTGTTGACAATTGAGGAGAGAAGGGGGGTGGAGATTACTCGTAGCAACGCCATTACTCCAAAAGGCCTCTCTCTGTGAATATTGAATAACAGACTTCAGTAAGAGCTTTCCCTGTCTATCTATTCCTGTCAGCCTACCATGGAGGGATCAGATTCTCATCGTCTAAGCACCATGTAAGCTTTGTGCATGTAAATCAGGAGGAATGCTGTATAAGAAACCATCTTTCAGAATTTGCACTTCTTCAGATATCGCACTGCAGTTCTTTAGAAGGTGTATATAAATGCATATAACAAGGTCCATAAAAATGCACGTATTGGTAAAAGAAAAGGCATATATAAATGCATTATATTAGGGGAAATTGCTCTGAAAAAGTGGAGACATTAGGGTAAACCTCATACAAAAATATGTTTGTTGGGATAAATTTGTAATAAAAAGGTTGATGAATTTTCTAAGGCATTTAAATAAAAGTGCAAACTGATGTGGAAATATGAAGAACTGAGAAACGCCCAAATGGCTCTAGTCACAGCCTATCCTTACTATCAGTATTTCCATTTTGGTCTGAAAAGCATTACTTCCACATGTGCTCAACTTTCCATGCTGGCTTCTCCTTGGTTATGAGGACCGGACTGCAGATGGGAATAGGATTTTGATTACACCGGAAAATGCATTTGAACCTAGGATGACCCTCTGCATTCATGCTATGAATTAGTCCATCTATATTCATTAACTTATGTGGCTTGGGGGGGGGGGGAGTTTAAGCCAGAAACAAATTATGCACATGAGGTGTTAACATACACAATCCACCTGGTGGAAGCTGAGATGCAGTTTGGATGGAGAAGGCTGTGTGGCGTGTTTTGCATCTTGTTCTATTCATGGTCTCCTTTTAAAAAAATGAATAAACTGGCCACTATTGCGTTATATGTTGTGGAAGGGGGATGACACCTAAATTTTATTTTTAAGACAGAGGTGGAGAAGCTTTTTCATCCCAAGACCCACACTCCCTTCTGGGCAACTTCCTGAGGCTCACATGCCTATGGTGTGCAGGGCCAGAGGGGAAAGTGGATGGAACCAGTGATGTAAATGTTACCTTCACACAGTAAGCTAGTTTCTAAACACACACACACACACACACACACACACACACACACACTGTCCACCAGCCAGCCAGTCAAGAGACATTATTGGAGTTCAAGGACCTCTTCCAGCCAGGCAAAAACACTCTACATGCAAAAAAAAAAGTAAGAAGAGCCTGCTGAATCAGGCCAATGGCCCATCTTGTCCAGCAACTTTTTCTCACAGTGACCACCCAGATCCCTGTGGGGAAACCTAAAAGTAGAACCTCAGCACAAGAGCACTCTTCTCTTCTGAGTTCTACCAGGAACTGGTACATATGCTTCAGGTTACAGACGCTTCAGGTTACAGACTCCGCTAACCCAGAAATAGTACCTCGGGTTAAGAACTTTGCTTCAGGATGAGAACAGAAATCGTGCAGCAATGGCGCAACGGCAGTGGGAGGCCCCATTAGCTAAAGTGGTGCTTCAGGTTAAGAACAGTTTCAGGTTAAGAACAGAACGAATTAAGTACTTAACCCAAGGTACCAGTGTATTCAGAACAGTTATTGCCTCTGAACATAACCGTCATGGCTTGTAGCCACTGATCATCTTCTCCATTAATTTATCCAATCCTCTTTTAAAGCCATCTGAGTTGGTGGCAATTGTTGCCTCCTGTGGGACTGAGTTCCATAGGTCAACTGCGCTGTGTGAAGAAGCGCTCTCTTTTGTCCGTGCAGAATCTTCCAATATTCAGCTTCATTGGGTGCCCGCGGTGTCTAGTGTCATTAGAGAGGGAGAAGAACTTTACTCCGTCCTCTTTCTTCGTGCCATGCATAATTGTATAAAAGTCAGTCACCTCACCTCTTGCTCGCCTTTTCTCTAAACTAAAGATTCCCAGACCCTGCAAGCTTTCCTCATGGGGGAGTTACTCTATCTGCTGGATCATCTGAGTTGCCCTTTTCTGAACATTTCTCAGCTCTGCAGTATCCTTTTTGAGGTGAGGCAACCAGAACAGTACACAGAATTCCAAATGCAGCCACATCACGGATTTGCATAATGGCATCTCTATGCAAAGCAGGACCAGCATGGGGCATGACATAGTGAGAATTCTAAAGGCTAGCAAAAGATGCCTTGAGGGCCATATTTGGCCCCCAGGCCTGAAATTCCCCACTCCTCTTTTAGAGAAGCCTCTCTTTCACATGATTTCAGTGACAAAAGGTTTAAAAAGGTAAAGGGACCCCTGACCATTAGGTCCAGTCGTGACCGACTCTGGGGTTGCGGTGCTCATCTCGCTTTATTGGCCGAGGGAGCCAGCAGGTCACGTGGCCAGCATGACTAAGAAGCTTCTGGCGAACCAGAGCAGCGCACGCAAACACTGTTTACCTTCCCACCGGAGTGGTACCTATTTATCTACTTGCACTTTGATGTGCTTTCAAACTGCTAGGTTGGCAGGAGCAGGGACCGAGCAACGGGAGCTCACCCCGTCGCGGGGATTCGAACCGCCAACCTTCTGATCAGCAAGTCAAAAGGTTTACCTACTATGCAAAACCCTAAATGGGTCAGAACCCACTCAACAGCCTTCTTGATCAACTATCAAAAGAGAGGTGGTTCTGTCTCTCAAAAGAAGAGAAAATGGAAAGAGTTCTGACATGATAGCAAGGGGTCATCTATTAATAAGTGGTCAGCAGTGACAATATTTCTTCTTCTCAGAAAAGAAAAAAGAAACCTTACAAGGGGGTGGGGAGCATTGGAATATTGGCTCATACTTCTCCATTGCCGTTCCCTGAAAAGCTTTGATTAGTTTTCTTAAAAGACTACACACTCCATAATTTGAAGCAAGAGGTTAATGGTGTTATTACAACTATTATCCCTTTTAAAATTGTTATCCTCTTGTTTTTCCCGTCTGTATTACCTTCACCTTTCGGTGAACCCATTTTCCCAGCTGTTTCTTTCTGCCGTAAAGTTTGCCAAACACCATCCCAGGAAAGAATAAATGGAGTGTTTTATCAGTTAAGCCTAAGGGAATTTGCAGATTCCCGTAACCCAAGCCATACAGAGAGATTAGAACAAAAATGTATTTAAAAAGAAAAGATGACCACATTTGAAATATAGTCTCCTCCAAGTGAATAGGTGAAATGAATTGGAAAAAGCTCTTCTCGTTCAGGAAATTTAAAAGATTGGATATCACAGTGAATAAATGGCAAGTTCACATGATGGATGTTTACAAGGAAATCTAATTCATCCATCTAATTTGCCCGTCGTTATTAGAAATTTGTAAAATGTCCATCATTACGGAAGGCTAGAAGTGATGTGCAGGGAGAGGGGAGAATGTCATTGACAGCATTGCCTCCCCTCCAAATGCCGGACTTTATTTCTCCCATAGGAATGAATGGCAGCCATTCACAGATGGGGAAAGACAGGAAAAAGCTTGAAGTCACAGGCACCATTAAGGTGGGGCTTAAACCTGCTCCTGGTGATCCCAGTGTCTAGCATGAGAAGCAAATTTTGTTCTCTCTCTGAAGCTTATATTATTTTTGTGCCGCTGAATTCCCTGGGAGCCACTGAAATCTCGCCCACCCCTCTATTGTGGGAGGCGAGGGCTATTGTTTTGTTATTTTTGTTTTAACTACTTATTTGCATTTTTATCTCGTGAACCGCCCTGAGATCTTTTGTTGAAAGGCAGTATATTAATACTAAAAATAAAATATTTGCATTGCCCCATTCCCTCTCCCCCTCCCCCACATGATTTTAGAGTTTAAATGGATATTGGAGTTGTAGGAGGGTGGTGAACAGAGTGAAGGCAATTGTATCAGAAGCTCTGAGGGTTAGACTGGATGACCTGCAAAGTCCCCATCCAACTCAGTGACTTCATGATTTTAAGACTGGGTTCTCGGGGAAGGGTCATCTAAAGTGGTCTAACCCATTGGACAGGATATTATTTTAAATGCCCTGGGGCAGGACTCCTGAGAAATAATTGTTGCTTCAGGTGCTTCAAGGATGAGGTGGGGCTTGTGGGACTCATGTCCTCCCAATGTCATAGCTCTCCCAAGCTTTGCTGTGCAGCCTCCTTGAGTGTTTCTGCCTGGCTAGAACTCTGATCATGTAATTTGCTTGCCTGGATTGAGGACAGAAAGAGATGTGTAAGTGGGTCTTACAGTACCGAGTACAAAATCTACCTCTGTTGCTCCAACTTCTTTTGCCTCTGGCCCTGCTCACCATGGACATGTGGTCCCCAGCAGGTTGCCCAGGAGGAAATGTTGTGAATAACCCAAATATGACAACACACAAATGAAGAAGAAGAAGAAGAAGAAGAGGAGGAGGAGGAGGAGGAGGAGGAGGAATTTGGACTTGATATCCCGCTTTATCACTACCCTAAGGAGTCTCAAAGCGGCTAACATTCTCCTTTCCCTTCCTCCCCCACAACAAACACTCTGTGAGGTGAGTGAGGCTGAGAGACTTCAGAGAAGTGTGACTAGCCCAAGGTCAACCAGCAGCTGCATGTGGAGGAGCGGGGAATCGAACCCGGTTCACCAGATTACGAGTCCACCACTCTTAACCACTATACCACACTGGCTCCTAATAAACCAACCTCCAGTGACCTCCTTCCAAAGGGAAACAAACACAAGCAAGCCCTGCCCCCCTAAAAGATGGCAAACTTAGAACCACTTCTCAGCAAAGGTCCTCTTCCCCCACATACAATGTTGTGAGCTTTTGTTGTGTGCTGCCGTCCGCTCCCATAACCTTGCATCGACATTGGGGTGAAGGTACCAAAGGGGCACCGGGTGGGAGCTCTTGTTCTCTACGTTCTATATTTGGCTCACCTTTTGTCCCAGGAGCCCAAAGAACAAACACCTGGCAAGATTAAAACGGGCACAATTAAGTTCCCCAGCCGCTCACTCAATATTTGTCCTTCAAGAAACAAATCAAAACACCGGGTACTGCATGCCACTCAACAACAGCATGATCTTTTGATATTAGCACAATGCTGATGAGCAGATACCCAGTTCTCTGGGCATGCTGTTTGCCCTGGCTTTTGAAAATGGTACCTCTTGCCTGCTGCAATCAAAGGTCACCTTACTTCTCTGAGAAAAGCATGGCCAGCCTTTCAGAGATCACTCAAGGGAACATAAGGAGCAGCATTCTAAGTGTCATGGGGACAAATGTCTGTGGGATGGACCACCTTCTCCTGCCCTAGATGTTGCCACCAACTCTCCTCCTGGATCTGATTTGGGGGTGGAAGATGGGATCTGCACAATTCATAACACTTTTCATGAATTCTAAAAGGTCAATGAGACCAACCTTCTCTTTGCAGAGGCGCTCTTCTTCTGCAATGCTTGTCCTTCCATACACTCAGTAATGCTATATTTAATAAGGCTTTCCACCAATTTCCCTGGACTTTAATTACTTGAATCCCTTTTTAAAAAAAAGTTCTCTCACCACTAAGTTCCTCAGACTACCATCCTGAAAAGTCAGTTCAGGCAGAGAGATTTTCCATGCATCTTCCACAATGAAGATAGACACAAATTATCCATTCACTTTATTTCTGTAGCCTCCTTTTTCACCTTTAAAAGGTAAAGGATCCCTGACAGTTGTGGATGACTGGGGTTGCGGCGCTCATCTTGCTCATCAGGCCAAGGGAGCCAGCGTTTGTACGCAGACAGTTTTCCCGGGTCATGTGGCCAGCATGACTAAGCCGCTTCTGGTGCAACAGAACACCAAACCCAGAGCAGTGCACAGAAACGCCGTTTACCTTCCCGCCGGGGTGGTATCTATTTATCTACTTGCACTTTTGGGCGTGCTTTCGAACTGCTAGTTGCTAGGACGCTTGTCATCTTGCTAACCAGTTTCTTGCTTCTGGTGTGTGTGTGTGTGTGTGTGTGTGTGTGTGTGTGTGTGTGTGTGTATATATTTCTCCTTTTTGATCTCATTTGGGCAAGACTTCCTTTTCTGATGGCTTGCCTGAAATAGCTTCCTTGACTCTACTCATTAACCACATTGGCATCCTCTTTGACTTGGTATCATCTTTCATGATCTGTGGCACATATTCTAGGTTGAGCTTCAATTATTGTGGTTTTGAATAATCTCACAATGTTCCGGAGAAATTTAGCCCTCTTCAATTTCTCTTTCAACTTCCTTTTTGCCAGCCTCCTAATTTTTTTTAGAAGATTCCTCCTTGGAAATCAATTTCCTCGTCTGTGCGAGGGTAATTGAAGTCACCCATTACTATAACACTTTCTCCTTTGAATGCCTCCCCGATTTCATCCTGCATCTCAAGATCTCTTGAAGCATTTTTGTTGGGGGCGGGGGGAATGATAGCACACTCACAGTATTAAATTATTTTGGGAAATGGTATTGCTATTGTCACCCACAGAGAATCTGCAAAGGAGCCTCTTTTGAGATTTGTTGACTCTCTGTTGGAGGAGGGGACTTTCCTTTGCAGAGGACTCACAATTAACCATCTGCGGAGAAAAAACAAAGCAGGAAATAATAAGGCGAAATGGAGCTGCCTGATGAGGCAGGGAAGGTATTGCTTGTGTCTTTCAATGCTGAGACAAAAACAACCACAGCTCAGTGGCAGAGCATCTGCTTTGCATGCCAAAGGTCCCAGGTTCAATCCCCAGCATCTCTATTTAGGGCTAGAGATGCCCCCTGAGGAGATGCTGCTAGTCAGTGTAGGCAATATTGATCTAGAATATGCATAGGCAAACTTGCCCCTCCAGATGTTCTGGGACTACAACTCCCATCATCCCTAGCTAACAGGACCAGTGGTCAGGGATGATGGGAGTTGTAGTCCCTAAACATTTGGAGGGCCGAGTTTGCCTATGCCTGATCTAGAAGGACAAAGGGTCTGGTTCCGTATAAGACAGCTTCCTTTTTCCCATAATGCCTTTCTATGAATCCATAGTACAGCCACATATTAAATACTGTATACAGCGGTACCTTGGGTTAAGTACTTAATTCGTTCCAGAGGTCCGTCCTTAACCTGAAACTGTTCTTAACCTGAAGCACCACTTTAGCTAATGGGGCCTCCCACTGCCGCCACGCCGCCGCTGCGCGATTTTTGTTCTCATCCTGAAGCAAAGTTCTTAACCCGAGGTACTATTTCTGGGTTAGTGGAGTCTGTAACCTGAAGCGTCTGTAACCTGAAGTGTCTGCAACCCGAGGTACTACTGTACAGTCCTGATAATCCCTAGCATGGGATTTTTGTGTTTCACAGCTGCCACACAGTGAGTTGATGTTTCTACTGAGCTGCCCACTGTGGCTCTGAGCTCTCTTTCCTGGTGAGTCAGCATCAGTACAGACCCCACCCATGTATACATTGTTTGCCCCAATATCTATCACTTTACACTTTCTTATGTATTGATCAACGTTTCCCATTTTCTTGCCTGTTCGCCCAGTTTGGAGGAATCAGTTTTCAGAGTTTACCAACAGCCTACCCCACTTTTACATAATATTGGAAAGTGCCTGTTGATGAAATTTATTAGCAGGAATTGTGTCACAATGTCAGAGGAGGAAGGCTTCCTTTGCAGAAGACTTCCAGTTAATTGTTTGTGGCACAGCATCTACTCTGCATGCGGAAGGTCGCAGGTTCAGTTTTCCTTGGCATCTTCAGGTAGGGTTGGGAATGTCGAGTGCCTGAAACCCAGAGAAGCGCTGCCATAAAACTGGAAACAGAACATAAAGCAGAGCTGCCTGATGTGGAAGGGAAGGTGTTGCTTGTGTCCCACACTTTAAGTGGGGAGAAAGAACTCGCCCACCTCACAAAACCGTGAGCCCTTGCACACTGTCAGGGTGAACGAGACCTACAGTTCTGTGCTGGGAAAGAGCTTCTCCGGCAATTAAAGGGAAGAACATGAAGTACTTGGAGGTTTGGAAACCAATTTGGTGCTGAAAAGTAGAATTTAAAGCACAATGATCTGACATGAGTTGCTTGTGCTTCCCCTTGTGTCTTGTCCCTCTGCCTTCTCCTGTGGATTGATTTGAAGCCAAACTACATGATCAGATAAAGCATAGCACACAGCCTTAACTGGACTAGATGTCTCTTAAGACAGATCAATTTTACAACTGAATAACCCCCTCTGTATGTAGAATCACAGAATTGTTGGAAAGGGCCCTGAGGATCATCTAATCCAAACCCCTGCAATGAAGGAATATGCGGCTGTCCCATACAGGGACTGAAAATGCGCCCATGGCATTATCAGCCCCATGCTCTAGCCAACTGAGCTATTCAGAAGACTTGGAGTAAGGCTCAAATGTGACATTTCTCTGTGATATTCTCAATTTCCACATGCAGTGTGTGTATGTAAGAGAGAGAGAGAGAGAGAGAGAGAGAGAACATTAAAATATGTTATTCTCCCCTAAGCATTCTATTTTCTGGCACTGCACTGCTGAACAGCATTGCATTGTGAACAAGCCTGTCCCTTAGTAAAGGGTCTTGTGGCAGCCTGCAGGAGCTTACCCGCATAAGCTATATTTTTGCTGACTTCTGGTTGCAGAACATCAAAGTCAGCTGGTGGTAGCAAAATATGAAAGACCACCACCGACCTAGAATGGTTTTTTAGTTTGCTCATGCTGAACAACCCTTCCCCTTTAACCGCAGTCCTACTTTTGTTCACTCTGAGTAACTTTTGCTTAAATGTGCTTTGCATAATGCAGTTGACTCCACTGTAGTAGTTCAGTTTTTCCTCCCTTTTTCCCAGTGTTATATTTCTGCAGAACTTTGATTGTCTGGACAAGGACTTCATGAGGAGACAAACTTCAAGCAAGAGGAAGTTGCAGAAGGAAACAAAGGCCCAATGTCTTCATTTTATCTCCCTCGGTTAATTGGCTTACCATCCATCACTCCAGTTAGTGCTGGCCCTGAGGTCAAACCTTGAGCTCACAGGTGCAGCAACTCTATCCATAGAATCACATGGTACTTCTACCAAGCCCTTGATTCCTGCATTGCAGGGGGTTGGACTAGATGACCTTGGTGTCCGTTCCAACTCTATGATTCTATAATCAGGAGGAAATTGTTTCCCTTATTCAGAGTTTCCAGATCAAACATCTTTTTGGATCTAGAGAAATTTCAAGAAGAATTCTGTTGCATTAAACTTTATTATTTAGCCTTTTTCTTTCTTCTTATGAAATGGGAGTGAGAATTGAGCCTCACATTGTTTCCATAGTCCATGCACTAATTGATTTAGGTCTATGTGATTTATTGGATGTCTAGAGCACCTTTAAGGACATATACCCTCCCAAGAAGCCTTAAATCAGGAACTTGCCATAAAAAACCCTTGATGAACAAAACTGCTAAGGGACATTAAAAGCTGCCTTATAGTCCATCTAGGTCAGAATCTGAGCTCAACAAATTGCCTCTGTTTATGTGTCTGCTATATGTTGTGCGGTTTTTCTTCTGTTCCCATTTCACTCTATATTGTCTGATTAATAACAATAGCAGCAATAATAATTCATATTAGATATTGTTTCAGCTTATGTTATGAACCTCCTTGAGTGCACTTGGACCAAAAGGAAATACATACACTTTTCCTTGGGGGCGGCCAGCCAGCCAGTACAACTGCAGAAGGGGTGTTAAATTGCTTTCTTTAAAAAGAGAGAGAGAGATTTGAGAGCTCTTGGAACTGTACGTGCAGAAAAGCATATAAGCACAGATAAGTACAAGTTAATAATAAACCTATAGCAGTGCACGGTAATATATTTTACCAGCCCTGTAAAAGATCTCACCTTTCCAACACTGTGCAACTACATGGTTTTATTGACTCAGTAAGCACTATCCCCTTCTCTAGTTCATTTTTCCATATCCCCCCAAGAAGAACAACAACCTATTTTGGAATGAAACGTAAAAGCTGCACAGACAAGATTCCCAGCTTCTTCTATGACAAATCATACATTCCGGGGCCAACCCTATCATTACACATGGCAGGAGGGTATGCTGCAGACAGCAGATTCTCATTCAGAGTCAATTATTTAGGTCCGACTTCCCCAACTTGGTGCTTTCCAGATATTTTAAACTACAACTCCAATCAGCCCCAGCTAGCATGGTGATGGGAGTTGTAGTCCAAATATTGAGGAACAGACATTTTGTTCTGTTTTTCCCATGGGGGTGGGCATCATTTCATCATTATTATTATTTTTGCCTCAGGTCACAAATTCTCCTAGAGGGAACCTCTGCTTTATTCTTCTTCACTACCCCACAATAAGCTTTCCAAAAATAAATCATTTCAAGAGGCAGAAGTATTTCACAGAATGGTATGCCTGAGGCCAGGGCTGTTGTCAAAGGTTAGCGTCAAGCACATTATTGCTATTATTATCATTATTAATTGTTTTAGAATGATGGGCAGCCCTCAGAAAGTGCTTGAATGCCACAGCGCTCTCACCACTTCCAATTCTCATCAACTGCTCCACAGAGACAATCCTGAACCAGATGGACCAATGGTCTGATTTAGCATAAGGCAATTTCTTGGGTCCCAAATGGCTGTTCACTATGGAAGGAGCTTTAGTGCATAATAACAGACTGCTGGATCAGGCCTGCAGCCCATTTAGTCCAGTGTTGGAGAAGAGGCATGGAGATGCAATTAGCCATAACTCTTACTACTATGGGACACGGGTGGCACTGTGGGTTAAACCACAAAGCCTAGGACTTGCTGATCAGAAGGTCGGCAGTTCGAATCCCTGTGACGGGGTGAGCTCCTGTTGCTTGGTCCCTGCTCCTGCCAACCTAGCAGTTCAAAAGCACGTCAAAGTGCAAGTAGATAAATAGGTACTGCTCCGGTGGGAAGGTAAACGGTGTTTCCGTGCACTGCTCTGGTTCACCAGAAGCGGCTTAGTCATGCTGGCCACATGACCCGGAAGCTGTACGCCGGCTCCCTCAGCCAATAAAGCGAGATGAGCGCCACAACCCCAGAGTTGGCCACGACTGGTTAGGGGTCCCTTTACCTTTACTTTACTACTATATCTCACCAGAAGCATACCTAGGCTCCTTTTTGCTCTTGCCAAGGAGCTGTATCAGAGCTCTCCTCCCATTCCTTGAACCCTTGGCAAATAGCTCCACCAAGGCACCCAGAGGAGCCAGTGCCCAGAGCAGCAGAGCAGCAGCCCAGGGAATACAGGGGGAGGAGGGGCAGGCAGGCTCCTAATCACACCAAGCCCAAGTGGAGAGCAGCAGTTTTTGTAACCCCCTGGGCATGGGCGTAGCCAGGATTTTTTTGGGGGGGGCAGGTCTTTTGTTAGAGGGGGCAGAACTTCAGTTTGCTATGTATTTTTATTGATTTTTATTTATTGGGGGGCAGCTGCCCCTCCCTACCCCCCTTGGCTACACACATGCCCCTGGGCCTTAGGTACACCCCTGCGTCTCACTTTAACAGAGTCCTGCCAGCTTCCTCAGCAAGGAAATGTGAGGAAGGGTGCCCCACCATCAATCAAGTCCAGCAGAGCAATGGCCTCTCCCAGGCCATGACTTTAAGAGCAGCAGAAGCAGCTGGGATAGGAGGAGTCCACAAGTAATAATAATAGCAATAATAAATTTAGAAGTTATATGAATCTGTTGCTCAACTAAATCTTTTTACTTTTATGTATTGCTGTATTTTGTGCATTGTGACTTGCTGTTATTTTTAATGTAGTTTAGTAATGATTACATTGTACATCGTTGAGAATAAATTCCTGTTTATCGGCTGGAATGTTGAGAGTTTATTTTACTGTGTACTATCATATGCTAATGGATTATTGAACATTTTTTAATATAAAGTCTTTTTTGTTGTTGTTATGGCTTATTTTCATTGGATGGGATTGTTAGATGATTGATTTCTGCGGCATATTCCCCTGTTTCTCATGCTTGCCAACCCCCTCGCGTACAGCAACGCAGAAAGGCGGTATACAAACTAAAAGTGAAAACGAAATGAAAACGCTGCGCTCCCCGCGGCCACCCAAGTGCTTCTGGGAATCCCGCTGTCTACACCGGAACCCTGAGAGGAAATCCTACGGAGTTTCCACCAGAGAAAGAATCACGTCACTCTCAGGCCCTTCCCCTTTTCCCTGCCTGCCTGCCGGCCTGCCTGTGTTTACCCACGCAGCCCGTGCACATGGCTCCTTCCCTTCTCTGATTGGTCGGGGCTCCCGGGTCTGCCGCGGCGTCTCCAATGGCGGCGCTGTCCACGCGCCGAGGCCCGCCAAGCGGTTGGCCGCGGCGCCCCGATCACGCCGCTTGACGCCAGGGACTGTCACGGGCGCAGCCAATCAGGCGAGAGGGCCTGTGGAGGGAGGCTGAGGCGAAACTCCGCGTTCCTTCCTCGTCTGCCTTCCCCCTCAGAGGGTTGAGGCGCCGGCGCCGGCGGTGTCCGTCGTCGTCGTCCGGGCAGGGGGGCCTGAGGCGCGTCATGGCGGCCGAGGAGTCGTCGTCGTCGTCTGTGGTGAAGGCGCAGCTGGCCTTGTCTCTGTCGGAAGCGGCGGCGGGCGGCTACAGCGGCGGCGAGACCGTGTCCGGGCGGGTGGTGCTGGAGGCGGCGGCGCCGCTTCCCCTCCGCGCCCTCCGCCTCGAGGCTACCGGGCGCGCCAGGGCCGCTTGGGGCGAGGGAGCCGCCGCTGTGGCCGCCGCCGCCGCTTCTCCCTCAGCGGCAGCAGGAGGGGGCCCGGGGGCCCGGCTGGAGGCGGAGGTGCCCTACTTGGACGTCCGGCAGCACCTGCTCGGGCAGGACCCGCGCCCGGCAGGTGAGAAGGAGGCAGGAAGCGGCCCATGGCGTGGGGAGGGGAGGCTTGGCTTGGTCGGGCTGCGAGGGGTCGCTTGGAGAGGGCCAGAAGGGAGAGAACAACATATCGGGGTGACAACCTTTATAATATGTGGGGGTGGGTAGGTAAGCCCCGCCCCACATAATCGATCAGAGCAGCATTTGAATGGTAATGCCCATCAACCTGGGGGGCTGTCCCCTCAAATAGATTATGGGGGGGGGGTGGAGTGACGTCGGCCCATAGGGGGTTACCTCCTATGGAACAGATCTATTGTCTGATTTTGTTCAGAATATTAATAATGTTGGCATTGTTAATAGCGCACTCACTGCAAGTTGGTGTTTGTTATTGTTTTTGTTTTAAGGCATTTGCGCCCTGCTTAATTTCTCGCATTCCTAAGCAGTTTGCATGAAGTTTACATAAGGGACCAAGTGTGGTGTGAGGGAAGGTTCAGGTTCAAATCCCCTCTTGGTCATGAAGCTCAGTGGGTGAACTTGGGCAAGTTGCTCTTGCAGCCTAACTAATCTATCTCACAGGGTTGGGAGGAAAAGATGGGGTGCAAGGGGGAGAACTGCGTGTGCCACCTTGAGCTGCTTGGAGGAAAGGTGGGGTATAAATTATATGTAAATGAAACCAGGGGTCACAACGTGTAGGAGGGGCTGGGATGAGGTTGGGGACTGCAAGTGGTAGCTTTTTTAAAAACCATGAGTACTGAGTGAAACATTACTCATTAATTTCACTGTGTGCACTTATGTAAAACTTAAGTTTTACAACTCTCTTGGGTGCCAAGATCAGCAGAGGGTTGTTCCTCTGCCCTCAGAAACTTGGAGGGGGAACATTATCTGTGGCAGCCCCTAAGTTGTGGGAGATCCCTCGCCAAGGAAGTGTGCCATTCACCTTCATTATACAGCTGTTGTGCTCACACCCTCCTTGTGGGTTTCATAGAAGCATCTGATTGGCCATTGCAGAAAGCAATATGCTGGACTCGATGGACCTTTGATCAGATGCAAGAGGGCTCTTGTGTTATTATTCCAAGCTTACTGGCAAAGGTGTTTGCCAACCCTAAATAGAGATGACAGGGATTTAATTTGGAATGTTCTGCATGCAAAGCAGATGCAGTATTGTTGAGGTATAGCTCCTCTCCTTTATAAGAACACAGGAAGCTGCACTATGCAAAGTCAGACCATTAGGCCAGGAAGGAGGATTGCGTGATAGTTTATAAGTTTCTAAACTTGAGTGGTTTTAAAAAATTAAAAAATATAAGCAAAAAATCATAACCAATTTTAAACAACAATTATCAGTTCATGCAAACACAAACCAGCATAAATACAGCATCATAAAATCAATTTAATAGTGACATGAAGCAGAAATATCCAGTAAAACCATGCCACTCAAATTCTCAGAAAGCACCTGAACCATGCCAGAAAGAAGTTGGCAATTTTAGTTCTGGGCCATCATGTGAAATAACACTTGAGAAGATGTTTCTAATAATTGCTTTCCTCCTCCACACTGAAAAACCACATAGTTGTTTGGAACAGGGAGATAGACAGGCCAAGGGCAAGAGTATGACTTGCTGGCACAGGTGTGAAGGAAGTTAGCAAGGGACTACTCACAAGGGTTTGGTTATGGAGGACTTCTACTTTTAGGCTGTGTTCCTAGTGGCAATTCTTTCTGTTAGAACTAGGGTTGGACACATCTCCCTGCAGCTGTGAAGTTTACAGTAGCTTGGTGTTAAGTTACTGCAGAAGATCAAAGAAAGAATTTTCTTCCATCCACCTCGGACACTTAAGAAAAAATGTTGTGGTCATTGATGTTCTGCTTCTAGATAAAAACAGTTCAGTACAGTATCTCAGCATATTTCCTTTCTCATTTCAAAGCAATATGAAAAATAGGCTTGTGCAGTTTGTGATCCACCCAGATGCACATAGTGCACCTTTTTTTACCCGCCCCGCCCCCCTGGTGTTGTGTAGCCAGAAAACAAAGGGAGAGGAGATTTATTAAGTCTTGGTGGGTTGCCATACTTGGCTGGTAGGCAACATTCACAATCATGCTGATGATGTAAGAAAGAGTCAAAATTAAATCAAGAAGAGAAATTATCCATAGATTAAAAATCTTATCTATTTAATATCATTCACTGGTAGTGGAAACCACCACAGATGACAGTAAATTTCCCCATTATATTAATAAGACTTTTAATTATGCAAAGTGCTTTAAAGTTTTTGCTGTGTGTGTGATAACTGCTAATACAATCTGAGAGGGGGATTCCTGAAACCAGACTGCTTGACCTTGAAACAAACTGCATGAACTCAGTGGGAGGAAGGGCAGTCACTAAGTGGTAGAGCATTTGCTTTACATGTAGAAGATCCCAGGTTCACTTTCCAGGCAGACCTGGGAAAGAACCCAAAACCCTAGAGAGCTGCTGCCAGTCAGTGTAGACAATACTAAGCTAGATAGACCATTGGTTTGACTTGGTATGAGGCAGCTGCCCATATTCCTAACCTTGATTACTTTTCATTTCTTTTGAAAACCACCCAGATTCATTTGCGACCCACTGACTGAATAAGGAGCCAGACAAAGTTGGTTTGGCTGAAGTAAAGACCACTTTATTAAGCTTAAATGCAACAAACCAGATGATTATCTGCAGAAGGAAACTCCTATAGGTGCAGGAATAAACTGAACCTGCAGCTAATAAGACAAAACACCCTGCCTAGGCAAATGGGCGATCAGATCCCAGCCTAGCAAAGTGACGCAGGGCCCTGTGTAGCTCAGGACTGGTGTCGCTTCGGCAGCAAGGTCTGGGCTGGCACGTGATGGGCTCCATTTGCCCTCTGCGCCCCCACAGTGTGTGCACTCCCTAAGCACCATGAGAACACACGCCGCCACTGTGAATGACCCCACACCCCAAGATCATGTATTTCAGCCTGATTTCCAGGTTAACCTTCCAGGTTCTTATAAATGCCCCTGGGGTTCCCCTGACAGTACCACACCAACCTTGGCAGAATATCAAACCAGACAAGCCTAACCACAGGCCAATGCTGCCTGGTGAACGGGAGGCCTACGTCCTTGCCACCCAAGTGAATTAGCAAGACTTGGGGAGAGTCCCAGATCAGTCCACAATTGAATAAACTTCACAGCAGCTGATCTTCCTGCATGCTATGGTAGCCTAGTGGCTGGACTTTCGCACACCAGCTCAGTCCCAGCTGAGACAAGTTTCTTTTTCCTCTGGCAGTGGATGTGCAGGGAAGTATTCTGGCGGGGGGGGGGGGCTCCTCCCCTTCCAGCAGGCAGCTTTGAGCTATGGAATGGAAACCCTACATGAATTGAGATTTTATTGTACTGGTTCCTCTGAACATGATATGACATTGAGACTGAGTGGATTGGTTAGATTCTTCACACAATGAAGCTGAGATAGAGCTGAGACTTGAACCTCAGTCTTACAAATCCACTTCTCTGTTTACTGGCCTGTGCTGGAGTTTTGGGGGCATGAGTACTGAGGACTAGCCCCACTTAAGTACTTGGGCATGCCCAAGACCTGTTTGAGCCTTTAGAGAACATTCTGGTGGTGGTTATGATGTTCCTTGAAGTATCATCCTGCTCAGTCGCTTGAATTTCTTGCCAGTTCACTCTACAACACTGTTTTCAGGCAAATCCATCTCTGTTTAATTAGAATAATGTTGATTCTACTAGCTGTAATCAAAGGGCAGAAGTAATTGTGCCTAAATGTCTAGATCAGTCACAAGAGTTGATCAACTTGCTTTCAGCACAAAGCTACTTTGGGCAACACCTTATCATACCAGTCAAAGGACAGATTCTTAAAGTATGTGGGAAGAGGAAGTGCTTGGCTGGGCACATGTGATGTACATCCTTTAGTTACGTTGTTCACCATTGATTCAGAGGAAGGTTCAGACGAATCTTCCAGTTGTTTCTTGAAGCAATTTGTAATCTATTTCCTCTGTGTGGAACAGTTAATTACATGTCTTGTTGGTTTTTAGTGTGGTCATTAAGATTCTTCAACAGACAGGTATGCTGCTGTGCTGTGCACAGCCTACCTTGGGCTTATACTGATTGCTTTAGTTCAAAAAGACTAGAAAGGGCATTTCTTGTTTAGGTACTTCCTGTGATGGCACTGCAGTTGGGAAGGCAATCGAAGAAGTGCATCATGCTAAAATTGCTTTTGTGAAATCCACTGGATTTCTTTCACAAGTTTTAAAAGACTGGCCTTCCCCACCAGTGAGGAAGTGGGAATCTGACAAGAATTTGAGACCAAACTGTAGCAAACAGTTACACTATTCTGTAACCCTGGCTCTTGCACAGGCTGTTACACAACACGTGCAAGTTTCTGCTGTAGCAACAGGCCTAGCCAGTGAACATGGCTTCAGATCCTGTCTAGTAATACTGAGTTAGATAGACTAATGGTCTGACTCAGTAAAGGCGGCTTCCTTTGTTCCTAAAGAATGAAATGCATAGGATTGTAATGTGGGAGCATTGCACCCAGACAGCATCACAAACCATGATGTTGTTGTATTGGTGCAATACAATAGGCTGGACAGTGTGGTGTGGTAGGAATTCGTTCACAATGTTCAGTTTTGTGCAGTTAGTGGTGTGAGTGTGACAACACTTAATATTGAACATGATTCTTAAGTTTAAATGCTACATTACAATGTCTCTTACTTACACTTTGTAAATATGTGTACCTCATAAACACTAAATTTTTATTTTTCATGACAGCAGTAAACACTATCTTCTCTGTCCTTTCTTCTTACTTTCTTCTATTACAAAGTTGTTTAGCTGTTCACTCATTAACAAAAGCATTATTCCCATATATTTCTTAGGTTGGAGACAGGCAATAGTTTCAAATGTGATTCACAAGAGAGAGCACTGCTTGTAGCATGCACCCACATATCACATTTGCTTCTGGTAATCAAGTGTTTGTATTGCTTGTATAAGGGGAGACAGTGGGATGCAAGAAAGTAAATTCTAACCCAAGCCATTTTGCGTCCTTTAGCAAGTTCTGCAGTAGCTCTAGGTCATAGATGAAGCACAATAGGAGTCCTCTTCAAAGTGGCACCTAAGTAATAGGTAAAGGTAAAGGGACCCCTGACCGTTAGGTCCAGTTGCGGATGACTCTGGGGTTGCGGCACTCATCTCGCTTTACTGGCCGAGGGAGCTGGCGTACAGCTTCCAGGTCATGGGACCAGCATGACTAAGCCGCTTCTGGCGAAACCAGAGCAGCACACGGAAACACCGTTTACCTTCCCGCCAGAGCAGTACCTATTTATCTACTTGCACTTTGATGTGCTTTTGAACTGCTAGGTTGGCAGGAGCTGAGCAACGGGAGCTCACCGCGTCACAGGGATTTGAACCGCCGACCTTCCGATCAGCAAGCCCTGCTTCCCGCATCCCCTAAGTAATAGATTGCCTTAATTCTGCAGTTTGTGTGTTCAAAATCATTATGATCTATAATTTTTTCAAAAAGTGGGAGGAAAAAGCCAACCACGTGTCTTCTTTTCCCTGTAGGTGATGAGGGCTTAATCCTGTTAGAAGCCGGAAAACATGAATACCCTTTCAGCTTTCAACTCCCCCAGCAGTAAGTGATGTAGCATAATTTGACATATTGGTTTTTATTGTTTCTTGAAAACTATCTAGGGACACTTCAGAAATAACAGAAATATATATATATATATATATAGATTATACTTGGTGATCCAAATTCTGTCCATATATTGATTTTGTTTGGTTTGTATCTTTTTAAAGAAAGTGCTTTATTCACCAGTAGTTGAGAACTGTAGAGCCTTGGGAGTGAGAATTTAGGCTTTAGTACTCTCCTGCCCTTTTTCCTATTAAATGAATCAAGCAGGATGACCTGATGCAAGCAGTTGAGATGGGGCAGAGGTAAAATGCAACATAAGATACAAATGTGCCTCTTGCAGTACTGTTTTATCTTGCGCTCACGGGCTGAAACAAATTGTGATGGAGGAGGATATGAGAAGGCAGCAGGTCAATGTAAGCAGCTTAATTTTTGCAGTTGGTAAAGCTGAAGCAGTTGAATAGCATTGATATAGAGTTTTGTGAAACTGTAAATACTGTTTGTATGGGAATTGGGTAACCTTTGACCCTCCAGATGCTGTTGGATTCCAGTTTCAGTCACCCGTGATCTTTAGCCATGCTGGCTGGGGCTGATAGGAGTCCAACAACATCTGGAGGGCTCAAGTCTCCATCCCTGGGCTAGGGCATAAAGAGAAATGTGTTCTCTTTATAAGGAGAGGGGACAGAAAAATGTGGATAGTAAGATGGTGGATGACCTAGGGAGAGAGAAGGTTATTCCTGTAGATATTTTTCTCCCTGATAGCAGAAGCTTCTTTATCCCATGCCTTCAGCAGGCAACACCTGTGCCTTTCATCACAATCATGAAGCCAAAAAAAGTATAGTTGAACAGTTGACCAGTCAAAAAACAGTTGATCAACAGACCAATCAAATAATGGTCAAGTGTGTTTTAAAGAGATAACTTCTTAGAAGAAAGGTAACAACTCTACAGTGTAAAGCTAACCCCTAAATCTGCTGGCTGGGAGAATTAAGATGTGTCAAAGACCCCTCTCTGGCATCCTGGGAAGGTGGCAGTGCATGTCTGCCTCAGAGGCCAGTGGAAAAACACCACAAGTGTAAATTATCACTGGTAGTGTGTTACCAGGTGAGGCCCTGAAACAGGACATTCTGGGGTGGGGCAGAGGCTGGATCAACCACCCTTTTAATTCTCCAAAAGAATTGTACTCACCCACTTAATTCCTCCCCTCCTTGGTTTAGAAGGAATGTTTCATAAAATGGGCAAAACAGAAGAAAAGTGTGCGTGCGTGCGTGCCCGTGTGCGCGCGCGTGTATGCATGCATGTATAGACCATAGCTGTCAACTTTCAGATTTGAAAATAAGGGATCAGCAGCCTCACCTGTCCCGGGGACAGTCTACGGGATATCTAACAATCCGGGGAAGCAGCGGGAAACGGCGCTGGAATAAGGGAATTTCCCACACAAAAAAGGGAAGGTTGACAGCTATGGTATAGACAGACAGACATGTACTACACTGACTGGCACAAGCATGCAAGACTTTGGAGTTGGGTGATCCATCCCTTCGCTTTCCACCCACCATCCCACTTAGAATTGATCTGCCCATTGTCAAATGGTTTGATGTATATTCTAATTACAAAATTATTATAGTGGTACAATGAAATTAACTTTTACCAGTATTTACAACTTTTAATAAATTGACTTCTGGCAATGTTAGATTAGTTCTGTAGAAATGTGAATGATTTGCTGAGCAGTTAAGCCATATTCAGATATTTACTTGTTCACATGATGAGAACAGGGACACACTTGCTGGCCCTGAACCATCCATTATGTCCTTGGCTGTATATTGAGAATCTAGGCATGTAGACACCTTATGCAATTCAGAATCCTGAATGAAAGGTTATTTAAATAACATTGGGAGACTATACTTATAGAGCAGTTTCCCTGCTTTTCCCTCTAGCACATGGATGCATCTAGCACATAGGAAATGGGGATGGGATGCAACAGCTGGACTAAACAGGATTTATTTTGTTGGCTTTTGTCCTGTACACCAGACTTGACGTACAAAATTATCCAAAATAATGCAATTAAAACAATGATGTTTCCATCAATGGCTGTTTGTGTTACTGCTTAAAGAAACCTTCAGTTGCAGCAGGTTGTCAGAGGAAGTTTTCTGCAATTCTTGTCTCTGCCCCCTGACTACTGCACAGCTAGGAGGCAAACAGTCCTCTCCTGTGTTTGCAAACAAATGAACCTATAGGGAAATGATACAAGTAAACCGCCACCCAAACAATAGCAATCTTGTGCTCATTCATTTTTTTATCCACCTGTTGGTCAAATAGGTGGTAAATACACTGGCATGCCAATCCTGTTACAAAGTATTTTGATGACGCCTAAGATGTGCAGGAAGCTCAAATGCTGCTTGGCATAGTTTTGCTCATTCACAGGCCCATATAATGCATACAGTCAATCTTAAAACTGTTTTGTCATGCCCTAGCTTCTCTTAAACATGCCTGCTTGGTTTATGTTGCTTATGCCATGGCATTCTAGCAAGAAGGTGGTTGACCATGCATTTGTTAAGTCTACCTCTGAGAAAGGTGCCAAACTTGTAAATGGGTATTTTGTTTTGTTTTGTTTTGTGTCCAGACCTTTAGCAACCTCTTTCACGGGCAAATATGGCAACATCCAGTACTGTGTGAAAGCAACCCTGGAAAGGCCAATGGTCCCTGATCAAACTGTGAAGAGAGAGTTCCAGGTTATCAGCCACATAGATGTCAATTCACCCATTCTACTGGTAAGAGCAGATCTAGCTGTGCTATACGTGCTATTAACCCTCAGCTATAACCAGGTCTGTGATATTTTGGTCTGTAACTTTGCTGACTTTTCAAATGCATGTAAGCTCCCTTCTAAGCTTCCTCTATAAATAGATAGCCTTTAGGCTGCATGGATTGCCAACAGTTTTTTGTTGCTGTTTAATACCATTGATTACATCCCTGCTGGCACAGCTGTTTCTGCCAAAAGTTGGGGCAGGATTGACATGCATTAATAACAATAACACAAAGCCTAAAGTACTTTATATCAGAGTAGCTACATTTATATGGCTGCAAAGACTGACACTCTCTCAGTAATACTAGGCTATAAGTGGAACCAGAATAAAAAATATTGTAGTGTGAAGTACAGTACGGCTGTTCCGGATTCCAGCCACTCTGTTCCATCCCGCCACCCCACCCCCTGGTTTTCTGTTTCCTCAACAGCCAGCCAGTCACTCATATGTATTTGTTAGAAACCATTGGTCATCACAAAAATAACGTGTAAAAGTATATTTTGGCACAGGTGGTCCCCAGCTGGTCAACATTCCACTGAGCACACTCACTCCTCATTGGGCTGTTTTGGGTTTTTCCCATACCCTCCTGGGGTTTTTTCCCCCTAAAGTTGTTTCGTGCTTCTGCAAATTTTCCAGCTGCTTGTTGGGTGGTGGTGCTGTTGTGGCTATGCAAGCAATAGTATTTGCAGCCTGAATATCAGAGATAGAGGGAATGATAGAACAAGCATTATAGTGAACTATTTATCATTTCTACCCTGTGATTTAAGCTCTGGTTTTCATCCTATACATCCTTCCATTTTGCATTTCTTTTTTCAGCATTACGTGTATAGATGCAGCTGTCTCAGATCTTCTGTTATTAATATTATGGATTTACTCACATTTAAAGCATTGGGCTTCTCATGATCAGTGGAATTATTTCAGAATACTAAAGTAACAGAATGGAAGTGGGCTGAATTCCCATTCCATCTAAACATAAAATGAGATCTTCCCTTCTTATTATGGGACCTAAGATCTAATAACTGCTTGCTTAAATCTGATTCTGTGATTTCTGCTTCTCAGGAAATGCTGGAACCATTTTATCTTTTCATCATAATGCTAATGTAGCAAGTATTCTGTGCTCTTGGTATTCAGCATTGTTTTTCCCCTGCAGCTTTTGCTTCTTGTTAGATTGATGGTTAGGACTGGATGTATTATTTGCCCATTGTGTAAAGGAGAGGTGGAGAACTTGTTACTCTCAAGGCATTGTTAGATTCCAACTACCATCACCCTCAGCCAGAATGGACCAATAACCAGGAATGATGGGAGTTGTAGTTGGCTGGTCACATGTTCCCCACCCCTTATAATAAAGTATAACATTCTTGCTGAATACAAATCAGGTTCAATGATTAGAAACTATGCAAGATTTAAAGGTGAATAGCATTGTCTCCTCCTCCTCTCTGTATTTTTTGATACGCCGTATCTGCCACTGTACCATCAGTGTATATATACCTGCCTGCCCAGCTCTCTTCTCTTCCCCCCTGCACCTTTTATTTGAACAAGCCTTTGCTAATGCTTACATGAGAACTTGCTCAGCCAGAATATGTGAAGCATTCAAGTGTTACTAAAGTGCCTTACTCACCAAATAACCATTTCATTTGGCATAGCTTTCAAACTCCATACAAAAGCAGTTTCCAGTCTGTTTTCCTTATAACAACTTCAGCTTCTGCAGCAAAGAGTTCACCTTACACCCTTACCTATGATTCAGTTTGAGAGCAAGGAAAATGTTTTTTTGTTTACAAATATATATATATTACAGTGGTACCTCGGGTTACAGCCGCTTCAGGTTACAGACTCCGCTAACCCAGAAATAGTACCTTGGGTTAAGAATTTTGCTTCAGGATGAGAACAGAAATTGTGTGGCGGCAGCGGGAGACCCCATTAGCTAAAGTGGTACCTCAGGTCAAGAACAGTTTCAGGTTAAGAACGGACCTCCATAACATATTAAGTTCTTAACCCAAGGTACCACTATCTATTTATATATAAAAGCACCTGAAAATTTGAAAAACAGAGCACAGAGGACCCACTGATTCTCAGTCCAGTAGCCTTCAATTGGCACAAAATAAATAACATTTACAGGGCTCTTTGCAATACAAAGCAGAAAGCTTCTGAAGAAAAGGTATTGACTTGATGGTTGACGTGCATTTGATCAGCACTGAACTAAGAGATCCACTCTCTGTGCATGCACACCCACAGAGAGAGAGGGGGAGAGTTTTTAAAGGGTTGCAATCACACTTGGAAATTACTCAGAGTCATTCTGGAAGAAATTTCCTAGTTGTCAGTAGTTACCAGGTAATATATAAATGAAAAGCCTACAATTGTTCATGACATTTAGTATCGCTTAAATGATATATGGATCCAATTTTGAATTTTGTTCTTCACACTTCAGTGGATGGCTGAACCAAAATCCAGTGTGTTATTTTTATGTATAAAGTAGGTTGAGTATAACCTTGTTTCCAGAAGTGTGTATATTTTTACATGAATGTCTGGTCCAAGGGACCCAAGGGACAGTTCTCAACGTCCTCAAGGCTTGGTTGTTCCAGTGAGTTTGGCTAGGAGTCTGATGTTCCTAATCAATGTGTCATACCACAAACTACTCCTGTAATACTTTTCTCTTTCAAAATTAGCTTGCCTTCCAGCAGGGAGCTGCTATTTGAGAAACACAGGTCCAAAAACCTCCTTGGACATGTAGAACTAACTGTCATGTTATTTGGATCCTGACCCCCCTCTGCATAATATTGACTGGAAATTCTACCTGTCCCTCCCCCTCCCCCACACCCGAATGACTTAATGGAGTAGGAGCCAGTTCTGTACCCTTTAACTTTATTCAGTGTAATAACTTATTTTAGTGAAATGAGTTTTTACAACTTATGAAATGTCAGATCAGCAGGAAAGACAGACTTGGGTTAGCATTAAGGAAGATCTGATAACAGAAGCCATGCAAAGGAACAGATTGCTAAGGGAATCTTTTTTTATGGAAGGTCACTCACAAGTTTGAGTGGTGGGGGAGTGGCTTGAACTAAAATACCTATGAGGTTCTTTCTGAATCTGTGACATTTGCTTGGCTTTGTGCTTCTTAAAATTCACTCCTGTTACACAATAATTATGCCCTCGTTTTGTCTGTAAAATATGTACTGCTGTTCTGGTACAGTAGTTCGAAATGGCCCAGAGAGAGGTAGATGAAAGCCAGTGGAGCTGTAGCTCAACCTCCTGCTGTTGCTGTTAAATCTATAGCAAGTACAGTTCACTGTAGCAAATGCACTGTAGCAAATGCACAACTGCATTGTGTCTCTGGTCATTCTCTCTTTTGTGTAGGATGCCTTCAGTTTGCTTGAACTTTCATGTTAGTTTTCTTAAGTTAGCCTAGTAGGGCTTAGCACAGGTGATGTTAATATTACCTCAAGTAACTCTCCTAACCTTGTTGGCTGCATATTTTCATTACTTCAAAGTTAATTAAAAATGTTAGTCACACTTGTTTTCTGATGTGTATTTAATTCAGCCCTGTAACATAACTTGCCAAATACTGTAACTGCTTTACCCAGCTGAATAGGTTGTGCAGTTTGTTTGGTTTTGTTTCTCAAGTCTAAACGTAACATTTGAACTTCCATGCATTATTATGAAATGGTAATATAAACCAGTTGAGACTGCTCACTAAAACAATATCCTCATTGGCCAAAGCACCAGTGTGCCTCCTCTTGTTGGCAACAGCCTTTGGGCATTGAAAAAACAGTTTTGCGGGCAGGGTTTTTTTCCCTTAGGAAATCACATACACAAACCCACTTATGGTAACACAAAATCCACTCACATATAAGGATGCTAGAGTATTTGAAATTAATGCAGTCATCTCTGTGTTGTGTGTTTACCATATCTATGACTGCTTCCCATATTTGTTCCTGCTTGATAAATCTGGTAACACTGAAACAATAAAAAGTCGCATGACTTTGGTTAACTTTCAAGTGGGGTCATTTTTCTGTCTATAAAGTATTAATTGATTGCTGTCCCTTTTGACCACCCCATTCTAATATTTGTAAGAATGTGAACAAAAATGAACTTGCATTTTGCAGCATAGCATAAGGTAGTAGTTCATAAAATTGTGTAAACTGGACTGGTTGTGTGCCATATGATTCTTAGTAGGCTTGAGTTCTAAATCAATTCCTGAGGGATTCAGTAACCTTCCGTTTCAAAATTAACCACTGTCTACAGAGACTCCTTTATGCATTTTCTCATTTGGGTCCATTTAGATGGAGGAAAGCATGTCATCCCATTAAAATAAAATAATATGCTGTTGAGGGTTGGCAGAAGCTTTATCCTTTCCCACCATAGAGAATGGAGGGAGATGCATTTTCTGCCCGTGTAATTGCTGCCTCTGCTTCACACCTCTGTCTGTGCCTGCTGAGTGAAGAAATCTTACATATGCATGGTCTCAGTGGATCACTCTCACATTGTGTTGCTCCAAACAAATAAATATTTAGGATCAATTATAACAACAAGAGAGTAGTATTACACAGTGACTTGGTACTTTGCACATGTGGCCACTAATGTCATTTAAATAATAGTAATTGATATGAACATCTGGATAGTAAATTTGAATTGCTAACCTGGGATGCCTAGTTACTGCAGCAGAGAGCAATGAGACTGCAGTGATTGCCAAAAGTGTGTATATGCAGAGATGCCATGTGGAATAAAAATGGGAAGGGGACATGTCTTCTCCAAAAAGAATTACACTCACTTTGGAGCTGTCTGAGAGAATGCAAATCCTGTTTGCCTCATATGGAGCAGTAACCTGTTAAAGTGGATTGTGGTGTGCCACATGGGTAGAGCTATCTGCTTTGCCTTCCTTGCCATGTGATGGCTACTGCCAAAGCTAATGCCATTGTGCGTCTCGCCTTAACTTACCTCACTTATCTCAAGCTGCACATTTCTGCACAGACTTTTGTGGGTTGAATATGTTATATTGGTTTAATTATATTGAGCTGTATGTAGCTTGCTCAGAGACCACATGGGTAAAGGACAAACTATAAATGCCTGTAAATAAACAAACTCTTAATTGGTGAGTCAAGCACAGGTGAATTGCTGGTACCTGTGGGTTTGAAACCACTATTCTTTTAATGGTTTTTTATTCTTTTTTACAGAGCCCTGTAAGACGAAGCCAGGAAAAGATGATTGGATGCTGGTTTTTCACTTCTGGCCCAGTTTCCCTCAGTGCCAAAATAGAGAGGAAAGGCTATTGTAATGGCAAGTATACCTTCTTCAATAAGACTGAAACTGGATATTAGGTTGATAAATACCAAGTCCCACCCCTCTGTCAAGATCCTATTATCCCAAATTCCTATTGGGGGTGGAATTTTCTTGGAAGTGTTGACAAGTGGGATGGAAGGGCTCAAGCATTTCCACATCAGCTGGTTTTCTTCAAAAAAATATCTCCACTCTGCAGTTCTCACTCTGTTCTGCTGTTTTCAGAGCCAGAGTTAGGAAAAAGGTGATTTAGATGGTCTGGGATGAGGGCACTCGCAGAGTAGAATTCGTGGGCAGAGGAACAGCTAAGGACCTCCCCTCCCCAATCCTCCTGTTCTCCTTCGCAGGTGTCCTTCTGCTTCTATATTAGTGTTGGAATGCCATGTTTTCCCCATAACATCAATGCCCTATCTAAAAAGCCTCAGGTTTTGTCACTTTAAGAGGGAAAAGGTTAAGTAGAAAGCCAAATAAATGATTATTAAAATCATTGTAGATACGTATACAAATGTAGGACTTGTATACAAATGGTGCTTGTTGCCACAATAAACATAGGAAGTTTTTTTCTAAACATTATAAACTCGCAACAGAAGGAAGAAAAATAATTTGCATCATGTGATGAATGAAGTTCTTTGTCACTCAAGTACATCATAATGCTTAGTAATTAATTCGTTCTTTGTGAAATTATTTCTTTCTTAGGTGAAGCAATACCAATTTATGCAGAAATTGAGAATTGTTCCTCTCGCTTAATTGTTCCAAAAGCTGCTATTTTCCAAACACAGACTTATCTGGCTAGTGGGAAAACGAAAACTTTTCGGCAGATGGTCGCCAATGTGCGAGGAAACCATGTTGCTTCTGGGAGCACGGATACCTGGAATGGGAAAACTTTGAAAATTCCACCTGTCACCCCTTCTATCCTTGACTGCTGTATTATCAGAGTTGAATATTCCTTAGCTGTAAGTGTGGCTTTTCACCATTTAATTTAAGGTTTGAAGACACTATTACTGTAACTAATAGACTTAAATTCAGGCATACTTACCTTTTACTAAATCTTCCTAAGCATTGCTTGCTCCTTCAGAGAGTTTGAATTGTTCTGTATGTCCAAAAGTAGTAGGCTAACATTTAGCTGCTGGAATTTTAAGGGGTTAGGAGTCCACAACTGAAGTGGTTGAGATGGTGTTAAAATGGCTGGAAGGTAATGTTGAAAGTAGGAAACAAAGCCAAATTCCTGAAACAGGGTAGATGTATATGAATGACAGCACAGTTATATGTGCTTAACCCTCAAATAGGGATAAAGGAAGAATCCTGCAAGCGTAGTTTCCAAAGTGAACACATCTGACCTCATCCACCCAAACCAATGTGCAGATCAGATAAGGAGTCTGTTTCAGAAGCTGCACATGGCTGGATTTGTAGATATCTTGTAGCTCTCCATAGGTATGAGGTGGCCTGAGGGCTGCCTCCCTCTTTTCTAGATATTTTATTATTGTCATCATGATTTCTTAAATTTGCATACCGCCCTACATGCATAGATCTCAGGGTGGTTCACAATAAAATTACTACAGGCAACAGCTGGCAGCCAGTGGTGTCTGGCCAGAATCAGTGTAATATGCTCAAACTGTCTTGCCCCTGTGAGCAACCTGGCCACTGTATTCTGCACTAGCTGAAGTTTCTAAACCATCTTCAGAGGCAGCCCTAGGTATCATGCAGTGCAAAAATCTTACCTAGAGGTTACCAGAGCATAGACAATAGTAGGCTATTCCAGATAGGGGCACAGCTGAGCCACCAGCCACCTGAGCCTCAAGTGTCAGCAAAGGATGCAGAAGTACCCCCAAGCTGCATAGCTGCTCCTTCAGAGGGTGTGTAACCCCTTCAAGAAGCCCTGTGCACTGCCTAGCTGCTAGTCTAGGTGCTTGGAAGAAGCTTTTTAAAACAACTGGAGTGAAGACAGGCCACCTCATACATATGAAGATCTTTAACCACCTTGTGTTGTTTTTTAACTTGTAAACAGCATTTACCCCTCCCTTTTAAAAAAAAAAGAAATCTGTGAATTTCTTCTAAAACTATGTGGGACTAGGATGGGGCAGATTGTAGTTTCAGCCTTTGCAGGATTGGTGCAACCCTAATCCAAAACTGTTGGGTTTATGGGAAATTTCTGATCTTGCCTTTGGATACATTTGTAGTGCTAGGTTTGGCTCCTCTCTGACAGATTCTGTGAAATTGTGTCTCTCTCTCATCACAGGTGTACATTCATATTCCTGGTGCTAAAAAGTTGATGCTTGAGCTGCCTCTAGTGATTGGCACAATTCCATGTACTGCATTTTCCAGCAGAAACTCCAGCCTTGCCAGCCAGTTCAGCATGGATATGAGCTGGTTGGCACTATCAATGCCAGAACATCCAGAAGGTACAATTTTGGGTTATGAGATTGGTGTCTGTATTATTCTGGCTGGGTTGTTGTTTTTCTTGCAGTAGCAGGAGCTGCTATATACATTGCAAAAATAAGTTGTGAAGCTCTCATGAAGTGAACTAGAGCCAATGTAAAAAGTCATAGATAGTTCCAGAGGCAGGGCAGGGGGACATGCAAGTGCTTATTTATTCTTTTAACCCACCTAGAAACATACTTTACCCTTTTGGGGGGGGCTCCATTTCCCCCCCCCCCCCCCGTGCCTCCACTGTAGTAAATTGATTGTTGAGCTTGAACTGGGGAGGTTTTTGTCAACTTAAACCAGAGATGGTAAAACATGTGGCCCTCCAGATGTTGCTGGACTCCCAACTCCCATCAGCCCCAGCCAGCAAGGTCAATTATCAGGGGTGATGGGAGTTTCAGTCCAGTAGCAACTGGAAGGGCATAGGTTCTCCATTCCTGCCTTGGGCTAGCTGATGTTTTGTCAGATGAGTATGAGAAGAAAATGCCATGCTGGGAAAGGAAGAAATACGAGTACATTAAGTAATAATAAATCATGAAATCCCTCTGGTTTGTCACAAGTATATCATTGAAACAGAAAGTAATACCTGTATTCATATTCCAGTGCTTCTTAAGTGATTCATCATTTACACTAAAATCTCATTTGTGTTGTTGGTCATCAGGCATCATAGAGTAGGGCTTAGGAGAAGATTCATCTGCAGAAGAGAACCATGGAAGTAGTAGCTAATGTATGTTTAAAAAAATACTTTCTTTTGCTAGCACCGCCCAATTATGCCGATATTGTGTCAGAGGAAGAGTTCTCAAGACATGTCACTGCTTATCCACAACTACTTGACTGCAATGAAGAACTATGCTGCCCTATGTTGGCCTACATTCAGGAGTTCCGGTTTCAGCCCCCACCTCTCTATTCAGAGGTAAAGCAAGATCCCTGAGTGCAACTTCTGTCTCAGTCTACCAAAAAAAGTTTATATTAACTTCAGAATCCCAAGCAGTAAAGTGTATTTATTTTCTCTGCAGATTGACCCACATCCTTCTGAGGTGGAAGACAGACAGCCAGTTTCAATAATGGCTTAAGGATGATTGAGAAAGCTGCATCTTGATCAGATGGAATATCTTGATTTTGTTTTCTACAGCCTAAAAGTTTTTTTAAAGCAATTTATTGCTTAAAGTTATCAAGGCAACTGAAACATTAAGATGGACTACACCTTGCCTCTTTGAGGAGAGGCAAGAGATGGAAGAAAGTTGTGTAGTTTAGTTGGCAAAGAAGAAACCATGAGGTCAGATTACCAGGAAAGTGGCCCCTATCTTACCTGGAGCAACTGAAAAATAACTAAGAAGAGAGAAAATTTAGAAACTGGTGCATATAGTGCAAAAATCATTCTGAGGATATTTTCAAGAGCAGCCAAACCACATAACAAAAAGGCTGCACCGAGGAGATATAGTTGTTTTATCTGCATGACTAAATTATCCTGAGAAGGGACATAAAAATAAGAGTAAGTTTCAAAAAGCACTCCTTAAGTTTACAAGGGCTTCTGCTTGACAATCTCAGTACCCAAGCAAGAAAATCTGAGGTCCTGACTGTACTCAGCATCAAAAATAAGAATGTATTAATTTAAAGAAAGAAAGAAATGTCAGATGGACACCTATCAAGTAGTGGTCTTAAAATGCATATTGCTTTATAGGGAATATTAATATATAGCAAGAGTTATGAAGGTGCCAGCTCTTTTTAATTATGAATGGCAGACATTTATTTCAGTGATGAAGCTGGAGTTTTGTTGCTGCACTTCAAGTTTTTGTTTTGTTTTGTTAAGGGAAATACAGTTAAGTTTTCTACAACTCTCCAGAACTGTCCCGTCCCCCCCCCCCCTGCATCTTTACCAATGGGACAAAATCTGGCAAGGGCAGCCAAATACTACACCAGTCCTTAAATTCAGCAACTTGAGCCACTGCCACTAGAGCAATTATAGGTAGGATGCTTTAGCACTCTGCAGGAGTGTCTATAAAGAATGAAGAAAGGAGTAGCTATGATTTCCAATAATGAATTACTGTGTTTAAAAGCCTTTTTTTAAAAAAATCTACCTCTGTTTTGGATATGAGACCTGAGACCAAAAAGCGTAATTCTGCAGTTGGATCTGCCCCTGTTAAATTTCCAGTTTGATAGTCATTTCTCTATGAATTTTGGGGGTTGGGAGAGAGGTTCTTGGAGAATCATTATTTAGCAGGGCAGTTCTCCTTAAAAGCAACATGAGAACCTTTATCAGTGCACGTGTTTATGTACAGCAATCTGGCTCACTTATCAGGGAATAGTTCTTTGCTTTCTTCAGAATTGGGCTGTGTCTTTACTATGGTGCAATATAACTTGAGTTGTTCCTCAGGTCATTTAGAATAGTGAATATTGCTGCTAAGTATAAAGTCTTATATTAGGGGTGCCTCATAGATTGAAGGAAATCCTGTCTAGTATGTACATTATCTTTTTAAGCAGATATACTGCAGCTGGCAAGAAACCTAAATTGTCCATTAAATTCTGGATTTATTATGTTTGCAATGAGTAAAAAGGAAGTAGTTCTAAAGGGGGAGGGATTTCTTAGCTTTTATATGATAGGGCATGCACCTGCATGATGCCGCCCGCCTTCTCCCTTCAGATCAAGCCTTTGGTATAGCCCCCTTGGGCCTATGCCCAACAGTGCATACACATTTCCCTGTTTCCCGCTACCTTCACTTCTCTTCTTCTCTTCCTGTCTCCTTTATCAAATTATGGATTGCAACCTGCTTGGGCAGGGACTTGACCTCTTGTACACTGCAAAGCACCATACCTTAATGACCCTGTATGAACAACAAATAACTTTGAAGCAGTCACCATCTTAAGGGAAAAAACAGTGCCTCTAAGATGACTTCTGCATCTTTAAAAATAGTTTTTAACAGGTATAAGAAAATTAAGCTGCGGCCTGATTTAATTGGGGTCACCACTTCTAAACAATTTACAGTAACAGAATAATAAGCATTGAAGCTTTAAAAGACACACACACACACACACACACACACACACACACACACGTATTAAGGGCCCTGGAATCTGCATTACTGACTTCCTCTAATATTTGTGTTTTCTTGCTGAGTGGATATTTCTACTAGTGATGGGGTCTGTTAGCAGTTTGTGGGGAGGCCAGAAGTACATTTTTTGTTAGACTTGTATTCATGGAGGCTGATAGAATTCATTTTGATGGAGGCTTGTCAGGCCTAGCTATTGGGGAGGGGAGAATTAGGAGAAGGGAGCAAAAATGATTGATTATGGAGAGAAATGGCAGTGAAACCCTATATTCTTAATATGAGCACACCAAGAAGAAAAGGCAGTGGATCCCTCCCATTATTGTGGAGTGGATAAAAGTCTTACTTGCTCAAAGAGCTTCACCAGCCATTAGTAAGCAGAATGGAGGCTGGATTGCAGCCAAAGGTGGCAGAGATTTTTCCTGACTTGTGTGCAATGCCTCTTGAGAGTTTATATGTGTGTGCTTATTACTGCCTGTTGCACTGTTGCTTACAAGTTGCCGAACAAGGTGAAATTTAAACAACATGAATGGAGGAAGAGTCCATGGTGCAATATAGGGACTATTTGCTACGAGTCAGCAAATGACTTGCTAGTCAAAAAAGTGAGGTGGGACTTCTAAAGCCAAACTATATTTCACATGGAGCAGCCAGTTAGTTCTCTAGAGTCTATCTTTCCCTCCCCTCAGCCAGGTGAATTTCTTCCTCTTTTCAAGCTTATCTGATACTAGCAAAATACCAGTGTTTGCAGTGGATGGAGTGTTTCTGGAAAGGCAACTTTGCAAATCATTTGTAGGGGTCTGGTGTGCCCCAGGCGCTTACATCCTTCTTGTGAGAGTTGAGTTGTCTAGTACTAGAGATAAAGATCGTTACAACATTGTTTCCAGGCAGAGCAGCTGGCATCCTACCCAACCCAAAAATATCAACAAGTAGTTTGCATTGTGAGAGGAAGTAAGGGGAATGGACTTTAGGGTCGCTTAGCCTGTGCTATGATGTTCCCAACCACTTGGTGTCAAACCTGCTGGGTTCTATTGCTTGGGCACATTAGAGTAACAGTTTGGCAAAACTGACTTCTAGATGTATTTATTCATTAATTATCTGAAGTGAGGAGCTAGAAATGCCTAATGTTTTATGCTTGTTCAGATGAGATGAGAATGTGACACTTTGCCCATTTGCTGTGTTTATGTATCAGAAAGAAAAAGAAGCTTGAACCAAAATTGCATTGCAACTTATTCTTAAAAAAAAAATACACTTGTCTTAAAATCCAATCCTGCATGGTATCCCAGATGCCTTTTTTATGGGATGCCTGTTTTTTTAAAAATGCAGGATTTCATCTGATGAGAACTAAATTAAGTCTCTTAACTCCTATTTATTACTTGAATAGCAATACCATGGCTGTATAGCATGCGTGTCTTGGGAGGACTAAAACAATGGTTATTAGGTGCTTGCAACGACTTGACTGTAATACCAATAAGAGCTGGCTGTTAGTATCATTCTTGTCATACAGCAGAAGAGCATGTATCAGTACAAAGAATGACAATGCTGCTCTTTTGTTTTCAATCTTGGGATCACTCCTGGGTTACTTGCAAATAAACTGTAACTGTAACTGTGGCCTTAAGTAGTATGTGAGCGGGGGCGGGGGAGTCTTCAGAAGCATGCTGTATCTTTATAAGGCTCTGGTTTGAAACTGAAAAAGCAAAGCTCTGCCTCCTGTACTTAAGGCAGAATTTGCTCCTTAATAATGTATGTTGCCCAATGATGAATTCAATAATGCAGGGGTTTGTGTTTTTGTGTTTTCTGAGCTACTGTAAAACCAGGTTAAAAGCCAAGCAAAAAAAAAAAATCACCCTGAAAAATGATTGTACTTTATATTAAAGTTTGAACCCTATGGGTTCTGTTTCTTAATAAAAGCACAAAAAGCACCTGTTTGTCTTGATTGTGTTGGGGGGGATTGTAAATAATAATAATAATAATGAATAAATAAATAAATAATAATAATAATAATAAATTTTATTTATACCCCGCCCTCCTCAGGGCGGCTAACAACCAATAATAAAAACAAGTTGAATGAATACAACTTAAAAACAAGATTAAAATACAACATTAAACATTAAAATGCAGCCTCATCACAGGAGGAGAAAGGAAAAAAGAAAGAGGGGGAGGGAATCAAATTGACTCCAAGCCAAAGGCCAGGCGGAACTACTCTAACAGTTCCTGCGGAAAGAAATCAGATCCTGCAGGGCCCTGGTCTCATGAGACAGAGCGTTCCACCAGGCTGGAGCCAGTGTTGAAAAAGCCCTGGCTCTGGTTGAGGCTAATCTAACTTCCTTAGGGCCCGGGACCTCTAGGGTGTTGCTATATATGTAGATCATAGTGCAGTGTTAAGCTGCTCTTGACCTTTAAGGTAAGGTAAAAGGTAAATGACTCCTGGACAGTTAAGTCCAGTCAAAGGTGACGGGGGTGTGGCGCTCATCTTTCTTCAGGCCAAGGGAGCCAGCGTTTGTCTACAGACAGCTTTCCAGGTCATGTGGGCAGCATGTCTAAACCGCTTCTGGCACAACGGAACACTGTGACGGAAACCAGAGCGCACGGAAATGCTGTTTACCTTCCCACAGCAGTGGTACCTATTTATCTACTAGAACTGGTATGCTTTTGAACTGCTAGGTTGGCAGAAGCTGGGACAGAGCACCGGGAGATCATCCCATTGTGCAAATTCAAACTGCCGACCTTCCAATCAGCAAACCCGAAAGGCACAGTGGTTTAGACCACAGCACCGGTTTAGACCACAGCACCACCCATGACTTGACTTGTAAAGCCTTTCAGCACAAGGGTACATGAAGTCTTTCTCCACATGTGCCAATCTGAACATCATCATTAGAGTCTGTTCTCTAGGTTATTCCATGTGCATTACAATGGGAAAGTGCCTTTTTAGGGGTGGTTTTGGAATGTTTTCCCCAAAGAAGATACTAAAAGACCTGCAGCACCCTAAAGACTTAACAAATTTATTGTGGCATCAGCATTTGAGGACTTCAGTCTACTTCAGCAGATGCATTAAATGTTATAATTGTTTTAATGGCATTCCAGTTGTTAATAGTCTCTTTTTTACAGCTAAGGTCATTTTTATGCTTAACACATTTTTATCGTTTTTAATGATGGCTGAAATATGACTTAAACACAACGTGAAATGTGGGTTTTATTTTTATAGAAGCTGCCTTGTAAGGATGTTTTCCCTAAAAGGCTATCCTAAGTTGACAGGTGTACACACACACCAGTGGGAATGGTTTGTGTGCAAGCAGTGAAATGCAAAGAAAATGCAGGGTTAGGTCCAGATGACATTACTTGTGTTTTAGCGCCACAGAAATAAACACGCTATCCCTCAGGAAATCTTAGAAAGGCTCATCTGACATTCACTTTGCTTCTTTTACACCAGATAGAGACCTTAATTTCCCCAGACTTCTAAACTTTTTGTTCTGTTTTATTTTCCCTTGTCTATTATTTTGCTGTGGCTTTTATGAATTTGCTTGTTTTCAGCTTGTGTGTTTTACTATGGTTTTAAAAAATAACTGCCCTTTTATAACTTGATTGAAGAGCTCAGATATAATAGCTCTTAATAACTAAACACAGGATAGTGTTCTAAAGAAAGTATGCCTCTGTTTCATCACACATTACAGAAATGGCATCACGGTGGAGCTAAACTCCATGTATTTCAGTGTGGCTTACATGAGAGCCCCGAATAGATTATGCTCAACAATCTGCATTGCACCACAGTGAGTACCTTTAAGGACTTGGACTGTAATCAAAATGCATTAAAATTGTTGGCTTGTAAGGAAAGGCGCGTCTTTCCCACAGAAACTGCTGCATTTCTTCATTTAAAGCCTTCTCTCAACTTTACCTTCCCTGTCATTGATACTCATAATGTGCCTCCAACTGGATCCCATCATTTCAACTCCCAAATGACACTACAGTGCTATCCACATCTATCCAGAAGTAAATCCTATTGAATTTAGCCTTAATTGAACTTAGTTCTGAGTCCCATGCCAGCAGTGGTTGAAACTGTAGCCTTGCCCTTCCTGATTGCTTCGGGGATGTTCTGTGGGTAATCAAATATTTTTTGTTTTTCAGCAGATTTTCCATATTTGAAGAGCACTTAGCTCAGAGGCTGTGCCAAGTTACATGGCAAAAAAATAAAACATCTCAGCAAAACAGGTTCCTGAAATGGGGAGAGTTAATAGGAGAAATTTCATATTCGCACCTCAACGACATCAGCTGCTTTCCGACAGAATAACCTCATATGGGTAGGCACACTAAATGCTCCTTTGGTATTAAGATCACAGGAACAGTGGATTCTCTTCGAAGCGGCTTATACATGTGCAACAGAACCAGCTAGCAGAATATTCTGTTCCTGACTTAGTATAGCAGACTGGAGCATGTAACCAGTTCTTGTGTATAGCAGAATCTTTGTGGCAGGGCGGCTGGAAATGTAATAGCATGACATACCTAGACAACAGCAGTTGTGTATTGTTGGCCAAATATATACAGGCAACCACCAATTTATGTGGGGGTTACATTTCAAGGCACCATGTGTTTAAGTGAAATCACGCATATTTGAAACGCCATTGAAAAAGCTTGCAAAAACCCTGTCCTGCCCCCTCCCCGTTCTGCCCCCTTTTGTGATGCTTTTGTGATGTTTTCGGGTCACTTCCAAGTTTGGCACGATGCCTTCAGAGGTGATATAAAGCAGCCATTTATTTACCCTGGCTGTGTAAACTTTTGCTTAATTGTACATTTGGCAAAGCACAGTAATATCACCAAGTTGTCCTAGAATGGCCTCATAAAAAATGAAAGGTGGCCCTAAGAGCACAGCAATCAAAATGCTCAGTTGGGAAAACCCTATTATATAATTCTTTGAACACAAGAGGCAAGGAAAGCCCTTTTATATTCTTGATAAGGGTATGTGATATACTGATAGGATTTCAGCAGCAAGATATGAAACTCTTGTAAATGAGACTGCGGGGAGGAGAGAACCCAGACTGCAATTGTGTAAAGGTATTAAAACCAGAATTTTGTAAGTCAATACAATTGCTACTGTAAAATGAGTGTTTGTGGGCCCTGTCACCCTGTTTTTGCACTATAGTGGGTGGTTGGCAGTGTGGGATAGAAATAAATCTGCCTTACCTGTGCAGGGTAGGTAGAATAGCTTCCCCGTGCCATTCTGAAATTCATTGCTCCACTCACTGTCTCCTCTGGCTCCCAATCTCCACTGGCATATGGCCCTCCAAAAGTTGTCCAGGAGAGAATGCGGCCTCTGGCTGAAAAAAGTCTCAGTGCTAAAGGCTGTTCTAAGCAGAGCTTTCCAATGTTGTTTTCTTCTCTGTCCCTGTGACCTTCCTGTGACTTGTGTACTGTGCTCAAGGCTACCCATCTCATGCCGGGGAAGGAGTGCAGGACTGTCTTCACTGCAAAGCAATTGAAGATGGCTGGGGAAAACGAAACAAATGGGATTTCCATTTTGGCACCAATGGGAAGTTTCTTCCCCCAACGCTTAGGGAAATCAAACTTCCCCTGCTCCGGCCATGCCATCCAATCTTGATAAGAACCCTCCCCTGGGGCCTGATATTTAACAATCATGCCATTAAAAAATAAAAATAAATGTGCCCACTCAACTGCTTCGATCTGAGGAACTGGCATATAACTGGCTTGTTATGCAGTTGTAAGAAATCAATTGTTTGGTGCAGCACCAACTACACTTTGGAACTCCATGCCTGTTGACATCAAACAGGCACCTTTGCTGTGCTGCTATCAGCGCCTGCTTAAAACATTTTTGTTTGGGCATCTCCAGACACGTAGACGCTGGTGCGTTTTCATCCTTTTGCTCTTAGTTTTAATTCTTTTTTACATGTCTTAAACTGTTTTTTATTAATAATTTTGGTATTTCTTGTAAAACACTTGGATTTGCCACAATCAAGTGGTTTGTTTGAGCATACCTCTGCTGTGCAAAACAGGGTGTGGAGCTCAACAGAGAAAGACTGTCCTTGTTTTGAGGCACTGCATGCAACAGTTCGGTTGTGGGAAGACTATTTCGTTGTGCCCATGGTGGCTTCTCCCTGCCTCTGGCAAACGGTCATCTAAATTCATTTGCTGGCCCACATCTTACAGGACTCGGTTCAAGCTCCACTGAAAAACGGTTTGTAGTGGCATGGCAGGTTTTGTTCATGATGAATGCAACGGAGATTCCTTTTTCCTCACCCATCCACTCACCCCCAAAGCAGTTGCCGTGAGGGGGCAAGGGGCAGCAGAGCCCCCACAACCAGGGCACATGTCCCCTGGCCTGAACAGGCTGACTTGCTCCCAGCAGCCTCTGGCTGCTTCAGACAGGCCAGGCCATTGTGGGGCAATCAATTAATCTTCCCTTCATCCTTCTGCCCTTTGACCTTGTCTGGCTCAGTTCGGAAGCCACGAAACCCCACAGCAAAACACCCCCAGCTGCCCCCTTCTTGGCTGAGGCTCGGTGGATAAGATGGAAATAGAAAATTAATGCCAGTCAGAGGAGGCTACTGGAGAACATGAACAAGATTACAGGCAGGTCAGCTTTCTTGTTCCGTCCCAGCTATAAAAGGGCTCAAACTATTTAAGTGATAACCAGTGGCGTAGCGTGGGGGGTGCCAGGGGTGCCGGCCGCACCGGGCGCAACATTTTGGGGGGCGCGTTTGGCCGGCCCCCCTCGAGGAAGCGGGAACCTCTCCAAGGCACAGCGTGCCGTCGGTAGAGGAAAAAAGCCGCGCAGCAGCAGCAGCAGCAAAGTCAGGAGGAGGAGGAGGTGGAGCGAGCCTGCTAATTCCTTGCTGGGAATTAAGCGGCTCAAGACTCTCTCCACTAGCCGCCTGGGTAGTGAGCCGAGCCGAGCAGGGAGTCTGGCGAGGGGGTGGGAAGAGACTTTCCCCCCTTTTTTCCACCTCGCCTGGTCAAAAAGGAGAGCGGAGTCTCCTCAGGGCGCCCTCAGGCAGGGCAGGGAAAGGCAAGCAGAGCGAGGAGGAGAGAGGGGGGAGGGGGGAGCAGCCAGGAAACGCCGCGGTGTGGAGGAGGAATCAGTTAAGGAGAGAAAGCGAAAAGCCTTGGAGAAAGGGGAAAAAGGAAAGAAAAGAGGCAGCTCCAGGAGAGCGCGGGGGAAAGAGAAGCCTCGCTGCTGCTGCTTGGGAGAGTAAATTACTGTACTTGCCTTGCCCCGGGTTAGGGGGCGCAAATTACTTGCCTTGCCCCGGGTTAGGGGGCGCAAATTACTTGCCTTGCCCCGGGTGCTGATAACCCACGCTACGCCGCTGGTGATAACTATACTTAGTGGGTGGTGGAAGAGAAGGGGTAGCAAAGGAAGGATGTGTTGGCTGAAGTGTCTTAGGCTTGCTTGACTGTTTCTCCCTAATGGCATGCAGCTCCAGCCCCATAACCACATCTGTGCCCACCTTTTGCATAAAGAAGAGGCATCAGCATGGCAATGGGCACCAGGGATTTCTGGGTAAATTATAAACAAGCAGTTGTGGGCAATAGACTTCAGGAGGGGGTCAGAGCTAAAGCTGAAACAGCAAGCCACATTCACACCATACATTAAAAACACCACAATATCACTTTAAACAGTTATGGCTTCCCCCAGAGAATTCTGGGAGGTGTAGTTTGTCAAGGTTGCTAAGGGTTGTTAGGAGGGCCCTCTTCCCCCCACAATTCCCAGAGGGAACACTCAGGCTTCGTAGCTCTGTGAGGGGAGCATATATGTGTAATAAAACGGTATATCCTAAAGACCCCACAGTCTCCATTAACCCTTGGTCCAAGGAACCCAAACCCTAGGGGAAGTGCTTGTAACGTCTGGAGTCTCCCATTGCTCAGAGAATGGGGTTCTGCGTAACAATACATATGTCGGCATTCTCTGTCCACTAGTGCAAGGGCTTAGGGAGACATAGTACAAGTAATATTAGTAGCCTAAGAAGTTACAGGAGTTCAACAGGAAGGTACAGGATATTCATCAACAGGAAATGAAGCAATAAGCCCACTCTGAAACTTCTGCAGGAAACAACAACATAAAAAACCACCCTGATACAATCAAGAGCACAAATGATTATAAATGCACAATATAAAAAGGGTTTCTGGAGGGGTCTAGGTATGTGGTTGTTTTCAATTAACCTTTATTCAGAGTAGACCCATTGGAATGAATAGACTTAAGATTTGGACCATGAATTTCAATGGGTCTAATTCTGAGTAAAAGTCAGTTGAATACACCCCATGTCAAATTTTGCCATCTCACACCTCAACCATTTCTCAACACTGGTGGTGCCATTTTCTTAGACCCCTGACAGAGATCTTACTTAAATGTGTTGGGTTCCTGTTGATACTCATTTGCAAAAGCAGATAATACTTTCATATCTGTCTGAGATTTATCTCATTTGTCTTGTGATTTCCCTTTGTTAGTTTCTCCCACACAATGGTTCCAGTCAAGGATGTGGCCTATCACTGCCTAGAAGCTTCCAGAGAACCACAGCTTTAAGATAGCTTTGTCTCTTTAAGATAGCCATGAGACGCTGACTAGTGATGGAAATGACCTCATGACACACCACTGGTTTGTGCTTGGAATTCTCATTAGCATGTATGATCAGCACACACAAACAGGGAACTTGCCTAGAAAAAAGCTTGACACATTAGTTTGTCCTATGAGACTACAAATGTCATTTGGAAAGCCCCAAGGAAACATTTTTGGGGTGTGACAGACTGCAAGCTTGGAGGAGGAATGGTCAGCAATGCTTGCAAGGGGAGAGTTGAAGTTCTGATAATTTGGTGAATTTGGAACTACAAATCCCATCATCCCTGACCATTGGCTGTGCTGGCTGGGGCTGATGGGAGCTGGAGTCCACCTGGAGGTGCCACCGGTTTCCCACCTCTGGTGTAGGCAATCCATCAGATAGTCTGGTCCCCATGGCTGGCTGGGGTTGTTAGAGGTAATATCCAGTAATATCCAGGAAATGGATAGATGGGTGGGGCTGATGGGAGTTGTAGTCAAACAATATCTGGAGGGCATCAGGTTGGGAAAGGTTACCACTTCTTTTCAGACTCCTCTCCAAATCTGTAATGTGGGGCTCATGTTGGCGTACCTTCTAGGGTTATTGTAAAGTTTGCAAAAATAATTTATGTTTATGCTCTTTTATGCTAAGTTTGCAAAAAAAATAAAATAGTTTATGCAAAGCATTTATGCCAATGGGCAGGGATAATGGGTGCTGGTGCACAGCAACATCTGGAAGGTCAGGTCTTCCCCATCCCTGGGCTAAGAAATATCAGTCCTCCTTTCAATGAATATCCAGACTATTGCTCAGAGAGCAAAACCCTTTCCCCCCTGTGATGGATATGAGGTCAGTGCATCAAGCTGCAGCATTTCACTTTGGTAGGAAATTGGCTTATGGATGAGCCTGCGCGGTCACTAAATGCCGACGTCTCATGGCTGGGTGCCCAAACTGCAATGTTAATTGAAATGCTTCCATCCCTATCAACACAAAGGAGCTCGGCTATTCCTCTGGTTCGCGGGGAAAGGGCATGACTCTCTCTCTCTACCCAAAGAGATGCACTGAATTGCTTACTATGGATGTAGCGTCAGCAGGTGGCCAAGTTGGGCACTGTCAGGGGGACCCAGCAACTCACACCCTTGTGGCCTGGCTTGACCATGCTGCCACTGGCCACTGCTCACGGCCCTCCCTGCTGGGCCCCCAGGCAACCAATGGGACAGTGCTGCTGGGCACAAGAAATGGCATTGGAGGTACCACGTCAAAGGCCCTTGAAGCCTGGTTTTGGCCCTGACTTGGGACTAGGAATTGGGGAGGTGGGAATTGAATTCTGTCAAGGAAGAAGCAGCATCAGAAGTTCAAGGAAACATTCCAACCAGGGGAAAGCTCTTGAGTGTGTGGACCAAGGCTGGTAAGACACATGGTCCTGGGAGCATCCTGGAGACCAGACAGAGGTGTCTGCATTTTGCTACCTGCTAAGGTTCAGCTGTCACCTAGCTGCAGCCATTCCAGCAGACTGTCTCAGTGGGAGAGAGATGAGAAACAGGTCTTATTTCAGGTCTGAAGAAAGACCAGCTCCATCAAGAATCCCCTGCACCTGAATTGCTTCCAGCTGTTCACAGTAGCGGCTGGTGCCCATTCAGATCAGTAGGGTGGAAGGCAGAAGGCCCAGGCAATAGTTGTAGCCAGAGCCAATGACAGGCAGAGCCAGGTACATTAAATTCTACCTAAAAGATCATCTCACCCCTTATATACACAGTCATTCACTGGATTCTGCAGGTGAGAGCCTCCTGCAAATATCATGCAGAGCAGACCTCCTGATAAAATGCTATTAGTGATGTGGCACCCACCCTTGGGGATTCCTTCCCGTTGAATATTTACAGAGCCTTTTAAAAAAATCTACGGAAAGCAATCCCCAAAGATTCATCTGAATACCCACAAACTGGAAAGCTTGCAGTGGGCAATTTGGTTTGACACCCCAATATGTTCTTGACATCTTCCACCGTCTGGTGGTTGACATGTATAGCCCACTGCATATTTGAATCTGACCCATTATGAGCCATCAGTCATCATTTGAGATGGGGGAGGAGAAATCTATGAACACAGGATGTAGGGAAGACTCTTTGCTCAAATGCAAACCTCCACATGGTCTGAAAGAGATGCGTTTCATGATAAGAGTCCACCTGGATTCCAGGCACCTGTTATTGACAACTTCTTGTTTAAATTGACTTGTGTCCTGCCTCTCAATCCTGCAGGAGGACTGAATTAATTTTACAGTAATCGCATTCATCTGCAACTCACACTCACCTTAGCAACTCCAGGCAGCGCAGAGATGTGGGTATTGTTGTTGGCATATTCCCATTTGGGGTCTGTTTGGAGGGGGAAATACGCCCCCACCTGAATCGTAACTTCTGTATTTTTCAGGAATGTGAATTATCAGCTGTCAATTTTTTTTAATTATGATGTTTGTTTTTAGATAGCACTGCTGAATTAATCACAAGTTGGTAGTATTCTTGGGAGGGGGAGATTCCTCAGGGAGTCAATTAGGTTTTTGTTGCAGATGGTAAGAGGTGTCTGCTGTTTAATTTAAAACTCTGGTCTCCACGAGAAAAACTCTGGCCACTCCAAACCAATCTACAACCAACCAAATAGTTCTTTTTTAAAAAACAAAAAAAGTTGCCGCATGCATCTTGAGAAGCTGTCAGTGCCTACTTTCCATACAAATAGAGGGCTTTTTGGCAAGGGAGTATATTTAGACCCTACATTACACCATGAACAAGTCTTGGCTAACCATATCAGGAGATTAAGCAGCTGTTTGGGGTCAGCACTGTTAAATTGATACTTGTTAGGCTAGCTCCAACCAGGAATTAAATCAGGGCTGTGGAGCTTGTTGGACTCCAACTTCCCTCATCCGTGCCCATTGGCTATTCTAGCTGGCGCTGATGAGCACTGGGAGTTCAGTAGTATCTAAATGACCACAGATTTCACTGCCCTGTTTTAATCAGGCTTAATAACCACCAGAACAGTTCCTCAAGCAGAGACACAGCAGGGCTCCTTCTTTCTGGATGGTGCTCCCAGCAACCAGAAGGCCTTAGCCCAGAGATGGGGAAGCTGTGGCCCTACAGATGCTGTTGAACTGCAACACCCATCCTCCCTGACTGCTTGTAGCTGGGGCTGATGGGAGTTTGGATCAAACAGAATCCAGAGGGCCACAGGCTCACCAACACCCCAAACTAAAGGAACCCCACTATTCTCAGGTGACATCGGAACAAGCACTCAATGTACAAGAGGAGAAGTGAGGGGGATCCTCTCCCCTTAACAAAGATGGCACCAGAAAAAAGATCAGTGGTGTTTGAAGGTCACTGACAGATCATAAGAAGTCCAAGATCGAATCCCCAGCATCCCCAGGTAAGAATGGTCAAATCTGTCAATTTAGGTTTTTCCTCCCCACCCCCAGACTTAAATTCAGTTCTCCACATCACTTTGAATGAATGAATGAATGAATGAATGAATGAATGAATGAATGAATACCTGAGGCTAGGGCACATGGGAGTTGTAGTTCAAAAATCTAGAGGGCACCAAGTTGATGAAAGATGAGTGTCTCTGTGTTGCCTGAAGGTGCTTAGATAGGGCTGCCGTACATCCGGGATTTCAAAAGTGGAATGCGGTGCTTTGTCTTTGTATTCTCATTTATAAAAGCTCAACAATTTAGGTGGTTTCCAAAGAACAACTTTTGAGGTGTCCTGGTTTAATAGAGCTTTGTGGCCTTCCTAAAAAAAGCTAAAGAGTGCTCAGCAGCAGGCATTCAGTAAACAGTCAACTTCCAAGCTATGTGCTAACTCTGTGAGGTTGAGCGCAACTCTTCAAATGAGCGCAGTGTGAGGAAGTATTCCCCTCTCACCTGGTCACAGATAGAAGAATCTCTAGTTATTTATTCCATGTTGTTTACTGCATTTATAGCTCATCTTTTTCTTTAAAGAGCTCGAGGTGGCATTACATGGTTCTCCGCCTCCTCATTTAATCACCACAACAACCCTGAGAGGTAGGTTAGTCCGAGAGGAGTGACTGGCCCAAGTTCACCCAGAGAGCTTCACGGCTGAGTAAGGATTTGAACCCTGGTCTCCAAGAGTCCAATACCCTAACCATTACACCACACTGGCTCTGAAATATAAGCAGTGGGGAATATCAGCAAAGGGAACCAGAACAAATAGCTTTTGTGATGCTACAGAAATCTCTTGCTTGCTCTCCTGCCCCCACCCACTCGCCTGTCTCCTAGCTTCATCTCTTTTAAGCGGTGTTGAACAGCTCTGCCCCTTTAAACAACAAGCACGGCAGCTCAACTGATGCAGACTCGCCAGCCAGATTTACATGTGAAAATTACCCATCTTCATCCCAGGAAATTATATTTATAGGCGCAAAGAGAATGGCCTCCCTCTACTTTGAAGTTGGCGTGCGGCTTGGAGCGAAGGCACAAATGAGCTCCCTGCTGCTCATCAGCTCTCCTTCACTAACACACCCGACACTTGTGTCCAGAATAGAAGTGCCTTGAATGCAACGTGATCAGTTAAGGCCCCAAAGGCATCAGTAAGAAACAGGCATAGAGAAACTTGCCTGGCCTACTTCTGTCCTCTGCAGAAGAGTGTCATGAAGCTGGGGTCAGGTTCCTCTTCTTCAGGTGATGTGGTCAAGGACTCAGAAGGGGAAATGCAGGAAGAAGCCCCTCCACAACTTGGGCCCATGTTGCCTCTCATAGAATTCTAGAGTTGGAAGGGATCCTGATGATCATCTGGTCCAACCCACTGCAACATGGGAATACGCAGCCGTCCCATACGGGGATCAAACTCACAACCATGGCATTATCAGCACCATGCTCTAACCAACTGAGCTATCCTGATGTCAACATGTTCCATAGGCAGCAGTCTGGCAGGCATTGTAGAAGTACAGACATACCTCAGGTTACAGATGCTTCAGGTTGCGTTTTTTTGGGTTATGGACCGCCAGAACCCGGAAGTACTAGAACGGGTTACTTCCAGGTTTCGGCAGTCGCACATGCGCAGAAGCGCTAAATCGGGCTTTGCGCATGTGCTGAATCACCGAATTGCAACCCACACGTGCGCAGACGCACAGCTGCAGGTTGCGAGCACGGCAGGTTGCAAACATGCATCCCGCACAGATCATGTTCGCAACCCGAGCGTTCACTGTAAAAGTTTTTGTTATAAAACAAAACAAAAAACCCAGAAAATTATGGACTGTAATAAAGTTGCTCAGTTAAACATAATAGAAAATAAAGCATAATTGGCCATTGGAATTGCTACTGGCTGTAGTAAGCACTAAGAATCCTTCATGCTCTTCAAATGAGCGCAGAAATAAAATGAAGCTACGAAGCCTCCATTTCCAGCGTTTCGCCGTGTCTAGGGACTCAGAAAACCATAAGGAAGATACTAAATATTGAAGAGGCTGGCTGCTCCAGAGCAAGAGATGGAGAAAGAAAAGGTACACAGATACCCTTTGGTGGAATTAAAGACCTGCACTCTGCATCTCAAAGGCTGAAGGCTGATTTCAGAGGCGCAATTAAGCTTGACAAATAATGGCTAGCGAGTCCCCTTCTGCCCATAATGTTGGCTTCCAGGACGTAAGAAAATGATAAGCATTAAACTCAAGGAGAGAGCAAAAAGCTTCCCAATGCGGTGTTAAGCTTGTCTAGGATGCGTGATGAAATGGCGTTGTCTAATGTACCATTCCGGTCGCCGCTGAGAGAAAATGGGTAGTTGTTGCATTGGGACGGGCCCGCTGTTGTAAAGAAATCAAAGGCCATAAATCCAGAGAACCAGCTAGGCTTCACTTAAGCAATGAGTGAGCTTCCTTCTCAGCTGGCTCCTTGCTTGCTGTGTGTGAAGAGGGCTGGTGCTGGCATAGAGCATCACTGGGCAAATACTAGGAGCCCAGGCTGCCCCTGATGCCAAGCCTGGACTGAAAGCCCTCCTTTATTTTGGTTTAATCTTTTTTATCTCAGGTGCTGACAGAAGTACTAGGTCTATGCAGATGGATCAGGGCTGGCTCTGCCACTGGGCAGACTGAGGCAGCTGCCACAGGCAGCCGGTCCTGCGGTGGCGGCAGAAGGAACCACACACTCCCAGGCCGCTCCCCCAGAAGCCTTCGCCTGCTTCCTTTGGGTCAGCATTTCATGGGCAACAAAGTTTAGCTGTTACTGGTGGTGGTGCCTGTTTCACATCGCCAAAGGTCACATTCACACCATACATTTAAAGCACTGTGGTACTGCTTTATTAAGGGACGCGGGTGGTGCTGTGGGCTAAACCACAGAGCCTAGGACTTGCCAATCAGAAGGTCAGCAGTTCGAATTTCCGTGACTGGGTGAGCTCCCATTGCTCGGTCCCTGTTCCTGCCAACCTAGCAGTTCGAAATCATGTCAAAGTGCAAGTAGATAAATAGGTACCGCTCTGGTGGGAAGGTAAACGGCGTTTCCATGCGCTGTTCTGGTTTGCCAGAAGTGGCTTAGTCATGCTGGCCACATGACCCAGAAGCTGTACGCCGGCTCCCTCGGCCAATAAAGCGAGATGAGCGCCACAACCCCAGAGTCAGCCACAACTGGACCTAACGGTCAGGGGTCCCTTTACCTTTACTGCTTTATTATTATTATTATTTGTATGCTTCCCTTCATCCGCAGATCTCAGGGTGGTTCACAACATAAAATCACAAGATAAAAAAATAGTCGGGGCTTCCCCCAAAGAATCCTCCAGGTATAGAGCATTATATAAATTCAATAAATTAAAAAAGAAAAGAATCCTGGACACTGTAAGGGTGCTGGGAGTTGTTAGAAGACCCCTATTTCCCTCTCACAGCTACAGTTCCCAAAGTGGTTTAACAATCAATCCATCTTCCTAGGGAATTCTGGGAACTATAGCTCTGTGAGGGGAATTTACACATAAGCACACACACACAAACACACACAACCTGATCATAGGATGAAGGGACTCGCAGCATTCTGAACCACTGAGCCTCTTGGGCTTGCCGATCAGAAGGCCGGCGGTTCGAATCCCCACGATGGGGTGAGCTCCCGTTGCCGAGTCCCAGCTCCTGCCAACCTAGCAGTTTGAAAGCACGCCAAAAAGTGCAAGCAGATAAATAGGTACCGCTCCGGCGGGAAGGTAAATGGCGTTTCTGTGCGCTGTTCTGGTTTCGCCAGAAGTGGCTTAGTCATGTGGTCACATGACCCAGAAAACTGTCTGCGGACAAACGCCGGCTCCCTTGGCCAGTAAAGCGAGGTGAGTGCTGCAACCCCAGAGTCGTCTGTGACTGTACTTAACTGTTAGGGGTCCTTTACCTTTTTTTTTAGGTTCCCAGGGAGACCCCCAAGCCTTAACTTGGGGTCCAACACAGAGCAAGACATGCCTCTGTGTCTCTAGCTTCCAGCATCAGCCGAAGTTCATTCTCTCTCTCTCTCTCTCTCACACACACACACACACACACACACAGCCCCACCCACTTGGCCGATTGTTCTCCATCCTAGGATGATGTGGCATCCAGCCAGATGTTATGAGGAAAGGTCCACCCATTTGTCTCTGTGGCAACCTCTTAGGGAATGTAAATGGTGGTACTTAACTGGCCAGGCAAACCACTTAACAAAGCAAGGAAGTTTGAGGAAGTTTTCCCACATACGTCTAATGCCACATACGCAGGATTGCAGGTTTGGAAGGGATCCACAGGTATCATCCAGACTGACCCCCTCAACCCATACCAGTAGCATTGTAAGGCTGCTGAGAAGAAGGGTGAGATATGAAATTGTTGGCACCCCAGGTTCCCACAATCCCCTCGCCTCATCAAATATCTCTCCCTCTCCTCCACCACCGCCACCCTCCAGCCCCGCACATAAATCTCCTTGCCTAGTCACCGGCCTCCAATCATGCTTTTTCCTTTCTCATTCCCTGGCAGGCCACACATCTCTGCCGTGCTATTGTTCCTGTAGCTGAAGGGTTGGAGGTGTTATGCATTCGATTGCCTAAATTAATTCACACTTTCTCCCCCTTTCTATCCGGCCTGTTCAGCCCGCGCTCTTCAATCAACGCTCCCTGGTACCTTCTGAAAAAGAAACACGTACAATTGAGAAAGTTATGCTTGACTGAGTGCTGCTGTGACAGGCCGGGATGCTGGCGGGGGTGGAGGAGGGAACTGAGCGCATGGTTCCCCCCCCCCCCCATATTTTTCATGCAGGCAAGTTTAAAGGTACTGGCACATGTAGCTGTTTCAGCTGCACTCTACATATCACACTGGTGGCGAGAGGAGGAAGTCAAGAGATTTAGACCTGAACTGCCCCCCTTACCCACCTCCCCCCACAAAAAAACACACTATTTTTTCAGGTGGCAGGAGAAATTATAGCACTTTGTGGGGGGAGGGGGGAGGTTATAAGGAAGAGTGATGGTTTGCTACCTTTCTTTAATTGCTGTAGCAGAGCTCTGTGATTGGCTGTGCAGCCTCAGAATCACCGAATTGTAGAGCTGGACATCTAGCATATCCTCCAACATTTCTCCAATGAAAATAGGGAGGTCCTATTCCATAATAGGGACGCGGGTGGCTCTGTGGGTTAAACCACAGAGCCTAGGACTTGCTGATCAGAAGGTCGGCAGTTCGAATCCTCGCGACGGGGTGAGCTCCCGTTGCTCGGTCCCAGCTCCTGCCAACCTAGCAATTCGAAAGCACGTCAAAGTGCAAGTAGATAAATAGGTACCGCTCCGGCGGGAAGGTAAACGGCATTTCCGTGCGCAACTCTGGTTTGCCAGAAGCGGCTTAGTCATGTTGGCCACATGACCCGGAAACTATACGCCGGCCCCCTCAGCCAATAAAGCGAGATGAGCGCCGCAACCCCAGAGTCGGCCACGACTGGACCTAATGTTCAGGGGTCCCTTTACCTTTACCTTTATTCCATAATAACAATCATATTAATTTTATTATTTGTGCTCCGCCCATTTGACTGGGTTGACCCAGCCACTCTGGACGGCTTGCAACATATATAACAACATAATAAAACATTTTTAAAACTTCCCTATACCGGGCTGCCTTCAGATACCTTCTCAACAAGGTTGTGTAGTTACCGTATTTATCTTCTTGGCTCAAGGGTTGCATAACTCCATACCCTCCAACATTTCTCTGATGAAAATACAGTGGTACCTCAGGTTAAGAACTTAATTCGTTCTGGAGGTCCGTTCTTAACCTGAAACTGTTCTTAACCTGAGGTACCACTTTAGCTAATGGGGCCTCCCGCTGCCGCCACACAATTTTTGCTCTCATCCTGAAGCAAAGTTCTTAACCCGAAGTACTATTTCTGGATTAGCAGAGTCTGTAACCTGAAGCGTGTGTAACCTGAAGCATCTGTAACCTGAGGTACCACTGTAGGGACGGTCCTAAGGAAAATAGGGACATTCTGGGATCAAATCAGAAACTGGGACATCTAAGTCCGGGACTCTCCATGGAAAATAGGGACACAACCACCCGCAATGCAGGAATATGCCTTCATGTCCTTCACAACACACTCTTCGGAATATTGCCACAGGCAGGAGGCCCCCCTCACAGAGCTACCATTCCCAAAGTGGTTTAACAAGCAATCCTTCTGAGCAGGGAACTCTGGGGACTGTAGTTCTGCGGGAGAGAAAAGGGACAACCTCCTCTCAGCATCCTTAACAAACTACAGCTCCCAGGATTCTTTAAAGGGGTTATTACAGCACTTTAAACGTATGGTGTAAATGTGGCCTTAGTTGGATGCAACCCACAATGCCGACTTCATTGGTGGATTTGCAAATAAGCCCACCCTTACAACCTGTTCCGTCACCACAGGGCCGTCCCAAGACATTTTGACACCTGAGGCAAAGCACAAAATGGCACCTCCCTCACCGCCTGGGAAGAAGCAAGGAGTGAAGAACTACATCAGGAACGACCTCCTGTGGATCCTGCCGCCCGAGGCGGTCGCCTCATCCTTGTCTCATGGGTGGGCCGGCCCTGCATCACCCCAGAGAAGAAGAGGACAAAGTGTGTCACAATTCTCAGAGATAAAATGCATCACAATAAGCAAATGGCGTCTAAAGGCAACTCAGGCTTTGAATGTAAATGCAGAGATTTCTTTCCTTCTTTCTAAAATGGTTTCAAGTTAGTGCAATCAAGCCAAGCGTATTAGGCAGAAGTTGAAATCCCAGCAATAGCCCACGCTTGCTAACTGTTGCTTGGAAGAGCTAATGGAATTGTTTAAAAGGCCAGACTGTAAGCAAGAGCCATTCAATAAGGGCAAAAACAGAACATCAGAACCTATAAAGTGTTTCTTCCTAGCGCCACCTAGTGGGTAATGTAAGTGCTTTCCCCCAGAACAGCTGGAGCAGTTTCTGCAGGATGGCTGTTACATAACCGACACATTCACTCTCCTAATCTCCCTTTCTCCTGATTTTAGCTTGCTTTCAGCTAGCCATTTGAGGCATGATTCCCTCCCACCTACATTCCCTTGATCCTTGAAGTTCCTCCCAGTCATGAAGAGGGTGGGGAGGGAAGTAACACCCATTCTTGATTTTATAATTTATTTTGCCTTGAGATTTTTACAGCAGTGCCACATACAGGGGGAAATCTGCAAATAAAATAAGCATGGACAGGATTATAAAATGGCAATAAAATCAGCCGTAATGCACAGCTGGGTATTTATGCCTACCACCTGTTCACAGAGCGAGTGTGACTTTCTTTTCCTTCTAAAAAAGGTCCTGCAATATATGAAATACGGAATTAGAGGCGAAGCTGTACACCGGCTCCCTCAGCTAATAAAGTGAGATGAGTGCCGCAACCCCAGAGTCGGCCACAACTGGACCTAATAGTCAGGGGTCCCTTTACCTTTACCTTTAACCACCTTCCCTGCCACCTATCTAACAGATCGGGCTTCTATGCAAACATAAGATATATAAGAAACAGTATTTGTTGCACACTGGAATGCATGAGAAAAACAAATTGTTTGCAAATGTTGCCTATTTGATTGAGGAGAGGTGTGGCACAGTTGGCCCTTTGGCACGCTGTTTCTGGAGCAGCTTGTTTTAAAACGCTGATCATTTTTCAGTTTGTTTATTACCTTTGCATTATACCCTTTCCCTCAAGGATCTCAAGGTGGCACAGATGGTTCTCCTCCTCCCCAGTTTATCCTCACAACAACCCTCTGAGGCAGGTTAAGCTAAGGGATGGCGGTCAGCCCAACGTCACCCAGCACACTTCACGGCTGAGAGGGGATTCGAACTCTGGATTCCAAGGCTCTATCCCAACACTCCGACCACAATGGCTTTCTGTTTCGCATATGTTTAATCCAATAACAAGACCCCTCTTTGCTATTTCAATCCATCCTGGACCGGCTATTGGAGAGTGTACGAATTCTGCATATGTACCGGAGAAGGGCCTTCAGCAATGTATAATGAGAAAGTGGTAGAGTATATTTCATGGCGGCGATATTTCATGTGAGAATAGGAACTATGTGACAAGTACCCAAGAGGATCCCTATTATTTTCAGCTGTGAAATGTTGCAGGATATGTTATCACAGCCACAATTATAATCACGGGCATCTGGTCACGTTGCTTTAATTGTTTTAATTGCAGAGGGAAATTTCCTTCTCTTGCAACCTTGCATGGAAAGTGACGCGAGGGCAAGATTGCACATTTAGCACTAAATTGCACTGAATCAGGGAAGAGGAATGATTTCCATCCAGAGGGCCACATTCCCTGCTGGGCAAGTTTCTGGGGGCCACATGTCATTTGCATGTGGGCAGGATCAGATGCAAAACTGTGCAAAACAACACATTTACATTTTTATCCCAGGTTATCTTCAACATCCACATCCTCTGGTCCACTGTTCAGGCAAGCAAGATGTAGTCGAAACTGAGCTAAATGGTTTAACTCTGTATAAGGTATAAGGTGACTTCCAAAAGGTATTCTGCCCTTAGGTCCTTAAAGGACACACACACACAAATAAGTCTTGAAAAACTACTGTACTTCGCAGAGAGGCAAAGAAACTCTGGAAATGCTCAGAGGCACAGAATCCAGAGGGTTTGGGAAAGAAAACAAATGAGAACAAGCCTTTCAGGAACCACCTGCCACATTGCTGGCAACATCAGGGCTGGATCAAGACCTTTAGAAACCCTAAACACTGGAAAAATTATGGTGCCCCTCCCATTTGTAATGCAAAATAAAATAAAACAAAACATAAATCAACAAGTTATTAGTTACATTTCATCTTGCCTCATATAAAAAATTTTTAATAAAAAACTACACAACATACACTATTTTTATGACGAAAGAAATACAGAAAGGAATCAAGTACCTGCAACTCAGAAGGATATATCAATAATAAAACATGAATTTATTGCAACATGTCATAGGATCTGATTTCCTTGCGTTATTTTGATCTACATTAGCAGAATTCCCTCTACTTCTATGCGATGGATAGATAGATGGATGCTAGATAGATGCTAGATAGATGATAGATAGATAGATGATAGATAGATAGATGATAGATGATAGATAGATAGATAGATAGATAGATAGATAGATATAGATATAGAGAGAGATATACACATACAAACCCTCCAAGTGTCCCTAATTTCCAGGGACAGTCCCAGATTTACAGAAGCTGCCCCAGTTTCTGATTTCATCCCAGAATGTCCGCTTTTCCTTAGGACGTCCCTATTTTCATTCAGGAAATGTTGGAGGGTATGTATTTCAAAATTATTTCCCAAAAAATTATATCTATTTGTGTGTGTGTGCCCCTGCTTTGCTGGTGCCCTAACCATGTGCTTAGTCTGCCTACTGAGCAATCCAGTCCCAGTTGGCAGGTGGGAGAGAAAGGGACAAAGGCTTCCGATGCAGAATTTGGCCTCTGCCTATTGACTGAGGTTACCGAGTCCAGGTGTGTGTCATCCTCACACCTGACGCCTCGTGGCAACAGTCACTTTCAAAAAGGCCTTGAAACCTGACCAGCACAACCACGGCCTCGCTTAACGCTGAGGGCAGTTGTCGCCCATGGCAGAAGAGACGTCTCCCTGGCATTAAAAGGAAACCAAGCCTCTGCGTCTTAGCAGGAAAGGAGCTGAGCAACGATGTACGAGGGGCTGATGGGGCTGGATTAACCCATTAATAAATAGGAGGTGAAGAGAGCAATCTTGTTGAATGTAATGTATGCTAATGAGGTGACCTGGCTAATGGGGCCCTTTTCTATATTCTGTCATTGTGCACATCAATTATGCAGCCTCAATTATCGCCCTGTTTTTGTATCGCACGGCTGAGAAATGAGAGACTTAATAGAGATGTTTCACCCAGTAAAATGCCTGATTAGGTTATGAAAGCCGAAAGCCGGACAGGAAAGTGGAGTGGAGATGGCGGGGGGGGGGGGGGGGAGCGAGGAGGAACGTAGGTGAGCTAAGAGAGAAAGTGGGGAGGGGGGAGAAAACTTTATAGCCCAAAGAGATCGCTCTGAGTCTGGGTCTTTGTAGCCATGGGCATAACTGTTCCAGGTTCATCAACAAGAGAGGAGCCAATCAGTGTAGACCAGGCATAGGCAAACTCGGTCCTCCAGATGTTTTGAGACTACAGTTCCCATAATCTCTGACCACTGGTCCTATTAGCTAGGGGTGATGGGAGTTGTAGGCCCAAAACATCTGGAGGGCCGAGTTTACCTATGCCTGGTGTAGACAATACTGAGCTGGCTGGACCATATGGTCTGTCTTGACATAAGGCAGTTTCTTATCGTCCCTTCCTAAGGAACCCGTTCCAGAAATCCTTTCTAAGTTGACCTCTGCTGTATCTGTTTAGGATTCTGGAGGTGAGGCAAACACTGGGTACACATGGAGTGTTGGTCACGCATATCTGAACTGAAAGAGCATCCAGAACACTCAATAACCCCTTGCAGCTGTATGTTGCAATGGGGTCATTGAATCATGGTTGGAGAGGGACTTTGAAGGCCTATCTAGTCCAGCTCCCTACTCAAACAAGGAAATCAAGATATCTAAAGCATCCTCAACATTTGGTTGTCTAGCCTCTGCTGGAAGACTCTTAGGATATGGAGCCTTCCAATACTAAGTGACATTTAGGCATGTGGTTTTTCATTAAAGAACAGAACCAAGGGCAGTGCAACAGGAAGTATTTTCCCAGGTTGGTTGGCAAACCAGTTCAAGAGGCACATTCTTAAGAAGCTGAAAACTTTGACAGATGGGTAGTTTGGCTGCCATAGTTTTGTTGCAGCTGTGATTTTTACCCAAATCCTAAGTCGGTAACAATAACCTTTGCAATAATGACTAGCAATGGCATATAATGTACTGTGCTTTCTATAGTTCCCATGAGATCTTGCAGGACCATCCCCTGGCTTCCAGAGTTGGTGTCCCGAGAAGGCCTCGCTCAGTATGCAAAGCAGAGAAAAGCTTTTCCCATGCTGGGAAAATCTGATGTGCATTTAGTTTGTGCAGTTACCACCGTCCGGGATTCAACTGTGCAAGGTTGAAATCACGCAAGTTAAATGTGCCTTAATATGCTATCGTACTCTACAGCTAAAGTTCAAACCAGGAGAGAAGTAAGGAGAAGAGGGAAAGGACCCTCTTAACTCCATTGATTACATTCTTTATTTCTCCCCCTTTCTGATGACTGCTGCATTTTATGAGCCAAGGAATTGTCTCACTGAATTTTAATCGGAGAGCCCCACAAGTGACTGAAATACAATTAGTCTCTCTGACACTGTGGTTACTGCTTAAGAGACATCTGCTGTTGCATAAAATCAAAGCTTCCCACACCCACCCACCCTCTTTTCTTTTCTTTTTTTAATGGCTTTAATTGTCATCAACCCATCATCTGATGGCTGGAAAACAGCTCCTGAGCTCCCTGAAGCAGAATCCTGGTGCTTCCTGAAACCATAGCCTGCCCTGCTGACTTGCTTCCCACCTTAGGCCACGGCTCTTTGAGAGATAGCCCATGCTGGGGGAGAGGGAGGCCAAAGAGTTGAACGTTTGCATGTTGATCTGCATGCCATGTATTCTCTACCTCTGATTGGGACCAGCTGCCATGCTGTACATTTCAAAGCTCAGGTTGTCCTCTTTCAGCCTTGCCTTTCCGAAATAACCTGCCTTTGACAGCCTTGATGGTGCCCACTAGGGACCCCAGAATAGTTTTTCAGGTGGGGGAAGGGCTCAAGTCAATTTCAGTTTCTCTTAGTGACTCATTTTCCATCCTTAACTTCAGCTCTTCACATTGCAACCTTTCTTCAACAGGGTGCTGGACTAGATGGGCCATTGGCCTGATCCTGCAGGCGTTTCTTATGTTCATAAAGGGAAATGGGCAAATTAACGGAGGACAGGAGTATTGACATTTATTAGCCAAAGGGGTAAACTGCAGGAAGCTCCATGTTCTGAGGCACACACACATTCTCTCTCTCCATATCTGTCTCCTGTCTGCAAGAGCTGTGTGGCAGGAGCTGCCTTGTCCTTCTGGCTTGGAAGCCATCATCTGCTGCACTCCTGGCTCAGGTCAGGATGGAGGGGTGGCTGCTTCTGTGGGAGGACAGCAGTTCATCAATGGCAAACACAGGTCCAACCACCTTTGACATCAGTGAGGAATTCTAGTCTTCTTGACAGCCAAAGTCAGCATAGACCGATGTCTATAACTGCATCACTGTTGTTGTTTAGTTGTTTAGTCGTTTAGTCGTGGCCGACTCTTCGTGACCCCATGGACCAGAGCACGCCAGGCACTTCTGTCTTCCACTCCCTCCCACAGCTTGGTCAAACTCATGCTGGTAGCTTCGAAAACACTATCCAACCATCTCGTCCTCTGTCGTCCCCTTCTCCTTGTGCCCTCCATCTTTCCCAACATCAGGGTCTTTTCCAGGGAGTCTTCTCTCCTCATGAGGTGGCCAAAGTACTGGAGCCTCAGCTTCAGGATCTGTCCTTCCAGTGAGCACTCAGGGCTGATTTCCTTAAGAATGGATAGGTTTGATCTTTTTGCAGTCCGTGGGACTCTCAAGAGTCTCCTCCAGCACCATAATTCAAAAGCATCAATTCTTTGGCGATCAGCCTTCTTTATGGTCCAGCTCTCACTTCCATACATCACTACTGGGAAAACCATAGCTTTAACTATACGGAACTTTGTTGGCAAGGTGATGTCTCTACTTTTTAAGATGCTGTCTAGGTTTGTCATTGCTTTTCTCCCAAGAAGCAGCTGTCTTTTAATTTCGTGGCTCCTGTCACCATCTGCAGTGATCATGGAGCCCAAGAAAGTAAAATCTCTCACTGCCTCCATTTCTTCCCCTTCATTTAGAAAATTTGTGCTGGGCTTGCTTCTCCCTCTTCCCTCCTCTTCCTATTTTCCTCGTTTGTTTTAAATTGTGAGCCTGTGTACAAGGACTGCCTTAGCACTGAGATTTGTAAGCCTTCCTGAGAGCCGTTTTGGCCAAATGTGGGCTATAAATACCTTATAATAACTATAGTGAGAGGATAAGAAGAACAATGTAATGGTAGGCGCTAGCCATGAGGCTTATCATCTTCCCTCTCTGCTTTGGGCCAGTTCCCAAAGAATGAATTGTGCAAAGCAGGGGAAAGTATTCCTTATTACGGTTGGAAATAAGATGACCAGTCCATATGAATAATAAAATAAAAACATCCAACGCCAGCGGTGGATGACCATTTTTATACATGCACACCTACCTGATTTCAACCCCCAGCATCCCCAAAATAAGAGAGGCTTTTTGTACCCACCTAGGAAGACTAGCTTTTTTGAGGCAGAAAACATAAAAAAAAAAAATTCCATCCCCCACTTACCCTCATTTTGCCAATCATGGGTCTCTCTGTGTGGCATTTTCCCTTCACTCTTCCCCCAAAGACGAGACCAAAGGCTGCTCACCAAGCAAATTAATATGCATAAAGTATGGCATAATTAGTTGCTACAGGTAACCCTTCTCTAACTGTGCAAACGGAGCTAATGTGAAAAGATGGGCAGCCTGGTGGGTGAGCTGGTATGAGCTTTTTAAAAAAGAAAAAAGAAAGAGAGAGAGAGAGAGAGAAAAAAAGAAAGTCCCCCATTTCATGAAAGAAAGGGAATAGATTTGAATAATATGCAAATAGGCTGGATGTTATTAACAGGGTGTCAAGGTTTGACAGTCGATGTTATTGTGGAAATAAATGAGTTTTGACACAAATAAGTTAGAAATGCATTGATTTTCTTTTCCCCCCTTTTGAGCAAATGTTGTAATGAGATGTTGTGCGCGCCGCACCTCTTGGATTTATAAAGATCTTGATGAGTATTAGGAGAAAACATAACAGCTGATCAATTATTAATGGATTCATTAATGCACTCCAAGGTGTAACAATAATTATTTTCCTCCCTTGATAAGGCTCCACACCCCCAATACCCCACACACACACACACACAAGCTGCAAATCCCCATTGTTCCTCTTTGCATATTTAATCTACCAAAATGAGAATGCACAACAGACAGAGACAATATAATGTTCAGATTATAAGCACTGGAGAAGATCAAAATGCGACCAAAAGGAGAGAAAAAAAGGAGAGGGGCTATGTCTAACGAGCACTGACAAATATTATCTGAATGCTCCTTATAGTCTGTCCTTTTTCATTTCAGCTCCCTGGTGAATGGAAAGCCATTAGCCAGGTTTCTTTTCTTGCTTTTCGTTTTGTTTCGCAGGCACCGCTTTGCATCCTGGAATCGATGAACAGGTCAACGCTTCTCTGTGTTGGCCAGTTGCACTGGCATTTTGCTCCAGAGAGACACAGGGAAGACGGGTCCATTGAGCACTCGTTGCCTAAGGACAAACATCTGCTAGAGGAACTTACTGGCCAAGTTCACTGGCTGGGGAATCTATGGTTGATCCATTCCATCAGCGTTGCCAGATGTCCCTGTTTTCCATCCTGGCCTGATTGTTGGAAGGATCACCACGGAATCCCACTAGGAGGTCCAGTGACCTGCACTGAATAACTCTCTCACAAAGCTGTGCCCTTCCAATGCATGCGCCAAAAGTGTATTCATGTTCAGAAGGGGTTAGGCATTGTTAAATGAACTTATGAATTTGGAACATTCCTATACACATGCAGGATTAAAAAAAGACCTATGGCAAAGAATTAGAAGCGCTTGATTCCCATAGAATTGCAAAATCTTTATTATTTCTTTAATTTTTTATGAATCAGGAAACAGGAACTCAAAATTAATTGTTAGCACCCTCAAGAAGAAATCGGATAGCAATAAGATAGGGACAATGAAGCAATTAAACAGTCAAGTTATTGTAAAAAAAATATGTATGAATACATAATTTGCAAAATATTGTTCAAATTTGTATACCTCTATTAAGCCCCAAAGGAACCAAGTTGTTAATTGTCTCAAGAAATTGAATTTACACCCTATACAGGGTGTTCAAAGGATTTTTATTTTTATTTAAACTAACTGGAGAGGATGAAGTAAAGGAAGTTATTCAGAAATTAAATAATAGTAGAGACGTCAGACTAGATGACTTTGGGAGCTCTTTTTACAAAGAAAAAACATACACTTATCCCCCATATGACTTGTTATTCAATGCAATATGGCAGGATCCCAAAAACTTGGCGTACATCTAGGATCACTGTAATATCTAACTGGGAACTGATAAAAAGGAGGTGGACTCATATTGTTGCATCACTTTGCTTGATCATGAGCAGAAGATTTTTCACATCAATTTTGACAGCCTGACTCAACTGTGTTATTCCAATTATTGTGAACCCTGACTAAACATGATTTATACCTAACAAACTGGAGACCTAAGCTGGTGTTTATTAACAATTATTTATGCATCCTCTATACATAAGCCGCCCCACCCCCAGTCTCCTCTCATTAAATGTGTATAAAGCATTTGATTGTCTTGAATGGGGGTATTGTCATGTGGTAACAAAACAGTGTGACTTGGGGATCATTTCATGGAAGCAGTCTCAAAATTCCATTTTAAAAACTTTGAATAAATTATCTGGATGCTTTGCCCATTATTTTTCAATGAGGCACCAGAGAAGGGTGCCCTCTATCTCTGCTTCTCTCTATCCTCTCCCTATAACCTGTAGCAGAGATTTAAAACAAAATCCCCATATAAAAGGATTCCAGGGAAATGGCAAAGAACATTAGAACAACCTCAGTACAGACAATATCTGAGAACTGCTTTAAGGTTTTTTTTAATAATCAAACAGTATATAAATTTTATTAAATTAATAAAATAAAACAAAATAAATGTGGAAGGATCCTACCAATGCAATATCAGTGCTTCAAAGAGAACTGAGTCTTTTTAAACATATAGCTGTTCTTCATATAAATTGTGATAAGTCTAATACATTTTTTTCCATATCAGAGCTGCTGGGCAACTGGGTATATATAAACAGACTCAGATACCTTTGAGCTATAAGGCATTCAGTTACCTTGGAATGCAAATTTCCTGGAAATTGTCTACACTTTCTACTTTGAATTTTGGTTCATTGTATACTCAAATGAAAAAGGATCTTAATAGATGGATGAGACTGAGAACTGAGTTTTCAATTTTAGGATGGATTGCTGCGGTGGAAGTGAAAATGATCCCACAATTTTTGGACTTATTTCAGGTTCCCTCTATCCGCCTTAAATGGTGGCAAAAGACAATAAATGATTGTGTTTTTTCAAAGTAAAAGACTGCAATTATCTCTAAAGACATATTGTAGAGAATCTGGGAAAGGGGGTTAGGGACTGCAGAATATTGCTTTATATAATGAGACAATCCAACCCCATCAAATGGTGATAAATAAGGGGGAAATTGATAGGTTTAGAAAGTGAAATGTTATAAAATGACTCTATTGGTCCCTTACCTTTTAAAACATATAACTAAGAAGACAGTGCTGAAGAATATTCATAATCCTTTTACTACCAGCACTTTTCAGATTTAGAAGAGGAGAAAGAACCAAATCTCCCCATAATGTTCACCTCTTGTCCCCTATGTTCATATCTCAGTGAGGATACGACATTACACAAGATTCTTCTTTTAATATGGAAAATTAGGAGTTACTATTTTTGCATGTGTGGTTTTTAAAGAATGTGATACCTGTAACTCAGGAACAGTTTCAGCTGGACCTGAGAGGCCTAGGAAAATGCTGGCTGCACTTCCATCAGGTAGCACATTTTTTGACAAATTCACAGATCTGCGCCCAAGCCACTAGACTTCTCACAAAAACTGTAGTTTTGTTCCCAAGTATGGAATATGGCAAAGGTTTGGTATATAAGGAACTATTAACCCAGGCATCCCCAAGCTCGGCCCTCCAGATGTTTTGGGACTACAATTCCCATCATCCCTGGCCACTGATCCTATTAGCTAGGGATGATGGGAGTTGTAGTCCCAAAACAGCTGGAGGGCCGAGTTTGGGGATGCCTGTATTAACCTACACCACAGGCACTGTGTTCGGCTTAAAACTTATTTGGGAGGGAGATATAGGGGGAAATATAGGTGATGGTGTTGGGAATGTAATACGGTCAGGTCAGCCAATAAAATCAATCTCTGCACGTAACAAGGAAAACACACTTAAGCTGTATCACAGCTTAAAGCTGTATAAGAGTGCTTTAAATGTATGATGGGGGAGAATGAAAAAGGAAGCAATAAGGGAGGAAGGGAGGAAGTATGAGAACAAACGAAGTGTAATCACAGAGGTCAGAAGGAAAGAAAATGCAGATACAGAATGTAGTGAGAACTAGCAGGGACCATCCCCCTCCCCAAAAAATAACAGATGTGTTGGTAGCACAGACAACCTGGAATTAAGAACATAAGATGAGCCTGCTGTATCAAACCACTTGCCCATCTAGTCTAACATCCTGTTCTCAAAGTGACTGACCAGATGTCCATGGGAAGCTTTCAAGCTGGACTTGAGCACAGCAGCACTCTGCCCACCTGTGATTTCCAGCAACTGATATTCAGAGGCATGATTTCTCTGACAGTGGAGGTAGAACATAGTCATAATGGCTAGTAACCACTGATAGCCTTACCCTCCATGAATTTGTCCAATCCTTGTTTAAAGCCATCCAAGTTGGTAGATGTCATTGTCTCCTGTCGATGCGAATGTGGAAAACTGAATTTAAGATTGGAGAAGGGCCTTCTTGGTGACTGCTCCCATGCTGTGGAACACCCTTCCATAGAAGGCTAAGCTGGCCCCTTCTTTACTTTACTTTTGTTGGCAAGCAAATGCGTTTTTGTTTCGACAGGCCTTTGGCTACTAGCTGGATAGTCCAGCAGGGCCTTCTAAGCATGTTTCTTTTATATATAATTCTTGAGTGTTTTGTTTTTTGCTTTTGCTTTGAAATGGCTTTAAATGTGTTCAGCGCTGTTTTTAATATTGTTGCTTATTTAATTAAAAATGTATTATTTATATTCATTGTGTGTTCTTAGTTGTTATCTGCTTTAATTTATGCTGTGAGCCACCCTGGGTCCTGCACAGGGAGAAAGGCAGAGCATAAAATAAATAAATAATAAGAGTACATTGGAAATTGAGAGAAACTGAAATTAACAGATTCATCTATCCCTAGGAACAAGGGATGTGACTCTTCCCTTTTGCACAGCATCCCATTTGCACACACCTCCATCCAGGTAAGGAAGAGGCAAGATCACAGTTCAAGGACACATTCCAGCTGACTGTGTATTCTCATGCTGTATTTTCCCCGTATATCCTGATAATTTTTGTTAAGGGAGGTAATAATAATAATAATAATAATAATAATAATAATAATAATAATATCATAAGGTAAAAGTAAAGGGACCTCTGACCATTAGGTCCAGTCGTGGCCGACTCTGGGGTTGTGGCGCTCATCTCGCTTTATTGGCTGAGGGAGCCGGCGTACAGCTTCTGGGTCATGTGGCCAGCATGACTATGCCGCTTCTAGTGAACCAGAGCAGCGCACGGAAACGCTGTTTACCTTCCTGCTGGAGCGGTTCCTATTTATCTACTTGCACTTTGACGTGCTTTCGAACTGCTAGGTTGGCAGGAGCAGGGACCGAGCAACGGGAGCTCACCCTGTCGCGGGGATTCGAACCGCCGACCTTCTGATTGGCAAGTCCTAGGCTCTGCGGTTTAACCCACAGCGCCACCCACGTCCCTAATAATATCATAGTTACTTTTAAAAGAGTGTTGTTCAAAATTCAGGTCTTTTTTCCCAGCCAGAGCCTATTGGCACCTCTCGGGTGGGCGCCATTGCCATGCTAAGAGAACAAGGGAGAAGATCATGGTGAGATCCAACACCTCTTTTTCTAGAAAAATAGCACTGTCAAAAGGTATTGTGGCCCTGAGAATAAAAAAGGTTTTCCACTCTTGGTCTACACTAACTCCAGAGGTCCATCCCAGCCATACCTAAGGATACCAGAGACTGGACTTCTGTATCCAAACCAGTTGTTCAACCACTGAACTTTCTGATCATCTATGGCAAAAAAAAAAAAAAAATGGACTCACCTTCTCAATACCCAGTCTATCACTGTGCACTGCTGGTGAGGGCCTTCAGCAGCTGCAACACACGGTTAATTTTTTCATAGGGGAACAGTTAGGGACAGAGGCACCAGCTTATAAGAGCAATGGAGGGGCAATGTTGCACATGTGAGCATTGCGCCTCCCTCCCTAAGATGGGCAGAAGCTTCTCAGGCTTTGGGAAGGAGACACTAGGGAAATATTTAGGAAACTAGCCTAGTCCCCCTAGTCCACTGACTGCGTGCCACTGTCCAGTAGCAGATATCTTCTTAACAGGAGGTGGATTCCACACAATATTGGACCTTTAGTGTCACGGCACTTATCCTGCCCTTAAATAATATTAGGCAGCCACTGCCTCTGTTGGCTTTTCTGTGCCTATTGAAGACCTTTCTCTTCCAACCAGCCTTTTAATGCAGCAGCTAGACTGGTGACTGGGAGTGGCCACCGAGACCATATAACACCAGTCCTGCAAGACCTACATTGGCTCCCAGTACGTTTCCAAGCACAATTCAAAGTGTTGGTGCTGACCTTTAAGGCCCTAAACAGCCTCGGCTCAGTATACCTGAAGGAGCATCTCCACCCCTATCGTTCTGCCCAGACACTGAGGTCCAGTGCCGAGGGCCTTCTGGCGGTTCCATCACTGCAAGAAGTGAGGTTACAGGGAATCAGGCAGAGGGCCTTCTTGGTAGTGGCGCCCTCCCATCAGGTGTCAAGGAAATAAACAACTACCAAACTTTTAGAAAACATCTGAAGGCAGCCCTGTTTAGGGAAGTTTTTGTTTGATGTTTTATCATGTTTTTAATAGTCTATTCAGAGTTGCCCAGAGTGGCTGGGGTATTAATAATAATAATAATAATAATAATGTTTAAGTGGAGCTTGTTCTCCCCATCTGCATCTTGGGATTGTTCTTAGATGGTTTCATCTTTTGCATGTTTGCCACCCTGGGCAAGGTAGCATATAAATTCCATAAATGCACGAATGCATGGATAAACAAAACAATGGAAATGAAACGGACAAAACATGCCCCAAAAGTGTCCTAGATCAAGCTGGTAATTGGACCAGACCAACAGGCACTCTTGAGAATGTAAGAGGACCCTGCTGGATCACGCCAATGTCCCAGCCAGTCCAGTTTCCTGTCTTCACAGTGGCCACACAGACACCTATGGGAAGCCCGTGAGCTGGACACAAGCAGAGCAGCACGCTGCCCACCTGCAGTTCCCAGCCACTGGCATTCAGAGGCTTAATGACTGAGCCTGCACACCCCCAACGCCCTAGTACCTTGGCCCCATTGCCTCAAGCGACCCACTTCACCTCCTTCTCTCATGTTGCCTGCGACCCAGCAACCCGATGACACCCCATTAGTTCCCTCGCCTGTGTGACTGGCCTCGTCTGCATTAACTCGGCGCCAGCAGCTTTTCCACCCAGCGGCAGACCTTCCGCGACTCTCGCAAGCACCCTCATTGAAGCAATGACACGTCTCTGCTGTGATGCTATTAGCTTCAGAGCAACCTCCATGGAGGCTGGGGGGGGGGAAAAGGGGGAGATAAAAAAAGATGAGTTTGTTGCATTTTCCGAGCAGGAATTCTAGTTATTCTCTTCTGCTGCATTACACAAAAGTGGTGTGCCAGCCTTTAATGGTGTTCGCTGATGGGAATCAGCGGCCCCATAAATAAGATCCAAAATGGACCACACGGGCAGCTCCCCCCCCCCCCACGCTTCCCCTGCAATCAAATTGTAAAGCAGTGCCCATAACAACAACAACAAAAAGATTAGCATGAGATGGAAGGTGCTGGCGTTGCAGAGCCCGCAAATCCAGGAGTGATTGGCATGTCATAATGACAGCAGAGAAGCTGTGTTTAAGAGCTATTTTGTGGGGGGAGTCTGCTTTGCGTAAGAAATTCTCGCATTGAAGGCCTTCGATTTCCTCGTTTCCAGCCCTTGTGAGTTTTACATAGTTGTAAAAGGACAAAGCAGGGACCGGGGGCGGTGGGGGGGGGGGGGGGCGACGCTTTCCTTTTTGCTGGGTGTTTTAAGCCTTTTCTATATTCTTGGATTGCATCACTGCACTGAACTACAGATCCCAGTGTGTGGTCCATTATACACTCAAGGCTCTTTCAGATTCACTTATCCCACAATGCAGAGTGTCTGCGAACAAAATCCATCAGACACTTATTATCTGCAAAGGGGGGGGGAGAAGGGGGGGAATCAAATATTCAGGCTTCTAATCTGCACCTTGAAAGCATGAGACTCCAGCAGATGATATTATTTTGGATGCTCAGCCGCTGGAAATTCCTGTGAAATCTAACAATTGGGAATGTCTTGATGCCACCAGCAGCAAGGGGGAAAATAGAAGAGGGGGGAAAGGAGGAGGAGGAGGGGAAGAAGAAGAAGAAGAAGAAGAAGAAGAAGAAGAAGAAGAAGAAGAAGAAGAAGAAGAAGAAGAAGAAGAAGAGTATTGAGATAATTAGTCAAGCATTTCTGTTGTGCATCATGATGATACCTTGGCTAATGGTTGATAATGGGGCTTCTAATTGGCTTTGTGAAAATAGGTTGCATAAGCAGCAAATTCTCTCCAGGTTCACCCATCTCAGTAATACTTGACCATCATTAGCATCTTGTCATTTGGTTTCATCAACATCAGGGGTGTGTGGGTGGGTGTGGGTGTGGGTGTATGCCCCCCCCCAAGGAATTACATTCCTGGTTCCCAAGTTCCATTGTAGTCAGTTCCATTGTAGTCTCCCCCGCCCTGCCAATTTCTTCCACGCCATCATTTGATAGTGCTTTTCAGAGCAAGGCTGACATTAGGGCTTAGCACTGTGAGACACCTGTTGTGAGATCCTTTCCCAGATGTGGGATCAATGTTGACCTCTGAAGCTTCCTGGTTTCCAGGCTCCATTCTAGTTCCCTCTCCCATTTCTTCAATAGTACTTCTCAGATCAGGGCCGGCATCAGTTCCATGCTGAAATGTGACCTTTTTGGTAGTTTTTATATGGCCTTACTCCATATTGATTGCAAGCTTTAATTCAGGGTGGGGAATATTTTTCAGCCCAAGCATCTCATTACTGTCTGGGCAATGAATGCAAATTTTGCCTTTGTATGGTGTACTAGTTTCTCATACCCTCCAACATTTCTCCAATGAAAATAGGGGCGTCATTTTCATCATCATCAAGGGACGCGGGTGGCACTGTGGTCTAAACCACTGAGACTCTTAGGCTTGCCAATCAGAAGGTTGGCGGTTCAAATCCCCGTGACGGGGTGAGCTCCCGTTGCTCAGTCCCAGCTCCTGCCAACCTAGTAGCTCGAAAGCATGCCAAAAAGTGCAAGTAGATAAATAGGTACCGCTCCAGTGGGAAGGTAAATGGTTTTTCCGTGCGCTGCTCTGGGTTCAGTGTTCCGTTGCGCCAGAAGCGGTTTAGTCATGCTGGCCACATGACCTGGAAAAACTGTCTGCGGACAAACGCTGGCTCCCTCGGCCTGTAAAGCAAGATGAGCGCCACAACCCTAGAGTCATCTGCGATTGGACTTAACTGTCAGGGGTCATTGACCTTTTTTTTAGGTTCCCAGGGAGACCCCCAAGCCATAACCTGGGGTCCAACACAGAGCAAGACATGCCTCTGTGTCTCCAGCTTCCAGCGTCAGCCGAAGTTCGACTCTCTCTCTCTCACACACACACACACCCCCACCCGCTTGGCCGATTCTTCTCCATCCTAGGATGATGTGGCATCCAGCCAGGTGTTATGAGGAAAGGTCCACCCATTTGTCTCTGTGGCAACCTCTTAGGGAACGTAAATGGTGGTACTTAACTGGCCAGCCAACGCTATTACCTTAACAAAGCAAGTGGCTTGACTGGTTGAGCAAGTTTCCTCACATACTTCTAATGCCACATACGCAGGATTGAAGGTTTGGAAGGTACTGACTTAACTGTCAGGGGTCCTTTACTTTTTTTTAACTCAACAACAACAACACACACCAATAACATATTATTTTTATTAGGAAGGGACAAGATTGGACTCAGACACACAAAGTATTTTTTAAAAAATCAAGACTCCTTGAGCTTCACTCTGTCACTCTGTCCCCCCTTTCTTCCCTCCTGGCCCTGCCCCCTGCCTGCCCCTCAGAGCTGGCGTGTCACACAGGGCTAGGCCTCAGCAACAGCATCCTCTCCTCCTCCTGGTCCACTTTCCAGCAGCCACTACGAGCTGCCTAAGGGAGGAGGCCAGCAGCGGTGTCCAAGCAGAGGCCATGGAGAGGCAACAGAATACTCCCTCACAGCTGCCACTGCTGCAGCCACTGCCACTCAGGACAAGTGCCGGCTCATCTGCCTGGCGAGGGTTAATGATGACATTCTGGGATCGAATCAGAATTCGAAGCCAGGATGGGTTTCATAATTCCAGGACTGTCCCTGGAAAATAGGGACACTTCTGCAGTGCTGCAAAAAAAAAAAAAAAACAACCACTTTTCTTTGGCTGCATCAAGTGTTGGTTATGGCCTCCAATTGGCTTTTATGATACATTGACAGTCCTTCATGGGGGGGGGGGAGGTTCCCCAGCCCTGCCTCAGAAAATCAGGCCTCCAGGCATTTCCATGCAATGATGGCTCCATCACCCCATTCCAGGTTCCATGTCCCAGTCTTCAAAGTGAGCAAAACCAATTTCATTGAACAGGTCAAGTTGGCAATGATACACTGGGCAAAGGATTTGGGACATCATATTCAGATGGCAGATTGGGAAAGGTTATGGAAATCAGATCTGAAATTTAGGGCATCTTGTACATTGAAATAAAATTAGAGAAGATATAATATATCTTCTCTGATCCTTTACTGCGAATGTAACAAACTCTCTATAAATTATGAGAAGACAAAAATTTTGGTCTTCTCGAATGGTTGGAAATTAGAGAAATGGAAAATAAGAGGGCAAGAAATCCAACAAGTGAAAATCTATAGGTATCTGGGAATCTTATTCCAGAGCAATTTAGGGTGGGCAAATCATCGCACAAATGCCATAAAACAGGCAAAGTGCACCTCATCAGCAGTTGCCCGTTTTTATTATCAGAAAGGTAATCAATTTATTCCTGCGGCCAATCAGATATTTCAAACAAAAGTGCAATCCCAGATATTCTATGGAATCCCGCTATGGGTCCAAGCATATAACAGTGATTTAAAAAAGATTCACTCCAGCTTTCTGAGACGTATTCTTGGACTCCCAGCTGTGATCAAATATGAAACAATGTGTGCAGAAATAGGCATACACACAATGGAATATTGGGCCTGGTCCATCTCAATAAAGTACTGGTTACGCTGCCATTTTCGCTGCCCTCCATCAAGTCTGCTCGCTGATTTGCTCAAAGACTCCTATAAATCAAGATGGTATCAGTACCTCGAAAAAAAGATTGAATCTTTAGGCATCGAGCTGGAGCCCCTGTACAATTCTAATGAGCAATATATTTACCATAATATCCTAACTAGACTAAAGGATGTCGAGAGACAAAATATTATGGCAGCTGTAAACAAAATTTGCTCCCCCATATTCTATGATTTAAATATCTTAGATAGCAGAGCCAATTACGTCACTAAATTAATAATCCCAGCCCAACGTAGGGCTTTTATGCTGGCCCGTTTGAATGTTTTTCCCTCAGCATTTGTCAGGGGAAGATATCAAAACATTCCTAGAAACAAGAGATTCTGCAGATGTTCTATGAATGTCCCGGACACTGTAGAGCATATTCTCTTTCATTGCCCATTGTACAGTACGCTCCGTCAACGCGTGCTGTCCCCTCTTTTGGGTGGTCTGGAACCCCAGCAAGGTGAATGTGTGGGATTCTGCCTATCCGACGTTGACCAAAGGGTAACGGCGGGGGTAGCCGAGTTTTTGGTAGCAGTCCTCCAAGGAGCAGGTTAACAAGGAAAACCACTGATTCTATATGCATATATATATATATGTATGTAGCCAACTGCTGCCTTTTTATATATATTTCAAGGCTTTTATATGTTATTTTCTCTTTTATGGTTTTATTTGCATAATGCCTAATAAAGGTTTGATAAGTAAGTGAAATAAAATTATATGAAAATGATGTACCGGTGGTATTTGACTCCTACAAAGTTAGCAAAAATGTATAGGACAAGTTGAAATATATCTGCTGAAAATGTAAAGAAAAAGAAGGTACCTTTTATCATATGTGGTGGACTTGTAAGGTAATAAAAGCTTTCTGGGAGATGATATATAATGAAATGAAAAGAATGCTTAAAATAACTTTAGTTAAGAAACCAGAAGCATTTTTATTAGGAATTACAGGTACCAAAGGAGCAGAAAAGATTTTTCATGTATGGAGCAACAACCGCCCTGATGTTGTTAGCGCAGACATGGAAAGAAGACAAAGTCCCTACCAGAGAAGAATGGCAAACCAAGCTGATGGACTGTGCTGAGATGGCAACGCTGACTGGAAAACTCAGAAACCAAGAGGATAAAAACTTCATAAAAGAATGAGAAAAATTTATAAGGAGACCACTGTAAGCAGACGGAAACAAGAGTAGAATTTTGATTCACTTGTAAAGTGGAACCTCGTGTTACGGATGGGATCTGTTCCGGAGGCCCGTCCGTAACACCGAATCCAAAGCACCGTGTCTGTGCACGCGCATGGGGCAATTTAGCTCTTCTGCGCATGTGCAAGTGGCAAAACTCAGAAGTAACCCATTCCGGTACTTCTGGGTTGCCGCGGAACGCAACACGAAAACATGCAACCAGAAGCAGACGCAACATGAGGTATGACTGTAGTGTAAAAATCACTATGGACTATATGGTTTGATATAAAAATTAGAGTATGGATGAATATGCAGTTGTAGATGTTTAAAATGGGACCCCATGGAGGGGGTGGGGGGAAGTCTTGTGATTTGGAGAATCTCTTTATACAGATATATTTTTACTAGTTTGTGTGTATTTGTAAAACCAAGAAAAATGATTTCACAAAACGAATTTCATATCTGCATTCCACTGAGCATTTTAATATTTCACTCAGCAGTAGCGGAGGACATGCCTTGCACGCAGACAGTCCCAGGTCTAATGACTCCTGTCTGAAACCCTGCCTTGCTGCTGCCACTCTGTGCGAAGAATACTAAGCTTGATAGACCAATGGGCTTCCTCAGTATTAAGCAGCTTCCTGGGTTCACTCATGCACTGACCTCGCCGAGTTCCTTGCTCTAATCCTGACCGGATGGGTGTATTATCTTAATCACGACTCCATGGCTGCCTCCTTCCTGGTTTAATGGGGTGTTATAGTTTAAATGGTCACCAATTGAATAGATCTTGTTGGTTTATGAAATAGCTGTTAATATTAGATGGCACAGCTGGGAATATTACCGTGCGCTCTTGCGCATCAAATATTAATGGTGAAAGCTGAGACTATTTGAAGTGTAAGAATCGGAATCTGGGCAGGGTCTCTGCCGATCTTGTGCCAGGGCATTCATGCTCCATGCGCTTCTCCATGAGCTGGACAAGTCTTCAGGGTATCGTGAACTCTGCATAACAGCTCTGGCCTGGAATATATTTTGGCTTTCTGTTGTTGTTGCTCCTAATGCATATTTCAGGAAACGCTTTCCCATTTTTCCTTCCACTAAGGCTCCGAGATTAAATGATCTTAACTTGGGAGCAGGTTTGATTTGAGGGAAATGAACAATGGAACTTCATTTTCAGGTAAATGTGCTCCTGACTTTATCTGAGCAATGCAATGGAGTCCCACATGTTCACAGGGCACAGGCAATCTTCAAATATCTTCAAATATCCGAAGGGCTCTCACATGGAAGATGGAGCAATCTTGCTTTCTCCTGCTCCAGAAGGTATGACACAAACCAATAGAATCAAATTACAAGAAAGGACATTCCAACTAAACATTAGAAGAACTTTCTGGTGGTCAGAGCTGTTCAACAGAGTGGTTCCAAAGATGGTTGCAGTGCTTTTTTTCATAGGGATACTTATTTGTTATATGCAGTGCTATTTTTCTAGAAAAAAGAGATGCTAGAACTCTCCATGAACACCTCCCTTGTTCTCTTATATGTTGGGAGTCATTCTGCAAAGAAACAGTAAAGATGTTTGTACCTTTAAGAACTGTTTCTGTGAGCTCTGGGCAGATTGGGTACAGCTGGTCATGACTACAAAAGGAGGAAAAGTTGCAGCTTGAACTTTGCCTGCAGGGAAAAAACACCCACAAGCTTGTTGTTTGTTGTTTTTGTAATAAAACCTTTATTTGATTTGTTTTTACACCGGTCTCGTGGTGTCGTAGTTTCTGTCATCTGCCACCATAGGAAAAAAATCCTCTAACATTATAATGGCAATTGTGCCCACCTGAGAGATGCCGAACAGAGTTGTGATGTTACAGCTGAAAAAAAGCCCTGGGGATGATAGATAGATGATAGATAGAGAGAATAGATAGATAGATAGATAGATAGATAGATAGATAGATAGATAGATGATAGATAGATAGATAGATAGATAGATAGATAGATAGATAGATAGATGATAGATAGATAGATGATAGATGATAGATTAGATAGATAGATAGATAGATAGATAGATAGATAGATAGATGATAGATAGATAGATAGATAGATGATATAGATGATAGATAGATAGTTATCATTCGCTTCCCTTTCCTTTAACTCTTTGCAATATTCTCCATAGTGAAGGGAATGCCGTTTCATCATATCGGTGCTTGGATGCCTTTTCTTAGGCTGCTGAGAATGCCATTTTGGGCCTAACAGTATCTCAAATGGCCTGATATACAGTGGTACCTTGGTTCTCAAACTCAATCCATTCTGGAAGTCCGTTTGACTTCCAAAACGTTCAAAAACCAAGGCGTGGCTTCTGATTGGCTGATTGGCCCCGGAAACAATGCTGACAGCCATTCGGCTTCCAAAAAATGTTCACAAACCGGAACACTTACCTTTGGGTTTGCAGCATTCACAAACCAAGTTGTACATCAACTAAGCCGTTCGGGAAGCTTTTAATACTGGACGAATCATTGTATTTTAATATTCTGCTGGAAGCCGTCCAGAGTGGCTGGGGAAACCCAGCCAGATGGGTGGGTTATAAATAAATTATTATTATTATTATTATTATTATTATTATTATTATTATTATTACTACTACTACTACTACTACTACTATTACTACCAAGGTATCACCATATAAATGAAGCCCAGCTGCAATTTGAAGAAATGGCCTGTGGTGAAAAGGTTTCCTCCTGTTGTAGTAGGTCCCCCCCCCCATCTGTACAGACGCGTTCAAGATCTTGCTTGCGCTGGGGATAAAGTTGGAGTGGGGGGAAGAAGAGCCCCTCAAATGCCTTCAGCCCTCGCCAAGCGCGGCACCACCAAACCAGGCAACCCTTATTCCTAAGCTCATATTCATTTGAACCGCAGTGACAGCCTCATTTAGAAACAAATTAGGGGTTAACGAAGAAGTCCACCGCGGAGGCGGAAGCTGGCTTCCCTTTCCCCCTCACTGTCTGTTAGAATTAGGAAGTGTCGGTGAGCCACGGGTGTCAAGACTATGAATGCACAGTGTCATTTCTGCAGCCTCTAATTGAAGCCAAGATAAATGAAGTGGAAAGGCAGCGTCCGATCCAATCAAAACATGAAAAAGGTATTTTGACATGTAAATTACAAACTTCCTGTGTATTTTGTCTCCCCAATTACACCCTCCCCTGTCATGTTTTTTTAAATTATATCTTAATCTCCCAGCCTCCTAATAATTATGTCATCATTCTTGGGCCTTGAACGCTGCGTAATGGTATTTTATAGGATGTGCCATTCATTATTAACCAAACTCACTCTCCATCCCCAATGATGCTATTTCTCATGGTGTTCAAATATGCATTGTGTCAGTTCTGCCTTTGTAAATGTTAGACCGGTTCCTCTCGCTGCTCTTTGATTAAACGGTAGGGAGTCAGCGAGGCTCTCACAGACAGTTTATTCTGCCCATCATTATTTTACAGGGACCTGCATTCCTGTAGTATACTACTTTTTTTTTTTAATGGAATGGGTGAATGGCTTCACATATAAATCCCCTATCAGTTCAGATCAGCACAAGACCCTTTGGGGGGTTGTACACACTGTAACTGGGCACATTTGTACTCTCACGTAGGGTGCCAACTAGCTAGTTTTGTCCTGCTTTTAAATGGCTTTCCTGGCTTTTCAATGCAATACCTGGGGCCACTGCCAAATTTGAGTTAGTCCAGGTTACCTGCTCTGCCCTACAACAGGCTAGTACAGTCATACCTAGGCTCCCGAATGCCTTGGGAGTCAAACGTTCCGGCTCCCAAACAATCAAAAACTGGAAGTGAGTGTTCCAGTTTTCGAACGTTATTTTGGAAGCTGAACGTCCAACGGGACTTCCAAGGCTTCTGATTGGCTGCAGGAGCTGCGCTTTGGTTTCTGAACATTTCAGAAGTCGAACAGACTTCCGGAATGGATTCCGTTTGACTTCTGGGGTACGAGTGCATTGTGAGTTCAGCTAGGACCATCCCCAAGGCATTTTGCTGTCTGAAGTGATGGACAAATGGCGCCCTCCCTTCATTCCAACAACAGAGGCCAACCCAACTGGCAGCTGAATTTGCAGCACTGACAATGGAAGAATGTCCTTCACTGCACCTGAGGGCGGCAGGCTTACCTAGGCAGTGCAGGCCATGCTACATAGTAGGGATTTTTAAGGTGAGCCTGACATTTTAAGATATGATGATATAGAGGTGAACTTTTATCAAGTCCCATCTATCAGCCCACACTGTTCCCAGTTGCTCTGCTAGCCAGGATGTTGTGGCTGAACTGGGGTAGATTTGCACCCCATTCTGCAGGCTTAATAAGAATGCTATTGCATGTAGCGCAACAGGCCACTGCCAGCACACCAATGGGGGGGGGGGTTGACACTGAAGAACCAACACCAAAGGAAAACTGAAGTCCCGTGCCGAAGGCCTTCTGGCGGTTTCCTCACTGTGAGAAGCCAAGTTACAGGGAACCAGGCAGAGGGCCTTCTCAGTAGTGGCACCCACCCTGTGGAATGCCCTCCCACCAGATGTCAAAGAGAAAAAACAACTACCAGACTTTTAGAATACATCTGAAGGCAGTCCTGTTTAGGGAAGCTTTTAACGTTTAACAGACCATTGTATTTTAATATTTTGTTGGAAGCCGCCCAGAGTGGCTGGGGAAACCCACCCAGATGGGTGGGGTATAAATATATTATTATTATTATTATTATTATTATTATTATTATTATTATTATTAAACATTCCTTTGGGTAGTTCCTTTGGGGTCACCCTGAGGATACCACATACACAAATGCATTGCTTCAGGGAAATTTCTTCGAAAAACTATACTAGGCAAAACTGTATCAAAAATGTGTGTGTTAGGAGAAATTTGCATTAAAATGCTTTGTGCATATAGTATCCGTGTGCAAATATACCTGCTAACCACCATTTCCTGCATCTGATGAAGTGGACTTATGCCACAATAAATCCTTAAGATGCCCTATAAAGCATCACAAGTGGAAAATGGGCTGCTACACTCAGGTCTTGTTGGTAAGCTTCCCCTGGGCATCTGGTTGGTGAGATGGGATGTTGCCCTTTGATCTGATCCAGCAGGACTCTTATGTTCTTAAGCACCGGCTCCTCTAGTCCTAGTACCAAAGATGTGGGGGAGCAATGAATTTAGTTGTTTATGACACTCATGTACTTTGCATGAACTCAGAAATACTCTCTGCTTGATTTCCAAAAAGCATCTGCATAGCCACTGTTGGGGGGGAAAAACAAACCAGGTTGGATGGGTTTCTGGCCTGATCTAGCAAGGCAGGATGTTAACAGGAATGATAGGAGCCTGGTTATTAAAAGCAGAGATGTTACAAATGCCAAAGAAGGAGCTTCCCAAGCTCCCTGCATCTAACATATTCTGAACACAGAAAAGCAGAACTTCTCCCTCTCAAACTTGTCTTTTTAGCAACTAACAACAGGATCCAAATCATCTGCTTTTTGGATACGCCCGTTATTGATGATGATGATGAATGTATTTATTAACCACCTTTCACCCTAAGATCCTGGGGCTGATTACAGCTTTAAAACAATGGAGAGATTTTTTTGATAGAGTTACAAGCTTGGTGGATCAGGGGAATGCTGTGAATGTAACATATCTTGATTTCAGTAAGACTTTTGACAATGTCCCCCATCATATTCTTGGGGACAAGCTGGTAAAATGTGGGTGAGATGATGTTACTGTTAGGTGGATTTCTATCTAGTTGTCTGGCTGAACCCAAAGAGAGTCACGAATGGTTCCTCATCATCCTAGAGAAAAGTGACAAGGGGGCACTGCAGGGTTCTGTCCTGGCCCTGGTGTTGTTCAACATCTTTACAAATGACTTGGATGAAGGAATTGAGGGGATGCTTATCAAGTTTGCAGACCAAACTAGGAGGGGTAGCTAATACCTTAGAAGATAGCTTCAGGATTCAAGATGACCGTAACAGATTGGAAAACTGGACCAAGCAAACAAAATGAATTTCACTAGGGACAAATGCCAGGTTCTACACTTAGACAGGAATAATTAGATGCACAAATTTAACCTGGATTGACAGCAATCCATGTGAAAAGGTTCGAGGGGGGGTGTCTTAGTAAACCACGAGCTTAACATGAGTCAACAGTCAACAGCAGCACCACAAAATGCTAATGCAATTCTAAGCTGCATCAAGAGAAGTATAGTGTCCAGATAAAGGGAAGTAACAGTTCCACTCTATTTCACCTTGGTTAGACCGTGCCTGGAATACTGTGTCCCGTTCTGGGCGCAACAGTTTAAGAAGGATATTAGCAAGCTGGAACTTATGCAGAGATGATCAAGGATCTGGAAACCAAGCCATATAAGGAACGGTTAAGAGAGTTGGGTATATTTAGCATGGAGAAGAGAAGACTGAGAGGTGCTATGACAAGCATCTTTAAATATTTCGAGGACTCTCACAAGGAAGATGGAGCAAGCTTGTTTTCTGCTGACCCAGCAGAAATTGATTCAATGTAAATTGATTCAAGTTAAAAGAAAGGAGATTCCGACTAAATGTTAGGAAAAGCTTTCTGACAGTCAGAGCTGTTTGAGAGCGAAACAGACTACCTTAGAAGGTGGTGGACTATCCTTCACTGGACATTTTTAAACAGATGGTGGACGGCTATGGAGTCTTCTACTGTGGTTCCTGAACTGCAGGGTGTTGGACTTAGGGCTACCATATGTCCTGATTTCCCCACACCAGGAATCACAGCAGTTCCAAGAAACTAAAATAAGCCAGGGCCAAAGCTGTGAGAAACCCCTGAATGGCCAACCCCGCAATGGCTGAGAAAGTTCCTTTCCCCTTTGTCTAAAAAAGGCTTCTGGTTTTTACTTTTTGAAATATAACAGCTCTAGTTGGACTAGATGGCCCTTTGGGGCCTTCCAACTTTACAGTTATATGACTCCATGATCACTCTATTCCTAGTGTTTAATCCACAGATTTTAAACTGTGATTGATTAAATCCTCACAAAAATATCTGTCTAAAGTGCATAGGGTTGTATCCAATGCTAGTGGGTCAGGGTAGACCCACTGAAATTAATGAACCTAAAAGAGTCTGTTAACTTAGTTTATTTCAGTGCAAGCAGACTAAAAAAATTGTGATTGTTTTAAACTGCTTTTAGATTATTATTTTTGGTATTGCTTTAATAACGTATTTTCCAACCTGGGCTCCTTTGGGAGGAAAGGCAGCATAAAAATTGTAGATGATGATGATGATGATGATGATAATAATAATAATAATAATAATAATAATAATAATAATAATAATAATAATAATATGTTATATTGTTTAATGATTATTTTGTAACCCATCCTTGGGAGGACTTTGTCCGAAAAAACAGGGCAGAAATATTTGTCATGATCGTAATGATCAATATTTATTTATTTCCAAATATTCATAATCCACCCTTCACCCAAAGGTCCCAGGGCAGAGACACCTAGGCCTCAAGATCAAATTTAACCATAAAACTATATAAATACAAATGACATGTGAAAAATCAAAGCTGCAGTGACAGAGAAACATCCTGACTCCTCCCCAATAACCCATGGAAGGAGGTACAACTTCACCTGCTGCCAGAACAAAAGCAGTGTGATAGCAATTTAGATCTTTGAGGCAAGGTCATTCATAGAATTGTAGAGTTGGAAAGGGTTACCAAGGGTCATCTAGTCCACCCCCTGCAATGCAGGAATAAAGGCAAGAAAGCCTTTGCATGTAATCACACACCACAAACTTCATTAGGTGCAGGAATCCACAACAGGGCTTACCTTGCAGATCTCAGGGCTTGGGAATATTTTAATAGCCTCATATAGTACAGGTGTGCCATAGCTCTGCATGCAGAAGGTCCCAGATTCAATCTACAGCATCTTCGGGTAGGGCTGGGAAACTCTCCTGCCTGAAACCTTGGACAGCTACTGTCAGTCAGCATAGACAATACTGAGCTAAATAGACAACAGTCTGACTCATTGTACATCAACTTATATGGATGGTCCTCTGCATGGGGGGTTATCAGTATGGAGCTATGCAGCTGATATAAAGAGCCAGTCCATTTCAACAAGAAAGCATTATTCTGTAAGCAGATACCAAGTTTCTCCTCTATCAGTTGATGGAAGAACTTGATGGAAGAACCTTTGCGTATACACCTCCCTCTGATTTATCTTTTCCATTCTCATTCCAAGAAGGATCAGAACTTAACATTTCAGAACAACCTTTAAGAACACAGCTGCAGCCTTTTCATGTTGCTCTACCACCATCTACTGATAAAACAAGGCTACTTCTCTGACGATTGCTATCTCAGGCTACAATCCTACATACACTTTCCTGGGAGTAAGTCCCACTGAAATCAATAGGAGTTATTTTGAAGTAGGCTGGCACCATGAGCAATATCTCAAATCAATGAGAGGTTCGAAATTTTACAGCTTTAAGCACCCTTGTCTTCCCAACGGTTCAAGTCAATGTGACTGTCTCCATTCATAGAGTCATCAAGAGCCTTCCAGGTCACCCAGCTGATAGAAAATAATTGTATTTCTTTCCTTCAGGCCAACAGAACAGAGTAAAAGGCAGCAATGACCTTAAGAGTACTGGAAGTGGGTTTTTTGTTCGATGGCATTATAAAAATAACAGCACAGCAACTTTCTATTCAACACTCTACATAAGAACATAAAAAGAGCCCTGCTGGATCAGGCCAAAGGTCCATCTAGTCTAGCATCCTGCAGAGTAACTGAGCAAATGCCTCTGGAAAACCCACAGGGAGGGCACAAGCACAACAGCTCTCTCCCCACTCATGATTGCCAGCCATTGATATTTGGAAGCAATTCTGGTGGCTTGACTCAGCATATAGCAGTTTCCTATGTCTTAATTCGGGACGCGGGTGGGACTGTGGGTTAAACCACAGAGCCTAGGACTTGCCGATCAGAAGGTTGGAGGTTCGAATCCCCGTGACAGGGTGAGCTCCCATTGCTCAGTCCCAGCTCCTGCCAACCTAGCAGTTCGAAAGGACGTCAAAGTGCAAGTAGATAAATAGGTACCGCTCCGGCAGGAAGGTAAATGGCATTTCCGTGCGCTGCTCTGGTTCGCCAGAAGTGGCTTAGTCATGCTGGCCACATGACCCGGAAGCTGAACACCAGCTCCCTCGGCCAATAAAGCAAGATGAGCGCTGCAAACCTCAGAGTCGGTCACGACTGGACCTAATGGTCAGGGGTCCCTTTACCTATGTCTTAATTCAGCCTTCCCTATGGGAGTTGTAGCCCATAACAACTGTCCAGGACTGGCTGCATGAGGAAGAGTGGTACATGCCAAGAGCTCGAAAGCCCCACTAGGGAGGACATAGAAGAAGACATCTTAGACCCTGGGTTGTGGTGGTGTGACACTAGAGAGCAGTCTGGAGAAAGCATGAGCTGGGAGGTGCTAGAAGCAGGAGGTTTGAGCGATCAAGGCAGATCAGAATAAGGAGGTTCTTCCAGGACAGGGCTAGAGGCTGAGAGTCTCATTGTGAGCGCAGACCCAGACAGAGAGGAGTCAGAAGTTGCCCCTGCCACACACCAGCAGGACAATCCTAGTCCTGCTGACTCTTCTCCCCACACCCCACACCCCGCTAAAGGAGAGTCCTGCATGTTGCTGAGCAACAGACCAGACAGGCCCAGAGGAGAAGCTCACTTCCTCAACGCAGTCTCTGTTTGCTTGGGTGGGATCCAGAGTGAGAGGCTAGAGGGAATGGCAGGACCCGCGGTCATTTTCAGCAACGTCTCCTGTTAGATAAGACAAGCTAGAAGAACTCTGCTGTGTTCTTACTTTCTGTGAATAAAAGCTAATTGCATTTATAATAATAATTTATAATAATTTATTATTTATACCCCGCCCATCTGGCTGGGTTCCCTCAGCCACTCTGGGCAGCTTCCAACAAAGTATTAAAATACAGTAGTCTGTTAAACATTAAAAGCTTCCCCAAACAGGGCTGCCTTCAGATGTCTTCTAAAAGTCTGGTAGTTGTTCTTCTCTTTGACATCTGGTGGGAGGGCGTTCCACATGGCGGGTTCCACTACCAAGAAGACCCTCTGCCTGGTTCCCTGTAACTTGGCTTCTTGCAGTGAGGGAACTGCCAGAAGGCCCTTGGCGCTAGACCTCAGTGTCCGGGCAGAACGATAAGGGTGGAGACTTCTGTTACAAGTTCTTTCCTGCCCCATGTGCTCACCTGACAGTTGCTTGACAAACATAAGAAAAGCCCTGATGACATGATTAGTAGAATGAAAGAAAACACATCCACAAAATCAGCTACCTCAAAAGTAAGTAAGGTGCGCTGATCAGGCCTTCGGTGTGGTGGGACCTACTTTTAGGAATTTCCTCTAATTACATACAGTTGAATCGCAACTTATGCTGATTTTACTGTGACCACAGTTTTACGTGCATCACCAAAGAATAAATAAATAAATGGAATAGGTGCAGAAGACCCTTGCTTATTGGCTTGGGAGGCTTTCACAAGATCTCATGAGGACGTCCAAGATCTCACAAGATCTCATGAAGGTCTTCAGAGCCTGTGCAAGACCTTCCCAGAGCCCAGTAGGTAAGGCAGAGGGCCTAAAAGCACTTTCTGCACCAGGTTTACCCACCACGGAAACAGTAATCCTATTTCACTTGGCATGGCTTGCCTGTTGTTAAAAGAGACTGTTCCACTGCACCAACTTTTGTAAATAGCTGCAGAAACTATCTTCCTCCCTCCTCCAAAACAAAAACACACTATGCTAGCTGGTAAACAGGAAAGCAAGAGTTCATTATATTCAAATTCCTAATAAATATACATTTGCAAGGAGAGAAGTTTGGGTTTAAAACTAAAACAAAAACTCATGAGCTGCAGGTCAGATAAATAGCCAAGCTATAGATTTGGCTGTTAGGAAGAGCGGAAGACAACAGACTCCATAGTTAAGACACAAATTTCCTATTATGACTGACCTGAACTTGTCCAGTTAAATGGCAACAGCATTGAAGGGGGGAGGATTCCATAATTACCTAATTGTTAGTGTTGTGCTTTATTTTTCCCTCACCATCCCTTTTTTATTTTTTAAAAAAATGCAATTTATACTGTAGCATTGAAGCCTGACCTCTGGTTTGGGATGAAGTTTGAAGCTGCTGACATTCCAGCTCAAATTAGTAGGTAAGTAAGCACCCAATTAACGATTATGCTAGCAAGCTTTCATTCCACTCTGACCGTGCTGCTAGGCTAAGCAGTTTCCTGAGCCTTCCCCATAACTAATCAGCGTTTCCCTCCCTTTTTATGCCTCCAACCACCTTGTTATCCTCATAAAGGACTGCAGCCTCCAATGATTCTTGCAGGAAGATGGGATTTCTCTGCCAGATTTTTTTTTTCTCTCTCTCTCTTCTTATTAGCCCACTCAGCAGAAAAAGAAACCCACCTTAATGACTCGGAAGATGGACTTGCCCATATTCCAAGCAGACCCTCCTCTCGTCCATCGCTTGTCACTGCAGTTCATTTCTTAGATTGCGAACTGAGTTTTGATCCAGCAAGGGCTCTGATGTGGCATTAGGCACAACCCAGCTTCATGTGAATCCCAGCTTGCTTGCTTTTAATTTTTAATATATATATATATTTCTAGTTCTCATGATAGCTTCAGACGTGTGGATGACACATAAAAGCCAGGGAGTCGACTGAATAAGATTGCTAATGGAATGCAGGAAACTCTCAGGCACTGGGCTATCTAGCTGAGAACTATTTACACTGACTAGCAACAACACTCCAAGGTTTACCAAATTCAACAGGAGATCCTGGGGATTGAACCAAATCATTCAGCCCACACACTGAAGTCCAGCTCCAAGGGCCTTCTGGCAGTTCCCTCACTGTGAGAATTGATGTTAGAGGGAACCAGGCAGAGGGCCTTCTCGGTTGTGGCACCCACCCTGTGGAACGCGCTCCCATCACATGTCAAGGAGATAAACAACTATATGACTTTTAGAAGACATCTGAAGGCAGGGAAGTTTTTAATGTTTGATGTCTCACTGTGTTTTTATATTTTGTTGGAAGCTGCCCAGTCAGAAGGGCAGGGTACTACTACTACTACTACCACTATTATTACTACTCGCCTGCTTCTTGGGAGAAAAGCAATGACAAACCTAGACAGCATCTTAAAAAGCAGAGTCATCACCTTGCCAACAAAGGTCCGTATAGTTAAAGCTATGGTTTTCCCAGTAGTGATGTATGGAAGTGAGAGCTGAACCATAAAGAAGGCTGATCGCCAAAGAATTGATGCTTTTGAATTATGGTGCTGGAGGAGACTCTTGAGAGTCCCCTGGACTGCAAGAAGATCAAACCTATCTATTCTTAAGGAAATCAGCCCTGAGTGCTCACTGGAAGGACAGATCCTGAAGCTGAGACTCCAATACTTTGGCCACCTCATGAGAAGAGAAGACTCCCTGGAAAAGACCCTGATGACAGAGGGCGAGATGGTTGGACAGTGTTCTCGAAGCTACCAGCATGAGTTTGACCAAACTGCGGGAGGCAGTGGAAGACAGGAGTGCCTGGCGTGCTCTGGTCCATGGGGTCACGAAGAGTCGGACATGACTAGAAGAAGAAGAGTTTGGATTTGATATCCCGCCTTTCACTCCCTTTAAGGAGTCTCAAAGCGGCTAACATTCTCCTTTCCCTTCCTCCCCCACAACAAACACTCTGTGAGGTGAGTGGGGCTGAGAGACTTCAAAGAAGTGTGACTGGCCCAAGGTCACCCAGCAGCTGCATGTGGAGGAGCGGAGACGCGAACCCGGTTCCCCAGATTAGGAGTCGTCTACCGCTCTTAACCACTACACCACACTGACTAAACGACTAAACAACAACAACAACAACAACAACACTACTTCAGGGAGACTGAATAACGTGCCATCTGAATGCAACCCAAATCCAGTCTTTATTGAGCATTCATTCTGAGTTGCTTGCAAGGTGTTTATAAGTCAGTGGATTTCCTCATGACTTTCCTAACTGTAATAAGTCTGTTTTGGCTTCTTAAAAGTGGATTTGTTGTGCTAGAGCAACAGGGTGCTTTAATCAATTTTAATTGTGCATAACTAAATTTCTGGTATGCACTTGAACCCCTCTCACAAAGTGCTGAATGTCTGGAGGTGTCCCCAGCTATGACCTGGGATGACCTGAGCCGTTATTTTAATTTTATTTATTTCATAAAATGTACACACTGCTTCACTGCACAAATAAAAGAATAACCCTCAAAGCGGTTTTCCAAAAGAATGAAACAATAACATTATCAGTTTAAAGCATTCAAAAAATAATTAAAATCAGTGATAAGCTAAAACCCAGGTCACAACACGAGTCAACATTGTACATGTCTGGACAGACTTGTGTAAACAAAACCATGTTTTTAGCAGGTGCCGAAAAGAGCACAGGAGCTTGCCTGGAATCAGTAGGCAAGGGGTTTCAAAGTCTGGGTGTAAGATTGAGTTCTTACAAATGCAAAATGAGTATTATGTGGACAGTAGCAGTTGCACAGATCAAAGTGGTTGAGTGGGCATCTATGGGGTAAAGCAATCTCTCAAGTAAACTTGTCCCAAGCTGTTAAGGGCTTCATATACTAATAGTAACACCTTGAACTTAGCCCGGTAGCAAATCAGCAACCAGTGCAGGTCTGTGAGCAGAGGTGTTGTATCCTGACAAGGTCTTGCTCCTGTCAGCAATCACGCCACAGCATTCTGCACCAGCTGCAATTCCTGGATCAAGTGCAAGGAGAGCCCTGCATTATACACATCCAAGAATCTTAAAAACTGTACGTAAGGTGACAGGCCACTGATGAAGACATCTGCGCTTCACCCTTACCTGTTTGATCCAGAGTTGCCATTCTCCAGTGCTAACTAAAGTTGTGTGTGTGTGTGACTGACTCTATGTCTCTCTAGTTTGCTTCATATTTTTTTTCAGAGAGAGAGAGATGGGAGGACCGAATGCCTGTGTTTCCATAATCAACCTTGCTCTTGAGTGAATCAACAGGGAAGCCAAGTCCCTGACTAATTGGGAATCATTGTGCCTTCAGCTTTGACTCTGAGCTCGCCAGGGGAGACTTGGGTAGGTTTTAAATAATTGATGAAGAAAGGAAACCCATCTCCGAGAGCGCCTTTGGCAAGTTTTTAATATGCCGGAGCTCAGCTCTGCAAAAGGAAAAAGAAAATCTCTCCCGTGCACACATGCACTCTGACTTCCTTGCTCGGGTTGGCGTAAAGACCGAGTTTATACATGTATGCATGAAGAAGATACATAGATATGGGCATAGGTGTTTTTTGTTTTAAGTTTACCTAGCTGCTATAATTACTGCAGTGCCAGCAAGCCTATACTAAGACTGTTTTGCATTCTGAGCAAACTCATACCCTCCAACATTTCTCCGATGAAAATAGGGATGTCCTATTCCACAATAATTATATAATTTGCTTTTGTATGTTTTTTTCACTATAATGTGTGCATTTTCTTGCACCTTTTCCTCTCAGGTACAAATTGTTTGCCTGGAGAATTACATAGCAAAAACTGAGAAAGTGTGAATTTCAAAAGATCATTTTCCATTTGCACAGGCAAAACCAACCAACCAACCAAACCAAACCTCTCCTGCTTGAAGGACAAAGAAGCCATCTCCCCCACCCCCCAACAGATTTTTCTAGAGCTAACTGACAAGCGTGCACACACACACACACACACACGAGCCCAAGACATGTATGGAACATGGAGTATTCATGATTCCATGATCCCCCATTAGTGAACATTAAAGTGAAAGGTGGATTTGGAGTATAACAACCTATTCTTCATGTTTCCTCTATTTCCCCCAAGCTTAAATTCCATGGCCTGAAGGAAATAAAGTTGCTGCAACAAGTTGATGTGTACACAAACAGATCTAATATACTGATAGGTGGTGTGTGTGTGTGTGTGTGTGTGTGTGTGTGTGTGTGTGTATTTAATATTATTCATTTTTTTTTCCTGGTTGGGTTAATATTAGTGCCAGCAGAATGAGTCAGAATGAATAATTTGACACCTGTCTTTCTCCTCACATATCATAAAAGAAGTGGTAACAATTTCCTCTCGAATTTATCCATTCTGTATTTTCTGTCAGCAACTCCAGCCCGCTATGTGACTTCTTTGAGTCTAACATACATTTGAATTGAATGTGCAGGTTCTTCCAATTCAGTTAAAACATTTCTTTTATTGCATTTTTATTCTGACTTTCTTCACGTAACTGAGGTGTCATTCATGGAATTCCTAAGTGGCCTTCCAGGGCCAACCCAAGGTATTTGCTTCATGAGGAAAAACAGCAAAGAAGACCCCTTTCCCCAGTTAGCAAAGTCACTTAACGTAGGCAGAATCCAGACAGAAAAGTCCTGATAACACTTTACTGAGGGAAACTGAACAAGAACCATTTATAATTTGAGGAGAAATTAACAGAGAGGCTTTGTCTTTCTTACTTCAGGTACGTAGTACATAGCAGGAGGGGGAAAGTTTCCTCAGAACTATGTAGCTAATCAGAGCACATGGTACCTCAGTGACTATCTGACTTGTTGCTAAGCAACACTTCCACCCTGTTGGTTAGCTGCCTTACTGATAACAGAATTAAGTTACTATCTGAACGATCTCTGCTGTTGTTCTTCCAACATCCCTTCCCCTAGTCAAATTTCATAGCAGCCAAGGTTTGCCAAGTTATTCTGGCACCTGGGGCAGCAAATTCCACACATGCCTCTCCGCTTCCCATGGGCAATAAAAATGCAACAATAAAATATTAAATAGCTTACAATTTGCTGCTCTTTCCTGACACTCAGAGTCAGCTGCCTGAAGAGAGAGTCTTACTCTGAGAGTAAGTGTGGTGTAGTGGTTAAGAGCGGTAGTCTCGTAATCTGGGGAACCGGGTTCGTGTCTCCGCTCCTCCACATGCAGCTGCTGGGTGGCCTTGGGCTAGTCACACTTCTTTGAAGTCTCTCAGCCCCACTCACCTCACAGAGTGTTTGTTGTGGGGGAGGAAGGGAAAGGAGAATGTTAGCCGCTTTGAGACTCCTTCGGGTAGTGATAAAGCGGGATATCAAATCCAAACTCTTCTTCTTCTTCTTCTACTCTACCTACTGGGCCAGCTGGTCCATGCTGGCTTAACCTTGGCACAATGTACCGTCAGACTTTGTATTAGGACCACCTGAGGAATATCTGACTCATACCTCAGAGGGGATTCCATACGTTCCTACCTGGAGCACACAGAAAACACTGGTGAAAGACTTTCTGTCAAATTGCACTGGCGATGTCACTTCTGCATAGCACTGGTTGTTAGGGGTGTGCAGTTGTGTCGGCAGACCTCCAAAGCAAGGTGCTTAGGAGGGTTTCTGGGCTTGTCTGAGGTGAAGTAGGGTCTGTATGAATTGCCCCAAGTCAGAGTCAAACAATCTGAAGCACTTTGGCACCACAGACACTAGAAAAACACTGCAGACAAGCGTCAGTGAAGTGCAAAACTAATGTCTGTAAGGTTAACATACAACAAAAATGCCAGGGTGAGTTGAAGAAAGGTAGAAAAAGCACCAGAATGGGGAGAAGGGAGGACAGAGACCTCCACTGTGACTAACAGGTCAAGTTTATAATCAGATGAAGTTATTTGCCCAAATTCCCCAATCCTGGTGCTTTAGGGGACAGATATTGACAGAAAAAGAACTAGTCTCTTGGGCTCCTCCTTCTTGCCCTTTGCACTTCTACTTACCGCTCATCATTCCAACTCAGTCCCTTATTTATACCCCACCCTCTTTCTTCCAATTCACTACAGTCTTTTTACATTTATTCCTTTGTATTCAATCTTGCTGTGGAAGGTGTGGCTTGCTTGGTGTGGCTCTGCCTCCCCTTTCCTTTTGAACTAGTTCTGGAAATGTTTCATGTGTATACTTCTCGACTGATTTGGCTGTTTTATTAATTTATCTGCCATTGAGTGCTCTATTATTAGGGCTGCCATATTTTTGAAGAGCAAAAAAGAGGACACATTTGTTGACTTCTAACTACGGATCGCTATGACGACTCTCATTTTAAACACCCCCACTATATATAGAACTGTGATATATATATAGGATTGTGATACAAACAGGTACCTTGTAACCCAATAAGAGGGCAAGAAAGAGAAGAGCAGAGGAGGTGTCGCTAGGTGGAGAAGGAGGCAGCCCGGCCAGAAGGGAGAAACAAAAAAAAACCAAACCAGACATTTTTGCAAATTTTAAAAATTTTCCCAAACAGAAATTATACCCCTGAAAAAGAGGACATGTCTGGGGGAAAGAGGACATATGGCAATCCTAAATCAAATATATTATCTGTGTGCATGTGTCACACAAACACACCTGTATGATTTATACTAAAGGTAAAGGTAAAGGTACCCCTGCCCGTACGGGCCAGTCTTGACAGACTCTGGGGTTGTGCGCTCATCTCACTCTAGAGCCGGGAGCCAGCACTGTCCGCAGACACTTCCGGGTCACGTGGCCAGCGTGACAAAGCTGCATCTGGCGAGCCAGCGCAGCACACGGAACACTGTTTACCTTCCCACTGGTAAGTGGTCCCTATTTATCTACTTGCACCTGGGGGTGCTTTCGAACTGCTAGGTTGGCAGGCGCTGGGACCGAGCAGCGGGAGCGCACCCCGCCACGGGGATTCGAACCGCTGACCTTTCGATCAGCAAGCCCTAGGTGCTGAGGCTTTTCCCACAGTGCCACCCGCGTCCCTTCCCGCTGGTAAGCGGTCCCTATTTATCTACTTGCACCCGGGGGTGATTTCGAACTGCTAGGTTGGCAGGCGCTGGGACCGAGCAGCGGGAGCGTACCCCGCCGCGGGGATTCAAACCGCCGACCTTTCGATCGGCAAGCCCTAGGCACTGAGGCTTTTACCCACAGCGCCACCCGTGTCCCTTATGATTTATACTAGCAGCACACAAACACACCTGTACTAGCACACATTACTCTGTATGTGTGTATGTCTTTCACTCATTTAATCTTGCCTGTTTGTGAAATGTTACTATGTGTGCACAAGCACTTGCTCTTCTAAGCACCCAAACAACACACAGAAACATTTCATCATCCATCATCATCATCATTGCTAATACACAGTTGCCCCCTCCCCATCGTTAACAGTCCATTATTGTGCCTGGCCAGGAGGCATGCACATGATGCCAAGGGGCAGAGTTGGAAGCTAAGGGAAAGGCTGTGGTGACAGCACTGGCTATTTGATTCTCCCTTCACCAACTTCAAGCACACTTTTGCTCTTGCATGCAGGAGAAATGAAGATATATAGCAGCAGCAGCAGCAGCAGCAGCAGCAGCAGCAGCAGGTTCCTCCCTAGTTTAGAAAGTACTGAACTAGATGGATCAATGGTCTGACTCAGTAAATGGCAACATCCTCTATCCCTATGCATAGCAAGTGCTTGACCACCCCTTCTTGGGAGAGCTAGACTTCTGTACATCTTCACTTACATGGGAAGCTGGCCAAGCTGTGCCTGAAGGCACTAAGCTTGTTCATCATCAACTCCATGTAATCCTTTAATTCTGATGGAAACAACTACCCGGGAGAGGCCCTTTTCAGTGATGGTGCCCTATCTATGAATGGCCTCTCCAGAAAGGCTCAGCTGTCAGGTACATCACTGTCTCTTAGGTCAACATAAGAATAACTGGATCAGGTCAGTGGCCCATCCAATCCAACATCCGATTTTCACAGTGGTCAATCAGATGCCAATGGGACACCCACAAGGTGGACCTGAGTGCAACAGCACTCTCCCACTTGCAAGTCCCAGGAACTGGCATTCAGAGGCATATTGCATCCAACAGTGAAGGCAGAAAATAGCCATCATGGCTAGTAGGCACTGAAAACCTTATTCCCCCGTGAAGACCTGTTCTGCTCTCCTGAGTCATTTAATAGTCTTCTGAGTGCATTTCTATATTGCATTATTGCTTCATAGTCTTTGAAATGTCACAATGTGTTGTTGTTGTTGTTGTTGTTGTTGTTAATTGGTTTCAAACTGCTATGTGAGCCACTTCAAGAACACAGTTGATTAGATGGCATAGCAAAAGCAAATGCAGAAATTAAATATGCCGATCAAACACATTGTTAGTTTACTCATTTGTTATTTGTTTAAATGCACTTATGTGCCACTTGGTGTTTCAAAGCAGTCTCTAAGCAGTATAAATTCTTTTAAAAACCCAGGCAATATGAATAGATTCATTGGAACCGTCAGAGCAGACAATACCTGGACTTAGATGGACCAAACATCTGGAAAGGGGTGCATCCGGACAGAGGCTTCATGCTTTAAATGGGTGTTTAGATAGCATAAAAGCATCATTACTGGGAACAAGATTTCTTTTAACATTAGATTTTCCCCTGCAAATAGATATCATAACTTAAATGAGCAGGGGAAACACAGGCTGACATTTCTATGACAATGACATTGTGTGAATTCTACAAAAACAAACAAACAAACCACAAAACACTTTCATGCATGAACACCAGTCCCACAACAAATCCTGTCCTCCGCCCAGCACCATCAATGTAATTCAGGGGGGTGGCCAAATACCCACAGGCCTTTCTAACAAGTCATCAGGCCCATTTCCCAGACCAGTCCTGCTCCATGCCCTCCTTGAGAGCTTCTCTGTGGTTGGAATGTGCCCTTGATGGTGTCTTTTCCTTGGGTTGAAGGAGAAAGGTACATGTGTGTTAACTAGTGCAGAAAGGTAAGAGTTGCAACCATTGCTCCACCTACTATTTCCACTGGCCACACCCACTTCTGGCATGTGGCCCCCAGAAGGTTCCCTGAAAGGGAATGCGGCCCTTTGGCTGGAAAACGTTCCTCACCCCTGGCAAAAGGCAAAGGACATTCTCTACTGTCTTGGAAGGTTCGTCGCACCTGTCCCTGCGCAACAACAGGGCTCTGTCTATTCACAGCCCATAAGTACAGCTGTACCTGGGACACCCATACACAAAAGGCTTTCACACAAACACATGAGTCCCAGTACTTTCCCTCCATCACCTCCACCAATCCCTTCACCTCTTCTCCCAGCAAAAGAGAAGAGGAAAATCTTCTGTACAGATGAGCCCTCAAATTAGTGGGAAGAAAGAGCGGCTACTTCACTGGTGGTGGCTGATACAAAGACAGGCTCGCATATACCTCGCCCGCCAGTCGTCCCTGCCAGGGCATTCATCAAATTAAGTACCAAGAGGAACAACACCTCTGATATCTCTTCATTTGGGGCCGCAGTGAATGAGGCACTAGATTAGGCTTGACAGTGGTCTAATGCAGGCTGAGCCTTCCTAGGCATAATTAATTGGAACCTCGCCAGCTTGACAAATTGGAATGATGAATCTATCTTGTATGAATAGTGGGAGGGAGGAGGGAGGGGGGGAGAGGGGAAGAAAATGCATAATCAGTCAAAGATTTAGTTAAGACAGCTTGTGCCTGATTCCTGGCCACAGCCAAATCCATTAACGGGAGGAAACATCACTTTAAGAAAAGACACTGCTCTCCATATGTTCAATTTATAACTCACCCCCCACACACACCTCGAATTTAATGGAGTCTGTGGACACTTGACTTTGGAAGGGTGAATGGGAAAGGGGGGAAAGGTTGTGGTGTTTGATGTTTTTTTAAAAAATAAATAAAATAAACAACAACAAACTCGCTCCTCCTCGTGCCCCCGCACCGCACTGCCCACTCAAAACGCAGACCCTCGTCTGCTGCCAAACATTACAATTGGTTTTGATAGGTTTTCTTTTGTTACGTTGAATTGGGAGGGATGGTCTAATAGGCTTGACCCACATACTTTGCGGCTGGCGAGACGAGGCTGTGATGAAACTCGCTTGTCAACTTTTCCCCCCACTAACTTGTTTAATTGCTGGTAACATTTAGGCCTTGCAAGGTGTGATGGATTGACTGTATGGCAAAGCGATGCTTTTTCTTTCCTTTTTTTTCCTTTCTCTTTTTTTTTTTTTTTTTTTTTTTTTTTTTTTTTTTGCTTCCCGCTTGCCCATCCTCATCTAATTACCAACCTGTTTCTAAAAGGCCTTTGCCTGACACATTTAATGGAGTGGCAGAATGACACAGCTTTGCTTACTTTTAAAAAGGTATTTTGGTCATTCATTAGTTATTTTTTTCAGTTAGGAGGTTTGCTTGTTTTGCACATGTATGTTTGCAGAGAAGGGTTGCAGGGTTCATTCAACAAATTGGTTAGACTAATTGATTAAATAGTATCTTGGCTATGCTCGCAACCTACATTTAAAGCACTGCGATACCCCTTTAACAGCCAGGGCTTCCTCTAAAGAAACCCAGGAACTGTAAGTTTGTTAAGGGTGATGACAGTTGTTAGGAGACCCCGATTTCCCTCACTGAACTACAGTTCCCAAAGTGGTTTAACTTTCAATTCCTCTTCCCAGGGAATTCTGGGAACTGTAGCTCTCTGAGGGGGGTGGGTTCACCTAATAATTCTCAGCCCCTGTGACAAAATACAATTCCCAGGATCCTTTGAGGGACGCCATGACTGTTTAAAGCAGTATAGTAGTGCTCTAAATATATGGTGTGAATCATATCATCATAGACATAACAACAGAATCATAGAATTGTAAGGTTGGAAGGGAATGTAAGGGTCATCTAGTCCAACCCCCTGCAATGCAGGACTCTTTTGCCCAACGTGGGGCTCAAACCCATAGCCCTGAGATTCAGAGCTGTCCTGCTGAATGAGACTGACAGTTTCTCTAGTCCAGTGTGTGGCCTTTGTTAGGGAGACAGGAAGTTGCTGTATTTCCAAGCCAGAGCATTGGCCCATTTAGATCAGTACTGACTGCAGGGGCTCTCTGGGGTTTCATGGGAGCCTTTTGATCCCTACCAAACATTGCATGATGGTACTAGAGTTCAAAGAGCAGGTTTTTGTCTATGTTTGGATACAGTTGGATGCCATTTTGAATCAAGATGGCAGACAACCATTCAAAACTGCACTGATTTTAACCACTGGTGTCAAAACTGCACTTATGTCTTTATTTTCTTATAATTCCCAAACAAAATTGTGTATGAGGGTGCTAGTATAGTGGTACCTCAGGTTAAGAACTTAATTAGTTCTGGAGGTCCGTTCTTAACCTGAAACTGTTCTTAACCTGAGGTACCACTTTAGCTAATGGGGCTTCCCGCTGCCGCCACACTGCTGCCATGTAATTTCTGTTCTCATCCTGAAGCAAAATTCTTAACCTGAGGTACTATTTCTGGGTTAGCGGAGTCTGTAACCTGAAGCGTCTGTAACCTGAAACGTCTGTAACCCGAGGTACCACTGTATATATAAAAAAGGAGAGATCCAACCCAACCAACTTAAAGGATAAGCACAAACAAAAGATCACGGACATATTCACCCTGTAAATGAAGGGCCAAAATACTTGGTAACTACTTTGTTGCCTAACCCTAGATATGACTCCTTGGGGATAGAATTCCACAAGCAGGGAGCCACAACTGAAAAGGCCTGTTTTTGTGTTGCCATCCTATGCACTTTCCTCATAGGGGTCACATGGAGAAGAGCCTCAGATAAGGAACACAGGGTCTGGGTTGGTTCATAAGGAGAGGTGTCACCTAAGGTATTGGGTCAAAACTCCCGAGGGTTACATGTGGTGGTAAATGGTCATGGGAGAATGCAACTTCACATGCATCTAACTTTCCAACATAATTGCACGCGCACACACAGCAATTCTGCTCCATCATTGGAGGGTAGATTTGGCACCCACAGAAGGCTGCAGTGAAGGTATCAGAGGATCAAATGTAAACATAGGAAGCTGCCTTATACGGAGTTAGACCTATTGGGCAATCTAGCTCAGTATTGTCTACTCTGACTGGCAGCTGCTCCCCAGGGTTACCAACAGGTGTCTCTCCCAGCCCTACCTGAAGATGTCAGGGATTGAAAGCAGGACAGTCTGCATGCAACAGAGATGCACTTCCACTAAATGACGTCCCTTTCCCCATCATCATCACTTTGCAGGTTTCCCACATTAGCTAGGCAAACATTCTGACCTAGTAAAAAGCAGCTTCCAGTGTTCCTAATATCTATTTATTGCATTTATATTCTACCTTTTCTTCAAAGAGCTCATGGTGGTGTACATGGTTTCCCCCTTCCTCATTTAATCAACCTGTGAGGTAGGTTATGCTGAGAGGCAGCAACTGACCCAAGGCCACCCAGCAAGCTTCAACCCTGGTCTTACACTCTAACCACTACATCACACTGGGGCAACCCAGTCAGGTGGGTGGGATAGAAATAATAATAATATTATACTCATCATCATCACACTGGCTCTCTCTAATAGGCCATCATAGGGATTACACTTGAGAACCTCCTTTTCATTTCAAAGGCAATGCATTTCAACCAAGTCACAACTTCAGCAAGCAGTCCCCAAGTGTGCAGAGATCAAGAGATACCCGTATACACTCACCCTTGATCAACCCATTAAACAGTCAAATAGCAAAACCTTCAAGGCCGTGGGATTCCCTTTTTCATGCAGATGTTTCGATTCGGATTTAATTCCAAATGTAGCATGCCCAAGAGGATGTGATTCCTACTTTGTGCCAAAGAGAGGGTGCCACATTTTATCATGCAAAGCCAGACTCGCCATCACCCTCAGCCTCCACCAACAAATTTCAAAGTTGGGGACATAGATCTATAACCTAACCTATCTGCCTCTGAATCAACATACACAACGCCTGTCCCTCTGGAACAGATGAGGGATTTGGTTTTTAATCACCCTTTCTAATGCAAAAAATGATCAATTACATATGTCTTTCCACCGTCATGTTCCTATTAGAGAAGACCTTACCTTTGCAAATGATTAGTATGTGGAGAATGCATTAAAATGAATTATACTGGCAATCCGATCTTCAGTCCCTTGGCAGAACCTTTCCATCATCGGAGACAGGTTGACTCCCCTGGGCTTAGAGGAGAAAGAGAGAGAAAGGGAGAGTGATCAAAACCCATTCCAATAACTTAGCCAGAGCCTGATAGAATATTCAGAGTGTTCAACCCTCAAATTGGCCCTGATGTAAAAGAAATATACATGAGCAGCAGTTTAACTTGCATTTGCCTGTGTATCTTTTTGGCCACATCTACTTAAGGAGACAAAAAAAGTGTAATTTCCCCCTTACTCTGTGGAAGAAGACTCGTGAGACAAATAGTGCGGGGGGGAGGGAGGTTACATGTATTCAAACTATAACGATAAAGAGGATCTGCAAAACATGCAAATCAAAATATAGTACCTGCAAGGAAGTTCCCTAATGCAGGAAGAATAAACTCCCTCCTTCCTCCTCACTGCTGGGCATGGTTACAAGTGCCATCAGCAACACCATAGCAAAGGATTGGAAGGAATTATTCCTCACTCTGAGAGCCTTGAGGATGTGAACCTGACATGGCCTCACCGGCTCTGTGATTGCCCCCATCACACATGCCAAACCTAAAGGGCACCCCAGAGTCCCATCACTCGTTCAGGAGGCAGTGATAGTCACCAACTTGGATAGCTTTAAAAGAGAATTGAAAAAAATTGTGGGAATGCCCTAAAATCCAACCCTTCTGGACAACAGCCCTACAAGGTAAAGGTAAAGTGACCCCTGACCATTAGGTCCAGTCGTGACCGACTCTGGGGTTGCGGCGCTCATCTCACTTTATTGGCCGAGGGAGCCGGCATACAGCTTCCGGGTCATGTGGCCAGCATGACTAAGCTGCTTCTGGCAAACCAGAGCAGCGCACGGAAACACCGTTTACCTTCCCGCCGGAGCGGTACCTGTTTATCTACTTGCACTTTGACATGCTTTCAAACTGCTAGGTAGGCAGGAGCAGGGACCGAGCAACAGGAGCTCACCCCGTCGTGGGGATTCGAACCGCCAACCGCCCTACTGAACATCTTCCAAGGTCATAATGAACATTCACATTACACAGAGCTTATATAACCCACCTACTCTCAACAGCCAGAAGCCTCATAGCCAGACACTGGAGAGACATGTCAGGGGTAAACATGGACCAGTGGTACCAGACCACATGGGACACAGCCTTACTAGAAAAGCTAACCAATAAACTGAAACCGACACAGGGACAAATAGAAGAGGGTGCCTTCACGCCAGTATGGTTCACCTTTATCACATACACAGCCCAACAAGACAACAACAAGAATCCGCCGAAAGCATCTGGCTTACCTGACCCAACAAGCCCTCCCCCTCTCACAGAAGCAAACAAACCCCACTGCAACCAACCACAGAGAAACAACCAACCACACACCGCCCACCACATACCTCTCACTACCAAGGAAATGTAATAAATGAATAGAAAGAGAAACCACCCAGTTGACGCTGACACAAAAACCCCACACGTACACTATACCAAAGAATATAAGCCTCACCACCCCACCCCTCCTCTCCTCTTCTTCCCCAACCTTATGCTGTACTCAACGCTGAATTCTCGTAACAAACATAACTGATCTGTAAGAAAGACTGTACAACCTGAAAAAAGATACAAGGCATGTCCTTTTGTAAACCAAGAAAATCAAATAGTAGTAGTACAGTCATACCTCGGGTTACAGACGCTTCAGGTTGTGTGATTTCGGGTTGCGCACCGCGCTGAACCCAGAAGTACCGGAATGGGTTACTTCCGAGTTTCGGCGCTCACACATGCGCAGAAGCACTAAATCGCGCTTTGCGCATGCACAGAAGCCCCAAATCGCAACCCGCCGTGCACAGACATGGTGCTGTGGGTTGCGAATGTGCCTCCTGCATGGATCACATTTGCAACCCGAGCGTCCACTGTAGTAGTAGTAGTAATAATAATAATAAGAGAAAGAGAACATTGTCAATGGCTCCTAACAACAGTAGTTGTGTTCTGCCTCCACGCCTGGGGGCAGTAATGCTTCTGAATATCAGTTACCTGGCAGCCACAGGAGGGGAGAGTCCTCTTGCGGTCAAGCCCTGCTTGCATACTTCCCAAAGGTTGGCCACTGTTGGAACAGGATGCTGAACTAGATGGGCCATTGCTCTGATCCAGCAGGACACTTCTTATGGTATGGAAGGTTGAACATGATAGAATGTGGCCCTCAGGCTGAAAAAGGTTAGCCACCCCTGATTTAGCCAGCTAAAGCAGGCTAATTTTGCTTCATAAATTCACGCACCAATTTTTTAGACAAAAGGCAGACCTTCCAAAATCTGAAAATGAATTCGGTTTCACACACACACACACATTCACACACATATAGCAATAAAAATTCATTTCAGTACCCCTTAAAGCTTCTATACAGCCATATCCATGTAGCCATATATCTGCTGGCTTGGCCACTGGAAATAATTACGGTAGCGGGTAACCTCAAAAGCTGATACATCAAATCCTTTTTAGCCATCAAGATGGCTTTCAATTATGCCATGTAAACTTATTAACCTCCTTACTGCTGAGATTTGATTTATGTAACTTCCATTATATTAAGTTTGCCAGAGTCAGGAGGATGAAAGAAAATACAACTGTTAATAGAGGTTTAAATAGGGGTGATAGCCCACTGCAATTGGGGCAGCACATTTTCCCACTGGATCTATTCAAGAAGGGATGGACCATCTCAGGACCAGGATTCAAATATGGCCCCAGGATTCTTTATCCGGCCTTAAGAACTCTCCCAAAGACACATTTCCTCTCCAGGCCACATCCCCTGCCACAGGCCACACACACCATTGGCCCAGTTACATACCCCACCGGGACATGTCATTGAACTGTGATAATGCATCTTGCTTGTCTTGATGGAGATATGGATGTGTATAAATTATCTGACTTTTGTAAGGCTAGAATGTTGCCTACTGTACAAAGGTGAGACTCATATCCATCGCTTCACCCACTTTTGCCTCTGGTGTGTATCTGTTGCTGTACTGAATTACTGTGTTAGCCTGAATATTGATTATATTTTTATGTATTCTTATAACCTGCCTTGGAATCATGAAAGTTATGGTCTTCTTTGGTGATCACTTGTAGGCGAGTAAGATTGTCTTCCATAAACACGGTTTTAACAATGAGTCCGTAAGTGACTGTGGAGGCCAATTCTGGAGCCACACGTCCTTCCGCAGTGCGGACATTGGTTTCCGGGCGGGAGTTGATCATGGTGTGGATTTGCCAAGCATGCCTTCCTCTTAGCATGTTTCTCCCTTGCGTCCTGTGTTCGAGAGTCTTCTGGTGGGTGGGATATGAATGCAACTAATTAACAGATTGGTTTATTCAGATACACCCAATAGCATTCTACTACCCATGATGTCTATGTTCTCCCTCCAGTGTTGGAGGAAGTATGCCTCTGAATGCCATATGCTCGGAATCACAACCAGGGAGAATGATGTTGCACTCAGGTCCTTCTTCCAGGCTACCCATGGGCATCTGGTTGACCACTAGTTGAGCCATTGGCCTGACCCAACAGGTTGTTCTTATATACTTATATCCACCAACGTCCATCAGTTCCAATCAGCAAGGTCAATAGTGAGGGATGATGAGAGCTGAAGCCCAACTACATCTGGAGGGCCACATGTCCCCTCCCCCATATCTTGTATGGGCTGGCACTAGACTTCCCCTACCTAGAGGGGCACCACAATCTGGACCTTGACCTGCAGACAGAGAAGGCAGATAATTTGATTCCTTATCTAATGTTGTTAGAGAGATGCTATAATTTAAATAGAACCAAGGCCTTCCACTGGCTCTCAGCAGCTTCCACTGGCTCTCACCACGCAGCCTTTACAACACGTCTGGATCTGAGTCACACCACCAGAAACATGATTTCCATCTTTTCCCTTTGTGCCTCACATTCTCAACCCATTGAAGTGCAAGAACATTATCCACCTCTTCAAAGGCACTGGATGTCAAAGGAGCAGAGGTGCTAAGTAAGTACCAAGTATATTAATATCAGGTCAGACATTTCAGCATCACTCTTTGAGAGGTATCTCATAAAAAAAATGGATGCGGCTTGATAGCAAGAAGCATCCTAATTGGATACAGTGAAAATAAAAGAGTGAAGCCAAAAATTTCTCTATATATCCATCTTGTTGAAATAAACCAGGATTTTGGTGGGGAGGGAGTTGGGGACGGGATTCATTATCTGAAGGACACATTATCCTTTCCTCTACCTATGATTCAGCATGGTAAGTAGTCATTCCTAATTGGCTTAAAGCTTAGTATGATATATTAGAATGCTGAAGGAAGTGATGACACAGCCAAATTCCTGTGGGAGAAGGCCCAAGACTGATCTGAGTGCAAAGGAAACACAAGACTGTAGAGGAATCATCAAATTTCAGAACTAATGAGCAGTTTTGTAGCAGCAGCACCTCCCCATTTAGATTGGACAGACTTGCCGTTCCACCATCTTTGTGTTGAAAACGGAATAGTTCTTTTGAGTTGGCTGCATAATTTGCTTAAATGTGACACTTTGAGCAGAGCAAGAACGACTCAGGTTTCCTCAACATGGTATATAACCATGGCAATGTGATTATGCCACTGAAGAAGAGCGACTGCAAATGAACAACCAAACTCTTTCCCTCCCCCCCCCCCCCCAAGGAGTGCTGAAACATTTGTGGCAATCAAAGGTATTTTTCCCCCCCTCTGGTGAAATGTTTGCTTTGCAAAAACCTGACTTGTTTCGGCTCCACTCTAGTGTAATATTTAAGCAACTTAGAAGCCAACTTGAGAAAACTATTCAGTTTTCATCACAAAGATAGTGGAACTGCAAGTTATTGCTTCATTCAACAACGAGCTGTGTCCTGCTTAAGTAGGTGGAATAATAATCTACATGATATTTATCCCAATCTGTGCCAGCAGTGGCTTTTATGTCTTAAATGGCATTAATAGTTTTCACAGTATGTGTGGATTTGTTTGTAATCATTTTTACACATGGGATTGTTTTTCATTGTTTTTATTGCTGATGTCTTTCCTGTGAAATCATTTCAAGGTATTTAATGGGAAGCAAATCATAAATGGAATCAAGTAAAAAAAATCAATAAATATCACATCCAGTGAGCAGCAGTCCAAGAAGACAATGGTGACAAGTAGCATTTTTTTTATTATTATTATTTTTGAGGAAATACTCTCAAGATCTAAGGCAGCCTTTCCCAAGCTGTTTTGGATTGGCAATTTTGGATTGACAATTTTGGCTTTCTCAGTTTCACATTTTTCCCGTCATAAATTCAGTTCTCTACATTTTACAACGAAGCAAATTTTTAAAGATGAAAAATCCTCATGAAAATTCACAGCATTGTAGTTGGAATTCCTTCCAACACCACATTTTTGTGTGCAGTTTAGACTAATGGGCACAATTTTGCAAGCAATTTCCCCCACGATAATGCATTTTTGTGTACCATTTTCAACATTACTGTCATTTTCATGCACACTTCCCCCTAATGCAGGCATTTGTTCAGCTGTTATTGTATTTGCAGGTACACAAACTTGTTGGGTGTTGCCTGTGAATAACTGGGAGTGTACTGCTCAAGTCTCTTGTGTACACAGATTGGATATTCATTGAATGTAACATGCAAACACCTCTCTACCTTTTTGTTTGCTTGTTTTTAAGATGGGGAAGCATGTAATCATGTGCATTTGAAATGGGTCAGCCCAGGAACATTTCGATTCCCATGATCTTCTGTTGTTGTATATTTGCTCTAAGGCCATAACAGCAGCCTGGCACCTTGAATATTCCAGATGATTCTCCTTTTTCAATCCAGGACTGATACTTGTGTGCACTGCAGGCATCTTGAAAAGGTAGGAGGAAGCATTACATCTGCTGGTGCTCGAAGCATGATTGATCCAAAGATTGCAGCTTGATACAAGCTCATTATCTTTGCTGGGTGGTGGGGGTTTTTTGTTAAAAAATAAAACCAAACAAAGACAAAAACAGATAGGTCTGTGCCTCTGGTTCTATTTTATTTAAAAATGCCTTTGTATCCCAAAGACACCTGAAAATCAGGGAGTCTGCTTTTAGTCTTCCAGCTGTGATACATGTCCTCCACAGCCACTTCTGCATCCTTTAGCCACCGAAAGGGAAGTGTGTCCTGTTCAAAGATTTTGAAATACCAAAAAGAATATTTGATATCTCCATGTCCAGGGGCTACAACTTAATGGCTGGTGTTCAATGCTTCTTAACCCCTTCTGTCACAAGATCCTAAGGTTCTCCTATTGGGAAGTCATAGAGAGAAATGCTTTGCATGGCTCTGTGGTACAGGACGGATACCGGGGCTTTCAAGGGGACTTCTGCGGGTTCACCTTTGAGGGGTTGCGGCAGGTAAAGTTTCATCTGCACCAACAAAGACAGCAAGGAGTTTATAGCTGCAGAGAACAGGGTGCAATTAATTTTGATTAAAAGGACTTCACGAGCTAGATAAAATATCCCTCTCGTGCCTGTTATCGTCATTTAAAATGAAAAGAATCTTAAATGCCACAGTGTTGGCACTACTAGTAGAACTTCAAATTGAAGCATGTTTATCGCAACCGTGTTTTATCAATTATGTGAAATGTGCAGCCAGTTAACAGTAGGGATGGGTGATGAATCTACAAAGCTCAGGTTCCAAAGCAGGTTCACCTGACTGGATACAGGTGATCATGACCCGGATCAATCACTTAAGAATCTGAAGTCATATGAACATTAGAACATAAGAAGAACCTGCTGGAATCGGTCCAAAGGGAGTCCATCTAGTCCAGCATCCTTTTCTCACAATGGCCACCCAGATGCCTATGGGTAACTTCAGACAGGACCCAAGCACAAGAGCATTCTTCCCTCCTGCAGTTTCCAGCGACTGGTACTCAGAAGTATTATTGCCTCTGGCTATGGGGCAGGAAGGGATGCGGGTGGCGCTGTGGGTTAAACCACAGAGCCTAGGACTTGCCGATCAGAAGGTTGGCGGTTCGAATCCCCGCGACGGGGTGAGCTCCCATTGCTCGGTCCCTGCTCCTGCCAACCTAGCAGTTCGAAAGCATGTCAAAGTGCAAGTAGATAAATAGGTACCGCTCTGGCGGGAAGGTAAACGGCGTTTCCGTGCGCTGCTCTGGTTCGCCAGAAGCAGCTTAGTCATGCTGGCCATATGACCCGGAAGCTGTACACCGGCTCCCTCGGCCAATAAAGCGAGATGAGCGCCGCAACCCCAAAGTCGGCCACAACTGGACCTAATGGTCGGGGTCCCTTTACCTATGGGGCAGAGCATTGCCACCATAGCTAGTGGCCATTGATAGCTTTATCTTCCATGAATCTGCCCAATCCTCTTTTAAAGCCCTCCAAGTTGGTGGCCACGATTGCCTCCTGCAGGAGCAAGTTCCATAGCCCAGCTATAGGCTGGAAAAAGGAAATACTTTAATTTACTTCTCTTGAATCATCCAATTTCCAGCTTCATTGGGTGTCCATAAAGTTTGTGTGTGTGTGTGTGTGTGTGTGTGTGTGTGAGAGAGAGAGAGAGAGAGAGAGAGAGAGAGAGAGAGAGAGAGAGACTTTTTATGTTCACTTTCTCTGTGTTGTGCATGATTTTGTAATGTTCTCTCGTGCTTTTCCTCCAAACTAGAAAGTCCCAAATGCTACAACTTTCCCTCATGGAGGAGTCGCTTCATCCCCTTAATCATTTTGGCTGACCATTTCTGGATCCCTTTGTGTAGTGGTCCAGTGGCTTTAAAGCTGCTGCCATCCTTTTTCCATTTTCCTTTCAGTAACAAACTGTTATGTACTGAGTTGAATAGGATCCAAAATGCAGCAGTCTGATTGGTCCTAGAACAATAGGATCCAAAATGCAGCAGTCTGATTGGTCCTGGAACAATAGGATTCAGAATGCAGCAGTCTGATTGGTCCTGGAACAATAGGATTCAGAATGCAGCAGTCTGATTGGTCCTAGAACAATGCAGCAGTATGATTGGTCTGCAGAAGCCACCCAATCCAACTCCAGATGGAAGTGAATCCACAACCTGATTGGCCTACAGGAGAATTCTGGAATTAGCCAATCACGTGCAGCCCATTGTGTAAATAATGTATATAAAGCAGATACTTTGAGGGAACTTTCATTCCTCCTCACCCTATGAGCTGAATAAAAAAGCATGATATCCACTCTCGACTCCAAGTATATTTCACAAACTAATAAAGTTCCTTAATTTGACTGCTGAAGTATGTAGCTTTGCCAGCCTCGGTGTTTTAGAATCCCTTTGTGCCTAGACGTTTGGCATTCAGGCTCCTGGGGGTGTAAGATTGGAGTTGTAATTGACAGACACACTCTTTTGAGGTCTGGGACAGACTGAGAGAGAATGTGGACTGCCTTTACTCTACGAATAAATCACAAAGGTTTAGGTTGAAGTGAGGAGAGCTGGGGCACTGGCTCAGAACCCTTTTAAGAGTAACTGCTTTAGTACATCCCAGGTTCCCTCCCATCTGCAGCTACAGGAGTAAGTGGGAGGGTGGTGGCAGCAACTCCTGGAAAGTAAGACACCCCCCCAAAAAAAAAATCAGAATCTGGATATAGCTTCTTTTGTCTCTATGGCAACTTCTGTGGGCCTGTAAATGACAGTCCTCCTCTGGCCAGCCAATGCTATGATCTTATGAAGAAACTTATCTGACTGGTTCAATGGCCTTTTCCTCTAGATTCTAAACTTTACATGCACAGGATCACAGCTTTGAACAGGATCATCCAGGCTGGCTCCGCGGACCCTCAGCACTCGTTTAAAAACAAGAACAACATTTTTAAAAAAACTCTCTTTGAAGAAAGGAAGAGAATCGCTAGACATTTTTTGCTCCTCTGCAAACTCCACAAACATTGCTGCTTTGTGAGCTCTCCATTATACCACCTTGAATGATATTCTCAGTAGCCGCTGACCCCCCACATTCTGATCAAAGACAGCCTCCCATGAATGAAAATAAGGTTAACCTTCCAATCAGTGTAGCAAACGCACATTAGCCGCCTTGACCATGATAGTCCTCTAATTGGAATTTCACACTGTGCTCAAAATTTAGAATTTAATTTTGATTGTCTGAATGTCACGCAGAATCAGATCAATGTGGCTAGGGATTGGGCGGGGGAGATGTTTGAACTATTTTTTTTCCTTCTTCTTGACTAGCACCTTAAACTCCTGGTAGCAGGGGGAAGAAGCTAGAGCTCTCGCCTACTAGCTCACGCTCACCCTCTCCCCACCTCCCACCGCCTTCTCTATCTGTATATAGATTTTTAAAAAACAACAACAATAAAGCCCCAAAGGTTGGAGGAGAGTAAAAGGGGGGGAAAGATGTAGGTAGATAGGATAGCTCAAAGACTGTGTGTTTCATGAATTAATCAGCATCACCAACTACACTGCTTGACCCTTTAGACGTTGTGAAATTAATATAAGTAGACAAGGCAAGCGCAGCCACCCCCTCCCAAAGAGCCTTGGAAGTTCACTTAGGCAATCCAACTTTCCTTAAAGTTTTATAAGCCTGCTTTTAGAGGAAGTCCTTTGTACTTATTACTGGTGACAGTGAGCATTATAACAGCCACTGAACCTTGCCTGACTTCCGACCCCAATAAGGTAGAGCGCAGTTATCAAGGGAAATATCAGAATCAGAGCTTGTATATTACATTGAGGTCCTGACTCCTGAAACAGCCCCCTGTAGACTCTTCAAATGGATGTCAGTGAAATAAACAGCTAATATCGTAAGATGTCTACTTACAACTGCGGCAGGATTATTGTTTGCTTAACTGCTTTCGGCATAGGAACCCTCAGTTAATTATTTTTTTTTAGAGAGGGGGGGAAATCAAGCTGTTTAAGGAGGAAAAGTCAGGTGTCTTTGGATCTTCTGCATCCGGCCGAAGACCCTTCGTTGAGGCAGTGTTGGAGAAGCACACAAGCACTCATCCCTCCATTCGGCTGTAGCAAGTCAAGCAGCACTAAGTCTTCCTCTTAAAACGATTAATGGGTTTAAATTATTCAATGGCAGCCAAGGGTACATGCGGCGGAATGGAAAGGGCTTCTCCAAGTTTGCAGTCCTCAAGGCACACACGCCGGGACAGTGTCACGTTTGCAATCCTGAAAAATAGGGCCAAGTCAGGAGAGGCGGTTGGAGGACCGACGGGCAAGTAATCTACTGCAGGGCGGCTGAGATTGCATCTTGCAACGAAGACCCTTCCACACCTTTCTTCATTCGCCATTAATCATGCAACACTTGTAACACTTGAGCTGAAGTCCTACGGCAGGCGGGGGGTGGCGGAGAGAAAGAAATCAGATCTCTCACCCTTTGCCAGTTGATTATAATTTCCATAATGTAAAAGGTTCCTGCTGAATTATTAAAGTGTTTTTTTCACCCACTGCTTTAAAGAAAGGAGGGGAAGGCTTTTCGCAGATAGCCCAGGAAGAGGAAAGCTAACATTTGATAAAACCCGGCATTATTAATTAACTAGAGCCGCATCTTTGCAACATAATTCATGTTGCAAACGCAGAAGGCGGCACATGCTAAGACTACCATCCTATGCACATATGTTGTGGCTTGATAGACCCACTGAACACAGTGGGACTTACTTAAAAATGCAAGAAGAGCCCTGCTGGATCAGACCAAAGGCCCGTGGAGTCCTGCATCCTGTTCTCACAGGGATCAACCAGGAAACCTGCAAGTAGGATCTGAGCACATCAGTATGCTCCCCTCCTGCAGTGCCCAGCAACTGGTGTTCAGAAGCATCACTGCCTCTGGTAGTGGAGGTAGAACATAGGCATTCTGGCCAGTAGGCTTTGTCTTCCACAAATGTGTCCAATTCTCTTTTAAAGCCATCCAAGTGTCTGTGATAAAGGTTTCCCTGGTCATCTAGTAAATAATACCCCACGGTCTTTATTTCCTTTATAGCTGCTATTTCCTTCCCCCCACATATCAGTTTCCTTTCTTGATTAACATAATTTTCTTCTCTCTTCCTCAAGTGTGAAGATGGTGCCCTATACTCTAATACGTTTCTCCTTTACCCTCCATGTACTTTTGTCTCTTCTGTCGCAGTCCCTGAAATGCTTGTCTGTGCACGGCTGCAAATCCTCTCCATCCAGTTACCTTTGCCAGTTTCCTTCTTGCCGCTCCCTTGAGACGTCTCAATTAGCACACCTTTTTCTTTGGCACCTGTCACCTTCAGAACCGCAAGGTGGGTCTAGCCTCCACCTCAAGCCACCCAGAAAACAAATGAGGATCCCATTCTTGGCTTTGGTGGAGAGCAAAGGTGCTGTTCCTTTGCAAAACTGGCACACCTTTAATAGATGATAAATCGATGGGAAGAGTGGCCTTGCTTGTGCTTCAGCCCTTGAGTCAGCCGACATGCTGCGTCCTTTCATTACTCAAAGATAACAGCAGAGGCCAGTTATCCTAAATCCAGGGTGATATATTTCCATACAAAAAGAGCAATCGGTGGCTGATTAACATAACGTCAGACAATGATGGAAATTAACCCTTGTCTCGGAAGATCAGAGCAAAAACTGCCATTTGTCTTTCCCGTAATCACATTTATAGGCAACTGGGGAAGAGTTGCAGCATGTGGAATGAATCTTGAGAGTTTTCTGAACTCTTCTGGCTCTATGGAATGATGGAGGTAAGCAGGGGAGATTAAATAGACAGAAGCAGCACATTTATTTGATTAAAACAAATGGCGCCATCCTGTGCATGTTTATTACTGTTAAGGGGTTTTTACTCCCAGGTAAGTCTTCATCAAATTTGCAACCTGAATTGCATATTATTTATTCATTCATTCATTTCAGGGATTCACCAACTGCCCACCATTTGAAAATATCGTGACAGTGGACAAAAACAAGGAAATAAACACAACATGGCAAAGTTGAGCAATAAGTTTACATCCAATACATCTGTAAAGCCAGCATGAACAATAGCCCAAAATGCTACCCTGAAAAAAGGCCTGGCTGATTTTATTTATTTAAAAAAAAACTTAAGAAATCTATGAAAAGAACAAATTTTGGGCACCAGGCTACTTTTCCATGGGGGGAGGGTAGGGGAACTGTGTTCCAAAGTGGGTGTTCTCATGGAAATTCTTTTGGTGCAGATTTTTCCTGGTATACACATCTGTGTGTGCAACTTTTCCTGGTATACCCATTTTTGCAAGTGATTCCCCCTGATAGGTTGCATTTTTGCATGCTATTTTTACTAATCTGTGCACGTCTGGGCAGACTTCCCCCCAATATATTACACATTCATTAGCTGGAGAAGTACATTGCAAAATTCAGAGCAGTGTGAATTTCAAAGGCTAGCTGTATTTTGGGGCCTGTGAAGTTTCAGGAAGTGTGAATTGGGGAGTTTCATATTAAAATGTGAGCCCCTGGGGTCTTTTATGCCTCAACCCAAAAGGGCAAGATGTCCCCTCAGAGTTCTAGTGGAAGCCGTCCCATACCCTCCAACATGTTGAGTCCCCAAATCAGGACACAAATCTTCCTGTCCATGCTCCTCCTGCACGAGTCGTGTGGTCCACATGAGATCACACTGTTGGTGTAAAGCAGAGTTCCGTGCCCAGCGGAAGGATGAGGAGTACGTACTACATACTCTATATTGCTTTATTTACAGTTCAAAGCTGGTATATTACAGAAAGACATCTTGCCTCTGCCGGAGCAGAGAATGCATCCTCTCTCCTCGACAGCTTGGAGAGAAAACACACAGTGAAAAACAGGAAACCAGTGTACGTCACATCCAGTCTCCCTTTCCCGTGAGAAACTCCAACAGTACAGACTGTGGAATGTAAACACCTGTCTCGTGACAAGCTCTTTCGCTGCACAGTGAAGGAAAGCAGAAACCAACATCCTCCCCCTTTCTGTGAACATCACTGGGCAGCGTGTTCGTACAATATCAGTACAAACCCAACTTCTGCACATAGGTACAGTGTTGATCCCTTGATACAACCTTGGACAATACATCAGCAGGAATTTCATTACCTGGCATATAGGACACCGTTACGAGTCCCTTCTGAATACATTCCCTAGCATGCTGCAACTTTAATTGCAAGTGCTTCGTGCTTTGCTTACAACCTTCAGACTTCAGCAAAGCCAAACATGCTTTGTTGTCCTGGTAAACCTGGATTGGACATTTGACAGGAATTTTCATATCTTTGCACAATTGTAACAACCATTCACAATCCTTAAGTGAATAAGACAGTGCATTCAGTTCAGCTTCACAAGTACTTAAGCTAACTGTTGTTTGCTTCTTGCATGACCAATCAAACAGACCCTGATTGTACATGTAGCAAACTCCAGACGTACTTTTCCTGTCTGCAGTGTCACTTCCAAAACTTGCATCTGCAAATATCTCAAGACCACCAGACTTCTGATTGTTAAATCTCAGTCTGTAATGCATAGTGCCTTTCAAATACCGCGCTATGCGTTTCAGAGCTTTCCAATCCTTGACACTAGGATTGTTGACTTGTCTGCTTAGCAAATTACAGCTAACAGCAATGTCTGGTCTTGAACATCTGGCAATGAAGTTTAGCTTGCCTAGCACACTTCTGTACAGTGTAGTGTCAGAAAATGCTTCTTCAGTGTCATCTACCTGATAACCTGTTGTCATCGGTGTGTCTACAGGGTTAGCATCCATCAGGTTTAGTTTGCTTAAAACATCAGCAATTTTCCGTGACTGGTGTACTAGAATGTTACCATCTTGATCTCTCTCTATTTCCAGAGATAGGTAGTTGTTTACCTCACCAAGATCTTTCATGTCAAAGTGCTCTTTCAGTTGAGCTAGGGCGTTATTGTACATCACGACATCTTTCCAAAAGAATAATAAATCATCAACATAAAACAAACAGTACAGTTTCTTTTGCCCCTCCTCTTTGACAAATACACATGGATCAGCTTTCCCTTGCTTAAAACCTAGAGAAAACAATACTTCAGTGAGTTTCGTGTGCCAACACCGTGCACTTTGTTTGAGACCATAAAGGGATTTCTTCAGAGCACAAACAAATCCCTGTTTTACCTGTACGCCATCAGGTGGAAGCATATAAAGTGATTCATCTAGAGATCCGTACAGAAAAGCTGTATTAATATCATGGTGACTAATGTGTAGATTTTCCTCTGCAGCTAGCTTGAGCATAAGCCTAATGCTTTCATACCTCACTGTAGGTGAGTAGGTTTCGTGATAGTCTTCACCTGGTACCTGTGCAAAACCTCTGGCTACCAATCTGGCTTTGTGTCTGACTATCTTGCCATTTTGATCTGTCTTCGCTTTGAAGACCCATTTGCTTCCAAGCAGTTTCATTCCTGGAACTACTGGAACTAGCTCCCATGTTTTGTTCCTTTCTAAGGAATCAAGCTCAGCCTTCATGGCATTTAACCATGGCTCAGCTTCCTTTGAATCCAAACCCTGGATTTCTTGGAAACTTGAAGGTTCAAATACCTTCTTGGAGCTTTTAACAGCTGTTACTGCTATCGTAGCAAACTCATCAGCAAATCTCTTTGGAGGTTTGCCTTTTGTGGCTCTCTGTGACCTACGAATTAGCCTTAAGTCTTCAACACTCTCCTCTTCCTTCTTGGGAGAAAAACGACCTATTGTGAACAATGGTTCCTCCAACTCTTGATCAGAGCTTTCAGAGGGTCGCATAGAGGCTTTCGCACTCTTGAAATCCTCTGAATCACCTGATTCAGTTTCAGATTCAGACTCAGAACCTTCATCAGTGGGTGTGGGTTGTTGTGGTTGCTTTTGACTATCCTCAGTCTCATCACCGTCATCAGGATAACATTGGAAAATTCCCACATTCTCCCCCCACTTTGCATTGTACTCAACACTTCTCGTGAGCTTTATTGTCTTAGAGTCAGTCATCATTATTCTGTAAGACCCTTTCTGATAACCTAGAAAGATACCATGCAAACCACGCTTGTCTAACTTGGAGTTTTGTGGTGAATGAACCCACATGTCAGAACCAAAAATTTTCATGTGTTTGATGTATGGCTTCTTGCCAAACATCTTCTCATAGGGGGTACAACCAATCGCTGAAGATAACCTGCGATTGTAACTGTAAACAAAACACGAGAGAGATTCGGCCCAATAACTCTCTGGAAGATTGGCATCATGCAGCAAGGTTTTTAACCCTTGAAGCAATGTCTGATTTGCCCGTTCCGCAAGTCCATTCTGCCATGGCGAGCGAGGACTAGACAAATCGTGTTGAATTCCTTTCTCAGTCAGAAAAGCTTCAAACTGCTGAGAAGTGAATTCTCCCCCGCGATCACTGAAAAGAGTCTTTATCTTCTTACCATGCACATTTTCCAACCAAGCACAGAATTCCTTGAACCTAGGAAAAGCCTCTGATTTCTGCTTGAGATTGTACACAAAAATATACCTAGAAAATGCGTCAATGAGAACCATGAAGTACCTATTTCCACCCAAAGAGGGCGATAGTGGTCCAACCAAATCAGCATGAACAATTTGGTATGGTTCCGTAGCTTGCCTACTAGACACCTTACCTTTCGCAGCCATTTTCACCTTGTTTGCTGCGCATGCTTTGCACTTCATGTGGTACTTGCAGGGTTTAATAGTCATACCTTCAACCAAGGCAGGCATTTTAGATACTGCCTCAAAATGCAAATGTCCAAATTTTCGATGAAAATCATGAATACATTCTGCATGCAAACTTTTGTTAGAACCTGCAATACAACAAGTATCATCCTGCACAACATCATCATAATACAAAACAAACAAACGATCAACATATTCAGCATGCAACACATAGTCATTTTTCTTTGTGATGATGCACTTCTTGTTCTTGAAGGACACGTCAATGTTCCGCTCATTCAGCTGTCCAACGCTGAGAAGATTATGTTTGGCGTCTGGCACGTAAAGGACATTCTGTATCGATAAGTCCAAACTGTGAAGAACAACAGTTCCGTAGCCTTTACTGGGAATAGTGTGGTCATCCGCCTGGTGAATCGCACCTTCCTGCGGTGTAAAAGACACAAACAGTCTCTTGTCGTTGCACATGTGGTGGGTCGCCGCCGAATCAACAACGAAGAAAGATCTAGACGTCTTCTGGACCTCTGCAACCTTTGGAGTGAAGCGTGAAACCATAGCCTTGTGCTGCGTTGTCCTAGACACCGGACCTTTGCCTTTGCCTCGGCCTTTTCCACGCGATGAGCTTTCGCTGCGCTGCTCTGTCTTGGCCTTGGGATATCTGCATTCCCTCTTCATATGGCCTAGACGTCCACACGAGTAGCATTTCATTGCCTTCAAAGCTTTGGCGCCATCTGGTGGTTCCACTGCACTATGGGACGACGTCTGTGAAGACTCCCCCTTGCCCATGCAGCTAGCACCCCGGCGATCTGCTTCATTTAAAACCACGGCAGTAACAAAGTCCACTGTCAGCTGAGCTGTTGGCTGCACAGCAATCTGGGTTGCAACAGACTCCCAACCTGAACCCAAAGATTGTAGTATCATGAAAGAATACACAGCCTCTGGAAAGTTGAGTCCTCTCTGTTGCAGCTCATGTCTCAGATTTTGCATCTCCAACAGATGTAAACGCACATCTCCACCTTCAGCAAGAGCCATATTATGCAGCTTGTTAAAGTAAAACATAGTAGATCCAGCTTCTGTCCTTAAGTGAGCCTCTCTCAAAGAGTCCCAAACTTCTCTGGCTGAGGTCTTATCACGCAATAGACAGAGCTCTTCTGGGGATACTATCAATGTTAGTGTTCCCCGTGCTTTGGAATCCTTAGCTTTCCATGCATCTGTAACTGGAGCTGGGGGGGTTTCTGTAATCACCTCAAACAAACCCTCTTTCCGCAGAATTGCCTCTGCATACTGAACCCAGTCCGCATAATTTTTCTTGTTGAGCTTAGGAATCCCACAAGCATCCTGAAGGGCCATCATGACTCTGGCATTAGCCTTCAGTATCATCTATGCTGCTTTAAATCTTGCTGCGTCACTGCTGCAGCTGCTTTAGTCCAAAGGCGCTTTTAAAAGTTACTTTCGATTTCCCTCAGCATAGTAACTTGTGCCTGGGAGCCTTTTGCCTGTTCCCGGCAAAACGGCTTTAAAAGTTCAAAGTCCAGCCATAAAGCCATTAACTGGAAGCTGGCAGGCTGCCCGGAGCAGTAGTACATACCTCATCAATCACTTTTACGCGCAGAGCAGATTCCAATCCGATCTGTCCCTCTGCATTCCGATCCTTTGCCGGCACTCCGATTCGACCTCTGGGCCCATAACCACGTGTTGGTGTAAAGCAGAGTTCCGTGCCCAGCGGAAGGATGAGGAGTACGTACTACATACTCTATATTGCTTTATTTACAGTTCAAAGCTGGTATATTACAGAAAGACATCTTGCCTCTGCCGGAGCAGAGAATGCATCCTCTCTCCTCGACAGCTTGGAGAGAAAACACACAGTGAAAAACAGGAAACCAGTGTACGTCACATCCAGTCTCCCTTTCCCGTGAGAAACTCCAACAGTACAGACTGTGGAATGTAAACACCTGTCTCGTGACAAGCCCTTTCGCTGCACAGTGAAGGAAAGCAGAAACCAACACACACAGCCCAAAAGATGCACTTTTTCAGTGCTCTGCTCTCACAGTGCCCCAAAATGTACTTTGGGATGCTATGCAAGATCATGGTTTGGGGGCGAAATCTCATGCGAGATCATGGCGCACAAAATGGCCGCTGTGCCCTCGTGGGGGAAAAGTGGGTGTCTCGGTTTTCCCCAGACATTTGCAGGTTATGTCATCCCAGGTCTGTATGGTGGCTCAAGGCAGGTAGGAAAAGCCACCCCCTAGTGGCAAACACAAAGGGCATGTTCACATTACCAACAAGAGTGCAAGGAAGTTGTTCCCCACTGTGTTTCACAATTCCTCCCTCCACCAGCTGTTCACATCCGCATGGCTTCATCCACTTCTGTTTGTGTACACACCAGGCAGGCCCTCACAAGACTTTCCCCCATGCAAAGGTGTTCACACCTTGGAAGATTTGAACTAGGACAAGCTTAAGGACTCTAGAGGTGTGAAGCTGGTTTGAGAAAACAGCACAGAAACACTGGTTATCTTAAACAAAGTATAGGATACATTTGCATTTTGGATAACGTGTGAACATGGATTCAACCCCTGCAGTGGAAACAGTACACAGTAAATGTGTGAACACAGTGAGAGTTTCTCTCCGCTCACAGTGATAAGGGTGAATGACAAGGATCCTGCAGACAGATGGCTAATATCCCTATGCACACATGAAGTGTAATTGATGAGGAGGAGCTATAAGCCTTCCAAAATGCTAATCGATTTGATTGATCCCCTTTTTATTAAATTAAAAACCTGCTTTCTAAACAGAGCTTTTCCAAAATGCCATCCCTTACCCTATGCCTTATGTGTGGGCTTGTGTACACACAAAGAGAAAGACAGACAGACAGAGAGACAGAGATTGCTTTCCTCCTATTCAGTTGGGGGAGCTAAAGGCTGGCAAGGGGCTGTGGAAAACAGGAGACCACTTTTGAGTTTTTAATTTCAACCCAAAGGAAGGGAGATGCACTCAATATCTAAGAGGAGACTGCAGAAAACATTTAACTCCAGAGTACCACGGGTAGATTTAAGCCCATCCCAGGCCAGGCAGCAAGGAATCTGATTGGATCCTATTTAAAAACCTTTCAGCCCATGTTAGCTACAGTCGGATCATTTCTCTGAGCACAGAGAAGTCATGACTAGGTCAGCTCAGGCTATCAGGAAATGAGCCGCTGATCATTCAAATTACAGGGCACACTTGATTCAAATTCAGCGCTGCTAAATTGATCTGTCTCAGATCAACGTATCTTTAAGTGGGGAACTGGAAATCAGTGGCTTGGGGGTTGTGGGAAATAAGTGACTGCAGAGCTGTTTTCCCCCCACCCTCCCTGGCCCTGATTTTTGTCATGTTATCTCCCTTACAAGAAACAAAGGCTTCTGATCTGTACGTGTACCTATATGTTTGCATGTATGCACGTGAATGCATGAGAAAATTCTTTTGAAAATTTATTCTTATTATTTATTCTTATATCCTAGCCTTTCTCCAAATGCAGCTGAGGGTGGCTAACAATGATAAAATAAAACCAACATAAAACAGTAGTTCAAGCCAATATGCAATAACAACAAAGCAGCAATAAAGTTTAATGCAGTGCCCAGCCAACGACTAGACTACCAAATTCCCTTCCAGTTATGAGGCAAAGGCAGAGAGGCAGCTAGATCACCATGGGGAGTAAATTCCATAACTGGGGTGCTGCCACCATTGTGGCCCTGCCTATATTTTATATTACATTCTGCAACTATCATACAGCTTTCTAGCTGAACTTTGATCATACAGAAAACAACAAAGAGAAAGGAGATGTCACGTTTACCAAGGATGTGCAGTGCAAACGTATGCATGTTTACTCAGAAGCAAGCCCCACCCTGTTCAATGAAGCTTACTCCCAGGCAGTGCTTTTTTCCTTAAAAAAATGTTTAGGGGTACTCTCATTTTCCTACTCATATTGAAATACTGCCCCTCAGTAAGGCTAAACTTAGATTACCAAAATGTTTAAAGGTAAAAGTAAAGGGACCCCTGACCATTAGGTCCAGTTGTGGCCGACTCTGGGGTTGCGGCGCTCATCTCGCTTTATTGGCCGAGGGAGCCGGCGTACAGCTTATGGGTCATGTGGCCAGCATGACTAAGCCGCTTCTGGCGAACCAGAGCAGCACACGGAAACGCCGTTTACCTTCCCGCTGGAGCAGTACCTATTTATCTACTTGCACTTTGACGTGCTTTCGAACTTCTAGGTTGGCAGGAGCAGGGACCAAGCAACGGGAGCTCACCCCGTCGCGGGGATTCGAACCACCAACCTTCTGATCGGCAAGTCCTAGGCCCTAACAAAATGTTTAGGGGTATGCATACCCCTGTGTCCCCCCCCCCCCCTTGGAAAAAAGCCCTGCTCCCAGGAAAGTGTGCAGAGACTACAATCCTAGGCACACTTAGCTGGCGGTAAGCGCCATGGAGCAGAAGTCCTCTTCAGAAGAATGTAAAGAAAAGGTAAAGGGACCCCTGACCATTAGGTCCAGTTGTGGACGACTCTGGGGTTGCGGTGCTCATCTCACTTTACTGGCCGAGGGAGCCGATGTTTGCCCGCAGACAGCTTCCGGGTCATGTGGCCAGCATGACTAAGTCACTTCTGGTGAACCAGAGCAGCACACGGAAAAGTCATTTACCTTCCTGCTGGAGCGGTACCTATTTATCTATTTGCACTTCGTGCTTTTGAACTGCTAGGTTGGCAGGAGCAGGGACCAAGCAACAGGAGCTCACCCCGTAACGAGGATTCGAACTGCCGACCTTCTGATCAGCAAACCCTAGGCTCTGTGGTTTAACCCACAGCGCCACCCATGTCCCCAGAAGAATGTATCAGAGTCTAAAATGTGTACAGGGCCATCACTTCTATTGCCATGCATTCCTGCCCCCAGAAGGTTCCCCATAAGAGGATGTGGCCCTTGGGTTGGAAAAAGTTTTCCACTCTTGCAGTATAATGTGTGGGGGGCACATCTGGGGAAGGACTCAGGGCTTTTCTTTGCAGGGAGTCCCAGATTCAATCCCCAGTGTTTCCAAGTATGGTGGGATGTTGCCTGTCAGGAACCTTGCAGAGATGCTGAACTAGATGGGCTAGTGCTCTGACTCTGTAGAAGGCATCTTTCTATGTTGTGGCAGAAGGTGGGGGGGGGGGAGAGGGAGAGACAGACAGACAGACACTCACAGAGAGAGATCTGCTCCCTCAAAACAGTTCACGAGCTTTTTCTGCATCAGAAAGTGGCCATAGAAAAAAGATTTCAGGATTCTTTCGACTGTAGCATTTGAGAGAAAAGGGGATTAAGGAACAAGGGGAGGGGGAGAGAATTCTCTCTCTTCAGTGCGAGCGATTACAGGCCGTTGCTATCAACTGGCTGCTCTAAATCCGCTTTTACCTAGGACTTGTCAGATAGCAGGCACTGTCTTAAATCCCCAAATGTTTGGGGCAGATGAGTGACAGGTGTCAGACTGTGAGACAGAAGGACTGAGCGCTTTCTGTGAAAACTAGGTTGCAGTTGGTGCCATGAGAAAGAGCTCGTATGCCACGGATATTTCTGTCTTCTGTCGAATACTGCAGGAATGACTGCCAAGGTGAAGGAGTGAGAGGCATTCTAAATATTATTATTTAATAAAGCAGCATCAATGTACGGAACCAGTGGCCCTTCAGTTGTTGCTAGACTACAACTCCTTCCATCTCTGATCTTTGACCATGTTGGCTGGAGCTGATGGAAGTTGTAGTCCAACAACACCTGGAAGGCTGCAAGTTCCCCATCCTTCTTGTGCATGGCATAATATGCAGCATAAACAAAGCAAAATATAAAAAATAAATATCCCTGGAACTTCCCGTCTGAATACTTGGGAGAGGGAGGGATATCATACCCTCCAACTTTTCTCCAGTGAAGGGACATACTTTTCCAGAAGAAGAAGAAGAAGAAGAAGAAGTTGTTAATTACTTATATCCTGCCCATCTGACTCTGTTGCCCCAGTGACTCTGGGCGGCTTCCAACATATATAAAAACATAATAAAACATTAGACATTTTAAAAACTTCAGATATCTTCTAAACAAGGTTGTGTAGTTACTTATCTCCTTGGCTTGAGGGTTGCATAACTCCATACCCTCCAACATTTCTCTGATGAAAATAGGGACGGTCCTAAGGAATATAGGGACATTCTGGGATCAAATCAGAAACTGGGACAGCTTCTGTAAATCCAGGACTGTCACTGGAAAATAGGGACACTTGGAGGGTCTGGGATATGAGAAGCAAGGAGAGTTAAGCAAGACCTTCAAAGAGAAGGGGAGAGATTTGAAGGAAAAGAGAATGGATTTTGCTCAGGTGCCCTTCTAGGAGAGTCCAGCCATGCACACAGGGCAGTAACACTCTACACTGAGTGGCAGTGTAAGGTCTTTTCCACCCTACCTGGAAAGGCCAGAGAGTGAACCAGGGACCTTCTGCATGCCAAGCAAATGCTCTACCACTGAGCTATGGCCCTTCCCACTTCTGTTAGGAGTAGAGAGCTCTGTATTTTTCACTGCAATAATCTGCTCTTCACAGCTGCTCTTCTGAAATTTGTCTTTATGTGTGATATTCATTTCGCACACCGGAAGGTAGGGAGGGAAAGGGAAATCATCTGAAAGCAAAGTTTTGACTGGCATGAAGCAGTATCAAAGACAGAAATCGTGAAGTACACATTTTGCTGCTCGTTTGGGCCCTTAATGTGGATTAAGCATCTCTGACCTCCCAGGAACCCTGTGGCAACCTCAAATGTGCGATCATACAGTGACCTCTGGTGTTATAAAAAGGATGGATTCTGTGTGCTTCGCAATCCATTACTGTCTCCCAGAAAAAAAGGAGGTGGGGTGGAATAGAATGAAAGAAAAGAACTGAATCCACTCTGATCCCTTTGTAATCCTTCCGGCCCGGGATTTTATGCCAACGTGACTACTATTGTCAGCTCTTATTTGACGCGAAAATCTTCCCAGAGTAGAGATCTTGATCTGAGTTCTCAAGCTGATGAAATGTACCAGGAGCTGCTGCAGAGAGTGAGGTGAGGAGAGTTCTTTGGAGATTAGATCTTGCAGGAAGGCATTTTCACACAGGCAACAGGGAAAATGCACTTGGGGGGCTTCTGGCCTCAAACCAAGATAATAAACATGTCTTCAGCAGGATACTGGGGGCAGTACAGGCTGAGAGCCAGGTACTAGTCAAAACCAGTAATCATTGTGGGCAACCATAGATCAAAGGCTAAAACGTGGACCTCTAGGACCTTGATACACTTCCTAGGCCATACCTTTCACCAGCCCCACTCGTTCTGGCTGGGATGCCCCCTTGCACTCTGATAACGCTTCTTATTTACCTAGATGGAGGACACAAGAGATGTTTGTGTAGAAAACTCAGATTTTTGTATGTCTGAGATGTAACCTATTTATGCATACAATTACCCATGGCATGGAGAAAATGGACAGTCGAGTTTTTCTCTCTTATAATATTAAAACTCAAGGACATCCAATGAAGCTGAAGATTCAGGACAGACAAAAAAAAAGGAAGAACTTCTTCACACAGTGCATGTGTGGAACTCAATTCCACAGGAGGCAGTGGTGGCCACCATCTTAGATGGCTTAAAAAGAAGACTGGACAAATTCATGGAGAATAAAGCTATCAATGGCTACCAACCATGACAGCTAGGCTCCACCCGTATGGTCAAAGGCAGCAATGGAGGAGGAGGAAAGTGCTCTTTGAAGTGGCAACGTAGTGCTTTCAATGTATGGTGTAACTGTGGCCAGACCAGATCCCTGGAGTGGCAGATCCATGCTGCGCTGCCTCGTATCAGTGGCTCAACACAACAGGCTATGTGGTTGGTGAGTGAACTGATAGGAGACCTGCAACTGGATGTTGCAGTGCATCTTCTCTCCGAAAGGGGATGTTCCTTTTCTAGCTTCCAGCCTGCCCTTCCCTCCAACCAGAGTGTTCCACTCCCTCTTCTCCACATTCCACCGCTCTCCATTCCATGCCTACTGAGTATGGTCAGTCATCAACGGGCTATTTTTGTGAGTGGAAGGGGGTTCCTGTTTGGGTTGTTTTTAAAAGGTTTTTGTTTTTTGGGGGGGTACTTCTGAGAACTTCAGGGTTCCTCCCCAAGCATGCTGATGTCTTCCATTTGTTTCTCTGTACCACTTACCACTTGAGTTAACTGCTAGAAGGTGTGATATTGTTGCTTGATAAATGCTGACTAATGCAAAGTAATCCAAATGATCCACATAGCCTGTCTCAGGGATGAGGAACCTATGGCCCATGGGCGTACACAGGATTTTTGTTAGGGAGCCACCCTGGGGGGTAGCTTTTGGTTGGGGAGCAGACTTCTCCTGGGGGTGGGACTTGAGTTGCTTGAGTACTTGCAATAGTTTTCAAAATGCTGTGACCCCACTGCCCCAAGATGCTGCTGGAATACAACTCCCACCATTGATCACGGTGACTAGGGCTGATGGGAGCTGGAGTCCAACCAAAGTGGGAGGGGGCCACAGGTTTCCCACCCCTGGTCCGGTTATCCAGCTCAGGACCATTCCCATTTCAGGATGTTCCTACAACTGGTGACATAAACAGGGATTCTGAGTTGGGAATTCTGCATTCAACCGCTCAGACATGGCCCCAGACTTCTGCCTTGGGGGGTCTTTGTACCCCATCCCAAATACATGCTTGCTGACACAGCCAGCTGCTGGTTTAATTAACATTGACAAGTACTCTGGAATGCAGAATTTGGGGGAACGGAGGCCAAGGGACAACATCCAGGCACCAGTTGACAACGTAGCTGCCAATCGCCTCTTTAAAAACCATCTCGCAATTGAGCCAACTAAGAGAGTTGCAAAAGGGCAGTCAAAAAACTCACCCAGATGGTAATGTTTTGCAAAATACATACCACAGATTGCAGCGTGCTTCACTTATTCATGATTACATGAGCCAAAGAAAGGGCAGTATAATTAAAATGTACACGGTGGGCCATACTCATCCCTCTCTCTCTCTTACTGTCTGTCTGTCTGTCTGTCTGTCTCTGTCTTTCTCTCCCCCCCCCCCCCCACACACAGAGATAGGTACCATCTCAATTTGGAGACAATCAACTTAAAGCATCTTACAGAAGTGCCCCATTTGGCATTCTCTCTGCTATCATCTCCTCATTAGTCTCAGCGTGGCCCCTTGTAGAACTCAGCAGGGAAGAGGAAAGGGACAAAACTAGAATTAGCTGGCTCTGTCTGTCATTGGCTCAAGTTCTGCCTACCGTTTGCCTCCCTGCTTTCTGCCCCACCAGTCTCAATGGGCACCAGTCACCACTGCCAGGCACCCTCCAAACTACAACCCCCTGGTGGGGATATATGTACAGTATTGTATTTTTTTCTTCTTCTGCTTGTAAGACATCTAGAGACTGTTTAAAAGAGATTAAGCTAATGGCTGCTGCTCCCGCTTGTTCCATTTACCCACCCTGCCTTCCCCTTTGCCAACGTCCCTCCCTTTACACCTCACCCACACTTGCACCTATCCCCACAGCTTCCTTCACCTCTCCCCCATGCTTCTCCTCCTCCCCCCCCCCAGCTCACCCCAAGCCATTTTAAAGGAGGGGGGAAGGCACTTCCCACAGCAGTTTAGCAAGATACTATTTGAAATGCCTCCCTGCACAGCCATTAAACATAGCTGCAGCTGCATTTTGCAGAGGGGGGAGGTGCTTCACACTGTGGCTTGCTAAATGACTGCGAAATGCACCCCCCCTCCCCTATTAAACCTCACTGCAGATAGGTTTACTAGAAGGGGGTCCTCTGTTTAACAGCTTGCCTGGGCCACCTGTTACCCATGCTGCTTGCTTACTCCCCTGCCCACCTGCAATTCATCGTGCTGTAGTTGGCAAAGCCACCAACCTGCAGCGTGATGACAGTCTTACATTTTATGTATATAGGAAGAAAAGATATAGCCTTACATTTACGGTCATACCTCGGGATAAATGTGCTTGAAGTTAAGTATTTCCGGGTTGAGCTCCGCGGCGACCCGGAAGTAACAGAGCGCGCTACTTCCGGGTTTCGCACGTGCGCATGCGCAGGTGGTCAAAATGATGTCACGTGCATGCACGGAAGCAGCGAAATGCGACCCGCGCACGCACAGACATGCAGACGCGGGTTGCGTTTGCTTCAGGATGTGAACGGGGCTCCGGAACGGATCCCATTCGCATCCCGAGGTACCACTGTGCAAGGTAAATGATGTGGTTGCCACACACCCCTACCAATAATAACATGCAAAGTCCTGTTCATGAATGTTCTGTATCCCAACTAGGTTGTCTCAGTTGTCTCAGTGTCAGGTCTTAGTGCTGGGTTTTGGGGGCTGGATTAGTTGACTATATTCAGGCCACAACAGCTGCCAAGTGATTCCCTTGATCCATAGAACCTGCTTTCTGAGGGACCAGAGTGCCTGTGGTGCAGGAAGTAATGCACCAAGGCCTGGCAGTAGAGACCTTGGTTCAAGACCACTCTGGGTGCCTTACACCCAGGTGCTGACCAAATTCACTTCACCTTTGAATAATGTGCTAGGGCTTTTCCAAGCCCTAAGGTGCTTTTCCTCACTTGAATTTATAGAGAATACCCGTACTCACTTGTGACCAGATCCATTACTGACCCTTTCCTTCTAAGCCTGCTAAGCATAACAGTCTTTCCCCTTTTCCTTATTGTGAAATCGACATTGTTGCTAAGCCTGCAGATATATGTGAGAGGTGGTTTGGAACTGATACAATGATTGCTGGTGTCACAAGGTTGAAAGCCTACAAGTATCACAAAGGGAGACTGGCCACATTCACACCATACATTTAAAGCACTGTGAGGCCCCTTTAGCAGCCATGGCTTCCACCAAAGAATCTTGGGAAGTGTAGTTAAGGCTGCTAAGAGTTCTCAGGAGACCCTTATTCCTCTCACAGAGCTACAGTTCCCAGAGTTTCCCAGGAAGAGGGACTGGTTGTTAAACCACTCTGAGGATTGTAGCTCTGGCATGGGAATAGTGGTGTCCTAAGAACTCCCAGCAGCCTTAACAAACTACATTTCCCATGAGTCTTTGGGAGAAGCCACAACTGGTTTAAAGTAGTAGCACTGTGTTTTAAATATGTGTGCAGATGTGGCCTCTGTTACCTTCCCTTCTGTGCCAACAGTCAGTGGAGGAAGTGAAGTCAGACAGACAGGTTCTTACAGATGTAGGACACGTGGGGCTCCCAGAAGCATCTGGCTGGTTGGTTTCAAGAACAGGATGCTGGGTTTTAGATGGGCTGATCCAGCTGGGAATGTTCTGGTTTCATGACATCATCTATGATAATGTTCCAAATGCCTGTGGACGAGCAGCCAACTCTTGTCAACCACATCCTGAAACACGTAACCAGGACGGGCAAGAGAAACTTGAGAGACTGTCAGGAAACGTGAGTTTGGGTATCCTGTCACCTGGGAGGGAGAGAAACATGAGCATGATGCCCCCTCCGCTTTAGGAACAGCAGGAAGAGATTTGCTCAAGGCAGAATTAAAGGAGTGTTGTGACATCAGCAGCATCACAGCAATCAGCTTCCTCAGGAAGGGCTGCATCCCCCCAAATTAGGGGTGGTTAGAGCTGTCATTCTCAGTTTCTCTCCACTGCTCATTTTTCCATTCCTTAGTTCCATTTGAGTTGGAGGGGGACATTAAATCCTCACCACCCCCAAAAAAAGAAAGCACATGTACATATTTTTGCAGATAATCTTCTTTACTTCAGTAGATGCTTATACAGTCATACCTTGGGCTGCAATAGCTGCGGGTTGCGCGTTTTCAGGTTACGGACGCACCGAAACCCGGAAGTACCGGAACGGGTTACTTCCGGGTTTCAGCGCTTTGTACATGTGCAGAAGCACCGAATTGTGTCATGTGCATGCGCGGCACTGTGGGTTGCAAACATGCCTCTCGCACGGATCACGTTCGCAACCAGAGGTTCCACTGTATGCTATTTTCATGAATATGTGCATCTTTATATGCATTTTCCCCTAATATATGCATTTTTGTTGGAAAGGAAAACTGCACTGCAAAATAAGGGGCAGTGTGAATTTCAGAGGGTAGCTTCCAATCAGTTCACACATTGTTTCAGGAAGTGCAACATAGGGCAAATCTACACAGTGTGTTTAAAGCACATTCAACCCACACTGAAAGCACATGACTTCCTCCCCCCTCAAAAAACCCCAAGAACTATAGTCTTCCCCTCACACAACTACAGCTACAGCACCCTAAGCAAATGACAGTAATCCCAGGAGTCCTTGGCAAAAGTCAAGTGATTTAAACGTGTAGATGAATCAAACCGAATTCCCCCAGCCCAAAATGCAGTGGTGAGCTGACTCCCATCATCCATGACAATCTGATGGGAGTTGCAGTCCAATAACATCTGGAAGGCCACATGTTCACTATCCTGTCTATACAAAGGGGCAGGGGTGTCATTGTACAGGAGCTGATATTTCCCAGCTCTAACCTTTCAAGGAAAGCAAAATCACCTGGGCAAGGTGACAATCTATATCCCTAAAGCCCAGGTAGGGACTAACCTGAGATCACTGAGATGTAGCTGTCTCTGTGCAGGAGTCATAAGGCAATCTCCTTCCCTGTGACATGCCATCTACCTGTGGAAGGGCAATAAAAGCATTACAAATAAAGAGACACAGGTAACCTGTGTTAATGTATATTCATGCACAGGATTTGGGGGGGGGAGTAGGTGGAAGAAAAACACTGAAATGGGGGAGCAGGCTAGTTTCTCACACACACAAATTAGAAGACTTGCGCCTGTACATTTTGCCTTATATCTCGGCATCTACAGGTGCTAGAAACTTAAGTCTTTGAAAAAGAAAGCTGAGAATCAGCAGGGGGCTATGGTCATCAGGGCGTTGCAACTGACCCCCTTGCTGATACCTATGTTTGACCATTGCAAAAGATGTGTTTAATACCAACTTGGGTAGCACTGCCAGCATATATCTGTCTATTATACACAGTTGTACAATGCAGGGTATGCGAAGAGGTGTGATTCTCCACCACACTGGCAATATTTTAAAAAGCAAGGGAATTCAACCTAAGTGTGCATTGGCTCCAAAATTTCATGGGCCCTCTTTGCAAGAGAACGTGGCACAATTCTTTAACCCTAGCATGAACAAACTCTCCAATTCCAAAGAAGGGAGAAGTGTGGAGATATTAAAACAGTACAGTACTAAATAGATGATAGTGATGATGATGATGATGATGATGATGATGATGATGATGATGATGATGAACCCACCATCAAAACACCTGTATCTGAGCAAAATCAGATTTTGTTTCATCCTCAGCCACTCACAAATAAAAGTTTATGCCCCTGGTTTGACCTTACCCAAAGCTGCAATTTCCCTCCTCCCCTCATCTAGCAGGGTAACAAAACTAAGTTGAAACATACATCTGAATTCCCTGACAGCAGTTTGACCCTTGCTATAGCTAAACTGATTGTGATATCCGAAGACAACAATCGTCTCTTACGTCGGTGGCAGTAATGCAGGGGGACAACTGCGAGAGGAATGTCACAACACGGGGTGCTGTGGACCGGAAAGAGAGTCTCCTTGATTGGGTGCTCTGCTCCCTGGTGTGCCCCTGGTAAAATGATCTAAGTGGTTCTGGCCCTGTGCCACAATCACCCCCCCTCTTCTTTTACAACCGTAATGCACAAGGAAATGTATAACAGCATTATGAACATGTCACTGGCATCGTTAACAGGCGTGAGCTGAAACCTCACTCATTTGCTATTCGCTGGAGAGGAGGGAAGGGAAGAGAATCCCTTTAATTATTGAGGATTAGTGAATCTCTCTTGGTTCCCCAAAAGCTAGCAGGAACTGGATCATGACCCTTCAGGTTCCTGGTGCATCATCCGACCATTTTGTACGCTTGCGTTTCTTCTCTCTCATTTATTTTTATTTGCTGTACCGAGGCCAGATTAATCTACCTTGTGAACCCAACAATGGTCAACAGCTAAGGTGATGTTGCTATGGAACTGACAGCCGCCCAAACTGTTTGCTCTTCTGTCAAAATTGAGAAGTGGCTGTAATGAAACTGAAAGTCTCCCCCTGGACAATAGAAAGCCCCCACGGACATCTGGCTGGCCACTGTGAGAACAGAATGCTGGACTTAGATGGGCCATTGGCCTGATCCACCAGGCTCTTCTTATGGTCTCAAATCTAAGAGTTCAGCACTTTCAGTCCCCATGGCTTAGACATGCAGGCTACTTCAGTCATCAGTTCTCCATCACATTGAACACTGTTAAATAAAGGAGCCTTGAAAGAGCACGACTGATGGCACAGGCCCAATGAATGACTGTGGCTCACTGTTCTCCCTCCTCCTTGGTGGCTGGAACCACCATCACCACTTCCTATTTAGCAGTAAGATGGCACAGAAAAACAACCCATTCAGTACAGCTAAAATGGGGCACTGCCCCACCAACCTCAACCAGCCTCCAGAGGATAGCTTAGTTGGTAGAGCATGCGACTCCTAAGCTCAGGATCATTCGTTCAAGTCCCATGTTGGGTGAGATCCCTGCATTGCAGGGAGCTGATGATCCTTTTGGTCCCTTCTAATTCTATGAGAGGGTGGCTCTTCCTGTCATTAGCTCTGCCTACTGTTGCTCTTGCTCCCTTCTGCCCTGCAAGTCCCAATGGGCCTACCCACGTTCTGAATGCCTCTGCTAAAGCTGGAAAGAGTTTCACAATTTGGCAACAGGGAATAGCAAGCTTAGGTTTCTCTGGGCAAGAAGAGGACCTTGTGCTTACCAAAGAAAGAACTTTTCCTAATTCTACCTCAGCTTTGTCAGGGAAAGCCTCGCTTGCCTGTTGCAAATGTTGGCCTTTTCTTCATTCTCTGCTTGGGAGCATTCGCTGAGGTAACAAGCTGAGCCTGGAGGGAAAGGCCTCAAACCACTCCACAGTAGCTGGAACTTCTTCTATCTTCTATCTTCACAGGTTGACAGTTGTGCACAAATGCACGAAGGAGGTCAGCTAACCTGTTTGTTTGTTTGTTTTTCTCCCTGAGAAATATTTAGGTTCTGTCACAACGCATTAGACAAAAGGAGAGGATGAGGACAGGAGCTTTTCTGCCCCTACACAACTCATAGCCACCCTAATTAGTGTCAGCTTTCCCCAAGCTAAATGGCCACCTCAGGATTCACCCTGCACATCGCCGTTGTTGTTTTTAATCAGGGCCATTTTAGAACATCTCCGACTTGCCGCTGAACTACAGAGAGACCTGTGTCCTTCGAAAGCGGCGCGTCAGGTGTGAAAGGCGCCTTTGGTGTTTTTCAGGGCCTACGTTCCAGCCGAGAGGGACTCTGGCGGTTCAAAGGTTGAGTCTGCATGAGCTCCAAATGTCTGACATCCTCGGCTGTGGCCTGCCCATAGAAAGCGTCACACCGTCAAACACCTATTCTTGTCAATTTCAGAGAAGTTGCTGTGCGAGTCTGTCGCAACAAAAGCACCTTAAAAATGAACAAATGTATTGTGGCATGGCTTCTTCTTATCAGTGACTGAATAACCCTAAACACTCACATGTCCCTCAGGTTGTTGTTGTTTTTTAAATAAAGAAATACTTAAGGGCTTCAGAATTATGGAAAGTTTTTGAGGCCTTCCTCTCTAGTATATAGTGGTATGAGATGATGAAATTTAAGTCTGCCTACACACCACATATTTAAAGTACATTCTTCCCCCTTAGTTCCCAGGATTCCTAGGGTGTTAGGTGAGTCAGGTTAAAATATAGAGAAGACCTAACAATTAGGATTTCTTGGTTCAACACCTCATCTAGAAAGATGTAGCCCCTCATTATAGTGAACCTGACTGGAAAAAAGTAGACTTAGGGCTTTCCACACTTGCGCTTGTCCCATGTATAGAAGGCATGGGCCCAAGCAGTTTTTCCTTTACCCCTCCACTTCCCCCTGGAAAATCCACTCTTCAGTGCTAAACTGGAGCAAACATCAATCGGGAGAAAACCCATTTGACATTTGCTCCAATTCAATGGTAAACAGTAGGCTTTCCCTGGGGAAAGCAGAGGCGAAAGGAAAAGTGTAGATGAGCCCTTAGACTGCAAACACACCACAGCTGTAGACATGGCAAATTCTAAGCTAGGAATCAAAGGAGAGGAGAGGAGAGGAGAGGAGAGGAGAGGAGAGGAGAGGAGAGGAGAGGAGAGGAGAGGAGAGAGGAAAGGAAAATGGCTGATATTATAATGCCATTACACAAATTTAAGATGTGATGGCATTTGGAATGCTGTGTATAGTTCTGGTCACCTCACCTCAAAAAGGATATTGAAGAGCTGGGAAAGCTCAGAAAATGACAAATGAAACTAAGAAGATGGGGCAACATCCCTGTGAAGAAAGGCTGCAGCATTTGGAACCTTTTATTTCAGAGAAAAGGCAAATAAGAGGTGAAAAAATAGAAGTATATAAAATTATGCATGACATGGATAGGGTTGTCATACGTCCAGATTTTCCTGGATATATACGGAAGACTGGAGTTGGCAGCAGTGTCTGGGCAGAAATCAGTTCAACAACTTTTCTGTCCAGGTTTTCACTGTTTGAAATATGGCAACCCTAGGCATGGAGAAAGTGGAAAGAGAATTTTTTTTGTCCCAGCAGTCAATCCTCCTCTGGTCACTGCTGTGGATACATGACCTGATTGACTATTCCCTCAAAATAGTAAAATAAACATGTGCAATAAAATAAGCCCATAAAGACTTCAGACACACATGCACAAAACACAGACAATGGTGCTGAGTACGAAGAAAAAGGATGGCTGTATACCAGGTTTGCAGGACCATGGACAGATCTCTGGGAATGAGCAACTTGCTTCAATTTGCTCCCAGGTCCAACTTAGCCCTTGTAACTCTCCTGGCCCTGATCACCCATAAGAGGAGCCTATTGAATCAGGCCAATGGCCCATCTAGTATCCTCTTTTCAGCCTGCTAGATGTGTGTGCAAAACCCTCAAGCAAGACTCGAGCATGACAGAACTCTCCCCTCCAGCAGTTTCCAACAACTGGGATTCAGAGACATATTGCCTCTGACAATGGAGGTAGAAGACAACCATTGCAGCCAGTAGTCACTGATAGTCTTATCCTCCATGAATTTGTCCAATCCCCATGTCAAGCCATCCCAGCTGGTGGCCATTACTGCCACCTGTGTAAGTGAGTTCCATAAGTTCAACGATGCACTATGTGAAGAAGGACTTTTATTTATCTGTCCTGAGTTACAGCGTTATGAGAGAGGAAGAATAACTTGCCTCTATCCACTGTCTCAATGTCATGCTTAAGTTTATAATTTTTTATCACGTCACCACTTACTTGCCTTTTTTCTAAACTAAAAGGTCCAAAATTTCCTCATAGAAGAGTCACCTCCACCTCTTTTGGTTGCCCTTTTCTGAAACTTTCCCAACTCTACAATATTCTTATTGAGGGGAGGCAGCTAAAACTGTACACAGTATTCCAAATGGAGTCAAGGCTCCACCCCTTATGGAAAGTGGAGGTCTTTAAAGGGGCAGCCTCTGAGACAGGAACTGAGCCATCCCTTTCCTCTCCATTACATCCCACCTAGGATGCTCCGTGTGCTGGTAAACAGGCACTGGAGAGTGGGAGGGGCCAGGCAATGGTAGAGGGCTCATGCCGTGGAGGCATTGGGCTCAGGAAGAATGAAACTCTGTATGAAGACCTGAGTCTCGCTGTTACTGAAGACTTGGATCCAACCAGCAATTCCCCCGACCTATTTAGTAGGTCGAGTCATCTGAAATATGTCTAGCATTTTCTCACAGCAGGGAGATCAGCAGGTCTCTCATGATGTGCACGTACCCTAAATGGACATATTCTGCATATTCTCGTGGCAAAGAGAGTGGGTATTTTGTTCATGATTAAAATAGCAAAGCGTGGTACATTACTAGGGGAATCATGTTCAGTTATCCGAGACTTACTGTGATTCACTAAATAATAGAGACTGCTGAGCCTGGGGGTGAAAGAAACTTGAGGTCATGGAAGGATAACTTATATGGGATCACGATAGTTTAGAGAACATGGAGGGGAAATCACGCTAGACAGAGAGATGTGCTAAGTAATTCCAACATCAGCTCTTGAACAGGATTTCTAATATTCCAATTATTTACATTTTGGTAGGCAGTTAAGAAGAAATGTTTGGAGGAAGGGGGCTGAGAGAGAGGGGTGCATAGCAAGGGTAATGAGTTTACAGTTCACACGGCTCTTGCCAATTGCAGGCACATGAAGAAATGTGTGCCTATGTCCTCTTTTATGAATGCTCCCTTCTGAACTGAGCACACTCCACCACACAATCTATCCTAGAGACCACAGACAGGTGTTCTCTCTCACTGCCCAGTTGGCAGAAGAGTAATTTGAGGGGATCTAAAAACTGTATCTCTTAAGGTGGCCAGCGCACTGGGTGCTATAAAGTGAGGAAGTGGGAGCCAGAGCACGAAATTGACCATTCTGCTTCTGTGCTCATGGGGGTGGGGGGAATAGAATTTTTGGATGTTGACTCTGGCATGCAACAATGCCCGATGTTTCAGAACAATGCCAAAAAGAGGGGGAAAATTAAAATCTGTAATGGACTGAGCCAACTGTTCAGTGCTGCTGTTTGAAGAGGGGGGGGTTGTAAGGGGAAGGAGGGGAGGGGGGAGTTTTCCTGATGCCTGTGGCCATCATGTTTAGAAACAGACCTTGGAAACAAGGTCTCTATGGAGCCAATTTCTTCACAGTTCAGGGGTCTTTGAATGTGATGTGTGGCATACAGAAGGGGAAGAGACCAGCTGAGGGTCTGTACTTCTCCAGAAGCTGGAAGACTAATTTGGGTCACAGGGCAAACTCCTGGAGTCCTGGCTCTTGAGATGTCAACATTTGAATGCTTTCAAACTGCAGGAAAAGGACAAGTGTATGACGATAACACTAGCAGAACAGTCCCAATTATTGGCTCTTAGCTGCTGTAGGACTGCAATATTCCCATGGAATCAGCAAAATTGTTAAAATATACTAAGTTAAGATACAAAGTGTGATGCACCATGAGGAATTCAAGATGCACGGTGCTTGGCTAGCCTTGGAAATTAAGAGTCAGTCCAAGCAAAAATAGGGAAGAGTGCATTATAAGCTTTGATAGAAAAAAAACCTTCTCACCCACCAGAAATGGGGGAGAAGGAAACCACATGCCCTGTGATGCAGTCTCACCTCAAGCAAAATAAGCTTAGGAGAAAATGAGACTACAAAAGCTACAGCTGTGCAGGAGATCCGGGCCTCTCCCAAGTTGAGAGAAAACAGCTCTGGATCACCTCTGATTGGGCTGCTTGGAACCATCCAGGGCTGTCAGGGGAAGAGGAAGGAGGTCACAGATGGGAAGAAAGAGAAGCAGACAACTATAGCATTCCCCACAGGAAATGCACTGGTGGAGCAACCCCCCAGCAGGATTGAATCCTGCAGGCTGCTGTGTACTTCTTCACAAATGCTTTGCGCTGCCCTGCACACTCCCAAACATAGGTTTAATTAGGATTTTTTTAAAATAAAACCCCCCCAATTAAACATTAGCCCCACCCTATTTGAACTGGATATGGAACAACTGATTGGTTCAAAATTGGGAAAGGAGTACGGCAAGGCTGTATAGTGTCTCCCTGCTTATTTAACTTATATGCAGAATTCATCATGCGAAAGGCTGGGCTGGGTGAATCCCAAGCCGGAATTAAGATCGCCGAAAGAAATATCAACAACCTCAGATATGCAGATGACACAACCTTGATGGCAGAAAGTGAGGAGGAATTAAAGAACCTTTTAATGAGGGTGAAAGAGGAGAGCGCAAAATATGGTCTGAAGCTCAACATCAAAAAAACGAAGATCATGGCCACTGGGCCCATCACATCCTGGCAAATAGAAGGGGAAGAAATGGAGGCAGTGAGAGATTTGACTTTTTGGGGCTCCATGATCACTGCAGGTGGGGACAGCAGTCATGAAATTAAAAGACGCCTGCTCCTTGGGGAAAGGTGATGGCGAACCTAGACAGCATCTTAAAAAGCAGAGACATCACCTTGCCAACAAAGGTCCGTATAGTTAAAGCCATGGTTTTCCCAGTAGTGATGTATGGAAGTGAGAGCTGGACCATAAAGAAGGCTGATCGCTGAAGAATTGATGCTTTTGAATTATGGTGCTGGAGGAGACTCTTGAGAGTCCCATGGACTGCAAGAAGATCAAACGTATCCATTCTTAAGGAAATCAGCCCTGAGTGCTCACTGGAAGGACAGATCATGAAGCTAAGACTCCAATACTTTGGCCACCTCATGAGAAGAGAAGAATCCCTGGAAAAGATCCTGATGTTGGGAAAGATGGAGGGTACAAGGAGAAGGGGACGACAGAGGACGAGATGGTTGGACAGTGTTCTCAAAGCTACAAACAGGAGTCTGACCAAACTGCGGGAGGCAGTGGAAGACAGGAGTGCCTGGTGTGCTCTGGTCCATGGGGTCACAAAGAGTCGGACACGACTAAACGACTAAACAACAACAACAATTTGATTAAGGGCCAGATCCAAGACAGGTCAGGACGGTGTTTATTCTGGATCCTGAACTGGGTAGAGGGGACCGTGCCTACCAAAAGCTACAGTATAATATAATAATGAGTAAAAATAAAAAAAGTCTACCTCATCCTCCAAGGCCAAAATTTACCCGAACAAATGATAAAGCAGTAGAACAGTGAAAGCATAAATGGAACCAGACAAATTTTAAACAGGTCTGTGGATTTTTTCAAAAGAAGCTTGTCCCTTATGGCCAGGAAAAGCAAAACTGATGATGACACATTTGTCATCTTACGTGGGTTTCACACATCCCTAAACTCAACAAGCGCAGATGACAACACTTTTGACACTAGCAACCCTTGATTCAAAACATGCCAGGCACTTTATGGTGACAGATGTTACAAAAGTGTAAGGGTGCGATTTTGTGTTTTCTCATTGTTATCAGGATAACCTGCCAGGCCGGAAAAAGAACATTGTGTACAGTGATCAAATTGTTCCAACAGGCAACTCTAAGGAAGTACGTTTTCCTGATTTACACATCTAAGCAATGGCGTGCACTGATGGGCATCACGGAAGAATCCTTCTGGCACATGGAACAATTGCTTCTGGAACCACCTATTTGGAACGATGGCTTTTCATCCCATGTTCTGTTTCGTAGCCCTAGATCAAGATTTGGCAACTGCCTTCAGGGAATAGGAAGAGCAGGCACAGCATACAAAGGTCATCCCTAGCATATTGTCTACTGCTGGTGTGCTAAAGCAGAAAGGCTATTTTTACAGCCAACACTGAGCATGCACTGCAGTTTGTACAATGTTTGGCACAACGTTATGGATAGGGCTGCCATACATCCAGATTTTCCCAGGATTTCAAAGGGGGGAGGATTTCCGAAAGGCAGCACTCTTTCCTGGATCTTAGGCAAGTCAATCTAAAAATTGCATTTATCGAAAAAAGCTCAACAATTTTCACAGCAAACCTAAGAAACTAAAATAAGTCAGGGCCAAAGCTTTGAGAAAGGGGTTCCCCGCCCAACCCCCAAATGGCTGAGAAAGCTCCTTCCATACATAGGAAGCTGCCCACTGGTCCATACTTTCCAACATTTCTCCGATTAAAATAGGGACATCCCATTCCATAATGATAATTTTACTATTGATACCCCACATATCTTACTGGGTTGCGCCAGCCACTCTGGGCAGCTTCCAACATACATGTTGAATGGTTACTTTAAATGTAAAGGTTCATTATTGTTCCACCCGATGTGTATGTCTTTAAGGGGCCAGAGCAAGGGCCAGAGCAAACTAACGAGACCCAGCTTTACAGCTGTGAAACATAGCAGGTGCTGCTGAGTTGTATTTGATTAAGGTGTGTCAGCATTTGGGTTTAGTATATAAGGAGCAGCACCTAGCTCTCCCATTACCCTGGGGGATGGGTTGGTGGTTGGGTCATGTTGGTTTGTTGATGTATTTAGTGTAAATGGAGTTTTTGTTTTTCTTATTAAAACCTTGTTTAAGTTATTTTTGAGTCCTTTTCTTTTTAATGCATGATCTCCCCAGCAAGCTCTCTGCAGCGCTACCATACTGCAAAAAGCCAACAATACATACCGTGGTACCTCGAGTTACAAACACCTCAGGATACAAACGCTTCAGGTTACAAACTCCGCTAACCTGGAAGAGTTACCTCAAGTTGAGAACTTTGCCCCAGGATGAGAACGGAAATCGTGTACAGGTGCAGTGGCAGCAAGACGCCCCAATAGTAAAAGCATGCCTCTAGTTACGAACAGTTTCAGGTTACTGGAACTTGTCTTTGAACTGTGATCGTGCCATATGTATGCCTTTCCAATGGATGGAGAGATGAGGGCTAGAAACCTCTGGCTTTGGCCAGGCTGGAATGTAGCCTACTGCACAAAATAGGATTTCCTGACCTCCATAGCTGACCTCAAAGTTCCAGGTTTCCCAGACCAGATTAAATGATTCCTCCCACGGCTCCCTTCAACTTGACCTGGGAACACTCTCTTTAGCTAAAGTTTCTACCTTAATTTCCACCCAGTGACATATTTGCTCATTTGTTAGACTTTGTGTTATTTGGATGACATGCTCTCAGTGACTGTGGTTAATGCTTCGTGTGTCATGCTCAATGACATCACCCTTGTGACATCCCCAGGGGTTGACTTCCATATCATCACTGGGGGCCACCCATAGCTCTTAGGTTTGGGCCCTGAAGTCTCAAGGTCTGGGACCCTATTAACAAAGGGAAAGAGTTGTATCCATTGCTCCTCCCACTTCTGCCTCTGGCCACACCCACCACTGGCATATGGCCTCTGAAAGGTTGCCCCTGAGGGAATGCAGCCCTTGAGCTAATAGGTGTCCCATATATATATATATATATATATATATATATATATATATATATATATCAGTCAATAAACATCAAACACATAAAAAGCAGCAACAGGTGTGTTTTTTAAAAAAAATTTTAAATAAAATAAAATTGCAGAGTTGAAGGGAAGGGATTCCCCTATCACTTCTCTTCTCTTTCTCATGCCTATTTAAGAGAAGTGACTCCAACCTCACCTCTCTTCCCTTGCAATCAAAGATGAGTTTAGAGACTCCTGAAAGAGGAAGCGAGTGCAAGGTGTTATTTTTGCCCTGCAGGTGCTGCACAGCAATCTGTTCTTGTACATCTGCTCACTGCTCTCACTATACATGACAGCAAAGGTCGGAAGATTAAGAATCGCTTTATCCTTTTCTTGGTAGATAATTGGGATGGGAGGGAGGGCTGATGCCAAGCAAAAGGGGATCCGGGCATTAGGAACCAATGCAGCACATATGGCACACCAAGTGAGGAAAGTAGGGGGGTGGAAAGAGACACGGCTACACAGCAAAATGAATTTGGTAGATTCCACTCCAGCCAGACAATTCTGAAGCAAGGTGGGCTGAAGGTTCAAGAAGATGGGAAGCTGCTGTATACCGAGTTAGATTATTGGATACATCCAGCTCAGTAATGCCCACACAGTCCGGCAGAGTTGACAGGAAAATCCGATGGAAGTTCCTGATGTTCATTTATTTGTTCTGCATTTGGGATGGAACTCAAAGCAGCGAGTATGGCTGGCATTCGCTGTTGCCGCTGCTTTCAGTGTTTGCATTGTGTTTCCTCTGCATTGAAATGAGTGGGTGGAATAGCCTAACAACAACGTAAGCTATGTAAGTGATGTAATTTCCCTGCAGTATATAGCAAGACAAAGAATTTAAGCTTTGGCATAAGATGAACTGCAGCAGAATGGAAACAAAGCTGCATATGACAAATACAGGGAAGAATAGAAAATGATGCCTTCTTATATCCCTACTGAGGTTTCCCAGGATTTCAGACGGTGTCTCTCCCATACCTATTGTTGTTGTTTAGTCGTTTAGTCGTGTCCGACACTTCGTGACCCCATGGACCAGAGCAGGCCAGGCACTCCTGTCTTCCACTGCCTCCCGCAGTTTGGTCAAACTCATGCTGGTAGCTTCATGAACACTCTCCAACCATCTTGTCCTCTGTCGTCCCCTTCTCCTCGTGCCCTCCATCTTTCCCAACATCAGGGTCTTTCCCAGGGAGTCTTCTCTTCTCATGAGGTGGCCAAAGTATTGGAGTCTCAGCTTCACGATCTGTCCTTCCAGTGAGCACTCAGGGCTGATTTCCTTAAGAATGGATAGGTTTGATCTTCTTGCAGTCCATGGGACTCTCAAGAGTCTCCTCCAGCACCATAATTCAAAAGCATCAATTCTTCGGTGATCAGCCTTATTTATGGTCCAGCTCTCACTTCCATACATCACTACTGGGAAACTCCCATACCTATTAGGAGATGCCATTGATTGCATTTGAGTCCCTCTGTACACAATCAGATGCTTCACCACTGAGATATGACCCTTTACTGATAGATTTGGTGAAACGTCTCCACTGTGAAAGACTCCTCATGAAGAAAGATTGCAGCAGTTGGGACTTTTTAGTTTAGAGGAAAGGCAAATAAGAGGTGACATGACAGAAATGTATAAAATTACGCATAGGCTGAATAAAGTGGGTAGGAAAAAAATTCTCTCTCTCAAAACATTGGAAATATGGACAGCCAACGAATCTGAATGTTGAAAGATTAAGGGCAGATAAAAGGAGGTTCTTTTTCGCACAGTGCCTAGTTAAACTATGGAACTCACTCACACAGGAGGCAGTCGTGGCCACAGAACAGGGAAGGAGGCCAAGGAGCGCAACCCCACTCTCGCTGCCCTGCTCACCGCCAGATGGGGAATGTCCTGGTAGAGCATAAGAGCTGCCAAATAGGTAGAAGCAAAGTTGTCTTTGCATTTTGCATTCAGCAGGGCATCTGAGGTCTTGAATGTTTTCCACAGCAGGATGAAGAGACCAAGGCCATCTGGAGTCTTCAGCCAAACGGTGTGCCTCAGAGCTTCTGTGTGATGCTTCATGTCACTGAAGGCTACATAATACTTTCAGTTGGCGTTGCATTGTGTCTCGGGAGAGAGGCAAATTTGACAAATCATGACACAGGCCGATGCTTTCGCCCAGACAAAGAAATCGTGTTTCAGTGCGCTGGACATAACAACAAAGGGGAGGGGGTGCAGGGGTGGTGAAGTGGATGGAATTGGAGGCAAGGGCTAAGACCGGTGGTGAGAGTCAAGAGTTTTTGCTTCTGGATTTAACTTGAGTAAAGATTAGGGGGAAGGCGGACCCAGATCTTTCACCTTTAAGTCTGAGCTTGCCGTTGCAGGTTACCTGACAGTGAACCAAACGCTGGTTTGACCACACTTGCTACATTCCTCATGCTTCAGGCAGCTGCATTTATTTCAAAACACACACATGCACACACCATGTTTTCAAGTATAAATGTTCATCTTGTACTTGGAAACATGGTGTGTGTGTGTTTTGAAATACAGTAGTACCTTGGGTTACATACGCTTCAGGTTACACACTCTGCTAACCCAGAAATAGTGCTTCAGGTTAATAACAGAAATCGGGCTCCGGTGGCACGGCAGCAGCAGGAGGCCCCATTAGCTAAAGTGGTGCTTCAGGTTAAGAACAGGTTCAGGTTAAGAACGGACCTCCGTAACGAATTAAGTACTTAACCTGAGGTACCACTGTAAATGCAGCTGCCTGAAGCATGAGGAATGTAGCAAGTGAGTTTTGCAGGGGTGAGGCCAGGGGCCAAATGTGAACCTCCAGGTCCCTCTGTCTGGCCCTCAGGATTCTCCCGAGGCCACACCCACACTCTCCTCCGGCCCCATCTTCAGCTCTGCTCTTCCTTCTCCTCCAGTTCCTTTGCCTGACTGGAATGTGTCCTTGAAGATAACGCCGCTTGCCATCTCACCTGTGGTTGCTCTGCCTTCTGGCTTTGGCCACCCGGCTCATGCACATGCTGGCAGTCCTTGGAGAATTTGGCCGGTATCTAGGGATATATGGTGCGAAGGAGCAAGAAGTCTGATCTCCCTTTGGGAGCCAGATTTCTCAATCTGGAGGTGTGTGGGTGGAGGGAGGAGAAAAGGGGCAACACACAGCAACACACCCATCCCGCTGGTGGCATTCTGATTTATGCTGGGGGTGGAGAGAGAGAGTACGTACGTACACACACACACACACACACCGCATTACAAAAAGTAGGTTTTGTGCCAGCCTCATCAGTGTGGCAGGGTAATAAGGTCAATGTGAAAACAACTGGAAGGCACATTCCCCAGTAAACATGTGCTGAGTGAAAACAGCCCGACCTTATGTTGTAGAATCCAAACCCATTGAGTCAATTGCCAGAAAACATGACATGACCTTTCAGATTCAGTGAGCATCAGCTCCGGGAGCAGGGCTGCCGTGCTCTTTTCCATTTCACTGCTGCCCCCGAGGGCCTCAAGTCACCGGAAATAATAGCTGAGGCCTCTAAATCTGCACTCCTTTAATGAAAAAAATATATATATACACATGGCATCCAGTTTGACCCTGGTGGCAGATACTTTTTCCTGTATGCTTAGCTCAATTTCTTTAAACTTAACAGCCTTCTTGCCTGCTTTTATTTATTTATAACACACACACACACACACACACACACACACACACAGTTTCTTCTACAGTTCCTTCTATTTCTGATGCTCAGGTGGCGAGTGTCATTCCTTATTTATTTATTTTTCCCTTGGATTATAGAATCACAGAATTGTAGTGTTAGAAGAAGGGACGACTAGGGCCATCTAGTCCAACCCTCTGCAATGCAGGACTTTTGCCCAATGTGGGGCTCGAACCCACAACCCCAAGATTAAGAGCCTTCATTAGATTTAAGAGTGTGAGAGTCTTCATCATATTTATCCAAAGCACATTGCAGCCACATGTGACCCTGAAACAAACAGGCCCGGTGTGGTATAAAGTATTGCAGAAACAATTAATTATCCAGCAGGTGATACAGCGACGGTCGCAAAGTCTGGTGCCTAACCCCCTCCCAAAGCATGAACAAAGAAGTGCATCTTTAACCAGTGCTGGAAATTTAATAAGGTCTGCAGCAGACTCACCTCAGAAGGGAGGGCAGGGAAATGCAAAAGCAGAGCACCACCGCAGCATACATACACACACACACACACACACACACACACACACACACACACACACGGGAGGCAGGTATCAGCAAGCTGGGGGGCATCCCAACATTTGTGGAAGCACAAAAAAATATTTGTGGGGGAACCTAAGGAGAGAACCCCTCCAAAATAAAAACCCTCAGTGAGGATTGAATGCAGTTGGTGACCACAAAAGATTTAACGGACAGTTAAATCTTAATTCAGCAATGGGGACCACACTGCATCCTCCACTGGACCTTAGGAGGACATCTTAGAAGGTGCAAGACAGGGCATGCGGTAGACACAGCCCTGTCCATCAGCACCTCAATGCCATGTCTCTGAACCACCACCACCCCTTGGTAAACAACAGCAACACTCAGTGTGCACAGCCCCATCCTGCTCACACTGCTCCACCAATCACTTCTGGGAAATAGTAGGCATAAGAAGAAACTAAAGATTTATCTATTCCAGCATCCTGGAACTAGACCTTACAGTCAGGGGTACCTTTACCTTTACCCTGCCCATCTGGCTGGGTTTCCCCAGCCACTCTGGGCGGCTTCCAACAAAAGATTAAAAATACATTAAAATATCAGTCATTGAAAACACATGTCTTCTAAGCATCAGATAATTGTTTATTTCTTTGACATATGATGGAAGGGCATTCAGGGGGCGGGTGCCACTACCGAGAAGGCCCTCTGTCTGGTTCCCTGTAACTTCACTTCTTGCAGTGAGGGAACCGCCAGAAGGCCCTTGGTGCTCGACCTCAGTGTTAAGGTTAAACAATAGGGGTGGAGACACTCCAGGTATACTGGGCCGAGGCCGTTTAGAGCTTTAAAGGTCAGCACCACCACCAACAATGAGGAACCCTTCTGGATGAGGCTAAGGGCAGATCTAACATTCTCACAATGACCAACCAAGTGCCCATGTGAAGCCTACTAGCAGAATCTGAGCACAGCAACTTTCTCCCCTCATCTGCAATTGCCAGCAACTAGTAATAGTCACTGAAAGCCTTGTCCTCCATTAATTTGTTTAATCCTCTTTTAAAGCTATCCAGCCAAAGCTGGCCACCACTCCCATTCTTATGGAAGTGAGTTCCATATGCTGTGTGAAAAAGTGCTTTCTTCTTCTTCTTCTTCTTCTTCTTCTTCTTCTTCTTCTTCTTCTTCTTCTTCTTCTTCTTCTTCTTCTTGAGCCAATGTGGTGTAGTGGTAGATTCGTAATCAGGGGAACCAGGTTCGCATCTCTGCTCCTCCACATGCAGCTGCGGGGTGACCTTGGGCTAGTCACACTTCTCTGAAGTCTCTCAGCCCCACAGAGTGTTTGTTGTGGGGGAGGAAAGGAAAGGAAATTGTTAGCCACTTTGAGACTCCTTCGGGTAGTGATAGAGCGGGATATCAAATCCAAACTCCTCCTCCTCTTCTTCTTCTGTTGGTGCTGAATCTTCCAGCATTCAGTTTCATTGGACGACCTCAGGTTCTTGAACACTGTGAGGGTAGGGGAAATTCTCCTTATTCACTTTCTCCACACAACAATTGGCTTGAGGGAAGCCTACAATCGTAGTAGGCCTAGGAACAGAATCTTGCATGCAGAAGTCAACTTCAAGGAAGAAGGCAATGTATGTTAGCCACAAGATGGAGAATTTGCATACAGTTGTCCATGCCCACATCTGTCTTTGCCTGCCAAAGAGAAGTGGTAGCTTAAGAGCCTAAGAGATGGTGCCCCAGATGAGCACAGGGAACCTGTGTCATAAAACCCACCAGTGAACCAGTTGTGACAGCCGGTGATGTGCAACAGCAGTCCATGATTGGTGAAGGAGCTGTAGCTCAGTGTTAGAGAAGGTCCTGGTTCAATCCCCAGCATCTCTAGGTAGGTCTGGGAGGGACTCCAGGTTTGGAATCGTAGGCGCTGCTGAGCTAGCTGCTAGGTGGACCAATGGTTGTTCTCAGAAAAACACAGCTTTCTATGCTCCTATGAGAAGAGGAGGCTTGGAAGATTTTGTTCCATGTGGAAACTCCATTTGCTTTGCTTTTGAGCTTCCCCAGTGTGCTGGATACAAAACAGCCTGCCATCTGTGCATACTGTAGGGAGCTTCTGTGACCCTTGGCCAGTTAAGCACAGGTTAATTGCAGGCATGTATCACATTCCCCACAGAGCTAAATGCACTCCAGGGAGATGCCTTGGCGGAATTTCTTCTCTTTGGTTATGGGGCAAAGTACCCAGTTTAAGAAAGAAAAGAAAAACAAAACACCCAGACGCAGCCTGGCCACTCTTTCCCCCCAGCACTGGGTGCTTATAAGTCCAGCAAGGAAGTGTCCAGAGAAATTAGAGGGATTTAATAAACAGTTTTCAGAAGCAGAAGAGAAGGGCAACTAATTAATCAGGCATGAAAGAGAGATCAGGCAACACTCATTTCTTTCCCAAAGCTGATCAGGACAACTGATTGTATTAGAGATGGGTGGAATGTTGCAGCCTTAAAATAGCCTCTGTAAGAGGGCAGCAACATTTAAAATCAATTAATTGGTTAAATCAAGGTGGATATTCAAGGTTAAATCTGGATATTTTGCCATCAGAGACAGATGTTGGCAAGAGTGAAAGAGAAATCTGGTGTCAGATTTCCCCTCCTCACTCCTGCTGAAGACTGACACCCTGGCTCAACCAAAGGGACTGTGCTGGGGAGAACTAGGAAATGGCCTGGGATGTAAAGATGAACAAGTCCCATTGTATGTTCTCAAACTGGAGAGCAATTTAGATACACTCCAATTGGGCAGATTTATTTATTTTTTTAAGAACCAAGATATGGATGGAAAAACACAATTATCCTTCCTCCACCCTCATTCCAAACCTTAAAGAGGTCACGTGGCAGTAGTAAGTGGTGCCTATGCAGAATTGGGTGGGGTAACAAACATAAATTCATCTTTTGTACTGTAGGCTATTTTCTGCATGTGTGCACACACCTCTATCCTCCATCCAGGCAGGGAAGCAGCACAGAGTGCAAGGACATATTCCAGCCAGGCAAAAACACTCAAGGAAGGTGGGGATGTGGGCTAGTGAGGGGTGTGGCCTGAAGAGAGTCTTGAGGACAAAGCAGAGGGACGTGAGGTGTATACGATTGCTTAAACCAATTAGGGTATGGATTGTGAAATCAAGGCGTACATTGGAGATTCTCAATTTTCACCCTCGTTTCGTAAGAAGTAACAAAACAGTAAGCTGAATAGCAAAGAGTTTAATGCAACAGAATTTCCTAACTCATGGGATTTTTCTAGACCCAAAGATACCTGAGTTGGAAACTCTGAATAAGAAACACAGTTTCCTCCTGATATTTCAGCCCCCAAACAAAGGCATGTTAGAAGTACCACACTTTGCCACTGTTGGAATCACTGTACCAGTGAGCTGAAGGTTTTACCCCAAGGCTGACACCAGCTAGAGAGATGTATGGTAGGTCAGTTAACTAGGGTATAAAAAGCAAACCTTAGTATTGTGTTTCCTCTTAGAAGCTCCTCTTGCATCAAATCCATGGGGGAGTTTGCCTCCTCATTAGGGTCTTGTCCAGATCATCGAAGTTCTGCAAATGTACAACACCGGGAAGAAGGGGAAAAACTGACCTCCCGCTGTGGAGTCAATTGCATTATGCAAAAGACGTTAAAGCAAAAGTTACCTAGAATGAGCAAAGTAGGACTGTGGGAGGGTTGCTCAGCACGAGCAGACTAAATTCCATCAGGGTAGATGTGGGCCTTGCATATTTTGCTACCGCCAACTGACTTTGGTGTTCTGCAGCCAGAAGTCAGCAAAAACAGAACTCCAGCAGGCTGCCACAGGACCCTTTAATAAGGGACAGGCTTGTTAAACAACACCATGCTGTTTAGCAGTGCTGTGCCAAAATGCATGGTATAGCTCAGGCTTCCTCAAACTTGGCCCTCCAGATGTTTTTGGCCTACAACTCCCATGATCCCTAGCTAGCAGGACCAGAGGTCAGGGATGATGGGAATTGTAGTCTCAAAGCATCTGGAGGGCTGAGGTTGAGGAAGCCTGGTATAGCTGTTCCTGGGGTGTGCCACTGTAGAATGCATGAGAGGGAATCACGTATTTGAATGCGCTCTTACTTACACACACACACACAAACACAGCATGTGGAAATTGAGCATATCAGGGAAAAGTTTGCACCTGATCCTTATTCCAAGTCTTCTATATACAGAGAGGGCTATTCATCTGTGACATTGATCTGTCTGGATAAGTCCAGGTGAGGCTGTGTGCTGCAGTTTTCCTGATCACATAGTCCAACTCTGAATCCGTCCATAGGAGGTGGCAGGGGAACAAGATGACAAGGGGAAGCCCAAGTGACTCATGTGCATTTACCTTGTCAGATCATTGTGCTTTAAATTCAACTTTTCAGCCCTAAATTGGTTTCCAAACCTCCAAGTACTTCATGTTCTTCCCTTAATTGCGCAAGCAGCTCTTTCCCAGTGCAGAACTGTAGGTCTCGTTCACCCTGACAGTGTGCAAGGGCTTTTATGAGGTGGGTGTGTTCTCTCCCCCCGCACTTTAAGACACAAGCAACACCTTCCCTTCCACATCAGGCAGCTCTGCTTCATGTTCTGGATCCAATTTTATGGCAGTGCTTCTCTGGGTTTCAGGCACTGGACATTCCCAATGCTGAGACATTCGGAGATGCTGAGAAAATTGAACCTGGGATCTTCTGCATGAAGAGTAGGTGCTGTGCCACAGACGATTCATTGCAAGTCTTCTGCAAAAGAGGCCTCCTTCCTCTGACATTGTGACACGGTTCTTACTAATAGTTCATCAACATGCACTTCCCAATATTACGAAAAAATAGGATGGGCTGTTAGTAAACTCTGAAAACTGATTTTTCCAAACTGGGTGAACAGGAAAGAAAACGGCAAATGTTGCTCAATGTGTAAGAAACTGTAAAGTGATAGATATTGGGGCAAACAACCCTAACTTTGTGTATACATGGATAGGGTCTGATGCTTACTCACCAGGAAGAGAACTTGCGGTCACTGCAGGCAGCTCAAGGTGTGAAACAGACAAATTCCATGCTATCGATTAGACTATGGAGAACTGGCCTTTTTTAAATGCCCAAGAAGGGGACCTGAGTGAAGCCTGTAGGCTCAGTCCAGTCTGCCCCAGGGGCAAAGCCAGCCAAGCAGCCTGCCACAATTGGCCAGTTTGGGGTAGGCTGCAATCCACTTCCCTGGCTGATACGAGGACCCAATTATTATTGTGGTGGTGGTCAGGAAACAACCCTCATCCCCCAAGACACAGTCCCTCGCTGGACCATGGCAGAGTGGAGGGCACCGTTTCACAATAAGCAGACTAGCAGGACTTTATACAGTATTCTGTATGTGGCTATGCTATGGATTTATAGAACAACATTATGAAGCATTGGGAGCTGTCTTATACCAAGCCAAGATGCGGGTGGCGCTGTGGTCTAAATCACTGAGCTTCTTGGGCTTCCCAATCAGAAGGTTGGCGGTTCAAATCCCCGCAACGGGGTGAGCTCCCATTGCTTGGTCCCTGCTCCTGCCAACCTAGCAGTTTGAAAGCATGCCAGTGCAAGTAGATAAATAGGTACCGCTCTGGCGGGAAGGTAAACAGCGTTTCCGTGCACTGCTCTGGTTTCGCCAGAAGTGGCTTAGTCATGCTGGCCACATGACCAGGAAAGTTGTCTGTGGACGAACACCGGCTCTCTCGGCCTGAAAGCGAGATTAGTGCCGCAACCCCATAGTTGCCTTTGACTGGACTTAACCGTCCAGGGATCCTTTAAAGCCCTAAATGGCCTTGGTCCTGTATACCTGAAGGAATGTCTCCACCTCCATCATTCTGCCTGGACACTGAGGTCCAGCGCCGAGGGCCTTCTGACGGTTCCTTCGCTGCAAGAAGCCAAGTTACAGGGAACCAGGCAGAGGGCCTTCTTGGTAGTGGCACCCACCCTGTGGAACGCCCTCCCACCAGATGTCAAAGAGAAAAATAACTACCAAACTTTTAGAAGACATCTGAAGGCAGCCCTGCTTAGGGAAGTTTTTAATGTTTAATAGGTTATTGTATTTTAGTGTTTTGTTGGAAGCCTCCCAGAGTGGCTGGGGAAACCCAGCCAGATGGGCGGGGTATAAATTATTATTAATAATAATAATAATAATAATAATAATAATAATAATAATAATAATAACCTTTTACCAAGCCAGACCCTTTGGTTCCTCTAGCTCAGTACTGCCAACACTGACTAGCAGCAGCTCTCCAGGATGTCAGACATGGGACATTCCCAGACCTACCTGGAGATGCCGGGGATTGAACCTGGGACCTTCTGCATGCAGAGCAAGTGCTCTTGCTATTCCTCAAAATATTCAGGAACTTGAGAAGGTGTCTTACATTGAGTCAGACCACCTAGCATGATTCACACCTGCTCTCTGGGGCTTCAGGTCTTCCTTAGTCCTTCATGGAGATACTGAACCTGGGACCTTCTGCACACAAAGAATCTAGCTCAGTATTGTCTACACCATCAGGTAGCGCCACTCCAGGGTTTCAGGCAAGGAACATTTCCAACCCTACTTGGAGATGCTGGTGATTGAACCCAGGATCTTCTGCATGCAGAGTAGATGCTCTACCACTGAGTCACAGTCCTTCTGCAAGCATCTCAAGACTTGATTTTTATTCTTCTGGACCCTCTGAACATCACCACATATTCAGCCCCTTCACCAACTCCACCCTATGGCTCGCCTTTGGCACTCTGCCACCATGTGGCTGTTCCCGTCTCTCTCTTTCCAAGATCTCTTTCTCATATAGTTCAAGTGAGGCAAGCTAAGCTTTTTTTGGTCATAGTACATCATAAAGTTCTGGGCTGCACTGTATCTGCTTTTCTGCCTTGTTCTGCCTGAGTTTTAAGAGGAAGCAGCAGATGAACTTGATATCTGCTTCTTCTCTCGATTTTTTTTTAAAGCAAAATCCTCCTCTCTGAGGCTAAGAGTTCGAGTGAGGATAGCATGCCTTCATCTTAGTAAATAATACAGTAGGTGTACTCACTCCAACATGAACTTTGCTTGCCTTCCTTCCAGATCTCAAGAGCAGATGAGCACCACAAGTATTTTCATACTCCAATGAGAGCATGAAAGCCTAAGTCTATGCATCGAAAGATAAATAGGGTATATCAACGGTGCCATGCCAACAACGTGAATAAAATAATATTTATGCAATCTAGAAACTGGGAGAGTCAAATGCAGTACAATCATATATATGTTTATGCAGAAATAAGAGGTAAAAAGGTAAAGGACCCCCTGGACAGTTAAGTCCCATCACAGGTGACTATAGGGTGCAGCGCTCATTTCACTTCAGACCGAGGGAGCTGGCGTTTGTCCACAGACAGCTTTCTGGGACATGTGGCCAGCATGACTAAACCACTTCTGGCGCAATGGGACACAGTGATGAGTGCCAGAGAACATGGAAATGCTGTTTACCTTCCCGACACAGCGGTACCTATTTATCTCCTTGCACTGGTATGCTTTCAAACTGCTAGGTTGTCAGAAATAGGAATCAGCTGGTTCACTGGATTTTCTCCCAGATAAATGTGTAGGGCAAGTATGGGGAATCTCAGGCTTGAGGGCCAAATGTGGCCATGTAGTCATTTCTACCTGGCCCTTAGAACTCTCCCCAGGCCACACTTGCCCCTTCCTGTTTTGAAGCTGAAGTGTTTTTACTTGAACTCTGATCATGCCTTTTGCTTACCTGGATGGAGGATAAAGGGGTGGCCGCTTTTGCCTCTGATCCTGCCAACCACTGGCATGTGGCCCCTAGGCTGAAAAAAAGCCCCCCCCCCCCACTGCTGGTGTTTAGGAAATAAGCAGGACTGTCCCTGAACAAGGGTGCAGAGCTCTTCTGGGCTCCCTCTTCAGGCACTTCTGTTCAACTTTAGCCAGAGCTTGTGCTACCAGGCTTCCCCTACAATTCTGGTTCTAGAGCAAGGATAAGCAACCTGTGGCCTGCAGGCCACATGAGGGCCCCTGCATCATTCTTTTAATATATAGTATCATCATTCTTTTTTCCATATAGAAAATTACATTTGTTACTCAACAATTCTAATTCAACAAAACCAGTGACTTCCCGTTTACCCAATATTGATGTTCATAATCCAAATTTCAATTGCGTTTTAAGGTTCTGTTTTATCTAATTTCTTCCTCTCTGACGTATTTCTTAATATATTCTGCTGCTTCCTTACACTTCAAACCCTGTTGTGGTCTTCACATAGGGGAAATAACTTTTTGTATAGACTAGAAATTGTTTCCAGTTTGTTTTTTAAATCTAAATTTGTCTCTTATCAGTGCTGTCACTTTTGCCATATTTTGCATATTCCAAATTGTGCCCCCCTGCATCATTGTAGGCACATCTGGCACAAGTACACATGGCCTGGTGTCTCCAGTGCCTTCCTTTACCTCAGGAATGAGGCACCTCAGGTCCAAATGTGGCCCTCTAGGACTCTATCTGGCCCTCAGGACTTTCCTGAAAAGCTGACCATGGAGCACAACAGCTAGAACTGTGGTAAAGAGTTGGTAAATCCTGAGGAATGACAATAAGGTGCCGAGTCCTTGGTGGCCAGGAATGGCAAAGATAATCCACAGGCAACTCTAGAAACGAATTCTGTGAGGGGAATGGGGCATCCGATCAACTCTCAGCACCCTTAAACTACACTTCAGCCTTCCAGGGAAGCCATGACTGTTCAAAGTGACATGAAACTGCTTTGAATGTAAAGTGCTAATGGGTTATCACTCTGTCCTCAATCTCACCCCTTTTGTCACAAGGCTGGTGCTGAGACTGCAAACCAGCACTCCTCCGAGGGCTGATTTTCATCTTAGGGCCTGCAGCTGCTGATCCCCGAAGAGCCAGGAATCTAAGAAAGTCTCGGATCCTAATTCAAAAGTAAGTTTTCCAAAGCATTCACTTAACAACGAAAAGAATTTCTCTAAATCCGATTTCTATGGACCACAGTTAAAGGCGGGGGGAGGTTAAGGCTTACAGATAAGCATTAACTCAACTTCACTTCATAAACAGCTTAACGTTTGTAAATTTTGACATAATTGCTGATTTCCTCGGCAGATTCCAAACCTAACACTGCCTTTACAGCTAATCCAATTTCACGCCCAAGAACGGAATGGAGCACAACGCAACATCTTTCTTAACCTTGCGATATCATTAATTATTGCCTCACATTGGGATGTTCAGCATGGAACAAACAGGTTTTTAAATAGAAATCATTTGTCTCACAGCAGGGGAACTCCAGAGTTTTATTCCCTACAAACTCTCCACATACTCCACCCCCCCCCCAAAAAAAAGCTGTTGTCGAGTAATCTGTTTACATGGTCATCTTCCCCCATGACCCCTCAAAGATCTTATCAATGTCTTCTGTCTCCTCACTGGTCCTCCTGCCTACCACTGGTCCTCCTGCTGGGGGTGGGGGTGGGTTGCAACTGTCCCCTCCCTTAATTGCCAAGGAAAAGTCCCCCCACACTTCCAGGCCATTCATTTCATCCCCAAGCTGGGGGCCTTTGGTCAGGTTTCCTAGTGCTTTTCTGCAAAAGGAAATCCCACAACTCATTAAAAAAAATAGATTAATTGACCAGTTCGGTAACAAGGTGCCCCAGGACCCAATAAACTTTACAAAGGGTACATTCCAATTACAACTGGGCTCAGCGGGAACCTAATAAGTAAGGCAGCATAATCTTTTCCCAGCATTAGGAAACTTTTTTGCAATTTAAAAGAAATATTCCAGAGGGGGAGAACAAACAGATCCCAGTACTGTACCCGTTATTTAACTCTTTCTCAACACATTTCACTTTCACATCTAACTTGGCACTTCCGGAAAAGTGTTGTGATTACAGCAGGGCCAGGGAACCAGTGGACCTTCAGACATTGTTGGACTCCCAACTCCCATCAGTCTCAGTCAGTATGACCAACAGGGATGGTGGTTGTCCGACAGTGTAAGAATATATAAAGAGCCTGTTGAACCGGGCCAATGGCCCATCTAGTCCAGCATGCCTGCTCTCACAGTGGCCAACCAGATGCCTGTGGGAAGCCCACAAACAGGACCCAGCACAAGAGCACTCTCCCCTCCACTGGTATTGTTGTAGTCCTCTACTGCCGGCCACGGTGGAGCTCAGTGGAGGGAGAAGCCAGCCAACTAGCCAAGTCTCAGGGAGGTACTTGCCTGGAGGCAGAGTCTCTATACAGGGTCCAGTTCAGTCCTATGGTCAGGAGTATCTCAGTTCACATAGTCAGACGATTCAGGGGTCAAGAAAGCCGAGGGTCTAAGGTCACAAGAAGCAAGAAGAAGCAAGGTCTGGTCAGGAATGACCAATGTTGTTTCCAGCAGGTGGAAACCCTGCTTTAAAAAGGTGAAGCCAGCTGGTTCTCATCAGGAGCAAGAAGGCTGATCAGAAGCAGGTGGAATCACTTCGCCTTCTGCTCCTTCAGGCTGCTGCTCAACAAGTGAAGCTGACTCCTGAAGCATTTCTGCCTTTAACTGTGAAGGTACAGCAAAGCCATCTTGGCTAGTAGCCATTGATAGCCTTCTCCTCCATGAATTTGTCCAATCCTCTTTTAAAGCCATCCATTACTGTCTCCTGTGGTAGTAAGTCCCACAGTTTATTCATTGCATTATTCACACACTTTCCTTTATCTTTCTTGACTCTTCCAACGGTCAGCTCACTTTCCAAAACAATATGCAAACAGAAATGCAGCCATCCTTCGAAATTCACAGCTCCACAAATTTTGCAATGCAGTTCTCGGACAATGTGTACAAAAATGCATATAGTGAGGCAGAACGTCAATAAAAATGCATATATTGGTGAGAGCTTCCTACAAAAACGCATTATTCGAGGGGAAATTGCTTTGCAAAATATAATCAGGATCACACACAAAAATGTGCATTACTGAGAGCAATGCTTTTATTCCAGACAAAAAGGTGCAGGTACTCACCATGAAGTTGTTACAGTAAGTACCACATTTTTAACATATCCATTTAAAAGGTGCTGGCTCTGCGTACCCCCAGGGGAAAAAAACAACACTGACTGAAAGGAATTTGCACTAAAATTCTGGTGGATTTTCATTTGATTTTTTTTTTTAAAAAAAATCACAAACTGATATTGAAATGCAGAGAAGTGAACTTAAGACTGGAGAAACGAGAAAGTGAGGGAAACTGAAATTGGCAGATTTTCCCATTCACTATCCTTTTCTTTCCGTGACATTAGCAAAAAAATCACAAAGCAGAATTTTGGGAAGCAAATTCATTTCAGCTCATATTTCCAGCACTTACTTTATATATATTTTCACAGAGTACTTGGAACAATAGCTGCTCAAATGTACAGAAATCTAACTTAGGAAAAGAGCCCTCAAATTAAGGAGGAAGTCACACTCCCACATATCCAGGATTATAATGCCCAGGCAACAACTCAGATTTGGAAAACCAAGCATATTTACATTTGTCCCATTTTTGCTATCCCAAATCTTCTTGCTGTAATGGTGTCATGTAAAAAATGACTGTAAAGCTCTCTTTCCCCAATGTGCTGCAATCATTTGCTTTGTTTACCTCTAGAAGTCTGTTTAAAAGTTTAGTGTGACATTTAGGTTACCAGCTTCACAAAAAGTCCAAGGCACTTTATATTAGAGTCCCATTACAGCAATAAAACAAAAGGCATATTTTAATTTTATCCCTCATGTTCTCCTGAATTCAGCTCCAGAACACAACACAGTCTCCCCAGAGCTCCTCTAATCCATGCCCTTCTGAAAACCTGTGGAAGTGCACCATGATGGAGAAAAACAAATACATTTTTCTCTCCTGAGTTTGCACTTAATGCTTGTGTTACTTTAAACAACACGAGGGCATTGTTTGTCTAGCAATCTGGCCAGAACTTGCTTGTAGCCTCTTTATCTAAGTTAACTCCATCCCTAAAAGCTGAGATATTTTGTTTGTTCTCTCCAGTCAAGATGTCTGTCTGTCTGTCTGTCTGTCCCTCCCTCCCTCCCTCCCTCTCATCTCAGCCTGTAAACAGTTTATCCATGAATAAAGCCTTTGAACTCCAGAATCCGTAAGTGATTACAGTGGTACCTCGGGTTACATACGCTTCAGGTTACACACTCCGCTAACCCAGAAATAGTGCTTCAGGTTAAGAACTTTGCTTCAGGATAAGAACAGAAATCGGGCTCCGGCAGCACGGCAGCAGCAGGAGGCCCCATTAGCTAAAGTGGTGCTTCAGGTTAAGAACAGGTTCAGGTTAAGAACGGACCTCCGGAACAAATTAAGTAGTTAACCTGAGGTACCACTGTATTGCAATCTAATCCACCCAAGCTGCAAGGTCTGCTAACAGAGCAGAACACAGTTGATTGTTCACTTCAACTAGGAGGGCTGATGTTGTCAACCTTGGGCAGTTGCCCCAGAACCTTGGCAGGGCACACAGTTTCTGACTCTCATGATCTGGGATAAGACTCCTCATCTTCTGAGGATGAGGCCATGGATTCAACATGGGAGGTAGAATTGCACTCAGGATCAGCCTGAATAGCATCTACCCTACTGGATGTTCAGGCAGGGGTACTATGTTTCTATACATGCTGGAAGCTGCCTGGAGTGTTGGGGACTGGAAGCCCCACCCCCCAGATGTTGTTGGATTCCAACTACCATCAGCCCCAGCCAGTATGGCCTATGGTCAGGGATGATGGAAACTGTAAGAGTCCAGCAGCATCTGAAAAGCCAGAGGTTCCCCACCCTTGAACGAACATATGGTGTGCATCTTCTTCACACCTTGGAGAGAAGACGAGCTTTCCTCCTCAAAACAAGCGCGATTCTCTGTTAGTAAATGAATCAGATTTATGGATACCTGACAGTTTCCCCATTGCTTTCTTAATCAGATGACACCCAAAGGCGCCGATGTAATTAGGGATGAGATATGGAGTAGAGGAGAGAGAAAGGGAAATGTCACAACCCCTCACTCATCATCATAATGCTTTGCTCCATAGTCACCAGTTAAGCACACTTCTTCCAGTGGCATGACATTTCCCAAAAACACAACCTTCTCAATAACTCTCTGCAGTTCTATATAGAGTGCCGCCATGATAGCTCAACAAAAGGCCATATTTATCCCCGGGGATGCTGAGCTCTATTAATATGACATTTTGTCACAAATTAATCTCAGGCAGGGGGAACATCTTTGACTCAGGAGAAGAAGCAGGTCCCGAACGGCAGCTCAGGTGGCTGAGATGCCAATATGGCCAATGCGCATGGCCGCTAGCTCCCCTCCACCCCTTGTGATAGGTGGCCACTGTTTTCATGCACCAATGGGAATTCGCCACTTGAAAGCTCCTTCCCTACAGGTCTTGTCACTCAACTTCTCCAGGAGCTCACTCAAAGTGGGGTAAAGAGGGGGAAGGAATGTGTACAAGAGTGACTATGTGTCTTTTTACAGAAAACAACCCTCTCTCTGAAGGGTCATTATTATTAGAATTAGTATTATTAGTTAGTTAGTTAGTTAGTTAGTTAGTTAGTTAGTTAGTTAGTTAGTTAGTTAGTTAGTTAATACCTTAGTTAGTTAGTTAATACCTTAGTTAGTTAGTTAGTTAGTTAGTTAGTTAGTTAGTTAGTTAGTTAGGACACCTCTGTAAGCCTCACAGCTACAATTCCCAGAGTGGTTTAACAATCAATTCCTCTTCCTAGAGAACTCTGGGAATTGGAGGTCTGTGAGATGAGCAGGAACCTCCTAACAACTCTCAGCACCCTTAACAAACTACAATTCCCAGAATTCTTAGTGGGAAGGCATGACTGCTAAAGTGCTATCATAGTGCTTTAAATGCGAAGTGCAGGTGTGGCCCAAGATTCAACAGCCATTCCAATCAATTTTTGTCCCCAGGACAGGACGCGGCTGCATCTTGAAGACTGTTAAGGAGATTTATGCCATTGTACTTAATTTGGTTAGATGCTTCTTTCTCACTCTGTGGTTCCAAATAGCAGAATTTAAGGAGACTAAAATAGTATGATGTGCTCTGAGTTATCTTGCTACTTTTGGGAAAGATGTCAAACACAGATCCTGGCCGCCATTACATTTCTCATGGCATCACTTCTTTTTGCTAGAGGAGTGGGTATTATGAAGTTCGGGATACTGGCTCCATTCCAGGTGGGGTAATTGCTTTCTGACTCACTAAAAATTCCCCCTGCAGTTTCAACCAGAGAACTTGCTTTCTTCACTTCCTCTCCTAACAACCAAAGTGTGTCCCTGAGGTCAAACTGCAAACAAGTTCCACCTGAGAGGGCCGCTGTGTTTCAGGGGCAAGTCAACTGACCCCCAAAATGCACATTTATTCCTTAATCTGTGCTTTGAGATCCATTAAACAAGGGTGTGCAACATGTCATAAAACCACTGAGGCTCCGGCGATGTTGTAACACACAGCACACCGCAAAATTACTGGCATGCTCTTGTGCACTGAGGGTGCAATTTAAAATAAATGTCTGCTAATCTGTGAAAATGGAATAACTGCAATCTGAGAGTACATTTTGACACCTGTTTGCCAGTGAATCTGAATGCCACTGAGCACAGCGGAATGCAAACTGAAAAATCGCTCCTTGGCATTTCAGGATGAGATGGCTGGTTTCAAGTTCCTAGTCCATGTGGAGTGTGCACCAGACTCCTACAGCTGCCAGAGGGCGGGTAGTGCTGTGGGTTAAACAACAGAGCCTAGGACTTACCGATCGGAAGGTCGGCGGTTCGAATCCCCGCGATGGGGTGAGCTCCCATTGCTCGGTCCCTGCTCCTGCCAACCTAGCAGTTCGAAAGCACGTCAAAGTGCAAGTAGATAAATAGGTACCACTCCAGCGGGAAGGTAAACAGCATTTCCATGCGCTGCTCTGGTTCACCAAAAGCTGCTTAGTCATGCTGGCCACATGACCCGGAAGCTGTATGCCGGCCAATAAAGCAAGATGAGCGCCGCAACCCCAGAGTCGGTCACGACTGGACCTAATGGTCAGGGGTCCCTTTACCTTTACCTTATCTCCTATTCATCTGATTAGGTCACCACCAAAGAAGCAAGGAGGCATGATGTGTCAGTGACTTCTGGCAAGTTCTCACTGGAAACCACCACAGCTCGCTTCTCCTTACTTTTCCTGTGGCAGGGAGCACACACACACACACCCCCACACACACACACCATGCTCCCATTGCTGCTAGGGAAGCAAGCAGGAGCAGCTGTGATTGCAGCTTCTGGGTTCTGAGATCTCTTGAGCCCAGTGGCATGGAGTGGCATGTGTGTGCCCTGGGGTGCTGCATGCGCCCATGCCTACAGCCCTTGGTGGGCGCAACAGGCATGCACCCGAAGGGCGCACTCACGCTGCCCTGCCAGCTCTGTGCTACTTGCAATACTGCAATGCTGTGTGAGGAGGACGCAACGGCAAAGCACCCTGAACAGGAAGGTCACATGACTGTTGCATCCTTCTCGCACAGCCCTGCAGCATCGCAAAGCAGAGCAGGGCTGACAGGGCAGCATGAGTTGTTTTGCCCACCAAGGGCCATAGGTGGGCATTAGTTATGTAGCTCAACCATTAAGTGCAGGGTTGTTTTTTTCATAAAGAGCCAGTCAGAGCGGGGATGGATAATCCAGATTAGGTTGCTCATGGGGGGTAGTGGCTTTTACCCAATGTATGCATTTATCACGTTGGATTCTATCTACAGATATTAACTAAATCTACATCTCTAAGCGGATTGTGTTATCACCTATCACTGCTATCGTGACGGGTATTTATTTTCCAGCATGCAAGCTCTAATTGAACTGTCACCATCCTTTTTGAGTCTATTTTCCCTTTGACCTCACAGTTTTCAATCCCCATCCCATCCCATACACACACACACACACACACACACACACACTTTGAGGAAGGGAGGTAGCTCAGTGATAGAGCTTCTGCTTTGCATGCAGATGCTACCAGGTTCAAGCCCTGGCAACTCCAGTAGTTACGGCTGGGAATGCTCCCTGTCTGGAAACCTGGAGATCTGCTGCCAGTCAATGTAGGCAATATTGAGCTAGGTGGACCAGCTGGTCTGACTCAAGATCAAGCAGCTTCATGCATGCAATGAAGTAGACTCTAGTCCAAAAAAAGCTTATGCCATAATACATTTACAGTGACACAAAATTCCTTGTTGTTCCTAGTAGGATGTGGTCAAGAACATAAGAAACTGCTTTATACTGAGCCAGACCTTGGTACATCTACCCCAGTATAGTCGACAATGACTGGCAGCACCTCTTGTAAGATTTCGGACAGGGTGTCTTCCCATTCCTACCCGGATATGGCAGGGATTGAGCCTGGGGCCATATTCACGCAAATCAGCTGCTCTTTCTGTTAAGTTGTGGGTGAACATATCAGACAACACAGCGATTCTTCAAACAGCTCTTGTTTATTCACAGGCTTATATAGAGCTCCAGTACAACGCAACTGTAACAACTTTCTGTAACTATCCAATCACTGAAAGTCACTTTCAATCCCTTATTTGCATATGTGGACCTGCGTGAAAACTATCTACAGTATCCCCCTGCTGGCCCAGGGTGAGAACTTCAGTACATAACACTTTCAACGTCTTTGATTGAAACAGCACAATTACCAGCCCAACATGATGGTCACAAATCCAGTTCCATTTGTTGTGCCTCAAGCCATTGATTCAAATGCCAACACTGAGTAGCAGGGGACTTGCAACACGTGGTGCCCTCAAGATGTTCTATAAGTACCTCTGTTCCCGGTGCTATTTTTCTAGAAAAAGAACTTCTGGACTCGCCTCCCTTATTTTATTGGAATGGCAATGGTGCCCACCTGAGAGGTGCCAGAACTGAGTTCTGGCAAGTTCTGACTGGAAAAAAAACAAGTCCTGGCTGTTCCCCACCACCTCAAAATGTCTATGCTTAATGCTTTTTACACTGAATTCCCTTGTGTGACCTACAATCACCGCATCCTATCTGTGGTATCACATCCTGCAAATACCACATCCTGTCTGTGGTATTTATTTCGGCTGAGCGATGTCTGGTTTTCAGCATTGTGATATATCCAGCAGATAACACCACAATTTACTGAAATACCACAACGTCTGAAATAAGGATAGAGCTATGTAGAGGCATTAGCTGGCTTCACGGTTTTCCCCCCATTGTGATTTTTGCTTAGCTCTCTCTCCCTCTCTCTCTCTCTCTCTCTCTCTCTCTCTCTCTCTCACACACACACACACACACACAGAGAGAGAGAGAGAGAGAGAGAGAGAGAGAGAGAGAGAGAGGGACATATCACAGTTTGTGATATATCGCCATGCCTAAAATTATGAAACCAATATCACGATATAGACTTCAAACCGGTTTTGGACAATATATTGATATATTGCCCAGCCCTAGTAACTTTAAAGAACATGCAAGGTGTATAAATAGGTTAAGCACACACACACATTTTTCCCATGTCTGCTTTAAAACATTTTAAAGGCTTTTAGGTTATCATTTGTTTTAATTATTTCTGAGTGTTTTAAATAATTATTTTCAACTGCTTTTATTGGTAATTTCATCGTTTCTTTTTGTACACTGTAAAAAATATAACCAAGCAGTATATAAAGGTTATGAAAAAAAGTTCTATCCCATTTCTACACTGCTTTATTAATCACATAATAATAAAATGGGTAAAAACAATCCTCAGAAAACGGGGCAATGAAACAATACACAATAGATGTATCCTGAAACCGAGCACTACATTAACATGCCTGATGTAACAAGAAAGTCTTAGTCCAGCTGTGCCTGAAGTTCATCAAGGAGGGTGCCTGTCTAATCTCATTTGGGAAGGAGTTTGAGCAAACTGAATGCATAAGCTTCTGGTAGTTACGAGCTATGCATCTGAGCCACAGGGGACCACAAACAGAGACTCCCTCCCCTCCAAAAGATCTCAGTAATCAGGCCAGGGTATGGGGGATCAGGCAGTCCTTAAGATATCCCGGACCCATGTTTTATACACACAGAGAGAGAGAGAGAGAAAGCGCAAAGTATCATCACAATGAGAAATTAATTGCCAAGGATGGTTAATATGACAGGAGAGTACATAAAATCCTATTATATTTCTTCCCGTTTCTATTCTGTAGTGTATACTACTGCTATACTCAAAGGCCAGGACGATCTCCCAGGGTAAATTGCTACATTAGTTTGACATTTCTGGCTCCAATTAACCTTACATTTGAGCTATTTTCTGGGCTTCCCCCTCACCCCCTCCTGCCTGAATTTGTGAGAAGGTTATGTTCTCCCACCCCTTCTGCAGTTTCGATTGCTGATATATACAAGTGCTCATTTGGGCTCTATAGGTATCCCTCCAGGTAGAAGGGTTGCATCTTGTATAAATGGAGGCTGGATCTATAATAACGATAAATAGGCAGCTGCCGCTGACATGGAGGGCTGTCTGTTTTGTCTCACCAACTTCTCTCAGAAACGTCGCAAGCAATTTAGTGCTGCGGAACCTATGCTTTGGGACCCCTCTCAGACAAGCATAGGAGGGGGAGAGGAATTTGAGTCTGTTTGCTTTTCAAGGCAAGCCCACCTAATTCACTTCCCAAAACAATATGCAAACTCAAACAGCCATGAGTTGAAATTTGCATTTCTGTGAATATTGCAAAGCAGATCTGCAGCCAAGTAATATGTACAAAATGCATACACTAGGGTAAGGTGCACATATTAATGAAAATAATATTCAAAATTGCATTACGTTGCAGGAAACTACTTTGCAAAAATGCATTTATTTGGAGAAAATGGCACTAGAATGTTGATGAAATTCCATGAGGGCTTTCAAAAAGGAAAATCTAAAACTGACGTGAAAAGGTGGAGGACTGAACATAAGACTGGAACAATTAGAAACAGAAAAATCAAAACTGACAGATTCTCTGTAGTATGTCAAGGCTGTTGGAAATTGTAGCTCTGTCAGAGTCTCCTAATAACTCTCAGCACCCTTAGCAAACTACAGTTCCCAAGACACTTTGGGGGAAGCTGTGACTGTCAAAGGAGCATATGCGTGCTTTAATTATATGGTGTAGAATTGTGTTTATTGAGCATTTAAATGGCATGTTGCTCTCTTTAATGTTTCGGAAGGTGCTCTGTGATTCTGACGTGATGAAGAACAGTCCAATATGGAAGTGGTCAGAATGTAAATTGGGATCTACTGGTAGATTTCTGGCTGAGTGTTGGTGCAGTGTGGCTGGAGTGTTGGACTAAAACCTGGGAGACCAGGGTTCAAATCTTGCCCTCAACCATGGGTGACTTTGAGCCAATAACTCACTCTCAGCCCAACCCACTTCATAGGGTTGTTGTGAGGATAAAATGCAGACCCTCCAAGTGTCCCTATTTTCCAGGAACAGTCCCAGATTTACAGAAGCCATCCCAGTTTCTGAGTTGCTCCCAGTGCGTCCCACTTTTCCTTAGGACATCCCTATTTACATCAGAGAAATGTTGGAGGGTATGGAGTTATGTGACCCCCCAAGCCATCTGAAGGCAGCTCTGTATAGGGAAGGTTTTTAATGTTTAATAATGTACTATGTTTTTATATATGTTGGAAGCTGCCCAGAGTGGCTGGGGCAACCTAGTCAGATGGATGGGGTATAATTGTTAGTATTATCATTGAATAGGACGTTCCTATTTTTATCAGAGAAATGTTGTAGGATATGAAAATGGGAAAGATGTACACTACCTTGAACCCCTTGGAGGAAAAGGAGGGGTATAAATGTAAAAATAACATAAATCACCTGTTACACCAGCTGCAGCCAAGACCCTCACCCCCTGCTGATCACATCTGATCATAAGCCAAATCTTCCTTACACTAACTATTCAGTTAGGACCCCCTTTATGACACCATCTACGTCATTTCATTTGGGGCGTTTCAGTTTGGAGAAAAGGCGAGTGAGAGTTGAAATAATAGAAATTTGTAAGACTATGCTTATCATATTGAAAGTTGACAGGTAAAAGTTCTTCTCCCTCTCTCATATCACTAGAACTCATGTTGTTGTTGTTTAGCCATTTAGTCGTGTCTGACTCTTCATGACCCCATGGACCAGAGCATGCCAGGCACTCCTGTCTTCCACTGCCTCCCGCAGTTTGGCCAGACTCATGTTTGTAGCTTCGAGACCACTGTCCAACCATCTCGTCCTCTGTTGTCCCCTTCTCCTTGGGCCCTCCATCTTTCCCAACATCAGGGTCTTTTCCAGGGAGTCTTCCCTTCTCATGAGGTGGCCAAAGTATTGGAGCCTCAGCTTCAGGACCTGTCCTTCCAGTGAGCACTCAGGGCTGATTTCCTTAAGAATGGAGAGGTTTGATCTTCTTGCAGTCCATGGGACTCCCAAGAGTCTCTTCCAGCACCATAATTCAAAAGCATCTAGAGCTCATAGGCATTCAATAATGTTGAATGTTGGAAGTTTCAGGGCAAATTAAAGAAAGTACGTCCTCACACAACTATAGAATTCATGCCCGCAGGAGACAGTGATGGCCTCCAATCCAGATGGCTTTAAAAGAGGATTGGACAAATTCATGAATGGTAATGCTATCAATGGTTACTAGCCATGATGGCTATGCCCTGCCTACACAGTGAGAGGCAATAACGCTTCTGAATACCAGTTGCTAGGAAATGCAGGAGGGGAGGGTGCTCTTGTGCTTGAATCCTGCTTGTGGGTTTCTCACATGTATTTGGTTGGCCCCTGTGAGAACAGGGATCCGGACTAGATGGCCTGATCCAGCAGGCTCTTCTTACATTCTTAAAAATATCTTAAACCCCCTTTGCACACTAACTCAGCACACAGTATCACACCTACTGAGACATGGATGAGTTTGAAAAGATTAAGGTCCCAGAGTAAATCCATCCGCAATGTTTTTCTTCGCGGATCCAAAACACCCACAAGCAGGCGCTTGCAATCTATTATGTAATCTTGCAGCACCATATAGTTTCCATGAGTTTCTTTTTCCTCTAGAACGGAGGTTACCACCTGGTGATTTATTTATTGTGCTTTCTAAAAATTACCTTTAAACTAAAAATGCTAATCTGACTGTATTTTGAAAAGAAAGAAAGCTGCAAAGGTTTGCGGGAACAATCTTGGAGGAAGAGAATTCTATATTCATTAATACGAAATAATGTCTTCTATTTTGCTGCAGTGAAAGATCAAGGATGGCCTTTTACATCATTAAATCTCTGAAATTTTAATCACATCTTCCCTGTGCAAGACTGTTGGAAGCTAAAGCAACAACAACGAGAATGAGGAAAAAACACACATCCACAAGCATTAATTGCCTGCAAAAATGTGGTGCTTGGTACCTACAAGCTATCAAAACTTTGAGGTGTAAAACTGATTGCCGTGATGTTCTTCAGAGACGTTTTGCAGAACTGATATTTATTCCTTGCCTCTCCTTTTCTGCTTAGGTTCATTCAAAGGGCAAAATATCTAAGCATTCAAGCTCTTGACCCCACTAGCAAATATTTAATGTACGAATTAAACTGGACAGGACTTTGCCAGAAGCTCTCTTCATGTTTTATTTCTGAAGCTATTTTTACCAACGTTTAATCGCTTAAATGTAAGGGGATAAAGACATCTCTGACAAACTATGTTTATGGAGCTAAATGCCAGGAAGGGGAAAGCCCTTATGTATGTATGTATTTATGTATGTATGTATGTATGTATGTGCTTAAGAATGGGTTCAGGTCACTTTTAAGTCTCTGGCTTTATGTTGAAGAGAGACTATTTTAAAGCAGAAAGAGGACAAGTTGAGAGGATGGCGAGGGACCTAAATGTTAGCACCAAGTAGCAACATACAGTAATAAACACAGAAGGCAAATTGACCCAATGGAACGCAAATGAATGCACAAATGTGAAACAGCTAAGTTCTTGTACAGGATGGAAAACCTCAGATTTATAGGGCAAATGCAGCTCTCCAAGCATCTCTATTTGGAATTCTCCCAAGGCCACACCCCTCACTAGTCTTGCTTTGCAGCCTCCTTGGGTGTTTTTGCATTGTGTCAGGAGAAAGCCAGCAGTAAATCACACTGTGCAAGGTGGCGTTAACTCTTTATTAGCAAGAACACAATCTGCACAGTTTTGGTGGAGTGTCAGGCCTAATGAGCACTGCAGCTCATCCCTGGTCGGTCTTGCCCCATGAATCAGCTGCTGAGATGGAAAGTACCTGCCTCCCTGCAGCTATTTAAGTCCCCTCCTCTCCAGGGTTTTTCTCCAAGCAATCGGAGATTGTGCCTGCATTAAGCCAATCTCACTTCAGCCCTTTTCATGCCTCTTCTGGTTCTGGGAGACAAGCGGGGAGAGGAGATAGTGGCAGCAGGAGGGGGAGATGCCCATGACTCTTCACCAGCCTGCCTCTTGGCCTCTCTCTTCCCACTCTCCTGTTTCAGCTTCTGTTTCTGATTCTGGACTGCTCTCTGCCATAGACTCTCCCTGCTCACTAAAGCCTGTTACATCTTCAGCTTCCAACACCTTCTCCCAGTCTCCCCCCTCTTCTCCCTCTGATCTCTCACCATTGACCCACCACCACTCCAAGGGCTCTGAACCTTCTTCCCTTTGTAGTTCCCCAGCTGGTTCCTCCCACCATTCCTCTGCATCCAACCAGTCCATGACACATGGCTGGAATGTGTCCCTGAACTCTGATAATGCTTCTTGCTTGTCTGGGCAGAGAATAGAGAAGGGCATGCAAGTGTGTAGAAATGAACTTACTGAGCAAGGTACAAAACTGACATCCAGTGCTCTACCACTTTTGCTTCTAGTCTCAACAGCAACTGCCATGTGGCCCCTGGAAGTCTGCCCAAAGGGGAATGTGGCCCTTGGAATTTAAAAGGTTACCCATCCCTGTACTCATAGGGGCATTAGAACAGGATGATACACATTGGTGTGGCTTCTGAGTCATTTTTGTTTGGCTAGATACAGAAAACTACCACTGCATGAAAAGCCTCTCCTGCATTCCTTCCCACACCCAACCAATTCTCTATCAATTAACAAGAAAATAACTTGCATTCAAAAGTGTAAAAATGGAGAGAAAATTTCAATGAAATTCTCATAGGCGGGGAGAAGAATTTTCCGTATACTTACTTTTGATGTGCCTAAGGGTTATTTGTTACTGTCCATTTGTCAGGAATGAGCCAGCTCCAAGGGGAACTTTACAGCCAGCTGCAGAATATGGGCAGGAACAAAGAGGTTTAGATTTGACGCAGGCTGAGCAGAGGCCAGAGCTGCCACCCTCGACTCCCCCTGACCTTGGATGGCTGGTTGCCAAGGGAACAACTGAGAGTGGGCTGGAACACAGCCAAAGCTCTCAGGAAGCTCAAACCGGCGTGAACAGACACAGAGACAGTCTTTCGGAACAGGAAGAGGACAGGAAGAGGTTGGAGCTGATCCAATAAGTCCAAAGAGTGGAAGAATGGGAGGGCTGATGGACAGAAAGCAAAACAAGAGATGTAAGGGGCGAAGGGTCAATATCTTCTGTAGGAACCGGAAGGAGTCTTCAGTAGGGTCATCTTGAGTGATAATGTCGGAGGCTTTGTTAGAGCCGTACGGAACCATCTGTTAGTTTTTGCAATAAATCCTCCTTTTTAATTACCTACACTTACTGTTTTATCAAGCTGGGAACCTGGACTCCTGACACCATTCTTACATTCTAGAAATCATCTCGCTCTGCAGCCTTTCTGGCTGCCCAAGGGAAGATTTCATTAGATGTCCCGTCCCATCCCCGCCCCCCCCCCACTAGGCTTTTTCATTTCAGGAAGTATGGACAGTCAGGGAGGCTGGTGAAACGTTTACTGGAAAGGAAATTATACTGCCATGAAAACTGAATTATCACTGACTACACTGTTGGCATTGCAAGGATGTCTGTAAACATGACATGAAGGCTGGCGTTATTAACCCCGCCCTATGGGAATCCCTTGCAGATGATAGCCATGCCTGGTCAGATCATGCATTTGTAGCAATGACAAGAGGAGGAATGACTGCTGGGAGGAGCACAGAGAGAAGAAATGCCACGGTGTACCCGACGCAGCAAAACCCTTCATCTGCCCCACCTAAAATAAACCCCCCAAAATGCCCACTCTTGAGTTGTCTCTCGAGACAGACGGGTGCCAACACACAATACTTTTTGTATTTGTCTCTGACCTCAGTGCTTACCATCCCCAATGGTTTGAGAAAGAGGTATAGCTAGGTGGCAGAGCCTCTGCTATGCATGCAGAGGGCCTCAGGTTCAATCTCCGGCATCTCCAGGTAAAGCTGGAAATGCCCCATCTGAAACCCCAGAAAGCAGCCACCAGTATAGATAATACTGAGCTAGATAGAGCAATGGTCTGATTCAATATAAGGCAGCTTCCTCTGTTCCTAAGGCAAGCAATATTATTAAATCAGTTAAAGAAGGGCCACAGGCTGGCATTAAGGGAAAAAAATTCAAGGGTTAGTTGGAGTTAATTGAGTTTAATTGTATGATGGCTCTACAAATTAGTCATTTTGAAGACTGGGAGTCCAAGATGGAATCATGCTTTTGAAAGGGGGGAGTGCATTCATCATCCTGCTCAGATTGAGCAAGAGCAGGTTGCATTTGCAGGCTGGGGGAGAAAGAGGGGGAGAAGGAGGAGAGCCTGGAAAGCATGTGTGCAGCACTGAATAAATGCACTAACTGTTTTAGTGCAGTGACCTCTCTCTGCTTGCAGGAGTGTAATGAGCAAGGAGAGCTCTATCTGGGGAACTTTGCCCAGAGAGTCAAGGCATTAGTACGTTGTTTAACTTGCAGTCCTATGGATGCAGTAACATTTCTCGTGTCCATGCAATGGATGGGTGGGTGGTACCCTGAAGGAAAAGAAAACCGCTGAGCTTCTTCCACATCAGCAAAGCAAGCTTGCTAGGCTGGCTCTGAAATGGACAAAGATCAAGCTAAATATCTGTGGAGTGGGGAGGAGGGAAAGAGGGACAACTGCCTTGCAGCAATGTATTTGTGCAAGACAAGGGCATTCTGTCTACCTGATAAGGCATTCAGCACATTTTCCCCATGGGGCAGAGAACATGGGGTTTGCTTCCATTTTAGCTTCACAAGAACTTTGTGAGGCAGGTTAGGTTGAAGAGACCATGACCTGGCCCAAGGCCACGTAGCAAGCTAAAAGGCCAAGCAAGGTGTTTCAACCCAGATAGCTCAGTCCATATCATGGCCCTGGGCCGAGACTTCTCAGAGACAACCATGACTCTGAAGAGGAGATGGATCCCCTCCCCAGTCAGTCCCATGTGGGTCTGTGGATAATGGAACTTCTCTTGAGCCCCAGACTGCTTCCAGAGTGGCTAGTCTAGAGACTCCTTGGCAGACCAAGAGAGTCCCGAGGAGGGACCCTCAGAGCTGGGAATCCTATTATTCCAGAACGAACCAATGGCTGCAGAAGGCAGCACCAACCTTTTAACCAGCCAGGAGGTAGCACTTAGTTGGCAGAGTCTCTAGTTAGCATCTACCTAGTCCTGCCATAAAACTCAGCCAGTTGCTCCAGGACCTTGCTGAGGAGAAGAAGAAGAAGAAGAAGAAGAGTTTGGATTTGATATCCCGCCTTTCACTCCCCTTCAGGAGTCTCAAAGCGGCTAACAATCTCCTTTCCCTTCCTCCCCCACAACAAACACTCTGTGAGGTGAGTGGGGCTGAGAGACTTCAAAGAAGTGTGACTGGCCCAAGGTCACCCAGCAGCTGCATGTGGAGGAGCGGAGACGCGAACCCGGTTACCCAGATTACGTGACTACCGCTCTTAACCACTACACCACACTGGCTCTCGCTTGAGAGAAAACTTGAATGTTTGAATTGACTACTATTCCAGCCTCCCACCCTCACGTACGTTTGCGCCTTTGAACACAGAACAGTGGTCCTCAGGAGTACATAGCTATTCCTGTACCAAGAGACTGATAAGTATCTACTATCTACTACAACCAATAAAGGAGCAACCATAAAACACAAACTTGAGGGACAACATAATGACCTTGCTGAATTAGAGGATTCCATAGAGTGTCTCCTTAACTGGCAAGAAAAGGGCAAGGCAAATGGAGAATTCTCTTGCAATGCCCATTTCCAATCTTATTGGTTGCCTCTTCAGGGCTGTACACAACATTGATATTATGTCTGCACACAGTTAGACACTATTTGGATCAAGGTGGAAGAGTGAACCTTTCAAAAATGGTGCTGATTTTAATCACTTATGTCAAAACAGCACTGATTTTAACCACAGATTTCAAAATGCCAGTAGTTTCTCAATTTCTTAAAATTCACAAGCAATGTAGTTGTACCTTGGTTTTCGACTGTGACTCAAATGTTTTGGCTCCTGAACACCGCAAACCCAGAATTGAGTGTTCCAGTTTGCAAACTTTTTTTGGAAACCTAACATCCGACATGGCTTCCACAGCTTTGCTTGAGTGCAGGAAGCCCCTGCAGCCAATCAGAAACCGCCCCTTGGTTTTCGAATGTGTTCAGAAGTCAAATGGACTTCCATGGAATTGGCGGAAATGACTGGCAGAATCTGAGACCAGGGAGAAGAGTCGGTGGAAGAAGATTGGAAAAAATTCAAAGTATATTTACAGAAACATTGTAAAATTAATGAATGCTAGAAGGATGCTGGAATGAAGTTACATGGTTTTAGCAGAAAGGTTATAAAGAACTAAGTGAAAATGGATTGTTAATGGGTCAAAGTGTAAAATTTAAGGTCAAATTGTGTTAAGATAAATTATAGAAAAAAACTGAGAAAGATGGAAAGGATTTGCTGAAATAGCTAATTGAATTAGAATACAAAAAAGGGAGGTGTGAGGAGGTCGATGAAACAAGTAAATGAAAGACAAAGATATGGAAATACTGGATGTGTTTTTAAATGTTTTTGTTTTTAAATGTTTTTGTTTTTCTTATTGTTTTGTTGTACTGGTTTTTATTGTGTTTTTTATTTTTGAAGTATTGTAATTTTTTATTGTCTTTTTTTCTTTTTTCTGTAACTGTTAAACTTTTAATAAATATCATTTTTTTAAAAAAACAGAAGTCAAATGGACTTCCAGAATGAATTCTGTTTAAGAACCAAGGTACGACTGTACCGGGTATGAGGCAGCTTTAGCATAAGTGGGCAGCTTATGAATATTTTTATAAATATAAATTTAAAAAAAATACCAGAGTGAATATGTTGCTGGAACAGGGAACTCTATGCCAGCTGTGCCATCCTCGATGCCCTCTGGAGCCGGTGATGACTAGCACCTACCCTTTCCTTATAATTTGCCTCCCCTCAGGCTTGCCCTTTACACAGCAGGATGCTGAAGAAGCAAAAGGTATCGTGGCATCAGGGCCAAACTGTAAGCGATCAGATCTCCTGACTATATATATATATATATATATATACACACCACAAAATGTTAAAGCAGCCTTGGAAGGCTACTTGTCTTTCTACCAGCAGGACTAAAACAGCTGAAGGGCTGATTTTGATCAGAAAAGCAGCATTGGGGGGTGGGGGAGGAATTAAACCCTCCTCTCTCACAACGCTGCTGTCCTGATCCAGTTTATGGCTGCATTAAAGGAAAACAAACAAAAAATTTGGAGATCGGATCATAGATCTTACATGGGCCGTATACGCACAGGGGGAATATTGAATTGGTTTTCTTGGTCAGAATGCTAATGCTACTGTCCCATTTTTTAATGTTCCTTTCACACAGTAGTCCCTATTTATCTTACAGAACTGTGGCTTTTTGTCCGATATGTCCTGGCATGTCATGCTAAATATCATTCAAACCAATGGGCGTCAAACATCACTGCTCCAACCCTTTCCACACATGCGTGCTTCTGTCCCGCCAGGATCTCCCCCATGAAAACAACAGGGGGAAACTGTGTGCCAGTATATGGCCCCTATTTCACTCTACTCCTGATATTTTCTGGGTTAAGGGGGCTGCGAATAGGGTTTTTTTCTGAGATCAAATAAATGAGAGTGAAACAAGTGCTATCTGCCCCTTAGTTTTCCAGAATAAACTGCCAAGTGAATGCAGCCACTGAGTCAGACTATTGGATGGTATATATTGGACCAGCGATGGGGAACCTGTGGCTCTCTAGATGTTGTAGGCTACTAACTCCCATCACCCCTGACCTCTGGCCATGCTAGCTTGAACTGATGGCATCCTACAACATCTGGAGGACCACAGATTCCCCATCCCTGGTCTACACTGGCTGGCAGTGGCTCTCGGGGATTCCAGACCTACCTGGGTGATGCATGTAAAGTTTGTGTTCGGCTTCGCAAACCTACCTGGAGAGGCTGGGGGACATACCTGGAATCTTCTGTACATAGCCTGTGTTGTAACACTGAGCTGCGGCCCCTTCTCCAATCTGCCAGTCAAGTCTCATCTAGAGTGTCCCAAAGCAGTCAGCATGAATGTAAGACTTCCACTGGCTGCAGCATGCAATGAGATTTCCACATGGACAGTACGGTGCAAACCTCACAGGTGCACCCAAGTCTCATGCATGAGACTAATGATGTTGTTATTAAGGTAGGCATTTATTTCCTCAGCCTTAAAACTCAGCAGCCATTTATAGCATTATTTGTCCCATCTGCACACTTGGGAGAAGAAGAAGAAAACCAACTCGTTAGTTAATGGTATGATTTATTTATTATTTATTCAATGATATATGTAGAGCCTATAGCTTTAACAGCTCTAATGACAACTCTTCCAAAAACAGAAACAACATGAAAAGGATGCACATGAATAATTAAAATCTCGCCTCGTTCCCTGAAAAGAGAGCTAAAAGTCATGGGCTCCTCTCTCTTTTGCTTTCGTTCCCCTACCAAGAAGAAAGGATAAACTGCCACCAGCTAAATGCTAGCCTAGTGAGAACAGGCATATAAATCACCACCATCATCACCAGAGATGCAGCAACTTTTGCATAAATTTCAGAGAGCATTGCAGCAGCAAGGCGGGGAGGGAGAATGAACCACTCATAGTTTTGCAAAAGGGAGGCAAACTCAGAAGCAACCATGAATGGATTAGGATCCAAGGCTATTGGATTTCTCAGATCACATGCAACCAGCAGAAGCTGGCGCAACTGGGACTGGAAGGGTGGAAGGGAGGGAGACCAACAGTAGGTGGAGCCAGAGCCAATGACAGGCAGAGAGCCATGTACCGTATTTTTCACTCCATAAGACACACGTTTTCCCTCCTAAAAAAGTAAGGGGAAATGTGTGTGCATCTTATGGAGCGAATGCAGGGGGGAGGCAGGCAGGAAAAGCCCCTAAGAGCCGCACACAAGCTCCGTGCGGCTCTTGCGGGCTTTTCCCCAGGAGGGAGAAGGGACTGACGTGCCCAGTCAGTTCTTCTCCTTCCTCGTAGAAAAGCCCACAGGAGCCACGCGCTCCTTAAAGGGTGCACGGCTCCTGTGGGCTTTTGCAGGAGGTGGGGGTATTGCCATAGCCGCGGGCAGCCCCTCCGGCCGGGAGAGGCTGCACGTGGCTATGGCAGAAGCCAAGACAGTGAGCGGAATGGATTCCACTCGCTGTCTTGGCTTCTTTGCTCTTTGGGGCTGGGGGGGGGACCCGGGCTTCCCCCGGCAGCCCCAGAAGCTCTGGGAGAAGCGGATAGGCTGCGCGCAAGATTTTGTTATTGATTTCCCCCTCTAAAAACTAGGTGCGCCTTATGGTCCAGTGTGCCTTATGGAGCGAAAAATACGGTAATTCTAGTTGCGTCTCCATTCTCCTCCCTACTGAGTTGCACAAGGGGCAACACTGAGAATAAGGAGGAGGAAGCAGACAGGCAGCGCTGCCACCCTGGTTGCAAGAGGGTAGCTGGCTGAGGTTGGTGGGGCACTGCCCCATTTGCCCCAAAAGACCAACTTCCACTGGAAATTCAAATGTCCAGGTGACACAAAGCCATCAAGGAACTGTGTGCACTTTGAAGGACTGGATTTAGAGAACAATTCAAAGCTATCTTTGGCGATTTGGAAAAGAAGTAAAAACAAGGAATACTGTAATCAGTGTAACTGAAATCCAATAATACGTATTCCACGTGTGTTTTTTGTTTTTATCTTATGTTCATGGTGTTAACAGTTGAAAACCAATAAAATACATATTTAGTGGGGGGGAATGAGGAATACCTGATTTAAGTATTAGCTTGCTTGAGGGTAAAGTGGGAGTTGCACTGATCCAAATCTTCGCTGGATTCCTGGAGTATCCAAAGTCCTCAATAAGAATATGTCTCCCATCCTTTACTTTTAAAATTTGGATTTCCTTCCTCCAGGTTTCCTTCTATTTTAACTGCTGTGTTGTATTTTGAAGGTGTTAATCCAACAGCCCGGGGCTACAAATGACAAGTCTCCTTTAAAAATTAAAAGAAATCTTGGGTCATGCATGTGTTCATCGTGCCTTGCTTCACAATGCTCAAGAGGAGAGGGAGAGAGAGAGAGAGAGAGAGAGAGAGAGAGAGAGAGAGAGAGAGAGAAGCAAATTCCAAAAGCAGACAGTGAAAGATGTTGTTCTTAAGGTGTTTTAGCAAATCCTGCCCATTTTTCTACAGGTTAGTGTTATTGATCACTGACACCGAAGGGTCTGACACATAATCAATAGGCCTTGTGACCCACACCATTTGTGCCATGGTCTGTAGGAGCTCTAGAAACAAGGATGGGGGGAAAGGGGGGGGGATAGAGCTCCTCTTATAGCTTTCCATTTCCTCCAGGAAACTACTTCTACTCAAAAAATAGTTTTAAAGGCAGGTTTATGATGACATTAGCCAGAGGCAGGGGACCCTTTTCAGCCCAAGACCGTGTGCCAGAAGTGGGCAGGGCCGGAAGCCAAAGTGGGTGGAGCAAAAAATGTAAATTTTACCTTTGCACAGTAAGCTTGTTTCTATACATTGACATGCCCTTCTCTGTCCTGGAGAGCCAGTGTGGTGTAGTGGTCAAGAGTGGTGGACTCGTAATCTGGTGAACCGGGTTCGCGTCTCCGACCCTCCACATGCAGCTGCTGGGTGACCTTGGGCTAGTCACACTTCTCTGAAGTCTCTCAGCCTCACTCACCTCACAGAGTGTTTGTTGTGGGGGAGGAAGGGAAAGGAGAATGTTAGCTGCTTTGAGACTCCTTAAAGGGAGTGAAAGGCGGGATATCAAATCCAAACTCTTCTTCTTCTTCTTCTTCCTCCATCCGGGGAAGTATCAGAGTTCAAATATATATACATTTCGGCCAGGCAAAAGCACCCAAGGAGGGTGCAAGGCAGGTCCAGAGAGGGGTATGGCTTGGGGAGAGTCCCAAGGGCCAGATGCAGAAGCTTGGAGGGCCAGATTCAGGTCCCAGGTTCCCCCATCCCTGTCCTACATCTGCTAAAGTGAGCTTGAATCCACAAAAGCTTACGCCAGCATAAATTCGTTAGGCCTTAAGGTGCCACACGAAACTCTTGGATTGTGTTTGCTGCAAGGCTACATTCACACCATGCGTTTCAAGCACTATGATACCATTTTAAACAGTCACGGCTTCCCCCAAAGGATTCTGGGAGCTGTAGTTTTTTAAGGGTGCCGGGAGCTGTTTGGAGACCCCTCATAGAGCGACAGTTTCCAGAGTGCTTTAACAATCAATCCAACTTCACAGGGACCTCTGGGAACTGTAGTACTACTGTGAGGGGGGAAATGGGTCAGGCCCCTTAACAAACCACAGCTCCCGGAATTGTGAGGGGGAAATGGATCTCCTAACAACTCTCTGTCCGCTTAACAAACTACAGCTCCAGGTTTGCATGGGCCCTGTGCAAGGTGACCCCTGTCCCCCACCCCAAAATGAGTTTACCAGGGGATGGGGGAGCAGATGGGAATGGCTGGCAGTATTGAGTGTTGTGAAGAGAAGCATTGTGGGAAGCAGCTCTGGCCAGCCAACATCTCCATCACTTCAGGATGCCTCTCAGAGGCATTCTGGAAAAATGAAGATGGGGATTATTGTTGCAGTTGCTTTTCCCAAGCTGTTTCTTCACAGTACCTGGCTGAGAACTGCCATTCTTATTCTTATTTAGGGGCACAAGCAACTGGAGTCGGCCACAATGTGCCCTTGGCACATCAGGGAGCAAAATATCTTGGGTAACTGAAAACTGGCAAGATCTCTGGGACCTCACTTCCGGAAACATTTTGCAATGCAGCTGTGGTAGTTCCCAGCACCCAAACAGCACCCTGACACCTCCAGCACCTTGAATACAGAACTCTGCATCTTCTGGGTTGTGATGCTCCCGTTTGAACACCAGGCGCATTGTGGCAGTTGTGAAAAAGCAGCTTTGGGTGGAGACCACAATTTCTATTTATTACACCAAAGAAATTTTGAGCATGCAGCATGTGAGTGAAAAAACACTCTGGGAAGCGAAGGGGAAAAGTTCATGGCCTCTGTTTAAGGTGAATTTTTGAGGGGGGCTGAATGGTGGATTGAATGTCCAAGGGAAGAGCAACACTGCCACCTTGTGTTCAAACGAAGAATGGCTTCCTTCATGTCCAACACGTTTAGGGGCATCCGAGATCAATGTTTCAGGACAAGGAATCTTTTTGAGATAATGAATGTGTGATCTTGGCTGATCCAAGGTCACATTAAATTAATGCAGTCTTCAAAGCTTTTTGCGGTGATACAATTAATGATTTGCCGCCATACCATTCAAAGAACTAATGACCAAAAAACCTTAAGGGCTTTGACCTACTTAGTTATGGTTTTCAAAAATAACCTCAAAGCAAAACTATCCTTTTCCTCCCTGACCCAACCCCCTTGCTTTTTTGCCACCCCGGCTCAGGGTTCTTAGACAGGTTTGTCCACCTCTGGCTTCTTCTGTTTTAATCAATATTGGGATGTACATATTGAGTGTATTGCTCATTTGCTGATTAGCAGGCCCTGGTAAGACAGGGCAAGCCCAACCTGTACTTCAGTATAGAGAAAATAACATCATTAATTAGGAAGAGTCCCACTACATTGAACTACAGACATACTTGCATTCATTTTATTTATTTTTTTCAGATTCACAAAAGGTTATGGGAGTGTAAAACTTACTAATCCACTACTCCAATTCTCCCATATCCGAGGCGTTTATCCTTCCCTTCGCCTACAAGGTATTTAAAGGTCGCCTGGATCTTTGCTAACAATCAGGAAGGCTTAAAAGACTAATAAAGTCCAAGACTTGCTTCTGTCTACCATTATCTAATTCTTTCAGCGCAAGTGACCCATCCATTGATCCTAAATTACATTCCTTAATTGGGGAGAGTGGGGCCGGGGGGAGGGAGAGGAGGAGAAAGTTGATGCTACACATTGGTTACAACAGCTTTTCAAAGCCCGCTGACTACAGACAATCACTCCTGTTTTTTAAAAAGTTGAGTTCAGATATTTGGTGGCTCTAGCTTGGAGGCCTGCTGTCTACCTACGATCAAGGCCACACAGACTTGGGGAAACTGAGCGGTTGAGGAACCACCCAAACCACTCAAATATAAACAGGTGTGCTGCGAGAAAAATGCACTACAAGACAAATCACAAAGAGCTGCGGCAGCTATGTGCCTTGATGCGACAATGCTTTGAGGGCAGGAGGGTGAATGCTGCAAATTGTAAGGATGTGCCTTGGCAAGAGGGAAGTGGGAAGAGGAAAGGGATCTGTCCATGACATCATGCTCACAGTGCATGGGATCCTTTGGATGCTACAGCAGAAGCAAGAAATTGAAAACATGAGTTGATTGTGCTCTGCTGGCTCCCCAGAGATCTGGGAAGGGGGGGTTCAGATAAGGCACACTCATGCACTCACTCATCTTGGGAGAGACAAAATATGTGCAACTGTGAAGCTTCCTACAGTGCATCTTGGATGTTGCATGTATGCCGGAAATTTGAGGCAGGAAATTTGAAACTTGAGTCCGTTGCACTGTGCCGGCTCCCAGCATCTTGGGGTGGTAGTGGTGCAGAAATACAGTAAGCCCCTTCAGAAGAGGTTGAAAACGCAACTGTGAATTTTCTCATGGTGCCATCTTGGATGCTCTGTGCACGCATGAACAGTGGTGCTACTGAGGTGGCAGGCCCATTGCTACCACCCCTTCCCTCCACGGCCAGTGCCTAACTTCACCTCTCTTCAGAGGCAGGCCTGCCATTGCACGTTTGCAACTCTGTACCGGAGCAAAACCACAACTCCACTGGTAGAGCGCATGCCTCACCAGCTCACGTTCCCAGGCTCAATCCCTGGCATTTCAGGTAGGACTTGGCCAAACTCTGGAGAGTGGCACTTCATCACTGCAGACAATACCAAGCTAGATGGAGCAGTAGTCTGACGCAGTATAAGCCTGAGAATCTGAATCATCTCTATGACCCCAGAGGGAAAATAATAACAGTGCAATTTTATACTGGCCGTGTATCAGGCAGAACACGTTGCTTCTTTGCTTTTGCTTTTTTGTTTTGCTGAGAGCTTGCAAACTTCACAGCCTAACCTTCTCGCCCTTCCACATAAGGCCTCTTGGCCAGTCTTCAAAATGTTGCATTTGACTGTCCAGGAAAATCTTGCCTTCCTGAGCAGGTGCTGCTTAATGCCTTTGATGTTTGAACCATGAAGGGCGGGCCACGCTAAATACCATCTTAAAGACCCTTCTGATGTCTACAGGGAGAGGGATTCCTTCCTGACCTTTTCTCTTGGAGCCGCCTGGGCGTATTTTGTTCTGCATTTCCCGATAGCCCCTCCTCACCATTTCGTGGGCACCCAGGAGGTCGAGGTATCTTGTGCCAAAGGGCTCTGGAGCCCTCTGAGCAAAGCATTCAAATAAAGATATTTGTGCTCGTGACATAGGTCAGGCCAGGACAATACGCAGCTCTCAGTTCCACTGATTTCCCGCCGCCACCAGTGACCTCAGCAGAGCTAGAAGAAAAGAAGCATTTCAAGCAGCCTTGCAGCAGATGGGCTAGGAAGGCAGTAAGAGAAAATAAAGAGCTTGGATAGAAGGAGGAGACTGAACCAGCCCCAGAATTTGGAGACACTTTGAGATTCCAGAGAATCCTCTCTCTCCTCATATTGTGAAAATCTGGGCAGGGGGGTGGACAGTTGCTTCAGATTCAATCTCGGTTAAGCAATTCAACCGAAAAGTTTCAAAAGCAAAAGGATACAGCATGAAGAATTTCTAAACGGTAAATTAGCCAGTCTAAATAATCCTGTTAGGAGGCTTTATATTTCGGGGGATATGCAGTTCCCCCATCTCTTTGGAGAGGTAGCTTAAAGCTTGGGAGGGGATTATTGTCTCCATACAGGGAGGTTTATGGGCATGTCATGCATCTGTATTTTCCAAAGGCACCGTGGAACTAATGCTGTTAACAGCAGGTCAGTCTGCCCAAACAGAGGGCAGGAATACCGGCCAGCTTCTGGTTTCTCGCAGGTCAGAAACCTTTAACACTGGCTGCTCCGACAAGATGGAGCCATTGATCTACCAAATGCACAGGTGTATATTTTACTGCAGTTCAGCATGGAGTGATTGTTGTTGTTTAGTCGTTTAGTCGTGTCCAACTCTTTGTGACCCCCATGGACCAGAGCACGCCAGGCACTCCTGTCTTCCACTGCCTCCCGCAGTTTGGTCAGACTCATGTTTGTAGCTTCGAGAACACTGTCCAACCATCTCGTCCTCTGTCGTCCCCTTCTCCTTGTGCCCTCCATCTTTCCCAACATCAGGGTCTTTTCCAGGGAGTCTTCTCTTCTCATGTGGTGGCCAAAGTATTGGAGCCTCAGCTTCAGGATCTGTCCTTCCAGTGAGTACTCAGGGCTGATTCCCTTAAGAATGGATAGGTTTGATCTTCTTGCAGTCCATGGGATTCTCAAGAGTCTCCTCCAGCACCATAATTCAAAAGCATCAATTCTTCGGCGATCAGCCTTCTTTATGGTCCAGCTCTCACTTTCATACATCACTACTGGGAAAACCATGGCTTTAACTATACGGACCTTTGTTGGTGTTGGAGAGATTATATAAATATATATAACACAGAGCTACACATATCAAGGAAACGTTTTCCCCGCAGCTATTTTGCTATGCTGCTATCTTAATGTCACAATCAAGGAAAGAACATTTTGTGCGATGATTACTGACGATAAAAACTCATTTCACGGGGGGGTAAGGCTATCATTGGTTACCAACCACAATGGCTGCGTTCTACCACCACTGTCAGCCGCAGTACGCCTCTGAATACAAATTTCTGTGAGTTGTGAGTGGGGAAGTGTGCTGTTGCACTCATGCCCTGCTTGTAGGCTTCATACAAACATCTGGTTGGCCACTGCGGATGAGATGGGGCTGTGGGATCTTCTCAATCCATGTTTACATATTCAGTAACCACACAGCTTGGAGAGCTGGCATTTAAGCAAAGCTAGTGTCAGCAGGCAAGAAGTTGTTTGGCTTAAATGCCCTGGCACAGCCCACTGCTGATGGACCCTCCTGTGAAATACTGCCTTTTCTTGTGGGATAATTCTTCAGGCAACAGTCTTCTTCACACTTAATCCAGAGGAAGTCCTGATTTCTTTTTAACGAAGCCAGGAATCCCAGCTCATGCCAAGCACCTGCCCCCATCTCTTAATTGCCTAAGGGGTCGGAAAAATGGCACTCACAGGCATCAGTGTGCTTGCCAGTACTTCCTATGGCATCTATGGAAGGTTTTGGTCAATATCCCTCCAAATGGCCATTATGCACAAGGGACTGTTTGCTCAGACTGCTCAGTTCCTGTTTGCACGGGCTCAACCTCTCCGATGTTGGGTGCTCCTCCTTGAAAGTTTCATTGGATGCCAGGATTGGATGCCCACCTTTCCAGGGCTTCTGAACAGAGGAGTGGTGCAAAGGGCTTGCCTGTGTGAGCAAGGGAGGCGGTGGTGGCTTATGTAGGCACCAAAACAACAATATCATACGTGTGAACCATGCATCTAAGGGGAGGGCATTCCAAAGCCTGAGTGCAACTGCAGAGAACGCCCTATCTAACATTCTTGCATAACATACCATTCCTGCTGGAATGATGAGAAGGGCTTCCCCGACCACTCCTAACACTCAGATGGGTGAAGAGGTGCTCCTTGAAGTAAATGGGTCCCATTTAAATAAAAGTTAGTTTTTGAATTGGGCTCAGTGGGATAAGAAGACTCCCTGGAAAAGACCCTGATGTTGGGAAAGATGGAGGGCACAAAGAAAGGGGGACAACAGAGGACGAGATGGTTGGATAGTGTTCTCGAAACTACCAGTATGAGTTTGACCGGGCTGCGGGAGGCAGTGGAAGACAGGAATGCCTGGCATGCTCTGGTCCATGGGGTCATGAAGAGTTGGACACGACTAAATGGCTAAACAACAACAGTGGAGTACAAGAAACCAGTGCAGGTCCTGTAGAATTGGGAGTGATCCTGGTAACGTGACATTCCAGATCCAGATCACCACATTCCGCACAAGCTGTAGATGTCTTCAAGGCAGCCCCCCACACAACACATTACAACAATCCAAATGGGGGGATTATGAGTCACTGTGGCTATTTTGGTCCAAGAACAACCATAACTGGTGAACTAGGTGGAAGCAGAAACAAGCATTCCATACTACTGAAGCAGGAGATTCTAGCAACATACCTGGATCCAACAGTACCCCCAGCTATGAATGTGCTCGTTTAGTGGGAGTGGCCCACACCCAGGGTTAGCCTAACCAATTCCCAGACATGAGTCCCTTTCAGCCACAGCGTCTCCCTCTTCCCTAGATTCAGTCTATTGGCGCATATCCAGCAATTTCTTCTTTCTTCCCATTGTTGAAAATGATCCTCTCACAAAAACATACCTGGAACACACCTTATGCTTCCATGTTAGGAATATCCCAGTAACATGTGATCAGAAGCATCAGGAAAGGCCCTACCCGAGGCTGGCAATTTGTGCTTGTTTAGAAAGAGATTCCCATTCTGAGAGTTTTTAGGAAAGTGTCGGCGTGGAGGAGGGAGGAATCTCACGTTATCCCCCACCCCTCCCAAAAATCCAAATTGACCTGTGCTGTTGGTTGCATTATACAGTGGTATCTTGGGTTACATATGCTTCAGGTTACAGACGCTTCAGGTTACAGACTCCGCTAACCCAGAAATAGTACCTCGGGTTAAGACTTGCTTCAGGATGTGAACAGAAATCGTGCGGCAGTGGCGCAGCAGCAGCGGGAGGCCCCCTTAGCTAAAGTGGTGCTGCAGGTTAAGAACAGTTTCAGGTTAAGAACGGACCTCCAGAACGAATTAAGTACTTAACCCGAGGTGCCACTGTATTAGATTGCTGCTCCCCACCACAGCTCCTTGGCCCTAAAATGACAGCTCAAACAAGAGCTGAAGATGCCCGCAGTTGAGGGGAGCACTATTTCCAAACTAGGAAACGCAGAACTCTGTGACATCTCTATTGCTAATATATATATATGTCCCCACTTGCAGCTCCTGGCCCAGAAAGCAGGTTCCAAAGCAGCGGTGGGGGAAGCTATGGCTTGGTTGCCAAATATCTCCTGCCCTCGGCGCATCTCTAGCTGACCTTTGGGGCTAATACTCCTCAGTGGTCCTACATCATGTCCTCCTCAAGTGCTTTCACATGGCTGGAATGTGTTCTTGAACTGTGATAATGCCTCTTTCTTGTCTGGATGGCAGGGGGGGCGGGAGAGAATGCATGTGTTTATATAAATCTGTTTTTTGCACGGCTAGAATGCAGTCAACTATATGCAGAAAGAGTGACATCTATTAATACTCCACAAGCAGACTTGGTATAAATAATCAAAGGGGTATTTCGAAGCTGGCTGCCTGCTGTTGAGAGACCTCAGAAATCGGTGTCAATAGCTCGCATGGCAGCCTCCTTGATTTCCGTATAATATCATTTGTGCACATTTTGTATGCAGAACGTATCTGTGATTTCACCTTAAGTTCCCAAAGTACAAACACTTTGGCAGCTGGAGCCTTAAACTGAATCTGATTAGCAAATATCAGAGACAAGCTTTCTTTGCCTTCTTGCTTGCATCCCTGCTAAAAAGTTAAGAAAATTACAACAGTGCATGCTTGAACCTTTGGCTCAGAGCTCTCCAGGGCAGTGCTGTACTCATGATTAAGCTGTGTAGTGGCACCATCTTGTGGTGACAGCAAAACATAACATTAGCACATAACAGTTTTATCTTTTCTTTTAGCCTGCCTCAAATAAATTATGAGTCATGCGCTGTATTATTGTTTCTTATTGTGTTTCTGTATATATGGCTGTTTCACACACACAACTGGGATGTATAGTGGCTTCCTACTGTGTATTGAAGACCCTTCACGGCCTAGGACCCTCGTACCTACGGGACTGCCTTTCCTGGTATGCCCCACGGAGGACCTTAAGGTCCATAAACAGAAACACCCTAGAGGTCCCAGGCCCTAAGGAAGTTAGATTAGCCTCAACCAGAGCCAGGGCCTTCTCAACACTGGCTCTGGCCTGGTGGAACGCTCTGTCTCATGAGACCAGGGCCTTGCGGGATCTGATTTCTTTCCGCAGGGCCTGTAAGACAGTGTTGTTCCACCTGGCCTTTGGCTTAGAATCAGTTTGATTCCCTCCCCCTCTTTCTTTTTCCTTTCTCCTCCTGTGAAGAGGCTGCATCCTAATGTTTTAATGTTGTATTTTAATCTTGTTTTTTAAATTGTATTTTAATCAACTTGTTTTTATTATTGATTGTTAGCCGCTCTGAGCCCGGTCTTGGCTGGGGAGGGTGGGGTATAAATAAAAATTAATATTATTATTATGCAACAATCACAGTTGTAAGTAGCAAGATAGATACCGGTAGATAGATGATAGATAGATAGATAGATAGATAGATGATAGATGATAGATAGATAGATAGATAGATAGATAGATAGATAGATAGACCACATAAAGGCTCCAGGGCAGAGGTCGTGGCAATGGAAAAAAAGACAGCAGCAGCTGACATCAAACTCAAAGGACAACTGCGTATTTTGGGTGTATGGGGTTCAAAAGCACGTCAAAGTGCAAGTAGATAAATAGGTACCGCTCCAGCGGGAAGGTAAACGGCGTTTCCATGTGCTGCTCTGGTTCGCCAGAAGCGGCTTAGTCATGCTGGCCACATGACCCGGAAGCTGTCTGTGGACAAACGCCGGCTCCCTCGGCCTATAGAGCGAGATGAGCGCGCAACCCCAGAGTCGTCCGCGACTGGACCTAACGGTCAGGGGTACCTTTACCTTTTTAGTACCTCTGGTGGGGGATATGTCATGTTGTTTTGGGGTAGTTCGGCTCCTAGAAACTGTCAGCATGCAACAGCGGTCACATCCTGGGAAACAGCTTCAATTAGCCAGCTAAAACAAGTGAAAGTAGCTGGTGGGTCTCAAATCTTCGGTGAGTTAGGGACTTCCCCTGCATGTGAAGACAGCCTCTGGTGGACTGAGCAGATGAGACCAATAGTGAGTCCACACATGTGCTGTAGAGGAAACTGAGGGGGCTCCTCAACCTGGGAAGACAGTCCATCTAGAAAACTCTAATCCAAAACCTCCACTGCCTTGAGGCTATACTCATTCATGAGAAAGGCTTCAGGAGTAAACCTTGAGGGGAAATCTGTACCCACTGCTTTGTGAGACATCTTCAGCTAAGGAGTAAACCCTACACAAATCGGGAGTCCCTAGGACGGTTGGATGGTGTCATGTATGCCTCCTTCTGGCAACTCCTGCAGCAAAGCTGGTGCCAAATGTATTGCTCTGCTTTCCTTTAGATCACATCAGTGAGAACAAGAGAGAAGTCTTGGCGTCTGGGCAGCCCAGGACCTCCATGCACACTGCTTAGGCTTGTGCCCTGGAGAGGTCACTTTGGTGCGGCTAGCACAGCAAAAACGTGGGAGGCAGAAGTTATGAGTTGCTGTTCTCTGCAGCCACAACACTGGGGGTGGATGCTGAAGATGTGCAGGTAGAGTCATCAGCGCCAAGGGACTTTCCCTCTGGTACAACAACCCTGCACAGTACGCTACTTTTACAATCCTCACACTGCAGATGCATAACTTAGAGAAGGGTAGGGCCACCTAAACAAGTCCATGGCTATGGGAAGATATGAACCATAGAATCATAGAACTGTAGAGTTGGAAGGGACCCTGAGGATCATCTAGCCCAACCCCCTGCAATGCAGGAATATGCAGCTGGTCCATACAGGGATCAAACCTGCAACCTTGGTGTTATCAGCACCATGGTCTAACCAACTGAGCTATCCAGGCTCATCAGGGGCCTTCTGTCTCACTGTTTAGTCTTCTACTCTGCCTCATTCATTCACACCTTCTCCTTGTATTGCTTATACTATGGGCAAACGTTAGGATGTTGCTCTGAACTGCTTAGAGATTCTGTCTTCAGAAGGTTCTCCTTGGCTTGCTCTTTTCTTTGAGCCTTTCCGCTGCTGTTTATGAGCTTGATGTTCTTCAGCATATTCTTCACTGTAAGGCTCGGGGTTGAATACCTCTTCTGGGTCATCTTTAAATTCCTCTGCCTCATATGGCAAAGCCTTGTTAGGACTGTGAGCAACTTTCTAAAATAAGACAGACATAAATTCCTACATTACAGATGAAATGTACTCCTCCACATGAAAAATTTCCTTCCATTTGTGGTCAGTTTACACACACTTTGAACAACAGCTAACTGATATATAACAAAGGCCAAGCTTTTGCCGCTATGTGACTGAACTCTGAAGCCTGAATATACATACTCAAATGGGTATCAACCATCTCAGGCATTAAGATCAGCAGCAGAGTCCTTATTGCTAGTGCCACCCTCTGGCTGCTGCATGGTTTTCACTGACCCATCGCAGGGCCTTCTCAGTGGTGGCTTCCAGCCTGTGGGATGCCCTCTTGGGTGAGGTGCATCTGTCTCCCTCATCACTGATTTTCAGGAGAAATTTAAAATCATTCCTCTATACCCAAGTTTTGGATGGCTAAAAGATATTGAGCATTGCAATCATGATCAATAATTGTGAGGGTATATGAATGCTTTTAAATATTTTTAGATGCTCTAAAAAAATTAATTTAGATAGAGACAAACTTGAGAAAGATGGGGGGGAGATGCTAACCATCGAATAAAAGTAATACATAAATCAATAACATAAAATACAAAGCAGAGGAAAAACCTGCACAGCCCCAAATCATAAGCATTTCCAAATAAGATCATTTAAAGGGATCTGCTGCCTCACAGTCGCTGATGACAAATAGGAGGGAGGTGGACTTCAATGTTTTTAACTATCTTTAAGCCTTTAATTTGTTTTAATTTGATTTTAAATCATACTGTTTCAACATTGTGGTGCTTGATGCTCTGGGCTCCTTTGGGAAGAAGGGTGGGATATGAATTTAATAAATAAAAAATAGCCTGAAATAGCTCAGTTTTCCTGGCCACAGGCCACAAGGTTTTTGAGTCAAAATACAGAGACCCCAAGACTCAAACAACAAGGCTATCAACCTGTAGCAAGGCTTCCTTAGTCTGATACATGTGGACTGGCTACCATGATATAGCCTTTAGGTGTTATCACACAGACACAGGCATCATCATCCTCATAAGGTGGGGGTTAGTGGGAAAGAAACAACACACTTTGAACTAATCACTCATATATGCTCTTAGTGAGTGAAATGGTAAAAGAGATGCAAACGTGTTTGTAAAAACACAGAAGGTTTGGAAAAAATGAACACACAGACACACGCAAAACAACTTATCACGCCATCCCCTTCTTGACTGGTTGACTTTAACACTAATAGAGTTAACTCTTAAGTTACAAACTGAATGATTGCACTTCCAACTCAGAGAACCATGAATAATATTGGCCAATTGTTCATGTGTCTCAATTAAAGAAAAGATAAAATATATCTTAATTACAATAGTCATATAAATCAGTGGCCCAGCACTAAAACCCCAAGCCTTGACTGTGGGCAACAAGATCCCCTGTTCAGGCCTCCTGCTAAAATAATCAGGATTTCAGCAGTTATGAAAAACCAGATTATAAAGTAACTAATTCATCAGCGCACCTGATTCATACGCCCTTCATCTGATTGCCCCGGTTCATCATTTTGCAGCCTCTTCATGCAGCAGCCCACATCCGACTCTAGAGTGGCACAATCCATTTCCCAGGGCAAAATCAAAATAGAAGGAGGTTAGTAACTCTTCCATGGCAACAGGTATTGCATTTCATTTTATAAAAAGACGCACATGCAATTGCAACCACAACCCATATCCAGCTGTGATGACCTGGCCATCTTGTTACATGGTGGACTGACAGAAAGTAAAAGTAGCCTTCTTCAACTTGGCTGGGCCGTCTGGGCCTGATAGGAGTTGTAGTCCAAAACATTTGGAGTGAATCAGGCTGGGGAAGGCTGAGTTCGAGACTCTCTGTTGCTTAACTTGCAAGCAATTTGCTTGAGCTTCTAAGCAACATATTGACAAATACACACTGTTCATGGTGTTAGTTTTGACCTTTAAACCTAAATGTTTTAGGGCCAGGTTACTAAAATAAACCTGCCTGATCTTTAAAATCTGCTTCAGATTATCTTTCTCTCTGCTCCTTCACCTTTAGATATATGGTGACAACTAGGGAAACATCTTTTCAGGAGTGGCACCTTGTTTGTGCAATACCCTCCCTGGCATTAAGCATCAACATTGTTCTCCTTGAAATGTTAAAGGTAAAGGGACCCCTAACCGTTAAGTCCAATCGCGGACAACTCTGGGGTTGCGCGCTCATCTCACTCTATAGGCCGAGGGAGCCAGCGTTTGTCCGCAGACAGCTTTCCGGGTTATGTGGCCAGCATGACTAAACTGCTTCTGGCGAACCAGAGCAGCGCATGGAAACGCTGTTTACCTTCCCGCCGGAGCGGTACCTATTTATCTACTTACACTTTGACGTGCGTTTGAACTGCTAGGTTGGCAGGAGCTGGGACCGAGCAACAGGAGCTCACCCTGTCGCGGGGATTCGAACCGCCGAGCTTCCGATCGGCAAGCCCTAGGCTCTGTGGTTCAACCTACAACGCCACCTGCGTCCCATCCTTTAAATGTTAGGCAGGGGGTATATGCTCCTTGGTAGCAGAACCATGCTTTGCATGCAAAATGTCCCATGTTCAATCTCTGGCATCCCAGGCTAGGAAAGACTCCAGTTTGAAACCCTGGAAAGTTACTGGTGAGTTTGCAGATTGCTTTTTTCTTTTAATTTACAAGCTCATATATTTCTGCATACCTACAGCGTGCCTGGGTGAATACCTATCTGATTTGTAGGTGGCACTGTTTTGCTTTCAAACTGATATGCGTTCAACAACTTCAACTCACTGCTTGATTGTAAACAAGCAAACAAACAAAATGCAAAGCAGTTTGCAAACAGATAAAACAAGAAAATCAAGAAAAAATTACAATACTGTAAAACACACCAAAACCTAAAATATTAAAACAGATTAAAATCCATATCAGCATTTATAAGCACCTGGGTAAAGGTAAAGGTAAAGGGATCCCTGACCATTAAGTCTAGTCGTGACCGACTGGGGTTGCGGCGCTCATCTCGCTTTATTGGCCGAGGGAGCCAGTATACAGCTTCTGGGTCATGTGGCCAGCATGACTAAGCCGCTTCTGGCGAACCAGAGCAGCGCACAGAAACACCGTTTACCTTCCCGCCGGAGCAGTACCTATTTATCTACTTGCACTCTGACGTGCTTTCGAACTGCTAGGTTGGCAGGAACAGGGACCGAGCAACGGGAGCTCACCCCGTCACGGGGATATTCGAACCACCGACCTTCTGATCGGCAAGTCCTAGGCTCTGTGGTTTAACCCACAGCACCACTCGCGTCCCACAAGCACCTGGGTACGATGGCCTAAACAAGAATGTTTCAAGCAAGGTGCCAGAAAAGAACAGAGTGAAGATGCCTGCTTGTTATCAATAGGCAGGTATATCAATTGGCTGTATAATGTGACTATGGCTCATTTATAACTTTTTCCAGTAGGCTACTCTCACCAACTGGGGTTATGTGGGATTACTGGTGGAGAGAGGGGGAATCAACTTTCCTAAACAGACTGAATTTTGATTTAACATGTTTATTTTACTTATATTTAGTAAACAACCCCCCAAAATATTTTTCATGTTAATTTCTCATGGTGTATAAATATTTCAGTGTTTTCACAATAGTTAAAAGTAGTCCACCTTTAGCATATGATTTAATGTGATTTAAATGTTTTATTCAAAATACAAAGTTTTACCTGGAAATTATTATTTTTGAAAACTTGTAAATATTTTAAGGAAAGATAACTAAATTGCACACACTTTCCTTCTGCCATTTAGCTTTTAAGGGAAAAAATGAAGGGACTGAATACTTAACATACGAATATTAGCATAACTCAACATCTATGAGCATAGAGCTTGCTAGAGAAAATCACCTTTAAATTTAATTACAACTTTGATTTTAAGTTGACTCTTATTTTATCCATTTCAGTTACTCGATCTGGCTTGTCTTGTATTCATTCATAGTGCTACTTTTAAATTTTATAAAACCATACGTTTCTATAAATGGGAGATTTTCTGCAGTAAAATATAGCAGCAGAAAGATTGTGGTGGAAAATGTTTCACTCCACATCACTGAACAACAGTAATCCCTTTCATAGGATTACATGAACATTTGGGGGGGTGGATTCTGAAAGCAGAAAGAATTTTAAAACTGAATTAATTAATTTAATTTAATTTAATTTAATTAACTAGACATTATTGTATATGTGATGGTTCATAACCTAGGCAAACCCATTTGTATGCATAATTAAGGCTGAAATCCTAAGCACTCTTACCTGGAAACAAGCCTCACTCCATATAGTGGGACTTCATTTTGAATAAACATATCAAGGATTGATGGCACAGTAAAAACTCTCTACATTCTATTTAGGGTGCAATTTTACAAGTTCACCACTAGATGCAGCTAGTGCTGCAAAACTACATTTCAGTTTGTGGGGTGGAGGTGAGGGCTTTTCGGGAACATATTAGAATTCCTTCAACATTACATAAATACTATCACTTCATGCAATGCAATCAAGCCATGGATTTCTGTTCACAGTAGTAGAAGCTTTGCTCTCATCAGAGCTTAAACTCAGCTGTATCTAAGATTTTGCAGCCACTTAAGAGGTATTACATGAAACAGAAATACATACATCCCTAAATAAACCAACAACGTATTACACACGAGGTAGCTCATGCTTGCCTTTGGGACACTGAGCTGTTGCTGTTGGCATCTGTTTGTCTCGAGAGATAATGGAGTGTGCCTCTGGGGGTGAAGGCAAACTGCTATGTAAGCAGCATCGACGTGGCTTCCCTGGGGCACAAGCATGGAGGTCCTAGGCTGCCCAGATTATAAGATCCATCTCGGATGTTTAGAGCAAACAACAGCCAAGGGAGGCCCAATTTGGGCTGGGTTCCCAATGCCTGCTACTTATTTAAAACACACAAACAGTCATGCAGTTGCTAATTGCATGAATGAACTGTGTCCTGTCTAGTTTGGTCCTTATTCATACACTTATAGGTCCTACAGAATTAGTCAATTGACTCTAGCACGCCTAACACAGAGAAAAATCTCACAAGAACAAGGAAGGGATTAAACTGGAGATCAAGGATCCCATGTTAGACAAGGCAGGGATCCATGTAGCGATTCCAGCTCTGGATGAATTTATGATCAGTGCTCTAGATGAGACCATCGGCTGACCAGGGGAACAGACGACTGTTCAGTTCTGATTCAGTGTAGGCTAGTTTTTTTGTCCCCAACCCCACAGACTAACCATCACAGGTTCTGTATCATCTTTCTGTACCAGTTACAGAAAGCAGCTCCGAATTCCCACTTAAACATCGCCCAGGGAATCCTCCTCAGTTCTACCTTCGTGCATTAAGCTTAAAATTAACAGATGTGATGCAGCACAGCCCTCACTGCTCTTTAACTCACTTTTCTGAAGCTTTTGTTCCATCTGAATCTTCAGCCAGATACTAACACGCTGGCTCCAGTCTCCAGGGGCTTCTACTTCCCACAGTCGAGACTGTTCCTCTGGATGGGTCTCCAAGAATCTCTGACAAACTAAGCAGGAAAGTTGACTTGTTCAAGGTGAAACAAGTAGAAACTCAATGGAAACTATTACTAAGAATGCCTACTATCTTAACCTGCCCTCCCATAACAATTAATATTATTACATATTATTTATATAGCGCCAAGCACTGTGCTAGGCACTGTACTCATTAAAAGCAAATATATAGCAAACACATTTTGAAAAATGAGCAAGGTTCATTGCAGGACTTGAAACACATTAAATAAGGACTGAATACACCACCCATTATATATTGGCCTCTTAACTGCTACTGCATCCTAGCCAGCAGTGCAGTTCAGTAAGTTTCAATTCTGGACTTAAGAGTCTTAGTGGGGGCTCCTTAGATGGCAAACTATATGACTTCATTGACATATAGTAAGCTAGGGTTGCTGTGTTTGAACAGCCTCCTGTTTATTCAGAATGAAAAAAGAACCTTCCTGGATCAGACCAGAGTTCAGTATCCTGTTTGCACAGTGGCCAACCAGATGCTTATAGGAAGTCTGTCCCCGAGTTCTATTTTTATAAGACAGTGGAAAAAAACTTTTCTCTATCTACTACTCTTATCTCAAAATTGCACCTCAAAATTGCATTTAGAATTTTGTATCAAGCAAGTTAAGGAAATTCTATGGACTTGCACTGCTCTACAGATTGCATGAGACAAGGTGGGGAAATCTATCATTTTACATATGTAATGGACCATTACAGAACAACAATTTGAGTATTTTTATTTATATTTGAGCATTTGGAGCAGTCTGAAAGAATGTAAAGATCAGTCTGGGAATTCTGAAGTTTCTTGTGCAACAATTCGTTCTATAACAATGTTTGGAAACCAGTGAAGAGCCTTGTCAAAAAGAGCTTATTTATGTCTTCCGCTCAAACGGAGTTTTTCTTTACAGCAGTGTCTGGGGCCTTTCTTTTTTTTAATAAAAAAAATTAAGGGCTTGCCTCAGTAGATGCTGCACAGCTGTTTATAATGAGAAGTAACTCAATAGACTTGGCCTCACATCATACCATTTTCAATAAGGACAAGTTAAAATAGATTGTATTGGTTTGATGAAAGAATGCACTATTGAGATTAAAGCCTAGGAACCACCAATACCGCCTCATTTATGTACTTATTTCACACCTAAATGTATACTACAGACTTCTTGTCTTCCAACTTTTGCAGCCACACCCTGAAATGAACTGCTGATCTAAACCAAAATAATCCCTGGGGCCTAGCCCTCCCATAAAGTGACGTATCGTTTATGACATTAGATAACGCAAAACATGCTAGTTGTTTGTTGAAATCCTGACCGTACATTAATGTTTTCATAGCAGAGTGGATGCACATTCATGTGAGAGATTTCTGCCTGCAAAATAAAATCACTTAAAATATGCAAAATATTATAGATACACAGGCAGAAAGCCTCTTTATGCTTCCTACAAACCATCATGACCTTTTAAGCCAAACGTTTCTAAACCAAGTCATTTACCTTGGTACATGACAGCAGAAACAGGACAGCTGAGTCCCAGGGCAACTTCAGCTGCAAATGTCTGACAAAAATCATGCAGCATTTTCATACCAACTCCACCTCTTCTGAACTTTTTTCGGACAAACATTGTGTCCAAAACTGGGAGCATGTAGCACTGGCTGGAGTACCCATCACACAGGCTTCCTGGAAGCAGAAAACAACATTGCCTGTAATTAAACTGAATTCCAAACACAGCTCATGAATGAGTTTATTAAAATCACTATGAAGCTGTAGACAGAAAGCTGGATTTAAAACCATGCAGCTCACTGGGTGGACTAGTATAAACACCAAGAAACTGCCCTTTAGACTCCAGCTCAAAACACAGCTCTGGTTCCAGGCTGCAGCTCCTGTAATAGATGGGAAGGATCCTGAGTTGGAAAAGCCCCATCCCAGGTCTGGATTCTGTGACCTTGACCTGGCTCTGACATATGGCAAAAGAGCAGTATTTCCATATGAAATATATCACAGCAGCGTTCTCTCTCTCTGTGTGGTTTTTGAAAACCAATGTGTACATTATACACAGTATATTTCTTTCTTTTATACAACAGGCTGATTCTTCTCACTGTTACTACTTTTTGAAAAACGCTGCTCACACACAACACGGACTGCCAATCAGCTACTGGGCCATGTTCAAGATCTTGTTAACATATAAAACCCTGAAGAACTTGGGACCAGGTTACTTGAAAGACTGCCTGCCTCTCCCCATGCAGACCTGTAAGATCACTTAGTTCACCTGGGGAAACTCTTTATGTGGCACAGCACCCTACAGAGTATCATAGGGTGGTGACCCAGAAGCAGGAATTATCAGTTGTTGCCCCTGTACTGTGGAAGACCTTCCCCTCTGTCATATGAGAAGTAGCAACTGTCATTGGTTTTAGGTATCTCGTAAAAAAACATATCTTTTTGCCCAGGCTTTTGCTGACATTGCATCCTGTTCTGCATGTCTGAACCTTCTGAATTCCTGTTTTATTTGCTTTATGTTTACTGTTTCACTGGTTTTAGGCTGTGCTTCTGTTTTAGTGTTTAGTTTTTTCAAACTATACACCACTTAAGAGATTTCTGAAATATTAAGCAGTATAAAAATGCTTTAAAAAAAGGAATGAACATAGACCCTTTCAGGCCTGTTAACAGCTAAAATCAGACCCAAACAACATGTGACCCCTTCATGCCCATCAGAGCCACAACTCCCCTCCTGTTTTGCTGCAATCACACACACAGCCAATCACAAAACAAGTATTGCGAACAATGTTGGGCTTGGTGGGTGACATGTTCTGCAGGCCCAGCTAAACTGGGAGCTTGTGGTTTCAGAGAAGCAAGCTCCCATTTCTTCCCTTGATCTCGCAGGCAGGTTAACTGGCAACCATGTTATCCTTCAAGACCAGCCATGAATAGCATCATCTTCTCTTTTCTGTTCCATTTGTGAGGACAGCCCAGTTATTTGATTGTCAAAGAATCCTGCTGCATAAGGCTCCCTTAGGGTGGGACTCATTGCCCTCCAATTACTCATAAGATCAAGCATATGGGCACAGCTAATAAAAGCATTAGGCCCCTGCGTGAGCCAAGAAACCCAGCACATCCTGGACTGGCCGGCAGCCCGGCAGAGATGTCAGATTCTGGCAACATGAGCCCATTCATTTTGGGATGCTGACAAAGGTTTTGCTTCAAGATCTGCAATAGCCTTAAAAGGGGACTGTAGAATTGCTAGCAGGCTCACCAATCCTGTTGCCATCCCATAGAGTTTCTTACTATTTCACTTCTTAATTTGATAGAATCAGCTCAATTAAATAGTTGATCATCCTGCTTTATAATGGATAAGGAACCTCAGGCCAAGGATGTAATGTGGCCCCTCTGGGCCTCTCTGTTCAGCCCTTGGGACTCTTTCCACACTCCTCACTGGCCTTGCTTCACATTCTGTTGAGTGTTTTCTTCTGGCTAAAATGCACTCTTGCTTTTCTGGATGGAGATTGGAGGGCATGTGTGTAGAAAGGAGCCTACTATACAAAGGTTCTAGATGGAGTTACATTCCTTCTAAAGGAGTAGGGATGTAGCTTGATGTACTTCTGGATACAACTTTGTCATTGGAGACCCAAGTCACCTCAGTGGCTGGGAGCACCTTTTATCATCTGTCATAGTCACTAGCTACAACTGTATTTGGAAAGCAATAACTTAGACACCATCATCCATGCACTGGTACCCTTAAGACTTGATTACTGCAATGCACCCTGCGTGGGGCTGCCTTTGGCCCTGGTCCAGAAGCTCCAGCTAGTGCAGGATGCAGCAGCTAGACTGCTGAATGGGCAGACAGCCAAGAGCATGTGACACTTCTGTTAAAACATCTGCATTGGCCGCCCATATCCTACCAGTCAGGGTTAAAGGTTCTTGGGTTGATACAAACACTGAACAACTGGGGTACAAGATGCCCTAAGGCATGCCTGAGCCCTTACATCCCAACGCAATCACTCTGTACACATTTTAAAGACACCCCCCCTCACTAATGCTGGATGTGCAGCTGATATGCCCATTGGGCATATCAGAACGCATGGCCACTAAGCACATTCCTGCTCCCCAACACACAGTCACTGAATTGAAAGGAAGGGGAGAGGTGGTATGACGACTTCTCTTACTCTCTGGGTGAACACACTGAGTGTTATGGGCAAGGGAAATGACAAGCGGAGTCAACGGATGCCATCACAGAAGGCAGCCTTTGTGAAGTCTGCTTCTTCAGGGCCTTTAATCTGTTTGGTTAGGTCACGCATGCTAAATGACTAACCTGTGAGCCAGCAGAATGGTAAACAGCAATTACAAGGGCAGAGAAAAGAGACAGCCATTAACGCTCTCAAACATCCAAAAGCTCAGGAAAAGCCCAACCCCATCCTGCCCCACATCTGAAAGACTCAAACCAAACAAAATTGCACATTCCAGTTAGTTCCCTGATTAACAAGCTGGCTTGGCAGACACTTGTCCAGAGAGACCTTCTGCAGACAGAGCCCTTGTGTAACAGGAGAGAATGTTTCTGCTGAATGGTACCCAAAGTCAACCCATTGTGTGATTTGTGTACAGACACACACACTCGCCTACACAAAACCCAAAAGAGAGAGCAAAATCTCCAGCTTCAAATAAAACTAAGAAGGCATGGCTTGGTGTGTGTGTAGATACACACATACAAACAAAAACACATTGTATATTTGTTTAATTCTTAGTATATTTGAAGCTTTGTATCTAATGCAAAAATAAAAATGCATGCATTAGTAGAAAGAGACAGAAAGAAAAGACAACACTTGGAATCTGATGGAACCCCTATAGCCATCTAAACCAAGCGCCCTACCCTCTGCCAGCAGGGGAAACAAAAACCCAGAGAGAAGGTAAATGGAATGGAGTATCCTGAAAAGGGTATGGATGACTGACCAGCTGAAACCCTGCATAGCTGCCCATCAACTACGAGGTGTATGAATAAAACAATGTTAAAAATACATCATATACAATGTTCTATGACAAGGCTGCTGTTTCTTTATACACACACCTTGCATCAGCTCCTCTTGCTAATTAGTTGGGGGAAGCAGAAGTCAACATCCTCAAGCTCCTATTGCTATCCCAACAAAAGCACTCAAGAGAGATCTCTGTATCAAGAAACAATCTTTTAACAATTAGCTCACACAGTTAGCTAAGGAATGAATGGCTAGCCAGTAGCTGCACTATGAATTATAAAGAAAAGCCAAAGAACCACAACACATGTTTTTAAAACACAAAGTTTTTTTTTTAAAATGTAATATATCCAAGCCTTTAACAATTTTTGAAGACAGGCTACATTAAGATCAGCGGCAGGGATTGTGTGACTATAGCGATGTTGTTGGACTGCAACTCCCATCAGCTCCAGCTAATGGTAAGGGTGATGGGTGTTGGAGTCCTGCAAGGGCCACACATTCCCTATCTTAAAAGGGTTTAGATAACCCTATTTGTGGCTTATTAAGTCAATATATGTTTGAGCCTTTTGCCCGAGCAAACAGCCCACTTGCAATCTAACCCAGAAGTCTCCAATTAACAACTTCACCCAAACCTGGAAACTACAGTTACCAGGTTCAGAAAAACCAAGCATTTTCAAACATAGTTTGAAGTTGGTTTAAGATCCTGGCTTGTTACAATGCTGGTGGGCCACAGTTTCTCAGTTTGCATGAAGGGGAAAACCAGGAGTAATTGGAGACTTCTGGCTCTGGTTGTTGTGCATATTAACCTGAGATAGGATTCTCCAAACCAAGCCAACCATCTAAAATGGTGCCCTTCATTTTCCTCAGTATGCCTGCATGAATAAAACAAGTGTACCTTTCACTTTTACGGTGTAAAAGGCAGCTGCATCTCCACTCCTCCAAAATATTTTGGCACACTCTTTCTCAGAATGAGGCACAAAGAGCACATCGTGAGTCAAACTCCTCTCTAGCATTCCAAAAATAATGACATTAAGCACAAAGAGGACAATTCTTTCTTCAAATGTCTGGACCTTACAAAACAAATAGGGGCAGGGGAGGGAAGAAAATAAGAGAAAACGAAACATTCTGGTTTCCAGTAAAAGTGCTTTACATTTGTTGGTGTTGGTAATTCGTGTGATGTTAAAATATCTAAGGAGGTAAGGTTCAGCAGGATGACAAAAAGAACACAAATTTGCCCAAATATATAAGATTTGCACAGGAAATATTCCCAGATAACACATTGTGTAATAAATATGGTTGGAAAACAAGTAAGATTATGACAGAGGGAATCAGGAAAAAAACTGCTGGAAAAGGTGGTTAGGAAGAATTCTGAATTCTTCTTTTTATCTTTTTTTTTATAGTGCTTTTTTACTGGCTTCTATGCTATAACCACTGTTTTATGAAACCCTTTTATTGCCTTTTGGTTGTACTTTTGTATGCCACTTAGAGATTTTTAAATATTAAGCAATTTAAGTGCTTTTAAATAAATAAAACACAAAACAAACTAATTTGCTCTAAAGTTATCAGACATTTGCACATAATAGACTTACTGTATCAAATCTGTTGGGGAATATGTAAAATAAAGAGTTAGTCAGAGAGGTATGTCAAACAGCATTAAAATTAAGAGGAAAGCACAGGAAGAATTTTAGATGAGAGAAATCCCTTTAAACAAGAACTCCATAAAATAAATGCAATTTATGTTTAAATGGTCCAAGACAGAAGGCATTTGCAAATGGGTGTGTAAGTAACACACTGTGCCAAAGGTTAATAAGGCTGGCTCTTCGCAACAGATGGCCAATCAAGCAGCGCTAATGGTGCTGGGCTATTATTGAAAATGAAATAACTCCGTTATCTGATTGTCTCGCCTAGTACCTGGCCAAAGGAGGCAAAGTGGACAGAAATGGAAAAGGACAAACCAGCAGATAAATGGAAATGGGGCTGAGGAAGATTACTCATTTTTTTAATGCGTGGAACATGGGGGCATGGATGGCAATGGGGAAAGTTGAATTATCCATGGGAAAGCATTTAGAAAGATGCACCCTGAAAGGGCAGAAATGCCTACAGAGTTGTGTGTTTGCATGTATATATATGTATATACATATGCACACACCCTAATCTTCCTCCAAGGTCATAGCTGCTTCAGGCCAAAATACACATGATATGGAAGACCTGTGATCAGATCTCCCAATATCTCTTTCTTAGCCTCAAAATCAGCTGCAAGGATCCCCAATGTGGACTGGATGAATGGAGCTGTAGGTGGGAATGAGAAAAGGTGCACAGTGAGCTTAAACCTTTCTCTTGCGCCATTTAATGAGGAACTGCAGACCACTGCTCTATCTATGTGGCAAGTGGAAAAGATACGTAGTTTGGCTCATGCCTGTAGTTGCCATCCAGGCTCCATCCAGGCTTAGTTAAACAGCATCATGAGCCTTCAGAGACCATTCTCTAAGCTCTGGAAGAGGGTTGGCTTATTCTTTCCTCCATCTGCACTGTTGACTAACCCCCTGAAGCTGGCATTAGCTCTGCTAGGTACAAAAATACAGGCACAGCACTGTTACCCGAGGAAGACTGCTCCCCCAGCACAAGTGATGGGATTAAACTGCTCATGGGAATGGGGTCGAAATTTAACAGAAAGAAAAAGAGATTCCCACATGGCCATGGGCTTCTAGTCTCAGAACCAGTAGGATGTATCACTGGTTTCAAAGCATCTCTGACACTCGGTGCACTGTGCACACTGGCACTCAGGGAGTTCCTGCCCCAAGCGTGGAGCTGAAAAGAAGGTCAGGGGCTCACTTTCATAGTCACACTGTGCCTTGAGCTTGGTGTATTGTCAGGCAATATTCCATCCTGCCTCTCCTGGAATAGGGCGGTCAAAGCCAATGGCAACTACAAATTATAGCTAAATACCAAGTCTAGTCAAAACTTGTAGATGCCTGGCCCCAGCACTGAAGTTTTGGTGAGATATATATATACATATACTTTGAATTTGAATAAACCAAAGCCCTGTAACCAGTAAAGCGAGATGAGCACCGCAACCCCAGAGTCGTCCACGACTGGACCTAACGGTCAGGGGTCCCTTTACCTTTTATAACCACCTTCAAAGAATGTATGCGGACTAAAAGTATGGGGTGGCATGTGTGCCAGTTCTGTCCCCATGTCTGTCAGCTCCACCCCTAACCTCCCGCACTTAGTAGGAAGGTTGAGGGTGGAGTTGGCAGGGATGGCCACACTAGGGATGGGACTAGCATGCTAAGTCCCGCTACATTTTACGCGCTCCCATGTTCTCTGAATGCTTTAATAGGGTCTAATTAATCAGAAATGTGCTTATCAACAAACAATTCCATAAATGGTTGACAGTTCTAGCATCCAGGTACCACCAGCATGTGCTGAAAACTCAAAAATGTTATGCCTTCAGGAGAGTTTTCAGAGGCAAGAGTTTTGGTCTGTTCCTGCTACTACTCCACACCATTCCAAAATATTCCAATTTCTCTGAAAAGCTAGATATTAAGGAAATCAAGTCATGTATAGGTTAATGTTTTATACAACCCATTCCATGATGTATCAAGTGGGGGCACTAAGCATCACTACCCTATTAAAAAAAGTCAGCACACAATCAACTGAGACCATCTTGCTGACAGATATAAAGGTTTTTAAGTAAAGACCTACCTGTTTCAGCCCCTCTCGGGAATGATCAGCCGTTTTCATTACATCTTCAATAAGCCACCAGGAACTATGCAAATAAATTGCTAATACTAAAAAAGAATGAAATGAAGAGGTTTCATTGAAATGGTTGCCACCATGATACCAGGAGCTCATACAGGGTTTCAGCTGTGCTGTCTTCCTCTTGCTGTTGTCAGTTATTTCTATTATCAACTATCCATCAAACCACCCTTTGTATTGTAGGATCCCAGGGCAGTATACAGATGAAAGAATTCAAATCAATATAAATAACAAAAGGAAATCACAGCAGCAACTATAGAACCAATTCAGCAGCAGACATAGAATTAACCATACCTAGGTTGGCATCCCTCCCCCCAAATGCCACTGGAAATAGATGTGTTCCTGTTGACAATGGAAAATAATCACCAAGGAAGGCAAAAGAACCTCCAAAAGTATTTATCACCACAGGGAAGACCCTCTTTCAAGTCACTTTACAATGGGTCACACCAGTCATGCAGTATAGACATGAGCTTTTTTCTATTTATTTAAAACATTTTATAGCACTCTTCCATCAATAATCCAAGGGCAGCTCACAACAATAAAACACAATTTCAAGAAAATCAATGCATTGCAATACATCATAAGCCAATCAGCACGCAGACTGGGTATTTACAACCTACAATGCCAGGGTGACCAGGCAGGCCTTTTGCAAGCACCAGGCAAATGTCAATATTCTGTGTTTTTCCAAATTTTGAGATGAAGTTCTCATCCCAAAGCACATACATTTTTAAAAAATCATATTTTAGGATAAAAGACACTTAGAAATGAGTAAAATAGATTGCACATTTAAATACAATACATGTTTCAATGTAAAGTTTTGTTCAGATTTTTAAAAACACCCACCTTAACTCAGAAAGAGGCCAAATAAACTTATAGCTGAACACATGCAAAATTGTCATAGACCATCCATTGCTACTTAAAGGTCATCTCCAACACCTTGAAATGAGTACAGAAGACAACTGGGAAACAACGCAAGCAATTTTTTTTGTTCTTAACTGTCACTTCAATCAAAGAATACTTCCAGAAAGAAAAATACAGTTGTGTGCATCAATGGAAGATCTACATTACTGAGTGAGATAAAACACACCAGGGAACAGAAGCTATACAACATTTAATGGTGGAGGGCAGAATTTATGTACCAGTAAGTGAAATGGAAGAAGTGGTGCATTTCAAACCGCAAAAAGCTTTAACAGGAATGTCATCAATTGCCTATGTTAGCCCCGAGACTGTACAGATGTTCTAATGCACATATATAAGGCTGGTTTCTCTGCACTAGCTCCCAAGTGAGCTTGGAGGGTAAGTGCAATCAGTTAGTTAACCTATAATTTGAATAAATTATTAAAGCATGCACCAAAATGTGTTTACATGCAAGCTGTGAAAGAAAGGGAAAAGGGGAAGCTGCAGATGCATAATTACAGCTAGGCCCATTTCATTACATATTTCACACTCCCTTGCAGAGGGTTTTCATGTGTTTTCTTTATGAAGCATGAGCAGCCCACAAAAGGTTGTATCCAATTGTAGCTCTACATAACTCGTTCTGATAGCGCAAGGATATAGGCTTGCTCAACAGAACTTTATCCTCTCCACTCCCCGTGCATTGCCTAAATCTGTTCGAGGTTCTCCCCCAAGCCTCTGGAGCAGATTCAGAGAGGGCATGGGGTTTGCACAGGGGGTGGGCATGAAAATACCATTGCCCAAGCATTAATACTTGTACTAATAGAATGAGTGCACTGGGTACTGCTCCAGAACTCCATCTTCCCACACTAGCCAAGAAATAGGCAATTAGCAATGGTGAACAAGCACCAGACAAATGGGACAAAAGGAGTCCAATGTCAATGAGAGCTGTGTCGATTTAATAGCAAGCAGGGTTTGGCTCTGCCTAAAGAAACTCTATGCAAAATACATGGAACGACTTGACTTTTTTATGGCACATTTCCTGTGCTATTCAATAATTTAAAGGAACAGAGGGAAAGTAGTCCAGTAAAGCTGACATAGCAACTGTCACATCATATTGCTTGGATTACTTTGCCTGTACAGATCTCTTTGCGGAAGGAGAGGGAAAGGCTTCTCCATATCCCATATGAAGGTATATTCACCATTAATTTAAAGTGGTGGCTGGTACCCATTGGGACTGCTGTGGCAGAAGGCAAGGAGGCCAATGACAGGCAGAGTCGACTAGGTCTGGCTTTGTCTCCACCCTCCTTCTCCTGCTGCCTGTTGAGGAGGAGAAGGAAGACGATAGCCAATGTCATCCACTGGACTGGCTGTAAGAAGGCAGGCAGGTGGGAGCTGACTAAGGACACAGTGTGGTTGGTGGGGCAGTGCCCCACTCGCCCTAATGGACGAGCCTCCACTATTAATAAAGTATAATAATATAATAAACAGATTTTCCCTTAGTGCACTTATGTTCCCCTCTAGCCAACTTAAGTCCCTACTTAAGTCCCCTTAGCCCACTTCGGCCCCCTCAAGTTCCATTTAGCCCATTTTGAATGCAAATAGTCTTACAACACCTTTGTGACCCTCGTTATGGAGAAGGGCATATCAAAACCGACACAAAAAACACTGAGAAGAAAGAAGGAAGGGCCTCAAATGCTTTGGACCTGCTTGTGCATTGACAATAGGCAGGACTTTCACTCCATTGTTTTAGAAGACTGATGACAACTTTTTTTCATTTCAGCAAGCCTACCCAGACATATAATTTAGTTACTTATATTTGTTTTCAAAAAAATTATATGTGTTTTATATAATAATAATAATTTATTATTTATACCTCGCCCATCTGGCTGGGTTTCCCCAGCCACTCTGGGCGGCTTCCAACAAAACACAAAAATACAATAACCTATTAAACATTAAAAGCTTCCCTAAACAGGGCTGCCTTCAGATGTCTTCTAAAAGTTTGGTAGCTATTTTTCTCTTTGACATCTGGTGGGAGGGCATTCCACAGGGTGGGTGCCACTACCGAGAAGGCCCTCTGCCTGGTTCCCTGTAACTTGGCTTCTTGCAGCGAGGGAACCGCCAGAAGGCCCTCGGCGCTGGACCTCAGTGTCTGGGCAGAACGATGGAGGTGGAGATGCTCCTTCAGGTATACTGGACCTTGATAATTATTTTATGCCTATTTGTTTTTTAATAGGTTTTTTTTTTTTAAATTTTACCCAGGGCTTTTTTCCAGCTGGAACTCACAGGAACTCAGTTCTGGTGCCTTTGCCATTACAAGAGAGGCATTCATGATGGGTTCCAGCACTTCTTTTTCGAGAAAAATAGCACTGATCTTACCTGCCATTTTATTATGTACACTGCTTAGTGAGCTTTGGGGTTAAATGGTTTATAAATCTTTCTAAAGAAAGAAATAATAAAATTAATAAATACACATTCAGAATCTTAGAAAGGTCCAAAGTTGGGTATGTTGTGGCAAGATGTGGTGGGATGGTCTGATTTAGGGCAGGGGGAGCAGTTGTAAAGGACATGCATGACACATAGGTCATAAGACATCTAAGGGTCTAGAACACAGCTCAGGACATGGTTGACACGTCCTAGTCTAGTCACCACTCATGTCCAACAGGGGGACCATGGGGAGAAGACAGCATAGTGGGAGGCTCCCCAACAGGGCTTTATTTTTTCACAGACCCTAGGAGAGGCAGGAGGCCATAGTTTCCACTGGTGGAAGTCTTCCTAGCCTTTATTTTCCTATTGCAAACTTAACTGCAGTGCCTTCAAAAACTGAAGTGGAAAAGATAAACTTCTTACCTACTGCATGGACTGCAAACTTTTACACCTAGTTTTGTAATTCAGTGTGAAGGTATTATGGCACACAGTGTACCACAGAAGTACAAGGAGAACATTTTGAGTCCAAAACTCATTTATAAGTTTACTCTTCTCCATTACTACAGACTGATGTCAGGAAACAGTTTGTTCTTTTGTTCCCATTTATACCTTATCACAAACCATTACCATCCTGCAATCCTATTAAAGCAGGCTTAAGGGAGATCTCAATCACAAGGTGTCTAGAAACAGTGATAATAAAATATTTGGCGGAAGGCTGTAACTTTGGTTCTCAATGTGGCTCAGTTAGCAAATCTCAAATAATGGCAAATCAGTAGACAATTGAGAGAAACTGTGGAAGAGTTTAGTAATGAAGTAAGACCATGTTTTTAAATTGGGTCGTGGATTTAAATTCAAATATAGGCATAAAATAGGAAGATAAAACAGAGAGGGAAATGTTCTCCTGTGTTGGTTTGTGTGTGTTTTTGCAGAACACAAATATTTGCAGACAAAAAGTTCTTCAGAGCATTTGTAGTGGGAGGGAAGTTAAAAATGGTATACTGGTAATATTTAAGTAAGAATTCGTACAGCAATTCCACAAAGCTCATGAATATTTATGAGAGTGCATACGTTACAGACCCACTGCCAACACCCAAGTTTCAGTTTAAATAGGAAACACATTGTTAAAATGTATTTGCCACGTTTCAATATCTGAAAAATACTGAGAGATATTTGTTTCAGTGTTCATTTAAACAGTAGCATAAAGTAACGCTGCTTACCTGCCCACTGACATTGGACACTACTAACTTTTCTCCCAATTTCTCCATACTTTTGCATGAAGGTTCCAAATTCCTGGCAGCTCCAGGTAGGGCTGACAGAGACTCCTGCCTGAAACCACGGACAACCACTGCCAGTCATTGTAGACAATACTGACCTAGATGGTTCAATGGCCTGATTTCAGGATAAGGCATAAGAATAACTGTGTATTTTATTGTTGAAACCTGCCCAAGGACATTATGATAAAGGTTCGGTAAGAAATCAAATAAATGAATAAGGTTTTTCATGTATTTGTTAGCAATAGTAGTAGTTACATTTCTATTCCACTCTTCGTCCAAGAAGGTCAGAGCAGTTTACGTACAACTTTCACATGGCCTCCCATCCAGACCCTTTTCATGGCTAGACTGCCATGCTAGACTGCCATGCAGACTTCAGCAGCTGAATCATATCATATGCCTTCAGATCATTCTGTGAGCCATGCTGCAAACTGAAGGAATAGGGTAAGCCACTCACCTGTGTTCTTATCTTGTGGATCAATTAAAACCAGAAGCTTATGTTTGCTGTCTTCTTTATACAGAGGAAGGAAGTGCATCAATGGAGCCTCAAGTTTAACCTGTAATCAAAGCAGTTATTTGCATTCATAATCTGCAACAAAAAGTAGGACTGCAGTTGCTGTTTTTAATTAATAGCAAAAGTCCAACTGTATAAACTTGGGATCTGTCTATGGGAAATGGCATTGAGGTTCCAAAACTACACAAGCACATAATTGTTATAACAAACCAGGATCAATCCAGTTTCAAATTTTGGTTTGTTAACTGTGGTTTAGACATACCAGTTTCCTGTATTTTTACATAAAAGAGCCTGCAGTTTTCTTTCAAACCACAAACAGAAGCTTTAAACTTCCTTCCCTCATTCTGGAAAGATGGAGAAGCACATGAACACAAGCGTTGTCAAAGTAAATAACTGCTGGCCAGAAAACATTTGTTATTGGTAAACAAATATAGAAAGGTAAATAAATACTGTAGTAAAATAAACAAATAGAAAACAATGGTTTCCTGTCAGTTCTGAATCAAGCCTAAGTGTCTTATCGGCTTAGAACACCTTAGAACACTATAAAATTATTACCACTGCATAATAATAGTATCTATAAATGGATCATAGCATTTATAAAGTAATCAGTAAGATTAGGTTGCCCCACCCTGTAACACTCTGTGTCACTTTTTGTGGGGGAGGTAGAAATTCCTAATCATGTATGAAAGAAGTATCCTGTGATTTTAAGGTGGCTGGCCAACCAAATACAAGTTGGCATTCTGGGTGTTGGAACTGACCCCCCCCCCAAAAAAAACCCCACACCACACACGCCTCAAGTAATTATATGATCAATTCAGTTCCACTCTCTGAATAATCCAGAATAGACGTACCTACTCTCCTTTAGATAAAAGCCATTACCAATTTGTTTATTTCACTTTTTTTCCTCCAAAGAATGTATGAAAGTTTAAAACTGGCTTAAGCAAAGATACTTGAGTTTAATTAAAACCGAACAACACACAAATTCAAAACAGTGAGGGCAATACCCAGGCCCAAACTGGTGAGGTGGTAGAAATGAAGGGAAAGGGGATGTTTAATTACAAGCATCTCGTCTCATGCTTGGAGTGAACATCATCTCAGTGTAATCCTCTTCCACCATAACATTAAGCCAAATACCCAGTTTTCTTTGCCACTGAAATTGGGAACGTTTTGATTTTTCATCACGGAACTTGATTAGCAAACTGCCAAATCCAAGTGTTTGTTATAACTGGGATGGGGGAAAGGGCTGAAAGAAACAAAGGGAAGATGTTCCTGAGAGGTCTGTTTTCACTCCACCCCCCAAATGCAGCAGAAAATTAAAATAACATTTAGGTTCTGATTATAAACCACAGAAACCAGCATACTTATAAATCACAGCCAAGACTGCATCCTTAGCTCACCCTATTGTGTCTCGCTTTTGTAAGGATGCAGCATCACTTAGCGTGCTAAGCTCCTCAGTCCCCCTTCCCCCTCTCCCCAACTGAGCACCAGATGGGATGCTAACTCTGCATCCAGGCACGACAGGTTGAGTTAAGGACAGAACAACAGCCTGAACCCTTTTGTGTGTGTCTCGCTCTCCCTCCCTCCCACCCCGCCTTGTGTTTTATTTAGCTTTGGAAGCAGTTCCGTTCTTGAGACGCCAGAGGGCATTGAAAGAATGTTTTATTATGCCAGGCATCCTTTCCTCTCAGGCTACATAAAAACTCACCTTAGGTACACAGGTTTCTCCACTCACCCATGGAAATGACTACGAACCATGTTCCAAAACTGCATGAAGCCATGGTTTCAGTTGGCTTTTTTAGTTGCTCCAGCTCAATAAACTAATGCCTTTATGGAAGCCTCCCCCACCCACTTGTCTTGCACTGTGAAGCAGTGACACGGTGAAAGGATGCCAAAAGGATTGAGGGATGGGAGAAAGACTTAAACATCCCATTTCCTTCCAGCTGGGAACAGCCTGCATTGCAGACTTAATCTCTAAGCATTTTATCTTGTCTGCATCAACCCTTTTTGTTCAAACTTTCCATGACAACCCAATGCACATTAGAAAACGCAATTGTTAGAATAAAAACACCCTCTGGCACTGAAAGCAAATCAACTGTATCCAAGCAGTTGCAGATCATGCAATAACAACTTTCAATCTACAGTGTTAATGTCCTCCCAGATCAGGATTATGGGGAAATAAAATCTGCAGCCAGAATCCAATGAGGTACTTCAGTCACACACCCAAGCGTTTCTTTGCACGCAGTGGGATTGTTGACATTTTTAATTGAACAGTAGATACATTCATCCCCATGTCATAACAAATACTGGAAAGCCCCCTCAGTTTCATAAGAGGCTTCCTATACGGCATGGACAGGTCCTGCCTGAGTAGCAGAAATCAAAAGTACCCTGGGACACACCAATCAAGTCAGATGTAGCCGGATGAAACAGAAACCCATGACCTGAGCAATGCTGGCTCCAGGATTGAAAGGCCTACTCTTTGCAAAGTCCCTAAAAGTGGCCATTTCAATTTACCACAATTCCACAAACTGATGCTCTGTCAGGGGCATTTCGGGAAACTGAAATTGTTGTTGTTGTTATTGACCCGCCCTTCACCCTAAGGTCCCAGGGCGGGTTACAATATTAAAACACAATACTGAAAACAGTTTAAAACAACTGACAATCACAAAAATAAGCTGGGCCCTAAAAATATACACTACAGATATCAAAAGCTGGCATAAAGAGGTGTGTTTTCAGCATTCTCTGGAAGCTGTATAATGAAGGTGCCGGACGCACCTGTGTGGGGATGGAGTTCCACAGCTAAGGGGTCACCACAGAGAAGGCCCTCTCCTGGGCGACCACCATGCCAGCCTCTGAGGGTGGAGGAACTACCAAGGGGGCTCCTGCTTCCTTCTGCCAACCTCAGAACCTGAGGTGGTGAGTAGGGAAGAAGACAGCCTTTGAGGGATTTGGGTCCTGAGTTGTTCAAGGCTTAAAACACTAATGTGAGCACCTTGCATTGGGCCTGGAAACAAACAGGCAAGCAGTGCAACTGCAGGTAGGTCACTGGAATACCAAGGTGATATACGTGCTCCACAGCGATGGTGAGGGGACTCAGGAGTGAATGTGTCACCAGCTCGATCTCACCATTCCACAGGGAGAAAAGAGCATCAACAGGAGCACCAGCCATGTCTAGTGGAAAGATTCCATCATTCTCCGAGAGAGGAATGACCCAATGGATCCACCATCCATGCAGAAATGGGTAACTACATTCAGCCCAAAGCTCACCAGGGAATTGTCCGTGCTGTTGTTGCTCCCTGCTGCTGCCGCTTTGCAAAACCACAGCTGAGGCAGGGCAGCAGGGCAGGCTTTAGCTTGAATGAGCCATAGTAACATAAGAAGAGCCTTACAGGATCTGGTCAAAGGCTGATCTACTCCAGCATCCTGCTTTCACCAAATAGATCTTTAAAGGAGGCTCTTAAGCAGGACATCAATGCAACAGCACTGTCCCCAAATGCAATTCTCAGCAACTGGTCTCCAGGGGCCTACTGCCTCCCATGCATAGGTAGAGGATAGTCATTGTAGCTAGTAGCCTCTGTGGAAGGTGAATTGTGTGAGAAAAGTTAGTCAAGCATGAGAAAAAGGAATTGTTGCCAAGTCAGAATGCAACCTTGTAAGAAGCCGTGTGTCAAGAAGCTTATATTGCCCGCTCCTTCTTGCCAAATGTATCCTGGGACCTGTTTCAGCAGAAATTGCTTATTCAGCTGTACTGAATACTGTAAAAATACTCTTGATGGCAGCAACTATGGGCTTGTCCACACTTGTCCCATGCCTAGAAAGCACAGGTCTGAGCAGTTTTTCATTCACCCTGCTGCTTTCCCACTGAAAACCCACTCCTTACCACTGAATCAGAGCAAACGTCAAGCTGCAGAAAACCCAACAGATGTTTGCTTCATTTCAGCAGTAAAAAGCAATATTTCCCTGGAGGAAAGGAGTGGGGAAAGCAGAAATGTGGACGAGCCCTATGTTTTAGCATTTCTCTCCAGCCAGCTGCTGTACTCTGAAGAAATCAACTGACTCCTGTTCGGTGTAGTCTATTCCCACTACACCATTGATAAGCTTTATCCTCCATGAATACTCTTTCAAAGCCATCCAAGTTGGTGGCCGTAACTACAATTTGTGGGATAAGACTTGACAGGGTGCTGAAGCCCAAGCAACTGCTCCAGGAAACCAGTTGCTGAGGTGGGATTAAGTCAAGTAAGCTATTGTAGGCAAACCAATGGGCTCATGTTTCAAAGCCCTCTTTAAAAGGCAAGGAAAACAGGCATGGACAACACTAACACCTACAACTGGCAGGCAATTACACAACTCTGGATTGATCTGAACTGATTTATATATTGGAAAACTGGGCTTTTGTCCCTTCCTGATCAACAGGGTAAATAAATTCTATCCGCTTCATTTCAAGCTCAAGATTCTGCACTGAAGAAATACTTTACCATAACTCTAAATGGATATGGCCAATAATGGCCTTTGCCTGGCCTAGCAAGTAGTCTTTGCTTGTTTTTAATTTCAGCCCGTATGAATTTAAGTTATTAAGTTGCATTTTGCCCACTTCTGCTTTAGAGACTCTTTCACTCTCATCAAGAAACTAAAAAGTCATAGTTTGGCTTCAAACATGTAGTGATTTTTAACTCCATGGGACTAGCCAAGTCATCATTACAAAGAATTCTGGGCAAGGGTGATTTCATTTTGCTACTATCTAGAAAGAAGAAATAAACTACACTTACTTTCCCTCTTCCTGGAATAGATAAAAACTCAACAGCAGATGATGGCTCCTCTAAAATCTTTGTATAATATGAATGAGCTTCTTCTTCCAGAGCCTCGGGTTTTCCACCTTTAATATCCACTGGATAAAGATGATCTAGGTGAAAGGAGAATGTTAAATATTGGACTGTTTATGTGTACTGGTCAAATACAACATGAGTGTCAAACTGTGCTGTCAGGTATCATCATTGCCTTGTGAAGAAAATACAATGAAGTTCTTCACACTCTCCTTTATGTAATAATATGAATATTTTTAAGCAGTGCTGTGGTGGTGATTTACTATTAAATATGCTACTTCTCACTAGGATTGCAACACTTAATAAATTAAGAGGTTCAATTAATAGATTAAAAACTAAAATGAACTTTAACACAAGTACCGGTAGTTATAAAAATTTCAGATGCCATGTGCTATCCTAAAATATATTATTTCATTTTCTTACTCATGAATGGGGAACTGTGGCCACTGATAGACTCCATCTCCCATCATCCCTGACCATTCGCTATGCATGCTTGGCCTGGTGGGAGCTGGAGTCCAACAACACCTGGAGCAGGTGTGGGGAATGTCTGGTTCTCCAATTGTTGCTGAGCTACAACTCCAATCATCCCAGGGCAATGGCCACATTTGCTAAGGCCAACAGGAGCTGCAATTCAGCAACATCTGGAGGGCCACAGACTGACCACCCTTGTTCTAAGAGAATGTCTGCTATATACACACACATGCTTCATAAAATACGCATTTCACTCAGAGAGCTAAATAGGATTATTAATAATTATATTTAAAATAACAAAAGAAAGTATATTTTGCTACAGAATGGTTGTTTTTTTTAAAAAAAATACTGAATATTTTTGTTTAATTGAGTGACAGCCCTACTTCTCTCTAAACTCAAACTTTGACCACAATGGTGTACAACATTTTGTAGGATCAATTATTCTGTCTCACATAGAAGGGCCTAAAATGAGAATATATATGAGAGTATATATAATGAGAGTATATAAAGCGGCAACAAAACTACAGGAACAATTTTGCTCCTCCACAGTAGCCAGAACCACAAAGTAACTATAACATTTTCAAGGAAAGGTAGAAAAATGTATCTACCTAATTTCTTATGTTATAATAAAACCACAGCAATAACAACTAGCTCAAAATGGTCTCTTCTTAGATTTCTGCATAAGCAAAGAATTGAGAATTTCCAAATTGGCAAAACAAACCTGAGAGCTATTTCCTTCAAATGTGCTCCACTGACTAAAATCCCTTTGGTTTTCAAAGTTTTCAACCTTGCAACTGAGATACATTGCACATTAAATAATTTGTCCACTATTGTACATTCAAAGTCTTTGATTATGGACATTTTCTAAACAAAGTAAATGTTTTTGCAAGAAATGGAATATATATTTTATATCTATTTAACTAATTTAACAGATCTGTTAAAGATTAGTGGGGAAGTTGGGTGGAGGGGAGATTTAGGCAGTGAGAGCACAGGCAAGTGTTAAAGCCTCCCCCAACCCGCTGCCCCGAAACTGCTCTGTTCCCAACTGTTCTGAGTGAAAACTTTATCTAAGAGGGTTATTGGGTCACCTTTACACCCATTTTCCTGCCACTACAAAATGCCATTCAGCAGGATAGGCTTCAAAATTACTTCCTGGCCTTCTCAAGCTACCTTCTTAAGGCCTAATATTTCCTAGGAATATTAGCCAGAATGGTGGGTAAAATGTAAAGGACCCCTGTATAGTTAAAGCTATGGTTTTTCCATAGTGATGTATGGAAGTGAGAACTGGACCATAAAGAAGGCTGATCGCCGAAGAATTGATGCTTTTGAATTATGGTGCTGGAGGAGACTCTTGAGAGTCCCATGGACTGCAAGAAGATCAAACCTATCCATTCTGAAGGAAATCAGCCCTGAGTGCTCACTGAAAGGACAGATCCTGAAGCTGAGGCTCCAATACTTTGGCCACCTCATGAGAAGAGAAGACTCCCTGGAAGAGACCCTGATGTTGGGAAAGATTGAGGGCACAAGGAGAAGGGGACGGCAGAGGACAAGATGGTTGGACAGTGTTCTCGAAGCTACCAGCATGAGTTTGACCAAACTGCGGGAGGCAGTGGAAGACAGGAGTGCCTAGTGTGCTCTGGTCCATGGGGTCACGAAGAGTTGGACACGACTAAACGACTAAACAACAACAACAACAAAAGGACCCCTGACCGTTAAGACCTGTCGTGAATGACTCTGGGGTTGTGGCGCTCATCTCACTTTACTGGCCTAGGGAGCTGACGTTTGTCTGTAGACAGTTTTTCCGGGTCATGTGGCCAGCATGACTAAGCTGCTTCTGGCGAAACCAGAAGCGCACCGAAACGCCGTTTACCTTCCCACCAGAGCGGTACCTATTTATCTACTTGCACTTTGATGTGCTTTTGAACTGCTAGGTTGGCAGGAGCTGGTACCGAACAATGGGAGCTCACCCCGTCGCGGGGATTCAAACCGCTGACCTTCTGATCGGCAAGCCCTGGGCTCAGTGGTTTAGACCACAGCGCTACCCACATCCCATAGAATGGTGGGTAGCGAACCTCAAAATAAGACAGGCCATATTAACAACGTCTGTGTTTGAGACTGTGAGCGCAAGCATACTGGAGTATAGCATACTAGAGTAATCACAAACTGAGCAATACAACCCCGGTTAATTTCCACTGCAAAGCGTAAGTCAGCACTTTGTACTAAAGAAACCGTGGGGTGGGTGCGGGGATATAAGAGAGGTACACAGCCCCTCCTAGAAGTATGTCAAACAACCATATTAGGCAAAGGGGATCCACTCCACATTAGGAACAAAATGAGACATCATTATTATTTAATGCGCTAATAAGATATTTTTAAATAGAGGAATGCTTTGCAGGATTAATACCAATCTTATTTTTAAAGTCTTTATGCACAGATTTAAGTTCTGGGTATGTGTTCCATAAACAGCAAAATGTGTGGCATTCCATCTATGAAGCTGAAAAGCACCCTGTATTCTATCCCAGTAATGTCTGAATTATGGATACAGCATTTTGTTTGTCCCTCCTGTAAACATGCTGGCAACATAAATCTCTTAACCTTTCAAAATCTCTTAGCAAGTAGAGTATTCTTCATAGTGGTTCATTTGAACTTGTGTGATGATGGTCAATATATAGAAATACAAAAAGCACAGAAAATATCACAGGGCAAAATCTTCAGCTAAATATTCTTGCACCCAACATACAAGGCAGTATAGAATCATAGTATAGAATCACAGAATTGTAGAGTTGGTAGCGACCCTGAGGATCATCTAGTTCAACTCCCTGAAATGAAGGAATAGGCAGCTGTCCCATACAGGAATCGAACCTGCAACCTTGGCATTATCAGCAAGAATGTTATTCCTGTTCTGTTTAACCCAGCAGAAAATATAGTGTCATAAGTTTAATTTACTTTCAAATCTGGGTATTTAACTTTTCAGCAGGCGAGATAGCGCTGCATTTGCAGTTCAACTTCTTCAGCATGTCTGTTTCTCAAAATGTAAGATGAGATACAGACACGTGCCACTCTTCTTTCTAAAATATTTTGAACTGCAAAAGCAGATCTCATAGATAATTCTGTTTCCATAAGCTCAAAGTGTTTTTATACATGACAAAACAACTCTTGCTGTTGTCTCACAGAGTCATGAGAGAGAAGTAAAAAAATAAATAAAAAATCCAAAAGTTGGGGGTGGGATAAAATTTGCCAATTTCCTTTTTCTACTTAGATACTGTTTTCTGCAACTGCCTGGGTTATGGAGTGTCTCTTTCAACAGCTCTGTAACTAGAGATTCCAAAATTCCAAGGAGAACTTTGTAGCCAATTTAAATTGCTGGATTACATTTAAAACAGCTATTCATCCACAGCTACGTGTTAAGAGAATATTGAGCCAGAAAAGCTACAATAAACCCGTTTGAATCTATTTAAAACAGAACAAACTTATACGACGGTCACCAACAAAGGGGGGAAATGAGAGTAATAAAATATGAGGGGTTCTCTGCAACCGCAGAAAAGATACGGTGCAACCATCCAGAGAGTATATTTAGAAGAAGAGGCCTCTTGCATTTGAGAGATTCCAGACATTCTAGCCGTTGCATTTCTGCAGAGCTGAGAGGGACTGCCATCTTAAATAACCCAAGCTGGTAAACAAGGTCATGACATCACATAGGCTGATTCTACAGCAACAATGTCAACAAAGGTCTCAAACCAGCAGGTTGCAGCCTCAGGTCTTTTATATGTGATAATTAACTACATTCACACCAAAAGTAAAATATTTCTGTTGAATCTAAAGGAAATAACATACATAGTTTATGTCCCTGTCTAGGAGTCTTCTGTTAATCATGAAAAGACCAGTTTCAGAAAGGAAGAGAGAAAGTGCTCCATATCTAAGGCACCCAAAAATGTGTCCTTTCTTCAATTAAAATTAACACAGAAATCTTAAAAGCAATCAGCCAATTTCCTTTTTCAGATGACTTATTTCTGGACTTGTTTAACTCATTTTAACAACTGCAAACTTAGGCATAAATAATGCTTTTAGGTACAGGAAATCACATCTTCATGACGGAGGTTGGAAGAAGATTCCTAAGTTTTTTTTAATATCCTTTATTCTACAATATTTTACAATACTTTCCACCTTCCAGTACAAAAGGCCATTTTGTACTTACTGTATCTATCTACCTGCTGAGCGTCCTAAGCATCTGCCACAGATCTGCCTAAATTTGGACAATAAAATTGGTTATCTAGAAAAAAATTCACTGCCCTAAATTAATTGAGAACTGATATAGCATGCTTGACTTATATTTAGGAAACAAAACTAAGGCTGTAATTCTATCCTTGCTTATCTGTAAGTAAGCACCACCAAACTCAATTGAACTTACTTCTGAATAGACATGCATAGGGTTACACTGTTTAAAAGGTATCCCATTTTAATTTGATTAAACTGAATGACTGAATAACAACTCAACAGCATATATTTCACTTGCATTAGATTTTAAAGGAGGAAATGATGGCTCAGAAAATTGTTGGAGGGGATGCGCAGTCAAAGGTACATATTTCCATATGTGGTGGTGTTGTGACACCATCAAACCCTTCTGGAATGCTGTCTTCAAATAAATAAGCTTGATATACAACAAAACAATTGAAATGTCCCCTGCAATAGCACCACTTGGGCTTACGATCCTGTCTGCTCGTGATTATCCTAAAGATGACCTCTTTAGCCTTTCTATTGACTGCTGCTTGTATGGAGATAGCCAGATGTTGGAAAACCAGTGATGGGCTGAGCAATGATTCTTGGTATAACAGACTATGCCAGGTGAAAACAGCAAAGGGCAAATGCTATCCATATTCCTTTTATAGCATGTGGCAACTGTTTATTGAATACATACATAGTTCAGACTGTGGCAGGAATCCACCCAGCACTCATGGGAAAATGTGGTGTGATCTCTTAGAGTTATCGAATGAAACTTTAACACATAGCATGATAAAAAGTCTGTAATTTTATCAGGACAAGTTACTTGTTTACTGTTGTAACAATTGTTTTCTCAATATTTATCTTCTGTACCATGAAAATAAATAAAAACGTATTTTTTAAAAGAAAGGAAAAAAGAAAATTGTTGGCATAAAAATGCTTAGCATGTCATAAAAAGTTTGCAGATAAACACATTTGCTTTCCAAAGATAGTCACCTGGGGGGGGGGGGAACTATCACAACTTTGATTTTAGATTCGACTTGTATTCAAACTGCCAATCAAACTGCAAGGAATTTTGTGAAATAGGACACATCCTAGAGTTAATTACAGTGGCCTCTAAACTCACTTTGCTTGAGATTTAAGATGGATGGAAATGGCATATGTTGACATGATTGCTTAATCACTGCATCATGTAAATCCCACTATAAAACCACAGTTCTGATTAACTGTAGAATAGTTATTTACTGTCTTGAACTAAAATTATGGTCATTCAAACCCACAGGCCTAGATCACCTCATTACTGATTCAGCACGGCCTGAAGCCAGCAGGAAATATTATTCCATAACCAAAAGAATTTTGCCTCTACAGTACAACAGGAAAAACACAATGCTTTTATGTAAAATCCTGCAAGTTCAATAAAAAGGCCATCAAGCTGCCATATATGTATTTTAACCAATCTTCTGTTCCAAACCTCTGCAAGCAAGCCAGATCTCTTTCAAGAACTGACCATAGGTTATTGCACAAACTTAAGTTTATTTGCTTAAAGCTGTTCTTAGTGGAATTTCAAGTTGTAGAAGCTTCCAACTCTTCAAATGAAAAGGCCTTTAAGAAAACCTTCAAATTCTCCTAGTGTAGTGGCAGATGTGGGAAACAAAGAGGGCAACACATCCTTATGATAGGTAAACTGGTAAGACTACAACCCATCAAACTATATAGTGACAGGTGCCCTGCCCCCTTTTCACTGTTAAATCCTGCCCCCTTTGGGCAATGACCCAAAAGAGAGATTTTGGAAAGAATCCCAAAGCAATCAAAAAAGAGGCAAGATTTGCAGTGAAAAGGGGACACCTGCCACTTTTTAGTATGATGGATGGTACTCCTACTAATCTTCTGCCAGTTACCCACTTATGACTCACATGGCATTTTAAAGGATTTATTTGTAATAAGAATCCCATGTTCCTTGTGTTGTCATTGAGAGATGAGGTTCCAGCCACTCTAAACTCCCTCCTGACCTTCATAACCTTCAGTTACTATATCAACCTACAGCTGACATCAGTGCTGTTAAAGTGATGAATAATCAAATTATTTCCACACTGGGTACATCAATGATATAATTACCCACTTTCAAATAGAGATCATGCCTGTCCCCGAGTAAAGCCTTTACTGGTTCAATCAAGCATTTTTAGGAAGGCTGAAGGAGTTAATGTGGGTTTGCAGAAGTATAAAAAAAGAATGCTAACTATTGAGCCTGAAGTGGAGAACTGAGTGGAAGGGGGAATGAAATGCAGTCTTACATAGTATGCTAAGACTGACTGGCTGGAATAGTGGATTTTTCAATATTTTGTTGCAGATCCCACTTGTCACATATTACAAAGTATTCTCAAAGAGACTCCTCTAATAAAGAACCAATGAAGGAGACTCCTGAACTTTTTAGCAAATTATTGGCCCATGAGATTTTGTTGTTGTTGAGATTTGCTGTTAGGAAATATAGCATTTCATGCAAATTATTATTCATCTTCTGCAAAAAATATGGTGACAGACAGATGTTTTCTGGAGTTTAAAGTTAACCTGGAATTTATCCAGCATTGTAGATTTTACTAGTATTTGAATATTTAAAATCCCTTACTTCCAATTCGAACAGTTTTTTGTAGCTATATTATGTTTAAAAACTACACACCTATATCACACAATGAAAAAAAATCAATAATAATAATAATAAATTTATTATTTATACCCCAACCACTCTATTCTATGTGGTAGGAGAATGTTGTATCACATAGAAGAAAATATCTGGAATGACAAGTTTTATAAATCTGCTTGCTTGCTAAAGAATTACAAATCTGATGTAATACTAATGTGGCAAGTTTTTAAAAAACTGGAATTAAAAACAAAAAATGAGATTATATTATGAAGCACCTTGTTTTTGTTGGTTGAAGGAATGGATGACAATGGAGAATTCACATATTTTAGACTTAGAAAGTCATAATAATATTTTAGGTTGGCACGCTTATTTATGGTATCAAAAGGTGAAAGTACATAAAGGATTTACAAATCATACAATTAGAAAAAAATGGTATAGAGTATGTGATAAATACAAAAATTTATTAGAGGCAAAAACACCACTTTGGCTCTCACTGTTGGAAGCTACAGTGGTAAAGAAAAATAATATGATAGAAGGGTGGACAACTTATAGAGATTTATTAAAACAAGGGAGGAGAGCATCAATTGAAATAATTTAAGGAATTATCAGGAAAATTAACAACATGGATACAATACCATCATTTGAACTAAGTATTTAAGAAAGATAGGATACGAGGGTTTGGGGAACAAATATCACAACTGGAGAGAGATCTGCTGGAATGTAATGAAAAAGTGTTATCTAAAATTTATAAGATATTATTGGATGGGAGACAAAGGATGAGCAACTAAAATCCTCAATGATACATTGGGCAATAGATATTGGTCATAATATAGATATGGAAGGATGGGAATGATTGTGGAATATGGATATAAAACTTACAACATGCTATGGTTTAAGAGAAAATTATTTGAAAATGTCACATCGATAGTACCTACTTAACACCGAGGAAATTGACAAAAATGTATAAAATGTATAAATCAAAATCAAATAAGTATTGGAAATGTAAAGAAAAAGAAGGTTCTTTTTATCATATATGGTGGTCTTGTAGTAAGGTTAAAGCTTGCTGAGAAATGATATATTTAATGAATTGAAAAAGATGTTTAAAATAACATTTTTTTAAAAACAAAAAAAAATCCCTTCCAGTAGCACCTTAAAGACCAACTAAGTTAGTTCTTGGTATGAGCTTTCGTGTGCATGCACACTTCTTCAGATTTTTTTAACAAACAAACAGAAGCTTTCATTTGGGGAATTATAGGGTTGGAACGATCCAAACTGTATAGAAATTTATTCATTTATGTGACTACAGCAGCAAGAATGTTAGTTGCCCAAAAATGGAAAGAAGAAGTCCTAGCGAAAGAATATACAAAAACTTATGGAATATGCAGAAATGGCAAAACCTACTGGAAAAATAAGAAATCAAGATAACAAACTTTTTATAAAAGAATGGAAATGGTTTATTGAATATTTACAAATAAACTGTAAACATATAAAGACCATTGGCAGGATTATTGTAACAACCTCCAGTTTTATAAGGTAGATGAATAATTGAGTAAATTAAGTTAATTTGGAATATGCAGAAAATATAAAAAAATAAATTTAAGGAACTGCAGAAAGAGGGGGAAGAATGTCAAATTTTGAAATGTTAGAATGATTGTAAAATTATTGAAATGTATAAAACTGAAAATGATAAATATTAATATAAATTAAAAATAAAAATATAAAACTGCATACAACTAGAGAAGGCATTCAAGCTGCAGCAATATCATAGGAAAAATTCCTCGAATCTTTGCTTTCCAAAGCTGAAGTAGGAATATGAAGCAGAGCCATCATTATTTTCATCAAAGAGAGGAAGAAGGTCTGAACAGTCACACCTGATTTGAAATAAATCTGATTTATTTATTACAGATGGGAAAATAAGGCTGAAAGAATGCGGTCCTGAATATCATTTGGCAAAAGGGCGGCTCACAAATGAAAGAAAGAAAGAAAGAAAAGAAAAATATACTACCAACAATTCTAACAAATAGACCAACTGAGGTTTATGGTGGTATAGTTTTATGCAACCAACTTTAATTCTGAGGCATCAATCAGAGACAAGTAAATCAATTTTAATGATAAAGCAGAGACATAAAGGTTTCAGTTATGGGGGTTTGACATATCTCCAAAATATGACTGTATAGAAAACTGGAGGTGGAAGAAAAAAGAATATGTTACTGGTATGCGTAAAAAAAAGAAAAGAAAAGGTGTGGGATTAGCAGCTTAATTTCAAAGCAGAAATTTGACTTGGACTTTGCATAAACAATGCTATACCTTTAAGCGTTCTGACTGACAGTCAGGGTTGAAAAACAACCATTCAGTCTGAAAGCAGAGCCTATTAAAAAGCATGATGTTTCTAAACAGCATCTGTTATGTACTAATAAGCATTATTTAAAGGACACAGACCTTTAATTGCTTCCAAACATGCACTTATTCAAAATTGCCACAAGGCAATCTTTACCAAAAGCATCACATGAGCCCACAGGAATCCCAACAATACAATACAAAACGTTTTTTAGTTTTAAATTGACTTGAAGTCTCAGAGTGCAACAAATGTATAGAGAGGCACTTTTTGCGAATTGTATGAAAATGTTTGTGAAGCTTCACAAGAATGAATTGCAAATAAGAATTACATCAGAGCTATTTGCCATCTGTTGTCAGCAATGCTGTCTTGCTAAAACCGGTCACCAGACTGCAGTTTTGTAAGTTTAAAAGGCAACCTTTTAAATGTGTAACTAAGCAGAAGGTTGTGTGTGTGCTTGACCTAAAACCTGGAAGTCACTTGGCAAATTCATCACAAAGCATGATAAGGATTTTTCACATGCTTTTTTATTAAGAATACATAATGTTGCTCATGTACTATAAAAGCACAGTGGCAATGTTTTAAAATAGATTGTGTTCATGAAGTTTTTTTCATACAAATTCTACAAAACTAGAAGATCAAAATACCCTCAATTATATCTGAATTACATTTGAAACTGTACATTGTGGATGCTGAAAATGAGTAGGACTAATCTCAATCTAGGTCTAAATATTTAGGATGGCATTCAACTAGGTTTCACTCAACATACTGTAATGCATAGACCTAACTTACTCATGTTAATTTATTTTAATGTCTCCTCTGAGTAATACTTAGTTGAATACCACCCTTACAATTCACTTACTGCACAGTTTTGGGATAAACCAAATCCCATGGGATGTCAAGGAAGGCAAGGGAAATTTATGTGGATGCAAAGGTCACTTCTCATGTCATATTCCTTAAGCACAAATATGTTGTTGTTGTTGTTGTTTAGTCGTGTCCGACTCTTCGTGACTCCATGGAGCATGGCCATGATCTTAGTTTTTTTTATGTTGAGCTTCAGACCATATTTTGCGCTCTCCTCTTTCACCCACATTAAAAGGTTCTTTAATTCCTCCTCACTTTCTGCCATCAAGGTTGTGTCATCTGCATATCTGAGGTTGTTGATATTTCTTCCGGCAATCTTAATTCCGGCTTGGGATTCAGCCAGTCCACCCTTTCGCATGATGAATTCAGCATATAAATTAAATAAGCAGGGAGACACTATACAGCCTTGCCGTACTCCTTTCCCAATTTTGAACCAATCAGTTGTTCCATATCCAGTTCTAACTGTAGCTTCTTGTCTCACATAGAGATTTCCCAGGAGACAGATGAGGTGATCAGGCACTCCCATTTCTTTAAGAACTTGCCATAGTTTACTGTGGTTGACACAGTCAAATGCTTTTGCGTAATCAATGAAGGAGAAGTAGATGTTTTTCTGGAACTCTCTAGCTTTCTCGATAATCCAGCGCATGTTTGCAATTTGGTCTCTGGTTCCTCTGCCCCATCAAAATCCAGCTTGCACTTCTGGGAGTTCTCTGGCCATATACTGCTTAAGCCTGCCTTGTAGAATTTTAAGCATAACCTTGTAAGCGTGTGAGATGAGCGCAATTGTGCAGTAGTTGGAGCATTCTTTGGCACCGCCCTTCTTCGGGATTGGGATGTAGACTGATCTTCTCTAATCTTCTGGCCACTGCTGAGTTTTCCAAACTTGCTGGCATATTGAGTGTAGCACCTTTACAGCACTATCTTTTAAAATTTTAAATAGTTCAGCAGGAATATCATCACTTCCACTGGCCTTGTTATTAGCAGTGCTTTCTAAGGTCCATTTGACTTCATTATCCAGGATGTCTGGCTCAAGGTGAGCAACCACATTACCTGGGGTGTACGAGACCTCCATATATTTCTGGTATAATTCCTCTGTGTATTCTTGCCACCTCTTCTTAATGTCTTCTGCTTCTGTTAGGTCCTTTCCACTTTTGTCCTTTATTATGGTAATCTTGTACGAAATGTTCCTTTCATATCTCAAATTTTCTTGAACAGATCTCCGGTTTTTCCCATTCTGTTGTTTTCCTCTGTTTGTTTGCATTGCTTGTTTAAGAAGGCCCTCTTGTCTCTCCTTGCTATTTTTTGGAAATCTGCATTCAATTTCCTGTATCTTTCACTATCTCCCTGGCATTTTGCTTGCCTTCTCCCCCCTGCTATTTGTAAGGCCTCATTGGACAGCCACTTTGCTTTCTTGCATTTCCTTTTCATTGGGATGGTTTTCGTTGCTGCCTCCTGTATAATATTACAGCCTCCATCCATAGTTCTTCAGGCACTCTGTCCACCAAATCTAAATCCTTAAACCTGTTACTCACTTCCACTCTGTATTCATAAGGGATTTGATTTAGATTGTGTCTTACTGGCCCAGTGGTTTTTCCTACTTTCTTCAGTTTTGCTATAAGAAGCTGGTGATCTGAGCCACAGTCAGCTCCAGGTCTTGTTTTTGCTGACTTAGAGCTTCTCCATCTTTGGCTGCAGAGAATATAATCAATCTGATTTCAATGCTGCCCATCTGGTGATGTCCATCTGTAGAGTCGTCTTTTGTGTTGTTGGAAAAGAGTATTTGTGATAACCAGCTTGTTCTCTTGACAGAACTCTATTAGCCTTTGCTCAGCTTTGTTTTGAACTCCAAGGCCAAACTTGCCAGTTGTTCCTTTTATCTCTCGACTCCGTACTTTAGCATTCCAGTCCCCTATAATGAGAAGAACATCCTTCTTTGGTGTGACTTCTATAAGGTGTTGTAAGTCTTCAGAGAATTGGTCAATTTCAGTTTCTTCAGCACCGGTAGTTGGTGCATAAACTTGGGTTACTGTGATGTTAAAAGGTCTGCCTTGGATTCATATCGAAATTATTCTGTCATTTTTGAGATTGTATCCCAGTACAGCTTTTGCCAAATTGAATTTGCCCATTCCCATCCATTTTAGTTCACTGATGCTCAGGATGTCAATATTTATTCTTGCCATCTAATTTTTGACCACATCCAGCTTACCAAGGTTCATGGTTCTTACACTCCAGGTTCCTATGCAATATTATTCTTTACAGCATTGGACTTTCCTTTTGCTTCCAGGCATATCTGCAACTGAGCTACCTTTCGGCTTTGGCCCAGCCACTTCATCAGCTCTGAATCTACAGTGGTACCCCGCAAGACGAACGCCTCGCAAGACGGAAAACCCGCTAGACGAAAGGGTTTTCCGTTTTGGAGGCGCTTCGCAAAACGAATTTCCCTATGGGCTTGCTTCGCAAGACGAAAGCCCATAGGGAAATCTCCGGGACAGCGGGGAAGCGCAGCGCGTCTTCCCCACTGTCCTCGGACCTCCTCCGAAGCCTGGCTGGGGGGGGGGGGGATAAAGGGGAAAAAAATTATTCCCCCACCGCCAGGCGTGGGGCTGGGGCGGGGGAAGCCCGAGCTTCCCCCTCCCCCAGAACGGGACCCAGAGCCATGCCGAAGCTGCGCGCAGCTTTGGCATCGCTCTGGGAGCTTGCGGGGCTGGGGGAGGAGGAAGCCCTCCGCCAGCCTCCAAACCATGTCGGGAGACAGCGGGATGGCGCGCTGCGCCTCTCCCGCTGTCCCCCGAGTTTGCGGGGCTGGCGATGGGGAGGAGCAGGCTTCTCCCCCCGCCAGCCTTCCAGCCAAGTCGGGGGGCAGCGGCAAGGGCGTGCTGCGCCTCTCCCGCTGTCCCCCGAGTTTGCGGGGCTGGCGACGGGGAGGAGCAGGCTTCTCCCCCCGCCAGCCTTCCAGCCAAGTAGGGGGGCAGCGGGAAGGGCGCGCTGCGTTTCTCCGCTGTCCCGGACGGCTTTCAAAAGCCTGCCTTCAAAAGCCGTCCGGGACAGCGGAGAAACGCGCTGCCTTTCTCCGCTCTCCCGGGAAGGCAGGCAGGGGGGAGCAAAGGCTTTCGCCCCCGCCCGCCTTCAGAAGAGGTCAAGGACCTCTTCTGAAGGCGGGAGGGGGGCGAAAGTCCTTGCTCCCCCCTGCCTGCCTTCAAAAGCCATCCGGGAGAGCGGAGAAACGCGCTGCCTTTCTCCGCTCTCCCGGGAAGGCAGGCAGGGGGGAGCAAAGACTTTCGTCCCCGCCCACCTTCAGAAGAGGTCCAGGACCTCTTCTGAAGGCGGGCAGGGGGCGAAAATCTTTGTCCCCCCTGCCTGCCTTCCCAGGGGCTTTTAAATCGCCCCGGACAGCGGAGAAGTCCTCCGCTGTCCCGGGCGATTTTAAAATGCCGCCCGCCAGCATTTTAAGATTGCCCCGGACAGCGGAGAAGTCCTCCGCTGTCCCGGGGTTTTTTAAAATGCTGGGGGTGGGAAGAAAAGCCCTTGTCCCCCCCCCAGCCTTCAGAAGAGGTCGGGGGACAGACTGTCCCCGGACCTGGTCTGAAGGCGGTTTCCCTAGGAACGCATTAATTGATTTTCAATGCATTCCTATGGGAAACCGTGCATCGCACGAAAAACTCGCAAGACGAAGAGACTTGCGGAACGAATTAATTTCGTCTTGCGAGGCACCACTGTACTTGTACTTGTCCTCCGCTCTTCCTCAGTAGCATGTTGGACGCCTTCCAACCTGAGGGGCTCATCTTCCAGCGTCATAACTTTTATATTCCTGTTGTCTTTGTCCATGGAGCTTTCTTGGCTGGGATACTGGAGTGGCTTGCCGGTTCCTGCTCCAGGTGGATAACGTTTGGTCAAAACTCTTCACTATGACCTGTCCATCTTGGGTGGCACTGCACGGCATAGCTCATAGCTTCTCTGAGTTATTCAAGCCCCTTCGCCACAACAAGGTAGTGATCCATGAAGGAGACAAATATATTAACATAAATAATAACATGTGTACCCTTATGGGCAGGTTGAAGGGTACATGACTATTCAGTGAACCCAAGAGAGATGAGGAAATGAGAAATAAGATGGCAGTACAGGTTAGGGTAGAGAGAAAGGCAATCGCACATAAAGGTCCCAGGAAGACAGAAATAAGCAAAAGAAAAGTCAAACAGAAGCCAAGAAATTAAAAGTAGGACCCATGTTAAAGTAGTTAACTGGTAGATTCTACTGGCCAGTTGCCAATCTCCCCTTCTTGGGCAGGGTTCTTAAGCTGGTAGTCACAGACCAGATCCAGACACTTTTGGGGGAAACTGATTTTCTAGATCCATTTCAATTTGGCCCAGTTTTGGCACAGAAACTGTTTTGCTCACCCTGCATGGTTACCTTTGTTGGGAGAGAAACAGCGGAAATGTGTCCCCGTTAATTCTCCTCAACCTCTCAGCAGTTTCACAAACCACCAACCATAGTATCCTTCTGGAGCCCTTCTGGAGCAGCTGTCCAAGTTAGGTGTGGGTAGCACAGCTTTGGAGTGGTTCTGGTCCTACTTGGATGGTCACTTCCAGAGGGTGATGCTTGGGGAGTGCTCTTTGGCCCCATGGAGCCTTCAATGTGGGGTTACTCAGCATTATATTTTATCCCCTATGCCAGTGGTTGTCAACCAGTGTGCTGTGGCACCCTGGGGTGACTGGAGGAACGTTCAGGGGAGCCCTGGGTGCTGTCATTTCATTAACTTGCAGCCCCCTCCAAAAACACCACACCAAAAATCCTCCCCAGCTTCTGTAATTAAGAGTTCCTTAGTTTTACAGAAAGGGCTTGAGAAATGCAAGAAAACAGCAAAGTAGCTTGATGGGGTGTCTGCCTGGATGTGTGTGTGTTCTTAAAAATAACCCTGAAAGTGGGGGGTGTCTTTCATGTTTCTCTCTCCTTCTACCCCCAACATCCCTCCCCTCTTCTCTACCTCTTTCTACAGTTTAAAACAAATTGCAATCACAAAAAATAAGGCAGGATACCTCAGTCAGTAGACCATGAGACTCTTATAATCTCAGGGTTGTAGGTTTAAGCCCCACTTTGGGCAAAAGATTCATGCACTGCAGGTGGTTAGATAAATGGCCCTCCCCTCATGGTCCCTTACAACTACAATTCTGTGATTGTACGATATACACCTCAAGTGTCAAAAGCCAGGGTAAGGAGGTCATCAGCATTCACCGAAAGTGGTATAGGTGCCAGGCATCTGTGGGGAGAGTTCCACAGTTTAGGGGCTGCCACAGAGAATGTCCTGTTCCAGACAATCACCAACTGAGACTCTGAGGGCAGAGTAACTACCAAGAGGGCACCCCCTGCTGATCTTAGCACCCAAGAGGCTCTGTCGGAGAGAGTCTTTCAAATATTTGGGGTCTAAGTTGGGTGTTAAGCTGCAGTGTGAGCACTTTCAGTTGGGCCAAGAAATGACTGGCAACCAGAGTACACAATGTGGCTGTTAACTGAGCATTCAGTCCAATTTGTTTGCAGGGAAGTTATATGAAGCAACTGTTATCTCACTCTTTCCAGTGCATTTCCCCCCATCACCTTCCTTGCCCCACAAAGTCCAGGAAGGATACCCAATTCACTTTGGTTGCAAAACCTGAATTTGTGGTTAGAGAACTGAATCCCATCCACAAAATGCAGTTTGGAAGTAGCCCGAATGCTAATGGGTCAAAACTTAAAATAGGATCCAGTGATCTATGAAGGACATTTTGTATCTATGGGGTCAAAAACTACAGGAAGGAGGATCTAGAAGATTCCTACTATAATAGGAGAACATCCAGAGCATTAATACTTCTGTGGGTCACAAAACCTTAAAGAGAAAAGGACTAAGGCCTGGGAGACCAGGGTTCAAAGACTAACTCAGCTACAGTGCCAAATAGGTGGCCTTTAGCCAGTCGCTGCCTCTCAGGCTAACCTGCACCACAGGATTGTGAAGATAAAATGGACATCACACCTAGTTTCCTTGGAGGAAAAAAGGTTGTAACAATAAACTATTGCATATATTGACTAAAAATGAGGGAGGGACCCCATTGCCCCGCCTGCCTTGGGGTAAAGATTCTCACATCATAAAATGCTACACTTTGGTGAAAGGAGGTAAGAAATTTGGGGCTTTCAGCATTTACAAGCCGAGAAGCTGGCGGGGGTGGGGAGGAGGCAGGATTTCTGTGCGTGAAACAAAAACATATATTTTCACGCAGAGAACCCTGGGAATTGTAGTTTGTTAAGGGCGCTAAGGACTGTAGCTTCCCGGTGTGCGTAAACTACAGTCCCCATGGTTCTTTGCGGAGGGATGGTGTGTTTTCAACCTACGGCTCGGTACGCAGCTGCGGTCTTGATTTCTCAAGCGCGAAAGGAGAGGGAAGTGCGCTGTGATTTTAGTCGCTGCCCTTGTAGCTGTAATCGGATTAGAATATGCACGCAACGAAACACACACACACAACTCTCAAAAAATCAAAACAGGAAAACAAAAACACCCTTTCCCGAAGCGGAAAGCCGTATGAGAATGAAGCCCCGAGAGAAGCGAGAGCCAGCGCTTCGCAGTCCCTCTTACCCGCACGGGCTGAGGCGGCGCTTCCCGCCCGCTTCTGAGGGGCCACCGCAGCCGCCATCATCACTTCCTCCGGGGCGGCTCTAAAGCCTCCCTGCTGCTCCTCCTCCGCCGGCCCTCAGAGCCGCCCATCGCCTGCCTCTCTCCCTCATGGCTTCTGCCGTTCACACCCACTTCGACCGTCGAAATCTCAGTCAGCTCACGGAGTGCATATAGGTTGCCTTAGCGTTTTCGGCGGGAAGCGGGGGAAATAGCCTCCCGTGTGGCAATTGCTATTCTCCACAAATCCTCTCAAAAAACAATTGCGACAAATTTACCGGCTCTTGGATGGGAAGCCGTGTATATTCCCCACAAAATGTCGTCCTGCCAAAGAAATCTATTCGTATTTGACTTTTAATTCAAGACCCCCTCCCGCCCCAAAAAACCCACTTAAAAATAAATGCACGTGACAGATACATACAGGTTTGCATGTATTCACCACAAAATAGCCTCCAGTGAGACAAAACTAGGAGGGAGGTTTTTTTTGGGGGGGGGGGTATCCTTATACAGTATTGTAGCAAAAAAACACAAACCACAGAGTAAAAGCTTACAGCTAAGACAGATTTAAAATCGTGGGGAAATATAATAATGGGAAGATATTTAAAATCAGCCTTGGCCTGAAACGACTGCAAAGTAGGTCCTAGGCAGGACTTTCTGGGGAAGACATCCTGCAACTAGGGTGCCACCACTGAAAACGCTCCTGCAGTTCCCTCAGAGGAGGATATTTGGACGCCAAGATCTCAAGGTGCACATGTAGAATAAGATAGTATTTCTGGTGCCCTGCTCCCAAGGGCTTTAAAAAATCAAAACCAGCACCTTGAGTGGAGCTTAGAAATGAACTGGGATCTAGTGAAGATGGCCAAAAAAAATTATCACCTGGTCCCATCTAGCAGTCTCGAAGCCATATCCCAAACGAACTGCAGTTTCTGGAACGTTTTCAAAGGTAGTTGCACATGCAACACATTGTAGTGGTCCAAGCTCATATAAATGTATGATTTAATAGCTGCAGTGTCCACAGCAATGTAGGAACCGCACTAGCATGCACTCCAACTGTCCATATTTTAGCCTTCTTGGGGAAAAAATTATGGCTTTAAACTTTGGTGGCTTTAAAAACGGATTAGACAAATTCATGGAGAATGAGGCTATCATCCATAGCTACTAACCACATTGTTTATGCTCTACCTCCAATGTCAGAGGCAGTAAGGCTTCTCAGTGAGAGTTGCTAGGTACTGCACTCAGGTATTGATTGTGGGCATCCCATCAACATCTGGTTGGCCACTGTAAGAAAAGGATGCTGAACTGGATGGGCTGATACAGCAGGGCTCTTCTTATGCTCTTAAAATAAAATTAGCATGCACTTTGTACAATAGTTTCTATACACCAAACAGGAGTGATTAGCAATACCACAACCCACATACAACCAGATGCATTATGGGAATGGCTGGAGGTGGGATACTATGGTTTAAAATTAAGCCAGATGCAACGAGACCCATTTAAAAAGGACGAGGCTAATGTTTAGCCAAAATCAGCTTCATTGGATTCGCAACCATTGGTTCTAATCCTATAGTAGTTATAGATGCTTCAGTTTAAAATGGAAAATGTTTTTTATACCGTATTTTTATGTGTCTTTGTGGTTTTTAACTGTGATTTAAATTATTTTAGTGTTATTTTATGATGACAGTATGCCACCCTGCTCTCCAAAGAAGAGGGGCATGAAAGAGCCTCAGAGAGGCTGTTTATATTATAAGCCATTTTGTCAAGACTATTTGCCTGGAAAAGCAAGATATATAGACATAAATAAATAAAAGATAACTAAAATTGCTTCTACAGAGCACTGGCTTTTATAGTAGACTATAAAAGCCCAAATTTATAAGTAATAGGTAGACTTATTTTATTAATTCAGCATCACTATGCAACAGAGACATACAAAAATAAAAGTGATTGGATTATTTCTAATCAGGTTAGATTTGAAATCAATAGCTAAGATTATGTAGTTAAGTCATTCTGCATAGTTGAAAGGGGAGAAAGCATAAGGATCTTTGTAACCATCAATATTCCAGGGCTTGTGTAATTAAAATTATCCCACATCATGTGAAACCAGAACAGTCCCAGTTTGGTGAAGTGTTTTTCCACTGACCAATAGGAAGATGGACATTTTGGAACAGATGGTAAAAGAATATAATAAGGTCAGCTGTGATCAAGCATGATACCAGTGAAGAGTGAGCTGGTTATTGGTGTCCGGAACGTAAAGGATTTAAATTAAATGGACATCAATTCTGACACAGTGGTTGTCACGGGTAAGGCTCAATTTTTTTAGTCCTCTTTTAGCCATGCATGGAATGTGCATACACTGGTCTGCTCTTTGTCATAAACAACTCCAAAGGCACACACAGACACACAAACAACTAGCAACTGGACATACCAACATTTCCAAATGGAAAATAGCTCACTGCTGCAACTTGCTAAAAAAGATCAGATGGTATGTCAGTGGGGTAAAAGAAAATGCATGCTATCCTTTATCCAAGAAAGCTTGTCGTTCGTTATTCCTGTCACTTCCGAAAATATCTGTTGATATCTTTTCCTGTGCGGGCTATTTAGCCTCTAGGGTAAAACTAGAAAAGTGTTGCCTAAAAAGAGCTATAGAGCAAGACTGCTTCCCAGTTCCACATCAAGGTCCAAAATTAGAGCCAACACATGTCAAATTTCAACTTCTCAGTTTCAAAACAAGGAGATAAAAATCAGAGGAAATAACACACACAGTTTTATTACCCCAACACTATAATATATAAACAGTGTGTTGAAATAGCATTCCGGAACATCCAAATCCCTGGAGCCAATTTTGGATATTTTCTTTTCAGTTATAGTTAATGCTGAATCACCAGTGAAGATGCAATCAGTTAAGAGAGAGAGACTGAGCTTTAAAAGGTTGAAACTCTCCTGGAATGCCACTGCACACTTTTGCTCACTGTTACGCCACTAGCTGCTCTAAAGGCAATCATTACGTATAGGTTTGACATGTGAGTTGCTGGATAGTTTTCCACTGTAGGCCATCTGAGGACACAGCATTGAGAATGAAGTGGCATCAAAGAGAATCTGAATCTAGCCATTTTCAATTAGCACACAATTTAAGATTATTTTTGTGTTTGTTAAAATAGCTCCCAGGCAGCCTAGGCAGAAACATTTCAGACGCTCCATAGTTTTAGGTGACTTGAATGAGGAAGTGGGAATGACGAAACCACTTAAGCTTTCTGTAGATTCGTGGAACTGTGGAGTTGGAAGGGATCCCAAGGGTTATCTAGTCCAACCCCCTGTGTTGCTGTAATCTGAACGAAATCATACATATCCATTTTTAATGTCCATATGAGGGCAATAGATTTGGCCACCCGAAATGTCATAAAATCATATGCAAACATCAGACTAGATGTTTAAAAAACATATAGGGAAGAGAATATAAGAACGTAAGAAGAGCGCTGCTGGATGGCAAAGGCCCATCGAGTCTAGCATCCTGCTACCACAGTAGCCAGATTTATACCTATGGAAGCCTGCAAAGCAGGGCATGGAATGCAACAACCCTCTTCCCAGTTGTGATTCCTAGCAACTAGTACAGTGGTACCTTAGTTCTCAAACTTAATCCGTTCCGGCAGTCTGTTCAACTCCCGAAACCGTTCAAAAACCAAGGCGCAGCTTCTGATTGGATGCAGGAGCTTCCTGCACTCAAGTGGAAGCCACGTCAGACATTTGGCTTCCGAAAAACATTCGCAAACCGGAACACTTACTTCCGGGTTTGCAGCATTTGGGAGCCGATTTGTTCAACAACCAAGGTACCACTGTATTCAGATACACACTCCCTCTGAAGGTAGAGGTAGGACTCCATCATGGCTAGTAGTCATCAATAGCCTTAACTTGCATGAAAATAAAAGGCTGCTGGTGTTTTTTAAGCCATCCATGTTTGATTCTGGTAAGTTTTAAGATGGAAGACACTGGGGAAAGCTTGCACGCTATTTTATGAACCGGAAAAGTCCAATATGGACTTTGGGATCTTTCTTATAGGCCAAGACAACTACCTTTGCTCTTTGAGATCACCTTCTTCTTCTCCTTTTCCTTAACTACAATAACCAGCAACAAATTAAAATCCAAAACAGCAGCACCCATGCAGAAGGGGCTGGTATCAGCAGGTCTGAAGAGCCCCAAGGTCTGCATATGGAAATGGCCCCCCAAGGAAACCTAAAAGGAAGGAGGGTAAACAGCTCAATCAGATTGCTCATTGGGCATGGAATGGCACTGCTGGCTGGCTAAAACCCTAAACAGGAGAACATCACACTGCGGCGTTATGTTTTATGTCCCATATCTTTCTGTTAAATGTGCAGGTGCAGTTTAGAGGTACTGCAGTGCCATCACTAAATGCCTCAGTCACTTTTTCACCTGCTTGAAACAAAATTGTTGGCACCGTTTCTGGTTTTAGTAGCCAATATTATTCAGTCAATATGATCCCTGTGTTGGTTTCGACACTCCAATATTTGAAGAGCTCATAATGAAGTCACTTCTTTTAATAGAACAGCTAAACCCTCGGCAGAGGTTTCTTATAGCCACAGTTGCAAGCTGCACATTTCACTCAGCTAGCTCATAACTTGATGTTGTCCAACTCTGGTGAGCTCCCCCATTTCTTTTACTGAAAAAGCAGTGAAGCAGATACAGAACCATATCTCTGTTTTTCCTTTCAAACATTTCATCTGTTCCCTGTGTGTTATACCTGGTAAAATATTGTACTTGATGTCCCAAGTTCAAATTCCTGATCAATCCTAAAACTCACTAGGCCATCTTTGGCCCTTTTCTTGTTTTTTGCCTAACCCAAATCACAGAGCTGTTGAGAAACCGGAATATGATAACTTCAACCATACTATCCTGCGTTACTGAATATAAGGGGTGGGGCACCAATATGTTTTTATGTATAGAAAGATATACTAATATTCCCTCTCTGTGGCAAGAACTCTTGGGCAGAAGATAATGTGCGTAATGTAGAAAGGCACGAAAAATTGTCAGCTTGTTAGTTTAAAAAGAATCTCAAAACAGGAACAAAATTGGACAAAATTTGCATTTGAGTTTTTAAGGAGCCCTATAGTTCTGAAGCAAGGAGCACACTTTGTCTTTAGATGATGGATTTATGTATCATACCTGAAGAGACACCATCTTAGGTTTCTTCCCTGATAGAGCCAGAATGCATTTTAAGATGTTACTTGTGAACTGTAGTTTTTATAAGAACTTGCATTAAAACTAGCATTACAGTATTTCAAAAGCTGCTGCATAATTGATAATGGTTCTATGATTCTGTTGCAACTCTAACTTTATTGGGCAAGGGAAGGGGAACCTGTGGCCCTTTAGATATTGCTGGATTTTTAACTCCCATCAGCCTTACTCTGAATGGTCAGCAGCCAGGAATCTGGGAGTTGTTGTCCTTCAACATCTGAAGGAGCACAGGTTCTGCATCCCTGGAGTAGAAGGGGCCAAATCCTTCCACTAGTTCAGTACAAAATTAAGCCCATAGCTAAATGTACTATCCTGCATAAATGTAAAGTGGGCAGGTCTCCTAATGTGGATCAATACCTTTTAGATCTTTGCAGTTCATGAACAGAGTCTACATTAAAAGGATAAATTTCACATTTCTTATACATCTATGTGGATTGTGGAGTAGAGGATAGATCTCTTCCCCTTACATTACTTACACCTCTGTATCTCTTTATTTATCCATCCGTTCCAGCTCTTCATGAATTCATGCTCCTGGGGTGGCTTACAACATAAAATCTAACAATAAAACACAGCAACTATTAAAATACAGCAACTAAAACATGCTTTCAGATTCAAAGTCTTGTTCAGAGCAGAATTATTAACTGTATTCTTTTAATTTGCTATGAAAAATATTACAGGAATATTACCAGAAAAAAATAGCAAATTTTTGTGTGTGTGTGATTCAGCTATGTGTTAATTGTAAATAGTTAAATTTGTGTGACACAGAACTTGAACACATGCCTGTAACCTGAAGTGAGGGTGTCTGTGGGGGCAATAGGAAATAGAGACTACCGTAATTTGTTTGTCATTGAGAAGCTGAGATAAGGGAACCTTTTACTGTAAAAATCTCAATAACCATTCAATAAACAACTCACAGCAGAAGTTAGCCAAGGGAACAAATTGTGACAAGATCAGGAACTTATGAATTTTAAGGTTTTAATTATACTTATTTGCTTTCAGGCTTTGGTCCTTTTCGACAGCATCTTGTTAACTCTAGCTGGGAAGCAGCAAAGGTAAGAATGCCCTTTATGTTGAAGTACAAAAAAGGAACAATATTCAGGTGTAGCTTTGTGTTTCTCTTGTGTTCAAAAGTAGGGTATTTTTCACTACCTGGAATTATTGCTTTGTAATCAAAACATAAGCAAAAACTGATGAAATTTTAAAGGCATGAAATTTTAAGTGGGGAAATTATAGTATTAATAAAGCATTACATAATCAGTTCAGAGTTCTGTTAAAGCACAATAAATTATTTACTTTGAGGTTTCAGGCACATCATGGAGTTATAGGACTAGTTATCAAAGGCTTAAGTATGTTTACGATGTAGTGCAAGCTCTTGATAATTGGAATCATTATTTCCTTCCCCTCACAGACCAAATTTCACACAAGTTTTGTTTCTCAGAAATTATCTACTCGAAAAGAGATGGGGAAAATAATAAAAGTACTTTGTGTTCTGGATAGGAAATTTATTGTACGCCCAGTGAAATTTTGAAGCAGTAGATAACCCAAATCACTGAACCAGAACTTCCTTACTAAATTGTCAATATTTCAAGCATTCCAGGAGATCAAGCAATCCAGGAGATCTAAAACTACTTAGGATTTAAATATCTGAAAGACTGCCTCCCTCCCTACAGATGCCCTTGGGTGTTAAGATCAGTAGAGAGGACCCTCTTGGTACTTCCAGGTGACAACCAAGAATGGTGCATTCTTTGTAGCAGCCCATAAGCTGTGGCACTTCCTCCCCATAGAGAAAGCCTAGCACCTTCATTATGTGGTTATTTGTCATATGTTGAAGACACTTCTATTTAACCTGGCTTTTGACACGTGAGATACTTATTTTCGGATCCACCCTATTCTCTTGATTATAATTTCTTCTAACTGATTTTAATATTGTGTTTTAAATTGTTGTAATGCATTTTGGGACCTTGGTGTGAAGGGTGGGTAAGAAATATAATAAATTAAAAATTATTATTTCTCCCAGCCCTAGCTTGCTATGTGCCTGAAACCACAAGAATAATCACTTAATAGCTCTACACATTGTTTTCTGGTAGTGTTTGGCCCCTATTATAGAGTACGGTATATTATCTTGGAGGAAAATTAAGTGCCATTTATTTGCAAATTAGTGCAGTCTAAAGCCAAAATAAACTAATGAAACAGAGCATCGGAGGTTTCTTTGAAGACTATTTTTGGTTTCTTGCAGTGCTGAAAAATGACATAAGATAAATGAAAGCAGTATATCATTAAACATGCCAAAGCCCTGCAGTAGAAAACACATTAAAGTCTCTTTCCTCTTTGGTTGCAAAAATTACTTTTGAGTGTAGCTGAAGATGCTGGTCCTTGTTGAGGACTAAGCCAGTGGTTTATTCAGGCTTGAAAAACAATTCGATAGGTTCAGATTCCACAAATAATAGTTTTTTTTACACACACACCAGCCCTAACCTCTTCTCTCTTTATATTGATGGCATACATATTTGTCCCAAGCAAACGAGATTTCTATGCCTGCTAAAAGAGCTATGTTCTGTATGTTTTGGAGATGGGAAAACCCTGTAGAACATGGGTAGGCAAACTAAGGCCCGTGGACGGTCCAGGAATCAGCGTGTTTTTACATGAGTAGAATTTGTGCTTTTATTTAAAATGCATCTCTGGGTTATTTGTGGGGCATAGGAATTCGTTCATCCCCCCCCCCAAAAAAACATAGTCCTGCCCCCCACAAGGTCTGAGGGACAGTGGACTGGCCCCCTGCTGAAAAAGTTTGCTGACCCCTGCTGTAGAAGCATTAAAGTTGTTTCTAGTTTACAAATTCTTTTCTGTCCTCAACTTTTGATCAAATAACGTTTCTTCTTGCTTACCATGGACAGCAAACAGTAGTACAGTGGTACCTCAGGTTACATATGCTTCAGGTTACAGACTCCGCTAACCCAGAAATAGTGCTTCAGGTTAAGAACGTTGCTTCAGGATGAGAACAGAAATCGTGCTCCGGTGGCAGCAGGAGGCCCCATTAGCTAAAGTGGTGCTTCAGGTTAAGAACAGTTTCAGGTTAAGATGGACCTCTGAAATGAATTAAGTACTTAACCCGAGGTACCACTGTAGTAGCTTTCCAATCTATTCTTTGGCCTCGGTTTCTTGCATGGAAAAGGGGGGGGGTGGAGGTTACATGCGGCCATCTGACCCTGGCCTAACCAGTCACAGAGGAGTGTCTCATTAAACACAGAGAAATTCAAATGTGTGTGAGAAAATAAAATGCTAATTGTAAGCTGGCATGGATCTACTTTTGGAAAAACAGGCAAACAATGCTGCATTCTTAGGCAAGATGATGCAAGAGCCTCTCCAAGACCATTCGTGCCACAGGAAAAACACAGCTGGCTGTGTTCTCCTAATGTGTTTACTTCGCCTGCAAGAATTGTTTGCTTGTTTATGTCAAACAGTTTATTGAGCACAGCTAATCAATGTTTCCGCTGACAAGGAAATTGTAACAGTTTACTCAGGAAGCCAACCTTCAAGAACAAGCTTGCCCCATTCACACACTAGTACCAGGGCAATCTTAAGTCTGCGGCTCCTTCTGTGCCACCTTGGATTCGGTGCAATAAATGAAACACTGGGACCTTCCAACTTGAAAAGGAAGATAGAGATTCTTCCAAACAAGGACAGGTCCCTGGGGAGTGCGTTATGAGACACACATTTAATCATCAAAACAGCAAGTAGTTGGGGGGCCAGGGCCAACAGAGCTTGGACAAGAGTTTTAGTAGCTAGTACACAGGAAAGGCAGATTGTGGAAACATCGAAGATGACATGGCAGGAGCTTCCCCATAGGGCAAGGCTGGGGAGCCTGTGGCCCTCCATAAGTTTTTGGAATCCAACTCCCATCAGTCCCACCCAGCAATGACCCTCCAAGACCACCTGGAGGACCATACGTTTGGCCAACAGGGTGGCCAACACCTAGCCACCCCCTTAAATAGGCTGGGGGTGGGCTGCTCACAGCCCCCAAGCCCCTGGCTCTGATTGGCTGAGTGTACACTGTACGTCCATATCCGAGGGCCTGATACGGCCGGAGGTTGGCAGTGCCAGCTGTTTCCTCCCCTGGCTGTGCCAGAAGATGGCGGCCTCCCTGGACCCACTGCAGCCATGCCATGCGACAACGGCTGCTCACCCGCAGTCCCAGGTGAGCCGTTATTTTCTCTGTTACGCATTTGGAATTCCTAAACATTGCATTGGTAACTTATACAAACATGGTTATGTCTACCCTTCAAAAGTTGAGAACAGCTCTGCTCTATCAGACAAGGCTCTTATACATTTAAAAAGGAAGGATGATGAGTTGGTGGTTGCTTAGGCCATCTCCTTCTGCATGCTGATCAGCCATATCTAAGAAATGGGGTTTGGGGGAAGTTGGGCCACGAAGTTTTGCTGTACAGCTTCCTCTGAAACATCAAATATTTTAACACAACCTAAGTTGTTCACTCCAACACAGGAACTGGCCACAATTGGTCTTGGAAGTGATGTAGACCTACACATCATGGAACTGCCAGTGGCTTACAAAAAAGCAAGAGAGATTGTCTGTCAAGCATGGGCAACCCTTCAGCCCCAAGTAAGTGAAAATATTACTAGAGGACTCAATTTAAAATTGAGCTTTAGATTCTCAAAATATTTTGTGTAATCTTCAGAAGATTCATTATTTTTTTTAGACAAACTGCTGGGATTAATCTTTAAAGCCCTAAACATATTGGGACCAGGTTATCTTACAGCAGGGACGAGGAATCTGTGACTCTTCAGATGGTATTGGACTCTTAACTCACATCAGTCCCAGCCAGCATGGCCAACAGGAAGAAGTGATGGGAGTTATAGTTCAACAACTGGATGGCCACAGGCTCTCCATTCCTGCCTTCAGGACTGTTTTCAGCCATATACCTGCACCCCCTTTAGCAGACATGCAGTGTTCTGCCTTCTTGCCCCCCTTTTACTCAACTTCCTTCTGATTAATTTACATCTCATCTTTTCAGCAACAGGGCTCAGAAAAACTTTTTCTTCACTGCTGCCCTTCAGGAGTGTTAATTACTTGTTTTTCTCATAGTAATTGTATATCTATTTGATGTCCTTAATGCATCTGATATCATGCATGCTACTTTGTGAGGGTCTGGCCCTAAAAAGTAGCATACAAATAGTTTGAATGAATAAATAAATAAATAGACCAAAAGAACCCACGACTTTCTCCCCAACACAGTGGAAACATATTATTTCCAGGGACAAGGTTCTCTATAGCAAGTCTGTATTTCACACAAGGCCAGGGCACAGATTCATTATATACTGTATATCAGAACTTATTTCCTATCTTCTCTCTTGTGGGGCAACCTACAGGTTATGATTCATATTGGCCTGGTTTCTACTTCTAAAGCAATCATCATTCTGGAGCAGTGTGGGAAGAACAAAGGCTATAAAGAAAAGGATGCTTGTGGATTTTGTCCAGAAAAAGGTTGTTGTGTCTTAGAAGGCCCAGACAGAATAGATTCTACAATTAATTTGAAGAGTGTCTGGAAAAACGTTCAGGTGGAAGGGATGGATGTAATTTTTTCCAGAGATGCAGGAAGGTAAATTACTTGCTGTATTGAGAAACCATGTCAGTTGTGGGAGACATGATTCAACTAGGAAATATTCCCAAAAGTCAAACACATCAAAATTTGGAAAGATCTGAGAAAACAGTATCTTCTGTGTATACTGGCCAATACTTAATGGAACATGATCTAAACTCTTAGGACCCCAAGTTAACCACAAGGTGGATCTGATGCAGCTTTTTCTCAAGTTAGCACCATGGTCCATGCATGCAGAAAACCTGCTTCTTGAAGTTTCTCCATTAGTCTCAAAGTTGGGAGCAAACCTAAATGCACAGGGGTGGGTAATGTGTGGCCCTCCAGATGTTACTGGACTTCCCATTATCCCCTGCCAGAATGGCCAATGGCCACGATTGACTAGAATCTCAGTCCAGCAACATCTGGAGGGCCAAAGGTTCTCCATCCATGACGTAGGGAATCTTTTACTGAATGCGATCTGGCACTTCTGTGCCTTAACACATCACTGAATTTGGGTTAGTGATTATAATACTATTTTTATAATGCAAATTTTCTGGTGCTAGATAAAGCAAAGCTGTGCAGATATTCTTGAAATTGTTTGCTGTACTGAGATGCTTTTAAGCAGTTAGCAACCTTACCTCTTCTGATGCGTTGTCTGCAAGCTAGTCCTCAATACCAAGATGGAGTTAACTGTTAAAAGTATATAATTAAGCATACATATTGTGTAGTTTTAAGTATACCTTTCCTCCATGCTGCAGGTACGTTTGTGATTACATCTATTATACCTCTCTTTACTATGGTAATGGAAGAGCAGCGTTTATCCATGTACCTCCTCTATCCCAATGGGTGACAGCAGAACTTCTTGGAAGAGCCCTGCAGACTGTTATCTTAGAGATCTTAAAGCAATGTAAACAAGGGATAATGTAAAACCAAAAACCCTACACACACAAGTTACAAGGTATGTTCATTTTCATCTGACTTTATGAAAAATTCAATACCATCAGTCATACCTATTAAGAAAAATAACCAATGCAATCCAATGTTCTGTGTGTGCGAACTTATGCCTTCATGATTCAATGCACACACTGCTTACACTCAGGGATGAAATGGAAAAACACTTTGGGACACAGGAGCTGCCTGTGTACATTGGAGTACTCTATGACCACAATGCAGGGATGTGGAACCTATGGCCCTCCAGATGTTGTTGGGACTACAACTCCCATCACCCCTCACCATTGGCCAAGCTGGCTTGGGCTGATAGGAGCTGGCTTTCCATTCCACCCGTAACTGTATGGAACAAGACACCATGCACATGTTAAGTGGCTATGGAAAACCATAGAAACATAAAGTAAAGCTGAATCCCCACCCCCTTGCAAATAAATAAATCTTTCTGTAATTCTGGTTCTGATGAGGAAAATCTTGAATTTTAAAAGTTGGGTTACCGCAGATACTTTTGTTAAGAAGAATTATCCACAGGGTGGACAACGCTCCCCTCCCGAAGAAACAAAGTAGCTTTAATAGAAATTCATCACCATCATTTAGAGCACATCTTGTTAGAAGAGGCTGCACTTTTTTAAAAGTATCTTGTATTCTGAATAAAAGGCAATACACAGTACGCAAAAATGCATACAGAATTCTTTTTATTTAACTTAATTATGTAGTACTGTAACTACTAGAAAAAAAGCAGAGTAAGAGAAACTAAAGGAGACTTAGCTTCAGCCATTCAAAATAGACAAAAGGTTCTTTTTTTCATAATGTAAAGAATCCAGAATATATCGCAACAGGAATAAATTCTTACAACAGAATATACAAAAACATTTTGAATTTTTTTCATCATCTACTGATTCATTTTAATATAAACACAGGAATTTCTTTAGGAATAATTTATACATAGCAAGTCTTTATGTAATAAATTGGCCATGTTATTACTGTTTTATTTTATTTTTTATTTTTTAAAAAAACTTTATATTTTAAACAAGGTAACTTGGAAAATGTTGTTTGCAAATGCATTCAGTTCCATAGCACTTTCTAGTTTCTGTGTTTTTTTCCAACTTTTTTGTTCCAGAGGTAGAACAACTCTGGCCAGTCCTTTCTTCTCAAACCTCACTGGTTTAGAAAACAGAAAAAAAATATTTAAAAAGGCAACAGAACTACCCAGAACCCTTCAGGTAAAGAGGAGAAGGAGCTGTTTTAATTTGGGTACAGAAATTGGATCTTCGGTATTCTTGTTTAAATAATTAGAATAATAAATAGGGACCTTTGATGGTCATTTAAAACAAAGATTTAATGTTGCTAAATATCTACATAAATTGTACAGGCTGCATACGAAGCCACCTTTTCTTTGAATAGAAGTGATAAGGAATCTGTAAACGTAAGTTGTCTTTCTTTCAGTGATAAGTATTGAAAGTGGCTTTTCACCACGATATCATACTATGCAGTCAAATCCTTCAATCAACCTAGGCAACAGTAAAGCAGGTACTTAAATAATGCAAACAATAATTCCAACCCCAAACACGTTTACTTGGAGATGCATTTACCCTGGATTTCAGTGTAATTTACTTCCAAAGAAGCGTACTGAGGATTGTAGCTAAAGACTGTGTAGCAGCAACAATGGTTCTGTTTCCTTAACCAATGAGGTTTTATCCCAACCTGCACCCATACAGTATAAGTGAAATGACCAGTTGAAGATGATCCCACCCATCCAGAGGGCTCTGGAAGACCAGGTGACTGAAGATACAGAACATATTCTGGGTTTACTGTGTATTTGGGGCAACAAATGAACCATGATTTAAGAGTTGGTACAGGATCCTTTTTTGGCATATTGTAAAGCTAACTAGTAAAACCAGTATCCTAAAAAGGAAAGGAAAGGAAAAGAAAACCTTAGACATACATCCACACACACTGAAAAGTGCCCTTAAATTATTTTAGGCATTTATAAACTACAAACATTTCTATAAAAATCGTTCTATGTACTTATAAAATGCAATGAAATATGTAATAAGGGTTTTGTTTTGTAAACCAGAGCTTTGTCAACTGACTACCCGTAATCTACTGGACTTAAGAGCCCTATTGAAAATGCTAATGGATTGCTAGTCAACAGAAAGGATACAAAAGTAAAAGATGACAACCACACACAAGTACACACCCATTCCACATGCACATCTAATGAAAGCCATCTGGAACTTGTGCAACACTTATTTATGGTCAGGTGGCCCAGTCCAGCAATCCCTTCCAATTGCTCTAGTACGTGCGTACAGCACATGCGCTACTCCAGCAAGGACTTCCCCATTTACTTCTGTGGAGCTGCCTTCCATTAAGGTGAACAGGGAAGCCAGGTGTGCAGAACTCCATGTGCACACGGAGAGCTGGATCAGGGTAAACTTGTTATCATGAGTAATAGCCTTTAATAAAGTTCTACATAGTGTACTTGACTTCACAGCAAAGACACTGAGACAGGAATTCAATTATGCAAGGTCAAATTAATTAGTTGGATGTTGTCATGCTTTGTAAACTATGCCGAACTTTGGGCAAACTGTGTCTTTGTAGATCAGTATCTTTGCCCCATACCTGTATTTCACAGTGTCTTGCATATTTTCTGCCTTCAGTTTGGATAGACCTCCTTATAGTTCTTTTAAAAAACCTATTAAAAAGAAATGTTAAGTGCCTTGACTCAGAACCGGTTGGTCTTCCAAACTGAGATGATAGCCAGCAACTTCTAGAATACAACCCCATTGGTTCTGTATCTTCAGCACCCGCAGGGGGAAAAAAGGGTTTAACCTATACATAACCATTGAGCCGGCACATATATATGGACATGCTCTCTTGTTACTTCTGTTTGTGCCAACATTTTTTTCCTTTTAATTATGCTTAAAAGAGTGGGGTCGCAGTATATAGAATTCATTGCTGGGCTATGCAACTATGGCAGGAGCCCCAATAGATCCACTCGTTGTTATCCAGTGATGGAGTACACCATTGAAAAAACAAAATTAAAAGAGCATAACAAGAATGTGTTACTGACTACTGGAATGGATATTTTTTTAAAAATAGAACTACATAGAACATTATATCAACAACAGGAGTGTCATTCATACAGCCATGGATTGTAGTAAACAACCCACAGCAGGTTCCCAGAGATCTAAAAAGCAGTTCCATCTCATAACTAGTCTTGAGGCTGAGCATTTCTTTTATTTTCTGTATCAACAGTAGCATCAGCGTTAAACTGTGAAAGAATCTTAACATCTCTTCTCTCAAGGAGGAGAAATTAATTGGAAATTAGCCCCACCTCATGCTCTGCTTTTGGTGTCTAGTTCTTTTCATAACAAGGTTAACATCTGATTTAATAGTAACCAAGCATGCAACACTTCTGTGTTGATACAAAATTCCTTCCTCTGAAACCAAACCACCTCCTGCACATCACTAAAAGAACTCCGTGACAGACACATATGAATCACATTTTGGGGTGGGGGTGGGTACTACATCAAATGGAGGTGTCATGAAATGAAAATCTGGGGCTAATTATAAGATCAGAAGTTAACAAGTCACCATTTCTGGACGGCATACATGCTGTTCTTTGAAAACTCCAAATGAGAAATTCTTGCTCTTAAAAATTTGCATGTTGCTTCAATACAAACTGGCCTCTATACTGGAGGATTAGAAAGTAGTCAAATGCCAACAATTATATTTTTTTAAGTGAGCCAGGAGGACCTGGAAAAAGACAGGTCCATTCGCCGAACATCCATCCCAGTAAAATTGGCATAGTGTACAGAAGACAGAATTATTAAACAGAAGCAGCAAACTGGCTTCTGCAAATTGAAATCCTGCCTCACCCACATTTTAGAATTATTTGAGAGATTCAAAAAACAGGTAGATCAGGATAATCCAATAGATATTATATTGCTCTGACTTCTAAAAAATATTTTGCCAAAATCCTTCATCAGAGACTCCTGGATCAATTTAGCAGTTATGGAATAAAAAGGCAACTCCTCCTATGGATTACTAATATTAAAGAACAGGAGGCAGAAACGAAGAATAATGGGGAAACCTCTCAATGGGGGAATATAAACAACAAAGTCCCAACAGGATCTGTATTGGGACTGATGCTTTTTAATTTATTAAGGATAGTGAACACTCATGCTGACCATGAAAAGCTCCAAAGAAGAACATGGGGAATGAAATTGTGTGATGCACAATGGACTAAAAAATAACCCTAACTTTACACATACATGTTTGATGGGATCTGAACCATCAAGTTGTTTCCAAGAATACATACTGGAGGTTGTGGTGGCTATTAATGTGCAGTGGCAATGAAATAAACCAATTAGGGATTGTTTGGAAATTTATTGAAAATAACATTACAAATAACCTAATCAATTGGTGCAAAGTCACTTGAAATGTTGGGTATGATTCTGCTCACTACATCTCAACAAGCTGGAAAAGGTGTGACCATGGGGTTGGAACATTTTCCCAGAAAGGAGAAACTAAGAAGTTCAGCGACTTTAAAATTTAGAATATAAAACATTAAAGGGGGGGGGGGCGGATGATAGAGTGTTTTTTTTAAAAAATGCACAAGGGAGAGAAAATGGGTTACAGAAAGTTCTTCTCGTTGACACTGGATCTCTGGGTCACCCAATGGTAGAAGGTTCAGGACACATGAAAGAAAACACAGAACTTGCTGCTACAAGATACAAGGATAGCCACTGGTTTATATGGATTTAAAAAGGAGGCTCCATGGAGGACGAGAGGCCATAACAATGGCTGATAGCCATGTAAGTTAAATGGAACATCTGGATCCAGATGCAACAACCCTCTTGCAGGAGGATATAAACTAGAAGGGCTGCAGCCTTCGTACCTGGCTTGTTGACTGCTTAGAAACATCTAGCTGGCCACTGTGGAAAAATGGATGCTAAGACTGGTTGGATCCTTGGTCTGATCCATCAAGGTTATTCTTATGTTCTGATCAAAATACATAACGGACCTGGTAGTTCAGCTTTCCTTTTTTCCTTCAATGAAGACAATCTGTGTTGGCAAGTCACATCTGGTGACTGAAGGAGCCAAGATCTTCTGTGTTTACTATTAAGAACACGAGTAGATTTTTTTTTTTTACGTTAATCCAAACATCTTTAATTCAAGCCCATCAAGATCTAAAATCAGTTCTCCATCCCATGCAAGACAAGAGTCTTGCTGAAAACCCCAGCCTCATGCCCAATATGAAGCCAACATTAATTCTGTTTGACATGCATAAACAACCGTATGGGAAAAGCCAGGTATATGATATGATCTGGGACACATACATGTACACATGCACGCAAATCCCAATACAAAGAACTGTGGAAACCAAAATGGAATTACTAAAAATGTTGTGAGTGCAGAATGCAATGGTAGAGTTGAGGTGGTTTGGTCCAGATGGGCTGACTTATCACATGGGCCCACTTGCTTAGTCACATGACTGCCTTACACTTGAATGCTTCTGAAATGTGTTTTTTAGATGGGCACTACATTGTTAGTGTTCTCTCCTAATATTTCAAAACCACCTACATACAATAAAAAATAATAATAACTTGGACAGTTTTAAACAAAACCCTCTTAGCCAGCTGAAAGGACTGAGTGAGGATCCCCACGGTTGTGGAGATTTAATATGTGCAAGAGAACAGAGGCCACCACCACCACCACAAAGGATCACCAAGAAGAAAAGGGCAAAACCAAGAGATTAAGCCAGGGAAAGCCCGGAACATCTGGCGTTCCAGATTCCTTCCCACCTCCCACTCATCCCAAGGTCAAGCGCAGGAACTAGATAGTCTCAAGGCGACAACTGAAGTGTGTAACCACGGGCCATGTATCTAAAAGGCTCTATAATTCAAAAAATAGTCAGCTAACACAATCAGGTGCCACAAGCCATACCTGCAGGAACAACTTCCAGAATCAGGTACGCAGAATAAAAAAATCTTACTGATAAGATTAAGCTGTGACAAATCTGACAACGGGATGGTCAGAACCCACACCTAAAGCAGAGTTTTGGAGGTGTGGGGAAAGGATTTCAAGATGATCAGCACATTCAATGAAACATGCCTCAGTGCTCCTGTTAAACAGAAGCAGCTCCCACTCCTCTCCACCAAAGTTCCTAATGTGTACATTGAGTGGGTTCTTGGTTTGAGGACAGCACATTTCACTGTGTGTTTTAGCCAAAGAACGGAACCTACCATACTTCATCATTATCATGTAGGCACCACTTTGCTCCAGCAGTCTTTTTCTGTAGGTGCTTGGGGCATCTGAAAGACATGCATCTGCTTGGACTCTTTATCCGTACACAGCAGAGCAACCATCCAAATTCAGTACACAACTGGTGCATGATAAATGTATTAACAGTTGTCATTTTCTTAAACCCCAGAGAGCCACTAGTTCTCAGCCAGGATGACCTGGGTCTGTTGTGCTTCACTATGCCATTCTTTTTGAGGACATGGGCATATTCCACTGAGGTTTCCCCCCCTGCCCATTCATTTCAACAGGTTTTAAGAGCAGCTATTGATTTCAGCTCAAATGACTTCTGACAATGATTTTCAACTCTCAACACAGCATCAAGTGAAAGCATAAACGGTGTTTTTAAAACAGCAGCTACAAATGTTTTTTAGGTGACCTTTTTGATTTGGTAGTGACCTCTCCTCTCCAAAACCTGGAGGATGTGGTTTGTACAATGAATGAGGTTACCGGTATATCAACAGTATACTGTTGGCTGCTGAGAGATGTATATTTATATATTTATATATATATATACACACACAAAAATAAGAGTGAGGTAGATAAATGTTTGAAAAAATAAGAAAAAATAAAAAACTGTCCCCTTGTCATAACTCAAAAACCCTTATCTCAGTATTTAAAATTTATTATGGGGCGTCTCTACAGTGATTTAAACTGATAGCACAAAAATAAATAAAAAAATCCTACATAGAATACCTTTTTTTTCTTTTTTTCTTTTTTTATAAAGGGGGGGCGGGAATATAGCTAACTATGGGATAGGCGAAAAAGAAAATAATGGGACTGAAGCTACACAAATGAGGGGAGGGGAAGCACTACAAACATATCATTATCTCCAGTCACATCTAGCAATTATATTTTAATTCTTTGTTCTCAGTCAAACACCCCCTCCCGCCCAAAATGAAATATTTCAACATTTCCATCCCAGAACAACCCTTCTTTTTTTGCTGTCAGACTTTGGTTGGATCAGTGCTAATACAGAACTTCCATGCAGTTAAGTACAGGTGAATTAACGAGTGTTAAGGCACCTTGATTTTGCAAACTGCAGGCTCCCTGTTCCTCTACAGAACATATGCAACTCAGCTAACAAATTACTCCTCGCTTTGTTTGGGGAGTTTGGTCTGAACTTATGCGGATATTCATAGCTGCCGCAAGGGAACCACTGGCTCACATACAAACAGTGGCCCCAAACGCTCAAGACCTCTTGCGGCTTGCCTCCATTTTTAACCACCCACCATTTTCTGCAAGCTGGAACTATCAGCAACCCTCGCTTTTCGCCACCAGAGCCTACTTTTTCAAAAAGAAAAGAAAAGAAAAACAAACACAGAGGTTTTGTGACCTTGTACAAAGTTGCCAGCGCTGAGAACTAAAAGAGACGTGCTGTTCGTAGGATGAAAGGGTTAAAAACCAACCAATCTGTTGTTTTCTTAAATGACCCCCAAATCTGGTATTGGCAGCTCAACAGCTGTTGCACCCAACATTTAAAATACATATGCATGTACTTTTTTTTTTTATGCGTGTGGTTGTTTGAGAGAGACAACCAAAAACAAAACAAAGGCAAAAGGAAAATGGGGGCGAGGCTATCAATACACCAATATGAATATGAACACTGAATAAGAATGTACTAAATAGATAACTTGTTTTTCTGACCTGAGCTTGCATCATACCTTGCACTGTAACAGACATGGGTGCTGTATTACGGGCAAAGGGCGAGGAAAAGGAGGAGACGGTTAAAAAAGGGGGAGGAGGATACATATTCAGGCAGGATGCAGAAGTCACGCTACCAGAAATATATCTCCCCCCACCCAGGCCCGCCCAAACAGCCTATAGATACGGTTAAAATAACTAACAGAAAAGGGGTGGAGGAATAGAGAGATTTGAGAGAGAGGAAGACAGGGGGGAGGAAACAGAAACGTATTTATAAAAGGCATTAACAGTTGATGGCAAATCATGTTTCAGGTATCACGTCTTGGGAAAGCGGGGAGTTGGCGAAAAAGAGAAGTTACACATTATAGTACAAAGCATTTAGAAACTTTTTTGGGAATGGGGAGGGAGGGGTTGGCAAGAGGAAAAAAAGGGGGTAGACCTGAAGATTTCTCATAGATTAAATCCACAAAGATAAAGAACAAAAAAAATAGCAGCTTTTTTTTCTGTACAGACATATAGATGAGCATCTGAACTGTAAAAAAGTTATAAAAGTGACACAAAAAGACAATGTGTATGCAAATGATCCATGGTCTAACATAGAACTGCAAGACCCTTTGAAGTCTTAATAACAGAGAGAAAAAAGGTCAACAAAGTGTTGGATGCTTGAATCCGTTTAATTGGCTATTCTTCTCCATTTTGTGTGTGTGTTTCTCTTAAGTATTTCCCCGCAAGCCTGCCACGGAACAGCAGGAACAAATCATGGAAATTCCTTCTTTTTTTCTGTCTATTTCCTTTTCGTAGTGCTGTTGAATTTTTGCACAAAATTCATCTCCGCCCCATCCCCCCCGATTTGGCTAACCAGTGCCAGTTTTGTCCAGAATTCATATAAGGGGAGGTAATTTATTTCACCTCTACCCTCTCCTTTATATTCTCAACTGCAATTAAAAAAAAATCAGGCTTTTTGTCCAGTCAAAAAAAAAAAAAATCTAGACAATCTGATTTTTTTTTATAAATAATGCCAGTGTATGATTGGAGTGTATTGGTCTGCATTCATTTTAAGGGACCATGTGATTATTTTGCCCCCTCGATGCCTACCCAAAAACAAACACCCCTAAAAGAAAGTTCATTTTGTGTGTTTTTGGCAAAATTTGGCAGCGTTGAAAACAGTTTACAAGCTTGGACAAACAATGGCCTTTCTTTTAATCTCTAAGGTGATCCTAAAAAGACTAAGGAATAATATTAAAAATTCAGTCCTTCCCCCTGCCGCTCTTTAAATCCTGCTTTGCTTTTGTAACAACCTAAAGTGTTGAGCAGGTGCTTGCGAGGGGGAACAGAGAGAGACAGAGAGAGAAGGAGGGAGGGAGGGGGAGAGAGAAAGAGAGAGAGAGAGAGGGAGTGTGTGTGTGTGTGTGTGCCTCTGCTGGCCTGCCATTTTTCTTTTGATGTGATTCTTAAAATAAAAAAAAAAAGTGCCGTACAGTTGAACTTCACGCAGATATGTTTCCCATTATGAAGCAGAAAGGAAGGAAAGAAGGGGGGTGCACACATCAGATTCTCAAGTTTTCATTTGCTATTGTTACTGTCAAAGAGTTTCAGAAGGCTGAGTGTGTGCCCCACATTCAGAGTTTTGTTTTTTGCTTTGAAACAATCTTCTGCTTGCATATTGAAAAAAAAAGAGAGGAAAATGCTTTTTCGACTTTTAAACTGAAGAGAGGATTCTCCTGTGTGCAGCTATGACAGTTCTGAAGATCCACTGAGGTACAGTAGGCTTTTGAATATATTGTTATTTTTCTTGCTTGCTTTGCTTGCTCTCTCTCCCCCGCCCCTCTCCCGATGCTTGTGCAGATGCACGATTTCGCGACAACGACAAAAACAACAACACCTGGTTCTGAAAGGTCAGCAGGCCGAAGACTGAGGCAAAGGCAAGGCTCGCTCATTCTTGCGCCCCCCGTTCATGTGCGCGTACGGCTGCCTCTCCTCAAAGCTGGCCCGCAGGACCACCACGCCGGGGCCGTTCTCAGCTTTATGTCCTGAGTGTTTGTCAGAAGGTTGGAGGGTTGAGGAAGGATCCAAAGGAATGCTCTCCATGTTCTCTGTCTCTAAGTCAAGCTCCTCCGTGTCGGGCGGCTTGTTCTCGTCGCTGTAGAAGAAGGAGACCTCTTTGAAGGCTGGGTCCAGTTCGTCCTTTATGCTCCCAATGATCTCCAGGAAGGAGGGTCTCATCTTGGGATTGTACTGCCAGCACATGCGCATCAGCTCGAAACTGGAAAGAGGAGAGAGGAAAACACCAATGTAGTTTTGCAGCGCTGAGTATTCATTTATAAATGTGTCTCTATGCCACCACATTGCAAAGTATTGGGGCAGTTTACAAGGTGAAACTAGAAAACACCATTTAAAAGAATACAGTCATACTTTGGTTGCCGAATGCCTTGGTACTCGTACGTTTTGGCTCCCGAACGCCGCAAACCCGGAAGTGAGTGTTCCGGTTTGCAAACGTTCTTTGGAAGCTGAACGTCCGATGCAGCTTCCGATTGAGCGCAGGAAGCTCCTGCAGCCAATCGGAAGCTGCGCCCTGCTTTTCAGACGTTTTTGGAAGTCGAACAGACTTCCAGAGCGGATTTTGTTCGAGAACCAAGGTACGTCTGTACAAACAAAAATACAGATTACCAGTAAGGTGACTGGTTAATAAAAAAACTAAACAGCTGCAAAGGTCTGTCTACATAAAAATGTCTTCGACAGAAAGACAAAATGGAAGATGCTTGTGCCAAATCTCTGCTGGATGTTTTCCACAGCGTGGGACCAACCGACCACTGATACTAAACGACCAACTTTGGTTAGGCCACATCGGCACCATGCATTTAAACACTATTATGCCACTTTAGACTCATCCCCACCCCCCAAGGAATCCAGGAAAACAGTAGATTCTTAAGGGTGCTCAGAATTGTTAGGAGGTCCCTATTCCTGTGCCTGGAAAAACGTGTTAGTGGTGCAACTGTGTGGCCTCATAAAAAAGGTATCATAAATTCTAGCCTGGTAACAGATCATGGGTGTTCCAAATAATTTTTTTGGACGGGGTGGGGTGGGGTGGGGTGTGTGTGTGCGCAATATGACGGGGAAGCAGGCTAATTTCTCACTAAAAGTAAGAATAGTGCCTGTACATTTGGCCACATTCTACAAATGCCACAAATAAGCTGAAAATCTGGGATAACGGTTTATTTGAGGAGGGGGGACTGCCCCCTTACCTTCCCCCAGCAGACGCCCAGGACAAGGGGTGAAATGTTCTCTCCCCAGCCCCTTTAAGTAAGCCCTATGTTTGCCTAGCTTCCCTCCTCTTGAAAAGCAGGCAGCCTGCAGGAACAGCTGCCACCCCCTCCTCACCTTCCCCCACCCCCTCACAACCAAGGAGAAAGAGTGTGACAAAAATATCCGAGATCCAATTCTGTTACTTCATCGCTGTTCCTCCCCAGCTGACGAGGCTCTGTCTCGGGGGGGGGGGGGAACGGACGCACTGGCACACCAGCTGGAGCCAAGAGCATGGGACACTGGGCTGGCTTCCTGCCCTGTGGCCTTTGGGCATTGCTGAGGAGATACCACAACCAGTGGAACGGGAGACACGTGACTATCAGCGCCAGCAAGCACACATCACACTTCCTTTAAGCCGGTGCCAGTGCTTCCCATAATAGGAAGTTTTTTGCTACTCGCACCGAGTGGTTAAGGAGGCCTTGTTTATACTGTCTTGGAAACAAGATGCACTTCCCAAGATGGAGGAAGAATCTGTAAGTGGATGGAACTGGGAGGGAGGAGAGAAAACCAATATGCTAATAACAGCATCTTCTTTACTGGATTCCGAATGGAAGTCCGTGTCTGAGGCTGGATTAATATGTAGTTGCAGTTGTGTGGCTGGAAATGAAAAGCAACAACCACCCGTCTTGGTCGGTCAGGGTCCCCCTGTTTAAGCTGGCAATGATTCATTATAGGTACAGTATTTTTACACTTGAAGAAGGCTCCCAGAGCAGCTTAGATATGAGCAATGGGGGAAAGAGAGAAAGAAGGAAGGAAGGAAGGAAGGAAGGAAGGAAGGAAGGAAGGAAGGAAGGAAGGAAGGAAATCTCTGCCTGGAGGCTTGCAGTCTAAAAGACACCATACCAAAGGAACAGTTGAAGGCGAGAGAAGAGGGCAAGAAGAAAATTCAGGAACCCTTAAGTTAATAGTTTTTACACTGAGCAGCTGGAATGAAAACAGTTCAGGGAGAGGAAGAGCTAAATGGAGCTGGTCCTTCAGTAGAGCAAAGAGGACAGATCCTGGCGATGGATGGTTTCCTGCCCCCTTTGGACCAACAGCAGGTGTGTATGATGCTGGTTGGGACAACACTCCAAATGATGGGGGCAGAGCAACATGATATACAAGCCAAATGTGGAGTAGTGGTTAGTGCCAGAGTGGGACCTGAGAGAGCAGAGTTCAAATCCCAACTCTGCCATAAAGCATCATCAGCATCATTTATTTATTATGCCGCCCATCTGATTGGATTGCCTCAGCCACTATGGGCAGCTCCCAACAAAAAATAGCAAAAGCACAATACAACAGCACACACTACCTACAGAAATCTCAAACAGTATGTTCTTATTCACAATATATTTTAAAATAGTCCAAAATACTCCTTGAACTCTGGTGTTGCTTCTTGCTTGTCTGGATGGTGCATAGATACACACACACACACACACACACACACACACACACACACACACGTGTGTGTGCAGAAACCAGCCTACAGTACAAAAGCAAAGTTCCCATTCATTGCTCCATCTTTCACTGATGTGTGGCCCTCAAAAGGATGTTAAGAAGGTAATGTGGTCCTCCCTCCCCAAGCCTGCCCAGGGCAAGACCTTGAACTTGACTTGGTATTTCAGTGGCAGCCACTGGATCAAACCTTAGTAACCATATTGAGGGCTGGAATTCAAAGCTCTGCAGTTGTCTGCTGCTTTCCAAAACGGAGTCATTTACCCCATGAAGGATCAGAAAAATGAATTATGTAAAGTCTGACCATCAGTTGAAGCCAATTCAAGAGGGGCAGGGAGGAAGAGTTATTGATTCCATAAATCATGTCAATTGGTACCTATTAGCAGCTCAACATTTAACTCTATACGAAACTTCACTCCAAACCCTCAACTTTAATCAGTGACTAATATAGCTTGGAAATGCCCAAAGGAAACAAAAATATGTGAAATATTTCTCTCAACATTATTTTAGTCTTAATGCTGGGGGGGGGGGGGCGCACCTCAGAGCTTTTAAAACAAAACAAAACAAAAAACCCTATTATTCTCGATCTATTTGTCCGTTGTCGTCCCCGCCAAAGGAAATGAAAATGGGAAAACATTTCTTTTCCTCTACAGAACTCCAAAACACACACAAGCACACCCACCCTTCCTCTCGCCCGCCTTGTTGAGCTATTCCCACAATGTCAAGCATAATTTCAAAGCCGTTTGAGCCTGCTGGAGATTCCCATCCTGGAAGGGAAAGAATGCAAGGTGGGGGAAATCCACTTCCATGGCAACCTCCAACAGGCTCTTCCTCTTGCCCAACCCGAGCGAGCGAGCAAGCAGCAAAACAACACTGGGTTGTCACCGGACACCATCCCGAGTTCGCTGGCCAAATAAGCTCTTTCCCCAAGAATCTGAAGCAGCTGGGGCCCCCTAAGCTATTGCATCCCTTGTGTGGGCCTCCGACAAAATCGCAAACAGCAAGGCGCAGCATTTCTTTTCCAGAAAGCCAGTTCACAGAGAAGCGAACCAGGCTTGAAACCAGATTGTGTAAAAGCTGGGGGTTGAGATGAAACAGCCTAAAGCTGACCTAACCATTGTAGCTGCTTCCGGTGGGAGGAAAACCTTCCAAAAGAAACATTAGTGTTGTGAAGATTCCTGACTTGAAAGAATCAGGGGCTCATAAGAAGCTGAAATGGAGTCAAACCACTTGTCCACCTAGCTCAGTACTGAATACACTGACTGGCAACAGCTCTACAGGGTTTTAGGCCAGTATGTCTCCCAACTCTAGCTGGAGATTAAATCCAGGATCTTCTGCATGCTAAGCTCTACTGCTGAGCTACGGCCCTTCCCAATTGGAGTTACGGTCAATGAAATACACGCAATACATTGTGTAGGACAGAGGTTTGGCATTGCCCACATAAGACTTCCTTGCTCTGGCTTCAGTGACAGCAATTCTTAATGGGAAACAGCGTAAATGGGAAAGTGATCTTCATGGGCAACTGGGTCTCAGCAAAAAGAATCTGCTCAAATCGGCGGTAGCTCGGTTCCATATCCCCCACTACCCCTTCAGCCTGCCTTGATGACACAGACAGCTTGCTAGCATCAGAGTCAAGGCAGTCAGGTGAGAAGAGAAAGGCAGATAAAGATGGGACGATACATACAGCATATCAGGACAGTTGTCTGGCTTCTCCAGAAGGCCGCCCTCCATCACGAAGCGAAGAACTTGCTCATTGGACATGCCTTGGTAAGGCTGCTCTGCTAATGTGGCTATTTCCCACAAGACGACACCAAAAGACCTACAAGAAAGGCCTAAAAGTTAGGTGGCATTCTAGCAAATGGAAGTTTAAACTGAATTGGCTACTTTTGTGCGCTGAGCTTATGTGAGCATCGGAGAGGGGGTCAGGTATTTTGCTCACATCATCATCAACTAAGTAAGTAATCTCCTTCTCTACCCCAGACTTGCAACTGAAGGACAATATCTCACCTCAACAAAATAAGTCAAGAGCAGAGAAATTCCAGAGGTATGGGAATCGGGCCTAACTGAGGAGGAAATGGAGCAGGGCTTGAAAAAGCTACATGCATAATGAAAGGCTGCTCTGAGGTACGGAGACGGAAAGATCAAAGGATTCCAGCTTTATTATGGGGGCAAACAGCAAGCTATGTGTTCACTGATGGCCCAACATCACATTGGCATTCTGCCTGTGGACTACTGGAGGTACGAGGCTACTTTTATGGCTTGGAATATACATGTGATAAACCAGTATATGTTGTGGCTTCTGGAAGACTGTGCCTACACCAAAGCCACCACTCAGGAAACCATTCACAAGTTATGGGGCACAGGCCTTTTCTGATCTGGTAATAAATCTCTTGTATTGGAAAAAGAAACGAGTGCAACAGCTTTTAGGAAAGTGGCTGTTTGGGTCAGTTGCTTTGAGTGTTTTGCTGGTTTTACACATGCACCTCCCTGAAGTGTAAATTATGTCATGATTTAAAAGTAAAAACCCAGTGTTGATCTGCAGAAAATGTCTGCAAAACAGGAGGCTGGGTTTATGCCAAAGTCACATGGATTTTGTATTGCAAGTAACACTTTATGCTCCAAATACTACATGGGAATTTTGTGTCTGAACAAGGGATTCTTCCACATGAATGCAGATGCTGGAATCCATCCTAACAGAAACTCGCCTGGTTCTAACTAAAATCTCAATACCCTGGGATCTGGATTCGAATCACACACACCCCTCCCTGCAACACTATTTCTGGCTTGGATGATAGTGTGCTTATTTTACTCCGTCAGTGGAATCTGAAATAAAAGCTATGTAAGCCCAGCTCTGAAATTAGCTTTTCCAGAAGACAGGGCTACAAAGGGAGCAACGGGTTCTCCCTTCCCAAGAATTCTGCAATGGGAAGCCAAGTGGTTTCCAAAATACACTCGTCTATGTAAGAAGCATGACTGCCAAAGCGTGGAGTTTCAAAATGCTTCTCTGGGGCTGTGGGAAAAACGGCATAGACACAAAATGACACAACTTCTAATTTTACAGCTTTAAGTCTATTATGTCAAAGAATTTAATCCAAAGCCGATATATAACAAGAAGCCGAAAGCACCAGCCTGAAGATGACGAGTGAGACCTCGTCGAAACGTCGCCTAGACACCCCAACTTTTACACGGGAAGACACCCGAGGACACCAAAACCTGCATTCCTGTACCCGTGAAAATCTACGAAAGCATATATATATATATATATATATATATATATATATATATATATATACAGTGGTGCCTCGCAAGACGAAATTAATTCGTTCCGCAAGTTTTTTCTTCTTGCGATGCACGGTTTCCCATAGGAATGCATTGAAAATCAATTAATGCGTTCCAAGGGAAACCGCCTTCAGACCAGGTCCGGGGACAGTCTCTCCCCCGACCTCTTCTGAAGGCTGGGGGGGGGGGGACAAGGGCTTCTGAAGGCTGGGGGGGGCTGGGGGGGAACAAGGGCTTCGCTGCCGACCCCCAGCATTTTAAAATCTCACCGGGACACGGGGAGATTTTAAAATGCTGGGGGTCGGCAGCGAACGCTTCGCTGATCCCGGGATGGCAGGCAGATCTGCACCGCCATCCAGAGTGGGGCGGGACTTAGCGCCCCGCTCGGGATGGCGGCACAGATCTGCCTGCAGTCCCGGGACGGCAGACAGCTCTGCGCCGCCATCCCGAGCGGGGCGGGACTTAGCGCCCCGCTCGGGATGGCGTCACAGATCTGCCTGCAGTCCCGGGACGGCAGACAGCTCTGCGCCGCCATCCCGAGCGGGGCGGGACTTAGCACCCCGCTCGGGATGGCGGCGCAGATCTGCCTGCAGTCCCGGGACGGCAGACAGCTCTGCGCTGGCATCCAGAGCGGGGCGGGACTTAGCGCCCCGCTCGGGATGGCGGCACAGATCTGCCTGCAGTCCCGGGACGGCAGACAGCTCTGCGCTGGCATCCAGAGCGGGGCGGGACTTAGCGCCCCGCTCGGGATGGCGGCACAGATCTGCCTGCAGTCCCGGGACGGCAGACAGCTCTGCGCCGCCATCCCGAGCGGGACGGGACTTAGCACCCCGCTCGGGATGGTGGCGCAGATCTGCCTGCAGTCCCGGGACGGCAGACAGCTCTGCGCCGCCATCCCGAGCGGGGCGGGACTTAGCACCCCGCTCGGGATGGTGGCGCAGATCTGCCTGCAGTCCCGGGACGGCAGACAGCTCTGCGCTGGCATCCAGAGCGGGGCGGGACTTAGCGCCCCGCTCGGGATGGCGGCACAGATCTGCCTGCAGTCCCGGGACGGCAGACAGCTCTGCGCCGCCATCCCGAGCGGGGCGGGACTTAGCACCCCGCTCGGGATGGTGGCGCAGATCTGCCTGCAGTCCCGGGACGGCAGACAGCTCTGCGCCGCCATCCCGAGCGGGGCGGGACTTAGCACCCCGCTCGGGATGGTGGCGCAGATCTGCCTGCAATCCCGCGACTGCAGGCAGCTTTGCGCGGCCATCTGGAGCGGGGCGGGCTTCGCCCCCGGCTCCCGATGGCCGCGCAGAGCTGCGCTGATCCCGGGACGGCAGACAGCTCTGCGCCGCCATCCCGAGCGGGGCGGGACTTAGCACCCCGCTCGGGATGGTGGCGCAGATCTGCCTGCAATCCCGCGACTGCAGGCAGCTTTGCGCGGCCATCTGGAGCGGGGCGGGCTTCGCCCCCGGCTCCCGATGGCCGCGCAGAGCTGCGCTGATCCCGGGACGGCAGACAGCTCTGCGCCGCCATCCCGAGCGGGGCGGGACTTAGCACCCCGCTCGGGATGGTGGCGCAGATCTGCCTGCAATCCCGCGACTGCAGGCAGCTTTGCGCGGCCACCTGGAGCGGGGCGGGCTTCGCCCCCGGCTCCCGATGGCCGCGCAGAGCTGCGCTGATCCTGGGACGGCAGACAGCTCTGCGCCGCCATCCCGAGCAGGGCGGGACTTAGCGCCCCGCTCGGGATGGTGGCGCAGATCTGCCTGCAGTCCCGCGACTGCAGGCAGCTTTGCGCGGCCATCTGGAGCGGGGCGGGACTTCTCTGCTGTCCCGGGGAGATTTTAAAATGCTGGGGGTCGGCAGCGAACGCTTCGCTCCCGCCCGCCAGCATTTTAAGATCGCCCGGGGCAGCGGAGAAGTCTCCGCTGTCCCGGGAAGGCAGGCGGGGGGGAGCAAAGACTTTTGCCCCCCGCCGGCCTTCAGAAGAGGTCCAGGACCTCTTCTGAAGGCCGGCTGTGGGCGAAAGTCTTTGCTCCCGACCGCCAGCAATTTAAAACAGGTCCCCGGAGATTTCCCTATGGGCTTTCGTCTTGCGAAGCAAGCCCATAGGGAAATTCGTCTTGCGAAGCGCCTCCGAAACAGAAAACCCTTTCGTCTTGCGGGTTTTCCGTCTTGCGAGGCATTCGTCTTGCGGGGTACCACTGTATATATATATATATATATATATATATATATATATATATATATATATATATATGCTTTCGTAGATTTTCACGGGTACAGGAATGCAGGTTTTGGTGTCCTCGGGTATCTTCCCGTGTAAAAGTTGGGGTGTCTAGGCGACGTTTCGACGAGGTCTCACTCGTCATCTTCAGGCTGGTGCTTTCGGCTTCTTGTTACTGGAACAGAGCAGGATCTCAGTGTTTGAGTTCCTATAAATACTGTTGAGGAGGTTCTGGGCAGAGAGGAAGTTCCCAGGCTAGTGTGCCTTTTCTTCTTTTGTTCCTTAATTGCTTGAGGGATATCTTGAGTGATTTCTTGAGTGATATCCTGAGTACCACTTAGGTGGGTCATTAGGTGTGGATTAGTTGCTAAAGCCTTTGTGTCTTGACCTCTTGAACTTTGTGAAGAGTTTTTCTGAGAAGATGGGTGTACTACATTTAGTTGTGCTCTGGCTTGGCTTCGTGTATAGGGGCGAGCTGTGGTTTTGTGGCCTGTGCCAGCCAGATCTGTGTAGGGATTGCAGGGGGGTGCAGCATCCGGAGGTGCCACCATGGTTTGGCTACTGGATGGTGTCTGTAATTTATCTGTGAAGAGGGTCTGGGTTTGGGTCTGGTGTGGTTGATTGGTGATGGCGTTCTGTGTGCCTCTGGATCTGGTGTCAGTTTTTGTGGGGAGGGCTAATTTCCAGATGTCTGGCAAGCGGGATGTGTCGTCACGCTTGTTCATGTTGTGAGGGTGTTTCTCTATCTCGATGGCTTCCATGATTATTCTCTTGTGGTGATGTTCCATGTTAGAGAGCAATTTGGAATCTGCAAAATTAATTTCGTGTCCTGTTTCTTTCATGTGTTGGAAGAGAGAGGAAGTTTTTTCTTCTTTTTTGACGGCATTCTTGTGTTCTGCGATACGTATCGCAGAACACAAGAATGCCGTCAAAAAAGAAGAAAAAACTTCCTCTCTCTTCCAACACATGAAAGAAACAGGACACGAAATTAATTTTGCAGATTCCAAATTGCTCTCTAACATGGAACATCACCACAAGAGAATAATCATGGAAGCCATCGAGATAGAGAAACACCCTCACAACATGAACAAGCGTGACGACACATCCCGCTTGCCAGACATCTGGAAATTAGCCCTCCCCACAAAAACTGACACCAGATCCAGAGGCACACAGAACGCCATCACCAATCAACCACACCAGACCCAAACCCAGACCCTCTTCACAGATAAATTACAGACACCATCCAGTAGCCAAACCATGGTGGCACCTCCGGATGCTGCACCCCCCTGCAATCCCTACACAGATCTGGCTGGCACAGGCCACAAAACCACAGCTCGCCCCTATACACGAAGCCAAGCCAGAGCACAACTAAATGTAGTACACCCATCTTCTCAGAAAAACTCTTCACAAAGTTCAAGAGGTCAAGACACAAAGGCTTTAGCAACTAATCCACACCTAATGACCCACCTAAGTGGTACTCAGGATATCACTCAAGAAATCACTCAAGATATCCCTCAAGCAATTAAGGAACAAAAGAAGAAAAGGCACACTAGCCTGGGAACTTCCTCTCTGCCCAGAACCTCCTCAACAGTATTTATAGGAACTCAAACACTGAGATCCTGCTCTGTTCCAGTAACAAGAAGCCGAAAGCACCAGCCTGAAGATGACGAGTGAGACCTCGTCGAAACGTCGCCTAGACACCCCAACTTTTACACGGGAAGATACCCGAGGACACCAAAACCTGCATATATATATATATATATATCTCCTGGTGTTTTCTTGCAATGTCTCTAGTTCTCCTCTCTAATTCTTTTGCAGCAGCTGCTAAGTAGCCCTGCATGGATATTACAGGACTGAGCCAGCCTTAAAGCCATATAGGTATTTGTTTAAACATGTTTAAAACTGGGGGTTTGGCATGACAGAAGTTCCAAAACAGAGGAAGTAGCACCCTTGAGACTATATTACACAGGGGCCGCAGCAAGGAGTCTACAAATAGGATAGATAACAGGAAAAACCAGAGTTGTCCAAAAGCGTGATGTGGTGTTTTCTCCATGCCATAATCAAGTTGCAAGGGTTCTGGGAATGTTGCAAAAACAACCCCAGACACATTCATTATTACCAGACGTCCGAGTTTGTCGTGAACACGCCGTCCTTCAGTGATTCTGGGGACATCCAGCGGACGGGCAGCAGTCCCTTCCCACCTTTGCGATAGTAATCGGTCTCGTAGATATCTCTCGTCATGCCAAAATCTACATGGTACACAACAGGACACATGTAGTAGTAGTAGTAATAATAATAATAATAATAATGGTAAAAATAAAACAAAAGTACCACATTGCCATGAAAGCTGCTGAAGAACCTTATGAACTACCTCTAAACAATTCAAGCTGCCAACAACTGACACCTGAGGGAGAGTCAGAACATTGGGTCCTTCTAGCTTAATACTGGCTACACTGACTGGCAGCAGCTCTCCAGGGTTTCAGGAAGCGGGGGTTCCCAGCCCTACCTGGCGATGCATGCAATGTAACTCACAGAGTTATTGGAAGAATAAAATGAGAGTGGAGAAATCCATGTGGCACACTGCCTTGACCTGCTTAGAGGAAAGGCAGTATGTACAAATATTATTTGTCCAGTGAATCAAACAGATTGGTCACTGTTGTGGCTCCCCTGGAGGTTTCTATTTGTGCTTCCTTGCATTCACAGGATGCACCACAAATACCTTTTTCATCTGCAGTCATAAGGAGGGAGGAGGAGGAGGAGCCAAAATTCTCTACCTTGCTGAAAACAGGACATTTTACTCCAGCAGCTTCTAGTGATCTCACAAAGCCCTGCCCACAGCATTTTCAAGCTCCGCCTACTCCACAGCCCAAATAAATGGCCAGAAACTTGCTTTTGCTCATTTTCTTCTTAAAAACTTAAAAGCCAAGGTGCCTGGCTCTCCACTAGACATAGACTTGCCCAGTGTTGTTCTCAAGACATGTGACAGGCACAGCTCTAAACAGAAGTAGCTGCTGAAGATGCATTTTCAGGACCCATCCGATTCTTGCAAACGTAGTATGCTTTAACTGATTTTAATTCTGAATTTAAAATTTTTGTAACCCGCCCTGGGACCTGCTGGTGAAGGATGGGGAATAAATTTAATGATAACAAGCAGCAGGAAAAACCTATTGCAGACCTGTGGCTTCCAAATGCCCTACCGAGAACTAAGATCCTTCTTTCCTTTGTATTTCACCTTTGGACTGGAAAAAAAAAGGGGGGGAAGGATACCTCCAATTTTCACAGTAAAGTCCTCAGCCACCATACAGTTCCTTGCAGCGAGATCTCTGTGGACAAACTTGTTGGCGTTGAGATAAGCCATGCCATCCGCAATCTCGCCTGCCATCTGAATCATCTTCTTTAGGGCTGGAGGAATATGAGCCGGGTTATTCTGGACAAAAAAGGAGAGAAAGACAACTGTTAACATGAGTTTAAGAAGCCGTTGCTTTCTTCCTTGCTAAATTTTCAATGGTTTGGCTAGGATCTGTTCAGATTCATTTATCTGCATCTAGCCATCAGTCCATTCCAAAAGAAAGGTTAAACACAGGTGGCAAACCCAGGCCTCCCTACTTGGGCCGTCAAGCCATTTCTTTGAAACCATGGCCAACTGCCCTACAGCTGATGTCACATGTGACGTCAGGTGTCTGGCAAGTAGAGACATGGCTGCAGAAAGCAGGATTGATGCACAGGGAGTTCAGTCCTGTTCAGGAATTCCGGCCAGTTCCATGCACCAAATTTGGCCCTCTAGAGTGGGAGGGAATACTGTACAAGGAGTTCAGTACTACTCAAGTTTGGACAGACTAGCCAATTCCTGTACATAGCAGGGGAACAATCAAACAAACATACAGAGGAAAAACCTTCCGCAGCAACTATCATCCAACTGTCCCTGGTTACTAAGCAATATTTCCACCTGCCTTCCTTTTAACACAAACAGAATTAACCCTTAAGTTGCACGTGGAATGATCTCTGCTGCATTGTTCCCAATACCTCTGACAGTGGAGGGAAAACACTGACACCGTGGCTCATAGCCACTGAAAGCCTTTCCTCCATTAATTTGTGTAATCCCATTTTCCCTTTCAAGGAAGGAATGTAATTTGCTTTCCAATCACATTTTAATTGTCCTCTTCCACAAATGTGAGGTGCTCCCACTGCTTTAACTGTAAATTATCTACTCCAGAGGCTGACCGCAATGAGGCAAGGGCCTACATTTTAGTAGAATATGGTTTTCAGGGGCTCCTGCTTTCGCCTACCCTATTTGGGCAGTGCAAACAGCATGTGGGCGGCTGCAAGCCTTCTAATTGCCAGCATGAATGCTAAATGCTGGGTGCATGACTAAATATTAGTGTTTGTTGCAACACTCATTCATAATTCAGATCAAAAACAAAAAGGGTAACAGCATGTAGCATTTAATACATGAGCAATTAGCTTATCTGTGCGCCTACCAAAGACCCACGCTGGGTTACGCGTAGGCACAGAAAGTTTAATTCAGGCCTGAAAAGCAGCCAGTCTAGCGGTGCACGTGACAGGCATAAAGAAACAAGCAACTTCCACCTATAATCACTGAGAGGGATGGTGGCTCATGGGGTCCAAATCTGGGCAAAAAGGTCAAAATGACAGCAGTTTACAGGTTTGAGGAAAGCAGAAAATTTCTAGAAAATACAAGTACTCTATACACTGCTCACATATTGAGAATAGACATATAAGACTGAATGGGTCTTATATGTATAGAACTATTCTACAATAGTTCTTATAATCTTATAATAGAACTATTTTAACTCTTTTTAAATGTGGAATTGCTTTTAAATGTTTGTACTGTTTTATAAACAGAATTATTATTTTATTGTTTGTGTGAGTGTGTCCCGGTATTGCAAGCTATTTTGTAATTGTTTTATAACTGTATGTTTTATTCTCATAAACTGCTTTGGGACCTTACGGCAAAGAGGGGCCAGAAACTAAATAAAGTAATGAACAAAGAACCTCAACTGCATCTACTCTTCTACAAATTACTTCCTTTTTCTAGGAACTGAGCACATCCGTCTACTACAGAGTGTTGTAACCTCCTTCCCCGTATCATCTGTGGAAGATAACTGCCGTTTGCCTAGCTAGGGAGCAGTGATGTGGGTTTTCCACAAAATTTAAGACTTGGAACTATTTCCAGTGAGGAATTTGTACATGGTTAATCTAAATCAGAACATTTTCTGTTTGTGTCAGGAAAAGTGCCCCAGAGAGTGATCTAGTTTATACCATGTTTATTTTACTTGTATTTAATAAACACAGCTAAAAACATCAAAACTGCCAAGCTTAGCTACTACTGCATTTGCAGTAGGCATCTCATTGTTACTAAGGAACTTATCAAACAGGAAAATAAACCACCCACATCGCTGCTAGGGAGGCCATAGTCAAGGCAGTATCTGAACTGGGAGATGTCCCAGCTCACAGGCCAGACTCTTCACCTGCTACAGCAATATGGAAGCACCCCAAAAACGCACAAGGACATGGGTCACACAGCCTGTTTTGGTTAGGGCACCTCAGGTGGAAGAGGCAAGAATACCTACACCTGGGGCTGGTGGGGTTTCTTACAACAAACCTTTGGTGAGTCTGTATTTTCAAATGATGGAAAGCTCTCCCCCCCCCCCCCCATATGATGGAAAGTTCTTATTTTTAAATACAACAATCTAACAATGCTATAACTCTACTTAGGTAAAGGTAAAGGAACCCCTGACCATTAGGTCCAGTCGTGGCCGACTCTGGGGTTGCGGTGCTCATCTCGCTTTATTGGCCGGGTCATGTGGCCAGTATGACAAAGCCGCTTCTGGCGAACCAGAGCAGCGCATGGAAACGCCGTTTACCTTCCCGCCAGAGCGGTACCTATTTATCTACTTGCACTTTTTGACGTGCTTTCGAACTTCTAGGTTGGCAGGAGCAGGGACCGAGCAACAGAAGCTCACCCCATCACGGGGATTCGAACTGCTGACCTTCTGATCGGCAAGTCCTAGGCTCTGTGGTTTAACCCACAGTGCCACTACCTCATAACTAAATAACTACCACATTTCTAAACATAATTAAGACTGCTAACAGTTAGATGAGGAGTCACCAACCATTTTAAGGCCCATGGGGGACGAGTACCCCTCATTATCTCTCTTCCCCTCCCCAGGTCAGCCTCCTCGCCCCTGCCCCCGGGGCAACTGCTTGGACTGCAAAAAAGCAGTCAAACCTTTCAACACAGGACTGACCTCTGTGCCTGGTCGGAGTGACCGCAGGTAACTCTTCAAGTCTCCACGGGTCATAAGTTCCATGATGACCAGCGTGGGCTGGCCTTGAGAAACAACTCCAAGCAGCCGCACCTGAGAGAAGAAAGCCTTGGGTTATTCACCTGCAGAGGCAGCATTTTATTCAAAGGTGTGCACTCTCATGTACTGTACTGCATTTGTGAGTGCGTGACTCTTCACTAGACACACACAAACTAAACATGATGCATCCACTTGGGAAACGGGTAAGAGGAGGAGAGAGAGATAGAAATAACATAACATAAGCAGTGGAGGCCAGGCCACTAGGGTGAATGGGGCTCTGCCCCACCAACTTCAGCTTGTCCCCAGGCAGCCTCCACCTGCCCGCCTTCTTACTTACAGCCAGTCCAGAGGGTGGCACCAGATGTCAGCATCCTCCTCCTGGCTGCGTAAGGTAAAGGTAAAGGGGAAAGGGACCCCTGACCATTAGGTCCAGTCGTGACCGACTCTGGGGTTGTGGCGCTCATCTCACTTTATTGGCCGAGGGAGCCGGCATACACCTTACGGGTCATGTGGCCAGCATTACTAAGCCGCTTCTGGCGAACCAGAGCAGCGCACGGAAACGCCGTTTACCTTCCCTCTGGAGCGGTACCTATTGATCTACTTGCACTTTGACGTGCTTTCGAACTGCTAGGTTGGCAGGAGCAGGGACCGAGCAACAGGAGCGCATCCCGTCACAGGGATTTGAACCGCCAACCTTCTGATCGGCAAGTCCTAGGCTCTGGTGGTTAACCCACAGCACCACCCGCGTACTCAACATAAATTTAAAGCAGTGCCGCCCTGCCCCAAAAAGAACCTGGGAAGAGCATTGAGAAAACTAATCCCAAAAGCTATGAAGGAAGCTTTTTTTCTGATTCAGAACTCCATTTATACCTGTTCTGTACAAAAGCATCACACAGGCAAGCAAATAGCTGTTTTCCTGTTTGAAGCAGCATTTCCCAGGATTTAAGTAAGAGAACGGGGGATAGCGCGGAATGGAAGAAGCTTTAATGTGTTTCAGCAACTTACGACATGGTGGCAATTGAACTCCTTCATCACCGAAGCCTCGTTCAGAAACTCGATCCGCTCTCGCATGCTTGCCGACTCGTTGACTGTTTTGATGGCCACCCTGGTTTCTGGCTCATCTTTAACCACGCCTTTCGCTATCCCTTCGTACACCATTCCAAAGGAGCCCTGCCCCAATTCTCGGCACATGGTAATCTTTTCCCGGGGTACTTCCCATTCATCTGGAACGTACACTGTAAAAATCACAAGGAGAACCCGTTTCACAAGCAGCTTTGAACTGAAACGACAATCATAATTAAAAAAAAACAAAACAGAGGGCAAGCAACTCTGTCCTTTTCCATTAAAGCATACTGGGATGTTCTGCACTTCATGCTTTTATTTCAACAGTCATCTTACTGCTTCAGTCCTTTGTAATCATTATGTTGTTTAGCCATGCTATAACGTTGCCCCCATTTCACACATTTCGCATGGGGTTTACCTGGCAAGGGAGCATTCTGCAGCAGAGGTGTAATGCAAAAGCATATTTTAAGAGGGTAAGGACACTTTGCTTAGCATCTGCTATGCATTTCAACAGAGGGGAGCAGAATAATGTGATTAAAAAGCTGTAACATTCATTTCTCAACAGAGGGTGGGCATGTAGTGGCAGCCACCATTACAACACGCTCTGGGGGGAGGGGGGAATTAAGAGAAGGGACATTTTCCACTCAGCTGGTGATTAGTTAACTTTGTAACTAATAATTTGCACATGTTTTCTTATTTCCTCCTCCCTACCAATCCATTTTCCTTTTGTATCATTTTTCAAAAGTGTAAGCCTGAGGGGAGGGACTGTTGCTGTTGGGTATTTTTGTGATATGAAAGTCACTTGGGGAACTTCTTTTGGCTGAATAGGAAGATTATTTTTTTATTGGGAAAAAAAATACACGAGCAACACGAAACTCCAGGTTTAACTTCCAAGAACAAGGCCAAGATTTCAACTCCAAAACATTAACATTTTCCTGTTTTCTTGGATGCCAGAAAGCTGGACTGGATTGCTCCAGGATTCAACTTAAGAGCTATAAATCCTAGCTTACTATTGGAAGGTGCAACCTCTGACAAGTCTTCAAAACGCTACAGCCTAGCATTTAAGGGGGGGGGGAGGTTAAAGGTTTCACTACAAATAAAAACTAGTGCTAAGTGTAGCTGAGAAAGATGATGAGAAAGAATTGAGAAGGAAAGGACCATAGCTCAGCAGCAGAGGACCTGCTTTTCATGCAGAAGGTCTCGGGTTCAATCTCTGACATCTCTGTGTAGGACTGGGAAGGCGCTTTGCTTAAAATCTTGCAGGGCTTCTGCCAGGCAGCACAAGCAATACTGAGCTAGATGGAGCAATGGTCTGATTTGGGATAAGGTAGCTTCCTATGTTACTATGATAGCTGAAAGATACGGTTCCCAGAAATCTTTTAATTATGTATTTATGTTACTATTTTTAAGTATTTTAAATATCCTTCAAGATGGGGGTTGTTTGCCTCCCTGGGCTCTTTTAGGAGGAAGTGTGGGTCAGAAATTTAAAGAATAAATATAAATCAATATATATACAAGAGGCCTGCACTGTGCTTTTAAGAAACATCACCAAGAATTTAAAGAATTGTTAAAGTTCACTTCAAATGATTGTATAGTTTTTATTCGTGTTTAATGTTTTATTGCTGTACACTGATGTGATACTTCATGCTACTGCAATACAGAAATACTATTAGGTTTTCTTTAAGAACTTTCTGACCTACCTTGACCTTTAAAAAAAAAAAAAGCTTGAGACCCCCTCTCCTCAGCCCCCCAAACTACTTCTTTGCCTGAGTGACAGTGAATGTTGTCTTTACAACTGGTTCACATAGAGCTTCTTGTGACTCCACCTCAGACTCTGCATTCACTTTTATTCCAAGATGTTGCTGTCTTAAAAGGAGTCAGAAGTGGAAGGCCTGACTTACCATCTGAGGCACTGAAATATTCTGGGTTCACAGAGGCATAGAGCACTCCGTTTCCAAGCCTGTCGCTGTTCCTGTTAAAATGCAAGAGGAAAGTTCCTTATTTCAACACACTTTTTTTTTTTTTTAAGAGAGAGAGAGATAAACATTTCACTCTATTCTGGTCCTCTCACCTTTGAGTTCTGGTTTGTGACTTGCTTTTCACACCCACACCCACCCACCCACCCCAACGGAAGCATTTGGCAGGTTGGGAATCAATTGTGTTACTTCCCAAATATGCCTATGCTGAATGACAAGACTTATTGAACCTAGGTTAGCTGAACAAAATAATAACAACAGTAACAGCAGCAGCTTGAGTCAATCAATTATAGCAAGGTGAAGAACACACAATGTATTTGTCCTTGTCTAGGCTAGTATGACAAGGTTTAACCCATTGTGCCTGACTACAAAATCTATCAGGAAAAGGGCAATATTACTTTCTGACTTACTACATGCTGGCTGTCGTGTTGTTGTGAGGATGTTGTTGTGAGGATAAAATGAGGAGAGGGAGAATCATATATGCCCCCTTGTGCTTCTTGGAGGAAAAAGTGTGATATAAATGCAATAAATAAATACAAATAAATATCAACCCTCACCTCTTTTTATTACAGACATACAGCATGATGAGCAGCCCTCCAATGATCAAAATGACAGCAATGGGCAGAACAATAATCAGGTGCAAGAAACCCCCGTAATTCGGTGCTGCAGCGATCAAAACAAGAAAGTAAATAAAAGGGTGGTAATTATTCATGTGCGCATCTCTACTGCTGCACTAGCTAGTTAGACCTATCCGAAACATAAATAGCTACTGCTGGGCAAACTTTATATATATATTATAACACACACAGAGAGAGAACACAGGGCCACCTAACAGAGCGTTCTTTTTACAAAAGCACTTCCAGATGATCAGTATTTTGGGGTATGACTCAACTACATATCAGAAAAATTCAAGCTGCACTACGAGAGCTGATTTGGAGGTCCTGTGCTACAAACCTGCTTCCTGAAAAAGAGCAGAGGTTTTTTGATAAAAGGAAGGTGATTGGGAAATGGCACTGGAAAGTGTGGGATAACACATGCTTTGGCACTATGTCATTTAATCTCATTGAAAATGCTCAATTTAACTTCCTTGTAAATGTTATCAGAACGAACGCTCAAATCGGGATTCAGGTTCAACAAGCAGATCATTTGGAGGAACCCCAAGGGTGGCTGGCTGTTGCTCCCAAGGAAACTCACACGGAGGAAAGAAAAAGAAAAAGAAGACACAGCTCATCTGATGTTTCATCTACAGTATCTGCCTTGAAACACAGACTTTCTAATCAAATCAATCTGGGATAAATATCCAACCATCCATTTTCTGCAAAAAGTTCAGAATCTTAAATCTAAAGAACAAACACACGAAATATTGGGGGGGAAGAAGTTACACAACCAGTGTGTCCGTTATTTCCCTCCCCACCAACGAAAACATCCTTACTTTTGGGCTGCACATAGAATGAGATTGCCTCAGTCCAGGATCCGTTCCCAGCCAGGGATGTGGCTTGAACTCGGACAGAATAATTTCCAGGGTTCAGATGTGTCAGTTTGGCTCCTCGAAGTTTCTTGTATTCTTGTCTTGAAACACATTCCCGCTTCTCCTACAGAAGTTTTTTTGGGGGGAGAGAAAAGCAGTTAAGATGGTTTTTATTAATGCAGCTTGTGCATGCAGGACACTGAGACTTGAGGCTCTGTAACCCAGAGGACAACTAGTAGAGCATCTTCAGATGAACTTGGCGATTGGGCTGGGATAGAAGTGCTTAGGCAATCCTTAAGGTATCTTGGTTGTTCAGGGCTTTGTATATAAACACAAGAACATTGTAAATTGGATTGGATGAAGAAGACCTATAATCCCGCTTACCTCTCCATTTTGCCCATATTTGATTTCATACATCAAGATCAACCCATTGGGGCTAACCGGTTCTGGCCACTTGAGGTATATGACGTTTTCTTCCTTCCCTTCCCATGTTACTGGTCCTGGAATGTTATCAGCTCCTTCTGCGAAAAGATGCAGGCAAGAGTCAATGTCAAGATTTGAGGCAAATAACATACCGTGGTATTGCTAAAGTCATAAGAACATAAAGAGAGCCAGTTGCATCATGCCAGCCAGATGCCTAAGGGAAACTGGCAAGCAGGACATGAGCACAATACCACTCTTTTCCTGCATGGCTTCCAGCAACTGGTATCTATACCCTTTTCAGACCCACAACATCCATTTGGGGACCCATTTCTTAATTGACGCGGGTGGCGCTGTGGGTTAAACCACAGAGTGGGTGGCACACAGCGGGTGGCGCTGTGGGTTAAACCACAGAGCCTAGGGCTTGCCGATCAGAAGGTCAGCGGTTTGAATCCCTGCAATGGGGTGAGCTCCTGTTGTGCAGCCCCTGCTCCTGCCAACCTAGCAGTTCGAAAGCACGTCAAAGTGCAAGTAGATAAATAGGTATCACTCCGGCGGGAAGGTAAACAGTGTTTCGTGCACTGCTCTGGTTCGCCAGAAGCGGCTTAAGTCATACTGGCCACATGACCCAGAAGCTGTACGCTGGCTCCCTTGGCCAATAAAGCGAGATGAGCGCCGCAACCCCAGAGTTGGTGACGACTGGACCTAATGGTCAGGGGTCCCTTTACCTTCTTAATTTTTTACTATATATTTGTCTGCTGGTAGTCAACAACTTTGGTCGGCCCTCACGCATGTTCACTTCATCAAATCTGGCCCTCTTTGAAAAAAGTTTGGACACCCCTGGCCGACACTCTACAGCAGTGGTTCCCAGTCAGCTAATTACCAAGGAGCGCCTATTTTTCAAAAGCCAAGCCACAGATCCCCTACTTTTAAATTTTTTGATATTTCTATGGTAAGTTACCTCTGCGAAGCAATTTTTTGAACAAAATGCGGGGTAGCCCCTAATAAGCAAAGGATTTTAGATATACTAAAGAACAGACTAGGGCTGAGCGATATCTGGTTTTTGACATTGTGATATATCAGTAGCTAAATATTCCGATATATCACGACGTCTGAAATGGGAGATCAGCTGTGGGGATGAGGAAAGGAGCAGTCACAGAGACTGGATGGGTGGGTGGGTGGGTGGGAAGGAAGTGGAGTTACCTCCACTGCATGCTTTGAGTGAGAGGGGAAGAGTATGGGGGGGCATTAAGCCGCCGTCAGTCGGGCAGCCAGCGAAGATGCACGTCCACTGTGGCTACTGCTACTTTAACCACTGACTGAGAAAAGCTGCTCTGTCTCAGTGCCAGGGGAAGGTAGTACTGCAGTGCCTTGAAGGGCAATCACCTGCCCAGTTCTCCATCAGTGTACAATCAGCTGCCCTGTTTTCCCTCAACACGAGGGAAGGCTGCAGCATTATCAGCTCCCTCAGGGAAGGCAGCTCAGACTAGCAGTGTTACCAGCTGAGATCACTGTGCAATATTGGCAGTGCCATGGATTCAGCAGCTCTGCTCTCCCTGACACGAGGAGAGATGTATTGCTGGGTCAAAATAGTTATCGCGGTGTGGTTTTTGGCCAATATATTGAAAAATTGCACAGCACTAAAACAGACCATTCCCATGGACTGCAAGAAGATCAAACGTATCCATTCTTAAGGAAATCAGCCCTGAGTGCTCACTGGAAGGACAGATTGTGAAGCTGAGGCTCCAGTACTTTGGTCACCTCATGAGAAGAGAAGACTCCCTGGAAAAAAACCCTGATGTTGGGAAAGATTGAGGGCACTAGAAAAAGGGGACGACAGAGGACGAGATGGTTGGACAGTGTTCTCGAAGCTACAAACATGAGTCTGACCAAACTGTGGGAGGCAGTGGAAGACAGGAGTGCCTGGTGTGCTCTGGTCCATGGGGTCGCGAAGAGTCGGACACGACTAAACAACAAAAAAACAGACCATAAAATTTTTGATATCACCATGCAAAAATGACAAATATTTAGTTGGAGGGGACGCAAGAGATGGGGCCATGGACCCCCTGGGTGTGTTCCGCGGACCCCCTGGAGTCCCTGGATCGCTAATTGGGAACCATTGCTCTACAGCGTGTCAGGCAGGGGTCTCTCCCAGGCTAGGAGAGACCCCTGCCTGAAACCCTGTAGAGTGTCTGCCAGTCAGTGTAGTCCATTGGTCTTCAACCAGCCCTACCTGGAGGTGCCAGGGATTGAACTTGGGGGCCATCTGCATGCAAAACAGTTGTTCTACACTGAGCTATGCTCCTTCCAGGTTGATTTCAACACAGGGAGTTAAAACTGCCTTTTGAAAGCAAGTCTGAGATTACAACGTTGTGCCAGGTTTTTGTGGGTTTTTTGTAAGATGCTTTGAATGCAGAGATAAAGATGGAATTGTTCTTTTTATTATGATTAAGGAAGGAAGGAGAGAATTTAAGCCAGGTTTCAAAACTGTACCTGCAGGCATGGTTCTTGCAAAAACAAAGTTAGAGGCACTACAGCCGAGATTTGCAGCTTCATGATTGCAGCTGTGGATGTCAATACGGTAGAGCGTGAAAGGCAAGAGGTGGGAGATAAGTGTCCGCTCCCGGCCTTCTACTTTGCTTTCGAAGAAGGGAAACTCCATCTCGGCCTCCTCAGCATCCGATTCATTGGCAAAGTGCTCTGGGGCTGTGGCAGTCCTGTTCTTGTGAGCAAAGGTCGTGTTTGCAACAGGCGACAGATCCCTGCGCTTCCGGTCAGGCCTGGTCAGAGAAACAAGAGAAGTCAGTGAAAGTGAGATTAGCATCCCTCTTTTATAAGGAGGGAAGCAAATTTAAGAGACCCCGTTTGTAGCCAGAAGTCACAGTGTTTTGAGAGAAAATAATGAGAACCATTAGGACGGTTAAAGAATGACAGATGTCCAAAGCTTGCATGACGTCCCATTCAACAGAACTCTCTGTTTATAGGTGTTGTCTCTTCCGAGTTAAATTTCACATTGGTGATTCATCCAAGCCCAATAAAACACATTTCACAGGGAAGAGAAACAGAAAGGAGGCAGCTGAGGGCAGAAATGATATAGAAAACACTGTGGGAAAACAGAATCACTTCAAACTCCATGGAAAGTTCAGCAATAGGACAAGCAATCATCAAGGAAAGAGGCAGATCCCATCATTGCATGCTTGCAAGAAAGCACTGGCCAGACCTTTGCTCCATATCTAGCTCAATTATTGCCTGCACTGGCTGGCAGATGCTATTCCTTTTCGGTTAATTTTTTTATTTGCAAATTAAACGAAGTAGAAAGAAGAACAACAAAAGAGTAAGAAAGGGAAGAAAAATAACTAATACATTAATAATACTAATACTAATCAACCAACAGCAGCTCACATCGATACAATGACATCAGTACATCTAATCTACAAGAAATGTATTAAGTTAATGTAAGACCTCCAGCTGTCCAAAGAGGTATCCCCAGACTGACATTTTATCTATAAGAAATATGTTCAAATGTAGCCAGGGAAGTGAGGTCTTCAGACCACTATGCAATAGGTGGTGGGTGTTCATCCTTCCTGGCTCAAAGTGTAAGTCTCTAAGCAACCATAAGGGCCCTCCAGGGCTTCAGCCAGAGAGCTTCCCCCCAGCCCTACCTGGAGATGCCTGGGATTTTATATAAATATTTAGAAAACACACTTTTAAAAAACATACAAGGTGGTATACACCACACAAAACTACAGTAAGAATAAAAACATAAATAAAAACACATTGGCTGGTAAACAGAAATTCAAATAACAAAGGCCTGTTTGAATAACAGAGTTTTTAGAAGATGCTTTTTAAAAGGCAGGAATGATTCCAGCCGAACCTCTGCTAGGTCAGGGCTTGCCCACACCAAAGACTCGGTCTCTATTAAAGGCCAACCGGCCCTCAGAGGCATGAGAAACCATAAGAAATGCCCCATTAGAGGTTCTCGGTGATCAAGGTGATTGTAAGGGATCAAGTGGTACTTAAGGATTGAACCTGGGAACTTCTGTGTTCAAAGCAGATGCTACGTAACTGAACGACCAGCCTTCTTTAAGGTCTTGGGATAACCTGCCTTGGATAGCTTAGATTGCCACCAGAGTCTCCTTTGAGAGGAAGGGCAGGATATGAAGAGACTAGACCTAACTGGTGATGTGTTTAAAAGAACACAACCCTTTTATTTGGCATCTTTGGTGCTTTTGCAATGTTGCACGCTCCAGCAGGAGGCTGGAAACGTACTGCAGCAGTCTAATAGGGACTGTGTTGACATACAAATTGCTCTCTCCCACGGGAGACAGCAATGAAGAAAAGACAAACAGAGGAGGTGGGAGACAGAGACAGACAGACAGACATGTGCAAGTAACAAGTCACTTAGAGGGAGCAATCTCACCCAGTTCCTAATCTCACAGTTCCCTGACATCCTGGGTTCTTAAGTCACTTTAACTGCTCAGTGACTTACAAGCACAAGTGACTTAGCAGTTGCATCTCAACTGCTAAGGTTCTTCTAGCATTGAAAAGAAAAAATGCACCAATTATGAACACAAGCTGAGCAAAGAGGAGGAAAACATGCAGAAACAGTCAAGGCTCATGCTAGCAAATCGTTCCCACTTGCTTCCTCCCACAACCCAAAACTGCAATCTAGAGACTGTCACAACACCTGATCATTCGCTACCATTTCTTCTAGGGTCAAGATGCTCACGGCATTCTGTTGCTTCCCCTGCCCCCACCAAGGCATTACGCGTACAATTTCAAAATTAACTACCAGCTGAAATAAGAAATCTATATTTGATTAGCACAAGGATGCCATGGCAGGAGAAAGCTTTGAGCAGTGACTATTGGAACTAAGCTGATGGCTGTGAAAGGCAGAGCCAGGCAGAAGTTCCCCTGGTTGCCATTGGCTGAATTAGTCTGCTCCTTAGATAACTCAGAAGGGCAAGGAATGACAGCAGAGTGAATGGCCCAGAGAAATGAGAGGAAAAAGCCAGAGAGAGAAGAAAAAATGGGGCATATAGCAAGTATAAACTTCACACAACCAGGAAAACATGCACTTATCAGCGACCATATGCCACTATCAGTTCCATCTGAGCCTTTTGATATGCAGGAGAAACAGGCTTTTCCAGAAACCTTATTTTAGTATCAAGTTTTGCTACCCAAGTCTAAAAGCAAATGCTATCTCCAGCAATGCTACTGGGAAATGCTGCTTTTCAAATCTAGGCAAAAGAAAGGCAAACCATTTGCCAGGTCACCTAGGCATCTGTAAGGCCAGGAGTAGCTAGCATGGTGCCCTCTGGCTGGCACTGGACTACAAATTCCATAATCCCTGACCCACTGGACTTGCTGAATGGGGCTAATGGGAGTTGGAGTGGAGTCCAACAGTATCTGCAAGGCACCATGTTGGAGATGCCCCATGTTAAGACTATTCTGAAGGCAACCACATGGAAATCCAAAGCTGTGGAACTCTCTTCAAAGGTTCAGTAACCCCTGCAAAAAGCCCTCCAATGTGATGGGCAAAGGAAATAACCAGCAGTGGCTCTTTAGTGTGTAAAAGGGTGAATATGGTAGAGAAAGTTTACCACCCTCTCTTGCGTGGGGCCGGGGGGGGGGGGGGGAGGAAATAATTGGGATACTATGGGTTGCATAGTATCCCAAAGGAAACAATGTGGTCTTGCAGTGAGGTGGGGTAGGAATTCTCATTTTCATTGTGTTACTGGAATGAGCATCTTAGGAATTTTTGTATTGTACATGGTTTTATTTATTTTTGTTTCTCTTTGTTATTTGTCTTGTTAAGTTGCTTTGAGGCTCCCTCCCATAAAGTGAGTAACAAATGTAAAAACAACAAAATAATAGATAACAATAAAAAAAAAGGTAAAGGTACCCCTGCCCGTACGGGCCAGTCTTGACAGACTCTAGGGTTGTGCGCCCATCTCACTTAAGAGGCCGGTGGCCAGCGCTGTCCGGAGACACTTCCGGGTCACGTGGCCAGCGTGACATCGCTGCTCTGGCGAGCCAGAGCCGCACACACGGCAACGCCATTTACCTTCCCACTAGTAAGCGGTCCCTATTTATCTACTTGCACCCGGGGGTGCTTTCGAACTGCTAGGTTGGCAGGCGCTGGGAGCGCACCCCGCCGTGGGTATTCGAACCGCCGACCTTTTGATCGGCAAGCCCTAGGCGCTGAGGCTTTTACCCACAGCGCCACCCGCGTCCCTAACTGAGCAGTTATCTGCTTCCAAGCCCCAATGCAAAGAGATTGGTGCTCACTTTGAATGGCTTGGGACCCAGTTATACGATTGAGCACCTACTCTTAAATCAAGCTGCCTGTAGTCTATGCCATAACTATGGAATACACACCCCAAGAAGGCCCTCCTGGCACCAACAGAGTCATCTTTGATGTACCAGGCTAAAACTTCATTATTATTATTCACTCAGGCACTTAAAAATCTTCAGTATTTGATTGACTTAATGATGTTTTCTGATGGTCATTTTAAAAAATGCAATATTGCCATTTAAATCCTGTGAAAACTGCCCCAAAGTATACATTTTGAGGAAACAAAATGGCTTTTGAACATGGGGCACATACCCTACAAGGCTCAAGGTAACTGCACTTATTTTTGTTACTAGCATGTAGGAAAGGGGTTTTCGATATTACTAGCTGGCGGCGGAGAGAGAAAATACAAAACAAAAAGTTATCTGTTATATATTCTGGAAAGTTGTTCATTCACTATGCATTTGGACACCTCTTAAAGATTCTGCAACATTTTCTGCATGAAGGTTCTTGAAATCAAGAAAAAGTTTTTGTGTATTTTGTGGTTACAAACAGATGCCATCTTGAATCAGGATGTCAGACATAACTGTTCGACACTGCATTCGCTGATTTTAACCACCAATTTCAAAAGTGCACAATTTACTCATTTCACAGATTTCCTAAGCAATGCTGGGTGTAAGGCTGCTCATTTAAAAGTTTTTAAAAAGAAATGAACCCCGTCGAGTGTTGGAAATGGACCCCCTCACCTGGGCAAAAAGATGGCATTATGTAGAAAATTCTCGAAGACTTTTCGGTATTCTGCCTCCTCCTTCTCTGCCTGCTTCTCTGCCTCTGTCTTTGGGCAGGAGCAACAAGGTCCCCTTTCTCCCCCAGAACCCTCAGGTTTGGTAGGTTCAGTTGCTTCCTCGGTATCAATGGTGCCGTCGGCGTATCTCCGAATTGGGACTTTATCTTAAAAAAAAAGAGAGACGTGAGAAGAAATCAGAAGCTGAAGATGAACTGAGAAAGAATGGCCCCATGACAGCCTGCTTAAAGCGGCTCCAAATGTAGGAAATGCAAAGGTCTACTGCCTCTCTATTCCCCTTAAAGTGGTACAAGTCCCAATGGAAGGGTTTTAAGTGAAGAGGGGGCAGGAGAACATTTACAAACAGGCAAGAATTTTACACACACACACCCCAAAAAAAGGCATGGGTGGCGACACTTGGGAAAACAGGAAACTGCCTTATACAGTTAGACTTATAACTTAGCTCAGTGTTGTCTGCATCATGGATGGAGAAGCTCAGGGCTTAGAGCGAGGTTAAATTATATTTAGTTTTTATCCAATATTTGTGCCAATTTGTTTGCAGGGCAAAAAAGACCATTCTACTCACCATGAATGGGATTTCTGGGTCTCGTGGAAGCTGCTGCCAAACTCTGTTATACTGCTATCCAGAGGTCAACAGGTAAAATAGCAAGTTATGTTTATAAACACAAAGAATTCCTACTTAGCTACCATGGATTTACGCAACAGTTGAAGGTATTAGGCATCTAGACAAGAGCTTATAGGACTCTGATTCCTCAAAACAGACTGGTCACTCCATTCATCATCAACTGCTAGCACACTCTGTCTTGATCTCCAAGGGAAGCAGAATACCCAAGCTGGGACTTAAGAACCCCTATCCCGCATCTACGGGGAACTGTTGGAGTAACATTAGGTTGGTTTGGAGACCTTGAAGCAGCTGGCTAGGAAGTGCCCTGTGGCAGGGCTACAAACTTTGCTGAAGTTCCCAAGAAAGATTCTTCAATGTATTGCAGGAGATCGGGGTTGAAACTAACTCCTGGAGAAATTCTAGCAGAATCCCCCAGAACCTGATGTAACCCCTCATTTTCCCTGGCAGAGAGTGTTAGTGGTCACGAGACATTCCTGGACTTTGGGGTCAGGGCACACTGCTAAGTCTTGAAGCAGATGGTAGGAGTCTGATTCTACTACAGTGGTGCCTCGCAAGACGAAATTAATTCGTTCCGCAAGTCTCTTCGTCTTGCGGTTTTTTCGTCTTGCGATGCACGGTTTCCCATAGGAATGCATTGAAAATCAATTAATGCGTTCCTAGGGAAACCGCCTTCAGACCAGGTCCGGGGACAGTCTGTCCCCGGACCTCTTCTGAAGGCTGGGGGGGGGCAAGGGCTTTTCTTCCCACCCCCAGCATTTTAAAAAACCCTGGGACAGCGGAGGACTTCTCCGCTGTCCGAGGCGATTTAAAAGCCCCTGGGAAGGCAGGCAGGGGGGACAAAGACTTTCGCCCCCTGCCCGCCTTCAGAAGGTCTTCCCGCCCCCCCTCCCCGCTTCGGAACAGCGTTCCGAAGTGGGGCGGCTGGGGCAGGTCTTCCCGCCCCCCCTCCCCGCTTCGGAACAGCGTTCCGAAGTGGGGCGGCTGGGGCAGGTGTCCCCGCCCCCCCTCCCCGCTTCGGAACAGCGTTCCGAAGTGGGGCGGCTGGGGCAGGTGATCCCGCGCCCCCTCCCCGCTTCGGAACAGCGTTCCGAAGTGGGGCGGCTGGGGCAGGTGATCCCGCCCCCCCTCCCCGCTTCGGAACAGCGTTCCGAAGTGGGGCGGCTGGGGCAGGTCTTCCCGCCCCCCCTCCCCGCTTCGGAACAGCGTTCCGAAGTGGGGCGGCTGGGGCAGGTCTTCCCGCCCCCCCCTCCCCGCTTCGGAACAGCGTTCCGAAGTGGGGCGGCTGGGGCAGGTGATCCCGCCCCCCCTCCCCGCTTCGGAACAGCGTTCCGAAGTGGGGCGGCTGGGGCAGGTCTTCCCGCCCCCCCTCCCCGCTTCGGAACAGCGTTCCGAAGTGGGGCGGCTGGGGCAGGTGATCCCGCCCCCCCTCCCCCCTTCGGAACAGCGTTTTAAAATGCTGGGGGTCGGGAGCGAAGCGCTGCCGAACCCAGCATTTTAAAATCTCCCCGTGTCCCGGGGAGATTTAAAAATGCTGGGGGTCGGCAGCGCTTCGCTCCCGACCCCCAGCATTTTAAAACCTTCCCGGGACACGGGGAGATTTTAAAATGCTGGGGGTCGGCAGCGCTTCCCTCCCGACCCCCAGCATTTTAAAATCTCCTCGGGACAGAGACTTCTCTGCTGTCCCTTGGAGATTTTAAAATGCTGGGGGTCAGCAGCGAACGCTTCGCTCCCGAACCCCAGCATTTTAAAACCTCCCCTGGACACGGGGAGATTTTAAAATGCTGGGGGTCGGCAGCGCTTCCCTCCCGACCCCCAGCATTTTAAAACCTTCCCTGGACACGGGGAGATTTTAAAATGCTGGGGGTCGGCAGCGCTTCCCTCCCGACCCCCAGCATTTTAAAATCTCCTCGGGACAGAGACTTCTCTGCTGTCCCTTGGAGATTTTAAAATGCTGGGGGTCGGCAGCGAACGCTTCGCTCCCGCCCGCCAGCATTTTAAGATCGCCCGGGGCAGGCGGGGGGGAGCAAAGACTTTTGCCCCCCGCCGGCCTTCAGAAGAGGTCCTCTTCTGAAGGCCGGCTGTGGGCAAAAGTCTTTGCTCCCGACCGCCAGCATTTCCCTATGGGCTTTCGTCTTGCGATGCAAGCCCATAGGGAAATTCGTCTTGCGAAGCGCCTCCAAAACAGAAAACCCTTTCGTCTTGCGGGTTTTCCGTCTTGCGAGGCATTCGTCTTGCGGGGTACCACTGTACTTCAGATTGTCCACTCCATTCATCACCATCTGGATTCATCATCTGAGGATCTAAATGTTGGTCTTCAGGGGAAGCACAGCCCCTTGGGAGGGACTGAGATCCCCTGCCAGAGCATGTCAAAATCTAACTGGATAATTTTTGGAACCACTGCAGAAAGTTTTTTCATCCTGGACTTAGGCTTAGTATCAAGGGCCGCTGTGATCACCTTGTCAGCAGAAGTAGGAGTGGCTGCAGGAAGATCAATGAGTTTGAGTGTCTCCTTAGCCTTGCCTAGAAGCATGAAGTAATGGGAGTCCTGAAATCATCTATCAGATTCTGACTCCTCCACTTCTAATTCACTACTCCAATTGACACCCTCTTCACTGAAGGAGAGATGCTCTGATTCCTGATCTTTGGGGGAAGAAGAGCCCCATGGGAGGGACTGAGGAACCCTACGGGAAGGTCACACTCTAGACCATCTTTTGGCCTGGTGTGTAGGAGGAGCAGAACTAGAAGGATTGAAAGTGACCTAAGGTTGAAGAGAGGAGGAAGACATAACTGCATTTCTGGCCAGATCTACCAGCAAAGCCAGTACAATAACTCTGGGTGCAGATCAGGCATAGCTGGAGTCTGGAGCTGTGTGCCAAGGGCAGAAGATGCTGCTGCCAGAGGGAATAGTTTTTGCGAGGGAGCTATGCGCTGCTAAACCAAAACTGTGCTTCTGTGGGATTTCTAGAGGACCGCCCAGGAGAGAGGGGGAACTCTCCAAACACTTGCAGAAGGGAGCAGCAAGTAGGCTGAGTTGGAGTTTCCTATTTGCCCCGAAACTCTTCTGCCTCCTTGCCCTTCTGATTGAGTGCATGTCCATAGGAGCAGGGGGTCATGCCAGCTGCTGATCTTCCATTTACAGTGCCCCCTTGGGTGGCAAGATTGAAAGCAGCCAGGGGGAAACTACTTGCATACCCTCTCTGGATCTAAAGCATTCATTGTAGAGCACCCTTAGGGAGGGGAAAAGCTGACATCAAGGCTGAGAAGTGGAAAGGATGGTTGAAGACTGATGCAGTCAACAGAGTAGGGGGGTGTCATCATTAAGTTCTGCTCACAGAGGCTGGGTCCTTAGCCTGTAAGGAAGAAAACTGCAGTATAGCAGTCATTAGCTCCCTGCATGATGTGGCTGATTTCTTTAAGACCTTGCACATATTTAAAGTGAATTCTTTTTTATTTTTCCCTTGCCTGTAGGCTAAGGCTTAAGCATAGCTGAGAGACTGAATTCTCTGCCGCCGCCCCCCCACTTGCCCCTGGGCTAAGGCTTAAGCAGAGCTGAGAGGCTGCTATGAGCAGGGACAAGACGGGCTGAGAGCACAGATCAATGGGCTTAAGGCAAGGTGGGAGGCAGTGACAAGCAGAGCAGAGGGAAGACTCATCTAGGTCCAGTGGAAAATGAAAGTAAAAATGAGTCTGGACGCTTAAAAGCAGAGCAGGAAAATGCTTTGGAGGAAGCCACACTGGAGCTAACTAACAAAGTTATGAGTAAAAAAGAGAAAGGGGGGGGGGTCAGCCAGAAGGGGCTCTAATGAAGGCAAACAAAGGTGAAAGGGAGAAGCAATCAGGGATAATGTCTGAAATTTGACGATGGAGCCAGGAGTCTTACATGACTGCTTTCGATGCACGAAAAGAGAAACTGGCTCCAGAAGGGACAGGGAGGAGCTACAGAGGAATTATTTGTATTTTTAAACTTATTTTGCCTGTTGACTGCCGGATGGCAGTATAACACAGTTTGGCAGCAGCTTCTATGAGACTCAGAATTCCCATTCATGTTGAGTAGAAGTGAGTAGAAGTGGAAGTTAACTGCCCTGCAAACAAATAGGAAGAAATGTTTGATAATAACCCAATTTGGCAGCAGCTTCTACAGAGAGACCCAGAGAAAGCATTCATCCCACATTCATCTTGATTTGCTTGTGGGATATTTACACTTTTCAATACATTTCTCTACCACTTTCCAAACTGCAAAAATTCCATGTTCTCTTTTTTAAGTGGATTTGTTGTACTAGGATGTCGGGGAACTTTAATCCACTTTAAATGCACAAACCTAAAATTCTGGTATGCTACTCAATCACTCCCATGAAATACTGGCAGTATGGAGGCACCCCATACTACTTTTGCCTCCAGGCAGAGGAAATCACACTTACAAATTTTCCTCTGCATTCTCCAATTCCCTGAAATGAGAACTAGAATTTCTCTAGGGTGCTAGAATTTTCATTCCATTTTTTAAACTTGCAAGGAGATTCCTTTTGTTTGTAATATGGAGGAATACTCAAAAACAGTACCTACCAGCTGTAGGACAAAGGAGCGGTACAGCTCATTCTGCTACTTCACTCTACTGCATGTGTAGACCACATCTTGATGATCTGCAGCCGATTTTTGAGAAGCTAAACCAGCCTTTCCCCAGCCTGGTACTCTCCCTAAGTTGGTGGACTCCAACTCCCATCAGCCCCAGACAGAAGTCTCCCCCAGTCCTACCTGGAGATGATGGAGACTGAACCTAGGACCTTCTGTATGCAAAGCAGATGCTCTACCACTGAGCTATGGTCCTTCCCTAAAAGACCATATGTTGCTGAACTACATCTGCTATTGACCCCACAATGAACCAAGGGAGATATAATTCAGCAACCAAGGTGTTGCTGAACTGCATCTCACATTGACTGCTGGTAGCAAAGCCAACATTCAAGACTGTTGAGAGTTGTAACCCCACAACTTGGGGAGGGGGGGCGGTGGCAAAAGATTTCCCTATCCTTGCTCTTTGCAATCTTAGGAATTTTCAAAGTGATAAGATGAGGAGGCACCCTGAAATTGTGTAAGGGCATTTCAACCTTGGTCTCACCTTTGGAGCAGTAGTTGTGCCTATAAAGGTAACTATCCTGAGGCTGCTGTTGCCACCGCACAATGTAGTAGGAGAGGTTGCCATTGGGGAAAGTGGGTGGGTTCCATTTCACAATCAGCTGAGAGGAAGAATTGGAAGCTGAAATGACGTCCAGAGGAACAGATGGTACTAAGGGGGGCGGGGGGACATAAGAAAAGAAGAAAATTAGAATTCCTGCAAGGTGATTATCACCTCCTAAAGTCAGAAACAGAACGAGATTATATTTACAGAGAAGAAAACCATTGTTAACGTTCTCCATGCAGGATATGTTGTGAACCGCTCTCAGATCTACAAATTTAATAAATAATAATAAAATAATATCCTTGCTCATTCACCAGAGCTAAAGTACAAATGTAGGGCAACATGGCACCCAACATGCACATTCTTATTTATTTATTATGGGTTTAGACCAGGGGTCTGCAACCTTTAAGACAAAAAGAGCCACTTGGACCCGTTTCCGAAGAAAAAACAACAACTGGGAGCCGCAAAACCATTGCGACATTTAAAACAAATATATCTCTGGAGCCGCGATCTGACAGCGGGCGGGAAGGTGACGTCGGGACGGTGCGTGACTAACGCACGCACCGCCCCCATGCGACATCACAGCCAGTACAGCGCCCGCCACAGTGAGGAGTGTCGGGGCGCACAATGCGCCTCCTCCCCTCGTTAGTATCCGCCCCAGAGCCGCGGCAAAGATGTAAAAGAGCCACATGCGGCTCCGGAGCCGCGGGTTGCAGACCCCTGGTTTAGACTATTAATGTACTGGTCCACTACAATAGTCTCTAAGTGGTGTACAATGAATGCAAAACAATGGAATGGAAATGCCTGCCAACACCTCCTGCCCAGTAATTTTAAGCTTCTGTTTAAAATTGAGGGGTTTAGCCTTTTTTTCTTACTAGGTAGGGGTTGCCTGCTTGAGGAGGGGGGTAATCCTGCTTTTATCTATTTTATGGGGTGGGTTGCCTCTTTTTTGTGGGGTGGAGGTAGTTCTGAGCATAACCAATCCCCACCCCCCATGAAATGGATATTTGTAGGTTCCTGTGGCAGTTGTGCTCCTATGCCTAAAAAGGTCAGCAAAGGCTGTTCCAAAGCAACACAGGTTCATATGCCCCCAAATGAACCTGACACTCGTTAAAGGAACCTGTGGTTTCTCGGGAGCATAATCAATGTTCCTTAATTAGAAGATTGGTTGTGTCAGAGAAGCTTCTCTGAAAGGCAGCCTCTGGCTTCTCTCCCTGTCACAACTGCCCCCTCCAGCAACATGCAGCCCACAAAAGGGGCTTGACTATGCACTGGGATGCACTCTCGGTTCACATGGGACAATGGGGAGGGCCCGAGAGGTCTAATCAGTGCCCCATATGAACACAGCATGCATCTTAGGAAGCTCCCCAGAATGCTACGCCATTCCCTCTGCAACGCACAGGAATTCCTGACGTGCAAAGGGTTCTTTGAAGGAGGGACGTTTAAAAAAACCAATGGCATCAAGGCATAGCCAACTAAGCAGATTAGCCCAGGAAATGGTCTAGGTGTACCCAGCGCTACAGAATTGGTGAAGCTCTGTACCTGGATTGGAGACCACTGGGAAATCCTTGTGCACACTCTTAGCTTTCCAAGGAAAAATGGAAATTAGGGAATTTACAACAAATATAATAATTTGTGCTACTTTAAATATGGCCAGGGATGTGCATACTCTCGTTCTTAATACATGAGATTCTGAGCTAAAAATAAACACATTCAGGACTCTAGTAATGCAAATAACTGTAACATATTTAATTCCGGCTAGCCTGGGAGGGGATGGGGAGTTTAAAGAGGAACAGCACAGAACTTCAAAGCATCAGACACCCTGTTTCAGGAGAAATGAGACTTATTTTTATCACAAAAAGTGTATGCAGCAGAGAATGGCATGCATACCCCCCCCCACAAAGATCCCTGTGTGCAGCAGAACCAGAATCAATCCCGTTTCCGCACTGAATCAGATACAATTTCCATTTTCAATTAAGAGAGACTTCGTTCAAGATGATTAAATGCTGTTGGGCATTTATCTGTGTTTGATTAATCGGACAATTATCACCTCTCCACACACAGCCCTGTATTGGATACAATTAAGTTCTGGCAAGGCCAAGGTGGAGAAGCGTTGTATAGTTAAAGCCATCACTGGTCTGCAGGAGCTGCCTGATGTGCTAACAAGCAAAACAGCCCCTGCGCACGAAACATCAAAATCTGTTGTCACTGGAGACCTACCTGCATGGGGCAGCTAGGATGACTCCTTGCTTCCCTCTTTCAGCACTAAACTTTCCCCAACCTCACCATAGCTGGTCCCACAAATACAGTCGTACCTTGGTTTTCAAACGGCTTAGTTCTCGAACGTTTTGGCTCCCAAACACCGCAAACCCTGTTCCGGTTTGTGAACTATTTTTGGAAGCTGAGCGTCCGACAGGGCTTTCACAGCTTCCAAAGCTGCACTTTGGTTTTTGAATGTTTTGGAAGTCAAACGGACTTCCAGCATGGATTCCATTCGACTTCCAAAGTACAGCTGTGTAGCACTTTCCCATCACCTAGCCAACACAACCTCTATCCTCTCTCAACCAGAATTCAGGAAGCACAGAGGCATCAGAAATCTAAGGACCACACCGACAAGTCTTAGGGAAGCTTGGGCCTGATAGCATAGAATGTGTGGAATGATATATGGCATATATCTCCTTAAAAAATGTATCATCCCAAACTAGGGAAGCTATGATGAGTTAACCTAATGGTATTTTACACTGGCCAAGTTGAACAATATCGAGGGTTGCAAAGGTTGGTTGGTTATTTCCACATGTGGTGGGAATGTCCAGTCATACAAGTGTTGTGAGGAGTTCTTCAGCAAGTCTCAGCTATAGTGCAACTTTTTTCAATGCACCCTGGACTAGCTTTACTGTCAATATTGCCTGATACAATGTGAAACGTGCAATATAAAGAGTGAATTGTTTTCTTAGTTGTAACTGCACTTACGGAAGCTGCTCAGCACTGGACGTACCACAGACATTTTATTAGTCTAAGAGGTTGCTGGAGCAGAATCTGCAGATTGGCTGTGACAGAGAAATTGAGAGAGCGCAACAGACAGGCCAGAGAAGCCAAAATGCAGAAATCTTCCCCCACTACCTGCAACACCTCTCATTGTTTATGTTAATAAGCAAGAGGGTCAATTATTTACTCCAATTTTGCAAAGGCCCTCGTGCTCAGATGTAATTCCTAAGCATTTCTAGTCACTGGTTTGATAATAATATAACCTATGCCTCCTTTATTTTACCTTATGTTGTGTATTCAGTGTCAGTTATGAGAGTTTGTGATGTTGGATGCCATATCTATACCAAGTATTGAAAAGAATTAATTAATAAAATAAAAAATAACAATCTGAGAAGGCTCATTCATCACCCATTGACTGTAGCACCAAGTCCTGACTTGGCCATCACAGGTCAAACTTCTACAAAACTTCAATGTAGGTTCAACAGAAGGGCACCAAATTATGCATATGTGTGAATGAACTGGCCAGAGCTTTTGATTCTGCAATGTATTTACTTCTGAAAAAACTGCAGCCCTGGTAGCATTCAGCCTTCGTACTGGTAAGCCACATTAAAGCAACTGATTCTAAAATTCAACAGTGACTATTTTTGCTCCTTGTTTTTGCATTTTCATATCAAAAATCCCTGGATCTTTGAATTAAACAAAGCTTGGATGAGATGTTGCAAAAACCAACAAACCGTATCTTCTGGCCATCTGCTGGAAAACCTGTGCAACACCTCCCCTTCCAATATAAATTGCAGAGTACTGACTAATAGCCTGATGCTACTATGCACATTTACTCATAAGCAAATCCCACTGGGACACAGCAGGACAAAATCTGAGTTGCATCCTAGTATCTATGTTTTGCAGCCAAAGCCTAATTAAGCCGAAACACTTGAGATTTATTGTTAGTTTATATTACCCACTGAAGGCATCGTGGATTGGTTTTCCAAGCACACAGCCCTCTCTGTCAAAGCAATACCATCCTTCGAAAGCGCAAATAATTTATCAGGACCAAGTGCTGTCACGCAGTTGTATTCAACAGAGTTTTACTCACAATAAACCCTCTGAAAGTTAATGGAGTTAAGACACCTCCATGAATTTTGAAAATGTCTGAATATGACTAATACTGGACATAATATTTTGGGTTTTTGTTTTACCTGCAGCTTTCGTTCGGATGTAGACGATCTCACTCTTTGCTCCATGAGCATGGTAATTCTCCATCATAGTGAGCATGACAGCCTTGACGTAAATGGCATACTGAGTCCATGGTTTAAGCGCCTGTAGCAAAATCCCCGGATTGTCTTCTTTATTTTGAGGAAGGTCCACATCAACCAGGTTCCAGCTGTTAGAGCGGCACGCATCTTGCCCGTCATATTCTGTCACATTCTTGAAAGGTCTGGAAACAGGCAACCAAAGAGGGCTGTGAATTTTTTACTTCTAACAAAAATCGCTTTAAAAACTTTTAAGGATGGAAGCTTCAGGCCAACTTTCCCCCAATGAAACTCATAATAATAAAACTTCTGCATTTTATAGGAGTATAAAAAAAACAAAACCTGGAGAATCCCAGGTTTTTATTTCTCAAGTTCTATTCATATTTAGGAAACCAAGCCTTTGCAAGTTACTGAAATGACAAGGGATCTCCAAAAGGGGCAGGCCACCGTTGTTGTTTTTGCTTCCCACAAAATGAAGCTTTTTGTTAAAGACAAAAGCAAATAGCTTTTTATTCAGCCACTCCCTGGCTAAAGCAGACTTAAAGCAAAAGAAGAAAAGAAAGAAATAAAGAGAACCTCCCACTCCTCTTGGACAAGATGCATGCTTGCAGCCTCCACTAAAGGACTTAGAATCATAGAATCATAGAGTTGGAATAGACCACAAGGGCCATCGAGTCCAACCCCCTGCCAAGCAGGAAACACCATCAGAGCACTCCTGACATATGGTTGTCAAGCCTCTGCTTAAAGACCTCCAAAGAAGGAGACTCCACCACACTCCTTGGCAGCAAATTCCACTGTCGAACAGTGGACTTGGATGGTTAGTCCCAACACTACTTTTTTTATATAGGGAGGTGGGGAACGCACTCCTCCCTTATGATTGTGGGATCATCACAATGCTGACGTGATATTAACAACCACCACTGGCAGAATTTATTTCCTACAATAGACTGACTACTCATGAGGTGGGCAGACTTCAGGGGTAGGCAGAACTTGTCAGATCTACTCCCCCTGCCCAGAACCCAAGATCTACCAAACAGACCAGATGGAAAGGGTACACAAGGCTGCCTCTGAGCACATTCTAAGCCTAAAGATTTGTCTTCAGCATTAGAACTCAGCTGAGCCCACAGTCCTCTCACAGAAGGGATCACGTTCTTTATTTCCAACCTAAATTAGGCAGCTGAAAAGTCAGTTTGATGTTGCTATGTTGAAAATCCTTGATGATCTACTGAAGATTGCGCCAAGATTTCTCAGCGGGTGCCAGTCTACCTTCCACCCTCTCCTGCTTTAAATCTATCAACCTTGCACTCTTTTAGCTCCCTAGTCAATGGTCTGAAAACTCCATTACTTCCTTCTTATCCAAAATTATACAGCCCCTGTGAAGATTCACCCATCTCATTCTGCTCTTCAATTTCTTGCCTTCACATCACTCATATAGGTCCCATCTGAACCATATATCACTTTTATACCACTTTAAACAGCCATGACTTCTCCCAAAGAATTCTGTTTCTTAAGGGTGCTGATAGTTGTTAGGAGACCCAATCTCTCCCCCCCCCCCCGAATTACAATCCCCAGAGTAACAATCAATCCTTCTTCACATGGAACTGTAGTTTAGGGGGGTGGGGAATAGGGGTCAGCTAGCAACTCTCAGCACCCTAAACTACACTTCCCAGGATTCTCCAGGGGTAGCCATGATCATTTAAAGTGATATCACAGTGCTTTAAATGTATGGTGTGAATATAGCCTTAATGCCTGACTTCTGGTTAAGGCCAGTCTACCCTCTGTAAGATGGGGGGACAACCGCTTTGTCATCACCATCCTGCAAGCTTTGCAAGAGGCACTCTTTGAAAACAGCAATGTCATAAGCAATCTTGCTACGAGGAAAAAAAGATGGCCCTTCAATCCAGCCCTTCACAACCAGGTGTCCTCTGGAGGCTTTGAACTACAACTCCCATCAGCTCCCACTGGCACCATCTAAAATATCTGGATGGCACCCAGTTGAGAAAGGCTGCCCTCGTCCATCCCACCAGGACCCCATGGATTCAGTCTCCTTCTATTATTAGTCAAAATACATACACAATCACTAATTATATTTAATGAGTGCTTAACAAAGGGGAACAGATCAATATTTAAAAGAAAACCACTGTTTTGACAGATTTTTACTGTCAATGAAACTTGTTTAGTCAACTGAGTGGCATTATTTAAACGGATCGCTCATCACCCACTCCTGGCTGAAACACAAACTACTATTTTACACGCAACTTTGAAAAGTTTTGGAAGCAACAATGGTAAAAATATTAGGTTACACCAAAGCACTGTACACAGAAGAATTAAGAGGCCTTGCCCACAGAGTCACAATCTAGGTGCACAAGAGACGCTGACTGCATTCAAGAGTAAAACTATGATTTATCATTAAGAGAACAACCCTACCCAAGCCTTGGGCTCTCATACTCCCCACTCCTCCATTACAACTATGACAAAATCAGAAGATTCCATTTTTATTTTTGACTAACCACAGTTTAGCATTATGACTGAACCTGGACAAACTGTGGTTAGCCTCGAATATGGTTTACTTAAGGAAGCCAACTTCAAACCATGGTTTATGGTAGTGGCTCACTTCAATAAACAATAACTAACCAGATTTCACAGTCCAGATGCAATGCTGAGCTGTGGTTAATCAAAAGCAGGCTACAGATTGCCTCCTCAAAGCTGTGCTGGAGGAGGAAGGAGCATGTGAGCTCATCTACTATTGTTCCTATCATAAGCCTTATTGAGTTTATTATTATGTCTAAATGCAGCCAAAGGAAAGGAATATTAGAAAGGGGATGGGGAAAATTCTAGCCAAGATGGAAACGTACTGTGGGTGGCAAGATATTCCATAGCTTTTTACATACTGAAAGTGACAGGGCCACTTACAATGTCAGAAATAAGAAGAAAAAATTTAAAAGAGGCAAGGGAAAAGATGGGTAATAGAAGAAAATATAGGGTGGCGGGTTCCAAAGTAACAGGCAGCAAGGTTAACAAAGCAGACATGAGAGTCTGAAAAACACCAAGGAATAAAAATTTCACAAAAGAGTGGCTGGGGAAACCCAACCAGATGGGCGGGGTATAAATAAATTGTTGTTGTTGTCGTTGTCATAGAAAGCCAACATCAAACCATGGGTTATAAAGCTGACTTGATAAACTAAGCAGAGTGATTTAAACCAGGATGCCTGGCTTAAACATAATGGGATTCTTTAGCAGCTTGTCGTTCTCCAGTGTAGGAAGAGAAAGAAAGTGGAGCAGACAAGCCAAACACTTTGATCAGGCATCTTCAGGCTCAACCATATTGCAACAAACCATAGTTTAACGTTATGTCGCCACTGTATTCAAGAGGTGCTCTACCCTTTCATGTTGCAAACATTTTTTGCTATAGGTACATGATATGAACAATCACCACACAACTTTAAACTCTCTTCCTATTTTACTATTTTACTTTTAGAAGTCATCTGAAGGCAGCCCTCTTTAGGGAAGTTTTTAATGTTTGATGCTGTACTGTTTTTAATATTCAGTTGGAAGCCGCCCAGAGTGGCTGGGGAAACCCAGCCAGATGGGCGGGGTATAAATAATAAATTATTATTATTATTATTATTATTAAACAGTTGTATATATACCCTTGGAAAACCTCAACTGGTGAGACTTCATTTCACCTTACACCAGTCTCTCATACGCATGTGCACCTCACTCAGCCTACCTGGGATAAAGCTCTTTGGCGAAAGGACCCAATTAAAATGCTATCTAACCCTTGCTATAGTTTAACAGCATTTGCTCTTTGTCCTCAACTTGGTGGTCTTTAGTAGGAGCTGCATGGAGATCCAGGCCCTCTTTTTACTTAATCAGTAGCATCCTTCATACAATTTGCTACCCTTTCCTCCCTCCACCCCACATACGCAAAACACACACATTAGTGGTATCATCCGGAGATGTGCATACTCACGCCTCTTTGTAATAAACGGTGAAGCTAATCAGATCTCTGTAGTCTTTGGGGCGATACTGTTCCCAGGTTAGCATGATCCGATTCTTCCTGGTTGTGTTGGAAATGAATTTCAGAATGTGGCTTTCACCTGAAAAACGCAGGACAGCAAGTGAGCTGAAGTGTCACAAATATGTAAGTGTTAACACATGCAAGGATTTTTGTTAAGGTTCCAACTTCATTTCTAATTCTATCGTTGTTCTGCTTTTACTTTTTAGTAGCGCAGGCTACAAATTGGCAGAGCAGCACTTACGGTCTACTTACACTCAGGAATATCATGGATCACCCTACTTTCCGAAGAGTTTTCCACTGATAAAACTGGCTGGAGATTAGAGGGGTTATGGCCTTTGTCTTCTCCTGCAGTGAGAGGCCTGGGGTGGGGGGTGTCTGGCACTTAAGGTGTGACAGGTAAAACATTCCTGTAAGCACAAATGCACCCCCCCCCCTTTACAGGAATGTGAATGTGTAAATCAGCCTTATAAAGGTAGGGAGAAGGAACCTCAGGCTTGGTAACTAAATGCAGGCCTGAATGCTTCTTTGCCAGGACCTCAAGATTCTATTCAGGCCACACCCCACACCAGCCCTGCTTTGCGTTGAGCGTTTTTGCCTGGCTGGAATGTGTCCTTGATGCGTCTTGCTTGCCTAGATGCAGGACAGTGTGGGGTGTGTGACAAAAATAGCTGTCTGTACAAGGGAAAATTTCACATTTTCTAACCTGCCTATTGTTGCTTCCAGCCTCACCCAGCGCTGACATGTGGCCCCCAGAAGGTTGCCAAGAAGGTAATATGGCCCTTGAGTTGAAATGGGTTCTCCTTCCCTGCTTCAAAGTCCTTCAACACCAAGAGCTTCCCAACTAAGGATAGACGATATCTGGTTTTCAACATCATGATATAGCAAAGGTAAAGGGACCCCTGACAGTTAGGTTCAGTCGTGACCGACTCTGGGGTTGCGGTGCTCATCTCGCTTTATTGGCCGAGGGAGCTGGCATACAGCTTCCGGGTCATGTGGCCAGCATGACTAAGCTGCTTCTGGCGAACCAGAGCAGCGCACAGAAACGCAGTTTACCTTCACGCCGGAGCGGTACCTATTTATCTACTTGCACTTTGACGTGCTTTCAAACTGCTAGGTGGGCAGGAGCAGGGACCGAGCAACGGGACCTCACCCTGTCACAGGGATTCGAACCGCCGACCTTCTGATCGGCAAGTCCTAGGCTCTGTGGTTTAGACCACCGCGTCACCAGCTAAGTATCACAATATACTGATATACCACAATGTATGAAATGAGGATGGAGCTATGTAGGACCATTAGCTGGCTTCACATTTTTCCTGCAACACGATTTTTGCACAGTGCGTGTGCACACATACACCATGATTTGCAATACTTCCAGGTCAAAAATGATAAAACCATTATCACGATATGGTCTTCAAACCAGTTTTGGACAATATATCAATTTATCACCCAGACCTATTCTTAATATGTTTCATACATAAGAGATTCAGCCAGTCCCTGCCAAGTTAATGCGGAAGCTTGTTTACCATGAACTTCTGTTCATGGAAGGAAGTTCTGAACTCCCAGGATAGCACCTCCCTCCAGCTGAGACAGGCTGGATTCTCGAGTCTTCAGACTCATCAGGCAGGGGAGGGGACAAGTCCTACTGGGCGCTGGGGATGGCTGGGTTTGTATAGAGCGCCAAGCTCACTGTTCTAGTGAACAGGCGACTTTTCCCCTCATCTTCCAAAGCCATCCAATTCAAAACAAAAAGGGATGTGTGTGCTTGTGTATGTTGCTTTTTTTAAAAAAAGACCCTTAATTCTTGCATAGAGAATCCAGCATGCAGAATGTCAAACAGGGAAGCAGGTTCTTGCTTGCTTTGCTTCTGTTGTTTCTAAAAAGAAGCTTGCAAATCTCAAGAGAACTACCAGTGCTTCATCCCTTTTGTATTCTGGCTCAAAAAACTGCCAGCATTTCAAAGCCCATTTAGCTTGTTTGAGGAGTCTCTCTCTCTCTCTCTGCATGGAATGCGAGCAAGTCAGAAAGCTCTTTTGTGTGTTTGTGTGTGTTTTAAGAAACAAACAAAGGCTGGCATGAGATTTGGTGGCAGTGGTAGCAGCAGCAGTCCAGGCACCTGTTATTCATCTAGGGCTCATGAGCCCACTGCCCACTCAACAAAAAAGCTGGCCTATCTTTAAATGAGGACCAGAGACCAGGAAAAGGCCAGCAATTCAGGGGCAGTGAATGCAGAAGGACCCAACACCTCTAGTTAGGGCTGCACAATTCTCCTGTCTGAAAGAGACACTGCCATTTAATGTAGACAATCCTGAGCTAGATGTGGTTGCCTTTTTGTGGAACACACTCCTCAGCGAGATGCCTGGTTTTCTGGCACCAGGTAAAAACTTAACTTTTTTTCCCCTTCCCATGTTTTCGATGCAGTACAATGATGTTGTCTGGTGCTGGTGTGCTATTGAAGTTTTCTGATACTATGGGATTGCTTTGTGTACTTTTAATGAATTGCATGTGTTTTTGTGTAAATGTGTTTCTAGTATAATGCAATTTTTTTACTTCTGTTTTTAAATATATTGCAAGGCACTTGGAGAGTATTTGCACAAGAACTAACAACTTTCATTAATTGCAACTGTAACAAAAGTAACAGAATCATCATTATCTTATACTTCCTTTACGTACAGGACGCTCTCTCTCCGTTGTTCCTTGGATTTATGTCGCCTTTACTCTGCCGGTCTTTGGTTCCAGTAACCCTCTCCATATCCTGGATCTCCGAAACACAGAGTCTGGGATTAAAAGCAAAGTACATCTTGCCTTCCTTTATGGTCAGGTTGTGATGGCTCCAGTCCCATAGCTGTTGCAGGTTTTGGTTGTCCAGAACATAAAATGAGTAATTCCTATAAAAAAAAATAAGGGAGGGAGAGGACAGGAATGTTTTGAAAGCAAAACCAGTCTTTGCCAACAACTGTACACATTTTCTGTTCTGCTTGTTGCCTCCCTGCAAATAAAACAAATGAACATTACAGTAGGGAGCTTACAAGGCTGACAATCCACACTCTTTGCTCTGCTAGGGAGAACCCCCACAAGAATCACTGATGGTCAGAGAGAGTGACTTCCCCCACCCTAGAAAAGCTGCAACAGCAGATTAAGAGGCACTTTGGAGAGTGTTGTGCATTGCAGGCATCCAACGCCACTAAGGAATAGTGCACTAATTACCATTGGGGCTCCAGAAACATAGGAAAGTTCTTTACACAGAATCAGACCACTGGTCCATATAGCCTAGCATTGTCAATGTCAGCTTGCAGCAGCTCTCTTGGGTGTCAGACACTGAGGTTTTCTCAGTCCTACTTAGAGTTGCCAGGGACTGAACTGGAACCTTCTGCACCCAAAGGATGTGCTTTTGCTGGCTTCTCCTGAAGCATCCAGAATCTAAAGGCGCAGTAATGGCCCAAAAGTCAAACTAGGATTCTTGCTGTAGCCTTGTAAACAGAGGCAATTGTCTAATTGTCCCTGGAAAGTGAAGCATTGCCTTCAGGAAATAAAAGGATAAAAGCTGGTTTCCCCTCCCTTTCTTTTTGCCTGCAAATGACTGATTTAGGAATACAGGTATGTGAATGAATAACCCCCTTGTGGACTGGAAACTTTGAAGTATTTAGAAGATTTATCTTTCACGTTTCTGAAAAACATGGCCATAGTACCATGCCCAGACACTTCTGCAACAACACCTTTATTGCAAGGAATAGAAACAAACACATCTTCAGAAACTATATGCGGTAGAGTACCCTGAGAAACATGCAGGCATGGATATGTGTTTAGTTGGTAGACAGCACTGCTTGCAGGTTACTTGTTTCCACACTGGTAAGAATGGGTGGCAGAGGGCTGCACTGTTAAATCAAGGGTCAACAAACCTTTTCCAATTTGAGGACTATATTATCTTCTGGGCAACCTCCTGGGGACCACATGTCAGGGTTAGGTAGGGCCAGTGGCTAAAGAGGGCATAGCAATGAATATAAATGCTACTTTCCACCAGTAGGCCATTTTCTATCCTCCATCCATGGAAGTGTGAGGCATTATGAGACTTCAAGGGCACATTCCAGTCACATTCCAGCACTCAAGGAGGGTGTGAATGTAGAAGAAGAAGAAGAAGAAGAAGAAGAAGAAGAAGAAGAAGAAGAAGAAGAGGAGGAGGAGTAGGAGTAGGAGTTTGTGTTTGATATCCCACCTTATCACTACCCTAAGGAGTCTCAAAGCGGCTAACATTCTCCTTTCCCTTCCTCCCCCACAACAAACACTCTGTGAGGTGAGTGGGGTTGAGACACTTCAGAGAAGTGTGACTAGCCCAAGGTCACCCAGCAGCTGCATGTGGAGGAGCGGAGACGCGAACCGAAACTCAAATATATAAGCTATGTACCAAATGGCTCCTTAAACCAGGGTTACAGTTGCCAAAACAGAATGCCTAGTTGCCATTTGGGGGCCAGGTGGCTCAGAAGTCATATTTTTCAATGACTTTTTGGTTCCTGGAATTGGGTTAGGATTGTGCAGATGAAATATTATAGATAGAATTGTACAGGAGGTGTTGTTACGTGTGTGAAAACAGTCAAGATCCCAGGATCCCCAGGCATGCATCTCCAGGTGGTGGAGTTGTCAGAGGCCATCCTGGCATCTTTCTTCACTTGGTCACAAGTGGCCAATAGCCAGGTGCAAAATGCACCTGGTGAATTTTGAATGCTGGTCCTGAGGGTCAGGCAGAGAAACCTGGAGGGCCTAGGGAACTCCCATAGTGGCTTTTAAAGAGGATGTGACAAATTAATGGAGGAGAAGGCTATCAATGGCCATCGGCCCTGATGGCTGTGCTTTGCCTCTACAGTCAGGGGCAGCAATGCTTCTGAATACCAGTTGCTGAAAACTGCAGGAGTTGTGAGTTCTTGTGTTTGGATCCTGCTTGAAGATTTCCCACAGGCATCTGGTTGGCCTCTGTGAGAACAGGATACTGGAACAGATGGGCCATCAAGCAGGTTCTTCTTATGTATGGCTGCATTCAGCTGTAGACATCTTCAGAGAGAGCTGGGGATGTTCTCAGCCGGAAACCCTGGAGAGCTGCTGCCAGTCAGTGTAGAAGATACTGGGCTGGATGGACCACTGGTCTGACTCAGTATAAGGCAATTTTTTAATGCTCCCATGTCTTAAGAGAATGGTCTTAGCTCAGTGGCAGAGAATCAGCCTGACATGAAAAACGTCCTCCGACATCTCCAGGTAGGGATGGAAATGTCCCCTGTCTGAAACCCTGAAGAGCTGCTGCCAGCCAGTGCAGACAGTACTATGCTAAATGGGCTAATGTTCTCCCTTGGTACGAGGCACTTTCCTCATTCAAGGCAGAAGAGCAGATCCCAGAATTTGCCAGGAGCAGAAAGAAGAAAAACACTTGGTTGCTGCTTTCAAAGTGCACCGTCAGGGCAATCTTCATGGGGAAGGGAGACAGTGGGATTTTTCGAGTGTAGAATCAAGCTTATTCTATCACATAGTGGAATTTTAAGAATTTAAAGCTCACCAAAGCACAGCCTGAGAAAAAAGGGAGGCTTGTGAAGAAACCCTCATGCTGTAACATAATCCTTTCAGACCTGATAAATCAGAAATCAGACACATACGGTGCCTTTCCCATGACCTTACTACCACCTTGTTCACAAACTGTTTTTCCCAAATCTGTGTTTATTAACTGCTGTCACAGCTTAAATCCAAAAGGAATGGGGGGGGGAGCAGAGAGAAAGAGAACATACACAGCAATTTCCCAGACAAACTCCACTGCCACAAAAACAACCACAACCTGCAAGATTCTGACATGCTGTCTCCCCTCCACTACTGATGAATTTTGTTGCACGCATACGGTGCAAAGGTGGAAATCGCCCTGTGGTTTGAGACCACAAGGAGTGGTGTCAGAACACATGAATTAGTGAGTAAAATATCTCAAAAGACCTCTGCCTCACATGCATGGCCATTATTTAAGACAGTGTAAATAATACAGGATGCTGCAGTGATACAGAAACCTCAGTGTAGGTCTTTTAAAGCAAGTTTGTAGGCCTTGTGGCTGAATAGATGTATTTGGGAAAGCCAGGTGAGAAGATGGAGTGGGGGGCTTAATAATATTGATGGTGCCACCACTAACTAGTTGCTGCGTGGCTGGTACTCTTTCCATTCCAACAGAAAAATTTGCCTCTTCCACAAGCACATGACCGAGAGCACTACATATATATGCCAAAGAATGTATCTCCAATAGCACTGTTTTCAGAAGAAACAGTAGAAACAAGAACATCATTACATGGCAATTAAATGCTCACCCTTCCAGCTGATCCTCTCCGTTGATATAGCGTAGATTCTTCAAAAATGAGAGGGAAACCAGTGCATGGGAATGCCGGATCTTCACATAGCCAGTCACTGTTTCTATCAAGCCCATCAAGTTCTCCAGTTCCGAGGCAATGTTGCCTGAAAGAAGAGTTGAAGAAAAACTACTAGTTTCAGAAGCTTCCCTTTGCACATTGTCCCAATCAGAATACTAATGACTGCCTTCTCTGATTAAATACAGTCTCCTTGTTCAGCAGTCCAACCTTTATGATTTACCTACGAACACAAGGCAAATGGAACGCAAAACAAGATACCGCTACAATTTTACACCGTCAGTTTCTGGCCAGTACGGATGGCCTTCCCTTCATTATGAATGCACCCTGTTAGTGCCAGCGTCAGATTCTGAGCTTTCAACAGCCAATGCTTTGGCAAGAGTTTCTGATGCAGTTGTAAATTTAAACATACAGGAAGCCACAGCTCCCGTTAGGCTCCAGGACAGACGTAAATTTTACCATACTAATGCTAACAGAAAACATCCCACTGAGAACCTCTGGCCCCGGAACCTCAAGCTATGCAGGGTCTTCTCTAAAATGCAAGGTCCGTAAACTCAATTTAGGATTAGACAAATTCAGGGAGGATACAACTCTCAACAGCCGATAGCCATAATGGCTATTGTTCTACTTCCACTGTCAGACGCTGCATGCCTCTGAATACCAGTTGTTGGAAATAGCAAGCATGGAGAATTGCTGTTGCACTCAGGTCCTGCTTGTGTGCTTCTCATAGGCATCTGGTTGGCCACTGTGAGAACAGCATGCTGGACTAGATGGACCACTGGCCTGATCCAGTAAGGCTCTTCTCAAACACAGGACATAGTGGTCAATGCCCATCACCGATTTGGTCAGAAACTTTAGTTATCCAGAGGTTTGCTACTCTTGGAGGTTGGCTCTCATGGTCTTCATTAATTTGTCTAATCTGTGTTTAATGGCCTCTAAGCTTATGACCATCATCCCATTCTGTAGTGGTGGACTCTTTTAAGTTAGTTACGCATGGTGAGAAGTAATACTTCCTTTGGAAGTAGGTCCAGGACTGCCAGAACAACTTAGCTTCATTGGGTAATTTGGAATAGTAGGATTTCCACTGTCTCAACCCTTCTGATAAAGCCCCAACAGACTCCCTGTGCTAAGAAAGCTTCACCTAGATAACTCTCCAAAGGAGTGTTTGGATTTCCAAATAAATTAGTGTCACCCTCACACACCCACACCCCAAAAATCTCTGAGAAACGAGAGATTTCAGGGGTGCCAGAGCATACTCCAGGTTTTGTTTCCTTGAAATAAAGTTCACTGGAGACTGTGCTCTCTTTGTGAGATATGGTTTTATTTACACATACAGTACATGCAAGCAGAACAAAAGACGCTTCAGGTCATTAATTTGCCAATACAGTGGTACCTTTGGATGTGAACGGGATCTGTTCCGACCCACATCTGCAGGTTGCGATTCGCTGCTTCCGCGCATGATGTCATTTTGAGCGTCTGTGCATGCGGCGAAACCCGGAAGTAATGCGTTCCATTACTTCCGGGTCGCTGCGGAGCACAACCGGAAAACGCTCAACCCGCAGCTACTTTAACCCGAGGTATGACTGTAGTATTTGTTTCCTCATTAGGTTTCTAGGCCCCTGAAAGCCAAAGCTGTGGATGCTGTGTCTGCCCACCTCCAGGCCCACATCAGACTAGCCCAGGTTTATTGTTCTCCTACACATACCAGGGATACCACCTCCAGCCAGGGCAAGAGGCAGGGCAAGGCCTGCCTTCTGGATACATCTCCAGCACAGTAGTTTCTATGGCAACTAGTTGACTGTACTCTTAAGTCATGCAAAGAGATATCCTACAGCTATTAATTTAACAAAGAGACTGGTTGGACCGCTTTAGTAGCCTCTCTTTCTACAGAATTCCATCATACAGGCATAAAACCATAGGCCTGGACTCAAAGCTGACATCCAGACTAGCCCTCCCTATTCCTGTACCATTAGGATAAGGAGGATAGTCGGCCCATGTTTATAACAGGAGACTGAATGGAGTACAGATTCTCTACAGCACTTTTAAGAAAGCTGCTTATCACTTCCTTGAGCGCAAGGTTTAGGTTTCCCACAAGTTTTGCTTTAGGGAAATAAATAGAGGGAAAGAATTATGGTATTTCTGGGGCTGTATCATGACTCAGGCCAAAAGGAATGTCACCCCCCTCCCCCCCAAAATTATAGCTTTTAACTGCCTCTCTTATCTTGGACATTTTGTTCTTGCAGATCCAGTTAAGACAAACGATGAGCTAACTTAACAGTCAACATGAGGCAGAATTAAAGTTCTGTTTCGAAAGGTGTGAAAATGCTATCAGAGGGAAACATAGTTGTAATCAGTGGAGGCTGGATCCCATTGGGCTGGTAGGGCAGAAGGCAGGGAGCCAAGCAGTAGGTGGAGCCAGAGCCAATGATGGTCAGAATCGACCAATTCTTGTTTTCTCCCCACACTCCACCCTACTGAGTTCTACAAGGGCAACCCTGAGACTAAGGTCAACCCTTGAACTGGTGGTGGCAATTAAAAAGACAGGCAGGCCACAGTATCATAGAATTGTAGAGTTGGACTGAGAGCACAATGAGTTTAGTGGGACAATACCCTTATTCACCCTCATTGAACTGTCTCCACTAGCTACAAAACAGTTCCTTGCTGAACTCAGGCTACATCCACACCATATATTTAAAATCAGTCATGGCTCCCCCAAAGAATTATGGGAAGTGCCATTTGCTAAGGGTGCTGAGAATTGTTAGGATCAGGTCAGCGGTTCGAATCTCCGCAACTGGGTGAGCTCCCGTTGCTCAGTTCCTGCTCCTGCCAACCTAGCAGTTTGAAAGCACGTCAAAGTGCAAGTAGATCAATAGGTACTGCTCCGGCAGGAAGGTAAACGGCGTTTCCATGCGCTGCTCTGGTTCGCCAGAAGCAGCTTAGTCATGCTGGCCACATGACCCAGAAGCTGTACGCCGGCTCCCTCGGCCAATAAAGCGAGATGAGCGCCGCAACCCCAGTCGGTCACGAGTGGACCTAATGGTCAGGGGTCCCTTTACCTTTATTCCCCTCCCAGAACTACAGTTCCCAGAGTGGTTTAACAACCATTCGTACTTCCCAGGGAACTCTGGGAAGTGTAGTTCTGTGAGGGAAGCTGCAATCTTCTAACAATTCTCAGCAGTTTTAACAAACTGCAGCTCCCATCATTCTTTGGGAGAATCCACCACTTTATAGTGGTATCGTGGTGCCTTTAAATATCTAGCAGAAATGTGGCTCAATGCAACAGACAAAATTATAGTGTTCCTCTCTGGATTCTTCCTTGCTTGTTTATAATAAAGACAAAGCACACATTTCAAGAAAGAGAAGAAGAGTAACACTTTTTAAAGTTTAGCATTGGTTGGAATCTTCCCAGAGTATGATTCACTACCCCGACGAATCGTTAACTAAGCACTTGTATTCTGTTAAGACATGTACTTGGTGAGGCCAGCTCATGGCACCAGGGAGGGCAGGAATGGAAGCTTCGGCGCCAGTATTTAAAGAGGGCATCATGTACACTGCAGGAAAAACTTTGCCAGTGGGCAAATACCTTAATCCACAGACGTGCCACCCAACGTCTCTACGAAAGGAGGTGCCAACATTAAAATGCACCCTTACTTTTAAAAAAAAACACTAAAAAAGAAACAAGGGGGGAAAAGAAACACCACAAGCTTCTAAACAGCAGCAGCTCTTTGTTCCCATATTTGATTTGAAGACATAGGCCACATTTAAACCCGACATTCAAAGTACTATGATACCGCTTTTAAACAGTCATGGCTTCCCCCACCCAAAGAATTCTGGGAGCTATAGTTTGTTAAGGGTGCTGAGAGTTGGTAGGAGATTCTTATTCCCCTCCCAGTTATGCAATTCCCAGCGTGGTTTACCAATCAATCCAATTTTCACAGAGAACTCTGGGAATTGCAGCTCTGGGATGAGAATCGGTTCTAGGCTCGCAATACGTCCAGAAAATTCCAGGCATGCCATGAAATTTGATGCCTAAAATGATGTCCACGGGGGGGGGGGGGATTGAATTTTAAGAGATGTCTGGAATTTCCCTTACATATGGCAACCTTGACTTTATTTCTGGGTCGTCCCCCCACTGAGCAATGGAAAGAATATCTCCCCTTACTTGGGAGACCCAAAGCGCACTTGCGCCCCTTGCCTCTCCACGTGCAACAGTATCCCCACCTTCAAGGTCATATTGTGAATTCATTTCCCTTATCTAAGAAGAGGCAGTAATTGTCTGTTTTGTGGAACAAAAGAGTTCCCCCTCCACACTGTGTATATTCTACTCCAGCCTTCCCCAATCTGGTGCCCTCTGGATGTTTTGGGCTAAAATTTCCATTGTCAGAAACCACTGAGTTCTAATGGTGGCTGGGATGTATGGGATTTGTAGGCACCTATAGAGTAGTTTGGTGAAGGCCATTCTACCCAGATCAAACTAATACAAAATTCAACTGTAAGAAGTATGTGGATTTAGCCTATTGGCATACGTGTGTGTGTGTGTGTGTGTGTGTGTGTGTGTGTGTGTGTGTAAGCTTCCCATACACATTTTATTCTGTTCCAACAATCAAACTTCCAAATACTTATATTCATGGTGGGAAGCCAAATAAACTGAGAGGTGGACCAGGAAAGATAAGCACAATGTAGTTTTTCATCATCATCAAATTTACTGCACTGGCCTAGACAATTTTAAAAATAAACGAAAGTACGTAAGCTTTGAATATATAAGCAATACATTAAAAGTTAAAATACAATACGATTCATAAGATTACCAAACCATTCTACCACTCATGAGAGCTAGAAACTTTGTTACAAGCTGAAAAGTTGCCCATAAGCAATCTTGCAGATTTCGGGCTCCCAATAACCATCCAAAAGAAGAAGAAGAAGAAGAGTTTGGATTTGATATCCCGCCTTTCACTCCCCTTCAGGAGTCTCAAAGCGGCTAACATTCTCCTTTCCCTTCCTCCCCCACAACAAACACTCTGTGAGGTGAGTGGGGCTGAGAGACTTCAGAGAAGTTTGACTAGCCCACGGTCACCCAGCAGCTGCATGTGGAGGAGCAGAGACGCGAACCCGGTTCCCCAGATTACGAGACTATCGCTCTTAACCACTACACCACACTGGCTCTCCAAATGGAAATGCTAAATATTCTCCCTGGCCATTTGGCTAAGGCACTCCAGGCAAGTGGAATCTTCTCATTTTCCTTACTGATGCAATGGAGGAAGGCGGGAAGTCCCTGTAATTATTAGAGAAACTCTGCTGGTGAGGCAGGAGGTGTTGTAATGCAGAGATGAAAGGGGGAAATCCATGTCAATGGAGAGGACAGAAGACTCAACTTGCCTGCGGTCTGCTGACTGTTTGAAGGCAAAGGATGCTTCCTTTCCTCCCTCCCTCCCTATACCTGCTTTAGCAAGTACCTCTCCCAAATGGCCTGCATTCTACCAAGCAAGCATTATTCCATTTCTTTTAAAAGACTACTTTACCATCCTTCTGCATAGCTTGTTGCTTTTTATAAAGAAACAGGACAAAATAAAAATAAACCATTAAAAAGGGAACTTTTTTTAAAAAAGAAGCTTGCATTATTTGTAACGTATCCAAAATGGAGACGTTTCTCAAACAATAGTAGTGTTTTTTCAGCCAGAGCTCACAGGAGCTCAGTTCCGGCACCTCTCAGGTAGGCACCACTGCCATTCTAAGAGAGCAAGGGAGAAGCTCGTGGTGAGTTCCCGCACCTACATTTTCTAGAAAAATAGGAGTGATGGTGATTAAACACACACACACACAAACATGAGCAAGCAAGCAAGTGAACAGAAACTGTTTCTTACTTCCACGGCGGATGTTGATAACGAGGCTCCCTTTGATTTCTGTGCATCCTTGTAACAACTCTGCCGACGTGACAGAGTCAATGGTTATCGTCTTTTCAAAGGAGCACACCTTGGGGCAGGGTCCTTCGCAAGGGCTGCAGAACATGCTGTCAGGAGAGAAGGGCAACAAACAATCAGCAAAAACCTGCCATTTTTCAATCAATAGGTTTTTTAAATTAAACTTCCCCAAGAAGACGGAAAAACAAAACAATAGTCAAACAACACAAGTTAAACCATAATAAATCAAAACAATTATGTTCTGTGTGCACTTTTAATGAGGGAGGAGAGAGGAAGGGGAGGAGGAAGTGGTGGGACATTCAAATATATGGCAAGAAGTCCATATATTTGAGAACTTCCAATCTTTCTCCTCTTTATAGAGGGTCACCTTCTCGTAAGCCGCCAGTTTTTAGTCATGAAGGTAATATAGCTATCATGGCTATAAGATGCACTTTTCCAGTCACTGCCTGTAAGTCCTGGAAGAACTGCTCCCTGCCTTGCAGGCCTTTTCCCACCTGGCCTGGAAGGGTGGGGCCCTGACTGACTCCAGCTACAAAAGCTGAGGCTGCTGAACAGAATCTTGGGCTGGGGCATTGTTTAGGATGCAGCGTTGCTGGGTGGCGGGGTGTGGGTGTGTTGTTGCTGTTAATTTTTTGTAACTTTTATTTCAGATCTTATGGTTTATGTGGAAACTGTCCAATTTGGTTGTGTACTTGATGTTTTGTTTATTGTTTCTGACTACTATTGCTACATTTGGAATTGTGTAATGTTTTATATGTTGTAAGCCACCTTGAGCATGGTTTGAACTTTGGAAAAGCAGCATACAAATTTATTTATTTATTAAATTTGTATACCACCCTATACCTGCAGGTCTCAGGGAGGTTATAACATAGAAACACAGAATACATAATCAAAAACAACAACAACCCAATGATTGATTGATCCTCACACTTATTTCAAGCGCTCTCAGTACGTGGCTCTGTTGGTGCATGCCAGAAACCATTAAAAGTAAACACACCAATCATTACCACCCCTTCCTTTGCAGCTATCAGTGCTAATCATGGGAAGGCAAGTGGTGAAGGGAGGAGGGGACACTACAAATTTCATTGGCTTTCAATTCACCACTTCCCATCTTCTCCATTACCACACAGAGGCTCAGATAAAGAGGCATATGCTTTTTATGAGTGTTTTTAATCGCCTGAAAACTCAAGTAGTCAGAGGCAGCAAGGAAAAAACTTTTCCCAGTAAACACTGGGTTTCTAAATTAGGGGCAAAGAGCAGTACTTTGCACCTGTATATAAACTAGGAACTCCTAGGGGGGTCAGAGGAAGGTTTGTTTGGATAAATTAACATAAAAAACATGAGAAGTCAGATGTCAACAGAAAATGAAATCGCTGAACAAATAAAGGCAAACACTCTACAGAACTTTTTTTTTAAAAAAAAAAAAGTTCAAGAGGAATGATTGTCTTTATTTATGTAACCATCCACTCATGAGAATGCCAAAGTTTTATCTGTCTTGCACCCAACAAAGTAAGATTCTGGGCCCACTTCTGACCCATTAAGTTAGTCTGTCTCTTTTTGCTGCAACGGACTAACATGGTCATCCCTCCGGAATCTGTCACCCAAGCTCTTTGGCCAAAGGTTTAAAAACGAAACAGATGCTACAATGCTAAAGGGATTTAGGGGCAAGTTCACACAGATTTCCATTACTCATTGACTGCAATGCAGAGGAAGTAGTCTGCACACAGTAAGTTGATCCATGTCATACCTGTCCATGGATTGTTCAACTTGCCTCATGGGCACAACACACTTAAAGCACTACTATATTGCTTTTAACAGTCATAGATTCCTCCAAAGAATCCTGGGAGTTGTAGTGTTTTTAAGGGTGCTGATAGTTGTTAGGAGTCCCCTCCCCTTCTCCTCCTCAGAGAGCTGAAGTTCGTTAAGGCGGTTTAACAGTCAAACCCTCTTTCCCAGGGAAATATCAAAATACCCTCATCTTACTCCAACCCTGTTATGTTCCTGCAATAAAAAAGTTTGGTTTCTGTGCACACACCTGCCCATCAACGAGGGCTGACACAGCCGTCTCAGGTGGCAGAATTCAAGTGGTGTCTCCAGGCCCACCTCCACTGCCCAAGTGGTTGCAGTGGCTCCCAGAGAGATCTCGCAAGAATCCTGCAAAATCACAGAGACCTTCAGAGGTCTGTGACAAAAATCTGTCATGTGACCTCGTCAGAACCCAGAAGCAGTAGCTGCGCAACCCCAGTAAGCGAGGCTTCGAGAGGGGTGGCAAGGGGTGTGGGTGTGCAGTGCAAGCACAGGGTGACACCTTTCTGTTTCGCCTCAGGCAGCTAAACGGGATGGGCCACCCCTGGTCCGCACATAAATAGTTGGTAAAGGTAAAGGGACCCCTGACCATTAGGTCCAGTCACGAACGACTCTGGGGTTCTGGCGCTCATCCTCATCTCGTATTACTGGCCGAGGGAGCTGGCGTACAGCTTCCGGGTCATGTGGCCAGCATGACTAAGCCGCTTCTGGCGAACCAGAGCAGTGCACGGAAACGCCGTTTACCTTCCCACCGGAGCGGTACCTATTTATCTATTATTATCTATTTATTATTTTTTAAATAAAAACATCCTTAAGGTCCCAGGCCTCAGAGAGGTTAGGCTGGCCTCAACTAGAGCCAGGGCCTTCTCGGCTGCGGCTCCAATCTGGTGGAATGCTCTGTCACAAGAGACTAGGGCCCTGCGGGACCTGACATCTTTCCGCAGGGCCTGCAAGACAGAGTTGTTCCACCAGGCCTTTGGTCAGGGCGCAGCCTGACTCCCTCCTCTGGCAACCTGCACAGAATTTTGCCTAATCGGTTGCCAACAATTTGATTTTAATTAATTTTTATAATGAAATGTTTTTAGAATGTTTTTAGAATTTGACTGTTTGACTATTTGACTGTTGTTAGCCACCCTGAGCCCGGCTTCGGCTGGGGAGGGCGGGATATAAATAAAATTTATTATTATTATTATTATTATTATTATTATTATTATTATTATTATTATTATTATCTACTTGCACTTTGACGTGCTTTCAAACTGCTAGGTTGGCAGGAGCAGGGACCGAGCAACGGGAGCTCACCCCGTCACGGGGATTCGAACCGCCGACCTTCTGATCGGCAAGTCCTAGGCTCTGTGGTTTAACCCACAGCGCCACCCGCGTCCCATAGTTGGTACATTGGTCAAAAAGCCACACTTCCATAATAAAAGAGGTACTGCATTGTTAATGGAATATTAGAAAATGGGACCGATGCTCTACTGCAATATCCTTCATGTCTGAATAGCCTTTCTCCAACTCTGTTTCCCAAAGAGTACAGCAACTTGCAATGTTTGTGTGTGTGTTACCTTTGAGTATCATTGCGCACAAATCCAGGAGGACAGTCGGACACACACGCGTCGTCATGAATCACAAAGCTGTCATATTCGAAGTGTTCCAAGGCCACTTTGGAGCAGGCCTCCTTCGTGATGCAGCGCCAACCCTCAAACTTGTACGTGTTGAGCGGGCAGGTGGCGACGCAGGTCCCATCGTGGTAGTAGTTGCGACAAGCCACACATGCCGAGTTGTTGTTTGGGGCCGTACAGCTTCCCAAGCACTCCGGGTGGCAACATTCATTTTGGTCAGTACAAGCATGTTTGCCACATGAGCTGGGACACACTGCAAGGAGGAAAAAGAGCAAAGCAGCATAAATAATGGGCACATTATAAGGCATAAACGCAACCCAAACAATGGCACAGCACAGGGGCGGGGAATCTCAGGCCCAGGAGCTGAATGCAGTCCTCTGGGGCTCTCTAACTGCCCCCCCCCCCAGCTCTCCCCAGTCCACATCCCCCCGCATGGGACAAGTTTCACACCTAGAGTAATTTTTGCCTGGCTTGAATTCTGATAACGCCTCTTGCTTATCTGGACAAGGGCTAGAGAGCAGTGTGTGAGTGTAGAAGCTAGTCTACTGTACAAAGGTAAAAGAAATTACATCTATGACTATAACCTTTGTCCCTGCCCACCACTGGTACATGGCCCGTGGAAGGCTGCCCAGGAGGAAATGCAGCCCTTAGGCGGCAAAGGGTTCCCCACCACTGGTGAAGCACAACCCCCAAATTATCAGTTTAAATTCTGCATTATCAGACGTATTTATTGATTGAATCATAGTCCATTCTTCTACTCCTAGAGACAGAATGGCTAGAATTTTTTTTAGAAAAAGTATTACAAGACATGTGTACAACAGCAAATACTTTAAAAGAGTTTTAAAACAAAGTTACAATCACAAATGTTTTATAGTTCAATGACAGAGCATCTGCTTTGCATGCAGAAGGCCCCAGACCTCTCTCTGAAACCCTAGAGACCCCCTACAAGTCCACATGGACAGGCTGAGGTAGATGGACCAACAGTCTGATGTGGTGTTAAGGCAGCTCCCTGTGTCCCCATGTCCTTTTGGCTAGACTTGTCGAGGAAAGAACCTAGGAACCTTCGGCTTGCAAAGCAGGAGTCTGAACGCTGCGCTACAGTTCCTACCCTTTCACTTGCCTCACAGAAGTTACACAGCCTATCAACATTCCTTTGCTGACATTTCCCCGCTCAAGCAGTTCAGAGTTGTTAGCGAACACTGCGTGACATCACAGCGGCCTTAGCCACAGGCGGCTGCGAGTTTTCTTATTTTTGTCTTCAGCTAAAGATAGTAAATGACCATTCGAAGTATTACTTTGAACGAGTAGTTTAAATAAGTCAACCGGTGTTAACCTGACATCATAAAGGCTCTCTGCTTGGATGCCAGATTTGCTAGCCTGCAGTGGGCTGCGCCTCAGCTCAGTGTACGTAAATATTAGAAGTCTCCAAGGCTATTAAGGGATTTCATTAGCAGCTCCAGACAGCGCGTCTTGCAAGCAGATGGATTGCTGCTCCCCACGAGTGCCAAAACGTAAGATTTAGTATGGTAACAAGATTTCCCGTTTACACAAGGATATCAAGCAAAGCCGCAGATACATGGATATATACCATGCCTTTAGAGCTCAGCTTGTGGTACCTAAAATATTATGTACCTTGATGCACACTTATTTAGGGTGATTTACAAATAAAAACAAAAACCTACAACACTGCATGGGTCATCCACACCATCTACACCAAACTAATCTGGCATCAATGAGCTGAACAGCACAGTTACACAAGGTTCTCTTGCATCGCTCATGTTTCAGAAAGCATAAAAAGCTACAATACAACTAGAACGGGCTGTTTCTAACACAAGCTGCGTTTATACCGAGCCCCTCTGGTTTCCTGGCCTCGATTTTTGTCCTTTTATCATTTTAAGTACATGAGAGAGTCCCTACTAGATCAGACCAAAAGCCCATATAGCACAGCGTCCTGCTTTCCACAATGGCGAACCAGATCTTTGTGGAAAGACTACAAGCAGGAAATGAGCAATCTCCTGCAACTTTCCCCAGCATTTCAGAGAGTGAACATTCCCAGCCCCTCCCAGGGAATGAACCTGGGACCGTCTGCACACAGCTCTTCAGTGGAACTGAAGCCCATTTGTGTTAACTTTAGACCACTAAGTCTTCGTCTTAACACTCTCTTCGAAAATATGCTTTTTAACATGTGCCTTGAAATATTTATTTTATTGTGAAGCCATTCTGTCTCTAGTTAGAAGGCTCAAGTAACAGGTGATTTGAAAGTCCCCCTAATAGGAATAAGATCCAGACTCTGCAACTTTGGAACATCACAAGGCTATTATATGGCAAAGCATGGGAAAGTACCTGCAAACCGACAGAGCAGAAAAATCTGGGAACTGAGCTTGATTAATTGCCAGCGGTGATAATTATCAAGAAGAGTCAGTTAACAGCTTGTGTAAAAAAGACAATTTAATACTTCAGATGTTGGGAGTAGGCTACTCGTGTTATAAAAAAAATAGTTCAGAGAAAGCATAGCTAGGAATGGAAAATGCAAAAGGGAAAAAAAGTTATTTTGAAATGTATGTGAGATTAACTTATTGTATTGGTTCGTTTTTGGACTAGGATGTAAGAGACCAAGGTTCACCTGGCCATGTAGCTCTCTGGGTGACCTAAGGTTAGTCACGGCCTCTCCATCTAACCTACCTGAGAGGATTGTTGTGGAGATTAAATGGAGGGGGAGGGGGGAGAGAGGTCCATGTACAGCGCCTTGAGCAATATTTGGCTATAAATACATTATAAATAAATAAATAAATGGGATGCTTTTCCTCTTTTATTGTTGTATATAGTTTTGCTTTGTTTATAAAGAGAGTCCTCTCTGCCTTGAGACTCTGAGGAGAGAGAGAAGGGCAAACATACAAATGAAGCAATTTCTCATTTTCCTAAAAAAAGGAAATTCATTAAAATAAAAAAGGGGGGCAGTTTCAGTATTAGGGGGACCATACTACTACGACTGTGTCGTGGGAAGACCTCTCCATAAATTATTTGTTGAAGCATAACAGAGCAAATACACCAAGTTTTCTGGAATGCCTCAAAAGGTCGCCATGACTTCACCAAGGCTGAAACGGAACAATCAGGTGAATAAACAGTCAGTTGGAGGGAATGAAGAAACGTAGCCAGCAGCGTAAGACGCCTGGCAAGCGAAGGCCACAGCCTCCGCCAAGATTGGCAGGGCGCCAGTCGCACGCGGGCAGACACAGAGTTGCCAAGTGTGGTGGTTTTTTTTCTTTTTTCTTTTTAGTTTTTAAAAGAAATATTCTTCCCTTTCTTGTAAAATGATAGTCAAGTCTTCCCTTTGCTCTCGCCAAGCCCTATCCTTCCCACAAACCCCCAAATTAAAACAAATCCCCATCCAATTGAGTAATTCAGCAAAACTTTTGTCTCAAGAAGGGAATTCAGGAGGTGACTAGCATTTGTATATGACTATGCATTTGTATATGAGCTGTGTATATGAACATGCCTGATTTCGCTCACAAACAGGGGAATTTGGAAATAGTAACTCGTATTAAATCTTGGAAGAGGCTTTTAAAATGTGTTTTCTAACTACCTGCTTGACATCATCCTACAGAAATTGCCCTTCAGAACATATTATTGTATTCATTCAGTGCATTTTAAACGTCTTAAGTCAGAGGTTATCAACATGGCACCTATGGGTGCCAGGATGCCCAATAGTACCACTATAGTGCCCAGTCGAAGGTCTGTTAAATATCCCTTCAAAAATCCACAATATATGAGAGGCTATCTGCTCTTCCTACACAGTTCCTGTTTGTACTGAATGGGCCTCTCCTACACTGAACACACACAACCCTTAAATATGTCCACATTTAACTGGATGCCAGGTTTGGATGCCTACCCTCTTCTGAACAAAGGACAGATGGAAAAAGCCTCCCCATCCCACCATTCATGGGATAGCTGACTGAGGGGCAGGAATTCCCACACCATTTGTGGCCTTGTTACTTTTTCTGCTCTTTTAGATGTGGTATCGATTATGCCACGTCTTCAGGGCAGCCATTTTGTGCTATGCCATGCCCCCCCAGGGACAGCCATTTTGACTGGCATCCACAGCACCGTCTCAAAATTCCCAATGTAGGGATGGAGGAGGAAATTCCAAATGTTCCTATTAGCTCAAAAAGGTTGGCGACCCAACCTGTTTCCTGCTTGGCAGGGGGTTGGCTCGATGGCCCTTGTGGTCTATTCCAACTCTATGATTCTATGACCCGTCTTAATTGCTTGATGTACACGACCTTAGGAATGTGTATAACCACCCTGCAAGACAGAACAGCAAGTGGGGAAATGGCAGGCATTTTGGGGTAATGCACACAGGGTTGGACTGCATGCCATAAAACAATTCTGCCCTAAGGCTATTGATTTGTGGCTTAGCCCGATTTTGAACCAGTGTCTCTGTGGACCAAGCCCAATGACTCTGTCCTACATTGGCTTGCTAAGAGAAAGAGGAATGCAGGGTGGGCGTGTAGAGTGAAGGGGTAGGAAGAAAAGTGGGACATCTCTCTCTTTCTTTCCCTCCCTCACATGCCCACACCCATTTCTGATGATTCATGGACCTAGTTGAAATGCAAATCGAGCTTGTGAAATTATACATATTCATTCAGTTGCAAGTAGCAGCATGTCCCAACGTGGAGCAAAGCAATAGCCATTGCTTTCTTGAGGAGTTTTCCAAGATCCTCCTCTAGTTCTAAACAACAGTCACACATCAAACATACAAAGTTACTATCATACCACCCTGAGAGCTACATTTCCCAGAGTGGTTTAACAATCAATCCCTCTTCACAGGGAATTGTGGGAAGCGTAGTTCTGTGAGGGAAATCGTGTCTCCTACTAAATCTCAGTACTCTTAACAGACTACATTTCCCAAAATTCTTTTGGGGATGCCATGATGGTTTGAAGTGGTACCATAGGGCTTTAAATGAATGCTCTGAATGTGGCCTAACTTTGCATACTCCCTGACGTCCTCCTGCCTCACTGGGTAAATCCTCTTCTTCACCAGAACAGCTTAATAAAGAAAGAGAGGGGGTGGGTGGGATAAAAGCCATGACATTTCTGTGAGGAGGAACTCACAGGAGGAAAGTGTCATAACACCAAACCTGAGAACACTGAATGGCTTCCTTTTGCTTCCTGATAATTAAACCACAATTAGAAGATTTCTTGAAGAAGGTGGTGGTCAGGGGAGAACAGGGTGGGGAAGGAGTACTCGCCTGCTAGGCCCTTATTTATAGCTTTTTATTCTCACTGTCACGGGTGCTAAGAACTGCAAGCAATTATCTGCTCTTGCTTTAAACTCCAGAGTTTGCACACAACTGCTTGCACTTGCAAAGAGCATAGAAAGATTCTGCTGAACCCGAGAGAGTCCCAACAGCAAACTCAGGGCATGCTGTCTACCATCCAAGAATTACATTTGACCCAAATTCATTTCAGGAACCACCATATGTTCCCTGTTTACATCCTACCAGAGCCACTCTTATCCAACGGAGGCTTCCAAGATATTCTGAGGATCTTCCCACATAGCAGTTCCTCCCTCCTGCTACCACTTACATTTCCAGAATTAACAACATCTGGTTGGGGGAGTTACATTTGAGACTTGTACTAATACATACAGACCCTAATCGAATTAAGCTTTACAAAACTTGCCAGTTAATTGCCTTGCTTTCAATTGGTTGACTGGGGTGACTGGTTGAAATACCAACCTACTGAGGATTTAACAAGAACAATAAAAATATTAATATTAAAATGAAATCTGAAAAAAGAACAATGAAGTATCGAACGTCTTAGAACTGGACATCAGCAAGCAGTTCACAAGCCTGGAGGAGCATTGCATCAGCAACATTACTGTAATTCAAAAATATAACACTATCATTAAATGGAACCCAAAGTTCCTGGAGACAAAGTATTTCAGAATGTCACAACGCTTTATTTTATAAAGCTTAAAATAATCAAGTTAAGAACCTAACCTAAAGCAACACTTCAAATATTGGGGGGGGGGGAGGGAATAATAAAGTCACTATAGATATTTGCACTGACAAATTCCTTACAGAGTTAAGAAATCTCATACTGATCAAGTAAGTCACAGTCTTGCATAAATGCAGTATTATTGGGGTGTTTTTAAAAAAAACAAGTTACAAAAATTCAACTTTTGTTGGGGCAAGTGACAGATCCTTGGATGGGGTAGGAGGTGACATTCCAAATGTTTCTGTATTTTGAATATTTGAAAGTTGTTTTTTATATTTTCAGCTGTTTTATATAGGTCTTTGTATTGTACATTGCTTCCGGATGTCTTGTGGGAAGTGAGCTTTAAGTGAAATAGCAATTCCCATCATCCCTTGCCATTGGCCATACTTGCTGGGACTAATGGGAGTGGTAGTCCAGCAACATCTAGAGGGCCAAAGGTTCATCACACCCAAGCTATGCTAACTCTCAGTCAGCCACATGGCTAGAGCCTACAGCTATGCTGTCGCCCACCCAAAACATTTCAGCAGCAGGCCACGTGGCAAATGATTCTCAAAAGCGGACCCCTAGCTATCAGCAGACTTCTCCCTGACGAAGGAAAAGATACTGGGCCCTTTCCTTATGGGACTGAGCTAAGGAGACTGAAGGCCTCTGAGGACCGCCGAGGTTAACAACTTGAAATGTGCGACAGAAAAATTATTCCACCAGGTGGAACGTTTAACATTGCTACAAGGCTGACATATCATTTGGTGTTTACCAGAAGAGATTGGGAAGGGAAAAGGACAGTGTGTATATGTGTGTGAGAGAAAGCAAAGAAAGCACGCTCTTGTACAGAACATATATTTTATCTATATTTTATAATCTCCGTTAATCCACGTTTCTCGTGGCGATGCTCTAAAAAAGGAAGGAGATCCTCATATGAATTTAAAAGCCCCACTTTAAAAACTTGATGAGTTGCTTTAAATGCAAAGCTGTTTCAATATTCCTTATAAGTTTATTAAACTCTCAACTGTCCGGCCATGACTAATGAAAGTGGAATTGAGACGGTATTCTATATTTATCGCTCCACTGCTTGTTTGTGCCGAGGGCCCCATTTTTACACTTTGTTGCTGTGTGCAGAGCTATGCGAGGTATTGTGGGCTCCCAAACTTTGCTGATTTCCTAACAAGGCAGGTTTGTGTCCCAGGGAGAAACAAACCCGGGGCTGTTTTTGTTTTTTTGCAAAAGAGAAGCCTAACTGAGGCAGCGTCTCCTAACTCAAACACACAAAGTGGGTTTTGGCAGTACATTTCAGAGCTGGTACCAGAGACCGTTTATGTGTAAATTACATGCCTCATATACAGCTCCACATCAAAATGTCTGAAAGATAATTCCTTTTCTACTTTTTGTTTCTCTGTATAGTTCTGTTAATTTAAAATGGTTTGGGCTGAAAGTGTACAATTTGGGGTAGGAGACATTTTTAAATCTTCTGTACTGTGTCAAGCTGTAAGTCATGAGGGAATCTCTAACCCTCCAGGGCCACATTCACTATACATCTGAAGTACTATAAAGTCGCTTTAAATAGTTATGGATTCCCCCCAAAGAATTCTGGAACTGTAGTTTGTTAAGGCTGTTGAGAACTATTGGGAGATCCTCACTCCCCTTCACAGAGTTATAGTTCCTTCTCTGAGTATTATAGCTCTGTGTCCCCCAACAACAGTACTCTTAAAACTACAGCTCCCAGAATTCTATGGGGGAAAGCCATTACCATTTAAAGTGGTACCGTAGCGCTTTAAATTTTTTTATGTGAACTACAACACTCATAACCATTGGCCATGCTGACTAGGGCTGGTGGGAGTTGTAGTTCATCAACTTCTGGAGGGGCCAAAAGTTTTCAATCCCTGCTTATCAACATATAATACTGATAGAAGTACTAAAACATTTTGCCCAACTCTATTCAATACAACATTAGGAATAGGCAAGAAATGCAACCAAGAAGATGCATTTGGCCACCAGGAGCTTCTAATTCAGCCTTCCCCCAATCTGATAACCTCAATGTGCTTTGGACTACAACTCCAAACACCTCCAGCTTCTAACTCAGCCTTCCGTGCTGCATGGGGCTAATTATTTGTCTTTCTGGCCCATTTCAGCCTCACAGACTAGGGCCACGGGTAGCAGAAGGTGGAACAATGCATATGACTTCTACAGAGGACTATATTCCAACCACACAAAAGGCAGAGGTTTCCACACACAGGCATCCCTCCCAGGCAAGCAAAGGGCAAGTGTGGGCAACCCGTTGGCCATCCAGATGTTGCTAAATGACAATACCATTAACAGGCCATTGGCCATGTTTGCTGGCACTGTTGGGAGCTGTAGATCAGCAACATCTGGAGGACCGCAAGTTGGGATAAGACAGAATCAGGGTTCAAGGGGATTTTCCAGTCATGCAAAAGCACTCCTGTAGAGCAGGGAGCAGGGCCAGTGAGGGGACGGGCCAGGGCACCTCCCCATTCCTGATCTAGGCCAACACTGACTGGCAGCAACTTTCCAGGGTCTCAGGCAATGAGAGAGTAGGAGAGGCAGACGCTTCCCATTAAGTGCTTCATGAAAGCCTTTTAACTGAAGAGGTTGGAACGTTCTGCATGCAAAACAACTGCTCTAGTCACCAATAAACGGTACCTCCTTCTCACGCAAAGAAGTGTTGTTTTTCTTTTTTAAAAAATAATAATGTGAAATTCCTCCACCTATAGTCTCAAGCAATGCATTCCTGAAACAGTTTTACCACCTCATTTGCAATTAAGCTGTGATGGTGACCAAGTCCACACTTGGTCCCCTTACCAAAATCCTAGAATGCTTCCTTCTTCAAAATGCAGGCGGCCCCACATACATGCAGCTCTGTACTAAGCCGCACCCCCTCCCAAAAAAAACCCCCAAGTTCAAGTGAACTCATCTGCAAGTTTTGAAAAGAAAGGAAAGCTTCCAGAGCAAGTTCTGGCAAGCGATGCCAACCTCAGAACATGTTTTGCAAACAATTAGGAACCCCTGAAACAAAACAAAAAGAGCCATAGGCTGAAGTCATTACGGGGATAATTAGCAATAGAGTCATACCAGTCCTATTTTGCTTGTAAATTCAGCTCCCATTATAAAAGAAAGAGCTGAAAAACAGCCATCCCACCCTCTCTTTCATCCCTGGATTAAGGCAACTGTTCCCAAGTAGAGATGAGTATTGCAGATACCCATGTGTGAGGGCTGGGTAGCAATCAAGCAGCAGCAGCACCCGTTATGCAAGCGAGACTGTGCTGGAGGCTCCAAAAGAGGTAATTCATTAGATGTAAAAACATGGACTGTTCCCTTGCTGGGTTTAAAAAAACCCACAAAAAACATATGCCAGGGTATAATGTAATGATTAGTGATGGGGACGTAGGCTGAGATATAGGGTTGCATCAAATGTTAGTCATACTCCACAGGGGAGACCTACTGCAATTCATGGATGACTTAGGCCACATTCACACCATACATTTAAAGCACTATGATACCGCTTTAAACAACCATGGCATCTCCCACAGAATTATGGGAACTGTAGTTTGATAAGGTTGCTGATAGTTGCTAGGAAACTCCTGTTCCCTTCCCAAGCTACAATTCCTAGAATTTCCTGGGAAGGAGGACTGCCTGTTAAACCACTCTGGAAATTGTAGCCTCTGAAGGGAATAGGGGCCTCCCCACAATTTTCAGCACCTTTAACAAACTACTACTCCCAGAATTATCGGGGGGTGGGGGTGGGGAAGAGAGATAGTCCTGACTGTTTAAAATGTAGTTACAGTATAGCACTTTAAATGTACAGTATAAATGTGACTTAATGTGGGTTGGTTAATTTTAATAGGCCCACTTCAAAAAACATTTAGCTGGACATAAGCCACCAAATTCAAGCAAAGCATTTTTATAGATGAGTTAAGAGGGTTGAACTTAAAAAAACAAAAACCCTCCTGCAAAAAGCTTTTCAAACTGTAAATGTTCAAAAATAATGAAACTTTAAACTTAATGCTCTAAATGGCAGCCCACTGATCCAAAACAGTCTAAAGCAGGAGTTGTGAACCTTTGGCTTTCCAGATTTTGCTGAACCATTATCTTTGGCATTGGGCCATGCTGACTGGGGGCTGGTGGACAAGGGATTTGTAGGCACTTGGTTGGTGAAATCCACCCATACCTCTTTGCCCCCTCTCAATATTCGTAGAAGGCTGTAGCTCACTGATGGGGCATCTGCTTTTGTTTAGAAACTCAACTATAACAAACTGTTTGAAGCCAAACTGAATTTTCTTCATTTGCATTATTAACTGTGCTTATGCAAATAAGTTCGCCCCGATTGTACATAACAACATACAGGTAGTGTTACAAGTAGTACTGTGACTTGCATTATTTGAGCAAGAATTGAAAAGAAAACCAGAAACCCTTGAAATATGAAGAATGCCTTCTTCCCCAATATTCTAGAATCTAGACAGACAACTTACCAAAAGGGGCTGGGGGAGAGAGGCACAAACTGGGGCTGGTGATTTAAAACTTGCATTTAAAGACCAAAAAACACTAGCATGCGAGTCTTTGCAACAAAACACACCAGGAAAAGAAACAGCCATAACTGGAAGAAGTTGGGGGAAGAGACCTGGTTAATCTACTAATCAATCAGTCTCGTAATATGTACATATAAGCATCATCCTAATGGCTGAAAGGGAAGAGATAAAAGACGCAGGTCCCTTCATATTCTTTTACGCTGAAGCCCTGGACAGGCCACATGACATGGTTGTTTATGAGTCTGGAGCAGAGTCACATGATACGCTGCCAACACCTCCTCCTCCTGCCTCCTCCTGCCTTACACAAGGCTTTACAGCTTTGCCAACACAAACAGCAATGACCTGCTTATAAGGAGGCGGGTAGGAAATCTCGGGGCAGTGATGCTGTCTCAACACATCAACCAGGATGCATTGCAGGGAACTTCCACTGCAATCCAAGGACAATGAAATTCAGAGAATTGGAAGCTTTTCACGCACAGCTCAACTCTCCCACAAACGTGCATCATGTCTATCCATTTCAACAAAACTTTGAATCTTAGATTCAGACACACTTCAAAAAGGGGGGGGGGAGGGAGGGAGGGAGGGAGAGAGGGAGAGAGAGAGAGAGAGAGAGAGAGAGAGAGAGAGAGGATGCATAAATATATTTGCACTATATTTAAAGCTTGCATTATCTTTTAGAAAAGCGTTTGCAAAAAATGTGTTAGTAGGATATACCATAGCTGTTTCCGTGCATTATCACACAAGACTCACATACAAATCCACTGCATAAATCCATCAACTGACATGCACTGTGCCTATTTTCAAAAATACAACAGTAACTGGGTCAAGGAATGTTCTTTAATCTGTTTGCATGTAGCAGGGTAGCAAAAGGAGAAAGGAAGTAATTTTGCCTATTGCTGATTATGACAGGAGGACTCATGAGGTGGGAGAGAACAACTTCTGCCATGAGGAAGAGGTAGTCAACATGATGGCATCCAAATGTTGTTGGACTACAACTCCCATCATCCCTGACCACCAGCCAAGTTTACTATGGCTGATGGGTTATGTGGGGAGGGGGGAGAGAATATGCTTTAATATTAAACAGATTTCCATTATAGACGTGAGAACTAGCATAGCACAGTAGGTGATAAGTACCCAGTTCAAATCTCTACTCTACATGAACACACTGCCATCTACAAGGGTGGATTTGGCCACTTGACATACATTTGCAAATCCTCCCCTTGATTTGGTGATCCACAACTTTTCCTCCAGATAAATGACGAAGGATGTGGCGACTGCAATACTGATATACACCCACCCACAACGCCATTGGGAAGGTACGGAGACACACACAAACTATTGCTGAAACCGCTACAATTGTTTTCAACTGGATACACTGCAGGTCAACGCAGAATTAATCTGCAACGTGCTTTCATTTTTGGAATCAAACTAGTTTCTCAAGATGTGTTTTTCAGGGGCAAAATATACGTAGAAGATCTACATTGTGTGTACACTACAAACTCTAAACTGCCATGTAATCTTCGGATGAAGGGCAGCATAGAAATTTTATATATAACCAAGTACTTCATGCCAATTGATTCTAGAAAAACATGTGTGCACATGGCCAGTGTCTACCCCTGAATAACTAGATAAAGAATGTGGAACGCTTGAACATCTGAAAGCTATAGGTAAAGGTAGCAGCATTATTATTTTGTCATCATATAAAATTATTCTTGAGATGTACCTTCCATCTCTTCAATGCTATAGAGAAAACACAAACAATTTCTAACTATTCATTTGAAGTGATGGCCTGCTTTTCTTCAATTGGTGTGCCCTGGAAGCCTTACTGGGATGAGTAAAAATAATTAAATGCCAAGTTAAATGCAGGGTTTTCAGTCTCTATGTTCTTTCATCACTTTTTTTTATTTAAAAAACCAAACACCAAAGAATCCCAGCCACTCAGAGATAAATCGTGTATAGAAAGGAAATCCTTCTGGATTTTTTTAAAGATGCCTCCATAATCCATTCAACACATATTGTACTACAGATTCCAGAAAGGTTGTTTTCCAGCCAACATTTGTTTCATATTCATAAAAATCGTCAATGACAGGGAACAGAAGACAGAGGCAGGCCCATTAAAGCAGCCTGGAACACAGAGAAATACTACAGTCTCTCTCCCACACCTCCTATTGCTGCATGTGGTTATCAGACTTGCCTTCTTACTTAATCTGCCGGATTTTCTTTGCCTCGTTTATTGTCAACATTGCTCCTAAAACGTCTAGACGGAACAAAAAGTTCCATTAGCTTGCTTTTGCCACGCACATCCCTACGTCTGGTCAAAGCCAAACCCTGCAAGGGTAGGGTAGGGTGGGGTGGGGAGGGAAGGGAAAGAGGAAAGAGAAGCTAGAACTTAAATGAAGATAAGCAAGGGCTTTTGAAAAGCTGGGGGGGGGGGGAGTGGCTTTGCATTTTATTTTAATTGTCTTGTGATTTTTATATCTTGGCAATGTGCTGACCCAAGCAAATTAATTCACCCTGTTTATTATTACAGAGCATTATTATTTATTATTATCACTGCACTCAGAGAGCTGCAGATTCTCAGTAACGCCTGCAATGGACCTGTAAGGTAGGCCAGACCAGCAACATCCCTACATTTCATATGGGGAAAAGACCAAGAAGAGTGGCTTGCTGAAAAACACACACAGCCCAGGCTCTCAAATCACCAACTCTAACGGGTTGGGTGAGAAGATATAGGATCCTCACTCCTGCACCATTAATGTACGAATGACTGATCATGTCTTTTACAATCCCTTATAAATATATCCACGTAAAAGCAGGCAGACACACACACACACACACACACACACACACACACACACACACACACACACCTGTCTGGCCATTTCATATATTATACCAGGGTAAACCCAAGTTTGCCACTGCCAAATCTATTCAACCATGAGTCATGGCCAACATTCACACCTGAGACTTAGGTACTGAACCAAGATTTTTCATGCTGAAGCCTAGGAACAAAGTATCTCCTTTTATCTGTCCCCTCCACTCAAACATCATGTTTTTACAAACATACACAAGAAATCAGTGGCAATGCTTCACTCTACTCCTGGGGAGGCTGTAGTGATTTTCAAAGCAAGATCTACCAAGTAGTGGACAAAATACTAAATTTCCATCCTAGTAATACTTACAAATCTTCCATGCTTCTACTACATCTAGGCATTAAACTTAAAAAAGGAGATGGTGTTCTTTAAACCATTAACATTATTTTATGTACACTGGATCAACCAGTACTAACCATTTCCCTTCTTATTTAATACACCATCGGTTGTGCCACTTACTACTTTGCATCCAGAAGTTTGACCACATGAATCAGAACCAAACCTGCTCAGTTCAATTCCGACAGAATGACAGTGTTCCAGAGAAACAGTGTTCTGTCCTGCACTTCAATTTGGAAAAATCAGACACCATTCAGACATGCTTTAGGACACTTTAACATATTCTTTGCAGACTACTGTAAAAATTCAGTGTTTTGATGCTGTACACAAGGGGGGTGGGGAACTGACTGATGTGATAAACGCGCATTGGAGGACAAAACCACAGATACTGAATAATGCTCACAACCACCTTGCAAGAGACAAGGAACTGAGGCTAAGATTTTGCGGTTTGCAAAAAGCCAAACAAGTTTCAGGGCAAGGATGGACCATGAACTTGGGATGTCCCAAACCGATTCAAGCGAAGCAGAAAATCTTCCAAAATGAGCAGATTTCCAGTTATAAATATGTTAGTTAGAAGGAATGGGTGCCAATTACAAATAGGTAAAAAAGGTAAAGGACGCCTGGACAATTAAGTCCAGGCAATGGTGACTATGGGGTGTGGCACCAATTGCAAATACAGTATCAGGTGAGCTGGGCAGTTTCAATGTTTTCTACTGTGTTTACTAAACGTAAGTAAAGCAAACAAGCTGCAATTAGATCACTCTTGGGGGCACCCTAAGTTTTTCTGAAGCAAACTGAACAGCCCCCAATACAAATTATCCTATTTTGCATAGGAAAATTTCCCTTTTCTATCCCCCACCCCCGAGAACCTATCTCATTGCCTCAAAACCATAACCTCCTGCTGTCATCATGTTGGATGCACCACTCCCCACCTTTTGTCTCTCCTGCTTCCCGCCACTCCGATGAAGAATTCTGAACAATCCGGAAGTTTTCTCATTATTTTGTGACATTTTGAGCTGGTTCAAATCAAGATATTGCCAAACTGTGACCTATGGATTCTGTTCTATTGGACCAATGGGGCTGCATGTGCCCTTTGTGATGCAAGTACTGTGCTGTTTAAGACTAACGTTGTACAATAAGGGGAATTTGTAAAATAAAACCTCATGGAGCCCTTTCTGTTGATGTTTCATTGATCCCTCACAACAGACTGAATCAAATCTGCCGGCTTCTATTATAATAATAAAAAGGGCAAATTCCCGTGCAAAGAGTTTCTAGAGCTTCTCTTAGCATGACTCCCACATTTAATACTCTGAGAGATGAAAAAGCAACAATTCTGGCTGACAAGATAAAGCAAAATCAAAATGCTTCAAGCACCTAACCTGAAGCACCACCTTTCCAACGCACTTCTGGCCAGGAAAAGGGGACATGTGTACGCATTCACTACCCAAGCTATCCATGTTAATATTGAAGCTGTTGCATTTTGCAGGAGGACTCCACTCCACATGTTCCAAGCAACCCTGTCACAAATAATTCATGTCCACTACTCCTCTGTCATACTGAATACAGGCACATTGTACTGTGTGGAAATAGGAAACCTAATTCAGGTCATAGCAAAAAGCTTTCCCCCCCTCCTGCCCCCCACCCCCCACTCACACCACAACATTGATCTTCACACAATACAACCCTACTTTTCCTACACCCAACCGCTAATTCGAAACTGTTGTGGAAGGCAGGGAAACCTAATACTGGATTGGGGTGGGTGGGGGTGGAGTGAATGTGAGTCGCCCAGTGCTTTGTTTCCCCCTGGCTGCCTGCATCCCAAAATGGTTCCATGCGCGTGTTCCGCCGCCATGCTCCTTTCAGTGCCATTATTAATAAACAGACGAGGCGTCTAAGCCTTTTCTCAAGAGCATAAAAGTGGGAGATGAACAGATAGGAAGATGCAAAGGAAGTGGGACAAAAGCCTTTCCTCCCCCAGCCGAAACAAACCACCTTTGAGTTCAGCATGCCGTTTCTCCTACAGTAGCAGCTTACATATCAGTAAGAAAACCCTGCATTTAGAAATGAGCACGATAAAATTAGGAGAGATATAAAGGAGGACTGAGCTCTGGAAATTGCTTCATGGTCTTTCCCTCTTTAAAAATAAAAAAATGCAAGGCAGGGGTTGCCTCTACCAATTTAAAGCCAAGATTGCATATTCCTTCCCTGGAATCACCTCCCCCCGCCCCCTTGCTCTGTTGCATGCACAGACACTCTCCTGTTTACAGGAAGCAATTATTTTACTACATCCCAGCTAGAAGCAAGTCTCCTCGGTTCTATTGCAGCAGCATTGCTCTGCGCGATGCCCAGTTGGATCATTTGCCCCCCCCCCCCAAAAAAAGAAAAATGCCGACAAGTCAGCCAGCTTTGCAGAGCCCAGCCATAAAAGGTGGAATTTCCGAAGGAACCAATTGGATGGCACGGAGGGCGGATCCAGATGATTGGCATGTTATTCAGAGTAGAAAGTAGTAAACAACCCCCCTCGCTCTCTCTTCCGCTGGCTGGGAGCAGAGGTAAGCACAAAAGATGCCGTGCTCCACCCTTTAATCTCTCCCACCCAGTGGCGTGCTCTAAGACAAAAGAGGACACGCAAGAGCCATTCCGAGGTGGAGTCAAAGTCACACGTAGCCAGAGAGAGGATGAGGGTGGGATATGCCGTTCCACACAGCAAAGAGCCTTCTAAGAGCCCTTTCAAAGCCGCATCCTCTACTCCAAAACAAGCAGGTTTACTATGTCCTCCACCAAGAAATATTTTATTCATTTAATGCCTTTAACTGTTTATATAGGAACAACACAGGAAGTTGCTCTTACGCGGAGTCAAACCCCTGGTGCATCCAGCTCAGTACTGTCCACACTGAACGGCAGCAGCTGTCCAGGATTTCAGCCAGAAAGGCTTTTCCCAACCCTACCTGGAGACACCAGGGATGGAGCCTGGGGCCTTCTGCATGCAAGGCAGATGCCCTACAGCTGAGTATTGGCTCCTCCATTGGACTGATCTTCTTAAATGTGTCCTGCGCCCTTTCCATGGTGGCATTTTGGATATCTGTAACATATGCTTAAAGGATTGAACGTCACAATAATCCTGCACCCAAGCAAGTTACATTTCTGCACTCCATATAAGCAAATCGGCACAATAAATGCATTTTAAATGCTGCACAGGCGTTTTAAATGTGGGCTCTTTGCCGCACTTCAATATTTACATTTTGCCGATCTGAAATGTGATGCTCCACCGCCAAGCAGCGCACTGGCAGCAGGAATTGTCTGGGCAAGAGTCACAGCAGAGGGGCAGAGTATCTGCTTTGCATACGGAAAGGCCCAGGGTCCAATTTTTCCAAGTCTTTCCTAGAGACTCTGGAGAGTGAACCTGGGACTTTCTGCAGGCCTGAAATGCCTGGAGGGGGGTGGGAAACAAATATGATCTGTGGGTGCTGCCATCCCAGCGATATAGGAGCAGGTGGCAGGAGAAACTGGATGGGAAAGGCACCTGCAGTTTTGCTACCCAGATGAAGTGCCATGGGGCAGCTGCTGTTCTCCTGCCCCCGCCTGAAAATAAAACCTCACAACTGTGTGCAAAACGGAACAGCTGTTCAGAGTGATAGATTGGAAGGCGAAAAATAGGCTCAATCTGGCCCACAGTTTGACTTTCCACCCAAACCCCAGATACCACATACAGACATCATTTATGCCATCAAGTAGTTTCCTGCCTCCAACACAAGACACAGGCAAGTTCTCAAAGATTTACCGATTCTATCTTTGGTTTTTAATGATAAAGTTTGTGTGCATATTGGATTTTAATTGGTTTGGGGACTTTAGCTACGTTTCAGGTACACCTTTGCAGTTGGGCACGGCCTGGAGAACTTTCCCCCCTAACTAAATACAGTGGTGCCTCGCAAGACGAAAAGAATCCGTTCCACGATTCTCTTCGTCTAGCGGTTTTTTCGTCTTGTGAAGCAACCCCATTAGCGGCTAAGCGGATTAGCGCTATTAGCGGTTTAGCGGCTATTAAAGGCTTAGCGGCTTAGCTGCTAAAAGGCTATTAGCGGCTTAGAAAAAGGGGGGGAAGCGGGGGAAAAATGGCAAGACTCGCAAGACATTTTCGTCTTGCGAAGCAAGCCCATAGGGAAATTCGTCTTGCGAAGTGCATCGCAAATGGAAAACCCTTTCGTCTAGCGGGTTTTCCGTCTTGCGAGGCATTCGTCTTGCGGGGCACCACTGTAAATTGGCTTTCTAACCAGGACAGGACAGATGAAAATTCACAGCACATAGTTAAATGATGGGGTTTGCTCTTACAAGATGTAGTGAAGGTCACCAACCTGGACCGCTATAAAAGAGCATTGGGCAAATTCATGGACTGTAAGGCTACCACACTGCGGCTACTAACCACTGAGGCTATGTTCTATCTCTGCTGCTGGTGGCAGCATGCTTCTGAATACCAGTTGCTGAGAATCACAAGGAAATGTTGCTGTGCTGGTGTCCTGCTCTGGTTGTCCAGGATGCTGGGCTAGATTGGCCTTTAGTCTGATCCAGCAGAGCTCTATCTATGTTCTTACTGTAGGAAGCGACGTATTTCATTTTGGCTGTCCTGAATCTTCTGGCAACCCGTATTACTGGGCCACCCCAAGGTGCACTACTTCGCACAGTGCCTAGTGAAACTATGGGATCCGCTCCCACAAGATCAAGTAACAGCTGCCAACCTAGGTAGCTTCAAATGGGGTTTAGCCAAAAGTCATGGAGGCTGCTGTCAATGGCTACTATGTTCTCCCTCCACTGTTGGGAGCAGTATTCTCTGTGAATGCCAGTTGCTGCGAACTGCAAGTGGGGAAAGTGCTGGTCAGTAAAGGTCCTTCTAGTGGGCTTTGGGGGCACCTGGTTGGCCACTGTGAGAACAGAATGCTGGACTAGATGAGCCTAACGCCACCCAATTCTGCAGGGCTCTTCTTGCATTCTTATCAGTTCAGTAGAGACCAGGAGTCTACATACAGGATAAAAGGAGCAACAAGGTAAAGAGGGCTGTGTAAACAAGAGGCATGTCACTGTAGCACCCAGTGCACTCAGCACACACCTTGATCAGAATGATAAAGCCAACTCTAAAACAATGGAAAGATTAGCAAGAGGCACCCAACTTATATACAAAGCTCATCTTTGAGACTTGGGAGGGAAGAACAAAGGGTTTTTGTTCCCCTTCCTGATATACGTATGCAGGTACACACACACACACACACACACACACACACACACACACTCCCCACCTACATTTAACAAATTAAGTCAAACAAGTTTGTTTGTATTCTGAAGGCACTGTTTCTTACGAGTTGTTTTTCATAAAACGCAAAACTAAAACATAGGACATCATGTTCTGTCTCCCCAAAAGACAAAAGTTTATTGTTAACCATAGGGCTGAACATTCAAATACCAGAGAATTTCTAGGAAGCCTACAAACAGAGGTGAAACTGACTGTCTTGTTTTTAATGCTGCTTATCTATCGAGGCAATCTGAAACATCATTCCAAATAACATGTGTAATTCAAAAATGGTCACATTAGCAAACCAGGGAGAAAGGTTTTGGTAGTATTAGCCACTGGGTTATCTCAAATTTTCAGTAGCTGCAGCACGAATGCATGAAGCCTTAATAGGAGTACAAATTTATTTTATTTATTTAAGCTGATGAGGGAGGAAGCATTAAATCCTGCTCAGTTTGGTTGACCATGCCAACCCACATGCCCACAGGGATCGTGGGGGAGATAAGTTTGCAACCCCTAAGCTAGTCTACTATTACGTTCTTTGGCTAGAAGCAGCAGCCCAGAATTGTAGGCAAAGCTCTTCCCCATCCCTCGTGCCTTCCACTCTTGTTGCTGCCATCTCAAAACGTGCTTCCTGCCTATCAAAAGTGGGAAGAACAGTGAGTACAACCCTTTCTATGGCAAGGGCTACATTCCAACCAACCAAGAGGATTTTACACAACCATCCCCCACCCCATCTAACACAGGTATCTTACCATCTAGGCAAGTAAGAAGCATCATCACATTCCAGCTGGGAAAAGTACACAAGGATGGCACAGAGATAGGCTAGGATGTCCAAGGAAGAGTCCCAAGGGCCAGATAGTGAGACCTGGGGGGCCACAGGCCCAAGGTTTCCCAATCCCGTTCTACAGTTCTCAAGCGTCTCCAAGCAACAGGAAAGACAAATTGTAAGTTCATCAAACATTTTACCCTGGACAAGGGGGTTAAAGAAATCTCTGCTCACACCGGAAATGTACTTGTGCAAAACATCAGACAAAGGAAAATTATTATATAAATCACTTTTTTAAAAAAGACATTTCGCTTTCTTGTGAAGTAGGGTTAACTACGCAAATTCAATGGAAATTCATGTGAACCAAGCATGCTCCTGCCACCATTATCTGGAAATGCTTATGAAATCACACTTGACACTCCCCACTTACTAATCTTGGAAAGGGAATTGTCTGGCTGCTGCACAATGGCCACATGCCTTTATCATACTGCTCTGAGCAAGAAACCACAATCCACTTGAGAGCCTTTTCACTGTCGTTATACATCCAAAATAGGAATCTACGACAACCCAGAGCGGCTGGTAAACTCTGTCCCAAGCAAGTAAAAACCAAGCAAGATGTAAACACCTCCTCGAGTTCACTGCTGTCGCTGAACTGGATGATTCTGAATGAAAGATTCATTTGCTGCCTTGAACAGAGTCAGCTCAGTCTTGCCTACACTGGCAGTGGGTCTCCAGGAATTCAGAGAGAGGTTTCGTCCAGCCCTACCTGGACTGAACCAGGGGTCCTCTGTATGCAAAGCAGGTGCTGGACTAGCCACAGCTGCCACTCCTGGTCACCAGATTATGAGTCCACTGTTCTTAACCACTACACCACACTGGCTCTCCTGAGAAGCACCCCCTGACCAGCCCCAGAGGCAGCATTCACCTGGGGAGCTTGTAGCTAGGGCTGCTGCAACAAACATCTGTGCAAGCATTTGGGAGGCAGAGATGCGAGAGGGCATCAGAGGAGGGAGGGAGGGAGGGAGGGAGGGAGGGAGGGAAGGAAGGAAGGAAGGAAGGAAGGAAGGAAGGAAGGAAGGAAAGAAAGAAAGAAAGAAAGAAAGAAAGAAAGAAAGAAAGAAAGAAAGAAAGAAAGAAAGAGGGACAGTGGCCAGTGTTGCCCGCAGCACCCCTGACCATCATTCAAGGCACCCCAGGGTGCCACAGCACAGTGGTTGAAAACCACTGTTCTAAACACATGGGCAAAACCTGGTTTCTAGATGCTTTACCAGTTTGATGCTCCTATTTCTACTTCAGGTTTCCAGGCTCTGTTTAATGTTCACTCAACACCCCCAAACCCCAGATCCACACACGGGAGTCAGGTGCAAACATACTCTTTAAGAGTTAAGAGGCAAGATACTTCTGAGTACATGCTCTTAGCCCAGGAACTGGATTTCAGTACCAGAACTGAGCTCCCACAGTCCCATTACACAAAAATTCATTTCCCCGGTCCTACTTGGTGATGCCGGGAATTGAACCTGGAAACTTCGGCACACAAAGCAGGTGCACTAACACACAGCCAGCAAGTGCTTCAGTGTGCAGGGGGGAAGCTCCTACTCCCACTTCATGCATTCATACACATGTGAATGCCTTAGGTTTCTGGAGAGTGTCTTAGGAGGCCTGCAGCTCGCACTGGCCTGCTGGGCCTCTTCCACACACTGCAGACAAACACTTCCTCACAGCTGTGTGTTGTTGGTAACACGGGGCAAACCATCTGTCAAGGAAACTCGCTCACCAGACTGACCTTCTCACTGAGGATTCCCAGATGAGCTTCTAAGGAACTTCCAATTTCCCCAGAACAGTTTGAAAAACACTGCCTTAAATTCTGCTGGCCATGTGAATTTCACAACCCCCTTCATGGGGTTATAAAAATAACTACTGAAAAGCCAACAGCCTACTCGTGTTCCTTTTTAAGGTCTTAACAAAAAAATTTCCAATGAATCTCATTGACCCAAGGCATTCTGAACTCCTCGTGAATTCTTAATTTCTTCCTTCATATGCAAAAAGTCACGCAATTAAGCCATTTCCTTTACACCCTTCCACCTTGCATTAAGACAACATTACACCCTGTTCCCCTGCTGCCAACATACATTTTCAGTTTTATTTTTGCACTGGCCACAGATCATGACAGAAGTGCAATAGACAATATATTATTTATTCAATTAATTAATTAGTGGGTCGCCTAACACATGGGAGTCCATGCTTTAGACGGCTTTAACAAAAACTTTTCAAATCCAATCTAATGCCGGGTGATGAGCCTTTCACCTGGTGCTGGAAAGAAATCAGTTTTGGCCTAAGGCGGACTTCAATGGAGAGAGCATTCCACTTCCAATCTAAAGAAGGCTTTTCCCCTTGTTCCCACCTTCTGACTGCCTCTTGGAGGGCGGGGCACACAAATAAGGGCCTCAGATGATTTACTGCGCTTCAATTGATTTTATTAAATCTTTAAATTGCAATGTTTTGGTTATTGCATTTTGTATATGTTAGCTTGGGGGGGGCACCTCTGGAAAAGGAGGGGTAAACCACGAAGGGCCCCAAATGACACTTGTATGGTCTGGGTACATTCATGTTAGGAGAGGTATTTGGTTCGGTAATGAGGTTTTCAGTGGTATAAGGATTATCATCATCACCATCTAATTTCATCTATTATCAGCCCTTCATCCGAAGGTCACAACAATATAAAATACATGAAAAGCTGTTTAAAAAAATTACAAGAGGTGCGTTTTCAGCAGACACATAAAACTGCATAGTGAGGGTAACAGATATACCTCTGTGAGGAAGAAGCTCCACAGCTTAGAGGCTGCCACAGAGAATGCCCTCCTTGGCCAACCCTCGGAGTTTCTGAGGGAAGTAGAACTACAAATAGGGCCCCCTATGTTAATCTTAAAACCTGAGCCCATCTGTAAGGAAGGAGGTGGTCTTTCAGACATTTTGGGCCTAAGTTGTCTAGGGCTTTAAACATAAACATGAGCACCTTGAATTCAGCTCGGAAATGAACTGGCAACCATTGTGGCTATTTTATGTTAACTCATTGCATTTATATATCATTTTTTTCTCCAAGGAGTTCAAGATGGTGTACATGGTTCTCTTCCACCTCATTTAATCCTCACAACAACCTTGTGAGGTAAACTAGGCTGGGAGGGAGAGTGGCTGGCCGAAGGTCACCCAGGATGCTTCATGGCTGAGCAGGGATTTGAACCTTGGGCTCCCAAGTCCTAGTCCAGGGGTCTGCAACCCGCGGCTCTTTTACACCTTTGCCGCGGCTCCGGGGCAGATACTAGCGAGAGGAGGAGGCGCATTGTGCGCCCCAACACTCACCACTGTGGCGGGCACTGTACTGGCTGTGACGTCACATGGGGGCGGTGCGTGCCTTAGTCACGCACCGTCCCGACGTCACCTTCCCGGTTTTGCGGCTCCCAGGTTTTTTTTCCTTCGGAAACGGGTCCAAGTGGCTCTTTTTGTCTTAAAGGTTGCAGACCCCTGTCCTAGTCCAATGCTCTAACCAATACACCACCCCACCACCCCGGCTCTTCATGTTAAAAATCAGCAATGGCAGCAAACACAGTTGTCTGTCCTCATATGCCTGTATACATTACTATAGATGAATGATTAACAGAGACGATATCATAACAGGCAAAAGGTAGATCAACCAGGAGACATTTGTTTGCGAATGAAATCCTCTGCCAGGGATTGCTTGCTTGTTCACACTTGAGAAATGTTTTCTTATTTACAGCAGATAAAAGGGAGAATTACCTGATCTCCACTTAACGCAGAGTCCTAAATTGATTTTGTTAAATTAATGTTTAACCAGAAAACAAACAGAGCCATCTGTGGCAAAGAAAAATGGGCCACTTGGCATAAAGTTCATGGGAATTTCTAAAGTGATGCTGGCGTTATAAGCAATAGACCTCTTCTGCCCCACCCCAATGAAGACACAATGCTGCTGACAGTGCAGCACTTAACAGAATTGTAATTTTTCTAGGCGAACCACTAATTGAACATGAGTTTATTTGCTTTTAAATCATATGGATACCAATTTACGGATGAGCAAACTTTTGAAGGCTTAACCATATGCCCCCTCCATAAAAAGACAGCCCAACTTTTTTGCATTAAGCCTGAATGGCCTCTACAGCAGCACCTGGAAACATCTTGGCAGCATGGGAGGACAAACAGTTCCTTGGGAAACTGCAAGCTTCTCTCTCAAGCTTATAAACAGCCACTCACCTGCTCACCTGTTGTAAGCAATCATCAAATCCAGGAAGCCAAGTATGGGATTATGACCCCCACCACAAAAAAAAAAGGTTTGTTTGCCCAGGCAGGAGCTCATACAAATTCACACAGTACTGGTAAAATAAAATAAAAATCTGGGCATGCAACTTTTGTGGAATTATTTGCAGTAGTTCTATCTATCCCATGCACACATCTTGAGAAAGGCACCATTCTAGGTACCAATTAGTGGAGCATGCACAGAGGGCCAGTGCAATGTAGTGGCTTCAAGTGAGAGCCATGATCTTTCCAGTTCAAATCTTGCAGCAGCCAGGTGGCCTTTAGGCTTTATCCAGTTGCACCCATTAAATCCAATGGGTCTACTCTTGGAACCAGCAGTGGTACTACCCGCTCTGTCTTAGGCCCTGAACCTGTGATATGAGAGCAACCCTTGCCTCAATTATAGGGCTGAAACAATGTCTACCAAGAGCTTTGAGTCCTGTACTTGATTTTTCACCTGTACTTCTACTCTACCTTTCTTCCGAGAAGTTCATGCTGTTCAAAAATGTGTGCAAGGACTGACCTTTCCATTTATGCGATTACATGCCACACTCATGGGCAACCACAGGATTTATTTATTTTTTTGTAGGGGGGGGGGCAGTAGGAAGAGAGACAAAGTAAAACACTGAAAGGGAAGATCAGGCTTTCTCTCTCTCTCTCTCTCCCACACACACACACACACGCACACACACAGAGAGAGAGAGAGAGAGAGAGAGAGCGCGCGTGTGTATGTATGTCAAGAATATAGAATGTACATTTTGCTTTATATCTCAGGCCTCATCTCTACTATACTGTTAAAAGCAGTGTCATACCACTTTAAACAGTCATGGCTCCCCCCCCCCCAAAAAAAACCCAAATCCTGGGAACTGTAGTTAGCTGAGGATGCAGAGAGTTGTTAGGAGACCCTTATTCCCCTCACAGAACTACAATTCCCTGGGAAGACAGACTGTTAAACCACTCTGTAAAGTGTAGCTCTATAAGTGGTATGGTGCTGATTTAAATTCACAGTGCAGTTTGATCCTCAGGTTCTACAAATTCTTTTTAAAACGAAAGCTAGCAATCTGGGGGTTATGGCTCATCTGCCCACTCCCCTCCAAGTGACCACTCTTCTCTTGCTAATACAGAACATTTTGCAGGTAAAGAAAGGCTGTTTTCGTTGAAATCTGGTGTGCATATTTCACTATCGAGTTACTTTCTAGCAATTGGAATCGCAGACCAACAACAATAGGCTCAATTGTTGTCTAAGGGCTTGGCAACCACGAAAACAATGATCTTCTGTTTCCCTTCCTTCCACCCAAAGCAAAATTAAAAACAGTAAAAGTGTCCCCCCCCCCCAACCCCTATTTCTTGCATTTCAAGCGGAAACAAAATGCTTTCACTTAAGCTTCCCCCTCCCTCCACCAACCATAGAGTTTGAGCTTGCTCTGGGAGGACTTGAGCTTAAGGTTTTTCCAAAAGGCTACTCTCAGCCCTCACAGCCTCCTCCTCCCCACTGCCAAGGAAGATATCACCACAAAGGTATGCATGCTGGCACGTCAGGCATTTCCCTCGAGAAGTCATTTTAGCCACTACACTGGGGTTCTTCCTATTTAAGAAGTCTCACCTACCCTGCAAAACTGCAGATGTGTAGGCCAAATGAGAATAACCCAAAAGCCGATTTTATGCATGTACTGAAATTGTACACACACACACACACACACACACACACACACACACGTTGCTCATTCTGCGATATAACCCAAGCAAGGAACATTAACTAGGGCACGACACCCACCCACATTTAAAGAAGCAAAAACAGAATAACTAAGGGGCAACAGACATCTATGCACAGAGATTGGAGCATTCAAAGCAAAAAGAATTGTTTGTTTACAAGCAGTGCGATCGCATACGCACGCACACTGCCACCAAAACATTCATTACTCTATCTGTTTAAAAAGGAATATGTCTCTGCTTGCTAGATCACACAGGATTCATTAATGTCAGTTCAATGCCAGTTTTTTTGCCATTCAATGCATGTGTAGCACTCGAGGGAAACGTACTAAGTGGCTGCCATCTTGCTACGCTTTTCCAAACAATGGTACAAGCGGCAGGTAATATGTCTTTAAAGGTGCCTGTGCAATTCCACAATCACCACCCTGCAAAGGCAAAGGGCAGAACTAAGGCTCAGTTCAGATTCCCAAGTCTCTCCGTATGTTTTCCTAAGCAGCAAAACTCAAAGCCCCTGAAAATTGCTCTCAATTTGTCATCTCTGAATCAGAGTCTGCATGAGAGTTCACAAACAAAGCACAGAAATTGCCAGTTACTTAATTTCAGGAAAAGTGGTTTCAGTAATTATGACAAAAGGTTAAATGCTTTTCAAAAAAAAAAGATGGGAAATAATCTGCAATTTTAAGAGTCAAGAGGCATCAAGATACGAAGAGACAATCACCATCCCTAAGGAAAGAAGGAGCACAAGGTCAGCGTTTTTGAAAGAACCAGACCACCAGCTCGATTGACACCCTGGTGCCTTTTGAAAATAAAGTTGTCATCTCCTCTCTTTCCCTGAATTTTCTTTTACTACACACTTACAGTGTTTGGATTTGTTTTCTTTATGTCAAACGGACACTCAAGCCAAAGGTGGTGAAGCTTTGCAAAGTTTCCCAGATTTGCACGACGGAAGAGAGGTTCTCTCTTTGGGCTGCCAAAGAGATGCTTCACAGGAAAGTTAGATAAACAGAGCACATCTGTAGGAATCCCAAAAGCCGTGGTAAATTTCAAGGAAGCCAACCATTTCTACTTCCTTGATGAAGCATTTATGAGATGAAGCCATCATGTAGGAGCCCAATATCGGCAACAGCTCATAAAAAATCTCAAGTGTGGTGTTTGTTTCTTCACACACACTTAAAATCACTTTTCCTAGCATCTGTGGGTCCAAACCAGGCATACAGTCTTGCTTTGTGGATGAACACCATTATTTAAAGTAAAAAAAAAAAAAAAGTACATTAAGCTTGATTTTAAAAAATAAAGTAAAATAAAAAAAGACATTCTTCTTGTGTGTCTGCTCTTTTCCCTGATGTTAAATGCATCTCTGTGGACAGAGATACGATTTCTCCCTCTCTCATAACAGTAGAACTCAGGGACACCCAACAAAGCTCAACGTTGGACAATTCAAGACTAAAGAAAGCCCTTCTTTACACAGCAATATGGAACTATGGAACTCCCTCCCACAGGAGGCAATGATGGTCACCAACTTGGATAGCTTTTAAAGAGGATACTAGCCATAATGCCTACGTTCTGCCCCCATAGTTGGAGTTAGTAATGCGTCTGAATACCAGTTGCTGGAAACCACAGGAAGGGAGAGTATTCTTGTAATCAGGTCCTGCTTGTGGGGTTCCCACAGGCATCTGCTTTGTCACTGTGAGAACAGGATGCTGGTCTAGATGGGCCATTGGCCTGATCCAGCAGCTCTTATTATGTATGTCTGCTTATGCATGGTGCTTGCATAATGAAAACATATTGCTAAAGTAACTTTTAGGAAGGAGGATGGATGCATTGCACTGTGTAGCCACCCTGAGGAAAGGTGACTGTTCTGGAAGAAGCGACACTGGCCTTTACGCGCGTGTGGCCAGATCCAACAGACCTTGCACATACTGACTTTGTCATTCTTAAGACACACCGAACCCAAATACAAGGAAGTGGTCTAATCACATAGGACAGTGGTGAGGAACCTCGGTCCCGGCGACTGGATTCAGCCTCCAGGCCTCTCAAGCTGGCCCCTGAGGCTTATCCCAGGCCACACCCACAACTCCCTAGGCCCCGCCCCCAGCAGCCCTGCTTTGAACTCTCTTCAAGTTCTTCTGCCTCACCGGAATGTCTCACTGAACTGTGATAATGCCTCCTACTTGCCTGAAGAAGGATGGGGAGATGTGTGCGAATCTATGTAAAAACCTCTGACTGAAATATAGCCTACTGTCCAAAGGTAAGAGTGCACCGCACCACTGGCTCCACCCACTGGTGTTATGGCTTCACGCATTACAAGCATATGACTCCCAGAAAAAAAGTTTGCCACCCTGGACATAAAGAAAGAGTACCAATACATCAGCTATGATGCATTCCAGAGTCTGTGCCTCTTTGCACAGCTCCTTAACTCTTAAAGCACCACCCAACTTGTATAGCTTCAAGAGACTGTACGTTATCCAGGTTGTTTTTCACTCCCCCCCCGCCCCCACCTTAAATAAACAGCATATTTAACTAGCATTATAAAAAAAGAGAGCACATTTAACTAGCATTATCCATCCGCTACAGCAACCCATTTTTCACTCAGGTTCATTTAAGGACCTTCGTTGTTTGTTTTGGCTGCAACTGCCCACCATGTTTATGGAAAACAGGTTACGTTTTTGGCACCAAGTTCCTTCTGCAGAACCTCAGCCTTTGAAACCATGCCCTTTTTGGAAAATGTTTTTCTACCTTGAGGCACTGCATCTTCTCTTCGCGGACCCCACGCCACAGACACACTGGGCCAACCCTTGCCAGCACCTCTCTGATTGTGATGCTTTTATAATCAGAGGAAAGAGCAAAGTGGTCCTTAGCAATACCTGAACAGGTGTGATTTGAATAGATAGCGGAAGCCCAACTCTAAGGATATGCTCACAGGTAAGTAAGAGGAAAATGTGGCAATGGGGAGCGTGTTATTCCTGAAGTTCAGTGCTGGGGACCCCCATGCCTAGGGGCTGAATGAGGCCCTCCGGATCTCTCTACTTGGCCCTTGAAACTCTGCCCAGACCACATCTCTCACCTCCCTGCTATATACGCCAAATGCTTTTGCCTAGCTAGAATGTGTCCTTGAACTCTGGCGATTTCTCATGCTTGCTTGATGGGAGCACAGAAAGGGCAGGTAGAAACTAGCCAATTGTATTGCAACATATTCGAAATTTACATTAGTAGCACCGCCCACTTTTGCCTCTGGCCCTCAGAAGGTTGCCCAGAAGGGAATGTGGCCCTCAGAATGAAGAGAGTTCCACATTCCCTTGCTACAACTAACTTCCCTGCTCCCTCTCTTCAAAGCTTTGACAATCCGATGTGAACAGTCCTGTTGCAACTTTAAAAATCTGGGGACTTTAAGGGGGGGGGGGGTAGTAAATGTGCAGCTAGCCAGCTTCCAAGGCACCTTGTACATCTGAAGGACTTGCTCAAGGTCAACCAGTGAGCATGCCAAAGTTACGCCAAGAAACTATGACGGCCTAATAGTTAATGGTTATAGAACTGACAATAATCCCACTTGTAAGGGCAGATGTGGAACACAGAGATGCTGCCTGGAATAACAAACCTTAAGGGTCTGTTTTAAAATTGAAATTTTATTATCTCATTAAACCCCTCATCAATTTGCTTTGCATGCAGAAAGCCCACCAGGTTCAATCTCCAGCATCTCCAGGTAGAATGGAGAAAGAAAGAAAGAAAGAAAGAAAGAAAGAAAGAAAGAAAGAAAGATCCCTGCCTAAAATCCTGAAGAGCTGCTTCCAGTCAGTGTAGACAATATGGAGCTAGTTAGCATTAAATATTTTGGTGGAAACTGCAACCTGAGTCTGAGTTCTTCATTGAGTGGGAGCTAGAACAGGCAGCTTCTGATGTTCCATGTCTTAAGAGGATGGCTTGCACTGAAAATCACTGCACTTAAGAGCACCAAGAAAATCTGCATACTGATATCGACCAGTTCCCACTGGGTGTGTGCGTGCACACACACCATTTGTATATGCACAGAGCACAAAGAGATGCACTGTACACCTCCACTTTCCAAGTCAGGAGACCTTGCAGTACGCAAGAGCTCTTGCATAATTCCCATGGTCATGTGGGAAATAGTTTAAGGAATAGTTTAAGAAGTTATAAGAGTAAATGTCAATACCGCTGTGTTCCTTGAAGGTCAGAACTATTACATATTAAAAAAGAGCTGCATTAAGAAGTCACAGGATGTTCAGAGGAGCAATGAGGACAACAATCTCTTTGGAGTCAGGATGAACTTTTAAACTTTATCTAGCTACATTTTTTTGTGTATTCTAACAAGGGGATCAAAGTTCTGCGCAGGTGTCTGTTGAGGACATTAAAGCTGAGGTCTTTGATTTAGCCACAGAACATACAGTTTTTGGTTGATGAATGGTACTTCCCTTCCTTCTTTGCCCACCCCCACCCTAAAGATTACAGTGGTACCTCAGGTTAAGTACTTAATTCGTTCTGGAGGTGCGTTTTTAACCTGAAACTGTTCTTAACCTGAAGCACCACTTTAGCTAATGGGGCCTCCTGCTGCCGCCGCGCCGCCGGAGCCCGATTTCTGTTCTTATCCTGAAGCAAAGTTCTTAACCTGAAGCACTATTTCTGGGTTAGCGGAGTCTGTAACCTGAAGCATATGGAACCCGGGGTACCACTGTACTAGAAAAGTTCAAAAAACAAAATCCAGGTGCACAAGACATGTATCCCAAGCAGAACCTGCAGACAAACACTCACAAACACCAATATACAGAGAATGCAAGGGGTTTCAAACCGACAGTCCACTCAGCCAAAGTAATGGATACAACGATTCAGCTTGAAATGGTGTTGTAAAGTGGTTACAGTGCCAGAGTAGGGCCCTGAAGACCAGGGATCAAGTGACTATTGAGTCACGAAGCTCACGGGGATTCCCTTAGGCCATTTGCCTAAGCTACCTCACAGGGTTGTTGCAAGGACAAAATGGGACTGACCTGTATCAGGAGTAGGGAACTGGGGGGAAGGGCTCAGTGGTAAAGCATCCACTTTGCATACCAGAAGTTGCCAGGTTCAATCCCTGGCATCTCCAAGTGGGGCAGGGAAAGACCACTGTCTGAAATCCTGGAGAACAGCTGCCAGACAATGCAAGAATCCTGAGCTAGATGGGTAGGACAGTCTGACTCAGTAAAAGGCAGGTTCCTATTTAAAGAGAACAGTGGAAAAGCAGGCTGCATTTTGGCAAGATCTCTGTCGACTACGACATTATCGTGTTGTAACACAACTGGAGTAAATATGCACAGGTCTATCATGGGGATGGGGAAGAATGATAAGCCTTTAAAAGCACAAAGTGTAGCATTAACACATGCTTAATGAAAATAGGCTGTACACTTTTTTTTTGGTTAAAATCTATGAAGTATTTTGTTCCGTTTTATTTTGCTTCTGTACTTCCTTCTCGCCAAGACACCCACAGCAGTTTACTATTTAAAATATATTGTGATAAAATATTAAAGCAAAACGTTGCAAGTTATTTGTGACAAGCCATTATGCAAACAGTCTATGTTCTAATACAGCCTTTGCTGACTGGGTGCCCTCCCGAAATTTCGGACTACAACTCCCAACATTCCCTGCTGACAAGAGCTTTAGCCCAAAGCAGGTGGAGGGCACCCGGTTGACTGAGGCTATTCTAAGATGAAAGTGTGTGCATTCATACACATTCTGTAATTATCTTGTAGTAACAAATTTCTACCTCATACCACACTAGTAACCTGTCTCTTCTGTTGTTGCACACTTTCTGGAAGCCACAAAATAACTGACTGGCCCTTAAAAAGAAAAAAAGTCTGAACAGCTTCAAAATATCCTAGCAGCAACATCAAAATATCCGATTCCCAGCAGCAAACTTAGTGGGCAAAAGGCAAGACAACTTAGCCTCTCTTTTGAGCGCCTGTGAATCACGTCTCAGCAGGGAAGTTAACACGGGCTTTCCGGATTGGTTAGCCATGACATCACTTTACTATTAAGCCTTTTCTCCCAGTTGCACTTGAGATCCCCTCCTCCTTGTCCCGCAGCTCTCTAAGACCTCACACAGATCAGCCCAGGCCGCTCAGAGGCCACAGTTTCTCAACAACATGTGCTGGGGGGCTTCCCTTACCCGCTAGACTGGAATCTTTATCCGCAGGAGCAAAGTCAAGGCAGCTGAAATGTTTCATTTCCCCAAAAAGTTTAATAATAATAATAATAATAATAATAATAATAATAATAATAATGTAATATAACCCAAGAAGGTAAACATGCAGATCTGCAGAGCCCAGGGCAGAACGGATTATGGGGCAGGAGTGTGCAACCAGACACTGTAAGCACGCCTACAACAGTGATCCCCTTAGCAAAATTTGTTTTGTGTGCGACTGCGAAGTGTGTGTTTTGCACACATTCTCTTTGCAGGGATCTACACACAAGGCTAACAGTGCCCAAAGGAGGTGCACATTCTTCCACCCCATGCATCATGCCAAATCACCAAGAATAGCTGTGTTTTTGCTGGGGAAGCTGAAAATAGATTTAACATATGATCCGACAGTTTCTACTTTTTCCCTTTAAAATACTTTCCCTTGTTACTCTAATACTGCCAGATGTTGTTGATACTCCTTTAACCAGTGCCTTTAAGTCACATGCCAATAATGTTTGCCTATAGGATTTTTTGCCACTCTTTAAGGCGCTTGTATTTTCAGAGAGGGGGGGGGGAGCTGATGGGGCTGAGAGCACACCATAACTACTCCCCCTCCAACCCCCCCCAACCAACCACTCTGTGTCTTGAACTCATTCCCCCCCCCCCCCCCCGCATTGTTGGTCCTGCAAAAATGGAAAAATTGGGGGTGGGGAAGAGAACTGTGGAGTACAAAATTGGACATTTGGATGGTAGAAGCAGAAATCCATACGAGACTGGAAGAAGACAAACAAGCTTAAGTCACATATACCCAATACCATGAGGCTACACTCACCTTATGCCAGTGTGGTGTGTCATGGTAAGAGTGTCAGATTAGAACATCGCAACTCACAGTGTTATTGTTGGGATTATGTATTAGGGGGGAAGGTGGGGAGAGAACCATGTAGGCAACCGTGAGCTCCTTGGAGAAAAAAGTGGGGTCTAAATGCAACAAACAAACAAATAAATGTAAAATGGCTGCAATGGTTGCCAGGTCATCTTCCAATACAGTAAGTAGCAATAAACTCCCAGTGATGCCATTTTTGTTTTCCATGTAGGACAAACAGGTGATCATTGACTGAAATCTGACATCAGAAATGGCAATATGTCACTTTTTATGAGATTTGACATTCTTTTATGGCATATACAATGGAACCGTCATTTTGGCAACTAGACATTCTGTTTTGGCGCCTACAACCCAGGTCCCAGAAGCCATTTGGCTCCCAGCTTTTCTATCCCAGTTTCTAACACTGGTCGGGAGGCGGGGAGTTTGGGAACCATTGTTGTAGATTATTATTATTAGCAAAGTTGATCTAAAAAAAGGGTAGGTGAAGGTAATGAACAATTTTCTATTATGCTGAAGAAACTCATAGATGGCTGGGAACGTTGAACAAGAGCCTGGAGACCTATGGCTGTTCTCCTGCCCAGGATCACTTAGATGGATTAGGGATGACAACTATGTTGGACAAGTTTCCAGACTCATTTGCCAAACAGAAAATATCCTAAGAGGCTTGTTTGACTGGGAATCAGACACAACACATACATTTTAAAAGAGTAAGATCTGACACAGCCGTAGTGGAAAGATGTTTCTAACATAGAAGCAAGTGAACCATCTTCTTTAAGGGGAGAGATCAATCACGATGACGTTCCTACTGTAAGCCTATTTCACATTAACCTGTTGCCAGCACACAGAATATGCTTTCTGGAATCTACAGTTAAGTCAAAGGGCTGGGGGCAAGGGGGGGAGGAGAGAGAGAGAATTGGAACAGAAATCAAGCGCTGAATGTTTTCACTGCTAATCCTTTCCTTTGGCACTTTCTCCTGGTTGGGATCTGCCTTCGTTTCTATCTTTCGCAAGATCCTTCCACTACTGGAATTTGAAAATGTCCACACCAGCATGAAGGAGAGGTCAGTCATGTTGCCAACTAGCTTCTTTTGACTCTTTGAAATGTTGTCCAATAAGCAATGCATTTGAGCAATCGCTGCAAGTGCTGTGGATATCCTGCATTTTAGAAGAGGGGACAACTTGCATGTATTTACCCGTTTGTGTATATATTTTTTCCTGTTATCATTCTGAGAAGTGTCAAAAAACAGAAACGAGTTCCTGCTGGATCGGGCCAATGTCCCATCTAGTCCAGCATCCTGTTTTCACAGTGACCAAAAAGATGCTCTCTGGGTAGCCTGCAAGGAGGACCTGGGCGCTTCAGCAATACTCTCCCGACTTGCAATTCCCAGAAAATGACACTCAGAGGTACACTGGGAAATCCTGTTCACTATCCCTCCTTGCCCAACTCCTGATGCTACGTTTTCAAACCTGTGCATTTAACCTTAGGGACTAGGCCCTTCTCTTTTCCTTCTAAAATCTCAGGATGTTGAACTTTTTGCGCGCTGTATGAAGTTTTGCACTTGTACGGAGTGACTGTGAAGTCAAGACACTTGGCCCCAATCGCAAAAGTTCCAAAAGACTGCATGAAATACTGCACTAGGAGACTTTAAAACAGGAAGTCACTGCTCAGTGCAAGGTACTTCCAGCCATTAAGAAATATAACAAGGCTGTAGAAAAATGACTGGGCAGGCAAGGAAATACTAGGTTCTCCCCAGTCTTTCCATGCCACTGCTGCATATATTTATCTACCACATACCTTTGCCTACCACAAAGGAAGGTGTCTTATGCAGTAAACCAAGCCAATGATCCAGCTAGCTTAGTCCACCCTGACTGGCAGCAGCTCTCCAGGGTTTTAGGCAGAGGGACCTCTCTCAGCCCTACCTAGGCATGCCAGGGATTGAACTTGGGACCTTTCTGCATGCAAAGCAGATGCTTTACCACTGAGCTAACCCCTGTGTGGGTTGACAGTCTGGCTGCAACAAGTGTAAGACTAGTCCCCTGAACAGAATTGTTTGCAAGGCTGCCCTATACCAAAGAGGTACCTACATTTAACTGAGCTTACAAAGGGTATGGAAGTTCCTTGAGGAACCCATAAAAGGAGTTAATAAGTGGTTGGTTGGGTTTTTTTAAAAAGGATAAAAGGGAAACCGAGCTTTCCTACCCCCTCCCACCCCCTAGAAAAACATCAAATATTTTATTCCATAAATAATTGCAATAGGATGTTGTAGCTTTCCCCAAACAAACAATAGCTTGATTGTGCAATGTTTTGCCATGGGCAAAGCAGGGAGGGGGGTGCAGAGAGAAGAGGGAGGGGGACACACAAAGGGTTGCTTTCAGAACTTGGGACCTTACGACTGAAATTTCCCCCCTCCAATGCCCCTTCAAGAGTCTACTCCCACTCCCCATCTCCAGCTGTAACTTCCACCCCCCTCCTTCTTGGAAACAAGCAAAAGTGAAAGGTTTGCATAAGAACTCTTTTCTCTTTTAAAAGATCACTTTAAAAAGAAGTCCTCATATAGTTGGCTTTGCTTTAAAAAAAAAAAAAAAAGTTTGGCCAAAAGAGGACTTTTCCCCTTGGAAAACAAGCCCAGGATCACTTTGCTATTATTATCATTATTATTATTGCGTAGCTGATACTGTAACCGCACAGCACCCTTCCCTCCTACTGCCGCTGCTCGCAGCCCGGCTTGGCCATCTGATAAATTCATTGCATTCTGCACTAAAGCAACAGCCTCCACAAGACTAAGCTGTCAGGAAAAAGGGGGGAAAGCAAAGCACTCAAGCACCAACAAGGTCTATGCTTGTGAATCAGAAGGTGAAGGGAAGGAAGTCCTGCCTACCAGATCAGGGATGGAGACAATCTGTGCCCCTCCGGATGTTGCTGGACTCAGGAATCTCAGTAAGTTAGATCTGCCAGTCCATTGTCTATGCAGGCTGGCAGTGGCTCTCCAGAATTCCAGACAGGAAGGCTCTTCCAGCCCTTCTTGGAGACATTCTGCATGCAGAGCAGGTGCTCTACCACTGAGCCATGTTCCTTCCCCAAGGGCAGTGGTGTCCAAACTTTTTTCAAAGAGGGCCAGATTTGATGAAGTGAAGGGCTGTGAGGGCCAACCAAAGTTGTTGTGACCTTTTTTAGGATTGAAGTTAAGGGGTTTTTTTAGGGTTGAAGTTGTTTATAACAGGGGACAGATTAAACCGACCGGCAAGCCAGATTAGGCCCCCGAAACAGATGCCTGCCCAAAGGGAAAGGGCTTTGGAGCCCCTTCATCTCAAGACCCTTCACCCCCATCTGCCCTAGTCAGCATGGCCAACAGCCAGGGATGATGGGAGCTGGAGTCTGGCAAGAGTCACATGTTCCTTCCCCATCCCTGTTGCAGATAAATTTAAATGAGGAAGAGAGACTCTCCTGCAGAGTATTTAATGCCAGAGGTGCAAGTGCACCCCCCCCCCCGCGGCTTCACAACTGTTTTATTCCATTTCACATTATTTTTTAAGTTATAGCTGACTTTCTGCCTTTTCTTTATATTAGTTATTTTACTGTGTTTTGTATTTTGCTGCAAGCTGCCCTGATAACTAGATTAAATGGTGGGGTATAGGGAAAACAAACAAACAAACAAACAAACATCACCCTCGTTCACCTACTAAGCAACCAGTAGTCGTCAAAGCACATCTGTTAAATCGCAGTTACTGTGTAGTCTTGGTCTGAGAACTGTCACTCTTTCCCTTTTTCCACAATCCAATTTCTGGACTTAAAAGCTTTAGATAAGCAATGTGAATGTTCAGATTCTTATCTGCAGTTGCTCTTCTGTTGCTTTCTCCCCAACATCTCCTAAGCCTCCAAGACAAATATTTTCCCTAAACTTCGCAATTCTCTATGCTACTTTACATGGCTGTTCCAATTAGACTTTCCTCCCGTGTTTACCTACGCTAATCCAGAACTTCTCCCAAGCCATTCCCCCATCTATGAGTATCAGTTGCTGGGAACCACAAGTCGGGAAAATGCAGTTGTGCTCACGTTCCGCTGGTGGGCTTCCCATTGGCATCTGGTTGGCCACTGCGAGAATAAAATGCTGAACTACATGGTCCCTTGGCCTGATCCAGCAGGGCTCGCCTTATGTTCTTGAACACTAAACAGCACAATGTAAATTTCTTTGCAGCAAAAAAAGAGTGACAAGAGTATGCACTACATAGAAACACTGTCACATTCCTGCAAAGAACTCTACATTTTCTTCACAAAAGCTAGGGAGTGGGGGCCTTTTTTTTTAAAAAAAAAAAAAGCATGTTAAAGGAAAAGAGACGGAAACAGCTCATAAAACATTTGACAGTTTATAGCGGACTCCAATTACCACCCTGAACACAGGCATAGATGGTCACTTCCACAACTTTAAAGCTAGTTCTCTTAAATTCCAGTTCCTGCCACACAAAACAGCCCATCTATTCTTCACCTCCACTGGTTGTTTTTCACCATCATAACCTCTTGGCCACCTTTGTCCAAGCACTGCCACTTCAAGACATTCTCCTCCTCCCCTCCATTTTTATTATTATTTCCTAGAACGTGCATCCACTTGGAAACTAAAACAGCTGCAGAGCAGGAAGCCCCATGCACAGTTACTCCCTTTACCAGGTCCCCCTGACGGGCAGGGCCATCTGAAGAGCAGCCATTTACAGTCTTTGCTTTGGGAGCCTTTTGGGTTCCTATGCAAACAGCATATTTATTGCATCCGGCTGGGAGGCAGGTTTAACCCCTTCTCCTCCCCTTACAAAATGCCTTTCCAGACTGCCAGTCATGAAGAACCAGGATTATATTAGCATGTGTGTCTTTGTGTATATGTGTGTGTTTAATTCTGTTAGTGACAAAAAGTTTAAAGGCCACTAGTTACCACAAGGTGGAAGACAGCAGAGATGCTTGCCTGCACTTTTCTCATGCTGAAAACAGGCCAATCAATTAAAAGCAGACAGACCCTGTTTTGCTACCATGTGTACACCCCCTATAGCAGGGATGGCTCCTCAGATTATGTTCAATTCTGTTACTTCTGGCCTTTCCTGCTCACCTTATGGGTAGACTGCCAGGTTCTAAGAGAAGCCATCATGCATGGCTGCTGCTCCCACCATTTTTCACCAGCAGACCAAAGACCACCTGAATGAAGCTGGTGAACAGTACCGCTGGGACGGCTCAGTCAGTAGAGCATGTGGCTCTTAATCTCAGGGTTGTGGGTTCGAGCCCTACATTGGGCAAAGAGATTACTGCCTTGCAGAGGGTCTGAATAGATGACCCTTGGGGCCACTGCCAATTCTACCATTCTATGGTTCTAACAACTGGTGGTCTGCAATCCACAATTTGGGAACCCCCGAGTTACTCTATGGCCAGTGGAAAGAAATATTACTACTTGTAGTTGCCACACACTGGACCTTCATCAAGCTATTTGCTATCACACCCCATGTCTTGCTCCTGGTCATTCACGGCCACTTCAGAACCCATGAGCATTTATGCTCGTGCACATGATGATGATGATGATCCTTTACTATATGTTTTGGAAAGCAGTTTGTCTATCCGCTGTCTAAAAGTTTGTCTGCCTTTTAAGATATCATCGCCAAACTCAACATGAGGGTTGCTTAAGTGGAGGCAGCAATGTTAAGCAACATTTGGATGCCAGGTGTCATTTTTACTGAAAATGACAGACCAAAATGTGACTCTGGCATGACTTCACCCAATTTCTGCCATGGCGGGTCCAAACTCACAAATTACACTATCCATTTAAAAGAATACATTTTGTTTGTTTGTACAAATTCCCAGGCATCGCCAGGCACTCGTCACTAACAGTTAATAATTGTGTTGTATTTCTCTGGCTTTTTACTGCAAGTTGCAGGCAAGCTGCTTTGGAATGAGCTGTGATCCTGAGAAGTGGCATCAAATTTGCTCTAAACAGAAAAATAAATAATTCCTTGCCATGATCCAAATGCCCATGTTTGAACATCCAGAAATCACTTTCATCAGCTCAAGCAGAGGCCGGATAGTCATCTGTCATGTATGATCTACATGAGATCCCCACATTGCAGGAGGTTGGACTAGATGCCCCTCAGGGTTCCTTCGAACTCTACAATTCCAGGGTTCTGATTTGGGGGCGGAAGAGTGGGGAGGAAACTGCTGCATAACTTTTTCACCATCTCTTCTCCTCTCCTGCCCCTAATGCTATCTTGTCACATCCTGCAGTGAGGTTGGAACACCCTATTCTAGATCACACACCCCCACCAAAAAAACAGGTGCAAACAAGTGGCCTGTGAAGTCATCACGGGTGTCTGAGAATGACTTCAGAACAGTCTAGTGCTAGTTGGCTTTAAACCAAGAGTCCTCTCTATTAGCACGCTAACACTGGAGGGACGTTTCTGCAACACCAGGAGCTCCAGTTTGGGGATCATCAGCTGTGCCTATGAGGAGCTGATCAACTCTGAGTTTGAACCACAGATAGGAGTGTGTGTGTGTGTGTGTGTGTGTGTGTGTGTGTGTGTGTGTTTTCAAATGTTGCCCTCAGGCTGTGCGTTGGACCTCCCTGATCTAGTCTAGTCTATTTTAGTGCTGCACCAAGCAAGTGTCTGGATACAAACCATAGAAACATAGGGAGCTACCTTATGCAGTCAACCCATTGGTCCATCTAGCTCAGTATTGTCCACACTGGCTGGCAGGGTTTTGGACAGGGTTGTTTTTTTTTCAGCACTACCTACCAGGAGACACCTAGGATGGAACCTGGCACACCTTGAACCTGATGACCTCTACGTGTGGTTTCATGTAAATGTTGAAAAGCATGGGGAACAGACAGGTGCTTCCTTACCTGCCTTGCTATTCCTTAAAGTCTGATGGGAAGCGTCAGTTAATTTGCCCTTCTGGCTTTCATCCTGGCTGATTTCTGTATTTTGAGTGTGAAGCGTTTATCTGATTATCTTCCCCCCTTTGCTGCTGGCAACACTGTTTTGTTTTACTACAAAGCTTTTTCTAGCAGTTAACCCAGCTTGCCTACGCTTAACGTTATCGCTTGACTCTGACCGGCATTTGATAACTTTGTTGTACTTTTCGACAGAGGTTGAGCTGCTGTAACCAGCTTCTCAGAGAGCCTCACTTGAACCAAAGGCAGGGTGGGTGGCATAAGACCTGAGGAATTCACTTACTTATGGTCCTGATGTAGCCTTCTTCATCTGCCTGATATCCTGGGCTAGTCAGTGTTGACAATACAGAGCACAATGGACCAAAGGTCTGGCTATGTTGACACTATTACTTCTCTACATGCAGGGGGAACAGGGATGAGGATGGTCTGCCCAAAGCCACATAAGGGGTTTCTGGAAGAACCAGAGCTTAAGTACTAGCTTCCCAACATTAAAAAATTCTGGGGTTTTTCAGGATTCATACATTCACCCCACAACTACAGAGAAACGAAGAGCTAAGACCTCGTGCTTTTTTTGAGGGGAGGGGAGAGAATAATAGTTTTAACCGTATGCAGGTATTTGGTATGCAAGGGTACTGAATGCCTGGATAAGGATATATCCCTGTTCCCTAAAAAAGGCTGCGGCAACCAAATATTCTTGCAGTGGAATGAAAGGGAAATGGAACTATTTCCACTAGGATTCATGTGCACGTTCCCGCTCTCCATCTCTCTCTCACTGCGGTTGCCATGCAGGTCCTTATCTATAAAGGGGATAAGCACGAGCTTCAAAGAGTTTATTGTTAGTAATTAGGTTTCTCGCCCTATGCAGTCACCACTGCTGGAAGGCTCAAACAAGAAGCTTTAAACTGGGTTGTCCATCTCTTTTGTTTTTTGTTTTGTTTGGGGGTTTGTTTGTTTTTTTGCTTCGATAGAGGCTCAATTATGCCCAGGAACAATGGCTAGTCTCTTCATTGCCCCGCTGAATAGGAAGCGAGGGTGCCATTGTCGGGGAAGCGTCAATTCAGTCGTGAGCAACAGGAGGGGTCTGGCGAGCCACAAACAACCGGCTACCAAATGTAGCCAACAAGAAGAGGGGGGCGCACGGGGGAAGAGGGGACTGTAGCCTGTGTGAGTCCCAGGGAATTCCTGGGTGCAAAATCCCTCAACTTCTATGGGGAGCTTGGGGGGGGGGCAGGCCTTTGGTCAGTGTTGTGTTCCATGCTAAGGCAGCTTTATTCCTTTTTAAAAAATAAAATAAAAACTCCAACTAAAGGGTCCAACCGCCTACACAAACTGGGTGAACTGATAGCATTTGCTTAATTTAATTCTAGGCATTGCTTACACACTTTAAAAATTCCCTCTGCAGAACAGACTAAAAAAAAAAAATCCTGCAGAGGTGTATTCTGTACCATATCATCACAGAATCATGGTATACAACTGCTGGGTGCATTAATTCACAACTACTTGGAAACAGTATGGAAAAGGAACCGATGCTTTTATTAACTTTTGTTTTTTAACCAGGGGGAGGGGAGTCTTTGGAGGAAGAATGCAGAAACTAGAGCTGGGTTGATGTGTTCCTCAGCCATAAAACACACACACACACACACACACACACACACACACACTTGTTCAGGAAGGGGGGGGGGGGATCTGGGACACACAGAAAACAACTCTGGTTTAACTGCAGTGTTAGGAAACCACTCAAAAAGTAAAATGGATAAAAACAGAGGTTGACCTCCCTGCATTCACAAGCCACTAAATGAAACGAGAGTGCCAGGCTGTTATCGTATCAGAGGTTGTCTTCCCCCTGCCACTGGTGCCTCATTCATAAATGGCTGCTCTGGGGAGGCTTCACAGCAGAAACCAAGAGATGGAAAGACAAGCAGAAGCGTGTGTGTGTGTGTGTGTGTGTGTGTGTGTGTGTGTGTGTACGTTTATTTGTTTTATAAAGCAGAATGCAGAAATTTGGTGGAATCAAGGCAAATAGGAAAAACTTCTAAATCTTCCGCAAACCACTCAGTATAGCATGCATGCGCGCGCACCCCGCCCCCCCCCCCCAGCCCCAAGTCAAAGAGCTGCGCAATTTGTAACTCAACTTGGACGTTTCAGGAAAGCCGAGAGCTGCAGAGGCTTAATTTGAAGGAGGGGCACCACGTGAGGCTCTGCAATCTGAGGTGCTTGTATGTCATCCAAGAGGAATTCTGGAGGGCTGGATTTTACAACACAGGGCCTCCTATATTGACTTATACGAAAAAGCTTTTCAACAACAATTGCCAAGGCATCATTGTGCGTAACTGAGCGAAAGCAGCAAGGACAAGATTAAGAAGTATACACATACCGAAACATCTTAAATCTGGCTTGCAGAGGAGGAATTTGGTTAAGAGTAAGGCGATATAGTGGTACCTCGGGTTAAGTACTTAATTCGTTCCAGAGGTCTGTTCTTAACCTGAAACTGTTCTTAACCTGAAGCACCACTTTAGCTAATGGGGCCTCCTGCTGCTGCTGCCGCGCCACAGGAGCACGATTTCTGTTCTCATCCTGAAGCAAAGTTCTTAACCCGAGGTACTATTTCTGGATTAGCGGAGTGTGTGACCTGAAGCGTATGTAACCTGAAGCGTATGTAACGCGAGGTACCACTGTACAGTGGTACCTCGTAGTTTGAACTGGGGGAGACTTGTAGGGCCAGCACATTTTAATAAAATTTAAATGCTTTTCTCTCTCCTGTTAGCCTGCACAACACTTCTGGAAAACAAATATGCCATCAGTAAAGCAATAAAAAGTGGAAGAACCCAAGTGCATAGGAAATTTGTTTCTATTGTGTCAGACCACTGGCCTATCAAGCACAGTAATGTCTACACTGAATGGGACTGGCTCTCCAGGGTTTCAGAAACAGGGGTTCTCCCAGCCCTACCGGATATGCTGGGGACCGAACCTGAGACTTTTGCATGCTAAATTCCTTCCCAAAAATCAACAGCCTGTTGTTAAGATGACAAAGGAGAGGAAAAGGGAGAGGGGATAACCATAAACAAAAGCGCAGAGCAACGGGGAGGCATTCCACATTCTAGACCACGGGTAGGCAAACTAAGGCCTGGGGGCCAGATCTGGCCCAATCGCCTTCTAAATCCAGCCCATGGACGGTCCAGGAATCAGCCTGTTTTTACATGTGTAGAATGTGTCCTTTTATTTAAAATGCATCTCTGGGTTATTTGTGGAGCATAGGAATTCATCCCCCCCCCCAAAAAAAGTATAGTCTGGCCCCCCACAAGGTCTGAGGGACAGTGGACCGGCCCCCTGCTGAAAACGTTTGCTGACCCCTGCTCTAGACAACTGGCCCCCATAATAACATATATGGAGGAATGTTGGGTTTATGTACTTAGCATTTGTGTTTTTCCATGTAGTTCAGAGATGAACAGACAGCCAAGGCACTTTCTCTTTGCTAGACAACATGTGGTAATTAATTAATGACTACCTCCATCTGGAATCCATCTTGGCATGGATGCCACTCCTGGTCATGTGCATTGCCCTTTTACCCTTGCCACAGACAACCAGGCACAAGGCTGCATTAACCAAGTCTGATTCAACGGCACAAACGTTACCAACCTTGGTGCACAGCTGGGTGAAGAACCCCTTGTAAATAGCCACTCACCTGGTAGAAAGTGTGGTGAGAAATAATCACCACCCAGAACCCAGCAAAAGAAACATTGCTGTCATCCTCTATTTTAGGCCAATTTTTTAAAATTTTGGTTTAATTTCATACCCCACTTTTCTGACAGATTGGCTCCTGTTACAGCACTAGAAAACAAAATATAACATACATGGTAGCAGATAAGCAAGACAGCCAAGCTGATATGGGATATCCCTGCTAGCTTAACGTGAGTAGGCTGGCTGTTTTGTTTTTTAATTCACATCAAAGAACAAGCTTGTAACAAGCCATGTTGTTTGGCATATGCAAAAAGGAAGGTTATTTTTCCTCTGGAAACCCCCGCAAAGCAAGTAGATGTGCCTACATTTCATTAGCAAGAAGCAAGAGTAATGATTTGCAGCTTGATGAGAAAATCTCCACATTTGCTTGTCACCAGAAGATATGCCACGTGCCAACCTATATTCCTCAAGTATATTGGAAAAAAATACTAAGGCAGAAGGAGGGCTGGACCGTTTATCAAGCAGACAGAAAGCAATTTAGACTCCTTGAGTGATGAGATATGTGGACATTTTAAAACTGTTAACCAGAAATTCTTACATGATTGGCGGATATGAATACCAAAATGAAAAGCAGGGTTTGTCTGGGTTAGCTAAGTTGATTCTGTCTTCTTCTTCTGCCCCCAAATCTTGAAGCTACTTTTATAAATACAAGGGCTGTGTAATAAACACACCAAGGAACGCTTCAATATGGAAAACCCAAGCTTCTAAATTCAGCAGCTTATCAATGAACCAGACTCAACGGAGACATGGATATTTTTTTTTTCAAATAAATCAACATGTTTGTTGGGGAAATTTCCACTAGCAGCCGTGCCGCCCAGGTGGTTGACAAATTTCATATCTGGGTCTGTGTTCCTCAGTAGGTTTCATCTCCATGAAATGCTACACTGAAAACTAACTCCGCATCGCTAAAAATACGCACTTTTCTTCATGTAATTTCAGTATGATTTAGGCAAACCATTTCTACCGTATTTTTCACTCTATAGGACGCAACCGACCATAGGACGCACCTTGTTTTAGAGGGGGAGAACAAGAAAAAAAATTCTCCCCCTCTCTGCTCAGCGCCCCTTCAGCGAAGCGGCAGGAGAAACGGAGCCCCTTCCATTTCTCCCCCCGCTTCGCTGAAGGGGCGCTGCGCAAAGAGGGAAAGCTGTGCAGCGCCTCTACAGTGAAGCAAAGCCAGGAGAGCAAGCGGGATCGATCCCTCTCACTCTCCTGGCTTCAGCAAAGCAACCCGAAGCCTCCGGAGGCTTCAGGCGGCTATCCCTGCTCCCACTGCGCTTCGGAGGCTTCGCGTTGCTATCACGGAAGCCAAGGAGCCTGCATTCACTTCATAAGACGCACACACATTTCCCCTTAATTTTTGGAGGGGGGAAAGTGCGTCTTATACAGGGAAAAATACGGTAATTAGTTTATGATCTTTGGGGGAGGGGAAGAGGGAAAAGCACCCAAGAAATGGACCTGTAAAATGCAATCTGCCCATAACTTTATAAAAGACATGCAAGGAGTTTGGTTTCTCACTAAACAATTGGGGGTTGGACAATCTGATCCCAGTTCTGAGAGCTCTGCTATGGGCTTCCTTCCCAACTTAAGAATCAGCTGTGACTCAGAGCTGAAACTGTACCAACCAGAGTTATCACCCATGGTTAAACTTTGTATTTTGTCATGGCCGAACCTCGGTTTAGCCATCAACTGTCTATAGGGCTGCACACCCTCCCTTCTCCTGCACTTCCATTTGCTTCCTCATTCCATGGCAACCAGTATGTAGTAATGCCTCAATATGACAAGCAACTATATTGCGCATGCAAGCCAAATGAAAAACCCTGGTTTGAAGGCTACCTAGGGTTTGTGAGAACCACAATTTGACATGTTCAGGCATCAGGGCAGATATCAGTTTCTATAAGCAAGTAGCAGAAGCTGAGAGCAAAACCAGTGTACGCAAACCCTGGGTTGAAGCAAACCATGGTTAGCTATTAATTACATCTCCAGGTAGAGAAGGAAGTGGGGAATCTGCATACAAAGGGGGAGGGAGGGAACAAGCCAGCTTTACAACCATTAAATTAAATAATGATTATCAGTATTAGGATAAGGGTGGCTTGTGCTTAATATGGGAAGCAGATATAATGGAAATATCTGGAGGGGACCTTCTTTTAAATCGATCTCTGCACTTGTTAAGGTGCAATGACTCTGCCACAACTGGTATCTAACACCAGTGCATTTATGTCATATTTACAGCTCTGTTTTCCCTCTTGATTGGCAGAGGTGCTCTACTAATGGGACTTATACTCACTTATGGTGGGAGTGTCAGGATGTAAGCAAGTTTTGGGACGATGTGTTCCATGTGTTTTATAAAATTCTAAATAGTGCAGTGGTGTGATAAGGTTTGCAAGGATGCAGGTGGCGCTGTGGTCTACACCACTGAGTCTCTTGGGCTTGCTAACTGGAAGATCGGCAGTTTGAATCCAGATGACAGAGTGAGCTCCCATTGCTCTGTCCCAGCTTCTGCCAACCTAGCAGTTCGAAAGCATACCAGTGCAAGTAGATAAAATAGGTACCATTGCGGTGGAAATGTAAATGGCATTTCTGTGCGCTCTGGCTTCCATCACGGTGTTCCGTTGCGCCAGAAGCTGCTTAGTCATGCTGGCCCCATGACTCGGAAAGCTGTCTGTGGACAAATGCTGGCTCTCTCAGCCTGAAGCAAGATGAGCGCCGCACCCCAAAGTTGCCTTTGACTGGACTTAACTGTCCAGGGATCATTTACCTTTTACCTTTACCTTGCAAGGTTGCACGTGTAGAGAAACTAACACAACACTGCAGAGCAGTGACAGAGGTGACATTAACAGAGATCAATTTTATAATAACTTGTCACCCTTCATTTCTTTCATTAACTCCTCACCGGAAGAACCTAGACCACCTTTTGTTCACTATTCTTTTGGAGAGCTATGTTATCTTGAACTTTTATCTTGACATTCCAGGTTTTCTTTATTTAGATATCATGCCACTGACTCTCTCCGAGGTTTAAAGGTCATTGTTGTTCACTTTGCATGTCTGCTGCTTTAATCAATCCTATATATTCTTTCCAAAGTGTGTAATGAGGTTGCACGGATCACATGTGGGGGGTTTTCCGGCATGATCTTTGCAATGTTTTGATTGTTTTATATCGGTTTGTTTGTTTTGATGTTTTGTCTGTAATAAACTAAAAAAGGAATTAAACATTATGACTGTTCCAGCCCTAATTAACAGTTAAGATACAGGACCACAGGAAACCACAAGCACTTTAAGGCAAAAGAAAGGGTCCCAGGAAACCAAAGAGTCAGTAGGATACTGAAAAGCACACAGACCAACCCTACAAACTGGTGGCACTAAGTAAATACACAAACCCCAAACTTAACCACATTCAAGTCCCCACTGATTTGTGATAGATAAAATTGCAGCCCCTGGGAACTGGTATAATACAGCAGTTATGAGAGTTGTAAGAAGCCTGGAGAGACCCATATTCAAATCCCTACACAGCCTTGAAGCTCGCTGGTCTCACCTCACGACAGTCACAATCTCTCAGTCTAACCTACCTTGCAAGGGGAAAATTGGGGACCCAGGAATGGAGGAAACCATGAGGGCAGGTGGAACAAAAACACAAAGAAAGAATCCAATTATCCTTGCTAGGTTTAGATTAAAAATTCTCCTCAAGCAAAGCCTTTTTCTTTTAAAAAAAAATGCAGAAAAGCATACCCACAGCCAAAATCACTAAGGACAGTCAACACTGAACACATACTTAGCTGCTCACAAAATGTGATATTCACTATTTTCTTTGCAGCAATGCTAGGGGAAAACAAATAATTCTGCTCCCTACTGGAGTACAACATGAGCTGTACAAAGCTGAAGTTCTGGGAAAAACAAGGAGCCTTATGGCACCTTAAAGATTAACACTTATATTATGCATGGACTGTAAGTCTACTTCATCACATGAACTTGATGAAATCCACGTGGATTGTAGTCCACGAAAACTTCCTACAACCAATGTGTTATTAAGCTGCCACAATATTCTGTTTTTTTCTGAGGGCTCTTTGCTGCTTTTGCTATAAGAAACTAACACAGCTACTCACCTGGAAACTGCATCAGGGATGTTAGTCCAATGATAGACTACTTGTCTTCTGAAGCGGGAAACACCACTGGGGAATGAACGCTGCTCAGTGGCAGAAAATCTGCTTTGCATACAGAAGGTCCCTGGTTTGCATGCCCAGAATCTCCACGTAGGGTTGGGAGAAAGCTCCTGTCTGAAAACCCAAAGAGCTGCTGCTGGTCAGTGCAAACTGTACTGAGCTAGATGCACCAATGGTCTGACTCCACATAGCACAGTTTCTTCTCCCATTTATATCAGAACGATGAGGACTGGAATCTTGGGGAATAGCCACAACACCATGGTAGAGAAACTGTTTTCCGTGACTGAAACACTTGGGAGCGTCACAGTGCAGGAGAACGCAAAGCTAGATGGTCTCGCTCAATATAAAGCTGCTTCCTGCAGCTTGTATACTTTGAGTAGACCCACTGCTGTTGCATTGATTTGACCACCTTAGGCCCAGAGAACAACGTAGATGGATACAACCCTACGTTCCTAAGCATGTTATTATTGCCATGTAAAGTGATTTTTAACAGGCATGGCAGCCCAGGAGAAAAGGCTGTTCCTTGTTTCCCTTTCAAAAGGGGTGGGGAGAAGATCGGTGGGGGGAGAGACCCTCCAAAATATGTCTCTCTCTCTCTCTCTCTCCGCAGCTCCACAGACAAAAGGCCACACAGCTCATGAATGCAGCCACTAGTACCAAACTGTGATTGCTTGACTTAAAACGGGCACAGCAAACATCTCCGTTCCGAAAACAAGAGTTGGGGGTTTGCGGAGGGTGGAGGTGGGGGGGAAATAAAGGAGGAGCCATCTTCAAGCAAGTGGGCTTGCCTTCACGGGGAGCTTTAAATAGAGTGTGTGCTCCAGAGCCCTCCCTCTTTTCCCTGTACACAAAGGGCGGAAAAACAGACCACCCCTCGCTTCAACCACCCCTTTCGAGGTGCCTCACTTGAGCGTAGCCTTCCAGGGCCTGGAGCAGCCTGAACAAGCACAGGGCCTCATCGAAGGGGTGGAGAGAGAGGGGAAAGGCACCAGTTTCACCACCCCTGATCTCAGCTCCTCGGAACTCACACCCTCGGCCTTTTCAGTCGCTTTCCTGGTGCAGCCTTTTTTTAGCAGGCCAGGGGCCCCATTTCTCTCTCAAACACACACAGGTTATAAAAGAAAGCAAGGAAGGAAAAGAAGTCATCCCTGGGACGAGTCAACGCACACAGGGAAAAGAAAAGAGAAAGAGCTGCCGTGCCCCAGTTTCAAAAGCTGACCAGATTCAAAACCGTAATAAGCTATTACAAACGCCACCGAGGCTCTGTTAGTCATGTTATAAACAAGGCTCGCCATCCAAAGCAGGGTTCCCCCACCCTCACCCACTCCATGACAGGAAGAAATGGAGATTAGTGAACAGAAACGTTTTTCCTGAGCGCGTGCAGACTGTCTTTCCGCCCTTTTGCTACGGGAGCGCCCACAGCCTGCACTCATGTGCCAGAAAGAATGTTAAGTCCAACAAGGCGACATCTGCAGCAGGCCTAGAACGTCTGCCTTCGTTATGAAACAGTAATATTTTCAATTATTACAATTCTGTGCCGTGTTTCCTTGAAGAAACTTGGTGTGATTGATGTACATGGTTCTCCCCTGCCCCATTTCATCCTCACAACCAGAGTCGCTACAATTCCCAAGATTGGCTTCACGATCCATTCACCATATTTTTCGCTCTATAAGACACACCAGACCATAAGACGCACCTAGTTTTTGGAGGAGGAAAACAAGGAAAAAAATATTCTGAATCTCAGAAGCCAGAACAGCAAGAGGGATCGCTGCACAGCAATCCCTCTTACTGTTCTGACTTCTGGGATAGCTGCGCAGCCTCTATTCGCTCCATAAGACACACACACATTTCCCCTTACTTTTTAGGAGGGAAAAAGTGAGTCTCATAGAGCAAAAAATACGGTAACTGCAGTTCTGTGAGGGGGAATAGACATCCCCTAACAACTCTCAGCACCCTTAACAATCTACAGTTCCCAGAATTTTGGGGAGGAAGACATGACTGTTTATTAAAGTGGCATCATATGATATAAATGTGGTCCTAAAATAACACTCATAACCATGGGTACGCAAACTAAGGCCCGGGGGCTGGATGCGGCCCAATCGCCTTCTCAATCTGGCCCACAGACGGTCCGGGAATCAGTGTCTTTTTACATGAGTAGAATGTGTCCTTTTATTTAAAATGCATCTCTGGGTTATTTTTGGGGCACAGGAATTCATTCTTCTTTTTTCTTCAAAATATTCTCCGGCCCCCCACAAGGTCTGAGGGACAGTGGACCGGCCCCCTGCTAAAAAGGTTTGCTGACCCCTGCTCTTAACCATTATACCATGCTGGCTATCACTAGTTCCAAAGGTACAGTGGTACCTCGGGTTACATATGCTTCAGGTTATATACGTTTCAGGTTACAGACTCCACTAACCCAGAAATAGTACCTCTGGTTAAGAACTTTGCTTCAGGATGAGAACAGAAATCGTGCGGTGGTGGAACAGCAGCAGGAGGCCCCATTAGCTAAAGTGGTGCTTTAGGTTAAAAACAGTTTCAGGTTAAGAACGGACCTCTGGAACGAATTAAGTACGTAACCAGAAGTACCAGTGTATATTTGAAGCTGCAATAGACATATAAGGTCTATTCCCTTTTCTTCCTCCCCACACGTATGCTCGACTTTACAAAACACACAGTTTCCTACACTGAAATGAGACCGCATGGAGAGGTTCTTCAAGTCATCTTGCTACAGCTCAAAATATTTGCATTTTCAGCTCCAGGAAGAAAATTAATAAGAAGTTAGTCCGACCATTAAGTCCAGTAGGAGTTACTGCAGCCATATCACCTCCCCACCCCGAGAGATTTTGAGAAGATTTTAAAGCACAAAAAAAGCTGAGGAACTTTGCAGCCATAGGGGCTTGGAAACTGAAGGCTGGTGTAATAAAAACCTGTTCTTCCAGGCAGGAATCGTTTTGGTAAACAATGTATCATGTTCCTTTTAAAAGAACATGACACGGGGCAACCAAATGGCTGGCTCTGGAAGCGCACAGAGTGTTGTAAAATCACAAGACAGTCAAGTATCTTTGGAGAAAGGAGCTTCATGCTATTCCCTCATGGGTTCCTGCAAGTATGACTTAGCATGCTACCTTTAGGCTAACCCCCCCCCCCCTATCAATAAACTGCCACACGTCTGTTCTGACATAATGAATAGCAAATGGCGTAGTCCTCTCTGGACTCCAAAATGCAAGTGGGAAAAGAGGGGAGAAAGGGTTTAGATCCAAGCCTCAGTCAAGTTGGCACGTATACCTCCAGGACTTCAACTAAATCTGCATGTAGGCCCTTCCAAAACACCAAATTCGGATGAATCAGGCGATGAAAGGCGTCAAGGTAAGCTTCCAAACACCAGCAGCTGCTCCTGGCTCTTGCTTTGACAGATGTGCTGAAATGGCATCCTGACACGTTGAGTAAAAAAGCATTAAAGCTATTCACAGGCCTCGGAGGAAGCCCAGCACTGCCACCGCGGTGTTTGAGGGAACAGCCTCTGACACACTCTTCTTGCACAGACACGAGGGGTGCATCATTCAGCGACATCGTTTTGCAACACAGTAAAGGTTGGCACCACACACACACACACACACACACACACACACACACACAGCTCGCTCCAAACATCACTGGCAGCATTTTGCTCTTTAAAAATTTGGTCGTGCAAACACAGTCGGTTGATTCAACCCTACTTAAGCAGGCAGGAGCTAAAGGCCTCAACTGAGCAAGCAATTACCATCTCCCTTGTTCAGAAGTGAGAAAATAGTGGTCCTTTTCTAACTTGGCAGACTTTGTAATTAACAGGCACACAAGTTAGGCCAGGGGTCCATGCAGTTCATTACTGTCTAAAGCAGGAGCAGGGAATCTTTTCCAGCTTGAGGGCCACATCCCCTCCTGGGCAACCCTCTGGGGGCCGCAGGACAATGGTAGGGCCAGAAGCAAAAGAGGGCAGAGCAACTAAGGTCACTTTTACTTCTGCAATCTAGGCTAGGTTTCTATACAGACATGCACACCCTTCTCTATCCTCCTTCCAAGTTCAAGGAGACATTACAGTGAGGCAAAAGCAACCAAAGAGTGTGGTGAAGCAGGGAGATAAAGCGTGTGGGCCTAGAAGGTTCCAAGGGCATGAAAAACATAGAATCATGAAACTGTATAGTTGGAAGGTACCACAAGAGTCATCTAGTCCAACCCCCTGTAATGTAGGACTCTTTTGCCCAACCTGGGTCTCAATCCCACAGCCCTGAGTTTAAGAGTCCCATGCTCTACACAGCAAAGTAGAAGGCAGGCACGTATGGCATTCAAGCCTAAAGTTCCCCAACACTCTTTCCAATATTCTGAATTACTATGGTTTATTGGACTGGATTGTTTTGAGTAATTTTCTGTTGTTGCTTTGCTTTATTTGTATGTTACTGTATTTGACATTGCAGTGTTTAACATTTCTCCCCTAATGCTACTGTGATTATTGTGAGCTGCTTTGAGCTCAACGTCTGTTGTTGAAAAAGTGTAATACAAATATTAAGTCAAGTCAAATCTACAGCCTTGTATTTGAGGGCCAGGCAACCAGGAATTACATGTAGGCAAGTAGGAGCACCTGGGCCTGCCTCTCCGTCCAGCATAGCAATGCAGCTCTGTTTCTCCTCTGCCAGCCTTTGGAAAGCAGAGAAGTGTGCAGGCTGGTAACTTGGGTGGGGGATATTTAAAATGGTGATTTCCATAGTCAACGAGTACTGCAAGGTTTTCAGAGGTGGTCTCTCCCAGATCTGCTCTTGAGAACCTTTTAGCCAGTTGCATGGAACCTTGTGGGTATCAAAGAACATGCTCTAGCCACTAGGCCCCAGGGCAGTGAGTGGCACCTAGGCAAGAGGCCCATCACTGATGCTTCCCGCACCCAGGCCAACACTTAAAAACACAGTCCTATCAGCCCCAGGCAGGAACTCCTTTTGTTATTGGATGACGCTACAGAAGACACTACACACAACATTTAGATGGGAGAACCCACTGCACTCTAGAACAGTGTTCCCCAACCTTGGGCCTCCAGCTGTTTTTGGACTACAATTCCCATCATCCTTGACCACTGGTCTTGCTAGCGAGGGATGATGGGAGTTGTAGTCCAAAAACAGCTGGAGGCCCAAGGTTGGGGAACACTGCTCTAGAACAACCCTGTCAGATGAGTGAGTAATAATAGTAATAGTAATAGTAATAAGTCACCAATGGAAGCTGCCCAGTCCCTCAGGGAAGAAAGGAGGAGGCCAACTAGATAGCCCTGTGCCCTTTGATTCTCAATAAAATTGTAGCGCAAGTTTAACTATGGTTCCCATTTTATCATCGACACCCATGTCCGTACCCTGCCTTTCCAGTTTTTGAAAAAAGGTCAAGGTGACAATAAAACCCATAATAAGGAACAATTAGCTCACAAGTAAGTAAGAAGATGGTTAAAAGAAGATTAAAGTGGATAGAAATGGCAGCTAGTTAAAAACATAATTAAATTAGAAATATAGATTAAAACACAGAGCAAAAAAATAAAAGAGTCAGTTCAGTAGGCCGAATGACCCTGGGAAGGGCCTGCAGCCCAGTGGTGGAGAATCTGCTTTGCATGCAGAAGGTTCCAGGTTCAATCCCCTATATCTCCAGGTAGGGCTGGAAATTTGCTGTCTGAAAACCCTGGAGAGCCACTGCCAGACAGTGCAGACAATATTGAGGTAGGTGGGGCAATAAATAAACTCAATAAAAAGGCAGCTTATTATAACTATTTAAAAGGTTGCTGCTTTTTGGTGGAAGAACCTCTCTCAGCAAGGAGTTCCAAAATCCAGTTGCAGCCGACGATGTGTTCATTTCTCAATTTTCTAGCCAATGCATGGCAGATGTTTCTGCAAAGAAGCCTGCTCAAGCTACACTAAGAATCCATGACACAGAGAAGACTCGAATCCAGATCTCCCCAGATTCAAGGAACGTCTCTGGGCATCCATATGAAAAGCACACTGCATCTCTCTTTACTCAGTTGCAAAAGCTACCATTTGCCAGACTTTGGCTTAAGAGAGTGTGGGGCAAAAAGAGGAGAATCGTTTTCATGGACCAAGCCTGACTTTCTCACACACAAAAAAGGGTTTCTTTTTGCAAAGACCAGGAGTCCCTATGATTCACCTCCTCTCCGGGTGGCTTTAAGAGGCTCTTAAAAATAAACAGTAATTATAAAACATAGACGAGCTGATGAACAGGGGATGTGGAATGCAACCATGAATGGCTCATCGTGGGCAGGGTAGTAAACTCAGTGGCTGTTCTGAGGAAAGTTAGTCTTTCATTGCTGCATTTCTAGAGCGTTTAAGAAAAAAAAATCCCAATGGAAGCCAACAGCATGCTTAGGAGACGTATAATTAAAAAAAAAAAATCATGTCTATACAGTTAAGCGTTAGAGGTGAGCACACCACTTTCAAATATTTTAAATCACAAATCTTTCAGATTTCACCCTCCAGAGTACCGTTTTAGAAGGGGAAATGGCAAATGGCAGAAGTAAACATGGCGGGGGGGGGGGGGCAAAAATTGCTTTTCAGGGCACACATTGCTCAATGTGGCTCAGGTATACCTTGAAATGTTTTAACCGCTCAACAGCACTCTCAAACCCTAAAGATTGAAAAGGGACTTTCCACTTCTCTGAAATACACAAGCACAAAAACAAAGCCAGAGATTTCTCATCTGCAACACTGAACTGGAGGTGCAAAACCAGGGTGTGGTGCATTATTTGTCTAGGGTTCGATCTAGGAACTACCGTGCCCTTAGGCTGTACCTCCATGGAAGCGCCGTAACTTAGCGGTAGATCACCTGCTTTGCATGCAGAAGGCGCCAGGCTAAATTCCGGGCATCTCCAGGTTGGGTTGGGAATTCTCCCCATCTAAACCCTGGTGAGCCATGGCCAGACAATGCAGAGACAATACTGAGCTAGGTGGAAAATGTTGTGATTCAGTATAAGAGAGAAAAAACATGTACACCATTTGCCTGCATTTCACAGCAATTTGAAGCCCCTATACTGCCTGCTCTAAGAACCACAAGTCCAGTCTTCTCTTCAGTGTACATATTCCAGGTAAGCTAACATAAACTTACCTGGTGGAAGGATCTATTCACCCAACCACCTGAGGACTGACTTCATGCTATGGCCATTGAAGATCAGTGTGGGGATCTCACCTGTCAGGACAATTAATGAAAATACTTCTGAGCACAAGGTTACTCGGTTCTGTAACCACTGCTTTTAGGAAACCAACTTGGAAGACGAGCGTCCTCATCCTATTTTGAAGATAAGCCAAGAGACTGCCTGATGGAAATCAAATGTACAACCTCCAGAAATTCAACACAAACTCCATGGAAATGTGGGTGGGAATGTTACGCAACTCCTATTCATTTCAACAGGGCTTTCATCGTTGAGGTTTCTAATTAATTACAGCGCAGGTTCAACCACCACACTATCCTCAAAATAACTGCAGCCAAAGCTGGGCTTGACAGAAGCAATCCTCAAATCACATCAATACAGAGCACCCACTGAGTTCCTGAATCTACCCCAAAGCTTCTGAGTAGCGGATCCTGGTCAGCAGACTTACATCTCAGAATTCAGTTACAGATAGGTAGCCGTGTTGGTCTGCCATAGTGCATGCACACGAAAGCTCATACCAAGAACTAACTTAGTTGGTCTTTAAGGTGCTACTGGAAGGAATTTTTTTTGTTTTGATCTCAGAATTCAGTCTTTCTTGTTCCATTCAGTTGATGGACAGCCAGTGGGGTGCAACACTTAAGAGTGTTAGAACAAGACCTTGGAGACAGGGTTCAAATCCCCACTCAGCCGTGAAGCTTGCCAGGTGATCTTGGGGGCCAGTTGCTCTCTCTTACCCTAACCAGTAGGTTCACAAGGTTGTTGAGAGCAAGCAGGGTATGTACACTGTCCTGTGCTCCTTGGAAGAAGGATGAGATAAAATCATCATCATCAGAATCATAGAACTGTAGAGTTGGAAGGGACCCTGAGGATCATCATCATCATCATCATCCTCACCATCCTCATCCTCACAGAATTATAGAATTGTTGAGATGGCAGGGACCCTGAGAATCATCCAGTCCAACCCGCTGCAATACAGGAATATGCAGTTTGTCCCTGACAGGGATCGAACCTGCAACCATGGCATTATCAGCACCACACTCTAACCAACTGAGCTATCCAGTCAGCTGAAGGACTTATTATCAGCACCAATTAGGGAAGGGTGAGGAGCATCTAATGTAAAACCCTACACCACGTGCCTGATGTTGTTATGTTATGTTATGTTATGTTATGTTATGTTATGTTATGTTATGTTATGTGTAAAAGCAGCAGGACAAACACAAGATAGGCTTCAATTCCCAGCACCTTTCACAAAAATGTATTAAATAAAGCACCACCCACTTTTGCACATATTAAAAACAAGCCACTAAATATCTTCATGCTTTTTACAGTGGGCTTCCCCAATCTGGCGCTCTCCATATGTTTTGGGCTACATCTCCCATCGGCCTCGGCAAGCCCAGCCCTACCAACTAGGGCTGATAGGGGTTTGTAGCCCACAGCATCTAGAGAGCGCCAGGCTGAGGAATGCTGCCCTGTTTTGTATGAAAACATTTGTTAGTATGCAAAAAAACACTCTTCTGCAGGAAAACAAAAGGGTCTTTGAGAGTTTTCACACTTCTTAGCCAAAAACCACTATAAGCAGGATCTCTCTCTTTTTTTTGGGGGGGGGGGAGGCAAACACACTATGATCTCCCATCATTAACTGCAGACACAGCAAAGGTCCTTCCCCCACATGGAGAGTTCATCTTTCTCTGAATATTGCAAAGAAGGGTGACAGTTCTGTTTGGGGCGACAGAAGGTCTCCAAACATCAGATTGCAAATTTATGACTAAAGCATATTTCAAAAGCCGCAATACCCCTGTAACCTGTTATGGAAAACCGTTTCCTTGTTTTCAGTGGCATGTAACACATACCGGGAATAACAAAGGAAAAATTAATTATCTGCTTAAAAGGATACACGCACGCACGCACGCGCACGCACACACACACACATGCACACACAGTCAGTCCAGTCAAACAAGAGGCACTGTCACAATTCTGGACCCATTTCCAGACAGAAGAAAAAGCACATGAGGAGACTGTGGAGCAAGACTGGTGAGGAATGTGGATTGGGAAGGAAACATGGCCTGGATAATGTCTCAAGGGCCACATGGAGGTGCATGGAGGGCCACATTCTGCCACAGTGCCTGCAGTTCCCCACTCCCGCTATTTATGGTTAGAAAGTCATGAGCTTCTCCTTCCTTTGGCTTCAGTCTCCTGTGTGACTATTATTTTCCCCAAACCCACACAAGCCTTTACTTTCAAACCATGCCAGCTGTCATGATTGATGGCACAGATACAAGCAGATTTTGTTGGCATGGTGGGTTTGTGTTTGTGGAGCTTCCATGCTGGAAGATCTCCTGTATTTTAAATTATTCTGCCTGTTGTGTTCCAAAACTAAATTTTCTGGGATCACTTTGGCCCATTCAGTTAAGTTTTCTTCCAGAAAGTTTAAGCAATCTACTGTCTGATACTAATACCCATGTGGTCCCGTAGGGTTTCCTTTTAATGCTCTGGCCACCTTGATTATTCACATGAGCATTATTTCTGATGCAGCACCCAACTACTGTGGGGACGTTTTGATCTGGCAATCCCATTGGTGTATCTGGCTAATATGCCAATAATATACATGTGAACAGGGTTATCTGGGTTGGGAATCCTACCTGGATGGCCAATTTCAGAAGATGGTTCTGGGGCCTACTACTCTATTTAGACCGGGGATTCTTAACCTGTGGGCCATGAAACAGGTGCAAAGAGATTTTCCAGTGCAATAATATAAACTGTATGCAAAATGTTGGGTGTATGGGGAGGGGATCAATAGCTTTAATCATATTCTCAAGGGGGCCCATGACCCAAAAAAGGTTAAGAACCAATTATTTAGGCTATGGTGTTTGGCAGGGTTTGACCTTGCCCCACTTCCTTTGTAAGGTCTATATAGAACCACTGAGTGAGGTCAAAGGCGGATTTAGGGTAGTGTGTCATTAAAATGATGAGAACAAGCACTCTCCCCAGACGTCTGATACAAGTTAAGCAAAGGAAGTGCTAAACCACTATCTCTGCTCTGTCATAGAACAGCAGAGACCTCAACCTAGACAACAAGCTGGAGGTGTTGGTGGATGGTGGTATCAGACAATTGGGTTTTATCCCACAACAGCAATTTAATTCTGTTATTTTATAAAGTTGATTGCTTGACATGGATTATTGTGTAAGCTGCCCTCAAAATGTTTATTTGAAGGGCAGGACACATTAATATAAAGATCCACAGAAAAGAGAAATCCTAGCTGACCATGGGGCCAGTGGAGGGGCGGGGGAGGTTGCAAAAAAAAAAAAATATCATCAACATCTTGCTGCAGATATTAAAATGTGTGCATTAAAATAATCTGAGCAGCTGTTTACTTTCAAACAGACAAAATACTTGCACTGCTTAACTCTGGAAATGTCCCTTTTCTGCAACAATGGAAATTAATAGAGCACATCGACAAGGTCTTTGTTGAATGTGGTGTAACAGTGTAATGCGAGTTTATAGCAGTGTAAACACACACACACTCACACAAATGTACTTAGAAACATTCAGTAGCTTCAGCATTTTTATATGGCCCAATTGCCTTGCAGGGGGCATAAGTATGCAATATCTAGGGCAAATAATGTGACTTTCTAAGGGTCTCCAGATTTTATCCAATGCAGAACTTTGGGGAGAGAGAGAGAGAGAGAGAGAATGAAGAAGCTCACAAGAAACAGAGTCAATAAAAACCATGTTCTGTTTCCAATTCTCCAAAAGTGAGTTTGACCTTGAAACAAGCCACATAATAACCTGGGAATACTCATAAACAACACTGTGCCTGGTGATTTTCAGCTGAAGATGCTACTGGCTTGCAAAACATTACGGCAGGGACTGCTAAGTTGTAATTGGAAAAACAACTGTCCAGCTAGAATACTGAAGGTACTCTGCACTTCTTTCAGGCATCTCATGTTAGACTATATCAAGTGGCACATCAAGACATTGTTTGTAGAAGGAAGAAGTGTTGTGAGGAATGCCTCACACCTCTTGCCCTAGAAAGAGTCACACCTCTTGCCCTAGAAGGTATGTAAGAGCTATCAGTGATAAATAAGGGGGAAAGCACACTGCACATGCTCGATTGCACTCAAGTATAATTTCCACCACTAGGCACATCAGAAAACAGCCCTTAACTTTTCATAATTCACCAGCTGCAAACATTCATCCTAAGAGCCGTCTAAAACGATGGGATCTATTAATCACTAGCTGCCCTGTACTCGGCACTACTTTGGAATTCCAAGAAACGAAGAAGTCAGTGCCGTTTTCAAAACAGTGGTTAAAAATCAGTGTAATTTTGAAGGTTCAGTCTGCCATCTTGATTCCAACAGATGAAAAGTGCTCCTTGATCTGGCTTCACAATCAGTCCCCCCCCCCCTTTTCCAGGGAACTCTGGGAATTGCAGCTCTGCAAGCAGAATAGAGGACTGCACCCTAAAACTTCATCACATGTTTAGAGGTTGAAATTTCTTACTAAGGTCAGAACAGAGGTAGCAAAATAGGTCCAGCAAGGCAGGAAATAAACTGAGAACCCAAGGAAGGGGACTCACTCACATCCAGCCAACAAGAGACGACATCTTTCTGCTTCCTCCAAGCAACTGGAGTAGTGGAGGTGTCCTACTGACCACTTGAGAAAGTCATCTCATAACAACTCTCAGTACCCTTTAACAAGTGACAGCTCCGAAGATTCTTTGGGGGAAACCGTGACTGTTCAAGCTCGTGTTATAGAGCCTTAAATGCAGTTTTAATGCGGCTATGTCCAGGCTAAGAGATAGCAGACAAGCTTGCAGTCCAAGCCTCCAACAGGTGTTAATGCTGGCCCAGAGGGAAAAGAGGCCTTAATGGGCGTCCGCAGGCACATGCACACACACACATACACACACACACACACACACACACACACACACACATTGACACCTGCCAAAGCTCCCTACACTCCCAACTTTTTGAAAATTATGGGGTGGGGGTTTTCACTTCTGAAGGGTTGCTTAGTTGGGGGGGGGTCAAGGGAGTTGCCTGCTTTTTTGCCTCTATTTTATCTGTTAGGTGGGTGTATGAGTATTGCCTGTTCTGAGGGCCTCTGAGTGTGATCAGGTTTTTCTTCGGTAAAATGGGCGTTTTGTGGTGCCCTAGAGACAGTGGGACGTGGGTGGCGCTGTGGTCTAAACCACTGAGCCTAGGGCTTGCTGATCAGAAAGTTGGTGGTTTGAATCCCCACGATGGGGTGAGCTCCTGTTGCTCAGTTCCTGCTCCTGCCAACCTAGCAGTTTGAAAGCACGTCAAAGTGCAAGTAGATAAATAGGTACCGCTCCAGCGGGAAGGTAAACGGCGTTTCTATGCGCTGCTCTGGTTTGCCAGAAGCGGCTTAGTCATGCTGGCCGCATGACCCGGAACTGTATGCCGGCTCCCTCGGCCAGTAAAGTGAGATGAGCGCCGCAACCCCAGAGTCATTTGCAACTGGACCTAATAGTCAGGGGTCCCTTTACCTAGACAGTTACCAGAACAAAGGATAGCTAGAGATCTCTGGCCTATTGTCTAGGCGGGCAGGTATTGATTACATCACACTTGTGGATAACAGCCATGCCAGCAGTCATAGCATCTCCCCCACTCCCTCTGAAATTAGGTTTGGAAGAAACATTCTATTCTAACAATGGGATGTATATTTTCTATGTGTGTTTGGGGCCCAAAACAGTTTCTCCAGTTTGCAAATGTGCCCACTGGCCCCAAAACACTGGTGACTCCCTAGGGGCGGGGGTGGGTGGGGTGGGGCATTAGACAAATTACTGCAACACAAAGCAGCAGTATCCTTACCCCTCCTTTTCTCCCTTCCTCTGCTTAAGATGTTTAAAAAACAAACTATGGTAAGAGAGAAGGGCTTTCAAAGAGCTGAAGGTGGTTTGAAATCATAGCAACTTCTTTTTGCGGTGCGTATATTCGCTTCACTTTTCCCTTTTAGTGTAGAGGTTTGGCAGGTTTCTACGACGTTTAAATGATCCTGCCAACCTGTTTGGCGAGAGGAGTGGTAGTGGAACAAAAGTACACCATGAGAAGCAAAGCCTGTCCCAAGGCCCTTCTGCTGGAGCAAGAAGCGGCTGGAGACTGCTCACACAACCTTCCCACCCGCCATCCATCCTTTTGACATGGGCAGTGGGAGTCTCACAGGCAGCGAAACAAAAACTATTCATAATTTCAGAACACACACCGGCCTATGCAAGCGGCAAATTAATCAAAAGTAACTGATTTCAATGCCAACATAATTCTGCTTTTTTTGTTTGTTTCACCTCTAGCTGCCAAAACTGAAAAATGCCGGGAAACTTTTGCTTCATCTGAAATCAGCACACCCAAAAAATTATTTGAAGCATACTCACACACACGTTAACAAACTACCTACAGGTCCCATATTCCAACACCTAACTTTGATCTCATCAAGGAAGAAGTTGGGTTTTCTGTTTTGTTGGGGGGGGGGAGAGAAATTTTCTAATTACATGACAGGATCACCTGCAATCCCGAGACAAGGCTGCCTTATTTACAAAATTTGCATGGCTGGCCACCTTCTCTCCCGGATTATTTTCTATTTTCAGACAGCAAATCTGTCCCTGAACAAACTGAGCTATTTCATGACTATCTATAGCACATACCAAGCTGCACAATTAATTTAAATCCTAAATCCTCTTCCCTTTTCATTATCTCCAAAACAACAACAATAGTCTTGTGAGGAGAGCTGGTTAGAGAATGCAGATACACCCCAAAGAAACCTGGAAAACTTTGTACAAAGTCGAATTAGGGCCAATATTGAAGGCTGAAAATGTACACGCCAGATGACAGGAAAATTTGAAAATCCAGCAATTTTGTTGGTCTTCCTATACAGTCCAGACACTGATCTGACTCTTTCCACATCCGAAACCGTAAGAGCTAGAAGTTTTATTTTATTACATTTTATATATAAAAAGAAGAACTTAAAACACTTAAAAACCTTGCACTCAATGCTGCATTTCACATTTCCTATACTCCTGTAGGATTCTAGTGACTATATGGGCGCAGACTCCACGTTGCCTAAGGCCAGATTCACATCATACAATGAAAGCACTAAAAAGCCACTTTAAACAGCCAAGCCTTCCCCCAAAGATTTCTGGGAACTGCAGATTGTTATGGGTGCTGAGAGTTGCTACGGGACCCCTGTTCCCCTTACAGTGCCAACGTTCCCACAGTGGTTTACCAATCAATCCCTCTTAACAGGGAACTCTAGGAATGGTAGCTATATCAGGGTGTCTCATAACAACTTTCAGCGCCCCTCAAACAATTACAGCTCCAAGAATTCCTTTTGTGGAAGCTGTGACTGTTTGAAGTGGTATCATAGCGCTTTAAATATAGGGTGTGAACGTGGCCTAAATGGTAGCAATGCAACAGTGTATGCCAAGACAAGTACATTCACTTCAATTCACCTTCTGACTCACAACTTCATTTTTAATCTGCCCAGTGGAAGGTAATTCTCCTACTTTTCCCAGGCTCAATGGCTCTGAAAATTTAGCTCCTGACCAATTCTATCTTCCTCTTCTTCTTTGCTAATTTTCAACCTCCTTAGCAGATTGCTCTCCCAGTTCCTCGCCAGCTAGCCAGAAGGCAAGGTAATTTGGGAGATTAAGAGGAGCCAAGGTTGAGGAATTTCTGGAATCTCTGTTCCTGACAACATTCCTTAATCCTTCCTAAAGCCCCCACACGTAGGCACAAGAGGTGGCAAACCATTTAAGAGGCCGGCCCTCTCTCAAAGTCACTAAACTGCCAGCAGCTTAAAAGGCCACCCGTTTCAAAGACCACCCCAAATTAAGGGGGAGCTGGGGGGGGGCAGAAAGGGTAGCATTCTTGGCAACCTGAAAAGTCATCTAAAACCAATTTGCAGTTACTATGGAAATGGCAGGCAGTTCATAGAACAGGAGTGACAACTTGTTCTGGTCACAGTGTCTGGAACAGGCTAAGTAAGGATTGAAATAAACCTACTGAAGAGAAAGGTGGAGTTCCAGGTTGGAAGCTTTCTGCTGGGAAAGAAAGTAAGGTATAAATTTACTGGGTTGGGAGAAGGATAAAGAAAGAGAAAAGGCAGAAGTTTAATGCAGTCCTTTGGCTGTTGCTGTTACTGACCCCGGGCTGCAAGGGGGGGGGGGAGTCGCATTCTTTGCTTAGGGTCATGGATTCAAGCGTTAGGCAAAATGATTCCTGCATTGCAGGGGGTTGGACTAGATGGCCCTCATGGTCCCTGCCAACTCTATGATTCTATGACCAGAAGCTAATAAAGCCAGGTAAGATAAGGAAACAGTGATGACCACATACCTTGACAGCAAAAGTGTTCACTCAGCTATTTCCCTATTCCACAATGTAGAACACGGCACTTGTATAGGAGAAAAGGAAGAAGGTGATTCTTCTTAGAAAGGGGTGCAACTTCTTTCAAGTTTTGAAGCATCTGATACTCATGACTTTGGTGGCGTGTTGACACACTGCAAGTGGCTCGTGATTTTTAGGCCCACGCATAACAAGATTTTCGAGAAAACTCAAGTAATACATTCAGATTATCATCACAAATTCAAGTGGTACACATTTGCTAGTTGCAGCAACAGACACTATGGTTAGGAAATTCAACCCTTTGAAAAAAGTATGCAAAACTAACTCCTATGAACCAACTCTTCAAAGGGGAGCATTGTCTAGCTTTTTGGCAGATAGTGGCAAACTGAAGCAGTTGGGGCCAGTAATAAATCTAGCTGCTGTGCCGTCCTCCCACACTACATCCTGGGATTGTAATCTAGTTTGTGACATCTCAAAATGCCAGCAAGGTATCTGCGTTCAGAGAAGCCGCACAGAAGGCCTCAACTTTGCCCAAGTTACAAGGAGGAGGCAAAGAGGACGATGCAAGGGGGATTCCATCTCTGGGAGATCTGTTCCTTTTGAGCCCACTCCTCTTGGTTGATGGCTTCCCTGCTCAGCCAGTCAGCTTGGATGTTCAGTGTTCAGGGTCCCTTTCACGCGGACAGTCAAGGTGGAAAAAAGGTGTTTGTCCACCCATTGGAGAAGGGAGATTGGTCCCTTCCCCTGATGATACACTTGAGCTTTGGCTGTGACATTGTTGGGAAGAAGACATAGGGACACAGGAAGATGACTTATACTGAGTAAGACCCCCATCTTGCTCAGCACTGACTGGCAGCAGTTCTCCTTGATTTCAGACAGCAATCTCTCCTGGCCCTACCTGGAGATGCTGGCAACTGAACTGCGGCCTTCTGCATGCGTGGCCAAGAAAAGAGAGCTTGGTAGTTGCATGGGGTGGGAGGATAAACTCTAGGGTGTTAATGTGGGGGGCGGGGAGAATGGCAGGGGAGTTGGCAAGTGGAGTTAGCAGTGTGTGTGTGTGTGTGTGTGTGTGTGTGTGTGTGTGTTATGGACTTCCTACCACAAGCACCAAAATATCCAAATACATTGACTGATGTGTTTATTTCAACAAGACAGCCCAAGTCATGTATTAAAACTGTAATTCTTTTACTCTAAAATTATTGAAAATAATAATTTTCCTATGATACATCTCTTACTTGGGCAGAGACATCTTCCCCCCTGTTCATATGCAAGAGGATGTTGGGGGGGGGGGAGAAGAAGAATTAGCATCCCTATAATAAAAGCCATATTTAATTAGAAGCTTCTTAAGTTAATTAAAAGAAGCTGATCATCATGCACAGAAAAAGGTGTAGGCAGAAGGGCAGGAGGGTGGGTTTTACACATGCAAATTAAGCATCTAGTCATTTCTAACTCCACAGGGGTAATGTGTCATGTGGGAACAGTTCAGGGATTGTTAATTGCTTGGGCGCATAGCAGGGGAGGGGAGATGTTTCCATCTCACTTCTTCAGAGGAGCCCTCCCAGCTACCTTGTGAAATCAGGGGAGCAAATGCTAAGAGGAGAGCAAATGCTATGTCGCTATGTCAAAGGCTGCCACTGAAGTTCCTGGCTCAAGGAGCACTACCCAGATCCCCAACCAATCATGAAATTTGGGCATAGCCCCTTGACAATAAAGGACCACCCAATGCACACACGAAATCCAATTTTCATGCAAGCAGAGGGATGAACAAAGGCAGTACCCCTTTTGCAAGGAGGAAGAGGGATGTTCAGTGGCACCATGCATACAGTGGTACCTCGGGGATCCGTTCCGGAGCCCCATTCACATCCTGAGCAGAACGCAACCCACGTCTGCGTGTGTAGCTGCTTCTGCGCATGACGTCATTTTGAGCATCTGCACATGTGCGAGCAGCGAAACCCGGAAGTAACCATTTACGTTACTTCCGGGTTGCCCCGGAACGCAACCTGAAAACTCTTAACCTGAAGCTACTTTAACCCGAGGTATGACTGTATTCAGATTGCAAAATTTATCAAGATCACTGCCCAGCTTTCATAGTCCTAGCAGGTGATGCCAGCTTTTCTGGGGTCAATGGGAGGAAACTGTCATGGGCACCAAAAACACCCCTCACAATCAACCCCACACTGCAGTGGCTAGAACGGAATAGGCTTAAAGTCAGCAAGGCAGGGGAGAAGTTGGAGGGGACCCTGCAGCAACACGTGGACCTGCAGGCAGCCCAGTTGCTGATCCCCGATACCATGTTTTCGTCAAATATACCTTCATGTTAAGAGTGGTTGAAAAGAAATAAAACAATTTAAATATAAATATAAACAATAACCATAATATGTAATAGGCACAAATAAACGTGCAAGCAGATTTCTGCTGACTTTGCCTCCCCCGCCTCATTCCACAGCCCTCTCCCTCTTTGTTGTCGCCTTGTGCATCTTGGGAGAAGGAGAGCCTTCAACATCCTCAGGGAAGCCCAGGATAGCGGAGAGGATGAAGGTGTAGGAAGAAGGGGTGTGCACAGCAAATGATGGGGTCAGGCACACAATGGGGGAATAGCAAAACATTTTTATTGAAGTCCAACATTTGCTTCTTTTTGCTATCTTGCAAATCTGCTATCTGCAATTTTGTAAAGAGGTGGGATTTTGTAATTATCATTATTTAAATATCCTTTAAATAATCAATTCAACCAATTCAGCAATTAAAACTCTGGAGTCCAATTCTGGCAAGCCAGGCACTTGGGAATTTCCCAGCTCGGTACAAACAAAGGGAAGAAAAATTAACAAGTATTGAACTTAAGCAGACAAGCAGTTTCAAGCATGCCTCTATCAACCGAGGAGAGGAATGGGAACGCTTATGAAAGATTATCTTCTTTAACAAGAACGGAAATTTTCACCATGTGTCCAAATTGAAGAAAACATTACTAGACCCCCATGTCCTGTAACTCCACCGCTCCTGCCCAATCTAGAGATTTGATGCAAATCATAAAAATCAATGTGCCGCCAAGGCATGGTGCAAAACATTCCAGGGCCGGAAATGCAAGATGGCCGCCCCCTCACACTAGCTATAGGGCTCGGTGCACCTCTAAATTCACCTGTGAGAGCTTCATGCAAACAAACCAGTGAGCCCTTTGCAGTGAATTGACAAGAGTGAAGGTGGTTTCCCTCTTTTCTCACTCTGCCAAACTTAGCACAGCACTGAAGAAGTTTCTAAGGAGTTAAAAACAAAGTGCTATCTCCAGTTGCCAGGGAGGAAAGTCCCACTGAATTCCATGGGGAAAGAGAGGAAGAACTTTCCAATTGTTTTGTTGTTATGTACACAAACCGCAAAGCAAGCGCCTTCCTTAGTAAATGAAGAGCACTACTTATTACAACTGGGGGGGGGGGGGCAGTGGGGAGGGGAGAGAAAAACCTGTTAACACTTATAAAAGGCCATTATCATGCCATTAGATAAATGTCATATTCACTGAATGTGGTCTGTTTTTCAGCTCCACTTAGGCATAGAGCCACAGCAAGCAGTAATTATATTTATCAAAATGTAAACTAACCTTAACACCTCATTAAGATAGAGAAAAATTAAAGTGCCAAAAAAGGGAGGACCTTTTGCTACTCTTTGTTTTCCAGCCAGCAACAGGGGTCTCAGTCCGAGAGCTCTGGAAACTAACCAAAGTGCAGGCTGGATTCTTTACGCCGAATGTATTATTAGTGATGGTGCAGAGCCCACATCGTCCCATAAAGCTCCCTGGGTGACCTCAAGCCACTCTCAGCTGAAGAACACAAGAACAGCTTTCTGGATCAAGCCAACGGCCCACCTAATCTAGCATCCTGTTCACAGATGCATACGGGAAACCCACAAGCAGGACCTGAGCGCAAAAGCAAGCTCCTGTCCTGCACGCAGCTGGGAAAAGACTCCGGCCTAAAACCTTGAGGAGCTGCCAATCAGTGTTGGCAATGCTGAGCTAGAAAGACCAATGGTCCAACTCCGTGAAAGGCAACTTCCTTTATGCCTTACCCTAAATCTGAGTATCCCGAACTTGGGACTCCAGCTGTTTTTGGACTACAACTCCCACCATCCCTAGCTAGCAGGACCAGTGGTCAGGGATGATGGGAATTGTAGTCCCAAAAACTGCTGGAGACCCAAGTTTGCGAAACCCCTGCCCTAGATCAATTTAGACCTTCTGTACCTGTCCAGGTTGGGGACACGGGTGGTGCTGTGGGTTAAACCACAGAGCCTAGGACTTGCCGATCAGAAGGTCGGCGGTTCGAATCCCCGCAATGGGGTGAGCTCCCGTTGTTCAGTCCCAGCTCCTGCCAACCTAGCAGTTCGAAAGCACGTCAATGTGCAAGTAGATAAATAGGTACCGCTCCGGCGGGAAGGCTTTTCCATGCGCTGCTCTGGTTCGTCAGAAGCAGCTTCGTCATGCTGGCCACAGGACCTGGAAGCTGTATGCCGGCTCCCTTGGCCAATAAAGTGAGATGAGCGCCGCAACCCCAGAGTCGGTCACGACTGGACCTAATGGTCAGGGGTCCCTTTACCTGTCCAGGTTGGGGAGGAGGGGGAACGACAGCTTCGTGTGCCAGAGGGAACAGGTTGCTCAGTATCTGAAATGCTAGGATCCTTTGGCCTCTATGAGACAGTAAACACAAGCCAACAAGTGGGAGGCAGAGGCCTTGTTATATGGAAAGGCATATGAGGGGAGGGGGCTGCAAAGGGGAGTAAGGCCTGGGCAGGGTGAGAAAGAGTTGAAGTTACACATTAACAGAAGGCAAGAATGTGTTATCTGCAAGTGGGAATTCAGAAAAGGTTTCAGGGAAAGGAGAGAGGGAAGAGGTCACCGCTTCACAGGAAGGAACTGCCCCCTCCCAATTATTCATGAAGGAAATCTTAAGTGCAGCCTTCAACACCTAGCACCCGACCACACCGTGTCCCAATTTGTTTATCACAAAATTTGAGCACAGGTTTTAAGCCCCTGTGGTTTTCCATGCAAGAGTCTGGGGTTGTTTGGGGGGGGGGAGATCTTTCGTGAATGAGGTTATTCAACCAAAGCTATCTATTCCAATGTGCCCACTGCTTTCTTTAGACCATGGTGCTGATAATGCCAAGGTTGCAGGTTCGAACCCCGTATGGGACAGCTGCATATTCCTGCATTGAAGGGGGTTGGACTAGATGATCCTCAGGGTCCCTTACAACTCTAAAATTCTATGATTCTACGATTCTTCACACAAAGGAGATACACCAGCAGGTACCAAAACATGAGAGATCCATGAAAAGGTAAAAGCTTGAAAACACGCCCTCTCTCCCTCCCTCGCTTTAAAATTAAAACCTAACTTGATAGAAGACAGTTGCCCAGCTAACCTACAACACAAAACAGGTGACCCAGAGGGTTCCCCTCCCACTTGTCACCATTGCACACTTTATAGGGAAAGCAGCTAGTTTAAATCCCTCCCAGGTATGTGATGCTGCTGCAGAGCAGCTCCTGTTTACTTAAGATAAATGGCAGGGTGACCTGAAATTACAGTAAGCTTGGCTCAGAAGCCATGAGCACATCACCTTTCTGTTTACTGCTATCAGCCAGGCTACCGCTGCCTCTTTTGTTTGGGTGTCTGGCTGCCGGCAGTGCTGCAGCTGTGCCACAGAGTGTATGGATGCACACACACAGAGCACATGTCTGCGCACACACACAAAACACTGCATAGGCGCAGCCGCCTCTCTGAGCATGCTTTTGAACAAAGGCTGCAAAAAAAATTGGGGGGCGGGGGAGAGACATGAATTCTTCAACTAAAAGGGTATTTAAAAAATAAAAAAATAAAAATGGTCTCCAAGCAAAAAGCCTTGCACAAGACAATTACGGATCCCAATAATCGCTCCACCATCAACAAGCACAGGGATGGCATTTTAGCCCCAAAGATCACACAAAAATGCCACGAGATGGATGTTATTTCTAGCAAGAGAATTAAATAAGCAGAAGCTCCCAAGAGCCAAACGTCCCCACCCACAGAAAGGGCTGCCTGCCGCCTTTCTGCACGATTCACTGCACTGACCTGACCTCTTTCCAATCGGCCTGGCAAGAAGGTGATTTTGGCATGTCTCTGCATTAGGTTGACTAGATCAGGGGAGGGTGGAGTTCAGACTTGTTGAATCTACTGTTGTGGTTTTTTTTACTAGAACTCAACGATCCATTAACTGGGATGTAAGTACCAAAGACATACATTTAAATGCTATAATTCTGAGACCAGGAATTTGAGTGCCAGAACTCAAGGGAATGCATAGTCTTTTCACACAAAAATTAACTTCTGGTTATTGCTTCGCTAAGGAATATTCATTTCAGCAGTGTATCTTGGAGGCTGCGGGGTGGGGGGTGGGGGCCACTACCAAGTTGGAAATCCTTGCCGATCTACTTCAAATAATGCAGAGGCCTACCCAAAGATCATGGGTCTACTATATGAATCTACCTCTTAATTTAAGCTTTCAATCACTGTGGATGCAGAGGAATGTTTGCTGTTGAAGGGAGTGGTTGCTGTTGTTGCTCTGCTCCTATAAATCCTAAATCTGACTCAGAACAATGACACACAGTGAAATGGGGTGGGTAGGTTGATATTCTACACCTCTCCATTAAAAAAAAAATCTCACAAAGAGCATCATTTCACTATAATACTCAGCCACCCAAATACAGAGGTACCTCGGGATGCGAACGGATCCGTTCCGGAGCCCCGTTCACATCCCGAAGCAAACATAACCCGTGTCCGCGCATGCCACGTTTCGGCACTTCTGCGCATGACTTCATTTTGATGGTCTGCACATGCGCATGCGGCGAAACCCGGAAGTAACACGCTCTGTTACTTCCGGGTCACTGCGGAGCGCAACCCGAAAATGCCTAACCCGAAGCGTATTCACCCCGAGGTATGACTGTACATAAATGGGGTGAGGGGGAAGGGGGGAGAAATAAGTTACGTTAAAAGTAGAAGAAAAGCATGAGGTTAAAACAACCAGTTAGGCGGAATTCTGCACCACTGCATTGGAGGTGGGCATCACTGTCAAATTTAGCAAGCGTATTAAGAGTCTTAATAGCCTCTGCAGAGTAGCATTTACAAGTGATGGACTTTGGATGCCAATGGTACAAATCCCCAATTCAGCCACGAAGCTCACTGGGTGACCTTGGGCCAATCATAGCCTCTCGACCGAACCCTCCCTCACAAGGTTGTTGTGAAGATAAAAATGAGGACCACATTGCACTCCCCTCAGAGAAAATATAGGGTATAAATCTAATGAATGAAAAACAAACAGCACCATATTGCTTTCTGTAATTTTGCCCATCTGCCCAACAGTGGGCAATGCATTGCAAGAAAGGAGATGGGGCAGGGAGAGAGATATCCAGAGGCAGGCAGCCCCTCAAAAAGGACCATGGTGAAGATCAGACAGGTAAGTGACCAAGTAATGATCCCCTATCAAGTGACTAGCAGGTGCTCTCCAACCTATTAAGATCCCCAGTCTTTCAACAACTCTAAATAGCCCAACATTCCATCCTGAGCTAACAGACCCCTCTGTATAGGTCCTGTGCCCTTTTCCCACCCCCCAGCACAGATCCACTGTGTACCAGAAAGGAATGCGCAGCACGGAGGGCCCTGTGACTTTAGGTGCTGACAACTTTCGATTCTGAGATTACACTGTGTGTTGATGAAACAGCCTCCCAGTATACCGAGGGCAAGACTTCAAACCAGGAAAAAAACAGAGGAGCCAAAAGAAACTCCCTATCTTAAGAATGCCGTCACACGAGACTGGACTGTGCAAAAATATTTATCGAGCCCTTTTGTTGCCCAGGTAACAGGGAAGCATCCCCTTCTCCTGATCTCACAGAGGAAACAATTAAGGGGAAAGGGATCCAGGTTCTCTCGCACGTACAGAGGATAGCCTCCTATGCTCCTCTTCTAAGTTAAAGAGGGGAGACTGAGGACTGGTTTGAACCTGTGATGGACCACCCTACACCCTCACATAAAGACCAGGCACCCACACTTGGCTTTTTCCACAGATCTGGGTAGATGTCAGAGCTTGTAGAACTAACCTGTGTCTTGAAAGTCCGCATGCTGAAAGGGGAAGTGGGAAAGAAGAGTCACTCTCCCAACTTCCTCTAGCTGCTCTATATATTTTTCAAGGCAGAGAAAGGTCCTCATTACCTTATGACCAAGGAGACAGAATGCCAGGGGAAGCCTCAGGGGCAACAAAGCTACCTGCAGAGGCCACTCAGGCAGCCCTAGATTTAAATGGTGTCTCTGGTTAGAATGATAAGACTCATCAAGTTGGAAGGGACCATGAGGCAATGCAGGAATCTTTCCATGGGGCTCAAACCCATGGCCTTGAGATTAAGAAACTCATGTTCTACCAACTGAGCTATCCTCTCAGCTATATTCACACAAATGGCCTACCTCTTGCTTCTCCCTCCAGACCTTCAACTTGCGGATTTTTATGACTTGGTCAACTCATCTTCTGCCCCCCAAACAAGTCTTCTCTATTATTATTTTTTTTTGGGGGGGGGGGGGAGTGCAGAGGAAGAGAGTGGCGAAGAACAGCTCAAACTTACCAAAGCTGTATTGTATATAGTTCTGGTCCCTTTACTTCAAAAAATTTGAAAGTTGCAAAAGTTTGAAAATGTTCAGAAAAGAGCAAGCAAAATGATCAAGGAAGGGTATGCTATAGCATTTTCCCCTATGAGGAAAGGGTGCAGTACTTGGGAACTTTTGGTCTAGAGAAAAGTCGAGCAAAGAGATTACATGGTAGAAATTTGTAAAATTGTGCATGGAATGGAGAAGAAAGTGGACAGAGAGGTTTTGCAACCTCCTTCACAATACTAGAACTCATGGACATCCAATGAAGCTGAATGCTGGAATATTCAGCCCAGACAAAATAAAATACTTCTTCACACGATGCACAGTTGAACTATGGAACTCGCTCCCACAGGAATAATTGATGGCCACCAACCTTGATTGCTTTAAAAGATTGGACAAATTCGCAGGGAAGGCTATCAATGGCTACTAGCCACGATGGTTATGCTCTGCCCTCCATAAAAAGGTAAAGGTACCCCTGCCCGTACGGGCCAGTCTTGACAGACTCTAGGGTTGTGCGCTCATCTCACTCTATGGGCCGGGAGCCAGCGCTGTCCGCAGACACTTCCGGGTCACGTGGCCAGCGTAACGAAGCTGCATCTGGCAAGCCAGCGCAGCACACGGAACGCCGTTTACTTTCCCGCTGGTAAGCGGTCCCTATTTATCTACTTGCACCTGAAGGTGCTTTCGAACTGCTAGGTTGGCAGGCGCTGGGACCGAACGATGGGAGCGCACCCTGCCGCGGGGATTCGAACCGCCGACCATGCGATCGGCAAGTCCTAGGCGCTGAGGTTTTACCCACAGCACCACCCTTGCTGCCCTCCATAGTCAGAGGCAATAATGCTTCTGAATGCCAGCTGCTGGAAACCACAGGAGGGGAGAGGGCTCTAGTGTTTTGGTCCTGCTTGATGGCTTTGCATAGAGACATCTGGTTGGATGCTGTAAGAACAGAATGCTGGACTGGATGGGCCATTGGCCTGATCCAGCAGGCTCTTCTCATGATAGGAAGTTGCCACTGGTCCATCGAGCCAGTAGAATTCCCTAAGCTGACTGACGGTCCAGGATTTCAGACAGAGAATATTCCCAGCCCTACCTGGATATGTCTGCGATTGAAAAAGTGGCCATAGAAAGCAGATGTTCTGCCACGGAGCTACACAAGAGTTATCAGAAAGTTTGCTTCTTTAAAAAATGCGCGCGCACACTTCATTATATTAATTTTCTAAATTTCCTGTACCTAAGGCCAGCCGCAGATACTCAAGCAAAATTGTTGGTGGTGGCTCTTTAAAAAAAAATGTTGTAAAAAAAGCACACAAGACACAATCAAATTAAAGACTTCTGAATTAAGATGTGATCTGAGCCTGTATTAGACTGTTGGCTCTTGCTAAAGCTTCTCATGAAGAGAGGCTTTTCTTTTTAAAAAATGTTTAAAACACAGGCCGTTTACAAAAAAGTGACATAACCAAGGGCAGATATTTCAAAACATTATTAAACATTGCTCCTTTGAGCTCTTAGCCTTTAGAACATTTCTTGGACTGAGAACAGTCTCCTGTAAAGAGCCTTTTCAAGATTATAATTATTCTTAATATAAAAAAAACCCTCTAGAGTGGGGAGAGAGAAGTTTTCTGGCTTAGAAATAAAAGGTATTTAGGAGGATCCAGCTCTATAAAACTGCACACTCCCCCCCCCCTTCCTAGTTTTAAGGGAAGAGAGAAAAATGAAAAGCGGTTTCTAAATCTGTCATCTTACACCACATCAGGAAACAGAGTGCTCTGAAGTATTTTCATAGCCGCCTGCCAAACTTCCTAGAACACTGGCTTATTAGCCCACAGTTCACACAGCTTAGATCCTAGAAGAGAGGGGATGTGAATCATGTATAACCAAAACAATTTTATTTCAGGTACTCAAGTCAGCCGAGCCCCCATCAGAAGCATCCTGTCCCATAATCCATGGGACTACACTGGTTATTTCCTTTCTGCGCCCCCTAAAAAATGACTTAATGCTATAACTTGCTTTGATGGTTCAAGGAAGAAGATCCATTTCATATTTGACAGCCTTAAGGGTGGGAGTCCCATGGACTGCAAGAAGATCAAACCTCTCCATTCTTAAGGAAATCAGCCCTGAGTGCTCACTGGAAGGACAGATCCTGAAGCTGAGGCTCCAATACTTTGGCCACCTCATGAGAAGAGAAGACTCCCTGGAAAAGATCCTGACGTTGGGAAAGATGGAGGGCACAAGGAGAAGGGGACGACAGAGGACGAGATGGTTGGACAGTGTTCTCGAAGCTACCAGCATAAGTTTGACCAAACTGCGGGAGGCAGTGGAAGACAGAAGTGCCTGGCGTGCCTTGGTCCATGGGGTCACGAAGAGTCGGACACGACTAAACGACTAAACAACAACAACAAGGTTGGGAAACTGGACCACAGGTGCGTACAAAGTTCAGTGCAAGTCGCTTTGCAAACTGCTCGGTGGGGTTTGCAAAATGCCGTACATGGAGCTCTGAAAGTATCGATCAGGCTGTGCCTGCAAAGCCCCTTTCAGCCCAGCAATGTCTTTATGTGTCCACACCTGACATTTGGCCGTGCCCATCAGCCCAAAAAGCCTCGTGGCCAAACAGGGATGCCTAGGGGGCCAAATCTGACTTGCAAGTAGAGTCCCCCCCCCCCCCACACACACACTGCTGCAATCTCTGTTCGTTTTTGTAGAATAGAAGGCTCAATATTCTTGGAGAAAGTGGCCAGAGAAAAGCTTTTCTCCCTCCTTCATAATACAAGAATCTGTGGACATCCAAGGAAGCTGAATGATGGAAAGTTCAGGAAAGATAAAAGAGATGGCTTTTTTGTGCAGTTAAACTATGGAACCTGGTCCCCCGACAAACTGTGATAGCCTCCAACCTAGATGCAGTATATCGAACACTTCTGACCAAGCAAAGATGCCTGGGCACCAGGATGGTGCCAGACATCTCCACCATCTGAGGATCATTGGATCTGGACTGTTTTCACACACTAATACCACATCCTGTAGACGTCTATCAGTTATATTTTATCTGCACAATCGGAATGAATTTCAGGAACCAGATTGCTTTTTCAGTGCAGCCTGAGCAGGAGCAGTCACCACTAAGAGAAAGAGGTCAGAATCGGCCAATATATATGTGGGCTGCCCCTGGAACAAGAAGCTTTCCTTCTTTAAGTCCCCAAAGTTCTTAACCTAGTTCAAGGATGTCATCTGAACTAGCTAGATGTTTAATCAGTCACTCCATCAACTGAAAAATATGACTTTAGCGCCGTCTTACCAAAAAAATGACAACAAGGCATTCCATTTTGGTGACTGCAACCTTGGTTTAAGGAGCTATTTGGTGCCTAGCTTATATATCTGAATTTTTTACACTGCCTTTGGTCATCCTGGCTGTGGCTGATGGGTGCTGTAGACCTCTGTACGGTCACAGATTCCACCATCTCTGCCCCCGAATCAGATGACCCTCTGCAAAAATTTAAACAACTGGAGAAGCAGAGGGCTTTAGCTGGAGCTAAAGTGGTATTCAATGGTTGGGTGTTGGGTGCTTTTGGCCAAGTAACTGGATATACCAGGGACTCAGCTATACAGCTGCAAATAAAACGTTTTAAGCATGTTTTAAATGCAATATAAAATGTGACACTAGATGGCGATGGCAAGCCTTATGGAAAATTCAATGTATTTTTTAAAAAGCTTTTATTTAAAGGGGGGGGGGGAGCATTTTCAGAACGTCTTTTATTTGTGTGTAGATTCCACCCAGGTATAAACTAACTGACTGGGTATCAGACAAAAGTCTTTCCTAACTTACCTGGAAATGCTAGGGATTGAACCTGGAAACTTCTGCACACAAAACATTCCACTAGCCATATCCTCAACAAGAGTTCCCCTGGGGATAAACCGGCAGCTGGGGCAAAGAGACACTGGTGAAGTGGACAAGAACAGGCATGCTACGGACTGCAGGGGGGAATGTGTAAGCCAGTTTCATCGCTGGATAGAGAGGGTATATAAGATTTCATGCATCCACACACCTGCATATGCAGATCTTGTGGGGAGAAATCTCCTTGGTTCTAGAATAAAAATAATGACTCAGGGATTCCCCCCCCCCCCCAGCTCTATCGATGCCCCAAGCTTTGGTAGGAGGAATCTGGCAAGCTGGGTGGGTGAAGAGAGCCCACACTGCCACTCTCCATTACTTAGAGTTCAGGCAGGTGGAGAACTAGCTACTCGCCCACAGCGTTGCAGTTTTTCTCAGGTGAGTCAGAGCCCCAGTAAGGGAGTTCTTCAGCTGCCCTGTGACTCACCACAGTTACGTGCGGGCATGTAGGTGAAAAGTCTTTTGGTGGTCTGGAAGGCTTTTTCCAATTCCTACTTGGGATTCCAAAGCAACACAAGGATTACATGATGCATTCACATTCCTCAAGGATAAAGGGGGTTTGGAAATCTCCACAAAAGGACTAGAAGCCCAACAAAAGGAAAGAACTTTCTGAGAGAAAACATTTGCTCCGTTACTGAACTTACGGCCCCCACAATGACTTGGCGCCCGCAAAAAGTCCCAGATTGTTTGTAACCGTCAGGCCAAACTGGGCAAAGTCATGTTTTGGTTTGCCATCTTGATTCAAAATGGCGGCTGGCCAGCATTCAAGTTTTGTCAGCAGTTCTCTATCCCCTAGACAAAGAAAGGAGTGGCTTTCTTTGAGTGGCTTACTTCACAGCGGCAGATTGTCCAGAAGCTGCAATCCCCTCTCTAGAAAAATGTTTGAGCAAAGCCAGAGTACGACATAGCTTCACAAGCAAAACAGTTCTGCATCCATACTACGCATGGAGTGCTCAGATACCTTGAGGCAAGGTGGCAATTGGCAGCACTCAATACAAGTGGTTGCATCATTGCAGAAGAAAAACAGGGAGTTCTCCTTCATTCTAAGCCAATGATATTTCAAAATGAACAGACAAGGAAGACGAGTTTCAGAAAGCGTTTTATTGAAAATATTATAATTTTTTAAGGCACAGGCCACTTTTCAATTTCAGCATTTCAATTTTCAGTGACATTAGCTCAGAGGGACATTCAAAGTGACACTCTGCATGAGCCCAGTTTGACATGATCCCCACGCAGTATCTGTCCCCTGTCCTTTTAGATTATAAGGATTTTCCTGCAATGGAGGTGATACTTTCTACTTGCAAAGCTATCATTATTTCTAATTTATACCTTTCTTAACAAGCACTCAGGAGTGAGGCTCAAATACTTAATAGACACGCTATATGGTCAGGGCAGTAATAATAATATCATGAATTCATAAAACTGTTTTTAAATCTCAAAAGATCTTGATGTGCCGTGCAAAACTACTTTAAGAGGTCTAGCTTGCTTCAACCACTCCCAGGAAGAGAACAGCCATCACACAATGCATGTACACTCAGTGAGTAATTTAGACAAAGCAATCAAGCTAAGTAATATAGGCAGAAATGGCTCTAAGTTGTTTTATCCTGAGATACAGCATAAGTCCATTTAGCTCAGCATTTTCTACGCTGACAGGTAGAAGCAATCTGGAGTTTCTGCCAGCCCTACCTGGAAAAGATGAAGACTGAACTTGTGACCTTTTCTAAAGCAGGTGTTTTACCACCCTTCCTCTCAACGAAACAGAAAATATTCAAATCCAGTAAATAAGCTGAGTGCAATATGCAGTGAATCATTTCAATTCTTAGAGAGGATGCTGTTTATATAAAGCCCTACAAAATAATGTGTTTTTAAACTTTTATAAAGTCCGTCCACTAACAGATTGGATGGGCTGGCACAAAGGAATTCAAAACACAAAGGAGGACAGAATTTGTCATTGCAACTCTGTGTCAACAGAAGATGCAACTCATGTTTTCCTTGAATGCCCCTTTTCATAATGAACACAGAAATAACTATATTTACCCATTGTTAAGATCACAGCAGGGAAAGTAATCCCTAGCAAAAACTTGGGGGGTTTTTTGCTGTCCAATGTAGAGAAGTATATATCCTTCAGAATATCTAAATTTCTTGCTAAGGCTCCACAAATCTGTGCTATTAAAACTTAAAGGGGGTATGGGAAATTATCTATCCGTTAAACGTTAAGGAGTAGAAATGTAAATCTTTATTGTTGTTGTTATTATTGCTTTCATGTGTATAATGGCTGTCTGCTAATAAAACATAATAAACTGACTTGACTGTGAAAAGTATCATAACACAAACTGCAGAAATTACCACTTCTGTACTGAAGGTTCACAAAGAGGTAACAATTAGGAAAAAACGTTGATCGCCAACCAATGTTGAAGATTCCTGGGACACTAAGACTTCTCTGAAACACCCCACCAGAAATATGGAGTCGTCTTTTTGCAGAAATTGCTATGTGTTTTCAGTCAGGTTGAAAGAACTTTCATAACAGATGCTCAGCAAACAACTATCTGACTTTTAAAAGGCATCTGAAGGCAGCCCTGTTTAGGGAAGTTTTTAATGTTTGATATTTTATTGTATTTTTAATCTTTTGTTTGAAGCCGCCCAGAGTGGCTGGGGAAAACCAACCAGATGGGCAGGGTATAAATAATAAATTATTATTATTATCAATCCAGAAACTGACAAATGTACAAAGCTGATGTAAGCAAGATGCTGACCCCAAGAGAGACAAAGATTCCAGTGAAGCACTGCAAGGCACCAACACTGGGTGACCTCATCAATAGGACACACTCTGTAGTAGCAAGAGAAAAATGTCGTGAATAAATGCATCTATATGAAGATAGGAAGCTGCCTTCTACCGAGTCAGACATTCATCCATCTAGCTCAGCGATGTCTATGGTGCATGAATGGAATGGAGGAACTGGACAGAGAAAAAAATCATAACATGGGGAAAACTGTGAAGCCGGTCATCGCTTCTCTCATGATTCCTGCTGCCCCTGTTGCTCTGTACTATAAAAAAGTCACAATATGTTAAAGGTAAGTAAAAATGTACTAGTTTCAGACACCTAAGTAGCAGCAGTTTCCAGGACATTACCTAGTTCACCTTGACATAGTAACATCCTTATTTATGACATCATGATGTATTGGTGTATCACGATGTTTAGCTGGAGATATGATGTGAAGACAGACATCACTCAGGCAGCACAGCCAATGGTCTCGGATGATGTGAATTCTGGTCCATCATCATCTGGGAGGATAGGAGCTCCATACCTTGACCTATCCTTTGCTTCTCTCAGGTTCAGAGACCGGACAGCATCTAGGCACTTGATTTTCAAGGGAAAAGGTTTCTTCTTTCAGCCGCAGTGGCTTCTTGCCCCATTGTAGGACTGCCAGCACACAGTCTCCCCAAAGGACAGATTCTCAAGAGGATGTTACTTTTTCAGTCCATCCATTTAGAACAAACAACAAAAGGGGGAAACCAAATGTAAATTTAAAGACCCAAAAAGTGGCCTCAGTAAGTTGTTTGCTCTTCTCACCCTCCCAAATTTTTTGGATGAATTCATAAAACCCTTTACAAACTAGATGAACCTTGTGGTCCCTTCCAACACTGTATATGGTTCTGTGATTCTAAAGCAGTGTGCGTGCCAAGGACCGCTAAAGCACAGAATACACAATGTCAATTATTATTATTATTTATTTGTTTTAAAACTGGAAGGTTGTGCTATCATATTTTTCTTTTGACATCATGCACTGCAATTCCATTCATGCAACTAAACTGATAATGCTAATATCTACTGCAGAAATATCCGGGGGGGGGGTGTAACTGCTTTCCTAGAGCAAATGCAATTAGTTCACATTAGTGAGCCGGCAGTAGTGACTGAGCAATGTGAAATAACAGGATATGGATTAATGTAGTCAGGATATTATCTAAATGGAGCAAGACTCCTGTATGCCCATCACTGTATATGCTCTCTCCTGCCTGGCTTTGCTGCTGCTTCTCCACCTCAAATAACATTAAGATTACAAGTAATGCAATTCAAAGTCTTCCTCTGCTTTGCTCAATACAGAATTAGAAAGTCACTACATGAAGGAACGGTGGGCAAGTAGAAATCAGCGTTTTCCTGCTGATGTTACAAAGAAATGGCCAGAGCGTGGTGCTTAAGTTTGAACTTGCTGTATGATATGAAAACCACATGGTAATACTTCCAATGCTGCAAAAGCAGATTACAGTGGTACCTCGGGTTACATACGCTTCAGGTTACACACTCCGCTAACCCAGAAATAGTGCTTCAGGTTAAGAACTTTGCTTCAGGATAAGAACAGAAATTGGGCTCCGGCGGCACGGCGGCAGCAGGAGGCCCCATTAGCTAAAGTGGTGCTTCAGGTTAAGAACAGTTTCAGGTTAAGAACGGACCTGCGGAATGAACTAAGTACTTAACCCGAGGTACCACTGTAGTTAGTTCATGACATCTGGGCATTAAAGTCCAAGTGCAACCTTGAAAAAATGAGGTTTTTGACTTCAGCAACCCTAAATGCAAGAGCGGTTTTGTGGAGGTGGGCTGATAAATGAGTAAGATAATGGAGATCGAGACTTTTTCCAATTAGATTTCTCCATCTTCACATTAAAAACCAACAGTAGCAATTTCCATTTCCCAAAATATGCTTTTTCATTTTTAAAATGGAGCAAAGGAAAGAACTGACTGAGGCTCTAGTCGGGTAATAACCCAAGGAGCAGCCTTTCATCCCCCGTCTCATCTGGGGCCCCAAGTTCTAGAATTTGTTTGTTGTATTCAACTATTCAATTTGAATAGAGCTATTCAGATTAATAAACCTAAGTTAGTCAGGCCATTAACTTCAATTGGTCTGCTCTGTGTAGGACTAGTTTTGAATACTGCCCCTCTTTCAAGAAAAAGGCTAACTATGGAATAGAAAAGAAATAGGAAAAAAAAATACACAGCCAGGGCTCAATCTAATAGTATGGAGTTGTCCTATATAAATAGCTACTCTGGAGTCAAATTAAAGAATGCAGAAAAAGCAAAACAAAGCAGACTGTAGGGTGTGGAGTTGCATGGACTCCCTGCCCATGAAAAGCTAGAACGTCATAGAAAGGACAAGTCTGAACCCATCCACATTCCATTTGGAACAAATAATTCTGCAAAACATGGTACAGCATTCACAATCAATTAATCTCCCACCTGCAGTCCAAAGTTCAGGAGAGGCAATAACCTGCCCCATATTTTTTTTAATCACCTCTCAGATCCAGGACAGCAACAGCACAACAAGCTCAGGGAATGGGTTTTGAAGCCATTTATTCCACAGCAATCTACCCTGTAAACTTGGGCTCACCAACATGGCAACTGTGAAAACAATGGCACCCTGGAGGTCTTCTGCTGATGCCTGTGAAGCTGCTGAGATCACCACCCCTGCCTCACCACCACTCACTGCCTGCTTGGTCATGAGGATGGTTACCTTCTTCTCCCTTGAAAAGAATGTAGAGTTGAAGGAGCAAGTTAGAAGAGGAACACTTTCCCACTTCCTCTTTCAGCTCTACCAGATGCCCAAAATTTAGATTAGTTCTACGGTACTGGATTTACCCAGATTCCTCACTCAGGGTAAAAGGTAAAGGTAAAGGTACCCCTGCCCATACGGGCCAGTCTTGACAGACTCTAGGGTTGTGCGCCCATCTCACTTAAGAGGCCGGGGGCCAGCGCTGTCCGGAGACACTTCCGGGTCACGTGGCCAGCGTGACAAAGCTGCATCTGGCAAGCCAGAGCAGCACACGGAAATGCCGTTTACCTTCCCGCTGGTAAGCGGTCCCTATTTATCTACTTGCACCCGGGGGTGCTTTCGAACTGCTAGGTTGGCAGGCGCTGAGACCGAGCAACGGGAGCGCACCCCGCCACGGGGATTCGAACCGCCGACCTTTCAATCGGCAAGCCCTAGGCGCTGAGGCTTTTACCCACAGCGCCACCCGCGTCCCTCTCACTCAGGGTAGGGAGCTGCTAATCCAGGGGAAAGAAGTGACGAGAGTGGGTGGTGTCTTCAACACCCACCCAAATACACAAATGTGACCACAAACCTTAAGAGGATGGCTCTAGACAAAAAGGCAGGCCCCTTCCAAAGTCAAGGAAAACTTTCAGAGCAGCTTGACAGGGCCCTGGGAAACACAGATACTTAAGAACAGCATCGGGTACCTGTTTGGCCTCAAGCAAAGCTCTCTAAATCCCAGTTTCTGCTATGAAGTACAGAATAGGCAAGCTTCATCTACAATAACTGCACAAGACAACACAAGAGTAGCCAGTCAGGACATAAACAGATCAATTCAGGATGGCCGAAGTTGTAAGCAACAACCCCCCCCCCCAAAAAAAAACCAGACTGACTTAATACATCCAAGTTCCTCCATGCACAGTGTTGAACAAGGGCCATCTGGGCTGAATGACTCACACACTTTTCTATAGGATGACTGTTCTCTTGCATGTCACTGCTACAAAACAACTGCAAGGCAAGTAACCTACAAGTTATATGCTCTAGTTGAGATTCCTGCATTGCAAAGGGTTGGACTAGAGGACCCTCAGGGTCCCTTCCAACTCTACAAATCTATGAAGAAATAGAGCAGTGAGGAAACAGACTCGCCAAACCACTGGTAATCCTAGAGAGATGCGCTATGAGAAACCTCAAGGTGGGCACCCACTCCTGCCTGTCTACAGCGCATTGTTCCCCCCCCCCCCAAAGGTACTAGATATCCCAAAAGTCTGAGAGCAAAACAACTTCTCCATGCTTAACTATACCAGGGTTACTAGAGTTTGCATCCATGTTGCGGATTTATGAGATTTCATCAGCAGCATTCAAAATTGGCTTGCTTAACTGGAGCACTCAGTCCCTGTCTAACTGGTTCCCCATTAGCCTCCGGGATTCGCCGTATAATTCTTGCACATACTACAGTGTGAGATAATAATAAAAAAGCCAAGGGTAATATTTGGTTTCGCCCATGTACTTCAAAAGTCGTTCTCAAGCAGTGATATTATTTATATGCAGGAACAGAATGTGCATTAATGCAAATAGGATGCTGAACTGGATATACAGCAGAAGAAAGCATTCCTCTTTTTCTTTGTCTGTAACAAGCGGGAAGAAGATTTGGGAGTTTGAAGCTCGACTAGAAAAACAATCCTTAAAACATGGGATGTGTCTCTTTAAATTTAGGATTTGAGGAAGCAGAGGAGAATCAGACACTTGATTCGACATATGGCTGGGGCAGAGAACAGGATCAGGCTGCAGCCCTCAGTCTCCCCAATGGGCCAACTTAGCCAGGTGAGCAGGACTGCCCACCTAGCAATTACCAGGTCTTATGTATGTCAAAGTTCAAGGGGGATCAGCCGATGGGGTGTTACAGAGACCTTCAAATACATGCACCCAGAGCCAATCAACTGACTGGAAATGGGAACACACCTTTATCAGGGCTTGATGAAGCAATCTGCCTAGAAACTCATAAAATTTGAGGGGTTCCCCCCCTGCAGGGGGTGGGGAAGCCGTCTTAGCAAGCAGCCTCAATTGCAAATGATTCAAAACAGAGCTGCCTTGGCTGCACTCAGGATTTTTCAATGAGGGGCTCCCTAGGGCAGCTAATACCTTAGGGGACTCTCCCATCAGTGATGATCAGTTGAGTGGAATTGACAGTTTGCAAGCTCCCAATTGCCGCATCCATACCTACCCCACACATGATATTGTATATGGGGCAGGTGGGCTTGTTTTGTGAGGAATGGCCTCACAGGCCAAACTGGGCCCCATGCTAGGCCTGATGAGACCCATAGGACATAGGTTCCCATTTATTCCTTACCTTCACATCCCACTCTGTGAGGTAGGTTAGGCTGAGAGACTGTGACTGGCCTGAGGTCTTGCAGTGAGATTCATGGTTGAATTGAGATTTGAATACTGCTCTCCCAGGTCCAAGTCCAACACTAACCATTGCACCCCACACTGGTGAAATATGACCACATATGAGATTTGGTGAGGCACTGCAGCTAAGTACACGAGCTGAAGTCTCAGGAATTCAGGCTCTCTTCTCTCCTGAACACAACTGGTCTTCCAACCTCATCAGTTTACAAAGCAGAATTAAATACCTGAAATGTTGTACAACTGATGCTATTAACTGCCCCCACAGTGAACATTATCTACAAGCAGAACTTCAAAGTATTACTGGTAAGAGAATGAGTCAACTCCATGGCTTGTATCAGACCCAGGCTGCATTTAACAACTTTCTGATCCCTTTTTTTTTTTTAAGAGACATCATCAATAACAAAGTTGGAAAACCTTTTACAAGTTTCACCTTCTTTTTAAATATTATTTATTTCCTTTCCACAAAATATGGAACAGCCAATGCAGATAAACCATCTCAGAGCAAAAGGGGGGGATTATTTAGGAGAAATTAATGCATTCTTATACAGGGACAGCAATTATACTTTTAATTTCCAGTCTTAGAAACTTATCCTTGACATGCAACAATGGGATCAATTTATAACTATAAAAACAATTCAAACTATAAAAACAAGCAAGGCATAACCATTACAGCAGAAACACAATAGTACAGGTTCAACCAAAGAGGTGTGTCTCACAGAACAAAATGCCGTAACTATCAAAGGCCAGTGGAAAGAGGTTTGTCTTCTTATGGAAAGAACTATACAATGAAGAGGCACCTCTGTAAGAAGAGAGTTCCACGGTTTAAAAGCTGGCACAGAAACAGTCAAAGCTGCCTCATACTGTTAGAGCATTGCCCATCTAGCTTAGTATTGTCTGCAAAGACTGGCAGCGCCTCTCCAGCGTTTCAGGCAGGAGACAGTCCCAGTCCTAAATGGTGGTGCTAGGGATTGAAACCAGTGTTAGAAACTCAGGTATATAAACTAGGCGCCAAATGGCTACTTAAACCAGGGTCACGGTCGCCAAAACAGAATGTCTAGTTGCCATTTTGGGGCCAGATGGCTCAAAAGTTGTATTTTTCAATACAACATTTTGATTCCAGAAATTCGTTCTGATTGTGCAAATAATATATCATGAATAGAATTCTACAGGTTGTGTTGCTAGCGTGTAAAAGCAAATAACCAAGGGTCCCCAGGCATGCACCTCCAGATGGTGAAGACATCATGCGCCACCCTGGTGCCCGGGAATCTTCCCTTGGTTGCAAGTGGCTGATCGCTGGGTGCAAAATGTGCATGGCGAATTTCAAATGCTAATTGAAACAAGAACCTTTTGCATGGAAGGCAGAGGCTCCAACACTGAGCTTACGACACTTCCACAGGAAATAGCTCTCTGCTGGGCTGCCATTCCCCACACTTTTGATGGTGACAGAACTACCAAGAGCACCTCCAATTCTTTTCTTAACACAAAAGAATGGAGGCGGTACACATACACACACATCTGATATATTCATTTTTTTTTTTAATCATATTTATTAAAATTTCCAATAATAACAGAATAGAAAAGATAGAAAAGATAAAGAAAAAAACAGAAAGAAAAAGAAGAAAAAGACAAAGAACCCCAATTTTTAAACCCTTATTTTCATAGCCTTCTTTCTGGGACCCCCTCCTTCCCCTCCCGACTGTATTTCCCTTTCCCTACGTTGGTTCCACAAGTTCTCCTTCCCAATTTAAACCTAATATATTAGCCAATTTAAATTACAATCTTGACATCAGTCCTCATTTTTAACAAAATGAAACAAAATTTTTTCCCCAAAATCTGCCCCGTTTCCTTCCACGAATTCCCTCTTTAAAACGTGTTAAATCAAAATAAAAAAGTTATATAAAAAGATAAAAGATAGAATATAGAAGAAGTTTCCAAAAGTTGGTTACATAGCCTTTGGATTCTAAAGTTCCCCCTCCCTTCCCCGGTTTGGATTCCCCATGTCCATCAGTCTGTATGTTATCGGCCTGAAGGTCTCAAGTCCACAGCCAAATTTTTCTCAATCCATCTTGCCGGTTTTCTTTAAATTTGCTTGTTTTGATAATGTTAAATTCAAAAGTCCAGTCTAATCGAGGCCTTTAATTTCCCTTGGTCATTGTTGCTCCTCCCATTGTTCTTTCTGATATATTCATTTTTTTAATATCAAATAACTGCACCTATATTTATACATTTCCTGTATGTGAAACTACAACACAGTCATAGAAAACACAGCCATCTATTCCTTGGACCTAAGTCTGCCCTCTGCATTTTGATTCCATTCCAATGAAGCTTGATAAAAATCATACCATAATCTTTCCTTGTTCTGCCCCTGTTAATATTTTTTCCCTTCCTCTGCCATCTCCCTAGGCTCAATTATTCTGGCACATTATTAATAAAGTATCTAATTTTAAATATTAAAAGAATCCATACCTCTAGGCTAGACATTCTTTTCTTACAAAATTAGTCATATGAAAGGATATTTTCCTTACAAGTCAAATCCTAGGTCTGTCCAGTCCTTGCAGAGCCCAATTCCTAAAGGGAAGTGAATTGATACCCCGGTTGACTTCACTATGGTATATCAATGATCCCAGTTCTGACACCTGGATTCAAGAACCCTGTGATATAGGAAGCTGCCTTGGTCCTTGGTGCATGGCCCTTGGTCTCTCTAGCTCAGAACTGTCAACAGTGACTGGTAGCAGCTCTTGAGGGTTTCAGACAAAGGTCTCTCCCAGTCCTACCTGGAGATGGCAGGGACTGGACCTCAAACCTTCTGTAGGAAAAGGGAAATGTCGTAGCTCAGCAGAGCCCCTGATTTGCATGCAGGAGACCCCAGATTCAATCTCCAGCATCTTCACGTAGATCTGGAAAATACTCCCTGTCTGAAACCCGGGACAGCAGCTGCCAATCAATGTCAATAATACTGAGCTAGATGGACGATGAAGCAGCTCTATCACCTAGCTACAGTGCAGCATGTAGCAGTCTATATTTCTCATCTTTTCCTCATTTCACTGAATATCACATCACTTTCCCTCTTTTAAACATCTCTCTAGACATTCAGCCATCCACTATCTGCTGACCAACTTCATGGGCTGTTAAATATGTGCATTTGTAACTATTTTTTGTGTTTTCGCCTAAAATGTTTTGATGATGCTTGGTGGGGTGTTTTTTTGCTGGTCTGTTTACAAAAAGTGCAAAAGTTTGGGAGAAGGAGTTCTGTACGGTCTGCCTAGTTCCCTTCTCTCCCCTACAGATCCTGCCCTGCTCTTTTTCTTGCTAGGGGATTGTCTTGCTTCCTGGAAGCATACACAAGGCCACTGAAGTGACTCAATAGGGAACTGATTACTTTGCTGCTGCTGTTGTTGTTGTAGTCTTCAGAATTCCACATCCATGATCTGACCCACAGAGGCCTTGCGCTCCAGCCCATTTGCCACACCCAAATCCCAGTCTGTTTAAACCATGCTGAAAACCCTGATAGGGATGGCTGAGCCCACGGGGGGGGGGGGGGGAACCTTCCATTTTAGCGAAACAATCTATCTGCTCCATGTGACTCAGAGCCATGCTCGAAGAATGCATCACTGTTCAGACCAACAGTCGCAGCCTCACGCGAGAACAGCGCATTTCGTTCACACACATTCCTTAGGGATGACACATTCTTATCCAAGGGCCTCTAACGGTTGGGGCTTGTGGCTTCTTCAAACCCCCCCCCCCTCCCCACCTTAATCCACCCAGTACTAGGATGACTAAGCTGACAAAAATTCCTACCCAATTATAAACCCACTTAAAGAGAACAAGCCAACCCCCCCCCACCCCAAACATACACGCACCCCCCCAACCCCTTTGCCATTCTATACTGCAAGTTTCTATTCATAGAAGGAAAAAGAGGAGGGGGAGAAGTCCACCTCGAAGACCTTGCCCACATGCTGAATACGCAATGCCTTTTCTGGGCGCACGTCTTTCTGGTGCGCTTTTGGAGAACGCATCTTTTCTACCTAATCCAATTCATCTTGCCTTATTAAAAAGCCTTTTGCATTTATACACAAAAAGACACCGGCGCTTTAATGCAAGCCAGCAAATAAAAATTGAGTCAAGTTACCAACATAAACAGAGATTAAGGCACTGCCGAGAAAAGTAGAGGGGGGGGGGGAGAGAGAGAAAAGACGAGGTATGAACACAGACATGCCGGGTGGGGGGGGGGAATTAATCGAAACAAGAGAAATATGTCTGACTGCCCTGGAAAACCTTTTGCAAATTAAATATTCTGCAGCAAACGGGGGCAGCGGAGAATGGCTCAAACCGAAAAGGTCACTGTGCTTAGATAAAGGTTTGCTCAAGCGTTTTGCAAAAGGACAAGGTACCTGAGAAGCACACGTTGAACTTTAAGAGGAGGCCATTGTAAGCCACCAAGAACACTCCTGGGGGAGAAAACAGCACTTAAATGCATTTTCATGAGAAGGTCAAAGCCTTATTATACAAAAGGTGAGGGAGGGGCGGTCAGAGGGAAGGAGGCGGGGATGTACGAGAGATTTGCTTAGGACACTGGAACAGAGGGTCAGTTTGCAGAGTAGGACCCGGGGCTGCAGGTAGGTATGTGCATGTTAAGAATGCAGAGAACACTAGCAAACTCTTCTAGCCTAGTCTTCGCCCTCTCACCCAAGAGAGTGAACGTTTAAGCATATAAATGGGGCAATCTGAGAAAAGACAAGCCGCTTGCCTTTAGTTAAGTGTTCATTGGTGCAGTCACACAGGAGTTCCACCTCTGGGACCTAAATGGAGTGTCATTGTGGACCATGCCATAAGCCTAGAATTCTTACTATAACTAATTGCTCCCCCTCCCCAATGAGGTGATCCTCTATGCTACTTTTTACATAATTTTTAATCACCATTGTTCAGTGTCTTAACAACTCATTCACAACTTGTTTCAGAAAGTATATTTGGGGAGGGAGTCCTTAAAGGCCTAGATTTGCTGACTGCTTGTGTCTGTAGCGTTTTAACTGGCTGGGGGCAAAGAACGGGAATGGGGGGCGGGCTGAGGGGGAAATGTCAAGAGTAAAGCCAGATGAATGTCATGCGTTGCAAATGTCTGCATAACTAAAAACACCACACAGGTTCGGATTAGCTAGGGCTGCCATACGTTCAGAATTTCCCAGACACAGCCAGGATTTGTCTGTAAAAAATGGTGCCCGGGCGGAATTTTAGGAAGTCGCTTGAAAATGTCTGGGGAAACCCAATCGTACAGCAGCCCATATCGGAAGTGTGGCAACCCTAGATTAGTAATTTTTTTAAAAAGCAGAATCTCTGAAATAAGAGAAGCAAGCATGATCCAAATCCTGCTTTGGAAGGAAACTATGTTTTTCTGTGAACCTGTTGTGATCTTCCATTTGGTGGTCCAGTTTTCTCATTGTGCAAGTGAGTTTCACATCAATATTGTTGTTTTATTTTATACTCGCCCTTCACTCGTCCCAACGGCACTCTTCACACTTCTGCTTCCCAACAACTTGTATTTGGAGGGTACATACTAAGCTATCATCACTTGGACAAACTGCAAGAAAGGACAAGGACACAAGACCAGCCCAAGGGGTCCATGAAGCCCAGCATATTGGCTTCAATGAAGTCAAGCCAGAGGAAGCCTATCAGGGTGTCCTGAAGGCAACACAGACTTTCACTGCTTGCCCTCCGAGCATGAAAATCACAGGTACTTTGGCTTCAATTTAGTATTCACGGCTAATGGCCATTGGTACACCCCTGATATGGCATTCTGTCTCAGGGTTTGGAATCATGCAGAAACAACATCATGAATGTACTTAATTTCTAATTTTATCTATTTTTCTCTCCCTCCCCAATCAAAAACAAACAGCTGTTGCATTTATCAGCTGTAGAATGCCCTGCACTACAGCCATTCCAACCTAGTAATTACATACATTCCCAGGGACATAATTTGCTATTATATATAGATATATATAATAAATAGATCGGTCGGTGCTTTAAGCGCTGGCCAAGTAGCCACAGGCGAGAAGGAATTGCAAGAAGGCGAGTGCATGAAATTCCACAAGTGGAACACTCGGTTCCCTCCTCTGCACCAAGCACAGACTGCAGTGGGTTCTTGCAGGAGCGATGTCTTTTTGCTAGCCCCCAGAAGCAACTGGAACTGGCTGTGGCTCAGCAGTAAAGCCAGAGTTAGAAACTCATGTATATTAGCTAGGCGCCAAATGGCTCCTTAAACCAGGATTACAAAATGCCTAGCTGCCATTTTGGGGGCAGATGGCTCGAAAGTCGTATTTTTCGACTTGAAAAACCCTGAAATTTCGGTTCCTGAAATTCATTCTGATTGTGCAGGTATCAATGACAGAATTCTACAAGATGTGTTGCTCATGTGTGGGTGGAAAATCAAGATCCAAGGACCCGCCAGGCATGCACCACCAGATGGTGGAGAAGTCAGGCACCATCCTGGTGTCTGGGCATCTTCACTTGGTTGCAAGTGGCTGATAGCCAGGTGCAAAATATACCTGGCGCCTGGCAAATATTGAATGCTGGCTAGATATTGAACACTTTGCATCCAGCAGTTCCCGAGTTCAATTCCCAATTATCTCCAGGAAGAATCCTGTCTGAAACCCAGAAGCTAACTAACCCCCTTCTTTCCAAAACAGACTAAGCCCCTTCGTGACAGGCACCAAGACTGAGCCCTGAGGTTCAGCCATCCCCAAGGGGCTCAATTATGATCACTGGCAACCGCTCCCAAGAAGAATTGGATTCCTGCAGTGCAAGACCAGACACTCCAGAGAGAGGTTCAAATCATCACAATCTGACATAACGGTCTACGGTATCAAAACAGCAGCCAAGAATTAACAAATGAATGGGAAAACATTTTGCCTACCCCGTCAACTTTCAGATATAGTTCAGCTTCCATAACTTTGTAAGAATGTAAGAAAAGCCTCTCTGGATGAGACAAAAGGCCCATCTAATCCAGCATTTCGTTTCGCAGAGCTGCCAACCAGATGCCTATGGGAAGCCCACAAGCAGGAAATAAGCAACAGCCCCCATCAAGTCCTACAAGGAGATTAGCAACGCAGTCAGAAAAAGAAGCAATGCTATCTCTCTAATGTCATTTGTGTCAGCAATGTGTAGTGTTTGGTTAAAAAAAGGGTATTGGTCATGTTCATGAATTGATGTATTAACTTCTCCAGTTCTTTTTTCTTTGGGGTGGGGAAGAGGAGCTGTTCTTGGCACTTATTGTTGACGGATATAAATACTAAACAGCAACTGCTGCAAGACTGCTCAGTTGGAATCTTGAAGCTCTGTAGCACTGCAAAGTGCCCATTAGCAATATTTAAACATACCACTTCACCCATCCTTAACTCATGAAATGTTTTCCTCCAAGTTGCCAGTTTTTCCACCTTCCGGAGACTTTTTTGTTTTGCACTTAATATTTTTTTATTTGCAAATAAAAAACATAAAAGAAGAAAAACTAATAAAAATATTATTAAAAAACACTGCCAGCTGTTAATAATAATAATAATAATAATAATAATAATAATAATAATAATAATAATAATCCATCAGTCCTGATTTAAACATACAAATTAAAACAGGCCAGTCCACTGTTTTGTTTTAAGTGAGGTTCTGGGTCTCCACATTTCTCTACTTGCCTAAGACCAGCTAGATCGATCTTTCTCTAACTCACCCATGTTCACCCACAACCCATGGGCATCAACCCCACCAAACTCAGCTTGTGAGGCCTTCGACAGCCAGGCCACGGAGAAAGACACAGAAATCCTTTACAACCCCACTTTATGGAGCTGGTGCAGGGATTACGGAGATGATGTATGTGAAGCATTTTCAAACGCTCCAAAGTGCTATCGAGAGGCTCTACGGCATTCATTCAGGACAATTTAATCAATGACAAAGGCTAACAAAGTGTCCAGGAAGAAGGGAACACACAGGAGGCTCTTTCAGGTTCAGAATTCCAAACTTCTTTCCCACACTTGTTCAAAAGAAGCCTTTCGCTTCAAAAAGAAGAAAAACTTTTTTAAAAAAGAAAATGGGGAAAAAGAAGGGAAATCCCCTTTTGCAACCAGCTAGCCACCACACTGTTCAGGCGCCTCTAACAGAGGGACTGACTGTGAAAGCAGATGGCCCAGTTGAGCAACAATCCACATCCTCCCCGTATAGGTTAGATTAGCAGATTTCTGAACAACAACAAAACTACTGCTTTGCTAGTACATCCTGATACTGCATGCATTCAAATTTCAAGAATGCCATGTTGGAAGCATCGTGTTTTGAACAAATCCTTTTTTTATTGGAAAGACAAAAAATAAAAGGAGACAGAGAGGAAGCTCATGAAAAAAGAAAACAGCTACCTATTACGACAGGTAAATTAGCTGGAGGAACTGCTTGTATTTGGCCCGGTGTTCAAAATTAGACAGCTGCCAGGTGCATTCTGCACCAGGCAATCAAACACTTGTGACCAGGATGGCGCCCAACACCTCCACCATCTGAGGATCATTGGATCTGGACTGTTTCCACACACTAATACCACATCCTGTAGAAGTCTATCAGTTATATTTTATCTGCACAATCGGAATGAATTTCAGGGGGGGGGGGTGTTGCTTTTTCAGTGGAACCTGAGCAGAAGCAGTCACCATTAAGAAAAAGAGATTGGAATAGGCCAATATATATGTGGACTCTCCCTGGATCAAGTGACTTTTCTTTTTTAAGGTCTCAAAGCTCTTCACCTAGTTCAAGGATGTCATCTGAACTAGCTAGATGTTTAACTGAGAAGCAGTCACTCCATCAACTGAAAAATATGACTTTAGTGCCGTCTTACCAAAAAATGACAACAAGGCATTCCATTTTGGCGACTGTCACCATGGTTTAAGGACCCATTTGGCGCCTAGCTTATATACCTGAGTTTCTAACACTGATTTGGCCATGATCTGCTTGGGGTGCCGTGGGCTCCAGGATTTTTCCTTAACAGGGAATTCGCCACCAGTGGCCAACAACCAGAGTTGCAATTTTATTGAATGAAACAGTTACATGCACCGCCTTTCATAAGGACAACAAAGAAGTGTATAAAACACTACAATAAAGTTACAAAATTCAGAATGAAACAGCAGCAGCTTCATCTCCTTGCACTCCTGTAAGCCACTGACCTACTCACCCGGTCATGAGATGGTTACCCTTTTCACCTTTGAAAAGTACACAGAACTGAAGAAGGAAATTGGGAAAGTGACACTTAGCCACTTCCTCTGTCAGCTCTATGCACTTTTCAAGGCTCAGGATAATTTGACTTCTATTCAGATCCCTTGGAAAAGCAAAGTGCATGTGTGAATTCTGTCTGTCTCTTGGGGTAGGGCAGGGGTCTGCAACCCGCGGCTCCGGAGCCGCATGTGGCTCTTTTACACCTTTGCCGCGGCTCCGGGGCGGATACTAGCGAGGGGAGGAGGTGCATTGTGCGCCCCGACACTCCCCACTGTGGCGGGCGCTGTACTGGCTGTGACGTCGCATGGGGGCGGTGCGTGCATTAGTCATGCACCGTCCCGACATCACCTTCCCGCCCGCTGTCAGATCGCGGCTCCGGAGATATATTTGTTTTAAATGTGACAATGGTTTTGCGGCTCCCAGGTTTTTTTCCCTTCAGAAATGGGTCCAAGTGGCTCTTTTTGTCTTAAAGGTTGCAGACCCCTGGGGTAGGGACAGATTCAGGGAAGGAAAGGGGGAAAGTGACCAGAGTGGGTGTTGTTCGTATTCACTCAAAAATCCAAGTGTGCCCACGGGCCTGAAAAGGCTCTTGACTCCTATGCTAGGTCAAACAAGCAGGCAATTCAAAAGACCCATTAAGTAAAGTTCATTAATAACAACAAATGGATGCCAACTGCAAATACTATATTAGGCATGATCATAGGTTTTTAGCTTTTTTTTAAAAAAAAAAGTAAGTGCAAGTAAAACAAACATGGTAAATTAGATCACTCTCTAGGCAGGGCATCAGAAAATTTTCCAATGCAAACTACGTATTTTCCAATACAAATTAGGCCGATTTAAGTAGGAATGTTTTCCAACTCAAAATTTTCCAGGAAACCTACATCAGGGTTAAGCACTGCTGGGATGTAAAAAGCTGCCTTAAACAGACCCAGACCATTGGTCAATCTAACTCAATAGTGCTTGGTGTAGACCAGGGACGTCCAACTTCCAAGAGACTGTGATCTACTCACACGATTAAAATCTGGCAGTGATCTACCCCCTTTTGGGGGGGGGGGGGTTCAGGTCAAAGTTGTTGAGCTTTTTTTATGGAAGGGAGGAAATATTCCTTAATTTAGGGGCTAAGGTCAAATAAATAAAAAAAGGCACTCACCAAGAGATCGCTAATGAGACAGTCAGCCTCGCTGTGAAATCTCCAACTTCCGCTCTAGCAATCTAGAGGACAGGGAGAGGGGGCAGGGATGGATGGAGGGGCCAGCAATCTATCAAAACCTCCCAGGGATCGACCAGGCAATCAAGATTGACCTGTTGGACATCCCTGTTGTAGACCAAGCATTCCCAAACCATGCACCATGGACCACCAGCGGTCTTCAAGCTCCATTTAGGGGGTTCGCAGCATGCCCACATCAAATATTCATATTGATTTTTAATTATATTTAAATTGCTTCTTTTGTTTCTTATATTGCATTTTATTGTATTGCAATTTGAATTCTATGGAATGCAAATCATAATACAATAAGATACAATATAAGCAATAAAGACACAGTTAAAAATCAGGCTGAAAAATCATGAAGCAGTCCACCAAGACCATCAGCAATTTTCAGCTGGCACAAGGGGGGGGGTAGGTTTGGGAACTACTGGTCCACACCAATGTTTCCAAACCTGCTGCCCTCCAAATGTCGCTATATTTCCATTATAGCCAACCATTGACCATATTGGCTTAGCTGCAATACAAAACAGCTGATAGGGCACCACTATGTTTGGGAAGGCTGCTCTGCACATGGTCCATTCTCCAAGCACAATCTCCAATATCAAGACTGAAATTCAGTTTAGAGGAAAGGCAAGGAAGAGGGGACATGATCAGCGTTCGAAACTAACATTGCTCTAGGCGCGTTTTGCGACAGGGAATTTCATTAATGCAAGCGGTTCCTGAGCTCTGGGCACAGTACTGAGCCGAAGATTTCAGATTAAAATTGCCACTGCACTGCTGGAAGAAAAGGACCTTTTTCTGCCTCCCCACTTCCAGCCACTCTCTGAAGACTGGAGAAGAGGAATATTACGCGGGGTGGGGAGGGAGCATGGCGTTGGTTTTTGGTTTTTTGCAGCCTTCAAATGAGGAATAGGCCATGAGAAAAATGAACATAATATTTTAGCTGCAGTTCATTCATTTCCAGCTTTGTATTTTTGTTATAAAAAAGCGTGCCTCGGCGCTCCATTGTGGCACCCATAACCTAGGTTTGAGGTGCCATTTAGCTCCAAGCTTTCATATCTCAGTTTCTAACACTGGAATATGGTAAAACTATACATGGCATGGAGAAAGTGGACAGAATGAAGTTCTTCTCCCTCTCTCAAAGCAATAGAACGTGCGGACATTCAAAGAAGCTGGATGTTGGAAGATTCAGGACAGATAAAAGAAAGGACTTCTTCACGCACCACATAGTTTAAACTAAGGAACTCGCTCCCACAGGAGGCAGTGATGGCTAAGAACCCAGATGGCTTTAAAAGAGGATTAGACAAATTCATGGAGGAGAGGGCTATTGACAGCTACTAGCCATGATGGCTATGCTCTGCCTCCAATTGCTGGAGACCGCTGGGAGAGTGCTCTTGTGCCTGGGTTCTGTCTGAGGATTTCCCATTGCAGCATCTAGTTGACGACTGTGAGAACAGGACGCTAGACTTAGATGAGACATACGCCTGCTCCAGAAGGCTCTTCTTAAGAGAATCACAGAACTGCAGACTTGGAAGGATCCGTGAGGGTCATCTAGTAGAACCCCCTGCGATGCAATGTGGGGCCCGAACCCACAACCCTGAGATTAAGAGTCTTGGGCTTCAGGCAGTCCCTTCCCCACAGTCATCACTTCCCTGTTCCTCAAGAGGAAGCTAAATTTTCAAGCAGCTGATCAAGGCTTTCGCAATGACTATTGCGTCACATCTAATTTCTAGGAGAGAATTTTCTAAGGGGGTGTCAGGTGTGCGTGCAGGAGCCACGTCCTGAGACCAATAGGACTTTGCAGGGCTGGGGCCTTCCTAAGTCTGTTCTGAAGAAGCAAGGCGCGGCCCCACAGGTGAGGCCAATTTGTAACTCACAGCACCTGGTGGCAAGAGCTGGGAAGGGATATAAGGTCAACATTTCCCTTCGGCTCTTTGCCACAGCAACATGCTTCCTGCCTTGCTGCGTTTGGCCTCTTGCTTCCTGATCCTTGAACCTCGGCTTCTTGACTCCCTGCTTCTTGATCCTCAAACCCTTGACTTCATGACTCCTTGCTTCCTGACCCTCAGACCCTTGGCTTCTTGACTCCCGGCTCTCTGACCCTCGGACTCTTGGCTTCCTGACTTCTGGACCCCTGTTCCTGCTCCCATCCTGCCATCTTGCCCCCGGTCCTGACGTCCCCTGCTGGGACTTCAATTGCCCATGAACCAGACCGTGACAAGGGGTCTGAAGCTCCACCCCACCCTAACACTGGCCGGTCTCTGGAACCGCCCATAGCTCAGGGGTAGAGCACTGGCAGGTGCCAGGTATTGAACTTGGGAACTTATGAATGCAAAGCAGGTGTTCCATCACTGAGCTGTGGCTGCTGGTTTATTATTTAGCACCTTCAGCATACACAGCAGAAGAGCACAAGTTCCTACTCGAAGGAACATACAGTCCAAACCTTGGCACAGGGTGATCAAGAGAAAGGGGTAGAGAGAGCTCAGGAATGAGATATACCAAGACATTTAAGTTGCCCTTTATAAGCTTCTTCTACAGATTTCCCCTGCATTCCACACAGCACAAGACATACGCAAGAAGCAGCTTCTGAATAAAACAGAAGGAACCGATTCAGGGCCTAGAGGATCCCCTCCCTTTTCCAGTCATGCCTGCATACTTTGCATAGATTCAATATTTTCTAAAGGACAAAGAACATAGCCTGACAGCCAAAGAAGGAAAGAAGAGTTTGGAGGCGCCTCGTGAAGCACAAGTCTTCCTACTGGACGTAGGTCACCACTGTGCTGCCAACTTCAGAACAAGGTCCACTCAATCAATTCAGCTGCATACCAGCAGAGACAGGGTCCTAGGTTTATTGTGATGTTTAAGGTAAAGGTAAAGGTAAAGGGACCCCTGACCATTAGGTCCAGTCGGAGTTGTGGCGCTCATCTCGCTTTATTGGCCGAGGGAGCCGGCGTACAGCTTCCGGGTCACGTGGCCAGCATGACTAAGCCGCTTCTGGTGAACCAGAGCAGCGCACGGAAACACTGTTTACCTTCCCGCCGGAGCGGTACCTATTTATCTACTGTGACGTTTAGCTAGTGATATATCACAATGCTGAAAACCAGACCTTGTTCAGCCCTACACACGATCAGAAACTACGTTTTCAGAGTACCTGAAGGGCAGACAGGATTCTTCCCCCAATCATGGAAAGCAGGACTAACTCATCCATGCCCCCTCCAGATGTTGTTGGACCACAACTCCCATCATCCCTTACCAATGGGCATGCCAGCTTGCGGGAGTTGAGAGTCGAAACACATTATAGGAATAATACAAATTATAGGGATTTATATTCCATTGGAGCCTTAGATACATTTTATGAACAGTGATCTTGAGGTAGTAATTAACTCGATCACTGCAGCAAAAATAGTAAGCACAAAAAAACTTGAATGGAAAGAAAAACCCTCACCTACTATCTTTGAATGAACTGATTTGATATATGGTTAAGTTAACCTACTAAGGGAGACTACAAGCTAACCAACCTAATAAATTTAGGGAGAAAGAGGTTCTTCTCAATGTACTGGAATAACAAATGCAATAATATACAGTTATATGTTTAGTAAACGTAAAGGGACCCCTGACCATTAGTTCCAGTCGTGACAGACTCTGGGGTTGCGGCGCTCGTCTCGCTTTATTGGCTGAGGGAGCCAGCAGGTCACGTGGCCAGCATGACTAAGCCGCTTCTGGCGAACCAGAGCAGCGCACAGAAACACTGTTTACCTTCCCGCCGGAGCGGTACCTATTTATCTACTTGCACTTTGATGTGCTTTCGAACTGCTAAGTTGGCAGGAGCAGGGACCGAGCAACGGGAGCTCACCCTGTCGCGGGGATTCGAACCACCTACCTTCAGATCGGCAAGTCCTAGGCTCTGTGGTTTAACCCACAGCGCCACCCGCGTCCCTGTTATATGTTTAGTTTATTGCAAATTTTGTCACAGAAGTATTGCACAACTTGAAAATAAATAAAAGTACTTTTTTAAAAATAAAAAAGCACAAACCATCATGTAAACAGGCTTATATATGATACGATGTATGCATGTATTATACAGGTCCCAGTGAACACAGCAAAACTCAAAACCCCAGAAAAATAAGAAGGGGGGGGGAGGACATAAGGCAGATGTGGGGAACCTTGGATCCTCCAGATGTTGCTGAACTACAACTCACATCATTCCTGGCCATGTTTGCTGCATCTGATGGGAGTTGTATTTCAGTAATACCTGGAAAGCAAAAAGTTCCCCAAAACTGACTTACTGGAACAGCAATAAAGGGTCTGATGAAGCCCCCGATTATGTCAAACATGTATTCCTTAAGGGCCCAATTGCTCCAGGGGTCAGTAGCTTCCAGTTCCTACCAAAACAGTAGATAAATCCAATTAAAGAGCAGATTAATCCTTAGAGAAGCCGAGGAGTCCTCATGTACAGTGAAGTCAAGCTCAGTTTATTTAGTCTACAGGCCATAAACGTCAAATACAGTGTAGGATGAATCAAGACAATCACAGGGAAAACAACACAAAAAGTATACAGGTGCACACACAGTGTCTTTTACGAGGAGAGTATGACAAAATCTGTAAACTATCAGAAATAGTTAAAAAGCAGAATCTATCTGGAGAGGATACTTAAATTGATAATGCATAAATAAATGCATTGTATACTGCATATGAAACTTAAAAAGAATGTACCACTGGACAAGTTGCTGTAGTTATATGTTGTTCTTCTATTGACATGAGAACCAATAAATATTACTGTATTTGGATTTAAGAAAAAGGAATAGTTAAAAAGCACAGACAACTTTTAACTCTGGATTCATTTCCCCTTTAATAATAGTGACCTAGTTTTGATTGCTACAGAAAGTAATCTGGCTATATTTTCTGTGATCCGGTGGTTGCCAAGTGTAGAGAAAGCAGTGCGGAGATAAAACTTAGGATAACGTAAATAAATTCTGGGCGGCATTTTAAATAAATGTTAAAATGAAAACACTGACTGGGGAAGGGGGGAGAGACCCTCAAAATACTACAATTGTTTGACTTTCTTCTTCTTCTTCTAAGAAGATCCCATTAATGTTTTTAATGCAGTGTTGCAACATCTCTCCCTGCTCTCCAGAATTTACTCCTGATGCCAAACTTTCATCCAAAATATATCCTTAGCAAAATGCAGGGGGGGGGGGAGAGAGAGAGAGAGAGAGAGGGAGAGAGAGAGAGAGTCGAACAACTACTCATCCCAGCAGCTGCTGGAAAGTATCCAACCACTTCGCTTTTCCGGAAATCCGGAATGGCAACATCATTCTCCAGTTCTACTGCCAAAAGGAGATGTAAGCGAAACTACGCAGTTGGCATTCTCCCTACAGCTTGTGAAGAAAGCAAAGAGTAAATATTGCAGGATTAGCGTTGCAAATGCCTGTGGGAACTAACGTGAATACAAGTACTTAAAAGGTTAAAGGGGGGGTGAGAGAGGAGAGAAGAGAGGCACCCACGGAAACTTGAATCTTCCTCTCCCCCTCTTTTCACTTTTCTATCACGTTTATTTATCGCTATTAAAAAATGCCACAAAGTCCTGGGTAGCTTGGGGGGGGGGGGGAGCAGCCCACTTCTGACATTGTTTCCATGAGAGAGTTGGGCCAAAGGAAGCGACAGCTTTTTTGCTCCTTTGTTTGCGATAGCCGGCTTCTGCTCGGCGACGAAATTAAACAAGCCAGCTTGCTCGCAAGAGAACTGAGTGTTCCCACACAGCGCTTACCCACCCACTCGATATCCTTCAGTGGAAGGTCTCAGCAAGGACAAAGGGATTCGAACACAAGCTTCCTGGAGGAACGGGGGGGGGGGGGGGGAGAGAGAGTCCGCACCAAAACCTCCCAAGCCAGTCAGCCGAGAGCACAAATAAGGACACTTGCGACTGTGCCTTCCTCCAAAAGCAGTGTGTGTGTGCACGTGCAAACACATACTGACAGCCACAAGCATAATTTTGTATAGGTTGATACCAGTGTCAGAAACTCAGATATATAAGCTAGGCGCCAAATGGCTCTTAAAACTAAGGTTACAGTCACCAAAATTGAATGTCTACTTGCCATTTGGGTGCAAGAGGGCTCTGAAGTCTTATTTTTCAAATGATGGCGTGACTATGGTTGATTTTCAGTTAAACATCTGGCTAGTTCGGATGACAACTTTGAGCTAGGTTAAGAGCTTTGAGACCTTAAAGAAGAAACGTCAATTGATCCAGGGAGAGTCCACATTTATATTGGCCTATTCCGATCTCTTTTTCTTAATGGCAACTGCTCCTACTCAGGCTGCACAGAAAAAGCAATTTGGTTCCTGAAATTCATTCTGATTGTGCAGATAAAATATAGCTGATAGATTTCTACGGGAGGTGGTATTAGTGTGTGAAAACAGTCCAGATCCAATGATCTTCAGATGGTGAAGATGTCAGGCGCCATGCTGGCGCCCAGGCATCTTTGCTTGGTGCTTGGCTAATTTTGAACACTGGTGGGTGGGGCCAGGAGTAAAAGTAGGTGGAGCAATGAATTGTCCATTTACTTGTGTACAGTAAGCTGGCTTCTACACGCCCTTCCAGGTCCACCATGCAGGCAAGTGAGCATCATTACCGGAGTTCAAGGACACATTCCAGGAGGGCAAAAAAACTGCAAGAAGGGTGTGAAGCCAAGTCGGTTAGGAGCGGCCTGAGGAGATGGGGTGTGGTTGGGGAGAATCCCAAGGGCCAACTTCACTCGCCAAGCCCAAGGTTCCCCATCTATAATAATCATATAAGGGAAGGCATGATATGACTCTGCCCTGTGGTGCTTCCAATTAAACTGTGTCTTCTGGCTTTGCCACAGTTGGAGGCTAAGAGGCGATGTCAAAAGATGCAGAGAAGAAGTTGGCTTTTGATGAGGGCTTTAATGAAGAGGTAGAAGTGGAATGGAAGCATGGAAGGGAACCAACTGGGGTGTGATCGTGGAAAGGAATGAGCAGCAGATGGTGGTGGTGGTAGATCTGGGGGAATCAAAAGTTCACAGACGCAAGTAGAAACGAAAAGCAGGCAGGAGAGCCAAGCATTTGGAAACATTCTGCTAGGTATTGCGCCCCATTCAGAAGACAGACAAGGCAAGTCCAGAATCCATCAGCCCAAGGGACACAAACCTATTAAAACCCTGGAAGGTTTTCAGATAGGGGTCCCTCCCAGCCCTACCTGTAGATGCCAGGGATTAAGCCGAGTGCCTTCTGCAAGCAGCACTTGTGCTCTACCACTAAGCCACAGCCTTTCCCTACAACTTTTCAAATAACCTGATCCCAAGCCAACAAGAAAACATAGGGAGTGGCCTTACACCAGGCCGGACCATCTAGATCAGGGTTATCTACTCTGACTGGCAGCAGCTCTCCAAGGTTTCGGATAGGGAGCATTCCTAGCCCTACCTGGAGATGTCAGCATCTGGAGCAAAGCTGATGTTCCACAGCTAAGCTGCAACCCCTTTCCTGTCCCTCCTCTGTTAATGCTCTCCAACATCCAAGCAGGGTAAACAGGAAGCTCTCTTTTAAACAATTGAACATTTATACTTCCCTTGTTTTCCCTACTGAAAGAGCAGGCAGTTCCCCTCCAGGCATGCTGAAGGGAAAGATGATGTTTTCCCTCTTTGCAATCCAGGCTTATTATCAATAGCCCCTTTAAATAATATTGGGTCTTCAAAATTTTGGGGTGGGTTTGTTTGTTTGTTTTGAAATTTTGACAACGAACTGAGAAACACGCTTTGCTGTGTCCACTTTACCATAATACTTAAAACCCAATTCCCCTAAAATGAGTTCTAACTCTTTCTTAATCAGTTTATTTCATGGCTGTTGGCCCGGAATTTTCTGTCAGAAAATCTCAACCTTGTTTTGTGCTGTTTTTAAAGCTTCTAGCCCACAACAGACTATTGACAAATGTGTCATTTCTGCTGAAGCCTGGGAAACACTTCTAGAGTCTTGCCCAAACTATCCTTTGTTCTGCACCTATAAAGGTGAGGACCTCCCACTAAAACCTCAAGTGTGGAAGGAGGAGGAGGAGAAAGAACCCCAAGTCTCCTGGTGTATTGGGAGTGCATTCCAGCCTCCCAGGCAAACTAGGCTGCAATTGCGTTGTACATTTATAGCACCAACGGGAGCTACACAAAGGCAACCTTGCATTTTTTTAGAATATAGGAGAAATAAAATCAGTTGAAATTAACCAGCAAAACATTTAAAATCCCTGCTGATTTGTGGGGTGTTTTTTTTAAGTCTTCACTAAGTGTCGGACATACAACAGGGAAGGGAGGCCTGTCTGGTCTCAGGCATGAGGGAGTTTCACAGAACTGGACCCACAATATTTAACACTTGACTTCTGGTGAAACAAAGCCATTGATCTGAGCCATTATTTCATTTATTAAATGCTAGTACCATGAGCACCGCAGAATACCTGATTTTAACAGCTGATTTCTCAGTACTGCTTGAAACGCAACAACGTGAATACTTTCCAAATGGCTGCTGGCATGGAATCAAGTCATTTGTACCATTAAACCTGTTCAGTTGGACTCAACCAGGTAGGATGGGGCTCTTAATGTCCCGTCTCCTCCCACTCAGAAGAGAGACACAGCAATGAGCAAGTTGGACTGTATACCAAGCTGCTTCAAAGAAGGGGTCTCCCCCAGCCATGCATCCATCCCAAGAAGGTGTTTTTGGATTAAGCGAGCAGGGGTACACCATGTTCAAAGAAGAATTGGCTTAAAATGAGCTGGGGACTCCCCAATTCAATCTTCCAACCACTCAATCTCAGTTCCTGTGATCAGTAATATGGGGATAATACTGGCTTACTTCACAAAGTTTACTTCATGAAATGGAACAGAGGAAGCCGTATTATCGACAGAGAATGGCAATAGTTTTCCAGGATTTCAGATTAGATCTCTCCCAGTCCTTCCTGGAAAGGCCAGCGATTGAATCTAGATCCTTCTGCCTAGTAGAGGCCCTATTACTGGGATATGACCCTTCTCTCTGGTTTCAACATTTGAATATATTATGTAACTTAAAATAAACGAAGCAAAACCCAATCTACCCAAATTTCTCTCCAGAGAGAATGGATTATGTTTGCCCACATCTCATATGAGGTTGGGGGTCTTCCTCATAACAGACCCACAGAGTATACCCTCCCAACCTAAATATTTCACTCCTACTGATAACATACCATAAATTTCTCCTTATATTTGATGCTGTCCACTGATGCCAGCTGCATCTCCACTACATAATGGAGGCTGCTGCTTTAAAATAATAATCCATAGGCCCCTTCAACATTTCAAAACACACTGCCGTAGTTCCATTTGCTCAACCCCACTGGATGAATACAAGAATGGATGCACTACCCATTATCCGAGCGGCAGGCATGTTCGTCCTAGTTCCCACACGCACATCCCAAAGCAGAAAACAAAAACAAAAGTGTTTTGTTTTGCTTTTATCAGGGGAAGGCAAACTCTGCCACAGGTGATAAGACTGCAAACAGTAGCGACAAGCACAATTTCACCTGTGAACCCAGCTGTAATAGTTACGTAAAACCACTAGGTACCACAATCAAAATCCATATATACTCCAAAAAAAAACCACCTCTGTCCACAATTGCTTTGATAGAAAAGTGAAAGATCCATTTGAAAGCCTGAAATGGGAGAGGAGGGGCATTGTCGTTCTAAAAAAAATGCACTACATTGCACTTTTGAAGATTTGTCAGCATCATGTAGAACCCATTTCCGCAAAGTGGAGTCTCTCCTATAATACAACTCTCTAAGAGGAGCAACAGTGCAAATCAAAGGACCTGCATATTCTGCCTCCCTCTCAAATTTCAGGTAACTTTATATCTACATGCTGCACACAAACACACCTAACCGCCATCTGGTTATGTGGTTCTATGATTTTACACACACACACACACACACACACACCAGGAAGCCAGTACCCAAGGTAACTTCCATGAAGTTATACATTCAGCATACAGAAGTGTTGATGCTTTTTCCGAGGCTGTCAATGTGTGGTGGTAGAATTTGCATGTTTGTGTTTTTCTCAATGCGAAGAAAATATTATCTGCACATACAAAGCTAGCCTTTATCCATATAGGGTCCTGCCTACCCTCCCAGTGTGGCAATGCTTTTCTTCTTGGGAAGTGTCCTGACATACTATCTTCCCCACCCCCCACAAGCTGCCCAAAGTGGTACCAGGCTATGGTTCAAGGGACACCAGAGAATGACAACTGCTGTAGCTAATCTGGTCAGCGCCTGGAAGAAAAGAACACCTGGGGAGTCTGGGTTCTATCCAATGGCATTGCTCAGAAGACACTGAGGTGTCCATCAGTGCAATTTGGAGGGAAACCATTTTCAACTACCCCCCCACCTCCTTGCACCCCCGCAAAAAATACCTCGCCCCTAAATATGCTTTCGAGTTTCCCACAACTTTCTTGAGCAGATTTAGAGAGGGCAAATAATCGAAAATTGCTTCCCTCCCCCTTCCATTGATGCTCCCTTACCATCAACTAAATTACACCACTGGATACAACTCTGAATATCTCCATGACCTCAAATTCCACCATGAAAGCAAAGATGGGTATAAAAAGATCAGGGATGGGGGACCTGTGGCCTTCCATTGTTACTGGACTATGGCTTCCATCATCCATGGCCACTAGCCATGCTAGCTGGGGCTGATGGAAACTGTAGTCCACAAATACCTGAACAGCCATAGGTGCCCCCCACCCCTGCAATAAATATATCACACCTGATCCTTCTCTGTCTTATTCTAGAACTTAGTTCAAGAAGTGGGCAAACAGAATTATCTGCAGTTTCAAGGTCATTTCTACCCAAATCCACACTGGTTTTAAAACCGTGCCTTTTCGCAGACAGCTCCTGTCAACGATCACATTTCAGGTGTATGCGTTATTAGAGGTTGAGAGGAGTGTTATTCCTTAATGAAATGCTTTTTAGAAGGGGGCAGAAGTTAACCACCCATGCTTACTTTTCTGGCAGTGGCCGGAAGTCCAGCAGCGATAGCTGTATTCGTTGTTAATGGATGTCTTCTCACAAAGCGGCTTCTCCTCGGCTGTCCCCGGACACAAGTCCCCGCACTCCTTTGGCGGTTTATTCCCCACGATGTAGTTGTTTGAAACAGCATCCAAGATCAGAGACCAGTCCAAGGTAGAGAGGTAACACAGGTCAGAATTCTTTTCGATCCGGATGGCCCCCCGGGTGATGTTCCTCAGGTTGTACAGTCCAATTTCCTTGAGGTTAGTCATCTCAAAGATGACCAATGCGTAGTTGTAGAAAAGGTTCTTGCCGCGGATGACTGTGAGGTTGGGGAAGAGGTCTTTGAGGGTCTCCAAGCCCGCCACACGGAACAGCAGCAGATAGTCTGTGATCATTGTGAGTTTTGGGAAGCGGTAGTGACTGAAGTCCTCGGCTTGGCTGATCAACAAAATTCGGAGGTACCCTTCAATCACCGTACAGTCGTCCAGCTGCTTGAACTGCTCCACATTGTTACGAATGTCGATGTTTGGCCCACAAACTGGAAGGCAAATGATCAGGGGTGGGGAGAAGAACAGAAAGAACAGGATTAAAAAACAATACATGGACTCATCTTTAAAAGCAACGCTTAAGGTTATAAACAAAATTAAATAAAACAGTTCTGCGGTTTAGAAACGCTCAGGCCACATTTACACCATACGTTTGAGTGACTATCATGCTACCTTAAACAGCCATGGTCTCCCCCAAGGATTCTGGGAGTTGTGGTTTGTTCATGGTGCTGAGAGTAGTTGGAGGCCCCTGCTCCCCGCACAAAACTACAATTCTCCATGTGAAGAGGGACGGATCATTAAACTGCTCTGAAATCTGTAGCTCTAGGAGAGCAAGAGCGGTCTCTGAGTAACTCTCAGCACTCTTAAACTACCACCCCCAAAATTTTGTGGGGGGAAGCCATGAGTGGTATGATATTGCTTTAAATATATGGCGTGAATACATACCCTGACAGAATATCATGGGTTCCAGTACAAAGCATCAGAGTCCATTCTTCCCCTCTGTCACACTAACCTATTATGAGTCCTGTAAGTACAGTCTCATTAAGCTATTAAAGTTCTTTGAGAATGTCAACAAGAGGAGATCCAGTAGCCACAGTGTACTTGGACTTCCTAAAAACTTTCAACAAAGTACCTCACCAAAAACTCATAAGTAAGCTTGGCATTCATGAAATAAGAGAAGTCCTGGCGAAGCAGCAGAAAGCAGGAATAAATGGGCAGTTCTCCCAAGGGAGGGAATCCCATGCTGCCATGGATCTGTACTGGACCAAAGCTTTTTAAATCCCCCCTAAAGAATCTGGAGTTAGGGGTGAGCAGATTCGTCTGCTGACGATACTAAATAGTTTCAGGCTCAAAGCAAAAAAAAAAAAAAAAAGAGGATTGTGAAGAGCTCCAAAAGTACTTTCCCCAAGTGAATGAATATAATGGCAAATGCAATTCAAAATAAGAAAGTTTATTTGTGAAAGCCACCTTACTTTCAGAGATAATCTCATGGAGTTTGACGGGGCAATGACTGACCAGGAGTGAGACTTTGGGGTCACAGTGGATAGCTCAATGAAGCTGTTGACCTAGCATGCAACTTCCATGAAAAAGGCAAATTCCATGCTAGGGATCATTAGGGAAGGAGTTGAAAATCAAAGTGCTGATACTGTAATGCTGCTATATAGAACGTTTTTATTGGGGGTGGGGGAGAGGGACCAGAGCTTTGTCCTCAACATTGCAATTAAGCCCACTAAAGTTACTATCCTGCTGAGGGCTGGGAGAGGAAGGAATGAGAGATCTATCCCTCTTGCAGCACACAGCTCCAATTCTGGGCACAGAAGCAGCAAGCCATTTGGTTTCTATGCCAGGCACAGCCTGCTAGACAGCATGCAGGTGAGCAAGCAGGTTGGTGGAAGAAGGACGGATCCCAAGCAAGCACTTAAATACACGGTTGATTGTGTTTGTTGGTTGGGGAAATGAGGCAGGACCATAAAAGCCACAGCTTGAAGTTGGTTTGCTTCCCTAAATCACAGTTAAACCATGGTTCACCTTGTTCAAGTTTGGAGCAGGCAAGTGACTGCAGTTGGCTGAAAACAGGAGGAAGAAAGAGGCGGGAGAAGCAGAAACGCCTAAGGTTTGAGCACGAAATGCTAAAAAACGGTGGTTTGATGTTGTGTCAGGGAGGCCACAGACAACCCAAGCCACTCCCTACATCCAAAGCTCCCCTTGGGGTCTGTTTTTTTGACTGAAGACAAGAGTGACAGCACTGGAAGACAAAGTGAGAATATACCTAGGGCACCTTTTTTTAATAGCCACTTAATAAGACTTCGCTATTCATTCCCCTGAAGGACCATTTAAGTTTACAATGCATCCAGAGTTTTGAGACCAAATTCACATGATTTAATAAGATTTGAATGTTTTTCAAGAAGCAGTATCTGGCATTTTTGCTTTTCTTTTTTACACCTGCCATTGCCCTTTCGTCCCATCTTGCCTTCCTTTCAGAAAATTCAACTAACGACTGCACAACACGTTATTTCTTATTTTTGTTCATTTCGCCCTGAAATTAATCCATTAGAAAGACAAACTTGATCCCAGTTCAAAGAGGACTACAGTTTCTTTTTGGCTGTGTTCCGTTTTCTTTGGACCACATTTTACACACAGAGGAAGTGTGTGTGTGTGCGCGCGCTTGCGATTACCGTGGTGCATCTTCCAAAGGACAAAACTGAGGACTACAATGTTCTTCATTCACCATTTTTAGCAAACACTCTGCCACTTCCTTCTAACTAGTACGCAATCCAGAGAATTTATATAACTATGCTTAACCTCTAAAGGAACACAAGCTTTACTTCATACTCATTTTTATATCAGCAGATGGATGCTATGCCACCCAGAGAAGATAATGAGTTACTTTACTCTCAAAGAAAATTTTCTCTTCTCTTTTTTTTAGCTCTGATCAACACATTCTCCTTGCCCAGATCGACTCAGCAGATGTCCAAAAAGGGCTATTAAACATGTCAAAGTTCTGACAAAGAAGCTGCACGAGGGTACAGCTATCCTGAATATGTGGGGGGCAAATCCAAGGGCAGTTCAACCTCGATAACCAATAGCTTAAACTTTCAAGCATAAATATGATGGCAAACACTCTGAAACAGGTGTCTCTGCTATGCCCTATCATGACCTTGCAAGTACACTCTAAACATCCCCGTTAATACAACTACCTATGTTCCCAATTCAAACATGTCCCTGTGAAGTTTCTCCGTATTTAAGGATATCCCCCCCCCGACTCCCACTGGCGCCCAGAAAATGGACCCACTGGCACTGCTGGCTATGGATGATGGGAATTGTAGTCCAACAACATCTAAGAAAAGACTGCGGCAGAGTGGGGAAAAGAGCAACCAAACTGGTATCTCTTAACCAGCCTTTTCTCCCCTGAAACTGAGCATGCAAGAGCCCTGCTGAATCCGGCCAATAACCCACTTATTCCAGTATCCTGTTCTCACAGCTGCAAACCAGGGCAGCTGTGGGAAGCTTGCAAGCAGACTCGGATCACAAGAACACTCTCTCCACCTCGGGTTTCCAGAAACCAGCATTCAGAAACACTACTAGTAGCCACCGATAGCCTAAACTACATACACACTGTTGGTAGGAGCACAGACAAGCTATAGTTCCCAGGGTGTTGCCCCTCTTCCCAGGGAACTCTGGGAACTGTAGCTCTGCAAGAGAAACAGGGGGCCGCCAAACAATTCTCAGCAACTTAACATCCTATGCTTCTCAGGATTCTTTGGCAGAAATTGACTGTTTAATGGGGTATTATAGTGCTTTAAATGTATGGTGCGCATTTGGCCTTGGTGCAAGGAAGTTTCCTGCCGCCCTGTTTGTTTCTTTGTGTGCATGTTTTAAGGATTCTCTTTAAAATCTCCTCTGAAAAAGGCCCAAGCAAGTGACTAGACTTCCATGATCTGTTCCCTTTGTAACCTCAAGCCACAGCAACAGGAAGCACAGCTTTTGCCGCTTCAAAGGCTGCCTTTCCATATGAAAGAGAGAAACAAACAATCTGTCTTAGACCCTCCCCAATAAATCTTGGGAGCAGATCATCAGGAAGTAAGGGGGTGGAGAGAGGTCTGATGAATGCAAAAAGGGAGGGAGGCCCCCCCACCTCTTATGAATAAACCATTCCTTCATCCAGTGAACTATTAGGGTTAGGAATTCCAAAAATTCAAAGCATGTTGCATTTCCCCCCTTGCAAACCTAAGCAAGCCGTGGGGCGGAGCCTCAAACTTAACCCTTACACCACAAGGAGCATTTTTCTCAGGCAAAATATCTGTATGGCCTAACAACAACAGCAGCAAATTTTTATTTATGCCCCACCCATCTGACTGGGTTGCCCCAGCCACTCTAGGCGGCTTCCAGCATATATAAAAACATAGTAAAAGGACACACACACACATATCCATCCTCAAGGAGCCATTTGTGTATGTTACAAGAGTTTCCTAAGCAGGAACTTCCAATCAACTAGGTGGACTCTCCACTGTTGCATACAAAGTTAAAAATATTCCACTCCTTATTGGAATTCCATTGTTGCTGGAGTGGTAGAGTGGGGGTCATGGTACAGGCAGAGACCTCAGCAATATGTGGCACTTTATTTTTAAAAATCGCTCCTTTGTAGGGGGGGGGGGGGGACAAGCCTCATTTAGGTGTGCCCTGTAGGTGCCAAACTTGCCAGGACCCAAAATATCATAAACAGAGAATGGAGTGTTGCGGGAGCACCCAAAGCAGTAAAAGTTTGGGAAATTTATGTGGAGAATCATGGCTCAGTGTTAGGGTAACCGTGGTGCAACAGAAGACTGTAATGATGTACCAATTCGCATATCTGTTCGGGCATATTTATAATGGGAAAGTGGCATACAAATTGAAATAAATAAACTTGTGTATTTACCGTATTTTTTGCTCTATAAGACTCACTTTTTCCTTCCTAAAAATTAAGGGGAAATGTGTGTGCGTCTTATGGAGCGAATACAGGCTGCGCAGCTATCCCAGAAGCCAGAACAGCAAGAGGGATTGCTGCTTTCCCTGGGCAGCGATCCCTCTTGCTGTTCTGGCTTCTGAGATTCAGAATATTTTATTTCTTGTTTTCCTCCTCCAAAAACTAGGTGCGTCTTGTGGTCTGGTGCGTCTTATAGAGCGAAATATACGGTAATCTAAAATAAGTAACCACCAGACATGCAAGTCTCCAGCGATCCCACCTCTAAAAGACAACAAATCCAGGTAAGGATTGCCCTGCCGGAACCTCTTAGGACTTGGTACGCTCAAGAACACATTCAAATGGGAAATTATGAATGCCATCTAGCCTTCAACAAGAAGTTCACACAGTCAAGGCGCTTGTGAGTGGCCCAGCAACCAGTAGGGAGAGCTCAAACAGCTCACCATCACGAAGCAGGAGCACTTGCAAGAGAAACTAGTCTCTTCTACCACCCTGGCCACAATCACACCACTACATTTAAAGCCCTTTAGAAAATAGTCATGGTTTCCCCCAAAGAATTCCGGGAACTTCTGTGCATTAAGAGTGCTAAGAGATGTTAAGAGACCGCCCGATTCCCTCACAGGGCTACAATTCCCAGAGTGGTTTAACAATTAATCTCTTGCCAGGGAACTACAAGAATTGTAGCTCGGGGCAGCAGAGAAAGTGGGTCTCTTAACAACCCTCGGCACCCTTAAACTATGGCTCCCATAACTCTCTGGGGGAAACCAGGGCTTTTGTATAGTGACTAATTGTATGGTGTGAATGTGGCCCAGAGATAAGGGCCACAGTTCAATGGTATAGCATCTGCCTTGCAAGCAAAAGCTCTCAGGTGCAATATCCGGCATCTCCTGGAGAGCTGCTGCCAGTCAGTGTAGACAATGCTGAGCAGTGTTAGAAACTCAGATATATACAGTAAGCTAATCACCAAATGGCACCTTAAATTTAGGTTACGGGCGCCATTTTTTCTCCTCGGGGGGGTTGTTGTTTTCATTTCCATACCGCTTTATATTTTAAACAAAAAAATCTCAAAGTGGTCTACAACACATTAAGACATCAAATAAAACAACCCAGAAGAAAACAAACTCAAGCTTCAAGGAAAATATTTCAGATTCTTCTATGAGTGACATTTTGCTTTCCCCATATTTATTTACCTACTTAATTCATATAGCTGCCCCACCCATAGCAGATGTACTCTAGGAAGCCAGTGTGGTGTAGTGGTTAGTGTGTTAGACTTAGGAGGCCAGGGTTCAAATACCCACTCGGTCATGAATCTCACTGGGTGACCTTGGGCCAGTCACTGCCTCTTAACCCACCTCACAGGATTGTTGTAGGGATCAACTGAGGAGGGGGTGAACTATGTACTCCTTGGATAAATATAATTGCAATAAATAAGCTATTCTGCTTAGCTGCGTAACAAAACTGGAGGGGTCAGCCAGGTGGAATATTTTTTCAGCCTTGGGAGGGTGTTGGTGACGCTTCTGCCACCACTGCACCCACTTCAGCCTAGGCACAGAAGCTCTGGAGCAAGCACAACACATTAAGTCGACAAGGGTTGTAGCTCAGTGGTAGAGCATCTGCCTTGCAAGCAGAAGGTCCCAGGTTCAATCCCCACCATCTCCAGATAGGACTGGGAGAGAACCCTACTTGAAACTCCAGAGAGCTGCTGCCAATCAGTGTAGACAATACTGAACTAGATGGACCCAAGGGTCTGACTAGGCAGCTTCCTATGTTGACTTATTCCCTCCCCACCACCACCCTGCAGAGGCCCTTGCGTGATAACTGAGCCGAGCGAATGTCACCGCCTTTGCCGATCCCAGATTCTCCTCCCACCTGTTGAATCTTGCAACACTCATGGCACAGTTGGCAGGGCTGGGAGGACTGGAGCATTACACATCGCTGGGCATTTGAAAGAAAACAAAAGAACTGGGAACAAGTACCCGGTGGAAGCAGGAAAGGGATGACGAAAAGGTACGAAAAACAAATGCAGAGCCAACCTACACAAGCTTTGTTCTAACAGCCAGAGAGCCTGTGTGGTGTGGTAGACTAAGATACGGGAGATCAGAATTCAAATCCCCACTCAGCCATGAAGCCCACTGGGCGACACTGGGCCAGTCATTGGCTCTTAATCTAACCTGCCTCACAGGACTATTGTGGGGGCAACGGGGAGAGCCATGAATGCCACCTCAAGCTTTAGGCCTGGGTGATGTGTTGATATATTGCCCAGGACCGGTTTGAGGGCCAGAGAGCGAATACGCCTTTGCCCAGCAGTATATCATGGCTGGGGCTTGCCTGTGCCTTACGTTCTCCCCTGCCTCCTTCCTCCCTGAGCCAGGCACTGGCAGTGGCAGTTTCACCCTCTGCGTGGCAGGCACTGGAGGCAGCTGAGGCAGTTTTGCCCTGGCACCTCACGGGACCATGGCTGATACAGCTTGTTCCTCCCTCCGCCTGTCAACATTGCAATGTATTCCTGCGCGATGCTGAGAAGCTGGCATCGCCCAGCCCTACTGAGCTCTGTGGAAGAAAGGTGGGATATAAATGCCATAAACAAACAGACCCAAACCTTTCCCTCAACTCGGATACAGCCACTCCAGTATGAAATCTGCAACTGTGGGAGACCCTTCTCTAAGCTTAGGAGCCATTTTACACTTTAAAAAATAAAAGCGAGAAGTATTTATTTCATACACTGATAGGTCACCACTCCTCTGAGGAGGAGACAGAGTGGCATTATGTGGGCTTATCTTCCTATCCATTTTATCCTCACAACCCTGTCAGGAAGGTAGAGATCATGTGACAGGCCCAAAGCTGTGTAGTAAGCATTATGATGGTGTTATGAAGATTTGCACCTGGTCTCCACAGTAAGTACTAAGGCTGGGCTCCAACCACTACGCTGCACTATTTGCGGCACTTGTAAAAGAGGAAGTTAGTTTGACTGAAGGAAGATGCATAAACACAGCACTTCTGCTAGTGGAGAGGCAAGACACACGTCTTCCTCACCCTCCCAACCCATTTCTATTCAACCAATGGTGGAAACCTTTTATTTGCAAGACCGCAGTTTTAGCCTTCCGGTTCCTTTCTAAGCAAGCCCAGAAGTCCCATTTGCCTAGTTACTGAGGTGTCCCGAAATACTGTGAAAGCAGATGTCTTATTCAACCCTGTGCAGGATCACTGGCTAAGCTGCTCATGCTACCTCTCATTCAACTGCTGCCCATTTTATTCCCCTCTCCCCTCCCCACCCACCCAGTCCTAGTAACAGGTAGCATAAATTTATTTCCTCGGTTAATCCATTTCCCAGCATACTATTTTCCCCCTTCCAAGAGAGTACCAGTTCAATGTGTACCCCCAGTCGCAATGTCACGCTACGCTCCAATGGTTACTGTTCACCTTCTGACTTTATGAAAATTTAGCTTCCTTAAAAAACGGGAACAGAAAAAAGTCACTCTGGTTAAGTTCACTGGCTCGCAAATCAACTCGGGGCTTCCAACAATGTTCTCCCAGCCACAATATATTTGTGTTAAATTTTGCAAGGTCTAAAGTAGAGCTGGGGGTTGGGACTAATGACCCTTAGTCTATGGACTAAGGCAGAGGTTTTTAAACTGTGGTATGTGAGTTCCCTTTGGGTGGCTGGTGAAAAGGCTGCAGCACAAATATATCTGTACAGTGGTACCTCGCAAGACGAATGCCTCGCAAGACAAAAAACTCGCTAGACGAAAGGGGTTTTTGTTTTTTGAGCTGCTTCGCAAGACGATTTCCCCTATGGGCTTGCTTCGCAAGACGGAAACGTCTTGCAAGTTTGTTTCCTTTTTCTTAACACCGTTAATACAGTTGCGACTTGACTTCGAGGAGCAACTCATAGAACGCGGTGTGGTAGCCTTTTTTGAGGTTTTTAAAGACTTTGGTGATTTTTGAAGCTTTTCCAAAACTTTCCCGACACCGTGCTTCGCAAGACGAAAAAAATCGCAAGACGACAAAACTCGCGGAACGAATTAATTTCGTCTTGCGAGGCACCACTGTACTCAGCCCTGTGATGTAATGATGGAGGACGAAGATGTACACAGCAAGGGGTCCATGGTTCCAAGATGCACATCTTTTGCTGCACACAAGTCATTTGGCTTGTCAGTCGCCAATGTGGCGCCCAGAAATCTCCTTGCAGTTGCAATTGGACCAGCTCTGGTTGCAAAACATGCCTGGTGCCTGAGGAATTTTGAGCACTGTTTATGGAGGGACGGAGAACTGCCACAATTGCACAGCTTGCTCCCAATCATGTAAGGGCTGTGTGTGGGCCTCCCCTGTGACCACCCTCTGCAGAGCACAGCCCACACTCCCATCTTGGCCTCAGTTAAGAGGTCAAACCCCACTATGAATGTTGGGCCCTAAATACAATCAGGGACAGGCCCCAGCGCTAGACATCACTTTACATGTAGAGAAGCTCCCATTCCCATGTTGGCAGAGGGGTTCAGCATCAGGGGTTCAGCACCTGCTTTGCATACAGAAGGGCCCAGGATCAATCCTTGGCAACTCGAGGTAGGGCTGAGAGAACCCAGCCCAAAATCACAGAGAAGCACTGCCAGTCAGGGGTTGACAAGACTGAGCTAGATGGACAAACAGGGAAGCTTCCTGCGTACAGGGAATCCATGGCTTCCCCATTCCAAACAGCTCAGGTGGTTGAGGTGAGAGTGGTTGCTCTCCAGGTTTCCCAAGCAAGTGGAGCAGAGGTCACAGGGCAATATCAATGGCCACGAGTTTTCCCCCACCCCCAGGAGTTTCTTTATTATCTGGGAAACTTAGAAAACAAGATAGCAGCCCCTTTGAATTTTGGATTGTGCTGATAGCAAGAAGCCAAGAAGGTCAATGGTTTGTTTGCCGTGTGCTGCGTGCCGCTCGTTCTGAGCCACCCTTGCTGCCTGCCGCTACAAAGCGTTGCGCTTCGTTTCCAAAATAATAATGCTCCTTCCCGCCCCCCCACACAATAGAGTAAAATTCAAAACACAGCAGATGTAAAGTCATAGCCAGCTGGACCACAATATTGGTTCATACTTCGAAGTAAACAGGGCTATCACTTACGGTGTGCTGTAGCATCAATAGGTTTAGACATGATAAACATTCTCCCTGACCGCTTCCCATTCCACAACCACCACCCCCCGCCTCCAATTTTTTCAATGCTTATTTGTTGGCATCACATAGTTTAATGCTATTTGCTGGCATCACATAGGAGATGAAGTCACCAGGTTCAGCTAGACTCATCTGTGCACGGAAATGGGAGGCATGTGGCTGAGAACGACTATTACTAGCATTAACTCTCGCCCCACCAGGAAAATAGTCACCTCCTTAAATCTTTAAAAGATGTGCACTTGGAAGTCACATCCAAATTGGTGAAGTTTTCTCCCAAGTATGCTAAGGTTAAAGCATCCAGTGAACATTGCCTTCCACAGAAAGTGAATGCAAAGGGGCTTTTTAAAATAATAAAAAAGAAACAACAACCCAGCTACCAATTAAGACCATTGCAAGTGGTCAACATTGCCACAAACCTTAAAAAAATTTTAAAATTTAATGCCCTAGACCAGGGCGTCCGACTCCCAAGAGACTGTGATCTACTCACATAAAAAAATGGCAGTGATCTGCCCCCTTTTGGGGGGTTCAGGTCAAAGTTTTTGAACTTTTTTTGAGAATAATATCCCATTTTTAGGGGATTCAGGTTTTAGGGAGGAAAATGTCAAAATTTAGTAAAGAAGTAAAGGTGCTCGCCAAAAGATCGCTAGGAAAACAATCGACTTGTTGGGACACCCCTGCCCTACACCAGTGGTTCCCAATTAGCTAAGTAATGGAGACCCAGTTTTTTCAAAAGCCAAGCCATGAATCACTTACTTTTGAAACTGTTGTTATCTTGGTGGTAGTTTTTGTTATGTGAATGGTGCCATCGTACTCTCCAAAATGCCCCAGCGCCAAACTGGGACATGCGACTTCCTGGCTGCGCTCCCACAACTTACATAACCTGTGCGAGAGCATGGTCCCCAAAACATGTTGCCCCAGACAGCTGACGGGTATGTGGCACAGACCTCTTGGGGTCTGTGGACCACCAACTGGAAACCACTGTGCTAGCTTGTACTTGTAAGGAAAGTGAGGCCCTGAGCAAGTTTTCTTTTATTACTAGAAAAAAACAAACACATAGCTGTTAGCTATTGTGTTATTTTGCTGTTGATTCCTGGACAATGGGCTCAAAGACAACAATCTGGCTGGCCAGACTCCTAGAACAGCAACTTCACAGTCATTGTATCCCCACATCTTCAAACCTAAGCCAATGGCGGAGTGGCGGGAGCTGTGAACAAGCCAGGATAGCACCTGCTTTGCATGCAGAAGGGCCACAGGTTCAATCCCCAGCATCTCCAGGTAGGACCGGCAGGTGAGGAGCAGGGAACCACGACTCCAGCCGCAAAACCTGCAGAACATTTGCCAATCAGTGTACAGGACACTGAGGTATATGGGCCAACTGCCCTGACTCTTTCAGGCACGTTCTTATGTCCCCAAGCCTGAGGTACTGTATTCCATGCCTGCACAAATTGCGAGCCAACTGCAACCCATCCATTACGTGACCTGAAAGTGGCTAGTCATAAAAAAAGAAGGCTTACTGCAGCCCAATGGAACATTGTAAATGGCTGGTCAAACATAAGTTGCACAGGTCTGCAGTAACTCAGTGCTCAAGATTATTAAAAATAAAAGGATAGATCTAAACAGTCAATATATAAGCTACCGTATTTTTCGCTCTATAAGACGCGCCAGACCACAAGACGCACCTAGTTTTTGGAGGATGAAAACAAGAAAAAAAATATTCTGAATCTCAGAAGCCAGAACAGCAAGAGGGATCTCTGCACAGCGATCCCTCTTACTGTTCTGGCTTCTGGGATAGCTGTGCAGCCTGCATTTGCTCCATTAAGATGCACACACATTTCCCTTTACTTTTTAGGAGGGAAAAATTGAGTTTTATAGAGCAAAAAATACGGCAATTGCCAAATGACACCTTAAACCTAGGTTAAGGTCACCACAATGGAACGTCTAAGCGCCATTTTTACATGAATGTTGTTGTTGATTTCATTTCTATACCGCTTTATATCTTAAAGAACAAATCTCAAAGTGGTTTACAACACATTAAAACATCAAATAAAACAATCCAGAATAAAACAAATTCAGGCTTCAAGGAAAATATTTCAAATCCTTCTCTAACTGACATTTTGCTTTCTGCAGTCACCAACCTGACATCCACATGGTCGTAATTAGACCCGCGTCAGTCGCAAAACGCGCCTGGTTAATTTCCAACACTGAATCTGAACTACTGTATACAGTGGTGTAGCTGTCTTGGGTCATATAACTATTTCTGCAGCTGGGTCCCTTGTCTGCAAAGTTCCAGAGCCAGCCAGCCAGCCAGCATGGAAGCGGAGCGTTTTAGTCACTGTATGCTCCAAAAGCTCCAAAGTGTCTAGGAACACTTCAAACATATGGCACTTCAGTTTCAAGAGAATGGCGTGCAAGTTCTCTTACGTACAATGCAACTTCACGGAAAACAACTTAGGTCGCTTCAAGATAGGATACTGGAGCACTCCAAATCCATTTCCCCATGTTAAGCTCACAGAAAACAAATCAAGCTGAAAGACAACACATGAAGATCTGCATTGATCATTGCAATGCATTCCTAATTATTACTGTTCCATAATTATAATACAGTGGTGCCTCGCAAGCCAAAATTAATTCATTCCGTGAGTTTTTTCGTCTTGCGGTTTTTTTCATCTTGCGAAGCACGGTGTCGGGAAAGTTTTGGAAAAGCTTCAAAAATCACCAAAGTCTTCAAAAACCTCAAAAAAGGCTACCCCACCGCGTGCTATGAGTTGCTCCTCGAAGTCAAGTCGCAACTGTATTAACGGTGTTAAGAAAAAGGAAACAAACTTGCAAGACGTTTCCGTCTTGCGAAGCAAGCCCATAGGGAAAATCGTCTTGCAAAGCAACTCAAAAAACCAAAAACCCTTTTGTCTTGCGAGTTTTTTGTCTTGCAAGGCATTCGTCTTGCGAGGTACCACTGTATTATTATATAATCTGAGAAGCATGCATAATCTTAGAAGGTTGTGACTATCATGAAGAGATGCCTGCACTTCTGAATTTAAAACAGTGACTATAGAACGTCTTTTGGTTATTATCTCAGCTTGGGAAAATGCACCATTTATTACAGGGCTAAGGAACTTCATTCTCAGCGGCCTTCAGCACTCTATTTCTGGCTCTGGGGACTCTCCGAAGGCCACACCCCTTACCCCTCACCAGCCCTGCTTTACAAATTTCTTGAGTGTTTATGCCTGCCTATAATGTGTCTTTCAACTCTGATAATGCTTCATGCTTGTCTTGATAGTTGCACAGAAAGGGAAGTCATAGAATCATAGGACTGTAGAGCTGGAAGGGACCCAAGGGTCATCTAGTCCAACCCCCTGCAATGCAAGAATTAGCATTTGTTGCTCTGGCCATTTTTGCTTCTGACCCTGCGTACCACTGTCAAATGACCCTCAAAAGGTTGCCTGGAATTGAACAGGGCCCTAAAGCTGGGAAAGTTTCCCAACACTGGATTTATCATCTTGTGCTGAATTTGCGACGAGGTGCAATACTTTGGTTTACACCTGTTAGAAAACGTAAAACACCACTTCATTTCCTTTTTTAAAAGGAACCAAATGTATTCTTACACATAATCAGCTGATCCAACATACATTTTGTTCTTGTGAAATTTTAAGCGAGAACAGCCCATATGACGCTGATTGAATCCTGGGAAACGCCAAGAAATTGGCGTATTTTCCAACCAAGATAGTCAATCCATCCACTTCAAACAAACTTTCATTCTATTGAGTTAACTGTGACATCACCTGGAAACTGGGTTGAAGCCTTACCTCAACCAATATGGCCTTAGGCAATTCATCATCTCTCAATTTAAGCTCCCTTTGCAATACATTATGAAATACTGTACAGTAAACACAAGCCTACCTTACAGGGGTGCTCATCAAAATTATATGTGCAAAGCACTCCACATGCACTATGGAAGAGCTATGGAGGTAAACAGTATACTTTTTCTAAAGAGCTTTAATGTGTTTTAGCATTTCTTAACAAGTTATCCTCCATGTTTAGCATACATCATTCATACTAGCAAAGCAGCTTTCCCTAGATTTTGTAAACAGAGAAGTGTTATCTTTATCTGTGTCCATCGTACGGAAAATGGATTCAGTTTAAGATTTCCGATAAGATCTGTGAAAGTTCCTTTTGTAAAGTAAGAAAGCAGCACCTTCCTGTACAAAAACTCACAGAGCATGCTAAACTTGCTGTAGTCTTTATGATGTTGACAGTGCAATCCTACGAACATCGCTCAGCAGTTAAGCCCCACTGAGTCCAAAGGAACTTACTCCCAGGTAAGTGTGCACAGGATGGCAGGCCAGGGCTCCCAGATCCTATGCATAACTTGCAGGAAAGAGCCTCTCAGCGGCCTTTTTTTGTCTCAGCAGAACACACACACACACACAGGTTCAAAACAGCACATACACAGCCAAAAATTCAACACATACTCCACAAATGGAAGGAAGACTAAACAAAGTTGCACAAGAGCCCAGATAACAAGCTTGCTGCAATCTGCCTTTTATAATTAGTTTCTAAGAGCAACGGGTAGGGACGCGGGTGGCGCTGTGGGTAAAAGCCTCAGCGCCTAGGGCTTGCCGATCGAAAGGTCGGCGGTTCGAATCCCCGCGGCGGGGTGCGCTCCCGCTGGTCAGTCCCAGCGCCTGCCAACCTAGCAGTTTGAAAGCACCCCCGGGTGCAAGTAGATAAATAGGGACCGCTTACCAGCGGGAAGGTAAACAGCGTTTCCGTGTGCGGCTCTGGCTCGCCAGAGCAGCTTCGTCACGCTGGCCACGTGACCCGGAAGTGTCTTCGGACAGCGCTGGCCCCCGGCCTCTTGAGTGAGATGGGCGCACAACCCTAGAGTCTGTTAAGACTGGCCTGTACAGGCAGGGGTACCTTTACCTTTACCTTTAAGAGCAACGGGGACAGGCTAACAGCTAGGAAAGTTTCCTTATTACTCAGCCGTACGAAAACCGCAGCATCTCCCAACATGTTAGGGAGTTTTACGATTTTACAGGGTGTGAAGGTGTTCAGAAACTTTTGAAGCAAGGCAACTTCCAAGTATTTAAAGCACTTGCAGAGTTTGGAGTTCCATACACTCTGCAGATTCACTTTTCTGTATAGGTGGGAAATCCTATGTCAATCAAGGTTTGCGCAAGTTCCTTTTTTTTTTTTAATTAAAGACACTATTTGGGGTTCAATACAAAACACATTTTCTAAGGGGGTGAGCCAAAAATCAGGAGAGAATTTTAAAGCTTTTTAAATGGCACCTACAGAATCTGTCTGGAAAACCCACTCAAGAGAGATAGCTTGCAACAGCATAGTAAGCAGGGAGGAAGTCTAAGTCGACAAAGCACTTCCCAGTTAAGTTTAAGTAGAGATATTTTTTTCTAAGAAAGAATACCTCAAAAACCATAACCACAAGAATGTTTTGAAAAGGCTGCAATACTACAGTTCTTTTAAGGAAGTGTCTTAATATGGTGAAACAGGGATGGGCTTTCAAGCTTGGAGTATCTAAGATCTTGATGATGAAATCCATTCTTTAGAAGGAACAGATGGGAGGAAGCGAAAGCAAACTACCGGTAATATTTTCCGTTCCCTGCTTACCCGATATACTACAAGGGCTTTGGCAATGTGTGAATTTTACAGTAATTTTGCTTAGCTTCTCTTAGGACCCATCAATACACAAGCAGGATTAACTAAGCAGGTAGAGAAAAATTCTCACCCCAGCCCAAGAATTAAGCAAATTAAGTTATTTCTAGATTTTCACGGTTCCAAATTTCAGAGTAGCAGAACACCCATCATCATTTTTCTAACTATTAACATCATCAAAGCATATTTAAATACTTAAAATAATATCCTAGTAATAGCAAAGGAATCAGTTAAGAGGCTTCTCACAATAACTACTTTAATCCTAAACACATACTTAAAAATCAACTAGATTTCAAGACGATACACCTCCACGTGGTTAGAAGCAGGTTGTGAGGTGGTTACGCCAAATAACCAAAGTTGCAATCCTAATCCCACTTACTGGAGAGTCAGCCCCATTGAATTCAATGGGACTTATTTCTGAGTAGGCACAGTACTGTAAATCACCACCAACAAAACCTAGGATCCATTGTGGACATCCTGAGCAAAGGAGCTTGGCTTTAATGGAGTACTGGTTTACAAGGAAAGAAAAGTCTCCGTTCAAAACATTATAACCAGAACACAGTGTCTTCATCACAAAATCTAAATATGGCAAAGTTGCCGGAACAGAAGGACTTCTTCTGAACAGAGGATAATTATGGCTTCATTCAAGTTAGCCATTTAAAATCAATTTTAAAGCTAGTTCACAAAATGGGGTGGGTGGGTTCTGAATTAGTACAGTACAGAAAGCTGAACTGTTCATCAAATTTAGAATGCCAGTTTGTTTTAAGATGCCTGAGCCACAACACAGGTAAGTGAAAGAGTTAAGACTTAAGCCTACATATACAAGGAAGAAGAGGAGGAATAATCACCTGTGCCAATTAAAAATTGCCTCCAAGTGACCACATTAAGCATCTTTATGTTTATTTTCCCTTTTAGCGCAACTGGCAGCAATAAGCACTTAAAATAATATTTGTGTCAAAAATGAGTTTTTCCTATAAATCTTCGACAATTTAGAAAATTTGAGTTTATCTGCTTAGGCCCAAGGTCATCTACAGCTGATACCAGGTAATATACTAATATTGTATCTTCTCATTTATAACCCACGTTTTAAGTGTTTGATTTCAGTGGTATAACCTCCAGAGCCAAAATTTTACCCTTATTTTTGTTCCGCACAGGGCCAAGGCTTCAACTGCATTCATTTCCTTCTGACATTGTTTGCACCTGCTATCAAATAACTACTCACCTTCAACCCCAATTCCACTGTGAATACCCCCAAACACACCACCTGTCAAGAGAACTGCACAGTCATAACTGCATCCAATTATGCAATCCTTTGCTCAGGTACCAAAACAGTTTGCAGCATCCACAATTCAGTTAGCCAAAGAACAGAGCTGGCAAGCAAGCAAGCAAGCTGTAAGAATCGAAGGAGGCACAACCAATACGCAGTATTTAGGAACGCACTCATCGCCGTGGACCCTTGACATATAACCTCTCACTGGTGGTTTGCAATGAAATATCCAGTCCCTCTGCCACCTAGGTTCTTAGTCAGTACACCAATCCCCTTAGTGGCGAGGCCATTTTGCACTCAAGTATCTAAATTACACTGGGAATTACCTTTTACGCTCTCTCAAGCTAACTATATTCGCTTTATCAGCAAGCACATTAAGAGATATTGATGTTGATACTATACACACACACACACACACACACACTCACAGCTATGAGGGGGTTTTGCTACCTATTCGGAGATAGAGATCTAAGTGAACAGAACTGCAATGTGCTCTACTAAATAACACAGTTTTAGTGCAGGAAATGGGGACCAGCACTGGGGTGATTTCCCCACCCCGCCACACAAATCAATAAGGTACAGAGGAGGTTGTTTTGATGTCAAAGCAGCCTATATTTGTCAACGCCTTAAGGACTGAACGGAGGAAGCTCAATGCGCACACTCTCTACCTCTGGAAACAACCTGAAGGCCAGGTAAGAATTCAAGTTAAGTGTCCATGCAAAACTTGCCTCATGCATAAGGGGCCGCCCACCTGCTTGGAAAAGCTTAACACGCAATTTGTACCAACACACACACACACACACACACACACACACACACCTCTCTGCATGCAAAACATTTCAGTGCTGTACAAAGACATCTCAGCAAGAACCATAAGCGTCAACAACAGATCACTTGCTTTCTTAATCAACTGTGTTTACTATTTTCTTCCCCAATCACATTTTAGCAACTTTAAAATTAAGTGAATTAATTGAAGCTTCCACATGCCTTCCCCACCCCCAATCTTGGTCTCAACGCTTGTGTATTCCTATTTAGGAATGCATGGCTTCTTATGACCGAAAATGGAAGAGCTTGTAGGACTATGACACATTCTTTTTTTTTTTAATAAAAAAAATCACATAAAAATTAAGACAAAATGTTCCTTCCTCTAGTATGAGGAGGGGCTACATCATGAAATTATCTGCTCAGGACCATTTCTCTTAACATGAGCATTAAACACACACACACAAACACAGGAGCACCACACAATGAGGGTGCTTTTAACTGAACTACGAAGATGAATTCCCCCCAGACAGAAGCAGCTATGTTATGTTTACTATCTGGAACACACACCCTGAAAAAAGGCCTTTTAGTCCAACAGCTCAAAAGAAACCATTTTAGAAGGAATCCCAATGAATCTAAAAAGAATGTGCAATCTTATTTTATTTGTGCTGTTCAGATGTTTCCTTAAGGATGGGAAAGTTAACACAGGTAAAGTATAAAACAAAACTTTTATACCAACATCTTAAAAATTACGCCTGGCATGAAATTCATTCAAGACATTAAATCGCACTTGTTCAACTGTCTACTTCCAATTCTATTGCCAAACATGCATGCAAACCTACGCAGCCATTTAAAACTTGATAATTGCTCTTCCCGCATTCTATCCCCAAAGCAAATTTGTGGCCAATGTTTAAATACAGGGGAAAAACAAGGCTTTCTGGGGTTCCCCTCTGCTCCTTTTGTGTGTGGCGGGAAAGGTCAAGCAACAATTGCAAAAAAATCAATTTATACCCAGAATTTTCACCACATAGTAAAGAAACAAAACAAAACAAAGAGCAACATGACCTCTGTATCTAGTAACCTTACCACAGCAGGTCCAAAGCTCTTTTATCTCCAACCAGCACCCTTTCAACACTTTTTAAAGAAGTGTATTAATAATGGATCACTCTTAAGACAAAGGAGGTGCATTCCTTTTATTCAAGAACATTTTATCACCAAAATAACTGCAGGGTAAACAACAAATCCAGCCGCCAGCTTTGATTTGGGAGCACATTTTTCCCTCGTTTGTTTTTACAGATTCACACATTGTAGTGGCAAAGCTTTACAACGCATGAAATGCATCTTTCCCCACTCTCAACCAACGCATTTCTCTGCACCCAGGCAGTAGGAGACAGAGGGATGCAGAGTTAAAATGGTTGCATTGAAGGAATAGTCGTCCCCCCAACTGCACACATACACACTCTCCAGCTCCTCTGAAAGGAGCAAACTGAATAAACCACATTTGGGGGGGGGGGGTAAAGAAGGAAAGGAAGCACCTCCGCCCCTTAGCTATTCAAACAGACCATTATCCGTGATAGTTCAAGAGTTATAATTAATTGCAAGTTGGACTTATTTATATATGCATATTTACAACCTAACTCTCTCCCCCCACTCCCAATTCCTCTTAGAGCGGCGGGCGGGCAGGCAGAGGGTTGGGGGAATCCGAAATTAAGCCTTAATCGGGACTTTTAAAAAAAATACTCCCAAGCAACCAAGACAGACGCTGATCTCGAAAAGATGCGGAAAGGGGGGGGGCGGCTGGCTGGCTGGCGGGCGAGAAACACGCACGCACACAATCCAGACATCTTTGTCCACACACTGGAGACTTTAACCATTTGCAGAGCGATGCGCACCAGCAGAAAGGCGCGCGCACAAGGAACCACGTTTTCGCAACGCAGGAACTCGGGGCACGTTTAGACACAAAAGAAAACAAGAAGCAGGCGGGGAACGGGGAGAGGAAAACACCGCCAGCATCTCTCTTTCTCTCCCGATCTTCTCGATCGCTCAGACTGCTGCCGGACCCACAGCATTCCCCACATCAATCCCTTCGCCCCCGGGTCGAAAGAGAAAAGCATCTTTACAACTGCGTTGTTGTTTTTATGCAGCACTGCTCTCGCAACCATTCATCTTTCCCCCTTTTTTGGTCCGGGGGCCGGAGACTCACAGCATCACTCACTAGGAATACAACAATCAATCGAAATGATATTTCCCCCACAAATATCATTCGAATGGTGAGCGCATTATTTCGAACGCATTATTCTCAGCCTAAAATGGTTAGCGCTGGCAGCGTATTAAGAGGACATCACCAGTCTCTCTTCTGAGATTTTAATGTTTGCTTTGATGCGAAGCAGATATACACACGTGTGTGTGTATACACACATACACATAAACACTCACACACAATATGAGGGTTATATAGTCCTGGAATATACATCCTAACAAAAGGGGGGGGATGCTTGCTTTTTTTCTAAAAATGGGAATAATATCTATTCTGCATTTAATAAACTAGAAATCACACCAACAAATGGAGGGAAGAGGAGGGGTTGTTGTTGTTTTAAACAGCCGTTTTCAGGGCCAATTTCAACAACACACCCGAGCATTTTAAATCACCCACTTTCTCTCTCGTTGCCACCGCAATGCGAGGCACAGGTCTACACCCACCCTAATTAAACCCCCAACACCCATTAAATTGAAGGGAATCCCCCACGCTCCCCAAAATAACAATACTCACTTTTTCCATTTGCTGGCCACAGGCAAAATGCAGTCAAGATAATCAGAAGTCCCCCAAATAAGGTCAGAGACCCTCCTCCGGCGCCTGACTTCATTCCTCTTTTTTGTTATTATTATTTTGGAGCAAAACGGCCTTTTCTTGATATATATATATATATATACACACACAGAAAAACCCAACAGTTTTAAGTCCTCAGTTCTCCTTCCCTCCCCACGAAAAATAATAATGGGGAGGGGGAATCCAAGCCTCCCCTTCCTTCAAAAACTCAGGGGAGGAAGGAAAAATAAGAAATTGGAAAGGTGAAAAAAATACGAGATGTTTTGGAGCGAAGGGGTGTTGTTTTTTTCTCTCTTCTCCTCCCTCCTTAGGAAGGAAATTGTTCTGTCCCCCTCTGAATGAGAAACCAAGACGGGGGAAGGGGAGGCAGGGGGAAAAAGCCTGTTTTGGTGCCTGCAAAATAAGGTAACAGACTTCCCCCGCTTTTCCCCCCCTCCTGAGACAACTTCTTCCTCCTCCAAAGTACTCCGAGAGGCTGGAGAAAGGTCGCGGCGCTCAGCGTTGCCTGCAGTCACCCAGAAGTAGCAAACATATACCACTTTGGAGCAAACAGTCCGCATCTTCGACCTCCATCTTTTCTTTTGCTCCCCTTCTCTCTCTCTCTCTCTTTCCCTCCCTCCCTTTCTCTAAATAAAAACACAGAAGAGGCTGGGAGCTGCGTGCGTGCCTGGGCTTTCCGATAAACAAATGGAGAGATCCGCAGATCGAAGGATAGAAACGAGGGGAGAAAATAGTTCCCTCCCCACGCACAATTTTTTCCTTTTTTAAAAAACACCTTAATTTAAGAGAGCGGAAATCAAGCTTCCCAAACAAACAGCCTTTTTTTTCCCCTTCCCCTTTTGCAAGAAATCTGAGGCTCCCTTAAAGGGATCTCCCAAAATCACCACCACCCCCTTTTTCCTTTTTTTTTTTTTTTTTTAGCTTTTGACTTGGAGAGAGACAAAATGCGGAATCAAAATGAATGGAAGAAGGCAGAGTGGCTTCCCCCACTCCACCTCTTCCCTCTCCCTCCCCCCCACCCCTCCAGGCGCCTTCCCAAAAAACGGGGGAAAGAATAGAGAAGTCCCAGCAGGCAGAAAATGCAGGCAGCGGAAGGCGGCCGAGGTCGTTTCTTCCTCAGCACTCCATCCCCGGGAGCTGCTGTTTGGCCATTGCAACGAGGGAGGAAAAGAAGGAAATCCAAGCAAAACAAACAAAAATCCCAGCGGCCTTTTCTTTTTGTCTGTGTGGGGTTTTTTTTTGGGGGGGGGGCAGAACACAAAAAGCCTTCCGGACGCCTTTGGAAATATATATATATATTATTTCATTCCATTCCCAATCTCTTCCTCGCCAGCCGACCCAAAGCAAAAGCTGCAATTTGCAAAAAAAAAAAAAAAAAAAAAAAGGAGGGAGTTGTAAAAACGCCAGGCGATGGTTTTGGTGCTGTCTTGCTGGGGATCCGTTGGGGCTGAAGAGGAGGCGGAGGGAGAAGGATCCAGTCGCTGAAGGTCAAAGCTTTGCAGCAAAGCAAGCAAACAAACAAAACGAGAAAGCCACCCGACGCTTGCTCTCCTCTCCTAGAGCTCCTTTTCCTGGGCTTGGCAGAGGAAGGAGGGGGCGGTGGGCGAGCGTGTTGTCCAGCCCTGCGTTCGCTTTCTCCGCAGGAATCCGCCTCCCCGTTGCAGAGGTTGGCCTTTGCACAGCGTCTCCTCCCGCTGCTGCCGCCGCCGCCGCCACCGCTGCGGAGCGAAAAAAGGAGGAGCGCCAGATGGGTCTTCCCTTGCTTTGCTTCGCCTGCCGCTGGATTCACACGAATATTATTTTTTAATTTTTTGATTGAAGGGTCTTGTTGGCTTTGCGCAAAAACACACCCTCCTCCAAGAAGGCGCCGTGCGAGGCTGCAAAACGATGCGGCCGGCTCTCAAGCAAGGATCCCGGTTGCTGTGCGGGATTTTTTTTTCCCCCTCGGTTATTATGGCACAGGGACCCTAGCTAGGGAAATCTGCTCGCGCACGCGGGAGCGTGCACACACAGCCCAGAGAGAGAGGGAGGGAGGATCGGAGAGGCGCCCTCGGGGTCGCAAAGCAACGGAGGAGGTGGAAGCGGACTGCGCTACCACAACAGCGGCAACAACAACAACACCCCCCCCCCGCAACACACACACACACCCGAGAGGAAAAAAGGAGAGGGAGGGGGAAGAGGCCCAAGCGGCGCGCGCGCGCAACAGCAATTTGCAGAAGCAACCAGCGCGTCCGCAAGGCCCGGGCAGGCGCGTGGTAAAAACAGGAGCCGCTCGAATCCAGGAACGGAGCCGCGTTTGGCGGCGCAGGGAGAAGGAGCGCGCGCCGGTGGTGGTCAAAAGCGGCGGCGGCGGCGGCGGCGGCGGCTGCAGCTCCTTCTTACAACAAGGCGAGGCGGGAGGAAGGCAAAAAGCGAGGAGAAGGGGGAAAGGGAGAGAAACGGATGGGGAGAAGCACGGTTAATAAGCCCGCCCAGGAGAAGCTGCGCGCAGGCGCTCCTAGCAGCAGTTGCATTGAAACGCGCTGACACGCTTCTCTCAAAAAGCGTGCCCGCTCCTCCTCTCGAGTCGGAAGTAAGCCTTTATAGATGCAACGCAAAAGGTTTGCAACAGAGCTGCTTTGACTGCGCAGGGGGCATGGTTGAGGTGGCAAGGCGCGCGTGGATGTGATCCTAAGCGTGGTCTTGCTCAGAAGTGAAGTGCCAACTGGGCTTCGGCGGGGCGTGCTTTCCAGTCATTTATAACCGCTTGGAATTTTTTCTTTTGCAACACAAGCGGTATATAAATTTTAGCGGGGTATGCGTGTGTGTGAAGGAAACTTGAAGGCAAGCAGGGAGGACCTGACTGCAAGAGCAGCGCTCCCCACTTGTGATTCTTTGCAATTGGTCTTCAGAGGCAGTCCTAAACTAGAAGGACCGATCCGCCGGTCTGTCTTAACATGAGAACATATGAGGAGCCCTGCTGGATCGGGCCAAGGGCCCATCTAGTCTAGCAACCTGTTCTCACATTGGCCAAGGACAAGCAGGACCCAAGAGCGACAGTGACCCCAGCAACTGGTATTCATGGCTCTGAATATCTATTATATAATATCTGCTGGATTTTTAGTTTGCTTTGCTTTGCTTAATTATTCCAGACCTCCCTGGGTGAACTGGATGTCCTTGATGTAGCCAAGGTTAGCTTGCCAGGAGGTCAATTAATTGGCATTGGCTATAGGCAGATATAGGATGCGGGTGGTGCTGTGGTCTAAACCACTGAGCCTAGGGCTTGCCTATCGGAAGGTCAGCAGTTTGAATCCCCTGTTGCTCAGTCCCAGCTCCTGCCAACCTAGCAGTTCGAAAGCTTGCCAAAAAGTGCAAGTAGATAAATAGGTACCACTCCCGCGGGAAGGTAAATGGCATTTCCGTGCACTGCTCTGGTTTCGCCAGAAGCGGCTTAGTCATGTTGGCCACATGACCTGGAAAAACTGCCTGCGGACAAACGCCAGCTCCCTCGGCCAGTAAAGCGAGATGAGCGCCGCATCCCCAGAGTCATTCGTGACTGGACTTAACTGACAGGGGTCCTTTAACTTTTTATGGGCAGATGTAAAGGGCCAGGAAGAGACAGCATGGGAGCCAAGAAAGAGACTGTTTCTCAAGTATTTATGTATTGCAAAAGTCTTAACTTTCTCTCCCTCTTCACACACTCCAAATGCTTCAAAACTGTCAACACAAAATGTTTGGCCTAACATGGATTTCAACAAAATGCCGTTTACGTAATATTGTTCTAATTTTGGGTTTGGAAGCATCACATCAGTAGCAAATGCAACCCAGTTTTATACCATATCAAAAGATGTAAACACTTGTACACCACTTAATAGGAGAGACCCCTTTTTCCCTCCCTTTCTTTCTTTCTTTCTTTTTTAACCTGTCAGTATCTCAGTAGCACAGGGCGACTGAAAAGCGTTAAGGGCAATCCTCATAGGTTTGCCAACTTTTTCTCTCTGTCCCTGTGCCTTTACTCTGTGCCTTTACTGACACAGAAATTTAGTGAGGGAAGCTTTCCAGACAGTTCTGTATCTGTCACTGGAAAGTGTCACCTCTTTGATTTAGGCATGCCAGATGTGTGTGTGTTTAAGGAAGAGCAGAGACAGTGAAAAAGTTGGCAACTCAACCAAATTTGTGCTGAACAATCTTGAGGCTGGAAAAGAACTGTGGCTCCACTGTAGAGCATCTGCATTGCATGAAGAAGATCCCAGGTTCAATCCCCATCATCTCCAGGTAGAGCTAGGAATGTTCCCATTCTGAAATCCTAGGGAGCCCCTTACAGTCACATACACTGTGTAGACAGTTCTGAGCCAGAAGTATTGGCAGCCTAAAAGCTAGCTTCCTATTTTTCTAACCCAACCTGTGTGGTCAGGAATGCATCTTGTTGTTTGTCCATGGGATCTAAAACAAATACAGTGGTGCCTCGCAAGACGAAATTAATCTGTTCCGCGAGTCTCTTCGTCTTGCGGTTTTTTCGTCTTGCGAAGCACGGCTATTTGCGGCTTAGCGGCTATTAGCGGCTTAGCGGCTTTAAGAAAAAGGAAACAAACTCGCAAGAACTCGCAAGACGTTTCGTCTTGCGAAGCAAGCCCATAGGGAAATTCGTCTTGCGGAACGACTCAAAAAACGGAAAACCCTTTCGTCTAGCGAGTTTTTCGTCTTGCGAGGCATTCGTCTTGCAGGGCACCACTGTAGAGCTTCTGTATATTAAAATCGGAGCTAGTCAGTTTTTATTTAGATCCTGCCTGTCATCCATTACCAGTTGCACTGGCTCCCAGTGGCGTATAGGGTCAGGTTCAAGGTGCTGGTTTTGACCTTTAAAGCCCTTTGTGGCTTAGGGCCCGCGTATTTAGGGGGCTGCCTCTCCTGGTATGCCCCGCAGAGGACCTTGAGGTCCATGAATAACCATAGTTTAGAGGACCTGGGCCCTAAAGAAGTCAGACTATCCTCCACCAGGGCCAGGGCCTTTTCAGTGATGGCTCCGATCTGGTGGAATGCTCTGTCCTAGGAGACTAGGGCACTTCAGGATTTAAACTCCTTCCATCGGGCCTGTAAGACAGGTATTCCGCCTGGCCTTTACATTGGTACCTCAGGTTAAGAATTTAATTCGTTCCAGAGGTCCGTTCTTAACCTGAAACTGTTCTTAACCTGAAGTACCACTTTAGCTAATGGAGCCTCCTGCTGCCGCCGCGCCGCCGGAGCACAATTTCTGTTCTCATCCTGAAGCAAAGTTCTTAACCCAAGGTACTATTTCTGGGTTAGCGGAGTACTAATAACAACAGCTTTTAATTTTATTGTTATTCATGTTTTTATACTGTATTTTATGCTGCTTCTAGGTTGTGTTACAATTAAGTGTTTTAAATTTGTTGTTAGCCGCCCTGAGCCCGGTTTTCTGAACCGGGAAGGGCGGGGTATAAATAAAAAAATAATATTTATTATCCAAAGATCTTAAGGTCACACACACACACTATTTTATCCTCACAACAGCCATGTGAGGGAGGCTAGGCAGAGAGAGAGAATGACTGGTCCAAGGTCACGAAACCATCTTCATGGTTTAGTGGGAATTTAATCTTGGGTTTCCCGACTCTTCCTCCAGCATTCTTGAGTTTGTCTAACCCTTTTTTGAAAGGTATTCAAAGTAGTGAGCCTTACCACATCTTGTGACATTGCTGCTAAGATGCTAGCCAGTACCACATGTGCCTGAATTCTGTGCATGCTGCTGCTATTCTTACTAGTAGTAGTAGTCGTCGTCTTTATATCCTATCTTTCTCCCAAGCTCGGATTCAAGGTGGCTTACAACATTCAATACGAAGTAATCAAAGCAAACTAGTTAAAAGCAATAATTAAAATGCATCAGAACACATTTGGAACCATTAACTTTGCTGTTAATCCTACTTCCCCTGTTGCTTCCACACACACCCCACCCTGTCACTAACATCCTGCTCACCTTCCAGGTGGAAAACATGACTCTTAAGAACAGTGTAAGAGCTGCAACGCCTGCCCTTCTGCACAGATACACTGCAAACCACTTGAGATTTTGATCAACCAGAAAGGTGTCCCAGATTAATAACAGCACAATCCTAACCATGTCTGCTCATAAGTATGTCCTATTGAATTTAATGGGACGTTAACATCTAGGTAAGTGGTTTTAGGATTATAGCCTAAGGATAGCGTCCCGTGCTAGTCCTACTTAGAGTAGATCTGCTGGAATTAGTAGCTACTGATTTCAGTGGCTCTAAGTTGAGTTCAGCCTAAAATCAGTGTATGTTTTTCAAATTTTTAAGAAGGAATACCTGTGAGATAGTGCCTTCTTCAGCAAAAAAATAAATAAATGCATGCACCATTTTGTTTCTGGAGAATTACTGCTTTTTTCATTAAAAAAATTAATTGATTCAGTATGCACAATCAGCTACAATTCATTTGATTAGTTAGCTACAATCAAGTGACAGCCCTAAAAAAAGGTGTTTCAACAATCGGAAGTTGCAATTGCACATTCAGAGCAAAGGGTTGTCTCCAGTTTTACTCAGAGTAGGCTCACTGAAATGAAGGGACCTAAGATAGCCAAGTCCATTAACTCCAATGGGTCTAAGTATGACTAACGTTGGGTATGACCCAAAGCTATCAAATGCAACACAGAAAACAGTTTGTACTTGCAATGTCCGTCTCACAACTATATGAAATGCAGCAAGCCTCCCTTAACGGGCTGAGCAATCTCAGTTATCGACTAGAAGGACAGAAGAGGGTTACCTGCAGAAGATGCATCATTTACTGAAAGTTTGGACTGAAAGCCCCCTTGATCTTTCTGTTGGGTCAGGAAGGTGGAATCTGCCACTGGGTTGTGGCGGTTTTCAGCAATGCATTTTAACCCTACCTAGAAAAATAGAAAATGCAACAAAAATATACATCCCAAGTTGCAAATCAGTTAATCATAACTTCATTTTGTATTAAGATTGGGGGTAGGGAATGTTCCATGGGAATTTTGCCTTAAGAACAGAACAGTTAGAGGGTCCTCCAGTTTCTCAAAACAGACCACATGATTGTTTTTATATTTAAAAAAAGACCAGTTATACCGTATAGTTTAAAATGCTGATTACCATAACCATCTTAGCTGATTTCCATTTGCTGTAGGGAACTAGGCAAATATTAGCATGTTGTGAAGAACAGCTTTTAAAAGCATTTCAGACTTGATAGTCATCAAGGTGACATCAGGTTTTCCCTGCATAGTCCTGCGTTCTGTGTGTTTTTCTACATTTTGTATGACTGCATCTTTGAGAAATGGATTACTCATATAGGTGCAACGCTAGCCAGATGGAATACTGGTCCCAATATGAGAGAGAAGGGAAGAAGGCTGGTCATTGTAAGGGGCTCGAGAACACCAAATTAAAACCAACCTGGACACGAAAGTGAGCAAAGTTCTGTGTGGATCTTGTTAAACCTCATAAAGCATTCATTTAGAGGGGAAAGTGCACTTAAAGTAATAACCCACAAAGTATTTATTCAAAAGGGAATTCCCTCCCTCCCATGTTCATGGTGAATGTACAACAGTGTTAAATCATGGTGGCCTCGTTAACAGATGAAATGATCATGGAAATCATAGAATCATAAGAGTTGGAAGGGACTACAAGGATCATCTATTTGATTGATTAATCATTTGCCTTTCAACCAATTAAGTGATTGGGTTTAATTATATTTTCTGGTGACCAAAGCCTAGCTTTTGGGGGAAAATGGAAGAAAATGTACAATTTCAAAAGTAAAAGAATGGAAATCCTTCTTTAGGATTATTCAAGTCCATTTGTTTCCGCAGATGTATAGTACTCCCAAGTATAACTTAACGTTGCATATCTCCCGTATATATATATATATATATATATATATATATATATATATATATATTTCTTCATTGTAAAAGACACCAGAACCTAAAAGAATCAACCAGAGCACTCTTTAATTGTGTTTTACAGGTATTTCTTAATTGACTTTATTGCATTTTATGTTGTAAGGCTACTTGACATATTTCTTAAAGTGTGGATCACAAATATTCATATAATAAATAAGTCAACCCCAGTAATTAGTGTGCTGTTGTTGTTTTACATTTAATACCCTGTCCTATAATCTAGAGACACCAACAGTGGCTCACAATAAGGATGAAAAACATAGTAAAAAAAAAATTATGCAGTCTTTCAGTTAAAAATAGCAGCTCTACATTATATGCAAGCAGACAGAATTTGTCAGTTCCTCAAGTGCAAAACTAAATAACTAGTTCAGAACATTTTCTGAACTCTTCCTATATACTTGTGAGGCTTAAGAAGTCTACTGTGTTTTCTATGGATCAATAGCAGAGGCAGCAAGTGTCAATTCCCTCAAAAGTTGATAGTTCAAATCTAGCTTTCATTCAGCATAACTATTATTTTTTGTTAAAAATAGTTAATATAAATAGATGTAAATAATCCCCCAAACATTCTAATTGGCAATTCCATAGGGAGCTCCCCAAATTAACACATCTACAACACAATCACGGATACGTATTATGAGATCACCCATCTTACATATCGGTAATTCCATGTTTGCTCTGTCCTCCAGAACAATTAACATCTGGTGGCTAGAATGACCTTCCATCACCCATGATATTTTGCAGGATCTTCTGCAGCAGACATCTCTGGGATAACAGTCAGTGGCTGAACACTTGCACCAAAACCACTGTATACACCCCAGATAACAATAAATGGCATAGAAAACTACACTTGGGGAATGGGTGAGTGCAGACCAGCCTTACCCAATCTGGTGTTCTCCAGTTGTTGGACTCCCAACTTCCATGAGCCCAAATCAACATGGGTAGGCAGTATTCACAGTAATCCAACAACATCTGAGGACTCAAAATTGAAGAACACTGTGATACACCCGCTAGCACGGTCTCCTATAATATCAGCCAGATCTTCAGGGGAAACTCAAAAGGAGAACAAGATGGAGATAGACTTGTCCTGTTATTTCCCACAGTATCTGGTAATCTGGTGACCATTTAGCTGCTGGGATAAGTTCAAGGTGCCGCGTGGAGGGGCGGGGAAGGGAAACACAGAGTACGCATGCGCATTCAACTGCATAACAACCTCCAAGTCACCCAGGACATCCCAGCTGCAGAGATGACAAGAGTCATTCCATTGTCTGGAGAGGTCACTTCCTGGCTCACATGGAGAAGCCGTTTTCAACAGAGCCCAATGATAACAGTACAATGGTACCTCAGGTTACATACACTTCAGGTTACATACGCTTCAGGTTACAGACTCCGCTAACTCAGAAATAGTACTTCGGGTTAAGAATTTTGCTTCAGGATGACAACAGAAATCGTGCTCCGGCGGTGCGGCGGCAGCGGGAGGCCCATTAGCTAAAGTGGTGCTTCGGGTTAAGAACAGTTTCAGGTTAAGAACGGACCTCCAGAACGAATTAAGTACTTAACCCGAGGTACCACTGTATTGATGCAGCACTGGGTGTTGAAAATTTGCGTCCATAACCATTTTGTGCCTGGGACAACCTCCACATGCTATGCCACTGGATGCTCAGAATCCCCTCAAAAACAACAGGGAAAACACCTACACACACCCCAAAAATAAAAAAGCAGGGCAAAAAAAAACCCTCCCAGCCCCAACACTTTGCTCTGTTGCCTTTCTAAGCTTAACACCATCACAATCTCCTACAGCAGAGTGTTCCACAGGAATCGTTATTCATCAATACTGACGGCTTGGGAAAGTTTGTACTGATGGCTAATAATATAGTAAGTTTTGAGAAGGTTAATTTAGTGACTCTTGAAAATTGTCGGCTTATCCAGATTCACTATATTTAGCTCTTTAACAAAAATGTTTCCCACACTAAACTGACTTTGTGGGGAAACCCAACTTTTAAAATTGGGCAAAAAGATGGTGATATAGAAAAATTGGGTGGATGTGGTACTTTGGATAGATTAAGATGAATTTTTAGCATACACCGTGTTACGAGATAAATACCAGTGGCAATACCTACAGCTTCAACATTTGTTAAAAACTTTGTTTGAACCAACAGCATTTTCAGCTACTGAGACAGCTGAGATACTAGAACTTGTCAAATCCTTCAAAACTAAAAAAAAACCCTGTGATTTTTTTTATAGATATTTATTATCACTTGATATGCAGATGTTAAGAAATGAATGGAACAAAGAATTTGAGGTTCCTATATTGCCTTGACAGTGGGAGAGTGTTTTAACTTCTATAACAAGGGTGCCGGTGAACCTTGAATTACAACTTACACAACAGAAAATTGTATTTATTGGACCCCACTACATTTGTATGGAAAAGGATTACAGTAAGAAAGCGTTTCACTGGAGATGTAGTAAGGATATTGTTTCTTTAAAACAAACGTTTTTTACAATGTTCTATACTTAGTATGTTTTGGAGAAAAATAATGGATTATATAAATATGACACTGGAAAAAGCTAAAATTTTCATAGGATAATATTCTTTTGAACTATATACCTAACTACACTAACTACATGGAATTTGACACCTGGTCAATGTAAATGGATACCAAAGCATGAATAAGTATAATGAAATGTGGAACGCATTTATAAAAAATAAACTAGGTTAAAAAATTTAATTGTTAATAATTGTTATAGTGATTTACTATTTTCTTTTCCTTTTTTCCTTATTTTTTCCTTATCTTTTTTCTTTTCAAAAATAGCACCTTTCAAGTAAAGAATGAATAAATAAATAATATAATATTATAATATAATAATACAATATAATATTAGACCACCAAGGAAGACCTTTTCATCCAAACATGCTTGGCTTCTTCTGTTGAAAATATACTTCACACTGTTCAGCCTCTTGATGAATTTTCATTGTAGTGTTTGAGTATAAATTAAAATTTTATTCTAATAAATAATGCTGGTGTTGTTGGGGTTTTTTTAAAAAAAAAAATACATCCCTCGCAATCCTCTCTGTTTGCAAAATGTTTCACTGTTTCTTTTTGAGGATAATTTGTGTCTTGTTTATCAGAATAGTTCAGGGGCAGAATCAGGCTGGAATGCAGGGGTTTTTTTTCCAGCAGGAACTCACTGCAACTCAGTTCCAGCAGCTCTCAAGCTGGGTGCCAATACCATTCTAAGAGAAAGAGGGTGGTGTTAGTGGTGAGTTACGGCACCTCTTTTTCTAGAATAATAATAATAATAATAATAATAATAATTTTTTATTTATACCCCGCCCTCCCCAGCCAAGGCCGGGCTCAGAGCGGCTTACAAGCAATAATAAAAACAAGAAGAATGATTACAACTTAAAAACAAAAATAAAATACAACATTAAAATAATGGAACATTAAAATAGCACTGCTGGAATGTGATGGGTTTTGAGTGGGATCCGGGCAGAGATAGGCAGCTCAGAGAAGGAGCCACGGGAACCTGGTGGATTCTAAATATCTGGTCAGAGGCCTCCCTTGTGACAGGTTGCCACTGGGAATAACACAGGTAAGGGGACTGGCACTGGTAGTCGCCTCCCCCCCCCCCCAGCGAATATGTTACTACTGGTTTCTCGGTTTCTCATTTCCCTTAAGTTCAGTTCAACACGTAGATTCTTTTTTGTTTTGTTTTGTTTCTTCTATTTTTTAAAGCCCTCATGAAAATTTGTTGGTGTTGTTTTAGTGTGCATTTCCCCCCCTAATAAACACATTTTTGCAATGTTTCCCAGTATACACATTTTCACTAGCAATTTCTGCTATTTTTATTTGTCCCATTTTAGTCTGCTATTATTATTACTTATTAGTCACATTCAAGTACCTTAAAGCAACTTACAAAGTAAAAAAATACCCTGGCCAATTGATTTACATACCACATTTCCCACAATTAAATCTGTGCTCAAAGTGGCTCACACAGAAATCCAAGTCTCAGTATAATAATAGAATAACTACATGCTTAAGACATATCTCTTTGTAACGTAACACTAAAAAAATAATAACAATTAACTGTTCATTTAACATATATAAACATTTAAGTAAGCATGCAGCTTACTAGCAGGTCAAGTCAAAGTATCCACAGCAAAGACATTAAAATCAGATAAAATAGAATGCATTTTTGAATGTTAGCTCCACTATTATATGCATTGTTATGAACACTTTTCCCTAACCAACATTTTCAATTAAGGAGAACTGTGTTGCAAAATTCAGAACAGTGTGAATTTTCAAGGATAGGTGTGTGTTTCAGTTTGCACATTGTTTTGGGAAGTGTGAATGGAGCAGTGTTGTGTGAAAATGCCAACAGGACCAAATTTCTGTCCTAACCCTATTCACATGGACCAAAAGTGGTTTAGTTATGCTGCCCACGTGACCCGGAAAGTTCTCTGTGGACAAACTCCGTCTCCCTCAGCCTGAAGCAAGATGAGCGCTGCACCTCAGTCAAGTTTGACTGGACTTAACCAGTGGGACGCAGGTGGCACTGTGGTCAAAATGACATAGCCTAGGGCTTGCCGATCAGAAGGTCAGCAGTTTGAATCCCTGCGACGGGGTGAGCTGCCATTGCTCAGTCCCTGTTCCTGCCAACCTAGCAGTTCAAAAGCACGTCAAAGTGCAAGCAGATAAATAGGTACCACTCTGGCGGGAAGGTAAATGGCATTTCTGTGAGCAGATTTGGTGTGCCAGAAGTGGCTTAGTCATGCTGGCCACATGACCCGGAAGCTGTATGCCAGCTCCCTCAGCCAGTAAAGCAATATGAGTGCCACAACACCAGAGTCCTCCACAACTGGACCTAATGGTCAGGGGTCCCTTTACCTTTTAGCCATCCAGGGATCCTTTACCTTTACCTCTCCTACTGCACACATTTTTATATGCAGTTCTGTCTAATGCACACAACACAATTTCCCCAAATGTAATGAATTTTTGTATGTTATTTTCACAAACATATGCATACTATACCACAGTATATTAATCTTTGTACACATTGCTCCATTGCAAAAGGTGGAGAAATGCAAAATATGAAAGATGTGGCTGCGTTTTCAGTTCACATATTGTTTAAGAAAATACAAAAATGTTACGTTCCCCTTTAGATGTGAGCTGGATTGAGCTTCTCCCCCATCCCTAGTTACAACACAAGCTGGTTGTGTTCATCCTTAAGGGAGTCTATTTTGCATTGTTGCAATCACGCTAGAGCTTTATTGTGTGCGTAGCAGGATTGCTCCTTGTAAAACATAATGCTCTCAAGAAGGCATAGTAAAATGGAGACTATCAGGATTTTAATGAGCAATATGCTTTTATGTGCTTACAAGCTTCTGGTGCTATATAACACCTGAGCCCCCAAAATACTAGAATAGCTGCTCCCAAATCACACTATTAATAGTGTATAATGAAAGTAGACTGTAGTGCTGAAGTGGCATAGATCTGGCCACTTGCTGCAAGTAAGGTGTGAGCCGAAAATATTTACCATTTTTTGCATTTGTATTCTCAAAAGTGTCTGGACTGACTTTGCCCTGCAAAGGAATGTTGGGTGCGTTCTAGATAGAGATCATAAAAATCTATCAATTTCAGGACCATTCAACACTTACTATTTTATGGTGTCATAGTTGCTGTTTGATCTGACATTTTTTGCAGTGAATCTGTAGCTGATTGTCTGAACCCTTTGGTCATATGTTGCTGTTATTAGAGAAGGAGTTTTCCTTTCCTTTCCACACTAATGGCGGGTTGTACCTGAATGAGAAAAGTTTCAGGGCTGTAGTCACACCCCATATGTACCCTAATGAGTCTCCAATAATAATGCCTAATATTCTGGAATGTTCTTGGGCCGAAGAAGAAGAAGAAGAAGAAGAAGAAGAAGAAGAAGAAGAAGAAGAAGAAGAAGAACAACAACAACAACAACAACAACAACAACAACAACAACAACAACAACAACAACCCACACATCTGGCTGGGTTGCCCCAGCCACTCTGGGCAGCTTCCAACACATATAAAAACATAGTAAAATGTCAAACATTAAAAACTTTCCGATACAGGGAAAAAGTTGTGTACTTCTTCATCTCCTGGACTAAGAGACTAGAAGAAATATGTGTCTGCCTGAGCTATGGCAAGCCTGGTTATTATTAAGAAATTTTGTATGCAGCTAAAGATTGCTTTCACGAGCAGTACTTTGAGTACCACGGTCCCCATCTGGCACATCTCTCCTCTGAACTGAGCTCGCAAACTGACAGCTCACAGGCCACAATCAGAGGAAGTGGTGCAAAGGAGATGGGTCTCAAGCCCCAAACACGAACTTCTTGCCCCTTCCACACAGAAACCAGGATGATGTTTGCAGACATGCCACAAAAATGGAAATATTGAGGATCCATTTGGGATATATCACGAAAGTCACGTTTTCTTTGGCAGTAGAAGGAAAAAGTTTCTTTGGTACAGCTGACCCATATATTTTTCAGGGGGTGATACATATACACAAAAACACGTAGCCCCCATGGGAACCACCCCCATGGGAACCATCTTAATTTCTGGGCCAAACAGGCTTGACTCCCCAAGCAAGGCAGAGAGCTTTTAAGCTCTGCACCTTTCTTACCAGGTTCTGGGAAGCTCTTGCAAGGGCTCTGGCCAGAAAACCTGATGCAGAAAGACCTCTGACCTCCCCACCTTGCGTGCATTTAAATTGTGTCATTTCAACCGGCCATAAATGCATGCAAGTTGCGAGTCGACTATACATCATTCTGAATAATGATGTACAGTCTAACTGAAAAATAATCGCTTCATGTGGCAACATGCCGAAAAATCTGGGGAAAAACTGGCAACTATACCACTATAAATGGCACGGAAATATTCCTGTTTGTAATTTTTGAAGTCTTACATTCAGTTTTTCACATTTCCACACTAGAGCACAATTCCTCCCCCCCCATGTCCTCATTAATATTCATCTGCATTTTAGTGTGAAGTCCTCTTGAAAGAAACATTTATTGTGCAACTTTGCCTAGTATACACATTTTTGTCAAGCAATTTCCCCATATAGGATGCAATTTGCTATGTTTCTTTCACCTATATATTCATTTCTATGCACGCTTCACCCTAATATATACATTCATTACTTGGCTGGAGAACTACATTTCAGAATTCTAGCAAATTTCAAATGGTGGCTGTGTTTCAGCTCATGTGTTTTTCCGAAAGCGCAGATTAGGTAAATTTACTTTTAAATGTGAACTGAATCAGCCCATTCTCAGTAGAGTCAGGTGGAGAAAGAATTCCTAGCATGGTTTCCTGGTCCAGTTCTGGGTTCTCACACTAGTGTTCATTGGGAGTTATAAGATGCTAATCACAAAAACTGTCCTTTCTTTTAAATAAATTTTATTTGCTTTTGTGACACAAACAAAACAACATATAACATCATAAACACATAAATAACAGAGTTAAGAGCATTGACTGAACCTCTGTTGTACTGCAATACATTTTTTTTACTTATGCCTGCAATTCTCCTTTTTCTTTTAATACGTGGGGAGCGGGGAGCAATTTAATCTGAAGCAATTTAATATTAAATGTATTTACAACTGATAATTTTGTATGTGCACTGTGTCCCTCCTCATCCATGCATGCAGTGGAATGAAATGTGAGTGGGATAGGCTGTTCCATTTCAGAATTTGGGGGTGCGGGAAAACAGTTTTTTATTTCTCCACCATATTAAAAATATATGTCTACAAATAGAAAGCTATCACAATGCAGGGAAGACTATGGTAACCTTTCCTCCTAATCTATCATTATTGCTACTACTACTATTATTATTATTATTATTATTATATTTATTATCATCATTATTTACTGGCAAAAAGTTTTTTCTACATGGGAGAAAATTAAAAAGAACATTCCCTACCTATAGAACGATGTGGTACAATTTAGGATTTCTACCACCTCCTTTTGCTGTATGTGCACATTGTAATTTGGAGGATTGCAAAATTGAGAGTGAATGGGCAGAATGCTTGATGCATGTTGGACATTTTGCTGATATGACTCTCCCTGAGCTCATTTTGTTTTTCCACCTGCAAATTTATGGAAAGGTTTCCTCCTAACCACCTGGCCTTGAGCATGCTTATCTGTAACTTCACCAGTGCTCACAGTTGTTGTTTTTTTCAAAATTATGTATTAACAAAAGCAACGTGAACAGATTCACCACCTTGATCAGGAAAGCCTTGTTTTGTTTGTTTCCAGAATTCCAATTTGCTAACAGGAGTTGGGTGATAACAAATGTCATTTGAAACCTGTATTAAATATAAGTAATAATTTTTAAAGCACAGGAAAAGGACTAGGTGCAGAGCTGAGAATCAGCTTTGTGAAAATGATAGGAAGCTACATAATTAAAGCAGTATGAGGATCCCACCCCAGCCACCCTCTCTCAGTTTTTTTCACACTCTACCACATCCTCTGTTGCAAACTCAATCATCACTGCATATATTTAAAACAAACAACCGAACATATTTTCAAGATCAAATTTCTGGACCCAAATAAGGCCAAATTCTTCAGTTGCCATTTTCCAACTTCTATTTTGGAAAAGCTGTTTCTAATCTAACACATTTGCATGCTTATAATCTGCACCAAACGGAATGATACACTCAGTTTCTCCTTTGATATGTAACTGTCTTTGGATAACTTTGGGAATAAAGCAATTTTAGTTAAATATTTATTTATTAATTAATTAATTCATTCATTCATTTAAAAACCAATTAAAGCAAGGACAGAAATGACTGAAGGGCAACAAATGGAAGAAGGGATGTTAAAAAAAGGAAGGAAAGAAGAAAGAAGGGAAGGAGAGAAAGGCAGAGAGGGAATGAGAACAAGAGCAGAAAAGAACTAAGCAGTGATTGACAACTTGTAATAGGAGGCTGGCAATTTTAAATTCAGAAATTAGGGTTGTTGTTCATCTAAACTCCGAAACCAAAGGTGGGAAACTCAGCCATGGAACCAAATGTATGCCTTGACATGTGGATTGCAAACTGCTTTCAGAAGAACTCTTATTGAAAAGCAGCATGCAGATTTATTAAATACAATAAATAATAAAATATAATCCTCTTATAGTAGAATCTTTATTTGTTTGTTTGTTTGTTTGTTTGTTGTGTTTGAGGGGCATTTTTATGCACCTTACCTTTCTCATTGGCGATTCTGTAGCTTTTCTATTCAAGAGCCACTCAGTTTCCTAAACACTTTGAAAGGCAGAGTAAGGCTAGAGGTCTATTTTGCCTTGCAAACCAACCCCCTCAGACAAGCTCTATGTGAAACTCGTGCCATCTTGCCAAGACTCCTGAGTATGTAAGCCACTTTGCACACCTTTTGGCTGAAGAATGGGGTACATGTATTCAAAATAAAGCATCCCCCCATTTTCCTTAAAAGCAAACCGAGCAACTTACCATAACTTGATTTAGAACAGGTCCTGCTAGCTAGGGATGATGGGAGCTGTAGTCCAGAAACAGCTGGACAGTCTAGGGTTGCCAAATTTCAAAAATTAAAAGCAAAAATGAGGCGTATGGCAGCCCTACTGGAGACCCAAGTTTGGGAAATCCTGATTTATAATTTTGTAGGCTTACCAGAAGCCTGGGGAAAAGTGCTTCAGTTGCTCATCCCTGATATAATAAAAGCCTTCTTGCTGGTGGACACAAAGAGGAGAAATGTATAGCCTCATCCTATGCACATTTACTTAGATGCAAGGCTCCACCTGCGCTACACATTTGAAGCAGTATCATGAGACTTTAAACAGTCATGGCTTCCCCCAAAGAATCCTGGGAACTGGATACGGAGAGTTGATAGGGCATCCTTCTTGCCCTCACAGAGCTACAGTTCCCACAGGGATTGCTTGTTAAACCACTCTGCAGATTGTACCCTTACCCAACTACATTTCCCACGATTCTCTGTGGCAAGCCATTACTGTTTAAAGAATGTACTGTTTAAAGTATGATACTACTTTAAACCTATAGTGTAGATGGGGCTTTAGTCCTAATGAGTTTCCTGGCACTTACTTCTGAGTGTGATTAAGACCACAGCCTTAGACAATATAGCTTCCAAAATAAATAAACTGAAATCAGAGGATAAACCTTTCTCTAGATCTTCTCACTTCCCCCTTCTAGTTAGAACTCTCTACAAAGTCAGGTCTTTTAAAAAATGCCAATTAATGCATTTTAACCAATTAAAAGATCACAGTGCCTCTATAAACAAATATGCATATGTCAGTGGAGGGATATTTAATGACTATTTTTCGCTACTGTTCACTCGCAAGGCAAATCATTTGGGGATTGAAGGATGTACACAAATTTGTTTAAAATGCTATCAGTAATTAGCATTTTTAATAGGGACAGCTGTGATTTTTCAATAAATACACTCTTTTAAATCTGTAATTAATGCAAGGATGCTACATGCAGATTTACCAAGCAATAAATTCCAGTACTAGTAACGGCATAATCAGTTTATATTTTAAAATAAATCAGAGGAATGTTTGTAGAAGTTACATAACTGGATCACATATACTGTAAATCACCTGGAATTATTCCTCCTTTGAATTCCTGTATCAGAACAAAAATACACACACACCCTAGAACTGGCTTCATCTATATTTACATAGCTGTTTAGATGCCAACATTCATTGTGTGTTCAGTCTCAGAAGATTACGTTTCTGTTTGGTGAGTCAACAACTCAGAATGGACTTGTTTGACCACATGCAGAGAACTACAGATACATGAATGAGAGACACATAAATAATTGCAGAAGGGATGGCAGTGCTTCCTTATTGAAAATGAAATAGCTGGGAGGGGGAATTTGGGTGGTGTTTTGCCTGTGCTCCCCAGAAAGAAATCTATAGTACTCAACAGCTTTACTAAAAATAAAAATTAAAAGTCTAAGGGGCTTTGCACCATAAAGCTATAACCCCAAACATATTTGCTAACAAATGAGCAAGGGGAACTTGCTTTCAAGGGGTGCACTTTTAATTTAATCTTCCATTCTAAACCTAAAATAAAATAATTCTACATTAATCTATATTAATTATTTGTATCTATATATCTGTTTTGTGTGTAAATTTGTGTATACACACACAGGTATATATAAAAATAAAACCAGTGGATGTTTCTCTCTCAGTAATACTTGCACTTGGGGAAAGAACCTAACTACTTTTGCTCTGAGCTTAAAGAATAATGCAAGACACCAGCAGCGCATTAATACCTTTGAAGAAGGTATGTTGCTACCTCTCCCAACCACCAGGGCACCTGTGCTTTTAACAGCTGCAGGATGGGTAGAGATGAAGCTCTTCCCACCTCTTGTCTTTTCAAGGTTGGGAAAAGCTGCAACTGCTGGACATCTGCCTGTCAGCCAGATGTTTAACAGGCACAAGAGCCCTGCCAGTAAGGAAAAGTTGGCAACCTTAGTTCCTGGAGGATTTGACCCACCGAAGTAAGTTCTGCTTCCATCCAGGTGTGCTTCTGGAATCAACACATCCCCCTCATATTGAACTCATTTTCCCTAGTGTGGGTTTTTAAAAAAGAAATAATGATGGTTGAAATGGCCGAATTCTCGTAGACGGGAGTATCCCCTTCCAAATACTTCCTGGCTGAGGCGCCAGACTGCCCCAATTACTTTAATTAATTGTACGACAACCGAACAAGAATCAGGGAGCCAGCCCTAACCCTCCCTTCTCTCAGACATCTGCTCTAATAATCACATGCACTCGGTTTCAAGGCACTTAAAAAGCCTTTGAGCGGTGGGGAGGGATCCTGATTCTGTCTGAGTGAAACTCCACTCCACTTTTTATAGCATCACATATTTTGTTCATGACATATGAGCTACCCTCTCTGCTCTGCAGAAAACCCGGGGCAGATTTCCCTTCCAGAATCTGGCTTTTGATTGAAAACCCCCATTCATCCAGAGTAAACACAGCTACACAAAAGCCTACAGGCAGCCTGAGCAAGGCTATAAATAGGCACTGTTTATTTTACATGGATTTCACTGGGCCGTGCCAGCGAGTCACGAAACAGATCACCCCCCCATGTGTGTGTGTGTGTGTATATAAATCTGTTTTGTTGCCCACAATCTAAATTAATGATAGTTAAATATACACGAGTCCATTTCTTTTGCTTTGATAAATATGCCTATTGACTGATAACGTCGCTGAGTTCAAAACTGAGGCAGCAGCCAAAGGCGTAATCCAACAGCAAACAATGCACATAAAAATGTTAATTTCATATAGAGCAACATGGAAGGGGAAAGACTGGGAAGGATTCTCGTTTAAATGTGGAAGATTTGTGTTTGCGCTAACATTTTGCAAAAACCACCATGAAATTTGAAATCACTTTACAGAATTTACGCACGCGCGCGCACACACACACACACACACACACACTTACACATTTCAGGTATACATTCTGGCGCCAAAATCCATCTTAACGCGATTTCCAGTAAAATACTGAGATGGATTTTCCAGTACTAAAACCCCCAGCTCTTGTCAATTAACTAAATGGATACAAATGTCACCTGTAACCTTTTAAGAACAATTTAATGGGCATTTAAAATTTGATCCATTTTTCTTTAAAGGAGGCAATGCTTAACCAACATTTTGCTATTACCCCCCCCCCAAAAAAAAACACCACTCTGTGTGTCTGTGCTTGTAAGTGTTGGGAAACAAACCAAGTTTTTGAACAAAATCTGGCGTCGAGGGGCAGAAAACATGGAGACAGTTGGGGTGGTGGGGATGTGAAAAGTGACTTTCGTATTACTCACCAGTTGTTTATATTAGTGTATTTTAAGTGTCTAAATGTGTCACGAGCCATGTGGCAACATCTCTCATCAGGAGAGGAAGAATGGGATGTGAATGCCAAGCTGAGTCTTTGGAAGGGGCCCAGAGTAATGGGAGGCTCTGATCTACATCAGGGTTCAGCAGACTTTTTCAGCAGGGGGCCGGTCCACTGTCCCTCAGACCTTGTGGGGGGCCGGACTATATTTTGAAAAAAACAACGAATGAATTCCTATGTCCCACAAATAACCCAGAGATACGTTTGAAATAAAAGAATACATTCTACTCATGTAAAAACACCAGGCAGGCCCCACAAATAACCCACAGATGCAATAAAAGGACACATTCTACTCATGTAAAAGCACACTAATTCCCAGACTTTCCGTGGGCTGGATTTAGAAGGTGACTGGGCCAAATCTGGCCCCCGGGCCTTAGTTTGCCTACCCATGATCTAGATGCTGAGGCCCTGCAGGTTGTCTGAGGAGAGGCTTTCCTTAGCATTATTGGATGTCCCAACTGCCCATGGAAAAGTCACCTGACTTGACTCCAGGACCACCTCCTGTCCCTGAAGCTGTTCCCCACTTCTAAGGAGGTGCCTGAGAATATATTCGCACCATACATTTAAAGTGCTACTTTAAACAGTCATGGCTTCTCTCTCAAAGAATTCCGGGAACTGTAGTTTGTTAATGGTGCGGAGAGTTGTTGGGAGGCCCCAATCCCCTCAGAGAGCTACTATTCCCCAGAGTTCCCTGCAATGAAGGATTGCAAACACTATAGTTGTATATCTGTACTACAAAGTTTTAGCAGTCCTGTTCCAGTGTAACAGTAATGATTTCCCCGCAAAAATCCTGGTTATCTATTTAGCGCCAGTGTGAGGAAACTGTGGTTCTCCAAATGTTGCTGGACTGCAACTCCCATCGTTCATAACCCATGCTTGTTTAGGTATGACAGACACTGAAGTCTTGCAAGATCTGGAAGGCCACAGGTTCTTCGCCACCAGTTTATAGATCCCTGTTGCCAGAACGACAATCCCAGTCTTCCTGCTCCCACTAAAGCAGGGTGGGAATTCAGCCCTAAACACACCTCACTGAACTCGATGAAGCTTACTTCTGAATAGACACACAGAGGACTGCAGACCCTCCAAATCCAGATTTATAGAAGCTGTCCCACTTTCTGATTTGATCCCAGAATGTCCTGCTTCATCCCAGAATGTCCTGCTTCTCCTTAGGAGTTACTAGAGAAATGTTGGAGCTTATAGAGTTATGCGAGCCCTGGGCCAAGGAGATAACTATGCAACCTTCAGAAGACATCTAAAGGCAGCCCTGCATAGGGAAGTTTTTTAAATGTTTAATGCTTTAAACATTTAAAACGGGTGGCGCTGTGGGTTAAACCACAGAGCCTAGGACTTGCTGATCAGAAGGTCGGCGGTTCGAATCCCCGCAACGGGGTGAGCTCCCGTTGCTCGGTCCCTGCTCCTGTCGACCTAGCAGTTCGAAAGCACATCAAAGTGCAAGTAGATAAATAGGTACCGCTCCAGCGGGAAGGTAAACAGCGTTTCCGTTTACGGGACGATATGAGATTGAGGGGGCAACTCCCATCTCTTGCGGGGGTGCAATTAGTGCCAGCACCGTCCGTTAAGAGTTTGGGTGTAATCTTCGATACCTCCCTCTCCATGGAGGCGCAGATTGCAGCTACAACAAAGGCGGCATTTTTTCATCTCCGCCAAGCTAAGCAGTTGGCTCCTTACCTCTCTCGCCCTGACCTAGCCACTGTGATCCACGCGACGGTCACCTCCAGACTGGATTATTGTAACTCGCTCTACGTGGGGCTGCCCTTGAGACTGACCCAGAAACTCCAGCGGGTGCAGAATGCCGCAGCGAGACTCCTTACGGGGTCTTCGCTGCGAGATCATATTCATCCGGTGCTATACCAGCTGCACTATACCAGCTGTACTATAGATTACAATTCCCATGCTGGCTGGGGCTGATGTCCAAAATACCTGGAGGGCATCAGGTTATTGAAGGCTATTCATTGGTGCAGATGTGGCCTTAAGTGCTGGTTTACAGAAACAGAGATTCTTGGGAAGTACATAATCCATTCCGATGTTGCCTTAAATTGGCAGGCCTTATTAGGATGCACTACTTTTTACAATGCACTATTTAAAGAGTCCCATCAATGTGAAAATACCACACACTGCAAAGACAACGTTCTGTCATTGTGTAGGGAAGAGTGTGTGGGAGTATCTTCCAAGCATAAGAGGAAGAATGGCAGCACAAAAGCCATAGTTACCACAGAACTGGCTGTCTAGATGGAAATTGTTTTAAAATTGTAAAATGAATGCAGTGGAACAGAGGCATCTGTTTGAGAGCCTATAATGGCTGGCCCAAGAAAATGCCAGGTCTCTGGACTTGACGCAAAGTTTCAGGGAGGGGTTATGGGAAACAAAATTCAGGGACACTTAAAAGCCCATCTCAAATGACAGGTGGGGTTTTTTCCTGTTTGTAAAATCATTTTCAGAAATACAAATAACAGGAACATCAGATTATAAAGCCCCTCTCTCTAAATTATTCTCCGGCTCAGATAAAAATCTGAGCTGCAGATGAATCCCCAGTTTTCCCCATTCCCCAGCAATTGCATTAGCCCATAGGAGAACTACTCCCATGATCAAGGCTTTTGTGTCCTGTGAGTTCCCTGGAAAGATGAGTTTATTGATAAGCCGCTCCAAGAACTGCAACTTTGTGAGGGGAATGGGGTCTTGTAACAACTCTCAGCAGTATTAACAAACTACGGTTCCTGGGATTCTTTAGGAAAAGCCACAAATGTTTAAAGTAGTTTCTGTGTTTGCAAGGCATGTTGCATAGATAGAGCTATGCATTGAACGAGATGATCCTTGTGGGGTCTGTTTCAACTTTACAATTTTATGATTCCATTATCATCTGCCAGTTTCTTTCTTAAGAATGGGGAATGACACGGACAGACAAAATCAAATGATCCCTGAAGTGTTGTGAGGGAGGATAATAGGGGAAGCAATGTCACTGTATAAAGCATGTATTTTAGATCAGTCTTCCACAACCTGGTGCCCTCCAGATGATTTACACTACAACTCCCGTCAACTCCAGTCAGGTGCTTTTGGGAGTTTTAATCCAAAATATCTGGAGGGCACTAGGTTGGGAAAAGCTGATCTGATATATACACAGTTTAACTCTGGAGTGCTTAGACAAATATATAGACTCTCCCACTTCAAAGACCCTCATTTGCTCGGTCCTTTTGCTTATTTCATCTAATCATTAATTAAGTCATTGATTAGATTTATAACCCGCCTTTCCCCTAAGAAGCTCAAGTTTCTGAGCAGAGTTCTCCTCCTCTCTGTTTTATCACCCATAACAACCCTGTGAAGTGGGTCAGGCTGAGAATGAGTGACTGGCCCAAGGGAGCTTCATGGCTGAGTTGGAGATTCAAACCTTTCTCCCCAAGGTCTTAGTCCAACACTCTAACCACTACATCACACTGTCTCTTATCTAACCAGAGTTGTTTCTTGGAACAAAGTAAAGCTATATCTCCCACAGCTTTTCTCCATAAACCTCCTATGAAGCCTGAGGCAGGGGGAAGAAATGTAGTTGCTTAAAGGGTCTTAAGATAATAAGAGCTTGCTGGATCAGGCCAATGGCCCATCTAGTCTAGCATCCTGTTCCCACAGTGGCCAACCAGAAGCCTGTGAGAAACCCACAAGCAGGACCCAAACACAAGAGAACACCATTCTCCTGAGATTTCCAACGACTGGTATTGTGGAGGCAGAGCATACCCATCATGGTCCATGAGTCTTGTTGTTGTTTAGTCGTGTCCGACTCTTCGTGACCCCATAGACCAGAGCACGCCAGGCACTCCTGTCTTCCACTGCCTCCCGCAGTTTGGTCAAACTCATGCTGGTAGCTTCGAGAACACTGTCCAACCATCTCGTCCTCTGTCGTCCCCTTCTCCTTGTGCCCTCAATCTTTCCCAACATCAGAGTCTTTTCTAGGGAGTCTTCTCTTCTCATGAGGTGGCCAAAGTATTGGAGCCTTTGCTTCTTCCAGTGAGCACTCAGGGCTGATTTCCTTAATAATGGATAGGTTTGATCTTCTTGCAGTCCATGGGACTCTCAAGAGTCTCCTCCAACACCATAATTCAAAAGCATCAATTCTTTGGCGATCAGCCTTCTTTATGGTCCAGCTCTCACTTCCATACATCACTACTGGGAAAACCATAGCTTTAACTATACGGACCTTTGTTGGCAAGGTGATGGCTCTGCTTTTTAAGATGCTGTCTAGGTTTGTCATTGCTTTTCTCCCAAGAAGCAGGCGTCTTTTAATTTCGTGACTGCTGTCACCATCTGCAGTGATCATGAGTCTTAAGGGGAGAAAATGCAAGCTGTGCCAAATTCAAGTTTCTTTAACCAGAAGACTTGTTCCACAGCACAGTTTTGAAAGGATGGGAAGCCATCTCCGCTACAGCTGGCCCTCTTCAACTCCATTATTAACTCCCTGGAGCTGTCTCCATCCAGGAGCTGGCCCTGAACACATGTACAACACAGTACACAAAGATGCTCAAAGCCTAATCCTTGTGTGAATGGGTTTCCTATGAGGTATCTGCGCAGTGGGTGGCCAGGCAGAGGCACAGTGACGCTGAGGGTGGCTGTTGAAGCGATGTGCCCAATAATCCACCATCGGCCTTCTCACAAACGGTGCTTAAGTGATCCAAAAAGGGGGCTTGGACATGGGCGTCCTCTGCAGAGCTCTGGCGAATGAAAAGGCCTTTTAATAATGCTCCAGTCAACTTCATTGTGGGTGCCGAAAAAGTATAATTGGAGCCTGCATTTATTGGTGGTTATGTCATGCACCATTCAGCTACAGGCCCACGAAGGGGGGATACAACGAGAGAGTTAAGGCTTCCCTCACCACTTGGAAGCCTGGAAAGAGACAATTAATGATCAAGGAACATCTCTGTTCGTGAATGGGGCCTTTACAGAAGAGATTTCAGGGCTGAGGGACCTTTTTCCAGCCAGAAACCTGTATTCCCATCTACGCAACCTACTGAGGGCCACATGCCAGTGGTGACCAGGGGCCAGAGGAAAAAGTGGGGGAAGAAGTGAATATAATTTTTACTTTTGTGCAGTAGGCTACTTTCAGACCCTCCAAGTGTCCCTATTTTCCAGGGAGAGCCCTGGATTTACAGAAGCCGTCCCGGTTTCTGATTGGATCCCGGAATGTCCCACTTTTCCCTAGGACGCCCCTATTTTTATCAAATAAATGTTGGAGGGTGTGGAGTTATGTGACCCCCCCAGCCAACTGAACACCATTTCCTTCTATTTTTCTTATGTAACAATTGCTATCCTGATACGTTTGTAATTTGGTGATAATATTGTGATGGTTTGACCCCTGCGCTCTGCAAGGATTTTCTTTCAAAACAACAACATGTCTATTCATTTTTCAAATATCAAACAATATGATATAACACAATAGAAAGGAAAAATAAAGGAGGGTGTTTCAATCAGTTCCAGTAAAATGATTACATAAGTCATATCTGCCTTTCAAATGTGTCCTGCCAAAGTTTTTCCATGGAAGTCCTATGGTCTATATCCATGTCCTTTTGTTGCTGAATAAATCATAAAACTTGACCAAACAGCATTAAATTGTTTCCATGCTTTGATTTTTCCCCCTATAAGCTCAAAGCTGATTGGTTAATTTGTCCATGAGTGCCAAGTCTCAAAACTGCTGATGCCAGATCACCATAAGGTCCAAAGTTCTCAGGAATCGAGCTCCAGTGAGTTTTGCTGAGGTCACTGAATATGTTACTAAGTCCTTGCAACCCAAATCTCAGTTGTCAGACTCAAAAACAGAGAGATGGGCAGTTTTTAGATGAGGTGGAATGACCTGGTTAGTTATTAATTATACCTCATGGAAAACAAGCAACCAGGGAGGTTCACAACATAAAATCACAATATAAAAAACCCAAAATACATAATAAATTCAGTAACAAAGACAACCCTATAATCCTCCCTTCCACAACACATTTTAAATGGGCTGCCTCGTGCTGATGGAACTTGTAGTCCAAAAAATTTGGAGTGCTCCAGGCAAAGGCTGCTTGAGAATCATGTGACCAGAAGGCCCTCAGCCCCAACTTCCATTCTACCCAGAGTCAGATATTAATCCACATAATCCAGATCACACTGTACATTATGACTAAATTAACACCAACCGCCTTAAGGACCGGAAGCTTATTTTTAAAAGTTTGGATTCTAAATAGTTTGCAGGATGGAACCACATTTCCCAAATATGGGAGCCATATTTGACCTCTGGCATGGACTGGAACAGGGACGCGGGTGGCGCTGTGGGTAAAACCTCAGCGCCTAGGTCTTGCCGATCGCATGGTCGGCGGTTCGAATCCCCGTGGCAGGGTGCGCTCCCATCGTTCGGTCCCAGCGCCTGCGAACCTAGCAGTTCGAAAGCACCCCCGGGTGCAAGTAGATAAATAGGGACCGCTTACCAGCAGGAAGGTAAACGGCGTTCCGTGTGCTGCGCTGGCTCGCCAGATGCAGCTTGTCACGCTGGCCACGTGACCTGGAAGTGTCTGCGGACAGCGCTGGCTCCCGGCCTATAGAGTGAGATGAGCGCACAACCCTAGAGTCTGGCAAGACTGGCCCGTACGGGCAGGGGTACCTTTACCTTTACCTTTATGGACTGGAACAGAAACACACACATTCACCAATGTGGCATTTTTTAAAAACAGAAATTACAGCTGTTGCTTTTGAATTCTGTTATGTACTAAGCTTGGATCCTAGATCAATAGGCAAATAGGATCCAAGAATGCAACAACTGATTGGCTGGCAGGAAAAGACCAATCAGGCTCCAGGAGGGAAGCAGAATCAGCCAATCAGACGGGACTCATTGTGTAAATAATGTATATAAAAGCCTGAGGTTTGGGGGGCAATTCAATCACTGTTTTACAAGCTGCAATAAAGAGCATGAAATGACTACAGGACTCCGAGTGTATTTCAAAGTCTGAGGAAGCTTTTGAAAACTCAGAACACAATGCATACATCTAAGTGTTTTTAAATTTATTTCAATGGCAGAGTTTTAAGCATGCACTAGAATCCTGTTGAGCTCATGAAATGTTTATCTTGGGCTGCATTGCTCTGTGAAATCTTAAGATGTTTCATGAATTTTAAGTCAATTACGGTATATGCGCTCTTCACAGGTCCCCTGTTCACACTGTCCTTAAGGATTCTGCTTGGCTGGAATGTGCCTTTGATCTGTGTTTCTGAGACTTACTTGCCTGAATGGAGGATTGGCGGGGAGTTAAGTGTGTGTAGAAACTAGCCTGTTGTGCAAAGGTGAATTGCATTCATTGCTCCACCCATTTTTTTGCCTCTGGCCCCGCCCATGACTAACATGTCACACCTGGAAAGTTGTGCCCCTGGGCCAAAAAAGAGATACCCCTTCCTTGAATTAGATAGTTTCATACCTTATTATTTCCACACCCCTTAATCCAACAGCATCCACACATGAGGGATGTTGGGATGGGAAGACTATGGAAATCTACATGTGAATTTCTGCAAGCAAATCTGCATTTTAAAATGCTGCTGTAGGTTCCCCTCACTCCCATTTTCCTTCGTTTGCTTATCTCTGCCATTGATGAGCTCGTTTGTTTGTTGCGGCATGGTGTTTACGATTAGATAACATATGCAAAGTCTTCCAGCTAACAGGAGTTATACTGTATTAATGCAATCATAGCATTTCTCTTTAGCAAAGCCTGTTACAACTGAAGGATGTGGAGCATTACTAGCCATGGTTGTATTTTGTGTGTGTGCATTCTTGTGGGTTTCAGTCTCTGTCAATAAATCAGGGAATCCTATCCTAAACCGAGATTAAACAGGAAAGGGCAACAGAGGCTTGGAGATAAGCCTTAACTCTGCAAGAAAGCTGTAGACTTACGGCATGCATCTTTGGTAGGCATATAGACAAGTGTGTATGCTGAGATCAAAAGCACTTCATGAGATCCATGTCTCAGACCTAATAGCCAAGCAATGAAGATGGACACATTGGAGAGGTGAAGCTAGAAAAATGGCTGACCAATGCACTGAGAAATGGCTGCAGAAACACTAAGCTCTGTCTCCAAACACCAGATTTCTGTATGATTGTGACCACCAGTCTGACCTGGGAAGGTAGAGAATGTGCACCTCTGCCGTGCAAGCTAGAGAGATCTTAAGGCATTTTTAAAGCATTTCGAAAGGACAGGAACTGGGGCTTGTAGCGACTCAGCCTGTATAATGGGATAGCTTCAGCAAGTGCTTTGGTTAGGTCCAGACCTCATTCTCCTCAGAGGGAATTAAAAGCAATTTAGCAGTCTTTGTTTTCTCCCAGGTTAGTCCACTTCTTTCTTTTGGAAGAAAGTACATTTAAGAGCAGGGGCCATCACTGGTCCCATTTCCAGCTCCCAAAACTCCAAGTTGTGAATTCCCCAACTGGAAGATTCATCCAGCTTGTGTTCTTGCATATTTTGTTCCTGAGATGAAACTACGAAACTAGGGTTGGTGAAGACATTCAGTTTGGTTGGCACTGAAAGGGAAACCTACCTAATTCACACTTTTTGAAACAATACATTAACCTAAACACAGCTCTCCTTTGAAATTTTCCAAATGCAGTTCTTCAAATAATAATAATAATAATAATAAATAATAATATTTTTTTATTTATACCCCACCCTTCCTGGTTCAGAAAACTGGGCTCAGGGCAGCTAACAACAAATTTAAAACACTTAATTGTAAAAGCAACGTAAAATACAGTATAAAAAACATGAATAATAATAAAAATCAAAAATCAAAAATCAATTTGGGGGAAATCCATCCAATAAGCATTAGATAGTCACCAGGGCTAGCTGGCTGAATTAGTCCTACTTGGGCCAGCAAGGAGGCCAGGGGAGAATTAGCTGTGGAGTCTCAGAGCGGGTAATCTTCATAAAAGGGGAGGGGAAGGGAAGAGAAGGGAAATAAAAGATCAGGCTGAATTCAAATTACAGTGGTACCTCGGGTTACAGACACTTCAGGTTACAGACTCTGCTAACCCAGAAATAGTACATCGGGTTAAGAACTTTGCTTCAGGATGAGAACAGAAATGGTGCGACGGCAGTGGGAGACCCCATTAGCTAAAGTGGTACTTCAGGTTAAGAACGGTTTCAGGTTAAGAACAGATCTCCAGAACGAATTAAGTTCTTAGCCTGAGGTACCACTGTAAAGGCCTGGTGGAATAACTCTGTCTTACAAGCCTGATGGAAGGAGGTTAAATCCTGAAGGGCCCTAGTCTCCTAGGACAGAGCATTCCACCAGGTCGGAGCCATCACTGAAAAGGCCGTGGCCCTGGTGGAAGACAGTCTGACTTCCTTAGGGCCCAGGACCTCTAAACTATGGTTATTCATGGACCTTAAGGTCCTCTGCGGGGCATACCAGGAGAGGCAGTCCCGTAAATACGCGGGCCCTAAGCCACAAAGGGCTTTAAAGGTCAAACCCAGCACCTTGAACCTGACCCTATACTCCACCGGGAGCCAGTGCAATATGCTTCCAGGGCAGGGACCCCATGAGGAGCCTCGCTGCATCATTCTGCACCCGCTGGAGTTTGTGGGACAGTTTCAAGGGCAGCCCTACATAGAGCAAATTATAGTAGTCAAGCCTGGAGGTGATCGTTGCATGGATCACTGGGGCCAGATCTGGGAAGGAAAGGTAAGGGACCAACTGCTTAATGTGGCAAAGATGGAAAAATGTTGCCTTAGCTGTTGCTGTAACCTGCGCCTCTATGGAAAGGGAGGCATCAAGGATTACACCCAAACTCTTAACGGAAGGCACTGGCACTAATTGGGCCCTTGCAAGAGAAGGGAGTTGGTCCCTCATCCCCATGCCATCCCGACCCAGCCAGAGGACCTCTGTCTTCGAAGGATTTAGTTTCAATCGGCTCCTACGAAACCATCCAGCCACAGCCTCCAAGGATCTGGTCAGTGTGTCCAGGGCCGAGTAGGTGCGGCCATCCATCAGCAAATAGAGCTGAGAGTCATCAGCATATTGGTGACAACCCAGCCCAAAGCTCCGGACAATCTGGGCAAGGGGGCGCATAAAGATGTTAAAAAGCATCGGGGAGAGGATTGCGCCCTGCAGCACTCCACACACCAAGGAATGGTGCAACGAAATCTCCCTCCCTAGCGCCACCCTCTGTCCCCGACCAGAGATAAAAGAGCACAGCCATACACAAGAAAGTAATGTGCAGAAAAATTAATCTGCTAGGGTAACGTGTACATGTAAAAATGGTTTCTTAGGTAAAAATGCATACAAAATGTGTACATTAGGAGAACTTTGCACTAAAATGATGAGTAATGTTTGCGATGATTTTTTTAAAATTGCAAACTGATGTGGAAATGTAGAGAATTGAACTTGAAATTGGAAAAAAGAGAAACGGGGGGGGGGGGGGATGAAATTGACATATTTACTCATCCCTACCCACCAAAGGTACTGTCCTACCCTATTCTATAAAATAAGGTGTGAACTGGTAACTAGTTAAAGAACAGGAAGCAAAAAGCAGGAATAAATGGACAGTTCTCCCAATGGAGAGAAATAGAAAGTGGATTTCTTCATGGACCAGTGTCACGACCTGTGCTTTTTAATAATTGTGGTTGTTCATAAATGATATATAGTTAGGGGTGAGCAGTGAGGTAGCCAAGTTTTCTGCTGATACCACAGCTGTAATTTAGCTTCCTTAAAAAAACAGAAACAGGGGGTGAGGAAGTCATGTGTCTTGATTATCAGTCTGAGAACTTCCTTTGTTCTCAAATAAACTCCGTGCTTACAAAATGTTCTCCCACTGTTTGCATTGAATTTCTGCCGTGTCTACAGATAAAAACGAGAGAAGCATCTTAGGTGCCAATCAGCCAAGCTAGGAACACAGGAAGCTTTATTATACTGAGTCGGACCCAGTTCTTCAAGGAAGTTGAAGCGAAAGGGGATTATGAGGAGCTCCAAAATTATCTGTCCAAGTTGGATGAATGGGAAGTAAAATGGCAAATGATGTGGTGTACTGTTGCTTTACAGAGAACTGTAGGCAACGCTTGCAAGCACAGGCAAAAGTATTTAATTAGCCAGGTTGCTTATGCTCTTGCATAAGCTCTTGGAGTGTACGTTCAGTTCTTGCTCTTTGAGTGTACGTTCAGTTCTTCTGGGTCTATTAAATGCTAATGCTAATGCTTACAGAAGATTTGGATGCCTTCAAGTCTGTTTAACTGCACGCCTAAGCAGCCAGTATTACAAATGTGATTCAATGTAAACAAGTGTAAAGCGATGCCTGTTGTGAATCCTAAATTCGCATATATGCTAATAGGGTCTGTACTGGGAGTAACTGACCAGGAATCATTGGGATCATAGCAGATAGCTTGATGAAGATGTCAACTCAGTGTGTGAGACAGCTGTGAGAAAGGTGAATTCCACGCTAGGGAGATTATTGGGAAAGGAATTGAAAACCAAACTGCTAGTATCAATAACTTCTAATCATGATGGCTGCATTCCTGCCTCCACTGTTGGACCAGTTGAACACCAGTTTGTACAATGATACACAACATGGAGAAAGTGGAGACAGAATTTTTTCTCTCCCTCTCTCATAACACTAGAACTTGTGGAAATGCATTAAAGCTGAATGTTGCGGGATTCGGGACAGATAAAATAACGTCCTTCTTTGCGCAGCACGTAGTTAAACTGTAGAACTTCCTCCCACAAGAGGCAGGGATGGCCACCAGCTTGGGTGGTTTTAAAAGAGAATTAGACAAATTCATGGAAGAGAAGGCAGTTAATGGCTACCAGCCACAATGGCTGTACTATGCCTCCACAGTTGGAAGCAACAATGCTTCTGAACACCAGTTGCTGGAAGCCACAGGAGGGGAGAGTTGCTCTTGTGCGCCATTCCTGCTTGAGGGTTTCCCACAGACATCTGGTTAGCCACTGCGATATTTGGATACTGGAGCCAATGTGCCATTGGCCTGATCCAGCTGACTCTCCTTATGTTCTTACGTTCTTTAGTTGTGGACTGGTGTGCAAAGAAACCCCAATCTCTATTATGCCCTGGCTTAATACAGTCAAATTTCTGAATGGACACCTGTTCAACCATCTCATGCCCCATGCATCTATGCTATTTGACCTTCCAAATCTGAGGTTTGCGGGATTGATCTAGTAGGTATCCCTTTGTTGTCCAAACACAGTCTTCTTTAATACTGAAGACTTCTTGACGCTAGGAAAAGTTCAAAGAGAAACTTTGTGGTGGGCATGTAATAGATGCCCTTTGCACTGGATTATACAATATAAACTGAATCTTTTGAGTGAAGGGAGGGGGCTCTTTTAATTGGCTCACATGACTTGACATACGACAGCCTACTAAGTTTACACCATTGACTTGGCAGCAAGGTCAGATGTTTTTAATCAGATTTGACTCTTAGTCACCTCCAAGTGACATCTGAGAGGCCCTAATACTTTGGAGCTAGTAATAACAACAAAGAAGACGGGTGCAGGATGGTGGGCATCTGAGGCCAGCCTTGCTTTCATTCGTTGCTGTGTAAGGAGAGTGAGAAGCGCCGGTCAAATGGTGTCACCTTGGGAGGAAAGCACTTCTCTTGCCAAGAGAGGTCCAAAGGGAGAGTCTTGTAAAGTTCTCATAGAAGACACGTCCTTTGGCTAACATCTCCAAGCACCCAGAAATCACTGTGCTTACAAAATGGTTCATGACTCCTTAACAGCCGGTGCATATTGACACTGACAGCTCCTCAACCCAAAAAACAAACTGGGTCACACTGAGAAGATAAATTCTCGTCCTCTGAATTGGTTTCACCTACATGGATTTTACAGCAGAGAGTTGATTTGCTTTACACATAAATCCAAATTCTGTATCAAGGTGATGCCAAGTACAGTGGTACCTTGGGTTACATACGCTTCAGGTTACATATGCTTCAGGTTACAGACTCTGCTAACCCAGAAATATTACCTCGGGTTAAGAACTTTGCTTCAGGATGAGAACAGAAATCGTGCTCCAGCGGCGCAGCAGGAGGAGGAGGCCCCATTAGCTAAAGTGGTGCTTCAGGTTAAGAACAGTTTCAGGTTAAGAACGGACCTCCGGAACAAATTAAGTACTTAACCTGAGGTACCACTGTGCCTTTATTGTTTTGCTGTTTTGTTTTACTTAGGTTCATGTTTTTATCTTGTATTTTACTCTGTGAACTGCCCTGAGATCTTATGATGAAGAAAGGTATATAAAGAAATTAAATACCGTAAATAAACAATTAAATAAATACTCTATCTTCCCTTAGTTTGCATTATTTGTTTCTGTTCTTGCTAATGAAAAGCAGGGTAAAAAAGCTATGTAGACCATCGGAATATCAGCCCCTGGGAATGCCTACCCAGCCTCATGCATCAAAATATTTCAGGCAGGCTCTGAGTGATTCCAAAAGCTGTGAGTTTGTGAATAGGGTTGATGTGGTCGTAGTTGCTTGAAGAAGGTTGCGGAGTCTCAGGCACGGAGTCTAAGTGTGGCTCTCTAGATTTCTCCATCAGGCTCCAGGCTATACCTGCTATCCAGCCACACACACTCTCTGGCCTTGCCAAAATGGAAATAAGATTCAACTGTCAGTCTGGCATATATTGAAGCAGCATCACATCAGGCCGCAAAATGTCTTGGGTCAGTCCAGCATCCTGTTACCCAGGTGTGGGGGACCTCTGGCCCTCCAAATGTTGCTGAACTACAACGCCCATAAGTCCCAGGCGCCATGGCCAATGGGCAGTGATGATGGGAATTGTAGTCCAGCAATAACCAGAGGAGGAAGGGTTCTCCCCAAAACTGCTATAAAACCCTCTGGAACTGGAGTTTGGTTCTTTTGCAGCCCTAAGCACAGAATGGTGCAGGAGACACCATAATTATCTCTTGCAAGTCACAGGACAACCTCCCCACTTCATACAAACACAGCTCTCCCCCCCCCCCCCATTGATGCTAAGTTGCCGGACCAGCTTGGCAGCTTCGGAAGATAATAAACAAGACTTCCAACAGCACTTTCCATCTCCAAGGCAATAAACAAAACTCCCCCCCCCCCTTCTGTAATGAATGCTTGCAACACCGCCCTGTGCTGCTATTATTATATCTGTGTCACCAAAGGGAAAAACGGTGTTCCAAAGTGAGGTGAGGAAACCTGCCCGAGGCCATAGGGGGTGGTGAAAACACCGTGGCAGAGGTGAGATGAGAACTCTGTCATTCTCTCACGCCTACCTTCAGCAGCCAGCCTCGTTCAAGAGCAGCTCCTTCATCTTTTGCCTACACTAGGAACATTAAGGATGGGTAGGGACGGATTTTCAGTTTTTTCAGCAGGGTCTTTCAAACCATACACAATTTTCCCTCTGGGGCAGAGGTGGGGAACCTCAGGCCTGAGGTCAAACATGGCTGTCCAGTCTTCTTTTTCTAGCTCCAGGACTCTCCTGGGGCAACACTTCCTTTCCTCAGACCATGCCCTCGCTTGCCTTGCTTCCCCGCTCCTTGAGTATTGTCAACAGGCCGGAACGTGTCATTGAACTCCCAGGATGCCTCTTGCCTGGTTGGAGTGTACAGCCTACTTTGTAAAAGCACAATTTACAACCTGACCACTTTTGCTTCCGGCCATGTCTGCCACTGGTGTGTGGCCCCTACAAAGTTGCCCACAAGGGAATGTGGCCCTGAGGTGGAAAAACCACACACACAATCACCATTCTAGAGCACCCAGATTCCTTCACCTAGCCACCCTGAGTGGCTATTTTACAGTGCAGATTCAGGGCTTCTTTGCCAGGAAGATTGCTGATGAACAGCTCCAGATTATCAGTTGACGGGAGCTCATGGCTGGGAAGCTCTCTGCGTTGATCACAGAAACATAGGAAGCGGTTAGCTTATCTAACCCAGTATTGCTCGCTCTGACTGGCAGCTACTCTTGGGGATCTCAGGTGAAGGTCTACTTTGTCACCTGCTTACTCAGACCCAAGAGCCACCTCTGACTCCCAAGTTACAACATGGGACCCACTTTCACATTTCCGCTTTTGATTTTTCCTTAATCGACGATAGGTTAAAAACCAGATGAAAAGATAAGTTTCCTAAAAAATGTTTTTAGCAGGTGCCAAAAAGAGTACAGTGAAGGCACGTGCCTAATGTCAATAGGCAGGGTGTTCCCAAGTGTGGGTGCTGCCACACTAAAAGACAGATTTCTTACCAATGTGGAACAAGTATTATGTAAAGGTGCCAGTTCTGCAGATCGAAGCTGCAAACAATGTGTGAAAACCTGTTTGAAATATTAAGCTCCCATCTGCAAACACCTGTAGTCCAGTACTGGTATTGAAAGTCAGGGTTTGCCTCCAAATATCCCCCACCCCTTCAAAACACTCATCGTGTGTTCAAGAAGATTAGACTTCCCCTGACAGTTTCTCCCTTTTAAAGAGTTTGGGTATGTTTTAGCTGCAGAAGAGACAATTAGGAGGTGAGAGGATAGATATATCCATATATCGAAAGACTGTCCTGTAAATGATAAAGAAGGCTGATCGCCGAAGAATTGATGCTTTTGAATTATGGTGCTGGAGGAGACTCTTGAGAGTCCCATGGACTGCAAGAAGATCAAACCTATCCATTCTTAAGGAAATCAGCCCTGAGTGCTCACTGGAAGGACAGATCCTGAAGCTTAGACTCCAATACTTTGGCCACCTCATGAGAAGAGAAGACTCCCTGGAAAAGACCCTGATGTTGGGAAAGATGAAGGGCCCAAGGAGAAGGGGACAACAGAGGACGAGATGGTTGGATAGTGTTCTCGAAGCTACCAGCATGAGTTTGACCAAACTGCGGAAGGCAGTGGAAGACAGGAGTTCTCTGGTCCATGGGGTCACGAAGAGTCGGACACGACTAAATGACTAAACAACAACAAAGTTGGTTTTCTGTTGCCCCATTGGACAAGATCCAAATTACAAGATGAAGGATTTAGACCAAACATTAGGAAATCAATAACATAATGTTGTTAACACAAATCTATGGCACGCCCATACTGTGTATGGTTCAGCGTCATAGTAGTTTTGGTCACCTGACTTCAAAAACGATATTGTAGGAAAAGGTTCAGAAATGGGCAACCAAAATTATCAAGGAGATGGAGCAACTCCCCGGTGAGGAAAGGTCGCAGCATTTGGGACTTTTTAATCTATGGAAAAAGTGAGCTATAGAAGGGGGATGTGACAGAAGTATATAAACTTAAGCATAGCACAGAGTAAGTGGCGTGGGAATGGTGTTTGTCCCTTTCTCATAAACTGGAGAAGATAGAGAAAACTTTTTCTCCACCTGTCATAGCACTAGAACTCATGGCCATCCCATGAGGCTGAATGGTGGAACATTCAGGACAGATAAAATAAAGTACTTGTTCATGCAGTGCATAGTTAAAACTGGGGAACTTGCTCCCACGAGAGGCATGATGGATAGCTTTAAAAAAGGGTTGGACAAATTCATGGATGAAAAGGCTACCAATAGCTACCAGCCATGATGGCTATGCTCTGGCTCCACAGTCAGAGGCAGAGATGCTTCTGAACACCAGTTGCTTGGAAGGTGGTGCATTCTTCTTCACCAGAAGTTTTTAAGCAGAGGTTGGATCAAGTATGCTGCAGCAGTGGATTTCATGCATTGACAGGGAGCTGAATTAGATAACCTGTTGAGATCATGTCCATGATTGTTCCATTACTTGGGATTGGTTACTGTCTTAGGTCCCCCAAGGTGAGCAGCTGGGATGTAAGAGTTAACGGCAAAAACAGTGGAAAGGGCAAAAGATACATATCATCCCATAAAAATGTGACCACCCATGGCTGCTAGTGTCCGAGTCCTTCCTTTTAACAAGCACACCCCGTACTTTCATTAACCCGGGGCCAGCTTGAATAGCAGACTGTCTCTCTGAGTTCAGAGGGATTTTGTAAAAGCCGTTTCTCAATGTGAAGAGAAGGGGGGGTGGGAACAACCCAAAATATATATTAAAAAAAAACCATCCAGGCCACCTACTAGGAGCTCCTCTTTCTCACTGGGACCTGTTTCTTTAGCAGAGCTCAAGCATAAATAAACTTGTTTACCACCATCCAAATGTTAATGATAATGAAGCCTTGTTTGTTTTGCCACAATGACAAGTAATTTGTGTGCTGTTGAACGAGAGGGAGGGAGAGAAAAAGAGAGAGAACGTATTTATGGTTTATAGTTTCCCATCAACGCCCTGAGCCAAGGCCCATGCTGTCACTGGACTCTTTTCCTTCTGGACGCCCTTTTGATGGCTTTCCAGGGAATAAATTCTGTAGCCTCGCTTGATCTGGTGCCTCAAGAAGAGCAGTTGGTTAGTAACATGCAGCTGATCTGCATGTGCGTCGCTTGATGGCTGCAACATCAAGGGATGACTTGCATGTGTGGATAAGCCAGGGCAGATTTAGCCCATACTGCCATTTTGCCTCGCACCACTTTTATTTGGGAGTTCTCCCGTTCAGCTGTTGCCACTCACAGCTTCAAAAGAGAGTTAGACAAATTCATGGAGGGAAGCTGGTAAAATGTGGGCCAGACCATGTTAACGTGAGGTGGATTTGTAGCTGGTTGGCCGGCTGAACCCAAACTATGCTCAACCAAATGGTTTCACATCATCCTGGAATAAATTAACAAGTGTGGCGCTGCAGGCTTCAGTCCTGGGCCTGGCATTGTTTGACATATTTGGATGAAGCGCAAATGTAAGGTTCTGCACTTAGGTAGAGATAAGCAGATGCACAAATATAGGATAGGGGAGACCTAGCTTGACAGCAGTACACATTAAAAGTAGGCCACAAATTTAACGTGAGTCAACAGTGTGAGGTGGCAGCAGCAAAAAAGAAAAAGCTAGTGCAATTCTAGGCCGCATCAAGAGAAGTATAGATTCCAGATCAAGGGAAGTAATTTATTTCCCCTTGGCTAGACCCCACCTGGAGTCCCATGGCCAGTTCTGGGCACCACAGTTTAAGAAGGAAATTGACAAGCTAGAATGTTAGCAGAGGAAGGCGGCCAATATGACCTTATGTGGAATGGTTGAGGGAGTTGGCTATGTTCGGCCTATAGAATAAAATATTGAGAGGTGATATGATAACCATCTTCAAATATCTGAAGGGGTTACATAGACGATGCAGCAAACTTGTTTTCTGTTGCTCTAGAGCAGTGATGGCCAAACTTGGCCCTCCAGCTGTTTCTGGACTACAGCACCCATCATCCCTAGCTAGCAGGACCAGTGGTCAGGGATGATGGGAACTGTAGTCCCAAAACAGCTGGAGGGCCAAGTTTGGCCATCACTGCTCTAGAGGATAGGACCTGAAGCAATAGATTCAAATTACAAGAAAGGAGATTCCGGCAAAACATTTGACAGAGGAACAGCCTATTTTGGAAGGTAGTGGACTTTCCTTCGTTGAAGGCTTTTAAACAGAGGTTGGATGGCCATCTGTCAGGGATTCTTCAACTGCGATTCCTCCATTGCAGAGGCTTGGACTAGAAGACCGATGTGGTCTCTTCCAACCCTACAATTCTAGGATGCTCATATTCTCCTGTTATTCCATCAGGGTTGTATGGAAACATCCATCCCCAGCGAGAACATCTTTTCCGACTAAAGTATCAACAAGTATACGTGGTCACAACATCTAGATTTGCTGTGATGTGGCCGATATGTATTTTGTAAACACTTCTCATTAATATATAAATAAACAGCCACCAAATAGCATGAAAGGCACCCAGCCTTCCCTTTCTGCATCACTACATTATGGGTTATTTCCTCAGCTATAGGCAATCTTCATACATTTTTATACCCTCTGTCTATTCCCAAACGCTGTTTGGGCAATGGATAGTCTTGCTGCAGCAAGCAGAAATATCAATCTCTTGTTTTAAGGAGTGCAGTTTTGAAAGATGTGTTTCAGTTCACATATTGTTGTGGGAAGTGCAAATTAGGTAATTTCACGCTATAATGTGAACTGAACCAAATTTCTCTCCCTTCCCTACCCTGGCGATATTCAGTGGGATATTGTTCCAGAACTCTGATGTTCCATTCTGATATAATTCCTAATACCTGTCCCCTTGTCTGGTTCACTTTTAAATATGTGTACACATTTAATGAGCCCTGGAATCATTCCCCCACCTGAGTGGCAATGCATCAGGTTGCTTGTTGTTGTTGTTGCTGCTGTTGGGCATTATTTATTGCATTTATATACCAACTTTTTGTCCAAGAAGCCCAAGGTGGTGTGCCTGATTCTCCCCCTCCTCATTTAATCCCCACAAAAAGCCCGTGAGGTAGGTTAGACTGGTGGCAATGACTGGCCCAAGATCACCCACTGAGCTTCATGGCTGAATGTAATTATGAACCTTGGTCTCCCATAATGAGAAATGGTGCTTAATGGCATTTTAATCTTTCTTTCTTTGTAGGCGTGATCGCAGAGTGGGGAGTGGGGTCCGGAGGGAGCACACTCCCCACCCACAGGCGGCCACAGTCTGCCTGCACGCGTGACCTTGAGGTGCGGGCACACACACCCCCAGACAAGCCACAGCTGTCTGAACATCGTTGCCTCTGTCTAACCCTTTGCAGTCTCAGTAGTCTGCGGTGTCCTGTCTGTAACCTTTGTCTCTGAGACCTTTTGTCTCCTTCGTCATAGACTGTGCAAGGGGAAAATAATGCGGTGGAAACAGGTGCCAAAATAACTTTGTACCACCCCACTATCTTGGGACCGGAAGATGTGTGAAGGTCACAGCCCAAAATGTATCTGCCTGGTTTGCATATTTGTGTCAATAAAAGGAGGCTCCACAGGGCTGGCCAGGAGCTCGCTTTCAGCTCACCGGTGCGCAGCTCACTTGCTTTATCAACTCCTCATGTCCATCACTTACTTTCTTTCTTTCTTTCTTTCTTTCTTTCTTTCTTTCTTTCTTTCTTTCTTTCTTAGAAAACTTGAGGAGTGGAGGTGATGGGTGGACAGTTGTATATTAATCTTGTGGTGATGGTGGGGAACTTATGGAAAATCATATTAAGTAGGGGGGGGAATAGCTGCATTCCAGATGCAAGACACAACACCCTCAAGTCTAAAGGGGTGGGAAGAGAAGATTCTGCAAATTTTTGTTTCGGTGAAGGAGGGGAGAACAGGAAAGCTGCATTAGCAAGGAAGGACGATGAAGGGAAGTGTTTGACACATGAGTATCTCTTGAGCCCTGTTGCCAGCTGGCTTCTGCGTTGTTTTGACTGGTTAGACCAAGTTGTTCCAGAAGTGTGCAAGAACATGGACCTTGTAATATTGCAGGAACTTCTCAGAATGTGGTGTATTTTCAGGAAAAGAACAAAGAAATATGGGCTTTAGATTGCTGTGGGCACATCAGGGGCTGTAATTTCCATGGAGTGCCTTGGATGAAAGTGAGCACTCTTCAGCAAAAAGCAACTGATAGCAATGGTCTTTCAGTAGAGACTTTAAAACAGGGTTAACTAAATGTTCACAAAGGAAGCGGTTTGTTGCATTAGCAAATATAAGGGTCGTCTTCACACAATACATTTGAAGCACTGTGATGCCACTTTAAACAGTCATGGCTTCCCCCAAAGAATTCTGGGAGTTCAGGGTGCTAAGAATAGTCAGGAGACTCCTACTCCAAGAAAGGCAATCAAATGAAAGTTTCTCTCCACAATGTTCTATGAGTCAATGGTGTCAATAAAAGGATACCATGTTGAATAGAATGTTTGAGTATTTCCGTCCCCTGACTGATATTCCTTTTGTGAAATGGGTAATTTGTCCAGAAGCACAAAGTCCCATACTTGCAAAATCTAGGCTTCAAAAAGATTTGCATTTAAAGTTTTCCATTTCCCCCCTCAGTCACTAATCTAGCTGTAGTTAATAAATGAAGGAGTTTTTAGTAGTTATGTAAATAACTTATTTAAGTTCTTTAGTAGTTATGTTAATCTGAGGAGTAAAATAAGATAGGCTAATTTTGGGTCTGGTTGTAGCAATTGTCCCATGATTTGATTAACTGTTTGGAAAACTTTTTCCTAAAAGGGAATGATTTTGGGGCACAATTTTCCAGGATAAGAGGACTGCAAATGGATTTTTTCCTGGAATCAAATAACATAGAAATGAGCATGAGACATGCACTAAATTCCATTTGTTTTTTTACGTCATGTGAAAGCGCAGATATAATGCAGGAATTAACAGTTAGGGAAACATCTGGGAAATGGAATAAACAGCTGTGTGGATGCTGCTCTGGTCCACACCCAAAACTCAAACCACTACACAACACCACATTGCTACTAGTGAAGCAACTGCTTCAGGAGAAGCAGGAAATCAGGCTAGCAGAAAAGAAAGTTCTAGTAGTTTGAAAGAGTGTCCCTTTCAGGAAAAGCTCAGAGCAGGCACCCAAGAATTCAGTCTCAGCCTCTTTGAACAGAGCATGCTCAACTCAACCAGAAGGATGGGGAGGGTGGAAGTCAAACTTCTAAATGATAAACACAGCCTTGCGTCATAATGAAGGCTTTCAATTTGGGAGCTGGAGCTAGATATTATGTGCACAAGTGAGGAAATAAACAGCGCAGATACATTATGAGCAATGAACATAAAAACCACATGTCATGGGCACCGATTGATATTGATAGCAGCGTAATGCAATTTAATTTGGGGGGGCATTATTATAGATTAAGTTATGGGAACTCTGGAGTCAACTGCAGTTAGGATAATGAAGATGAAAAGGTAAGAGCAGAAGGAAAGCCTGGATGCTGAATCAGGCCAAAGCCCCATCTAGTCCAACATCCTGTCTCCACAGTGGCCAACCGATGCCCCAGTGTAAGCAGAACCAGAGCACAACAGCACTTTCCCCTCCTGTGATTTCTGGCAACTGGTATTCAGAGGCACACGGCCTCTGAAAATGGAAGCAGAACATAGTCATCATGGCTAGTAGCCATCGATAGCTTTATCCTCCATGAATTTGTATAATCCTCTTTTAAAAGCATCCAACAATGACTATGTGGGAGACAACCTTGTTGTTGATGCTTCCCCACTTGATGCTCTAAGCTATCTCAGGGCAGGCTTTCCTCTAGCGGTTTTCTAACTTTTTAAGTCTCAGGGAACTCACTCCAACGCTGGCATTTTGTTAAGTACCACCCCTCTTCCCCGAGGATGCTAGAAGAATGATAGAAGAATGAATTCCTGTACAAAACATCCTCATCTACTCCCATCTCGGCTGTGGCTGATGTAGTCCAAAAGATCTGGAGGGTGCCAGATTGTGGAAGGCTGGTTTGAATGTTATCAAAATATGCCATTAAAATGCATATTATGCAAATTTGCTCTAATCTTTCGCTCTTGATTGGTAATGCATTTCTTCGTTCTTTCTCTCTCTCTCTTTGTTGATGTGTAAGTGGCCCTCCAAATAATTTTTGAGGATAATATAGTGAGATGTGGATCACTGGAAGCTGTTTTGCAGTGAGTCAGACCAGGATAGCTCAGTCAGTTGAACACAAGACTCTTAATTTCAGGGTCATGGGTTCGAGCCCTACATTCCTGCATTGAGGGGGTTGGACTAGATAACCCTTGTTGTCCCTTCCAGCTCTACAAAATCTATGATTCTATAATTCTTTGGTTCATCTAGCACAGTGCAATCTACACTGGCTGGCAGCAGCTCTCCAGAGTTTCAAGAAGTGAGACTCTCCCTGCCCTATCTTGTCCATCATCTCCCTCTTGAATTTCAGGAAATAGTGGGGAGATGGTGAAGAAGGAGGAGAACCATGCCAGGGGTCAGAGAGGTTGTATCCACAACCAGTTTTGGAGTTGGTTGTGTAAGCTAGACCTGCTGAAATCCCCTCTTCTGCACAACTACTAAAAGGCACAAGGTCTCTGTCCTCTCTTTTTAAACGTATTTATTTATTAGTGCATTGCCGCACACGCGCATGCGTGCGCGCACACACATGTTCCAAGGCGATGCACGAAATGCAATAAAAGCAGCTAAAAACATTGCTTTAAAAAACACAGAAAGTAACAGCACAAAAAAATTAAAATGATACCAAGTAGAGACCATGTCTTCAATTGTTTCTGGAAAGGACCTATATACCATCTCAACAAGAATGCTATTCCGAAGAAAGGGGCAGCCACCAAGTTATTGTGGAGTCAGCTTCTGACTTTGGAATTTGCAGGAGAGACTCTGCCACAGACTGCAGCCATCTACTAGGAGTATATGGGATAAGGTCGTGCCTCAAGTCCTGAACTTGTATAGGGTCTTATATGTTGGTACCAAAACCTTGAACTTGGCCAGGTAGCAGATTGGTAGCCAGTGCAAATCCTGCCAGCGAGGTGTCAGGTGCTAGTGGTAGCTTGCCCCCACAAGAAACTGTGTTCTGCAACAGCTGCAGTCATCAAACCAACCTTAAGGGTAGCCCCAAGTTGAGGGCATTGCAGCTATCCAACCATGAGGCTACCAACGCAGGGACAACTGCAGCCACGCTATCCCAATCCAAGGTAGCTGTCCAACCAGCCATGGCTGGTGAAAGACTATCCTAGGACACCTGTGCCTCTGGCGACAGAGCCGGCTCCAGGAGACCCCCTTCCTGCCTTTGCACACGTCTTGCCTCTGACTACCCTATGTCTCATCCATTTTGTATCCTGCATCGGCAACCTTCACACCAACTCCCGACGAGTGTCAGGGAGGCTGAAAGGTGCTCTTCAACGTTGTGCCTGAAGAACTTACTCATCGGTGTCAAGTGCGTGACTAGCAAGAATTCAGGTGTGTTTTCAAGCATTTAAAAATAATTCAGAGTCCTCCTTTACCCTTTTTTAATTGGGGACTTAGGAAAGGGGCTGTGTCAGCCAAGCAGTGCCATCTCTTGGTTAAAAGAGGAGTTGCTCGAGCATTATGGGGGTTGAGGAAACAGGATTCTGCTGGTTTAAACAATTAGCATTTCTGCTTGCTATTTTCTCCGGGGTTCAATCAGTTACTACAGAGAATGCTGCCAAGCTACACTTGCTGAAGTGCTCTCTTCTACTAAAGATGAAATATAACGCAGTCCTTTTTCTCAGCTGGCCACCCTAGTTAAGACCCAGGATGCATTCTGACTTTGGGAATACAGTCGTACCTTGGAAGCCGAACGGGATCCATTCCGGAAGTCTGTTTGACTTCCAAAACGTTCGGAAACCAAAGCATGGCTTCTGATTGGCTGCAGGAAGCTCCTGGAGCCAATTGGAAGCCACAGAGGCCCCGTCGGACATTCGGCTTCCAAAAATAGTTCACAAGCCGGTACAGTCACTTCCGGGTTTACGGCGTTTGGGAGCCAAAATGTTCAACTTTGAAAGGTGTTCGGGATCCAAGGTACGACTGTATTGCATTAAGTTTCCCGATTATAACACTAGCACTTCCATCCCATTTTTAAACATTCCTTTCACACTGCAGCACCTGCCATGTGGGGTTTTTCGACCGACAACTGGCATTCTGCACTCAATTTCATTCACGCTAGCAGGCATGGTGTGATATAGTGACATTATTGGACAACATCCCTACTCTGCCACCCTTTCCACATATGTGGGCTTCTGTCCCCTCTTAATTTCCCATGTAAACAGCTGGAAGGACCTGTATTGCTGACCCAAATTTAGTCACTTTACTCCTGCAATTATCCAGTTTAATGGGATTGCAGAAAGGTTTTTTGGTTTGTTTTAAATAGCACAGAAATGAGCCCTAAACATGCACTATATTCCATTAGTTTTCTGGAGGTGGCTCGGGCATCATGTAAAAGCTCAAACACAACATGGAAATTAACAGTTGTGTGAACGCAGCCCTAGTATGCAGTGACGTGTCTGCCTTTCACATGAAGGCTGGCAAAGCACTGTTGGGGGAGCAGTGTGCAAGCACTGGCAAAGCCCCAACCTGCTGCGTTGCTTGTATTGCATTTCCTGGTTCTGTTGCCAGGGTCTTAGCTACATTCATAAAGAAAAAGCGTTTTATATGCCTTATAACACTGTGACACCAGATGGCGCTGTGGAGTCCTGTCTTTCGCCAACGTGATTTCCCTTTATGAAGTTTACAACATGTTTCACTGAAAAGCTTTTTTGATGTGTCTATATCCAGCCCAGCACTGTACCAGTGACTGTAACATCAGCAGCTGCAAACTGTCGTGGGCAACAGACATATGCATATATACACACTGCAGCTGGAGAGCTAATGTGGTGTAGTTGTTCGGGTGTTGGACTATGACCTTGGGAGACCAGCGTTCAAGTCCCCACTTGACCACAAAGCTCATTGGGTGGCCTTGGGCCAGTCACTGCCTCTCAACCTAACCTACATCACAGGGTTGTTGTGAGGACAAAATGGGGAGGGGGAGAACCATGAAAGGTGGGATAGAATTGTAAAAATAAATAAACAACATTCGTAAATATGCCAACCTATGCCATTGGCATCTGGAGGTGTTTGAACTTGATCAAGGGCTGCCAAGCTTTTTCACTCTATACGTAGAGTTGCAAAATGAAGAAACTGTTGTGGGCAACACACACACACACACACACACACACACTGCAACCAAACACTTAGCACAAGCATGCACTGCTGCCTATTCAATTCTAAATATATTTCATGTTCAGAATGCAGATATCCCATTTAAATCCCTTATTGGTTACCTATTGTTAGAAACTAGACTTGCTATAACCCAGTTTTGGAAAGACTTGGTAGAGGCAACCTTCTTGAACTGGCTTGACAGAGTTTGGAAATCGGCCCTAACAGAGGAATCGACCAACAAAATGTGATTAGCTAAGGACTCATTTACCTTTGACTGGAACTGTTTTATTTATTACATTAATGAGAAAAACAATGCCTGAACTTTTGCAGGCATCCAGACTATTTTGGTTACTCAAGGTTAATTCATATTCTACATGTTATACTAATGACTGTGTATTCTTATGCTGTATTTTCACTGTATACCTTAAATCTTTCCTGCCACCGAAGGGGTGTGCGCTATTTTAAAAAATACATCAATAAAGTTATTGATGTATTTAAAAAACTCCAACCCCTTCAACTGGCTACAGTTGATGGGCGCCGTTGTGGACCAAAACATCTGGAGGGTACCAGGTTAATAAAGAATTCTGAAGCCTTTTAAATATGCCTTGATCTTTATGGTTCTCCCAGAATTCAGAATTGGGGAGCCATACACAAGCTTTTTGCAACACCCTGCGAAGCCCACATGAAAGGCTTAAGGGGCGGTGTAAGCCCTTCTGTCATGAACCTGGTAGAGGAATGTGAAATTTTACACACCGCAGCGAAACATTCCACATGGCACCTGCTAGGCTTTTTTGAAGCTGCCTTGTTCAAGCAAGCAATATATTTAAGTCTACGTAACAAGACTGCTGATAGCTGAAAGCGTTCTGTTCACCTGGGACCGCCATCTCTAAATCCAGCTTTGCAAGAGACTTTTAATGGAAAATGTCCTTGTTTTTTTGCAAAGGGCTCCTCAGCTGTTATCCCCTCATGTTGAAAGCAAATTCTAAGGCATATGTAGGGCTCCAGGAGACTTTACCACAACTGACTACTTTGTATGCTTTTAATTTTGTTTTAAATGCATTTGCTATTCCTGTGTTTTTAACTGCTTTTAAATATATTTACTATAAATTGCCTAGAGATGGTGGTTTAGAAGGTGATTAATAAATTAAGGATGATGAGAATAATACTTAAGTGTTAGATTAATTGGGGGGGGACTGCTTACGAACTTTGTTTGGGACAGGAAGAAACACAGGATTACACGGAACACTGTCAAACTGTCACTGTAAAAGATGGTGAGCAGCTTTTCCACATATAAAGAAATATTACGAAGCACTCGGTTTCACCCAGATATAGAGTTATTCGCGAAGCAACAAAATGTGTTGATGGAACATGAAGCTGTATTGCGGCACTGCAACAGGTTTGATACGGAAATATTCAAAGCAAACCTATGAACTAAAAATCGATGTCTGCAACAGGTAAAAATGAGATTTAAGTTCAGGGCTGTCTCTGATTATAGCTACTTGCTACAATCAGGAACTAAAAGAAAAAATGCCATTAGATGATCAACAGATTAGAAGGAATACTGAAATAAGACAAGTATTGAAAGGTATTTTAAAATCTTAGGAAGAAATAAGTCATAAAAAGGGGCAACAACACCCTACCAACGATGTTTCATTATTAGGCATTTCATTAACTGTGGAAATAAGATCCATTCAGAGATATAACAGAATTTGAAATCTTAATGTTTAAAGAAGAAGAAGCTTCTTAGTAAAATATATAGCTTTATCAGCCTGATATCTAGAATTGCTTCGGAACTCATTAAAAAAACCCCAGTGCTTTGACACCAGTATTTAAAATCAATGCAATTTTGAAAGATTCAGTCCCCCATCTTGCTTCAAAATGGCATCCAATTGTTTCCAAGCATAGATAAAAACCTGCTTCATGATTTCAGGAACCACCCCTCAAAACATGGTTGAAATATCCAAATGCATTGTGAACAAACAACTTTCCAAAATGCATAGTAGATAATTATGAGTAGGGGCTTACCTAATCTAATAATAATAATAATAATAATAATAATAATAATAATAATAATAATATATTTTAATACCACCCCATACCCTTAGATTTTAGGGTAGTTTACAACATAAAAAAATCATATCAATGTAAATGGGACAAAGAACTGAGAGAGAACATTCCAGAAGCCGGAGGGAAATGGAAACAGCAACATGTCCCACTGGAGACTTGGCTCACAAATTTAAAATAATTTCTTTTTATTTTTTAAAAAAACACAATTTAGTCATATGTCAGAATGGTAGAATTAACATGTGATGGAGCTGTAAAGCATCCAGTGCTTACACGCTTCAAAATTATTGATTATGTCTCAAAACAATTATATTTTGGAAAACTAAACATGAACTTAGAATCATAGAATCATAGAGTTGGAATAGACCACAAGGGCCATCGAGTCCAACCCCCTGTCAAGCAGGAAACACCATCAGAGCACTCCTGACATATGGTTGTCAAGCCTCTGCTTAAAGACCTCCAAAGAAGGAGACTCCACCACACTCCTTGGCAGCAAATTCCACTGTCGAACAGCTCTTACAACGGGCTACGAGTTCCTGGCACAACCACTTATAATTTTATCTGGATATGTTAAGGTTTAGTTTCACCAGCAGATATGGAATCGATAATACTCCCATTAAAAGCTGCTTGTGTAGCAATGAACTATATTTGGGGGGAAATGTTTATCCCTACCTTGGAAGACTGGATAATAAGAGTGTGGGAGCTGGCTCATATGGTAAAATGGATTAATGCTTTAAGATTAAGAGAAGGTAGATGACCTGATTGTTCATTGAAAACTATACTGGTGTAATAAGACACAAGAATATACCGGTGACCACATATACTGCTGGATACAATCTAAGGAAGTTTTAAAGATGTTTAAAGATGTTTTTGTTGTTCTATCACTTGTTTGCTGCTATAGCTTCCTTTGGGAGGAAGGGTGGGATATAGACAGACAGATATAATTTATCATACTTATTTTTTAAAATAAATATCTATTCAAAGAAGAAAGAAAATTCTAATTCATGTCCTAAACCTAAAAACCTCACTGCAAATATGAACCTTGAAGCTAACTGTTGTTCTTTCATTTGCACCAAGTTAACGTTATGCCTCTCTTTACTACAGACGAAATATGTTCAAAAGTCTGTTGTCCTTCTTCCTAAAAGTCCCCTCTCCAGACTACCTCTGGGTACTACTAAACCTTCCAGATGGTTATGTAATAAAAGCCCAGATCAAAAAAAAAAAATACAATGAATACAAAACACCATCTAGAGGTGGACAGAGAATTTGCAGGCAATTAAAAATAATAACCATAATGGGGGGGAACTGTGGCAGATACACACACCCCAAAGCAAGAACTGGAAGCTAGAGGGAAATCTTACACAGAAAGTAAGAACAAGTGTTTCTTGAAAGAGCAACCTATAAAGGAATACAGCTATTAACTGGATCTCTTTGCTCCTATTTTTCTGAGGTTGATGAATGGTGCACCCACAAAGGGGATAAGATTCCCAATATTGCTTTAGCCAAAGCTATATCTAGGTTTGACAGTCAATCAGCACCTCAGGGGCTCAGTCCTATGCCATTCTGCATTTCTGGTAAGCATTTCTGGTCTGATGTCCTCTTATTACACATCTCAGGTGCTTTCTCCTGCAGAGGTCAAGGCTCTTTCATCTCACCCCTCACTCAGTTTCAGCAGAGACACAGACCACTGGGAAGTCCTTAGCTGCACAAGTTTTCCATGCACAGCTGGTCATGTTTAAAGCCACTTCCTGTGTATAATACCAGGTAATAATACCAGGTATGGGGAACCAATGGCCCTCCAGATGTTGCTGAAATACAACTATCGGCCCCAGCCAGCATGGCCAGGGTTGATGGAAGCCGTGGTCCAATGATATCTGACATCTAGAGGACCAAGGCTCCCCCACACCAGGTGTACAGCCTTTCACATAAAACATGTGCCACAGCCGCTCATGAAGCAAAGAGCCATAAGCCATGCTGGTTGCACTGTAAGTAGTATAACCAGCTTTAGACATGCTTCCACGCATGTGGGAGCCTGGAGGGAGAAACTGCAGTTCATATATCCTCTCCTAACTATTAAAACCCAAGGGGACACAGGTGGCACTGTGGGTTAAACCACAGAGCCTAAGACAAGGTCGGCGGTTCGAATCCCCGCGACGGGGTGAGCTCCCGTTGCTCGGTCCCAGCTCCTGCCAACCTAGCAGTTCGAAAGCACATCAAAGTGCAAGTAGATAAATAGGTATACCGCTCCGGTGGGAAGGTAAACGGCGTTTCCGTGTGCTGCTCTGGTTCGCCAGAAGCAGCTTAGTCATGCTGGCCACATGACCCGGAAGCTGTACGCTGGCTCCCTCGGCTAATAAAGCGAGATGAGCGCCGCAACCCCAGAGTCGGCCATACTAATGGTCAGGGATCCCTTTACCTTTAACTATTAAAACCCACCCAACACCTTCATTAAGCAACTTTTGGTGAATGGGGGGGGGGGCATCCTATTCCTGTGAATGGAACCTGCAGGGGGTATAGGGTGGGTAACAATTTTAACGATAACGAATAACAATAACCCAAACACTGGTCCAGGACCTGCATGATCACCCCCAATTCAGATGTTACAGAGGAACTGTTGGGCATCTGTTCCGCAGGTGGTTTTAACAAGGGCACATATTTTTACAGGTCCGAAGGCAATAAGCACATTTATGGGTGAGGATTACCAATTTATTAATGCACAGCAACCGTAAACATAACAAGGCACATATACGTCTAATCGAACAGACACATAAAGCTTATTACGACATAGCTAAGGAAATATAAAAAAATCCAACTAGCAAAGCTAACACCCCTTCTGTTCTTGCCAGGGAAACCTAAATGAATGGCGGTGGGTGGATCCTGGGGCTGGATGAGGGGCAGCACCATTCCAGGTTGGTCTCATGCTGGGTTCCCAACAGTGGTGCCTTCAGATATATCCTGTTGCCTTATACTGGGGGGGGGGGGGCTGGCCAGGGGAATACTCATCCCCTCCCCTGGGTTGGCCCTATGTCAGGCATAGCCAAACTCCGGCCCTCCAGATGTTTAGGACTACAATTCCCATCATCCCTGACCACTGGTCCTGTTAGCTAGGGATGATGGGAACTGTAGTCCCAAACATCTGGAGGGCCAGAGTTTGCCTATGCATGCCCTATTGTCATGGACTGGCTGGATGCAGAGGAATGGTAGGAGGAACCAGCTTGGGGACCATCAAGGGAGGAAGACTCAGAGCCCGGGGAGTGGTGGTGGGATGAAGACGAGTGGTCAGAAGGAGAAGACCAGGAAGAGGTGGTATCAGAAGATGTAGAGGTAACAAGGCTTTGTGAGCTGGGAGAATCTGTGGCAGAGAGAAGTCAAGAATCAGAAGCTGAAACTGGCGAGTGGGAGGTCAAGAGGCAGAGACGAGTCAGGCTAGTGAAGAGGCACAGGTGCCCCCCCTCCTGCTGCAACAAGCTCCCCTCGTCTCCCAGAACCAGGAGTGGCATGAAAAGGGCAGAGCAGAGCTTGGCTGAACACAGGTGCAGTCTCTGATTGCTTGGGGGAAAGCCCTGGAGAGGAGCAGATATAGGCAGTTGTGGGGAGCGAGGACCTTTAGTCACTGCAACTGATCTCCTGGAGAAAGACTCACAGGGTGTGCTCATTAGGCCTGGTGTGCTCATGAAATCATAGAACTGTAGGGCTGAAAGGGATTCTAAGGGCTATCCAGTCCAACTCTCTGCAACGCAGGAATCCTATCTAAATTTGACACGATAGTATTATCATGGCATCTAGCTTGAGGATACCTTGCTCCAAATCTCCAGAGACAAAAAATAGGTGGGGCCAGAGATGAAAGTGGGCAAAGCAACCAATGTGATTCTTGCCTTTATACCACACGTGGGGAACTTCAGGCCCACAGGCCTAATCAGGCCGGACATGGGTTCCAATTTGGCCTGCAAAGCGATTACCCCAAAACCACAACCACATCATGTGTGCCATCAGGCAATGGGCAAGCAGAGACACAAAAGAGGTTTGTTGCCTGTCCTGATCAACTAACTGGGGTAAAAGCAGGCCAGGTGAAGTCTCGTTTGGCACTAAAAGCAGGTCATAACTCTTCAGGAAGGAGGGCTGATAGTGGTAAATCCATTTTAATTTCCTAGAAAGGAAATGCTCAGGTGAGGATTGGTGAGATATCCAGCTCCCTGTGACTTTCCCTGTGCAAATGATCCCAAGCACTTGAAATTAGTATCTATCAGCTTCAGGCTTTGTTTTCTGTGGCTAGTTAAGGCATTTCCCATGGGAGCTCACAGCAGAAAGTGGAGCTTGAAGCCAACGGCCTGTCAGTAGACTATCAGTGTGCCTATCATCTTCCATCCCAGAAAACAAAAGACAACATCCCAGTTTGAAGGACACACTTCAGTATGGTTGCCACCATTGTTCTGGCAAAATACAGGACATGCCATTGGCAGCCTTTTTTCCCCATCTGGTGCTGAAGTGACTTCAAGGCCCTTCCATTACAATCTATTGTAGCCTAACAGGATGGCCTCTCTGGAATTTGTCACACGCACACACATACACATGAATCTGTAAATCTGTCTGTGTTTGGCTACCCAGAACTTAAAATACATGACATTTCATACACCCTGTCAAACACATGCATGTGGAGAGGTTCCCTAACTTGGCAAACACACACACACACACACAAACACACACACACCTGAAATACAAGACAAAACTGTATCAATACAAAATGTAGAATTCTACATTGAAATATGGGGAAATCCTGTATTATACAGGGCAGATGGCAACCCTACTTCACATATCCTCCAACATTTCTCTCATGAAAGTCATTTAAAAAGAATTTATACCCTGCCCACCTGACTGGGTTGCCCCAGTCGCTCTGGGTGGCTCTCAGCATATATATAAAAACATAATTAAACATTTTAAAAAACTTCCCAATACAGGGCTGCCTTCAGATGTCTTCTAAAGTTTGTATAGTTATTTATTTCCTTGGCTCAGGGCTCCCAAAAATCCATACCCTCCAACATTTCTCTGATGAAAATTGTTGTTGTTGTTTAGTCGTTTAGTCGTGTCCGACTCTTCGTGACCCTATGGACCAGAGCACGCCATGAAAATAAGGACGTCCAATGGAAAAACAGGACATTCTGGGATCAAATCAGAAACCAGGGCGGCTTCTGTAAATCCAGGACTGTACCTGGAAAATAGGGACACTTGGGAGGATCTGACTTCAGCCAGGCGAAAACTGGTTGGTATTTGGGGCCTAAGTCATTTAGGCCTAAGTTTAAGCGCTCATGTGAGCACCTCAAAATGGCCTCCCCAACCAAAAGGCTGTTCCAGAACACAAATGTTTTCTAAAGCCTACTCCAGCCAGTCTACCTTGTCGCTGCGTTTTAGACAATCTGAAGTTTCCACGAGCTTCTAGGGAGCACAAAGCAGAGTGAGGTTGTCTGCTCTACTCCGGATGAAGCAGGACTGGAAGGGAATGCGACCAGCAGGCGCCGCTCTTCGGCCACCTCCGGCTGCCGGCTCTCCCCACCCTCCTGCCCAGCCTGCCTTCCCTGTCCCGGGCCAAAACCGCAAAGCAGCTGTCGGCGCGCAAAGAGCCAGCGCGCCTTGGAGAGGAGCAGGAGCGCGCCGGAGCAAGGCGGGAGCCGTCCGTGGACCCGAGGCTGATTTGCAAGAGGTGGCGACCATGCAGCGGGCGGACTGGGACGAGCAGAGCGAGCTGCGGGAGCTCAACTCCCGCCTGTGGCTCTACGTGTCGCGGGTGCGGGAGCTGGAGGAAGAGAACCGGCGCCTGGCGCAGGAGCTGGGCGCGCTCCGCGGGCGGGAGAGGCAGGTTTGCCGCCTGCAGGAGCACGAGGAAGAGGTGGCCGAGCTGCGCCTGCTGGTGAGCGAGCTGAGCCGGGCCAAAGGAGAAGCCGAGCTGGATCGCGACGCCCTGCGCCAAGAGTTGGCCAGCTTGGAGAGGTTGGGCGCGCAGTCGGTGGAGCTGCGACGGCGCCGCTTGGAGCCCGAGCTGGCCGAGCTGCGGCAGCAACTGGAGCTCTTGCGGGCCGACTGCGCCGCCCTGGAGGCGCTGCTGGAGCGCCTGCGGGCCGAGCACCGGAGCCTGCAGGAGGAGCGGCGGCGGCGTCCCCAGCGCCTGCCGGCCCTGCTGCCTCCGCCGCCGGCCAGGACTTCGACGCGCGCCGTCAGCCGACGGGAGCTGGAGGACAGTTACGCGCTGGTGCTTAGCTGGAGCTGCGAGCAGAGCCTGGAGCGCTACGAGGCCGAGCTGCAGGCGCTGCAGGAGCTGGAAGGGCGCCTTGGCAGGGAGAACCTGCAGAAGCTGCGAGCCCACAACGAGCAGAGCCGACGGCAGCTCGACGAGCTTCATCGCCGCTGCCAGGAGTTGGGCGCGCTGGCGGAGCGCTTGGAACAGGAGCGGCTGGCGCAGCAAGAGCGCCAGGGCGCCGAGCTGGCCGAGTATCAGGTAGGGGAGCGGGAGCTGGACGGTGAGCGGGAGGGCAGAGGCGCCGCAGAACCTCCATGGACCATGGCAGTCTACCTCTGAGTGCCAAACTGCTGGGCACTAAAACCTAGAAGCATCACTTTAAGGCACAGTATGCCTTATGTCAACCGCTTACTCTGTTCTTGTCAGTTAAGTGGTAAATAATTTTTCTTAAATACATAAAATGAAAAGAAATGCTGGCTGAGTAGCCCCTTGGCTTGATACAGCAGGGTTCTGCTTGCATTAAGGGCTGACTATTTACTGCTTTCAATCTGCCCTGGTTAGGTTGCCAACTCACCACCCCCTGGCAGAGCTCCTGCACCTTTATTTGACGAGAGGCATTTATGCTGCGAGTTCAGCTTTCATCTAGTGCATGGGATGGTTGGAAGCATTTCACATACTTTATTGCTCTAGTCGAAAGAGAGCGAGAGCGAGCGCCCATCGTTTTCTAAAGACTTCTAGTGAGTTAATGGGAAAGGCTGTCTTAGGTCATAGGTGGGCAGCTTGCAGCCCCCAGCCTCAGGAGACCCCCCCTCATGCCTCCTCAACCTGCTCCTTTCTTTTATCCCTTTTTCCTGTTTGTTTTCTCTGCTTTTATATATAAAAAGTTATTTTTCCTTTATGTAGTGTCTGGGGGAAAATTAATTGATTTTTATTTATTTTACTTTATCCGGGTTCGTGACTTGCCTTCCAGCTGTTGGTGAACAAATTATGCCATGTTTGTATAGCACACTTGAATGAGAAAATGAAGTACTAGCACTTACTTTCCGGAACAGTTGCTGTGATTCAACAGTAGCTGTGTTGTACTAAAAAAAAAGCAAAAAACTAAGCAAAAAAAAATCTGTATAATTTTTTGAGAATAGCTTCATCAAAACCAGTGGGGTAAACCAGCATAGGATTAGGAATTATATTCTTGAGACAGATATGGTAAAAACTGAGTCAGGGTGGTCTTTATTCCTGTCTAGTTAATCCAGAACGATTCTCTAATTTCCACCCCCCCTCATTTTTTGATTCCACTAACCACTGGCATGTGCCCCTCGCCCCAAGCGAATTACTCCCCAAGGAGTGTGGCCACCGATGGAAACCTCAACTAAAACCTGTCAGGGTCTTATCTTTTGTCCCCCTAACTAGCGCTGATGTGTGTGGCTCTCCCCGCCTTCCCCCCGGCACAAGAGTGCTGTGATGGGAGCAAACCGCACCAGCTGCATCTCCTGCTTCTCACACAGCTGTTGCCGAGGGGCAAAAGAAATGCTCTTGCCAAGCTCAGAGACATGCTCTTCTGTATTCATCAAGGATAAAACCCATTTGGCTTATTGTTTGTGCAGGAGCTGCAGTCTCCAAACTTGACAGTAGCTCATCCATCAATAGTCTGTAAAGGCTGGACCCGTAGGCAGGCTTGCGTAGGAGTAAGCCCCGCCGAACACCCTGGGACGTAACTAGGAGTAAATATGCAAAGGGATGCACTTCAAATCTCCCTGGGCAACTGTTTTATTAAATGTTTAGTTCAAGCATGAGGATTTTGTTTAGCACAGCTTATTAAACTCACCTCTAGCCATTTTTTTTTTTACCTAATTATAATTTATTTATTATTATTACTTGTTGCATTTATATCCCACCTTTTCCTTCAAGGAGCTCAAGGTGAAATATATGGTTTTCCCCTCCTCATTTAATACCCACAACAACCCTGTGAGGTAGGAAAGGCTAAGAGGCAGTGACTGGCAAAGTTCACCCAGAGCTTCATGGCTGAGTGGGGATTTGAACCCTGGATTCCCAGGTCCTAGTCTGACATTCTAACCACTACTCCACTCTGTCTCTCTCTATAATTACCGGGTTCTGTGGTGCTATTGTCTTCTTGCCTGGGGGCGTCCCTGTGGTCTCCTTTAGCGATGCCAGAGTTTCAGATGCTCCCATAGGAGTCTGGGAAGATGGAGGCAAACACAGTTGATATTTCTAGGAAGACATAAAAAAGAAAAAAACTCTCCTGAGCCATCTTAAAAAATATGACACTTGCAACTTGCCTTCTGGATTTCCTTAGCCCTTGCCACTCTGTGGGTGGTTGCACCTGTCACCCTCTCCTTGCTACAAACTTGGGCGCCCACTTTCAAGGAGTGGTGATGGGATCATGTTTAGCTAGGGAACATTGCCTCGTTATGGACTCTCCTTCCTTGGAGGTTTTTATGCAGAGGTTGGATGGCAACCTGCCATGGATGCTTTAGTAGAAATTCCTGCATTGCAGGGGGTTGGACTAGATGACCCTCGGGATCCCTTCCAACTCTGAGATTCTCCGATCCCACTTTTCCCAGTGGTAAAACAAAAGCAAAAGGATTCAGTTCCTATTTGGCTTCCAGAGTCCCCAGTACAGGACACAGTGTTCCCTCTGGAGGGGCTGAGTCGCACCCCTTTTCACACCTCACATGACTAAAGGTGCTTAGAATAGCACGGCTGGGTACTAAGTTTCATTTACCAGCAGGCTGCGATTTTGGCAACAATGAAAATATGGGGAGTGGCAGGACAAAATGGCTGCCTGGTGGGTTTTTTGTGGGGGGTGGGCGAAGGTGTCAGTTGTTTGTGACATGGAGAGTCAGAGTGGCTGGGGCAACCCAGACAGAGGGGTAGGGTACAAATAATAACATTATTATAATTATTATAGTGGAGCTTGGTGCATGTCTGTAGCAGCAGAGTGCAGAAACAGTCTGAGGTAGTGGCTGGTTGAAATACTAGAGAAACTTTATTCTGAACTGGCAGTAACTGACCAGGCATGAAAATCAGAGTTGAAAGCGATAACCCAATGAAGTTGTTGACCCAGTCTGCTACAGCTGTGAAAAATTCATGCTAGGGATTGTTAGGAAAGGAATTGAAAATAAAACGGCTGATACCATAATGCCATTATACAAATCACTGGTGCCACCGCATTTGGAATAATGTTTGCTGGTCTGGTCCCCTCATCTCAAAAAAGATATTGTAGAGTTGGAAAAGGATCAGAAAGGGATAACCGAAATGATCAACAGGATGACGCTCCTCCATTATGAGGAAAGGTTGCAGCATTTGGGACTTTCTAGTTTAGAGAAAAGGGAAGTAAGAGGTGTCGTGATAGAAGTTTATGAAATTACGCCTGAAGCAGAGTGAGTGGAGAGATAGAGGTTTCTCGTGTAACACTAGAACTTGTGGAGATCCAGTGAGGTTGGATGTTGTAGGAGTTAGGACAGATAAAAGAAAGTACAGTGGTACCTTGGTTGTCGAACTTAATCCATTCTGGGAGTCCTTTCAACTCCCAGAATGGTTCGAAAACGAAGGTGCGGCTTCCAATTGGCTACAAGAGCTTCCTGAACTCAATCGGAAGCCATGGAAGCCGCAACGGACGTTTGGCTTCCCAAAAACATTCACAAACCGGAACACTCACTTCTGGGTTTGCAGCGTTCGGGAGCCAAAATGTCCGATTACCAAGGCGTTCGACAACCAAGGTATGACTGTACTTAGTTGTGCAGTACACAGTTAAACTATGGAACTTGCTCCCACAAGAGGCTGTTGAATGGCTTTAAGAGAGAACTGGAGAAATTCATGGCCGTTGTTGGCTACTGGCCAGGAGGGCTGTGCTCTACCTCCACAGTCAGAAGCAGTGATGCTTTTGAATACCAGTTGGTTGAAACCGCAGGAGGGAAAAGGGCCCTTGTGCTTGAGTCCTGCTTGCAGGTTTTCCACAGGCACCTGGAATCAACGTGCCATTGGCCTGATCCTTCAGGCTCTTCTTAGGTTCTTCACATTACTCCTGGCAAACAAAGCCATTCTGAGTACAAGTTTATGTGTGGCCATCTTGGAGTCAGGAGGTTAACTCTGAAGGTCCAACGCTAACACTAGCCAAAGCAGCAGCAGCAGTGAGATGGATGTTATGACACCTCCACCACTGTATGGAAATGTAGGGCAGCTGGGTGTGGTGATAATGCTTGTGTGGTACTATCTGCAGATGTCTCTCTACAAAGCCACAGTTGCAGCCACCTTGTGGGGAGCTTAATAGCTATGGTGGTTGTTTGCTGCTGCACCTCGAGTTCATACCTGCACTTCTCTTGATTTCTTTACATGTGATGTAGAGAATGTGCAAACTGCTGAATGTGACCTGACACCCATTTAAATGTATTGCACTTTAGGTGGCTTGAAAGTCTTTGAGACAATGGCATGATAAAATTCAAATCTCAGATCTTTGGTTCAGGCCAAATATGAATTTATTTGGAAAGGCATGTAATTTCCCCTTGTTGTCTTTATTACTCCCTGGTCTCCCCCTCATCCAGCTGTACTGTAAACTCTTCTGTTTACACTGTTCCTGTGTGGTGATTTTGTTTGCCCCTTGACCTGGCAATTTCCTTCATCCCCCTCTTTCAGTGCTGTTTTTCTGATTTTGATGATACCACTTGATATTGTCCTTTGCATCCTTTAACGTGTATGTAATTCAATAAAAATAAATTAATAATTTCCAAAGGCGTGAAAAGAGCCATGTTGAATTCGAGCAAATGCCTACTTAGTCCGCCATCTTTTTTTCTGCAATGACCAACCATTTTCCTCTAGAAAGTTACCAGGGAGGGACTGCTGCTTCCCAGTAGCTGGCATTCAAAGGCAGAGTGCATCTGATATCAGAGGCAGCACGTAGCTTTTATCCTCCATGGATTCGTCTCACTGCGCTTTTAAAGATATCTGAATTGGCGGCCATCTTGTGATAGCAAATTTCAGTTGAACCATGTGCTTCATGAAGGAATGCTTCATGGGCAGGCGGGACTTTTCCAGGGGCGCTGATCCAACAGGCTCTTCTTATGTCCTTAAGCAGTCTTTGTTCTGGTGCCACTTCTCAGTAACCCACTTTGTCGAGGGTGGGGAAAAGTCTTGAAATAAGTGGGTTTTTGTTTTGTTTTGGTAGAGTTAGAACAGTTAATGTAACCATAGTAGACTGTGAAAGTTAACGAAAGTCATTCATCCAGCCCGCATATCTTTTCCTCTGTTTCCTGTCGGTAACCATTTCTTTTGTTCCCGAACAGCCGTTTTATTTGCACGCTGGTAGATTTCTGTTGTCTGTGCTTATCTCATTAACAGCTGCATTGTGAGCAGGGCCATTGGAGATTATGGGGATATTGTATATTGTGAAGGGGCAGGATTTTGTGTGCCTGGATTTTCAAAATGCCACTTGTGTGTGCCATCTGCTGAGGTTGCAAATTGTTACACAACCAAACTTTCAGTATGTAAAACGCGACAGTAGCTCAGTGATTAAGCATAATGGTTAACCATGGTTAACACCAGGGGTAGCCAACGTGGTGCTTTCTATGGGTTGTTAGGCTCCAGCTCCCATCATCCTTGGCCATTGGCCATGCTAGGTAGGGTTGATGGGAGCTGGAATCCAAAACAGCTAACGAGCACAATGTTGACTATTCCTGATTAACGCTCAGGCCTGGTTTCAGTGTCACAATAAACCATAGTTAATACAAACCATGGCTTAATTTAAGTGTGTAGTGTGCCAGTGCATATTGATCAAGTTGCAGGTGCTTCATTCCTCTCTTGCTCCTGCTGCTGCAAGGAAAGAAGGCATGGTCTGGCTAATCTGAACCCAAGCTCATGGTTTGCTTCTTGCTAAACAAACCACGAGCAGGAACTAAAGTTTATTCTCTGATACTGATTGTGGTTTGTTGGGGGGAAGCTTCCCCCAAAGTCCTGGCTTCCCCCAAATAGTCCTGGGATCTATACAGTGGTACCTCGGGTTAAGTACTTAATTCGTTCCGGAGGTCCGTACTTAACCTGAAACTGTTCTTAACCTGAAGCACCACTTTAGCTAATGGGGCCTCCTGCTGCTGCCGTGCCGCCAGAGCACGATTTCTGTTCTCATCCTGAAGCAAAGTTCTTAACCTGAAGCACTATTTCTGGGTTAGCAGAGTCTGTAACCTATGTATGTAACCCGAGGTACCACTGTAGTTTGTTAAGGATACTATTAGGGGTCTCCTAACAGTTCTCAGAACTCTTAACAAACTACAGTACCCAGGATTCTTTGGGGGAACCATGGCTATTTAAAGTGGTATGATCCTGCATTGAATGTGTAGGGGCCACTGTTGTTTATTTTGCCTGGCATCTGCTCTCATCAGCTGGGGTTCTTTCCAGAACCCGCTGTTTAAGACACTTTACCTGGAGGTGCCAGGGATTGAACCTGAGCTTTACCACTGAGCCATGAGCACCTTTCAACCTAATGGAACTTGCAGGGTTATCTTTCAGACAAATGGGAAACTGCCTGCTCAAAAATAACCTAGGAACTATTTATATTAACACTGTTACATGCTTCCTCCCCACCCAGTATTCCCTGTACAGAGTGACATTCCAGGGACGGGACAGCCTGGCATTTAGTTTCCTTTAGATGAGCAATCACAGAGAACCGCCTAGAGAAAGGTCCCGCCTAGAGAAAGGCACCAACTCATAGCCCTCTCTCACACCTTCCACTTCTAACTTTCTCTTCCACACTTCCAATCTAACACACAGAATGTTGTATCTTTAATTCTGCACTGTTTTCTACCCTGGAGTCAACTGGGCAATTACTACGTTAGGCCTGGTTCCCAGATCTGTTCAGTAGTGTTTCAAAGGAGATGGGTACTGCATCTTGTAAAATTAGCATTTTAACACAGATCTATCACAATGAATTAGTGCATTAATTCCCATCTAGCCAAGCAGCAGGAGACAAGTGTTTCCCCTTCACTAAGCTGTGTGTGTGTGTGTTACTTCTGAGTGACTATAGAATTAATTAAGTAAACTGACTGGGGGATCCAATCCAAAGCCTTTTGAATCAACTCCTTCTTCAGGAGCAGTACTTGAATAACGCATCTCAGGTCAATCTGAGCAGTTTGCAAATTCGGTTGAGAACTGTTTTTCAAATAGCTGCAGAAGAAGGATTTATTCCAAAATGTGTTGAACCTAACCATCTTTTTTACCTGTGCACCTAAAGCTCTTCTCCCTTTTTCTTCCTGTCGCTGCTTTCCCATTTGTTTTCCCAATTTTGTATGTCAGCCAAACCATAGTTGGCATAAGCCATGGCTTGCAAAGCTACTATTTTTCCTCTTGCTTTGCAGGATAGGCTGCCAATCTGCTAGCAGGCTAAGTCAATCCTAACACAGAAGTCCCTATACTGCTCTAGATCAGGTTACCTGAGAAACTGCCTTACTCCTTATATTTTCCCAGTAGACCACTGTGGTCTGTGGGAGAGCTGCACCTGCAAGATCTCAGAAGCCTACTCAGCAGCAGCCACAATTCTATGATTCTATGACAGGTTGTCAGGTCATGTGATGGAACTCAGAGCAGGGCCTTTACTGTGGCTGCCCCTGTTCCTGTCAATATACAACAGGTGCCTCCTTGCTACACCTTCTAGAAACAACTGGAGACCATAGGCTTTCCCAGCTGGATTAATAATAATAATAATAATAATAATTTTTATTTATACCCCGCCCTCCCCAGCCAAGACTGGGCTCAGGGCGACTGTGCGTGAGTAGGTGAGGTATTGGGAGCTCAGAGCCGCAGCGTATGAACGCGCCGCCATCTTGGAACGGAACCAAATGGCTCCTTACCACAATTGTCCACTTGTTAGGCTTGTCTTATTTTCAAAGTATTTGTTGTTTTTGTGTTTTTTAACTGCCTCCTATGTAAATTGCCTTGAGAATGTGATTTAGAAGGCAATTAATAAATAAATGATGATAATATTATAATAATAGAAGCATAGTGGAGTTTGTATAGGGAATCCATTGCAATAGTGCCCAGAAACATTATTAAAAGTAAAAGATAGAGAAGATCCAGAAATAGTCACAGCAGTATGTCCTAAATGTTGTGATGACAAATGACCCAACTTCACTCAACGTTGCCTCCAGAAAACAAGTGTTTCTGTGCTGGTGGAACTCTTTGGGGGAGATTTCAAGGGGGAAATCACCTTCCCTGGAGCTCTTAACTAAGACAAAATCCCCATCCATCTTTTCCTATTAGTTTTTTAGTCTCTGAAATTGCGCCATTGCCAGGGTTTTAGTTAGCTGACCCGTGAGCTCACTCAAGTTAACAATTTATATCCATGTTTCGCTTTAGGTGATCATTGAAGCCTTGGAAGAAGAAAAGCATTTCCTAACCGTGTCTATCGCAGAGTACCTAAAGGACTACCATGAACTCTTGCAGGTGAAAGCTGGTCTCAGCCTTGAAATTGAAACTTACAGGTAAGGATCATAAAAGTGACCAATGGTGCTCTTAAGAGACACTTGAAATTCCTCTTATGCTGCAGTGGACATGTTCAGTTTCAACCTCATTTCACATAAAGCAAAAAGTTGGGGCAAGTTTGAATGTCTCCGCTTGAATGGAACATCTGAGAAATTTAGAGACAAGCAAAACAAAAAAATGTTGATGAGTAGTAAAATCTGTTGCTGTAGAGTGTGCTTGCACACACATATTTAACTTGGAGATGACTAGTGATGTGAGGTGAGAACGTTCTTCAGAGAATATTCTCAAGAATATTCTCCGAAAGATTATTCTTGAGAATTTAACATCACTAGAGATGACAAACCAGTGCTCAAAACCAGTTCAGGAGCAGTGTGGGAACAAACTTACTCCAGATAAGGCAGAGATTTCAGCATATTCAGTCTGTTTGGATTGACTTGGTATAATTCTCTGGAAATCTTAATTGGGCTAGATAGTAAATAGAACACTTGGTGTCGGCAGCAGGGTGTGTGTGTGTTCTTTGATGTTGAAGCCATGGAGTCTGCATCTGGTCCCGATCTTTAAGATGGAGTGGGGAAAAGAAGATGGTGGATTGGAAATAACAAGTCAATTTTATGTTGTGGGTTCTAATCCAAGCAGACATCGACTTTGCTGTTGGACAAGATGCTCCAGGTGAGACAGGAAAATGAATCTGTTAAATACTATACAATTTCAACTATTTCTGCCCAGGATTGATTAAAAGGCTGCCCACATGCCCACCTGTTTTATACATAATGTTATTTGGTTTAAAAAACAAAAGTCACAAGAACATGAAATAATGAGGTTTTCAGTCAGGATTGGTATTTCCAATCAGTTTTGGAATGCTGGATTTTGTGTGAAGTTTTTCTGCCCTTTCTAATGAGAGAGAATTTTCCAGAAGTTAAATTTATCTTCTAGTTAGGATGCCAGCCCTGCTCATGGGTTGTTTTTTTTAGCAGTAATAGATCACTTTCAGTTTTCTTCCTTGCCCCCCGCCCCTCCCTCTGCTGGTATCCATCACCAGCTCTGTGAACACAGATGAAAATTTTATAAATCCGTATGAAGGAGCCTCTGGTTCCTTGGAAGCCAAAATAAAACCCTTCCATGTTTTACCAAAAGTAAGAACCCTAATACCAGTATTTTTAAAAGCTTTTTTTTTAAAAAAATAAAATCTTGGAGTGAGGAGCAACAGTACTAATTTCATTTTTCTCTTTTTAAATTCAGTGCAGCGTCATAGGAACAATGGAAGTTGCCTTTCATTAAGTCAGACCACTGGGTCCTATGCTGAATAGCTGTGGCTCTCCACCGTTTAAGGCAGGGCTTTCTTCCAAGTTTTACCTAGCAATGCTGAGAGACTGTGAGCCAGTCTCTCTCCCCTGCCTCATTTAATCCACACAACAGCCCTGTAAGGTAGGTTAGGCTGGGAGGGAGAGAGAGACTGGCTCACATTCACACAGAGTGGGGATTTGAACCCTGGTCTCTTCTCTCAGATGCTAGTCCAACAGTCTAACCACTATGCCACACTAGCTCTTGTAAGTTCTGCCCATGATTGAAGGAATTACTTCACAACCTGCCTCTCTGCAGCTGGTTGACTTGGCATTCCACCCTCCACCACCCGATTCTGGGTATGTTTGTAACCAATGGTGACTGCATAAGGAAAAGATGACAGCAAAATTTAGAAAGAATGAGCCACTGTCCCATCTTTCCCCCCTTCTCCTTTTTTAAAAGGTCTTCTAAGTAGGCTTTGCTTGTATTGTGATGCACAGCTTGTTTTCAGCAGCACTGCTCTGGGTTCCAGCTGACTGCTGTGTGCTGCTGCTGCTGCTGCCGCCGCTGCTGCCCTTTGCCATATACAGTGCATTGCTTGGAACTTATTTTTAGTGACTTCATTCGTTGCTCCAGCAACCGAGCAAACTGTTGTTTTATCAGCGGCCAAAAATCCTTACTCAAACTTCCCGCATTCCTAATTTCCATCATCACAGTTAACACTTTCAGGGAACTTCATCCTGTAAGGTGCTGGAAGAGATAATTTAATCCTTCCTGGAGGACTGTGTGTATTTCTTGTAGTCTACGGGAGGGACTTTAATTTGGCATTTCTGCATCCTGGGAGAACAATATGTTATAGACTGTTCACTGCAAAAAACCACAGAGCAAAAGGTTTGCAAAATGTGCAAAATTCAGTTTGGAAATGTGCTTATCCCTAAGCTAGATGATGATGGCAATAATTGGAAACTACTACCAGGCCTCCCTTTTGTATTTTTAAACACAGGAAGCCAGATCAGACTGAATCAGACCTTTGGTTCACCTAGGTCAGGACTGTCTATATTAATTGGCAGGGGACATTCCCAGCCCCACCTGGCCAGGCTAGGGATTGAAACTGGGATCTATTGCATACAAAGCAGATTCTTTACTATTGACCTATAGCCCTCCCTAGGGGTGCCAATTTGAACAAAATATTGAGGGGCCCAGATGAGCCCCTCCCCATGTAATCAGTCACATGACTTGGTGCATGCACACACACCATTTAAATGGCAATGCCCATCAACTTTGGGGACCCCCAGAACCCTCAAATATTTTATTGGGGGGGGGCTCCTTCACATATGCCAGCCCATCCTTGCCGTGGCAGCAAGTGCTAGTGTGAGAGGATCTCCATTCTCTGACTTTTCTAGCTGTTGTCTTACTTGGGATTGTAAAACCAGCAGTGAATGATTCATACGTGTGGTTCTTCATTAGGCTGATAGTTTTTAATTGAAAAAGCTAGTCAAATATCTAGTCCTCATGTTTTTAGAGATCACTTTGTGATGACAAGGACTCCTTGGTAGAATGTTCAGTGTGCTGAATGAATTCCCTGCTTTCCGTCACAGTAAGTGGTTTTAACTCCAAATCTAAAGTTCATGGTATTAAATGTCATCATTGTTAACTATTTCACAGTGAGTATGTGTTAATACATTTTATTAAATTTCTTTCTAAAAGGAAAATATTCCATAACAAGTATGTAATTTCACACAACTGTTTCATAGTTATATTCAAACATACAGTTACATCTATTTAACTTCTTCCTGTATCTTAAAATGTCAAGCATAATCAAATAAACAGTTTGATTGAAGCATGCATTCCAAAAGACTGCAAACTGTTTCCAGCAACTAGATATATAATCTTATTTATCCTTTAACTTCTTTCTTGATACCTCGCCAGATACGTCAATTTCAGCATAACCACAACTATCCATCGGCAATTTACCCACTTAGCTGTGCTTGACCCCTCCACTCCCTTCCATTTAACTAGCTATTAAATTGATTACAAGTTCGTGAAGTTCCGTAGCTATGTTACCTCTTTATGTAACCTAGAAGGAAAAATAATTTGACTTACTGGGATGGCTATTGATGTTGTTGTTACACAATGTTTTTGGGTGGTTCTTTTTTTAAAAAAAAATTACAAAATGCTATCTAGGAGCTAGAATTTTTAGCTATCACACTCTTCCAGATGAGCCATTTACAGAGCTGAAGTGGTCATTTTGTTATCTGTTCGAAACATTTAGCAGAGTTGAAACCAAAAGTGTGTTCCAGCAGAGTATTAAAGTGGCAGCTTAAATGAACTCTATGTTTAAAGTCAGCTGTTCAAGAATTTCCACATTCTTACAGGTCTTAGTTCTAGCTTTCAGAAGAATATATTGCAACGGCATAAACAGAATCGGCTCCGGGCAGGTTTGTGTGCAAGAGAGAAGGAGGGAAAAGGAGGAGGTAGGAGTCACAGAACTCTTCTGGTCTCCTTAGAATGATTAGAAGATCAGGAATGTGACATGTCTGTACTGTACCATGGTCCATATGAAATGCCAACCCCTGTACTCTTCTAATACTTGCTTTTGTGTATTACAGAGCTTTACTAGAAGGAGAGAGCAGTCAATGGATTCTTATGTGGGATGAAGAGCATGGCAGGAAATTACCACAAGGTATGAATTGCAGACATGCATGTGTGCATTTCAGAGTAAGGAGTGGAAGTGACATGTTGGCATCATCACTAGTAATTCTGCATATCCTTGTTTCAACAGAGGGGGAGCTCTTGCTTCTAGTTCTGTGAAGGTTTATATAATTACGTATGGTGCAAGGAGAAAGTGGACAAAGACGTTTTCCTCTCTCTTTCATAACACTGGAACTTGGGATGGCCCGGTAACATTGGCTGCCAATGAGGGCAGCCCAAATTAAGCATGTATTTCACACAATAAGAACGTAAGAATCACCCTGCTGGGTCAGACCAAAGGCCCATCTGGTCCAGCATCCTGTTCTCCCAGTGGGAAGCCAATAATAAGAACCTGAGTGCAGGTTGGGGAAGGCTCCAATAGCCAGAGCCAGTGAGATGCAGAGCCAATTGATTCTAGCTTTGTTCCCACCTTCTTCCTTACTGAGTTGTATAATGGCAGCGCTGAGACTAAGGAAAAGGAAGGTAACAGTGGCGCCACTCTCTAGACTAGTTGGAAGAAAAAAGGCAGTGAGGAGGCTGGGGTCAGACTGATGTTGGTGGGGCAGTGCGCCACTTGCTCAAATGAACCGGCCTCCACTGAGTAGCTCTTATGGATAGAAAAGGCTCCTCACTTCAGAAAATATATGTCCAGGAGGATCCATGCAACTTGGAGAGTGGGGCGATAACATGCATAGCCCTGTAGCTCCTTTTGGTAACATGAAGAGGTCTTGGGAAGAAAGGTTCAGAGACAAGGAGCAACAATTTGAGGGAGCAGAAGGTCTTCAGAGATTGTAGTGGAGCTGGGGTAGATTGAGAGTTAACATCAGATAAACATCAAAGAAATAAGGGGGAGGTTGTTGTTGTTTAGTCATTTAGTCGTGTCCGACTCTTCGTGACCCCATGGACCAGAGCACGCCAGGCACTCCTGTCTTCCACTGCCTCCCACTGTTTCGTCAGACTCATGTTGGTAACTTCAAGAACACTGTCCAACCATCTTGTCCTCTGTCGTCCCCTTCTCCTTGTGCCCTCCATCTTTCCCAACTTCAGGGTCTTTTCCAGGGAGTCTTCTCTTTTCATGAGGTGGCCAAAGTACTGGAGCCTCAGCTTCAGGATCTGTCCTTCCAGTGAGCACTCAGGGCTGATTTCCTTAAGAATGGATAGGTTTGATCTTCTTGCAGTCCGTGGGACTCTCAAGAGTCTCCTCCAGCACCATAATTCAAAAGCATCAATTCTTCGGTGATCAGCCTTCTTTAAGGGGGAGGTAGAATCAATAATTATAAATCACCATCAATTCCCTCCATTTCTAATGTTGAGGCACAAATGCCATGCCAAAATGACCAAGGGGAACCCTTATGAAGAAGGGTTACGGTATTGGTGACTTTTTAGTTTAGAGAAAAGGTGTGAAAGAGGTTACATAATGAAAGGTATTGTGTGGAATGCACTTCTGAAAGAGGCAGCAATAATAGAATTGTAGATTTGGAAGGGATCCTAAGGGTCATCTAATCAAATCCCCTGCAGTGCACAGTGGCCGCCATCTTGAATGGCTTTAAAAGAGGATTAGACTAATTCATGGAGGATAAGGCTATCAATGGCGGTATGTTGGAGGCAGTATGCTTCTGAATCTCAGTTGCTGGAAATCACAGGTAGAGAGAACGCTAGTGCCCTTGAGTGATGTTTGCAGGTTCCCCAGGGCCGTTTGGGTGGGCGCAGTGAGAGTGGAGTGCTGGACTGGATAGGTTGCTACTCTGCTCTAGCAGGACTATTTTTACGTTCTTAGCCAAAATAGCACTATCCATGGCCAAGAGGGAGGCATCATTGGAAGCCCCAAGGTTCGCAGGTGTACAAAATATCAGTGTGGCATACACATAGCTCTGGTTTTACCTAATGGATTTTAGCGCCCACTGTGAAAAGAATTGGAAATGTGTGTTTAGGATTAGCCATTAGTAGCACATAATACTAGGGCTCCCTAGCTGAGTGGTGTTAATAATTATGAACGGAATGTTTCTCATGGAATTTCATCCTGTTTGCACACCAATATCGCTTGTTGCTCTGCAGGTGCAAATCTCATTTACTTTGATGGTCAATGCGTTAGGGACCTTGTGATGAACTGTACAGAAATTAAACCTCCTGGGATTATGCAGTTGTCCACATTTGTCATCTGTGTTTTGAAAAGATAAGCAGGAATGGATGGTTTGACTGCAAAGCAGCACCCATTTTTCTTAGATGTGTTAATGCTATGCTGTAATTAAATTTTTGCCAATTGTGTGTGGCTGTGTTTGAACACTACTTAAGTATACTATGTTAACAGCCATGATTTTCATTTGTTTTATCTATCGGCAGGTGTCCGGAACAAGCTTTATGAGTACAGCAACCGCCACTCAGCTTATCAACAGGCGAAAGGAAGGAGAACTTTTCCTGCAATCCAGAATGTTGACACAAGATATAAATCCCCTGTAACAAATATTAGCAGCTCTGCAGTTTATACATCTCAAACAAAAACTGGTGGAATGCAGACAGTGACTCCTGGGAGACCATTAAGAAGAGATGCCTTCAGGACAGAACACCGCCCTTCTGCAGCCGTCACAAAGGACACAACTCGCAAGAGAACTATGACAGAACAGAGAGAGATCCGAACATTTACCCCACCTTATCTTATTAGCCAGGGGAAAGAAGCTCAACGAAGAACGTTTCCTGAAAGGCAGAAAACTGAAGCTGGGAGTACTGTGTCTTTGAAAGAATCAACAACTATTCAGAAAGGCACAACAAGTCCAAATATTTCTGAAAATGCAAGAGTGAAAGTGGGTATGTTTCCATCTTCTGGGCTAAGTTCCAGTTCTAAAGAAACTAAATATGAGAGAACCATAGAAGGAACTCAGACTAGAGTGAGTGAACAGATCAAAGACAGCAAGCCAGTGAAAGAGGAAAAAACTGCTTTGCTGGAGGGAAGAGAGAGAAACGAAAGATGGCCCAAGGAAAAGACAGACTCTGCCACTGTGAAGACCGACAAGAAATCCATCAATGTTAGCTTTGAAAAGAAGACTGAAATTAAGGAAGGCATCAATGAAGAAAAGCAGACAGTGGAAGGATCTACCATGAAGGATAACATGAGGGGAAGAGGCCTTTTGGGAGATAAAGCACCCAAGCCCGGAAGCTATGTGAGATGGGAAGAAAGGATTAGAGTGGACACACCAGGGAAGAATCTTCCAACAGATACAAGGATGGAAGAAAGCCATTCATTTCAAAGGGAGAAAAATGTGAGCATGGCAACACAAAGTAAAGAAGCTGCTGAGATCCCTATCCCGTCAGAAGTGTATACTCACAGCCAAGTACTGAAAGACAATAGCGTAGAAAGAACATTACAAGACTTGAAGCCTTCTGTTGAGAAACAGAAGGATGACACCACATTTAAACTTGTCAAAGAATCTAACCAAGATGAAAAAGGGAGCTCCAAAATAGACACCTTACTTCAAGAAAGTATAGCAGAATCCATTGTTTCTGACATTCTTAAAGGGTTCGTGCAGAAACCTTCTGATGGTGGAGATCCCTCTGATTTCAAAGTCATCTCCATTGAAAAGAAAGACATTTCAGAGAATGGAAAAGTGAAGACTGAGATCAATATACAGTCTACAGTTCAAGATGAATTGCACATTTCTGATGAGTTTGACCTGGGAACTTCCTTAGAGAAAGATGTTAAAAAAGTTCTGGGAGACATTAAGGGAATTCCAGATGAAGGTGTAATAGAAGATCTTGTGAAAGGAAAGGGGGGCAAAGGCAAGAGGACTGTTAAAGTTGAAATAGTTGAGGAGCCAATGGAATCTACAGCTGAAATGGAGTCTTCAACACCGTTTGAAGTAGAGGAAGTAGAAGATACATTGCCTGATATGGCCAGGCATCTATACTATGGGGATGAAGATAGAGCTACCACAAGTACTATCAAAGATGTTAAGCAGAAGCAACCTAGTGTGATCGTGTCTCATGTGGAAGAAGTATCTGAGGGGGATGATGTAGTTGATGAAGAAAAGTATTTTGTGTCTACTCCAGAGGAGCGCCCCTTGGGTGAAGAAGAAGCCTCATTATATGGTCAAATCCATATCGAAGAAGAATCAACAGTTAAGTATTCCTGGCAAGATCAATTCTTGCAGGGATCTCAAACAAAGATAAATGAAGGTATGCGCTCCCCAGAACTGATTTACCAAGTGATGGGCGGAGGGACAGCTGCCTACATTTCAAAGGAGGAGGTTCCAAAGGAGCAAGTGGCTCATGCCGAATCCATTGTTATTGAGAAAGAGATTAAAATCCCGCAAAAATTTCAGGAGTCCATAAAGGATCTCTTTTCTCAGGAGTCAAAGGACCCAAAGCTTCAGTTGAAAGAGGCACTGGAAAAGCTTGATCACACCCTTCCAGAAAGTGTGAAACAGGAGCTCTCTGCATTAACGGAAGAGGGCCAAGCTGATGCTAGCAGTCTAGAAGTGGATATTAAAAAAACAGAGGACACAAAAAAGGGGGGGTTGGTTACTATAGTCGCAGAAGTCAATCTGTCCCAGGTGCTCAACCCTGACCAGTTAAATGCAGAACTTTTGGGCAAGATGAAGTTGCCAACACAGTTACCAAGCAATGATGATTTTGATGACCGCCGAAAGCAAGAGTCAGAAAGCTACAGTGGTGGTAGAAAGAATGTTGACATAGATGTTTCTTCCACACCTTGGACTATAGAAGAGGTTTCTAGCTCTAGCAAACTAAGCAGCAGTGATGCCAGGGAATATCATACAAACGAGCAAGTTATCCACCAGGTCCCAGTTTTCAAAACTATGGAAATTAATAGAGGAGGAGGTGAATATTCTTCACAAGGGTCATCTGACGTTAACAGACATTTTCAGCAAATTGTAGTTGGTCCAACAGAAATTCACAGAACTGAGCAGCTTTTATATGAAGGCCCTATTTCTGAAACTCTGGAGTTTGGTTCAGGTGGCTTTCAGACTGGAGCATCTGCAGATATCAGTCAGTCCACAAAGGAATTCAATCTTGGCCCTAAAGAAATTCAGACCACAGAAAAAATAATTTATAGAGGGCCTGTTCATAAAACCATGGAAATGAGTGGCCCTGAAAGTCCTACTCAGGCACAGTTTTCTGCCGAAATTAGGTCCTCTAAGCACGTTACTTTGGGTTCAAATCAAATTATTGAAGAAACTGTTTTTGAGGGGCCAGCTTCAGACTTATCATCAAACAGCAGCAGTGAGGCTGTTTCTCAGACAAAAGGGCCAGTAGAAAGCAGCAGTTTGATAAGGCACATTCGGATAGATCCCAAACAAGTACACACTGAACAAGTTGTATATGAAGAGCCCCTTTCAGGATTTGTGGAGCTTAGTAGCACTGGAGGCCATACTGTGACTGAACAGACAGTGAGACATATTCGTCTAGGGCAAAAAGACACCCATATATCTGACCAAACTATATATGATGAATCTCTCCTCAAAGCAACTGAATTTGGTGGCTCTCCAGACAAACATTTCAAGGAGGGGATGGTAGATACCAATACCACTGTTCGGCACATCAAATTAAGTCCAAAACCATTTGTAACAACTGAGGAAATTGTTTTTAAGATGCCCACTTCCGAACAGCACCTAGAGTTTAGTGAAATGGGACAGGCATTTTCTTCTGAAGGGTTAGTAACACACATTAAATTAGGGCAGAAGGAAGTTCTGAGCAGTGAGCGTGTTGTTTACCAAGGTTCTCTTTCAGAATCTTCAGGGATCAGTTCTCCTGGAGAAGACATTTGGGAAGAAGGAGGTTCCATGGAGGTCAGTAGATCAATGAGGCACGTCAGACTCAGCCCTGCTGAAACTCACACTGAACAGATTATATTTCATGGCCCTATTTCTGAAACAGTGAGGGTCGGCACTGCAGAACTATCCCCAACAGATGGGCCCTTAGAAAGCAGCAAATCTGTTGGGCATATAAAGATAGGACCCAAGGAAAAGTCTTTTACCTTTCAGATGGATGTAACCAATGTGGAAGGGGGAAGGCAAGATGCTACCATTCTCGTACCGAACAGGAAAAAAGCAGCTGCCTCACAGCTGGAGGGCACCATGAAAGATGATCAGAAGGACACAGATAGTGAACAAAGATTAGAGGAGTCAACATTTGATGAGACTGTTCAACTTCAAAGGATGGTAGACCAAAGATCAGTGATTTCTGATGAGAAGAAAACGGCTGTTCTTTATCTGAATGAGAAGGAGGAGGAGGAAGAAGAAGACGATGGACCTTGGTTCTGAAAAGAATATTGTCAACTTTTTAAAAAAAATCTAGGAGCTTGATTGTCATTTATATATAGCTGACTTTAAAAGGGGGGATTCCCTTCAACTTAGCCATTAACAATGACGTTATATAAGAGTATTTTTTTAAGCAGGATCTTTTGAATGCACATGTGTTCACATGTTACAACACTAGGTCAGACCATTGGGTCCTGAGTCTGAGAGTATTTTGACTCTACAAGAAAACCATCAACCTCATTTAAGTCTAGAAAGCTGTGATACTATAGCAGCTTTAAAAAGTATTCAAGAGAAATCCAATTTAAATCATCTGGGACTTGTCTGGAGAAAATGTCTTTATGGCATATGCAGATAAGTTTCACTTACTTTTGGAACCATTTATTAAAACTGAAAGTTGCGCAAAGCCAGTTGGAAAAAAACATAGCAAAAATAAATGAATAGTGTTGCCAGGCAACCCAGTTAATCGCTGATCTGTCAAATATACCGTACCTTTCAGTAGGTGACCAAGTAGGAAGATAGGAAGCTGCCTTATACTACGTCAGACCATTGGTCTATCTAGCACAGTGCTGCATGCACAGACAGGCAGCAGCTCTCCAGGTTACAGACAAGAGTCTTTCCAGCTGTATCTGAAGAATGCTGGAGATTGAACCTGAGACCTTTTACACATGCTCTACCACTGAATTCTGGTCCTTCTCCCAACCAAATGGATGCAACAGAAGACAAGTGAAAATGTGTTGAATTCATATAGGTTAATACCTTGTTTTATTTCTCTCTTTTACACACACACACACTCTACAACCACCACCTCTAAAACGGTGGGCATATTTTACTAGCGATGCAAGTTTGATTAGGATTAAGGCTCTCACTTTTAAGCATTTTCACAGAAATGGAGTTAAAATGCAGGGGGAGAATCTTCACCTCTTAAGTGACTTTTTTCAGGCTGCTCTTAAATTCACAGGAACAGGACCAATGAAAAGTGGCCACCCTGTTTAAAGTGAGTCCCTGCACAACTCCTGTTTGCTGAAATGGGGCTGTAATGTTGCAAAGTTTAGCACACTCACCATTAGCTTGTGCTAAAACGCCTTGTATCCAGTTGCTATAAGCTATGTCATAATGATAAGGGTGCTATAATACTTCAGCACTAAAAGAAAGAAAGAGCGAGCAGCTACATTTGGTGCTGGTAAATAAACATAAAAAATTAAATATCATGCACCCAGAATGTGCATTTTTCTTACATTTATTTCTAATCACAATAGGCAAGAAGAATTGAGATGAACTCAAAATGTAAGCTTAATGTGGGCATTTGGTTGGCCCTTGTGAAAAAAGAATTTCTTGACTAGGTGGGTCCTTGCAGGGCTCTTCTTAGATTCTTAAGCTTCCACAGCTGTGTGACTTACGTTTCGTTGCATGTGGTGCAGGATGGGGTGTGTGAAATTAAAAATTGCACGAAAGGCTGAAGTTTTGATTGTAAATTAGACCAGGTATCCATCTAGTCTAGCAGTCTGCTTCCGTGTAGCCAACCAGATGCCTCTGGAAAGTGCATGTCAAGGCAGTGGCACTCTTCAACGTTTGTTACACACACACACACACCAGCAACTGAGGTGCAGTGGTGTGATGATCCTGTGATTCTCCTCTATTTGGTGATCCAGTCCATAGCCATTGGTAGACCTAACCTTCCCAAATTTGCTCGATCTCCTTTTAATCGAACCCAAGCCAGCAAATAGGTGACTTTTTAACAGGCCAAGAAGAAAGGAATCGGATTTGAGAACATTCAATGCTGTCTTATATCAACTCAGTCCACTCTAGCTAAGAATTGCTCTTGCCAGGGGTGAGGGCAACCCTTCTCTAGCCAAGGGGGTGATCTGTCAGGGGCTGCATACCGGCAGTGGGTGGAGCCAGAGTGGACAATGGGCAGAGCTGGAGACAAAAGTTTACCAGAACGAAGAGCACCCTCATTTCAATTTTCACCATGGCTACTTCAGAGAATAAGTACCGATCCTATTCAGGTCTGTTCAGAAGTATGCCCCATAGCATTTGAGGGGGTAACTCTGAAATACATCTAATAATAATAATAATAATAATAATATATTTATTGTTTATACCATGCCCATCTGCCTGGGTTTTCCCAACCACTCTGGGCAGATTCCAACAGAATATTAAAAATAGAATCAAACATTAAAAACTTCCCTAAACAGTGTCATAGAAAGGAAGGGAACGTGATTCCTTTATTACCTTAGTGTGTTAAACTTGCTCCCTCTCTTTGTCACAGACATGGCATTAGCTTACCAATTTGTTCTCAGGTAGCTGGGGTGTTTCCCGCCCCCCACAAGCAGCTGGGGTGGGGTGGGAATAAAAATACATCATTTTGATAAAATATAGAAGGACAGAGGAACACTTTTAAAAGCCATGGAAAATGCCAGAGATACCAAAGAGGAAGGGAAAAACTGATAGGGTGGAAGACAGGCAGCCTTTGAAAGCATTGGGGGCTGCATACCATGTTGATGGCCACAAGTTGCCTATCTACGGTCTACCATGACTGGAAGTGGCTTCGTGGAGTTTCATATGAGTCTGTCCCAGGCCTTTCTAGACCACATCTGCACTATACAGTTCATTTAAAACACTATTGTACCACTTGAAACAGTCATGGCTTCCCCCCAAAGTATTCTGGAAGTTGTTAGGAGACGCCTAGTGGCCTCATGAAGTTGTAATTCTCAGAGTGATTTAATTGCAGCTTTGTTGGGGGAATAGTCTCAATGACTCTCAGCACCCTGAACAAACTACACTTCCTTTGGGGCAAGCCATGCCTTTTGAAAGTGGCATGATACTGCTTTAACTGTATTTTTTTCATAAGATTTATACAGTATACTGTTCGATGGTAATAAAACTTCAAAGCAGTTTACGAAGTAAAATAAAACAATATTAACAGTAAAAAGCAATTAAAAACAACTGTTTAAAATATTAAAAATAATTGAAATCTATTTCATTTGTATAGTACAGATGAGGCTCCAGATATTTTCTGCATGCAAAACAGTTCTGGCTTCTGCCAGAGGAATTTTGCAACTGGATGCTTAAGGCTGGACATGCACTTACAGATTCAAACTTAGAATCTTAGGCATATTTCATTACTGGTTTTCTACACCTAAAACTGAATCGTCACTTAGCACAAGCTGCTGTTTCACTTGTTTTTATCCAGAGAGAATACAACTTACTAGGATCTAACCTGTCACATATATGCCAGTCTGTCCTATTTAATAGTTGTGTTTCAATAGCATCGAGCTAGAAAGATTAATAACATTGCCTCAGGCAATGTTTCTACTCACAGGCAGAGCTTATTCAAACATTTTTTTTAAATTGAATATGAACAGTGGGAAGTTGGGGGTGGGTGTAATGTTATGCAGTAGAATATGCTTGTAGTTTACCTCAGAAGTGGGGCACTTTTCTCCTTAATGCTGCAATCTTAAGCACACTTGGGAAGTGAATTCTGTTTCAAGTGACACTTTCTTCCAATGCTTTTTAATACCCATTAATATAATAACCCAGGCCCTGATCCAGCTTATGCAGGACTTAATTCCATTTAAAGCAAAAGGAGACAAGTTAGTGGTAACTGACTTTTTCCATTGGCTTCAACTGTAGCTGGATTGGGGCCAAAGTCATGGGAGTATTCAATATCTGTGCAAGTGAAATGGAAAAGGTGTTGGGAGTTGCAGTGTGAGAACTGTAGCTCTAGGTCAGCCACCCCTAACCTGGTGCCTGGGGGTGCTGGGCATTGGAGTTCAAAATGTCTGGAGGGCACCAGGTTGCAGAAGGCTGCCATAGGCAAAAGATTGCTACAGTAGGTGTTTTCAGAGGCCGTAGACATGTTGAAATTGGGTGGATTAATGTCAGGTGGGATTTTGTAGGCCATTTTTGTATTTGTTGGTTAAAATGCAGTGTGTGTTTCTGTGATGGTTTAAAGCTATTGTGACTTTGCACTTTTTTCTTTATTAAGTATTAAACATTAAAAATGAATGTGTCTTCCTCTTTTATAAACATGTTTTATATTATTTTTAGAAAAAAAACTTTTAAAAATACATATGAAATGAACAGGTTTTTATCTAGGGCAGAGTTTCCCAAACTTGGGTTTCCAGCTGTTTTGGGACTACAATTCCCATCATCCCTGTCCACTGGTTGTGCTGGGAGTTGTAGTCCAAACACAGGTGGAGACCCAATTTTGGGAAACCCTGATCTAGGCTCTGAGGCATCTTTATTTGGACCAGTGGACACAATTCTGCAAGCACTTAAAGGCCACAGTTCAGCACAGTTATGTTAAAAGCACCATGCCTTTCTTAACCCGGTTGGATTGCAGCCAGAAATGCATTCAACGTTATCAGTTACCTTTTTCTTAAATCTCACCACCTGTTCAAGGGGCACAGGATGGCAGGTATGGTTTTTCATCCTCTCTCTTTATCTTGACAACAGTCCTGTCAAGTTGGCTAAGAAGAGAGGTGATGACTTTCTCAAGGTCGCCCAGGGAGCTACGTGACAGACTTCAAACCTGTGTCTCACTGGGTCTAGTCAGACACACTTAACCGCTACACCATACTGGCTCTCATCGGGATACAAAAGCAAAAATATTGTTCTGTATACCATTGTGATATTTTTCCTATCGTTATTCATACCTATTCATTTTTCATCTGGGTTGTATCCAGCCATATGCTGCACATGAAGAAAAGGAGAGCTGGCAGTTAGAAAAAAATGTTTTTAGGAGGAGGGTTTGGAGTGCTTTCAATATTATCACGGGTAACGACAAAAGAAGTACAAGTGGGTTGTGTTCCTCTTTCCTGGCTTGTTTTGTTATGTTTGAAAAGTGAGAAATCTGTTCTCTGTCCCCATGTGACCTGCTTTGATTTGGCCTCCCCCAAACATAGGCTGTGTATACATAACCATTTATTCTGGTTCTAGTGCTCTCCCACTGCTGTTGTTCGAAGCCCTGCACACTTGGTGTTAACCACAATCCAGATCTAGCCTATAGTTTCTTGAGAAACATAGCAGTTTGAGACATTTTCCCTCAAAACAGCTTCCATCCAATTTGAAAATGCCCTTTGCAGTTAAGTGGAGGTATATACATTTGAGATAGCCATTACACATGCACAGACAGCTTCATGAATAGAAGGGGTTTTTTTGGGGGGGGGGGATTGTACATGCAAGGAAACCAAAAAGGTAATAACGCACATTGGTGAAGACACCTACCCCCTCTCCAGTGTGTGCAGCCATGTACAAATGCTACTTGAAATGCAATGTTAGGGAGAGTACCTTACTGTGTCTTAAGTCAAAGATGTGTACATAGTGCTAGAGAGCAGAAGAGAGAGAATGAATGGAAGAGAGTGAAAGGATGGGAGAATGGGGTAAGATGTGCATTTGAGTGAATAGATGTGTTTGTGTGAATGAGAGGGATGAATGCAGAGGAGAGAAGGGGCTGTCACCTATTGGTTGGCTCTGCCTGCCACCACTGGTATGTATAGTAGGTAGTCCTTGACGTCAAAAAAGTTGGCCCCCTTTTGGAGCACATGCATCTTCTCAAAGGATGGGGAACATGTGGCCCACCAGATGTTGGCCATTTTATGGGCTGATGGGAGTCCAAAAACATCTGAGGAGCCACAGGTTCCCCCATCCCTGTGCCAAAAGGTTGGATGCTTAAGCTTACATTTCAAATGCAGAAGTGCAAATATAGGCTGTCCCTTAACTAATCATAGCTCTCAGGACCTAAGGAAGGGCTCTTTCCCATCCCTACTACCTGAGACCCTATAACTTTCCAGGGATTGAACCTGAGGCTTTATGCATGCAGAGTTATTTGCTATGGTCCTGCTCTTGTAAGTGGATTGTGGTTTAAAACTGCCAGTGCAAAGCCTAATGTAGAAGAACAGATAACAGAAGGTCACAGTTCTGCTAGTCATCTTGTCTTCCTTTCCCTTTTAAGGAGTCCATGCAGTTTACTGAGTAAACCATCTGATTATCTCTGACAGCTTCTTGTTTTTTAAATAGTGAAGTAAAGTGAACTGAGTTCCACTTGGTTGTGTTGCAAATTTCTGTGAGATGGGAGGGAAAGGACAATCTCTATGCTCATACTTTCAAAAACCTTTTTTGGTAACAGTCATGCTCAGCAGAATATAAAACTGCATTGAGAAGTATCCTCCTGCAGTGGTCAGTGATGTTCAAGACAGAGGTCACTACCAGAGAAGGACAAAAGTCCAAAAGCTTGTACTAGTGTGCTGCTGTATAGAGTAATGACCTTGGAATCTTTTTGACAATGACTCATCTATATTTTCCAGGAGGCATTTTTGTGACATACACTGTCTACCAAGCTTGCTAGGGGACATGTAACTTAAAATAACAAGAGCAGCTGCAGAGAGGTCAGGATGAAAAATCTATTGGATAACACACACGTCCGTAGACACCTCTCCTGTTATTTGGTTAATGGCATTATATGCATGATGAAATAGAAGTATTTTATAATTCACAGATTCTGAAATACATCCTGTCTGGCCAGCATCTTAGAAAGCTCTGTAATATGGTCTCTCACGTTCCTATTTGTTGTTGAGAGAACTTAATAGCACTGATGTACTGAGTTGACACTGACTGCAACCTAGATTGAAACTCCAAAGCCGGCTCAGTTGAGAAAAGGATGGACCTTCTCACATGAAATCTTGGGGTTCCATCCACACACTCTGTACCAGAAGTTCTCAAACTGTGGTCTACAAATCCCCATTCATGTGATCCATGGAAAGCTTATGGAACAGTTGAGAATATCCACTTGACTCTTCTAAAACTGGGGGGAAATTGCACCAGACTTTACAGAACTTTCCATCACTTTAGAAAGTCAGGGCTATTAAAATACAGTTTATGTATGTGCTTTGTTCATTAGAACAAGGACAATGAATGTTGATTAAGTGGTCCACCCAAGACCCCCAGCAATTTTCAAGTGGTCCATGATAGGAGGCGAGTTTGAGAGCTACTGCTCTATACAAACGGAAAGGTACCCCAATGAAGTAAATAGCATTGTGGGAATGGCTGTGATGTGACATACCTTTGCTATACAGGTGAAGGGGTGGGATTATTCAGATTAGGGGTAGGCAACTCTCAGGGGTCTCTATTAAGTCCTATGGGACAAAGTAAATGAATAGAAATGGTTAAAGGAGAGATAAACACTTGGTCAGCAAGGACAAGAGGTAGGTTTCCCCCTGTGGTGCTCTTCAAATTTTGCCTTTTACTTGTCTCATGTAACTGAGACATACGGAGGGAAAGTGTAGTGCTGCAGTTGTGGGAAGTGGCATTGGGAACAAAATGTCCATCCATTGTTGGTGATTCAGCTTTCCACTGAGGTGGACTACACGGGGTGGTGGAGTAATGCCTCTTCTCAGAAAATGCTTTAATCAGGTCTAGTAAACTTGGCAAGATGGTGAGACCTCAGCATCTTGGCAGGACCCTAGGCTGAAGGCTTCTGTGGTAGCAGTGGCTGAACATATAAATTTCCCACAATGATGCACCTCGGCCAGTGTAGCATAACTCAAGACCATTGTAGAAAATTAAAATGGTGCATGCACACACACCCTGTAGGGACATTTTAATTTCCCACAGTGCACTGCAGCAATGATAATTCAGGCACTTTGGAGCATTGTGGGCAATTGAATCTGCCATCTGTCAAATGTTGGAAGTGCAGGGACAACTACAGGGCACTTTGCCAAAGGCTTCCTCAAATCTGGAGATAGCCCTGACTGTAATGTATAGGTCCCTTGCTGCTACTACTGCACCTGCCTCATGCTGGTGTCTTGCTAGTTTAATATTAAGGAAGCATACTGTAAAAATAAACACCACATAAAAAAATCTCAGCATATCACCTTTCTACAAAGCAATGTAATACAGGAAGAATGCAGCTTCCCCCAGGGATCCCTCCCAAGTGCATAGGAGTCAAACTTTTGAGAACTGAGATAGTCAACAGGCGTGTGGGTGACACTTGGGCCCTCCTCCACTAAGTCAAACCTATCTTCAGAAATGTTCCAACAGCTTCATGTGTAATGAAGATAATATAGTGCGGCTGTTAAAAATAGGGCTGCTTGCAAATTCCTTCAAGAAATGTTTGACAGGGCTAACAAGGGATGCCAGCAAAATAAATACATAAACCTCTTCTATTTCAGCCACAGCCCTTTCTGAGCTGTTGAAAAACAGCAGTCCTTATAGACAAGCTTTAAAGTGGTGGTAAAATCTGTGGAAATGATGGTATCACAGAAGGGACTTGAAAAGCTACCAGTATCATGTTAAAGGTTTTTGTTGACGTTCTGCTACTTATGTTTCTGGGTGGCCCCACTTCCCAAGAAGTTTCATGTGGCTTCCTCTGAATGTGGGCAAACTTACAGCATTTTTTGTATAATTTGCTTTACTTGCAAACATACAATGACAGTGTACTTCTTCACAAAACACATCTTTAATTTGTGTTAATATATATTTCAAAATTCTGTTGTATGCTGAAATGCAGTATATAAATAAAGGTAAAAAGGTAAAGGACCCCAGATGGTTAAGTCCAGTCAAAGGCAACTATGGGATGTGGCGCTCATCTTGCTTCAGGCTGATGGAGTTTGTCCACAGACAGCTTTCCGGGTCATGTGGCCAGCATGACTAAACTGCTTCTGGTGCGACACAACACCGTGATGGAAGCCAGAGAACACAGAAATACTGTTTACCTTCCTGCTGCAGTGGTACCTATTTTTCTACTTGCACAGGTGTGCTTTCAAACTGTTAGGTTGGCAGAAGCTGGGACAAAGCAACGGGAACTCACCCCGTTGTGGGGATTTGAACCGCCAACCTTCTGATCAACAACCCCAAGAGGCTCAGCGGTTTAGACCACAGCGCCACCCACTCCCTATAAGTACATATATAAGTATATATTTTACGTTAGTATATAAGTACACTTGTATAAATAATAATTTGTGGAACTTGCTGCCATAAGACTGGGGTGATGGCCCCAAGTTTTATCTATCAATGCCTGTATATATGTCATGGGAATCTATAAAGAACCTCCAGATTCAGAGGTAGTACACCTTGCCCTTCCTGCCATTGGGGAGCAACAGGGGGCTGTTGCTTTCAAGGCCTGCTGGTGTATTTCCTGGAGGCACCTGGCTGGCCATTGTTGGAAAGATGCTGCTGGACTAACTTTGGTCTGATCCATCAGAGTTCTTTTTAGAACAAAGAAGCACCTCTACAAGGCAGCAAATTTTCTATGTCTTGGGCTCACCCACCTCTTTAGCCCTGTGGGCACATTTGGATTTTTAAGTAAGTACTGTGGGTGCCACTCCCTCTGGTCTCTTCCTTCCAGTTTTGTGGGCTGCGGCTTTGTGGGCAGCTGGGGGAAATCTCAAATGCACTGTTGTGCCTACAGGTGCAACTTTGGTGACACCTGCTCTATCAGTTATCCAGAGAGAGCGCTTGCACCCTCAAGGGTGCTTTCAACCAGTCCACAGCTTGCTGTTTGCCTTTTTCTGGCAAAAATGCTTCAGACATTTCTCTCACACACACATACACACAGCTACTTTTCTTAGCGCTCTCTCTCTCTCTAAGAGGCAGGGTGGTGGTGGGGAGAAAGTGCTTCCCCAAGTTCTGATGGGTGTCTCTTATTTGGAAACATAAGATTTCTTACTATCCTTAGCTTCCACTAAGAAAGAATTAACCAATAATTCTGGACTTTTAATCAACCAAAATTTGGTTGGGGCAGCATAACCCTAATGTTAGGCCATAAAATGACATGATAAACCAATTCCTTTCCCTCTCCCTCCAATTGCTTTTAAACAAAGTAATAGAAAGGAAACTGGAGGGGGGTATTTAGTTTGAAAAATCAGAATGACTTATCTGAAAGTTTATCAGAGTTCTCCTATTCCATGTCCATGTGAGTTCTTACCCTGAAAATACATATGCCACTAATAATCCCCATAGACTTCAGCATGTTGCAGAGATTTTAGGATGTGAGCCCAGGAGGGGAATATAAAAATAGGCATGCTAGCTGCAGAACAACAAACTTTGACAAGGAGTTCCAGGGACAGCTGTAATACTTAAAAAGGCTTCATGGGCAAGAGAGTTTACTCTGCTTTGGGCAAACTGCCTTGTGAGCTTCACACTCTCTTTTGTCACAAGGTTTAGAAAGGAATGCAGTAACTAATAGTTGTAAAGCTAAATATTCAAAAAACCTCAAGGCAATTACATCCCCCTGCCCTGCACCATTGTAGCTCAGGATATGTTCACATTACTGCTTATTCTGCATCCAGTGCACTCCCACTGCTAATTTTTTAAGACACATTCACACCACATTAGCCATAATCCAGATCGATCCTGTAGTTTCCTGACAAATACCAGTGTTTAGTGCAGTACCCCCCCCCCCAAGCTTCAGTTGTGACATTTCTCTATGAAGCTTGCAGCAGAGTATGCAGGGTTCCCAGGAGGCCTCGCATCCAGGCTCTGGCCAAATCCAGATCTGCTCATCTTCAGTACTGCTACGGCATCACATGGCTAAAGATCACAGTATCTCAAAAAGGCACCTTTATAGAAGTTATCGTAATATGTAACTTCATTTAAATTCAAATAAGGCAGAAGACTAACCAAGTAAATATCCTTTTGTTAGTTGTCAGCCCTGTTGTTTGGAATGACAGCATAAAAGATGAGAGGACCAAATAAGGATACAGCTGACTGGGTGTCTCTTGTTCCAGTTCTAGCTTGCCCTCATTTTCCACTGAAGCACCGAAGTTCCTTTTTGAGTGTTTGCTGTGCACTTTCTCATCCCAAAATTTAAGTGTTGTTGTTTTTTTACTTAATGGATGAAAAGAAAACCTAAAAACAGCTGCTTGTGTGTTCTACCAACAGTGATGGATGAATTTGTCAATTTCAGTTTTTCAATTTTCCAGTTTAAAGTTCAGTTGTCCACATTTCCACACGTTTGCATTAAAAAATTCATAAGCATTTTAGTGCAAATTTCTCCTGATAGGCATCTTTATAAAGCAATTTCCCTAAACATACTGCACTTTTGTATATTATATTCATTAACATTTGCTTTTTTATGTACATTTTATCCTAGTCTGTGCATTTTTGTACATATTACTTGGCTGAAAAACTGCATTGCAAAACTCAGAGAATTGCCAATTTTGAAGGATGGATGCATTTTGGGTCTCATTTTGCTTTGGAATGTGCAAATTACCAGATTTGTCTTTGAATGTGAACTAAATTGAATTTATTCCTCATCCCTACCTACCAACCTGTGGGTGCACCAAACAAATAAATAGAATGGGACCTTGGAGCATCTCCATGAATTAGCAAAGAAACAACAGGTGTATTGGATTTTTGCATAGGTAGATGTACCTTAAACTGTAAATAGGTATGTCCTTCAGCAGGGGAGGAATAGTGGGGAAACAATTAAGCCCAAGGACATCCATTATGTTTGGGTGAACAAAGATGAAGGGTGCTGTGGTTGATACCAGTTCTTCTTTTTGGATATTCTCTGTGTGTGAGAATCATTGTTCCAGAAACAGAGAAGAACAGAGAAGTTTCAAGAAGCAGCAGAAGGCTGAGACTGTTTTGTCTATGCAAGGACGTTTTCTGTGGGAACTGTTCTATGGACATATGCAATGTGACAGGAAGTACTGATAACAATGGTTCTGCGTAACTTGTGTAATTTGTTGTGAGTCTCTGGCTTGCATCTTGCGGTGAGAGCAGAGAGAGGCTTGGACCCTGGTTGGACTCTTAAGCATGCCTTGACCACGGCAGTGGTGAATGTCTGTATATATTTGCTACCAATATGCTTTTATGCCTGTCAAGTAAACCTCTACACTTGACTGAATCTTTATGGCATCCATGAGTGTTTATTGCCTACTGTGTGTACCTTCAACCCCAAAGACAATTCCAAGGAAGGAGCTGCGTTGAGATGTAACTCTGCTGAGTATGGATACTGGCAAACACACACGGCAAAAGTGATGCCAGAACCAATCCTTCTAAATCATCCACCAGAGGTTGATGGATTGATCCAACACTTATTGTGAAGGACTATTAACTTTCACTTGAAGAAATCCAGAACTAATTTCCTAATCAGGGACAAGATTTGGGATGAGATGCAACCAACTAAACTAGCTAGTTGTTTACATAAGTAAATAAAGCAGCTGGTGTAAAGGGAGTGTCCAGGCTGTTGCTATTTTTGAGTCGCATTCAGTCACCAGCAAATTCAGGTGGTGTCATTAAATTTGATTTGTAACTCTTGCACAACAAACCCACTTTTCTGCAACCCTAGGCTCTTTGCAATAAGGAAAGTGAGGGGGAATGCCCTAGAAAGTGTGTCATAAGAACTGTAAACAAATAACAGTGAATACTCAGTAAATAGTTGCCATCATCTACTCCCCCCACCAAAAAAAGAAAACCCTTTGTGTAAACAAATCAAGATAACTGCTTAATAAACAGTTCATCTGGAAGCAATCAGAGAATGTCCTATTTTAAATGAGGGGAATTTCAGTAACAGTGTGCTTAAATATTATAATTTATATAACCTTGGGAGTTCAATAGCATTCCACAGTTCAGTTCTGCAGCTCTGTTAAATTATTCACTCATATCATTTTACAAAACTGTTTCAGCTCAGCAAAGCAATCTCTATTAAGATGTAACTTACCTATATGCAAAATGTTCCTGTGCCAGCTCTGTTGTTAAGCAAATTGAGCATGTTAATGTCTTACATATATTAAATGCTAACTATGCACCTCTCTGTCAGATCTCTGTCCCTCAGCCTGGAGCCAGTATGTCTCCGCCTCTTCAGGGCTGAAGTCCTTAAACAACAATGTTTTTGTGGCCAGTGACTCCATCAGCATTTATACAGAGAGCAGTGTCCAAAAGAAGAGAACAGGATCCAAAAAGTTAAAAGCAGAGGTCTGAAAGTGCCAGCTGTTTAAGCCATTGAAAATAGTCCGGATTTGTTTTTAAGCAGAGGAGTGGAAGTGATTCTTTCTTAGAGAACAGCCAGTATTCATCCTGAAATTAATCAAGATTCAGGCTCACAACTCAGCCAACTGTGCAACACTATGATATACTATCATTACTTATTACACGTTTACCTGTTTCTTCAAAGAGCTCAGTATAACCTAAATGACACACCCCTAATTGACACAACTCTGTGAAGCAGGTTAAGCTGAGAGTTACTGGGTCTAGAACACCCAACAAGCTTGGGTGTCCTAGACCCAGTAACTTACCAAGTGGAGATTTCAGCCTAGATTTACTCATTCTGAAGTTCGGCACCCTATGCAATACTGGAACTTGGTATTCCACTCCTACAGCAAGTATGCAGAAACAGGGATGGCAGCAGTTCACCAGGATCTCTTTGATTCTGCAGTCCACTGTTTAATGTTGCCTTGAGCTTTTTATGAGAGGAGGGATATAAATTATTTAAATAAATAAAATGCTGATTAAACAAGATACAGTGGTGCCTCGCAAGACGAAATTAATTCGTTCCGCGAGTTTTGTCGTCTTGCGATTTTTTTCGTCTTGCGAAGCACGGTGTCAGGAAAGTTTTGGAAAAGCTTCAAAAATCACCAAAGTCTTTAAAAACCTCAAAGAAGGCTACCACACCGCGTTCTATGAGTTGCTCCTCAAAGTCAAGTCGCAACTGTATTAACGGTGTTAAGAAAAAGGAAACAAACTTGCAAGACGTTTCCGTCTTGCGAAGCAAGCCCATAGGGAAAATCGACTTGCGAAGCAGCTCAAAAAACAAAAAAACCTTTCGTCTAGCGAGTTTTTTGTCTTGCGAGGCATTCGTCTTGCGAGGTACCACTGTAGTTATTATCTTTAGTTTGCGGATTGGTGTGAAATAAGTACTATGTTTGGACCTTGTCCTTGGGGCCATTTCATTTAAGGAACTTGCACCTGTTGTCCCAGAGCTTCTCTAAAGGTCCCAGGTTAATTTAGCACCACAAAGATCCAAGCAAGGACAATTAACACATTTCCAAAAGTACATGTACACAGAGTATCCCATTTAATAACAAGCTGGCAGCCCAGTCCTCAAAATAGGACTGTAGTGCCACAGTCATATATGTTTCATTGGCTACCATGGCACAAGCACAGCCAGGAACCATCAAATCTGCATGTATGTTGCATGTGCTTTACTGTCCATTCTCTTTTGTATTGTAAATAGGAATGAGCCTTTCCATCTGCTGTGCCAGGCTTTAGTTATTTGAACATCACACTTTCTTGCACGTGACTTTTTTGGATTGGGGCCACTAAAAATGAAATTGTCATTTTAATATATTCTATGCAGGGATGTTATATAAGGATTTATGTTGGACTGAATCAAATTTACAGTCTAATCCGCTCAATTAATCTCCAATCTAGCTCTTCAGGGCTTCTGGTAGATTTCTTTCCCAGTATGGCTCTCACAGCTGGGACCTCATATAGCCATAGCAAGTGCCTCAGCAGAGAGGGCTTCTCCACTTGTTAATTATTCATTTTTATACCATTATGTGGACAACAAATATTAGAATGCAGTTTATATAAGTGCTTTGCTTCACAAGAACTAGAAATGGTGGGTGAGGGGTAGATCCAACAGTTTTTTGTTTGTTTGTTTAAAAACTTCTATCTATTTCTATAACAGACACAGTAAATGTAGGAGCAGATTGTCACACTGCTGTGTTGGAGAACGTAAGTTCAAAGCAAAATAAAACAAGAATTATCCTAAAGTATTCCTCTAGAGATTTCCATGTATGGATGGGGAATGAATCTAATCATCACTTTTGTTTACTTATAAAGTCAAATAAAATCCTACAATGTTGCAAAAAAGGTGTTTGGCTCTGTTTGAGTTTTTGTTGCCCATATTTGTTCAGTTTTCCCGATAAGGCTATATTCCAGATTTGTTGATGCCACCATTCAGTAGATATGGCAGCCCTGCTTTTTCAGTTTCTTGCTAACCGAAGACATGCTTAAAATATTGTTCTTTGTATGATCTATTTCCATCAAAAATAGACAGCAGATCTAAATGCGCATCTTGCTATAGTTTGTCCAATTAATGTCTCACATTCCTTTAAAACTTTCACCAGAACCATACTATCACGTCACATTCCCACTACATATGAAAAATTTTGTCCATCTCTTCACATCCACTCCTCTATTAAACATAACTAAGTTCTTTCTTAGACTCATAGTAGGTCGGGATCCACAAGTGGGTAACTCTCTGACCTTGGCTAGCATCACCACCACTTTCTTTTTGTTGTACAGCTTAAAACAAAAACATGGAAGTGTAGCATTGCAAAGTAGCATATGTATTTCAGATTTGTGGCAAATTGGATATTGGAAGGTTCATCTTTTCTCCCTCTGTATGGGAAGCTGCCCCTACACAATGTAAAAGGTGAAGGCACTCTGTTGTCCTCCTTTGCATCTGGATATCATAGAATCATTGAGTTAGAAGGGACCCCGAGAATCATCTCCAAATGCAGGAATATGCAGTTGTCCCTTACATCAGACATAAAAGGAGAAAAATGGACATAAGCAGAAAATAAACTGGGTCCTATGTCACACGGTTGGGATTAATTAAGGTTGAAGACTACTGCTGAAAATCACACATGGACTGGGTAATTATTGTAGCTAGAGGAGACCGTTCTGAAGAACACTTTTAAAATATTGTTTTACCTTAAAGCTCTGTTGTAGTTGCTGCTGACTGTGGCAGGAAAGGTAGCTAAATAAAGGTCTTTACAATATCTGTTGTGTGACATGCAGACATCTGCATACTTTAAAAAGCACACAACCTTGAAATGGTTCAGCGGTGGCCTGCAGAGAGCGAAACAATTCCTAACAAGGCTGCCAGTCTCCACCTTCTTTTTTACATTTTGGCCTTTAAAGGTTTATACTGAAGTACACTTTGCTCCCCAAGAGATTCCAACTGAATATCATTTATGTAAATGCTGTAAACAAAATGGAAATGTCTTGGATACTTTTTTTGTACTGGGGAGAAGTGTTAGTATAAAGTTTGACAGTGGTTGTCCTTTCAGGCATGCCAAGCTTGGATTATTTTCATACCACAACACAAGTGTAGCTGGAAGCACACACTTGCAGTGCCGTCCTATGCAAGTTTATTCACAGTACAGTATTCAATCAAATCCATGGGGTTTGTTCTCAGGAAAGACCTGAACTGGAGCACGGTTTTGACACCCTATTTTAAAAGTGTAACTATGTATATACATAACACAGAAAACTGAACTCTAATTTCCTGTTTTCCAACTGTCTCTGTCGTGAGTTTGTATGAAATGGGCATTGTTTAAAATATTCTTATTTATGAGTAAGTTTTCAAATGTACAGTACTTCTTTGAGAACTTTGGAATTGTGGAAAAATCAGAAGCAGTGTACAGTAGTTGGAGAAATCCAGGTAGAAGCTTATCAATGTTACATTATATGCCACCAAGAGGCCAGGCATATTCCTCTTTGGAAATCTTATCACTCACTTTTCATACTGTGTATAACTGGCCTGCTTTTAAAGGACAGTCAGGGCTTGAAGCTGTTCCTGATCTAACCAGAGTCTTCCATGGACAGGCATCCATACAACATCTGTATGTTTCCCTCCATAGGGCAAGTAGCAATTGTGGGAGAATTTCCTAGCATTATAATCTCAACCAAATTCAGGAGCCTCTATGACTCTTGATCAGGGGTAGGCAACTTAAGGTCCATAGGCCAAATGCAGCCCAATCGCCTTCTCAATCCAGCCCGCAGACAATCCAGGAATCAGCGTGTTTTTACATGCATCTCTGGGTTATTTGTGGGGCCTGCCTGGTGTTTTTACATGAGTAGAATGTGTGCTTTTATTTAAAATGCATCTCTGAGTTATTTGTGGGGCATAGGAATTTGCTCATATTTTTTTAAAAAATAGTCTGGCCCACCACATGGTCTGAGGGAGGGTGGACCGGCCCACAGCTGAAAAAGGTTGCTGACCCCTGCTCCTGATGAACACACACACACACAACCCTAATTACATCGTTACGCCACCTAGTTCATTATACTGTGTGTGTGTGTGTGTGTGTGTGTGTGTGTGTGTGTATGTATATATATATATATATATATATATATATATATATATATATAACTATGGTGTTCTACTTCTTCAAATTGGATGTTGGACAATAGATATGCAACAGCGCCATCTGCTCTTCAGTGTAGAGTACTGTTCAAAACACAGCAAGTGACTTTAAAACTGGTCAGTGTAAACAACATTGACAGTTCACTGTTCTTAACGCTCAGTTAAGCACTGCTGCATCAACAACAAAAAATTAACAAGATAATCTAGGCATTACTGTATTAAGTTAAAATAAAGAGGCACTTGCTCTTCTGTTATATAGGGCTTCTATCCAAATGTAAAACTACAGTATTACATGTTACTGTACAAAAGTGTATAAGAAAAAAGGAACTGGGTACTTTATTTCTAGCTCAAAAAATAAATTTCAAGCAATTGTTCTGGGGTTTTGAGCCATTCTACTTTATTGATATACAATTTGTCTTGAGATGGAATGGAGAAAACACACACACACAATGTGAACCCTATTGTGTAAACCCTATTTTAAAAGTCTTGGTAAAAGGTATTTAACAAGAGCTGTGAAGTAAAAACTTCACCATCCTGAAAGTCTTGAATTGCATAGTAACTTCAGGGAAAAGGAAAGGAAAGTATTACAAGGTGGATTTTAAAATAGTAGATGAGATAATGGAAAACTTCATATGGTATTTCAGAAAAAATATGTGGCATTAGCCCTGTTCTTTCCTAGTGACCTAGCATATTAGGATTAAACTCTGAAACTACATGTTGTGGTAATGTATTTTTAATCATCTGCATCTGTAGAACGGAAGGCAAATCTTATTTCACTTATTTTATCTATTTCTCCTTTTCAGAACAATACAGTAATTACTACAAAATACAGTTTATTACAAATTTCAGAAAATCATTGGAACTTTTCTCAAGCTTTCTCCATTCCAAACCTGAAATTTACCTGTCTTAGGTACAAATAGGTTCAATTCTAGTAAAATCAGTGAACATCATTTACACAATTAGTTGAACATTTAAATGAGCTAGAAATCAAAGTAATTACAGTGGTACCTTGGTTTTTGAATAGCTTAGTTCACGAACAACTTGGAACCCAAACGCTGAAAAACCGGAAGTAGGTTTTCAAACTTTTTATGTTTTGCATTACATGCTTTCTATGGAAAAGTGCACCTCGGTTTTGGAACGCTTTGGTTTTGAAACAGACTTCCAGAATGGATTAAGTTTGAGAACCAAGGTACCACTGTATTAGTTTCATTATTTAAAATGATTAAATTTTATTGCAGATGTTGATTGTGGTTACGAGGACCCAGAACATGAAACTCTTAAAACTCAGGGTCGTGGGTTTCAATCCCATGTTAGGTAAAAGATTCCTTCATTGCAGGGGGTTGGACTAGATGACCCTTATGGTCCCTTTCAACTCTACAATTCTATAATTCTCAATGAGAAGGTTTAAGCTGCCCCAGTTCTCCTGGTTCTCAAGAATAAACAGAGAGACCGGGGAAGATGATGGCATGCTTAGCATGAAGTTGCATTATGGCTTCACTCCAGGTACTAAACCAAACAGAAATAACTCGTCATCCACTTGGTACTTGCAAGATCAAATTTCCTGCTACTCAACCTTACATGTAGTTTATGTGAGTGTATATAAAGCACAATAAATCCAGTGTAACTGTCCTGTGGGCAGCTAATTGAAAATGGATGGTGAGGCAAGTCCTGTGGAGCTATGATGATATTAAAACAATAAGGAAAATCTTAATTTCACATTTCAGCAACCTAGCTACTAGGTACTCTATTCTGAAGAACAGATGAGAATGAAAGGGAATTCATGGTGCAACTGACAACCTTCTGGCTTAAAATATTATTCATTGTATACATTTATCTTATGTTTAACATAATGAATCCCAGACTTGTCTTGAAAGAAAGACTTGTCAAATTTTAGGGAAATTGTTGTTCGAGTTCCTTATTTGCTGTTTCCAGTTCCTTATTCAAGTCAGAGGTACAGATCTTCCTTGCTTACGCAAGAAGTGGCAGAAATGTATCAGCAAAAATATTTTTAGTTTTTCAGAGGATTTTCCTCTTAAATTTCCCTTTAATTGTTGGTCAATTTCCATCCCCACCCCGAATATATATATTGAAAGTCCAGCCGTGAAAAACAAGGACCTTAAAACAGGTGAGGAAAAGAAGGCAAAATCTCCCTCAGTGGCAACACACCTGAGGCTTGCATACACACCATACATCTGTCATTTGCGGAGTTTGAAATTTTAAAGCATATGGGGAGGGACATTTCCCTCCCCATCCGAAAAATCTAGGCTACAATTCCCAGCAACCCTAAACTAACTAGCGAAGGGGCAGCAGGGATGTGATTTCATGGCGTACCGTTTATCCATAGCCAAGTCTTCCCCTCAAGAGAAACTGGAGGCCGCGCTTGCTGAGGGAAAAGAGCGGTTATGGGCGTGGCCCCGCACGCACGCGCTCTCACTCTCTCAAAAAAGGCGGGAAGAGCTCAGGGACAATGCCAGCAGCACAAGCTATGGGACCTATGGAGAAGAAGAAAGCAATGCCACGCATGCGCCCGTCTCTCGCCCGTGCCCGATTCAAGAGCGCCGCCCGATTTATTCATTAAGACACGGAGCGGAAGAGCCGCGCGAGTAAGCTCTCGCGCGACTTTCTGGGCCCGCCCCTTCCAGCTTCCAATCAGCGTTCTCCCCCCACCCACTCTTCTTTCCCCCGCTCCTCCCGTTCGTTAACCGGATGTTGATGTTAGTTGGTGTCTTCCCCCCCATCTGCCCCGCCCCTTCTCTCCCCGTGTTGTGCTGCGTGAGGGCGCTTCCTATTTTGGGCCCCCCTCAGCTTAGAAACGCAGGTGAGTTGCGACGCCCCCTCGCTGCCCTCCCTTTCCCAAGCGGCATATCCAGCGAAGTGAGGAGTGGAGAAGAGACGGCTTTTGCTTCTCCCTTCTCTGCCTCCCGCTGTCGGGACAAAGGCGTTGTTGCCATGGAGACGTGTGAGGGGGAATTATGCGCTTTCTTCCCACCTAGCCACCCATCCCCGTCCCCCAACAACGGTCTCTCTGTGACGGTGATTAAACCGCATTTAGGACATAAACCCCCTTTCCTTCCTTCCAGGCTCCCCTTCATTCTCATTAGTGTGTTTTCTCCCTCAGTCCCCCCGCCCCTCGAAAAAATATTATTATTATTATTTATTCGCTTCTTATCGGGAAATGTCGAGGCGGCTTGTAGCAAATAAAAATGGGAACCCTAATATTTCCAGAGGGGCTGGCGTGTTATTCTGTTGCATTAAAAAATGGGAAGAAGTCTTGTGACATCTTATTGTGGCATAAGCGTTTGTGGGCAGAAGTCCACTTCAGTAGATGTGTTAAATGTTAAATCCTTGGTTGGCAGCTGCATGTGTGGGGCGGAAGAACTATAAATTTCAGAGAGAAATTATATGCAAGCGGTGCAGGTAGAGAGACAATTGGGCCAAAGCTAGAATTTATGCAGAATAAGCATGACGACTTTTACAACATTATTGATTGGCAAAAATAATCACCTTAGCAATGCTAAGTTAATATTTATAGTGGGAAGGAGGAAAGGAAACTATTGACTCTGCAGACAAAAATGAATAGAGTTGAACTTCCTGAATAATTGTAGTTCTCCAGATTCACACTGGAGCTGCCTTCTGAAACTTCTTTGTTCAAATACACCTTCAGACTAGTGGTAGAGTATCCTAGTAGGGTGAAATGTACTCCTTCTGGTTGAATTATGTCCAGTGTTATTTCCTGGTTTATGAATATCTTAGGATAGTCTTCAGGTGGGATTTCCACATGTCATGGAACAAATGAAGCTGCTTTATACTGTTGTCTGAAAGTTTGTCCTTCTGCTTCGGGATCCCTGTATACAGCAGGGATAGCCACCATTGTGCCAAGTCCTACAGACATTTTGTACTTTGAACTGTCTTCAGCCAGCATCTCCAGTAGTCAGAGATGATGGAAGCTGTAGTTCACAACATCTGGAGGGCAGCAGTTAGCTATTCCACTTTACTCTTGACTGACATCACCTGAAGATGCAGAGAATTGAATCCTATACACATATACACAAAGCATGCCTTTTATTAGTGAACAAGCAGATGCATCTCCTGGGCTGCATATAGGTTGGAACAGAAGCTGTGACCAGTGTTAGTGTCATGCCACATATGCAAACTGTGACATATATATGCATTCATTTTGTGGCTTTCATGTAGACGTTTTTCCTCTGCCTGGAGTGGGGCCTAGCCTAGCCTAGTAATGGGGTTCGCTCAACTATAGAGGTTAGGCATGATTCAGAGGCTGCCTACCATGCCAGCTTCCCTTTTTGAGTTGTTTTAGGCTTGCATTGATATCTGCAAAACATGAAAATATGCCCCAGAATTTATCAAGAAGAAACATTGCTTAGAGTGGCAGAAAGGCTTCAGCCATTCTTACCACCATTTCTTCTTCCTTGTTATGCAATGTTCCTTGGTACCCTTCAGACCCTTTCCCTCTTGCTATTGCTTCTGATTTAGGAGAGTCTTGTAGTTAGGGCTGCCATCTGTAGAAGTTCTCCATATCTGTCTTAGGAAAAGTAGTCCATGCTGGTTTTTTGACTGATTTAAATCCTAGTACTCCTGAAATGCACAAGTTCGTTCAAATAAATATATTTTGGGAGTTTGAAGCCTTAATATGAAATCTCCTGTGCCATAACTCTACTTGTATTAGCTTTTATGCTTGTGTGGTATACTATAGTCTGGAGACAGCTTTTATCTGTCTTGAAATAACTGAAGGAAATTACTGTTCATGATGTGTATGCTTACCCCACTTTCTCTGCTAATAAACAGGCTTTTGTATTGTATTGGAAAATCTGCACAACTTATTTGCCCAGAGGCAACAGTGAAACAAATTAAGTGTGCCTGTTTAAGTACACATAATGGGAATGCATCCCCTAAATCATCTTCAGGAATCTTCAAAAAGTCTTCTGTTTCCAGCCATTCATTACTTTCCTAGGCAAAATAATTTATGTTGATGTCAAATACTAATAGTTCATTGATTGAAAAGTGCTTCTTGCTAACTAGTCGGATATCTGTTTTCCCTGAAGGTAGATAGATATACATGGCTTTAGATTTGAGATCTTAGTGCTGTATTGTGTGGTCCCATCCCCCCCACAATTCCTTCAATTTCATATTTATTTGGTTTCTACTTTTGTTACCTGTCTTTTGAATACAGGGGGATGTAGGAATGTTTAAAATAAACAAGCATGTTTCAGAAAAATTGTGCTATGGGAAAACCAAGTAAGAGCCCTATTAAAACACTACTTGTCTTTTGCTTTCCCTTTTAGAAATGAACTTCTGTGATGAGTAGAGTTCTAACATGGTGGCTGGGACAAAACCTGTCATGGCATCAGAACTCTGTAAAACAATATTGGAGGCAAAGCTAGAAAGGCACAAGAACTTATTCTTAAATTACCGAAATCTCCATCACTTCCCTTTAGAATTGCTGAAGGATGAAGGACTGCAATACTTGGAGAGACTCTATATGAAAAGAAATTCATTGACTACCTTGGTATGACTTTTTTAAATGTACAACTAGCAAAATATTTGTTGATGCTTAGGGTCTATGTGGAGGACATTGTCCTTGAGTGTACCTTAATTTTTTCAATATACTGTACCGTATGTAAATGATAGCCATGCATTGATATGGGCGACAGTATTTGCACTTGGCCAATAACACATTAGGGACCTGAAGTTGGAATAAGGAAATGTTTTCTGTATTGCCCTTGCAATGCTCTCACTGAAGTGGTTGGAAGCCTATGTATGGACCAGACCACTTCAGACTAGGTAGAAGCTGACATGCTTGAATATCCCCTGGGTGGGAGATCCTACACTCAGAGAATGTTGCCATTTTTACTGGGTGCTCTTAATCATTTTGGGCAGTGCTGGGGCACAATCCTACACTGTATGTGTTTTTGACTGCAGATATAACTAAATTCTTCTAGGACTTCTCACTTGCACAGTAGTAACCAAGTCATCAAATTTCAGCTACTTAATTCCTACAGTTTTCAACTTGTATGCATGAAAAGCATATGGGGTATAAAATACCCCCCGACATTTCATTTTATTCCTGTGTTTCTGGTGCTTCTTCATACCAGTCAATATAATGTGTTGGAAAACATTATATTTAAAAGAGGAAAAACTTTGAGAAGCATGCCAAATTTTCTTTCTGAAAAGTTAAAAAGAAGAGCCTGGAATAAAAAAAATGTATATTTCTGCCAGTATATTTTATTTCTTTTTGCTATGGGGTGCTTTCCTTCTCCCCAGCTCATGGGGAGTTATTTTTTGTTAATTATTTCAACAGCCTTGTAAATTACGGGTTGAATCCAATGAACTGAACTTCTACTCCCTCCACTTCATCATATGTCCCTAATCAGATTGTGAATTTCCCAAACCCTCCAGAGTAGATTGGGTGAAGTTGCAGGATTAGGAAAAGAAGGGGAAGTTCTGTTGCAGGAGCAGAAATTGTACTACGAATGTAATGTTTCTGTTGGTTTCAACACTGTTATGCTTGTATGGCAGATTGTTATCTACATAAGGTTAACTACTATGATCATGGAAGAGGTGAGATATTAACCAGGGACATCCTGAAGCATTGTAGGAATAAATAGGCAAGATTCTTAGGTTTCTTAGAATAGCTAGTGAATATTGTTTATTAGGCTGGTGAACACATTAAAGAGTTCATTAGAATTTATTCAGACTTGGTTGCCTATACAATTTATACAAGTGCTGGTAAAGTAACTGAGCTAGTTTTTGTTTTATCTTCTACACTTACATGATCTATTTATGAATGTATGTTTTAAAAATGGAACCTAATAACAAGGACACCAGGTGCTGCTAAGGCTACCAAAATTGCTTAGGAGGGAAATCAGTGTGTTTTAGCGTTAATTCCCCAGTAGGTGGAAACCACAACTCAAGATTTTTGCAGCATGGCATGGAAAACAAGCAGAAGAATTATGAGACTGCTTCTGGCTAAGAACTATACTGCATATGCTGTGTTTGAAAACAACAGGGAAATGCTGGCCAAAGGAAGGATGGCAATCTGAGTGTTGAAATGGGCAGTCCTACCCTAGTTGAACATAAAAGATATATTTGGTATAATGTAGCAGCACTTCAAGTCTGACCTTTTTCTTGCTTGAAAACCACTATGTAGGAAAAAGCTGCAAACTGTCATGTATAAATTGGGGCATGAGAGGCACACAGATTGAACGTGCTGCCTTTCCCGGTGAAAGTGAGCTTTCAAGACTTTCAAAATATTATCCTGGAATCAAGCTCCAGCACCACAGTAAAGAAAATATCTGGCTGCCAGTAATACACTGGCAATCTGTTTGTGAAATAGGACCCCTGCAGAGTTGTGTAAGACAAAACTAACATCATGCACTTCATGTGGAAATTGCATGACATGGCTGCTGTAACATGATCTCTTATAATATGTTGCTTTAGAAGATCTCCATATTTAGAAGACTTCTGGCTGTCTGGAGAATGCATTATAGTAATTGAAAAATATTGGCATACTGACTTAACATTAGAGTAGCTAATAGGACTCTGCCTTAGGCTATTGTAAAGTCACCTGAATATTCAGTGGGCATTTCTAAGTTGCTACACGCTAAAGAATGTATATGCTATGTGAGTTTCTCTGCATTATCAGTACATGTTGAACTTGGAAGATGCTAATCACACTTGTTAATATTTTGGCACCTTGATTGATTAGTGTAGAAGGTGTCTGCTGTTCTTCTAGAGCCCAATTTGGAAGCTAGCTCCACCCTCTGTGTGTTGATATCTTCAGGCCTTCTTGGCATATTGAAATTCTTTCATCTTTCCAGTGACAACAGTCGCTGTCATCCAAGTCTAGGCTCTAAGCCAGGTTTCATTATCAGTGCCAGATGGGGTGGTGGGCCACATAAAACAGTTGTTCCCTGTTTTGGATTTCTGACACTCAGAGCCTCATGTTAGTTCCATCTTGAATTTGGCAAACTGGTTTGCCAGTTAGATATTGAGTCTTTCTTTAAAAACTAAACAAAAACTTCACAATTTTCTTTTTTAGCCGGAAAACCTTGCCCAGAAGCTTCCAAACCTTGTGGAACTGTGAGTGTGTGGTGTCTTGTTCCTTATATTCTGCCCTTTAGTTTAATGAGTTTCTTGAACGTAGGGTGCTGAAGTTATATAAGTAAATATCTTACAATTTGTTTTGGAACAATCTGGTTTGTTAAAGAGCTAGTCTGTTTTGTCCTAGTGCCTTTCCATGACCTAATTTCACTCATGTGCTGTCTCTTCATATGCTTCAAGGTAGTGGTTCAAGGGACAGCTTGGAGGGACCACCATGCCAAAGATTTGCTGCTTTCAGGCTGTAGCTCCTAGTTTGTTTGCTCAGAGAACTGAAAAAGTCTATCTTTTCATAGAAATATAATAAATGTAGAATTTAAATCCCATTCTTTTGTTAAAAGTATCCAGAATGAACACTAATTTTTGAATATTGCTTTTGTAAAATCTACTGGAAGGCAATATTTTTTGTTTTGTTCTATTTGACAAAATTAATTGATTGTAATGAAACCCTAGGTCACTTACAAAAAATGATAAAACATTAATATTACCAATAAAATACAATTTAAAAAAGGTATTAAAAACATTCAGAGGGGAATTAAAATAAACTGTAAGCTACATGTAAACTACATGTAAACTTTCTGCATGTCTGGATAGGCTTGTCTAAACAAAAACGTCTTAAGCAGGCACCAAAAAGCGTACAGCAAAGGCACCTGCCTAATCTCAACAGGCAGGGAGTTCCAAGTGCAAATTTGTAATATGTTTTGGAGTGGGGGGGTATGTTCACAAATAGGACTGCTGTTTGCATTGGCTAAGAACGTAGATTATCTTTCTATATTGGACTAAAGTTAATCTCATCCGGTATTCTGCTTCCAACTCTGGCTTGGCTAATGCATCTAGGACATGGGTAGGCAAACTAAGGCTTGGGGGCCGGATCTGGCCCAATCGCCTTCTAAATCCGGCCCACGGACAGTCCGGGAATCAGCATGTTTTTACATGAGTAGAATGTGTCCTTTTATTTAAAATGCATCTCTGGGTTATTTGTGGGGCATAGGAATTTCTCCATCCCCCCCCCCAAAAAAAACCATATAGTCCTGTCCCCCACAAGATCTGAGGGACAGTGGACCGGCCCCCTGCTGAAAAAGTTTGCTGACCTCTGATCTAGGAGAAACATCTGTTATCGGTTGCTAGCGCCTAATACTCATAGGCATGCCACCTTTGTATTTGGTGGTTCCATTAAATTATCAGCCATTAATGAGCTTACATTTTGAAAATAGTGAATGTTTCTTACTGCAAGGCTCTATATCTCCTTCGACTGTTTGCTTCTTTGGCTTGCCATCTTTACCCAACAGCCAATCCCACAGTCCAGCTACAGCTCCTTCTGCCTCTTACCTCTCAAGGAAGGAGCCTAAAACCTGGATTATAAAATCAACTGCCAGGGGGCAGAAGAGACTGGTAAACACCACGTGTATTCCTAATATAGTCAACCCCATTGCACATTTCATATGTAAACTGTTACAGAATCATAGAATTGTAGGGTGGAAGGGACCCTGAGGGTCAATGAGTCCAATTCCCTACAATATAGAAATCTCAACACATGGTCTTCCGTCCAATTAGAAACTATACTGGATCCTACTTAGCTTTGCAAATATGATAGCAATTTTATTGATGCACTGCAGCTAATTTGTGACTGAAAAGCCTTAAATTTTATTAAAGTGGGGATTTATATACCTCCTTTCAGTGATGTCTCCAAAATCAATTTATGAACAGATACAACACAAGAAGCATCCTACAGTGATGCGACCATTAGCTGACGAAGAATTCCTTCAGCTGCAGCTTCCTGGCAGCAATTCCTGTAAGCATGGCAACATGAAAATGTGCCTTTGCAAATTTAAATAGTCAGTTTGGAATTGTGATTGTATCCAGGACTTTATCGGGTCACTGTGCTGTCACAGGCATGTGTGGAACTAAAGATGTTTTGGGTCACATGGCATAGATAACCAAGGAGTGTAGTCTAAACTTGAGCTTTTTCTTCTTGCCCCTGGAAAGCTGCACCTTCCTGGTTTTTGCATTTGCAGTGCAGTTATTAGGCCTTACAGGTCACTATGGCCTGTAGCTTACTCAAGAACTAATCTTGCCTCATCTTGTCTGAGGTGAATTCTATTTCATAATGAAGCTGAAGTACAGCGTTTGTGATATGCTTCATGTTTTGCCACCAGGCACTTTAAAAGATTATCTGATGAGGCCATAAGAAAATCCTGCCTGAAATTAAGGTTTGGAGGGAGGGTAATTTTAGAAGCTCTGAAAACCAGAGAGAGCTTGTTTAATACACATTAAATATTCTTGTATTAATTATGTCATGCCCCCTAACCCTTTTTCCTGTGTCTTTTGCTGGATAGTAAAAGGTTGGGATCTGCATGCAGGATGAATCATAATAATAGTAATCTTCCTAATGTGTATCAGATAGTAAAACCTAACTGAGGAGCAGCAATGAAAAAAAGGGCACACTAGTTGTCAGCAGGATGAAACTCCTTGCTATAGCTATAATTTGCATTGCTTTATGGTAGGCTCACAGATTTTGGATCATCAAATAAGTTTCCCTAGCATCCCTGGTATTGTGACCCATCTGGGTTAATAAAAACTAGTGCTGACTTCTAGGAATTAAAATTATGTAAAGTTCTTGTTGTTTTGGAAACAGCTCTCAAAATGAATAGAAACATTTAACCTCATGGAGCAGTTGATTCTGATTTACATAATCTTTCTGTTGGTGACTATTTCTCTTTCTATTATGGTATTTAGAAATCCAAGTTTTAAAGTTGACATGCAAAGGTTAAATCTAAATAGTGACATGGCTATTTCCACATGCTCACTGGGTCTTTGAACTGGTGTTTCCTAAACAGCTGCACTCTTATATTTTGTAATCTTTTGAAAAACAGATCCCTCTGCAGTATCAATTTGTTTCTGAAACTTCAATGAGTTTCAGCTAACAGCCTTTTTTGGAAGAAAAAAAAGAAGGGAACCACACCACTGAGCACATTCAAAACTTTTGGCATGCTTGATGTAATTCTTGGGATCCTGATTAAGAACATATGAGAATTTTGTTTGGCCTAATTGATCCAGAGTTACCACATGGTCCTTAATTTGTGAATGTACCTTCTACTTCCAGGACGGCTATTTTTAACATGGGGGAAAATCTTCCTTGTTTTCAAACTCCATAGCACTGTCCAGAATCTTTAATATAGATTCCTTTAAAAAACAAAAACAAAACTTCAGCTTGGAACTCTGACCATAAGCCATAATTTCTCATCTTCTGCCACCATAATACCTTCAAGTTTGAATTCTCCCGAAGCAAGAATCAATCCAATACTTCCATCAGGTTACTTATCCTGCACACCCCTTTTCTATGTTGAATGAGCAAAAGTTCAATTTTCAAGCAGTAAATAACATCTAACTACCTTGACACATCTAGCAAATCTCAACTTGAAGAGAATAGCACATACTTATTTCTGAATAGCAGTAACTGCAAATATTCACCACCAGAGAGCACTATATAAATTTTTACCAGCCTATGATGGTAAATATAGACCAGGATCCAAAGAACCACACAAGTTATTTGGGCTTGTATTTCTTGAATACCAGCCTCCCATGCCAGAAGGCAGAATGCTTTTGAAAGTAAATGGACCTTCAAAAACAGATTGTAAGATGGAACGGGGCACATGCAAACGCTCGGACAAAACTAAAATAGCTTTCTATATCCTGGCCTCAACTTGCCTGGGCTTGTCAGTATGCTTTCACTTGATGATTATCCTTTTTATAGAATAAAGTAAAACATGTAAACTTAAATAATAAACAAGAACACCATTTGTACAGTTTGCCAATGAATGTTGACATTAGAATTTTTTAAATATTGAAATAAATCTGAGAAGATGCTGTAAAAATATAAAACGATCTGATGATTCCTGCACTTCTGACTCTTGTGGTGTATGAAAAAATTGTCTAAAATGACTTTTCAGGACTCTGATAAGGCTGATTCCATGACTGATTTTTCACAGTCTCCCAAGTGCCAGAGGGCCATGTGAAGGCACTTCTTGTGAATGGTATCCCTATGAGCTTCTCCATCACATTCTCAAACCTACTTCTGAGAACTAAATAGGAGGCATGCTTTACTCAGTCACAGAATGAATTCCACAGGGATCCTTGCTGAGAGGAAACAGCTAAAAGGTTCTATGTGCCCACTAACCCTGGGCTGGTTTAGAGCAGGGAGAATGTATCAACACACTCACCTCAGGCTACTTCGTTTCAGTCATATGACACAGCTGTTTGACATGACTTATTTATATATTTATCTTACACCTTTGCCAACAAAGTGAGTATTAGGGAAACAACTGCTGTGCATATTGTGATTCTTCTATGATCCAAAACGTATATTTATTTAGCAGATTTAACACCCAGCTTTTTAAGGCTCACAGCTTTTTTAAAATGCATGGATTTGTTAAAAGCCAGACATTGGAAACAAAACAAAAACTAGCCCAGTTGGGAGTAGGTGAAGACGTAGGTCTCTGCTTGTCTGCCTCTCTATTCTCTTTCCTGGGTTCCTTCCCACAAGGCATTGTCTTGGAAACCATATATGATGGTAGTTGCATTATGTACAGAGCAGCCTGGTAACAAATGTGAAATTTTTGATCTAATCTCAATATGAAAGAAGAGGAAATCTGGTTCAGGAAAACTTGGAAGTGCGAGTCCTGTTTCAGGCAGAGTGATCAAAACTCAAGGTAATGTCTATCAGTCATAGTTTGCCATATGAGCATTACCTTTGCAGAAATGAAGGAAGAAAAAATACAGCATGCTGTCTTTGATCAAGTTTCATCTATGAATATTTGCCACCTGCTCTTATCAGCCGGCCCTTGAAAATGTTCTGTTCTCTTTCAGATACCTCCATTCAAACAACATTGTTGTTGTACCCGAAGGTAAGTGCCCTTCTGGGTTCAAAATATCTTTAGTTTCTGACATTAATTGTAGAAGAAGACACTGCATGAATGAAAATGTTTAAACTCTCAAATACCTAAATATGTGTGTTGCTTCTAATTTGAGGGTTAAAAAAAGCCCAAGTGTAATTTAGTAAAACAATGCTCTTAAGTGAAGCGATGACCACAACCGTTGTATTGAGTTAAGACTAGATGGATGATTTTAAACCTTATTAATCATTTATAAAGCACCTGTATCTCTATTTCTGTTGTTTTCCCAACAACTCTTGGCTATGTAAATTGCCTTTTCCTTGCCTCAAGCATAATGTAATACAGTATACAAACAAAGAATGTAAACCTATAGGTTTTCACTTCTCTCCCTACAGAAATGGGAGCTAACACTTGCTCAACCCTTACAAGTGAATCTTAGCTGCAACTTAATCTCGGGTACCTCTCCTTGAATCTGCTTTGCTATCTGTTGATAGGTCTTTATTATTGTAACTTAAGCTACCTTCAAAGTAGAATAACATGGGGTGTATGGATTGAGTATAGCGGTGGGGGGGGGGGACAGTTCCATCTCAACAAGTCAAATCCTTATCTACTCCCATGGGCGTAGGGGTAAGGACAACCCATCTGTCAATCCTAGAATTGTAGAGTTGAGAGGACTACAGGGGTCATCTAGTCCAACTCCCCCAATGCAGCAATTATGGCTAAAGAATCCCTGACAGGTGGCCTTTCAACCTCTGTTCAAATACCTCCAGTCCACCACCTTCTGATGTAGTCCATGTCACTATCAAACAGCTCTCTCTGTCAGAATCTCCTTCCTTGTAATTGGAATCCTCCCCTCTGGGCAGCAGAAAACAAGCTTGTTCCTCTTCCATCTGACATCCTAATGACATCAGGTGACAGATCCTAGTCCCTTGCACAGCGCTTCCCAAATGCCCAACAGCCCTCTGATTGTTGGGCACTTCAGAAATGCCTGTGCAATGACTTTGCCATCCCAGTAGGCTGTGGCTTCGGAAACACCAAGCACAGGGCCCACAAAGTACATTGTACTGACAGCCAGCTGGCTTTCAGCATTTTGGAAAGTGCTGCATAAAGTGCTTTGCAAGATGGTTCTTGCATACTGGGAAGCACTGCACAGTGCCTGTAAATACCCATTCAGCCAATCCTCACCCTTATATATATAGTGTCAGGTGTAGGGTAAGTAGATGTGGCTTTCCTGAAACAACCTCATGGATGAAATGGAGAGGCTGGATTAGACCCACAATCATACAACATATTTTAGCCCACTCCTCAAAACTAAATTGCCAGTAATACTCAGTTCTGACATGGTTTTGCCACCTATTTATTCAGCATGTAGGGATGAGATACTGGCTGTGTTTCTATGCCACATTAAACCACGTCATGAGCTGAAATGATCAAGAGTGGGCATTAGGCTTGTGCACTGCTCTCCTCCTGCACATCCGGCAGCGGAAATTTGGCAGCACTTACTCATTGCTTGAAGCTGGCTTGTTTTAAAACTGACAAGTGTTTGTTACAACCATGATCCTTGGTTCACATGCAGTGACAAGCTGAGATTACTTGAAAATGAAAGTAAACGCTGCCAAAGTCCTCCTGGCACCTTGGAAGGGGGTGGAGTGCATGAACATGAGATTTGCTTGGGCCTCTTCCAACTCTTGTACATTATGCAGAACCATGGTTCAGCTTTATGTGTGAATGCAGCCATCATAGAAGTCTATCTCATTCTTTTATTAAAGTTTTGGTGCTTTTATTGGGTCGGATTTATTCCTTGTCATTTTTCTTCTTCTTTGAAGCAATTGGCTCCCTCGTTAAACTGCAGTTTTTAGACTTGAGTGACAATGCTCTTGAAATTGTATGCCCAGAGATTGGCCGCCTAAGATCTTTACGCCATCTTAGATTGGCTAATAACCAGCTGAAGTACTTGCCAGCAGGTAAGGGATCAGCAGCTTTCTGGCTCAAAAAACTGATATGATTACTCCTGTTGATAATTTGCTGTGTGCATTTTCAATTCTGCTTGTAGATAAATGGTTAGGGCTTGTTGGTTAAGCCTGTTAGGTATTGTCCTTGACATACTGGTTGCTTAAATTATAAGCAATAACTTAATTCATTGCTTTCTACCTATGAGATGAATATGGGGTTAAAATTAAATGATTGTTTTAGTGAAAACACAGTGAGTTTGCTGAAGGCGGAATATCCATCACAATCATCTTTGAGCGTGCCAAGCCTTTAACTGTATTTTAAAATGGGAACTTCAGAGGAAATTTGGTCACAATGAATGAAGGCTGCCTCAACTGGAATTTACCAAGGACAGAATTTACCAAGACAACAGCATAGTCTTAAGCACGTTTGCATGGAGTCTCAGTGGGGCTTACTGCAGAGTAAGAGAGCTTAAGACTACACTTTTAAGTTTTGGGCTTTTTTTGCAAAATAAGTTGTGCATCTTTATAAAGGTGCTGCAGCCCTGCACTGTATTAAGTGCAGAAACAGAACTGACTACGTTAACTCTTCACTGAATCAGGGAGCCAAATGTGTGGTGGCAATAATTCAAAATGTATCATATTGTGAACATTCCATAAATCCAGAACATATTTTTACTGAAAACTTCTAAAAATTATCATTAATGTTTCAGAAATACCAATTTCAAAAGAGAATGTCTGAATATTCTTGAACTTCTAAAATTTATGCTGTGCACGCACACTATAAAAGCAAGGTTTGTTCAAAGAAGAGCGGGAGTATTTTTACAGAACTTAACACATGACTTTAACAGATTCAAAAAAGGAGAACTTCAGAAAGAATAATTTACATTATGGAATGATTGACTGCATGTTGCTTAGGAAATAGTCTTTACCGTACAAGGAAGCGGCATTTATTTCCTCCATTTATATGAAAATGGGACATTAAACGTCTTCCTCCTGTGTGTTCAAATCTTTAGGCATGTGAACACTTCTTAAATAGCTAAATATATCACTAGTTAGTAACCATCAGAGTCTAGCTAAAGGTCCAGTGTACATTGAAGTGCTGGTGCAGAGTCAGCTTGTCTAAGGACCTCTAACCAGCTCTTTATTTCCCCCAAATGCTGTCAGTTTTTCATTTGCACAGTGTGTATTAATCTTGCCCAGCCTGTGATAATCTTCCATTTCTGCTAGGAAATTGACTCTGCTGATCTGTTTTCATTGAGTGCTTTCTTTCTGTCATTACTTTGCAAGCACTTTTCAAACAGGTTTCCTTTCATGGTTGCAAAGCCTATGAGTATTTTGGCTCATAATCCCTCTTAAGTAGCTTCTCTTTATCAAGATCATGAGTGGGATGGTTGGTATTGTGACATCTTTTCTAAATAGCTTGATAGGTTCTATTCGCTCTATTCTAGCAAGGGGTTTGCAGTGGGCTTACAAAGTACAGTATTCCTACAGCATTAGTAAGATGAAGCTTACTCCAGTGTAAGCTACATTTCCATCAGCAAGAATGCTGATTTTGTGAAATGGTTGTAGCTGCTTTTAAAATAGCCTCCTGCTAGGTGAGATGCCATGTTAAGCACAGAGCGCTCTTAAGTTGGTGTTGCCAGGGATGCTCTCTGTGGGTTGTATCCAGTGCTCTCTGTCTGTCTTGTGCTAGCAGACAGGTGAGTTGCAGAACAGAAGAAATAATGTAGCAGTTGTGTTAGTGGAAGCTCAGTGTGCAACAGATTACACAGTTTTTTGTGCAACAAAATTACCAGCAGCCTGCTTATGCATTCTTTTGCTCTGCAATCTTTCACTGGCACAAAACATTTTGCCAGTGGAACAAGGATGCCACTAAGTGTGTTTAACTTAGCACATTTGTGCAAAACTGTTTATGAGCAGGAAGACCAACTTTGGCTCTAACTCGATGTTCTTCTGTAATTTTCTCAATACCGTGGTACCTCAGGTTAAGTACCTAATTCATTCCGAAGGTCCATTCTTAACCTGAAACTGTTCTTAACCTGAAGCACCACTTTAGCTAATGGGGCCTCCTGCTGCCGCGCCACCGGAGTACGATTTCTGTTCTCATCCTGAAGCAAAGTTCTTAACCTGAAGCACTATTTCTGGGTTAGCAGAGTCTGTAACCTGAAGTGTATGTAACCTGAAGTGTATGTAACCCGAGGTACCACTGTAGCCCCATAACAAAGGTTGTTCTCCTCATATTACAGATATAGGGTTTGTGGTTAAGGGAATAGTAACTTGTGTAAAATCACTCAGTTAGCAGGTGCCAGAGTGGGGATGTGAACTAGGGTATTCCTCATTCATAGCCTACTCTCTAATACTACTGATAGTAGTAATATTAATAATATGTTGGGTGGCTTCCAACATATATAAAAACAAAATAAAACATTGAGCCTTAAATAGCTTCCCTATACAGGGCTGCCTTCAGGTGTCAGGATCATCCCTCCAAAAACCTATAGGCCTCTCTTATATAGTCTACCTGAAATATCCGCCAACTTTCCCCATTTTTGTCTCCTGGGCTTCTGCTCCCAACACCTCAAAAGCAAAAGGTCTTATTTTATGCTCCTTCTGCCTCTCTGTCTTCATGGTGTCATATTCCACAGTGCACTTTCTTCACCATCTCTTAATATTAGTCCCTTTGTTGGCATCTTCAGTCTCCAACCCTGAAGAGAACTACCCTCTTCCCTGCTCAGAGCCACTATACTGTTCTATAAAATATGTTCATAGAATTGTAATGTGTGAGTGTTGTTGTCTGTAGGGCTATTGAAATATCCTTCATGATTTTAGAAATACTCTCTGTTTTGCCCCATAACCTCCCAATTCTTAGCAGTATCAGATTTGGAAGTTTAACAGATACAGTGGTACCTCAGGTTACATACGCTTCAGGTTACATACGCTTCAGGTTACACACTCCGCTAACCCAGAAATAGTGCTTCAGGTTAAGAACTTTGCTTCAGGATAAGAACAGAAATCGGGCTCCGGCGGCGCGGCAGCAGGAGGCCCCATTAGCTAAAGTGGTGCTTCAGGTTAAGAACAGTTTCAGGTTAAGAATGGACCTTCGGAATGAATTAGGTACTTAACCTGAGGTACCACTGTACTGAGCAGTAGATAAAAATCAGCTATTGGTTAAGTTTTTTTAAATTATTACTTTGTAGTTATACTCTAATTAAATGCCCATGACTTACATAAGTTTTAATTAAAATGCTATTAAAGAGATGAACAGCTCTATTTAGGAGATGGACTGTGTCTTTGTCTAGAAAACACCTACCACATTTTGGCATGCTTGCAGTATAACTCTTCCCTTTGATAAATATAAAGACATTCTTGTCAGCCAGTGATTAGATCATAGGATTTGGCATCAGGCAAGCAGAGTTAATTCCAGGTCCTGCTGTTGAATCTGTGTGGCCTCTTTTTACCCATCTTTGAAGTGTTACATGAACTTTATACATTCCGCAAACTAAATCTTGAAAAATTCCAAACCATTACAAGTTCAATAGTGGAAAAGGAAATATGGTTAGCCAAAACTGAAACACTTGGATTAAATAATCTTTGTGTATTTCAGGGGAAAAGAAAAACTTTTGAGGTTATTACACAACATTTTTTCCTTCTTGGTTTCTGAATAGAGACAGTAATTACACTGGCTCATTCAAATCAACCAGAAAATTTTTGGATTCGCTCTTCACTCATACAAACCATTGGAAACCATTATTTTATTCTTTCTTTCTTTCTTTTTTCATTGAGTGAACTGTTTCAAGCCATCAGTGGTTATGTGAAGCAATTTTTAAAATGGATGTTGCAGGGCAATTTGTGCTTATCTCTGGCAGTAATTCAATCAAATGATTCTGAGTAAGAACCTGGAATTTTGGTACCTTCAGGAATTATTCTTTTCCTGGCTTATTCTGTATTTTCTCCAATATTCTGGATGCTAATTAATTTCTGTTATCTATGTTGTTTCCTCTCCCAAATTTTCTGAGTACTGCAAAAGTAAGTCTAGGCTGCACATTCAATTCCTTGTTAGCTAGATGTAGCAGGCCAACTCTTTGTGACATTTTAATTGGTCCTAATACAGTAATAGACATTAATCTTCCTTTTGGATTTTGTTAATAAACTAACAGGTGCGTGAAACCCTTGTCTCTTTCACCACTTTATGACATATCAGTGATGAACCTATTTATCTACCAAATGAAATGTTGTGTGCAAGGCATGTCAAAAAGTATTATTAACAGTTTATGTTTATGTTTTGTGGTTTTATTAAAATATTTTCACTCAGCATGTAATTAATTTTTGAGATTTAATCTCCTGGGATATGGTGCTGGCTACTAGCTTAAATAGTATACAAATTTCAGAAAGAGTAGTGGGCATTTCACCGGGAGAAATAGAGGTTTTTTTTAAGATAAGTTTTAATAAGTTTTACATAACAAATTTTAATTCAAACAAATCATCCATATCATTTAGGATTCCCTGAATCCATTGACTTCCTTCCACCCTTCCATGGTTACTTTCCCCAACTGCTTCCCTTCTTTTCTCTTAATTTTTTAAAGAAAAATAACCCTTTTTTACATAGTTTTTCGTACATTACAAGCATTACTCAAATCCTGCCAAAGTTTTTAGTTGCTTACAGTGTTCTCTTAAATACATTATAAATTTTTCCCATTCCTTCTTAAAATTCTTCTCTTCCTGGTTTCTGATTTTTCCAGTCAATTTTTGTCATTTCGGCATAGTCCATCATCTTCATCGGCCATTCATCTCTGGTTGGAACGAGAAATTGAGTTTTTATTTTATCCCAACTTGAGTGTACTGTATCTTACTTAGGTTTTGATGTACATTATGTTCATTGCCCTCAGTAGAACAACTGCATGTTACTCCTCTACATTATGAAACTGATGAGTGATGCAGCAACCTCATAGAGAATTTGGACATCCTTTGGCAACATAAAACAGGCCATCAGCTGTATAGTCCTGCTAACTTTGCCCTGCTGACCTTGGAGCCTAAGACATGAGTAATTGTCATCAGCTGATCTATTTAATCTTTGGTTAGGTTGCTGCTTAAGATTCTTATACAACTTTGTTAGTGACCTGTGCATGCTTCCTGTGAAAAAGCCAAACAAAGGAAAAACTGATTTGTCCAATCTCCCTCCCTCCCTCCATGGTTTCTGCCCAAAATGGCTGCTGCCAACCAACAAAACACAAACAAGTAAAGAAGTGTGCAAACTCCAGCTGTTTGGATATCTGAACCAGTTGTCTGTGGCAAGGTTTGGGTATAATTCTTTGTGTTTGGATAACTGAGATTTTGGATAATGAGCATTCCAACAGTGGGGCCTTTGTGTACAGGGATTATTCCATTCTGACTCTCACGTTAATTAGTACAGATGTTGAAATGTAGGAAAGACATGGCAACTTCAGACATAACTCTACATTCATGCCTTAATACTCCATTGCTGCAGACAATGCTCCTGTCAAGATCAGATTTTGTTACAAGTGAAAAAAGCTTTATGCTTTCTTTATCTCATATCTTTGAAAGAATGTTCTGACAACTAGGTCTTATTAACATATACTGGTTTTATTTATAAGCACAATAAAGTTAAGTTAATTTTTTAATGTCTAACAAGATTTGGAAGTTCTTAAGTTTTTGTTTCAGAAGCATGTTGCTTATAAAACTTTCAGGTTATAGCATCTTACTGTAAGATTTAATTAAATATAGGCTTATGTTTACTCAGCAAACATTAACAGTTAATTATAGATTTACTAAGTGAAAAGCTTCATGTTTTGCCAACTTTTATGGTAGTGAATTAATTAAGCAGAGTTGGCAATGACTTAAGCTCCCAAGCCATTCTGTGGTAAAGTTGCCTTTCAAATACTATTTGAATTACTGCCTTAAGAAAATAGGACTTTGAAAGCAGTCCTGAAGCAACATACTCCAGAATTTAGCTAGGCTACTTCAGAGTAAATGCCTTTAGCCCAATTGGTTATAATTAAGTACAGGGAACTTGAGATGAGCTGCCCATGATTGTACCCCCAAGGTTTTTATGCCTGCAAAGAGCTAGTTTGTGCATAACTTTGAAAAGCACATTTTACATGCCGTGGGGCAAAAGGGGTCACAAACCTTTCTTGGGTGTCCTTTCCTACACGTGCTGGCTTTCAAACAGGGTGTGGACAGACTGAACCTAGTACTAAATACCATGGATTAGTGTGATGTGAACAACCGCCCAGGCTCGTGGACTCCTCTCTCCTCTCCGAAATGACCGGAAGGGGAAGGTAGAAGCTTTTGCTCTCCTTAAACAAAATGCATGACATTATTTAAAACTTTACTCTGCATATCCTACACTGTGTCTTAGCCTTATACTTTGCCTTCAACCAAAACTAAATCGTCTTACAGGCTTCCTGTAGTCAGCTTCTATGTTGAGTGTAGTCAGAAAGGTGAAACTTTTTTTCCATTTTAAAATACCTATCTGGTTATCTAAAGGAGTAGGTGAATCTTATTTTCAGAACAGTGTATTTTATAGACCTAAGAATCAGAGGATACCACTTCTAAATATAGAATCCTGTAGTTTTGTATTGCATCTAATTTCATGCTTCCTTGTACCATTAATCTTGCAAAGTATGTTGTAACTACATGTTCATCACTGTGAGCATTTATAATATAACCTGGGAATGATCATTCATTATGTCAAAATCTGTTTTGCTTAGCAATTTGCATTGGTAGTTTGGATCTACCAATGTGCTGGGGCTGAAAAGTTCTATTCCCTTCTTTCCCCCATCCCCATCAGAACTTTCCTCCTTGGTTGCCAAGAAATACAACATATGTGTTTAGTATTCATGCAGATGAAGATCCCTCTAAAATGCTTCCCAGTTGCTGTTTTTTTCCTGTTCAAAAATTCCTCAATGCCCTACTTAGTATTTCTCAAGAGAGCTACCGGTAAGTACTAACTATGGCAGCAATGTTGTCATGAAGAAGTAGTACTTAAAATCCTTGCCCTTTTTCTTGGCTAAACTAATACATTTTACATTTGCTTTTCAAAATGTCCAACATAACAATTTTATATTCCAGTTCTATCGTTGGGTAGTTAAATGATACAGTAATCTGTAATTCTAATATGTGGTTTCAGTAGTGTGCTGCAGAATATTCCTGGGAGTGAGAAATCTTGATTATAGCCTTTAATTTTCTTCTTCTGTGTGTGCCATTGTATTTCAGTGCAGCTGCATGCACCAATAAAGATTATATGTGCCAGCCTTGGAAGGATTTTGGCTTAACAGAGAAGCTGTAAATCCAGGGGTAGCCAGCATGGTACCCTCCAGATGTTGTTGGACTTCAGCCCTCTTCAACTCCAGCCAGCATGGCCCAATGGTCAGGGAAGACAGGAGCTGTAGTCTGGCAACATCTGGAGAGCACCAAGTTGTCTGATCCTGCTGCAGACCAATGATGCTGACCCTTTCTGTTTCACAATTGGCACAGGCACAGTTCCCCCTGCTTTCCTAATTTAGTAACAGGCATAAAAATATGTGCAACAGGACGGGGTTTGGTATGTCAGGCACACTTCCAGGAGTATGGTGTTAAGTGAATGGACCTGTGGGGGTTTGAGGAGAACATTGTTACATGAGCATTTAACTCTTGCCAGCCCCTTGGCAACGTTTAAAGCAATGCTGTAGTCTAAGCAAAGTAGGTTGCTTTAAACATGAGTACTTGCTTTCAAAGGGCTGTATCTAATTAGTACATTATTTTTTTATAGATTATTGCAGCCAGGAAAACACTCGAAAGGAAAAAGGATGCTTCTATGCTATTTGTCTTGAACTACCACAGAAATCAGGATGGAATGGGAACGCTTTCTTAGCTTGCTGATAGAGAACATTATGCACTTTGATTACCGTGTTGAGCTAGTTGACAGTTTTGACAGTATGCAAAACACAGATTGGCATAGTTTCTAGCACATATTTTCCCCTACATTTTGTTCTGTTTTTTCACTGGTTTAAGGGATTTCTGAAATCGATGCATCCAGTGCATTGATCTTGGTTTATGTTGTAGTCCTATATATTTTGTTCATAAAGACGTTACAAAGAAACAGTTTAATAATGATATTTGTTTAATAATAATAATAACATGTGTTATGATTGTACTACCAGTCTTCTTTTTAGCAGATTTGCCAGTGAGAGCAAATCCCCACTTAGCCATGACTGGGTTGTTATGATAAAATTGAGAAAGGGGTATAACCATGTATGCTGCCTTGATCTCCTTGGAGGAAAGAAGGGTTAATAAAAGGTCTGAAATGCCATTTGGATATAATGTAGGGGAATTATCTATCTGCTTCCCCTCCCTTTACCCTGTTCAATAATTTCTGGTGTGGTCTTTGAATGGAAAGTGTGTAAACCTGTTGTGTAATTCCTTTTGGTTTTAGATTTTGAGCTCACATACACTTAGGGCAAACACTAACAAATGTGACTAGATTGCAGAATTAAAATGATTTGCATAGCCTATAGAAAATGCTATTAAATCTTCTAGGTTTTTTACAATAGAAACAGAAGACCATTTTCTGTCAAAATCCTGAGCTACTCTGTGTTTCAGAAGTCATCTGTTTATGGAACTGTGCTGTAAACTCTTTGCCTGATACAACTTGTGGCACCATGTTAAATCTTGCTTTTGAAAACCCCTTTTGTTAATGTCATGTTGTATTTTGTAGTGCGTAGTAAAACCTGTAATGCCACTATACACTAGCTGCAGACTTTTTTGTCGCTATAAAGTCTGAAATAGCTTAGTGTTCCATTCTTTTGTTCATAGAAAGGGGTTTGTGTGTGTGTGTGTCAGGGAACTGCCATCGGAAGGACAGGAGGTGGAAAGGCTCACTGAGGTTGAGAGAGACGCAGCAGCTGAAGAGGGAACCAGTAGGGGGAGAGAAGGAACTCCAAGGGAAAGTGAGTCAGAGGGATGGCTCAGAGACGCTTCCAGCGAAAACAGTGGGGAGGTCTCAGGACCTCCTATAGGGACACCCACTCCTCGCCGGAAACTGTCACGCAGAGAGTCCAGAAGACGTGTTTCCGTTAAGGAGCTTTTATGTTGGAAGAGATTCCGAAAGCAACCACTTTCGGAGTCTGCTAGCGACTGACGCAGCCATGCCGGAGGGGCTCTGTCACAGGCAGAGGTTTGAGAACCGGGTCAAACTCTGAGGGACTTGCATTTTACGCACAAGCAGCTCATAATAATAATAATAATAATAATAATAATAATAATAATAATTTATTATTTGTACCCCGCCCATCTGGCTGGGTTTCCCCAGCCACTCTGGGCGGCTTCCATAGAAACCAAAAACCCCACTAAAATATCATACATTAAAAACTTCCCTGAAGCCTTAAGATGTCTTCTGAATGTCAGGTAGTTGTTTATCGTTTTGACATCTGATGGGAGGGCATTCCACAGGGCAGGCGCCACTACCGAAAAGGCCCTCTGCCTGGTTCCCTGTAGCTTTGCTTCTCGCAATGAGGGAACCGCCAGAAGGCCCTCGGCGCTGGACCTCAGCGTCCGGGCAGAACGATGGGGGTGGAGACGCTCCTTCAGGTATACTGGGCCGAGGCCATTTAGGGCTTTAAAGGTCAACACCAACACTTTGAATTGTGCTCGGAAACGTACTGGGAGCCAATGTAGGTCTTTCAAGACCGGTGTTATGTTATTATCCCATCACAGTGTGTTATGATGGATATGAAAGCACATTCAGATACACTGTTTAAATTATGCTTTACCATTTTTCTTTGCTTTTGTTTCACATGTAGAATTGCCTAGCTTCAGTATGTATGGTAGAAATTATATACAAAAGAAAAGCGGTTTAATTTGTTTCTGTTTCAATGTGGGAACTTAATTCAACATTGGTTATGTAATCAACTAGTGTGATTTATTAATGGGTTTAGGATTAGGATTCAAGTTCTTCACTTACAGAGTTTATGTGCAAAAGGAAGAGTGCCTTGAGGGAAGTTGTTCTGATAAGTCTTATTCCCATTGTCTCCTCTAGTGTATTCCCTATTTTAATAAATAAAAATATAATGTAGATACATAAATCTGTGTTAATGCATGCCAAATGTAAACTTGAAGATATTGCTAGTTCCAGAATAAAGTGAATATCTCTTATTTTATTTGTTTACCTTGAAAGTAGGGCTTATTCCTACCTTGATAAGTAGTTGTTCTATCAGCTAATATGCTTTTCAAGTAGTAATGAACTGCTTTTTCATAAAAGAACACTGAGCTTTCCTGTACCACATTGTAAATAGTTTAATCCTCTCCTCAGACATTAACTTTACCCCTCATTGTGTCTTTATTCTGGGTTGGAGGATTTGAGTCTCCTGACCTTTGATGTTTCCAATGGCATATTGAGCCAAAGGCCAAAAGACCAGAGGGGAAGTTATGCAGCTATACTTAAGTTAAAAGAACATTAAGTTGTCAGGGCTGCTTTGATCATTTTCTGAGAACACTGTGATAAAATTCAGATAAAGAGCGGCAGGCTGTAGCATCAAAACAATACACTGGTGGTGGTGTTTTTAATGTAAATGTATGCATTTTAACATAGTCCGAAGAAGAAGAAGAAGAATCATCTGCCAGTGAGAATTGATTAGGAATGGCATACGTACCTAAAAAATGATCAAATTGGGTGGTTCTGTATGGTGATGGTATCCTTTGTAAATAATATTTTATTTTGCTTTTATGAATATAATTGTATTGAATTGTGTATGTATAATTGCAGACAGACACTTAAAATAGTTAGATTCAGCATGGTTTTTTCCTGTGCTTCAACTTGTACACTTGGAATTCTGAGTTTCCATTTGCACCGATAAGTTTAGTGCTCTTCAGCGAAAGAGACTCAGAAGGGAAGCAAGTGAGGGCATCACCATTACATCTTGTGCTTGTCCACCTGTCTTTTCCCATCATCAGGGCCATGGAATAGCAGTTGCCGTGTGAGAAAACTATAAGAAAGAAGTAAATGGGAACAGCTGCCTGAATCCAATGGGCTAAGTAGGGAATGCCCCTGTCTCTGGAACAGGGATCATGCAGCTGTGTGCATAACTCTGCAAACCCATACAAATTCAGGAGACTTTCCAGTGTAACCTTAGTTGGAGGAGGTAGAGCTGTTATTTGCTGTTTCGCTCAGCATGACATATGAATGTGGATGTTTTCAGCCAAAAGAGCCATGTCAGCTAAGGAGTCCAGATCGGCAATTAGATGTCTCAGATGGTAGTTTTCACAGAGAACAGAGCTAGGTAGGTGACTTTGTGGACATGGAAAACAAACCTGGGTGGAATCTATGCACATATAAAAACTGTTCTGAAAAAGCATTTTTAAAAACACATGGAGTTTTCCATAAGGCTCACCATTGCCATCTAGTGTCACATTGTATATTGCGTTTAAAACGCACTTAAAACGTTTTATTTGCAGCTGTATAGCTGAGTCCCTGCTGTAATATCAGTGACTTGAAGAAGCAAAGCAAATGCAGAGGGCGGAAGAGGAGGGGAAACAGAAATGCAGGATTGGAGCAAGATCAGACAGCTGTCAACCTGCTCTATGAAGAGGCCCTTGCCTAACTTTCTGAAGCTTTCAGGAAACCTGGTTTTGTCTCTAGTGTAGCACATTCCAACAATGCTTAGGAAATACAAAGCAACTGAATTTTTAAGCAGTATTTCTGCAGCTGATGCAAGAAGCCAGCCAATGTCTTCCATTTTTCCTTTCATGCATATGATCTCACTAGTTCTATCATTGGGCTGTTGACTTTTATGTTTGGAATAGGTAAATGGAATTTACCAGTAGCCAATAGGTGACAGGGGCCCCACAGCACAGGAACTCGAGTCTTCGCTATCAATGCTCAGAATATTTGTTTCTTTTAATTTTATTTAATGTATCAAAACATGCAGAAGTTAAAACACACACTCCATGCAAGAAGCACATTTCTGTAACATAAAATGTATTTACTATGTGTTTCAATTAGTAACATAGGTCAGTATAGTAATCGCAAGCACATTAAATACAGCCTTGTGTTTAAGCAAATTTCGGTATAAAGTTGAGTAGACATGAGGATCTATAAGTACAAAAATTTAGTAAGAGTTGATATTACTTGGACAGTTGTTTTCCAGAATACTTGAGCATTGTAACATATCTCAGTTGTTGGCACAGCACCAATAGTTGTTAACTATTGCCAACTTTAAAGATCTCTAATCTAATTTAATAGGTGTTAAATGCCATTACATTGCCATTTTTATACAATTGTCTCTTAACATTGAGCTCACAGTAAACAAAGTTCAAGCTCCAAAAGAAAAGACCAGATTTCTCAAGGAATTTCCTTTTGTAAATCCTTCCCCATTTTTGTTGATAATCTTTTACATCTGCAGCATCAGTGCATATTAAAAAATACATTTTTGGAGAAAACCATCCAATCCTTTATTTAAGTATCTTCAGGTAAGGACTTTTCTGTCTGTACAAGTTGGAGAATATTCACTTCTCAGGAATTCAGTTGATAATGAAAAATAAGGTTCCGTATCCCAATGTAAAGAGTTTCACATTGCTAAGATTTGTATTATTGTTCATGGTAGAGCAACAAGCTTTCTGTAATGGAGGAAAATGGAAACCCCATGAATTAGGAACACTGTGCACACCACTATGAGAGGAGCAATCCAATGAGCTTGGTTGGACCCCACAGAGAAGAAATACAGTGTTAAAAGCATATGGCCATGGGGTCTTGCCCTGGCAGCCATAAATGTGACACCCCCCCCCCCAAAAAAAGCCTGCCTTCTTTGTTTTCCTAGGACTTGCCTGGTTGATTGTCAGGTTTTGCTGGTTATTTTCCCAGCAGATCCAGGTACCAGCATTTATGAGCATAATGGCAGCAACAATGCTTGATCCGTTACTCTAGTGGCAATCGGGAGGGGAAGTGAGGAGGACATTTGAGTTCTCAGGCTGCTCCTCCTCCTCTAGTGCTCTAGGAATAAAGCTGTTGGCAAGCCCCCAACACTTATGGGGCGTTGTGGGAAACCCCGTGCCCACCATCATGCAGATATCTGCAGATATCATCATGCAGATTAGTAACAAGGGTTGGGCGGAAGAAGATTCCCTGTCTTTTAGCCATCATAAAGATTCAGTAGCAGACTTAATTCTGACAACGTCACAGGGGAATGGGATTGCCTTCTTTGTTTTTCCAGGGCCACTGCACTCCTGAAATCTACATGTCAGACGGGAGTAACAGGTGCAGCGTTCTCCATCACTTCCTTGAGCTATGTATAGCTTCACCTGTTTACGTTTCTGTCTGTCAAGTATCTTCCAAAAGTACAAGAGCTCTAGGAGAAAAACAGTAGCAGGGATGGCCAATGGGCAGAAGATTTGTCCCTGGCCACTGTAGCTGCAGTAGAATGTGCTTGTCATCTGTCTACCGTGGAGGCAAGTGTGGAGAACATCTTTTCTTATGGGTCTGTTGGTGGCTTCTGTGGAGAAGAGGGACATAAGGATTGCGAGGCATGATGGTCAGCCATTGCAACAGACATTGCATGTGACTAGGTCCCCATTGAGAAAGAGTTACTGAGAGAAGGCGTTTCTACCAGATGCTCTTCATTCTGTGTGCTACATCCAGTGGAGCTGATGGCAGTGTTTGGGGATGTATCTCTTTAGGGGATGATGTTGAAATTAAAAAGTATAAAACTTTTTTATACGGTTAACCGTCATCCTGTGCCTTGCCTCAGTGCTAGGAAGAACATATAATAATAGAATTAAAGGTAAAGGTACCCCTGACCATTAGGTACAGTTGCAGATGACTCTGGGCTTGCAGACGTCATCTCGCTTTATAATAATAGAATAACATACAATTATATTGTGAGCTTTTTAATTAAAGGGCTGGTGCCATGCTATTTTTATTGTAATTATTTGTATGATGTTTATGTACATCTAGATATAGTTTTAATTTTATCAATGTTTAATTGTTTTTTAATGATGCCCCCCCCCCTATGTTTTGGCTGTTCTTATTTTTATTTGTAAGCTAACACAGCCGTACCTTGGTTTTCAAACACCTTGGGAGTCAAACATTTTGGCTTCCAGACAATCAAAAACCAGAAGTGACTTCCACAGTTTCCGATTGGCTGCAGGAGCTTCCTGCAGCTAATCAGAAGCCACGCCTTGGTTCTCAAACGTTTTGGAAGTCAAACGGACTTCCGGAATGGATTCTGTTTGACTTCCAAGGTACCACTGTACCGTGCTGCTTTTTTTACTTTGAAGGTGGCCAGAATCTTTACTGCATAGTTAACGGCTTCTGGGACCTCTCATCAACTCCAGGAGCAGAGCGTGTTTTCAATTATTTGTACCACCTATTTTCCAGTTATAATGTCTAGGCTCTCTGTCTAGGCTCTGCTGCTTCCAGCTCTGCCCATTTTTTGCCCCTTGCCTAGCAGAGTTTCACTAGCGCAATACAATGTCAATCCACTATGCCCCAGTAACATTTTGTTCCACCAGCACAAGGGGATTTTAGTAGAAATCCAGTCCTCACCCACCTAATGTAATCTGAAGTAGGGATCACACTGTTTGTTTAGATATATGTGTCTTTAACACAAAGGATAAGAAGAAGATGGGATTTTCAGATACGAATGCTTGCTGGAGAGGCAGTGGTGATGAGAAATAGATCTGTCTCGCCCTAAGATATGAAAAATACCTTGGCCTCTGCTGCTCCTGGGTTCCTGCCAGTTTGCCAACTGTAGCTTTGAAGGATTTGGACCTGGCGGTCTTCACAGGACTATTTTTAGTGGCAGAGGAGAGGCTGTATCTCAAAATAGCTGGGCCTTTTACTTGCCAGTCAGCGGTTTTTGGCATTGTGTAGGAAGCTTTCTTCCTTCCACTGGCTATGCTCTATGTAAAAACAAGCCCATTCTGCTATGCAAACGAGAGTGGCTGAGCTTCAGCAAATCAGTTTTGGGGGGGCATAACATAGCTAGCATATAGCTGAAATCTTATGACCCGTGAATGCAGAATAAAAATGTATGGGCTTTCTCCCGCACATTTGCATAGCTTGCGGGCACTGTGCTTGCCCACCCTTTTCTTGTCTGTGCAGCATCAGCTGATGTGACTGTGTATGTCTCCCCTTTGCCCCCGTTTCTTCATGGCTCCCCCACCCTCCTTCAAAATATTTCCATGCCTAGCTAGCTGTAGGCCCTGTTCCTCCTTTCTTCTCTTTTCATTTCCTTGCTACTGTGTTTTACCTGCCCTCAGTCATACCATCTTGACTCTACCTTGGCTATTCTTTGCAAAGCTCAACCAACTTTCTCATAGCCTAGCTGCCAAGTCTTGATAGCCTGCAACATCGCCTTTCCCTATGGCATCCATTTCGTAAAGGAATTTCTGAAGCAGTCAAGCTCTGTCTGTTGTCACTATTGTTTGTCGGTTTCTATTTGGACTTTATAGAGAAGGAATTCAAACTTTCAATTAACCTTCTTAGGCTCAAAAACCTGTTTTTGCTATTTTACAGGTTTTTGGGGGTCGGGGGTAGTAATTTTCAAAAAAATAGTTTACAAGAGATTCTGCAAAATACAGTGTTATCAAGCAAGTTGTGGTGACAAACACACACAGTTCATTTACAGTTATAGACCACAGTTGAATAAATACAGACATAAAATAAAACCAAAATAAATAAACCACAGGTATGTGAATGCATGGAAGGTAGCGACCAGAACTATTTATAACATAGACATAATGGTTAAACATGACAAGATTACAAGACATGAACCCTATTATGCCAAGGAAAAGTAATTAAAGTATTTAAATGCCCGAGTCACTATTTCAGCCATATTTGTTCATAGTTTTTATTATAAAGTTGAGAAATTGTGTCACCTTTCAGGGTCTTTCTGCTCCTACTTCCTCTCTCATACCCACCTCCAAGTGTTAAGAGTAACATTGTCTATAGACTTAAGGGTGATGGAGGAGTGGACTCAGATCCGCCTTCCCACTCAGTAAACCCAGTGGGAGTTCCACATCTTGGCCTCTCTGCCTTTCCCCCCAGTTCTCCCATACCTCATAATATGTCTGCCCAGTCTTCTCACCTGGTTCTAGTTCAGTTCTCTGTGTTTCTGGCAGTGTTCTAGTTGTACATTTTGAGATTCATTGTGACAGGCCCCATGGCCACACCCTGAGGAGAGTCCAAAAATGCAGGCAGCTGTGCTGATCCATTATGTTATTTCTTTACTTACACATGCATGAACTTCACCAAAGGGCATCAGTGCATAGCATAATACCCAATTCATCAAGATAAGTATGAATGCAATCCTGTGTATCATTTCCTGGAAGTATGTTCCATTGAACTAAGCAGTGCTCAGTGCTTTTGATTGCTTGGGTTTAACTTGTAAAATACATTGAGCTTTAAGGAAATATCTTTAACCAATTGAAGTTTGACCTTTAACTTTTTAATTAGAAATACAATCTGACAACAAAAAACTTCACTATCAAAACTGCCAGTAGGAAGTAGGAACCCATCAAAGGGGAGAAGTATCCAAACTCTGCTTCATTTATCTGACTTCCCGTATGCTAATCTGTCATGAGCAATGTAAAAATGTGAAACCTCATTATCAGCTCAGGGCTCATCCATACTGTCGTTTAATGTGGACAGTAAGCTTCCTGTTCCTCCTTTAATTCTCAGTTGTCCACATGACATTCATTGCCTTCCCACACTTTCAATCTGGATTTTCTCATTTTCGGAGTATCCCTAATATGAGAAGATCTGGACTGAGGGAGAGGAAAGTGTGGGAAGGCATTGATTTGGAGGAGAATGTCCTATGGACAACGGAGAATTAATGGAGCTACAGGAAGCTTATTATCCACATTAAATGACAGCATGGATGAACCCTCAGTCACTTGTCAGAGTAAAGAGGCTCCATCAGTTACCCTGGTCCTCCAGCAAATGCCATCATCACTCTGAAAAAGCCCCTTGAGCTGCACCCCAGTACACCACTGGTTGCAGATAAGAATCCAACCCATGTCTGCTGGCTGTTAACTCACCACTTCATCACCCTGCTTCTTCCTCCCTCAAGTAGTGCTTTCTCTACCTTTGGATTGTCACATCACAATTTGTCTTTACTTTTGAGTCAGTATCTTGAGGGAGGTGCAAAATTTGTATGCCGTTAAAAGCAAAAGGTCAGAAGAGCCCTGCTGGATCAGGCCAGGGGCCCATCTTAACCCAGCATCCTATTTTCACAGCAGCCAAGCAGATTCCCATGGGAATGTCCCCCCATTTCGTATAGCGATTCTGTGGTTAGGTTTTTTGTGTGCATTGGAATCTTTCTTCCTGCCCTACCATGGTCATTGGAAGCAATCTTACTTTAATCAAGATGTGATGATTGCAGTTTTCATTGCAAGGTTTGCAGAAAACCCATGAGAATTTACAAGAACATTTTCATATCGATTTGTGAGCCTTTCCCCCATTTAGGGAAAGTAGCTTCTCCTTGCACCTATCAGTTTCTCCATTGTGTCTAATGGAGCTTTAAATTAACATAGTTGCATGTGTACTTGTTGGAGGCAGCCATCATAAAAAGGAGTTAGCACAGCTTTGGGAACAGAGTCTTCTAGAGGCTATGGCAAAGGAAGTATCTAAGTTGCAAAGGAATCTCTTAAGTGCAGTACTACCATGTGTGTAATCCTAAACCATCTCCAGTAACCTGATTGATGGTATGTCATAAATAAGAAAGCTTAGCAGATGCTGTGAAATTGTTCAGAGCCTGCCATAGTCTTCATAGGGTAGGTTAGTCCTGCACAAGTTGTGACCCAGCTAGTTGGAGACAACCTGTATGGTGTTCACTTGTATCTTGGGTAGCCATAACAAGCCTTGGGAATGGTGCTGTATGACAGTGGATGCCGCAATGTGTAAAATACATAAGCTCTTTTCTCCTTTTGAATAGCACTCCTGTTAAGCTGCTCTTTAAATATTGTGGCCTACAATGCAATAAAATTTGATGTGTTTTTTTGTGTGTGTAGAGGTTGGAGACCTTAGGGAGCTGCAGACGCTGGACATCTCAACCAATCATTTGATAACTTTGCCTGAAAAGCTGCATATGTGCCTCTCTCTTCAGTACCTAACTGCTGACCGGAACCATCTGTGGTATGTCCCTCGCCATCTCTGCCAACTTCCTAATCTTAATGAATTGTCAATGGCTGGAAACCGCCTTGCGTTCTTACCACTTGGTGAGTGATTCTCTCTTTCTCTCCCGCCCACCTCATTAAGCTGTGGAATTTGCTTCCACAAGATCTAGTGATGGCCACCAACCTAGATGGCTTTCACAAGGGGTTAAACAAATTCACGAAGGATAAGGCTGTCAATGGCTACTAGCCACAATTGCTATGTTCTTCCACCACTGTCGGGGGGACGCGGGTGGCGCTGTGGTCTAAACCACTGAGCCTAAGGCTTGCCGATTGGAAGGTCGGAGGTTCAAATACCTGCGACGGGGTGAGCTCCCATTGCTCGGTCCCAGCTCCTGCCAAACTAGCAGTTTGAAAGCACTTCAAAGTGCAAGTAGATAAATAGGTACCGCTCCAGTGGGAAGGTAAACAGCGTTTCTGTGTGCTGTGCTAGTTTTGCCAGAAGTGGCTTAGTCATGCTGGCCACATGACCCGGAAAAACTGTCTGCGGACAAACGCCAGCTCCCTCGGCCAGTAAAGCGAGATGAGCGCTGCAACCCCAGAGTCATCTGTGACTGGACTTAACTGTCAGGGGTCCTTTACCTTGACCTTTTTACTACCACTGACTGAAGCAGTGTGCTTCTGAATTCCAGTTGCTGGAAACCTGCTGTACTCAGGTTCTGTTTTCGGGCTTCCCATAGGCATCTGGTGGGCCACTGTCAGAACTGGATGCTGTGCTAAATGGGCCGCTGATCTGTTCCAGCAGGCTCCTGTTATGGTATCTTTCTGTCTTAAAACTAAATTATGTAAATAACATTACATAACAGTACATACAGTAATAGATTAATATTGTGATAAAGTAAAATCAGAAAAAACAGGGAAAGATAAATACATCCCCTAAGTTGTACACTAATTATTTATCATACCAGGTTAAAATTCCCATTCTTTTGTATTCAAAACTCCAAGGGTATCTGATGAATAATTGACCATAGGCCTTCAAGCTGAGCTTTGATGAACTGTTGCCTTAGCCAAAGTTAATAGTTCCCATCCAGTCTTCACTGGGTTATTTTACTTTCTTAGGGGTGATTTGTGAAGTGAGGTTAAGAAATACAACTATTTTTGTTGTTGTTGTTACTATTAAATATACAAAATGAGGAGATATACCTTATTATTTAATCAACTGGCCAGGAATGCCACTTTTTCACTCTAGGATAACATCATTGTTCCAATATTTACTTCTAAATCCCTGTTTGCAACAACATTAATCTATAGTGTTCCAACTCAAGTCCTCTTGCGTAGTTGAGGTGACTGAAACTTAATTGTTGTTGTGATTGAAATTGTTTTCTTTCCATGGAAAACAGGAGTATGATTTTGTACCTGTTAAAAAACCACACAAGTATTGCAGTGACAGAGGCATCATTAAGATGTCCTTTAAAATCCTGTCCTGGAAAGCCCCATTTTTGAATTTTTGAATGACTACTGAAGTCTTGAGCTTTCTCTGAAGAGACTACTTATGTCAGAAAATAATTACAGACTGTGGCCTTAGGTTTAAGGGATATGCATATGTAAAATGCTGTCTAGTCTGGTGAATGAAGTTTATGAAAGCCTTCCTTTTTTGCTGCTTTGTAGGAGAGATTTCTTTACAGAGGGCTTTAGCCATAGTTTGGTTTAAATGGTCACAGATACACACACAAGTTGTCTTAGTGCATGTTTGCCGTCCTAGATTTCATGTTCCACAGGCTGGTTGCAATTATGTCTACTGAATACATTAAAAAAACAAACCCACATACTAACAAGGAAAAAAAATGCTATAAAATTAGGTTTGGTGGTTTCTGGATTTGTAATAATGTTCTGATTGAGTTGAATAAATGAATTCATCTATTTAGACTGGCAAAATTATACGTTACAACCACTCCATTTATTAGTTTAACTGTTGATTGCATCTCTTGATATATAGAAATGTCTTTAGAAATAGCTATATAATGAGTCTGTATTTGACAAGCCTGTTTTAATTCTGAATAGACCTTTGCATGTTAATGTACCCATGTTGAAAATACATCAGCTGGTAATAAACTGGAGGCAGGTGGTAAATGAAGGCAGTTTGAGAGTAAGATATATGCCCACGGTATGTGTAGTTGTCATACTTTCTTCATCTGGTAAACAACTTCTCTTTGTTTGAACAGAGATGGCAGTGGGACGAGAGAGACAGAATGTGGGTCTATGCATATACACTGCGGGATGTGAAGCCACTTTCAACACCTTTAAAAACAGTTTTTGGTCTTCAGCCATAGTTGGTGCCCGACAGTATTTGGCAGATACCAGAAACTGTAATTTAACGTAACATGCAAACTGGATCAAACTATACATGCTACTCAATAGACCCACTTGCTCTCCCCCAATCCTTTCTTCAGCCCACTGGGGAGGAAGCAAAGCAGAGGCTGCCTTCCTGTTTTCCTCCAATAAACTCTGATTGTAAGCCAAGGGGGTGGGGGGAATGGCTTACCATCATTGTTTGTTAGGGAACAAACCGTAAGTGCCAGTTCACATGTACAGTGGTACCTTGGGTTACATACACTTCAGGTTACAGACTCCGCTAACCCAGAAATAGTACCTCGGGTTAAGAACTTTGCTTCAGGATGAAAACAGAAATCGTGCTCCGGCGGCGCAGCAGCAGCAGGAGGCCCCATTAGCTAAAGTGGTGCTTCAGGTTAAGAACAGTTTCAGTTTAAGAACGGACCTGCGGAACGAATTAAGTACTTAACCCGAGGTACCACTGTAATGGTAAGCCAGCTCTGGTTTCTTTCCTCCCCAACCTACAGAAGAAAGAAGTGGGGAGGAGTACTTCAGGGACTTATCATGCACTAACGCATTGCTCATTTGTTTTAAACCATAGTTTAGCTTAAACCGTGGTTCAAAGCGTCGTGTGGACAAGGCCATTGTCTGAGAAAACATTAATCACTTAACCATTTTAGATCCCATCCATGGGAGGTGGGCTGGAGAGGAGGCAAGCTGGCAAATATGATTTTGGGCTTTAGTCAGCAAGGCCTTCCAGAAGCTGTAGACTCCTGTGTAATGTGTTAGCTCTGCTGTTTTATTATTTGGTTATATTTGCTCGATATTTTGTTTTTATTGTACTTTAGTATTTTATATTGCAAGCCAATGTATAAGTTCAGTAGTAGTTACCTATTGGGGTACGCGGGTGGCGCTGTGGTCTAAACCACTGAGCCTCTTGGGCTTGCTGATCGGAAGGTTGGTGGTTCAAATCCCCACGACGGGGTGAGCTCCCGTTGCTCGGTCCCAGTTCCTGCCAACCTAGCAATTCGAAAGCACACCAAAAAGTGCAAGTAGTTAAATAGGTACCGCACCGGTGGGAAGGTAAACGGCATTTCCGTGCGCTGCTCTGGTTTCGCCAGAAGCGGCTTAGACCTGCTGGCCACATGACCCAGAAAAACTGTCTGCGGACAAACGTCAGCTCCCTTGGCCTGTAAAGCGAGAAGAGCGCCACAACCCCAGAGTCGTCTGCGACTGAACTTGACTGTCAGGGGTCCTTTACCTTTTTAGTTACCTATTATAACTGAAACCTTACATATATGTGTGCGCACAGACATTTATTGAGCATTTGCGTGCCCATAGTGTTAAACAACTGGGTCTCGTTCTTCTAAATGTGGTAGACATAGGGGTTTATTGTCCCCTCTTTTCCCTGCTTCCTTTCACTGTAGGGTTAATGAACATCAGTGCAGGCACATAAGACCTTTTGTTCCATCTTCAGCCATGTGGAATGCATATGCCAGTGCCTTGAGGTTAAAAGGGGGGAGGTGATTTCTTGAATTGGGGTTTGTTCAGGACTCTTACCATTTGGTCAGTTCTAATAGAAAGGCTTTGATCTTGTACTCTGGTAGGAAGAAAGTGGAAATGTTTTAGACAAGCTACAGTGCTTAAAGCCACATGAAAACTTTCTTTGTAGCTTCAGACGGGCAGCTTCCTTAATCTGTGAAGCTCAGAAGGAATGTCTTTTTGGCAAAGAACATTTTGCAATATTTATTATGTTATCTGATGCTTAAAACTTAATGGCAACAGAGGGTGGGCAGACCCACTTACAGGAGCAACTACTAAGCATTTAGAAAATCTTTTGTGGTTTGGCCTGATACTGCTTTTAGTCTTTTTGAGAAGTTCAGGATGAAAAGTAGCAAGTACTAAGGCAACAAGTGCATTGATTTTTGTGTGTATGTTACGCAAGCTTCTAAGCTGCATGAGGACTGGTTCCTGAAAAGTCTTCAGCATTGCAAGGGGTTAGACTAGATGACCCTTGGGGTCCCTTCCAACTCTTAAGATTCTCTGATTCTCAGTGGAAAAGAAATTAGGGTTATTCTACAGGTCTCAGAAATGACTCTTGTTCTTATCAATTCATTTGAAAGATTTCTAGTCCGCCTTTCAGCCAAAGTTTCCAAGACAGCATCCGAAACAAAACAAAACAATTTAAAATGCAATGATTAATACCAAAATTAAAATCACAGCACCATTGAAAACAGCAGCTGAAACCAGGCATACAAGCAACAAGAAACCAAAACCAAAAATGAAAAAAAAAAACACAACCATGTACTTAAAACCACAGAATAAAAAGTTTTCACCATGTGTCACAAAGACAAACTTAGGGAGAGCTCTTCAAAACTACCAGTCAAAGGACCCTGTCTCTGGTTATCACCCTCTGCAGTCAGGATGCAATAGCACCTGGAGCAGGGCATCTGAGGTACAGTATAGCTTAATAAATAGGCAGGTACTTTGGGAGCAGGTGGTATTAAGCCAGGCTTCCTCAACCTCGGCCCTCCAGGTGTTTTTGGCCTACAACTCCCATGATCCCTAGCTAGCAGGACCAGTGGACAGGGATGTTGGGAATTGTAGTCTCAAAACATCTGGAGGGCCGAGGTTGAGGGCTTTGTGGATGTGGATCAGCACCAGCACCTGTTTTATAAAATAACAATGAGAATGCTCTAAGCAGATGGTGACATTCAGTAATCTCATCACCATATTTTGAACGAACAACTTTAAATTTCTGGGTAGTTTAAGTGCAACCTTACACACAACAATAAATGCATGGATAATCCTATTTCTGGTCTATTCTCTCTCATTTCTGCATTGATCTGAGATTTCAAAAGGCGTATGAATCATTTGTATTTCTAAATACAGATTGAAATGCAAACTTAAAGTACATATTTTATCCCCAAAAAGTATTTAAATACTACTTTTGTTTAGCATTTTGGTAAACAATAAATTACCAAATTTGTATCACAGAATTTAGAGAAGTATGAAATCCAAAGAATAATCATGCGCCATTCAGTGTATTAGCAGAATAGGTGCAAATTTCATCAGTTTGTTATAAAATGGGGAGACCCAGGTTTGTTGGGAGGATAAAATGGGAAGGGAACAGAATGCTGCCAGACCTCGTTGGTGAAAAGCCAAAATAAAAATGGTGTAAAAATGCAATAAATGGTTAAAATAAGGCTAGTTTGTTCTGGGGAAAAAAAAAGAATGATAATGTGAACAGACCCAGCATAACACACTTTTCAAAACCAGCTTTTGGAGGGGGAAGACGTAACATAAAACTCTTTCCTTGCATAATTTGGCACAAGAGTCTTGCCCTAGGTATACATCTCCTGGCACTGTCCAAGCTTGACTACTGCGATGTGCTGCAGGGCTGGAGGAGGATTTTGTGGTCCACAACTCTCTAAATGGTACACCTCACCTAACTCGTAATGAACGTCCATAGTTCCTTATTCCCCAGTGGATTATGGGCTAAGTCAGAATAGGTGAAAGGAAGTTGGTGGGCTGAAGAGGAATGGTTCCTTAAAGGTTTGGTTTTTACATCAAAACTATGCACCCTAGAAAAGGCTTTTGTGTGTGTGTGTCCATTACCGGGGAGGGGAGCTTGTATTTCCTTATAAAGAATGTAGCAGCTCAGATTGCAAAAGGATACTGTGCGTGTGTGCGTGTGTGCATGTGTAGTATATATCTGCACACTTTCAGAGAGTACTTTTTTTTTTATAATATATTTATTAAGATTTTCACATAAAACATACATCAGAAATAACACAATTCATCATTGTCAATTTAACATCTCTCAGTTGTTGCATAGGACTCCCCCACACCTCCCGCGTACACTTGCATCATTATTATATTAATTTCAAACAAATTATCATTTTGCTCATAGTCTTAGTTTGATTAGCATATAATTCATCCTTAAGTCTAATTTAGTGATAGACAATTGTTTTCTACTCTGACATCCGGTTCAACACTCAGCCAAATTACAATATTTTTGTAAGTAAATCTTAAATTTCTTCCAGTCTTCTTCCATCCTTTCTTCTCCCTGGTCTCGGATTCTGCCGGTCATCTCGGCTAACTGCATATAGTCCATCAGCTGCATCTGCCATTCTTCCACAGTGGGTAGCTTCTGAGTTTTCCAGTTCTTGGCGATCAATATTCTTGCTGCTGTTGTTGCATACATAAAGAATGTTCTGTCCTTTTTTAACACACTCTGGTCGACGATACCCAAGAGAAAGGCCTCTGGTTTCTTAGTAAAGGTGTATTTAAACACCCTTTTTAATTCATTATATATTGTCTCCCAAAAGGCCTTCACTCTAGGGCAGGTCCACCAGAGGTGAAAAAATGTTCCTTCATTTTCCTTACATTTCCAACATTTACTATCAGACGAATGGTATATTTTAGCTAATTTAACAGGGGTCATGTACCATCTATACATCATTTTCATCACATTTTCCTTCAACGCATTACATGCAGTGAAGTTCAGCCCAGAGGTCCACAACCTTTCCCAATCTTCAAACATAATATTGTGCCCGATGTCCTGAGCCCATTTTATCATTGTTGATTTTACCATTTCGTCTTGTGTGTTCCATTTCAGCAGCAAGTTATACATTTTTGAAAGTACTTTAGTCTTAGGTTCTAGCAGTTCAGTTTCTAACTTTGACTTCTCCACTTGGAATCCTAACTTTTTGTCATTTTTAAACACTTCTTTAATCTGAGCATAGTGTAACCAGTCTCTCACTTTATCTCTCATCTTTTCTAAACTCTGCAATTTCCAGTTATCCCCATCCTTTTCTATTATCTCCCAATATTTTGGCCAATTGGCCTCCATATTGGCTCTTTTTCGAGCCTTGGCCTCCAGGGGTGACAGCCACCTCGGAGTTTTGTTCTCCAATAAGTCTTTGTATTTTGTCCAGACATTAAAAACTGATTTTCTGACAATATGATTCTTAAAGGCCTTATTTATCTTAGCTTTGTCATACCATAAATAAGCATGCCATCCAAACGCATTATTAAAACCTTCCAAATCCAAGACATCCGTATCTTCAAGAAGTAACCAATCTTTTAGCCAGCAGAACGCTGCAGCTTCATAATACAACTTTAGGTCTGGCAGGTCTTTAGGTCTTTTCAAAACCAGCTTTTGGAGGGGGAAGACGTAACATAAAACTCTTTCCTTGCATAATTTGGCACAAGAGTCTTGCCCTAGGTATACATCTCCTGGCACTGTCCAAGCTTGACTACTGCGATGTGCTGCAGGGCTGGAGGAGGATTTTGTGGTCCACAACTCTCTAAATGGTACACCTCACCTAACTCGTAATGAACGTCCATAGTTCCTTATTCCCCAGTGGATTATGGGCTAAGTCAGAATAGGTGAAAGGAAGTTGGTGGGCTGAAGAGGAATGGTTCCTTAAAGGTTTGGTTTTTACATCAAAACTATGCACCCTAGAAAAGGCTTTTGAGTGTGTGTGTCCATTACCGGGGAGGGGAGCTTGTATTTCCTTATAAAGAATGTAGCAGCTCAGATTGCAAAAGGATACTGTGCGTGTGTGCGTGTGTGCATGTGTAGTATATATCTGCACACTTTCAGAGAGTACTTTTTTTCTTTACTAGTAACATCATTGTTTGTCTTGGAGTCAAATAATCTTTGAGAGAGAGACTTGGCAACCCCTTTAAAAGGATCACTTAAGAAAATTGGAGCTCCTTTGCATCCTTTTAGCTCCACCAATTCATAAGACTCCTATACTATAATGTATTGAGAGTGAGTCTATGCTTCATTTGCTTCCCAGACAAGAAATAGGAACAGGGGATTGACTTGAGGGTGAATTTACACTGGAGAATTCTCTCCTTGCTTTTCAGCAAATTTCATCTATTTTCCTAATAAGAGATTTTTTTAGTCAACCGCCATGGATATGAGTGTTCATTGACGCAGAACCAAATAATGTGTCTTTAACTATTTTGGATATCTCTGCCAGGGTTGTGATTCCTTCATTTTCTTTTCCTTTTAAATCCAGATTTGGGTCGTTCTCGAGAACTTCAGTATGTTTATGTGGATAACAATGTTCACCTGAAGGGACTTCCCTCGTACCTCTATAATAAAGTCATTGGCTGCAGTGGGTAAGTATATGAATTAAGTTGCTGTGTAGCCTCTTATCTTCTGAAGCTTCCCATAACAAGTACAGGCTGTGTCTTTCAAGTTAAACTTTACTGTGGGTGATTTTTATTCATCACATCACATTACTTTGAAGAGATTACTTTGACTGCCAGTACCCTCCAATTGTGCTAAATCTCCTACATTAATTTGCTGAATATCCAATACTTACAGTGCTAAGCCCCTGACTGGTTGTCTGTCGTGTTTCTTGATGTTTTAGGACATTTGGGGTGATAGCGTTCAACATGAAGCATGGTGCCAACAGAATAAAAGTATTGACTCAAACATTTTCTAAATATTTCTATGACTCTGCTCTGTCAGTGTATTTTGATGCATAGTGTTCTGTGGGTGTTTCAGTACCAAATACCTCAAAAGTATAATGTGGACCAGACTTTCTTTCTACCTGTATTTTGCTTTTTAGAAAAACCACAACCCTATTCATGTACTGTGGGGCAGTGTGTTGAATCTTTTTATACTTGTTTTTCATATTAAGGCGGTAATTTTGTGGCAAAACGTATTCCCTTAGCAAACAGGATAGCATGCCTCTGTTTAATTTGGATTCATTTGTGCTTTAAAAAGCATCTCTCTGTGTGCTTTAGGCACCCTTGGCAAAACTTGAAAAGATGTACATTAAAGAAAATGGTAGTTGCAGGTATAACCCGCTGTAGGTCTCAGTTGCCTTCTGTCAGGTGGTTATGTAAATTGATCTATATGGATACTGTACACTTTTCTTATGCTGGATAAAAAAAGCATATATCTGGCAAAAGAGGTAGATGCTGAGAAGTAGCAGCCACAGAGGCGAACACGTAGCCTTCTTGGAACAATGTTGTAGTGATACGTGAAAGGGTGAGCTGCACATTTTCTTCATTAATGACTGCCAAATATATATACTGTCTATGTAGTAGAGATAGCAAAATTTGAAACAAGGCATTGCTTCTTTCACTTTTTGTCTCTGAATCGTGAAGATAAATGCATACCGTTCCTTGCTAATGCCAAGCAGCACCTTTGAAGACAGAATTAACTATGTTGTATTAAGTAATATCGTTGGCATGTAAATCTTGCAGCCAACTTGCTGGAAATTGCTAATGTGCAGCTGGTGTCAACCTAGAGGGTTCATATTTCTTTCATGTTCCATCCTGAGGCCACATTATAATATATCCTTATGATTTATCCTTGCCTGATACAGGGAATGGCTTACTGAAGGTTCCTCGTGAGCTTCATGGCTAAGCAGGGATCTTAACAGTCTAACTTAAAAGCCTTCCTTTCAAGAACATGGAAGCAGTGCTTGGCTTCTCCACTCATCATATTCTCCGCTTCATTCTTTTTGAGTCACTTGGCAGAATGCACCAAACTCCAGAAAGCCCACATTTGGGCATGTTGTTCTCTCTTTCCTGTTCACATACTGACCTTCGCTCTTCACTATGATCTCTTTGAACTAATTTCCTTGAGTACATTGCCACTTCTGCTTTAAATCATTTGTGACCCTAGAGTTGCATAGTGTTCATCATAGCCTTCTGGGTAAGCCATCACACTAGTACAGTTTGAAGAAAGCTTTGTGTGCAACTGTCTTGGCATCTGTTGAGGCTAATGAAATATGATGAACTCAAGTTGGGACTGTCACACTGGAAAGTCTTAGCATGCTTTGTTGTAAACACAGAAACGTGTCTTGTCTGTGGAGACTCTGTAGTCCCATTCTTGAAACATGATGCTTTGTAGTCTTCATGCATGTGAGAAACCTATAAGCTGGGTGTCCTTCCCTGTAATACAGTAAGTTCTCCTCCTTTCCTGAGATGTAGGTGCAGACATTTCTTGTCTCGTGCTCTCATTTTTTGTGGAGCCCAGGAAGCGTTTTCTTAAGGAAAGCTCTGTAGGAAGAAGAAAATCCTGCACAACTATGTGGCATTGCAGTAATGCTTTAGTAGCTCTAAGGTAGTTAGTTTTATTTAGCCTGACAGGTGGGAAATCAACGATCACTCTAAAGTGATTGATTCTAAACACAGAGACCTCTGATGGTCAGGTAAAACAAACACATGTTTATCTTTGGAATTGTATTATACTAGGAAAGCTTGAGTTACACTGGCATTCAGAATTTGGCAAGGAAAGACCACTTTGCACATTTATGTCCTTAAGATGTACACAGGCGCTAGCTAAGAATGCCAATGGTAACTACGAAAGCACAGCCTTGAAAACAGTGTATTAATGAGATATGTTATTGGGGTGTCGGAAGTACCTGGTTTCTTGTACGAAGGTACACACAATAATTTTTTGAAATGTCCCTCCAACAAGATCCTCATGACAGATGTGCATTGTTTGTGTTCTTGGGATTTGGTTTTTGCTTATACCAACATGAAGCAATGTTCTCCCTACCTCACTTCAATAACTTAATGTGGGATCTTGTTCAGTTATTGATACAGAGGATATGCATCCCATTGGGATCATATATTGTTTAAAAACTAATTAAAACAATTCCATTCTGTGCAATTATTATTAAAATAATAATAATGTATGAATAGTACTAATAGTAATTAAAAACACCATCACTTCACATTACAGATACAGTAACCATCAGTGCATGGATCTTACGTTAAACATATGCATTAAGACATGTCTTCCAGATGTCATAATAGATGTATGAACAGGAACTAGACATCTATATGAAATATGTTCATACATAACCATGGCAGTGAGGTCCTTAAACCATTTCATAATAGATAGTGGATATTTATCCTTCCAGGCTTGAAGTATAAGTCTCTTAGCAACCATAAGGGCTCAGAAAGTCCATTTTTGTCCCTCCACTAATCCCTGTGCTACAGGAATATAATTTGAAAGTACATGAACATCTGCAAATACATTTCACCAGTACAAAATTGATGCGTATAACAATTTCAGACCAAAAAAGAATATCATCACTGAAGAAACTCACACCACACGCTTCAATAAGGCAATTGCAGCAATACACTTGCCAATATCTACCTCTATTGAACAATTACTTCCTATACATATGTGGAGTCCAATATACTCAAAATATTTATTTTTGTTGGATCATTCTCCTCTGACGTAATGCACAGACAGGCTGAAACGGGTTGGCGCACTTTCAAGTATCAAGTATCTTTAGAAGGCTTGGGTAGGATTTTTCATGATATTTTACTCCTTTTAAACAGCTTTCCCCTTTCCTCAAATATTTTCCAGCTGTGGTTCTCCTGTTCAGAAGTCAGAGGTGAAGCTTCTTACCTTTTCATCAGGACAGTTGACAGTTTTCCTCCCAGCAGAGGTGAAGTCAATTGGGTCAGAGTCAGACCGCGTTCTGCCCTTGCAAGAGATGGCCATGAGGATGCTGTATAACACATACTGCAGGCTTTTAAAAGGTAGCTGAACGGTGATTGCATTCTTGCAACATTAATGTTTATCAAGCACCTAAATATCTAGACTGTGTAGTGAAACAACTATAAATGGACATCATATTTCTTTGTGCCCTCACTGTTAGGGTGCATAAAAAAAGTAAGGACAGAAGGGAAGGAAAAATTAAAACCAAGAAATGAGATGTCAGCCCCATAAAGATGAGTAGTTAAATGTATGTAGATGGGAGAGGTGTGAAATGAATTGGGAAAAGCATAAGAGAGTAGTTGTGTTTTGAGAACTTTTTTGAAAGCTTGTAGATGGGAGAAGTGAGAATAGTAAGGGAGAAAATTCATTTCCAAGGAACAGAGACGGAAAAAGGACTAAAAGATGGTGTTTCATGAGCATATTGAAACTGCTGGAAGCAAAAGGAGGAGTATAAAGAGTTGGGTAGCTATGAAGTGTCTAGGACACTTGTAAATTAAACAGAGAAGCTTACAGTGAGAAGAAGAAGCTTATGGTAAGCGCAGTACTTGAAGCATGTAGACTTTCAGTGTGCTGTGAAATTTGACTCAGGTTCTCAAAACTCCAAATCAAATGGCTTCCCGAGCTACATTTGCAACAAGAACGAGAGGCCCAAAAAGACAGCCAAGTGTTAGGTAAAAGGCATTTAGGAGTCTTTTCTTGCACAGAGCGTAGAAAAGGCCAGAGTCTTTTCGCAGTCCGCAGCAGAGAAGCAACTGTCTTTTAATGGGAGAGTAGAGAAGCAGAAATAATAATATTCCTGCGGCAAGAGGCAGTGCATCATCCCACAATGCAGCTCCTTCTCCAGCCAGCTCCAGAGCTGGCAGGCTCGTTAAGCATGAGGCAGAAAGAAGCGCTTGCAGCCCGTTGGCCATTGCAGTGCAACGTGACAGCTGAGCTGCTTTAGTTCTGCCCCAGTTCAGGCTCTTTGTTGAAAACTGGCCCATGGCTTCTCTGCATTTTGCATCATGCCGCCACATGGGGCTTCAGCTCCTAACAGGAACTTGAATGTCAAGCTATATCTCAAAAGTCCTTGGGAGCTAATGATCTCTTACTCTGGGAAGTAGGGAGGCTGGAAAAACATAATTAGGATGGATGTGAATGAGCAGATGAGCCCAATTGCCAAGAAAACGGTGCAAAGTTAAAAGCCAGCATTTTGCTACTCCAACCATACCTCTTTGACGCAGTTATTTTTATTTAGGCCAGCAATGGAATGTTGGCCCAGAACTATGCACCATATTGCAGGGAATTTGGCGCTAATCAATGGGAGGAGGTATGGTGACTAGCAATAATGCACTTGAGATCTTTCCCTTTATATAGCTAAAATCACTGTTACTGCTTGATAATAGGTTTTATCACTACATTTTGGTAGCATTTCAAGCTTTTGAGGTGCAAGTCTAGAAGTCTAGTGTTGAAGGGGCAGATTACTAGGCCCTGTAAACCTATTTAGATTAATCATAGAATTGTTGAGTTGGACGGGACTCGGGGGTCATCTAGTCCAACCCCCTGCAAATGCAGGAATCTCAACGACAGTGTCCATGACAGATGGCCATTCAACACACTCACGGATGATCTTGCTGCATAATATAACCACCATTCCAACTCTCATTCCAAACGTAAGCAAGACAGAAAGCAGGAGACATTTCATGATACTGCATCTGAAAACTGGAGACGATTTCCGTGAAGAGGAAAACAAGAGAGCTTGTGCAAGCAGCAATCTATTTTTTTTGTGAGCAGAGCTATTCTCTGTTATTGTGCTCCCCCTCCCCCCCAGGTTACCATCAAAGCTGTTGTTTTTCAAGTGTGTCCATCTTGGTTGTAATGTTAAAATAGCTATGAATTTGTTTTGTTGAAGTCACCGTCTCTGTGTTTCCTCCCCACCTCTAGATTTGAAGTTCCTGAATCCAATCTCATTACCCAGGAGTCTCTTGGAATTGCTGTACTGCCCTCTGGGACACTGCCACCGTTGCAGCCAGCCCATGTTTACTATTGTCTACCCAAAGCTCTTTCCTCTGAGAGAGACGCCAATGGCTGGATTGCATCAGGGGTAATTACAGGGGAAATTACATTGGGGGTTTAGACCTTATGCAAGGGCTTCAGTTACAGGGAAAGGCATCTACACAGGGCCATGGTTGTGCTACTCTTATGCGTTTTCAGTCTGTTGACTTCATATACCATATTCACTTTATTCCTAAGGCTCCAGTGCCTACCTTGATAGCAAGCAGCAACTGTACAACTGTATCACTCAATCAGTCTCCTTTATTGGCATAAAAAAGTGTGTTGCATGGTGACGTACTTTCATAGCGTCACTCAGAAATCTTGCCATATAACTGTACAACTGATTATATAATATTTCCTCAAAATGATAAGTTTTCACAGTGGTGAATTGCTTAATTGGCAAGTTTCTTGGAAGGTTCATTTTCCGCCAGTGTTGTGAGCTTGCTTGGTCATTGACTAGGAAGCAGAGTAATTTGGAATTAATTAATGTCCCTTTGAGAGCAATAGGGAGTGTAGGTAGGATATTGATATTTAAAGGGGAGGGAGAGAAAGTTTGCAAATATTCTTGGCACCCAAGTAGCCCGCACCTTTAACACACTGCCAGTCTACCTTCATTTCCCACCTTTGAATCCGGGAGAGCTAGAAGCTTGTCTGTCTTTTTAAGAAAATGCTGGTATTTTCAGAACTCAGAAAAGAAGCCGTCCATGTCTAAAAAGTTCTGTTATGCAGCTTTCCCCCATGGTGATCATACTTTGATTCCCCATGACTAAAGAAGTAGCCTGTATATATTGGTGACATTCGACTAACAGATAAATTATCAACTATATGTTTCTTTCATCACTTCAAATCAGAACTGAATGATGAAGGGCCAATACACCCAATTTGTATCTCGTGACATTGTGATGGTCAGCAGAGCCCGATGGTAATTAGCAAAGCATTGCAGCCGTTGGTGGCTGCCTTTCTGGCAGGAAATAGGATGAACCAGTTGCCCTTTCTGCAAGAGACTTTTCATCCATGCATGAAAAGAAAGCATGTCCACTTACAGTATTCATGAGCCTCTTTGTGTAAAACTCAAAAAGAGAAGGAAATCAAGAAGCCAGGCCTTCTACAACTTGCCTTGTAATCTTGTGGAATCTAGTTTGGCTAAGAGAAAAGGGAAAACCTCTTCTTCTTTTTGGTGTCCTGCTCAACTTATGATGAAGGACTAGCAATGGAAGATCTGGCCATTGCTATGTGGATGTGCACAATGAAGCCAGGAGGCTTTCCTCTCAATAAACTTCATTTAATTTAATGAGAGCAATGTGAGAGCAAAGAATGGCTCTTGCAGAACTCCCTTTCCCTCCAGTCGGACTTGTGGCAGGAAAACTGCTTTGCTAGCTTGGGCCCTTAATATGCTGCTGGAAGTCTCCTTGCTGAGTAGCTATTACTTGACATTAGTGGTGGCAATTGGCAACTTCAAGGTGGTGCCTCTTCCTGGGCAACTGCCAAGGTCCAAATCTTGACGGTCCTCTCCAGGAAGAAGATGCATCCTGGTTCCTAAACTGCCTCTGCCTAGAGCGCTTTGGACCAGTTGGTGCCCCTAAAGCCTAAAACATCTAGGTTTTGGGATTTCTTTTTCTTTTTCCTTGTCTTTCCCCCCTTCCTTGCAATCTGCCACTTTGAGTTAGAGGTGACGGGGGAAAACCAGCAACCACAGGGCTGTGTAGCCCCAGTCATCCCTCTCCCTTCTGCCCCCAGCCTTCTCCATAGTGGCTGGGAACAAGGTGGATGCCAGTTGGCTGTTTCCTGGCACCGTTGGCAATGAAGGAGCACAATGATGTCTAGCCTCGGGCGTGGATAGCAGGCTTGAGACACAGTGGCAGGAGCAAGAGCACAGAGGAGGCAAGCAAAAACCCACAGGCTGTGCACCTAAATGTCACAAATTGTCCCAACTCTCTCACTTATTCAGGCAGAGTAGGAGGAAGACAGGGTTTTTCATCCATGACCCATAGCATGGAACAGGTTACATCCAATAACATGGAGGAGGAAGGCCAGCCAGCGTCCTCCATGCCAGGCCTGAGATTAGTGCCAAACTCCTAAGAGATGCCCAGAGATGAGTAAATTAAATCCTCTCTACTCCCGATTCCCACTTTCTCCCTCCATAACAATGGGTCGGGTGCAGGGGCAGATTGCCCAGGGAACAGAAGAAGCCAAGGTAGGGGGAAAGAGACAGCACTCCCTACAACAGAAGGTGGTCTTTCCCCAAAGAAACAGAAGAGGAAGAGAAGCAAACACAGCTGCAAGCAAGGCCCAAAACAAGCAGGGAAAGATGACAGATCCTGCTGCAGGGACTCTTCCTCTGCCTCCCAGGCTTCTCTGCCATCGTCCTCCCTCTTCTTCCTCCCAGTACCAAGACACCCGAATCAAAAGCTACGTCAACAGGCCCATAAAGACACGGGACAAAAGGCAATGAAAAGAAGTACAACTGGGAAAAAGTTCCAACAGAAGGACCAACGAGTCTTCTCTCTGTCTGATTCAGAGACAGGGAAGCCTCCCCAGGAACTTTTAGTCCTCCAGACATTGCAGAACTACAACTTCCATCAGCCTCAGCAAGACTGGCCAAAGGCCAGAGATGGTTAGAGTTGAAGTTCAATAACATCAGGACAGCCAAAGGTTCCCCATTCTTGCCCTAGATGAAGTTCTCATGGAAACCAAAGACAGAAAAGGGCCCTACCTCTGGCAGAGAAAAGGATTCCAGTACTATCCACCACTCAAAAGATCAGCTCTGACAGATGATTTTGATCCAGATGGAGCTGGTCCTTCAAAGTGACAGTAAAGTGCTGTTAGATTTACTTATTTTGTTCCACTTTTCAGGACTAAGATCCTTTCAGGTCGGCTCAAAAGCAAAATCAGTCATATCAAAATATAACAAAACAGTAGATACATTAAAACCACATTTTAAAAAGAGCAAAAGGCATAATTTTATGCTGTAGGCCTGATCAAAAGGGTTAATCTTCACACCCCACCTAAAGTTCAAAGAGGGAGCCAAATTTGCCTAGGGGGAGAAGGTTCCACAGACAGGGTGCCACAGCAGCAAAGGACTTCCATGTGCCACCCCTGGAAGCACCACACTTGGTGAGGTTGCAAGGAGGGTTTACCTTGCAGGTCTTACTGAACATTATTATATTGACTAGTTCCTGATTTGAATTGGGCCCTCCAGGAGACTGAAAACAGCAATCCGCTGTAAGGAAATATCAATTCCATACCCGCCCAACCGTAGCTGCCTAAAGCCTTCCTAGAAGAAAAGTCTGCTGATACCAAGTAGATGGTGTAGTTTTCTTGTTTTCTTGTTTACAGCTACTGTGTCTGTAGCCATAATGGGTTTTTCCTCCCCCTTCAGTAAGTAACAGAGCTTTATGAAGTGAGAACAAAATGAGCCTCTTAAATTTGGACAGCAGCCAGATGGCTTTGAAGACACTGCTTTGGAAGAGCCCCCCCTCCCCCTCTCAGAAAGTTTCTCTGATTGCAACAACCAACTTTCCACCTTGCTCACGTATATTTAAAGTCTCCTTCGTAAAGGGTGTGGCTTCCCCCACACCACATCTGGCAGCTTATTCAACTTCTGGTCAGGTGGCTAAGGTAGATTATGTGCTTTGTATACAGCGCTGGCATATGCCCTATGGCAACGCTCCCTTCCCCTCTGCCACCACAGCCAAAGGGTACTAAATTCCCATTAATCAGATCAATGTGTTTCTGAAATACTTGGCAACGACTTCAGCACTGAAATGAAGGAATGCCAAACATATATTAAACACCAACAAACACTGTATTTGCACCCAGGTACCTGCCATTTTCCTTACTTTGCTGCATGCTAGAGAACCCATCCATGCAAATACAGTGGTACCTCGGGTTACATACACTTCAGGTTACAGACTCCGCTAACCCAGAAATATTACCTTGGGTTAAGAACTTTGCTTCAAGATGAGAACAGAAATCGTGCAGCGGCAGCGGGAGGCCCCATTAGCTAAAGTGGTACCTCAGGTTAAGAACAGACCTCCAGAACGAATTAAGTTCTTAACCCGAGGTACCACTGTACAGCAAAGTTCTTGTTGACCCCTGTGGACTTGGTAGCTCTGCCGTTCAGCTTTGGGTTGAAGAAATCGACCTGGAGCAGGTGGCCACAGTTGGAGGGTGGGTTTGTTTTAAACGTGTAAAAATTAAACGAGTTGTCACTGGCTAGAAAAAGAGTGGGGTAGTGCATTGAGAAAGGATTGTCAAATGTAGAGTTGCCATATTTCAAATACAGGGTTGCCATATTCCCTGCCCCCGGATGTCATTTCTGCTTTTGAAATCCTGGTAATGTCTGGGAAATCTCGGACGTGTGGCAGCCCTGGGTTTTAGGGCAATGAAATGCCCATCCTTGCTTCTGCTTTAAAAGAGCTTAGGATAAAGAATTACAAAGGTGTCTTAGTACAAGAGTGTGCAGGCACACAGTGGTGCACTTGCTGATGCCTACTCATCATTCAGAAGAAGGGGGAAGTTGTCTGATACTAAAGGAGGCGTAGGTGGCACCACAGCTGGGAAGAGCAACTGTTCACACCAGTTGTGCAAAGATCTGTGCCTGTGTCTAAAGGGTGGCAAGCGTTAACTTCTTCAGGAGTCCTAGGACTGCATATTATAACCACAGGGCACAGGGGCCTGAAGCACGCTAGCTGCACCCCTTTGTTTTTATTACTAGAATCAGAATTGTAGAGTTGGAAGGGACCAGACCCCAAGGGGCATCTAGTCCAACGCCCTACTCATGCAGGGAACTCAGCTAAAGCGTCCCATGACAAATGGCCATCCAGACTCTGGGGGTTTTTTTTTGGGGGGGGGGCTTTTTAAAAAAAAGCAACATGATGTTTTAAACGGGGAGCATGAGTTTAAAAGAGGGGGCATGAATAAAAAAAAATACGTTGTCCCACCCTTTTAAGAAATCAAGGCATTCTCCATGTCCCCCATGCCATTCAGAGCTACAAAACCTGCAAAAGTTTTTAGCTGAATTTCTTTTTATGTTGACAGAGGAAAAACCTCTTGCTATTTTTACAAACTCAAATATTTTGTGTACTTAGTTTACCACGGCTTAATCCTCCCTCCTGGTTTGTTTGTTTTTTTAAACTATCCAGAAAAGTTGTGTGTTGTGGACAAGGGCCAATGTTTTAATCTTGAGCTGACAACTGCTCTCTCTCTCCCTCCCTCCCTCCCTCCCTCCCTCCCTCCTTCCCTCTCTCTTTTTTTCCATTTTTCTATTCCAGGAGGACAACTGTTAGTTTTGTGGCATACTGCTGCTCCACCCAGTGTCTGCAGACTTTTGACCTATTGAGTTGATAAATACTTAAAGCTGTTCAGGAGCAGCGCCAGTTTAAAGCTGCATTAGGCTGTCTCCTGACGGTGCTGGGATACAGCTTGTGTGTGTGTGTGTGTGTGTGTGTCTGTGTCTGTGTCTGTGTGTTTGCACGCGTCTGCGTGTGTGTGTGTGCCAAAGCAGCCGGAGGAGTGCCCGGCAGGGAACACGGAGAGCCACTTCAATCCTGCACCCCTATCAAATTTGGATGAAAGGCAGAACTCTCTTGGAAGCCCTTTGATGCTCTAGCTTCCATAAAGGTTAACACCTTCCTGTTCCTGCCCAGGCAGAATGTAAAACGCAGCAAACATCAAGCAGGCCAACGACCTCCAGGACACACTCGTGTTTTTGCACGTATGATTCTAGTTGCATTCAAAGCAGCTTTCAGCCACTCGGATGATATAAACTGTTTTTTTAACCAACCATTTGCAATACTTTTAAACTTTTCTTTAACTTCCTCCTTACTTGGCTGTGTGCTACTGCCCTCTTAAGAGTAGCCATTTAAGGTAGCAGTTTATTTGTTCTGGCCATGTTGTTTCTCTCCACCACCACCACCCCTCTCTATTTTTCCATTCAGGATCAAATGTGTTCTCCTTTTCTCTTAACTGCCTATTTGACAATAAATGGGAATTACAAATCTGTTCATGGAAAATAACTCTTGTCTGCATACCAGTTGCTGGAGTCTGCTTGCAAGTGGGTAAGGAGAATTTGGAACTGACACTTGCATGTGAGATTGGAAGCCTTCAAGGGACCACCGCTGGAAGCCACGAGAAATCAAATATCGGACTTGTCAACTTGTAATCCTGAGTTGTTGCAGAGCCAAGGAGGGTTAAAGGCAGCAGTAGGTTTGGATGAGTCAAGGGGTTGCATACTTAACCCTACTTACTGTGCACTTGAGGGGGGGGGGACTTCAAAAGTAATGTGAATGGTGCTTGTTTTAAGGTGTAAAATGGTGTGGTCTTCATAACTGCAGTTTCAATACCCTGGTTGATTTTTCCAGAGTAGCTTCAGTCAAACATTCTGACATCTGGGGAGGCCACAGCAGGGAGAGTGAAACAAACTCACTTTTTCCTAACATAACTTTTAAAGGGCTATGATAGCATTTTAACTTGCTTGTGCTCAAGAAGTGCCTCACCAATAGCATTACTGCTCTGAGGATTGTTTCTTGGAAGCTTTGATTGCTCTTACCAGCACAAGCCAGCAGGAAGCCCAGCATGTGGGTGTAACGTACTTATTCTTCTTTTTTTAACAAACAAAAAAGAAGCATCAGCAAAACACAGTCCTGGGTCAGTGGTTTACAAATATTTATTTTCATTAACACATTGGTATTGGTATTCTTTTCCAGACACAAATCGGCTACAGGCATTGACCCAATGAGACTGTTTTGCTTCGTTTGTTTCAAAGTACCTAACTTTCTGAAATACCAAAGCAATCTTTAAAGCAGCATAAGAAAGGAGGTGGCAAACTATTTCACGTGCATTTGGGTGGCAAATGCAATATTGGTCAGAGCAGGAGCAGGTACCTTTGTGTAGTCTGGGAAGCAGAGGGTGTTTTGCAATGTACTGCAGGTGCAAAAAGAGAGAGCATCTTTTCCCTCTTGCTGGCTCTTCATGGGTGCTTTCCTTAAACAGAGCAATCTCCAGGAAGTTCAACCAAGAGAAGTTCTCTGCAGTTGACAAGTTAGCACATCAGAGAAGGACTTGGATCTTTCCCCCACCCAATGCACACATGAGAGTTCTTTCTTTTACTGGGGAGCATTCGGAAACGCTAGTTTCAAACTGCAGTCTGAAGTGACCACCATCTAGAATACTTTTGCCTCGTTCACTTCCTCAGGAAGCTGACCGCTGAGAATTCTGAAGAGCCCATAAGTAAGTATCCCAATAGGCAGTGAATGCTATAGTGGCATGAATCCCTAACTCTCCCTGACCTCCCACGTTGAGGTGAGGGCTCTGGTCAAAGAAGAAGAAGAAGAGTTTGGATTTGATATCCCGCCTTTCACTCCCTTTAAGGAGTCTCAAAGCGGCTAACATTCTCCTTTCCCTTCCTCTCCCACAACAAACACTGTGAGGTGAGTGGGGCTGAGAGACTTCAAAGAAGTGTGACTAGCCCAAGGTCACCCAGCAGCTGCATGTGGAGGAGCGGAGACGCGAACCCGGTTCCCCAGATTACGAGACTACTGCTCTTAACCACTACACCACACTGGTCCTTAACAAGCAAGTTAAAGGCAAGGCCCTGGGCAAAGTGCCCTCCAGTGGGGCCCAGGCTTTCCCTGGTCAGCCTCCCCAGGTGTGAGCAGAAGGAACAGGTTAGGATGCTGAAAGCAGCAAAGGTCTAGCCACCCAGTACTCCTTCAGCCCAGGACTGGACAAGGCAGATACAGCCGTTGTCACCACTTCTATCAAATGTCTCTGGGCCCCAACCCTCACACGTAGGGGTTGGGCTACAGAGGCGTTGAGGATATGGAAAATGATGGAAGTCTGCTGCAGCTGCCTCAGTACTGGGCCGTTGTTTTTTTATGAGTTAAAAATAAGAGATGATGGTGCTGGCTATGGTTGGAGCTGTCGTTTGCCCATTGATGCCAGGTCTGGGCAGATAAAAGGAGTAATGAATCACTCCTTGTACAAGGGAAGGAGTTCCCCTCGTTGCTGCTTTTTTAAAAAAACCCCAACATTTGGAACTCTGAAAGAAAGTCACCAATCTGGTAGAGCTCATTGCAGTCTCCGCCAACCTAGCATCCTCCAGATGTTTGGGTGGGAGCTGTAGTCCAAAACATCTGGAGGGCATCAGGTTGGGAAAGGATGGTTTAATGGGAGGAGAACAACAGTTAATTCTCAAATTGGAAGCCTCCCCCAAAACCCAAAGCTACTCCTTGCTCCTTGGGCTTTGCCCAGGGCTTGCTTTCCTTGGGTAGGTGGGATCTAAGGCAGGACTTCAGCCATTCCTGCCTGTTGGGATACGTAATGGGACAGAGGTCCTCTCATTTCTAAATGCACAGCTGTAACTTGTAGCCTGTCTCTGACTACATGGGCAGAAATCTGCCTGCTTTGCTGGTTTTAAAGATGAAGCAACCCTCAAATGTGAAGCTTGCCTTTAATTGCAATTATTTCTGTACGCGTCCACACCAAAATAAAACTGAGGCATCTTGTCTGTTTTTCTCTGTGCTTTTTAAACTGTTTGGTAGGCCAGTGTGTGTATGTGTTCAAAGAAGCCAAATGGTGGATAACAAAGCTAATAATGAGCCAGTCTTCCGGCAGTACTGAAAGCAATTCAACCTACTTGTATTGGTCAGATTCCAATTCAGCATAAAGCAGGGATGGGGAGCTTGTGGCCTGGCAACCTCCCCACCTGGCCCATTTGGCTCAAGCCACACCCACCTGTTAGTCACCTGATGTATGGGTAGGTGTGGGGACAGGTAAAGCCTTGTCTTCAAACAGTGCCAAATTCAACCTGCAGCTGCAAAGGAACGTTAGATTTGCAGGTGTGGTTTCAATTCAGCAGTGTTGGGATTTTGCACTATATGACATCAGGTGATTTGACGGGGATGGCCCCAGCCGCTGTCAAAAGTGGCCTGTGGAGGGTTGGCTGGATCTGCCCCCTTCCCACATCCAGTTTTCACCCCTGACCTAAAGAAAGTGAGGAAACTACCACACCTTTTCATCAAGAGATGTACAAGCAAATCCCACTATGTGAACACTTGGCATACAGCTCTTCGGTTATCCTCACATGAAAAAATTCTACCCTAATTTTTACCCTCCAATTCAGATATCCAAACAATATACAAATCAATGAGCAGTTATTCAGCTCCTCGAAAGATTCTCCAATCAAACACAACTACTGAAAGTCAGGGACAGGAACGCATTGGGATTTTCTCCATAGACAATCATGGAAACCGTCAGCTCGTAACGTGAGTGCTTGCCTTACAGACCATTTCTCAGGAACCAATTATGTTCATACGGTGGAACCTATGGGTATTGAGCGCAAGTAACATGCTGTTCTATTAGACTGTTCCATTAGAAACGCATTCCATGCTGGTTGGAGCTCACGGGAGTTGTACTCTGTAGGGGCACAAAGTTGCAGGAAGGTTGTCTTCCCACACACCACTTGTAATACCCTTCTAGCCGCTTGTGGCCCTGCTCCAGGTAAGTGTATGGTCTCTTGCTTTAGCCTCAGTTCTCACATGTACGGTACTGGATTCTTCATTGCTCACAGCTGTGGCCTAATCAAGTGTGAGGCTTTGGATGCTGCTGCCATCAGCGATGATACTGTTTCCCATTGATAATAATCATGTATTCTATAGGGTGGAACAAGTTGCACAGTTAAGACCCTTTGGGGAGTGAATCTCAAGAATGCGGCAAATGGTAAATGAATGCAAAAGGAAATGGCCATTTTGCTAAGCTCCAGCCCATGTAAAGATCTTTCTATTAGGTTCCAATAAACTAGAAATCTTGAATTTATCCTCTGGATCAATGAAGATCATAATCCCAGACCTAAAAATGCAATAGATTAGTGCAGGGATTTTTATCAGTCCCTGAGCAAAGACACTGATGTTTTATAAGAGGATGGAAAAGAAGCTCAGCAGGTATAATACTTCTAGCAGGCAAAAAAAGAGCCTCCTGTAGGGCTTCTCCCAGTTTCATGGCTCTTAAAGGCATAGCAACCCCCCTTTGAACCTAGGTAATGACAACTAGTTAAGCCTGTGGCCCTCCAGTTGTTGGGACTCTCGGCTCCCATCATCCCTGGCCACTGACTCTCTTGGCTGAGGCTGATTGAATCTGGAAGTCTTAACAGCATCTGGGAAGACCACAAATTCCCATCCATGCCTTAAATCTTGGTGGCGAAGGGGTAAAGGTCTGCAGTCAGGGCTGCTCAGATGTTTAATTAAACATAGGTTAATATCTTCCTGGAAATTTGAATCTGTTAAAAGAAGATGTAAGCAGCTTAGGGAAGGTAGAAATGTGCAGAGCTGGATTTGTCCTTTGGCAGGCTAAACCTGTAGGACATTTGGAATACAGCTCTTCGGTTAACTATCTGACCTTTGGGTATGTGGGGGGTGTTCCAAACTAATATTTTCACCTCTGGTCAAATGAAACAAATAGCACCAAAATAATCTTCCAAAGCTTAAAAAATACAAGGGGAGGGGGGATTGCAACTATGTCTGTTGCTTGGTGGTAATAACACACCCCCTACCTTTTTTCAGAAATTGCATGATCCTCCAATATATCCCTACATCTTACATAAATGTTTCTGCTGTTACTTCTCTTGACCTCTCTACAGTGAAGACAGCGTGTGCTTAGGCATGGCACAAGAACCTGCTTACTTGCTGCCCAGAAAGCTCTGCAGCTTATATTGGAGAAAACAAGGAAGGGGAGGTAGGCTAGGAATGTTGCCATGAATAAGAAGCTGGTGACAGGTGAAGTTAAAATGGTTCAAGGCTGGCCAACAAACACCCTTGGCCTGGTTCACACTCTGCAACACTGGATAGCTCAACTCTTCAGGAGCTGCACTGTATTTGATAGGACATCATATATTGAGAGTTCCATGTAGTGTTCATGATCAGGGTGTGAATCCACCTTTACTTTGGTCTGAAAGGGCAATGACCTGCAGCATAGGAACTTCTGGGCTCGTCTACTAAGGCAAGAGTTGCCCATTTGGGGGTGGGGTGGATACACAGGATTTTTGTGTGAGTGCCATGGGTGCAACCCCCTCTACTCACTTCTCTCCCCTTGATCATGCCCCCCCCCCTGCAGAAAAAGAGCTAGAAAGCATGCATTCATGCTTCCCTTTTCCAAGGGATCTGGGTAAAAGTTCCAGCAGAATTAATCTCAGCTCTGAAAAATATATAGAGCAGAAAGAAGAAGTAGGTCGTGCAAACTTTTTTTCAGACCTAGGACCCACACTTAATCCCAACATGCATTTGAGGACCCATTTCTTAATCTTTTTGCATGGTGGTAGTAATCCTGTTGTGACCCACTTTAGATCAGGCCATGGTCACTAGTGGATCCCAACCAGTAAGTTACATGCCATCCCCATCATTCGTATGGAGTGATAAGCAGAGAGAAATTCAAGGTGCTGAACTGCTGTTTTCCAACTTGCTTGTTTCCTTCAGCTGCTGATGGGACTGTTTTGGCTCCCTTGCATGTTTGTTTTTAGTTTGCTGCAGCATTTATCAGGCCTGTGCTATGGGCTTCTCTCACACACCCACTGCAACAACAGCAGTTGGTGATGCCAGCCAGGACAGCTATTCTCGGAATAGCTTCCTGGCTCCAGTCGGCAATTTAAGCCACAGAAGTGTGGCCCTGCCCAACCTCAGGAGGCAGGTTGCAAGACAAGCCATCTCACTGAAATGACGATGCCTTTTAGTTTTCAAAGCAAAGAGAAGCAGACTTTACTATGAAGTGGCACGATGCCATTTTGTTCTGCAAGTTCCAGTAGAGATATCACTCTACGTGTCATTCAGAAATGAGCACAAAAGGGATATATGATTGTTACTTTTCACTTTCAGATTCCGGATTATGATCCCAAAGTATTTTGACCTTAAGCTTAAGAGCCAGAGGAAGAGCCAGTCAACTCTGCAGCTGCTGTACTGCTAACTGGGGAATCAAACCAAGGTCCTGGTGTTTCAGAACAGACAAAGCCCAAAACTGGTGGTTCTCAGCCCACTGAACATCAGGCGTGGTAGTCAGAAGCCTGCAGAAGCTGAGGCAGAAGTCCCATGACTGCAATCCCCTGGGTCTGACTCATAAGAGGAATTGTACTTTATTTACTACCATGCCTGCAGTACAAGAGACTGCAGGGGGCAGGGGAAGAGAGTGCTTGTCTGCAAGTCACAGATTCCACCTTATAAGAGTCCCAGTCTCTAGGCCAAGGAGCTGTAGCCTGGAAAGGCCTACTGGAGGAACAGATTTGTATGGCCTCTGTCTCCTCTCTTCTATCAGAGCACGTTTCTCACGTGGAGCTATCTGTGGTGCTGCACCTACCGGCCTGCCTTGCTGCCTTGGGTATCTGGTAAGGACAGGTCAAAACACAGGTTGTGGTCTAAGGCAGGGGTAGGCAACCTAAGGCCCATGGGCCGGATATGGCCCAATCGCCTTCTCAATCCGGCCCGCGGACGGTCAGGGAATCAGCATGTTTTTACATGAGTAGAATGTGTGCTTTTATTTAAAATGCATCTCTGGGTTATTTGTGAAGCCTGCCTGGTGTTTTTACATGAGTAGAATGTGTGCTTTTATTTAAAATGCACCTCTGGGTTATTTATTTGTGGGGCATAGGAATTCGTTCTCCCGACCCCCCAAAAAAATATAGTCTGGCCCACCACATGGTCTGAGGGACGGTGGACCAGCCCACGACTGAAAAAGGTTGCTGACCCCTGGTCTAAGGCATATGAGACTTCCAGCCTTTGGAAACTTGGCAAGGTGTTGCTGCAGGAAAGGAACTGTGAGCTACATCATTGGTGGGTGTTTTTAGAACCAGGGTAAAACTCTCAGGCGCCCGTGTTTTTGCTATTTCTACAAGGTATAATCTTGCAACTGTACTGACTGTTGTTACACTTACAGGATTATATTTTTTTGTATAGTCCTACATCAGCTCTTGCGTTGCTATTTTATTATTCCTGTTATGAAATTGGTTTTGCGGTCCTTGATTTTGAGATGTATCGCTGTTCTCTTTGTTGTAAGTTGTGTTGAGCAAAATTCTTTTGTGGAAAGGTGGTATATTAATAAGATGATGATGAACCCAATGGGTCTTTGGCCTGATCCAGCAGGACTCACTCTTCTTATGTTCAAAATAAGTTAATTAAATTATTGGTAGCCGCAGAATCTGTTTCATAACTTGCTGGTTCCTAGGTTCTACAAAGAGGAGAGGAGAGAGAAATGGACATTTCCAGTCATTTTTGATCTAGCATGATCTGTCAGTGTGAGCATGGACTGTGCTGGTTTCCACCAGCTCTTTTCTGTGTTGTGTAAGCGACTGAGCTAAGAGCTTGCTGAACCTGGAGCCGGGTGTTTGCACCTTGGCACTCAGCACAGGAGGACAGACTCCAAAAGGCGAGGCAGCAACAAGCCGAGTCTGTTTCTTCCCGTAGATGGGTGGATGGAAAACTTAATGAGAATCGCAGAGACGGTGAGATACCACATGACATGGTCCTCCTTGCCAGCTTTCCAGTTGGAGAGCTTGGTGCAGTGGAGAAGGCAGTTCTCCAGAAGAGGTGAAAGTGGATTCACACCCAGAAAAATGGCTTTGAGTGGATGGATGCCATGCCAAAACAAGGGAATGATACTGTTGGGTTGGGTTGGGTTCCTCATTAACCATTCTGCTGCTTACAGCTTTTGAAAGTTATCCTTATATGCAAAGAACTCATTCTCAGAAACCAGAAGTTAGATGAAAGGATTTAAAAAGAAGTTCGCTCACTCTTTTTAAAGAGCTAAGCTTCTGGTTTTTTCCTCTCCCTTGAGCCTATGTGAAGACCAGACAGGGAACTATTTTCAGAGGAAACAGCATCAGAGTTGGAATATGCAAGAAGTATGCTTGCCAGCTACCCTGATTTTGCAGACTGGATTTAAAGAAGAAACTTACTGTCATGCTTTGGATAAACCTTCTCCTTAAACATTCTGACACATCTCTGTTAAAAGATTTCAACTGGAAGAGAGGGTAGGGCCCTTTAGAAAGGAACCAAGGAAACAACAATTGCCTTGTTTTCCTCCTCTGTGTCTTTATTTATTTATAAGGAGATTTATATCCTGCCTTTCCACTACATAACGGGACTCAGGGAAGCTCACAGAAAAGATAAAGACAGATTAAAACCATGCATCAAATAAAGCAATATCGCACCAGAAAAATAATCAGTGAAATTTAATAGGTGATACAGGCAGCAGAGGAAACAAGCCAGCAGTAATAAAAAGAATTTGAAAAAATAAAATAAAAACCCATCAGAAGGTACTGGAAATGTAATACGGGGTGGGGGGCTGATGAATTTCATGGGACATGGAGTTCCACGCCTTGAGTATTGTCACAAATATTCCCCCTATGAGAACTCTCGCTTTTGTCTTCTCCATTCCGCCACCGCACCTGTCAGCAGGTGGGCGGGCCCTTGCACACTTGTTTTTTGTTTCCAGTCTTTAAAAAAAATATCAATTGTGATCTCCTACCTACTTCTCTGCAGTGTTGTTGGGTCCTCATCTTTTCAAAAATTGTCCTTTTCAGAATTGCACAGAATGTAGAAGTAGACCAGGTACAGCTTTTCCCTATTGCAGTGCTGGAAGGCTGCAAGCATTTCCCCTTGTGCGCAGCTCCTAAAGCTGGGGTGTGGGGAACATCAGGCCCAGGGGCCAAATGTGGCCCTCCAAGCAACTCTGTTGGGACTTTGAAACTCTCCCTGGTCCCTCCCCAGGTCACCCCCTTCACAAGTCCTGCTCCATGCTCTTGAGTGCATTCACCTGGTTGGAATGTTCTTTTGAACTGCAATAATGCTTCTTGCTAACAAAGAAGGTGGAGAGTTGTGGGTGGGTGTATGGAAACTTCTGACTCTTGCATGGCTGCAGTGTAGCCTGCTGTCCAGAGACAGGAGTCAGATCCATCACTCCGCCCACCACTTGCATGTGGCCCCTGGAAGGTTGTCCCAGAGGGAATGTGGCCCTTGAGCTGAGAAAGGTTCAGGAGCTAGCTGCTAAGATAATTTACCATCTGTTCTATCTTGAAAACCTTACTAGTATTTCTAGGGTGGCTGCACTCACACTTTGGAACTCCCTGACTCATGACAATTTTGTTTAGGCAAGGCTATCCAGCCGTGCAGAATGTTGACAGTTTTAATCTGGTTTTTAGCTTCTCGATTTTAATTATTCTTGGGATGTTTGTAACTGTTGTTTTGTTATTGTTTTAAAAACACACACACAAAAAAACCCTTATAATTTTATTATTTTATTCTTTCTGTAAACCAGTTTGAGGTTTTATTATAATAAAGAGGTGTATAAATTTTGTGAAATTGGGTAAATTGTATCCTGTTAATGAACCAACCTTTTACAAAGACCATCCTACTACTGCTACCTATATGAAGAATGACAATGTGGATTCCCAGTGCAGTTCAGTACCTGCCTACTTGGAAGCAACCCCCACTGAGTTCAAGGGGGATAAAACTCCCAATTAAGTGTTCTTAGGATTACATCCTTAATGCCTCTTATTTGTGTATGCTAACCTTCAAAATGTCTCTTACACTGCATCCTAAGTACCTGTTGTCAGAATAAAGTCCCAGTGTGTTCAGTGGGACTCATTCACCGTGTTTGGGATTACAGTCTTAATTTCCCTGCAAAAGGAGTAAGACTCATGCAAAATATTCTTTGCAGCTGAGATCTTGCAAAGTTTACTTTGCTTCTGCTAGCAAATTAATGCAATTTAGGAAACCTCAGTACAGTGGTACCTCTGGTTAAGAACTTAATTCGTTCCAGAGGTCCGTTCTTAACCTGAAACCGTTCTTAACTGAGGTACCACTTTAGCTAATGGGGCCTCCCGCTGCTACCACGCACAATTTCTGTTCTCATCCTGAGGTAAAGTTCTTAACCCAAGGTACTACTTCCAGGTTAGTGGAGTCTGTAACCCGAAGTGTTTGTAACCCAAGGTGTTTATAACCCAAGGTACCACTGTAATGGGAAAAAAATGGAGATAAGCAGCTACAGAGACTTATTGAGTGTTGCTCTAGACAGCAGCAGAGCAACCTGATCAGGTGCCTGGGGTGGCACCCAGGGGCTGGGCCAGTCAGGGCAGGACGCTCTGTGGGGCCTCCGAGGAGTCTGCCTGCCTCTTCCCACCCAGCCGCCCTACAGCTGAGAGGGAGGCAATGGGTGGACCATTTGGGCAGCGCAGAGCCTGCGCTTACCAAAGCCACCATGTCTCTCCCAGGAGAGACGCATGGCTCGGGCGCACTGCAGGCCCCGCTGTGAGTGCCGCCCGGCATTTTGCCACCTCCCTAAGTGGTGACACCCAGGGCAGCCTGCACCCACCGGCACCCCTCTTGCTGCGCCACTGTCTCTAGAAACACTATCAATTCATGCAGAGCAGAGGGGAGACTCAATAGGCTTGGCCAATGTCCTCCCTTATCAGAGTGTGCACCCTTGGACAGGCCCCCGAATCCTTGGCAATACACAAGGGTTCCACCTCAGAACTGCACAGGGCTTTTTCTGCGGATGCAGAAAGTTTGGGTGGGGAGGAAACATTGGTATGGAATATTATTATAAAGTTCCCCCCAAATCATGGTAGACAAAGGAAGCATTTCATAGTTGCACAGCTGACACTGAAAAATTCTGAAACAACTTGGCTGAGCTCAAACCTGAAGCTGTCAGAAGGGTTAGAAAGGAAAGAACAAAAAGGTCTGGCAGCAATCCCATTATATGAATTCTACATGGCCATCATCGTGCACAAAACCTACCCTTTTACAGGCCCTCACCTCTCCTCACCTCACCTGTCTTCTCCTCCTGCTCCATATATTCTTGTGCCCAGACCCACATTTTACGGTGTTGGCATAAGCTGGCTTGTGGCTCTGTGTCAGATTTACAGCCTCTCAGAGAGACTTCAGCAAAGCTTTTTACAGGAAACTCAACTCATCCTGCCAATGATGACCGCAGAAGGACACCCTGCGAGTTGGAGGTGCTTCTGTTTGATTTAAACTCTGTTAACACTGGAGAACAGCAAACCTAAAATATCTTTTTCAGTCAGGAACAGTCAAGGGGTCTGGAACAGCCAATTCTCCCTCATTTCTCTCTCACTTCTCACTGTTTCCTGGACTAGAAAGGTTGTTTACATTGATCAAGAGGCCTTTGTTGTATCCGCCATGTAGCCGAAGTTTTCTGAGTCCGCTTCAGCCTACGGCTCCTGCTTGCTCTCCTTTTACCAGAGTTCCAAGATGGCCAACGCTTCTTCAATCCGTTCTGTGGTTCAAGTAACTTCTCCTGAGGTGGCAAGTTCAGGAGATAAGGTGAGAAAGGAAGCTGCCTTACACCAAGTCAAACAATCAGTCCTGCTAGCTCAATCAGAGCCTTCTTCAGCCCAATCGCCATATTCCCAGACCCTCACTATTTTCCAGGGACATCCCTGATTTAGAGAAGCTGACCAGGTTTATAAAGCACGTCAAAGTGCAAGTAGATAAATAGGTACCGCTCTGGCGGGAAGGTAAACGGCATTTCCGTGTGCTGCTCTGGTTCGCCAGAAGCAGCTTAGTCATGCTGGCCACATGACCCAGAAAAACTGTCTGCGGACAAACACCGGGCTCCTCGGCCTATAGAGCGAGATGAGCGTGCAACCCCAGCGTATATATATGTTGGAAGCTGCCTAGAGTGGCTGGGGCCACCCAATAAGATGTGTGAGGTATAAATAGTAAAATCATCATTATGGAATGGGACCCCTCTTTTCAATGGAGAAATGTTGGAGGGTGGGTATTCCCTCGTGGGGAGCCTTCTGGTGGAGTGGCCAGGTACAAAAAGTGGGTGGAGCAACAAATGAGGCCTCTTCTTGTATAGTAGGCTGTATTCAAGCCACACGAAATTCAGGGGTTTTCAACACACACCTCCATCCAGACAAACAAAAGGCATTGTCACAGTTCAAGGATCCAATCCGGCTGGGCAAAAGCACTCAGGGTGGGTGTGGAGTAGAGTCAGTGAGGGACATGACCTGGGAAGAGGCGTGGGCAGATGGAGAAGGGTGAGAGCTGGAAGGAGAGGCCTACATTTGGGCCCAGGCCTTAATTTCCCTACTTATGGTTCAAAAGCAGCACTTTGTCAGAGGTTCTCAAATTTTGCTCTAATCCAATCAAGGTGGCAGAATAGTCTGCATTTGATCCTGCACTTGATCTACTCCCCACCCCCCACCCCCGATGTTGGAGATCACGGCTGTTCTTGACCAAGACCAAATTATCAAACAAGCTAACAAGGTCCTAGTTTAGGGTGCCTGGTTTTCATCATACAACACTGGTGTAGTTGTCTCATTCCCCCTGAAAAATTTACTAGCCCTTCCTGTTTGACTGCCATGGACATGGGGGGGGGGAGCAGGGGGCAGCTGCCCCCCCCAAATCAAGAAAATAAATAAAAATAATTAACTAACTGACCAGTTGCATTGCAGATAACTCAGTTCTGCCCACCAACATTAAGCCTACCCCCAAAAAATCAAATCCTGGCTACATCCATGTAGACTGCCCTGGGTCCTGTGCTAGTCCTACTGTGCTAGTCTTGATGGTAGCGCTTTTGCTGTGGAAAAAAATATGAGTTATGTATGTGCTTTGATTTTCAGATTTTTTAAAAAAGCAGTGTATTAAATGGTCCACCGAGAATGACCTTCCCTACAGCTAAGTGGTGGCCAGAGTTTGAGAACCACCTTCTTCCTGCACAGACTGGCAGCAGCAACTTTCCATGTGCTCTACCACTGATCAGGTGCCTACATATATTTATTTCTTTAGTCAATGCATGAGACTTTTCTGGTATTCTCCTCTGCATCTGTGCTCCTTTGTGACTCAATAAGCAAAGCATGTGTGTCTCCTGTCCCTCCCAATGCTCTCCCCCCTCCGCCATGCACCATCCCGTGTCCCGAGGCTCCTTTGGCAGCGTTATGTAGAAAAGCAGCCACCCACGCACTGAACCAATGGCCTCCAGCAAAGAACGTGTTCTGCCGCTCTTTGCGCTCTTGCCCTCGCCAAGGACGATATGCCAGGTGGATTCGAACCGAAACCTACCTAAGCTGGAAACTGGCTGGCTGGCTCACTGTTACCCTGCTACGCCAGCCCACCTGCCTGCCCAAACTCGACTTGGCTAATTAGCAAATAGATGGTCTCCTGTGCAGAGGGGCTATTTTCTCCTGTTCCTTGTTCCGTGTGACAAGGAAGTCCTCCTTGGCAGGGAAAAGAAAACTCAGTCTACATCAAGACCGGCTTTGAAGTGGTCTGCAGTGCGGTAGCCTTAATTGTTAACCATTACAGGCTGCACCTATTTTTGAAGAGGCTCCTCCAAATTAGGCTGTGTGACTCACTGAAGCTGGTAGCTTCTGTATAGACCCACACGCACAGGGGTGGGGAGCCTTTGCCAGAAAGCTGCATTCCCTCATAGACAAAGGTCTGAGGGCCATTTGCCAGCGATGGACAGGGCCAGAGTCGAAAGTGCCACCCAGTGTGGCTGGAGCAACCCAGCCAGATGGGCAGGGTATAAATAATAAAAGTATTATTCAGCGGGTGAGGGCAGAGCAACAGATGTGACTCTCTTATAGACCACTTTCCAGCCGTGCCAGAGTCAGAGGTCTCTGTCCAGGCCTGAGGTCATCAACAGGTATCATCACATTTCAAGGTCATTCTACGGCCACATTCGCACCATGCATTTAAGATACTATGATGCCGTTTTAAACAGGCATAGCTTCCCCCAAAGAATTCTGAGAGCTGTAGTTATGGGTGCTGGGAATTGTTAGGAGGACTCTATCCCTTCAATGAAGTACCATTCCCAGACTTCCCTCAGATCCTCCAAATGTCCTTATTTCCAGGGACGGTCCCAGATTTACAGAAGCCACCCTGAGTTCTGATTTGATCCCGGAATGTCCCCCTTTTCCTTAGGACTATTTTCATCAGAGACATGTTGGAGGGTATGGTAGGATGTCCCTATTTTCATTGGAGAAATGTTGGGGGGTATGGAGTTATGCAACGCCCTGAGCCAAGGAGATAAGTAACTATTCAATTTTTAGAAGACATCTGAAGGCAGCCCTGTGTAGGGAAGTTTTTTAAAATGTTTAATGTATTATTATGTTTTTATATATGTTGGAAACTGCCCAGAATGGCTGGGGCAACCCAGTCAGATGGGTGGGGTATAAATAATAAAATCATTATTAGTTATGTACTGAGTTGAATAGGATCCAAAATGCAGCAGTCTGATTAGTCCTAGAACAATAGGATCCAGAATGCAGCAGTCTCATTGGTCCACAGGAGCCACCCAATCCAGCTCCAGGTAGAAGTGAATCCACAACCTGATTGGCCTACAGGTGAATCCTGGAATTAGCCAATCACGTGGGGCTACATAAAGCAGACATACTGGGGGAACTTCCATTCCTCCTCACCACTATGAGCTGAATAAAGAGCATGAAATCCACTCTCAACTCTGAGTATATTTCATTATTATTATGGGATAGGACGTCCTTATTTTTACTGGAGGACTGTTGGCGAGTATGTTCCCTGTGAAGGAGGCCTGGAGCCCTGCAGTTGGTTAAGAGCTGCTGGGAATTGTAACTCCATGAGGGGTAAACTACAATGCCCATAATTCTTTGAGGGAATGAACGTGCTTCAAATGTGTTTTAAAAAGGCATCGTGTTTTCATGACCAAGCTCTACTATTGTGTAAATTCTACAATGAGAAGTGCACCCAGATTAGATCTTACCCTAGTTAAATGGAAGGTGATTATAGTAGTGTTGGGAACTTTCTATCTTTACTCAGTGAAATATAAAAAGATTCCTGCGTGAGTGTTAGTGCTAAAGATAAACAACAAGTTATTCCCTGTAAAGATTCAACCCTGGGAAAAGGCCCAGACATGTAAAAGGGGGTGGGGAGAAAATGTTCCACTCTCCCAAAAGCCAGTCTAAAATCATGAAAAGCTGCAAATGGCTATTAAGATATCTTTGAGGATCAAAGTTTCGACTGAGTTTGGCCAAGGGAGGGAGGAAACTTTTCATCTAATCTTCTTCAGAGCTTAAAGTAGGGCAGAATACGGGTGCTCCATCAATGATTGTTCATGTTTTAAAAATAATTACTTAAGGGAGGTGGTTCCTTCTGTTTGTTCTTTTCCAGGCCCTCATCCTGTGTCCTTCATGCAAAGGATCAGATTTTGAAATGAAAAGAGAGGTCAGCGTGTGAGTCCCTTGCCTATTAGTACCCCTTTGATATACCAGAACAATAGACCCAGGGCGTTTACTTCTCCAACACGCTCTCTGTTCTTAAATCAAAACTTTCTTCCTATTTCCTTCTTATTAGATGCACTACACAGGAACTCAGGATTAATTCTGGATAGCAGGGATCCATCCAGAAATACAATCTTGAGTCTTATTTCGAAGTGAAGCAGAAGTAAACACTTTTTTTTAAGGGTAAAAATAATTTAAATTATTTTTTATATGTCAAGTCATAGAATACAGGCAATAGAAAAAGGTCACTGTGGCATGGCCTAATGGGCAGAGAATTATTTGTTGAGCAGATAAGGTGCTGGTTCAAGTGCCTCAAGTGGGAAGAACACACGTTTCTCGACCATTTGGCTTTCAAAAAATAGCCACCATGCAATAGAAAATTGGGGAGGCGGAGCTTCCTGCAGCCAATCGGAAGCCGCAGAAGCCGCGTCGGATGTTCAGCTTCCAAAGAACGTTCACAAAATGGAACACTCACTTCCGGGTTTGCGGCATTTGGGAGCCAAAGTGTACTGGACAGTAAGATAAAAAGTACCGACTCAGTTAAAAAATGATGCAACTATTTCTACAATTGTACAATTAATATAGTATGAAAATAACTAGCTCATTTCTTCCATTCTTAATGTGTTTTTCAAACAAAGGTGCAACCTTGCTTCATAACCGACCCCTGTATTGGCATCTGACAAAGCCATGGAGCACATTCCAGTGTATATATATATATATATGAGACGAAAGATGTGGGATGTGGGTGGCACTGTGGTCTACACCACTGAGCCTCTTGGGCTTGCCAATCAGAAGGTTGGTGGTTCGAATCCCCGCGACAGGGTGAGCTCCTGTTGCTCAGTCCCAGCTCCTGCCAACCTAGCAGTTCAAAAGCACGCCAAAAGTGCAAGTAGATAAATAAGTACCACTCCAGTGGGAAGGTAAACGGTGTTTCTGTGCTCTGCTCTGGTTTTGGGGTTCCGTTGCGCCAGAAGTGGCTTAGTCATGCTGGCCACATGACCTGGAAAAACTGTCTGGACAAACGCTGGCTCCCTCGGCCTGTAAAGCAAGATGAGCGCCGCAACCCCAGAGTCATCTGTGACTGGACTTAACGGTCAGGGGTCCTTTACCTTTTTTTATGACGAAATAACAGGAGTGTGGGCTAACTGGCCCTTATCCTAAGCTGTGCAAAAGCACAACGTGCTCCAAAACGCACACGCACACTCACAAATATGTTTGGACTTTGTCATTTGTAATGGAAAAATATTTGCCAGATGTTGTCTCTTCTCGTCTCCCACGCTGCTCAGAACCTGTATTAAATGTCACTTTTTGGCAAAGAGCTCAAGTGTGTTATTTGAGAAGAGCCAAGAACATAAACTATACCAGGGGAAAATAGCTGACTTGGAGTTAAAACTCTCTAGCTCAACAAAGGATGGCAGAGAAGAAATTCGATTCGGTTTTTGTTTAAAGGTGAATCTACCTACCTTGCATTTCCTGAAACAATATTTGCATTTCCTGAACCTGGACCATCCTTCTAAATTCTTACTTCTTTGAAAATGGAGTGGCTCTGCTGCTGTGTCTGCACCACACCACCTCCCCTACCCGCTTTATCTTTCCCTCCTACTAAACAGCAGTGACTCATTAGCAAGGGAGGGCCTCTGCTCTGCTTCTCCACCTGCTCCTGCTATTCACCATCACTGTTGCCTCTTCCTTTGGAAGGGGCTCACTGCTAAGGAACTCTGTCAAGGCCTCTTTGGTCAAAGGCAACAATGCTTCCAAATACCAGTTGCTGAAACTGGTAGGGGAGACAGCTCTTGTGTTCGGGTCCTGCTTGCGGGCTTCCCAAAGGCACCTGGTTGGTTACTGTGAGAATAGGATGCAGGGTTAGATGGGCCATGTGTCTAATCTAGCAGGCTCACCTTGCCAACAAAGGTCCGTATAGTTAAAGCTATGGTTTCCCCAGTAGTGATGTATGGAAGTGAGAGCTGGACCGTAAAGAAGGCTGATTGCCAAAGAATTGATGCTTTTGGATTATGGTGCCGGAGGAGACTCTTGAGAGTCCCATGGACTGCAAGAAGATCAAACCTATCCATTCTTAAGGAAATCAGCCCTGAGTGCTCACTGGAAGGACAGATCCTGAAGCTGAGGCTCAAATACTTTGGCCATCTCATGAGAAGAGAATACTCCCTTGAAAAGACCCTGATGTTGGGAAAGACTGAGGGCACAAGGAGAAGGGGACAACAGAGGACGAGATGGTTGGACAGTGTTCTCGAAGCTACCAGCATGAGTTTGATCAAACTGCGGGAGGCAGTGGAAAACAGGAGTGCCTGGTTTGCTCTGGTCCATGGGATCACGAAGAGTCAAAGACACGACTAAACAACAACAAACAACAGCAGGCACTTCTTATATTCTTTGGAGACTCCCTCCAACCTAGATGTCAGGAACTGGCTGGACACCGAGGAGTGGTGGCTGGATCCTGATTAGTGGGAGAAGGGGGTTTGGAGACTGACTTGGAAGAAGGGATCTGTGAACTGGGGAAACCGTAGTAGCCAGGTGATGAGAGTCAGAGGCAGGAGAAGCTGCAGGTAGGAGCGGATCGAAGCTTCAGTGTACCTAATTCTAGAGGGGCCCCAGAAGCGACTTTAGTCCACATTGCTTAAAAAATTGGGGTCTAGTGGACTCAATTTGAGTCGCACTGATTTGAGTCAAATGGATTAATTTTTTGTTGTACTGTATATATTTCAACAGTCCCAAAGTTTGAGAGTCACTAGCACAGACATTGTAAAGGTGTGGTGATCTGTCATGGAACGACCCCACTGAAGAATATAGCAGTAGTTACCTAGACCTTGTTGCTGGTTGTGAAGGAGCCCCCATGACAGTTCAAGCTTCAGGCTCCCAAAAATGTAGATCCACCACTGGCTGCAGGATTGAAGAGTGAAGAACAGGTGCAGGAGGAGGGAGAGATAGGTCAGGCAGGTGTAAAGTCAAGGGCTTCCACACCTCCTCCTGTCCCCACCTCTCTTGCTCTGTTGTCTCCCAGGACCAAAAGAGGAATGAAGAGGGAGGAGCAGAAGCAGGTTACATACAGGCAGAGTCTCCACCTGCTTACGTGCGGCTTGGAGGGGTGGAGAGAGATACAACTGAGGTCGGGAACAGGGCCTCTCTGTTGTGGCAACTGCCTCATTGAGTGCACACATAGGAGTAGCTGAGAGATGTAGGACTGATGAGCATGCCTTTTCCTAGCTTGTAAGTGTGCTTTTTGATAATAAAGAGTTAATTCCTCAGGCATTCTCTGCCTGTCAGCACAGTGACACTAGAGCTAGCCTGGAACCACAGAATCTACACAATAAAGTCAAGAGGGTGAAAGGGGCCTGTCTGTTGGTCCTCTGTAATATCACCGTGATCCTCAAAGTCAAACATTTCCTTTTATATTTATATAATCATAACAGTTCTGCTTGATTGATGAGGCAGAAGATTAAATGGGAGAGAGAACCCTTAATTAGATGGAAAGCATTCTGCAACTCCAAATTTAAGGCCAATACCAAGGAATTGCAGCTCCTTGATTAAAAAGAAGTGGCATTGCCAGATACAAAAAAAGGGGTTTGTAGGAACTAAGTTATACTCAGAGTAAGCCCATTTAAACTAATGGACCTAAGTCTTATCCATTAATTTCCATGGGCATACTTTGAGCATGATAACATTGGAAGTAACTCAATAGGTTGTATCCAATGCTAATCCTGCTGAGAGCAGACCCACTGGACTTAACAAACCTAAGATAGTAATGAACTTCAATGGGTCTACTCTGACCAGGACTAGCAATGAATACAACCTAAAGTTTTGTTCTTCATTCCCTCTGGACTGTCTAATCCATGTCCAGTTTAAAGAAGAGGAACCATAAGAAAGGAGAGAGTGGAGGTGTTGCAAATACAGCAGCAGGGATCATTCAATTAGTAACCTAAGGGTTAATTATGTTCTCAGTGCCAACTATCTGGGGGTGGGATAATGTTGCCTAGCAACCAGGCAGTGTGGCATGATCTTTGCTTAGCTAACATGAATTCTGTATGGTTCTGAGGAAGTTATTAACCTGTATATTTTGTTGTTGAATGTCACCCTGCTACAAACAAGGCCTGACGGAAGAAAAACTAACCCTCTCTGCTCCTTCCTCCTCAGGTTATACACTGTTTTTGTTCTGTTTCCCCTCAATAACGTATTATCAGTTTCTTTTCTCACTGGATTCCATATGTGTTATTTAAGTGACTCTGCTAACAGTGGGAAAGCCTTAAAGTTGCCCATCAAAAAGTTGGCACCTGGGCAGCAAACTAGGCAAGCCGCTTGGGTCAGCCTTCCCCACTATGCATCCATATCTATTACCATATATACGTTATACAAATCTATGTTCTCTTTCACCTACTTTTTGGCATGGTGCATGTCCTTTTGGCTATGCATGCATGCTCAGTGCACAAACAAGTTTACCTTCCTCCACGCACCCACTTTATGCACTTCCAGGCTGTGTGAAAAGGACTCACTTTTTGCGCCAGAATTAGTGAGAAGTCAATATTTACTTTCCTTGCCCCAGACTCTGGCCTGGAGTTGATTTAAAAAAAAAATGGATTGGAAGTGGGTTGGCAACTTAAATATATCTACATTGGCACCATAAGAGGAAGACGGGAGGTTGGTGGGTTCAGAGCCAAGCTGGTGTAATAGACTTTGCTGGGCAAGAGACAAAGACTGAGCAGAATCTGGTCACGGTTAGGGGGTAAAGATGGGGTTCAGTTCTCAAAACCTTCCGGGTTCACATTTCCAGAAACAATACGTGAAATGAAACTCCAAGGTGGATGTCCCATGTGAAAAGGATCTAGGGGTCTTAGAAGGCAGTTAGGTCATGTACTCATAGCAGTGACCAGAGGACGAAAGGGGAGGGGTGCAGAGAAAAGGAACGCCATGGTGCATCTGCAGCAGCAAAACCAGATGCCTTCATTTGCCCCAGCTGCAACAAAACATCTCTCTCCTGTATTGGTCTCTACAGCCACAGCAGGCGCTGAAACCTTCCAACAGTTAAACTTCACCTCCAAAGGCGCACTCCTCCATTGTCTCCTGAGACAGGTGGATGCCAACAACAAGAGGAAGGCCACAATTTCAATGTGGGTCAACAGTGTGATGCAGGAGCAAAAGGGGGAAAAGCAAATGCTATTCTAGGCTGCACCAACAGAAGTATAGTGTCCAGATCAAGAGAAGTAAGAGTTCCACCCTATTCTGCCTTAGTCGGACTCCAGCTTGAGTACTGTGTCTAGTTCCAACAAAACATTGGGAAGGACTTTATAAAGGGAAGAACTATTTGACAGTGGAAGGGGCTACCTAAGAAGGTGATGAGCTCTCCTTCATTGGAGACTTTTAAACAGAAGTTTGATTGGCCATCTGTCAGAGATTCATTAGCTGTGATTCCTGCATTGCAGGGGTTTGGACTGGATGATCTTCGGGATTCCTTCCAACCCTACAATTCTACGATTCTATGGCACAGCCCAATCCATTTAGAGATTTTTTGAACCGATTCAGTGGGCTTTGTGAAACTGAACTAGCTCGTTCCATGCTCTAAACCATCATTAGCCAAGGATTTGCTTGAGCCCAGCGAAGGAAAAAATATATATGCTGTGGTTGACTTAAGTGATTGACACCTTTTGATTTCACAAGCATCCGTCCTTTGTCATTGGCCTTGCCTTTTCCCTCTTCCTTTCCCCCACCCCTTATTTTTCAACTTTTTTCATTCCAACATGAGGGAAATGGCTTGCAGGATGTGACACAGAATCTGCTTAAACATGAGAGAAGGAATAGGCTCATGATACAATGCCCCACTTCCCCAGCCCGCTCCCTGCTCCCAGGGGTATTCTGCAACCATTTTAATGAAAAGAATGGTGGCTTAAAAGTGCTGTCAAGCTCAAGACATTTTCACTGGATAAGAACACATATGGTTGTTGGTGGGGGGGCTTCCTCTCTCTTTTTTTGAGGAGGAGCAGCTTTAAATCTTTCAAGCTTCGTGAAATGAAATTTGCTTGGAAATATGTTAAAATATGCAAAGGGATGAAGCTGTGCCAAATGTGTGACAATGATGGGATGATTTTAAAACCCTGGTTCCAGGGCCTAGCAGCTCTTGAAAGGATCTCATAGATGTTGCAGCAACAGAATCCTTTCCCGGCATATATAAATGCATTTAAAAATGATAAAGGCAGGCCATTCCTCTCCCCTAGTTAGTGATGGTAAGGGGTTACTTTCATGCTCCGGAAAAAGAGGGTGAATATAAAAGTCCACTGAAAGACTGTACAGAAATCAGGAGTGCCTTCTCTTTCCTGTTCCCGAGAAGAACACACTGACTTTATTGCTGTGATCATCCATGACCTACATTTCGGTTTTCATAGCCTTGTGCACTCTCTTGCTTTCCCGCCCTGATCTTGCTACCACTAAAATGACCTGAAAATGGATGATTCATGTTCTTCCAAGACCTGGAAGCACAGGTCAGCCTTCCCCCCTCTTTGTACATCACATTTCTGCCTCCTGGCATGCATAAAAGAACATAGGAAGAGCTCTGCTGGTTCACGCCAAAGGCTCACCTAGACATAGAATCATAGAATTGTAGTGTTGGAAAGGGACCCTGAGGATCATCTAGTCCAGGGTTCCCCAAACTTGTGTCTCTAGCTGTTTTTGGAGTACAACTCCCATCACGCCTAGCTAGCAGGACCATTGGTCAGGGATGGTGGGAATTGTAGTCCGAAAACAGCTGGATACACAAGTTTGGGGAAACTTGATTTTGTCCATATTCCTGCAATGCAGCTGTCCCATACGAGGATTGAACCTGCAACCTGGGCATCATCAGCACCATGCTCTAACCAACTGAACTATCCAGTTTCCACAGTGGCCAACCAGACACTCATGAGAAGCCCGAAAGCAGGACCTGAGTGCAACTGCACTCTCCTTACTTGTGAGTCCCAGCTGCTGGCGTTCTGAGGAAATCCTGAGCTTGAGGGACCAACAGCTTGACTCATCATAGGGCAGCTTCCTGTGCCCTAAATCAGCCTTTCCCATGGGAGTTGTTACAGCTCAGAAGAATTTGCTGGATCAGATGAAGAAGGCCCATCTAGTCAAGCACCCTGCTCTCACAGTCGCCAACCAGATGTCTATGTGAAACCCATAAATACAATGCACCACTAAGCTAACTATGAACCTAACCACAATCTCTGGAATGCATGATGCTCCACAGCTGTGCCAGCGATCATTAGAAAATTAAAAGCAGCAACTGCAGCGACATCAGCTCAGGAACTCAGAACACTGTTGTGTGAGCACCGCTGTGATCTTGGAGGCATCTCTTTGTTTTCAAGGTACTACATCCTGTTTTCCCACTGCAACAGCCAGCAAGGCAACTTACAAGCACAGCATTAAATCCAAAGCCATAGATGAGACCTAATTGTGTCTGGCGTGCTGCTAGGATGGTAGTGGCCGCCAGTTCTAAAGCAAGAGAAGTTTGGGCGTTGGGCATTATATGGTGTGGAAGATGCCTTCAGTAACCAGAGAAGAAGTGGATGGGTAGTAGCAAGGGGCAGAGAGGAAGTTTGCATGTCATAGTGGCAAACCTACATGCGGATCCCAGTGCAATAAAAATGCATGTATATATTAAAGACAGGCTAGAAATAATAAGAGGAGGAGGAGGAGGAGAAGAAGAAGAAATGCAATTAATTAAAAGGCTGCAGCATAGCTGTGCCCTTTCTGCTTCCTGTCAAGCAATGGGCATTGGTGTCAGTTGTACAATACTCACGCTGTTACAATTTGTCTATGATAACAGAAGCGTGAGAAATATTTCCAGTCCAGTCCTGAGCTGGATTTGGCTTCCTGCTGTGCAACAGACAAAAACCAGACCAGATTAATCAGGGAGCCTGCCCAAGGCGCAAGAAGAACAGGGAGATTTCCCCCCCTCCTGTCACTGTAGCTGACTTGTTATAATCCTGTGAATTTTGCAAGTCCTTAACTGTCACTGGAGTGGAACTGCGTTTATTTATTTATTTTTGCAGGAAGCGAGAGAGGGTCTAATGTGAATATTCTTGGAGGGCATGATCTGCAGGGAGGTTTTCTGGCATGAGGCCTGCAGAAATAAGTGGGGAAAAGCTTAGAAGAATACATGTTCTCTGTTGTATGCAAGTTTCTCCAATTTGTTTCCATGGGGCTCACTCCAAAGAACTTACTCTGCTCTGCCAGGGATGGGTAAAAATCAAATGCAGGCTGCATTTAAAGATGAACCCACCAAATCCACACTTTTCAAAAGAATATGCGAAATGAAATACAGCCTTTTTATTTATTTCTTTTTTTTGAAATTCACACTTTTCCGATTTTTGCAATGCAGAGCCAAGTAATGCATACTAAAATGGATATACATGGCTAAAGGGTACATTTAAAAAACTGCAAATTAGTGAATACAATGTGCACAAATGAATTCTATTAGGGGAAATAGCTTTGCACAAATACATTAGGAGAAATCGATGCTAAAATGCTGGTGAATTTTCATTCACCATTGCAAACTGATGTGGAAATGAGAACTGAATTGAAGAATGAAGAGGAAATGAGAAACAGAAAGGAACCAAAATTGACAGATTCGCCACTTTCTACCCTCAGCTAATGATGTCAGTTGGCGTTTGTTATAGCTTCATTTCTTGCCATGAATTGGTAGCATCAACAGAAGAACAATTGCCCACTCCCCGTTTTGCGTTACAAGGGAAGCCACAGGTGGATGGGAAAAGAAATTGGTCCCCGTGGTGAAGCGATTTCCAGGAGCTGTGTTAGCGAAAACAAGAAAGAATCTTATGGCAGCTGAAAGACGAAGGCATTTATTACAGCCCAAGCTTTCATGGCACGCAGTCTGCTACATCAGATGCATGAAGTCATCTGCACCCCACGAATGCTTATGTCACAATACATTTGTTCAGTCTGTCATGTGCTACAAGACGCGCTGCTTGTTTGTCTTCCGTTTGTTTATGGTGGAGTCATTGCAGGCAAGCCAGATATACAGACCATTGCTGTCTATCCCCAGAAAACGGAAAAATCAGTGTGGAAGTGGTGGCTTGGTGTGAAACAAGGCCACAGTATGTGGCAAGCACAGCTGTTTCTGTATCTTCCCTGTGGTTTTGTTTGTGGGAATTCTGCGGGAACACAATGCCATCCCATTTTTTAAAAGTTGTTAAATATGTGTGTAGGTCAGGCATAGGCAAACTCCGGCCCTCCAGATGTTTGGGACTACAATTCCCATCATCCCTAGCTAACAGGATAAGTGGTCAGGGATGATGGGAATTGTAGTCCCAAACATCTGGAGGGCCGGAGTTTGCCTATGCCTGGTGTAGGTGGTCCTTCAAGGTAGCCTGATCCCAAATTGTTTAGGGCATGGGTAGTTTAGGATTAATGGGACGCGGGTGGCGCTGTGGGTTAAACCACAGAGCCTAGGACTTGCCGATCAGAAGGTTGGCGGTTCGAATCCCCGTGACGGGGTGAGCTCCCGTTGCTCAGTCCCAGCTCCTGCCAACCTAGCAGTTCGAAAGCACCCCAAAAAGTGTAAGTAGATAAATAGGTACCACTCTGGTGGGAAGGTAAACGGCGTTTCCGTGCGCTGCTCTGGTTCACCAGAAGCGGCTTAGTCATGCTGGCCACATGAACCGGAAGCTGTACGCCAGCTCCCTCAGCCAATAAAGTGAGATGAGCGCCGCAACCCCAGAGTCGGTCACGACTGGACCTAATGGTCAGGGGTCCCTTTACCTTTAGTTTAGGATTGCTTCCCACAGTACATTGCATTGAGAAGCACCATAGCTCAGTGTCAGAGCATTTGTGTTGCATATGGACAAGTCCCAGGTTCAGTTCCTGGCAGCTTCAGGTAGGGCTGGCCCTGAAAGCCCAGAGAGTCACTGCCGGTCACTCTAGACCAGTGGTTCCCAAACTTTCCCTTTTATGAACTATTTGAAAATTGTGTGTGTGTTGACAGACCCCTTCATGTTTCTTCTGCCTGTTGTAGCAACTGTAACGTGCTGTGCTAGGTGCTGTATGACTTTTAATTGTATTTAGACAGGCACACTGAGGACATACACCCTGAATGAAGCTCGTGGACCAGTGGTGGTCCATGGACCATAGCAGGGGTACCAACTCATAGGGTCTGAGCTGTTCTGCCCCCCATATCCTTTGGGAGGGAGGAGGGTCCCCCGATGTAGAAGGAGGCTTAGCGTGAGAAAGAAGAGCCAATGACCATTGAAGTCACACTGTGCTCTACATTTGTTCTCCTCTGATGATGCAATGTTGGGCATGTGACGCAGGGCCCCCTCAATTTTCGGTGCAAGGTGGCACCTCCCGGGGTCAGCAAACTTTTTCAGCAGGGGGCCGGTCCACTGTCCCTCAGACCTTGTGGGGGGCCGGACTATATTTTGAAAAGAACAAATTCCAATGCCCCACAAATAACCCAGAGATGCATTTTAAATAAAAGGACACATTATACTCATGTAAAAACACCAGGCAGGCCCCACAAATAACCCAGAGATGCAGTTTAAATAAAAGGACACATTCTACTCATGTAAAAACACACTGATTCCCAGACTGTCCGCGGGCCAGATTGAGAAGGCGATTGGGCCGCATCTGGCCCCCAGGCCTTAGTTTGCCTACCCATGCTCTGGACCATAGTTTGGGACTATGAGTTTGGCATATTGAGCTAGATGGACCAATTGGGCTGGCTCAGTATGAGGCACCCTATTATGTTCCTGTGCTTCTACTTATGTAAGTGCCTGGAATGCTAATTGTATTTTATTATATTTTATGAAGCGCCCCAGCTGGGTGTGGGGAACAGTTTTACGACTGTTAATATTATTGCTCCGATTCTCATGTTACTGTTGGTGAGAGACTAAGGTGAGGCCCGGCAGTTTTCTGCTTTTTAAAAGAAAGAAAGAAAGAAAGAAAGCAGAATCAGGTTTCGAACTTTTTTTATTCATGTTTGGCCACAAACCTTCAAATCTCAGTTGCAATGCTCGGTGGAGTGGTGGACCCTCATAGAAAGAGGGTCCTGGAGATCCTACTAGACCAGGGTTGTGGAAGCTTTTTCCATCCAAGAGCCGCAGCTCTCCACATGCAAGTTTCCAAGGGCTGTGTGCAAATGATGGAGGGAGCCAGAGGGAAAAGTGGACCATGGAGGCAGAGCATAGACATGATGGCTAGTAGCCACTGATTGCCTTATCCACCATAAATTTGTCTAGCCCTCTTTTAAAGCTAGGCACTCTTCCACTTATCCTGTGCCTAGAAAGCATGGGTCCAAGCAGTTCTCCCCTTTCCTAGGGAAAACCTGCTCTTTATTGCTCAACTGGGGCAAACTTCAATCTGGAGAAAACCCCAATTTGTTCCAATTGAGCACTAAAGAGTGGTTTTCCCCAGAGGGGAAGCAGCAGGGCAAGAGGAAATGTGGGTAAGTCCTTGATGGCCATCACTGACTCACTGTGGCAGTGAGTTCCATAGTTTAACTTTGCACTGCTTGAAGAAGTGATTTCTTTCATCTGTCCTGAATCTTCTAACATTCAGCTTTGTTGGATGTCCATGACTTCTTGTGTTACGGGAGAGGGAGGAAAACTTTTCTCTATCCACCTTCTACATGCCCTGCCTGCGCCATTTTGTTAAATTACATCACGTTCTCTCTTCCTCCTCTTTTTGCTAAACCAGGCATGGCCAAACTTGCCCCTCCAGATGTTTTGGGACTGCAACTCCCACAATCCCTAACAGGACCAGTGGTCAGGGATGATGGGAATTGTAGTTCCAAAATAATATGGAGGGCCAAGTTTGGCCATGTCTGCACTACACCAAAAGGTCCTGCAGCTACTGAGTTATATTTGTAGGACAATTGTGTTTCCGCCTGTCCCCCACTGGCCAGTATAGCTTCAAAATTACACTCTTCTGGTTTTTCCAAATAGTTGCATAACAGCCATTGTTGAAGAACCAGAATGCAATGTACAGGAGTCAGACTAAAGCAGAGCATTGCGAGATCTGCTTTGTTTTTCGAGAGAAGCTGGAGATCCACCAGGCAGAGCCTGGTGCAAAAGGCAACACTTACTGTATAATTAAATAATTGTGACCCAAATAATATTTTGTGTGTGCCAGAACCAAGCAATTCTCTCTCTCACACACACACACAAATTGAAGTCTTTGAGAGTGCATCTAATGCAAGTCCTGCTCAGAATAGACCCACTGATATTAATGGACATGACTAACTTAAGTCCAATAATCTCAGTGGGCCTACTCTAAGTAGAACTTACCTAGGCTTGCCATACGTCCGAAAAATTTTGGACGTGCCCAGAGATCGGATGCCTAAAATAGCGTCTGGGGATTTTAATATATTTTTTTAAAGAGCTATCTGGAATTTCCAGGACGTATGGCAACCCATCCCCCCTCCCCAGTTTTCTGGTTTTTCCCCAGAACATTTCCCCAGAGGTTTCTTTGGGGGCGGGATTCAGGGGGAAGCTGCGCCCTGGTGGCAGTGGAAGGGATGAGAGGTTACTTCCCTTGGCTGGGTAGGGAGGAAGGCGATACAGCAGTGGTGGCGGCACAACTGGAGCAACATCTGTCGCAAGCCTGGCCGTTTTTGCTTTTTCCAGGGGGAGTGTTGGGGGGTGTTTTCATGTTTGTTTTTGCCTATGCCTCCCCCTGCAGCAGTGGCAGTAGCCCCCAACAGCTGCCTGATGCAGAGAAGGCCCAGGCAGGACTGGAATGTCGTGGGTATGTGGCAACCCCACCCAAAACTTTATTTCGAGGGGGGAAAGCTCAACAACTTTCCCTGGATTTTCACTTTTGGGAATATGGCAACCCTAACTTAGGCCGCATATGCACCACACTTTTAAAGTACAATGATACCACTTTAAATATTCGTGGCTTTTCCCAAATAATCCTGGGTAGTGTAGTTTGTTAAGGGTGCTGAGAGTCAGCAGTAGAACCCTATTCCCCTTACAGAACTAAAGCTCCCATCCACCCAGCCAGCTTGGCCTGTTTGGCTTAACAGTCAATCCCTCCTCCCAGGGAATTCTGGGAGCTTGAGTTCCACAACTTGAGGAGGTGGCTTGGGGGCTCGGATGCTCTGCTGTGGCTTTAATTAGATGGTTTTTCTTTGCTTAAAGAAAAAGTGTATATGATTAATTCTTGTTTCCCTCTTGAGTTAGCTCAAAGAAGTTCGGAAATTTCAACAGGGCTTTGTTTTTTTAAACAAGCGGTTGCTTTTAGGAACCTGAAACACAGACGGGATTTTCAGGGTTGGGATTTGTATGGGAAAATTTATTACCAAAATAAAGCAGAATAAGCAAGGAAGGCGGCACAGAGGCCGCCATGACTAACTTGTGAAATTCCTGGGAGGGAGGGAGGGAGGGAGGGAGGGAGGGAGGGAAAGCAGGTTCACATAGATCCCGGGCGTGCAAAATTGCAATAAACCACACATTGCAAATGATTTTGCAAAATGATAACACAAAATGATGTGCACAGAAGAACATCAAGAGAGCTTTGCAGGAGAGGATGATGCAATGAACAGAGATCCACAGAAATCAAGGGCTCCCACAGTTGCAGGGTGAGAGGAAAGGGGCTCAGTGGTTAGAGCTTCTGGTTTGCATGCAGAAAGTCTCAGGTTCAGTCCCAACCATGTGGGACTGAAATCCTGTCTGAAACCTAGGAGAACTGCTGCCAGTCAGTGTCAGCGGTACTGAGCTAGATTGAGCCAATGGTCAGACTTGGTAAGAGGCAGCTTCCTATGTTCTTAAAAGTAGGTCATTTTCACCTGGCTGGCAGAGGCTGGGAAGAAGCAGTCCAGTGTGTTCTGAGTCTGTTATATCCAGGGACCATAGCTGATTCTTCCCTGGGGCTCTGCGTTGTTGTTGTTGTTTGCTGTGAAATCTTTAATATTGTTTTTCAAGCAGGATGTTGCCTGACTTTGGAACCGACTCCTTAAGGAGGCTTGGCCATCTTTGACAAAGTGATCTTCCTTGGGGTAAGATGTTGGGCATTTCCCTTTTGGCATTCCTGTTGGTTTCTTAGAGGCTTTCTATTAGTATCTATTGTTTTGTGACGGATTATGTTTTGCGCAGGTTGTGTAGATCCAACAAAGCTTTACTGAAGGTTGGAGTAAATTTACACACATTTGGAACATCAGAAAGCCACCTTATCACTAGTCAGACAATCCACTGGCCCATCTAGCTCAGTACTGTCCACACTGACTGGCAGCAGCTCTAGAATCATAGAATTGTAGAGTTGGAAGGGACCCTGAGGATCATCTAGTCCAACCTCCTGCAATGCAGGAAGGAAAACACAGCTTCCCATAACGGATCAAACCTGCAACCTTGGTGTTATCAGCACCTCACTCTAACCAACTGAGCTATCCAGGCACTTCAGGCAGGATTCTTCCCCAGCCCTACTTGGAGATACCGGGGTTGAACCTGAAACCTTATGCATGGACATTGGTCCATCTAGCTTTGTAGATACACTGTGTATACACTGTGACTCTTCAGGGTTTCAGACAGGAGTCTTTTCCAACCCTACCCAACTTTGCCAGAGTTTGAACCTGGGACCTTAAAAATACAGAGCTGATGCTCTACAACAGAGCTGCAGATGGAGGGGTGTGTCTGTGTAGAAACACCTGACTTCTGTCTGGCTGGAATGGAGACTACGGCACATAGTAAAGAGTCCGCCTGCTTTTGCCTGTGGCCCTGCCCACCTCTGTCATGAGGCCCCTGGAAAGTTGCCCACAAAGGAATGTGGCCCTCTGACCAAAAAAGGTTCCCAATCCCTGCTCAAGTGTCTGTCTGTGCAAGATTCTCTTATGTCCTACGTATGCATGGTATATAGCTCTGTTATGCGTCTGTGTGGGCATGTCGAGAAAGCAAGGAGCACAGCTGCGAAACGTGAGGCCGAGTCCTGCAAACTCCATCCTTCTCCTAGGGGCACAAGCGCACACAGCAAACGCCAATCCAAATACAGTGGTACCTCGGGTTACATACGCTTCAGGTTACAGACTCCGCTAACCCAGAAATAGTGCTTCAGGTTAAGAACTTTGCTTCAGGATAAGAACAGAAATCGTGTTCTGGCGGTGTGGCAGCAGCAGGAGGCCCCATAAGCTAAAGTGGTGCTTCAGGTTAAGAACAGTTTCAGGTTAAGAACAGACCTCCGGAACGAATTAAGTACTTAACCCGAGGTACCACTGTAGTGGTAATGGAATAACTTCTGGCAGTCGAGACAGATCCTGGATCCCTCCTAAAACAAAGCAAATGCTGGGGGGGGGGGGAGACATGCAGGGAGTTGTGATAACTGTTAGCGAAGGGATATTAGCTCTTTGGCCACCTGCTTTGCTTTTTCGGAGAGGTGCATGAGTCACTTTGATGGAGCACAATACCTTCGTGTAATGTACATCTCAGCTTTCCAGCTCGCAGCATTAAAAACATCCTGCTTCCTGCAGCCATGTGCCATCTGCCCAGAGCAATCGGCGCGGATCAAAGCGTGCGCTTCCCGATGGCCTGGATGCTGTTTCCTCTCCATCCGTGGTTTTGTTTTGGGTATGTCTGAAGTATGTTGTGCAGCCCACATCTTGCCCTGCATCCTCCGCTGCCTGAGTTAGTGCTCCACTTGCAGATTTCTCTTCGTCTGCGGCCAGACAGCTTCCTCTGTGGCTGATCTAATGCTGGAGAGAACCCAGAAGAGGGAGGGAAGCATTGCAAGAAAAAGGTACCAAGCTAGGGGTTGTGCTTGAGTGGCTCTTCCAGAGCACAGCTCAATGGCAGAGCATTCGCTTTGCACATAGAAGGTCTCAGGTTCAATCTCCAGTGGCATCTCCAGGTAGGAGACACCTGAAACCCTGGAGAACTGCAGCCAGTTAGTACTGAGCCATTGGTCTGGCTCATTATAAGGCTTCATCTGTTTCCGTGAGTGACCCACACTGAGCTGGCTTCACCAGGGGTGAGGAATCTCCATCTTAGGAAGCCAGTGTTCCTGATCTGGCCCTCAGGCTACCTTGAGCTCCTTGCAGGAAAGGTGAGATATAAATGTAACAGTGAAATCAAATTTAGTCCCTCATAAAGCCTGGCTGCATTAGAAGGAGAGGTGAGGCCACAAGCCCCCTGCCCCATCAGCTTGGCTGGGAGCAGCTGTAATTTTTGCTCCTCCTTTCCCAGAAGGGGCCTGTGCAGTAACCCCAGAACTAACATTTGATTATTTCCCTCCTCTGTCCCTGATTTTCTTCTCTTTTTGCATCATATTTGAGGAAGGTTGTAGGCAGTGCAATTTTCTAGAAGTAAAGGTGCCAGAATGCACCACAAACGCTTCCCTTGTTCTCTTAGAATGGCAATGGTGCCCACCTAAGAGGTGCTGGAACTGAGGTCCGGCAAGTTCCGGCTGCAAAAAAGGCCCTGATTGTAGGTTATTGATAGGTAAAGGTAAAGGACTCCTGGACAGTTAAGTCCAGTCAAAGGCGATTGTGGGCTGCGGCACTCAGCTTGCTTTCAGGCTGAGGGAGCCGGTATTTGTCTGCAGACAGCTTTCCAGGTCATGTGGCCGGCATGACTAAACCGCTTCTGGCGCAACGGAACACCGTGACAAGTGCTAGAGTGCACAGAAACGTCATTTACCTTCCCCGCCGCAGAGGTACAAACTTATCTACTTGCACTGGTGTGCTTTCGAACTGCTAGGTTGGCAGAAGCTGGGACGGAACAATGGGAGCTCACCTTCCGATCAGCAAGCATCAGTCAGTGTGGACAAAACTAAGCTAGGTGGACCAGCAACGTCTGCCCCCCACTTCTGATTCCTAGCAACTGGTATTCAGAGGCCTACTTCCTCCAGCAGTGGAGATAGAACACCATCATCATGCCTAGCAGCCACTGATAACCCCACCCTCCATGAATCTGTGTGATCCCACTTTAAAGCCATCCAAGTTCGTGGCTGTTGCTACATCTTGTGCAAACAAATTCCATTAGTTTTAACTGTGTGCTGTGGAAGATGTACTTTCTTTTGTCTGTCTTGAGTCTTCCAACATTCAGCTGCAATTCTTCTACGTTACAGTTCTTGTAATGCAGTTATAGAAGTTGGCCTTGATGAACAGCATTCGTTTCCCAGAAGCGCTCTCCTCCCCATCAGATCCAGAAGAAGCGCTACAGATAAAATCTAGGCCAGCGGGGAAGGTATTCCTTCAGAGAGCTGACTTGATGGCAGTCAGAAGCCTTACAGGAGGGGTCTTGAGGGAATTACCCTCCTTCTGCCAGTAGTGGTTCTGAGGCTCTGTTTACACTGCACATTTAAAACACATTACTTCCTCCAAAAGAATCCTGGAAACTGTGGTTTGTTAAGGATGCTAGGAATGACAGTGGTTCCTCGGGTTAATGGCAGCCACAGGCGGGGTGGGGTGAGAGGGAAGGGTGCTGTGAATTACAGTGGTTCCTCAGGTTACATACACTTCAGGTTACAGACGCTTCAGGTTACTTAACCCGAGGTACCGCTGTATAGTTTTCCAGGGTAAATTATAGTTCCCAGGTTCTTTGGGGGAAGAAATGTACTTTCAATATGTTTTGAATGTAGCCAGACAACTCTCATCATTCCTAGAAGGACACTTCTCCACCCCAGAACAGATCCAGGAGCAGAACAGTTTTAAACTCACTTTTTCGTTTCCTGACATGGCACACCTCACAGCTACTTTGCAATCTTACAAGATTTCTGAGAAATCCTCCCTCACCCACAATTCCCTCCCTCTCTATTAAAAAACAACAACAGGCGTGCATAAAGGTGCACTGCCATAAGCCGTGCACAGATTTAACGTTATTAAAAGGAGGCAAAAAAAGAAAAACGAAGCACGATTGCAGGAAACATTTCTTCCAGTCCTAAGAGGAGATGGTCTGCAGCAGTGGCGGCTGTTCCGGAAACACAAGGAGCAGTTGCGGGATGTCAAAGAAGATCAATCAAAAGGAAACCATCAGGATGGCAAGAAAGGGTCTGATATGAAAAATTAAAAGCTCGGAGGTCTTTTGTTGCGAACCCACAGTGCTGTGTGCCATCTCAGACCGTTGGCCTGCGATTTAGGAATCTGGAAAGAACAAGCCCGGGCAAGATGCATGTGGCCCACTGCTGTGGGGGTGTGTGTGTTATTTATTATTTGTGCATGCCAGGAAAAGGGTACCTAAAGCACATGACAGCATCAGGGGGAAGGCGGGGGGATGCAAGACTCAGATGCCTTTAAATGAAACCACGATCGGGAGCAGTGATGTTAAGCCTAATAAGCCTTGTGGGTCTGTTACGTCTTTCCTGAATTTGCCCACCCCCCTCCTCTCTGTTTTCCTTTTCTTCAGAGAGCCAGAAAGCCAGTCTCCAGAAAGCAGAGTGTGGAATCTGACACTAGCATGTAAGCAGGAGAGAGAGAGAGAGAGACCCAGAAATGGGATGCATTATTTATGAGCAGAAAACAAGGCCTCGGTGTTAACAAGGGCAAAGTTATTTCAAGGAGAAAATGGCTCCTATTACGTGCCATCAGCCCCAGCCAGCTTCCCTTCTGGAAAAATATCAGTATTTACAGGACGCTTCCAGACAGCACAAAACCAGTCCAAGTCGCATCTTATCCCCTTGGGCTAAACACTGTTCTTCTTGGCTGTGTGGTGGTGTGGAGAGCCTCTTGCCCTTTGCTAAGCAGGCACAGGAAGTTTGACTGTGGGATGAGCACTGGAAGAAAGACCAAACCTTGGTCTCCTCAAGTGGCAAACTCTTCCCTCTCCCCTCCCCCCTGTTTTAAGTTTCAAAATTATCAGCTGATTCCTTCCAAACAGGTAAATGCACAGAGACATCCATAAATCAGAACACAGCGCTGCTTCTGAACGCTGTGTTGCAAGTTGTCTCTCTCTCTTGTCTATCAACTGAGCATATGAAACAACCTTGCCTTGATCCAGGATAGGATACCCACCCACTGCTACTGGACCTGGGATATTAAGCAGCAGAACTTTTAGCTCCTCTCACAGCCACTCCTGCACCGGCAGGAGTGCCGAATTGGCTCCACTGATGTGTTTGCCACTCTTCCCAGTAAGCAGCAGCAACCCACCTGCCAAGAAGCTAACATAGTGGCTCCACCCCAGCCAGCCACTTTGGGTTGTAGCTCAACAGCAGAGCATCTGCCTTGCATGCGGAAGGTCCCAGGTTCAATCCCCAGCAAGTCTGCTAAGGGCTGGGAGAGACTTTCTGTCTGTAATACTTGAGAGCTGCTGCCCATCAACGAAGGCAATAGTGTTAGAAACGGACCAGTGGCCTGACATAGTACAGTGGTACCTCGAATTAAGTACTTAATTCGTTCCGGAGCTCCTGAAACTGTTCTTAACCTGAAGCACCACTTTAGCTAATGGGGCCTCCTGCTGCTGCCGCGCCGCCAGAAGACGATTTCTGTTCTCATCCTGAAGCAAAGTTCTTAACCTGAGGTACTATTTCTGGGTTAGCGGAGTCTGTAACCTGAAGTGTATGTAACCCGAGGTACCACTGTACTGTGTTGACCCGAATATAAGCTCCACCTGCAAATAAACTGCACCTTTAAAATTCGGGGGGGGGGGGGGGGATAAAAAAAGACAATACCTGAATATAAGCCGCTCCCTTAAAATTGGAGAGAAAAAGAAAAAAGTCTATTACCGGTATAAGGCAACTTCCTGTGTTATGGATTTATTTAATTGGCAACACTTATCCTGAGCAGAATTTGGTGTTACTTAATACAGAATGTATTTTCTGCCTCAGCAAAAAAACTCACCCCCCCAACCCAACTCTGGATAGGTCCAGAACTGAAACAATTTATTTAGGGCAGACAGGGAAGGTGAATCCAGTGTCTTCCTCCTTGGCCCTTCCCCTCCCCTCCCCTCCCCTCTCCTCTCACCCCACCCTGCCTGTGGCTGCCATTTTGACACTGGCTCATTGATTCCACCTCAGGCTTCATTAACAGTTATTGCCTTCCCTCCGTCCTGCTTTTGCAGTTCCTTAGTGAAGGTGGCTGTTACGCAAAGATACCCCATGAGGAATACCAGGAGCTCTTTAAGCAAATAATGAAAAGGAGCTGCCTCAGGTCCTGTTTGCAGGTAGGAGCTGACAAGGACTTCTTCACAGAGCACATACTTTCAGCGCTTCCCCCCCCCAAAAAAATGTTTAGGGGTACTCTCATTTTTCTACTCATATTGAAATACTGCCCTTCAATGAGGCCAAACTTAGAGTCACAAAATGTTTAGGGGTATGTGTACCCCTGCACACACACCCCCAGAAAAAAAGCACTGCATATTTTACTATGTTTCTATATATGCCATAAGCTGCCCAGAGTGGCTGGGGAAACTCAGACAGATGGGCAGGGTATAAATGAGAATATTATTATTATTAAACTATGGAATCCACTCTCACAGGAAGTACTTAAGCCAACCATTAAAAAAGGTAAAGGGACCCCTGACCATTAGGTCCAGTCGTGGCCGACTGGGGTTGCAGCGCTCATCTCGCTTTATTGGCCGAGGGAGCCGGCGTACAGCTTCCGGGTCATGTGGCCAGCATGACTAAGCCGCTTCTGGCGAACCAGAGCAGCGCACGGAAATGCCGTTTACCTTCCCGCCAGAGTGGTACCTATTTATCTACTTGCACTCTGGTGTGCTTTCGAACTGTTAGGTTGGCAGGAGCAGGGACCAAGCAACGGGAGCTCACCCTGTCACGAGGATTCGAACTGCCGACCTTCTGATCGGCAAGTCCTAGGCTCAGTGGTTTAACCCACAGTGCCACCCGCGTCCCTAAAGCCAACCATTAGAGGGCTTTAAAAGAGGGTTAGACAAACTCATGGAGGATAAGGCTCACAGTGGCTACTAGCCATGATGGCAATGCACTACCTTCACTCTCAGAGGAGATTGTTGGCATCTGTCTGTCTCAAGAGACAATGGAGTGTGCTTCCAGGGGTGAAGTCAAACCACTGGAGAATCACAGCACTTGCTGGGGCTACAGAAACCAGTATCTCACAACTGCTGCCTCCTGTGTTGTTTTTGCTGCATTAGCAGCACCCAAGTGACCTCTCTGGGGTGCTAGCCTGGGCAGTCTGTATGGAGGCTCTGGGCTGCCCAGACGACAAGACGCCTCTGGGCCTCGCTGATGTGGTCCGAAGGAAAGTAGAGCAATACGTTTGGCACCAGCTTGGCTGCAGGAGTGTTATGTACTGAGTTGAATAGGATCCAAACTGCAGCAGTCTGATTGGTCCCAGAACAATAGGATTCAGAATGCAGCAGTCTGATTGGTCCTAGAACAATAGGATTCAGAATGCAGCAGTCTGATTGGTCCTAGAACAATGCAGCAGTATGATTGGTTGGCAGGAACCACCCAATCATGCTCCAGATAGAAGTGAATCCACAACCTGATTGGCTTACAGTAGAATTCCGGAATTAGCCAGTCATGTGCAGCCCATTGTGTAAATAATGTATATAAAGCAGATACTTTGAGGGGACTTTCATTCATTCCTCCTCACCACTATGAGCTGAATAAAGAGCATGAAATCACTTTGCGACTCTGAGTATATTTCAAGGAGTTGCTAGAAGGAGGCATACAAGGGGCCATCCAACCATCTTAGGGATTTGTCTGGGGTTTACTCCTTAGCTTTTTCTTCTCCCACCTGAATACCAGTTGCTTAGAATCACAATTTGGGAGCTGTTGCAGTCACGTCCTGCTTGTGGGCTTCCCATGGGCATCTGGTTGGCCACTGTGAGAACAGGATGCTGAACTAGATGGGCCTTTTCTCCGATCCACCAGGGCTCTTCTTATGAACCACAAGAGCTTCCATGGGTAAGGCTGGTTTAGGATATAGGAAGCTGCCCTATGCTAAGTCAGACTTTCGGTCTGTAAGGATTGCATCTGAATTCCAGTTGCTGGAAACCACATGTGGGGCAAGTGCTATTACACTCTTGTCCTCCTTATAGGCTCCCCTCAGGCATCTCACTGACCATGGTGGGAACAGGATGCTAGAGATAATTGCTGTACAATAGTAACTTTCCAACTCACAGTGGGGAGCTGTTTCTCCTTCAAAACCCATGTGTGTTGCAAAGCATTCTTGCGCATGTTCCCTGTCAGTACGGGGCACATTGCATACCCCAAATAATCATCTGTTGCATACCCAACAAACCACTGCAATTAGCAGGAGAGGGCCTCTTCAGACACCATCTCATCAGGAGGTCTATTCTCTAAAGTTTAGGAATCAGGCCACTAGTGTGGTGGCACTGACCTTTTGGAGCTTCCATTAGTTATCACATTCTGTCTTTTGGGCACCTATTGAACACCTTCCTTCTCCAACATGCCTTTTAAGCTTTTTTTAAAAAAAATCTGTATTAGATTTGAAATTCACAAAATGGTTGGTGTTGACATGGTCTGTTGCAAAGTACCCATTTCACAGAAGACAAATTAGTCAGTCTAAAAGGGGGGTGGGGAGAAAACTTTTCTAAGAAACTGAATACAAGGCAGAGGTGGGCAGTGTTCCTATGCAGTCGGGCACGGTGGGGAAGGGGACATTGATAATGACTGAGAAGCTTGTCTCTCAGAAAAACAAAAGAACCTCATCCGCCATGATGGATCTTCTAATTGCAGTGCTTCCCAGAGCACAATCTGAAAACTTCTATAGAAACACCCCCCCCCCCCATCATTTATGACTTTGAAAACTGGAAAACAAAAACATATCTGCAGCCAGAGGAAATTGTACAGACAGATCTGTCACACCATGTCTCCCGTGCCGTTTAAAGCAGATGAGAGGGAGAGAGCCCCCATGACCTCATTTAATATTTTCTATCTTGGTTCATGGTGATTTGAGAGGCAGAGGTCGGCTGATGGAGAAATTCAAAGGGTCCTAATGAGAGCAGCAATGTGCTCTCCTGTTCTGATCATCTCCCGGGTGATAACACTACAGGTGATCTTTGATGTCACATGCTGTGACTTCCAAAGTACAGCTGAACTGATCTTTCTGTTTCATCAGGAGGTAGGAGTTTGATGCTTGAATAGCTGGCTGTACAACATTTGGTCATCTTTCTTTTCTACTGGTATTCTTTGAGAGGGCGGACATGATTAAGTTGATGGTAAAGGGCACTCGTCCTCTCACAATTGGGATAGAATTGGGTACAATGCTGGTGAACAGCTGGGTGTGTCGCTTGCAGCCTCACATCTCTATGAATACATGGGCATATAATCTGTATTTTTAGAAAAGTGGAAGCAATTGGCATTATAAAACTCTGGCAAAACTTGAGTGCTGCTTTAGATTTCAGTTGCTAGATGGGAACAGAATGCAACAGAACTTAGTGCTCATTGTTCCTTTGCAGCATGTCCAAGCAAAATCCTTTGCATCTTACCTGCACAGGAGATCTGGTAGTTATTTCAAAAGGGGGAGATGCAAAGGCAACATTTGGATGGGATGGTTTTTTGTCCCCCCCCCCCCAGAGGAACAAAGAGCCCTGAAGACATGTTCATTTGTTCCAGAGGTACCAACAAAGTAATCAGACTCCGTCTTGGGCAAACGCCTTGATGAATATGTGAGAATTTTGCATACTTCTGATCTGTGCACACTGTAGTTTTTTGTATTCAGCCTTAAACCTGTGCAAAAATAAATATAAGAATAACTGTATACCTTTCATTCAAACAGTATTTGTCAAAATATATTGATTGTTCAACATTCACTAAAGATGTCTACATGCTGCTACTATATGTAGAAATGATAAATTGTTTTATCCCAAGGCTGTCCCATGTGGCAGAGAACAAGGAATGCCTTTTCTATGAAAATGCCTGCTGTAACCTCAGTTGGAACACCTTAAAATAAAGACTCCCCTCTCCTTACGACCATTGTTTTATTAATATGCCAACTTTACACACATTTAATCAATTAATGAGTCAGTCAACTAAAACTAATAAACTAAAATGCCTTTAATCTGGTGACTATCTTTATCATAATTTTACATATTATTATACATTATCCATTTGCTTTCATCTCCTCTCCCCATTCCTTTCCCCTTTTTTATGGTGTCTATTCAATGATTAGCTTATGAGACAGAGACCACCGTATTTTAATATATTTACAGCAGTTAGAAAACTCTTGGTTTTTACTAAGTGTTATATCCAATGTACCACAAAGCTGAAGTCACTTAGCCGTATACTGGTTCCACTGGGGAAATGTTTTGCACCAGCAAAATAGTATTGCACAAGAGAATGCACAAGGATTAAACCCTAGACAAATCCAGAGTGGAGTCCATAAGATGTTTGGATGGCATCTTGTACACCCTCCTTCTGGCAACTCCTGCAGCCAAGCTGGTGCCAAACGTATTGCTCTGCTTTTCTTTGGATCTCTTCCATGAGGCCGAGAGGGGGGTTGTGTTGTCTTGCAGCCCAAGACCTCTATACACACTGCCCAGGCTCGTGCCCTGGGGAGGTCAGTTTGGTGCTGCTAATACAGTGGTTTGACTTCACCCCCAGAAGCACCATTGTCTCTCAAGACAGACGAATGCCAACTACAACAGCAAATGAGGGGGTGTATGTGTGCATCTGTGTGATATGACAGTGACCCATTTGCACTATACATCTAAAGCAGGATCATACCACTTTAAGCAGACCTACATTTCTGAGTTCCCTGTGGACAGGGATTGACTGCTAAACCACTCCAGAAATGGTGGCTCTGTGAGGGGAATAGGGGTCTCCTAACAACCTGCAGCATCCTTAACAAACTGCAATTCCCATAATTCATTTGGAGAAGCCATAACTGTTTAAAGTGATATCATAGTGCTTTCGGTGTACTATACAGATGGGGCCTAAGTCTTTACAAGGGCTGCTGCATTTTAAAAAAATGAATAGAAGAAGGAATTTCAACAGGTGTAGCTTTTCGTTCTTCTCCAGCAACCACAAGAGCAATTTTCCTGTCTGTACTAATAACTAGGGATGGACAAATCTATGGATTTCATTTCCTCACAATTTCTCTTTCCTAACCTTAAATTCAGTTTGCTACATCAATGTGCGATTTTGTTAAGCCCTCACAAAATTTTGTCTGCTCTGTATGCACATTTTTTCTATGCAATTTTACCTAAGATACACATTTTAGAAAGCAAGATCCCCGGATATCATGCATTTTGGCATTTTGTTTCCCCCAATGTGTGCATTTTTTGTACTAAACATTCAGGGTTGGAGAACCGTATCACAAAATTTGGAGAAGCATGAATTCTGGAGGACAGGTGGATTTTGGTCCGTGTACCATTTCAGAAGTGTGGATTTGGAAGATTCACATTCAGTTGTGAACCACGCCAGATATTCCCTCCTCCTTACAACAACGTCGCTCCTTAAGCAGTACACTAGCTCAGACTTCACCCGTGCTACCAAACGCATATTTTCCCTCCTTCTGCTAAAAACTAAACAGTCACTTCAAGTCAGTTTGTTCTGTGAAGCTTTTAAAAGAGACGTCAGCTATGCTTAGTGTGAAGTTGGGGCTGAAGTAAAAGCTGGATATGTGCCCAGTCCAGTCAGATGGAAATTACATCTTGCACAGGAACCTAAATGTCATCTTCCTCAGCCCCTTTTACAGCCGGAACTGTGTTAACTCCCTTTTATCCCCCCCGTGTTGCATCTTCATTTTCCTACAGATATGACCGTACTTCCCTTCAGATATGATAAATCATCTCTGGTAGCACCACAATCTAGGGCACAGTGAGCGATCATCTGGAATTTCAGATGACACTTAAAAGTATAATAACAAGTAAACAAAGCCCAGGAGGAATATGTGTCTTGAAATGTGCAGTTCATGTTAGTAGCGCGAAGTAATTAACAAGCTGAAACAGCAAGAGAGGAGCTGGGCGGCTTCTAGTTCTTCAGAAGATGCCGAAAACGAAAATGGGCCAGGTTCTCAGACCATGGGAACCACTGGGATAAGGTCAGCCCATGACCTGTGTTTATTATACCCTAAGCGCTGGCGTTTGTTTGAGGTTGTATTCAGATCAGAGGTTCTCACATGAAGGCCTGCCAACCACTGGTGGCCCATGAGTGTGATCCACACCTTCTATTGAAAGATTGCAAAATAGTTGAGAATGATCTATAGTTGGAGCTGCACAGGATTCATTTTTTCCCTGACAACAGAGATGGAGACCATTTGGATCAGGTCTGGATTTTTCCAATGGACTAGCAAATTCCTGGCCTGGGGCCCATGATTTTCATAACCAGTAAAGGCTGGTCCATCAACCCCAGCCTGCCCTTGGCCAGCCCTGCCCTTGCCTGCTTTCTTATTTCTTTCTAATTGCCCTTTATAGAGTGAACATTATCACACATTATCTTTCGTAGAAGGCAAAAGGTTTAAGTGGTCTGCCAGTTTTCAACTGGTCTGCAGGGCTGCTGTTCTGGTTTTGTTGGTGTTACTGAAAACTGTTGATATAACCAAAATGGAGCACCTCCACATTGACATGCATTGTATAGTTATTTTTTTAGTTGCCAACAGGTTGTGCTGTTTCTTGACTTTGTGGTAAAGAACACTCTAATGACAGGTCTAAGGCAGGGGTGGGGAACCTCTGGTGCACAGGCTTCCTGAGGCCTGCCAGGCCTTGGAGTTGGGCTCGCTTGGCTATTTTAGGCAAACCACACCCACTTTCCTTGCTCCTGACATCGTATATGATATCAGGCGTGAGAAACCTCAAGTCAGAGCTTGAAAATGAAGAAGCATCAGGAGTGCGCCTAGAGCGCATTCCCAAAAATTCCTTTCAATTGCCAGCTTGAATTCAACTCAGCAATGCAAAGGATTTTTTTCCTCAGGCATGGCTCTCAGCAAAATAAAAAATAAAAAATGAAACTCTCCCAGAAATAGAAACTGGGGAGAAATTGGGTTCAGTTTGCATTTAAATGCAAACCTACCTACTTCTCACTTTCTGTAGCAATATGCAAACTGAAACACAGGCACCCTTCGAAATTTGCAGTTCCTTGAATTTTGCAATGTAGTTTGCAAGCCAAGCAATGTGTACAAAAACATGTATACTGGGGACAAAGTGTGCACAAAATGCATATAGTAGTGGCAATAGCATACAAAAATGCATTATTGGGGGAATAACATGCAAAAAATGCATCATGTTACGGAAACTTGATTTATGAAACTCTATGTGTTAAGCAAAATTGCATACAAAAATGGGTATATTGGGATAAATTTGCACTAAGATGCCAATGAATTTTCACAACGACTTGAAAATAAACAATTCCTGAACCGCTGTTAAGAACCAAACGTAAAACTGCAAAAAATAGAAATGGAGAGAAACCAACATTGGCTTATTTGGCCATTCGTAGCCAGAAGTAGGACAGGGGACTGAAATGTTGAAGGAATGGAGAGAAGAACTTAAATTTAGGACGTGGAAAATTTCCCAAAGAGGAGCTAGGGTTGCACCAGGCCTGTACTTGAGAGAACTGGATGTTCCATAGCTCTTTCTACCTTTAGCCATTAGGACCTTTACGCCAACTTTATACCTGTTTTCCACTGTCGATTTCAGTCGATTTCTAAAAGCAATATGCAACACATATGGATGTGGATATTCCGTGGGTGTTTTTGCCTAGAACGCATGAGATTCTGTCAGCAACTGTGAACATAAATGACTTCTTATGCTTTTCACTCCATCATCGTCAAGCCAGCATGTTGAAGGCCTTGTGCATTTTCTCTGGGATATCAAATTACATTCTTTCTTCTTTTCTTTGCTGCAAGTGAGTTTTGTTGTTGTTGTATAATGCCGAGCACTGAGCGTGAAATGAGTGGATCTTGTTTGTTAGCGGGGTTGCGGGTTTTTTGTTACTGGTTTGTTTTTTTAAGTACTGATCCTTCATCTTTCAAATGATCGAGAAGGCAAACTTGGCAGGCAGGCAGCTCACCTGTTTTCTGCCATCACTGCATGATAAATAGCTCTGCAGAACCTGCCAGTGTGCCTGGGACACGCCTTTTCAGATGGCACCAAGTGTAAAAGTGTCATTGCAAGCCAGAACGTGGTGGAGGGAGGGAGGGAGAGAGAAATATTCTCTCCAGCATTATTGAACATTCTCCCGCCGCCCCCCAAGTTATATTTATTGTTATGTCCCGTTAGTTTGGAGGTGGTGAGAGTGGGAGTCACCAGATTGACAACATCCTACCTTGGAATGCTTGAAATTTTTTCCAGAGCTTGGTTCTGTAGCTTTCCAATGAATCAGTGGTTTTGGAAATTCTTGTCTAGAAGCATCACTGCTGGTGTACTTTGTCAGTTGTCCGCAGTGGTTCCCAACTATCTTTCAACAAACTCACACTGGTGTTTCAAACAGTGCAACTCTAGGCATCCAATAGGGTCCCACTAAACTCAATGAATCTCTTCATCATTATCTGTCTGATTCTCATTGAATCAAGTACAGTGGTACCTTGGTTCCCGAATGGCTTCGTTCCCAAACATATCGGCTCTCGAATTCCGCAAACCCAGAAGTAAGTGTTCCGGGTTTGCAAAAGTTTTTTGGAAGCCGAACATCCGTTTCAGCTGTTGGCATTGTTTTTGGGGCCAATCAGCCAATCAGAAGCCGCATCTTGGTTTGCGAACGTTTTGAAAGTCGAATGGATTTCCAGAACAGATTGAGTTTGAGAACCAAGGTATCACTGTATCTTCCTGTGATCAATGCCCATCCAAACAGACCTGTTTAACTATTAATTATGTAAAAGACAGAGAGAAAGGTTATATCCCTTGATGTTCATAATACAGGCATCTGCAGAAGGGGAAATGGTGGATTCCTTAGTGCGGCGGGGCTTTGTGTCTGTGTTGATCAGCTGTTTGGGGCTGACAGTGAGCCCTGCTTGCAAAAGAACAATGCTCCTGGTTGTTCCTTTGTAGTCTGCGACATAGGATGTCAGGTGTGGGACAAGGGGGCATGGTTTCTGAGGAATGGCCTTGTAGGCCAAATGGGGAGCTGTGCTGGCTGCAATTAGGCCCACAAACTGGAGGTTCTGCATAACAGGGCTGTTTGTTTATTGCTTTTTGTATCTGCCTCTATGGACCTAAGGACTCAGGGAAGCTAAATGCAATTGAATTGCCTATATAGATCTAAGTTTTAAGAGCTCACAGAAAAATAGACACAGAGGGAGAAGAGAGGCAGGGGGGAACCCACAATTTTATTTTATTTTCAATTTTTATTAACTTTTCAAATTTTACTTTCAAATTAAACATCATCTATTATACCATGCATTCATTAACTTCCTTCCCTCCCCTTCCAAGGTTCGTTTAACTTATCCACCATTCCTGCATATTTTGCTATATCCATCTAATTCTATTTTCCTATCTTACATCACTTCAGTATGTTATACTGTTGAATTTTACTTTAATACTGCCAGCGTTGTCAACTGTACACAATTGTTTTCAAAATATTTGACCCACAATTGTAAAACTGAACATACTTTATCCCTATCCCAGAGTACATTTACTCAGAAGTAATTCCCACAGAGATCAATGTGATTCACTTCCAAGCAAGCCCACCTAACACTGTGCTGGATTTTAGCCACAGTATTTCATTTTTTAAATAATCTGTATATATGTTTTGACACTTTAGAAAATAACATTTACCAAAAAAATAGTGTGTGTGTGGGGGGGGGGGGAATCTTGAATGTTAAACTGCATTTTACCATGTTCAAAGTTGCCTTTCGGTACAATTTCCCAGCCCTCGCTATTTTGTTTTTGAAACGTTGCCTCTTAAAATTACATAGCTGTGTTGCTTTCCAGCACAATGTGTTGATGAGAAACCTGTTTAAACATTTCATACCAGAAGGCAGGGCCAGATTTCACATCCAAGAACTTGCCAGATGGAGGCTTAATTCAAATGAACAAATGGCAAACAAATGATCTGTGCATCTGTAGGGACTGTTTATGAGTTACCCGTGCTTAAATTTTTGAAAAGAAAGAGATGCAGGAAAGCATGAATGCCTTGACGCTGGTTCTCTGGTTAATTGGTGGTGCACATGCTAAGAGTGCTTTTATGTTCTAGAACAGGCATAGCCAAACTTGGCCCTCCAGATGTTTTGGGACTACAACTCCCATCATCCCTATCATCCCTAGCTAACAGGACCAGGGGTCAGGGATGTAGCGGGTTGTAGTCCGAAAACATCTGGAGGGCCAAGTTTGGCCATGCCTGTTCTAGAACTTCATGATTATTTGTGCTCATGATGGTATCATGGTGGTTAGATGCAATCCCACTTTCAATACTGTTTGTACTTGCAAAAGTTTTGGGGGCAGGCATCCTGCTTTGGTTCCAATCAGTGCATGTCTCATAGCTTCTTGCTGAAATCCTGTAACCTTTCACACATTTCCCTGTTTTTTGCTGTTGCCCCATTCTTTTTGTGCTATAGAGCCTGGATGGCAATAATGCAGTAACACTGGGGAAGCATTGCAGGACAACTAATAAAACAGAATGATATGTAGATGATCCACTATAACCCCAATACAGTTTAAATCCACAACTAATACAGTATAAATACTGTATAAATCCACCACTAACACGCTATTATTGCATCAATGACATGCTGCAGAAGACATCACCAGAATACACACACACTAGTCTGAAGGGGTCCTTAGTGGAGTCATATCAGGAGATAATTAGGGATGTTTGAGAATTCTATCAGAAACAGAAATGGGAGCAGAAATTCCTACAAAATTTGCATTATCATCAGAGGTCAGAAATGGAAACCACACAAGTGAGTATGAACAGTATTCATTACTGTTGTTTTTTTAGCACACAAACATTATGAGAATAATCACATTGTTTAGTGCATGTTTTTAATGTTCCCCTTCAATTGAAATGCATTGAGATCAATTGTGCAATTAGTTATATGCAACCTTTGGCCATAGCAGATAGCAATGTGGATAGTGTATGTTTTAGTGGAAGTTGAATTGTAGCAGAACTGACACAGTGCTGATTGTGATGAACACAGGCCAGGATGGAAATCATATATATATCCATAGACATAATTCAAGCCATTCATTAAGATCAGCCAGACACAAGTTCTGACCTCACCAACAGTAGCACCGGAATCATGGAACTCTTTCCAGAGGAAATGCATCTCACCCTCTTCAGTAAGACAGTGAACAGGTGACCTATGTCTGCGGTCCAGCTTCTAACTGTTGGTGACTGCTAACTTTAAGTCCCCTCCTGCTCTTCCATCTTTATCTTCAAACTATAAAAACATAAGGGCCTACTGGATCCGGCCCATCTAGTGCACCATCCTGTTCTCACAGTGGCCTTCAGATGTGAGGGCAGAGCATAGCCATCATGGCTAGTAGCCATCAAAAACCATTAATTTGTCTAATCCTTGTTTAATGCCTTCTAACTTGGTGGCCATTGCTGTCTCTTGCGGGACCAAGGTCCATAGTTAAACTATGCACCGCATGAATCAATGCTTTCTTTTATTTGTCCTGAATCTTCCAACATTCTGATTCATTGGATGCCCTCAAGTTTTCATATTATGAGAAAAACTTTTCTCCATCCACTTTTTCCACGCCATGCATAATTTTATGAATTTCTATCAGGTCACCTCTTACTCGCCATTTCTCTAAACTAAAAAGTCTCAAATGCTTCAGCCTTTCTTCATGGGGGAGTTTCTCCATCTGCATGATCCTTCTGTTTGCCCTTTTCTGAACCTTTCCCAACTCCTTTTTGAGATGAGGCCAGAACCAGACTTGAACCAGACAACCCTTCAGACAGGGAGCACCTCAAAACAGAGGACTGTCCTCTGAAACCCCTTCAAACTGAGGACTGTCTTCTGTAAAGGAGAGCACATGGCTATCCTAGCCAGGCTTCATCTTTACTCAGCACATTTCAGCAGCCCCCTTTGGTCTTGGATTAACGGTTGTGTTTAAGTTCTGCTGCTCTCCTGCTGTTTTTCTGATTCTGCTTGTTTGTTTGTTTGTATGTTTGACACTGTGTGTGTGGCTACTGGTAGCTAGAGCACAAAAGTCCCTGGACAGGAACAGTGGGAGTTGGAATGTCGCCAGTGAAAGAGACAGAAGTCTGAGTTCGGCAGCCAGCAGCAGGCTCCAAGGGCATGCTGTTTACTTTTGGAGAATGGATGCCTGCTATATAAGTCACTAAGTACTTTATGTACAAACAGAGTACAAGCAGAGGCGACAATGCACCCCGACAGGGCAAGCAACCCACTACCCTACAAGGTTCCCCCCCGAATCTCTATCTTCATCCAGTTCTATGCTGTCTCAATAGATCTTCTAAACTGCCACACTGCTATGTACACACAGACAGACACACACCTCATATACAGACACATACACACCTTATTTCTGACCCTCGCCCATTAGTTGGTTGGAGCTGTGTGTGTGATTTTCTTTGACATGATTTCTTCAAAGGTCACCCCACCTGGTCATTTTGTCAATTTCATTTCAGAGGAGAAAGGGTGGGCTGTGAACGGTGCTCAGGCAAGCAGGGAGCAAAAGACTTGTTCATACAACACTCGTCCTGATTTGTTTGCACAAAATTTCTGGGGAGGTTAGACAACACCAGCTATTTATGGAGCATTCATTCTGATATCCCACATTTTCCAGCAGGAATGGGGTGGTGGAGGGGGGGATTTGACTTAGTCTGCATTCATACTTTCTAACCCAGTATGGGAAATGAAACACAACAATCCATCAAAATTTGCAAGATTCCAAATTTTGCAGGGAAGTTCTCCATACAAGTAATGTGTACAAGAATGCTTACACTTGGGTAAAGTGTGCATCAAAAGGCCTATATTAGTGAACACAACCTTTACAAATGCATTATGTTGCTTTGTAAAAAAATTAATAAAAAGGTTTATATTCCACAAAATTGCATGGAAAAATGTGTATATTAGGATAAATTGACACAAAAATGCTGATGAATTTTCATGAGGAGTATTTTTTTTAATGCAAAGCACTGGAGATGTGGAGAAGTGGACTTAAAGATTGGGGGGGAAATGAGATATGGAGATAAAACCAAAATGGACAGATTCACCCATCCCCATTTTCTTGTGCCTTTCCCCATCAATTCTTTTAGTGCAAAATGTCCGGTCTTAGGGGGAAGCACGTTTGTTTTGCAACATTCACACAATGGTTGGCATCAAAATGCCAGCCAAATGGGAAAATCCAATGATGAATGAATGAATGAAAGAAACCTCTCTTGCCAATGACCCATTTGCAAATTAAACCCCGTTTGGAAGAATATTTTATGGCTTTAACACCACACCACCTTCCTCCCCCCGTTTAGAATTCTAATGAGCTCAAAAGCAAATTTTGCGACATTTTGGTTGGTCTTATAAAGGCATGGTCTGATTATGGATTTTGGAATCCTTATGGGCCCTCCTGACTTTGTGCCAGCTTGGTGACCCTGAATCAAGTACAGTCTTCTGCCCAAGGAGGAAGATCAGTGCCAGTCTGCATTGTAACACTATGGGGCCAAGTAATACTTTTCACAAAAAGGAATATTAAACTTTAATTTAGCCTCTTTGGAGCTATGCCTAGGCAGCTGCCTTCCCCCCACCTCCCTTGTGTAAAGTGCCACACTGTATAATATGCGTATGTACACACTTAGCTCTATAAATACACAGTCATCACACACTTCTAAAAGGGGTATATGTGCGCTAAGAAAACACAGGGGACAATACAGTTCCTAAGAGAGGCCTGGGTGGTTTTTCTCCCGCTCCTCAGGGTTGTTAAAAGAAGGCGGCACAGACTCAGAAGGATATGAAAATTAAAAATCGCCTGAAGGAAACTTGTGAGAAGCTCTGGTTAAGGCTGCGGCTCAAGAATCCCAGCTATGTTATGTCAGAATGTTTAATTGCGAGCTGCAGTTTAATGAATGGAAAGATATGGCAAAAGCAGGAAGCGAAGGGAGCCTGTGAAAACAAAACTCCAATTGCCGTTTTGGAAACTGAAACGTCCGCTAATATCTCTGTGCACGCCAGTATATAGTGTTACAAGGAGGCATTCAGAAGATCGCATTCTCTGGCCCTGAACCAGTTACCACTTAATGCAAGTATTTAATTTCTAAAATCAGAGGATGCAAGGTTGAAGTCTGCCTAATAGTCACACTTAGCAAGGGAAGGGGAACCCTGTGGCCCTCCTGATGATGTTGCGCTCCAACTCCCATGAGCCCCAACCAGCCGAGACAATGATCAGGGATGATGGGAGTTTTAGTCCAGCAATGTCCTTCCCTGCTCTAGGTCCTGTTGTAGAGGTGTGGTTACTCAGTGGCGCACATGTCCAATCTGTACATGCCCAGACTTATTGAGCTCTTTTTACTTCTCACATTCTTCTTGGGGCCTTGAAAAGTCTGGCTCGAAGTAGGATGTAATGTGCACATTTTTATGTGCATGCACATTTTATGATTATGTATATGCCATGTCCAATCAGACATGTTGTCCAGATGGGATAGATTTCCAGTTTCCGATGGAAAACTGGAAACGGAGAGGTTTTCTATTTTCCAGTTCCCATGGGTAGCATCTTGTGTGTTTTAACTGGAGTGTTCTCTTTAGATTATACGTATAAATTAAAAGTGAATGGATTAAATTAAAGAAGCATGAAAATTAGTAAGAGTGCTAGAGCAATCACAAAAAATGACATCAGGCATTGCAGCCCTAAACATACTTATCAGGGAGTAAACCCCACTGAAAGAACTGGGGCTTGCTTCTGAGTCAAGTTGTGTAAGATTGCTTTGCACTGGTCAAATGAATTGTACTCTTTCCTTCTCTCTCTCTGTCTCTGTCTCCACTTTCCAATAATTTTCTTTGAACTGATAATTTATTGATAATGAATATGTTCACAGTATTATAGGCTGAATCAAAACCAAGCTAGTCACGCTTAGCTTCCACTGAAATCAATGTGAAATGTTAGTCATGACTAATTTAAACTCCATTGATTGACTAACCTGATGTGGGCCCAACTAATAATTTAGTTTTAAACTCTCCCAATAACAAAAATCATATATTTGAGATTGATTATTAGAGTGTGTGTATTCCCCAGTAACGGGTTCAGAAAGCAGCTTAACACTCCTGCCCTCAACACTCCATTGAAAACTACAGGATTCCCTACTAAATAAACATGCATAACATTGAATTGTAAAATAAAGCAAATTAGATAATCAACTCTAAAATATAAACCAGCAAACGATCAGAAGGCAAGAACAGCTGCAAGACCAATCAGACTCACAAAAGATAAGAAGCTCAAAGGCATTGATGAGTGCCATACTCAAAAATGCTTTAAAGATGGTATGGAATGGTGTGAGAAATTTAATTCTGTCTATAGCAGAAAGAACACCCCAGGTTGACAAATATGGAATTGATGCCATTGATTGCTACAGAAGTGACAGGCTGCAATTCTATATGCACTTAGAATCATAGAATTGTAGGGTTGGAAGCGGTCCCAACAGGGCCGTCTTTAGCATGTGCACCGCTGGGGTGCAAAGATCTGCCCAGTGCCCCCAAATTTAGCTTAGCCGCCCAATTTTTTTTAAGGGGGGGCAAGCTTTTTTTGAGAGGGGGGAAGCCAAAGTTGTTGATCTTTTTGGGGTGAGGAGAATCGCTCACCTGTGACAATGACAAAGCAGAAATAACTGCTTTTGTTTCCTGACTCGTTGGGAATATTGGGAATATTTGACACTATGGAGTAACAGAGCGACAGAGGAATAGGGCGGGGACTTTAGCTCCATTGCTTTTTATTGCTGCCGATCCAGAATACACTTGGTGCCCCCCAGAATTGGGTGCCCGGGTGCCCTGCACCCCTTGCACCCCCAGGTAAAGAAAGCCCTGGGTCCCAATGCTCATCTAGTCCAACTCTCTGCAATGCAGAAATCACAGCTAAAGAATCTCTGGCAGATGGCCTGGGATTAAGTCACATTGATCTCTTCAACCAGGCATTGGGCTGATTAACATCCTATGGCCTTTTAAATGTGTCTGTGGGAAAGGGGTTATTGGCTTGTTTTGCTTCTGCTGTGTTATTATGTACCTCGTGTTTTCGTTCTGTATTTTTATGTTGTGAACCTTCCTGTGATCTTCGGATGAAGGGCACTATACAATTTTTATACAATTGAAATGAAATGAAATGAAATGGGCCTTACCTCTGATTTGACATGCATATTATCCCGCTGTTAATGCTTTTGTTAAGAGCCCACTTTTTATTAACCGATAGCTATTTATGGGCTGTGTTTTGGCAAAGCCTTCGCTTTCATTCTTTCTAGTTGATTAATCATTTGTCTTGAGAAACCGTTGATCAATCAACTTCATTTAATGCTTCTGCACATTACCAGAACCCCAATGCAAGTGGCTGTTGGTGATAGTGGAGTCGTGGAGTCACTTTTCTATTTATTTATTGCATTTGTATTCTGACTTTCGTCTAGGGAGTTCCAAGCCAGGTGTTGCTCAGACCCAGATCTGTTCAGTTTCAACAAATTAACAGTATCATGTTCCTTTGGGGGGTGGGGGGTAGGACATGGTTTAGACCTCACCCTAAGGTAAAGGTAAAGGGACCCCTGACCATTAGGTCCAGTCGCGGACGACTCTGGGGTTGCGGCGCTCATCTCGCTTTATTGGCCGAGGGAGGTGGCGTACAGCTTCCGGGTCATGTGGCCAGCATGACTAAGCCACTTCTGGTGAACCAGAGCAGTGCACGAAAACGCCGTTTACCTTCCCACCGGAGCAGTACCTATTTATCTACTTGCACTTTGATGTGCCTTTGAACTGCTAGATTGGCAGGAGCAGGGACTGAGCCACGGGAGCTTACCCCGTCGCGGGGATTCGAACCACCGACCTTCTGATCGGCAAGTCCTAGGCTTTGTGGTTTAACCCACAGCGCCACCCGCGTCCCTCACCCTCACCCTACAATTGAATAAATTGCACTGTTAAGATGGACATGACGTTTTAATTAAAAAACAACACCAAACCAGTTTATTGTTAGTGTCACCAATTCAAATCTGTACTAGTCTATTTAAATTTAGTTTTAGCTCATTAGCGCTTCCAAACAAACTATATTTTAGCCCACAGAGGCTGGTATATTGGGGCAAATGGGGCACTGCCTGTCTTCAACCAAACCCCACTGGTCTGCCTTCTTATTTACAACCTCTCCAGATGCTGGAAATGCCTGTCAGCTTCCTCCTCCTTAGCCTCAGTTTTGGCCCTTGAACAATTCAGCAGGGTTAAAGATGGGGACAGAACATCAGTCATTACCTCTGTCGCCACCTGCTGTTGGTCTCCTCGCCTTCTGCCCTACCAGCCCAAAACAGCTGCCACTGCTTTTATCCCCTCAGAACAAAATCACAGTAAAAGCATATAAAGGATTCTGAACCCCCTGGATGTTAATTGCTGGTGTGTGTGTGTGTTTGGTGTTTGTTTGTTTTTTTGCAATAATAAAAATTAACATTATAGATGTTGCAAAATAATAAAATATCAAAATAGTTTGTAAAAAAAGAAAGAGTGGCAGGCACAATTGCTTAATCTAGGTTAATTTACCTGGAATAAAGGGTGGCTTGTAAAGGGTTCCATCCTCTTAAAACTATAGCAAAATAAAGTTAAAAGCGTTGAGGTGGCAGCACTTTTCCATCTCTGGTCTTCATCTACTAAGGTGGCCCTCATGGTTTATATGCAAAGATTGTTTATTTATACTTAGGGCCATTTATGGGGAAGCAATTAGAATTTAATTTCTTGATTTTTCATTTAAAAAAATCATACACCCACACACCCAGCGGTTGGTTTATGTTAATAAGCAGCATGGTGCGAAAACTCCAGCGGATGAGTGTGAATCCCAGTGAGATCTGCATTTTTCTCCCTCTCCCTCTTTCATTTTTATTTATTTATTTATTCATATAGAGCGTTTATATGATGCCCAATAACATTGTTTTCTGCATGACTTACAAGACATTAACATACAATAATAATCACAGAATAATAAAATCCATCCAAGAAATTCATAATGGAAAAAAATATCAGAAACTAAAATGGCATAGAGAAAGCTGGAGCAGAAAGCAAATAAAAAGGAGGCCGTAAATCAAACCTTCAGTGGAGTAAAAAACTCATACAGTGGTACCTCGGGTTAAGTACTTAATTCATTCCGGAGGTCTGTTCTTAACCTGAAACTATTATTAACCTGAAGCACCACTTTAGCTAATGGGACCGTCTGCTGCTGCCGCGCCTCCGGAGCACGATTTCTGTTCTTATCCTGAAGCAAAGTTCTTAACCTGAAGCACTATTTCTGGGTTAGCGGAGTGTGTAACCTGAAGCGTATGTAACCCGAGGTACCGCTGTAATTTAAAAACCTGGGACAATAAAAGTGGGTGCCAGACAAGACTATCTGCTGGGGATCGCAGGTGGGCATAATGCCATTGCGCTCATTTCCAGCTTGCAAGCTCCCCACAGGCATCGGGTTGGCCACCCTTTGCAAAGGATGCCGGACTAGATGGTCATTGGCCTGATCCAGGAAGCTTGTCTTACGTTTTCATGGGGAAGGCATTCTGTTTCTTTATTGCAATGCATTTTATCGATTTATGAGTTCCTGTACATCTCAGGCATACCATACAAACGGGGGGGGGACCATTTTTAAAACAATACAAAATATGACAAAAGATAGTGTTCATGCCACCCCAAACTCCATGAGTGGTGCGAGGTTCCAGAGGTTGCCATTTTTGCTAGGGTCTGTGTTCCCTTTGGGAGACAATGAGGCACAGCGGAGACTGTGGTGCCTTTAGGATATATAGTTTTATTCATGCATATATATAACCTGCACCTAGATGGAGGTATTGCAGAGCATTCACATCCTGTGAGGGTGTGTTTCCCCTCCTTAAGGACAGCATGGGATTCAAAAGACAGCAAAAAGCCATCATTTGTGTCTTTTCATTCCAGCTTGTCATTCCCATTCCTCCTACTTCTTGCTGCTAATCTTCACACATTCCTTCTCTATGATCAGAGCTCAAGGACACATTCCAACCAGGCAAAAACGCTCAAGCAAAGTTCGAAGGAGAGCTGGTGAGGGGTGTGGCTTGAGGAGAAAGGGGTGTGGCCTGAAGACAGCCCCAGAGGCCAGAAAGAGAGAGACAGAGACCTAGAGGGTCATATCTGGCCCCTGGTCCTGAGGCTCCCCAGTCCCAAGCTACAGCTTCCAGACCAGATTATCCGTCATGGCAGCCACAGAAATGAATCTGGCACCCTGCCAACATGCTGCGGGCTCCGCCAAATCCTGTAACAACCAGCTGGTGTAACCTGGGTACAGGATTGCTCTGGTACAGTGTGCAAAATATTTCTCCTGACATTTAAGGACTGAAATAAAGGGGAAAACAAATTTTTAAAAGTCTCATCTGTGGCAGCTGACTCTGAAGAACAAATCTGCAATCGGCACTTGGAAGTGTTTGAAAGAGATTTGCTTTTAATTTCTTTCTTTCTTTTTACCTGTAACTTCAGTCTGGCAAATGTATCCTCCACCCCCATTACAACATTCTTATACAAGCTGTGTCTGATCTAATCTTATGTACTTTGGCCACAAATCTTGGAAAAGCAAATATTCCCAAGGCAATTGAAATATTGAATGCCCTATATAACAGCATGGAAATATGAGGCAGTTCATAAAGCGGAGTTTGTAAAGTTTAACTTACATTTTGTCAACATTGCAAGGGATACGGGTGGGGGAGGAAGCAAGCATTATTTTTTTATTGTAGTGCCTTGTTATGATAGCAGTCACAAGGCCAAAGACTCACCTAACATTCAGCTTAGGGAAGTGTTTGTATGTAATGCAGGTGTACATGAATCTGTCAATTTTAGTTTCTTCCAGTTTCTCATTTTTCCAATCTTACATTCAGTTTTCGATATTTCTGCAGTGATTTGTGATTTTTTTAAATTTTTAAATTTTTAAATTTTTTAATTTTAAAAAACCACTTCATGAAAATTAACATTTTAATGTGACTTTTTGCTAAAGTGCACATGTATGTAGTTTTGAATAATAGACACATTTTTGCAAGAAATTTCCTGTAATACAATACATTTTTGTATGCTATTTTCACTGACATATGGACATATGGACTTTTATGCATACTTTCCCCAAAGAGGCTCATTTTTCTACAATTTGTTTGATTGGGAACTGCATTGCAAATTTTGGTGCAGGGTGACTGTTGAAGGATAATTATGATACAGTTCAGATATTGGTTTAAGAAGCACAAATTAGGTAGTTTTTCATTAAAATGAGAAATATAGAGAGATAATTTCGCCTTTATCCCTAAAGCAAACCTGTGTTTTTAGCATTTTGATTTAATGGTTCCCAAAGTGGCTAATAAGCAGATAAATAAAAATCAGAAATGGAAAAGGAGCAACATAAAATAAAAAGAGGATTATGCGGCAGATAATGTAAATATCACAGCATAAAAACCTTTATAGATTAATAGAAAACCTGCATAAACCAGTGGTTCTTAACTTTTGGGGGGATTCAAGGACACCTTAAGAATCTGATGAAAACTGTGGACAGCCTTCAGAAAAATGAACACAAGCACAACATTTTGAACATAGTGTATTTTATTGTGTTATATTTGTTTTGTGCCCAGTTCTCGGCCCCCCTGAAGCCCATCCACAGACTCCCCCAGGGGTCCGTGGAGTGCAGGTTAAGAACATTCAGCCTAAACAAAACCTCAATTTGTGGGTTGGGCAAAGAGAATTCCATAACTAGGATGTGTCCACAGAGAAGATCCCCAAACAACCTTGCATCACTCTGTGTTGGAATGCAGAGATTCACAATGCTTCTGCTCAGCCCTTCCTGTTCCCCTGTCCATATGCTCTGGCAATGGGTGTGTTCATAAGCATTGTGAGCACAACTCAAGGAATGACACTGGGTGGGTATCCCTTGAGTCAGATCTATCTGCTTTTTGTTAACAAAAGGATTTCTTTCTGTGCTTCTGGATAAGCGTGAAAATGCTTGTTTAGAAAGGCATCTGTGCTGCTTGAGCAAGTGACACTATAATGGTCAGGGAGTGTTTTTGTTTTTTTTCTGTACTTCCTGAACCTGTAATTTGAATGCAATGCCTACAATAAATATTTCACTAAACATGGTTCTCTCTCATTTTCAATAATTCATTAACAGCATGAGTATGTGCACAGGGATAGCACTAGAAGATCATATATGCTTTTTATTAACATGCAAAAACTCTATACATTTTGCGTAGGGTTGCCATATTTCACAAAGTGAAAATTCAGACATAAAATTGTTGAGCAAAATCGCAGGGAAATTAGATGTTTTTGAGCTGTTTCTGAGGGAAATTGGCAAAAATGACACTTCCGACACGGGCTAGGTCTGCTTGCGGCTGCAGTATTCTGGAAAATGTTGGGATGTCCAGGAAATCACTAATTTTGCCACTCAAGGAGTATAGTTTTATACTAAGTAAAGGTAAAGGACCCCTGGATGGTTAAGTCCAGTCAAAGGCGACTATGGGGTTGCGGCGTTCATCTCACTTTCAGGCTAAGAGAGTCAGTGTTTGTCCACAGACAGCTTTCCGCCTCATGTGGCCAGCATGACTAAACCGCTTCTGGCGCAAAGGAACACTTGGACAGAAACCAGAGTGCATGGAAATGCTGTTTACTTTCCCGCCACAGCGGTACCTATTTATCTAGTTGCACTGGCGTGCTTTCGAACAGCTAGGTTGGCAGGAGCTGGGACAGAGCAACGGTAGCTCACTCCGTTGTGGGGATTTGAACCACTGACCTTCCGACTGGCAAACCCAAGAGGCTCAGTGGTTTAGACCACAGTGCCACCCGCATTACCTTTAGTCTTTTACTGGCGACTCTAACAAGGGAAGGCTGGCAAAGTGGCGGGGAGAGAAAAGGTCATTTTTTCCCTTTAACACTCCTGAAACTCCCCCACCTTGAAAAACTGAACAGAGCTACAAAACGTCTCTTCCAGGGTACGTGGAGCAGCGAGCAGGCAAGCTGCAATGTTGCAGCATAAGTCTTACTTGTTACATCCTTTACAATGTCAGGGCACACCCCACATTAAGCATTAGCTGAAGCTGAGCTTTTAATACACTGAGGATGACTCAGACAATCCTAGAGCTCCTTCCAATTTGAGAGGAATGGGAAATACCCTGATTTAAACATTGCCAGGAGCGCCTGTTGTCAGAGACAGCTAAGATACTCTACATCAGTAAGAGGCCCAAACAACAGGAGATCTATGCCGCCAGCAGATAGACTATGCAGGTAGAAATGGAGCCACCATTACTGTATAAATTTAGGATTATTTCTGACTACCTGAACATTATCCAGTGTTTGGAAATGCATTATTCATAGTTCTGGTCACCAAGAGGTTTATATACCAAGTCTGTATACCCTGAGCTTTCTACGAGGCTGCAATCTGGGATTTATATTTGTTCACCATGATAGAGCACCATCTTGAAACAATGCCATGGCCAATTTGCATAATATTTGCATGCATGTGCTGGAGGCAACTTCAATACGACACATAACCCATGTACTTTTGACTCTGTTCTGTGTCAGAAAAGTATTTGAATCAATTGAAATGACATGTGTTGGGAAGCGTGACAAGACTTTCCTCACCAGCTGAGTCTTCAGCCAAAAGCTTTTGTATTGCTAATATTTAATGGGCAAAACCACAGATAGCTAATAAAAATCAGGAGATGTTTTGGAAATGTTTTACTCACTTTTAAAATGAAACATTAACACCCATTTTTAAAAGGAATGAGCAAAACATCTAAAGAGATAGGGGTTTATATTTGAAAAACATGGAGAGTATCCTGGCCTACAACTTGTATTAAAAGTTATAATGTTAAAGGTTAATATGTAGTGCTTTTTACCAATATCAAGGATTTTAAACATACTGGAATTGAAAACTGTTTGCACATTATATTTTAGAGACAGTGGGTGAAAGTCAACGTCACACTATTACAAATATTCTATCTACAGATCTGCCCCTTCCATCCCCCTGTGTGCTATTCTAGGGGTTCTCCTGACCCCCCTATACAGTGGGAGGAGAGGGAGAAGGCCCCAGTGCACAAGTGGACACCCTGAAGGCGTTTGGTAAGTGAAATATGCCCAGTATTTCCCATTTGCTTTACCATTTGGCAAACACTAAAGTTCAACCCTGCATTTTTAAAAAATAGTTAACAGAAATTCATTTTTTCTGAACATATATTCTTGGGATTTTTGTTGTTGTGGGGGAATAGGAAGACTATGAAAGTTATGAATACAAGGCTGCGTTTAATGTGCTTCCCATTTAAGCTTCCCATTTAAGTAGCACTGTCCTCGTGAGAGCCCTCTCAAACATTGCTATCCAGCTAAAATGTGGACAAATCCACAGTTAAACCTCACTATCATTACTTTTGTAGTCCAGCAACCTATGGAGGGGCACAGCCTCCCCAATCCTGTCCCACAATCTCATATGATGTCATTGCTTGAAAGAGTCACCTTTTAATGTAAACCATTCCCTATATCTCAAGGTAGAACTTCTCCACTTCCTTGCATTACCTATCCCGTTGCTTCAGCCACTGCTTATCTGGTATTAGAGTTGGGACAACAGAAAAATGGTTGGGGAGTGAAGGTGCTGGAGCTCAGAGAGTTCAGTGCTTTTTATCTCATGCTCATTTTACTGTTAAAAATAACGCACACACCACTTTTTATTTCAGTGATTGAGCATGAAAATGATGGCCACGTTGTTGTCTAGGTTCGCTCTCCAGATGGCAACAAAAATAGAGGTTTCCTGAGGGCAGTCATGGGCTGGCTGAGCAGTCCCAAGTTGGGCAAATCTGGTCTAAAGCTGGGAAGGCACATCTGTGGCCCTCCAGATGTTACCTATCCACGGCTACCTATCTGTAACTGCCTCCAGATGTTGTTGGACTTGGTAATGTTTCTGCATCCAATAACAGGCAGAAGAAGAAACTCCTCTGAATAAAGAAACTTTATTCAGAGGAGCCCCTAAAATAGAGTGCTAGAACTCAAGGGCAATACTCAAAGCCTAAGGCAATACAACTCAGGCCATAACACTAAGGAAGCTTCAACAAATTATGGACTCTGTCATTAGATTGCAGCTCCCATCAGCCAAGGTTAATGGAAAGGGATGATGGGAACTGTAGTTGAAGAATATCTGGGGGCCCATAGGTTCCTCACCATTGCTCTAAGGGTCAGAGCTCTGAGCATAAATGGGTCAATAAAAGATTGCAGCGAGTATGCATCTCCCTCACAAAATTAAGTCCTGCACTGCTTTATTTATTTAATTAGAACTATATACTGCTTAATAAGGGCAGGGACACATCCAAACGGTCTACCTAAAACGATTTGTTGCTTAACAGTTTTATTGTTCTCTTAAGTGTCCTGTTTGGGTGAAAAGTGTTGGTTTCAAAAAACAAACCAACAAACACAATTTGATTTTTTAAAAAAAAACACAAATAATTTATAGAGCCAAACAAACTATAACTAGTGGTAAAATTATCCACGAGCTTTAAAAGTGAAGTAGAAAAATAAGCTGGTTTTATTGAGAACAGAACAAGTGACATTTTTACATTACATTAGAAATTGCGTGAGGAAAAGTGTTTTCCCCCTTTGCAAGGAGCGACGTGATTGACGTGATTTTCAACCAATCACACTTCTCCTGTCACAACGCATATTTCGCGTGTCTCCAGGCTTGTGTCTCGCGCGCGTGTGAAAATATTATGCGTCGCGTGGCGCGTCTGCTTTTTTGGGTCGCGGAGGATAAAGTCTCGTATACTGATCTTGTCTAGCGACGGAGGCTGAAAGCTCAGACTATTCCAAATCCGACCAATCCTCGCCGAGGTAAACTGGAGGGAATCATTCCATCTGCGCATGCGCCCCGCTCCCCTCCCTTATCTATGCGTCACTTGCTCCCTGGAGGAAAAAAGAAGCCAGCGAGGACGCTCCGAGCGCATGCGTGCATCTCTTTACACTCTCTACACCCTGTCAAGGACCGCTCGGAACAGCGCCACGGCGCTTCCCAGTTCCGATTGGTCATTTGTTATCCTGTGTATCGCGCCCTGATTGGAGCCGCCACTCTGTCAAACAGAGGCAGAGGTATCCGCCTACTAACATTTCGCTGATTGGCCGGCAGCTTCCCCCGTCCATTGGTTGGACCTTGACAGCCTTTTCTCCCGCCCTCCGCCCAATCACCTCGTGGCATCGGGGTCCTGACGGTGTGAAGAACGTAAGAGGCCGAACCGCTCCCCTACTGCTAAGCGAAACATAGTCCTCGCGGCCGGCGGCTCTCTGAGAGGAAAAGAAGTGAGCCAAAGAGAGCCTAGGGACGCGCGCCGGGCTTTTCGAGCACCCGCGGGTCCTGTCGCTGACTTAACCGGCCCGGGAAGCGGGACGGCGGCTGTGTCAAGCGGCGGAGGAAGACGAGAGCGAAGGGTGTGTGTGGCCCGTATATTGCCCGCCTAGAGAGGCTTGAAGGGGAGTGGGCGGGGGTGGGGTGGGGGGAAGAGTGGAAGTAGTTCCGGCAGCACCTTGGCCGTGTTGCCTAAAAATAGCGCCCCGTGGATATCCGTGCGCCGGTGTCAGTGTCTCCGGAGGAGCGTCAGTTAGGGAGGCGGCGGCAGGAGCAGCGGAGGAAGAAGAAGGAGGAGGCGGCGGCGGCGAGAGAGGAAGGAAAGAGGCAAACGGGTGAGCGAAGAGGGTGGGCGCGGGTGCTCATTTATGGGGTGGGGGAGCGGCAAAAGGGGGGGGCTGTTGGAGGAGAAGGTGGCCAAGGAGTTGTGGGGGGGGGGGATGCGATATATTTTACCCCTCAAGTCCTTACCCCAAGTTAGGAAGGTGATGGAGTTAAGGGGTTCAGGGGGGCATAATATGAGAGAAAATGAGGGAGAAGGTTCCTCCCTCTTTCTGCTTCTCCCCCCCCCTCCAACTCCTTTGCCACCATCTCCCCCCCCCCGCTCCTACCTCAAACAGTTGCAATTTGGGGTGAGCAGGTGAGGAAAATCAAAAGTTTCTGTAGTATCTGTGTGATGACAATGATGATAATTGGTAGCTAAAATGCACATACAGTCTCTGAGCAGTAAAAAAAAAATGCACACATGTGTTTGTGTGTGTGTCTCCGTATACCCGTCTAGCTCAAATAGTTGCACTTTGGGGTGAGAGGATGAGGCTAGGCGGTGAAAGGGGGAAATTAAAGTTTTTGTAGTATTTGCATGAAAATAATAGGTAGCAAAGATGCACGCATATATAGTCTGGGAAGCAGAAATGCACATGTTTGGCTATATTTGTGTGTGTGTGTATACCCTAGTATGTATATGCACTTGTGTGTGAAATGTTTATGTATATTCTGATTTGATCATGGCTGTAAGCAAAATGTGTGTGTGTGTGTATAAAACACAAATATCTGAACGTATTGTCTGTGTACATATACAGATATACATGCATGTATATATGGATTTTTTTTACAGACACACATGCTTAAGTTAATGCCACAGTCAAATAAAAATTACATGATTATATATATATAAACACCAGACACGTACACACAATAAGACATAATACTTTGTGGTGGTTATGCATCTGTTTCAAGATTGGGAAGAGGCACTTTTTGGAGAGCTAAGTTTGGGTCATAATAAGATAAAATAATAGCTGAAGTGGTTTGTGGTGCCTGCGTTAAAAGATTGTGTTGCTTTCTCCCCTCTTCTTTCTCTCTTCTCTCCCCCTCCCAAATCTCTGGGTCCTTTCCCCATTGATTTTCAGGGGATTGGAATAAATGTTTTTCATATCTATTTTCTGCTTTTTCTGTCCGTATCCGGACTCGCAGTGTATTAAGACATCAAAAAAGGCATGCTTGGTTATTATTTGTTTAAGGGGGAGGAGTTATGGAATAAGAGAGACTTTAGGGGAATGAGTGTGTGCAAAAGAAAATCTACCCCCTCCTTCTACTTAGACTTGTACACAAGAAACATTGATGGGGGGGAGGAAGGAAGGAAGGATGTAGGCAGGCTTCTGGTTGACAGATTCATGTTCCCTCTCATAGACTATTAATTCGCTCACATTGTCTCCTAGAGATATCTTTTTTTGTCCCATTTTCTTCCACTGTTCCCCTTAGCTGTGGTCTGAGAGGTTGATAAGAGTAATTTATGCATTGACGTGGATGAGTGTGAGAGCAAGAGATTTTGGAAGTTACGCTTTCTCCATTTCCCTCTTTTTAAGAAATGGTGGGTTGGTATGTGGAGATGAGGGGAATTGAATTTAGGGATGTTTCATTTTTGGGGTAAAACTGTACCCTCATTTTATGAATCTGACACAGGATTCTTAATGGGTGGGTGGAGAATATGGGAAGCAGGTTAGGGAAAGCGATTGGTGTTTGTTTAGGGTCCAGACAGGCCTTTAAGAGCTAACTAACGTAATGGAAGGGATGACAGTCTTGTCTGTGGTGAGTAGAGAAGTGGATACATTTGTTTTCCTCTGTTTTTGTTTTGCTTAGAGTTGTGAGAACCCTCCTTGATAAATGGCAGGTTTTGGCTGGAAATGCTTCTCCGTATTCTGTAAGATCAATACATGTACCTGTTTTGGAAGGGGCAGCAGGGAAGATGTCCATTGAAACAGTTTCTGTTGTTTGCCAGATAATTTGATACTGGAAAGGTGTTGTGTTGTGTGTTGTTAGCAGACTTCAGTAAAAAAAATTGCACGCCAAAAATGCATAATATTTTTAAGCTTTCTTTTGACTGCCAGTGAAGAAATAAAGATTACAAAGGAATTGAGTTTTTTCTGTCTCATCTAAAACAGCACTTCCATTTGAGGAAGCCCATTAGAGGTTAGCTCAGCTTATAAAGTTAGACTTTTCCAACACTCTTTTCCTGTTTATATAGGAACCCTGCTGTTGATAAGGGAATCAAAGTGTTAAGCGAGTATTTTGTCCTTGTTAATGTTCTAATGACATGTTGGTAGACATTCTTCCCTTTGAGTGTGTGACTGATTGTCTTTGTTGCTTACTAGTATAAAGAACTGTGTGAGTGAGTTGCAAGGCCTTGTCACTGATGTTTATCCTCGCACATTTTTTTCCTCTTGAAACTCTAGGACTAAAAGGGAGAATTTAGTTTTCCATAGTTGCAACAATATTCTTTTTTCTTTTCAAGTAGCACCTGTCCTCCCAAAGCCTTGGGGAAAGAATAAAAAAGGGTTTATTCATTTATTTCAGATGCATCCATTGCATTGCATCTTCTCTGGATCACAATGCTAACAGATTGTAGGGTATGACAATCTATAGGATTATTATCATGCAATCAATCATAATATTATGGTCTAAATTAGCTTCTTAAAGTGTCTTGAATATAATGTCAGTTGAAGTGGAGGAAACAATTTTTGCAAACAATTCTGCAAAGTTTACCGTTTCTCTGAAGTTTGGGTTATTGTCCACTGGAATCACTGAAAGGGTTAGCAATGCACAAGTACCTAATCACTGCTGTCGTAATGTATCTCCTGTGTTGGGTGAAGTTATTTGGGGAGAGAAGGGAGAGGTAGCATCTGGAAATGCAAGGTAGTGAGATGTTATGGGGTGTATGTATATAAGGTCTTAGCAAATTTAGATGACTGATATAATTTTGTAAAATTTCCTGCTTTTCAGGGGGCAGGATAGTCCTTGGGGCCCTTCCAACTCTACAATTCTATGATTCTATGAGATTCTGGTATGAAATTTAACACTGCTTTCAATAGAACCATTCTTTCGAAGCAGCCATATTTGTTGTTAAACATCCTGTAAGAGACTTAATATGAAAGTTTAGCTTAAGATCTTTCAGTGAATGGGGTTTGTTCAGGAGTCACATTGGTTGTTGCTCCTATGTAAGCTTTCAAAATACAGTGGAACCTCGGGTTGCGGACATAATCCGTGACAGAGACACATTTGCAACCTGCAGCGTTCACATCCTGAAGTGCCACGTCTGCACAGGCACTGGTGCGATTAAGTGCTTTTGCGCATGCGCGAGCGGCAAAACCCGGAAGTAACCGATTCCGGTACTTCCGGGTTTCCCGCATTCTGCAACCTGAAAACACGTAACCTGAAGCATCTGTAACATGAGGTATGACTGTATAGAATAATGCTGTGAGAAAAGAGACTGATGCTTTACTGCAAAAGGAAACACTGTGTCTTATTAAATGATTGCCACATTGTCACCTTCATTTGAATCTGTGAATGAATTGGTAGTAGAATGTGTACTGTTCATCACTAGTTTTCTGTGTTTGAGGGCTAGTGTGCACATTATTGAACATATTTGATTCACATTTCTGTATCCTACTTGGCCAAAATTATACACAGTCTGGTTAGACTGTCATCTTACTCAGTAGTTGAGGAAACAAGAGAATGCCATCTTGAGCTGAAGGGCATGCATATTTAGTAGTATGTAACAATTGCCTATATTTTCTTCTGGTTGTGGTAGATGATAAACTACGCATTGATAGATGACAATTTGTTACAAAACATTTATTTTCAACTTTTTTATTTTATTTTAGTGAGGTATGCAATGCTATCTCTGTAGAAGGAAAGCGTGATACAAATCCAAGGGTATTTGAAACTTGCTGAATATTGAGGTTGGCAAGAAATGCCATAAACTTTTTAACTCTCATATATTTGTATACAAATATATTCTGCCTCCTGGACCTCAAAAGGGCCCCCCCAAAGTGGTTATCAGTGCTTGTAAATCTTAAGCCCAATTAAGTGTTTCAAGAAAATGGCCAAGTTTTAATCTACACTTCCCTTATTTACCGTACCTGTAAAGAATGGAATTTCCAGGGTCTATCTTTTAATTTCAGAAATAGTTTTATGATACCGTAGCTTTGGATATTCTATCTGTACATCTCAAATATGAAGGGCCCTGTAAAATACCCAGAAATGTATACTTTTCATCTCTCTTAGTACTGTATGGGCATTTACAGAACAAGATTGAAAACCTCCACATTGTGAAGGATTAAATTATTCTTCAGAGACTTTCTTTAAGTCTTGAAGATATGGGAGTTCAGACAGAAAATACATGGGAAGATTTCTTTAGACTTTGATCAGATCCTTATCTTCAATCATAGTTTTCACCCAACCCCTGCATGTTGTGATTACCTAGCTTTATGATCACATATGATTGTGCAGATAACCATTTAGAAGGTAGTGTAGCTCACATCTGGAGCAAAGTGGCCCAAAGTTGTGATACTTGCCATAACATGGATTTAAACTTAGAGATTTAAAAGCTCAAATTAATTTTTCTTGCACAAGCCTCCAATATTTGCAGCTCACATACTTAAAAAAAAAGCCACTGCAATAATCTTGTTCCATTTAGAGATTCTGTTTTATTCAACAAATCGTTAGGAGCAATATGTTAATCACATCTAGTTCAACAACAAATAATAATAATAATTAATAAAAATGTTTTCATGTGCTGACTGATACCAACAATTCAAATGTCTTGAGTTTACTTTGCCAAAAGGTTTTCTTTTAACAGAAATATATACTGTTTCTGGAACATTCACTTTTGATTCACTAGGTCATAACTTGGTGGCTAGTATGTGTACATGTAGTTGTTCAATGCATGTATGAGGGGACTAGATGCTGATACACTCAACTTTCTGTATGTTTGAATGTAAATTTATTAAGCAGAATATGATTTAATACTAATGCATGTTGAATGAGTTGGTTTGCACTTAATGCTTGGGTTTGTTCCAGCTCGTGCCTATAGTGCTAAACTTCAGTGTTATGTGCACAAGCTGGAATGAGCCCAAGGTTACAGTGGGAGGAATTCTATAGTCTCACTTTCTGCAGATCCTCAGGTTTCATTATGTATGAACCAAAGCCAAATTAGTTGGTTTGCAATTGTCATGCTTTGAACTTGACTTGTTTAGAAATCGATTAGTGTTTGTTTTAAACCAAGGGTAGTCAGTGTGGATAGTGAACTCCAGATACAATTAGGCTACAACTCCCAACAGCTCCAGCCAGCATGGGTCAATGGCAGAAATTAAAGTCCAGCAACACCTGGAGGGCACCATGTTGCCTACCCCAATTTTAACCCGTTTTCTGGTTTGAACATAGCAGGCTAGTATTTCTGGAAACTGAAATGAAATACTACAGTAGTAGGTGTTCTCCTTATCATGCAGGAAAAAAGAGGGGAGTGCTTGGGCTTCTTTCAGCATGTTCCGTGGTTTAGCGTTAAGTGCAAACGAGTCCTATGCTTACTTATCTGCTGGCCTTATCTGCTGGAAATACTGGTAAAGAACAGCTCGATCCAGCCCCGCAGCAGTTGTCACTTATGAATGTTCATATGGATACAATGTGCTCTTGAACAAATTGTTGGAATTCATTGCCATGTGGAAGAAGTTTGTTCCTCTGCAACTGTCAAAGTGCTGTGACATCATATGTGTTGCTGCCTGACCTTTTGGCTTTGAAAATGAGTGTGGGAGTTTCCAGTGTACAGGGATTAGTGGGATCAAAGAGGAGGTAGAACTCTGTGCTCTGGGGATCAACCTCGTGCTGAAGAGCAAATTGCCTGGAGCTAATTAGTCATGTACATCACTGCATTCGTGTGCTCAACCTTCTTTAAAAAAAAAAAAGGTGTGCACATGTGCTTATTGTGCTCTTGAAGTGAACTGTGTGATGTAAAGTAAGTACTTTACATTAAAATTACACCTTACTGGTTCAGGGAAAGTGCATCAAACTACTAGCTCAGGAGAAATGCATCAAACAATATAACTATTTAAATAGGTTTACTAGTACAATGCAGGAAAAACAGTGGCGTAGCGTGGGGGGTGCAGGGGGGGCCGGCCGCACCGGGCGCAACATCTGGGGTTAGGGCAAATCCACAGGTTAGGGGGCGCAAATCCATGGGTTAGGGGGCGCAAATTACTTGCCTTGCCCCGGGTGCTGACAACCCACGCTATGCCACTGAGGAAAAACAGCTTGAATTGAAGCCTAACAAACAGCTGTTTGGTTAATAGTATATTGTCTCATATCTGTAGGCTGTGCCACAAACTTGGCCATAGCAACTCTATTCTTGACCCACTTTTTCTTTCTCATCTCATCTTCAGTTCTCATACTGTAACTGGCTTGTTACAAGATATTACAGCTTCCTGAGTTTTCCTTAAATAAGCCTTCCTGAAATGTACTGCATGTGGACGACTGTCTAATTTAGAACTGTATCTGGCATACTATCCAATGAATGAGTAAAATATAGCAACAGTTGAAAACAAATGCCTCACCAAGGAAGTCTTATTCCTACGCCCACTATGTAGTGAACTGAAATTATTATTAGTTCTTCCACAGTATTCTTGAATAAGTTAGTATGTGCTTTGTTTCCCTCGCTTCTGTGTTTTTTTAAAAAAACGAATGCTCCTTTTTTTAACATGCTACACTTAAAGATCAGTAAATCCGCCACTTAGATTTTGTCTATTTGTATTTGGAGTTCAAAAGCCTTGTAATGATTTTTGGTGGATACTTATAAAGAACATTTTTATATAGGAATGTTCTGAATAAATTATTTGTGGGTATAGATGCCACAAAGGATATTCACAGGATACAATGAAAGTATGGATTTTCTTGGTTGGATATCAGCAATTGAAACGGCAATGACTTGTCACGTTCAGCCTATAGTGGCTGTCAATTCTGGTGAATGTGACAGCTGAAAGCCTAGTTCTCCCGATTTCATTTGTTTCATTTTTGGTCATGTTACATTGCTTGAAGATTAATGGAAGGCATGTCACAAATGTTCAGAGCACTGGGGCTTCTTAGGATACAGATGAGGGAATTTCTCTTAGAATTCTTCTGATTTTCTGATGTAGGTTGAACTGTGGTCACACCATCACTGTTGAAGTCTAAACTTGTGCAAAAACTGAAGTTTTAACTGAAAATAAAAGGATATTGGATAGTCAATCCCCCTTCAGTCATCCCCCCCAAATCTTCATTTGTACACCCACCCTCTTTCCAGTTTACTTCATGCATTTGGATGAAATAGATTCAGATTTATGGGTGTTCTGTTCTTCTAAGCTGCCAGAGCTGTTGTCTTTATTGCAACCTTTGAAACAAGTAGCAAAGGTGACCTTGACCTCATTCACATGTACCCATGGGAGTTGGAAGCTGCTTCCCTATGCTGTGATTCCTGTACTGCTCGCAAGTGTCCGTGAATGGCTCCTCCAATATTGGTGCTCCAATTCCATGAATCTTTCTACCCTTTTGTCACCCTGCTGGGATAGTAGGGTAGTGATTATTAGCATGGACCTTACCCATGTGGTTGCTTGTTCTTTGTGTATGGTATCACAGCACAGAAAATCATTGGGAGAAGCATTAGAGGAATTAGGATAGCAAGGTGTTGGGGCATTGTGTTAAACAAAACAAAGAGAAAGTAGTCTAATTATTGCATATAAACTAAGAAGCCACAATTATTAAAAATAATTAAGACGCCACGATGCAACAATTGAAGGTTGGCATGGAATACTTTCAGAAAAAGAAATGTTAGAAGGCATATATATTTATGAATAACAAGACAGATTTCATTGATGTGGCAAAACATTTCAGCTCCAGCCTTTGTCAACTGCTCTGATAAAAACAAGAGGGTACTGTTGCCAAAGTGGCAATTACAGAGTTTTGAAGATGCAATGTTCAGAGGGACTTCATTTGCTGAAGCTAACTGATATTGGTACTATCATCCAGGTTGAAATAGTGTGGTAATACTGTGTCCATTGTGCACAACCAGAAGTTTCTTTTCTTTGCTAACATTGTACGTTCAGTTGATAACTCTGTTGTAGTTATTGATACATCAGACAGAATATGATTCTCAGAACTAAAATGTTTTATCAATTGGTTGTTCCACTTAATTGAATAAAATTGCACATTTGTGGTTTGTAAAGTGTTTGCAAAGGTCAGTTGTAGTTATACCTGCATACTGAATATGACATCCTGGTTTTTGTACTTGGTAACACGGGTGGCGCTGTGGGTTAAACTACAGAGCCTAGGACTTGCCGATCAGAAGGTCGGCGGTTCGAATCCCTGCGGCGGGGTGAGCTCCTGTTGCTCGGTCCCTGCTCCTGCCAACCTAGCAGTTCGAAAGCACGTCAAAGTGCAAGTAGATAAATACGTACCACTCCAGCGGGGATTTAAACGGCCGTGCACTGCTCTGGTTCGCCAGAAGTGGCTTAGTCATGCCAGGCCACATGACCCGGAAGCTGTACGCCGGCTCCCTCGGCCAGTAAAGTGAGATGAGCGCTGCAACCCCAGAGTCAGTCACGACTGGACCTAATGGTCAGGGATCCCTTAACAGAGATTGCAGGACTGGCAGGTGATGTACTGTGTCCTACCTATCCTTGTGCTATTGAAGGTAACTGCCTCCATGAAATACACACAGGTGATACAGAACCAATTTGATTAAAAAGGCAACCAAATACAGATGTTACCCAAAAAGAAACATGAGCATAAATTATTCATAATAATTATGCATAACAGTAAATTCTTGACCTATACAATAAATAAGACATACTTAAAAAGAAAAATATTAGTTCCCAAGAGAGGCCACATGACCTTGTCTAAGTTGGGTAGCCTTCACTGTGAATTTAGCTGTATTAAACATTACAGACCTATCTGTACTGGAAAACCCATATTAAATCTTATCCATACCACTGAGGGCATCAGCCACCACTAAAGTTTTCTCTATCTTTGCTTAGTTATTTTATACAGTTTACAGTATACATATAGTGTGTGGCATCCTCTATCCAGGGGCTACTGCATATGCAAAAACACTGATCTCTGGGGATTTTCTTAAATCTCCCTTCCAGGCAATTGGCTTCATAGTCTGAAAATGTGGGCCTGAAAGTACTTTGCAGAGAAAATGTGGATTTACTTCAGGCAAGTATTTTCTCTTCCCTGCGGCTTGAGTTTAAGGTGGGGAAAGTATCATAAAATCTGGATAAAGTAATGGCATTCATGTTCAGTTCTGTAAACAGGTATTGGAGCCACACTTTAATATTGTAATGGCTAAGTTGGATTTCAGCAGCAAAAAAGGCGCTGGGCCTAGTCCATGTGTCCTCATTCTTTTACTATTAGCTGTCCAGGTATTTGTGGAGGATGACTGAGACTGCTCTATTATACGCAATTTTAACCAGTTCATTTATTGTTTATCTGATTTTTAAAAAATAAGAGAAAATTGCCCCGAAAATGAAATATAAAATTGGCATTACTCCAGCTTTTCCCCACAGAGGAGCTGTGGGCGTTCCTGGTAGGAGACCAGTTATGTACAAATAAATCTATTGGGTACTACCGTAGAAATGAATAGGTCCCAAAATGCCCCAGATTTCCACCCCATATGTCAACTGAAGAGTAACCTTAGCAGCAGAAACCAAGGAGTAGCTCTGGTTTAGCAAACTTGCCTGCTCAGTATGCAAAGATCATGTCTTGCCTGTGTACAGTTTGCATCAAACCATCACATAGGATGATGGCTTGACTTGTAAGGCAAGTTGTTTGAATAAATAATACCTGCATATTGCACAATATTAAAATAGATGGGCTGTGGATCATAGTTCTCTGTTCCCAGTAGTCCAGGGGTCGGCAAGGTTTACCTCACCTGGGCCGGTTCACTCCAGCAGAGATCCCTCTGTAGGCCAGATTGCACCCACTCCCACGATTTCTGGCGTCTGCATCTGCGCAGACGCGATTTCTGGCATATGCGCATGCGCAGATGTGTTTTGCAGCCTTTGCGCATGCGGAGACACGATTTACGGTGACGTGGAAGTGAGTCACTGTGCTGTGCCAGTTTAGCGCAGCGCATGGGGACTTGCCAAGCGGGCAGCTTGGTTCAGGGGTGGCTCATGGGCCAGTTAAATGACCCCCATGGGCTGCTTGTGGCCCATGGGCCTTAGGTTGCCAACCCCTACAGTAGTCTATTTCTAATAATCTGTTCACTGAGTAGAGCTTCCTCTACTTTTAACTGGATATTGAGATCCCACTTCAGACTGTACTTCCTTTGCTGCCTCTCATCATATCCTAAAAACCTGTCACAAAGACCGATGATCACTCTCCAGTTGGTCTCCCACTGAAGAAGAAGAAGAAGAAGAGTTTGGATTTGATATCCCGCCTTTCACTTCCCTTCAGGAGTCTCAAAGCGGCTAACAATCTCCTTTCCCTTCCTCCCCCACAACAAACACTCTGTGAGGTGAGTGGGGCTGAGAGACTTCAAAGAAGTGTGACTGGCCCAAGGTCACCCAGCAGCTGCATGTGGAGGAGCGGGTTCCCCAGATTACGAGACTATCGCTCTTAACCACTACACCACACTGGCTCTCACCACACTGCAAAATTCTTAGTTAAGGGGCACATTTGTGATTACATAATAAATACTCTATCTCACTCCTACCGTTTAAGGAGGAGTATGTAAAATTCCCTTCTGTGTTATCCTGTCCAGCTCCACAGGTTTTACAGGAATTGGAATTACAAGGACAAAATTTAGAATTACTGATAGGTGGCAGAAGTAGAGCTCTCAGTAATAGTTTGTGAAGACTTGGAGGCTGGTGAATTGCTTTAATAGGAGGCTTGTTGACAGCTTCAGCAAGACATTCAGAGTTTGCCAACAATGGGTAGCGTTCTCTGATCGCCAGGTGATAGATTTCCATCTAGCGTCTCCCAGCTACCACAAATAGGACGTGTTGTTCATTGTTTATTGACACCTACTTTGATGGAGGAGGTTTTTTCTAGACAGGATGGAGGCCTAGTGGATGCTGCAATTACAATTACAAGAAAGAAATCAATTACAAGAAGAGAATATCCTCTAGGCAGAAGGTGTTCGCTGATCCTTCTTAGATATTGTTGTTTGTTGTTGCAAGTGTGCTTGATTCTGAGAGCCAAGCTGTAGACAATTAAAAAAAAATGTTTTGCTTAGCATCGTTCTTGGTATAGGTATTTTTTGACATTACTGGGTTTGTTTCAGAGTTTAGTGATTATTTTGTTGTTCTTAATGGTGAGAAGGACATCCAAAGTAAGGGATGTCTGGATTTTCAGTGTTGCTACTGAAGGTTAAGTTGATAGTTAGGTGTATAGAATTGATGTAGTTTTTTTTTAATTGTCCTAAGGCCCTTTTTACCATTGGTCTAAACCATAAAGATGCCATCAATGTATTGCCACCATATAAGTTGTTTGCTAATAAGCTGTTTGAAGATGTCCAAGTTTTTCCATGAACAGATTTTCACACATACATGCACATGCCCTGCTTAATGCCAAAAGAAATCAAATGCTTGATCCAGATGGCTTCACAGCAAGTTACAGTGGTGCCTCGCAAGACGAAATTAATTCGTTCCGCAAGTTTTTTCTTCTTGCGAGTTTTTCGTCTTGCGATGCACGGTTTCCCATAGGAATGCATTGAAAATCAATTAATGCGTTCCTAGGGAAACCGCCTTCAGACCAGGTCCGGGGACAGTCTGTTCCCCGACCTCTTCTGAAGGCTGGGGGGGGGGGACAAGGGCTTTTCTTCCCACTGCCAGCCTTCAGAAGGCTGTTCTGAAGGCTGGCGGTGGGAAAAAAAGCCCTTCTTCCCACCTCCCGCCCCGCAAGCTCCGGGGACAGGAGGGCTTTGCTGCCGACCGCCAGCATTTTAAAAGCCCCTGCTGTCCCGGGGCGATTTTAAAATGCTGGCGGGCGGGAGCGAAGTCTCTGCTGTCCCGGGGAGATTTTAAAATGCTGGGGGGCGGGAGCGAACGCTTCGCTCCCGCCCGCCAACATTTTAAGATCGCCCGGGGCAGCAGAGACTTCTCGCCCAAAGCAAGGGGAGCTCTCCGAAGGGCTCCCCGTGCTTCGGGCGACAGGCTGCCGCCCCAAGCCTCGCGCACCCGGTGGGACCTCCTGCCGGGTGCGCGAGGCTTGCAGACACTCGCCCGAAGCAGGGGAAGCCCTCCGGAGGGCTCCCCGTGCTTCGGGTGACAGGCTGCCGCCCCAAGCCTCGCGCACCCGGCGGGACCTCCTGCCGGGCGCGCGAGGCTTGCAGGCACTCGCCCAAAGCAAGGGGAGCTCTCCGGAGGGCTCCCCGTGCTTCGGGTGACAGGCTGCCGCCCCAAGCCTCGCGCACCCGGCGGGACCTCCTGCCGGGCGCGCGAGGCTTGCAGGCACTCGCCCAAAGCAAGGGGAGCTCTCCGAAGGGCTCCCCGTGCTTCGGGTGACAGGCTGCCGCCCCAAGCCTCGCGCACCCGGCGGGACCTCCTGCCGGGCGCGCGAGGCTTGCAGACACTCGCCCGAAGCAGGGGAAGCCCTCCGGAGGGCTCCCCGTGCTTCGGGTGACAGGCTGCCGCCCCAAGCCTCGCGCACCCGGTGGGACCTCCTGCCGGGCGCGCGAGGCTTGCAGACACTCGCCCGAAGCAGGGGAAGCCCTCCGGAGGGCTCCCCGTGCTTCGGGTGACAGGCTGCCGCCCCAAGCCTCGCGCACCCGGCGGGACCTCCTGCCGGGCGCGCGAGGCTTGCAGGCACTCGCCCAAAGCAAGGGGAGCTCTCCGGAGGGCTCCCCGTGCTTCGGGTGACAGGCTGCCGCCCCAAGCCTCGCGCACCCGGCGGGACCTCCTGCCGGGCGCGCGAGGCTTGCAGGCACTCGCCCAAAGCAAGGGGAGCTCTCCGAAGGGCTCCCCGTGCTTCGGGTGACAGGCTGCCGCCCCAAGCCTCGCGCACCCGGCGGGACCTCCTGCCGGGCGCGCGAGGCTTGCAGACACTCGCCCGAAGCAGGGGAAGCCCTCCGGAGGGCTCCCCGTGCTTCGGGTGACAGGCTGCCGCCCCAAGCCTCGCGCACCCGGTGGGACCTCCTGCCGGGCGCGCGAGGCTTGCAGACACTCGCCCGAAGCAGGGGAAGCCCTCCGAAGGGCTCCCCGTGCTTCGGGTGACAGGCTGCCGCCCCAAGCCTCGCGCACCCGGCGGGACCTCCTGCCGGGCGCGCGAGGCTTGCAGGCACTCGCCCAAAGCAAGGGGAGCTCTCCGAAGGGCTCCCCGTGCTTCGGGTGACAGGCTGCCGCCCCAAGCCTCGCGCACCCGGCGGGACCTCCTGCCGGGTGCGCGAGGCTTGCAGACACTCGCCCGAAGCAGGGGAAGCCCTCCGGAGGGCTCCCCGTGCTTCGGGTGACAGGCTGCCACCCGGCGGGACCTCCTGCCGGGTGCGCGAGGCTTGCAGACACTCGCCCGAAGCAGGGGAAGCCCTCCGAAGGGCTCCCCGTGCTTCGGGTGACAGGCTGCCGCCCCAAGCCTCGCGCACCCGGCGGGACCTCCTGCCGGGCGCGCGAGGCTTGCAGACACTCGCCCAAAGATTTTAAAATGCTGGGGGTCGGGAGCGAAGCGTTTGCTCCCGCCCGCCAGCATTTTAAGATCGCCCGGGGCAGTGGAGAAGTCTCCGCTGTCCCGGGAAGGCAGGCGGGGGGGAGCAAAGACTTTTGCCCCCCGCCAGCCTTCAGAAGAGGTCCAGGACCTCTTCTGAAGGCCGGCTGTGGGCGAAAGTCTTTGCTCCCGACCGCCAGCAATTTAAAACAGGTCCCCGGAGATTTCCCTATGGGCTTTCGTCTTGCGAAGCAAGCCCATAGGGAAATTCGTCTTGCGAAGCGCCTCCAAAACAGAAAACCCTTTCGTCTTGCGGGTTTTCCGTCTTGCGAGGCATTCGTCTTGCGGGGTACCACTGTATTACAAAATCTTTTCCTCTATATTAGTCAAACTAGCCATTGAAATCAGTGAACTATTGAGGAACAGTACATTATACCTGAAACATGACTAGATACTACTATTGTGACAATTCCTATAGAGGGAAAATACTTATGAGTTATCTCATGCCAATTTATCACTTAAACCTCTAGTATAAGATTTTTACTGATACATTATCAAGAATAGCAAATGGTATTATACACAAATACATATACAGAAACAGCAATCAAGTAGGCTTCATTTGGAAGAGGAAAATGAGAAATAATATATGTTTTTTAGATTTTGCATGCAGTAAGGAAGAGGACGTGGGTGGCACTGTGGGTTAAACCACAGAGCCTAGGACTTGCTGATCAGAAGGTCGGCGGTTTGAATCCCCGCAACGGGGTGAGCTCCCGTTGCTCGGTCCCTGCTCCTGCCAACCTAGCAGTTCGAAAGCACGTCAAAGTGCAAGTAGATAAATAGGTACCGCTCCGGCGGGAAGGTAAACAGTGTTTCCGTGCGCTGCTCTGGTTTGCCAGAAGCGGCTTAGTCATGCTGGCCACATGACCCGGAAGCTGTACGCCGGCTCCCTCGGCCAGTAAAGCGAGATAAGCGCCGCAACCCCAGAGTCGGTCACGACTGGACCTAATGGTCAGGGGTTCCTATACCTATACCTATATAAGGAAGAGGAAATGGTGATGCTGTTCCAATACGCAGAAAAGGCCAATGACAATATTGAGTGACCCTTTTTATCTGAAATACTAAAATATTTCAACTTTGTAGTATCATTTTGTACATGGGTATAAACTACTTAATGAAATCCAGAAGCAAAAGTATGTCCTAATGGGATTATTCTGCCAGGTTCTAGACAGTTTCCTGTTACGGCCTTTGTTTAATCTAGCAATCGAATTTTTAGCAATTATAATGAGAGCATAAAAATACAATAGTGGTTAAATCAATAAATACACAGAAAAACATTGATATGGATTTGCCTCATGCTCCGTCTTTCTTATTTCCAATCCTTTCCACTGTTGAAGTTTCTCCTGCCCCATCACTTCTAGTGTGTCCCACTAACCTTCCAAATGGACCACCAGTTTCCTAGAATGATGGAGCTGCTGCTGCTCCCACCATTCTTCACAGATACCCATGGACCACAGTTTAGGAATCTTCTTTAGAGGTTAAAACAGCTGTAATTTTCAATATATGGAGTACTGGTGACTGACTGACACTAGCTCATAGTGGTCACACTTCTTAATAATTATTTCATACTATAAACTGATGAGAGTTGCTATAACAGGACTAAATTGTAGGCTTAGGTCCTTGTTAATGTAGCGGCTGCTTATGAGGGGTACGAATTGCCTCCCCGGTAGGTTAGGAAGTCTTTGTTTTGAAGAGAGTGATTGTTCCCACTCCTTCCTTTTTTTCGGCCACTGATGTGCCATACAGGTATGTGCAGTCGTTCTATAAAGAAATCCCACTAGTTTAGTACTGTATTGCGCTTCTCTCTGCCATTTACACCTGTACTAAAATATTGGTGATAATCCAAAGCATTAAAGTAGATAAACTGAGTTGTCTGCATTTTTGAGAACTGTCCATCTGTTGGTCTCACTTAAAAAACCCCCAAATTGTACAACCAGTGCTACTCTTAGTGGCAGAGATCTTCACAGGTCAACTGTGCATGTCAAAAGTTCATATGGCATTGTTCTACTGTAGAGTTGAAGGGGTAACAGTTCTCTGTTTACTTTACTTAGGACTCATCCATGCTGGAGATAATGTGTATTTCAACTGTCTGTGTGTGTGTGTGTGTGTGTGTGTGTGTGTGTGTGTAGAATCCACTTGATGTCCTCTTCATCCAAGTAGCAGTCCGTAACCCCCCCCCCCAAAATCTGGATATTCCCAGTCTCTGAATAATCCAATAGGGGAAGAAAATCCAATATAAAATCACACATTACATGACTGAGTGCACTGAAGCACATTCTGTGGGTAGGCTTTAGAAGGGTGGTGACGTTTTGCTGGATGCGATCTATTACCTCACCCCGACTCCCATGTTGTTTCTATCAGTCCAAAGGAAGGATGCAGCCCGCCCTTTTTCACCTGCTGTTGTTGAAGGCATATTTATGATATTATTATTTTTTACACAGCTCTTTTGTGCAGAAGTGCTCTTGCACAAAAATAGCTGCATGAAAAATAAAAATAAAAATTGCTCTTATAGGTACAGGAGGCAGAAAATGAAAATGGGAGGAAGCAGCAGCTTTTCAGAATGTGAATATGTATGTATTAAAGTAATATTTCTAGCCATGTGTGAGGGTGTTTCTAAGCTAAATGGGATTAAGTACTTTTGGCCCACTTTCATGGCTGCATGGATTAAAAGTTCTGTCTTGGAAGATGTGTTTTTTTCGTATTTGAAATAAGGATAGAATGCTTCACATCTTTTCAAAGCTTTAAATTCCTATTGTATTTTTTCTTGGCAACTGGTTGTGAAGGGTGTGTGTTAATGTTGCATTTGGAACTTCAGCTTCAATGTTCAGTTCAATGCACTGCCGTTTTTATAATAGTGTGTTAAGGTTTTCAGAATGGATCTATTTTGTAGCTATAGTGAAAACAAAAAAATGTTTCTTACCATATCTTTAAAATAGATGATTGCTGAAGCATATATGATAGCCGAAACATACATAATCACTGCAAAATCTTAAATTTTTCACAATGAATTTACAAAAATGTGCCTGACATTAAGTTGTAATGGGGTCAGTACTACTATCAGACACCTGAACTGTGGGAAAATAAAGGAACGTGGGACAGGAAAAGGAAGCTGAGAGTGAGGCAGCCTCTTGAATGTTTAAGGTGCACATGGGATGATACTCACACGTTTCCATCTTTCCTAGTTGAGACAGGACACAGGATGCAATGGGAATAACATGGACCAATCCCACAAATAAAATCAATAGATATCATGAGAGGGCTGTCACAAGATCAATCCGTTGAGCAGTAGACTAATGATATACCAATATATCACAATGTCTGATTTAAGGATAGAACTATGTAAAGGCAAATGAGGTAATGTCCTGGCAAATGCTACTACTTGGGGTTCTAAAACTGAAACCCTTTTACAACTTCTATTTTATAGTACAAAGCAATAGGGGTGGCAGGAATAATGAGCGAAGTGATGGCCAGCTTTTCCCACATTTGTTTGTTACATAGTACATGCACACATTGTGATTCACGATAGATCACCGTGTCAAATATTATAAAACTGTTACCACAATACGGACTTCAAACCAGTTTTGTATAATATATTGATATATTGCCCAGCCCAGGAGTCAGCAAACCTTTTCAGAAGGGGGCGGGTCCACTGTCCCTCAGACCTTGTGGGGGGCCGGACTATATTTTGAAAAAGAAAGAAAGAAATAACGAATTCTTATGTTCCACAAATAACCCAGAGATGCATTTTAAATAAAAGCACACATTCTACTCATGTAAAAACACCAGGCAGGCCCCACAAATAACCCAGAGATGCATTTTAAATAAAAGGACACATTCTACTCATGTAAAAACACCAGGCAGGCCCCACAAATAACCCAGAGATGCATTTTAAATAAAAGGATACATTCCACTCATGTAAAAAACACGCTGATTCCCGGACCGTCCACAGATTGGGCCCCCGGGCCTTAGTTAGTCAGTCCATGGCCCAGCCCCACAGTAGACCAAAGTGTGCTTTCCAAGGTTATCAGAGCTCTTGGTTTCAGGCAAAGATTCAAAATTCTTAAGAGCCTTTCAAGTTGGTTATGGTTACAAGTCTGGAATGAATAACTTAAGAGTTAATAAATTTGACTTGTGACTGTCCAAAATATTGTTCTTAACATTTATTTTGTCTTGCATGCCTGCACTGCTAACACACTGCCTGTTATGTCAGACTGACCTAGGGGTCAGCCTAGCACAGCAGATCCTTAATACTGGTCCTTGACTTGATAGTATGTTATGCTGCCAGAATTGAACATAGCAATATTGTCCATATCAATTTTGAATATGTGAATTACAGAGCAATATTGTCCATATCAGTTCTGAATATGTGAATTATGGAATGTGCTTAATAGGATACTTGAGTAACTTTCAAATAAGGTACGTTGACGCTAACTGCCGTCCTACACAGTATTGTTTGTGAGAGGGAGCTGATGTGTCCTGTTTTTGCTTAGAGCTTTATAAAGACTTGCAATTGGAACTGCACCTGCATCTTAGAGAGTATTACTTGCCACATGTTGTCAGCTGGCTTCAAGCTGTCAATTCCTGTTTGAATTTTTTTCTCTTTCAGGAGAATAAATGAATTTCTTGAGGTACTCCAGTGAAAGTTGACATGAAATCGACCCTGCAGACTTTCTAAACATGTACTTCAAAAGGACTTAGTTTACTAGTAATTTCTTAAAACTTTTTTTTAGTAAATAAGTAATAATTTTTAATAGCAGTTCTTAATCTTAAAAAGGCATTAAGTACAAAAATCTAACTTCATAATTTGTGCGGTATAAAAAAAAATACACTGCTTTGTTTTGCTTTGCTTCTTCCGTAATCCATCTTTTGTGGGCGTGTAATAATTTTGGAAATTCTTTGTTGCATGTTTAAGTTTTGTCTAATTATGAAATCACTTTAGGCAGCGAACTGTTACTGTCTTTCTTTCTTTCTGTAACAGTTCTAATTTGTATCTTTCTTAACACAGCTAGCTCTCTGCTTCCTGCCTCCCCCCCCCCCCCCTTGTAGAGACTTCTGGGAACTATGGTACAACAAGGAGTAACTCTAAAGGACTGCACTATCATATTCTAGGGAAAATTAACTGTGGTTGTCAGAGCAAGACTCCTGTTGATACTGTACCTTGATAGCTCTAAAATCCGGCACTCTTTGTATCATTTTCTCAATAGCCAAGAGGAATGAGATACGTTTTCTAAATTTTGGGCTATGCAACAACAGTAAGGTGATGTCATGAGCCATGCTTTCTTGTCAAGCAAAGCTTCCTTTTAGGTATGACCACTGAAGCACAGTGGACTCTAGGGAGCGATTCAGCCTCTTTGTCTTATGTTACCTTGGAATTTGCAGGTTGAGAAGGCTGTAGCTCCTAAAAATATAAAATAATATAAAATATAATAAAATGCTTTGTCCAGTATGGTGACAAAGGAGTAAAAAGAACAGCATTGTAGAATTGGAGGTGTTTGGGAAATAGGGCTGATGTTGCTTTAATCAAAACTCTTTCTTTAACCAGGGTGCTGGAGAAAGTGCAACCTCTCTCTCTTTCTCTCTCTCTCTTTTTAAAGAATCAACAACGTTTATAAGACTCCAGTACATTCTTTTCTGATGGAAACATGCCTAACAGCTAACCTTAATTTTCTTCTGCTTTGGGGAAGAGGAACTGTGGTAATAGTTCTTAGGATGAACAAGGAATCCCAGAAGCAACATAGGAAAAAGAATGCATTGCATCATGTCACAATTGGCTGTATTTGAAATATGATATTTAAATTGCCTTGAGTTAAATCATTATCCAGAAAATGGACTTGTTTTAAATTGGATTTCTATTTTGAAGCTTAGATTACTGGAGCAAACATTACTGGTTGCTATTACAATGAGAACATAAGGGTTGTAACTAAATAGAGCCTTTACGCAGACTAGAAGCATAATCCCAAACCATGTGATCCATGTAGTTAATAAGCCTAGCATATTTACGTTTGCTTAGACAAGAGAGGCATCTCTGTTTTGGTTCTCTGGACCAGGCTGCTAAGCAAGACCACTTGCTTGAAGACTGATCCAAAATATACTACAAGCAAGGGCTGGTAGCTACTGAGAAAATTACTGTTTCAGTGAGGGAGAAAGTAAATATCCCTGATATTTCGTTGGTGGAACAATAAATGTTCATTAAATTGAACAGTGTTAATTGGGAGAACTTAAAACAGGAGAACATAATCATGTGTTTGGGCTGCAAGGGCAACTGTAGTGATATACAGGGCAATAGCTCCTGGATCCTATTGCTTTGACTTGGTAGTACCTGGGCCCTCTGGGAAGGCCATGATAATCTAATGTGCACTGTTTATGGCAACATGAGAAAGGGCCTTTTCTGCAGTGGCTCCCTGTTTGTGGAATGCTCTCCCCAGGGAGGTTTGGCTGGCAACTTCTTTATACATCTTTAGGCACCAGGGAAAAACATTCCTCTTTAACCAGGCCTTTGGCTGATTGAGATCTGATGCCCTTTTAAAATACGTTGTGGAAGTGGAGATTATTTGGTTGTCTTTGTTCCTGTTTTGATTATGTATTTTGTGTTTTTTATATGGTGATTATATATTGTGAGCTGCCCTGAGATCTACAGGTATCAGGCAATATACAAATTTAATAAATAATAAACATAATAATATGTGTGCATGAACGTTCATGACTTGTCTGAACTTTATTTAGAAATTATTTTTATTAGAACACTTGTAAATACAATATTTTAAGACATGACAATTCAACAGCACACGTTTCTGTAAACATAGTTTACATTTTAAGGAAAAAAACCTTACATACATACATTTTTTTTTTTAATGCAGTCTTTCCACAGTTGAAACCATTCTCAAAACCAGGCAGGGTCAGGGGCAGCCAGGTACACTTCCCCTGGGCCTCAGAAGGCTAAGCCACCTGGGGGCTCCTTTTTTGTTTGTGTTTGGTCACTAGCCATGATCCTGCTCTTTTGGTACTTGATTAAATATAAAATGTGAGAAGAAGGCTAAGCACATCAGAAAAAGTCACTTATTGGTGCTGTATTCATTCATTTGGTTAGTACTTTTGTGAAATAGTGCCTTTTTAGAAACGGAAAAATTCTAAGCTGCAGAACTACATGATAAGTAATTAACTGATAGGCAGGAAAGATTTGCTAAAATCTTGGCCGGGGAGGATGGGATACGAATAAAAGTTAATAAGAAGAATAAGAATAAGAATAATTTTAGCCACCTCTATTTAGCAAAAAGCACAACAACAATTTAACTGACAACTATTTCAAAGTAGATCACTTACAGCAGTGCAGTTTCCACGAATGCATAGAGTTAGACAGAAAATCATTTTTACAAACAGTGAATAAACGCTGTCCCCTAACCCTTGTTTATTGCTGATGCAAGTTGAAATAGTAGACTGCTGTGACTGTAATATCAGCTGTTGTGACTGTAATATCAGCTGTTCCCAGCCAATCATAAATGGTCATTGCTTCAGCTGCTATAGCTCTTCAAGCAAGCAGATAGCGAAAGCGTAGGGGATGTACTGCCAGCCTTGGATCCCTTGGCAGTGATTTCCTTTTCTGAGTCAGATTCGCAAAGACCTCTGACCTATAGCATATCTCTGCTATGATCTGTTTGTAGAGTTTACTCATAAATCATGATGTTGGAAAATGCATCTTTTACAGTTTAATTAATGTGTGTTAAGCTGTATGGTACCAATAATGGCATGTAAATGTGAAACTATAAAACTCAATTTCTAGGAACATCCATTATAAAACTTCATTTTAAGCACCTAATTAGTGCTTCTTGTGAAAGGTGTAAAAGTATTTTTCTGTTGTGCAGAGTGGGGATCTGGAAGGTTTGAATGGACCTTCTATCCCCTAAGATCCCATTGTTTCTGGGCATAGGCTGGGAGATGGAGTGGGGGGAAGGAGTGCCCTGTTGGGATTCTCCATGAGTGTGTGTAGCAGACACCCATGTCACTTTAAAAGCATATGGATATGATTCCTGATCTTGATTAGTTTTCAGTCTACTCTGAGATGAGACTGAGGTGAGTGTATAAGTTGGATGAAGGAAACTAGTAAATGGTCTATACCAGGAATGTCCAGCAGGTTGACCGCGATTGACAGGTCAACCCCCAATTGTTAAAAGTCGATCGTGGACGATCGCGGGCTCATTTATGTCCTGGGGGGGGGAGCATTTGGCCCTGCCTGCTCCCTTTTTCCTTTATCCGTGCATGATTTCAAGAACGGAAGATGGAGTTTCCTCTGGCGATCTGACCTGCACCCCTAAAAAAGGTCAAGAATTTAGACTTGCCTCCGTAAAAACAGCTCATCAATTTTGACAGTTTTGACCTGCCCCCCACAATTTGTAGATCACTTCCAGGTTTTTATTCTGTGAGTAGCTCACAGTCTCTTGGGAGTTGGATGTCCCTGGTCTGTACTCTTTGCCCAAGGTATAAGCTACATTGAACTTAGTGGGGCTACTTTATAGATGTATATAGGATTGGACTGTAAGTCAGCCACTGCAGTGTAAAAACTGTGCTACTTGATTAAGTGTCAATAGATTAAATGAATCCGCTTTGACAGTATTTTTAAAGCTCAAATGTGTGATAATCGTGTTAGTGTATGGATAATCTGTGCTTCATATTCTAATGTAGAAATCAAACTGATTGTTACAACAGCTTGCAATGCATGCTTTGGAAAGTAAAATAATATTCTGATTGAATTTCATATAATTTGAATAATATACTGTTCTTACATAGTCCTAATCCTTCATTGAACTTGAACGTGGTGGCACAATTGAAACGTGTGTGTGCCAAAAGTTGGACAGGACTTTTTATTTTTAATAACTCAATAAGCTGTTGAACCCCCCCCCCCCAAAAAAAAAAAACCATCTACAATCGGAAAACAAGCTCATTGGAAAGGTTAAAGAAGCTGTCTGCTTGTGCACTGCACAGTCTGGTGTAGTCCAGTGCCCATACATGCAGCCCTTTCTCTCTTTGGTAAGCTGCAGCTGACTCCAGAAATGTTCAGTTAACCATAGATGTCTATTATGTCAGGACCAGGAGATCCTTGTTATCAGATTTGGAGCAAGCTATGACCTGAAGCGAACTTCAAACCATGATTAAAGATCCAGACTTGTTCAGAGTCTGATAACCAGTGTTCCCTGTTAAGACTTAACTAGGAAACTCTGGTTAACTGAAGACTTCCTGGGTTACTGCTCTGTGCCAGAAGAATAAGTTCAAGCACATAATGCCTTTTTCAGCACACAAACGATCATCTATTACAAGCACTGTATGCTTTGTTACTGTGTGGTTTTGGACTACCTGCTTTATATTGAGTTCAGTTCCCTCACTCTAACATTGGGGGCGGGGAGGGGATGACTGATCTGCATATCTTGTGGTCAAGGCTGGTGCAAGAGATGGTACTGCTGGAATTATTGCTGCTGCCCCCACTCCACTTCTCTGCCTCTCTGTCTGCTTGCTTGCTTTGTCCTTTTGCTGCTGCATTAGTAGCATCAGCACTGACTCTCGTGTCTTCCTCTTCTTCCTGCCTCACTCAGGAGGGGCAGCAGGATCCTGGGAGAGTGCTTCTGCTCCTACTATGGTGGCTAGAAATTGCCTTAATTTTTATAGTTATTTAGCGCCTTTGCCTTTCCTAGAGTGAGGCAGGGAAGATGGGGAGGGTGCAGCAAAGAATTTGGCTGGCTGGCAGGCATTGTTGAGCAGACAATGAGACAACTGAGTAGAATCATAGAATCATAGAATCATAGAGTTGGAAGAGACCACAAGGGCCATCGAGTCCAACCCCCTGCCAAGCAGGAAACGGGTCCCAGTAGTGGGTCCCAGTGTATGTATGCGTGCCAGTTCACTGTTCCTCCACACCCACCACCTGAGATTATTGTCTCTGCTTGCCTTGAAAGGTTAAAGCCCTGTTTGTGGTGATTTATAAAGTATTTTGCACATTTAGGCAGCAAATGACATTTTGAGACTCTTAACTCAATAAAAACCTTCAGTCGCAAGTCTTCAGATTTGAGTAATTTTACTGCTTAAAACCATTTAGGTAGCCCAATCTTGTGCATGCTTACTCAGAAAAAAATAGATGTTCATTCGGGTTAAAGGTAGATGCTTGTAAAATTGAAGCCTAAATCATCTTAAAGTCTATTATAAATGGAGCTCTCAGGTACAGCTATGATTCCAAGGGGCAACCTTTAAAGGGGAACCAAAATGAACTGAGTACATCTTATAGGAAATATAAGCACATGATTCATCCTTTAAAAAATGTAAACCTGAATGCTGTTTTCATGAGAGCTATACATAGCTAGTCCTGGTGGGCTGTTTTGGGAATGTAGTAGGAGTAGATAAGACCAATCCTTTCCATGACCTTCAGGCAACAACCCCCTTTGAACAGCTGTGCCCCATTGCGCCATTCTCTTCACCTGGAATAGATGGAACTGCATTCTTTCCAGTGTTAGAAACTGACATATGAAAGCTAGGAGCTGAATGGCACCTTAAACCTAGGTTATGGGCGCAACAATGGAATGTCTAGGCACACTTTTTTAACCACAAGAATACAAAGCTGAAAATGAATGAACTGCAGCTAAAATATTATGTTTGTTTTCCACATGGTCTAGTCCTTCCTTTCCTCACCCACCTAATATCCCTAAGAGCGTCTCTTCTCCAGTCTTCAGAAAGTAGCTGGTAGTGGGGAGGCAGAAAAGGGTCCTCCTTTCTTTCCACTCTTCAGTTTTAATCCAAAATCTTAGGCTTAGTACTGCACCCAGAGCTCAGAAACTACTCGCACTAATGAAATTTTCTGTCGCAAAATTCTCCTAGAACAATGGGTGTTTCGAACACTGGTTCTTTCCTATTGTTTCAAGATGCCACGTAGCGCATCTTCCCCACATCATTCTTCCTTGCTCTCCCACTTGCTTATGATGTGCTTTTCTGGATTGACTGTTGAGATGCTACCTGGTTTTATAACTTAATTCATGCAGCTAGGAAAAACAGATCAGTGTCGGCGTTTCAAGCTTTTGACCTGCTTCTGCTTAGGGAAGAAACATTGCATCTAACTTTCTGATCTACAATATTCTGCTCAGCCAGAGAGACTTTTACAAACTGTATCAAACTGTATCAAAGTGCTGAGGCAGACGCACATGAGAGTACATTTCACTGAAGTTAGTTGGACTTAAAAGCTAGCAAGTTTAAAACTAGGTGGTAGAAGACGTTACATATGGATCAGTACTCCATCTTTTTTTTTAAGTGTGCAGTTTGTATAATAAAATGTCATCAGCTATCCCATTCACAAAATCAGGTTTTTTTCCTTTGTAAAAGCAGATGGTGTGGGGAGTTCTTCCAAGAAAAACTGGTTAGTACTTGCCTTAAACAAAACTATATATCAACAATAAATAAGAAGTTATTTCATAACTTTGAACATATAAAAATGTATGCCTTAAGCACTGTTGCACAAGGGTTCCACTTTGGAGTTCAGTGTGTGTCATGACAAAATTACAAATGTATTCTCCTATTCCATGACAGGTTAAGTATACCCAGGAGCATTTGGTGAGGGACTTTGTCAAAAGCCCCCCTGCTTCTGATTTATTTAAATATATTTTTAAAATTGGTGTCAATGCTTTAGTCAATATACTCCACTACCCCCCCCCCCTTTGCATCTCTTAATGTCCAACTGCATTCCTTTTTCAAAATTATTTCCCTTCCTTTCTGTTCTCCATTTGGGCCAGGCTTCCATTTTATGAAAAAGCGATCGGTTAGTTTCCTTGACGATGCTTTTTAAAAACTAGCTTGATGGCAATTTCTTGATCTGTGCTGTAAATTCTAGCTGAGCTTATGGTTTTGAATATCCTCATATTGAATCCTTTTCCCTTTCCATTTCGGCTTCCTTTTTACCAATCACTTCATTTTTGGAAAGTTTCTTTTTTTGAAGTGAACTGTAACTGTCTTAGCGTTCCTCATTTTACAGAGGGGTAAAATGACAAAGGAGAAAAGAGAATACACCAGGAGGAAGGTGACCAAAGTCTATCTAAATAAAAAACGTCTTTAACTGAAAAACTGCAGCACTCGGGTGTCAGGACTCTTGTTTCTGTGTCAAAGGTCAGACGGAGACTTCTGATATAAAGCTGTCCCTGTAACCCCCATGTCTGTTTGGGGGGGGGTTATGGGTTTGTTCGTAGGGACGCGGGTGGCGCTGTGGGTAAAACCTCAGTGCCTAGGACTTGCCAATCGCATGGTCGGCGGTTCGAATCCCTGCGGCGGGGTGAGCTCCCGTCTTTCGGTCCCAGCTCCTGCCCACCTAGCAGTTCGAAAGCACCCCTAAGTGCAAGTAGATAAATAGGTACCACTTTATAGCAGGAAGGTAAATGGCGTTTCCGTGTGCTGCGCTGGCGCTGGCTCACCAGAGCAGCTTTGTCACACTGGCCACGTGACCCGGAAGTGTCTCCGGACAGCGCTGGCTCCGGCCTCTTAAGTGAGATGAGCGCACAACCCTAGAGTCGGACACGACTGGCCCGTACGGGCAGGGGTACCTTTACCTTATGGGTTTGTTCTGTTTTTGTTTGTTCTTATTACATATTATGTGTTTTTATTTTGTATTTTTATGCTGTGAACCACCCTGAGATCCTCAGACAAATTAAATAAATAAAATGTAGGACACAGCTTGTGTCCTAAAAGGATATTTTGTGAAGTTTAAAACTGAGTGGCTGGTGCCTTGTTCAGTCCTGTATCTTTGTTACCTTTGTCCTTTCTATATTGCCTTTTAAGATACATAATGTCATCAGGACAGAAGCAGTCTTCTCTGTTCAGTCAGCAAATATGTTGGTCTGGTACAGGGGTAGGCAACCTAAGGCCTGGGGGCCTGGATGCAGCCCAATTGCCTTCTCAGTCTGGCCCGCGGACAGTCTAGGAATCAGCATGTTTTTACATGAGTAGAATGTGTGCTTTTATTTAAAATGCATCTCTGGGTTATTTGTGGGGCATAGGAATTTGTTCACCCCCCCCCCAATATAGTCCATAAAAAATATTTATATCAAGGACACATTGGCACTCTTTGTCTAAACGAAGCTGTATTTTACACTCTGAGCCAATGGTAACACATGTGTCCATTTTCAATTTCTTCTAACTTTGTCTCCTGGACATTTTAATGATATTCTAAGCTCTAAAACAAGACTTAGATGTCAGAGGAATATTCAAATGGAATTTCTCAAATTATATTCCTCTTATCCATTTTTAATGCTGCATCAGAATATCATGGCTGTATCCTCAGTTGAGGGTGAATGTGAAATGCTATCTGACTAATCTCCTTGTGCTGCCACTGCTTATTAACTCTGAGAATTGTGTTTAGTGCATTTGCCCATTTTCCTATACATGGCTGAAAGGTAGTGCATTTTGTGACAGGTGACAGACAATTTGTGTTGATTTCAGTAAGCCATTTCCCCCTTTATGGGAAAGATTTAGAAGACTGCAAACTCTGTAATCAATCCTGGTTTTTTTAATTACTTTGGCAGACTTGGATTGGGGCCAACGGTCTGTAGACCACGGCTGGTCTTGATAGCCAGTCCATAATAGTTCTTTCCCATTCTTTCCTGATTTCACACTGGCAACAAGCAGTCTTGCTGCTTATTTAGTATCTCTGGAGTATAAAGTGAAGACACGACGTTTCTATAGGCTCAGGGAAAGGGTTGGGAACTGCTTGATTCTGTGCACTAGCTAAACAAAAGGTTTATTCGCCAGTGATGAAGTGTATTTGCAGATCTGTGTTCAAGATGAGCATCTTTACATAGGGCCATAGGCCCAAGGCTTGAGGATACCAAGTGGGGATATTTTTTTTCTTTGAATGTTGAATATGTGCGCACACACACACACCTTGCCCATGGAGAATAATAAAGATAGGAAGGTTCATTTGCTCAAAGTGCCTTGTGTGTCTATATATTGTTGCTTGCATGCATGGTAGCTTAATGCATTCACTTGCCTTTATGTTGACTTAACCAATTCCTACCTTTCCCGTACCTGGGTTGTCATGCGGTCAATTTAGAAACCTGTTGCTTTGAGAGCACTCACAGACTTGTACTTTGTGTTCCCTTTACTCCCCACAAGCAGATTCCATTCTCCTCCTTCCTGGCTTTCTCTCACCATAGTTCACAATGGGTGGAATCAGGCAAAGTGTGTTTGGTACTAACCTGGATTATATCTGACTGGCTCTCAAAACATCAATGTGTAGTGTCTGCTTAGTTTATTGCAGTCTCTGATATATATAAGCTACTCATTTCTGGGGAAGTTTCTACATTTTTAAGGAAAATGTAACTTGTAAGCCCCAGTACATATGCACACGTTTCAGCTTGCAAGCCTTTTCATTTATGTGGATGGTGACACAGGCTTATTGGAAAAGTTTGCAAGCAGCAAAGAAGTGTTGGATTGGTAATTGGTTTGTTAGTGATGTGTGAAAACTTGCAAGTTTTACAGTAATGAATATAACCTTGAATTTCTCAGCTATTTGTCAGCCTGTATGTTCCTGTGAAATAGTCTTTTGGGAAAATGGAGTGCTACATGGAGAAGTCTCAGAATGGATTTATTTTTAAACGGCATTCAAAAGATGTTTTGTTCTTGAATAGCATCTTCTATTTGAGCATGCACTATTCTCCAGAAAGAAGAACCAGGAGAGTAACTGGTGGAGCAAAACCCAGGCAGTTTGGGCTTCAATTTAGTTCAACTTCATATTGCAAAATATTGGAAAGAGTCTTGCTTTTCTGCTAATTTTCTGCATGTTCATATTAAAACACAACTGCTAAATACTTTGACTTCTATAATGTAATATATAAAATAGAAATAAATTGCACCATTGCAGCATGTGTTATTGGTACATTTCTGTCCACAATAAGGTATTAAATAATTGTGATACTTCTAAAATTGCATTGATAGAATAAAATAGTTGCAGCTGAAGGACTTGCTCAGGATTTATTTTTTTAAAAAGAGTTCTTGACTTTTGTACCTCTAAACCATTGGGTAACTAACAAATGCAAACTTTTGAATAGGGTTCTGTGACTGAAGTCTGTGTCTTGATCAGAGTACAGTTGAACACATCATATGATATAATTCACTGTATTTCATTCTGATCAGAGAAGAGGCTGGGTTGTCTTGCATTTGACTTGTAAAATGTAAGCATTTGTGATGTGAAATATGTACTTTTGACATCAGAAACCAATTTTAATGTTTTTCCATTCTAGGCTTTCGTTACAACTGCACAGTGCATGGTCGTGGAAAAGAATTTAGGCTTTAGTCCTGGAAGACAACTATCTATCATGTGCTAGGATACAAAGTTTGTGGATACTTTTACTTGTGTGCTTCTGGATTATAAAGAAGGAAAGTGAAAATGGGGAGGAAGAAAATACAGATCACAAGAATAATGGACGAACGGAACAGACAGGTGAGAAATAATAATGTTAAGCAAAGGTAGTCATTTCATATGGCTTCCCCAATAACAGAGTCCTCCTCATCTCCTTTTCCTCTTGTGCCATGGCTATTAGATTGTAAGCCTGTTTGGAGATTTGTCTTACTTTTATTGATCTTATGCAGTATAAGGTGCTATGGAAGGTTTTTTGGCTGAAGAATGGGGATAAAATGCTTTAAGTAAGTAATTGTGTCATTAATTTGCCAATAACTTGATTTAACGGCATCTGGCTCCACACACTTTGTTGACAGAGCAGATACTGTTTGAGTCATGTGTGAGTCATGTGACCAAACGACCCATAAGAAAAAGTATAAAATATAGAATAATAACTAAGATCTCACAATCCTAGCAGTTCTAAGCCATGACAACATTTAGATCAGTGATGGCCAAACTTGGTCCTCCAGCTGTTTTGGGACTACAATTCCCATCACCCCTGACCACTGGTCCTGTTAGCTAGGGATGATGGGAGTTGTAGTCCCACAACAGCTGGAGGGCCAAGTTTGGCCATCACTGATTTAGATATTTTTTACCAGCTTCGTAAATTGCATCTTCCTAATATTGTTTTTTAATTGGTTGGCCTCTTTTGTTGTCTGCTCCCCACCCCCTACATATTAATCTGGCAAAATTCCATTGACACGGATACAAATTTCCATTGACACGGATACACCAATCTATAAGAGAGGCTCCAAAGCGGGCCCTAGTACTCTTTTCTCTCAAAGTTTACTACCAAAAAGAGGTTTATGCCAGCTTCCTGTTGAAACTATCGACACTTACTGACTTAAGGGGGTGGTGGTGGAAGATATCAGTTTAACCTATTGGCGAAATCAAACACAAACTTGTATCTTTTATGGGGGAAACCTCCAGCACCTGACATTAAATCAGCATTTTAACTGTATTTGTTCAGTAAGATGAATACAGTAGTAAGGAAACTTTTCATGTTTTCAGCCAGTTATTGTTTGGAAATATGCTGTTGCTATTATTTAGCTGTACTTTTATTATGTGTGTTCCTTTACAGACACAAGATAGTGGCAGCGCTATCTGTCTTAAACTATTATTACTAAGTACATAGTGAGGGAAGTCTTAAAACATTCCTCTTCAGATAGGATTATACCTCAGCTCTATCCTGTATACAAAGTAACTGATACTCTGGGGGATTATAATTAACATGAGACTGTCATTGTAGTGGTAATTACAAACTCTTATCTGCCTGAATGAGCTGTAGGCCATTTATATAATTGAGCTAGATGGAATAAATGGTTGTAACTGGGCTATCAAAGGGACTCAGTGTCAGCATCATCAAATAGTCTTCTTTGTTAACAATTAAGAGAGAACTTTTCCCCATAAGAGAACTTTTCCCCATGAATTAAGTGTATAAAAGCATTTTGCAAATGCTTATCAGGTTTGTGACCTTATAAGAATTTTTTGTTATGTTTTTGCAAAGCCAGAACATTAGATTCTGTAAACATATTAAAGCCCCTGATGGACTTAATAAAACACTGAGAAGGCTTGCCCTTCACTGTTGTGCAAAGTTGAAATCATTTTATGCTTTCTCAAATGCATTGTTCTGGTTTTAGATGTTTTTATTGCAAAAGAGGAAAAATTGGCTGTTCACTTGAAGCTTGGGTATAGCGGTTCCACTTACGATTCAGTCTAAGATGGATTGCTTTAGTGTGGGCAAATCTCCATACAGTGTCAGTGAAATGGTTGGGTATGCAATACATGTGGGTGGGCTGAGATTAACTACTTGTCCTGAAGAAGTAACTGCTTGTCCTGAAGAAGAAAGCTGCACTTGAGGCCACCCTTATAAGTTACTCAGTGGGTGGGTGACATCCACTGCTTTACTTATCTAGACTGTTCCTTCTCTCCACCCTACCAGTTGCTTATCATCTCCCTTACTAATCTAACCCCACCACTGGAGCATTTGTTAGGGTGTTTAATGAGACACCCAGGTTTATATACTGTATTGGCTCTGATATAAGCCTCACCTGAATATAAGCTGCACCTTTAAAATTCAAGGGGGGGGGGGAGAAAAAAAGACAATACCCAAATATAAGCAGCTCCCTTAAAATTCAGCAGGCGCTCACACCCGTTCTGTTTTACTGTATGTTTGTTTCAGCAGTGATATCGTAAAAGCCAGTTTTTGTAAGGTCGTGAATTTAAGCCACACTTTAACTTTTCACGGTCAGAATTGGGGGGGGGGGGGGAGCCTTATATTCAGGTACTGCCTGCCATATAGTTTGAGCCAAGTTGATGGTTTTGCTGTTGATGTTTAAAGCCCTAAACAATGTGAGACCAGGATACTTTGATGAGTGCCTCCCTGGATCATATTAAATTAATCTTTAAGATCTTAAGAGGAGATCCTGCTAGCTTATTTGATGACTAGTGGATTGTCACTTGAAAATGACTTTATCAGTGACAGCACCCCTCCATGGTCTCTCTCAGGTAATTTGTCAGGTGGTGACAGGAATGATTTTTAAAAGCCTTTTGAAAATTTAACTTTAAGCAAACTTCTCTGGACTCGTGATGCTTACATTTAAAATTTTTATTTAGTATACTGCTCAGGTTTATTTGTGATACACAATTGTATATTTTCTGGTTTTTATTTTATTTTTTGTAATTTTATTGAATGTTGTTGGCATTCTTACTGTTGCAAACCATTTATAAACTTTTATTAAGAGATATGCATGGATTACCATGCTGTTCAAATGGTAACTTTATAACACATGGAAGCCAAGTTGTGTATAGCTTGTTACCATGTAGTTAGAAGTCACAGGATAAGCCTCAATTTATTGAGAATAGTCAGAGAGCAGGGGTGTGTCTGAGGAACTTGTCACTATGTGATTATGTTGTTATTTTGCCACAATGGAGTGTGTTTTTCCCTGTGAGACATAAGTTGGGTGATCGGCTCGCAGTTGCTGCCCAAACTATGCAGTTTTCTAAAGGCAATTTGAAGCAACTGGCATCCTGTAAGGGTAAAATGAGAAGGTGGGAGGAGAGCCATGTATATCACTCTGTGCTCTTCGATGGATTAAAAATGTAATGTCTTTTTGGCGCTGAGCAATATATGGATATAGAACTAGATAATACATTTTGGTAAATTTCCTTGTCTGCTATGTGAAGCAAAAGAGAAATTGGGGTTTGGAAGAAGTTTGTTGCAATTATTGTGAGTGCCAGTTAACTGGGTTAGTGCGATTACAGGGGGAATACTTTTCACTTGTCTCCTCTGTATCTTACATACAGTCTGACCCTTAAGTATAGTAGTAGTTGTCCATTTCATTGTGTAATACCTACCTTAAGTAACAGCAAAAGTAAATTTGTTGCATTTCACTAATTTCAACTCTCCTTGAGCTGACCTTTTACATAAGCATAGTCTGTGTTAATAAACTTCTTATTTACATCTATATACCTTTTCTATGCTGCAAGCAGTTTTACATACAAATATCACAGAACATTTAAATATGGCAATTAAACATAAGATGCCAAAATCAAAAAGCTTGTGAAACGTTGTAAACATCAAATGAACTTGGAACTGCCTATTAATTGCCTCCAGAAGCCTTCTGAAATAAGTCTTGTAATCTCTGCATAAGGTCCTAAGCAAAGAGGTGTATTTGACCTTATAGCAGATGTCTTTACTTCAAAACTGACGAACTGTCCAGGCAGCTCAAGGGAGAAATGATCTTCCAGTTTATTCTCCATCATTGAAGGAATTCAAATTAAGAATCAGCAGCTTGCACTTGGGCCCAGAAACGCCAGATAACTAGTACAGTTCAATTCATTTTTGCTTTCCAGTGTTCGTTAGGTGGTGAGCTACAGCATTCTTCACCTGCATGAGCTTCGGAATAGTTTTCATTGACAATCCCTGTAAAATGCATTACAATAAAGGCAACTCCCATCGTACATGCAGGTTCAGTTCCAAGGGTTATGCATATAAAGCAAAAATCGCATATAGGTAAAATTGCTTGAGCTGACAAAAGCCACTCCTGGTCACTGTCTATGCTTGTTCAGGAACAAAAAAGAGCACCCCTAAGTGTCAAACATGTTCAGATACAGTGATTACCACCTCATCTATCACAAGCACAATTGATCCCTCCAAACATTGGAATTACCTACCAAGAGCAGCTCTCTCTTTCTGCTGGATGAGCAGATACCCTGAACCTGACCTTTGGGATTTACATGCTTCTATTCAATCTCTGTCCTTAAATTACAGTGTTTTGTTGCTCTGAATGTATACAGACAAGACCTGCATGTGCACTACTCCCCCAGCCCCATCCTTTTGAAACTGTGGGAAGGATACTGCATGGGCAGGAATTTCCTTTCTCTCCCCCCCCCCCAATCATTTTATATCACCAAAGGTTTGTAAGCATGTCCTGTGACCTGCTTCAAAGTAGTCTGAAGTTAGGCAAGAGAGTTCTTACTGCTTCTGGTCCATATTTTACTCCTCACCTACCCAGAGCCTTTGCCTGTGCCATTGTGTTTCACAAAATCTAAAACCACTTGTGAATTTACTGTTTACAAATCTGCCTGTTTTTATTTTCCAAAGGGCTTATGGCTTAAGCTCTGTAGCTTCTTGAACAGTTACCTATGTCCACAATAGTATAGCTTTAGGAATTTTGTACCCCAAAAGCATTTTTTTATCAGCACAAACACATATACTACTCCAGCAACTTATTCTTGAAAATGGTTAGCAATTGTATGACAACCGTTTTTACTTGAAGAAATCATTTCAGCTTATGGAGCTAATGCAGGCAGCCTAATGGAAAACCCAATTCCATCTGTACTTAGAGCAGTGCTGCTGGTGCATTGACCTAATTGTAAAGCTCATTATCTGAGTCAGATAAAATTATTGAGCGGAGAACAATAACTAAATCATAACTCTTCTGATCGATGCTTGTTTAACTTTGAGAATCTTTTGGTCATGGGTTATATGTTATCACTTTTTAAAGGTTGCATCTCTGAACCAAAACGTAAAACTTTTCCAGTTATTTCATAAGTGCATTTGTAGCTGTTATTATTATTTATTGAATTTATATCACCCTCCTACTCATTTAATCCCCACAACAACCCTGTGAGGTAGGTTAGGTCAAGAGGCAGTGATTAGCCCAAAGTCACTTATTGGCCAAGTGGGATTTGAACACTACTCTCCCAGATCCTAGTCCAGCTCTCTGAGCACGACACCTCACTGTTTCTCTAAAACTCATAAGAATAAAATGAATAGTTCTAAGAAAATCTTGGGTAAGGTATTAATAGATGTTCTGTCCACTGGCAGAATATTGTAATTGGTTTAGAATGAATACCCCCATGTGGTGTCCATGGACAACATGGCAATCTCAAAATGCCCCCCTGTATCTGCTGAGGGTGCCCTACCCCCCCCCCCCATTTTTAAACTGAGATTTTAAAGCTTTCTGTTGTTGCTGATGTTTAGGTGAGCGGACTGCCTGCTCCTTTTTGTGGGGTGAGGGTTGTTGCCTGCTTTTTGAGAGGGGTTTATTTGTTTTTGCCCGGGAGGTATTTTGCCTATTTTGAAGAAGGGAATCTGAGCATCACCAGTTTTCTTCTAAGAAATGAGTATTTCACAGTGCCTCCAACAGTTTGCTAGATTTCCAGATGTGCCTCTATGCTGCAGAGATTTGGCTTACAATATGTAGGAAGAATTGGTTCTGCTGCTAGAGGCAGGTAGACAGAGTCTGTTCTGTTTTTAGAGCTGCTAACCACATATCATATTCACCTCAGTCATTTCTGTGGGTTTCTTAAATTATGCAGATGAATTCCTGAATAGAACTTTGTAGATTAGACATGCTTAAGCTCTGTCTTTGGCAGGTCTGGATATTCTTTTTCTAGTTACAGTATCTGGTAGACAAACTCCCCACCCCGTGAAGTTTGCCATGAAATAATTTCATCTAGGAATGCATTCCTAACAGGGCTATGTGAACTTCCTTTCTGGATGTGTGCCAGATTTGTGTATATCTATGTACTTTATTTGACTCTTGGTCCCACTTCTTACACACGTTTGGCCAGTGTCCCAGAAAGAAGCACGAATGAGCACATGGACGGATTCAGATAAAGAACAACTTTATAATGCTTTGGTTTATTCTTCTGCAGTAGAAATTCTGTGTTCCTGTGGGACCAACTTGGTTGTGTTTCTGTGGGAAAAGCCTGAGTCTTGGAGCAGTTTCACACACTAGCTTCTATAATGGAATAGCTTTTAGTAACAACAATAAGGAAGGCTATCCTAGATTCTCTACATTCCTTAGATCACTGATGGGAATCTGTGGCCCTCCAGATGTTGTTGGACTACAACTCCCATTATCTCTGACCATCAACTGGCTGAGGCTGATAGGAGTTTTGAGTAGAACTAGTTGAAGGGTCGCATGTTCCCAAACCCTGTACTTCAGACAAGTAATATATCTGCTTTGATTAAGAGCACCGTTGAAGCTACGTTACTCCCATGCTTGAAGAACCAAAATGTTCATGAAATGTGCGTGAAAGTTGTGTGTGTTGCCCCTCAAACATTCTGTTTTGTTTTAGTCTCCAGACATTTGCACAATGAATTAGATTAGTTTAAAATCTACTGGGCCTCTGCTTTCTAACCAGGTTTATTGGTTTGTTCTCTGTTGAAGATACTTCCCCCCTCCCAAGTCACACTGACCTTGTTGCACGTCCAGCTCAGGAAGTGACAGTCTGGTTATTTATGCCTGTTTTGCTTGGCCAGGATATCCATAGTGAGCTAAATGACTTGGGAGCTCAGGAACTCTCTGCCTGACCTTCCTATAGCATCAAATTGTGGCTGAAGGCATAAACATGGGATGCAGAGTGACAAAGTTCAGTTGGAGGGGGCCAGTTGAGCCGTCTTGAGAGTACACTTGCTTATTTTATTAAACAACATTTATATACCATGTGATTGTAAGAAAACCTCTAATCAATTTACATCAGGGCATGTTGTCTGTAAGCCCATAGGGCAACATAAGTTCCCTCTGATGTAGTGGGTATTGAATAGTGCCAACAAATTATTGGATCCCCTTTCCTTGTGTAATCATTCACAACCAGTGGTTACATGGCTTAGCTGGCATAAAACCTAGATTTAACCTTCATGTAACAAGTAATATTACCCTGTATTTAGCTGTTGCTTGGATTTTATGTCCTGGTTTCCCAAATCAGCTTGGAAACCTGGAAGATGTGCCCACTGCCTTGCTAGCCTCTTTCCATTTGGCCTTGGAGTCAGGACCCTGACTGACTAAAAAAGCTGAGGCTGCTGAACAGACTCTTGAGCTGGGGTATTTAGTTTTGTTGGGAGTTTTGCTGCTGTTACTGATATTAATTTTTTGTATCTTTTTATGTTCAGTTTCGTTATACAGTTTTTGATGTGTTTCATTTATTTTTATGTCTACTTTGTTATGTTTGTAATTATGTAAATCTTTTCACATTGTAAGCTGCCTTGAGCATTGTTTTAACTATGGAAAGGCGGCATGCAAATAAAATGATGATGATGAATTCAAACCTATTTTGCTCATATGTATAAAGGTGACAATTTGAGGGTCCGTTTGTAAACGAGTCCATACTCACTCACTTGCCAGTGGATTTTCTCAAATTCCTTTCTCACTTCTTCTGTCTAGGTGACCTTCACAAAACGGAAGTTTGGATTAATGAAGAAAGCCTATGAACTGAGTGTGCTTTGTGACTGTGAAATAGCACTCATCATTTTTAACAGTTCTAACAAACTCTTTCAATATGCCAGCACGGATATGGACAAAGTTCTACTCAAGTATACAGAATACAACGAACCCCATGAGAGCAGAACCAACTCTGATATTGTCGAGGTAACAAAACTGTAACCATGAATGAATCCTCATACCTCATTTAGTTTTAGTAAAGCCAACCATACCCTTCTGTACAGTAACAAAGTAATTAATTTCAATCAACAGTATTTTAAATGATACATTACTTTATCCAAAGCTCTCCAAGATGGGTAACAAACATGAATAAATCACTGGAGGCTGCTCCTGAAGGAATCTGTCTCAAAAGGCATTGCATGGATTTAATTGAAACACACCAAAACTAGGAAGCACCCAAGGATGACAAACAGAAAGGAGAAATAAATTGCAAAGATGCCAAATGATCACAAACCCTTCTGTTACAGAAGAGCTTGTATGGCACGAGTTCACTAAGGAATAAGAAAGCAAGCCCTTGATAAAAGCATTCTTGCTGAAATACACTGAGCATATTGAACAATAACATATTCTGTCTTCTTGGCATCTCTGAGATATACCGTATATACTTGAGTATAAGCCGACTTTTTCAGCACATTTTTTATGCTGAAAAAGCCCCCCATGGCTTATACTTCAGAGAGGCAGGCAGGTGGCGGAGGGACGAGCGGTCCAAAAGGAGCCCTTTCTCGCCACTGGTCCCACTGCCCACCTGTCGTAAGGGCAGGCACAGGAGCCGCAGTTGGGAGAAGCACTGTGCTGTGCCTCTCCCAACTGCGACTCCTATGCCTGCTCTTGTGAGCGGCAGAGGTGGCGGTGGAGGAACGAGCAGCCCGAAAGTAGCCCTTTTGGGCTGCTCGTTCCTCCTCCTCTGCCTTTGCCACTGTCAGCGGTGGTGGCAGAGGAACGAGCAGCCCGAAAGCAGCCCTTTTGGGCTGCTTGTTCTTCCTCCACTGCTGCCACCACCACCAGCTATGTTAGACTAATTTAGTGTCTGTATTGCAGAATAATATATATGTGTTTAAATTAGATTTTTTAAAATCGGTTTTTACAGAATGTTTTTTCCATCCACTCTTCTTTACCCAATCAAATCTAAGCACAGCCTTTAATATGACTCTTTTGCAACCAGGCAATTTCACTAATTGTCTTTTGTGGAGGAACCATACTCTCATTTCTGCTGAACTACATTTCATTCCAGGTTTACTCCCATAGTTGTACACTTTTATTTTTTGAAGCTTGTGTTTTGTTATGAACTAGTATGTGCATTGTTACTGAAGGAAGCATGTAGTAGTTTGGGATTTTCATAGTTCTCTGATCACGCATGACCTGACTTATAGCATTGTTTTGGGCTGACTTTATATTAAGGTCCAGTTGATTATGTTGAGTGTTGTCAAACAACTGGAAACTTGCTTATGTTAGCTCCCACCCCCAGGGGGCAGGTTCTTGTGCCCAATCTTGTGCTACATCTCTCTGAAATGCATCTCTGCTCTTTCCCCCCCCCAGCTCTAAGCTGGGAGCTGAGGAGAGGAATTCTGTTCCTAGCTTGAAGCTGGAGATAGGTGTGTTGACTTCCTTTTGATTCTTCACCTGATTGGTGCTCAGAGTGCCCTGTTTGGCAGATTCTGTCTCCCATTAGCAGCTCTGAGCTAGAGATAAAGGATGGGGACTTGTTATTGTTCTGCACTTGTATCTGGCAAACACAGAGCCAAATAGATAACCCCAAACTTCAGTTGAACTTCGGAGCTAGGGAGGGGCCATGAATCATTCCTTCTCTGATGTTCCACGGTTTGGATGAAGCTTTGGGCTCATCTCAGTTGACAGAGCCTCGTTTTCCCCTTGCTGTAGTGTGGATTGTGTGTTAGATTGTCCAACCCTGAATGTTGTTGAAAAAAATCCCAGTCACAATTCCAAGAGCCAGAGACTTTTTAGTTTCCTGCTTTTAGTATCCACACAGATAAGTTGTCATCATGGGGCAAACTAAATTATATGCCATAACACTGGGATGGGAAACCTCTAGCCCTCCAGGTGGTGTTCGACTACAATTCCTATCATCCTGGACCATTGGTCATGCTGGCTGGGGCTTATGGGGGTTGAAGTCCAATAACATCTGAAGGGCAACAGATTCTCCACCCATGCTTTAGTGAGTAAATCCAGTTCTTTTGTTGACTCTAAAATTGGTTACCTTTCATAATTACTAATCACCTTTACAAATAAATCTTTGTTCTCAAGTTCAGTGTACTACTTGTGCAACAGGAATCTACTGACTGTCCAGACCATGAAAATTATTGTATAAAGCTGGGTGGTGTCTCTTCTTAGGCAAGTAGCAAATGGTTTCTGAGGTGAAGATGGGTGGGACGCATAATCTTAGTCAACATTCTGAATTGCTCATTTGTAGATATTCTTCCTTTATTGGGTTGGCAAATACTGTATAGATACTTGTGGATATGCAGAGATGGACAACAGTTCTTGCTGTGCACTAGAGCCTTCTGTACATGGAAGTATCTTGTCTATGTGTCAGCCAAGAAAATTTAGCTGTTACATTCAGGTAACACATGGGCGATTACAGACTGTAATCTGTTTTAACTGTTTTTAAAATTTGTAAATTGTTGTAACCTGCCCTGCAACCTAATGCTAAAAAATCTAAATAATGATGACGGTGATTAATCTGTCCAGTGGGAATCTCTCCTCCCATATGAAATATCTAGAATATTACCCAATGAACTTATATTTATAAGTATCACAATAGCTTCTTTCACTTCTGGATATATTCCCTTTGTACCCTGTCTGTCTGACTATCCTTCCTCCCCCTTTTCTCAGTAAAATCTAGACTAGAAGGTTTAGGGTTGGAGTAAATGCATTTACTGTGAGTAAATATGTTTATCCTTTGTGTTGATTCTTTGTAAAAATCAAGGTTACTTTCATAGTGCAATGGTAGCATTGAAGTGGAAAAGGGCGGGGGGAAATGAGGCCAGCTGATGGATTCCCCCCCCCCCCTTTGCTTGGGCATGGAACCTCTTTATGCTTGCAGCATGCCTTGTGTGGCTGTTCCAGCAAATTATAGTGAGTGGATGAAAATGGAACTAAATTGCAACACTTCATTGACCTTCAGCAGACCTTATTTTATGTAATTGTATAGTTATATTTCACAGTTCATGGCATTGTGCCAGCATCAGGAGCAAACTTGGGTCTGGCACTGGGATAGCCTTCAGTGCTTGTGGCATGGTGCAATTCATGCAGTGCCATGCGTAATGCAAGGGTTTTTGCAGCAGTGGCAACACTGGATGAGGCAACAAAGAGGTCAGTTTCTGGGTAGTCCTGCAACTTTCCATCCTATAGGTCTGAAGATTCAAGAGAGCGAGAAAATGGCATCATAGGATAAAGTGCTAGGTAAGGGGGTTTCTCTGAATGCAGGTAGAGCTGGATGGCTCTGCGTTGCTTACCAGGCTCACAGTGGTTCTTCAGCAACCAAGAGAGCAAGTACTGCTTTGTGACTTAACTTAAATCAGATTGTAAGAGAAGGGTGTGTACTACACTGCTGCTTGCAGTATTTGAGATGTATTAAGCAATAGCTAGTATAAATATGCAAATAAAAATAAATACAAACTTTCAGAAGTTTCTAACAAAGTCCTGTAACTTTAAAGTTTAGCACTGCTAGAATTTTATTTATCCCACCACCGTCCTTGGTATGCTTCATTTTTCATCTTGGGAGACCTCCAACAAAGCTTACAAAAATGTAATAAATCACCAAAAATGAAACAAGCAGTATAACACTGAAAACGCATGAAAAGCACAAGTGCAGCATCACAAACAGAAATAAAAATATTCAGTGGCACACATACTTAATCAGCATTCAGAAACCTTCCTTGGATGACTAGATTCCCCCCGCCGCCTACTACTCACTAAAATACAAGTATACTTCCTTGGGAGGATGTTGTACAGTCATGGCACCACAATTGAAAATGTCCTGTCCCTTGTGCCCACCCCACTCATTTCTGAGTGCAGAGACATGGAGCAAGACCTCAGAAGCAATGACAGGAAGTAGAATTTTCCAAAACTGAAAAAATTCCAGTGCTTGATTGCTCCTGTGGAAATTTTCCATTCCAGAAGTTGGTTAGTAACCACAAATGAAGTCCAATGACAAATATTAGGCAAGATGGTTTCAAAAAGTTCAGTTTTGTTTGCTAAATACAAGCAAAATAATCATGTTAAATTAGATGACTCTCTAAGCATCAGAACGTTTTCTAATGTGATTTACATGCATGGGAAAATTTTTCAGTTAATTATTTTCCAGAAAAGACACATCAGTCCTCAGATGTTGATGAAAATGTAGGAATAGGTAGATGTATCCTGAAGCAATTCTTCAAATATTCCTGCACCAAACTGCTTAGGACAAGATGAGAACTGTAGTCCTACTACATCTGGAGGGCCAAAGGTTGCCCACCCCTGGTTTAGAGCTTTAAAGGTTAACATGAGCACCTTGAATTACACCTGGAAACAAATCTTTGCTAGTGGATCTGGCATAAAAGTCTGACATACACTGAGAAAATTTGTAAGTCTTGCTGCCTCATTTTGGACCAGTTGAAATTTTGGACTACTGCTCAAAGGTGACCTTAGGGAGAAGTGTTACACTAGTTGAACCTACTATGAATGATCTTGACCAGGTCTGCTTTTTCAAGTGTAGAATCCATTAATGGTATCTAAACTCAAGTGCCACTTTTAGTTGCAGTGCATTTTAGAGCATCTAAAGATCTTTGGAAGTTAACTATCTGGGTTGATTGTGTGATGCATTACAAAAAGCAAGCTACCAAAACTATGTTTACAGTTTAATTTTATTCTTCGAGGATAGCGATATACCGTATTTTTCGCACGATTGGACGCACCGGACCATAGGACGCACCTAGTTTTTTGGGGGGGAAATGAAGGAAAAATTTTTTCCCTTTATTTCCCCCCCAAAAGCAGGTCAGGGAAACCGAACCAGGTCAAGGAACAGCGGGATAGTGGCGCTGCGCCTCCCTGCTGTCCCCCGAGCTTGTGGGGCTGGCTGATGTCTGCCTAGCGCGCGGGGCGCTCTGCTTCAGGGCGCCCCACCCGCCGGGCGGCAGGCTGCTATCCGCAGCTTGGGGAGCCTTGCGGGGAACTGCTGCAGGGCTCCCCACGCTGCGGATGTATGCCTGGCGTGAGAGGCGCTCTGCTTCAGGGCGCCTCCTGCGCCGGGCGGCAGGCTGCTATCCGCAGCGTGGGGAGCCTTGCGGGGAACTCCTGCAAGGCTCTCCACGCAGCGGATGTGTTCCCGAAGCGCCGGGCGCTCTGCTTTCAGGGCGCCTGACGCTCCGGGAAGCAGGCTGCTATCCGCAGCTTGGGGAGCCTTGCGGGGAACTGCTGCAGGGCTCCCCAAGCTGCGGGTGTATGCCTGGCGTGAGGGGCGCTCTGCTTCAGGGCGCCCCACCCGCCGGGCGGCAGGCTGCTATCCGCAGCTTGGGGAGCCTTGCGGGGAACTGCTGCAGGGCTCCCCACGCTGCGGATGTATGCCTGGCGTGAGAGGCGCTCTGCTTCAGGGCGCCCCTCGCGCCGGGCGGCAGGCTGCTATCCGCAGCGTGGGGAGCCTTGCGGGGAACTCCTGCAAGGCTCTCCACGCAGCGGATGTGTTCCCGAAGCGCCGGGCGCTCTGCTTTCAGGGCGCCTGACGCTCCGGGAAGCAGGCTGCTATCCGCAGCTTGGGGAGCCTTGCGGGGAACTGCTGCAGGGCTCCCCAAGCTGCGGGTGTATGCCTGGCGCGAGGGGCGCTCTGCTTCAGGGCGCCCCACCCGCCGGGCGGCAGGCTGCTATCCGCAGCTTGGGGAGCCTTGCGGGGAACTGCTGCAGGGCTCCCCACGCTGCGGATGTATGCCTGGCGTGAGAGGCGCTCTGCTTCAGGGCGCCCCTCGCGCCGGGCGGCAGGCTGCTATCCGCAGCGTGGGGAGCCTTGCGGGGAACTCCTGCAAGGCTCTCAACGCAGCGGATGTGTTCCCGAAGCGCCGGGCGCTCTGCTTTCAGGGCGCCTGACGCTCCGGGAAGCAGGCTGCTATCCGCAGCTTGGGGAGCCTTGCGGGGAACTGCTGCAGGGCTCCCCAAGCTGCGGGTGTATGCCTGGCGCGAGGGGCGCTCTGCTTCAGGGCGCCCCACCCGCCGGGCGGCAGGCTGCTATCCGCAGCGTGGGGAGCCTTGCGGGGAACTGCTGCAGGGCTCCCCACGCTGCGGATGTATGCCTGGCGTGAGAGGCGCTCTGCTTCAGGGCGCCCCTCGCGCCGGGCGGCAGGCTGCTATCCGCAGCGTGGGGAGCCTTGCGGGGAACTCCTGCAAGGCTCTCCACGCAGCGGATGTGTTCCCGAAGCACCGGGCGCTCTGCTTTCAGGGCGCCTGACGCTCCGGGAAGCAGGCTGCTATCCGCAGCTTGGGGAGCCTTGCGGGGAACTGCTGCAGGGCTCCCCAAGCTGCGGGTGTATGCCTGGCGCGAGGGGCGCTCTGCTTCAGGGCGCCCCACCCGCCGGGCGGCAGGCTGCTATCCGCAGCTTGGGGAGCCTTGCGGGGAACTGCTGCAGGGCTCCCCACGCTGCGGATGTATGCCTGGCGTGAGAGGCGCTCTGCTTCAGGGCGCCCCACCCGCCGGGCGGCAGGCTGCTATCTGCAGCATGGGGAGCCTTGCGGGGAACTCCTGCAAGGGTCCCCACGCTGCGGATGTGTTCCCGAAGCGCTGGGAGCTCTGCTTTCAGGGCGCCCGACGCTCCGGGAAGCAGGCTGCTATCCGCAGCTTGGGGAGCCTTGCGGGGAACTGCTGCAGGGCTCCCCAAGCTGCGGGTGTATGCCTGGCGCGAGGGGCGCTCTGCTTCAGGGCGCCCCACCCGCCGGGCGGCAGGCTGCTATCCGCAGCGTGGGGAGCCTTGCGGGGAACTCCTGCAAGGGTCCCCACGCTGTGGATGTGTTCCCGAAGCGCCGGGAGCTCTGCTTTCAGGGCGCCCGACGCTCCGGGAAGCAGGCTGCTATCCGCAGCCTAGACACGGCTAGCGGAGCGCTAATCCCGAAGCTTGGGGCGTGCGGAGCTCAGTGCGCCCCAAGCTTCTGGGTGCCGGCAAGGTCTCCGCTAGACGGCTAGCGGAGACCTTGCCGGCGCCCAGAAGCTTGGGGCGCGCTGAGCTCCGCACGCCCCAAGCTTCGGGATTAGCGCAGTGGTCCGCTAGCCCTGGGAGAGCCGCGCGACGTCGCGGGGCTCTCCCAGGGCTAGCGGAGACCTTGCCGGCACCCAGAAGCTTGGGGCGCGCTGAACTCCGCACGCCCCAAGCTGCTGGATTAGCGCAGTGGTCCGCTAGCCCTGGGAGAGCCGCGCGACGTCGCGGGGCTCTCCCAGGGCTAGCGGAGACCTTGCCGGCACCCAGAAGCTTGGGGCGCGCTGAACTCCGCACGCCCCAAGCTGCTGGATTAGCGCAGTGGTCCGCTAGCCCTGGGAGAGCCGCGCGACGTCGCGGGGCTCTCCCAGGGCTAGCGGAGACATTGCCGGCACCCAGAAGCTTGGGGCGCGCTGAGCTCCGCACGCCCCAAGCTTCGGGATTAATGCAGCGCTCCGCTAGCGGTGGGAGAGCTGGGTCTCCCACTGCTAGCGGATAGCTTCCTGAAGCCTGGAGAGCGAGAGGGGTCGGTGTGCACCGACCCCTCTCACTCTCCAGGCTTCAGCGAAAGCCTGCATTCGCTCCATAGGACGCACACACATTTTCCCTTGCTTTTTAGGAGGGAAAAAGTGCGTCCTATGGTGCGAAAAATACGGTAGCTTTGAAGCTCTGAAATTGCATGTCATTGTCTACTAGTTCTGTCCTCTTCTATTAAGAGAGCATTTATTCAGTACAGCCCCCTCATTAATTTAAAGTGACATAGTTCAGGCAGTTGTCTAAAACATGACCTACCTTCTTTTTCGTCCTGTGTGACACTAAACAGCATCTCTGCTAGTCAAACATACGGGAAGAAGAACATTTTAATATCTCTCTTAAGTTGAAGTACAATTTTAAAATGTTGAAATCGCATGCAGAAGCATGGCTTTAGTGCAGGGGTGGGAGGCCATGAGTTAGGTTTCCAGAGAATTTCAACATGAATGTTGGTTCACTTGCTGCCTTAGCTTTTTACTGTGCTATTCTTGCTTAACCCACTTTGCTTTATCACTGGGCGGGAACAGGTACAAAAGAAATGAGACTTATTCAGCAATATATTTTTGTATTTTTCAAGATTTGAACATAATTTCCATGCTCTCCTATACACTAGGGTGAAAGTGAAGTGTGCAAAAGTGGCAACAGAAACAGTTACTGAAACAGTTCACAGTTTTGGTTAAAATTGCTGCGTTTTTGAAGAGCAGCTTAGCATATTTAGGCCCTGATCACTCAGTGGCTCTTACTGACTCTGGTAAATGGAATCTCTCACTTGCCACATGTGACAATTGCAGTTTCCAATTGGCTGAAAGTGACCACTGCTAGAGAGTTAAATTTTCTGCGTTGGAAGCAAGGGGCTGCATCCCTTCAGCATACTTGGCCTGTGTTGAGTTGGGCTGAGTAGCTGCTTTTAAAATATGGTCAGTCTTGAATTACTGTGCACTTCGGATAGCACAGATGGTCAGTGCATGTACCTCATGCAGCCCACAGCACCTCTGAGAACTCTGCCCTTTCAATCCCAAGCCAGAGGCAGAAGCTGTAAAGAACATGGAAAAGGTGTCTCAGGCCAGCAGAGTGCTTTTGAAAACATGAATGTACTCAGAGCCATGCTTTCAAAGGTAGCCTTGCCTGCATGGGAAGTGTCAGCCCCCACCATGCCCCAGACAGGGAGAACTGAACTATAGAGCAGGAGTAGTGAACCTCAGAGCCACGGACCCAATACTGCACTCCAGGCGCCTCTATTGGGACCTTTGATTTCTCCCCAACCCACACCCCTCACTGGCCCTGCTTTGCCTGACTGGAGCATGTCCTTGAACTCTGATAATGCCTCTTACTTGTCTGAGTGGAAGAGAGGGGGGTGTATTTTAAAATTTGCATTTGTTGCTCTGCCCATTGTCTCTACCCATCATTGTCATGTGATCCCTAAAAAGTTGCCCAGAAGGAAATGTGGCCCTTGAGCTGAAATGGATTCTCTACTCTTGTTTTAGAGGCAGAGGTATTATGCAGTCTATTAATAATTCTTTGCCTTTCTATGAAGATGCTGAAGGATATTGTCCTAATAAAGACTCAAAAACATATATCAGTATTATTGTGAAACGCACACACATGAACCAGCACAGTTCTGCCAGATGTAAGCTTGAATAAATATGTCTTCATACACAAAATGTGTAGTACATTCATAGTCTGATTTAGTTCTAGAACAGGAAGAGGTTTTCATTTAAAGATTGATAGTTCAGTATGTTTGCTTTGAAGGCTGCGTAAAATAAGAACCTTACAGGGTCTTCTGGTCTGTTCCAGGCCCAGAAATAGTTGATGAGCAGCCAAACACCTGCATCTATTTCTATAATAACCGATCTTAAAGCAAAGCAGACACCTGGATTTTCAGATAGACATTTACTTCATGATGCTGATAGAAGGGTGAAATTAAATGAGTGAACTTATGTCAATGTTTGTGTGCCATTTTTTGCTACGTTGTTCTGTCCTTCCTTGAAGAGCGCTCTTATTTTCAAGTGAAAAGATACACGGATAAATTTGCTTGTTGTATCTGTGTTAAAATATTTTAAACTAATTCTAGGCTTAGGGCTAGTTCCCTCAGGACCATGGCACACAGGGAGGGGTAGTTTAACCCTTCCCTCCACAGCCACAATCTCATTGGCAGCACCCATCCCCAGAGCACATACAGTATTTCAATTAGCAATAGGGGAAAAAATCTCCCATTGGATCATAGTGTTGTGGTCCTTATGAAAATTGGGAGGGGGCTTATCCTCACTTAGAATTATATTTTTAAATTTTCTTGATTTTAGCAAGATCGTTATGATTGATGTAGATAGGTCCTCAAAGAACTACAGTAGCTTGTGACAGGCCTCATTCAAAGCCCAAAGGCAAATTTGCTTCTGTTGGACCCCATCAGCTAAGAAAATTTGATGGATCTTTGGGAATCCAGTGAGTTGGCCTGTTCAGTGCAAGTGTAATATCTGATAAGTCCTTGGTTTGTCATGTATTAAAATTGGTGTGTTTTGTCTTTGACACATGCCTTTTGCTTACTTTCTTTTTTGGAAGGGGGAATTATCCAGCTGACAGTTACAAAATGCCCCCCCCCCCCAGCAAAATGAATTATTTTAATGCCATGCTCCTTTGGTGATTTTTGAAAAGGTTGATAATATGGGAAAACTTATTGGCCAATCACTTAATTGTCAAAAAACCCTGTTGCTAAAATAGTAATAATTCAGGATGATGAATATCCAGAATTTTGTTCTGTAGTTGCATGTTGGGACACATTCTGGTTTACCTGCCTCCAGAAAAATGAAACTTATGGGCTTTCCCCCTTGACCTAAAAAGAAACTAGTTCTGCAGAATCAGAAGCATTCTAACTTTGACATTGTAACAAACTGTTGAATTTTCTATGGCCTGCCTCTAAAGTTTATCTTTATGTGTGCCCAGAGGCTTTGTGGATAGGAACTGTGGCCATCTAGGCAGAACTGCAAATTGCTTTGGAAACTCCCAAATACTATATTTGTCAAGGGCAAGCTGAGCATGGGACTGTTGTGATGTACTCAGTGGCGGAGGAAGGGGGGTGCGGTGCAGGCAGTCCACCCCGGGTGTCTTTGCTGAGGGGGGTGACATTTGGCCCACCGCCTACCCACGACTCATAAGCCTGCCCCATGTCTATTATTATTATTTATACCCCGCCCATCTGGTTGGGTTTTCCCAGCGACTCTGGGCGGCTCCCAACAGAATATTAAAAATACAATAAATACAAGTGGTAGACATTCGTGACCACTTCTGTGACTTGTGCTTCTCTGGAAAGCAACCCGTTGACTCAACTGTTTATTGCTTATGTGTGCAATTAAAGCAGAAGTATTTGTAGATTAACCCCCCTCCACTTAGATCATCCAAAGTGAACCTTGAAGGAGAAATTTTGAATACAAAACATTTTTCATAATGATTATTTTAACCATATAAATGCAAATTAATATTTGTAATTTAATATAAATGTAATTGATCATTCTATCCTGCCTGGTGTCACAATAAACCTATTCCTAGCCACATCGATTGCAGTGAGTCTTGTTTTCTTCAGCAGTGTGTTAATAAGTGTATTTAGGATTTCAGTCTTAGAAGTATTTTATGTTGTTTGCAACAGCATTGTTATATACAGGGGTACCTCTAGTTGCGGACACGATCCGTTCCAGGGTGCTGTTCGCACCCCAAAAAGTCCGCAACTAGAGCGGCACTTCTGCGCGGAGCACAATAGAGCGCTTAGAAGTATGACTGTATATAAAAAAAAGGCCTGAGAGCATGTTTATTTGTAAATATTAGAAATTTATTAACGTTAGATGTAAATAATATTTCATGCTATATGGGGGTTATATTTTCCTATGCGTGTTTATGAATGCTAATTTTTATTGGAATTGTGTAGCATACTGAATATGCTATACTATAATAACAGAAGATGGCTCTTTTCTGCAAATTGTAAATAGAATTGTGAATGCAAGCCTTTACATGTTCTTTAATTTGATTAAACTTTAGGTAGAGTTCCACTGCACCTGGAAATTAATACCTGCATTTAAAAATTAATCCTCCAGTCGCATAAATCTTGAGTACCTACAAAGTCAAACTGAATATACTGTTCAATCAAGGTTAGATTAAACTGAAACTGATTCCAGCTGGCATTGTACCAGGCTGTTTTAGTAAATCCAGCCAAATTGTTGCTTGACATTAGGGATTACAGAATAATATAACAGGCTGGGTATTGTGTGTGAGGTTTTTTATTATTATTTAAAAATATGCTTGTATTTGTATTAGGCATCATGGTGAATTTTATGCAGGTGTTAGGATATAGAAATCCTTTGGAATAGTGCCAAAATATTTAAGCATAAAATAGAATCATCACTTGTGTTTGCTTTTATGTATGAGTGGAATGAGGATTGAAGTGTAAGTCACAGATAAAAGTATTTTTTGTGTGTACTCCTATGATGTAAACGTGTGTAATCAGCTTGTCACCAGGTGAGCTGCATGGCTGAACAGGCATTTTGTCCCATGTCTTGGATGTCCATATTCAGTATATAGTGCCATACTAGTTATATAATATTTGGAATTGTCCCTCGTGTCCTCAGTTCAGTACCACAAATCAGATATTTGCATGTACATAAATGTCCACAGCTTTTTGAAGAGTGAGGAAGCCCCTTTTCTCCTCTTGACCGCTACGTTGTAGCATTAAGGCACAGTAGCTCAACATCAAAAAAACTAAGATCATGGCCACTGGTCCCATCACCTCCTGGCAAATAGAAGGGGAAGAAATGGAGGCAGTGAGAGATTTTACTTTCTTGGGCTCCGTGATCACTACAGATGGCGACAGCAGTCACGAAATTAAAAGACGCCTGCTTCTTGGGAGAAAAGCAATGACAAACCTAGACAGCATCTTAAAAAGCAGAGACATCACCTTGCCAACAAAGGTCCGTATAGTTAAAGCTATGGTTTTCCCAGTAGTGATGTATGGAAGTGAGAGCTGGACCATAAAGGCTGGTCACCGAAGAATGGGTGCTTTTTAATTATTTTGCTGGAGGAGACTCTTGAGAGTCCCATGGACTGCAAAAAGATCAAACCTATCCATTCTTAAGGTAATCAGCCTTGAGTGCTCACTGGAAGGACAGATCCTGAAGCTGAGGCTCCAATACTTTGGCCACCTCATGAGAAGAGAAGACTCCCTGGAAAAGACCCTGATGTTGGGAAAGATTGAGGGCATAAGGAGAAGGGGACGACAGAGGATGAGATGGTTGGACAGTGTTCTTGCAGCTCCTAACATGAGTTTGACCAAACTGTGGGAGGCTGTGGAAGACAGGAGTGCCTGGCGTGCTCTGGTCCATGGGGTCACGAAGAATCGGACATGACTAAATGACTAAACAACAATAAAAAACTTCAATTCATTTCCTATATTGCTACCATAGAGTGAGGAACTCCTAGCTTTTTAATTCTGAGCTGGATAAATTGTCAAAAATTTTTTTGGAGTTTTTAAAATCTTTTAAATTCAGTCCTGTAGCAGGGGCCCTCAGATTGTCCTATGGAACACCTCTTTTCTAAAGTGTGATGAGCGTAGCAGCAAATTTGCCGGCTCCCTACTGACTATCTTCTCTCCCTAAACTGTTCAGGCAAACCCCATGAGCAATCTGTCAAAATTTTACTAGACAGGCCAGAACAAGTACAGAGACCAGGCTTAAATCTATCCCTTGGATTCTGAACTGGCAGTTACTGAGTCACCCTTCCCACTAAACTCAGCATGGTTAACCTTGACCAACCCTTTGGGGGCCACATGCTACGGTGGCTGTGGCCATGGTCAAACCACAGACAGAGGCACATTGCCCTGACCTGTGCAGGTCAGCTGGCGAGGGGGATAATTGCCCTCTCCCCACTTAAATGATAAATCTGGTAACAGAAGAGGGGGCAATTTGTGTATCCATCAAATGACTGGGCTGGATGGAAAGGTTTATACTTATCTGCCCTCCCCAGTGCTGTGTCTACTTTAATTTTTCTTCCTATTTTGCAACCAAAATAGCAATGTCTGAGTGGGTGGGAAAATTCCCTAGAGGGCCTGATGAAGCTCCCAGGCCAGCGACTAGCAACCTAGCTAATTTTTTGGTGCTGGGTATCTTGGCCCCCGAGAGTAGCAGTGGCTTCCAGTCCACAAAGCAGACAGATTGTCTCTCAGATGGCGAAGGTACATGCCATTTAACTGAAGAGCATAGATTTGAAAAAGCTAACTACAGGATATTGACTATGAAGGCTCTACCAGACCCTGTTCTAGCAATATTTACTCTGGATGGACATGCGGCACTAGCAAAAGTAATGAATTACTTTTAGCAAATTCTGAATATTCACTGGATTTGGTAGGAAAAGATTATGTACTGGAGGGGGAAAGCAAGTAACAGTTGTTCTGAGTAGATCCATTTAGTTGATCCACATAGAAGAGATTCTGATTTCTCAGGTAGAACATTCACAAATACAGCATTTCTTGGGGCATCATTTCTTTCTTTTAATCCTTCTATCAGCAAAGGTCCCAGTTTAGTCTTAACTGTGCTGGCATTTGTATGATTTGCAGTAATACTTCATATGCCATTGCATCAGACTGCCCAGGATTCCATAATGACAGGATGAACTCTACAAGACATCATTTTTTTGCTTCCATCCAGAGCCACTTCAGCCATCATGTATATTTTGCCAACCAACTTGCAGTTTTCAGGGATGAATGGTTAGATATTGCCCCAGTTCTTTCAACTGCATGGGTTGGGTTTCATCTCAGGTATGTAATTTGACTTGAGCCTTCAGACTCCAGGGTAGCTCCATCACTCCTATTGCTAGATGAGGAGTCAACTGTTTGGAAAATGGAGCCATAGAGTGGGTTTTGCATTGTAATGCTTACAAGGTTTTTATTTTAGTTACTTTGATTGTAGATGACCCATTTAGCAAACTCAGAGCTGTCAGTAGAGACCATTGTCCATTTGTTTTGTAAAGATGGTCAGTTTGCAGTCCTGGACATCTAGAACTCATATTTTTGCAGGGCCATCAGACCAAAAACGCTGGTCTTTTCTTAGACTTACATATGGAATTGGACATTTTCAGTTTAGAGTCCTCCAGTTTGGACTATTCATGACACCAGAGGTCTCTTAAGAGTATGTGTCTACTCCCAGGCTTTGGAGCTCCTTACTGAGGAAGGTTTATCACACCCTATTTCTTGCAGGACGACAAAAAACTTTTTTATTTAAACAGACATTTGGCCACTGAACTGACACATTAGGGGTCTTTTTTTGCTACCTTCTCTGTTAATCAATAATTTTTACTATAATTATGCTCCTAACTGTTACCATCTTTTTAATATGCTGTCACCTAATTATTATTAACACCTTTATTGTTATATAGTATATTATGCATTAGATTTTATCGTTAGCTGAATAGTATGCATGCCAAGACCTATATGCTGTAGGAGTGGGGCAGTAATTTGAAGGCACTGGCAATGGATTTTTGTCAGAGTTCTGTATACGAGGGTCATGTCATTCAGAATCTCCCGGACTTCATGACACCCGCTACTTTTTGTCCATTTGGCATACCTTTACTTTCATTTACTCCAGTTCTGGTCCCCCAGATCTTGTCAGTACAGTGAAGGTTGACCAGTCCTAGCTCCTGATCATTACTCCATTCTGTTCCCACCCCCCACCCCTGCCTCCAACCATGACAAGGTTCATCTTCATTGAAGTGTGACCTTCTACTATCTGCATCCTTCTGCGCTCTGAGCATGGATTCACCGTTATGGAAATAGGGCGCTGATTGTGATGATGAGGTGGCCAAAGGCAGCTGGTCTTTGTGGAATTGCAGTTTGCTTACATACATATAATAATAAGGTAATGCTGTCGTCATGCTGCAGTTTGCTTGGTTGCCAACAAATGCTGCTGCAAGCTACAACATGACAACAGCCTTCTGAGAGTGTTGGGCCATCACAGCAGCATTGGTGGGTGAGGAAGAAGGGAAGCAGAAGAGGGAGATGGATGTGGGTAGGTGCTTAGGTGAGCTATGGAAAAACTGTCAAGAAAGGGTGGGGCAGCTACTCAGCAACCATCCTGCTCTGCTGATGACTGCCTCACACAGATAACTTGGAGGCAGCTGGCTGGCTGGTCCCCGCAAGCTGCAGAGGAACAGTCAGTACAGGACAGGGAAACTCCCCAACAACCATCCTGCTCTGCCACCACCTACTGCCTTCCTTCTCCTCACCCTCTATTGCTGAGACGGAAACAGTGTTGTTGATATGAGGCAGGCAATATGAGCAGAAGGAGGTCTAAGGGAAGGAGGGTGGGTTTGGTGAGGTCTAAGGAGAGAGTTGATAAGGGGGTGGGTTGGTGGGGGTTAGTGAGTGACGCGATCAGGGGCTCAGCCACTAGTAGAAACAGAGTTCTCTTGGATTGGAGTGCATGAGACTAGGACCGTAAGCATTCAGTCTTTGCCTTCATGATCCATGTCCCCACAGTTGCTACTGCTGATATATAGATAAGTGAGATGGGGATGGAACTTCACAGAAGATATGCTAGGGAACCTTTAATCTCAGGTCCTAATCTGTTTTGAGGTTATGATCATAATGTTAACCCAGTAATAATCCACTTTGTTTGAAAGAAAAAAATATGTGTTTGAATTGATGCATCTGCAGAGTGGTTCCTGCAGAGTCCCTTTAGGGACATAATGGATGTAGATTTCTTTGCCATCTGAAAAAATAATAAAGTGTCAGGTTCTGGAATCAAGGAGGAACCAGTCTCTCTGCCCCTGGTAATTTTTACAAGGGCCTTAAATTGAGCCATGGCAGATTAAGGGCCATCCTTGTTGACGCAGCATGGCAATATCTCCCCACTGAAGGCGGCGTTGCATGGGTGAGTGGTAGTATTCCATGATTTCCTGTCTTCCTTTCACAGAATTGAAAGTAACCCCTTTTCAGTATCTCCCATACTTATTTATGAAAGCATGTCAGATGGGGATGCCATAACATTCTCCTTTGATGAAGTCCAAGAGATGCACTGCTTTACTGGAAGAAATTCTTCCAGTAAGTGTTGATGTTGTCCCTTAGTAAAATTTGCAGATTTCATTTTTGATTTTTTCATTTTTGATTGCCAGTGGTGAACTCTTCTTTAAACCTACTTTAGGGCCATATCTGCACATCATGTTCTGCTGGATGTTTTAATAGGCTTTCTCCCATGTTTTTGTTTTTGCGAAGCAGTTTCTGACAGGGTTACTTGACAAGTTTCTCCTGTTGTGGAGCCATCTCTTGAGGGAGCCTGTTGCTCTTTCTTCACAGCTTATGATAAAACTTCTTGTGTCCTTATATGTATATTCTTTGGACAGTCTTTCTTCTTTAAGGTTGCATTACTATTAGGGGGGTCAAAAACTGCAGGTGGCCATGTTGGTGGTGGTGGGGAATTATAAGTAGCAGCAGGCTATTGAAAGAAGCAGGAATGGAAAGTGTGGTATAGCAGAGTTTCTTCACTTTATCAATATTTGGAAAAGTCACATTTGTCACATTTGTCGGATTGCACAGAGGCAATAAAGGAGACAGCAAGAGTTGCTATTAGTTGTTGTGAATATTCTTTGTTATGAATATTAAAAGAATCCACCTCCCTTCTCTACTATAAAGGCTTTCACAGAGAGCATGAACATACATTTTGAAAGAACTAAGCAGGTGAGGCTCCTTGATTTATTTACTTGATGCAGTGTAGGAAAGGAGCTGCGTTTCGGCTGCCATGGTTGAGACCTCACTAGTATGGCCACAGTGAGAGCAACTTGAAGAATAATGTTTACCTGTAACCCCTTGACTGTGCTCAGGTGCAGCTTTTTGTACAAACAGGATTTACACCAGGGATGGGGAACCTGTGGCCCTCACAGATGTTACTGGATTCCAGTTCCTAGCAGCCCCAAAATCAGTGTCTGTACGGTTTCAATCTAGTGCTTCTATGAATATCATAATAGTAACCTGCTTCTTGACAGTGCCATCCTGCTACCACCCTGTAAATGTTGTTTTCAAGAGAATGGTGCATACCTGACCTTGAACTGGTCTTTGGGGGACACTTGGAAACAAGATTTCTCACTGCTTTCACAATGTGAGTGCATGAGTTCTTGCCAATATCATACTGAGCTTCAGAAGCACCTTGACACCTACAGGATCTTGCTTCTGCTTCCAAGTGCTTCTGAACACAGTGTTGTATCAGCCATGAGATCTCTTCCCTGCCCCTGAATTGTGAGAGAGGCTGAGTTCTGAAAACCACAGATGTTACTGGCTGACAAAATCTGTTGGTCCCTCATTGTGGAGAAAGAAGAGTCTCCACAAAGAAGACTCTCTGACACAGCAGCTGACCTTGCATTTTGTTTAGAAAAGCTTTTTTAAACAGTACAAAACTCAAAATATATGAAGTACCAAATAGAGGATATGATGCAAAGTGATGCAAAAGATTTTGGAATCTTTTATTTTGCACCGCACATAGGTGCATTCCTAACATTTGGGTCTTTCTCACTTTTTGAGCCATGGTGGGTTATCCCTGACATAGTTGCCTGTTAGAAAACAGCCCACTGATTCTGCCCAGTTAGATTAGAGCATTCCACTTGTGCCTCCCTTGACACAAAGAGTAACAGTTTACTCTTATGGTACTTGATAACGATAAAGTAAGTGGTACTCTTATCAGAGTTGGGCCCGCAAAGGGATGTTTCTGTGTATGCAATTAGGAGACCAAATGCCTTGGCTTTGAGTTGTTTCATCAGAAATGGGAGACTGTAACTTTAAGTGGCCCAAGAGTGACAAGAACTTGGTTTAGAGTGAGGGTTTCCAGAATCTGAAGTGGGAGATTGTGAAACCTTTTCCTTCCTCCTGAGTTAAAGCAGGGTTAAATCCATTCTTAACACGATAAAAATAACAATTACGAAGAGTGCATATGTTCTTTTGTTCTGAGTTTAAAAGGATATGCTTCAGAGTGTGGGATGAATTGATTCTAGATTTTTCCTTTAATACACAGACTGAACACTCCACAATGCTTCTAGATTAAAATATAATACATACATCACACACAAAATAAGATTGCTGTGTTTCTTGGAAATGGTCAGCAGCCTCTGGCTTGTACTTTTTTTTTCTAATTTAAGATAGTGTTTTTTAATCTACATTTCTTTTTTTCTGGCTATTCAAGTATAAAGTGTTGAGACATGTTGGGCAAAATGTGTGTATTCTGGTATGAATGCCACAAACTTTCTAAATCTATTTATAGTATTCAATAATTTGTAAAGGTTAACTGTAATCCAGACTGTAGTGTTAGCATTTTCCCTGCTGATATCAGTGTAGAAGACTGGCAGGCTTAGCCTTGTTGAAGGTTTGGGAGGGTTAGCAGCTTTCAAAGTGCTGGACAGCAGGGCCATGTATGGTTAAGTCCATATACATATCCACCTGATTGGTTAGACTGTGCTGCTAAGTGTTGTGACAGGTGTTGCCGAAAGCTACACCTGTTTTCCTGAGAATGCTGATTTAGTGGGAGTTCCAGGCACTATCTGTGGGACTTGCAACACCATGCCAAGTAACCTGAGAAGGAATGATATCTAACTGATGGCTTGAGAGCTTTACATAATTTGATTGTGTTATGTGAAATGCTAAGTGTACTTTGGAGCTGCTAGGAAAGAAATTTAGCCAAAACTTCCTATATCTGTATTTGCTTAAGGCCCTTGTCACAGCAGCACTCTTGTACACATTTGCAGCCAGCTCTTACCCCTCTTTTACTGCATGAGCAAACAGCATGTGTACAAGTCAGTGAGAGGAGAATGAAGGAGCCAAGACAGCCTGAGAGGAGCCTGTCTGCCTGCAGCAGACCTTCTTACCAAGATGTTGGGTGGTGGCTCTTGGGAGAGATCCATAAAGGAGGGCAGTGACATCCCCCACATCCGTAGAGGCAGCCACACACAGAGTGCCCTATAATTCATTCCAGTGCTGGAATCGGGAGGTAATGTGGGGAAACCAATCTACCAAAATTGGGGAAGGGAAGTTCCTGACCGAAGCAACCTGTACCCATATAGTTCTCTGGTCGCCTTGCTAAAGTAGCTGGGGGGAGGAAAGAGGGAAAGGCAAAGTTGCTCCCCCGCCCTTTCCCTCTCTTCTGATATCAGTCAAGAGGGTAGGATGGGGTGAAATAGGAGAGGACAGGGAGAAAAGAGGTGTTGGGAAAGGATGAGAAAGGGTTGTAGAAGCAGGATGGAAAACCCACCCTGGCTTTGCAGAAAGGAGGAATGTGAGGGTTAAATGCCAAAAGGCCTCATTAGCTACTAGCCAAGCCATACCATACAGCATATAGTTTATGGCAGTGGTGTCCAAACTTTTTCCAAAGAGGGCCAGATTTGATGAAGTGAAGGGCCGTGGGGGCCAACCAGAGGGCCAACCAAAGTTGCTGACCTTTTTTAGGGTTGATACTTTTTACCTTTTTTAGGATTTTACCCCAAAGTTGTTGAACTTTTTTTTAGGGTTGGAGTTGTTTAGGTTTTTACCCCAGGAAATAAACTGCCACAGGGGCTGGATTAGGCCCCCGAAATGGACTTTGGGCATGCCTGGTTTATGGTATTTGCTTCTACAGTATGCAGTGATGGTATTAACTTGGATGGTTTTAAAATGTGATTAGACATACTGTATTCATGGAGGATAAGGCTATTAATGACCACTAGCCATGATGGCTATGTTCTACATCCACTGTTGAAGGCAGTATGCTTCTGTATAACAGTTGCTTGGAATCTCAGGTGGTCAGGAGTACTTTTGCACTTATGTCTGACAACTGGTTGACCGCTGTCAATAGAATATGCTGGACTAGATAGGCCTTCTTTGGTCTTATCGTTGTCTTACATTAAGACAAGCTGTTACTAGCAGTGGTTGCTAAGAAATTACAAGATAATAACGGCTTGAGATCTGTGTAGGTTTGCTTGAAGACCATTAGAGTTCAACTTCTCCAGTGGTGTTTATGAAGTTCAAATAGTTTTGACTAAAGCTTCTCTCCCAGTATTTCTCACAGCAAAATCTTATAAGTAGTAAAATGGGATATGTTCTCCTCCTTTCTGGATACCATGGCTGCTTATTATTTATCAACCGATTGGATTTCTAGTTTGTAAACTAAGCATGACATATTCATAGCATATTATGAGAGAGTGACTTGGGTTCAGAACATACTTTCCCATTAGTGTTTTTTATTAAAAAAAAACCACCTACAGTTTTACTGTTAGTTGGATTTTAAACACGGCTTAGAATAGTAGTTTTCAAAGTTCCAAAGCCCAGGGAACTTTACTTATGTTGGTTTGTCTTCCAAGGAATGCCTTCACCTTGAGGAAATTTTTATTTTCAACAAAATCTCTGGTTTACACAACATGTTTAAATTTACAAAATAAGTTGCACATTATAGAATGTTGGAGTGGAAGATGGAAGACAGAAAAAAGCTGCTCAACCTTTTTTATGCTGGCTCAAAAATTCACAAAGAGAACACTCTTAACAGCTTGGGGAGGGTGATTTCTGAGCTCAAACAGTGCCAGAGGGGGGAAAGGATTAAGCTGCCTCTGCTTGCTTATGCTCCCTTCATTCCAGATCTCAGGGCAGTTTTGGCTTCTAAAGAGCCAAGAGAAAAAATAACGCTGAACCCTGTTTAATGTGCAGTGTGAGCCACAGGAGCTCTTAACCTGGATTAGTTATGACTTTACTTGTTAAATGATCATTTGAGTGCCTTGCAAGGTAGATCATTCCCTATCTTCTGTCCATCCTTGTTGTAGGATATGCTCTCAGTTCACACAGGGCTGGTGCCTACAAACTGTCCTCACAAATCCTTTTGTGGCTATTTTTAATTGCCAGAGAAAATAGGTAGTGGTCGATGAGCTATTACAGTTTCTGACAGAAACCCCCATCTCTTAGAAAAGTCTGTAGCAATTATAAAGGGCAGGGGAAGAGGGGAAGAGAGAATTGTAGGTATTGTATCCAGTGCTAGCCCTCATAGAGTAGGCCCATTGACTTTGGGATAGAACTGCATGTGTTTAACAATACTAAAGTATCAGTGTATATGGATACACTTATTTCAGTGGCTCTGGTTGTAAAACAGTGTGTACCTTCTTAATGCAAATTTGCGATTAAAAAATTATGGCAAGTTTAGTATTGTCTGTGTGAATTTTCCAATTGTATTTCAGACTTTAAGAAAGAAAGGCCTTAATGGTTGTGAGAGCCCTGATGCTGACGATTACTTTGAGCACAGTCCACTATCGGAGGACAGATTCAGCAAACTAAATGAAGATAGTGATTTTATTTTCAAGCGAGGCCCTGTAAGTACTTTTCTTAGCTCCTACTTTTTATTTGTTGATTCTTTTTATTAACTTCATTATTTAGGCTCTGAACAAGAAGGAAAACAGAGGGTGCGACAGCCCGGACCCTGACACTTCATATGTGCTCACGCCACATACAGAAGAAAAATATAAAAAAATTAATGAAGAGTTTGATAATATGATGCGGAATCATAAAATCGCAGTGAGTACTGTGGTATGGCTTGTGACTTTATTATATGCATGAGAACATTTTGCAACATCTCCTTAACTTTGAAAGCTACATTAAAGATGACATTGTGGTACGAGCTTATAAAGCAGAAATGTTCATGCAAGATGCATGAATCTGAGACAGAAATCTTGGGATTTTTGTATGAACTCTGAGAAAGGCACTTTGTATGCTGTATGTGAGTTAGAAGGCAGCAGGAAAAGCCTCTTACACAGTCCACTTCCTAAGAAGCACTGCTTTCATTAAATTTCTGGTCACAGAGAAACAAAAATGCTTACAGTGTCTACTTTGTTAGCTGAAATCAAACAAGGCCTAGTAGAAACCTTTCAGGCCTAGAGAAATCCATTCTGTACAGGCTCCTGTACAGGCTCCTCTCTTTCTTCAGTCTTTTCTCAATAAACTACAGTGGGACCTTGGTTCTCCAATGGCTTGGCTCCTGAAAAACCCGGAAGTCAGTGTTCCAGTTTGCGAATGTTTTTCGGAAGCCGAATGTCTGATGCAGCTTCCGTGGCTTCCGATTGAGTGCAGGAAGTTCCTGCAGCCAATCGGATGCTGTGCCTTGGTTTTCAAACGGTTCTGGGAGTCCAATGGGCTCCCGGAATGGATTAAATTCAACAACCAAGGTACCACAGTAGTTGTTTTCTGTTATTTTGCCATGTATCACCCTAGATCTGTGAAAAATATGCTGCGATATTTTTATATTAATATATTTTCAGAATTGGGTATTCCTTGGTATAGAAATCAGATGCCTTTGAAGTAAAAGTACACTAAACCTGTAACTCTTAAAAAGTTAAGGCAGTCTGTGTATTGTGATCAGTTGTTTTTGTCCCTCACTAAGAAAATCGTTGAAAGAGAGAGGATTATCAGCATATTCCATTGAGTAATTGGTCAGATAATTATTGTCCTTAGTCTATAAGGGAAGCCATATTTGAGTGTGATTTTGTTTTGAGAAACCTTTGTAAGCCACTTTGAGAGTGTTTAAGACCATAAAGCAGGCTATAAGCATTCTACATAAATGAAAATAAACATGATTGCACAACTATAATTTCCCAATTTTGTTGGCAGAAGCTATGACATTTTTTTTCAAAACCTTGTTAGTTTCTATGGCTAAATATGTCCTAATATTCTTTCATTTTGTTGATTCCAAGACTAGCATTCTGTACACACCAAAAGAAGGGTTTTTTAAAAATAAAGTCCTGTGATTTATTACTCTTTTAAACGAATTGCTAAAGGAATTTTTCAGTGTGCTATTTAAGGCAAAATTCTACCTTGTAGTGATGATGTGTTGCTCATATAACAATAGAAAATAACATAGCCATATTATGGTAAATTATTTACCAGTCAAACTATAAGGAAGCTGTTTTTGTTGCTTCTTATTTTATATAGCACCATCCAAGTATATGGCATTTGAAAAGGAGAGGTCCCTGTCATGACAGCCTTACAATCTATAAATTGATATAAGGGCCAAAAATTGATATAAGGGCCTTACAATTGATATAAGCAAGAGGTAGTGGGGGTGGTAGTGAATTGTGGAAGAATATGCAGTCATTTCTGTTACATGTTTTTAGGTATAGTTGAATAGATTCTGGGGACTAGAGACCAAACAATTCTCAGATGGGTTTTTGAGGAAGGATTTCAAAGACACCGGATTTAACATAAGATGTAATGCTTGCATGTACTTTATCATAGTACTTTTAAAAAAACACACACATAAATTGCATTCCTTCAAATCCAATCTTAAGCTAAATTGTAAAGAATTTTGCATTAATTTATTCATTTTTTACTTGAAATAGTTTTACTAATGAATACAAATATAATAGCACAACTCTCTAGCTTTTTTTGGAACTTTCAGCATAGTTCTATAGAAATACATAATGTGAAGAATCAGGTTTGCCTTGGAACTTTTAAAGTCGAAATAGTATGCTGTATTTTCCAGTAACATCCTTTCCTCCCTCTTTCATTGCATGCTTAAGTGCTCTCAAATACTGTTTCTGATTGCAAAGGGATAATTTTCATTTTCTGCAATAATCAAAATGTTTCTTAAAAGTTTGCTAGAAAGTTATGGGCAGATGCCCAGAACATCTTTCATTTTCTACATACGATATTTTGTAAAACATATCTCCATGTGATCAACTTGGAGTGATTATCTGTAGCTCTTGGTAATTATCGGTATCTCTAACCAATTTTGAGAGTGCTAAGTGTGGTTTGTATGTAACAAATTTGAATAGTTTGCATTACATAATTAAGATGTGTGTGTTCTGTATGTATGCTTCAAAACTCCTTTTAGAAACCAAGAAGCTGTTTTCTAACATTTTGATTAGAACTTGAGGAAAGTGTAGCTCTTTAAATCTCACATGATTTCCCCCCACTCTTTTCAGCCTGGGTTACCTCCGCAGAACTTCTCAATGTCGGTCACTGTTCCTGTGTCCAGCCCCAATACTTTAACCTACAGTAATCCTGGGAGTTCCCTTGTATCCTCAGCACTGGCAGCAAGTTCTACCTTGACAGACTCTACCATGCTGACCCCTCCTCAAGCCTCATTGCATCGAAATGTGTCACCAGGAGGTCCTCAGAGACCACCAAGTACAGGCAGTGCAAGTAAGCATTCCTCCCTCACCCCAAGTTTCAACAAGCTCTCACTCTTTACTTTTGCACATTGCATTATCTGAGTGAAATAAATATTCTTCCTCTGTATCCCCCAATTAGGTGGTATGCTGTCCACAACTGATCTCTCGGTGCCAAATGGAGCTGGTTCGAGCCCAGTGGGTAAGTTTCAAAGTTTTGCATTTTGAATACTGCAAGAGGCTTAATTGGCTTAGGAACGGATGAAGAAATCAAAGCAAAGACTGTTTCTTTCAGGACTGACTCTTCTGAGCTGTGGGAAAGGATATCTGCTACTTTTTATGTTTTGCTTGTTATATGTAATATGTTCTTGGATATGTCCTTTTTGGTGTAAGTGCTTAGAAAATGTGGTTACCCTAAATTTTGGCATCCAAAGTCGTAATGAGACTTGAATCTTCCTAGTAGTTTCTTCTATTTTGAACTAAGTGCATTGTTGAAGGGAATTAGCTACAAGGATGATAGAGCCCATGGGCATGTTTTTATCTCTCTCTGCTTCTCGAATAACTCTGAGCTTTTGGCTTTTGCCAGTCGGCAGTTTGCGTAACTTTCTGTAAATCGCACTGAAAAAGAGCAGTCTCCAAAGGGGTGGGAGTGGCATCAATCTGTAGGCCTGCATGTCAGCTTGACTTTTGAAGGGGAGCTCCAGATATTTTCCTTGCACTTGTTGACAAAGTGGAGAGTGGTGCTGCTTGCTTCAATCAGTGTAGAGGCATCTGTGTTCCAGTTCTCAAATTACCGGAAGATGGCATGAACACCTGCTGTCAATATTACGTGCCCACTCACAACATCATTTGATGGGGAAGGATCAGTTAGCTCAGGTCAGAGAGCATAGAATCATTCCTGTGAAATCAATTGATTTTCCTATTAGAGCCCAGTTTTCCAGTATCACTGTTATAAGTTAAAACAAAAATGTCTGGAAGTCCTTTGATAACAAAGACTGTATGTATGTGAATTTAAGGTTGCAGATGGCATGCTGGCAATGAGAACCTTAGCCCTTCCTGCTTTTGCTCTGGCATTCTGCAGAACTGTTAATTCTAGTAAAAGCTTAGGCATGAAAATGGATATAAATTAGGCTGCAGTTCAATTACTTTTTATGCAGTATTTATGAATGACAGAATTTTAGAAAATGTATTTATTAAAGGTTTTAAAACAAAAAATACAATGCAATGTGATTTAAAAGGTAGCATACAATTGCAAAAGAGATTTTCCTGTTACAATACAATTATCATTAAGCAACCCAATTCACAGGTAAATTCACATCCAGGTATGGAGGGTTCTCCATGTTGTCATACAGTGTGGTGCAGACCAGTGAAGATTAATAGTTAATTAATGTAACTTTAAAAAGGGGGCCAAACTTCATCAAACCAGTTATGTTTCATGATGCCTTGTACCACTCACAAATGTTTGGAGAAGGCTATGGACCAAACAACACTCATCTACTGCTCTCTAGAGGGCCCATTAACTGACTTCCAACACTTACCAACTTTTTTTTATATCCACTGTCAAAAGATGCACAACCAGTTCTTTGGTTGGTGTACAGAAAACCTGGATGGTGTACAGTGCCATTGAAGGAGTACCTTTATGGATGCATCTTGGATGCTGGCATATCCTCCGCATATCCTTTCCCAATCCACATCTTCAGTGCACATCTATATCTCCTTCCCTGGAGACCTGTTTTGTCACCCACTGATTACTTAATAAGCAGTATATAGATTACTGAAGCAGACGGTCTCAGTTGCTGGCTCAACCTGATGCATAAACCTTCAAACAGTGTCCAGGACCATAGCATGCCACCCATTCTCATAAGCTCCCTCCTTCCCAAAGGACCACACCTGCTTAAATTGGAGCCACAAGGCTTTAACACCTTGTAACTTCTCCCTCAAAATGTTCTTTGGTGAGGTGGCCCTTCACCACAACATCTCTAATTCTATACAAATGCTTAGATTTCCATTCTTTAAATTGAGTATATTTATATTTGTGCCTAAATTCAGGGTGATCCAGTGGGGGGAGTCAGGGGAGAGAATGCTGGTGCCAAACAATCACTCCCAAGACTTCCAAACTTCCATAGTAGCCTTGAAAAATGAAAGATTAAGCATTAAACTATTAGCTACCATTACAACAACTCTGTAATGCAGATGATAGTGGCTCCTTTTGGATGCAATTTTGTAAGCAAGGAGTGCTTAACTCTCCACTCCCCTTCCTCCCTTTGACACATGCTGATCCTGGTTAGCTGAAGTGATGCTTTCTTTTTACATTCAAACCATGGTTTAAAATCCCGGTTAGTAAACTGGCATTAAACCACACTTCCCTGTTTGGCATGTAGAGGATCAGCATGTCAACGAAGAGAGAAGAGGACTGGGGAGTGTGCAGGACAGATGCTTCACAGAGCTTCCTAAACTATTGCTTAGCAAGCTGAGTGTGTTACATCCAAACTAGGGCAGTAAATCTAGCAGCATTTTAAGCCCATCAGAAGTGAAACTCTGCCACTTCCTGGATCTGCCCCCCCCCCCCCGCCAACTTGGTAATAAATTTAAATATGTCACTGTAGCTTTTCGCTAGGGCATTCAAGTTTCACTGTATTACTGAACGGTCATCATCCAGTATTTAGTCAGGATGCTGTGACTTGTCAGTTACTTGCCAGTGACACACTGTGGCAGGTGGGAATTAACCTCCGCCATCCTGAAAATACAAACTGAAGTCTAGCAGATGCATTCTGAAAGAGGACCCACTTAAACTGGAATACAAATTAATAACAAACCACAGGCATTTGTTACATTACTTTATTTATCTAAATATGTTTAGGTCACCTTTTAGGACAAAGCTGTCGCATGGCAACTTACCCAAAACCACAAGTATGTATATAATAATCCAAAAATGTAGTAAACATTTCAACAATAACAGTCAGCATTAAACCATTTAAAACAGATGAAATGTTTCATTTTTTCATTCAGCATTGCCAAGGAGTAAATGGGTCTTTAAAAGCATGTACTGATGGTACCATATGCCCATTTGTTGGAATAGAATTCCACAAATGTGGGCCCACCATGAGAAGCGCCTGTCTTTTGTGCACACTAACTGAATTGATATAAATGGCAGACCTATTATAGACTCTCTGAAGCTGATTTTAGAGCACGGGCAAGTTCATACAGGTGAAGGCAGGTCCTTCTAAGGTAATGTGACCCCAAATCAGTGGCAACTTTAAAGATCATTACTAAATTGGCCTAGAAATCCATGGGCAACCAGTGCAAAGGGTTGCCCAATTCCCCCATCAACATATAGATGGGCACATGTTTGTTTAGTTTATTTACTGACGTGCTATAATCTTATAAGGTTGCTAATAAGTAGTCCTCTGGGCAACTCCACAGCATAAAATGACAACATGGAATTGAAAATCCAGTATCACGAAAGTAGCTTACACCAGTTGAACATTCTACATAGTCTTCAAAAGCAGACACGTATTCAAGTCTGGATGTTATTAGTGCATGTGTAGCGTAGTTTAGGGTAAACCCTAGGTAAAATCACATATGCCGCATCATCCTGAACACATACTGTAAAAGGCATCCTAGCCACCGCTGGATTTCCACAGACAACACAAAGTGCAGGAGAACCCCCAAACTCTGAGGAAGTTACATCAGGGGAGGGATGTAACCCCACCCTAGTCTGGTTCCAAACGTCCATACACTTTGGTTGGTTTCCACAGTCTTTCTGTGTTGTCTTGATTAAATTTTAGCTTGAATGGTTTCATTCATCCCAAAACTGAATCCAGACACCACATCAAGGGTTTCACAGCCTCCCTGGGATGAGTATGTCAAAACAAGAGCTAGAGCTGTGTGTTGTTTTCATACTGATGAAAATTGCACCCTAAATCTCCAGATAACTTCTTTTAGCAAGTGGTAATATTTCAAACTAGATCTTAATTCTTCTTTTGCAATTCCCTATTTTCTCTCTTCTCCTTGATGCTCTTTAGATTTTTCAGTGGCAACATTGGAGCTGCTCTTCCAAGGATTCATCCTGCTACTCTGCTGTAATATTTGAAAACACATTGACCAATGATGATTCCTATCACTTAGGTTCTTATCACACATTTGTCACCAAAGCAGAATTCAGGGGTTGATAGTTGAGTGGTGAAGTGGAGTGCAGTTTTCCATTACACAGGGTCTTCTTACATAGGAACAATATTGGAACATAGGAAGCTGCCTTATACTGAGTCAGACCATTGGTCCCTCTAGCTGACTGGCAGCAGCTATCCAGGATTTTAGGAAGGGTTCTGTTCCAGGTCTACCTGGAGGTGCTGGGGATTAATCCTGGGACCTTTTGTGTGCAAATGAGGTGCTCTATTACTGAACTTTGCCTCTTTCTCCTAAACTCTTAAACATTACTGTGTGAATTAAACAGCAGAAAAATGGTTTAACATCACTCCTGTAACATCTAAAGAATACTGTAGTATAGTCAGTTAAAGATCTGAGTGTGATGGGCACCTCCCTTAGAAGTATTGAAATGTTAATCTCCTGTGGAAAACAGTCATTCTTAGGTTGTCTCAAGGCTGAACAAATACTAATATCTGTAATTAAGGCTGAAAAAACCAGCCATGCATCAAATTGTATCTCTCTCCTCCTCCACCCAGAGGGTACAGTTTTGTGGACGCTTAAAGCAAGAAGAGAGACAGTTAAGATTGTATTGAAGCCAGAAGTTAAAATCTTCATGTTTCAAAGAACTGTTCATTTAGCTCTTGTTTTAATTTATGAATCATATTGTCCCAACAATTAAGGAGCTTTGAGTTTTTACACTGAGCCATATCCCTTATCAGATGTTTGGTGCTTATATCCAAAGTTAAATTGTCTGAAGGCAATGTGTTCTAACAATTGGCTTTCTATAATTTATGCTAGAAATTAATGTGATAATGAACTCCCTCTGAGGCACTGAGACAGAACCAGGGTTTTAGTCTGCCTGGGAGACTCTTAAGGGGCACCTGCTCTGTGTGACAGATAATAATCTAATATGAGACAGGCACCTGATGCAGTTTTGCTTTACAAAACTCAAATGTTGCATATTTGGGTGGGGACAGGGGCAGTGGCACGTTGCCAACAACAGGCACTCTTGGCCCCAGGGCAATATCAGTTTAGATCTAACCTTGGTCTTTGGTTCCCAATTAGCTAATTACTGAGGTTGGCCTATTTTCCAAAAGCCAAGCTGCGGATCCCCTACTTTTGAAAAAAAATGATAAATCTATTGTAGCCTACATCTGCAAGGCAATTTTTGGAACAAAATGTGGTGTAGCCTCTAGTAAGCAGAGGATTTTAGGTATACTAAAAAACAGACTAGGGTTGAGGAATATATGGTTTTCAACATCCTGATATATCAGCAGCTAAACATTGTGATATTCTGACATATCACAGTGTCTGAAATTTGGAGATCGGGTGGATGGGGTGCATGCAGATCAGATGTGAGGGTGAGGGGAAGAAGTAGCCACAAAGATCAGATGGGGGGGGGGAGGAAGTGGAGTCACCTCTACTGCAGTGTTTCCCAACCTTGGGCCTCCAGCTGTTTTTGGACTACAACTCCCATCATCCCTAGCTAGCAAGACCAGTGGTCAGGGATGATGGGAATTGTAGTTCAAAAACAGCTGGAGGCCCAAGGTTGGGAAACACTGCTCTACTGCATGCTTTGAGTGGGAGGGTATGGGTATGGGGGGGCATGAAGCCGCCATCAGTGGGGCAGCCAGCGAAGACCCACGTCCACTGTGGCTGTCCACTATGGCTACTTCGCCTCAGTGCCAGAGGAAGGTAGTGCCACGGTGCCTTGAAGGGCAATCAGCTGCCCTGTTTTCCATCAGTGTGAGAGGGAGGTAGTTGCCCTGTTTTCCCTCAGCGTGAAGGAAGGCAGCTCAGATAAGCAGCAATATCGGCTGAGATCATTGTGCAATATTGGCAGTGCCTTGAAATCGGCTGCCCTGTTCTCCCTCATGCGAGGAGTGATATATTGCTGCATATTGCCAAGTAAAAATAGTTATCCTGGTGTGATTTCAAAACAGAATTTGGCCAATATATCGAAAAATCACACAGTGCTAAAACAGACCATAAAATTTGAGATATTACTATGCAAAAATGACAAAAAGATTAGCTGTGAGGGGGAGGCAAGGACCCCCTGCATGTGTTCTGCGGACCTCCAGGGGTCCCTGGACCCCTAATTGGGAACCACTGCTCTAGATGTTACTGAACTACAAAACTCATCATACTTGGTTATGCTGTTTGGGGCTGATAGGAGCTGTGGTTCAGTAACATCTAGAGGACTATGTTTATCCTATGCCATCCTAAGTTTAAACCCTCCACATATAAATAGTTATAAACACTGGGGGGAAACCAAGCCATTTCTTCTCAAATGTCCAAACTAATCTTCCATTTTTAATTCCATTTGGAGTTAAATGGGAAGGAAATGCTAAAAGTTGTCCAGCAAAATTGTACCCACCCCAGCTGCATTCACACCTGCTGAGGGTAACACTTCATGCAGCTGATGAATTGCATGATAGTTTCCCCAAAACTTGTACCATAATATTTGCCTACTCTAAATGAGTAGATATTGCATATTCAGTTGTGTATCTATTACTCTTTTGAATAAAAGGTTTGTTGATTTAGGTGTTGTTTTAATAAAAATGAATGCAAAAATGCATCAGGGAGAAGGCCATCTGAACTTCTTGGGGGAGGGCATTCCAAAGCACTGGACCACAACCAAAAGTCTCCTCAAGAAGCAAAGCAATCTCCAAAAGAGTTGTAATTTGAATTAAAGCCTTGCAGATCTCAGTTGCTGAGAGAGTAGGCTTATGTAGAAGGAGGCATTTGCTGAGATAATCGGGACCTAGGCTGTATTGCGTTAAAAGCACTTTGAAGTGGCCTCCGATGAATTGGCAGCCAGTGAAAGCCTTTTCCCATGGTTGATTGCTTAGTATCACCAGATGTTATAGAAAAATTATAATTTATTGAGAGGGTGAGGTGGGGTGGGAGGTAGATAGACAGCTGCCACATTTGAAAGGCAAATGTGTCCTAATTTGATAGAGAAGCAGCTCAGTGTTTCACATGGTTGGTATGTAAATAATATTGGTGTTGCAGTAAAATAAAGTTAACACACAGGAAGGTTAGACTAGAAAAGGAATCAAGTTGTTAAAATGCTCTGAGAATACCTTCCTGGAGGAACACTGGCTAGTGGGACTCACAATCTTTATTAAATATCAAAGCTATATGATAATGACATGTAGACCTTAATGGTTGGATTGATTAACTGCCTCCCCCTTTGAATGGAAGAACCTGTATAGCTGTCTAGTAGAGCAGGCAGATACTACCTTGATTGCATCCAGATTGGGTTTCCATGAAAGCTTTTCATCAATAAGTAATCCTAGGTATTTAAACCGATGTGCTTGCTCAAGGGTGTGACCATCTAATGTCCACTTAGGCTTGGTAAGTCTTTTACCGAATACAGCAACCTTAGTTTTGGCATAACTAACTTTTAGGTGTTCTTTTTTGCACAGTTGGCCAAATTTGACCAGCATCCTTCTGAGTCCAATTTTTTTCAAAGAGAGCAGGACTAGGTCATCAGTGTAAAGCAAAATGGACACTTTGCGATTTCCAAGAGAGGGAGAGAAGGAGGAAGGGGATGCCATCTCAGGGATGAGATTGATGATAAATACAAAAGGTACCAATATGCAACCCTGTTTGACAAAGTATAGAACCAAAGATGGCATTACAAAACATGAAAAGCAAATAACCAAAATATTAACATTAAGAATAAAAACAAAAAAACCAGTAACCAAAATTTTAACGTAAGACTCAAAACAATTGTAGCTGATGTCTTTTTACCAGGTTCTATATCTAATCCCTAAAACCCAAGAGTGTGAGGCTATGCTTGTGTCTGTCTTCTAAAGTTGACAGACTTTGATCTTACAGGATTTACTTGGGTTTTTTTTACTAGGGTCCTGAGAAACATCAACCAGAGCTTGGTACAAAAGACATACACCCAGCATTAAAGAATTCTGAGACTAAGAATTTGTTTTGAGTGCACAGTCCCTGCACACAAATATCTTCTCTGGGATTTTTTAATTTCAGCATTGTGATTTAGAGTGGAGATGGGGTCATTTTGTTGCTGCTGTTCCGAAGGTTGTGTCTGCTTTGCTCCTCCCCAGTCATCTCACTGCTGCGCTGCACTGACCTAAGCCATTATTTGGCTTAGCATATTTTCCGAACCTGGGCATGCCATTTAGCTCTCTTCAGACTGACCATGGTCTGTAACCAAGGGTTGTTCCTGGTTTGCTGTTTGTGGCTTGTTCTGAGAGAACTAAGCCACAAGGCTGGGTTCAGATGACTCACCGAGTCAAGGAATGGCTTATCTCAGCATGGAACAGCCCCAAACATTATGCAAGGATAATATAACTCAGTGTGAAGTGTGAACCTGGCCTGTATTGTCTTAAGTATAAACAACCTCAGGGGCAGAGTACAGTGGTACTGTACTCTGGTTATGAACTTAATTCGTTCCGGAGGTCCGTTCTTAACCTGAGGTACCATTTTAGCTTATGGGGCCTTCTGCTACCACGCAATTTCTGTTCTCATCCTGAGGTAAAGTTCTTAACTTGAGGTACTACTTCCGGGTTATCGGAGCCTGTAACCTGAACTGTTTGTAACCCAAGGTACCATTGTATAAGTTAATTAAATAATAAAAAGCCTGAAGTATGGGGAACACCACAAATTGAAACGCTCTTTCTTTTCTGTACTCTCACAATGTGTCCAAGCTTTGATTTTCTAAACCACACACATGCTTCCAGTTTTTCTATTGTCATATATATAAAAAAAAATGAATTGTGGATGTTAACATCACTTTCAGATGAACACTGAAGGCAGGCAGTACTTTCCAGGCATCTGTCTTTATTGTGTAATTTGTATTGTGGTGCAGTTTGTATTGTGGAACATAGAGCACAATGATAGAATTAAAGAATGTTGGACTAGAGGGCATACAGCTAGGAATACCATATTAAAAATGTGAAGGTGATAGAATAGTTGGTATTCTTACTGGTTTTTGGTTTTACATTACCGCACAAAACAGCATTTCCCCCTCAGATAATCATATTGGTAGTAATTATTATACTTTGGTTTAACCTGATTAACATTTCCTTTAAGAAAGAAAAAGGGGGAAAGTCATCAAGGCTTTCATTCATGCCACACAATCCATTAGATCTGCTCTATCTATGAAAGTACTTTTAATAACTTGCAGAAATTGCTTCTTAAAAAATGTGTCTTGCAGTGGATGAATTTTTTTTTAATTAAAAACAACAGTTCCTCTTCTCAAATGCTTTCCCAGGGGTAACCAGTACAGTCTCTTTTTCTCTTTTTCACATGTTTTTAAAAGGTGCAAATTACTGTCTCTAATGTGTGCACACACATGCATTGTGCTGAGAAGAGGAAGCTGGCATACAAAGGGTTACCCTGGCTACATTTGGGAAAGCTGCCTGACTATTACATCATCTTGTAATCATTATCTGCCTCTGGCTCCTGACCTTATGCTAAAAAATCATGCGCTTTTAACTGCCCTTTCACTTGGGTTTATAATTTGATATTCTTGGGTTACCAAGGTTTGCATTGAGTAAGGCAGTTTCTAAGATTTTGAAGAACAAATATATTTCCGGATGTTGTGGGAGAAGTAATCTTCCTGACTTAAGTGTAGACAGTGTCATGCACAATAATATATATCTCTCTCTTTCTCTCTCTCTGAGAGAGAGAGAGAGAGAGAGAGAGAGAGAACGCTTAAGTTGAGAGTATTGCTTATCTCTTGCACACAATCTTCTCTTTCCTATTTTGATGCCTTATCTAGAAAATGGCTCTGTTTTCTGGCAGGCAGAGTGCTTCACATCAGTCTGCCTGCCTGAGTGAGGCTCGGCACTGTTGAGAGAGGCTTATGTCTGACAGTGCCATTAAAGGATATGAAATGTTCTCTGAAAGACTGACAGTCCCTTGTAAGAAGGGCTGCAGGAAATGACTGTATTGGGTGTGGAAGGAAAAGCAGAACTGCCTGCTTGCTTGAAGAGAGTAATAGGAATAGTTGGTTTTTTAAAAAAAGTACCCCACACTGATGTAATTCCCATTTAAGATTAACAGAATTTTCAAGGAAGTATTCATTAGTTTATTTGCTTTGAAGAAACCCCATTGCAATTAAGGGGGATTACCTGAGGTAAATATGCTTCGTGCATGGACTTTTAGACTTGTGTTAAAAGACTTTTGAATAATATACAAGCTTCAAGCAGCTGTCTTGTATGGCTGTGAATTCAGTTTCTAATAGACCTCAGCGAAGCAAGTAGACTGTGGTGTTATAAGAAAATGCTCAAGCACAATTAACATTGTCGGTAGCTTAGTGGGTAAATGTGGGCTGTAATATTAGTGATCTTGAGTGCTATGATACATTAGCCTTTATCTTGAAGGTGTTGACTGATGAGAGTAAACATGTGATGCGTTCTGCTTCTTAAAGTGCCAGGCAGGCTTTCTTAAGCAGATGTTAGAGACTTCGTCCGTATGTTGCTTTCCAAATAAGGGAGAAGTGGTCAAGTCCAACACACGTGTGCACTTGGATCCCCAAAGGGTATGGTGGGCAGCCCATTTTGCTTGGGCCCTGTGCTTAGCTGATATCCTTTCTCTGGATCCCCTGAGAGGAGGCTTTGTGGCCCTGATTCCTCCTTCATACTACCATTCAAGTACAGTGGTACCTCGGGTTACAGACGCTTCAGGTTACAGACTCCACTAACCCAGAAATAGTACCCCGGGTTAAGAATTTTGCTTCAGGATGAGAACAGAAATCGTGCTCTGGCGGTGCAGCGGCAGCAGGAGGCCCCATTAGCTAAAGTGGTACCTCAGGTTAAGAACAGTTTCAGGTTAAGGACTGACCTCCAGAACGAATTAAGTTCTTAACCCAAGGTACCACTTTATGAATAAGTTTGTTTGCTTTAGCTACCATTTTGTTTCATAGTGCAAATATTCTTTTTACTTTTTAATGGCAGCTTGCTGATAAATTTAGGCATAACTCTGATGTCAAGAGGCATCACAGCATGGGTGTAGCCAGGATTTATGTTAGGGGGCGGGCTTCATTGGGGGGACGAACCTCAGTTTTTTAATTGATTTACTTCATTTAGAGGGGCAGTCGTCCCCCCCCGGCTACGCCTAGGCATCATAGTACATATAGGCCTGCAGACACAATTTTGGTCCTGCATCCTTCCCTGTGATACCATGGTGACTCTGAACAGCAGAGTAAGCTTATGCATGACACACCTTGAAGCATCCCATTTGGGGAAGAGTCATTGCTGGTGGTAGCAGATGTCCTGCATGCAGAAGGTTCCAAGTTCAGGCCACAGTCTGAGCAAGTGGTGATGGGATAACTGGATGAGTGGTCCATCCTGTTTTTGCCTAAAGCCAACTTCATTGGCTGATACTGTTCTGGTGAATGGGTGCAACCTGCTGAGTGAATTGCAGTTGGTCACTCTTTAAGGCAGGGTACCCAATGTGCCCACCAGATGATCTTCAGCTCTCTGCTAATAGGGGGCTGATGAGAATTGGAGTCCAGCGTCGTTCTAAGGGCATCAGGTTGGCTCCTCTTTTTTAGTTTTTTCCCTTTGCTTTTCCAGGTTTCCTCCAGCAATTTTTTTTTCTAGACTAGTAAGATACAGATGGAGCTGGTTAGATGCTTAGTGTCAACTTCTTAGAAATCAGTTGGACATGTTCTGTAAATACCGCCTATCGGTTGACTTGTTTGTGTCAACCAGCCTTCTCTGGCTCTTCATTTTGGGCTTGGGTCCCACAACCTGTTCTTGTGTGTATGTATGTGGCCAGAGACAAATGCTTGACCAGATTCCCATCTTTTTCAGCCTGGTTACAATTACTGCATGTTCTTCCACATGCGAGAATATTTACGGTTTGTGCAATACTGTTGCTAAGCTACAGCCATAGTGCAATTGTTCAGACATTAAAAATGTGTGCTTCTGAAGGACACTTGTACATTGCATTCAGAAAAGATACAATGGGAGCCTTACAGCCCCAATTTTCAAATGCACACAGTTGCAAAATTTGAAACTGGAATTATAACAAAACAACAACTTTGTTTACCTAAGAGTAATGCCATGCTGAAGCCTTCTCTTCAATTCTGGGAAATCTGCCCTCTCCACCCCCACAAAAAAGAGAGAGAGAAGGAGGCAATTGATTTACGGTCCCTTTGACGGCGTAGGAAAGAATTATTACTTCAAAATTGTTCTGGAGAGCACAGCTTTGCCGCTTCCCTTAAGTTACAAGGTGGCCAAAGGGTGAGAGATGTTCTCACTTTGACTTAAACCGCCCTCAGTGCACTCCATAGCTTCTCCAGTGTTCCAGAGAGTGAGACTGCCCAAGAGGCTGCCTGCAGCATGTCTGACAGCCTGGCTGTGTTTTATATGCATAGTAACCTCAGAATTTGCAAATGTGATTTGTTGTATACCTTTGAGCCTGTCAATATAGATATAGATATATAGCTATAGTGGTACCTCAGGTTACAGATGCTTCAGGTTACAGACTCCGCTAACCCAGAAATAGTACCTCGGGTTAAGAACTTTGCTTCAGGATGAGAACAGAAATTGTGCTCCGGCGTGTGGCAGCAGTGGGAGGCCCCATTAGCTAAAGTGGTACCTCAGGTTAAGAACAGTTTCAGGTTAAGAACGGACCTCCAGAACGAATTAAGTTCTTAACCCGAGGTACCACTGTATAGATATAGATATAGATATAGATATAGATATAGATATAGATATAGATATAGATATAGATATAGATATAGATATAGATATAGATATAGATATAGATTGCAATGGCGTTTAGCCACAATGCAGCTTTGACCTGATTCTTTCTTTGTTTCTTTTTTAAAGAATTGCCTGGCTCCCATGAGCGTTGTCTATCTCACTTTCTGGAATGGCAGGGAAGCTGTAGAGTGCTTCAGAATAGCATGAAGAGGCTACAGTATTTATCAAAGAACAAATACACCCCTATCCCTCAGCTACTTCATAACTTTAACATTTGAGGTTGTTGGCCTGACGTATCTTCCCTGCCCTTTGCGGGAGGGGACAATTACTTTTCACTCTTCACCCCACAAATACCTGACAACCAGAATGGGCCAGATTATTAGAAGGATTTTACGACACTTAGTTCTGGGCAAAAAGGGGATTAGAAAGGACAGGCTTGTTAAGATTTAACAGAAAAATAATGGGAGGAAGACTTGGAGAAAAGAGATGGAGGACAGACCAACCAGGATGGAATGGCCTGACAACATTCAACATCAAGCACTGCAGGCATATCTACATATTTAGGTGGCATTCTGCCCTCTTACCACAGGTGATGTTTTAAATAGGTTCACATTCACACAGAAGTGTGAAATATTATTCTGTCCTATGGTTTTCAAACACTTTCCCAGGATTCCTCAGATGCTTACTGGGATTTCTTAATAAGACCACTTAATAACAAATAAGCTTCCCGGAAAGAGAGCTTGGCCCCCACTGCTGAGTTTATTCTAGGGCCCACTCTTGGATCATGCATGGTGACACTGAGGACCAGCAATACTGGTTGGTATGAACCTTAGAATGTGCTTTGGACTCTGGGTGTTCCTTGGCAGAATTTGATTTGAAAGGTAGGAAGTTAGAATGGTGGTTTTCTTACTACCATACTTCCTTAACTTATTCTTAGCTCATTTGCTCAGGAGGCTTAAGGACATGGAGTGAAGAGCCCATTGTATGTTGGTTTTTGCATGCCTCTAAATTGAATATGAAATTTATTACTTGCTGTAATAAAATAGGTCACAGGGGTATACTCTGATCCAATTAATACTATAACCTACTTGCTTGCAACATTTCGTAGTCTATTAACAAAAAATTCCTGGTTGGGGTAAGAAATGCTCCTGGTGTGATATTTTTGAGAGAATGTTGAGAAATAGCACCTTAGGATAAATGTAGTTGTTGGAATATAATAGGTTTTTTCATGTCTATTGTTCTATAAGCACCAAGAATTCTTTGCAGCAACTACTATATTCCAGGCTCTCCTGTGCAATTTCCATTTATTTCAGTAAGTTTTTCAGAATTCTTTTCCATTCTAAACAAAATGAGAGGCCTTTTGGGGGGCGTTTTGTGTGTGTTTGTGAGACCCACATCGTATCCCATTACAACTTGACAGGTTGCTATTGGGAGATGGACAACTGGAACCTCAACAAAATGTTGCAGTGTGGAATGTTTCTTTTCAGTATGTCAGCCATAGTGCAAAAAAAGTTGCTTCCGGATTTTGTGGTCCTATGTGCAAATGAGGTTGAACTATCCAAAACATGAGTGTTTTCTGTGAACATGCTGGCTGTGGTCCTGCTCCCAGTTATGTGAAATAATTGCTTATCATTAAGATAAATGGGATTAACTGTGTGCTGGTTTTCTAGAGGGGCAGTTGTGTTAGTCTGCTGCATCAAAGAGTCTTGATGCAACTTAAAGCCTGACAAATGTATTGCAGCATAAGCTTATGCCAAAATAAATGCATTACAGTGGAACCTTGGGTTGTGGATGTAATCCATGATGGAGGCACGTCTGCAACCTGCAGCGTTCACATCCTGAAGCGCTGCATCTGTGCCAGCGCAATTTGGCGCTTCTGCGCATGCGCTTCTGCACGATTTAGCACTTCTGCACATGCGCAAGCAGCGAAACCCGGAAGTAACCCGTTCCGGTATTTCCGGGTTTCCTGCAGTCCGCAACCCAAAAACACGTAACCTGAAGCGTCCGTAACATGAGGCATGACTGTATTGTTTATAAGGTGCCACAAGGCCTTCTGTATATTGGATTGGATCCACAGTGAGGTTTTTTAATTTAAAAACAAACAATTAAAAAAATAAAATCTGTCAACACACTTCTCAGGTCTTTTAACTGCTTTCCCCACCCCCAAAGAAGTTCATCAGATGTCATGTAAGCCAAGACCTGGTGTTCCTACTGTCAGCAGGATCTAATGCCTCCTTTGGTGGCATGAGAGTGCGAAGAACCCTGCGTCAGACGAGAGTGCCAAAGCTACTGCAAACGCTATGTTAAAGAACAGATGGCATTAGAACATCTCTGTGACTGTTGCACCTTCTCATCAGTCAAGCTGCTATATCATACCTTAAAGTGGTGCCATCTCCACACATTTACTTTCATTTCCCTCAGGGAAAGGTGTACATTCCCCACCTGATTTTTTAGCCTGTAGAATGGAGCGTTTCTCAACCCACACCACCCAACTCTCCTGCAGATCACTGCTCATCAAACGTTCTTGCTCCAGGGGATCCTTTCCTCAGTTACTTGTTTGCTGCAGAACTCCTGCACGTTGTGAGTGATTCTGTCCCCCCCCCCCCCCCGATTTTTTAAATAATATTTATTTAGGATTTTTTCAAAAAATTAACAGACAACGAAAGTCAACAAAAAACACAAAAACAGACCACAAACATCAAAAATCCAAACAGAAAAACAGAAAAGTAAAAAAAAAAATGCAAAAGAAAAAATTTAGCATAAAAAACACTCTTTCATATTGGTATCTTTCAAAACCTTATTCTCTTTACTTCCACCCGCCTTCCCTTCTTGTATTCCACTTTAAAAATTGGTTCAGCAAGATCATTCATTATTTATTTTAAACCTTTATCCCTCCCTTTATAGTCTTGTTTATCTTAATCGCTAGAAACCCCTTCATTTCATTTTCAGAGCCCTCAGCATTCATAAATTTTACAGTATTTTTGTAGATAGACTTTAAACTTCTTCCAGTCCTCTTCCACCTGCTCCTCTCCTTGATCTCGGATTCTGCCGGTCATTTCTGCCAGTTCCATATAGTCTATTATTTGCATCTGCCATTCTTCCAAGGTGGGTAGATCTTGCGTCTTCCAATGCTTTGCAATGAGTATTCTTGCTGCTGCTGTAGCATACATGAAAAAGGTTCTATCCTTCTTTGGCACCAATTGGCTGACTATGCCCAGGAGAAAGGCCTCTGGTTTCTTCAGAAAAGTATACCTAAATACCTTTTTCAGTTCATTATAGATCATTTCCCAGAACGCCTTAATCCTTGGGCACGTCCACCAAAGGTGACGTTGTGAGTGATTCTGGGATGTGTCCATGCATCCTGCATTGCCAGGCTGGCTAGGCCTCTCCGTTGCTAAGCAAGACCTGAAAGCTGAACCCAGAACAGTGGTAGCCAGTGTGCTGCCCTCCAGATGGAAAGAAGTTGGAGTCAAACAAAATCCAGACGGCTACTCTTTGCCCTAGAGCACAGGTTCCTAAACTGTGGTCCGCAAACTTCATTCATGGGGCTGTGGTGTGTCAAATAGTCATACAGATTTTAAATTCCATTTTTATTGCTTTTTATTTCTTAACATTACAATTTGAATAAAATTAAAAAGTCCTACAGCATCTAGCACAGCATGTTACATTTGCTACGGCAATTAAAAAATTATTGAGTGGTCTGCCAAGAGCCTCAGCAATTTTCAAAGTTGTCTGCGGAGAAGAAAGTTTGGGATCCCCTTCTTTAGAGTGTATCAACATTCTCCCAAAGCTGTCACTTTAGAGGGCAAATCAGGAAGCTGTATTTCAGGGATGTTTCTCCACCAGTTTTGATCATTTATTGAGGTGCTCCTGACCATTTCCCAAGGATCTCCAGATTGCCCTCTAACACTACTGTGCTTGCATAAGCTCATGCAAAAGCAGCCCCAGAGTTGTCTGTGACTGGACCTAATGGTCAGGGGTACCTTTACCTTTACCTTGATGCCCATATGTTCACTCACATAATGTATGATCATTTATCTTTGTCTTAAGGTGGACTTCTTTTGCCTCTTCTCTTACTACAGGAAATGGTTTTGTGAATTCACGAGCTTCACCAGGCCTGCTTAGCAGCACCGGGGGTGGGAATGGCCTAAGCAAAGGGATGCCTACAAAATCTCCCCCTCCCCCTGGCGGGGGCAACCTTGGAATGAACAGTCGCAAGCCAGACCTCCGGGTTGTCATCCCTCCCTCTAGCAAAGGCATGATGCCTCCATTGGTAAGTTTAGCTTTTTGACTTATTAGTAGCTTGGAGAAAGACAAAAGAGACCTTGATCAGGAAGCTAAGAACAAACATTGGCTTGAGAATGTGGTTTGGTGAGAAACAAACTTGCAAGCACTGGTTCAGATGTTACACAAAGCCAGGCGCTCCATGGTTTGTTTTCCTGCTCAACGAAGGGAGGAGCGAAGTGGTCACAGTGAATGGCTTAGTGTTGCGTTCGAACGCAGGCACTGTCAACAGAGCATGCCCATCTATAAGGGCAAACAGATGGTACTGTAAACATGATTCATATTCCTGCACTGGAGGGCATGTACATGTGAACTTGGCAAACAGTGGGCTTTTTTTGGAAGCAGTTTTCAAGGGCGCAAGGGCTTGCTTTTCTCCAAGCAAAGTACATTGAGGCTTCTCTAAAGTAACTGTGAATTGGTCAAATTTGGGTGTGGATCCTTTGCTTTTGATCATTTTAAATGTGTTTTTCCCATCAACTGTGTGTTGACAATAGGAGTCAGTAGACAGGCTGTAAGTTTACTATACTAAGAAGAAGAAGAGTCCTACTGGGTTAGAGCTTTCTCTCTAGCCTAGCACCCAGTTCCCCCACAACTAGATGCTTCTGGGAAGCTGGCATAGTATAATGTAATGCTTCTTTGCCTACTGAATCACATCGTAACTTTGGAATATTAGTGAGGCTAAAAATAACTAGCTCATTAAGCACCAACACGACTCTTTCATTCTTGAATACTGTCCTATTCTCAGTAACCTTATTATTCCTCTTATTTGCTGAGTACAGTCGGAGGAGGATGAATTGGAGTTGGTGAGTCTGGGTTCCTATTTGGTATGAGACATCAAGATCCAGAGAGCTTTCATGTTAACTGTCTGTTGTAGCTTAGACCAACATTCCCTTTGCTGCAGAGAGAAGCCGGTTGTGATTGGTTTATTTCAAGTTTCTACATTGACCAACAGAATATGGAAAACTAATAAATATTTGCCAAAAACGTTAATATTTTTACCAGTGGTGTTGCAAAGGGGAACGTTGGAACAGAGCCTCTAACAGCAACTGTCCACTGTGCACATTGAGGAGCCTTGAAATTTTCTTCTAAGGCACCTTATATTCCATGTCAAACTCTGCAGTGATTTACTTCACTCATGAAGTTCTGCAAATTGTAATACAGTTCCTGTGTTGCTGCTGCTGCTGCTTTGCTTCTTGGAGATTACATCATTCCTGGTGAGGTCACCATTTTAGAGATCAAGTTAATTTCATGCTCTACAAGAGAAGCAAACCACAAGGGGGTTCCCTGTTTACCAAAAGAAACATACAAGCTATTTTCCAATCTAGTGGGGAGGGGAAATGTTTTAGCCTTTTAAAAAGGTTTTTCACAAAGTATTTTTTATGATTTGGTCTCTGGCACATATAAAGCTCTTTCTTTGTTGACTGGAACCTGGCTGTCTTTGCTGTTCTAGTGCAATCATTTTGGAAAGAACTGATTTATTACAAACCTGTGTGGAATTATTGTAGTGCTTTTTATCAATTATTTTAACCCCAGACATGTTGCTGATATGGGGCTCTTGTTGCATGAAAGCATGGGATTGCTGTGTTTGTCTTGGCAAATGCATCGTGCTGGGTACTACGTGTGTGTTTTCAAACCGAAATATAAAGTTCTGTACAAGGTGTAATGGAGCTTATCAACAAACAACCTTTTGCTTCTCTGCATCCATATGCTAAGCGCTAGTGATTATCAAAAGCCCTGTAATTTGTTGCACCTGTGCTCAACTTCCAGAGGGAAAAACGTCTTTTCCCTAGGAAAATGCTAAAGTAACAAGGGGCACTTAGCAGAATTCTGCTAACGAAGTCACTATCGTGTGCTATTTTAAGTCGAGTTTGTATTGCTTGTCTTGTGGTTCTTGCAGCAAAGTTCTGCTAGTTTCACAGCAAAGTTCTTTAGGACCTCAGTGCATAATCTGTTGTGTAGTTCCGCTTTTTCATAAGAAGCAGGGCAGATAACTGTTCAGTTACAAAAAAGAAAAAACCCCAACCTTTTGGTTTAGCGTGTTACGTTAAGGGCTTTCCATAATTCACTCATTCTCCAAAATACAGCAAAATTGTAGCTTTTCAGACCACGCTCTTCACAGGGTGGTATTTATGCAATGTGAATAGTCTGATATCCTATCTTGTGGTTAGTTCAACTGGATGGCTGTCAGTGACAGAGGGGTTGAGTCTAAGTCCCAGATTTGTCTGTTCATTGGAATAGACCCATGGAATCTGTGTGAATGAAGTTACCATTTCACATTACAAGCACCCAACTGGCAAATGCCAAACACATAAAATAATAGTTGGAAGGGATCTGGAAGGCCATCTAGTCAATGTCCATAAGGCACAAGGCAAATAACTATTTTGGCACCTTCCATATTCACATTCTGTGAAGTAGATGGTTTTATAAACTGGGTGCTAAAGATGTGCAGAGTTGGTCAACATAAGGTTAGCCAGTGATTCACACTCATGGCCCAGTGGTTCCTATGAACAACTTGCGGAGGGTGTAGCTGTGTTAGTCTGTTGCAACAAGTCTTGTGTGTGCACTGTAAAGACACAACAAATTTATGATGGCATAAGCTTTTGAGGATTAGAGTCCACTTCAACAGGCTGCTTGTTTCTCCTGCCTCTCAAGTATGAGATCCACAGCTTAAATGCTTTCCCCTGAACTGTTGTGATGAAGCATTACATAAATACGGAAGATGTTCCTTGAATTAATTTGAAGCATTTCTAGTATGATGATGAGCTTCACGCTAAAGCCTCCCATTTCAAATAATGAATGCATAAAATGCAGGCAAGGCACCTACTGCTTTGCTTACAAGGTTCAAACTCAGTCTGCAGTCCTGGTCATCTAGCTGAAGGCTGCTTTTACATTTTATAACATTTGAGCGCATACACATGAGACTTGGCGTGTATCTGCACTGCACCTACAAACCACTCAAAGGAGATGCATGCTTATTTTAATTCCGTGTAAGCATCCAGTGTTGCCTTTATTGTGCTGTGTTTATTTGTTACATCCATACATTCTCCTTCCATCAGAATTGCACTGTTTGCGTTGGGTGTGTGTGTGACTGTGCTAAATCTTGCAACCTGTCAAAAGTGCAACGCTGAAGTAGCTCTCAATTTCAATAGACAAGGGCAAAGAGTGATTTCAAGTATGCAAGCTATAGGAAAGGGTTGCCCTCTGGTGGTGTGAGTTGCTTCCTGCAGGAAAGTATGCAGCTAGTTGGAGGAAAAAACCCTCCTCCAAGCAACTAGGTCATACGTTTGTCATACAAGTTGAAGGTAGCTCAGGCTATATTGCTGCTCTAGGCAAATATTTCAGTGTGCCTTCTCCATACCATGCTTTTTTCTAGACAGGGAATAGGGATTGTAAGGTCTTCGCAAGGGTTTTCCTGACCGGACCTCTCCACCCTCCCTGTGCTGCATAAATGAGTAGACCAGGTGGAAAGGGCTGCAATTGGGGAGATAATACAGTACTGTCCCAGATTGTAGTGGCAGAGGCTGCTACATATTTCTCTCTTCCTCTTTACCCCCCACACCAGCTCACCGTAGGTTTTGCAGAGTAGCCTGGCCTCTCTTGAAATCTAGCACCTCGGGCAGCTTCCTGACCTGCTTATTGGGTTTAGCTTGTCGCAGAGCTAGATTTTTCAGTCTTGAAATTCAGTTGCTTAGACAGCTCCATTTTTCTCAGCAATTCCCGCCCCCCGCCCCAAACCCACTCCATTGCACCTTGACCGAAGAAACCAAACAAATTCAAGCCCTCTCAGCTTCTGACATGTGGACCTGAACTAGTTTTGTATCATCTGTAGAAACTCTTCTTTGACAAGGCATATTACTAGCGAGGAGGGTGACTTTGGAGAGTTGCATTTATTTTGTGGTGTGTGCACAATCTCCTTTTGGTGCAGTTGGGTTGATAATACTGCACACAATGCATTTTATATTACTTCATCTAGTACTACTTATGGCCTTACCTCTTATGCTCCATTTTACAGAATGCTCATATGGAGTTGAGTGTGACTGGTCCTAGGTTAGTCATGGCATCCCAGCACTCTCCCCTCTGAATGACAGTGGCTCAGAAATAGGTTTACATTTCCCTCTCTCTGATGGTTTGTCTTGGCTTTCAAGAAATATTACACTAGACAAGGAAGAGGTTGCCTCAACCTGTGATTAAATTTCATTGTGGATTTGCCTTAACTGGGTTCTATGTTCTTGTTAAAAAATTTTTTTACAGAACACACAGCGGTTAAGCAGCTCTCAGTCTACGCAGCCTCTTGCAACACCAGTTGTGTCTGTGACAACTCCAAGCTTGCCCCCACAAGGATTGGTGTACTCTGCAATGCCTACAGCTTACAACACTGGTAAGCTATTCACTTGTTTGCTCTCCCTTCTCCCCTGGGTTTTGTTTTTTTTGGGGGGGAGAAGCCACTGAGAATAACACAAGATTTAAAACTCCAGTAAATAAAAACTTAATGGTCTTTTAAATGTCTTAAATTTGAAAAGCTAAGCGTTTAAATGCCAGTGAAATTAAAAGTTATTTGCCTGGCACCCAAATGATAGCAAAGTAGTAGGCACCATGGAAGGGTGTTCTATAGTTGAGAATATGACCTGCCTCACTTGCAGTCCAAAGTGGTACACTCCAGAATTCTGCCACTTCATTCTGTGTAATATGTTGGTCAGCTGTTTGAATCTCTGAGGCAGCTATATCTTGCCAGTGTTCTTTTTTTCCTTTTAAACATTTTTCTGAAGTATGCTAGATAGTTATTTTAATTTAAATCATGATAGTTTGACTTAGTCCCTGAACTTATCAATATCTAATGTGCAGACATTTCTGTAGCAAGCTGTCATAGCTGCTTTGTGAAAGCTTGAAGTTAAAAACAAAATAAGTCTTGTTGGTAAAAAGCAAGCAGTGAGGAGACCCCAGAAAATAAAAACAAAACCTGTCTTTACAAATAATAACCTAGTACCTTGTTAAGCATTTGGTGTGGTCACTGAGAGATCCCATCTACCCTGTTTTTGCTATAGGAACTCAAGCATCTATGGCAATGTCATATTGGACTCCTTTGACATTGTGCTGGCACAGCAGTTGGTGTGTCTTATCCTAATCACCTACTTGCTGGCACAGAAAATTTGCAGGGATGAGCTCCTGGAGAGATGCGTAATCAAGCATCTGAGGTTTAAACTCAAAGACAATTCAATCCCTAGAAGCTCCTGTTAAAATATAACTGAAGGACTTTGACCTCTCTTAATAGTGCTGTAGGCCCTATTAGATGCTCACACCACTTTCATGAACATTCAGACCTAATTTAAAAGATGTCTCTGATCTGACTTACATTTATTTTATTTTATTTATTAAATTTGTATACCACCTTTTTTATCTGAAGATCACAGGGCGCTTCACAACATAAAAAGACAAAATGAAAACATAATAATAATAATAATAATAATAATAATAATAAATAATAATAAATAAAAACAGAGACAAAAGCAACATGCATTATGATTTTTGGATTGATTTTGCATACTCAAGTATTCTTGATTTTGAAGTCCAAGGAAGTTCTCTTGACTTCAGTCTCTGATATCCTAGACGATAATTTATGGATTAAAAAAACCACCCGGAGATGAAAATTGTATCTGTCTCACGGGAACACACTTTTATCTCCTTTCCCCCCAAGAGGGTAGAGCATATATAAAGCTGTATTAGAACGTGATTAAGTGTAGAAAAGCTTTTACAGCTCTCTTTCCAAATTCAAAGGAATAACAAGTGATAATTATGAACTGAAATAACTTCTTATGTGTGAATCAGTAGTGATAACACTCTAAGTACTATATATCCTAGATTTAAAACTCAAATATCTAATTGGTCAAGAACATAGAGGTTTAGTTTTGCATGCTGCATTCATGCAACTTTTGAGAGAGATGTTGTTGATTCAACTGTTTGAGTCAGCCACTTCGCAGCACGTAAAATGAAAAATGGGTCTAAAAAAAAAGACAGGTAACATGCAGTTCTTCAGTCTTTGTTATGCTGTCCATGGGAGCTTGCTGTTAATTCCAGCATTCTTTCCTTCCTTATGAATGTGCACCTAGAATTCATTTTTGGTATATAAATTCTATCAAGGATTCTTGTACTTTGACTTGCAAGCAGAAAGCAGATAAGAGACTGTCATGCACAGGCTCACAACTCCTGCCAGTGTTTCAACATTCATCCCCCAAGAGCGAAAATAACAGCAGAATTAATGGTGGGGGGTTTATTTTGCCTTTTGTTTTGATGGCACTGTAGTCTGGAAAGATGGTAGCAATATGCCTTGGAAACCAAAAGGGCATGAGACAAAGCTACGAGTAACTTGGGAGAGTCCCTTTTGAACCAATCGCATAGCTTCCAAGGAATGAGTTTGATGTAAAATCCATGCTACTTGGAGTCTGATGTTGGAGTTTCTCCTTTCATATCAGCATTTGCAACTTTTGCTGGTGTAGAATGGATTTCTGCCTTACCAAATTTCATTGTCCGAATAACATTCCTTACTAGTTTCGCTTGCCGTGAACTTGCAGGGGTTGCAAAGTGCTGGTTTTAAAGCTGTAGATTTCATCATGCACTTTTAACAGTGAATCTGACAGTGAATTCAGGTGGTTGAGTGCCTATCAGTTTGGAAGTGAAACCAGGGGCACCCCAAAACTAGGCAGCTGCCTCTGCATTCTTGGGGAGTAACTTTGGCATGCAGAAAGTTTGTACATTGGAAGTGTTTGTATTACAATGTGTTTGTGGTTTTATTGAAATTTTAATAGCCTAATTTATTTGTGTATGCTTTTTTATTCGTCTCGCTTGGTGAGCTTAGTAGCCAATGGGTGTTAAAAGAAAAGAAAAAGAACATTTAAAATCCCCAAACTGCCCTCAAAACATCTGTCAGGTCCCAGGACTTAGAGAATGTGGGTAGCAAGGGGCAGGGATGCTGCAAAGGTACCATAAATCAGCAGACTGTGTGAGTCCCTCTCCAGAACCAGACCTACCCACCCCTGCAATATAGCAATAAAAAAGCTTGGATTTGGGACTCAACCTGACCTGAGCCATTTAGCACTACACAGGAGACTAGGTGAAGGTCAAGAGAGAGAAGAAAGAAAAGGGCTACATTTGTCCATTTTCTTTTGAGTGGATTATACAGGAACATAGAGGGGGGAAATATAGCTTTAGAACCATTAGTTCTCTTTGGGCCTAGCCTTGAGAGTCACTTGAATGGAGGGCATGTGTGAATTACACTTTTTAATAATGGTATAGAGAAAATTCGCCCTTTGGGTCTTGAGGTGAAGTTAGCAGTTTTAAGATCACAGTCTTCCAAACCAGGCTCAAAGCCGTTCTGCCATAGAGTGCCTGAGGGAGTTGTCATGGATTCAAATGCCTGTCCTCAACACAGTGCTGGCTGGTGTCAGCCCATGAATCTGTAACTTACACTTTCTGATGAATACATGGTACAAATAATTTTTTCCCCTTTCTTGCTCCTTTCTTCCTTTCAGATTATTCCTTGACTAGTGCAGACCTGTCGGCCCTGCAGGGTTTTAACTCCCCAGGAATGCTGTCATTAGGACAAGTATCTGCCTGGCAACAGCATCATCTAGGACAAGCAGCCCTCAGCTCCCTTGTGTAAGTGGGAACACACTCCCGCCCCCATTCCCTGGAGGATTGGCAGCCTTTGCTAAGTTACACCCAACTAGGCACCTCTTCCATTTAGCCCACAAGCTCAGACTTGGCCCTATTTGGTTAGGCACAATGTTCTTTAACACTTCACTTTGAGTGGGTTGGGTATACATGGGTAGCTTGATCGGTGTACATACTGATTTGTGACTTGTAGGTGTTTTGCAACTCAGTGGGCTTGGAAAGTTATTTTGTAGGGAAATCCTTCTGCTCCTGCTTGTGCATTCATTGTCCAGCGCACCTCCCCCACCCTGCAAATAGTGATATTTTAACCTTCACTTCATTTGAATAAATACTCCAATACAAATGAAACTGACTTGACCATGAAGAAACTAAGCGGAGGGGTTGCCAGGAACTAGGGCACACACTTAGAGCTTGCGCATATGGCTCTAAATGGATTGCCGATCTGAGCACTCAGGCCTCTATTACTGAATTGAAGCAACAGCAGCATTTAAAAGTGCTCTATTAGTCATGTACAAACTTGGTGTTTTTTTAATTGTCCTTCGTGACAGTTTCATTAAGCAGACTGGGGAATGAGTGATCTCAGGCACCCTCTGCACCCTCTATGTTGGGAGCTGCTCCTGGCAGTTGACTGGATGGGTTGTTTTGGATTGCAGCAGTGTAGCTTGTTCTGTAGTGGCTAAAACACCAAAGGGCAACATTATTTTATTACATACACCTGTTTCTAAAACTGTTGATTGTATCTATATTTTGATAAATTTTATAGTGTGCTGTTTTTAAAGTCTGTTTTTATCTATTTAATGAGTATTTTATGTAAACCGCTTAATAATTTTTTTTAATTAAGTGGTATATAAATCTTGCTCCATTGGTTGGATAATAATGCACTGTCCTGGACTGTCTCAGCATCATAAATCTGGGTGGTGCATGAACACCTGTTGTGCATAGCAATTGGCCTGGTTTGCACGCAATGCTAAACCATGACTTAGGGTTAGGTGCAATAGCCTCTGTGAGTCTCATCAAAGCCTTGGACTCAAAAACTCCCACCTCCCCTCATAGGAATATAGGAAGCTGCCTTATACTGAGACAGGCCACTGGTCCATCTAGGTCAGTACTGTCTTCACCAACTGGCAGTGGCTCTCCAGGCTTTCAAGCAAGGGACATTCCCAACTCTACTTCAGAGGTTTTCCTTACATTCTAGCGGTATATAAATTTTCTTGAATAAAAGAAATTAAAGAAACATGTAGGTGCTGAGGCTTAAACCTGGGACCTTTTGCATGCAAAACAGATGCTCTACCACTGAGCTACAGCCCTCTTCCTGCACAACCAGGAGGAATGCAGTTGGTCAGTTGCAAAATAAGCTAACTTCAAACCTTGATTTGTTTTAACATACTAGAGTTTATTTTTTAAACCACACTTCTGTTCAAACATACCAACAAGCCAGAAATTGGGGAAAGCAGAACGGAATCTCTATGTGCTTGTCTTTCTGGTCACACAGTGGAAAGGGAAGGGTGGGGGCATTCAGAGGCTCAGGCATGTAATGCCAAGCCATGGTTTAGCGTTGCCTGCAAACTAGCCCATTGTCTTTTGGAACAGAAGGGTATGTTAAAACCTGCGTACATGCAGCCAGATTTGTTCTCAGTCTTGTCCAGCGTTGCTGCTTTTCCTTTCCCCCTGCCGTTTCCTTTTGTGTTTGCCTTTCTGAAAGTTTGGGTGACGGGGCTGTGCCTTGCTTATAGCTCATCTCTGTGAAGCCCTATAAATAACGTTGCTTTCCTCCTCCCACCCCACCTCCGGTTTTAATTTTTTACTAGGACTGGAAGCCAGTTATCTCAGGGTTCCAACTTATCTATTAACACCAACCAAAACATTAACATCAAGTCCGAGCCAATTTCGCCTCCTCGAGACCGGGTGACCCCATCCGCGTTCCCCCAGCAGCAGCAGCAACAACAACAGCAGCAACCTCAGCAACAATCACGTCAGGAAATGGGCCGCTCTCCCGTCGACAGTCTCAGTAGCTCCAGCAGTTCGTACGATGGCAGCGACCGGGAGGACCCGAGGAGTGACTTCCACTCGCCGGTTGGACTGGGAAGGCCCCCCAATTCAGAAGACAGAGAGAGCCCGACCGTAAAGCGGATGAGAATGGATACTTGGGTGACATAAGCTTCCCATTCTCCCTTTCTCCCTTCCGTTTCTACTTTTGAGTTATCCCAATGGACAGTCCTGACATATCTAAATTTATAAATAAGGACATGAAAGAAATATTTATATGTATATACATACATGCATATATATAAATATATATATCTTTGTATACATATACATGTGTGAGTGTGTGAAGCAAGGCACACATACTCTCTCTTTCTCTCCCTCACACACAAAATCAGCAGGCACTTAAATACCAACTCCTCCTATAGCTGCAGATGCCCCGTGGTTTTTAAAACACAGTATAACAGAAAAGAACCCTTCCTAGGTTTTGGTCTAGTCTGGCACTTAACCTGGACTTTGCTCCTTGAATAATGTAACCTGTTTTGCAAAATAAATGTCGTACCCGTATGTAATCTACCAAACTAGATGGCCGAGGCGTGAGGGCTCGCCTGTAGTCGTGTTCCTGTGTGTGTGTGTTTTCCAACAGCCGTACTGTCCCCTGTAGTTAAGAGTACGCTTTGTAGCAGCAGAGCCGTAGAAAAAGAAAGCAATACTGTACATAGAATGACCTTTATATTACCCAATCAAGCATGGGTCTCTCTCTCTCTTACGAAAGGGTGCATGGAGAAGGGCTGGCAATGTTGAAAACAAAACAAGAAAACCCCAACACCTGTATTTGCACGTGCAAAACTATACTGGGTCAAATTAAGGGTATCCCCCTTTTTTCCCTTTTACCAAGTGTGAAAGAGAGACACAAAGAACGTGCATGGAATATTCAAAAGATATTAGACTAGAAGATAGTCCGTAAAGAAAATTTTAATATATTAAGTTATAATTGGAAAATGTTTGAAATCTTTCTTACGTTCCTCCTACCTTTTTAAAAAAATAGAGAAAAACAATTTTAGCTTGTGTATATTTTTTATTAAAGAAACCATACCCTTCTCTAAGACTATATAGAAAGTTATATACAGTACTTTTGAACACATTCTGCTATGAATTATTTATATAAGCCAAAGCTGTATGGTGTCGCGCTTTTTTTTTGTAGAATATAGTTTTGTTTTTTGATTGTCTATTTTTTTGGTCTTTTGTTTTTAGGGGAGGAAGAAAAAAAAAATCTTGCAGGCAGAACCTTGGGGAAAAATAAGCCATGAATACTTATTATTCTATATGTAAATTTAAAATTTGAGCCAAACTTTGTGTATATAGCATCTTAAATATATTATCACCTTTTGGTGTAAGTACCTATGTATTGTACGTTCGCCAGATTAAAAAAGTATATTTTTGTGGATTGACGCCAACTTGAAGAAAAAAAAAGGCGAGGTCCTTATTAAGTAGAGTATTCACTGTTTAATATTTACTATTTTGTTCAATATACTGTACTTCCTTTTGGATTTTAATTAATATTATCCAGATTTTTTCAGAGGGTGTTTAAAAAGGGGCCGTTCCCCACTCACTGGTGGTGAATGTGTGTTAAAACATTTTTGTGCTGTATGGTAAGGCTTCATAATACATTTTATAAATATATATATACATATATGTGTGTATATATACATATATAAATATATGTATATAGATAGCAAAGTGATACCCACCCTTCCAATCCCATCCAGAAAACCTGGTGTTAAGTTCATCCTGCATAAATAGAAAATAAAATGCATTTTGGGGGGGGGGGGGTAAAGGCTGTGGGTTGTTGCCAAGGTTAATCATACTCAGAGTTGACTGGTTTGAAATTGACATGGCTGACTTTAAAGTCAACTAATTTCAGTGGGTCTATCCTGAGTAGAATTAAGGTGGTTACAACCTGTTATTTTAAAACTGCCTCTTTGGGGGTGGGGAAGATTACCTTATTGTTCATGCTGAAGTAGCAGAAACATACATCAGAAGCAAAAAATAAAAGGGTTTTGAAGTGGTGTGTGGGTTGGGGACAAAGTGTTTCAGAAGTTTCCTTTTCTTAATGCTCGGTATCCTTTAAATAGAGCACCACCTCAAGTGATGTGGCTGGTCAGTGCTTTGCATGTGTGGCGGGTAGGGGGCGCTGATTCTACAATCACAGCTTGAGAGCTCTGCTTCTCATGATACCTGTGGAAACAACACGTTTTCTGAAACATCTAACTGCAGGGAGCAACAGTAGGCCAGCAGATCCCTGTGGCATGTTTACATAACCAAACATGTTTTGTGATGCATATTTGAGTATGTACATGCTACATCTTTAGGGCCAAACTAGATATGGTGTTGAACGTGTCCTTGCATTTTGATGTGCACACGTTTTAAAGCAGGCGTCGGCCAGGCTTACCGGGCATGGGCCGGATCACTCCCATGGAGATCCTTCTCGGGCCGGGCCGGTGCAGTGCAATGCCGGAAATCACATCTGTGCATGTCCGCGGCGCCGGAAATTGTTTCTGTGCATACCCAGACACCGAAAATCATGCCTGCACAGAAGTGATTTCCGGCATCTGGGCATGCGCAGAAGCGATTTCTGGTGCTGCAGACATGCACAGAAGCAATTTCTGGAGCCGGGGAAGAGAGTCCCTGCTGTGCTGGTTTAGCGTAGCACGCGGGGACTCGCCTAGTGGGCAGCTCGGTTCGGGGGTGGCTCATGGGCCGGTTAAATGGTCTCCATGGACTGCTTCTGGCCCATGGGCTGCAGTTTGGGGACCCCTGTTTTAAAGCATTCAAATTGGTAGAGGTAGGATTATAAACCCCTCTCTCCTGTTGCAGTTCTTGACTCTTCCAAAGCTGCTGTTTGCATTAGGAGAACTGCTCCCATTGATATTTATTATTATTATTCTTTATTAAATTTGCATACCACCCTTCATCCGAAGAGCCCAGGGCGGTTCACAACAGAAAAATACAAAATGAGAATACAAAATCTATAATAAAGCAAAAACATGTGCACTTAACGTTTAATATACTGTTGCATTTGGCTTGGTCTTAATGAGCATATATTGGCCGTGCATGCCAAAGTAACACATGCAGTAGCTGAACTATCCCCCCCCAAGCCCTTAACCTATTATAGGAGAAAGTAAAGCCTTTGTTACTTAGAAATCTGGATTTAAAACAACATAAACTCTCTCTAACTTTTGGCAAAATATCAATAAAACTAAGCAAGAGCCAAGAGTTGAATAGGAGCTCTCAATTTATTTTTTCTGTAATATATCCTCAAGTGGCTGCCCTAGTTATTTATTTTTAAAGATAAGCAAGGTATGGGCAAAACTATGCCCTGTATAATTCATTTCACCTATAATTCTTCCCCACCTTATGTAAAAACTGTACAAACTGGTGGTGGATTATAGCTGGCTCCGATTTAGTTTTCATTAAGGGTTCTGTAAATGCATAAGCTTCTAGGATCTCTCTTTCTTAGAAGCATTTTGAGGAACTAATGCACACTAGGTACTGTTACTTCTGTCTGGATAGGGTAGAGCAGAAAATGTCCCAGTGGTCTGTCAGCTTCCTCCCTCCCCCCCACCCCAAAAAAATCACACTTAACACAGAAACCACACCACCGCTTCATAGATCCTTTTGATGCTTCAGATTGGTATGATTCTCCTGCACTATTTATGCACCTACATGAACTTTGCTGTACATTTGAATGGGAGTTCTTCATTTCACATTTACTGTCTGATTTCTTGTGTGCCTTAATGAGATGGCTTTGCTGACTGTATCCCAATAGTCTCTTATTCCTATGCAGGTTTGTAACGAGTTACATCAACTTTTTCCCCCGTTAAAAAAAGAAAAGAAAAATATATAGTTTTGGCTTTGTACTTGAATCGAGCCGGCCAATTTTCTTTCTTTCTTTCTTAAAGAAATAATAATAATCCGTTCTTAGGGTCAGACTGTTAACTTTCAGCTAATCTCCTTGTTCCAGGATCAGGTCCTATCCATTGTCTCCTGCAAAAGAGCTTTACATCATGAAAACAAAACATGCTGACTTTTTTTATATAATTAACACTAATAATGTAACTCTAGATGTTTTGAAAGTCTTACACAGTGGTCTTAGAGATAAAGATAGTTGCAGCAGGGCAGAGGATTGTGTGTGTGCGCAGCTCTGTCCTGTACTTTGGCATGGGAGCGAGTCAGTGTTTCTATGCTGTCATTTGCTATTCCTTCGTACCAAATACTAGATTTTGCACTGAAGCACCTGGCCCCATAACGGCCCAGAATGCCTTTAGGCTGGTACACTGATGAGCCCCCTTCCCCAGGCCCACTGCACTGCTCCATTGAATAAAAACCTTAATATTGCAAGGCACAAAGTTAAAAGTCACTTAGCAGTATGCTTCCCCCCCCCCCCAACTGGTAAAATGTTGTTGCGCAAGAGAATTCGTAAGCAGGTTGCTTGTAATTTGGTTGTGCAATAGATTGCGACGTCTGTTGCGAACAAGTTTCTGCTAGCGCAACTGCTGCATCAAATTCCACCTGCTAGCACCAGAAACTTTGTGCTAGTAGACAGAGCATGGGGTATAGCCCCAAGTGTTGTAGCTAATGTGGCAGCAGAGGCTTTTGAGGGTCCCACTTTGGCCAGAGTCTCAAACAAGCTCCAGTTTCTGAGCAAAAGTACCTCATGCTTCTTAGAAAACCATTTTTTGCAATATGAAGGGAGTTACGCTATATCATTGCAGGGCAGAGGTCGGGGAGACAGAAGAAGGTGCTATTTAAACTTGCTGAAAAATCATACTGGGCGCCTGCAGGTCCTTTGCTATGCCCAAAGTAGCTTTATATCTCTCAGTCCCCTTAAGCCCAAGGTTTTTAGGGCAACTGTTTTAAGCCATTCCAGATGCGAAGGGAAATACATGGTGTGGTTTCTGCGTCAGGGGAATTGTTGCTTGGAAGAGCTCCTGTGCCACACTCCCCATTTGGGAGAAATTGCCACGCCGGTCCTGTTAGCTTTTCAAATGCAGGGTGCTTTGGGCTGGGAAGTGCTTTCAAAGAAGCGACAATCTCAACCTCTTTCCTTAACAGGTTCTGAGGTGCTACTGGCTCTTTAAGAGGGCTGTACCAATCTTGCTAAGATTCAGCTTTTGCAAATTCAACAGCAGCTTGTACAATGAAGCTATTCAAAGACACGCACCCCTTTTATTTTTAGAACCATGGAATATTGTGACAGTAAAAATAAATAAAGTGTAAGTAGAATCAATGGCATTTTAATTGAAGGTTGCAATTGGATTAAATCTTGTGCAAATCCAGATTGCTAGAATTGGGGTCAAATGTTGCATATGGTGGACATAGCAATACTGACTTGTTCGTACCTGGTATCTCTCTTTTTAAAAAAAGAAGTAAGGCATGTTGGAAATGCTTTAGCCTTTAAACTATAAAGGACACTAATGCATTGACAAGTCTACTGTGCGCACAAGAAATATATAGTAAATAAGGAACATAAATGACTCCTGCCAAATCAACCATGGGAAGAAGTTTAAAATTTAGAATGTGAAAAGACTTTAAAAAAAAAATATTGGGAAATTTCCTCACTTTGCTGTGCAAGAAAACACTGCTTTGCTATATTTAAAAAGAAAAGCTTTTTTTAAAATAAGAAAAAAATATATGTATTTGGTAAATGTTTGTAGTCAACAGTTCACAGACGAAGCTGTTTGCGGTTAAAGCCGTCTGGCGGCACAAGCTGGACTTTGTTGCCATCTTTGAGACGAATCTTTAAGAAAAAAAATTAAGTTAATCTTTTTCCCTGAATGTGGTGTTTTTTTCTTCATTATACAATAAATATTCTAGTGAACTTTTTATCAAATGGTTAAGAAAAAGCTAGAAGTTGTTGTAAAATATTTGTATCTTGCATTCACTAAAGTAAAAATACTGGCTTTTACTGTGTATATCGGACTCTCTCTCATATTTAAACTGAAGCTCTCAAATCTTTTCCCTTCGGTCAGCACCTAAACTTGGATTTGGTCCTCTTTCCTTGCCCGTAAAGATCCAGGCTTACAGGTACAAATGAAGCACTTGCATATATTTGAAGGTGTATCCCACCCTGCATTCCAGTTGTGAGCCAGGTAAAACAAGATGGAATAAAAAGTGTTTCCTTCTGGCTTAAACTTCACTGTTTAAAGAGGAGTGGCCCTCCAGATGTTCTTGTACTGTTGTTTCCATCATCCCCTAACCATTGGCCATGCTGGCTGGGGCTGATGGGAATTGGTGGTTCAACATCTGGAGCTCCTTGGATTCTCTGCTTCTTTCACCTTTTCCCCCAAATGCATGACTAGCTTTTAATCCTGGTCTTCAACATTTGTTTCCAAGGTTCATACTTATCCCCCTTTTCTGCCCAGATGCCTAGGTTAAAAAAATAAATAAATCAGTTGCCTGTGCAGTGAATTTTGTCTGCTCCCCACCCCCCCACCCCAGTTTGCTTTTAAGTAGTTGTATAGAAGAGGGAATTTTTACAAAGGCAAGCAGTCTTCCTTGTGTTGTCACTCAATTTCCCCCAACTTTTTTTTTAAAAAAAACACCTTTTAACATGTTATGCAGACATGGTGGGGCCTACTTGAATGATATAAAAATAAACCTGTTTTTATCTGGAACATGTGGTAGACTACACCTGCATGAACTAATAGACACACCCTTCCTGTGTCCATTTGTTCATCAGTGCCTCTGTTATTCAGTAGGTGGCGAAAGATGCTTTCTGCTGGCCTAGTTTTAAACTTCACCACTGAAAATGACTTTGGTTTCTTTGGACTGAATCATACCTTTTTAGAAAAGCTGATTCTTGCTCTCACCTTCACCTACGTGTTAGCTTTACTTCCTGGCATGAAGAGGAGGCTGGATTTATTAGTGGCTCCAGAAAATTTGTTGAGTTCCTTGGGCTAAAAATATTCAAGAGTGTAGCTACAGATGCTTAAAATCAATTCACTGTTGTTTTTCTTAGCTCTCACAAATGCCTGTATGTTGACTCTTTTTTTTTTTTTACCACCTAAACCTGAATTTTGTGCAACTTTGTGTTAACTAATAAAGTTCTAAGATCCTGAACAGAGCTGGAACAAAGCACTTAACATTATTTACAAGATTTGTGGCCCCTGTGAGTAGGAAACAAGGAAGCATCGGGCATAACTTTTCCAATAGGAAGTATCCTCCACTTTGGTATACTAAATGTTCTTTCAAAAACCAAACCAAACCAAACCAAAACCAAAACCCAAGTTCTCTGCCAGAGACCATAAACTTTTTGTATTAAAACTGAAATAAATCCAATTGCTCTAACTTTGAACATAGTATTTAAGAACATAAGAAGCCCATCTAGTCTAGCATCCTATTCTCACAGTGGCCAAGCAGATGCCTATGGGAACCCATAAGCAGGATGCAAGTGCAACCCCCCCCCCTTGAAATCCCCACCCACTGGTATGCAGAAGCTGGTGGGAATTGTAGCCCAACAACACATGGAGGGTAGCACATTGGCTATTCCTGTCTTAGGCTATAGTCAGTGGTCACTTGATGGGCTGAGCAATGTCTGGTTTTCAACATCGTGATATGTCACCAGCTAAACATTGCGATATACTGCTGTCTGAAATAAGGACGGAACTATGTAGAGGCGAATGGGGAAATGTCCAGGCAGCTGCTACTACTTAAGAGTCTAAAACTGATACATTTTTACTTACCTTTAACATACTGTTACAGCTGTTATTTATAGTACAGAGCAACATGGGTGGCAGGAATCATGAGAGAAGTGATGACCCATAGCTGTCAACTTTTCCCTTTTCTTGCGAGGAATCCTATTCTGAATAAGGGAATTTCCCTTTTAAAAAGGGAAACATTGACAGCTATGGTGATGACCCGATTACGGTTTCCCCACATCTTGTTTTCTTACATAGCACATGTACACATCGTGATATCACCATGCCAACTGTTATGAAGCTTACCATGATGTGGACTTCAAACTGATTTTGGACGATATATTGTTATACCACCCAGCCTCAATGGGCACTGTACTCCAAACAGCTGGAGGGCATGGCCACTGCTACCCTCTGCTCTAGACTGGCATAAGGATGCCTCTCAAATGTTCTCTTATAGTTCCCTATGTGTACTCTGCCCTTAAATTTCTGTGCTAAAGTAATCGGGATTCTCCACCAAGAAAATCTGAATTATGTGGCCTGCATACATTATGCAAACTTTTTAATATTTATTTTTGCTAGTTGTTGGAAGGGCAAGGACACTGAAGCCTAAACCACTAGATATGTCCCCCACTTAATTTTCAATGTCTGATGATGTACAGTCTTTTATATATGCTGTAAGCCACCCAGAGTGGCTGGGGGAAACCCAGCCAGATGGGTGGGGTATAAATAATAATATGATAAATTATTGCCACAAAGACTAGAAGCTTTTTAAAATGAAAGCTGAGATTGTCAGGAAGCTGATTTCTTCAGCCATTCGTGTATTCTCTTTTTTCTGTATGGAGCTGTGCTGAGTCCAGACTCTATTGCTGAACCCCTTAAAAAAACAACACATTGCAAGACAGAGAAGCTTGGTGAGTCATGCCTGATCCTTGGCTGGGATTGACATGTGTCTAGCCAACATGAGAAACTCCATGCAAGTATTTTTAAAGGTCACTGCTCTGGATTTCCTATCTTAAAAGTCTTGTTTGTTTTTCTTTATAGCTATTTGATTGATATCACAGAATAAAAAGGGGGCTTCTTGCAGAGTTTTCTGAACACAGTCCTCACCTTCCGCCCTGCCATACTGTTCTGGACCAAATTCCTCTTTGTTGTAAATGTGTTGTCAGGTTTGCTGTGAGAGAGGTGGAATGGAAATTAATACTTTGTGCTCTGGCCCGAACATTTAGGGAGTGTCGTGTTTTGCTGTCTGAAAGATCTGCAGCTGAAACAGATTTAGCCTGTTTTCCATTACGATGAGCTTTTGCCAGTTTCCATGGGCATGGAGTTAAGACTTTGGGAGTGATTAAAGTGTGTGTGTGTGTGTGTGTGTGTGTGTGTGTGTCCTGCCCCATTCCCAAATTAATGCTTTATGGAGAGAAGTAAAGAAAACGTAGGTGCTAATAGCTTTTGCTGGTCTGAAGAGGCCCTGCTCAGCCACAGGAACAGGCAGGTAACTACTTTGGGCTACAATACTGTTCACTCAGTTATAGTCATTCAAAGCATCTATAAAACTGCTTTTCGGGGCAGTGCTCTCCCAGTGCATCATGTACAAAAAGAACAACACAATATACAGTAGCTACACCGGGGGGGGGGGGGGGAGAGAACACTTCCAATGTGAGAGCCATTTTGAATTGCTTTAGGGATAACCAACATGATGTCCTTCCATCTCTTGTTGGGACTACAACTCCCATCAGTCTCGGCTAGCACAGCCAGTTGTTGGGAATGATGGGAATTGAGTCCAGGAAGGCAGTGGGCCACTAGTCACTGCCTCTAGGCCCAGCCTACCTCCCATTCTTGGTGTGAGGATGAAATAGAAAGCAGGACCGCTCTTTATGCCACTCTGAGCTCCTTAGAGGAAAGGTGATGTTTAAATCTAACAATAAATAAGCAAACAGCTAGAGGGCTCCACATTGGTTATGGCCACACCTGCTAGTTTGGGAAAGGCAGCCTTGAAAAAATAGATTTTCTTTTCTGCCTTTTGTGTTTGCCATCTTACCAGAAGGACCTCTGGGAGCAATGGGTAGAAACATACGGCTGAAGGCACTGAAGTCAAACTTGCAAAAGGAGCCAATGTGAAAATGGGAGGAGTCTCCACCATCTGTATTCAGGAGGGAGGAGATTCCCTCCCACTGGGCTTGGGGTCTTAGCCCTGGTGCTTGCTATGAGAAAAATGGGGCAGGAGTGCCCACATACGACTCTTTGCTTGCCTTGTATACCCCACCTTTTCTCCAAATAGCTCTCAAGGTGGCCTATATTCTCTTCCTCCCTGTTTTACTCTCATAGCAAGCCTTTTACGTAGGGTAGGCTCAGGCTGAGGGGCAGTGGCTGGCCCAAGGTCACCCAGGGAACTTCGTGGCTGAGCAAGAATTTCAACCCTGGTCTGCCAGGTCCTAGTCCAACACACTAACCACTCCAATCCACTGGCTCTCCCCTTTAACCTTTGCATCTGTCCTAAAAGGAATAGCCGTCATTTAGTTCAGCAGTGGCTACAACAGCCTCGTCAGAAAGGGCATAGTGCATCAGACAATTGGTCCATCTTGTTCAGTGCTATTCACAGACTGACTGTGGTTCTTCAGGCAAATTTTCCCAGCCCTACCTAGAGATGAACCAGGCACCTTCTTCAGGCAAAGCAGAGGCTCTTTATCGCTGAGCTACAGCCCTTCCCTAAGCAGTGACGGTGGAGAGTGTGTGGTATGGGGAGGAGAGAGGATGAAGATTACCAGCAACACCACCCTGAGCTCATTAGAGAAAGAGGAGGCGATGCAAGTAAAATAGAAATCTTAAACCTTGTATCTCCCATGTATTTGTGTATGTGTAAACCAAGCTTGAGATGACGACTAGGTTCTTCTCTTCTTTTTTAGCAGAAGTGTATATGCGAAGGAAGCTTTATTGTATGCAAAGGAAGACTGGAGCTGCTCCTGCCATTTAAGACAAGATGACTTTTAATAAACCGGCAGTTAATTTAAATATATATCTATATAGCCCAGGTGATAGGCTAGGCCTGTTTCCTCAGAAAGACCAAACCTCAGAGTCTTGAAAGAGGCAGCAAGCATAAAATGAGATTTGCCCCCAATAACACAAGGGGGGATATGATCACATCTCCACCTTAAAGTGCTGTCATACCGCTTTAACGAGCCTCCAAAGAAACCTGGGAGCTGTAATTTTGTCAAGGATGGTGAGAGTTGTTAAGAGACACCACCTGCAATTCCCCTCACAGAGCTACCATTCTCAGGCTGGCTTCACAATCAATGGTTCTTCCCAGCGAACTCTCAGAATTGTAGCTCTATGAAGGGAATCATGGTGGTCTAACAACTCTCAGCACCCTTAACAAACTACAGCTCCCAGGATGCCTTGGGGGAAGCCCCAACTAGAATGTAAGGTGCAAATGTGGCCAAAATTTTTAGAGCAAAAAGGGTGCACAGGGGAGGAGTGCAGAACCTTCTCCCTAGGTGCCCTTCCCCCAGCTGAGTCTGCTTCTGATATCTGGCTGAAGACTGGTACTGGGGAGCACACAACCTACAAGAGGGTTCAGGTTCTGCACCCTCACTTGCACCCCCTTTTGCTGTTTAAAAGTGAGCCAGCCCACCATTCCCTTTGTGACTGACCAGCCACTGTCCATGTCTTGCTCTGTCCTGGTCTTCCTTGATCTCATTTCCAAGTTGAGCTCCTATCAACTTAAGAAGCAACTGATCTGTTGTTGGCTCATCCCACAACATTATTTCAAAGCTAAGAGACTCCCCTCCACTTTTTGAGGGGTGGGGTAACAGACAGAGTCATCCCCCTGACGGAAGGAAGTCTCCTCCTCTGTGGGTTTGGATAGTGGGCAGAGGTTCTTTAAGCACAGGGAGGACGGGTGTCCCCCTCACTGACCCGTCAGTGTTGTTCACAGGAAGAGTTGTGTTGGAGGTAGTAGTCACTTCCAGCTGTTGGGTTTTAAAATAGACAATATAAAACACTGGCAAAATGATTCCTACGAGGAGCATAATGAAAACTGCATTCCACCACTGGATCCCACAGTCTGCTCCAGCACCGATTTCCTTCCTCCCTGAAGGTGACCGGTTTGGTTTTTCGATGCAATAGTCTGTGCTTGGGGAGACATCCAGCAGAGTTGCCTTCTCAATGTCCTGGTCGATCCCTCTGAAATACTGATCGATTTGCTCGGTGTCTTTGGAGCTGCCGTCTCCCTCTTTGGACCCAGACGGTTCAGCAGGTAACAACAGACCAGCTCTCTGGGCAGGCAGCAACGCTTCCTGGGTCTCTGTTAACATGCCGTTGACCTTGACCGGAATCCTGATGGATTTTAGCGCATACAAGTCTTGCTCCTGGATGAAGTTGTTGACCCGCTTGATATCTGCAACCTAAGAGAATTCAGAAAGGGGAGATGGGGTGGGAAGTCAGTTATTGAGCTCTTTTTTCATTGTATATAAGCAGCTCCTTCTAATGCAAACAATCACTTCATGAATCGCTTCTAAGGGGACACCTGAAACAATGTGCAATAATATAGTAAATGCATATATCAGTGCTGGCCAAACTTGGGTCTCTAGCTGTTTGGGGACTACAATTCCCGTAATCCCTGACCACTGGTCCTGTTAGCTAGGGATGATGGGAGTTGTAGTCCAAAAACAGCTGGAGACCCAAGTTTGGCCCACACTGGAATATATGAAAGAGTTTCATATATAAAAACAACTGCATATATAGAAACAATTTTTAAAACACATACATAGAAGCAGTTTAAGACAACAGCCATACTCACACAAAATCAGTTCAGATCCAATGCAGTGACCAGCTGGGATAATGATCTCCATTTAGAACAGGTGTGGGGAACGTTTGGCCTGCCAGGTGTTGCTGAACTACAACTCCCATCAGCCCCTGCAAGCATGGCCAATGGACAGAGATGTTGGGAGCTGAGCAGTTTCTGAGGGATGTAGCCTTGAGTTCCTTGAGGCTGGGCAAATGGTCAGATGCGCTAAAAGGCAGCATCCTATGCTGTTGATGGGACAGGGAGCAAACATCCTCTCCTGCAAACCCAAGTACATAGGAAGCTGCTGCCTGCCTAGTCAGACCATTGGTCCATCTGGCTCAGAACTGGCCACACTGCCTGACTGCAGCTCCACAAGCCTACCTGGAAATGCTGGGGACTGAACCTGAGGCTTTCTATATGAAAATCAGCTGCTCTGCCACTGAGCTACTCTTTCCCCAAGTACACAGAATTCAGCAATCCATAACTGGCTACCTTTTTTTCCAGCTGACACTCTCGTTCCAACTTCAAAGCCGTTTCACCCAGCTATTTTTACCAGATGAGTTACAACAGCTAAACAGTTGTTACTCCTCGGCCACCCAAACAACAAAATGATTGGCATGCAAGCCTGGAAACTCTCAGCTTGACTTGGTTGTCAAAGGCTGCCCTTGGATAGGAGATGCCTTCCCCCATCTTGCCTGTCCATGGAGCAGAACAGAGTGCTCTTCCTTAGCCCTGCAAGGCTCTGAGCCAGAAATGTAAAAACAAAACAAAACCCCCACCACGGACGTCATCAATCGCTTCCAAGGAAGCTACTTCTTACTTTGCATCCATACTGCAGTGCCAATTTGTTCAGATTGTCGTCTTTGCTAACTTGGCGTTCTAGCAGAACCACATCCCCAACTTTCTCTGCGGCAGCCTTGCGCCTCCGTTGCTCCTTCCCCCTCGCTCGCAATTCCATGACGTCAAGTTCCTCCTCTGACGAGGAGTCATCCGAATCTGACGGCCTGCTTCTGAACAGGTAAACTTGGCTGCTTGAGAACTTTCGGATGCTGGCAGGAGCCTGGAAGGGCTGAGTCAGTGCCTCACTCAGCCTCATGCTTTACAAAAACCTCTGCAACACAACACAAAGCATTTGGAGTATTATTATTTTAAATGATCATAAAATGAGCAATATACCTTAACAACAGTTGGGAATCTGGGATGCCACAGATGAAGCTTAGCTCAGCAGCCATGGCAGAAGGGTTCAGATTACTCATTATGCTAAGTAAGCTCTAGGACAGGGACTCAGACCGTGCCCATCCTTTAGATTTTGCTGTGACTCATACTCTGACAACCTTCTTTCTTTTTATCATCTTCAATACTGAAACCTCAAAAAGCACTTTCCCTTTTGGCTATTTCTGTAGCTTCCTGCATCTCATACACGGTTATGAGAAGGGATGGAGACATCAACCTATGTCTGGTCTATTCCATATCAGTTCTGCATTTAGTTCATCCACAAATCTGCTGCAGAAAATGGTCAGAACAATCTGGATTAAGGGGGGGGGGGGAAACCTGCAATATTTTTTTTTTGGTATTTAAATACATATTATCTCATTGTACATACTTATAAACTATCATCACCATCATTATCTTTACTCTAAGGTCCCAGGACGGGTAACAACAATTAAAACACAGTGTTAAAAACAGTTTAAAACAACTTACAGAAATAAAGTGGGTGCTAAAAATATGCACCTCAAGTGTCCAATGCCAGAGTAAAGAGCTGTGTCTTCAGCATTTGTCAAATCGGGATAATGAATGTGCCAGATGTACCGCTGGGGATGGGGGGAAGGAGTTCCACAACTGCCACAGACAAAGCCCTTCCCCAGCCATCCCTCCCTGAGCTTCTGAGAACATAGAATGATGAACACTGAAACAGCCTTCTACAACTGGCCTGCATAGCTTAGTACTGTCTACACCAGACATAGCCAATGTGCTGCGCTCCAGACCTTGTTGGACTCCAACTGGCCCCTGCCGTCATGGGCAACAGGGAAGATGTGGGTTGTAATCCAGCAACATCTAGAAGACACCATATTGGCTACCCCTGGTCTGCAGCAGCTGACAACAGCACTCCAGCATTTCAAACAGGAGGACAGCAGGGATTGAACCTGGGTCCTTTGGCTTTATCACTGAGCCCGTCCCCAAAGCAAAGGTTGAACATACCTTCCAGGTGCTAAGAGATCCCCGTGACAGGAGTGACTCTCTGCCTTCCAAGGCTAAAGATCTTTTGAAAACTTACACGCCCTGTTTCAGAACACTTTATGTCCCAGGACAGCCTGCCTTGCTTTGATGACTTGTCCACCGGCAAGTTGCGTCAGGGAAGGCTCAGAGTAGCCCCTTCAAAATTGGTTTGGACCTTCAGTTATCCCATCCCTTGATAAATAATCATGACTGGGCCATAGACTCTGCCCCCACCCAGTAGTCTTTTTTCTTTAAATCCAAGAATGGAAAATCAGAGCCACATGTTCAGGTTATCTTATTCTCAGGTCTTTGATCTAATCCTTGGGGAAAATTAAGAGCTACTGCTGTTCTCACTTACTAGAACAGATAAGAAGGGCCCTGCTGCCACATCAAGCCAAAAATCCTGTTTCCAACAGAGCACAGCCAGATGCTGCCTCCAACAGGCTCTCAAGTAGCATGAAAGCACCCTCGCTCTCATCAGCATAGGATTTCCTTCCCAGGCCCCTCAAGGCCTTCTCCTCTGTACATCAGGAGAATGATGCCAGATAAGGGGACATCGCTGTTCAACTTTCTATTGTTTTGGCAGCGTATCATATTTGTGCCCTAACCTACCTGATTATAATCTCCCAAATCAACTATTCTATTCTGAACTTAAAAATAGAAAGTGTAATGCTGGTGGTCAGCAAAAGAGGATCAAAGACTCTCTCAAGGCAAATCCAAAAAAAAATGTAGTGTAAACACTGACAACTGGAAAACACTGGCCTGTGAGTGCTCCAGTTGGAGAACAGCCTTTACCAAAGGTGTCATGGGTTTTGAAGACACTCGAACTCAGGACAAAAGGGAGAAATGCACTAAGAGGAAGGCACAATTAGCAAACCCTCACAGTGATCAACTCCTGCCCAGAAACCTATGCCCCCACTGTGGAAGGATGTGGATCCAGAATTGGCCTCCACAGTGTCTTACAGACTCACTGTTAAAACCATGTTTATGGAAGACAATCTTACTCGGCTACAAGTGATCGCTGAAGAAGAGGGAGGAGGAGGTAGGTGTTGCTTTTAAAAAAACATTGCCCTAAACTACAGGGTGGGGGGGGGGGGGAGAGAAGGGACCAATTAAAGCTACCTGCATTCCCCATTACCCTCCAACCAGATCAAAAGAAGTATCCTAGTAGAAAATAGTTGTGCAATTTTGGACTTTGGACTCAATTTGGCACACAAAGAGCCTTTAGATGGTAATGTGTGTCAGCACAGTTTGACGTAAGCTGGCCCTGCCCTCTTTGGGAGCCCTCATGCTCTTTTTGCTGAGTCTCTGTTTAAAAGGCCCACACTGAGGGCACCACATCAATAGCAGCTCCACACATTAGGCAGTAAACAGCATGAATAAATGTGGACTGTATTATACAGACTCCAGGATGTGCTTAAAAGCAAAACCATATCCCTTCAATTAGTTGACTAGCACAAAAGGGCAACAGGTTCCCCGCACCGCAAACCTACTGGGCTAGTTTACTAGATGCACAAACAAAGCTTTAGTTAGCATCCCAAACTATGACACACACACCCTCCACCCCGGAAGTCTTAAGTGCTGCAGTCCTGAATTTCAATGCCTCAGTCATCCTCTGCCTTGTTCTGTGTATGGGGTAGAGGAGTCCTACCTGCACACCTCAAAGAAAGCCGTACAAGTTAAAAAGAAAAACCACTCTCCACATCAACACACCCCTGGCTCCCTTTCTAAGCCCCTGGAGCAAAGAGCAAAGATTCCTACACATCATTTGTTTATTGCAATGGAAAATGGTGTGTGTGTGTGTGTGTGTGTGTGTGTGTGTGTGTGTAAATACCCAGGCAAATTCTCTTCTCTGCCCACACTCCCAAGCAATAAAAGGAAACACTTGTAGCGTGATCCTGGCCAGATCTACTCAGAGGCAAGTCCTAGTGAATTAATGAGGCTTACTCCCAAGGAAAGTGGGTTTTTAGTATTGCGAGCCAAACGCCTCCAAAAGCAAAGCCTGGTCTACTCAGAGGCAAGTACCACTCAATCAAATGGGGCTTACTGCCAGGAAAGTGTGGGGTTTAGAATTGCAGCCCTTACAAAGAACAGAGGAGCCCCCCAGTTGAAGGGGAACCCAGAACTCCCAGGTTCAAGGGTGTCCCTTCCAGATCAGCTGCTCCTGATCTAATACTCCCATCCCCACCAACCACCATTCAGCCCTACCTGCTTTTATTTGCAGGCGACCTGCTTCCCAGCTGCCCCTCTTCCTTCCTTCCTTCCTCTCGCCCCAGCTGCTTGGCCTCACCCGAACTTGCTGTGGGCTGCCTCTCCGGCCGGATAGTTCGGAATGGCCCAGGAAAGGCGGGCAAGAGCAGCATCGCAGCCAATCACCTGCTAGAATGGGCACGGCTAGGGCTTGGTGGGCGGAGGCGGGCGTAGAGCAGTTCCTTGAAGTCAAGTTCGGCGGAGAGGTCAGCGCAGGAACGTGCCTCGGGAGGCGGAGGAGGGAAGCGCGCGTTGGCCTTAAAGGAACAGCAGCCTTGTTTGTTTGTTTTTTAACCCCCTTCTTTCTTTGCTCCCCATAGATATTGGAAGGTGTGGGGAAAGGCAGTACTCTAGCAGCAGTAGCAGGGGGCTGAGCTTGCTGGGGCCTCGTATGAAGGCCGCTTCATAATTGCTGTCAAGAATAAATTGCTCCAGTATACCTGAAGGAGCGTCTCCACCCCCATCGTTCTGCCCGGACGCTGAGGTCCAGCGCCGAGGGCCTTCTGGCGGTTCCCTCATTGCGAGAAGCAAAGCTACAGGGAACCAGGCAGAGGGCCTTTTCGGTAGTGGCGCCCACCCTGTGGAACACCCTTCCAGCAGATGTCAAAGCGATAAACAACTACCTGACATTCAGAAGACATCTTAAGGCAGCCCTGTTCAGGGAAGTTTTTAATGTATGATATTTTAGTGGGGTTTTTGGTTTCTATGGAAGCCACCCAGAGTGGCTGGGGAAACCCAGCCAGATGGGCGGGGTACAAATAATAAATTATTATTATTATTATGAGGTAATTGTTGCAGCCAAATTCCTAGGAACAGGGGATGCAGCCTTGTTTATTTACTGCATTTTTATACCACCCTCTCCTCCAAAGATGGGACGCGGGTGGCGCTGTGGGTTAAACCACAGAGCCTAGGACTTGCTGATCAGAAGGTCAGTGGTTCGAATCCCCGCGACGGGGTGAGCTCCCGTTGCTCGGTCCCTGCTCCTGCTAACCTAGCAGTTTGAAAGCACATCAAAGTGCAAGTAGATAAATAGGTACCACTCCGGCGGGAAGGTAAACGGCATTTCCATGCGCTGCTCTGGTTCGCCAAAAGCGGCTTAGTCATGCTGGCCACATGACCCGGAAGCTGTACGCCGGCTCCCTCAGCCAATAAAGCGAGATGAGCACCGCAACCCCAGAGTCGGTCACGACTGGACCTAATGGTCAGGGGTCCCTTTACCTTTACCTCCTCCAAAGAGTTCAAGGGGATGCCCTTGTTTTTCCTCCCCTTCCCCGTTTTAGCCTCACAACAACCCTGCGGCGTAGGTGAGGCTGGGAGACAGCGACTGGGCGAGGTCACGCAGGTCTGAACCCCCAGAGTTTTTCCAAGCCCTAGGCCTAAAATCAGCTTAGTAAATTTGCAACAAGGCTGTAAAATAGTCCAGTAGTCCAGATAGTCCAGTATCATTCTCTCCATATTGCTGGTGGAAGGCTGGGGATTTTAACCCGGGGCTCCTTGGTCGTAGGCCAGCACTCTAACCACTACACTGCACTGGCTCTCAAGTCAGGATAACTTTGCATCAATGAAGACAAGGAAGACTTTGCTTAGACCTGCAATTCCTGTTGCATGCACCTAGACACAGAAAGTGTTTCCAACTTTATTTTGTTCCTTGCTTTCTAATTTTGTAGGATATGTTTGATACACATTTACTATGTTCTTCCAGCTTGTCTGTGATGTAAACTGTGCCAGCTCTTGCCAGGGAATGGCCCTCCTTTTTCCAAGAGCTGCGTGTGAGATTTCTGCTTCTCGCACGCAGTGGCGTAGCGTGGATTGTCAGCACCCGGGGCAAGGCAAGTAATTTGCGCCCCCTAACCCATGGATTTGCGCCCCCTAACCCGTGGATTTGCGCCCCCTAACCTGTGGATTTGCCCTAACCCCAGATGTTGCGCCCGGTGCGGCCGGCCCCCCCTGCACCCCCCACGCTACGCCACTGCTCGCACGCAGTCCATGCAAGCAATAATTTTCACATGCCTCCCTTTGTACACACATTCTTGAGTTCTTGTAGGGGAACTCCAAGTTGCACATGCCCCAGGCCCCATAAACCCTCTGGGAGCCCCTGGTTCTGCTGGTGAGCTTCCGAAGAGACATCTGCTTGGCCACTGTGAGAATGGAGTGCTGGTCTAATGGGCCCTTGGCTTGGTACAGCTGGGTTCTCCTTGGCCTCTGCCATTGTTGGACCATGCAATTGGCCAGGCTATTAGGAGCCTTTTGCTGATCAAAAGAACAATTCAGGTTTTAGCAGCAGACTTCAGACACAGAGCTGGAGAACAACACCCTGTTGTTTTGGAACTGATTGTGCATCGCCCATGGCTTTGGTCTGGATCAAACAATATGGCATGCATTAGGCCAGCCTTTGCCAACCCAGTGCCCTCCAGATGTTCTGGATCCCAACTGGGTCTGCGTGCTGTCTGGGGCTAATGGGAGTTGTAATCCAAAACATCTGGATGACACCAGGTTGGCAAAGGATTAAATAGGCTTTTCTGTCTTTCCTCTCTTGAAATCTTTCTTTTTTTAATAGAGCAACATTCATGGGCAAGGAGCTTAAACGTGCAAGTTGAAAGATCTTTGCCCCAAAGACCTTGCAATCTAACCTTCTGCACAGGGGATATGTGTGTTCCTCCTCAGTGAATTAATTCCAGCTATCGCAACATCACTGCCTGGGGAGAAGCTGATTTGAGCGAGGTATGTAAATTTGGCGCCGGTCTGTTTACCTTGGCACTTACTTTCTCTTTCTTTCTTTCTTTCTTTCTTTCTTTCTTTCTTTCTTTCTTTCACAGAATTTTAATAAGATGTTCCTTGGATGGAGAATGTTTGTGTGTGACAAAACTACTGACAGCCTCACATGTGTTATCACATGTGTGTGGTTTTGTGCCAAAGCAGGCATGATTCTTAACTAAACAAACTTGGGACTCAGTTTGTTTTGGGACCCAAGTTGTTTTTATTATTATTATTATTATTATTATTATTATTATTATTATTATTATTATCATTAGATTTCATTTCATCAGTTGCTTTTTACAATAAAAAGTCTCACAGCAACTTGACAAAAATACAATATGGTATGTGACTTTTCAGACTAAACCTTTAGTGCAGCTGCACTGTGGAGCACATCTTCCCTCAAAATTAGACAGGCATAGTTTTCATCCTATTCTAACACCTTTAAAAAATTACCCAGGCCTTACTAGATGAGCAAGTCTATTCGCTGATAGGAACTTGTCTCCATTTTTTGGAACCTTATATTACCTGCTTTGTTGTATGGTATTCTATGATACTTCTAAACGCTTAGCAGTTCACCCATATTTAAAACAAATGAAAACATAATTGTCACGAGGATGAAGCAGGATAACTCTATGTGAAAGGTAGATGAATCTGTCAATCTCTGTTTCTCTCTGTTTCTCACTTTTCCAATATTTAATTCAGTTCTTCACATTTCCACACCGCTTTGCTGCTATTGTTTTTTAAGTCCACATGGAAGGCACCAGCATTTTAATGCAAATTTCTCCTAATATGCACATTCTTGTATGCAATTTTTGCATAATATTCACAAAACAATTTCCCATTGTATAATGCATTTTTGTATGCTGTTTTCACTTGTATGCACAGTTTACCCTGGAAAATGATTTTTTGCACTTTATTTGACTAAAGAACTGCCTTGCAAAATTTGAAGTGTGAATTTTGAAGGATGGCTGCATTTTGGTTCGTGTATTATTCTGGCAAGTACAAATTAAGTGGGCTTGCCTTTAAATCCAAACTGAGTCAGATTTGTCCTGCCTCCCTTATATATAACTGTTATAATGATAATTCTCCAGAGCCCTAGACTGGACTTCCCTTTGTTTTGCATATATCATTCTAAAAACACTTGGGTGTTCTCCAGCCAAGGCTCAGGCTGCAGCTGTTCAAATTGGCATCCAACTTGAAAGCTTTGTCCAGTACTTGCACAATTAGATATTGCAACCCATAAATCGTTTGAGCGATTATTACTTTCGACGTGATTCCTAATCTGGGATTAATAAAAAGCGGAGCCTAGTGAGATGGCAGATTGTCTTTTTCATCATAGTTGGCCATGTGGGAATCCCTCTTAACGAGATCAATGGCAAAGAGTCAAGGCATTTTCAGAACTCAAAGGTGGCCAGTGAAAGGGAGGTCTTTTTATAATCCTTTTGTGCTGGTAACCTCTGGCACTTAGCATGTGTGTGTGGGTTTTTTTTGCAATTTTTAATATTTTGCTTTGTCTAATGCTGTGTTTCCCAAACTTGGGTCTCCAGCTGCTTTTGGACTACAATTCCCATCATCCCTTGCTAGCTAGGGATGGTGGGAGTTGTATTCCAAAAACAGCCGGAGGCCCACGTTTGGGAAACACTGGTCTAATGGGACAACAGGTTAGCTTTAGTGAAGGACAACAGGCTTGCCATCTCTTGCTGCATTTAGAAGAACGTATGGAGCTTCCTTATACCAAGTTAGCATAGTCTACACCAGGGATAGCCAATGTGGTGGAAGCCTCCAGATGTCATTGGACCACAACTCCCATCAGTCCGAGATACCATAACCAAATGATCAGGGCTGATGGAAATTGCAGTCCAACAGCATCTGGAGGTCACCACATTGGCTATCAACAGAGGTCTTTCCCAGCCCTACCTGATGCCATGGATTGGACTTGGGGCCTTGTGCAAGCAAACCAGATACACCCTACCCATGTCCTCTTCCTTGTATTTCTTTATCTATAGTTGGATATTCTACAGCACTCATATTAAAGGATAGAGGTCAGAAATGGAATGGAGAGCCTGAGGCCCTCTGGGTGTTGCTGGGAGTTGAAGTGCAAGATTCATGGCAGATGAGGCTATGAATAACTACTAGCCAACGGGGGCTATGTTCTACTTCCATTGCTGGAGGAATGCCATTAGATGGGTATCACAAGGGCACTGCTGCTCACACGTCCTGCTTGCTGACCCGTCAAGGACACGGACTCTGCAATCACCACCTGAGGCCCTTCTTTGGGTGCCTCCTCCATGAAGAACGGGCCTTTTCTGCAGTGGCTCCCTGTTTGTGGAAATGCTCTCCCCAGGGAGGTTCAGCTGTCGCCTTCATTGTACACTTTTAGACACCAGGCGAAAATGTTCCTCTTCAACCAGGCCTTTAGCTGATTGACAGCCTATGACATAGACTCTATGTCATTTTAAGTGGAGTTTATTGTTTCGTTTATTTTTGTTCTTGTTTTTATTGTGCACCTTGTGGTTTTATTCTGTATTTTTATGTTACGAACAACCCTGAAATCTGTGGATGAAGGGCAGTATACAAATTTAATTAACAACAACAACAACAACAACAACAACCAAATATTGCATGTTTAAATTTAACATTTGGTTGTTGTTATTATTAACAACTAACTTAGATATGATGCATTTCGTGTTGTTAAAACAGAAAGATAAGTTTAGGCTTGATAAGGAAGTAAGGGTTGCATTTTTAAAATCGCCCCCTTGAGAACAGAATAGGAGGGGGAAATACAAACACTTCCCCCATGGCTTCAAAATTCTGGAATTTTTACATCTCATCCCACTCAGTGCTTCTGGGTTGTTTAGTCGTTTAGTCGTGTCCGACTCTTCATGACCACATGGACCAGAGCACGCCTCCCGCAGTTTGGTCAGACTCATGTTTGTAGCTTCGAGAACACTGTCCAACCATCTCGTCCTCTGTCGTCCCCTTCTTCTTGTGCCCTCCATCTTTCCCAACATCAGGGTCTTTTCCAGGGAGTCTTCTCTTCTCATGAGGTGGCCAAAGTATTGGAGCCTCAGCTTCACGATCTGTCCTTCCAGTGAGCACTCAGGGCTGATTTCCTTAAGAATGGATGCGTTTGATCTTCTTGCAGTCCATGGGACTCTCAAGAGTCTCCTCCAGCACCATAATTCAAAAGCATCAATTCTTCGGCAATCAGCCTTCTTTACGGTCCAGCTCTCACTTCCATACATCACTACTGGGAAAACCATGGCTTTAACTATACGGACCTTTGTTGGCAAGGTGATGGCTCTGCTTTTTAAGATGCTGTCTAGGTTTGTCATTGCTTTTCTCCCAAGAAGCAGGCGTCTTTTAATTTTGTGACTGCTGTCACCATCTGCAGTGATCATGGAGCCCAAGAAAGTAAAATCTCTCACTGCCTCCATTTCTTCCCCTTATATTTGCCAGGAGGTGATGGGCCCAGTAGCCATGATCTTCATTTTTTTGATGTTGAGCTTCAGACCGTATTTTGCGCTCTCCTCTTTCACCCTCATTAAAAGGTTCTTTAATGCTTCTGGGTACGATAGTTATTTGCCTTATTCGGTAACAGGTTATTGAAGGCATAAAGTTTGGCAAAGTATTGGTTGTGATTCCAGTTCACTTCCATGTTTGTGATGTGTATATAATTTGATAAGTATCCTTTATTTTCTTTTTGACAAGTGTCCTTTATCTCAAGGGAAAATTTCCCTCAAGCAAGGTGCAAATTTCCCCTCAGGATGAAAACGTTGAAGGAGCAATTTAACAATTAGTCAGCAGGTGATGCTGTTGCCATAGATTATAACAAAATGTCTCCTCACAAGCTCCTTGTGAATGTAATAAGCCCTGTTTTCTGCTATATATTCTGGTCATAAGTTGGTACAGTGTCTGCTGAGGAGATGAAATAGGGTCAGGCTGGATCTGTGTAATTAGGGGCCACAAGAAAAGATGCCTGTGTGGTGCTCAGACAGAGTCTGAGGCCAGGAAATACCTAATCCTCACCCCAAATGGGAGTGTTGGCAGAGGTGGTTCTACCATTCGCTGAAGAAGGCTGCGAAGGGACAAGATTTTGGAAGTCAAGAGCTTTGTGTGCCACAAAGCCTGTCTTTGGGGCTGGCCCTACCATTAGGTGGGTTTGTTTATTTATTTTACAACTTCATATACCATTAAATGCCAAAATAGGGTTCTAAGAAGTCTGAGGCAGTATATTCTGGAAGCGGTGGTGCCAGCCTCCTGGCTGATTTCCCTGACCTCGCCATCTCCAAATTCCCCTCAGGGCCCAAACTCGAAACTTGTGGCAGTAGAGCGCATGATTTGCATGCATAGAATCCCCATGCTCAGTCCCCAGCATCACCAGGTTAGGCTGTGGAAAGTCAACAGCAATTCCACACGCAGCTTACGCAGGAAAAAGAATTGACTGAAGGAGCTGCCTGCCTCAAAGCACCCTCTATTTCTTTGGCAACAAATTGCCCCTTGTTTTCGTAACAAAGGGGGTATGTAGTAGACTTGCCTACGTAAGGCTGTTGGCTTAGCAAAAGAAATGGGTCTGACCATTTCAACAGGCCTCCTCTTCTCCAAACCCCAGTCTTACAACTATTGAATCATATGGTTGGTAGTGATTTTAGCCCAACCTCAGTCCTGCAATGCTCTTTTATGATAGTTTTAGTGGTGTTAGTTTTGCTGAGCTGTAGCCTGCCTGAGATCTATGTTCTGGATAGGGTATGGGTAGGGCAGTGGCATGCAGTGAATTTTTTCTTAAGGGTACAGTTATTGGCAGAGGCGCCAGCTTGCAAGGGTGATGTTGGGGGCATCATATGTGTGATGTTGTCCTGACATTGTGTGTGAGAGAGCATCATGCCTCCCTAAGCTGAACAGGATGCTGGAGCCCTTTTGCCTCCTTCCCAAATCTGGGTGGACTTTGGGAAGGTGGCTCTTGGACCATGTTGAAGTATTACGCCTCCCTCCCTAAGCCAGGCAGATGAGTCCTAGGCTTTGGGAAGGAGGCACCAGGATTTAATACTTTAATACTCTAATTTACTGGGAGCATTTAGGGGGCTAGCCTAGTCTCCTGACGGCACACCACTGGGTATGGGGAACTCTTGGCCATCCAGGTGTTGCTGAACTACAGCAAGTATGAACCTCAGCAAGTATGGCCAATGATCAGGGCTGATGGGAATTGTAGTTCAGCAACATCTGGAGGGCTAAAGGTTCCCTGAACCTGTTCTACAGAGAAGCAGGGAAGAGATGTACGGTAACTAGCAGGAAATAAAACAATTAACAATAAAGCATTAAAAATGTGGGAGGTGATGATAGGGAAATATTTTGCTTTGCTGAGCCCAACTTCTAATAAACCTACATGTGTGCGCACATATCATTAGTCCTGTTTTGTTGAAACCTTCAGTTATACCGTCAATAATAATTTGATTATTGTTTGAGACCAAACATCGCAAAATGAGAGATTAGGACGGTTGCCATGTGACCAAATGCAAGTTATCTCATAAGTATGCTTGTCCCTGTTCAAAGAAGTGTGGCTAATGGGCAGTGATGCGTTGTCCATACTAAAATCAAGGAATGGGGAAGTAGTCATGCAACTGGTGTTTGAGATGCAACTGGTTTTCCCTCCCTCCCTCCGTCCCCAGACTTCTCTTCTGAGAGAAGTATGGCAATGCAGTCAGATTACAGAGCCTGAAGCTTGGAGGGAGGCTGCAGTGAGCACTTCCAGAAGGAGACTGCAGAGGACCCAAGAGCATTTGGGAAATTTGCTGTGATATGTCGCTGCTAGATAAAAAGAGGAATGAGGCAGCTCTGGCATCTCAACAAAAGGATTTCTAACAGCAGAGCTGAGGGAAATCTCTGCTCGGGTCACCAGAGAGCTGCTGTTCATCAGCACTGGGTTAGGCTGGTTGGAGCAATGGTCTTGAGTGCGTATAAGGCAGCTTTGCGAGGCACAGCATGTATTAATTACCCTCAAAGTTGAATAATTACTGCTGGTGCAACTGGCGACTGCAATTATTCATGGAAAAGAAAGTAGACTTGTCTTGGATGCACCTTATGTGATTTTGCCAGGGAGAAACGTGTGGGGAAGCAAATGAATTTGCAGGCTGTAAAACAGCAAGCGAGCGAGAGAGAAATGGCTGAAGTTTTGTTAACCACCTGTGCATTTTTTTAGGTCATGGAGCAAGTCTGTTGGACAGAGTGCTTCTGTCCCGCCAGCAGCTTCCACTCTCCATCTGAGAGCTGGAGGAAATTCCTGGAGTCCCATGATATAGACATGTGCGTGGCTCAAGAAAATGCAGGCGGAGCTGGGCCAAGTGACAGCTCGCACTCCAGCTTTGCTGCCTGCATAACAAATGCCTTCTAAAGAAAACTGGAAAGTCTCCTCCAAGTAAATTTGTCTGGCAAAGGTTAGGACCCAGTATTAATGTAGGTTGTCTAGCTACTAGATTTCTTGTTTCTGACTTAACTGTCTATGGGAAACAGACCTTTTTACAGGATCTCTACTGAAGTCATTGGCTTTTAATAATAATGTTGTTGCTGTTGTTGTTGTCAATCGATCAGTTAAACTTATACCCCTCTTACTCCTTCCTCTCCAAAGAATCCAGGGCATTAAACACACAAAAGATAAAACAATAAAAACATCTAAAGACAATTCCACTACAGATACAACCTTCAAAAGGCTTAGTGAAAGAGGAAGGTCTGCGGTAGGTGCCAAAAAGACAACAGAGATGGTGCTTGTCTAATATTAAAAGTGCTATTTGAAGCAGCCGCCCCCTTCTCCTTTAAATGAAGGGGTGTGTGTGTGTGTGTGTGCTTCAAACAGTGCTTTTGCAAAGCGCCTTAAGGCAGCCCCTGCACTCAACATTTCAGTTGAAATGGGAGTGTGGGGACTGCTTTACATCACTTCTCAAAAGTGCTGTTTGAAGCAGCTTGTACACTTCTCTTGCCCCCTCTCAGGAGAAACGCATGAACTGTTTCAAAAAGCGCTTTTGAGAAGTGCTTTAATCTCCACTCATCAGTCGATGAGCAGGGATTGCCTTGACTACACAACACAACATGTTTCTCTACTTAGAACATGGGACACAGCCAACTCACAGGATTAAATACAGGCCTCCCAGACCTCATCAGGGCAGATGGGCATGCTTTGAGGATAATGGCTTTGTGGACCAAACTGGATTCACTGGTGGGCCAAGATTAGCCTCCAGCCTGGAGGTTCTCCACCCCTGGTCTACCCTGACTGGCAACTACTCTGCAGGGTTTCGGGCAGAGAGTGTCTCCCAGCCCAACCTGGAGATGGCAGGGATTGAACCTGGGACTTACTACTGGCAAAGCAGGTGGTCTATCACCAAGCCACAGCTCTTCCCCCAGTGGGTTGTTTGACTTGTTGGCCACAAGGGGAACTTGTGGTTTTGGATCACACTCTCAAAGCTAAAATGCCAGCATCTTTCTTTTTTGCCAGCCCCACAGATTTTGTGTACATTTTTATCTGCAGGTAAAAAAACCTTGATTGATTCATCTACCCAAGGGAGCAGTTCTAAAGAGCTTTAGACTTAAGGGTTTTTGTTTTGTTTTTAAGGAGGCTGGTAATGCTCAGCTGCATTTCTGGGGATTGAAATGAGAAGGTGTTCCATTATCTGGCTTGCTGGAAAGGAATTCCCATCCAGAGAAAACCTCTTAATGTACAAACAGTCAGACTGGCTTGCTGGTAAACTCTCAAGAGACTGGTAAAGCCGTCAGCTTCTCTGAAGACTTGAGAGCGAGTGGAGGGAACAGGTGGACTCTGAGGACTGGGGAGCGATTGCTATGCTCTGAAAAGTAAAACAAAAAACCCCAGCCGCCCTGGGATTCTTATTCAGGCACCGTTTTTTGAAGCACTGTAATGGTCTGGTTTTGCCTGTCCCCGATGAACTCAATAGAAGACTGTTCCAAAGGGAGCTGGAAGCAAGAGGGAAGGTACACGGGGCTGTTGTCCCTTGGAAATCATCCAATCCTATGCTGGTTGTACCTGCCAGACCCACTGTAGATGCAGCTCAAAATTACAGGAGGGCGTTTATTGGCAGAAGTCTCCAATGCCTCCAGCCAAACCTATTACAGCATTAATTCTCACCCTCCCAACTTAATGCAATGCCTCTTGGCTTCCTAGGGAGCCCCCACAGGCCTTTTGTTGTTTAGGGAGTTCAACAATTACAATCTCATCTGGCTCCTGCGCATGATGGACTCTTCCAAGGCTAATGATGTGTTAATAGAGAGCGACCTTTGGACAAGGCCTGTTGTGTTTTGCTGCCGTTTTATAGCCTCGATGGGAGGCTGCCTCGGTTAGTACCTCTGATACCTCCAAGAACAGGAAGCCTCCTTGTGCTGGGAAGGCAGCATTGGATCGAGGAATGGTTATTATTAATATTATTAAAAATTGTATACCGCCCTTCATCCGAAGATCACAGGGCGGTTCACAATATAAAAATACAAAATGATAACACAAGATACGTAATTCAAAAACCATAAACAAATTAATAGCCCCTCCTCCCACAAACACATTGAAAAAGTCATAGAATGTTTAGTCAGCCAAAGGCCTGGTTATCGAGAAACATTTTTGCCTGGCACCTAAGGATATGTAATGAAGGGGCCAGGCAAGCCTTCCTGGGGAAAGCATTCCAGAAAGGGGGAGCCACCACAGAAGAGGTTCTCATGTTGCCACCCTCTGGAACTCTCATGGAGGGAGTATATGAAAAAAGCCCCCAGATGAAGATGGCAAGGTCTGAGAAAGTTCATATGGAGAGAGGCATTCCTTGAGGTATTGCAGTCCTGATCCATTTAAGGATTTATAGGTTGAAACCAGAACTTTGAATCGAGCCTGGAAACTAACTGGCAGCCATTGCAGTCGGGCTAGGATTGGTGTAATATGCTCAGACTATTTTGCGTAGGTGAGATGGGGCACTGGGGCAGGCTTCCCTTTGCCAACCAAAGGTGCAAAAAGGGTGGCTTCCTCAAGAGGAGGAAGAATTCTAGCAGTTGTGGAGGAAAGCCAGATGAACAGCTCACCTCTTCCACTGATGGTCTCTGGCTGCTGCTACCTCCAAGAGCGAAGCAATAGTTCTCCAGCAGTGAAGCTGGTCAATGTACCGTGGAGCTTATAGTCAGCTAAGCTTCTAGGGCTGCCTTCAATGGGCTGATTTGGCACTTGTACCCTGTTCCCTGGCGCTGTGGGTTAAACCCCAGAGCCTAGAGCTTGCCGATTAGAAGTTCGGCAGTTTGAATCCCCGTGACGGGGTGAGCTCCCGTTGCTCGGTCCCTGCTCCTGCCAACCTAGCAGTTCGAAAGCACGTCAAAGTGCAAGTAGATAAATAGGTACCACTCCGGTGGGAAGGTAAACAGCGTTTCTGTGTGCTGCTCTGGTTCGCCAGAAGCGGCTTAGTCAAGCTGGCCATATGACCCGGAAGTTGTACGCCGTCTCCCTCGGCCAATAAAGTGAGATGAGCGCCGCAACCCCAGAGTCGGCCACGACTGGACCTAATGGTCAAGGGTCCCTTTACCTTTTACCCTGTTCCCACGTAGCCTCTCCAGTGGTCTGTTTTCGCTCCGAGTGTTGCCACTTGGTGTTCAGTTGGTAACTAGAGTTTTGAGTACATACAGTTTGATTGCAGCATTGGGTTTGTGGGAGAAGAGTCGTCTCCAGTCTCTCTTGGCCTGAGCAGTAATATTGTTCAGGGTGTTGCCACTCCCCATGCCCCACTTTCGGTCCAGCTCTGGCTGTTACAAGGGCCTTGCAGCTGTGCCAGCACCAACATTCTTTACTGTGTTTTACTGCCTCAATAAAAGTACAGGAAGCTACCTAAAACAAGCCAGGCCAATGGTCCCTCCAGCTCTGTATTGTCTATGCTGACTGGCAGAGGCTCTCCAGCATTTCATGCAGAGGGTCTCTCCCAGCCCTACTTGGAGATGCCAGGGATTGAACCTGGGACCTTCTGCATGCAAAGCAGATGCTCTAACCACTAATGTGCAGAGCACACTGGCTTGAGCCTGTGGGGCAGTTGGCAACTGACTCCCTGGGCAAATTGAGCCCCATCATAACAATTACAGTGGAACCTCAAGTTGCGGGCGTAATCCGTCCTGGAGGCACGTCCGCAACTCAAAGCATTCGCATCCAGAAGCGCCGCGTCTGCACGTGCCACGATTTAGTGCTTCTGTGCATGCACGAGCGTCAAAACCCAGAAGTAACTTGTTCCGCTACTTCCAGGTTGCCGCGAGACACAAGATGAAAACACGCAACCTGAAGCGGACGCAACATGAAGTATGACTGTAGAGAGGGGCTAGGACCCAGAGGAAGTGATTTCATTTCCTGATATTCTGGTGGGGCTGCAGCAGTCAAAGGGCCATTTAGTCCATGCTTTTTCAGATGTTGCCAATGATGACACATAACACATCATGTTCCATTGGCTTGTGTCCGTTATGGATTCTGCAGCCTTAATTGTGGCTGCACATGAGGCCCCTGCTAAATACAATTTTGGCCTGCTGGAAATGCAGTTGAACTGACTCTCTCTGCACAAGAGAAAGCAAGTATGAGTTTAGGATCATGGTGCCAACAGAGCAAGCTATCCAGAAGCAACTCAGGTCTGCATGATACAGGTAAAAGCAAGGCTTGCAATTATTATGGAAAAAATACATTTATTATTGTTGTTATTGCTGCTGTTATTATCTTATACATGTTGAACCTTTTAAAAAAAATCCCCAAATTGGAATCTCTTTTAATTTACAATTTGTTGCATTATGCTTTACTGGAATTATTATTATTATTGTTTGTTTACAGCACCAGAGTAGGGTGGGGCAAGGAATTAGAAATATTACCAATGGCTACAGTTCATATGAAAATTAATTACTGGGAAATATATCTATATCTATATATATATACACACACACACATTTTTGCACTTGGTATTGAAAAACGTAACACGGTATTATTACCTTGCATTAGAATAAAATAAAATATCAGTATCCAACTGCAAAGGTGTTTGTTTGTTTGTTTTAAAAAATCATATAGACAAAAGACAAAAAGATAGCACCATATGATAGTGAGAATCTACACTCCGTATGTGACAACTTGTGCAATTACAAATGTACAGTACTTAAAAGCAGCACATAGAAAATGGATTTTAGACAATGGGATTCCTACCCTTGTAGGGCTGGGCTCAAAGGAAGCAAACCAAAGGCGTTGCTGTAGCTACACTGAAACCAACAGGTGCCTACACAGTAAGTACAGATGAAGAAGCCACAGCCACTGTATATATTCTGGCTGCGGGTGCTTGATGTGGCATTGATGCTCCACATGAACCCATGTTAATTGCAGTGTACACACAACATTGCTGGCATCAAAATGGCATTTAATCTGGATTTTCCTTTTCCCAAGAAAGCGTGGTAAATTAAAAAACAACAACACAAAAACAGGTTGCATGTAGGATTAAAGTCACTTACTGGCATACTTGCTGCACTGCTGGAAGATTGTTGTGCAAGGGACAACACAATGGCATGACAAAAGATCTGTGCGTTTAATGGGGAGATGGGCAATAGGACTGGTTTAGGAGACGGAAGGTGAAAAAGAAAATGCTGTGAACTTCAGCCTTGCTTCAGATCTTGCAATGGCCCACCAGACTTTTTCAAAACCAAATTTTATTTGAACAAACCCTTGCACCATCTCAGCAACCGTTTTGGAAACTGCCCTCAATTTCAAGCACTTAATTCACTGTACAGAAGGGATGGTGGGAACCCATGGCCAGGGGTGCCAACTTGAATAAAATATTGGGGGGCAGGTAAGCCCTGTCCTGCATAATCCATCACATGACACAGCACACACAAACCATTTGAACAGCAATGCTCTTCAACTAAGCCCCTCTAATATTTTATTGGAGGGGACTGAAGGGGCCTCAACCACTAGGAGTTGGCTTCCATGCCCGTGGCACTCTAGATGTTGCTAGACTCAATTGCCCATCTTTCCTGCCTGTTAGGCATGCTGGGCTGGGACTGGTGGAAATTATAGAGTCCAACTGCACTGGGAAAACCACAAGTCCTCCATCCCTGCTATACAGCATAAGTTTAAGAGTGGCATGTTGGGTCAAAGGAAGACCTAGCCTAGGGTTCTGTTTCCAGTGATCCTCCAAGAAGGCACACCATCTGTGCCTTGAAGGGGCTACCCTTTCCATGTTGTTTATCCCCAGCACAAAATATTTAGAGGTACACTTCTTCTGTGTACAGAGGCTCCATTAGCAATTGTTGCTAACACCAATTAGGCCCTAGCTCCCATGGATTTGGCTACACCCTTTTAAAAAAAGCCATCTAAACTAATTCTCAGTCATACAACCCAGTCTCTGTATCTGCAAGGCTAGCATTTCATAGTGCAAGGCAAACAATACCTTCAGCATGCAGGATCATGGCTCTTTTGATTGCAGCCTAATCCATGATGCTGTGAGCTAGCTGATGAGGTCTGGCTATTCGGACCAGTGCCAAAGTGATGGAAATGAGTTGAAGCTTCTCTGCCAGTCCTCCTAGCACAAAGGCCAGCCTGCTACCCACTCCATCCCAAACAAGACTTTTTCACAGCACAGAACTGCTGGATTGGGGTCTGAAAGGAACCCTGGCACAACACTGGCACTCTGGAGGGTACAGGCAGGCTATCAGCCTGGGATGGGCCTGATCTCACAGAGCAGAAGCAGAATGAGGATGGGATGATCATTTTACTAGAAGCATCTGACCAGGGATCGCCTTAGTATGTTGGTTTGGTTCGTTCATGAACAGTTTCCTAGATGTAGCCATAACATCTAAGAGACACCAGCAAAGAGGCCTGAAATGCAGTCTGAAGGTCTTTCTATGATTGATTTTGAGGAGGAGAATAAGGAATACTATAAAGACATAACACAGGCCAAAAGCATTACTACAAACGCCAAGTGAACTCAACAAGATAAACTGGATTGGATAATTAGTAGCTACACTGTACAGAAATTTGACAGAATCCAGAGAAAGTTGGGCAAATTTTTATTTTTTGCGGGGTGGTGGAATATATTACCTTTATCACATATTCCTCATCTCGGAAGCTCACAGAGTAGTGGAAGTCAGGTTGTTTTATTGTAACCGTGTTTAGGTTGACTTCCCCAAGACCACCAAGTGAGCTTCCAGGCTGAGGAGGGATTTGAACCCAAGTCTCCCAGTAAAGTGCAGTCCTAAGCATGTTTATTCAGAAGTAACTCCTAGCGAATTCCTACCACAGTCACTCACCAATGAGACTTGTGTACACCATCAATCAGCCAATGTCCAGTTGGTCCCAATCCAACACAAACTCTCTGGATTAGATCTGAGGTTAGCTCCCATAAGCTAGACAAGAAACAAAGGGTTGTAGCCAAGGTTAGCCTACCTCAGAGGAGGCCCACTGAAAGTAATGTGCCTAAGTTAGTTATCATGTCTATTCATTTCAGTGGGTGTACTCTTGAGTAGGTCTAGCAATGGATCCAATCCAAAACGTGTAAGCTTTCCCCATCTTAGGGAAGTTTTAGACTACAACTTCCATCAGCCCCAGTCAGCACAGTCATATGATGCTGGGGAGTGATAGGAGCACAGCTGATGGGAGTTGTAGTTAAAAACAACAGGAGGGTAGGCAGTTGGGGAAGGATGTACTAGACTCACCACCAAGACTACACAGTGTCTTTGCATATGGCTGCCAAGTCATCGTTGCAGCCCTGCCTGTAACTATATGTATAAAGAATAAAGAACCACAGAACCCTGCCCCACAAACAACCTGATAATACAGAAGCAGGCTAGCACCAATGAAGCTCAGCGAGTGAATAAGCTCCTTTTGATCCAAACATTCCCATTGCCTTGAGAAGGGTTAGAAGCTGGTCCTGAATTTTTGAGCACCGTTATCTTTATTTCCATCTTGATAAGATCCCAGGTCCGCACACTGGAAAACCCAGTTCATTGTCCGACATCTGCCATGCCTGAGGGGTTTTTTAAAAACCAATTTGTCTAGTAGATTGATTTCAATGTCGTTTCATTAGGATGAACTTTTTAAAAAACAAAAACAAAATGCATGTCTGACTGCACATCCAGAGATCTTTGTGAGTTCTGATTTCAACTCGGGGCCATTTCTGTATTAGGGGTGTCAGAATGTCCTAATATGAACTTGGCCTTCCAGTCAACAGAGTTGCAGAGGACAGAGTGGCTTCATGGAGCAGAGCCTCCCATTTGCTACCTACTTGTCACCGTAGCGAAGGTGTTGAGGTGGAGATTCACAGCTTAATCTTCAGCACTGTGGCTGGAGATGCAAACATCTGACCTGAATGCACTTTGTTTAACAGAACATGTTTAAATTGGCACACCCATGAAAGCGGCAATGCTTCTCTCTGCTTACAGCACTGCTTGCCATAGAGCCTGTGAAAGGTACCGTCTGAGCTGCATCGGTCTTCCACAGCAACCCTCAGAAATGACATTTCTACTCCATTTTATTTCTTTGGAGAGAGAGGGAGAAAAGATTCCCACCACTGAATGCAAGAGTGGCTGGGGCGGTGGGGTAGAGCTGTCCTCCCAGCAGTGGTGTCGCTGCTGCTTATCTGAACAGTGGGAGGGCTGGTGGGGTGGGACAGCAGCAAGGTTCAGCACCGCAGTAGGAGATCCAGATTGGCTGTGCTGGTGATGCTGTGCTGGGTCCTTCCTGCAGCCCTGTCCTGCCTCTGTACCATCCAGGTGAGCTGTAACATCAATGCCGCTGTTGGGAGGGCAGCTCTGTGGCACTACTCCACTGGTCCAGATTGGAAACGATAAATGATGTCCAGACCGGAGTGTGGGTGTGGAAGAAGAGAAACAGGGATATGCCTTCTGCCCAGGAAGAGATAAAGTAACGATTCTCTCCCAAAATAACAGAGCCGAGAAGATTTAACCCCTCTTCCTGCTAACCCCTGTCCCCCAGATTCAACACATCAATTCTAATACTGTGATCGCCGCACAGATGTCCAGACTTGTTGCAAAATAATAGGCAGCACAGGAATGGGAACCTGTGGTTCTCCAGAGGTTACTGGACTAAAGCTCTTACCTTCCCTGACCACCGGCCCTGATGACTGAGACTGATGGAGATTGGAGTCCAACAACCTCCAGAGGGCCACAGGTTCCCCATGCCGGACATAAGCTTTCAATGCTTAGCGCTGACCCTTCCACTGAAATTTCTGTGCCACATGTGGAGGTTTATTATGCAGCTGCAGTGGTGGGTGCAGTGGGCCAGGCATGTTTTTATGCAGCTCAGCTGGGCTACTGAAACTGGTCTGATGGAAAACTTCACGATTGAACTTGATGTACCACTGTAGAGTTATGAAGCATTTTGAGTTAAACTGGGTCTCCTGGGATCATTACAGTCGTCTTCTATTTATGTATTGCAACACTGGATAAATAAAGCACCTTAATAAAAAACAAAACAAGGCAAAAGAGAATATATGTTGGCAGAGAGGAAGCGGAATGTCAGCCCTTGATTCGGTTTTCTTCTTCTTTTCACTCCTTTAAAATTATACTCAGTGGAATGCTGGCAGCAGCTGTGGCGAGCTTTCTGCAGAGATTTCAGATGCGTTCATCCACTGCTGTTTGGCTTTCAGGAGCTTTTCTAGCAATGCCTCTTTTTAAAAAAAATAAAAAAATTAAGCATTTCATTAATGGTTCTTGCTTTCAAGCCACCCGGCCTCCGCCCGCACTTTCGGGCTGGGAATGGAACGTAGAAGCCAAAGGCTGAAGCATTAAGTAATGTCTCTATCTACACTGAGTTATTTGCCAGAGGCTTACCCTGTTGAGGTACATGTAACTTTAGTCAATTTAATCACTTTTCAAATCTTTTCCTTTTTTTTTTTTTAAGTAAAGGAAAATGGTAGCAAGCCATCCAGTGGCTGGAAATAATCTATATATTACTGGGGGGCGGGGGGGGAAGTCACAACGTCAAAACATCATAAAAATCTCTAGGATTGGCTTGGAGACGAATTTTTCTTTCTTTCTCTTTTTCAGTCGTGGATTGCTTTGGTTCACCCGGTCTGCAAAAGGAGTTTCAAGTCCTATTAGGTAAGCGTTGGAATCCACCAAGTCTGAGTGGCTTGCTGAAGATCTGGTAGGCAGCTTACCCTCAAGCTTGCAACTTTCCCTGGCTGCACTGGGCCAAGGTCCATCTATTCAAGCATTTTGACATTTTAACAGTGGCCAGCCAGGTGCCGCTGGTGCCCAGTGGAAATGGCCATCCCCTGTTGTTGGTCACCAGCACCTGGCATTCAGAGGTAGACTGCCTCTGTGCATTTGGGGGGGGGGTCCATTTTGCATTCATGGCTGTTTAGCTATCGACAGACCTATCCCCCCCCCCATGAATTTTGTCTAATCCTTAAAAGAAAAAGAAAAAAAAGCCATCTAAGCTAAGTGGCTATTGCCACTATCTTGTGGCAGGCAGTTCCATAAGTTAATGACACATTTTTTTTATGAAGCAGTACATAGGAGCTGTAATACCCTAAAGGAGCAAAAGGCGGGTGTCATTAACTTTTCAGTTGCATCTTGCTTGCATAGAAGTCTCTGCAGGTCTGGCAACAGCGCTGATACCACCTCATGTCCTGGCAGAGATTTTTCTCCCGAATCACGCGGCAGTATACCATCCACTGGTCGCCTGTGCACTTGTAGGTCAGAGCAGCTTTTGGAATATAATGTGGGGCGGGAGGAAGAGAGAGAAAAAAAAGATAGAAAAAGTTTTCTGGGGAAGAGCCTGGGACCACAGGGAAAGGGTTACACAACCCACAATACTCTGTATTTATGAACATATAAAAACTGCCTTATCTGGAGCCCAGTCCATTAGCTCGTCTATCCAGGTATTCTGACTGGCAGTGGTTTTTGAGGGTTTCCTCCCAGCCCTCTTACCCTTAGGTAGGCAAACGAAGGCCCGGGGGCCGGATCTGGCCCAGTCGCCTTCTAAATCCGGCCCGCGGATGGTCCAGGAATCAGCATGTTTTTACACGAGTAGAATGTGTGCTTTTATTTAAATGTGTCTGGGGGTTATTTGTGGGGCATAGGATTTCGTTCGTTGTTTTTTTCAAAATATAGTCTGGCCCCCCGCAAAGTCTGAGGGACAGTGGACCAGCCCCCTGCTGAAAAAGTTTACTGACCCCTGCTCTTACCCCAAGTCATTTTAACTGGGGACTGAACTGTGGGCAGTGTTTTCCCTGTGTGGTTAAATTAACTTCAAACACATCACCTGAATAAACTTTACAACAAACTTGGAAGGCAGGCCAGAATGATCAAGGCTCTGGAGTGTGGATGCATGCACTAGGGCTAACAGTCATGCAGAGGAATAGCTAGGCACAGCTGATCCATTCTGTATCTCTTATTTGTCCCAGTCTTAAGTTCAGTTGTTGACATCTGTTTGAGATTTATTTAAGGTAAAGGTAAAGGTACCCCTGCCTGTACGGGCCAGTCTTGCCAGACTTTAGGGTTGTGCGCCCATCTCACTCTATAGGCCGGGAGCCAGCGCTGTCCGCAGACACTTCCGGGTCACGTGGCCAGCGTGACAAGCTGCATCTGGCAAGCCAGCGCAGCACACGGAACGCCGTTTACCTTCCCGCTGGTAAGCGGTCCCTATTTATCTACTTGCACCCGGGGGTGCTTTCGAACTGCTAGGTTGGCAGGCGCTGGGACCGAACGACGGGAGTGCACCCCGCCGTGGGGATTCAAACCGCCGACCTTTCGATCGGCAAGTCCTAGGCGCTGAGGCTTTAACCCACAGTGCCACCCGCGTCCCTGAGATTTATTTATTTATTCATTTATTAAAGAACCCTCATGGAAATTTGTCAGGATTTTACTGTGGTGTTTTCCTCGTTGTACACATTCTTGTAAAGCAACTTTCCCTAATACAATGCATTTTTCTTGCATAATTTTCACTGCCATGTGCATTTTTTGAACACATTACAGTGGTACCTTGGTTTTCGAACGTCTCCGTTGATGAACATTTTGGTTTTCAAATGCCGTAAATGCTTTGGTTTTCGAACACGCTTCAGAAGTCAAACATGCCACGCGGCTTCCACTGAGTGCAAGATCCTGAGGCCTGGCTGTCGGCTACTGAGTTTTCAGTTTTCGAAAGTTTCAGAACTCAAACGGTCTTCCGGAACGGATTATGTTCAAAAACCAAGGTACCACTGCACAGTACTTGATTGGAGAAGTGCATGGCAAAATTAGGAGAATTGTGAATTTTGAAGGATGGGAGCGTTTCTGTTCTCATCTTGTTATGGAAAGAGAAAATTAGGTAGATTTGCCTTTAAATACCAACTGGATCACATTTCTCCTCCATCTCCACCTGGTCACCCTGAAGCTTGCCTAAGGCTGCCTAGTAAGTCATAGCTGCTGGGAAACTTGAACCACTTCACGCAGGCCCCGTGCTGCTGCCATAGCTCTCATGAAATATACAGAGTCTAAGGTTGGGAGGGTCTGAAGCTGCTCCTCCACCAGTCCTTTCCACCACCCCTACTGGTGCCAGGTGAACATAGAGGCTCCCTTTACTGATCTGGGAGGAAGGTGGTGGCACAGATCAGCGATGCAGGAGGTGCCCTGGCTGAATCTCTTCTCAGAGTTTTATAATATACAGCAGGTGTGGGAGATCTTTGGCCCTGCAGGTGTTGCTGAATGACATTCTCCTATCACTCCTGGCCATCGGCCATGCTTGCTAGGGCTGATGGGAGTTGTAGTCCAGCAACTTCTAGAGAGTCAAAGGTTCCTCACTCCTGATATACACACATGAGCACTATGCTAAGACCTGGCAAACTAGGGTGGGTGTTTACTTCAGTACTTGACTTCCTGGGAATCTCCATTTTCACTTGTGTGTGTGCTTTGTTTTTTTAAACACAAGTTTGTAGCCCTCGCAATTAGCAGGCACATTTAAAAATGTTTGTTCAGAGCACTGTATACCCAGGGACCTCCCACTTATCATACATGGGAAATATTTGAAGTGGACATTTTCCAAATTAAGGCCAAATGTTTCCTTCTCACAGAAGAGGGAATCCACGTGTGTCAGGAGGGTCAACTAGACAAAAGCTTTCCTCCTGGGAGTAGTAGTGATTTCAGGGGTGGGGTGTTTCATCAGGACTGCAGTGGAAGAAAGGAAAGATATGAACCTTCACGCCCCCTTGCCTGTGGCTTCCAGTCTGGTTCCCCCACCCTTCCATGGACATTGTTTGGGAAGGGGGAACCCCTAGACATGTTAATTGCATTTAATCAAGGCCGAACAGCGACATCAGGCAGGCATCTTTTTTTGAAGGTTCTGAATAGCCGCTTTTTAAAAATGCTTTTTAAAGACTACTTTTATTGTTTTATTATTTTTGTAAACTGCTTTGAGGTTTTATTACAATCAAGTGGTACATATATACACGTGAAATAAAACAAATATATAAATATACTTGGTGTGGCTGAATAAGTCTATCCAGACATGTAGAAGCCATCCCAGTATTTTAATGTGGTTTTAGCTTATAGCGGATTTTAATTATTTTTGAATGCTTTAAATATGTGTTTTTAACTGGGATTTTTTTTTACTGATAATTTTAGTGTTGTTCCCTCCCCTTTTGCAAACTGCTTTGAGGTTCTATTATAATCAAGTGGCATATAAATATTGTGAAATAACTAAAATAAGCTTGATGTTACAGATCAAGCCGTTATTGGATCTCCTGCTGCTTTTGTCCACTTTTAAGCAATGTTGGGGGCTCCAGTCAGAGTAATGCTGGTGGGACAGAGATGGGATTGATCAGAATAGCATCAGTAGGGGAGGGGTGCAGTTTTCCTGATCTAAATGCCCCATCCTCTGAGGTGCTTTTAACCCTGCTGTGCAAATCTGCCGAGCCATACCTGTTCTGACACTCTACACATCAACACAAAGTCGTTTGAGAATGGTCGCTAGCTTCAGAGTTTGTTTCTTTAGGGTGACAAATGCAGCCATACTTACCAAGTCTTGGTGAGGTAATTGTGTTCACATTGATCTTCTCGTTACAGGCCTCTTGGTGACACTGTCGGTAGGCTGCAGGCTTGGAGAGGACAGGGCATTCATTGCCATGGCGCCCCGTGACCTTGTGCATGCACTGTACCACGCGGGACTGAAGGCCTTTCCCACAAGTTGAGGAGCACTGGAGAAGAGAAGGTGACCTTGGTGAATTGTATATAACAGTCAGAAGGCCCATGAAGACAGCGGAGAGGCTCTTGGGATGACATCAGATGATGCCCAAATTGGCTTTGAAAATCCCTGGCAAGTAATGCAGTTAGCTGATGCTCAAACCGCAATATTTTTGGACAGCTTCCCTTTAAAGAAGGTTGTGCAATTGAGCTCTGCTGGCTAACCCTGTCCCTCAGGAGTCTTCCAGTCTCCGTTCATGGCAGGGCCCACACCACAGGAAGAGGAGGAGGAAACAACCCTTTGAGACAAGGGGAGAAGCTATTGTGGCCGTTCAGAGACAACAAAGAGGCTCCAGTCCAGTCTGTGAGGTGGGGTGGAGTGGAAGACCACTGGAAATCAGGAATGGGGCCCCTGGTCAGAACTGGTGCATCCTGCACTTTTTTTAACATGTTCCAGTCATCTGCACACTATGAAAACAAATTTGCAATGTCTTCTACACAGGCACACATACTTCAACATCTTTTATTGTGAAATGTGAAAAAAGTTCTCTCCCTGCCAAGTTGTTTCTAATCTAATAAACATAATATGTTATATTTTCCCATGCAAATGGGGAAAGTGACTCAGCTGCCTTCCTTGCACCACCAGGAAAGTGCAAATCCCCCGACCAGGTTGCTGTTCTGATAGTTCCACTCAACTTGCAGCTAACAGCAGCAGAAACAAATTGAAGCGACATAGGATTTGGCTGTTAACTCTCACTTCTCTGCATTGACCCTGTTGCTTTAAACACCTATGGTGATATACATTGTACCTCCCTTGCCAACACATGATGCATGTATGCTCTCCATTGTTGCTCTTCTTGATCTCTCCATTTCCTCCATATGTAGCTTGGAAGTCTAACATTACTAAATATAACCATATCCTCACACTTGGGGCTAGGTCCATATAAATCTATCTGGGTGGTCCTTTCAACACAAGCAGACAGACCTGGTTTCTCGACAATGCCCAGCCCTTCTCACAGCTATTCCCAGCTTCAAAAGGGTTTGAAAGCATTAACACACGTTTGCATGATCCTGCCATGAAGCATGCAAAAGATCTATTGCAGCCTGTGGTCAGTGGAAGAGTCACAATTATGCCCCTAAACCATGTCATATGTGGGATACGAATTTACCTGTTGCTTGACTAGTATCTCTCATGTTTATGAAGATTTTATCAAATCAAAATGGATGCACATTTGTGTGGAGATACACATACACACCACTCAGGGGTCTGTATTGCAAACGGCAAATGTTTACCTGCCTCTACATTTATGTGTCTGCATCTATGAGCCCACAGAGAGGGCAAAGATTCAAGGTTTCCTCCGCCTTTTCCACAATTTCTGCCAGCTCTGCTTCTCAGTACACAAAGAACCACCAAGTGTGTGTGTTTTTTCTCTTTCCTTGCCTTGAGCTTAGTTTGATTGCTTCTCCTGGGAAACCAAGATCATCACCTAGGCTATGCAATTAGTCTTTTCAGTGCCAGGAAGACAGACTTTAACATCTATCTTGAACTGCCTGGGTTTGGCAGCTAAGGAGACATCTGGCTTATTTTAGGGATGGGGGTGGGAATCAGCTTTCCAGGAAACAGGGAATACAGAAAAGTGTACACATGAGGGATTCTTGCACACATGGCATTGTGCTTTGGGAACAGCAAGGGTGCTAAGGGCAGAAGGGAAGTAAATGTTGATAATGCTGTAATTTGTACCAAAAATGTTAAATCCTATACAGCCTGACTGGGAGACAAGTCTCACTGATTTCACTGGGAGATAATTTTGACGTCCTGGTCCAGATATATAGTTCAACAGTGCACCAGTTGAACCTGTAAGACGTGGCGATGGAAATGTGTGTTTAAATGGTCCCCATCAAAAGAAGAAATCCCCGAACATATAAAATAAGAATGGTAAGGAGCAGACTTCACTGGAACCCTTCTCCCTGCTAGGTTAATATCCATTTCTAAAAAGAACTTAAAGAATAATTTCATCAGACATGTTAAAAAATTCTATTAGCTGCTTCATATACACATGCACGTTCATATTGATGTCTTACGTGGCTGATGTTTGATTCAGAGAATCAGCAAGTTGAAGAGGGGCATACATAGCATCTGAACTAATAAAGCAAATCCAGTCCAATTTCTGCTGGAAGACCCCAGTGAGAGAGAGCCCACTACCACTCTAGATCAGCCTTTCCTCAACCTTGGGTCCCTAGATGATTTTGGACTATAACTCTCACCATTCTTAGCTAGCAGGACCAGTGGTCTGGGATGATTGGAGTTGTAGTCCAATAACATCTGGGGTCCCAAGGTTGAAAGGCTGCTCTTCTAGACCATTGCTTTCATTGACAAACTGCTCTTACCATCAAAAGGTTTCTCTAAACATTCAACTGCAAATTGCATTAGCTCCACCTTTTTGCAGCCACATTACACTGCTGACACATATTCAGCTTGTGCTGAACTATAATATTCTGCGTAGCTAAGCCAGATATTCCCTATCTCCCTATACCTGTACTTTCTTTTTTTTAAAAAAGACGGTTGTAGCCAAATGCTTTACAGAAATAAAGATAAATTATGTCCACAGCAGTCCAACAATCTACTACACTAGTAATCCATTTTTAAAAAATGAGGTAAGATTAGTCTGGTAGGATGTATATATGCCTGTTTCTAACTCATTGGCTGTAGTATGACTTGTATGGGCCTTCCACTTAAAGATTAAAGATTTGCAACTGGCATTGGATGCTGGGGTAGATATATATTGGGAAAACTCTTGTTTGGAGTAGGTATCAGGTGGTATGTCTGCTCACCCTCTTGGTGTGGTGGCATCGCAGGATGGCAGAGGCTCCTCCAAAAGCCCCGACAAGGGTGGCTCAGGATCAATGCTCAGTCTGCAGGGGCGGCAGGGGCGTAAGCCTGCACCGTCTATCATGAACCAGATCCAAACCTGCACCCAGGATTGGCAAATGGGGGTGCAGGTTTGGATACGGGCTGGGCCAGGGGGCAGAGCTGACGGAACAGAAAGGCTTCCCTCAGGTCCAGTGATTTGCTGTGACGAAGCATAAAACTGCTCCCCTCTCCCTTCTCAACCAACTATCCTACTCTTTTTTAAAGGCTGAAAGAAAAGTAGACTTGAATGTAGCAGATAGATTTCCAGTAAATCATTCACCGACAGAACATGGCTGTAGTTTCATAACCTAAAATGAAGGATTGGATCCTGAAAGGATGATTTGCAAAATCAACGTCCTGCATGTCCATGCCATTAATTTGGACTAAAGCTTCCAGCATTAATCAGTACGTGATACATTTTTTTCATAAACATTCAATCAACTCCAACAACTACTTTTAGTATCATAAATTCAGAACTACTGGAACATAGACAATGGGCAGGATCTGGGTAAGTTTATATGGGGAGAGGAGGTCCTTGAGGTATTGCAGTCCTGACCTGTTTAAGGCTATATGGCTCAAAACCAGCACTTGGAATTGGGTCCAGAAACTAATAGGTAGCTGGTGCAATTGGACCAGGATTGGTGTCATATGCTCAAACCATCTTGCCCTGGTGAGCAACCTGACTGCTGATTTCTGCACCAGCTGAAGTTTCTGAACAGTCTTCAGAGGCAGCCCCACGTATAACATGTTACAGTAATCTAACCTAGACGTTACCAGAGCTTGAGCAACAGAAGTTGGGCTATCCCTGTCCAGATAGGGGCACAGCTGGGCCACCAATCAAACCTGATGGAAGGCACTCTGTGTCACCAAGGTCACCTGAGCTGCAATCTAATTAGTCTATAGCAGACTTTAAGATATGTACTTTTCACAGCTTTAAAAAAAAAAAAAAAGGGGGGGGGGGAGACAGCAAAGGACAAAGAGGGAAAGAAACACCAAAGCTATATAACGATTGTCCCCAGTCTTGTCAAAAACCATCTTTCAGTTTTTTGTGTCAAGGAAATGATTTGTTTGATTCCAGTGGGGGTAAGAAATGGAACACCTTCTGAATTCAAGGGGAATAGTTCAACATTGGGAAAAGGAATAAATTACATCGAGGTGAGAAAAAAAGGTATCTTAGAAGTATATTGTAGAATGCAAAGGGGCATCTACCTACCAAGTTTCCCCCCCCCAACTGCCTCCAAGCTGTCTTTTTTAAGTCCAGGTGATATTGAGAACAAGATGGGGCCAGCATTTTCATCTCTGCGTGTAATTAAAAATGACTTCACCATTTTCAAAGAGCAGAGAGTTCAAGATGACAAGTACATAAATCCATCTGCTTCCTGGAAATATGCGTATGCCAAAGTAGGAAGAGAGGGGAAGGGGGATGCAGTTGGTAAGAAGAACACATGAAAAGCTAAAGCAGAGGGAGAGATGGGAAGCCTGACCTGCTCCATTGGTTCTGCTGGCCAACTTTGGCTCTTTCCATCCCAGATGATCATTATCAGAACTGGTGCCCTAATTTTTCCTTTTCCCTCCCCATCCCTTTTCCCTTTTGCATTGTGGCCCCAGCCACGCTTAAGCACTGTTCAAAAACTGCAACTGACCAGCAGTGGAAATAAGTCTTTTCTGCAATGGAGAAGGTGACTTTTCCTGATGGTTGTGATGACTCAGAAGTCCCTTGTCTTAATTTCTAGCATGTAGTCATAGAACCACTTTGCACAAAGCAACCCAGTCTGAGGTGATACCAGTGTAAAATTCCTTTGCAAATGAAGCATCTGAAAATGTGAAGATCTGATCATCTAACATTACTGATAATTCCCCCCTCCGCCCTCCCGTGCACTTTCCCTAAAGGAGCTCTGGCAACCTTATCACCTTATTGCTTTCCTTCTTGGGGCAATAATAAATCTTGCAAAGAGCTGCAGGAAGGAATGCAAACCCAACTGTTGCATCACCAGAAATTTCTGCAGGCGACATTTGTACGTGCAACATCTGCATGTTGAGCAGTACACAGAGGATCTGTACGCGTCCATGAGGATTCCATCTGCACAAGCCCTCTGGCATGGGCTGAAGAATCACATGTTCTAAATGTCTGGCTGGCTGTGTCTCGTATTTTTTTAAAAAAACCCTCCTCAAAATCTCTTTGCAAACATTTCATCGTTGCTCCAAAAACAAACCAGTATGTAAAATGGGGGATGGGCATGATTAAACAGCACAATATCACCTGTAATCTGCAGACAGGTGCTACCAGATGTATTTTGGCTCAACCCACCTAAAACTAAAACTTTTCTTAAGTTAATCCAATGGAATTTCTCCTTGTCACTTCCCAATCGACCTAGAGGCCTGCAACGGCTGCATCTCATCATTTTGGGTTGTGGTTTCAAAGCACTATGTAGTTGCAGTCCCTGACCATGTACACCTCTCCTGTTCTTATGCATTCACTTACCCAATTTTCCTAAATACATCAATATCCTCTTCCCCTGAGCAATATTATCCGTTCCATACTACAGAAGATGTGGGAGGCTGAGGCTAGGCTCATGGCCACACCATTCACTTAAAGCACATTTTAAGCACAAGTCTTCTCCCAAAGAATCCTGGGAACTGTATTTTATCCCCACAGAGCTACAATTCCCATAAATTTTAACAAACTACAGTTTCCAGGGTTCTTTGTGGGAAGCCATGTGCTTTAAATGTATAGTTTGGATGTGAACTGAGTGTTTAATGCAGGGATGGGGAACCTGTGGCCCTCCAGATGTTGCTGAACTACAACTCCGATAATCCCAGGCCTTGGACCACAACAACAAATGTTTATTCGGCTATTAAGCCCATCATGAAGCACAACACAACAAAACAAATCAAATAAAACAGCGGACTCATACAAACCACAAGTAGTATAACACAGTTCACACTCACAAGGACGGATATTAGCCATTCATAAAAAAGTTTAAGATTAAGATTAAAAAATTTGGCACTACACTAAAAACAATATCTGATGTCATTATAGAAAATTCTTGTGACTATCAATAATCAGCTAACATTCCGTTCCGTCTCTTGTGCGAGAGGACGGCTGTTAGGAATTTAGCAACCTGTAGGGTAATATAAGGATCCACATCTTGAAGTACCCAGGCAAGCTGTAGGTCTACTGGTTTGTCAGCCATAGGCTGGATTATGGGGTTTAGAATACTAGCACGGGCTGAACTGTACAAAGGGCAGATAAACATAACATGATGTAGAGATTCAGATGTTTTCATTTCACAAGCACACATTGAAGGGACTTGGCCCTTAGTGAATCTATGTCTCAGCACGTTTGTTGGAAAAACATTGAACCTAGCTCTAATGAAGGCATAACGGTGAGACACAGCCATAAGCGATGTTAAGTAGGACGGAGCGCGGTAGATAGGGGTTATGCCGAAATTTAACGGCGAGCAGGCTCCACCACCAGCTACGAAATTTTGGTATAGCTCCACATCATCCAGCCTTTGATTTATACACCTTTTTGCCACATTTAGATCCAGTTTGAGCAATTCAGTGGGCGAGATCTCATAGGACAGCAATTTGGCATGGATTTTTCCTGACCACAAATTTGTGAAGTCATCCCGCCACATGCATTGAATTAGATAGTGGTTCGGGAGTTTATGCCATAGGGATATCCAATAGATCAAAACTCTCCTCCATATGACTAACTCCACTGAGGGGATCTTCATTTCTAAGCGAATGGCCGCATTACTTACGCATGTTGGTAATTTTAAAAGTCGGCGTAAGAATTGGCTTTGAAGTGTCTCTAAAGGTGAGAGGTTTGCAAAGGCAGCCCATAAAGGTGCAGCATAGGCCATTGTGGCCATCACTTTGATGCTATACACTTTCAAGGCCGCAGGGATGAATAAGGCCCCCTCAGAGTAGAAAAAACGGAGGAGGGAGTGTGATAGGGCTTTTGTCTTGTTTTGAAGATATTCAATGTGCGCTTTCCACCCTAAATTATATTGAAAATAAATTCCTAAGTATTTAAATTTATGTACTTGTTCGATTTTCGTGCCCTCCAGCTTCCAAGAATAAAGTTTTCGACTCCTTGAAAATATCAGTACTTTAGACTTGGTGTGGTTGATAGACAGATGATTAGAATGGCAATATCTCACAAAAATCTTTAATGCCCTCCTTAAACCCACTCTAGAGTAAGAGAGTAGTACCGCATCATCTGCGTAGAGAAGTAAAGGACAACGGTAATCAGCTATGCGAGGGGTGTGGATAAATTTTTGTGCGACGGCTAATGGGTTCCTCATATCACTGATAAATAAGTTAAAAAGAAGCGGCGCTAAAATACAACCCTGGCGTACACCCTTATTTACTGGCACTGGGTTAGTCAGGTCTCCAGCAGGGGATAATCTCACCCTGGCCACGGACCCGGCATGAAGTTGGGAGATAAGCCACAGGAGCCTTCTATCTATTCCCCAGCAGGCAAGTTTATCCCATAGCAATTTCCTCGGAATACTATCAAATGCAGCTTTCAAATCTATGAAAGCTGCGCAAAGTTGGCCCCGTCGAGGTGTCGAGTATTTCCGGGCTAAGTGATAAAGAATAATTGCCTGGTCTGTTGTGGATCGGTTTGATCTAAATCCAGCTTGCTCATGTCCAATCAGGTCAGCCTCAACTGACCACTTCATCAGCCTTTTCAGCAAGAAACGGGCATATATTTTCCCAATGGACGATAGCAGACTGATATTCCGATAATTCCCTGGGTCACCGGGAGGGCCTTTTTTGTAGATAGGAATTATAATGGCCTCCTTCCACGTTCCTGGTATTAAGCCCGAGGCATTTATTGCGTCAAACGTTTTAGCTAAGATCCCTGCCCACCATGCAGAATGAAGCTTTATGGCCTCAACTGGGACCAAATCTGGCCCAGGGGCCTTACCAGTTTTCAGCTCAGCTATCAATTCTAGGATTTCAGCAGGGTCGGTATTGGGCCAGACGGGAAGGGGATTAGAAGGTCTCCAATGAGTGGCCGGAGCTTCTGCCACTGAGAAATATTTTCTCAGGAACTGCTCCCATGTTGGGGCCGGGATCACCGTTAAGGGATATTTCGTGTTTCTTCCCTTTATTAAGGACCAAAATTTCCGGGAGTTATGAGATTTCGAGGCAGAAATTATAGTCTGCCAACGATTTGAATGCCATTCCCGTTTGGCCGATTTCCTGGACCATACTTGCAGGGGCTGATAGGAGTTCCCCACCCCTGGTTTAATGGGTGACTGCATGAAAAAAATTGACTTGAGAATGAGCAAAGAGGCTTTGGTGAAGGCTACAAGTTTGTGATGTTTTAATGGGGCCTTTCTGTATTATTGCCCAGTTTTATTACCCAGTATCTTAGCTTCTCTCGGGACGCGGGTGGCACTGTGGGTTAAACCACAGAGCCTAGGACTTGCCAATCAGAAGGTCGCCGGTTCGAATCCCCGCAACGGGGTGAGCTCCTGTTGCTCGGTCCCTGCTCCTGCCAACCTAGCAGTTCGAAAGCACGTCAAAGTGCAAGTAGATAAATAGGTACCGCTCCGGCGGGAAGGTAAACGGCGTTTCCGTGCGCTGCTCTGGTTTGCCAGAAGCGGCTTAGTCATGCTGGCCACATGACCCGGAAGCTGGACGCCGGCTCCCTCGGCCAATAAAGCGAGATGAGCGCTGCAACCCCAGAGTCGGTCACGACTGGACCTAATGGTCAGGAGTCCCTTTACCTTTACCTATCTTAGCTTCTATGTCATGATAGCTCTTATACCTGCGGCAACAGCTAAAACAGAACGTAATCTGTAATACAGTTTAATAGAAAGATTGTTTCTAATAAAATTTCCCCCTGCGTACCTTGGATTCCTTTTGTTTTCTCTCTCTTTATTCTCCCTGGTTTTATAGAATATGGTTTACACTTGATCTTGCCAAAATGATTCAGTTGCAATTAGAAGTCTCTCATTACTCCCACAATGATGGATGACTGATAATCCCGCACAGAAGACATCTTGGGGGGGACGGCACAAAAGAGAGGTTATTCTGACAGGAAATGAGACTTTCCCCAGGTTTCACATGTCCTACTGGGATGGATACCTGCAGCCAGGATTGCAGAAACAAGGATGCCGAAGAAGCAATTGGCAGCTCCTCACGGCAGGGGAGGGCAGGTGGCTAGAGGCAATTTTTCAAGTGCACTTTATCATGAGTGACATGACTTGGCAGCAGCAGCAGGAGCCTTCTCAATGCTCTCTCATTTGCCAAGTTCTTGCTGATGCTTCAAAATGTGTTCTAGGCGGATATGGGTCCCCGGGGGGCCTCGTGGAGAGGCACTGCCAGTCAGGTGTGTGACATGGAAAGTAAGACTCGTTTCCCAGCTTGGAGTGGGGGCATGGAACATGGGCATTCTGCCAGATTCCCATGCTTGCCACCCAGCGAGGGGGGAAAAGAAGGGGGCTGCTTGCTTATCATAGGCAGGCCTTAAATACATAGCTATTTATCTCCTACTTGAAATAAGTAAATAAATGCACATTGTGATTCTGCCTCCAGTTTCTGCTCTGCCTTCTCCAGTCTTCTAGGAAAGCAAAGTCTTCTAGCAGTAGCAAAGTGTTAGTAGTGCTGCAGAGTGGCTGATAAGAGTCAGAGCTGGAAAGTCCCTGATTCAACTCTTTTCTCTGCCATGAAAATTACTAGGTGGTCCTTAGGCAGAGTTGGTGGAGGAATCCAGTGGAAATGGAAATGAGAGTGTGAGTGGAAATGGATGACGTTTGCTTATTTGTCCCACGTCCGGAACAAAAATCAATCCAGAGAACATGATCGGTATTTGCTGCTGCTGTTTTTGTCTGCAAGTGATACAAAACTGAAGATGTGTACCCCCACCCCTACTTTTGCATTGTGTTTCCTTTGCACGGAAAGGGATGCCGTGGAATTATTTAATTCATTGCAATTAATTATGTAGAATTTCGCCACAGCAGACAGAATGGCATAGCTTTTGTCAGAAGCCAAACTGCAGTGGAACGGACACAGCTCTGCATGCAATGAACATGGGTTAGAAAAGAAATCTGTGCCTTCTTACACCCCTAGCCTGAGGCAAGATCCTACAGTGACAATAGTACTTGCCTATAGGGTGGCGGTTAAATGTGAACCACCTTTAACATTGTGAAGCTATATATAATTGTTTACTGTTAACTAGAGACATGCCCTGTAGTTTCCTGGATGAGCATTGCTCTCGAGGCTGTGTTTGTAAGCAGGCTGCATGCAAATGGCTTTTTGGATAGTCCCCTAACCCTCCAGAACAGATTGGGTGGGGGCTGCAGCCAGATATAGACTATCTGCCAGGAAGGAGGAGGAATGACTGAAAATGGCCCCCTCCCTCTTTCTGCTGATGGATGTGTTCCATCAGCAAAGCAACAGCCATTGGGTTCCACCCATAGGCTTCAGTATGAAATAGGAGACCGATGGCTTTAGATAATTATTTGAGGGCCCCAAGGGCTAATTCAGTGAATTAGTATCAGCTGAATTCCGCTCTTGCCCAGAAATGAAAGAAACATAAGCTGCCAGTTGCACCATCCTTGGTTGCCATAGTTCCACAGCTGTCAGTCATTGTACTTTTTTCAAATCCTGCTTTATGACAGTTTGAAGGGGAAAACTGGAGAGCACTGCAACTATTTCATATGCTCCACTCTGAAAAATAGACTCTATGGTCAATTCATAGCCTGAAGAGGAGGGGTTTTTGTTTTGTAAGCCTCAAAAAATGTTATTTCACCTGTTAATACACAGTGGCTGTTTATATTGGCTGGCCCTTCTGGTTCTATGTTCCAGGTTATGAATAATATAATGTTCAAAATTCCAAACATTTGGTGATAGAAATTCTCAGTGTGACCTAAATATTGGCTTAGCAGGGAGTGAATAAGTGAGAAGGCCCTCTCTCAGATGCAAGTTCATATAGGGCCCCTCCAGCCATCCTTTTTTATTGTACATCTGATGATTTGTGCTCATGATGCTATCAGGGCAGTCATACATGACCCTGCTTTCAATGCTCTTTGTGCCTGCAGAGGTTTGGGAGCAGTAATACTAATTCATTTCCAATCAGTGCATATCCTGCAATTTCCTACTGAAATCCTATAACTTTTCATATCACAAATGCTCTACGTTTGGTTACTGATCCCCTTTTGTTGTGCATCAGCTTCTCTGGACAGCAATAATGTGGTCACGTAGGGGAGCATTGTAGAATAAGTACGTAACAAAGCAGAATTAATCCAACACTGACCCTCGGTCAGTGTCAATAATTATTGCAGAATATACCCAGAATAACACACCAGTCTGAAGGGACCCATAGTCACACTTACTTTGGCCACCTGAGACCACAAACACCCTTGCTGTCAACAGGTCAAAAGTGGAAATTTCACCCAGAATGGACTAGGTGGGTTGTTGTTGTTTTTTGCTAGAATTCAGTCACTAACAACATAATTCAGCTCTAGTTTTTGGAAACTAAGGTGAAGCTACTGAACCTGTCTGCTTTTAATTGCATTCTGTGTATTCTTTTGGAAAAAGCAGCTTCTTTGTTTAAAGACCATTAGGTGGGCAAAGATAAGATATGTCTATTAACTAGACATGGGGGAGAATTTTGTTCAGACTGCATTTTAAGTGAATTGACCTAATTTGCAGCTTCCAGACTATGCACAGACATTAAAGCAACTATCCATCAGATTTGACACTTCTTCAAATCTTGCAATATGGATCTTGGCTCAAGAAAAAGGTGCAGACATGCATACAAAAATGTGTATTTTGAGGATAAGTCTAGGAATAGATGCATTGATATATAAAATAAGTATTTAAATATTCCCCTCCCCCCTCCACAGGCTTATATGACCAAGGTAGAATACAATATTCCTGGGAAATTCCTGTTCCTTGTGAAAACATGGAATCTAGTAATGTAAAGGGACTTGATATACACTAAGGGAAAATTAACAGAATATTTGTCCGCACTGCATTCTGGAAAGGGATAATTTTTGGCTTTCTACCACAGAATTCTCAGCACCTTACTGAACAAAACTGTCAAAGGATCCTGGGAATTAAAGGTGAAACAAAAAGGTGTAAATCTGTGACACTAACTATAGTCTCTACTTTCTTAACCTAACATTTGCTTGACTCCACAAAACCAGATTTATATGGTCACATACTGCCCATGTATAAAGGAATCATATGAAGCCCCAGGGATGTGCTTGTACTGCAGCTGCCCCAGTAAGTGTTTCAGCATAGCCAGAATGCCAAAGTTAGAACGTCTGAACTATGTGGCCTTCTTATAAGGTGCTCCGGTCGGCCTTGAAGGAAAGATTTTAAAGAGATCCACCAATCCACACAGAGGGAGCCATATTTTAATCCTCTCCCTCTTGGCTCATCTCCTGTTACTTCACTGCTCATTTATTCAGTCACCCTCTGCAAAAGGAAAATCCCCAACATATTCAAGTAACAAGCATGCCTCACAACAATGAAATGTCGTCCGTAGACCCATTTACGAATGTGGCTTCTTGGCCTTATATGTATGTTGCTGATCTCAGTCCAAATTTACTAATTCCTGTTCCAATGGGGTAGGCTCAATTCCAGTTTGAGAATTTGGAAGTGACAATAAACTATTGTGAGAATTTATTTCGAGTCCTCCTAACTAGATGGGTGTTTGAGGAACAGCTTCCTCTCCTTGGCTCAGTGGCTAATAATACATGGGCACAGTATCAAGAGTTTGGAAACCATAAAGCAGCTATGGGGGCATAATTTCACATGGGCACGCCATCAACGTCTCCACCCTGTTCTTGAAGATTCCATCCATGCTCGCAATCCTAGTTTTAACAGAGCTAAACTGAATTTTCCTACATTTTTCTCATGCTTCTATGATTTACCTTGGATTTCCTTGGCTCAGACAATGGGAATAGTGTTTCCTTAGCTATATTGCTCTACATGTAAAAGGTTTGATTAGTGTATACAGTTCCCTCTGCAAACATGAGAGCAAGCAATGTAGAGAGGCTTAGAGCCACAGGAAGCTGCCTTTATGCCGAATCGGATCATTAGTCCACCCAGCCCATTATTGTTGACACAACTTCCATTCTGTGTAGGAAACCTTCTTCTGTGTGGCTGTTTTGGGCCAAGAGAACACCATGGAAGCCTCTTGCACCCTGAGCATCCTGGGATACCAGAATTCTCCAGCAGGGATCCCTTGGAAAACAGAGTTAAGATGAGCAAAGAAGAACGTCTGCAATGGCAGTGGTGGAACAGATGGAGGTTGGTAGAGTTATTTCCAGGGGCTCTCCAGGGTTTCAGGCAGACCTTCTGGATTGAAATGATGTGCTCCATCACAGACTTGTGGTCTCTCTAAAAGTTAACAGTCACTAAGAGATAACCATATCTGTATCTGCCGTATCTGCTCTACTGAATTAAGGCTCCATACAGGGCTGAAAGCATGGCCTTACCTTGGACCAGTCTCCTGTTTTCCACTCATAACAGCCTGTGTAATCCTCGCACTCTTCCTCATCCCTCGGCCTAGTGGCTGAATCACACTTCCCTTGGGGGTTGGTGCATGTGACAGTTCTCTTCTTCTTCCCCTGCCCACAGTTGGACGAGCACTGCAAAGCAATGGGCACAATCATTGGTTGTTGATGAAAACTGACTTGGACGAAAACGGAGCAAAAATCTATTGTTGCCAACAAGTTTTTCCTAAGTGGTTTCAGATGTAAAGAGTTCTGTTTTCCCAAATGTTTCTCACAAGAATCTTCATAAAATTTTGACTGGGAGATTGTGGGCATACTGGTGGGAGATTGATGTTTGACATTAACTCTAGCCATCATCCATCCAAGGCTATGTACACAGCATATCTTCAAAGGACATTTAAAGCACACACACACACCAAGAATCCTGGAAACTGCCATCTGTTAAGGGTGGGAATTATAAACCTGTGAGAAGCAAACTGCAGTTCCCAGTGTGCTGCAGTGTGTGTGCATGCTTTAAATGTATGGTGTGCATGAAGACAACTAGCACTGTTATCAATACATTCCCCATTATGGGGTGAGGTGGAGTTTCACCAATACAGTTGTTAAACCTTCATTTTAAATGTGCAAAAACAAGGGGGGGGGGTTATGCTACACACCAAGGCTGATTCTAAATTAGTTTGACTGGCAGATAATATTGGAAGGAAAACTGAGCTTAATAATATTTCAGACTTAAAATATTGTGAGCCACATTTTAAATTCAAACTGTAATGCAATCTGTGACATAAAGGAAACAATAAAAACACATAAAACCAATACAAATGTTTAATGTGGACACATCATGAAACCACCTCATTGAAGTTCATGGATCACTGGCGGGCTACAGATCAGCTTGTGAACTTCTGGTGTAGGGCATTAGCAGGGAAAAGTGTGGAACATGGCTGAATATTTAGCTCTGTCCCCGATGTCACAGCTTCTTTCAACAACCACATGTGCACATGGTTCTATGCCCAGTGCAAGCTCCTGCTTGCTACATAGGGGCTTTGTATCCTTGGGACATCCACACAATCAGGGATCCTGTTCACACGAAACCCCTACTAATAAGCAGTAGCTTTTGCATAGGCCTTCCTGAACACATAATTACATGCAACTAGGGATGTAAGAAGCATTGTTTTCTGTTCTGCCCTTTATTTGTCACATGCAGTACTGTTTCCATTCTGCTGCAGTTCCTCTTCTGCCAAAGACTATGTTACTTGTCTTGCCACATCCATTCAAAAACCATCAATGTATCCATTGAGATAAAATCTAGAACTGTGCCAAGTGCTTGCCTGTTCCACTTTTCAGGCTAAAATTTCTAGCTTTGGGGCAGGGAGATAAAATATTTTCACCCATACTCTTGATCATGCACAATGTATTCACTTTGTTTTCCCTGTTTCCCTCTTCTGCTTTTTGGTATTTTGTTTGTTTATTTAGTTTCGGTTGAGAATTCTATAGGATGGTTCTAGCCAATCAAAGCTCATATACTAAATGTGGTGAGGTCACAACACTATGCAGCCAACTAGATTGGCTTACATGCTGACATCACAGAGGGCAAATACAGCTAATTAAGAGTGAGAGTAATGCTGGCTTCCAGTTCCACTCTACCCCACGATAGCGGGAGATCGTTGGCAAAGGAAAAGCAAGGATTGTTGAGGGTTATTATCCTTGCAAATTCCCCCCAGGGATGGAGGGAGGGGAGAAACAGGCTTTACTTGCAGTTTGTCTAGGTACCTGGTTCTCGCTCCAGCAAGGAATGTGGGGGGCAGGGAGGTGCTGAGTACAAAAGCACTTCGCCTGCCGAAAACCTTCCAAAACTGCCATTAAGAAGCAGAAGTTCTCCTGTTAATTGGAGCTTAATTGGACTAAAGTACAGGCATGTGCTAGAAGAGATGGGATCACAAACCGCGGAACAAACCAACTGCAAGGACTTTAAGGTTTGAACTTGGATAAGACTTCATTCAGTGCAAGACGGTGGGGTGGGAGGGGAGCCTATGGTTTCTTTATTTAAAGTTTCCTTCTCTACATTTATGATTCGGCAACCCTCCTCTGAAAGTTAGTTCAGTTTATATTTGTACAAGCGAGGAAGGAAAAAAATGGATTATAAATATGGAATATAACATCAAACGGAACTGTGTGTGTAAAAAAAGGGGGGAAAGGGAGGGAAGCAATATTTTGCAAAAGGTTTACGATGGAAACTTAGAGCTGAGTCTTCCCCTTTATTATTCACAAAGTGAACTGAATAACGCTAAGAGGACTTGGAATTTAATTTAATTGGAAGTATAATTGCTTATATATCTTGAGTTGGAAGGAACGATGAAAGGAGTCTGTGAAGCATGGGACAGAGCAATGGAGAAATTTCTGAAACAACAATGGGGTACCAGCTTCCCCTGAGGCATGACGGATAACAGCAACAACCGGGGGAAAGAAAGACGTAACATCGTACAAGGACAGGAAGGAACACCATGGACAGAATAATTTCCACACACAGGAGGAACAAGGATATAGTTTGAGTTCCTCACTTGCAGTTTTACAAATCATTTGATGCGTCAACACAAATAGGAGTTATTAATATTGCAGTTGTTGTATAGGGGATTATTATTATGACCGGAATGCAAATGAAATGAATAAGATTTTGGAATGCAGAAATAAAGAAAATAATCAAACCATCAAATCTAGCATGCGGGGGGGGGGGGGCACTTTATCTAAATTATATAATTTGGTGTTGAACACTTAGTATTAATCATTGTATTATAATTGGTATTGTTATAATAAGGCTATTATTGGACTAATTGAAAACTAATAAAAATTATTATGAAAAAAAGAGAGTGAGAGTAATGCTTCCAGCCCTAGTCACATGAGTATTTCTAGCCAATCAGGAATATGATGATGTCACTAAAGGCAAACAAAGACTATTCAGGATAATATTTGTCAAATAAGCGAGTAAGCAACATTGCCAAGCAGTTATGGTGCTTTTTGACACTGCGGAAAATGTTCACGAAACTGCTCTGTCCTAATAAAAACACTAACTTTTTCTGGAGCATCAATCTTCACACACACACCCTTCAAGGGATCAGCACAGAAGAAACTGTGGACTTGACACTGAATAAATAGTTGGAGATATCAGATACTCCATGAGATCTTTTGAATGCGCTCCAATAAGTTTCTCTATTTAGGGGGTCTAGGATGGAAACAGGACTCAACTTGATATACGTTACAATAAACGGGCAGATCTCAGCATGCCTGTCTAATCGTCTTAAAAAAATACAATCCAGGCAGTCATGACCTGTTGACCCTGTTAAGGGCATGAATGACAAGTGTTTATGAGCTGGCAAGCAAACAGACATGCTTTGAAATACTTCACAGCAACTGCAAAGTGACTTATTGAAGAAGAAGAAGAAAATCTGGGAAGTCTTCCACTTAATTTATGGCTGCTCATTGCATGACCCCCTTGTGGAAAGTAACATCTTCATAGTGTGAAAGCAAGAATAGAATTCTGCTGGCTACTGGGAAAGATTCCTTAAGATTGTAAGGATGCTGAAACTCAACAGCTGGTCTTGAAATGAGTGGCCGGCTGTAACCATCCTCAAAAAAAGAGAGGGAGGCTGGATAACTTGGTGCTGTGGAGCAGCATTAAAACACAAGACAGGAAAGGATTCAAAAGGCTTACCAGCTGCTTTAGTCTCCTCCTCTAAAACAGGAAATCAGGACCAGCCAGACTGCACTGTAATCACTGGGTGCAACAAGTGTCATTTTGGGGAATGTGAAAATTCTCAGCATATGATAACAGAGATGTGCCCCAAATGCCTTGCAGTATAGCAGAAAATGTTGGGGCACAAGTTTCTGATTGAGTTCCTTATCTGAACTCTAAGCTTTGCAGTGTTGGTTCCAGGATTCTGTTGGTCCTTGGGCACGGCACCCTCTGTAGGTCTCCTCAAGTCAGAAGAGGCAGGACATGAAAACTGAGAATTCTCCTTTGCTGCATCAGAACTTACTGGTTATTCTGTGCAATATAAGAATGGTAGGCAGCAAGGTCAGTGGGCCTTCTACTAGTCTTAGGGCCTTGCCAAATGCCCGGCTTTGTTAACCTATGGAGCTGGCCATGGTATTTCTTCTTTCTCTTTTCCATGATTGCACTTACGAGTTGCTTTTTAAAAAAATAAAAAAGCAAACTCAAAGCGACTTACAATATAATACATATTCTGAGCGGTGGAAAGGAATCCTGATGAGACCCTCTTGGATTGTGTAAATGCGTGCGAGTTGTGCCCAACCACTTGGGGTGACAAGTCAGCCCTGCTGGAAACTTGTCTGGCTTTTGCAAAGTTTATGCACGAGAAGTATAAGCAGATTTGTTCAGATTGGTAGTAGCAGGGCTGATGCATTTCATTTGTTAATGTATGTAGTCAAGACAAAGGTCTTTTTCAGCCCCGCAACCTGAGATCCTTTTAATGGGAGATGCCAAGGTCTGAACCAGGGCTGTCAGCATGCAAGGAACTGAGTTATGGCCCTTTCCCTTAAACATAACCAGAACTTAAAAGGCCCTGAAAAGCAGAAGCAGGGAATCTTACTAATGACTATATAAAGTAGGACCAGATCCACACATTCCTCTTCATATATGTCAGTCCACTGAATGTGGTGGAGCAATGCATCATCTCAAAAAATTGCTACTGTGCCCCATTAAAGTAAGAATTCATTATTTTTCTCCACAATGAAACTGAACCTTCGCTTTATGATTTAAGAACGTAATAGTTTGACTAAAAACCAGATTACATTTTGCATTATATTCAAGTTGGGCAGCCAGAAAAACCCAAAACAATTCATGTGAAATATACAGGAATTTCCACCAGCACCACTGAGATTGTTATTTCATTTTAAGATTATTCATGCTACAAGTAAACTGTATTAACCATGTACAATATACATGACGTAACAATTATTCTCCTTCTCAGCAACATGTAGCATTAGGTCAATTAACAGCAAATGCCCATCTGAGGCTTTTTTTTAACAAAACAACTTGTTTACATTTACCAATCAAGACACAAAATTGATTAAAGGAAAACACACCTCTCACTTTAACGTTATTAAAAAACCATGTATTGCAAAGAAGTGGTTTAGCTGGATCCTTTATCTGATGAATCTCTCACATAGCACAATTCATATTTGTGGAACAAATTCAAGATGCAGATGCTTAGAAGCTAAGGATTGGCTAACCCTGAAACCCAATGCCATGCACACACTTAATTAAGGAGCTTTCCTCATTTAATTTAGACAGGAGTCCGAAATCAATCAAGGCACTCATTATATTAAACATTCAGCTGATCCTTCACCCCTCTAAGCCTGTGAGAGAGCCAGAAAACATCTTTAAAAGTTTTTGTGATAGGAACTCAATAATGCCAGCTGCAAAATATGAACTACACCGTAAAAGATTATGCAGAGCTAATGGTAGGACTCAATGTTGTTAAAAGTCACAATATTACTTTTGTGGAAATAACCTCTTGGCAGCGATATTCCTAAAATCTTTTCCCTAAAAGCAATCACAAGACTCATTGATACAACCTTGAGCAAACAAGCCAAAATAGCAAGTTTTGGTAGATAACACAGCAGAAGAACATTGGGTCAGTGGGGAGAAGCATTGGACCCGTGTTACTAAAATTGGTCTTACATCAATCACTGCCTGATTTTCCTAATACATACAGAGTCACTGTGTGTTGAGAAAACGACTCTGTGAATACACCTAGGGCATTTGGCTCTGTTGCGTGGTGACTAGTTTTACCCCCCTCGATGGTGTTATATGTGTGCTGCTGACCTGAAGAAAATTCTGGAATGTACCATGTTTTTCGCTCTATAAGACGCACCAGACCACAAGATGCACCTAGTTTCTGGAGGAGGAAAACAAGAAAAAAAAATCTGAATCTCAGACTCCAGAACAGCAAGAGGGATCACTGTGCAGTGAAAGCAGCAATCCCTCTTGCTGTTCTGGCTTCTGGGATAGCTGTGCAGCCTGCATTCATTTGCTCCATAAGACGCACGCACATGTTCCCCTTACTTTTTAGGAGGGGAAAAGTGAGTCTTATAGAGCAAAAAATACGGTACTTCTTGAACCATCTAAACAATAAAAGATTCTTGTGGCACCTTAAAGACGAACAAATTTATAATGGCATAAGCTTTTGTGAACTCAAACTCATCATATGATATAGCATGGATGCACGGGGGCAAACCCCACCAACTTGAGCTGCTTCAGGAGGTGCCATTGGATATGTCCCAACCCTAGGTTCTGGAATTGGATTCTGTGAATCTGCATCTGCAGGTGCTATTTGGGGCATGTAAAAGCACCTACATCAGGGTGCTGCTCTCTGGGTATTGTTGGACTACAACTTCCATGAGCCCCGGCCAGCATAGGCAGTGGCCAGAGGGATTAGGGAGTTGTAGTCCAACAAGATCTGGAGAGCACCACATTGGCTAATCCTGGCTAGAAAACACTGATTCTTAATAGCCTAGGAAAAAATATTAATTTTAAGACTTCCACAAAATGCCCCCTTGATATTTATCTTTAAAATTAGATTAATTATGGATCACATGAAGTAGGATTGACTCCAATTTGGGGTTTTTATTGTGGAATTTCTGTCCTTTTCCTCCCACCAAGACTTCTTTACCTTAGACCACTCCGATGCTTCCCATATGGAAAGGCAGTCTCGACCTTCACAGCTTTGTATTGGTGTCGGCTTCGGGCCGAGGCAGTAAAGATCCCTAGTGTTGACATAGGTGCCATTCTGCAGCTGATAGACACATGCCACTTCTCGGATCTGAATGCCTTTGGAACAGGTTGCAGAGCAAGAGCTCCACTGCCCAGCCACCCACCTGTTAAGAAAAGAGAGAAAAGGTATTCAATAGGGGCATAGCCCTTTGAGGCACAAGGCATTTATACAAAGCCACTCATCAATCACTGCCTCTTGTGCCTACCCTGGGAGGGTGTCAGGCCCCACCAACTTGTGTCCAAGGTTTTTATTATTTGAAACCCTTCATTTTTAATGCAGAATTAAGAGGCTTTAAATCTGGACAAAAAGAACCCCTGCAATTTCCTGGTGGTGGAAGATTATGTAGGACAACAAGTCTGGGTTACTGAAGAACACTAGATGCGTATTACTAATCCTTTCTTCCTTGGGCCCAGATAAAAGTGTCCTCCTACCTTGTGTAAGCTGGTTTAAAGACAGGAATGCTTTTGGCATGGCCAGTTCCCCTTACAGGCAATGCACCTCAGAACTAAACTTGTAGGGGGTTCTGGGGTGCCCTCTTTCTGCAGCTCAAATCCTTGAGCTAGATCTCTATACCTGTTTAGTGATGCAAATTGATTGCAATTTAAGTGCCTTAATGAGAAGTATATAATCACATAACAACAACAACAATCTTTATTACGGTCCAGAGACCCAACAAATTGTTACAAAGCAATACACAATTCATACAGCCTACTTCCAGGTTAAACAAGCATTTTTGTTGTTGTTGTTAATATAATCACATAACAGCAAGTGTTGCCCGTCTCTTTTCATTAAGCAAGTAAGTTGTATAAAAACCACCCAAGTCATTTATACCAAGGGTCATTTGGGAGCCTGTGGCTTGCAGACCATGGTTATGCTGTTTAACTGAAGCAAAGTTGCTCATGGGCACTGAATATCCAGTTCTAAAGGTCTCCATGCCCCCTTTGATGCTCAGCTGCTAATGCTAGCTTTTCTGTGGCATGAGCTAATCCAAGAGGGGCCAGGATTCCTCTGCTTCTAGCTGTGATATCCAAGCAGACCAACTAAAACCATCAAGAGGGGTAAAACCATCAGAAAAGTAAAAAGAACAAGAGGAGATTTCAGGAGTGATGAGGTCAGAGTATGAAGAGGAAAACAGAACCACCAGGGGACATTTGGCAATTATGTCATCTGCTTTGTTCAAACAATTGACACAAATAGTACACAGCTACCTACATCACATTGCAAATAAGATTCACATTATGATCAGCTCACAATGAAAAATCCTGTAGCCTTACATTCCCAGGTGCTGTGAAATATATCTGCTTGTCCCCAGAGATATGGACTCTACAGACCTTTTGTCAGTCTGCCCTTCCAATCACCCCATATAACTAATTGCTATTTTGTTGAGACCTGAGCAGCAGAAGTGGAACTTTTTGAGAGTGACTCTGAGTTGGAGGTCATGGGAAGAATCAAGGAAAGAGGAATGTATTTGATAAATGCCTATATGGCATCTCTGCTAAGTGCTTCCTATGACCTGTCACAGAGGAAGATCCCCTCTGTAATTACAGGAATTCCTCGTCAAAGTGAAGAGCTGGAACAATAGCCCTGTGTGAACATGAAAAATGCATGAGGAGAGGGAGGGAGGTGGCAATCACAGCACCCTTTTTTCAGGAAGTTGGAATCCTGGTCTGTCTTTCAGACCTGTCAACTTGATTTGCCTCCCAACCAAACTAATCTTTGCAACCTGATGCCAAGGCACTGAGGGGCCCGCCAGACTCATTTTTTTAAAAAAGCCTGGGAGTATTCTGCAACATGTTACTGACACACACACACAGTGCTGCAGTGCTGAAATTATTCTGCTTTATTAGTTGCCCTGAGATGCTTCCCCCATGCTGCCACAATACTGTTGTCTGGAGAGGCTACAGCACCATAAAAGCAAAACAAAAATAAACCAGAAACTTTGTGGTACAGTGGTACCTCGGGTTACATACGCTTCAGGTTACAGACTCCACTAACCCAGAAAAAGTACCTCAGGTTAAGAACTTTGCTTCAGGATGAGAACAGAAATCGTGATCCGGTGGCGCGGCGGCAGCAGGAGGCCCCATCAGCTAAAATGGTGCTTCAGGTTAAGAACAGTTTCAGGTTAAGAACAGACCTCCGGAATGAATTAAGTACTTAACCCGAGGTACCACTGTATATATAAAAAATAAATGCACTGAAATGCACTGAGTGGAAATGAAGCAGAGTGACTGCACCAAAACTTTTGCAGGTGCAAACCATAATGAAAGTGGGAACCCGTGTGACAGCCCTGATAGCATCATGAGCACAAATAATCATGAATATGCAATAAAAAGGACACCCACAGGACACTATTTAAGCACTGAAGCACAAATTACAGATGTGTTGTTAAAGTCCCAATCAGACAGGGGTGGTGAGATGAAGCTGGGAAGGGGAAAGAGAGGGACTGCTTTACTAATTTACTGTCCTCTCCAGGAGCAGGCATGGCTGCTGTCCAGGCCCTGCTGAATTAAGTCTAGTAAGGGCATTGTAATCTCCCTGTGATCTATAGCTATTGGCAAAGAAAGGAGAGAAAAGGATTGAGAGCGAAGAACAGTAGAGATGAAAGGAGTGAAAAACTTGGTAGGAGCCACCCTGGTTGTTTGCCTCCAGAACTGACAGTTCGACCGCACACCATACAGTCCTGAGAAAAAGGAGGCTGTGACCTCACTTAAAGGGGAAAGGAATGGGAGGAATCAGAAAGGAGACAGCCTCTCACTTTCTTTTCCAGTTCGGTGGTCTGTAAGGAAACAGGAAGACGGGCATGAGACAAGCCAGGAATTCAGTACAATGACAGATGGGAAAATGGACAACCCAGACTGCACTCTTGTCCAGGTCCGGCATAAGTGTCCTTTCATGAACTCGGTACAAAGCTGCAACACGCACGGGGGTGGTTGTGGAATAACTTGAGTTTTAACTTTGTTAAGGACAAATTTCCACCGACACTGTGTCAACCATCTTTTTAGTGCCACTTTCTAAATTTTTTTAATGAGCATTTTAAAAATGTTTTTATAAAACTGATTTTACAAAGGGGGAAGAAAAAAGAGGCAGGAAAGTGTTTGGCTAGGGGAGCGAGATCTGCACATTGCTGATAAATTATAAAAAATAATTTTCTCACCAGTTTTGAGTGGAATTATTGGAACATGGAACTTTTTCAGACGGTTTGTAGAACTCTGCCTCTTTGGGGATTCAAACACTAATATTGTTTTCAGTACGGCAATTCCAAGTATTCTAGTCTTCCTCAAAGAATTCTGGGAATGACACTTTGCTGGGGATGCTGAAAATTCTCTCTTAGAGATAACTAATCAGAATGACTGTTTATGCTGGTTGGTTTTTATTTATTTAAACTTCATTTGCCACTCTTCAGACCCGGCTCTCAGATCAGCATCAGAAGTAAATGCAATAAATGCAATAAATAGGAATATGCTAATTAAAACAACAAATTGCACGGCAAGTTAAAAGTCCAGCATTAAAAATAAAAGACACCAACTTAAACAGCATAAGCAGATTTTTTTAAAGTGCCACTAACAACAAGGTGGCACAGCAGAGGTGGTCCTGCCTCCCACCCTCACATGCCAAATTTCAGATGGGGGGAAGAGGAGACAAGGAGAAATTCTACAGATTAAAGTAGATTAAAGTGTGTAGGGCATCATCTCTCTCTCCTTCATATCCCCTTTGACTCCTCAGCATCCCTTATAAAGTTTGAATTTCTCAATTTATCTACCAAATCACAGTCATTCTCTGAAATACACACTTCCGCAAATTTTGCAATGCAGTTCTCTAGCTAAATAGCATGGACAATAATGAACATACTGAGGAATGCGTTAGTGAAAATAACACACAAAAACTGCATTGCAAAAGTGTATATATTAGGCAAAATTGCATACAAACACATGTATGTTTAGAGAAATTTACACTAAAGAATGCTGATGACTTTTACTGAATTTAAGATTGGAAAAATGAGAAACAGAAAAGCGGAACTGACAGATTCTCCCATCTCATCCCAAGAATGACCATGTGAATTTCTGGTAGCAATAATGTCAAATAGCAGGCCAAACTACAGAGAAATCAAAGCGGTAGCTCTTATGAGAACCAGAGAGTAGAGCTCAATGTAGAAAACAGGAGAAGTTCTTGCAACAACGCTATAATAATTCTGCTTGAACTCTGAAAGCAAACCCAGAGCTTCTTTCTTTAAAAAACCAAAATAAACTATAGTCATGGTGAAAGAGAAAGGTCTCTTTAAGATGTTCTCGGTCAGAGAGTATGCCAAGCATGCATTTCTAATATCTGGGTGGGCAAACACTAATGGAAATTTAAATTCTACAGAGACTTAGAGAATGTGCTTCGGAAAACGTTTCCATTTGGCAGCTTCCGAAGTGTGAATGTGTGGTCGACCTGGAGGGAGCGAGAAAATGTTAGGAGAGAGGGAGAGGCGTGGCCTGCTTGGATGTGAAGCACTGTGTGGTTGTTGGTTGCCATGGTGCTGGTGGCAAAACGAACCAATGAGAGCCACACACTCTAGTTGTCCAGCCGAGGATAATGGCCCTTTATTGTAACTCTAAATTGGCTCAGGAACTCCAAACCAAAAGCAGCAGTTCTGGAATTATATTAAGGGGAAGGATTAAAATCCATAGAGTAAGGCAATTTAGACTTCCCTTTCTCAACAAAACTGGGCTGGGTTGGCACCACCCTTGGATCAACCCTGACTCTTTTTTTTTTTTGCCTGTGGGCTAGCAAAAGGAAAATGAAAGTTTGGGGGTCAGAAATGGCACAGGAAGGCGGTTCCGGAAGCTTCTTCAGGTGGGCTAGAAATCCACACAGACCAGAAACCAGAGTTGGACCACTCCATGGCAAACAGAAAAGGCCCAAAAGGTGCTGCGGAAAGCTGGATTTATTTTTAGAGAATGACCTGACATGTTTCAAGCTTTACAGATCTTTTTCAATGGTGTGTTTTTCCCTTTTGCAACTCTTTCAGAGAGACCAGATTATTTTTCTTCAGCTGGTTTACCTCTCTGTCAATGATTCTTTTGGATATTTTTCTCTCAATCTGCCTAGAAATCTATACTGCCGTGAAGGCTTGAGAGGAGGGTAGCTGAACACCCCCACAAATGACAAGCATCCACTTAAGACCAACCAGTTTTAATTAATTATAACACCATAAATAACTAGAACCTAACTGACACAGGCCTACCTTAAACACAAGCAGACTGCCCAGACTAAGCTAGTCCCTAGTAAAGAAAAGAAGCCTCTGACCATATATGAGCAATGTATGAACTTGGCAAGTCACCAGGGGATTTGGAGACAACCACAGCAAATACCTTCTCTATAGCCTAGTTCTGAATGAGGTAGCAAATACATTCAGTTTCTTATGTGCAAGACGTTTTTCTAAATGGAAGAGTACTTATCTATGTAAACTTAAGTGGTACAGTCCAGGCACAGGATTACCATCTCAGAGGCAACTTGGCTTAGGGGCCCTGGCTTTCCTGACATGGCACAAAGATGTTATTGAAGGATCACAATAAAACATAGGGAATGGAAGGGCTCTGTTAATCTCTCTCATTTTTGTGTCGCTCCAGAAACATTATGCTCTTTAAGAAGCTGTCTGGCAACTAATCCATTGGTCCATTTAGCTCATCCTTTCCCACACTCCGGCCCCTGGGGTTTCAAAGAAGGATGGGAGAGAAATTCAATTCAGTTTTCATTTAAAGGTGAATCTACCTAATTTGCGCTTCCTGAAGCAATATGAAAATTGGAAAAAAGCCATCTTTCAAAATTCACACTTGTACAAATTCTGTGATGTGCTTCACCAACCAAATAACGTGTAGAAAAATGCACATTCTATGATCTCCCAACACCCTTTCTTGTGTGACTCTCAGAAGGGGCCCTTGGGTATGTTGGATCAATGATGTTTAAGAATTAATATATCAAGTCATTATATCCCCCAGCAGAGTAAAAAAGAGAGGTTGGGTGGTGCAGATCTACCAAATAAGTAGAAAAGGAGCTTTATGGCTGAACAAGGCAAAGATGCACAAATGCATTTGTAGATCGGTATGCTTGGAAAAATAGGAATTTGGATGCAGTTCCATGCAGCTCCAGGGGTGTTATAAATGAGGCTTAAAACAGTTTTTAATGTATAAGTATAAAACCTGCATTGGCGAGAAGGCTCAGTTCTATTACAAATGCCTTATTTGTGCTTTCTCTGTTGCATTTACAATGCTCATGCAATCACATAAATAGTGCATGGGAGACGACAATGCAAAATGAACCTTTATATATGAAAAAGTTTATGACGACTGTAATGGGATCCTTACCTTGACTGGCAGGGGTGAACATTACATCTTCTGACCTGAGGCTCAGGACGGGTCACCCGCTGGCAGGCACTGTCGTTCACCAGTATCATAGTCTTGTTAACAACCCGTGTACAGGACACAATGGTTTTACGTTCTCCTGGATGCAAAATGGGGATGGCGGTGTCATTCATTAAATTATCTAAATGTTTCTTTTTCTTCACTAAAAGAAATGTCTTGTTTGCTGAATTCCACTTGGTTGTGAACATGTCCCTATCTTCCAACATGGCTACTTTCCCCAGCAACACCCCACGGATATGGGACTCCAAGCCAAAGAGCACTGCAAGATAACTCTTCTGAACGGTTGAATCTAATTTCACCCATATCCATTATCTGGGAGCCTTTGAAGCTCGCTAATTTGGAATGGGGCTTTCTCAGCTCCGAGGCCTGGTATCTGTCTGCTACAGTGTTGTTGCTGTTGTTGTTTTAGAAAAGCTTTTCTTCTGCAATTCTGAAATGCTTCAGTTAAGGATTCAGATGGGAGAGAACTTGCTGTGCATGATCTGATCAAGGGGATTGAGGAATTCTCCTATGAGGAAAGGTTACAACATTTGGGGCTTTTTGGTTTAGAGGAAAAGTAAGTAAGAGGTGCCAGATTGTAAACCATCCTGTGATCCTTGGATGAAGAGCAGTATAGAAATTTTATAAACAACAACAACAACAACAACAGAATATCATAAATTTATGCCTGGCATAGAGAAAGTGGATAAATAGATGTTTTTCTCCCTCTTTCCTAACACTAGAACTTGGGGACATTCAACGAAGGTGAATGTTGGAAGATTCAGGACAAAAGAAAGTACTTATTCACACAGTGTTTTGTTAAACTATGCAATTTGCTCTTGCAAAGGGCTACTGGCTACAACAGATATACTCTCCTTCCACATTTGGAAGCAGTAATGATTCTGAATACCAGTTGCTGGAAACTGCAGGAGGGGAGAGTGGTCTTGCGCTTGGGGCCTGCTTGCAGGTTTCCCAGAGGCATCTGGCTGGCCACTGTGAGAACAAGATCCTGTACTAGATGGGCCACTGGCCTGATCCAGCAGGGCTCCTCTTATGTCCTAGGACTGATCCCTGGTATCTCCTGCTTAAAAGATTTTGGATAGCATGGTTGGAAATACCTCTTTGCCCAAGACCTTGGAGATACACTATCAGTGAGACAAAGACAGCTGCAAGGTTGAGTACTGGCCTTCTACACTAATGGACCACCTTAGATAAATTATTTTAAACAAACAAAATCTTTACCTCCTCCACACTGCACACTACAACCTTCCCATCCGCTATGGGTCCATATGTACAAGGAGTCCTGATGATGATCTGGCTCACTTCTGTTTTCAGCAGAGTAGTTCACAGGAATGGTGTATTCGTAGTGGATCCCATAATTCTGGTCATGGAATAACAGCACCTAGTTGAGAGAGCAGGAGACAGACAGTTGCTGAGGCTGGCATGTGTGGGGTGGGGAGGCAAGACAAATAAATGGAAATCACCAAAATGGCAAAGCAACCAATAATAATATTAATAAAAGGTTTAGGTCAAGGGATTTATGAGTGAAATATAAACAACACGGTCTACTTCCGGGGAGTAGAAGCCCTGTGGTTGCAAATCCATCTCCACAGAGGAGATCATCTGGAAGGAAAGGATGTTTGATCTACTGTAAAACTATGCGTCTATAAAAACCTTGAAACCTAGATTTAAATTTATTTAGTTATAAAAATATTTATACGCCACAATTCATTAAAAAGATCAGAATGGTTTACAACAATTATACATAAAACCATGAAATAAGAACAATATTAAAAAGTTAAAATCAGTAATCACCTAACTATTATGGAAAGATATTTTCTAAATCACCCACATAAGCCTGTATTTTTTGTGATGCTGCAGGGGTGCTGAGCTAGCCAAGAATGAAAGCAATCCTCTACCCTTGCTGTTGTCCTGCTAGCAATTGGCATTTGATGACACTTTCCCTCTGAACTTGGAGGACTTTTGACAGTGTAATGCTTTAGAAACTGTGCATTGTAGTTTCATATTGTTTTATTGTCCTCATTATATGCTGTGCCAATCTGGCAGGGAAAAGGCAGCTTGTAAAGGCCTATAAATAAATAAGATTATACCTTTAATGTGAAACTTGCAGTCTCAACTCCCCACACCTTCCCCAAGTTTGCTGCTGGCAACTCAGCTAGAAGTAATTACGACTGCAGGAAATGTGAAAACCAACCAAGCTTACTCTTAAAGCGACTCATTAATGATTCTGTTGAATTAAGATGCCATTGACTGTACAAGTTTAAATTTGTTTGGGAGGCTTCAGGTGTGCTGGAAGGTGTGCTAGTACTTGGAACAGGTTGGAATGAAGACGGGAAGGCCAGGGGGATGGGTGGGCAAGCAGGCAGGTGACACTGTATCTCATTGCAGTGAAATGGTACATGAGTTTATTGAAACAGCCGGAGGTATTAAGGAGCCCATTGAACAAATCAAGCCATAAATAAACATGGTAGTGTGTTGTCTAATGTGTGGTAGGGAACGGTGCCAACTAGAACTGATCTGCCCCTCTGACAGCTTGAGGCATCTGCTACTGCTTAGACTTTGTGGAATGAGACAAAATAGGTAAAATCAAATGCTGCCTTTTATAAGGTTGCACAGAGAAGCTAATGAACACCGCCCATGTAACAGTGGAGGCTGCTCCATTAGGGGAAATGGAGCACTACTCCAACAACCGTAGTCTTCCCTTAGTACAGGCATAGGCAACCTTCGGCCCTCCAGATGTTTTGGACTACAATTCCCATCATCCCTGACCACTGGTCCTGTTAGCTAGGGATCATGGGAGTTGTAGGCCAAAACATCTGGAGAGCCAAAGGTTACCTATGCCTGCCTTAGTAGGTCTCAATTGCTCGCCTTCTTTATTGCCTCCCATTGCCCCCAGCACATGATTTCTCAGAGGTAAGTCATCTCTAAACACTGAAGTTCTATTTAGTTATCCTGGTCAATGACCATTAACAATTTTATTCTGTGAACCACCCTGAGAGCTTATGATAAAAGGCAGTACAGTGGTACCTCAGTTTAAGAACAGTCCTGTTTACGAACGATTCACTTTATGAACTCCGCAAAACCGGAAGTAGTGTCCCGGTTTGCAAACTTTACATTGGTCTAAGAATGGAATCCAAACGGTGGAAGAGCACCAGCAGCAGGAGGCCTCATTAGGGAAAGCTCGCCTCGGTTTAAGAATGGTTTCAGTTTAAGAATGGACTTCCGGAACGGATTAGGTTCATAAACCGAGGTACCACTTTATAGAAATTCAAAGAAGGGAGAAAATGGTTTCTTGAAAGTACCGTATTTTTCGCACCATAGAACGCACTTTCCCCCCTCCAAAAATGAAGGGGAAATGTGTGTGCGTCCTATGGTGCGAATGCAGGCTTTCGCTGAAGCCTGGAGAGTGAGAGGGGTCGGTGCGCACCGACCCCTCACGCTCTCCAGGCTTCGCACACCTCTCCGCAAGCAGCGGGAGCCCAGCGCTGGGCTCCCGCTGCTTGCGGAGAGTTGCCTGCATGCCGAAGCCTGCGCGCGCTGAGATCAGTGCGCCCAGGCTTCGCGGACCTCTCCGCAAGCAGCGGGAGCGCTCCCGCTGCTTGCGGAGACTTGCCTGCATGCCGAAGCCTGCACGCGCTGAGATCAGCGCGCCCAGGCTTCGCGGACCTCTCCGCAAGCAGCGGGAGCGCTCCCACGGCTTGCAGAGAGCTGCCTGTTTGGGGGCTGGGGTCGGAGGAAGCTCGAGCTTCCCCCGCCCCAGCCCCGTGCCCGGGAAAAAAAATAATTTCCCCCCCTTTATTTCCCCCCCAAAAAACTGGGTGCGCCCTATGGTGAGAAAAATACGTTAGTATCGTGCTTTGCCAAGAGAAGTGAAGGAGTGCCGATCATAGTAGCTGTAGCTTTAAAGGGGGCATTGCACAACACAAAGCCCAAATGTCATCTTGCTTGGCAAAGTGCTTGCCAGGAGAGGTAAAGCTGAGCATTTCTGACACAGAAAAATTATTTTTTTGCTACAGTCTTTCAATCTCCCTACCCCCAACAGCAAGAGGATGCTATGTCAGGTACATATGGGAATAGTTACTAGGCATTCATGGAAGATAAGTCACTCTTGCCATGTTCAACTGGAAATTAGACCAAAAAAATCATTTTTCCTGTAAAAACAAACAAACCCAAAACTAAACCAAGTTTGAAGAACCTCTAGATGTTGCTGAACTACAACTCGCACCATCACTGTCCATTGGCGATGCTTTCTGGGGCTGATGAGAGTAAAGTAATGCTGCCTAAAAGTAAATGCGTCCTACTAATTTTTAACCTAGCGCAAATGAGATCAAAGTGGAAACTGAAAAAGAAACATACTTTTGAGGTAATTGAAGGAAGATCACTTTTGTACTTAGTCCCCAAATATCCTGTAGAACCTTGAAGACATGGCTACAGACACTTGCATTTTGCAGAGAATACTCACTGCATCCTCCACCTCACAGCTGTGGTGCCCCCTGCAGCTCCATGCCCAGTGGGGCTGAACTGGTCCCCCATACCCTGCAACATTTCTCCGATGAAAATAGGGACATTCTATTCTGTTATCTCCATTCTGAAGGAAATCAGCCCTGAGTGCTCACTGAAAGGACAGATCCTGAAGCTGAGGCTCCAATACTTTGGCCACCTCATGAGAAGAGAAGACTCCCTGGAAGAGACCCTGATGTTGGGAAAGATTGAGGGCACAAGGAGAAGGGGACGGCAGAGGACAAGATGGTTGGACAGTGTTCTCGAAGCTACCAGCATGAGTTTGACCAAACTGCGTGAGGCAGTGGAAGACAGGAGTGCCTGGCGTGCTCTGGTCCATGGGGTCACGAAGAGTTGGACACGACTAAACGACTAAACAACAATTCTGTTATCAGGAAGATTCTCGCACGTTTGATCTTGCTGCACACTTATACATCATATACACATATACAGCTGTCACCTTGAGCCAATTACCTCTCTGCCTAACCTACCTCACAGCATTGTTGTAAAATAAAAAATGTGTGAGGGAAGGGATTATGTACAACACCTTCAAGAGAAGGTGAGGAAAGGCCAGCTCTCCAGTAGCTGTTATGAGCTGCCCAAAAGAGGAGGCCAGTGGCAACCATAGAAAGGCAATGGGATGCTTCCTCGCAGTCGCCATCGTCAGGACAAGCACCTGCTGATCCTTCTCCCAGAGCCTGGTGCTGGCAGAGCTGGCAGGGGAAATCGGGATATTCCAGGATCAAATCAGAAGCAGGGGTGGCTCCTGTAATTCTGGGACCATCCTGGGAAAATCGGGACACTTGGAGGGTATGTTGTCCCCGCAGCACCACTTTATCTGCCTCTGCAAATACCACCAGCGACTATGGGGTGGAAAATTCACACTCCTAAGTCTGGGTTCGGGGACACGGGTGGCGCTGTGGGTTAAACCACAGAGCCTAGGGCATGCCGATCAGAAGGTCGGCGGTTCGAATCCCCGCAACACGGTGAGTTCCCTTGCTCGGTCCCTGCTCCTGCCAACCTAGCAGTTCGAAAGCACGTCCAAGTGCAAGTAGATAAATAGGTACCTCTCCGGCAGGAAGGTAAACGGCATTTCTGTGCGCTGCTCTGGTTCGCCAGAAGTGGCTTAGTCATGCCAGGCCACATGACCCGGAAGCTGTACGCTGGCTCCCTCGGCCAATAAAGCGAGATGAGTGCTGCAACCACAGAGTTGGTCACGACTGGACCTAATGGTCAGGGGTCCCTTTACCTTTAAGTCTGGGTTCAGGCTAGCTGTTTATGCCCCAGGACTGGTCCTGACAGTGTGCTAATCCACTGCTGCTTAATTGTTTTGTTTAAGGTTGGGTGTTAAGTGAAGGTGCTGAGGGCTGAGAGCACTCCAGCAAACATCTGCTTGGGTCTGGTAGATCCTGCCTTCATGAAGACGTTCGGCCAGATAACCCTTGAGGCCCTTCCAGTCCTTTTAATTCTATGAAAGCAGGCACTCATCGCCTTAAAAACTTTTGTGTGTGTGCCGATCTGTACGAAAACAGACAAATATCTTTTGCAAGATGGGGAGAAATAAAAGACACATCTGTAGCTACAGAAGGAGCTTTATTAGTCTGAGTTGGAAGCCAAAGCTAAGACAAACCAGACAATAAGCTATAGTTTTAAAGCTTTTTGCAGGATCCAAAACACTCGCCAGCACAAGACGTGAAGCCCCACCCTGCTCTTATTTAAGCAAACAAGATGCTAACGACATTGCTGTACAGCTCGGAGGAAGCCGTCGTATTTGGAAGCATCTCGTGGGCTGAGATGGCCTCCAGTTGCCAAGTGGAGGTCTGAAGGAGATCTAGCTACACAAACACTCATTTATCCAAGGAACATACTTACAGTAACATATTTGGAGAAATGCCTTGGGTATTTAAAGGAGGGGAAGAAAGAGGGGGAAAGGCAAGCTCCTTCTTTAAAAAAGAAAAGGAGAGAGAGAGAGAGAGAGAGAGAGAGAGAGAGAGAGAGAGAGAGAGAGAGAGAGATATCTTTATTATCTCAATCTGGGAACAAGGCTAGAGAATCTAAGGGCCCATATGAAATAGATTTCATGCCATTGTTTGGCTGTGTGGGTAATTGGGTTTCAAACGGAGGTCAAGATGTCTTCACTCAGGTGATTTGCGCTTTGTGAGTCAATGCTGTTCTAACAGTCTTCAGAACAAGTGGTTTTCAAACTGCATTCCAGGGAATCCTGAGGACCCTCGGAAGCTGCAGAGGCCCTCAGTGAGAAGATTGGTAATGGGGAACAGGTTTCCCTGAAAAACAACCTGTTAGGTGGTCACGAGTCCTACATCACAAAGAACAGCCCTCCCTTTGAAGGACTGTCAGAGGACAGCCACCCCACCACTTTGAAGGCACTCCATATTTGAAGAGCTGCCAGGTATGGTTTAAAAATTAAGAACATTAACAAATCTACAATTTTATGGTTATAAGGGAGAACATCAAGGGCCTTGAAGATGCCCATCAAACATTAACAGCACTTGGACAGCAGAATGAGCAGGGACAACACTCACCTGGTCATGGTCCTCATCCAGGAGGTTGAGATGTATTTCTAATTATTGTAATTACTGTACTGTTAAATTAACATCGATGCATATGGATTAGTATGAGCATATTTTATTTCTGGTAATGTAATCCTTGTTTTTTCTTTTGCAAATATATCAGTGGCTAAATTGCAGCCAGCCTAGGACTCGCTTATCTTCCTCTGCAATGTGCAACTGCAGAGGACTGTGGGGACACGTTGGACTGTGGTCCCTTGTGGGGCAGAGATAAGGCAAAAAGGCCTAGTGAGTGTCTCGCATGAACCATATGTTCATATGCTCCAGAATCTTTCCATGATGCACTGGATTTCTGTGGCATATGCTCACCAGGCAAATGAATGTGGAAAGGGTTCCTTGAAGTCAGAAAGTTTGGAAACCAATGGCGCTTTCCAAGTGTTTTTGACTACAACTCCCATTAGCCCCAACTGGCAATGACCAATGATCAGGAATGATAGTAGTTGCAGTCCAAAACATCTGGAAGGCAACAAGTCTAAAAGACTGGTTTAAACAATGTTGCCTATTCTTCCTCTTTATTGTGATTATTTTCGATTTAAGCAGCTTTTCAGACAGGTTATTGAAGTTGCAAACAATAAAAGCCACATATTAAAAACAATTAAATAATAATAATAATATCAAATCATGGAAAACACATAAAGTCCCAGACATAAATATAACCGTCTGTTTTGCTTTTTCTGGAATATAAATTACAATCAGCTCACATCTCTCATATTAAAGCTATCATTGCTGGCTTATCATTAATTTTCAGAACTCTTTTGGGTGTTCTGCTTTTCCTTTGCAGATATCTTCCATTAAAAGAAGCTTAAGTTTGATATAACAGTTCACATAAATGCCCCCCCCCCCCAGTATCTATGGTTTAGTTTTGGAACTAACCCTACCTACTAAATTTCTATTGCACTCTTCTTGCAAGGAGATCATGGTGTTCAAGATGGGCTTATCCCATTTTAACCTTACAACAGCCCTGACAAGTACGTTACCCTTTGCTCAAGTACATTACCAATTGCTCAATGTTACCCAGTTTCATGGCCTATCCAGAGAATTAGAACCCAGATCCTCCTTTTCAAATTTGAATATGTTACAAACTACACCACACTAGTTTGGAGGCTTCTATCTGTCTTTGGTGCCTGCATGTCAGTTACTCTTGTAACTGAAGAAGGAAGTAGTTAATACAGAACACCAAAAAAACAATTCTACCATGATGAAACACTGAAAGCAGACAATGAAAAAGCATCAAATTACCATCAAGTGGAGTGGTATTTTAGTTGGTCCTTTGGCTGAGATTTTCTCCCATAGACCTCTTCTCACATACCGAACAGTGGTTCCTGCAATCTGAAACTCACCAGGAAGTTCGATTTTCCAGTCACTGTTAATGGATTTCTTACTGGAATCTTTCAAAGCTGGAAAGAACCAAACAGCATGGGATGAAACGGAAAGCAAATACCTCACCAGAGAGAAACTGCTGCTGTCCAATTTCATTTAGGTTGACAGATGTTCCTTTTCTGGGTCCTAAGAGATTATCCTAAGTGTTCCTCATTGTCATGTCTCAGCCAGGGGATTCCTCATCAGAGGATGACCTGAGGTCCAGCATTACAAAAAAACACAGAATCAGGCTCTATTGGATGGCAAGGAGCCAGGATCCTTAGATGAAGCTGAGGAAGGGTCATTTGCATCATAAGTGAATTCAGCCTCTGGGGTTGAGGCCAAACAAGTGCTAGTCCAAGGGAGAGACGGCACCTCAAACACAGGTCTCCATCTAAATAATGTGTATGAAGATGTGTATATTGTTGGGAAATGACCATAAAACACTTATATTAGTGAATATATATAATTTTAAATATATAAAAATGAGACAGCCTGCTTGAAAAAATGTATGTGTGTGTGTATATCATCTATCTATCTATCTATCTATCTATCTATCATCTATCTATCTATCTATTTATCTATCATCTATCTATCTATCTATCTATCTATCTATCTATCTATAAAGAAAAATTGCTTATAAAATATGTATATTAGATAAATTTACACAAAGATGCTGATAAATTTTCACAAGGACTTTAAAAAAAAATCACAATCTACTGTGGAAATGTGGAAAACTGACGACTGGGAAAACGAGAAACAGAGAGAAATACAAAATGACAGATTCATCCAGCCCTAGTAGAAAGAATTAATGATGGACAAGCCCTGTTAAAATTGATGTGGAATTGGACTCAACCAAATAAGCTATTTATCAAAATAAGAATAAGGGTCAAGAAATAGCTTGGTTTCCCCAGGCCCAGCTACGAACCCTTTTCATTATCAGAAGTGCAATGAAATCTGAATTCCTCACTCAATCCACCCATCATATGGACCCCAACCTGTATCATCTGGGAGATACTTTGGTGACAGATCTATCCCCTCTATTACCGGTACCTGGCTGTGGCCGTATGTAGGACTTTCCCTATTTCCTTACTTGGGCTGCTTCTATGGCAGTTTTAGGGATGGTGGTGGTGGGAGCAGCAGCTGCTAGAGCCAGGTAGAGGGGTGGGTGGGGGTGGAACTGAGTATGGTAGTTATGCATCCTACTTTGCAAAGGATAGTCCTTTATTTCAGTGGCAAGGAACATTTTCCAACCTGAAGGCTGCATTCCAGCCGTGGGTGAAGAAAGAGGCAAAATATGGGTGGAGAAATGGATGCGAGTTTTACCTTTTGTACAATAGGCAACATTCCAGTCATGCAAAAGTTAGAGGTTTCTAAGCACACACCTCTCCACCCAGGCAAGCAAAACTGCATTCCAGTTGGGCCAAAACATTTGAGTAGGGTCGCTGACAGGTGTGTCCTAGGGAGGTTAGGACTAGGGAGAATCCAAAGAGCCATACAGAGAGGACTAGGGAGCTGCCTTTGTCTCTGGGCTTGAGGTTCCCCTGCTTTATTTGAAAGGCTGTCCAGTCTAAGTCTTGTTTAAAGGTTTTAAAAATCCTAAGGAGGAATGAGTACACAGGCTTTGAAGTTGCCCATCTACAGCTAGCAGCACCTGGACAGCCGACTGAGCTGGCACACAGGTCACCTGGCCCATAGTCTCTCCCCTATATAGCAAGATGTATTATACTGGTATTTAAATTATATTACTTATTTCTACATGTGCATCTATTAGAACATCTTTCCTATTTTTCAGGGAGCAGAGGTTTCTTCTTCAGCTCAGATGACAATGCTTGCTTCGGATAAAGCCAAGGACTTGCAAAAGTTGGCTACATCACTACAGAATATGCAAATCCCTAATATGTCTATTCCACCCTGGGCTCCTTTGGGAGGAATATAAATTGAATAAAGTGAATATTATGCAGAGGGAAATATATTCATCTTCATGCCACCAAACATGTATTATGCTAAGCTCTCCTCCAGATCACCGGTAGCAATGCAAATGGTGAAAAATGTAATCAAGTACGTATCATTTGTAGACTGAAAGCAACAAATATCAATCACATTCGCTGGATTGATTTTCATTCTGAACATGGAAGAAGAAGAAGAAGAAGAAGAAGAGTTTGGATTTGATATCCCGCCTTTCACTCCCCTTCAGGAGTCTCAAAGCGGCTAACAATCTCCTTTCCCTTCCTCCCCCACAACAAACACTCTGTGAGGTGAGTGGGGCTGAGAGACTTCAGAGAAGTGTGACTGGCCCAAGGTCACCCAGCAGCTGCATGTGGAGGAGCAGAGACGCGAACCCGGTTACCCAGATTACGTGACTACCGCTCCTAACCACTACACCACACTGGCTCTCGACAAATAAGTGAACATTGGCAATTTATGTTCCCATTTCAGTTTACCCTAACCCTATTGCATAACCTTAATCATGTTGCCTGGACAGACCTGAAAAAACTTTATAATCATTATTGATATGGCACCTTTTAACTTAAGCTTCTCATTACTTTAACTGCAGCTCCTGATTTTAATTAAACAACTCAAAGCTTATATAGCCCGAAAGCCAACAACTATATTTATCCATGTCTGGCTCTTTGAAACATCTCTTTTCCTCCTGGATATGAATTGACCCCATTGGTCTGTCTTCCAAGCTTGCATCAAAGTCCAGTCTTTTGCTCAATTCAGACTCCTTCCAATTCACTTCCCTGCTTTATGGATACAAATTATAAGGCATTTCCTGTTCAAGGTAGTTTGCAACGGCAACTAAGCCAGGCGGCGTGGGATGGACGTAGGAGGAAAGAAACTGCTCCCAGCAAATGGAACATCAATTCAACGTGAAGCTGGGTTCATTTCCAATGCGCCCTACCCAGTCCACAGTGGAAACAAGACCTCCTTGGCCTAAGCTTTGAGAGTGTAATTAGCTCCAGCCCTCACTCCAAGCTTAAACACAGCTATGTTTGCACAAACCTGAGGCCTTATTAAAGTTACAGTGGCAGGAAATTGTAGTACTTTGATTTCCTAATTATTCTGCTTACCCTGTTGGATTCTTGCCCATGTTCTGCTGCAAAGCTTTGATAACAAAGCAGTCGATCTCTGAGCTCAGAGGCAGCAGTACACTTTAGAATGAACAGGGAAGTCAGTCAGCAGGCTCTGCCCATGTAACAGAGTGAGGCAAAATGCCCACAGGATTTAACTGACATGCAGTTTCTCCCCAGTCTTGTATGTAAGCATGGTAGCCATAGGTCATCAAAAATTCCATGCATTTGAGCAGGTGGGCTATGTCCTGCCATCCACCCCATGCTCTGCATGGAAACCAAGGAGGATGGTAGAGAAAGGAAATCTTAGAAATACGAATGAGCGAATTATCAGTTATCAGCTTTCGTTCCGTTCTCCACATTTCCACACCATGTTATTTTCCACAGCGCCACTAGGAACTAGATGGTTAAAGCTCCTTACTAACTATGGTAGTGCTCAGTAATCCATCCTACGCACGGCGGTGAACATATGACAATGCACACATATATTTGTTGTTGTTGTTGTTTTTTGCTATGTGTTTAATTTGCAATAATCCCCTGTTTAGGGAAGTTTTAATGTGTTTTTAATCTTTTGTTGGAAGCCAAACCCAGCCAGATGGGAGGGGTATTTATGTATGTATGTATGTATTTATAAATATTATCTGTTGGCCTGTAAATTGCAAATTGCATTTGTTTGGCTGCAATTTAGTGGCTGTTCTGTGATTGTAATAATAATAAAGAATTGAACTATCTATCTATCTGACAACAAATTACTGTAGAGATAAATGAATATTGAAGCACTCAGTCTTTTTCTTTTTAAAGGACCAGCCACAGAAAAAGGACTGCCACCTAGTCCAGCTTGCCCTGCAGATGCAATTTGAGCTACATTATGTCTGTCTTCACCCTAAGTGACATCTGACAAAGCTCAACTGGCAGTAAGCATCCAAATTAATCCAACCAAGACAAATAAAAATGCTGGCTTCCAAAAGCAGGACTTGCAATGCCCCAGAACACTGGCAGTCATTGTTCTCCAAAGCTTTGCTATGTCAAAGTCTTCCGTGTAGGCGTAATTTTAGTCCACAAAACTGGCTGCCGGGTAAGCAGAAATGAAAGCAGTAGCAGGCAAGAGATCAAAGAATGGCACACTGTAATCTTGGATGCTACTCAGCCTCCTGGAGGAGACGAACCTGAAAAAAATGTCGTATTTGTTGTAGAATGCAGCTTCCTGAGCATCCCAGCTCCCATCTTAAAAATGACAAGTCTCTAGCTCTTATAGGTGTGAAATAGGGCTGGGCGGGTGCAGGCAATGCCTAGACTAGAGAAATCACAAAAGCTAGAGAGATGGTTGACCATTTCTATTGATCTGAGGCTTCTTGCATAGACAAAAAGAACAGCAAATGTGTTGACCTGCGTAATCCAAGGTTGCAGAATCAAAATTTTCTTTGGTATTCAATTTTGTCACCATCTCCCCAAAAACATAGCATATCTCTGTCACCTCAGGGTTTACTCACATTTGCAACTGCCCCAACTGACAGCACAGAAAGGGCTTTGATCAGCCATGGGACATAGAGGAGATCACACACAAGTTAAGACAAGCATTTTGATGTGCAGCCTGTATCATAGCCATTTATTTATTAGGAACATTTTGCTCCTTTAGAAAGCTCAGAAGGGCAGATGTGGTGCTTCCACCTATGTATCGATGAACCCCACACTTGCTTAGCTTCACCATTGTTTGAGGATTACAAGCTCATAGAGTCTAGACCAATCCCCTTGTAGGGATTGTAGGTGACAGTGCAACTGAACCGAAAGAACACCCCCTGCCCTGTTTATTATCATAAATTTATGTAATATATTTGAATGCCCCCTTTTCAAGAAAAATCTTCCAAAAGCCAGCCGTGCATCAAACATGCAAGAAAACACAGTTTAAGGCAATAACATACCTTCTCTCTCCCCCACACACCCCAATACAATATTTCAAAGCATTACTAAAATTGAAGGAGACCAATTCTAAACCAGCATATTAAAAATATCAAAATCAGGCAGAGCAGAAGTCAGGAAGTTCTGTAGCTCACATCTAATCAGTTGCTAAAGGCAGTGGTAAGAAGGCAAAGTTTTACTTAAGGCCCGTTTGAAACCCATAAGGGATGGGGCTTGTTTGCTGTCACATGGAACTGCATTCCACAGTTATGCACCCTTTGCCATTGCTCTGTCAAATTTGTAAGGTTCTTGGTGCAGGGACATGTCATCTTATTCTTACTCTGTAAAATTGTTGTGTACATGGATGCCAATAACCACACCCTATCATGGTGAATTCAGGTGGTGAGTGCAGACAGAAATGAAGCCAAAACAAGGAGGGAGGAACTAAAATATTTAGGGAGACCTCAACAGTTGTAGAGCACAAAAAAGTGTTGCTGGTCTCTCTCTCTCCCCCCCCCCCTTATCCCACCCAACCAAACCCCAGAGTCCAAGAGTGTCTGTTGGAGAAGTAAAATAGAAAACTTTTCTGTGGAGTGAATGGGGGAGTGGAAGGCTTGAGTTGCTTCAGTATCAGATGTGGCTCAATAGCCACAGAATGTTGAGTGGTAGTTGAAAAAGAATCACTTGAACAGGAGGGCATGAGTGCCTTGTATCGTTAACAACAGCACTGAGCAGGGAGTGAGGAAAGGCCAGGGTGGCTACTTATACATTGAAGAAAGGAAGTAAGAAATGCATTGCCACAAAGGTGGGCACATATTTACACATGCTTATGTACAGATGCAAATTTAAAAATAACTACTATATTTGAAATACAAAGACTATAGCAGCGAGGACTAGGGCCAGGCAGCTTGTGTGCCTACTCAGTTTGCTGTCCAGGGTCAACTCTGAAACTCCTGCTCTCCTTTATTATGCTTCTTTTTATCTGTAAACTAGGAGGGATAACCCTTTAAACAGAGAATTCCCCCAAACACAGAAATACTCTCTGACAGTGCTTCAAAGAGAGGACACCTTGGCACCTCAGAAAACACTACAGCATCCTGATATAGGTCCCAGCTTTCAGTAACAGTGGTACTGGTAATGATAATGTTTAGACAATTACAGTTGTAGCTATCACTGTATCTCTGCCTTGAGGCACTTTCCCCTAAAATCAGCTCACATTTATCAGTCCTAAAAGGAGCCCTTGGAATATTTGGGGATCAAAGAGCAATGGCACATGTCAGCTAGTTACAGAAGTCAATATTACAGTATTTTTCGCTCTATAAGACGCACCAGACCATAAGACGCACCTAGTTTTTGGAGGAGGAAAACAAGAAAATAAATATTCTGAATCCCAGAAGCCAAAACAGCAAGAGAGATCGCTGTGCAGCGAAAGCAGCGATCCCTCTTGCTGTTCTGGCTTCTGAGATAGCTGCACAGCCTGCATTCGCTCCATAAGACGCACACACATTTCCCCTTACTTTTTAGGAGGGGAAAAGTGAGTCTCATAGAGCAAAAAGACAGTACTTCATCTCTTACTTTGAGTTGTATCCCAAGTTAGTTGAATTTGGAGCAGACCCATATAAATTAATATGGGATAGTTTCTGCCTTACACTGGGCCCATGAAAGGGTTAAGTTGAAGCAGCTTCAACGAGTCCCCTGGTTAGGATCTCATTCTCCTCCAGGGACTTGGAAGCACTTGTAGTCTTTGTTTTCTCCCAGGTTAGTACACTTCTTTCTTTTGGAAGAATGAAGATATAAGAGCAGGGACCATCTCTGGCTTCCAGGTCCCCAAACTCCAAGTGGTAAATCTTCCCAACAGGAAGATTCACACAATCTGCTTCCTTTCATTAACATGAGGATTGCATGTTTTGTTTCTGAGATTGTAACTAATTATTTTCTCTTGAAAATGATTTCGGAACCTTCTTTTTAAATCTTTCAGCTCACTGGATGGAAACATGTTTAAAGCCTCATTTCTGTGACTTCTGATGTTTTGTGTGTAAAGTCTTTTACTTCTTTAAAAAGCGTGGTTCATTTTAGCCTAAGCTTTTTTCCCTAGCAGACACATGTGAAAAGGTGGATGGGAGTGGATACAATTCTTGCCCAGGTTTAAAACTGCTTGGGGCAACCAGCCATTGTGAATCCCTGCAAAAGGGAGACAAAGGGATCAGATGATTTCCCAATATCTCACCAAATCTCTCTCAATAATTAATGAAGTCAATGAACTTAGATCTATTAATTTTGATGGGTCTACTCTGAGTATTTCTTGGCTGGAGACAATTTGCTGTATTTCAGGATAGCAAAGTACAAACATAAACAAAAGGGTAAGATCAAGCCACCAGTTCGTTCTTTCTTTCTCTTTTACCCAGAAAACTGTGGGCAGGTTTATCCTCCATCACACGGATCCGTCGAGCCCCAGCTGGGATCACTGCTGCTTCAATGTAACCTGGGGCAAATGAAAAGGACACATTGATCATAGTATCTCAGAAAACAAATAAATAAGAAAATAGACACTGGGTACCTGTGATTTAACATATGAACTCCATAATTTATTTTTTAAAAGCCAATTCCAATTCACATTTTGAAATGTTATGATGTGGCATTCAAGTTTCATTGTCATGCAATATGACCTGAAGAGGAGGAAGAAAATATCTCTGGGTGCATCTTAAATGCGCTTCCACATCTGAGATTGCAATGAATAAAAGTCTAGTTCGTTGATGTACTTTGTGCATGTTGACATTATCAGAGACATGTCAGGTTGCTCCAGGAGCTGCAGATATAGGCTTATGATCCTAAATCAACAAACCTTGTTGACACAAGTAAGAAGCCCCCTGGTATTTCAGCTACACCTCCTTGACCAGATAATTCATTAGCTATTTTTGTTTGCAGGAAACTGCTTCATATATCTCTGTCTATAAGTAGGGTGGCAGGTTACCCACCTCTCAGCCTAACCTACTGCAAATTTGTTGTGAAGATAAAATGGGGGGAGAAGAAGCCACCTGAGCTCATTGTGTGCCACCTGAGCTCATTGGAGGATGGGTGGGATAAAATTTTAATTAAACAAAAAATAAGGAAGCAAAGTCTGTTTAAAAGAAATAGCAATTGTGCTGAAGGTCTTCAAATGATCAGGTTTGGGAGCTGAGTTCCTGCTCGTGTATATTGTACTCTTGCTCCATGCCTGGCATAAAGGAAGAGCTGGTGATTTAATAGTTTAACCTGTATGAATGACCTCTGGAAAAACAACAACCCTCAGGTATGCTTTTTGCAAAGGTCCAAGAGCATTTGTTACTGATCATGGGCTTAAACAGCAGCATCTGCAGCAATCAAGTAATTGTTGGGTCAGCCCACTAGATGATATATTGCAAACCCTTCTTTCTCCAAACCTGTGGGGATCTCATGTTCATCTGGTCTCTGCTAGAGGCAACAAGTAGGAAAGTGATATGACCCAAGGGCACCTATTTCAATGTGCATTCTTAGTTTCCCCTTTTGTTCTTGTCTCACTCTCCTAACCTCAATTTGCATTTCCATGTCACCGGATCTCCCCACCTTGACTGCACATTACCTTTTTCATTTTCTTCTCCCCTCGTCAGGTTACCAAGAGAAGCAGCCTGACCCCCCCCCCCCCCGAGGGAAAACGGAAAACACAGTGGTAGCAGGGATCTGTATAAAGACACCAGTGAAGGCCAGCTGGATGGGTGCAGCAGTTCGGTGACCACAAAGCATGCTGCAATAATAATTGTCTTGCCATGTAGGGGTGGACAAACGGGTCAATTTTCATTTCTTACCATTTCCCATTTTTTCCATTCTTATGTTCAGTTCACTACACTTCCACTATCAGTTTGCAAATTTTAAGCCCTCAAGAAAATTCACCAGCATTTTATTACACCTTTTCCCTGATACACATTTTAACATGCAATTTTGCCTAATGCAGTATATACATTTTTGAAATCAATTTTTCCTCCTGTGATGCACTTTCGTGTTTCCCCCACTAACATATGCATTTTTATCTGCATCTTGTCCTAATATATACATTAGTTAGGGAACTGCATTGCAAAATTCAGAGAAAAGAAAAATTCCGAGAATAGAAGTTTCTGTGTGCATTTTGTTCTGCAAAGTGCAAATTAGGCAAGTTCACATTAAAATTCAAGTTCACATTAAAATGTGAACTGAATAGGATTTCTTCCCCATCCTCTACTTGCATGTAGTGGTGGGTTTTTGTTTAAATATGCTTTTACCACAATAATGTAACCCATAATGGTCAAACCAAACAGACATTTGACATATAGTATGGTGTTGGTTTTTGGCGGTTTTTTTAGTGTGCGCTGTCCAGTTCAAGACTTAAAATGATACTGCAGTCACCACACTCTCTAATGGCAAAAATCTTTTGCCAAAACTCATGCACGGACAAGCACACCCAACCAACAATGACTACCAGACATGAACACATAGGAGATGAGTGATTAATAACATGACACTATTACAAGAACATGACACACATGACAGTCACACCCTCTCACCACCTTGGAACATGCCCAAAATCTACAATGTGTTTTCTTAATGTTTTCTTATTGTTTTGTTTTTTAAAGAAAATTAATTCAAGTTATGTTTGGCCTGGCCCAGGCTCTCCAGGGCTTCCAAGCCAGATCCTTCTAAAATTGTGGCATCAAATGACTCAACCTGCTGGACAAATCCAACCAATTTCAACATTCAGAGGAAAGCAGGGAATCCATCACAGCAGAATAATTTCTCAAATGCAGGCCACTCCCCACATTACAAGAGAAAACCTCTTTATTTTTGGCCACTTTAAAAATGTAATTTAGGCAGCAAAGCCAAGCCATTTATTCATAAGCTTGATAAATGAGCCAATTAATTTTATTTAAATGTAATTCCAATTCTGGTATTGGTTGCACTATTACTACAAATCATGATTGCTTTGCCTTTACTGGATCTTCTGTTTCAAAGTATGTTTGTCCACATGTAATATGTGGGAAAGCAACCCTTCAATGGAGTTTTTATTATCTCTGGCAAAATATCTGCACAACTACAAGCTTCTGGCCACAGTAGACATGATGTTCAATGCAGCATTGGCATCCACACTGGTCAAAGAAAGAAAAGCTGGTAGTAGGCACACACCTCCATTCTCCCATTTGGGGGAGGGCAATAGCAGATTTGGGGAGGGGTGTAATTTCATTGGGACCACAGAGGGAGGAAATGGGTAAGAATTCCTTCCTTCCAAGCTGGGGCCTCAACAACAACAAAAAACCCCCACAGGTGCATTTTTATAAATTTCAATTGATGTGCTTGCTAATAATGCATTTAGCTGCTATTGTGTCTTCTTTGGTCCATAGGGCTCATTTCTTAGAGAAGCTCAAGTGCAATCAATATAGACTATCCAGAAGGCACCAGACACCACAGTGCAGTTGTGTCGTTTCACAATTGCCTTGGACCATTGCTGGCTGAACTCCCATAGAACTGTGTTTCCATGGACTATGCAAGAATTATGGCATATAGATTTAGTGGCTAAAGAGCATGACACCTGTGGTTTGCTCCAGTTTCAGCCATAAACTCATTTGCTGACCTGGGGCAAGCTTCAACGCTTCAGCCTCCCATGGACAATATGATAACAACAATGCATAGTATAGTATGCAGAGCTCTCAAACTTTAGCTCTTTAAAGCTATTGCCCAATTTCAGATCTAGCATACAGCTGAACAAATAAAATGTGGATGTAGCAATTGGATGATTGACAACACCTGCAGGTGCAAACAGCTAGAGAATTGGGATAGGCTGGTGCTCTCTGTTGGGTTTATTAAAGTGCAATATGTGAAACAGCTGGCCACCAATAGAGGTACAATTCTCCTGAATCTAATTTCTTGAAGGGCTCATGGTAAAACTCTTGGGCATGTTCCTTTGGACAAAAAAATAAAAAAAGTTGGAGATTTTAGCAACAACAGATTACAGAAATCTAATCCGGTTGCAAATTCAATAAATCTACTACGGATACATGCAAACTCATTTCCACTATTGCTCTCTTGAGCTTTGGAATTCATTCATATGTTGCTTCGCAAGGGATTAATAAATTAATGGAAATAAGCTTGCCAACATTTGAAAAACCCCTGCATCCCTTAATACCTTTTCCATTATATGCAAGCCACATTTCCTTCAGCACTTAGTACCTGCAGTTTCTCCACCAGAAAGGTCAACAAGTCTCATTGACTTTGAGCAACTTAAGTCCCATTGCCAGAATTATGACATCCCATATTTTCAACAGTATCCAGCCTATTCTTCTAGGCTCTGATGATTCAGGTTTGACAGTATCAACTATATGCAGTTGTGGGATGGTACCATTGTCTACATGTCCTGTCCATCCATCCATTAACGTGAGAGCACTTTTGTTCTAAGGACGATGCTTTGAAGGAGCACCTCATTATTTGATAATTCATAGCACTGTACACAAACATGCTCCACCTTGGGAATAGCGCTCTCTCTTTTTGGCGTGCAATGATCTTTCTGGATAGCCTGCATTACATCAATGCTTCAGGAATGCAAAGCTGCGATTGAAGAGAATCCTGCATATAAATTATATGGTAGAAGTCAAATTAGAGGAGACACCTGAACAGAGATAGAGGAAGGGAGGGATAAAGGGAGAACCAAGACTTTCGTCACCATGAAGATTAATATGTGAAGGGTAGCCTGTTGTATCTTCACCGAGAAGGCTAGAAATAAGTACCGGAGAGGGGGTGGGGGAGGAAGCAAGGTTGTCGAAGTATTTCTATTACTAGGCAAAGCTGTTTTCCCAGCCAGCCAAAACCAGATGTTGGTGTGATTTTCAGTGAGGAAGCTGGTATGGATCTTTCTGGAAAGTGATCTCTTCAGTGAAACAGATATTATACCGTGGCTGTAAGTGCTGCAAAACTTGCAAATAACTTTCCTTTCCACCTCATGTTACAAGTTGCATGGGTCAAAAGAAAAACCAATTTCTAAACAAGCCTTATTGCACCAATGTAGGATGTAAAAGTCCTGGCGCAACGTAAAGAGAAACTTCCAGTAGAGCAGACCCACCCACAGTGGCTTTGTGCATGTGGGACTGCCTGTAGTCCTACCCTGTGTGCGTAGGAACAGGGATAAGCAATATAACCCTCAGAAGGTTGCTGAATGGAGCATTTGGCCAGGCACATGCTGCATTTGTGCTGTGGAAACTGCTCTGGCTTTCAATCAGCCACCTTGTTCAAGGTCTTGCTAATATATAAAGCTCTGAAAAATTCAGGACTAGGTTACCTGAAAGACTACCTGCTCCTCTGTAGGCCTGTAAGATCACTTAGAACTGGGGAAATTACAGTATATCAAAAGTTGGTGACCTGGAAACAGGCATTTTCTGCTTTTGCCTGTACTGCAGAATGCCCTTCCCCTCTGCCAAATGTGATACAGCAACCATCAGAGGCGTCAGACATCTTGTGAAGACTTGTCTTTTTGCCTTGGCTTTCCTCAACCCATAAGATCGGGCCTTGTTTTAAGATGAATCCCCCAAATCTTTGTTTTATTTGCTTTTATACTTTTTATTGGTTTTATGTTGTATTTTTGTTTTAATGAACAGTGTTCTATATTGCATATAGTGCTTAGAGATTTAAAAAAACATTAAGTGGATTTAGAAAAGCTTTTAAATAATTAAAACAAATAAGGAGTATGCGAGTATAAGCTGATGTGGTCCTGAAAACGAGCAGTCCAACATCTGCAAGGCAACAGGTTCCCATAATGCTTATTTCCCCCCTTTCCATTCAATATTCCAGCTCACTCCCACACATTTTTAGGCCCCCAAATGGGGATATATTTGATTGGTTATGTGTCCTTAAGCAAAGTGCACCCCCTCCATTGCTGCTCTCTGCTGGGCTTTGTGTAAGCTTCTCACCTGTGTGGCAGATGCATAGAATAAGAGATGGTGCCCTCAAACTTTAGTGAGAACTATAAACTCACTGGGCTGCTCAGGTGAAAGGCATAAACTCAGTGGTGTAGTTGTCAGGGGTCAAGGCAGGCGGTGGATCAAAGATACACTGCTATTTCTGCAGCAGTGTCCCTGTCTTCAGCCATTCAGCATGAAAGGGGAGCTCTTTACCCACTGTATGTTCCAAAGCTAAGCATTTAGGAACACTGAAAACATAAGGTGTGCAAGTTCTGTTATGTACAATGGAACATCACAGAAGACAAAGCACAGTATGTTCTCAGAAAATAGTAGATCTAGATAAAGGGGAACCCAAGGAGATCAGCATTGATTATTACGATTCATCCCTCATTATTTTTATTGTTTAGGGAAGCTTTTAATGTTTGACAGACTACTGTATTTAAATATTTTGTTGGAAGCCGCCCAGAGTGGCTGGGGAAACCAGATGGGCGGGGTATAAATAACAAATTATTATTATTATTAATTATTATTATTATTACTACTACATTCTTGTATAATATTAGAAGGGGCATGGATGTGAGAGTGTGTGGCTGTGACTATCACAAAAGAAACCTGCACCTCTGACAATGCCACTTCACTACTGCATAATCTAGCAATTTACCCTATTTGTTCTATAAGCCCTTACAGCTGAAACACAGCCAACTCTACACGTTAAGAGTTACATCAGAAATACCAAGGCAAAAAGCAAGGATAATGAATTTCCCAAGATGTGATTTTTCACAGAGGACAGCCAAAAGATCCTCATAAAGAAGGGATTTGTGCATTTTGGTTGCAATCCCGGCAAGTCGTGCTGAATATATATGCAAAAGGGTTTCACATTTATCAACAGCTCTTCCTTCCTTCCTTCCTTCCTCCCTTCCTTCCTTCCTTCCTTCCTTTAGAACAATACCATTTCCATGTTTTGATCCAACCAGAGGAGAGAGAGAGAGAGAGAGACCCAACACCAAATAGCATCTACCCCAGAAGCACCACACAGAGCAACCAGGCTTCTTACACGAGAAACACTTGGGGACTCCCTTTGCCTTTGCCATCACACACGTGGAAACCTTCTTACATTGACTATTGGATACTGAGAAAAAGAAAGGAATTGGCATGGGTTTAGTTACAACACTCACTCTGTTTTCATGAGTCAGCAGTCACAAAATATGAGGTCATTCAGTGGAGACCAGTGTGCAGATATTACAGTTTCATTCCAAACAGCTTTTTGCTTTATCTAACACAGTGCCTGCAAGGGTAACTCTAAGCAGAGGTGTCACCAGCATTCGGCAGAATTGTGCAATATAAGTAAAATTTATAACCTGCTGCATTTTAAAAAATGAATTATTTTCTTATAAAATTTAAATATCTGACCAAGTTCAATTATAACTTTTAGAACGGTTTACATTTATATATTTTAAAAGGCAACACATTCTATTATAACACAAAATAAAAGAGCAGCAATTAACAATGTGTGCCCAGCCACAGTCCCCCCTTCCGGCGCGCCTAACTGCTGAGTAAAATGAATGGACACAACAACTGTCTGGGATTTAAACGGCCACAACTTTATTGATTTCCCCCCCTGCTGGGGGGACAGAGGCATTACAGGGTCTATTTGGGGGATCCACTGCAAGGGACGCGGGTGGCGCTGTGGGTTAAACCACAGAGCCTAGGACTTGCCGATCAGAAGGTCAGCGGTTTGAATCCCCGTGATGGAGTGAGCTCCCGTTGCTCGGTCCCAGCTCCTGCCAACCTAGCAGTTTGAAAGCACATCAAAGTGCAAGTAGATAAATAGGTACCGCTCCGGAGGGAAGGTAAACGGCATTTCCGTGTGCTGCTCTGGTTCGCCAGAAGCAGCTTAGTCATGCTGGCCACATGACCCGGAAGCTGTACGCCGGCTCCCTCGGCCAATAAAGCGAGATGAGCACCGCAACCCCAGAGTCAGTCACGACTGGACCTAATGGTCAGGGGTCCCTTTACCTTTACCACTGCAAAACGCAGGTTTACATGGATGGCCCCCAATCGCCGAGGGAAGCTCTATGGCCCACTAGCCCTATGCAGTTGGCTCTTTGGACAGACACTTCCCTCCAGACCCCTCTAACGGGGTACCCTGTTAACACCACCGCAGGGAATAGGGGTGGGTGAATCACCACTTCACCACACCCTGATTAGATGAATAACTACAGGATTCCGCCCAAGGTCTAAACTGCCAAAGTTGTGACTAATGCTATGGGGAAGGTGAAACCTGCAGAGCAAGGAAAATTCCTTCCTGGCTCTGAAAACGGCAACCATCACAAGACTACAGCAAAGCCTGGCTAGTTGAAAAGAAATGGTTAGAGCAGTAATCAACTATTAATGAAGGGAAGGGAAGGGTGGGTGACGCTCTCAGCTGACTGGATGCTGTGCTGAGTGGTTGGGATAAGTAGATGGCCACACCCCCCCGGGCCACCCATGGATTGGCTCATCTGAAGGAGGGGTTTGGCGAGAACCTGTGAGCCTCCACGGCAGCCAGAGTGGACGGGGAAACATTCTAAAATAGCGCTGTGTGTCTGGGTGAAAGAGGAGGCGCTACGTCAGGGTGCAACTGCTACTCACAGGCAAGAAGGTAAGTGGTCATTAAGAGCAGAAAAATTAATGGTTCCAGCTGCCACCACCTTTAAACACAGCACCAGAGGGGATGCCAAAGGCCCCCCATCACTGGCGCCATTCATTGTCCTCATGGATTATGGCATTAATTTTTTTAAGAAAAAAAGGAAGCATGATGCTGCCATCCTTCAAGAATGTAGTACCTGAACTGGTGAAATGGTTCAAATACACACATACCCCTGCCCTCCTCCACCACTTGGTTATTTCCAATGTAGCTTCATGTAGTATTTTAACCAGTTCTACTTGTATAACTTCTACTTGAACTGATATTCATTTTAAATTTTTGCTTGTAGTGCATTGCCCTGAGCTCTTTTTGAAGGAAAGGTGATTCATAAGTAGCCTAAATAAATAAATAAAATTCTGATATGCTATTTCACAGTCTGTCCTTGGCCCACCTTGGAGATATTAGTAGTCATGGCAGATGCGGCCAAGTTAGGATTATGCCAAACACTGCAACTCTTAACGGTTAACCCCAGACGAGCTTTGTTGCAATGAATGGGAAATGCACAAGAGAATGGATCTCATTTTTAATAAATTGTTTTATTATTTTAAAGAAGTGTACCCTTACTTTATTCCCCCTCTCAAAGGGGATCCAAAGCAGTTAATAAAACAGAAAATATCATCCAGTATTCAAAAATATGTTTCACATACACTGTTCCTAACAACAGCAATAATAAAACCAAAATATTAACATAATAAATCAACAACCCATAATAATTTCTGGGAATTCTTTGAAACCCCTAGCCAAGATTGTTCCTTGTGCACCAACCAATTAAAACGATTGAGTCAATGAAAGTGGGGGGTAGAGCATTGCCAAAAAAGAGCACATAGATTTGCATAAAACATGTACATGCTGTTTTAGTTATTATAATTGACAGAAATACAATACATCTCACCATCATGGAAAAGACTGACCAAGTGATTTTTATGCCTGGCCTGCTAACTGTTGCTGGGCAATTTCAAGGCCTCTGCTTTCTTACGGTTCTTTACCTTGAACCAGACAGAAGGCACCTTGAAGTGAAGGACTGTCCTCTGGAACTCCTTTAGATGGAGGAATGTTGTCTGTAAAGTAGGATACATGGCCACCCAAGGGCTGAAAATCAGAATACCACATGTTCATAGTACAGTGGCAAGGCAGGCACACACATTTATTCTAAATGGTAGTTCACAGCATGCCTTGTCTGCCACTTGTCTTCACTCTTGATCTGAGCATGAGATTTGGACTATGCATCTGTTCATTGTGAAACAAGATGGAAGCACACAGGGAACAATAATGACCAGTAGAGCTATCCTTCTGAAATCTGATAGCGCAAGGCAATAGCGTTGGAATGTAAAGACCTTTGGGGCAGAGTGTCTTGAAACCGCAAAGTCTGAATCAAAATTGAGTGACTTCAGTCAATACCTGTATCAAGCTGAGTATCACATTGCTATTAACAAGTTGAATTTCTTAACTTTGCACTCAGAATGCAGCACATGCCTTAACTTCTGCAGGCACAGACTTTTTTTGCATTTCATTTCTCCCATGCCAAGCTACTGAGACTGCCCAGTATCTACTCACCCATCCCTTTAGTATGGTTGAAGTCTCCTTTCACCACTTTGCAGGTTTTGCCATCTCCATTGCAGATGCCACAACGATCTTCTTTGGCAGCTGATCCGATGATCCCATCACAGCCAATTTTCTAATGATAACAAGAGGTTCTTCATTATTTTGATGGAAAATATTTGCAAAGGGGTCTGTTTTGATTAAGCACAGGACTGCGAAGGGAAAAATGGACATTAGAAAAGGTGTTGTTGGGTAGGGCCAAAGTTGCTGTTAGAAAGGGAAACTGCAAAACGGATCTATTAAAAAATCAATGAGAATTTTGCCAACATTCTGCCCTCCTTTGGCCTGATTCACTTCAGCATTTGTCAACCCTAGGTGGAGGTTGTGATTGGTTGCAGCTGGGTATGGGGAGGCGTTCTGGAGAGTTAGTTTTGTGCTTTCACCTAATATCTTACGGTGTATATGAGTGTTTTCCTCCCTTGTGAATAATAATAATAATAATAATAATAATAAATTTTATTTATATCCCGCCCTCCCCAGCCGAAGCTGGGCTCAGGGCGGCTAACAACAATCAAAATAGTCCAACATTCTAAAAACATTCATTATAAAATTAATTAAATCAAATTAAGATCAAATTAATGGCAACCATCAAGCAAAATTCTGTGCAGATTGCCGATTGCCAGAGGAGGGGGTCAGGCTGCGCCTTGACCAAAGGCCTGGTGGAATAGCTCTGTCTTGCAGGCCCTGCGGAAGGCTGTCAGGTCCTGCAGGGCCCTGGTCTCTTGTGACAGAGCGTTCCACCAGATTGGAGCCGCGGCCGAGAAGGCCCTGGCTCTAGTTGAGGCCAGCCTAACCTCTCTGTGGCCTGGGATCTTTAGGATGTTTTTATTTGCAGACCGTAAATTTCTCTGTGGGACATACCAGGAGAGGCGGTCCCGTAGGTACGAGGGTCCTAGGCCATATAGGGTTCTGCTTAAGTGCCTGCCACTCAGTATGGAGAGACCGGATGACTCCTCCCCCCTGAAGAGGACACAAGAATCTGAAGACCCTGTCTGTCTCTAGAAGGGGGAGCCATCCCTATCAGGAATGTCATTCCCCCAATCTGTAAACTGAAATTCACGGTAAGAAAAAAAAATTCCCCTCTAATAATAATAATAATAAATTTTTATTTATATCCCGCCCTCCCCAGCCGAAGCCGGGCTCAGGGCGGCTAACAATAATAAAATAATATGAATGCTTGTATGTTATTTTCACTATGATATGCATTTAAAAAGGTAAAGGTACCCCTGCCCGTACGGGCCAGTCTTGACAGACACTAGGGTTGTGCGCTCATCTCACTCTAGAGGCTGGGAGCCAGCGCTGTCCGCAGACACTTCCGGGTCATGTGGCCAGCGTGACGAAGCTGCTCTGGCGAACCGGCACCAGAGCAGCACACGGAACGCCGTTTACCTTCCCGCTAGAAAGCGGTACCTATTTATCTACTTGCACTTAATTGTGCTTTTGAACTGCTAGGTGGGCAGGAGCTGGGACCAAACGATGGGAGCTCACCCCGCCGCGGGGATTCGAACCGCCGACCATGCGATCGGCAAGTCCTAGGCGCTGAGGTTTTACCCACAGCGCCACCCGCGTCCCTCCCATGATATGCATTTACACACACAATTTACCCTAGTACTGTATATGCATTTATGTACACATGGAGAACTGCATTGCATATTTTGTAGAATTTCAAAAAATGACTGTGTTCTGCTTGTTTTGGAAAGTATAAATTAGGCAGCTTTGCCTTTAAATGCAAACTGCATCAAATTTCTCCTTCGACCTTAGACTCCAGTGCAGGTGTAATGGAACTACTCCTGCCCCCTCCCCCACCTGGCACGGGTGGAAGGGCTGTGGATGCGGCAGTGGCTACTATACTCCATTAAACCCTGCCACTGCTGGTCAGGGATTTGGACTGCATCCTAAGTGTCTTTTGGCTCCCACGTACATCAGGGCCATTTAGCTGTTGTCTTGGGAGCACTGCCTTACGATATTGGGTGACTGCCTTTTGCAAAACATCTGTGATGGCTGTTACAGAAATTTAGATGTTGTTAAATCCCTTCTTTTCAGAAACTTTTAAACTCCATTGGGAAAGGGCTTACATTTTGCAAGTAAAAAAGAAAAGAAACAAGAATACTGTACAAGGGGCAAGATTCCAAAACTTGGGGTGAGGGGAAGCTAGAGGTGCTCTTAATAAACATTGCTAACCCGATTCTCAAATCATTCTTGTTTTTGGATATTTTCCAACACTCACATAGAACTTTAGAGTATTTAAAGATGCTATTATTGAATTCAGCAACCAGCTGGGATGTTACAAAGAGAGAATTATTGTATAAAGTAGAGAATAATGATCAGTGGTGGAAACAGTTGAATCAGGAAGAAAACGCTCATGCCTATTAAAAGAAGGTGCGTGTGTGTGCGCGCCTGTGTGCAAGAAATGCAGGTAACCGTGTTTTGTTTACTTAGCGTATATTTTTACAACAAGGTCAGATAGTTCTCCAAGCAGCCTACATCCAGGTCACTGATTAAAAACAACAACCCAAATTGTGTCAATAAATTAGATGTTAGCAAATGGTGTTTGAGAAGGTTGGGGTGTGCCTAGGAGTTGGCCAAGTTGGCAGCCACAAGAATCCAAAGAAACCAGAGGATGCACTAGACGTCCCCCAGAAGAAGCTTGAGCTATTGAGCAAATACCCTTGAAGAACATCACTTAACCACCTCCAGCTGTTCAGGTCTTATATACCAAGTGCACATCATCATGCAATATTGGGTTACTGCAATGCACTCCATTTGGGGATTTCACTTGTGCTTGATCTGGAAGCTATAGTTTGTGCAGATTGTACAATTGCTGACAGAAGTGAAACCCTGTGAGCATATAACACATCTGGTCAGAGACCTGCACTAGTTGCCAATGTGCTAGCGGTCCAAATTCAAGGTGTTGCTACTAGTATATAAAGCCTTTAATATAGTGCTTCTTAAATTTGGGTTCCCAGCGGTTGTTGGACTACAACTTCCGTCATCCCTAGCTAGCAGAAACCAGTGGTCAGGGATGATGGGAGTTTGTAGTACAACAACAGCTGGAGACCCAAGTTTGAGAAACGTTGCCTTAATACCTTTGGACCTGCTTACTTGCAAGATTGCCTTACCCCATACATGCCCACTTGGCTGCTTCAATCTATAGAACTGGGACTGTTACTAGTAAAACATAATACTTCAATGCATTTGTAAAAAACAAAACAAAACAGTCTTTTAGGGTTGCAACACCCACACTTTTTAATGTTCTAAATAGTTGGTTTTCACTGTTTGTTTTTTTGACCAATAATTTAATTGTTTTATTCTTTTTGAAAAACATGTTGAGGTTGTAAGTGGTATATAAATCTTGTGAGATAAATGAAATGAAATAAAATAAACAATGCTTAGCATAGAAACCTAGCTTTGCATATATATGGTCAGGTGAACTTTGGTTCAATATGAAAACGTCTTCATAACCTGCATTTTAGAAGACTGCGCCATCTGTGCAAATTCACATTTCTTCTAGCTTTCAAGAATTCTCACTGCAGCAGGAAGATGTGACCTAGAGGCATAATTTTCATGTGGGGGCATTTTCAAATAAACAGTTCTCGACCTGAAAACTGAGGCCCTGTGGTCCTACAAGAGGATGTAATCACAGCTAAGCATAGTCACAGTTCCAGCAATTCCCTGAACACGCTTTATGCTGCCCGCTAGCCTTTCCCAACAGACATGCCTTTGCTGAAGCTTAACATATCATCCTCATTATTATCATCTTCCATAGTTAAGTCATGCACAAGGCAAATATTATTGCTTAGAGAGAATAACAAAAAAGTTACTCCACCTGGCACTTGCCATGAACGCAGAGGTCAGTCTCGTAAGGCCCGCATGGTGTACCATCAACTACCCTGTCAGACACCAACACAGGGGAATCCTTTCCAAACAGGGAGCAATAAAGTTCACAGGGCTTGTCTGAAAAAGAAATACACACATACGAACAAAACACCACGCAAGAATATTGACTTTAGTCATGTCGTGTACCCAAAGCACTTGAAAATTATTGGGACAAGTATATGATATACAACAGATAAGATGGTACTCAATTAATGTGAACTGTCAGTGAAAGAATTTATCCTTGTGCAATGGGACTTCCTTCCCTTCTCTTCAGATCTAGGGGACCAGGGGGGGGGGAGTGGGAGGATGTTCCACCGCGCAAGCAGAAATCCTTATGCTAGCAAATAGTGCTACTTTGGATACAACCCACTATTTTGTATGGTAAAAGATGTAAATTTACATGTATTAATTTATATAAACATGGAGACCAAACCCACAGGCAATGCAATTCCGAATGCTTGGCCCCCAACAATCACATGGAACACTGTAGAAGAAAATGCAGTACAATAGTAGGTTTAATTTGTTTTTATAATTATAACAGTTGCATCTGTTTATGTAACTAGATATTACATTGCTATAACCTGCCCTGAAACTTTATGATGAAAGGTGGGCAAAAAATCTTATAAACCATAAAATAAATATAAATAAGTAAGTTGTATTATCTAAGCTATCACCACCAAAACAACAGTACTGGCCTATTTGGTCATTGAAAAGCCAGCACAGTATATATTCTAAATGAATTGCCACACATACGTGTATATCACTTAGTTACTCCAAATTAGTAAGTTTAAAATAATACATAAACAAAACCATAAAAATAAAAAACCGTACTGAAGGGTGGGAGGCAGGGGGAAATAATGTACAAGCGTACAGAAATGTACCATCCATGATGACAGCAGTCCAAAGGCTTTTCTTCTTGTTGGTGTACCTCTCATGAGTCTGGCACTGCTGGTCTCGGAATGTGGGCACCCCTTTGGGGCAGGGCAAGTTTTCACAAACTGTGTGCTCGACACTCGTGCCACGGCAGTTTTTGCCTCCGGGTCCAGGGCTGTTAGTGGAGAAAAGCATGGGTAGCCATTAGCAGGAGACAGCTAACGGATCATAAATGTGATGCTGTTTTCAGGGTAGAACTCACAGATGGAACTAGAGGATCCCACTCAGCAGAATGAACCAGAGGAGGCCCCACATGCAGGAGGGCTGTTTTTTCATATTTGAAGTAACACACTTGTGTGTGTTTTTAACCTAGCAAAGGGAGAATGTACTGTAGACCTTGGAAGCACATGTGTCTGTCTGAGCAGAATTTTAGCAATTTGAGTTGCTAAACCACAGAGCCTAGGACTTGTTGATCAGAAGGTTGGCGGTTCGAATCCCCGTCACGTGGTGAGCTCCCGTTGCTCTGTCCCTGCTCCTGCCAACCTTGAAAGCACGTAAAAGTACAAGTAGATAAATAGGTACCGCTCCGGCGGGAAGGTAAACGGTGTTTCCGTGCGCTGCTCTGGTTTGCCAGAAGCGGCTTAGTCATGCTGGCCACATGACCTGGAAGCTGTATGCCGGCTCCCTCGGCAAATAAAGCGAGATGAGCACCGCAACCCCAGAGTCAGCCACGACTGGACCTAATGGTCAGGGGTCCCTTTACCTTTAAGGCTAGATGAGCTCTCAAAGGAGGGGAAAAAGTAAGGCTTGTGAAAGACAACTTCCCAGGAGAGGTCTACCAAATATTAATCATGATAGGGAAATGGAACATGCATTCCCAGAAGAAGTACACCTCTTAAAATCAGCTTTCGGGAGCATCACCTTTAATCCCTGCTTCTGGCTTCCCAGTAGTATCTGCAAGACCCTCGGTTGTAAACAGAATACTGGACCATATGCACCCTTCTTGGAATCCAACAGGACTCCAACCACTCTTAATCCCAACCACTAAAATAATTTTTTTTAAAACACTGCCATGAAATAAGCAGCATTTGTGTCAGCAGAATTTTCTGGCCAGTTAACTGGGAGGTGAAGGTTAACCAACAAAACCACTAGTCCTCATTCCTCTCAAAAAGGTACCTTTCTGCTGACTATGACACTGTAACCCTGGAAGCTGCCTGATGGGGAGTCAGAACAAGAGCCCATCGAGCCCACTACTCTCTATTGCAGTGGCTTTCAACCATTGGCCTGTGGACCACAAGCTTCAATCAAATGTTCCATTGTAAGGATGCAGAACAATAGAGAATATCTGTACTTGGCCCTGGCCATTATTTATTTACTTTTTTCCTAATGAAACAGGCTGTTTTGAGCAGGGCTGGCTTATCAAACAAGCTAACAAACAGTGCTCATGATTTTCATAGTATGCTGCTGGTGAAAGACTTGGGATCTTCATTACTTTTCACCTTCAAGTCTAAATACAGAAGTGAGATAAATGCTGAACCTGTCCCAAGAGTAAAGCTGATAAACAACTTTATGTGAAGTTGACTTCGCATGACTTTGCTCATGAAAACAAGCAAACCCATTGCATTTGAAAGAAGGACTACAGTTATTAAGAGTTATGCATGTGCTTTGGTTTACAGAACAAAAACGTTTATTATATAATCCATTAAGTTCCTTAGAATTTTTCAAGCGGTCTGGAGGTGGAGGAGCTTGTGAACCACAGGATCTACTTCAATGGGTAGCATCTGTCCAATATCTGAGGCAATGGTCCTTTGCAGCCAAAAGATTCTTCAACCAGATGCTAGGAATTGACCCTGGGACCTTCTGCATGCAGAACATATGATCCAGCACTCAGCTACTGGCCCTCCTTAACTCAAAACTCACCACACTGGACTGTCATTTATAACATCCACTTACCACCCTCATTGATTTCTAAAGCTCTTTACATTTAACACAGCTGCTGAGTTCTAGCATGCAGAATGGTTGCACAGTATGGGTGGGGAACATGATCTCTGTATACACAAGTTACCTTGTTAATAGAATCCGCTGAATAAAATCCAAACCCAAATGCTTTCCTGTCTCAGATGCTACATGTGGGAGAAGCTCATGCTAAAGCTCCCGGGATCTAATCCTCGTTATCTAAATAAGGCCTAAAACATCCAATTCCTAAATCCTCCTTAGCCAGGCAGAATTTCCATAAAAGATTCCAATCTGCAGCTGGAACTCATCTGCATCACCATGCCAGGAGCAGAGTGTCTTTTGTGAAGAACCGTGCCACTACCAAACACACACACACACACACACACACACACACACACGTGTTTAATCAACGAAGTTGGGGAAGGGCCACAGCTCAGTGATAGAGCATCTGCTATGAATGCAGAAGGTCCCAGTCCCAGGCTCCATTTCTGGCATCTCTAGTTAAAAGAATAAGAACACAGGAAGTCACCTTATGGCACTGAGTCAGACCATGGCTCCATCTAGTCCAGAATTTACTCTGATTGGCAGCAACTCCCTGCGATTTCAGGGGGGAGGGGCTTTCCCCTGCCCAGCATGGAGACCAGGTAGGATCAGCTTGCAAGTGGCACAAACACCCTCCTCTGCCCGAGGCCCTAGAGAGCTATGGATAGTCAGAACAGGCAATACTGAGCTAGATGGATGAATAGCTGGACCTGTTGCAAGCCAACTTCCATGTGTGCTTGTGCTCTTTTTTGAAAAGGTGTCAGATGCCTGTTAGAAATGAAAATACGTCAATGGCAAAGGAAGGAAGGAAGGAAGGAAGGAAGGAAGGAAGGAAGGAAGGAAGGAAGACAAAACTCTTGAGAGAGTAGTAGCATGGTAGCTAAGATGCTGAACTGTGAGCTACCAAACCCAGGATTCCTATCCCACCTTTGCCACCAAATCACTCAGACGTTATTCACATGAAGGAGCAATGTGGGGAGGAAAGGGCTGTGAAGTCTCACCTCTGCCCCTGGCAGATGACTCAGGGTTTCCCCCAGCCCTGTCCCAGCTTCTGCATGTTCCCTTTGCTGGGAAACAAAAGAGGGGGGAGTGCTGTTGTGCTCAGGTCATTTTGGTGGGCTTGCTATGGGCATCTGGTTGGCCACTGTGAGAACAGGATGCTGGACTAGTTGGGCCTTTGGCATGATCCACCAGGGCTCTTCTTATGTTCGTTTTCTCTGGCTCCTGTAACCCTGATAATGGAGGGCTCCAGGAGTCAGGGACGCCTAGACGCACAGGTTTCCCTGCCACAGACATCCATGCTAATTCTGGGATCAGAGGAGACATATGTCATTAGGGGTGGGGCCTGAGCCACAGTTCCTTTTACCCCTCTCCCTTGTCCCTTTAGTAATTTAAAAAAGAACCCTCCGCAAAATTCATCAACATTTGAGTGTAAATTTCTCCTAATATACACATTTTTGCAAAGCACTTTTTTTTGCAAAGCACTTTTTCTTAATATAACACATTTTTTTGTATGTTATTTTCCCTGAGGCGTGCACATTTACCCAGTATATGCATTTTTGTACTCTTTACGTGGCTGGAGAACAGCAGTGCAAAATTCAGAAAAAGGTAAGAATTTTAGGGGGAAATTCAGGAAAGTGGGATGGCTGGGTTTTGATTTGCATATTGTTTTGGAAGATTGAACAAAATCAATTTTCTCCTCCATCCCTGGCAGAGAACACCACCACCAACATTACTGAATTCCCCAAACGAAGTATTTTTTAAATCCTCAATCAATAGTTTTGGACAGCAAATAAACCAGCTGCAGAAGAACAAAGAATGCAGACAGGAATATAAAGTGAATCTATAGAGAGAGAGTGAAACAGGATCACGTGCCATTTACGAGCCAAGAACTTACATGAGCAAAAGAATGTGAAAAATCAGCGCAAAAATCTGGTGCATTAAAGTAAGGGGCACTGGGGAGATTTAGTTTTACTGAAGTTGATGCACACACTATATTTCTTGTCTGCTCATGCAGATTTTGTTGACCCCAGATATCCACATAGCGTGTACCATCTAGGCAACTATAGATGAGACTGGCACACAGCATGGTAATTTCTGTGATTTTTCATAGAATTGGGCCTTGAGCAATGCTGCAGCTTTGAGTGATGTGTGCTGCAGAGTTAGCTTATGCACAAAAGAAATGAGGAAATGGCAAGGAAAGCAGACCAAGCTACAAAGGAGCATCCTGAAGTAACAGCTGCATCTTTTGGCCTCTTCCACAGCTTACTTTATTTAATACATTTGTATACCACAGCTTTTATGTGAAACTCAAGGAGGCATACATAGGGTCCCCAGGACCAGGAGGTCTTCTGTCAAGGCACTGTCCAACCCTGGTTTGGTTCAGCCAAAGCATCTGTTTTGCATGCAGAAGACCTTAGGTCCAATTCCAGGCATCTCCAGGTACTACTAGAAGATAGCTGATACCCTGGAGAACTGCTGCTAGTCAGGGTAGGCTGTACTGAACTAGATGGACCAACAGTCTGACTCAGCATAAAGCAGCGTCCTAGTTTAGATAAGATGCCTTCAGGCTTTAATGTCTCATTGAAATGAGGCAACTTACGGTGGATTGTCACATTTGCGTTGTCTGAATCTGGCACCGGTCCCACATGTCCTGCTGCACATGCTCCACTGGCTCCACATGCTCCAGTCTCCATCTACATGTTCGGGGATGGGAGTTTTGCTGACACACTCCCCAGTTCGGCACCACTGGAATGTAACAGGGGTTAGAATAGTGTGGCCAATGACTTCAATGCCACAGGTGCTTTGAGACCCATCAAACAAATAAGGGAATGGCTACAAGGATGTAGTTAAGCACAAGTGGAAGCACTTGTTAAGCTGAAATAAGAGAAATTACAGGTATACCAGCATTACCACCGGCAACTCAAGGTGGTAAACATGCTTCTCATCTTTTTATCAACCCTGAGAGATGGTGACCAGCACAAGGTCACTCAATGAACTTCATGGTTGGAGTGTGTGCCCATAGTTCTGGACCCTTGCGGTGGCAATGTCCTCTTGGAATTGGGTAAATAAAAATTGGAGATAAATTTTCCTGAAGTCCTCCCAGTTGTAAAAACTGCAGTCAGGGCCTTGAAACACTTTTAAGGTGATAGTATTATTATTTATTCAATTTATATACCGCCCTTTATCAAAAGATCCCGGGGCGGTGTACAACATTAATAACACATCACAGAACATCAGTGATAAAAGCATAATAGGAAACTTGGTAAAAAAACATACTGATAGGCAGCCTAATAATAAAGCAATTATCCCGAGAAATATGCCAGTGGAAGATGGATGGTACCCCTCCTCCAGCTGTGTGTTAGTGGGCAGAGACAAAAGGGTTTATGGGATGTAGGATTTCAGTTTGGATGATGCAAGCAAGGAAAATCATTTGGAGCACTATGTCGACTGGCTGGGGCAGGCTCTAACAAAGAGACAGACAGCCTGTCTGATTTATCTGTTCCGAGACGCAAGCCTGCTCTGCTTATTGGAGAAGCAAGAGAACACTGAGGAAGATTTTTTGGGGGGAAACCTTATCTGGAAGCCTGTAGTCAGCTGCTTAGAGGATTCTTCAATACAATAACAAGACACCAGTATCAGATACTGATACTGCCAATAGTAAGAGTACAGTAGGCCCAAAACTTATGTGCAGTTAACTTACATGATCACAGCCTTGCACACTTTGCCAATGAATGAATGAATGAATGAATGAATGAATGAATGATGGGAGACCTGAAAAAAGCCCTCAGAAGGGGCTTTGTGAGATTTCACAACAGCATCCAGAGCACTTGTACAACCTTCCCAGAGCCTGGAAAGCAAGGCAAAAGACTTAAAAGGATATTTCTGTGCTAGGCTTTCCTGCTGTGGAAATTTCTATGCCCTCTGCCTTGCACTTACCAACCTCTAGGAGAGTAGCATGAGGACTCTGGAAGGTCTTCTGAGGCTCCCAAGATCTTATCTGCTCAGTGCAACAGCATTAAACAGGTAGGGATGGGGTTTCAATTTCAGGATGTGGGTGTGTGTCTTCCTGAATGCACAATTTTGCCTTTGCCACAAGACCCCCAGAATGTAACCTCCACGTAAGTTTCTGGTCTACTGTATTGAGGTTCACCAACTATTTGCCATAATGTAATTAATGCACACCCCACACAATGATTCCTAAGAAAACATGCACAAACATTATCTGAGTAGAAAATGGTCTTGAAAAGCAAGTGGAAGGGCAACTCTTAGAAAACTGATACTGTCGACTGGCTAGAAAAAATTGCTATCAGGCAGCATAGAGACACAGCAAATAAATAAAAAGACCAGGCCTGGATTCTCCCTTAGGGGGATTACCTTGTCTGCTCCGCATTCTGTGCCATCCAGAGGAGGGTCCAATTTGGTTTTGCAAGATGCGTCTCCTTCCACAAGGCACCAGAGACCAGCACACATCAAATGCTGCCAACATAAAAGCAAAGGCATTTCATCCTTTTTTCTGGATATATCAGCTATTTTTTGTGAGGGAGGATGCCTCTCATGTGAATCCAGAAGTATCTGATTGGCTTCATTTTTAAGCAAAGTGATATTTTCAAAGAACAACACAGTTATGTTTTCAGCACCTGGGCTGGAAATATGCATCCACACACACTTGACTGGGGGAAATGTGACACTTTTTATTTCTACCATATCCCCCCCCCCCCATTTCTCCTCCTCCTACCCCAAAGAAATAAAGTAGATGTTTTTGGTAAACAATCTAGCTGCTTATTTTAGATTAATATGGGAGCTTGAGACTTCCCGATCCCTGCAACAGCTCTCTTCTCTGCTCATAATCTGCGCCAGTTTCCCTCCATCTTTGCCTTTATTGCGAGATGAGTGCCACAACCCCATAGTCACCTTTGACTGGACTTACCCATCCAGGGGTCCTTTACCTTTACCTTCCCTTTTTGTATGCAGCTTTGATTAATATACACATGTTGGTAAGTATGCAATTTTCAATAATGTGTGCATGTCTATGCACATTTCTCTCTAATATATGCATCTTTGTAGACATTGTTTGGGACGCGGGTGTTGCTGTGGTCTAAACCACAGAGCCTAGGGCTTGCCAATCGGAAGGTCAGCAGTTCGAATCCCCGTGACAAGGTGGGTTCCCGTTGTTTTGTCCCAGCTCCTGCCCACCTAGCAGGTCGAAAGCATGTCAAGTGCAAGTAGATAAATAGGTACGGCTCCAGCGGGAAGGTAAACAGCGTTTCCATGAGCTGCTCTGGTTCGCCAGAAGCGGATTAGTCATGCTGGCCACATGACCCGAAAAAACTGTCTGCGGACAAACGCCGGCTCCCTCAGCCTGTAAAGTGAGATGAGTGCACAACCCCAGAGTGGTCTGCAACTGGACCTAATGGTCAGGGGTACCTTTAGCTTTAGACATTGTTTGGCTGGAGAACTGTATCATACAATTTGTTGAATTGCAAATGTGCCTTAAAAAGATCCTCAGAGAACCTTACTAGGACAATTTGGGATGACCTCAAAGCACCAACACAACTGGGGTCTTGTGTATGTATGTGTGTGTTTAATTTAATTATTCTTAAAGATTTTTTTGTGATACAAAACAAACAAATAAACAAAGAAAAGTACATACAGTGTCTCCAGTTTCAATTCATAGAGTCTTTTTTCACAGTCCATTTACATTCAATATGAGACACTATGGCAATGAACCAGCAAAGAAGTTCTACTTTTGTTAATGCTCAGAGACCAAAAAACATACAAAAAACCCCCACCTCATGTGAAGTTAATAACATGTCTAATTGCTGTCCTTGGGTTTTATGGTTTTCGTAAGTTGGGTTATTTAAAAAGTGTGACTGTTTTCACTTTGCTGTTTTATATGAAGCTTAAGTGTTTGGTTTCACTGCTTCTGTATATTGCAAGACTTTCCTCTTACTAGAAAATATTATTATTATTATTATTATTATTATTATTATTATTATTATTATGTATTACAACCCATTTTACACTTACTGGAATGTCTCAAAAATGTTTGCATGGGTTTCAGTTTGGCTGATTGTCAAAAGGCACTCTGGCTTAATGGGGGAAAAGGAGGGAGAACAAACTTTAAATAGAATTGTAAAATACAATGTGGGAATCTAAGAATATCCAAATAAAAATAATTTTTAAAGTGATGGCTATAAATCAGAAAAGGGCTTGAGAAACTGAAACACAAGCAGCTTTGAATTAACTTCCACAGGGGCTGGTGTAGCAATGCAAAACTACAGTTACGCTTCCTTTGAATTAGTTAAGATCTGTATTGTGGTATACCAAGTGATGTGTAATATTGGTGGGCAATGACTGATGGAGCTGCCTTAATGTTATAGAAGAGACAGAAGGCAGAAGTGTCACTAGCTGAACTGCTCAGACACTACAAGAAGGCTAGGGCACATAGATCGTTCAGGGAAGGTGAGAGAAGCATCAGTAGCAGAAGGAAGGAGAAGGCAGAGGCCTTCAGGGTCAGAAAGCAGGGATCTCAGAAGTGCGGGAGGGCACAAAGCACTCCAATATGAAATTTAAATTTAAAATAAAAAAGGATCATAACTCAGTTCTACACCACTTTGTTATTGGTTACATAGGCAGAATTTTTTTTTTTGAAACAGACATATATTTTACACACACACACACACACACACACACACACACACACACACTCAGGGCAGTTCGCAACAAGAGAGCTTCAAAATGGTGAAAAAGGAAGTGCCATGAAGTGGAATGGGCTCAATAAATAACAACCCCCCCCCCCCAAAAAAAACAACCAAGAAAGCTGACAGCTGGAATTAATTCCCTAACAACGACAATTCAAAGTACAATTTAAATACAGCTTTAAAAGAATAGTACTGCTGGTTTCCTCATTGAAGAGTTCCTGATAAAATATCTAGGAATCCCAGGGTTTGCTAGAGATCCAGTTTGAAAAGCAGAATTTTTTGTATTCCAGTTAGAGAGCATTTACAGTATTCACATCCCAATAATCATGCCCCCCACCCACTTAAGTTAAACTTCTGAAGAATGTCAAGGTCAAAGTGCATTGCATCTAGCTATTTAACAAGGCTATAAATCTTGGGGGAAACAGCTGGTGCTGGGATCAAGGGGTTCATCTTTTTGCCATTATACTGAAATATGAATATGAGAGCAAGTGAAAGGTAGCAAATTCTTTAAAAAGAGATATAAAACATTCTGCTCCAGTCACCTGATTTACACTGGATATAGTACAGAGGCAAATAATTTGGGGGAAATGTAAGTTCTATGAGCTGCAATTTTCCTTTCAAACAATTGCCTTAGTGTGACAGAAGACAGAAATCCAGCTTATGTTTTCCCCACCCTACCCGCAACGATAAAAGTTTGGTTTTTGTAAATCCCACACAGGATGACTTTATTCCATTCAGTAGTATTGGTTTCCTCTTTTACCCTATAACATGAACTAACAATAAAGTCCCATTCAACATTAAGACCACATCCACACATACATAAAAAGCACTTTTGTTCCACTTTAAAAGACATGGCTTCTTCCCAGATAATCCTTGGAACTGGAGTTTGTTAAGGGTCTCGTAACAAGGGTTTCTGCTCCTTTAACAAACTCCAGTTCTCAGGATTCTTGGAGAGGAAGCCATGGATTAAGAGAGGATTAGAAAGTGTAGGGGCCATAACCCTCATTTCCTTGAACAATAGTAAAATAATATTACACAATATTAAAACTGGATGGACAATTGTGCCTCAAATTTGCAGAAGGTGAATTGGGGAGGCCATTCTACTGAATAATCTCCAGGGGGGACTGAAATTCTCTAACAGTTAAAAAAATGGTCAGAACATTCATTTCCAATGAAATTTGGCTCATCCCTATGTTGGTGAACTAGTTGTGCATGTGGAAATGTGTGGGTTTCCAAGTCACACTGTTCTTTACTCTGACTCTCCAAGGTCAAGGTCTTGGACCCGTGCTTTCCAGGTAAGGGACAAGGAGAGAACTATGCGTTGTTGTTGTTTTACTGAATGTTATCTTTCAAACTCTTTTTTTAATACAGTGGTGCCTCACAAGACGAAATTAATCCGTTCCACGAGTCTCTTTGTCTTGCGGTTTTTTCGTCTTGCGAAGCACGGCTATTAGCAGCTTAGCGGCTATTAACGGCTTAGCGGCTATTAATGGCTTAGCGGCTTTAAGAAAAAGGAAACAAACTCGCAAGAACTCGCAAGACGTTTCGTCTTGCGAAGCAAGCCCATAGGGAAATTTGTCTTGCGGAACAACTCAAAAAACGGAAAACCCTTTCGTCTAGCGAGTTTTTCGTCTTGCGAGGCATTTGTCTTGCAGGGCACCACTGTACCAAATTTCAACAAAATTGAGTAGGGCTGATTTACTGAAGCTTGTTTCCATTTTGTAACAAATGTTTATATTTATATTCTGTTTTTCACATATTGTCTTACTGGATAAATATTGGCTAAAACAGCTTGCCAATCTTTTCTGCAACTTAGACCAACTTCTCATTTTAGCCCTCTTCCTCTACTCTGCTTATTTCTTGTAGATATTCTGGATGATAGAACCCTAGCCATTAACACATCTACTTTGAAAGAAGTCGGATTTCAACATAATTTACCTCTCAGAGCCCTCTCTTATTCTTGATCTTTAGTACTTCAGATATAGATTTATACTTGTACATATTAGGCCACAGCATGGCTCAGGATACAGCAGGTAAAAATAGTGACTCCCCACCTTAACCACCATTTTGCATTTGGCTGTACACCACCTCTCCCAATAATAATAGTAATAATAATAATAATAATAATAATAATAATAATAATAATAATAATAATTTATTATTCATACCCCGCCCATCTGGCTGGGTTTCCCCAGCCACTCTGGGCGGCTTCCAACTGAATATTAAAACCAATACAGCATTAGACATTAAAAACTTCCCTAAAGAGGGCTGCCTTCAGTTGTCTTTTAAAAGTAAAATAGTTGTTTATTGCCTTGACATCTGCTGGGAGGGCGTTCCCAACATACTATTTTGCCCTTGGCTTCAGTTCAGGGATGGGGAACTTTTTTCAGCCTGAGGGCCATATTCCATTCTGTGCCACATTTCAGGGGCCACATGCCATTGGTGGGCAGAGATAGAGGGGAAAGTGGGAATAACCACAGATGTGGGTTTTACCTTTGTACAGTATAGTTTCTGTACACATTCACTCACACACACCCCTCTCTATCCTCCATTCAGGCAAGCAGCAAGCATTATCTGAGTTCATGCCCCCACTGTCCCCCACACTACGCCACTGTTGGCCAATGCCTCAAGTTAACTCACTGTGCTAGCTATAAGGTCCTGCCCTATAGAGAATCCTGTGCAACTCTCAAGGGTTCCACAGCTGATGTGCAGGGGTTCCTCAAGAGAAGGCAGCACAGAAAGGATTTCCTGAAGGTTGAAAACTACTGCAGTAGGCCAAGCAGCAAAATGCATATGTATATATAAAGGCCTCAAGCCAAGGAAAGCCAACCAGCTTCTCAAAGGGAAAATAATTGAGAATGTCCTTTCTTTTAACAGACACTTCCTGGGATGGTCTTTAAAGATATACACATTCAGAACGTCTCTCAATAACAGCGAGCTTGGTGGTCCACATTCCCCGAAAAACACTACTTAGGAAGATTTTTAAAATATTTTTTGTGCTCATTGTTTTCATGTTGCATTAGCTGCCTTCCCGATCCAGAATAAATAAAATGGAACAGTTAAGGCTTGAAGTTCATTCCCTCTGCTACAGCACACAGTGAAAAGTTTTATTAATTTGGCACGTCTCATTTATGTAACATTAAAAAATATAAATGGCTCTTATTTTCTGTTTTATATCACATTTCAAGTTCCTGGATTTTTTACTAAGGGGAAGGGGGGCATTTACTGAAACAATTACCTCCCTAAATAAAGAGCAGAATTACGAAATACTCTCTCTATTCTAAGTGCGACCTCTAGAGGAGAAATGGCCAAAGTCTCTATTCTCAAGGGCCACTCTGTAAACCACACAGCGGTCTGGGGGCCAGAATAAATTTTGCCACCCAAACTGGCCTCCTTCGGAGCGATGAAACTCCATAACAGAGCTGCCATTGACTTTGCAGTTGAGTTCATGTTCTCAGGCGCAGAATTACATGCTATGTACAAAATAAATTTCTTTATTACTTCCATCTCAAAGCAATTTGCCCTTATAAATGAAACTGTGGGCATACTTTTTTTAAAAAAAACCCTGCTTGGGGCCTTATGGTTCGGTCCCCAGCTTGTTTATGTCCCAAATGGGTTATCTTACCTCCATATTTTTGCAGAAAGTTGCATTGGTTCCAAAGAGAATCTGGCATTGCTCATCTGCGCTATAGTGCATTCCTGGAAGTTTGTAAGGAAGTCGCACGACATAACGGCTCCGTGGGTCTGTTACCAGTAAACAGGTGCTAACTTTTGACCTGAAGAGATAAAACATATTTTGAAGGGCATTGTGAAAGCATTGCTCTATTTCATCAAATGACTGTATTTTCACAATATAATGGACTTTCAATTTAGCAACTCCTTCAAAACATGCCTCCCAACAGTGTACTACTATGTATACTTACTACCTCCTTTTTAAGTGACAGCTTGGTATGAAACTGTGCTATGTATTTGATTTGTAAAAAAAAAAAGGTATACAACACCGTTCTGGTCCATAATGAGTGCCTAAGGAGGCTTATATTGAAAATCTACAGAACAGAATTAACAGCATCAATATCACAATAAAAACGAAAATATCAAATATCAGATTCCCATGACAAAATGTGTTGGCTACAGTCCAGAGAGTTAACCGTGAAATTAATGTTCTGATGGATTATGGTCTCAGAAAGGGATTATAATGGAGCTGCTAAAAGGGGGGAAATGGTTATAATCTTATGAAGGGTTTTGGGTAAACTTTGGTTCCAGTTCAGACCTTCCCCAAATTCAGCATTGGGAAGAATTTGGCAGAAATTCTAAGAAACAAACTAGGCACAATGGTAAAAATGTGACTACCACAAAAAATGACAATCACGTGTCTAGCTCTGCTCTCCTTCTCCATAATATCTAGTAGAAAACTTATCTTATGACATCACAACATTCTATATTTTCCTACCTCTACTCCAGACCCTTGGCTGCCAGCAGTGAAAACTGGGAAAATGCATAATTTGTTCTGCTAGATGTTATGGAGAGGATGGGAGAACTAAGACCCATGGTATATCTTATGCCAGGTTTGGCCCAAAGAAGAAGAATCACTCAAGAATGTTATGTTTCTTTATTTCTTTCATGGCAACATTGCAAAAGCATAGAACTGGATTCTTCATTCAAACCAACATATTTCAGTTGTCACAAAACACTGGCAAGGTTTGATTGGAAAAGGACAGCAAAACTGGGATTCTTGTCAAGAAGCTGTCAAGGTGCTAAAATATGGGTATCATAACGTTTCTGATCTCCTGCCAGTAATGTCTGCAACCCCAGGATTCAAAGGAGACAGCTTCCACCTTCTGGCACCCACCATTGAAAACTGTTCATCATTTCTGCAGAGAAGACAAGAGACTGGTGTCTTGTGATTCAAAGGCTTTGCTGACAACAGCATTCTTACTTGAGAAACTTTTCAAGGTCATCACGACTGCAGGAAGACCAGGATAGGTCACTGGGATTCCTTCCCTTCACCCATTCTCCGGACATGATGTGAGATCTTCCAGCACAGGACAAGTGGTCATCATCATGGCTCATCCCCATGCTGTCAGAGAAGAAAAGGAAATAAGTAAACCAATACTGTGAATGGGGACACTTGCATTTGCAGTTTCTCAATTTCAGTTTCAAAAAGTAACAATATATTGTTTATTTCTAAGAGATGGCAGATTTGTAGTACTGGAAAAGAGTTTTTCAGCCAGATAATCCAAGCTGTGGCTACACTAGAGTCCCATAGACTGGCTTGCATGCTGGTACCACTCAGTTGGCAGCAATGTCTTCATGCATTTCCCATTCTTGTGGAACTGCCACAACATTCCACCTTGACTCTGGTCCCAATTCTGCCAAGATAGGCACCTTCCGCTCTACATTATCAGAGATGAGAATCTAGCTGTTTCAGGGCTCCTTACACACAGCAATGTCACTCGGATCAGTGACCCAGGATGCAGAACTGAGGATTTCTGTCTGTCATTGCTAGCTTAATGGAAAGAAATCTTTCAGTTTCAGCCAGGTAAGTAACTCTACACAGGGTACAGGGCTAATACCTGGCAATCACAAGGTACAATGGAAGAGTGAACACAGAAGCCAATGGCCTCAAATGGCGCCTTTGTGTAAAGACCTGGACACAATGCAAGGCTCTGTCCTTAAAGGAGCACCAGATTTAAATGCAGTAATTAGCTGTAAAACCACCTTCAAAAACTTGAAAGTGAGATCACATTGAGCACATTTACCTAGATGGAAAATGAAAACTTGTACAGCAACAAGAAAACCAGGCAGGGAAACAACCCATCCCTTCTTCCAAGGAGTTCAACACAGTGTAAATGGGATTGTCCCCATGTAACCTCACAACAAATGGGCTGTGAATAGGATCAGGCTGAGAGATAATGGCTGGCCTAAGACCATCCAATGACCTCATAGTTGAGAAGTGATTTGAGCCCAAGTCTCTCTGGTCTTCCCACTGCTGCTGGGTTTTTGTGGCCACAATTATGCCCAATTATGGAATGGCATTAATGCAATTGTTAGGTTAGTGGGCTGCATCTGACTTGGTAGGTCTGGAGTAATCTGATAACAGCCAATAACCAAGTTACAAGGAAAGGCATGTAAAAGATTTACATTGGCTCCCAGTATGTTTCCGAGCACAATTCAAAGTGTTGGTGCTGATCTTTAAAGCCCTAAACGGCCTGGGCCCAGTATACCTGAAGGAACGTCTGCACCCAGATCGTTCTGCCCAGACACTGAGGTCCAGCGCTGCGGGCCTTCTGGCGGTTCCCTTGCTGCAAGAAGCAAAGCTACAGGGAACCAGGCAGAAGGCCTTCTCGGTAGTGGCGCCCGCCCTGTGGAACGCCCTCCCATCAGATGTCAAAGAGATAAACAACTACCTGACATTTAGAAGACATCTGAAGGCAGCCCTGTTTAGGGAAGTTTTTAATGTGTGACATTTTAATGTATCTTTAATCTTTGTTGGAAGCCGCCCAGAGTGGCTGGGGAGGTACAAATAAATTATTATTATTAATTATTATTATTATTATTACTATTTTATAAAACAAAACTGCTTCTTAATGGCTGATGGTCTGTGACTTGATAGGTGTTGTGTGTTTAGGAATAACTGTTCTTTTCAATGCAGCAAAGGGCCCACAAACCTCACCTAACAATGCAATTGAGGTCATGTAATCCTTGCCTCCAATGAGCTGCATTTTAAAGGGAATTCTGGGAAAGCGGCTCCTCTGAGCCACTTTACAAAGGTCTCTGTCTTTTCCTCACATCTGTTCATGCCTAAAAGGCTAAAGCGAAGGGGGGCGGTTTGTCAGTAATTGCCTTTGTGCTTTGAGTTGGGATGCCTCCATTCAATCAGCATATATATTCTCACGGCTATGCATGCAATTAAAAATGACTGTTAATCAGTGCTGGTAGCTAGCACTTGCTGCTTTAAAATAAACTAATGGACAAATACGAATAAATAACAGAGCAAATTTCCCATTCACTGAAGTAATTCCAGAAATAGCACATTTGAAAATCTTTCCAGAGATCACAGGTCTGAAGCTTTTGGTATGAAATATACTCATCCTTCTCCCCCTTTGGAAAAACTAGTCTTAGATATTCCCATAGGGAATTTCCTAAAACAGAATAGAGGGAATTTTTATTTTTAAGGGTCTGTTAAAACAGGAATATTGTAATGAGTCCCTGCTTTCTCTTGTCACACATTCTTCTTCTTGCACAAACCTCTTCATAGTTAATCTAAGCAGGAGTAGCGAAAAGGGTAGGAAGTCAGCCATATGCAGCTGCTAGAAAGGCCAGAAACAATGGGCAGATGTCAAGGTTGAGACTATTGGATCAAATCAGATTAACATTCTTAGTTAAAGTAATTTTTTTACATTCAACCCATTCACCCTTGAAATTAAAGGAAAGTGTGTCCTATATCACATACAGGCTGGCTCATGCATGCATAAAGTACAACTTGTCTGTGCAAAGAAGCTACCTCACAGGTCAAACACAGGCACAACTTCATTACAGTGGTACCTTGGGTTAAGTACTTAATTCATTCCGGAGGTCCATTCTTAACCTGAAACTGTTCTTAACCTGAAGCACCACTTTAGCTAATGGGGCCTCCCGCTGCCGCCGGAGCACAATTTCTGTTCTCACCCTGAAGCAAAGTTCTTAACCCGAAGTACCATTTCTGGGTTAGCGGAGTCTGTAACCTGAAGCGTATGTAACCCGAGGTACCACTGTATATAGTTTTAACTAAATCATGCATGGTTTTTCTGGGGGACGGGACCATTTTTCTAGCTCTTACAGCAGTGCAGCAAAGCTGGAAAATGTACATGCCATACTCTGGTGAAAGTACAAAACGGGGACCAAGCTGGACTTATAAGTTTATCCAGGACTTATACCTTCTGTGGAGTGCAACATAGGAGCAAGGAAGAGACCTTCCTGAGTATCCATGCCCATTATCACATGTGCCAACTACCCTGCCCCCAGCACCTGTGAGAATGGCCAAAGGCCATCTTGGCTGTGAGTCCAGGAAGACTTGCTCACTACCTTACAGGCCTTTTCCTACCTGGCCTGGGAGGGTGCGGCTCTGATTGATTCCAGCGGGAGAGGGGGGTTGTTGCTGTTACTGATATTTTGTATCTTTCTCTTAGATGATGATGATGATGATTGATTTGTATACCACTCTCATGCAAAGGTTACAGGGCGGTTCATAACATAACTAAATGAAAATGTAAAATACACAATAAAACTAAAACAAACCTACAACCACCACCCCCTCCCACGAACACATTTAAAAGGCCATAGCATGATATATGTGGAAATTGTATAATTCACCTGTGTACATTTTGATGTTTTATTTATTATGACTACTTTTGTTATGTTTGTAATTATGTAAAGACAATGTCATGTTATAAGCCACCTTGAGCATGGTTTTAACTATGGAAAGGTGCATACAAATAAAATGATGTATGTTTGTATGTATGCCTCCAGGGAGAGGGCCTTTGCACACAAATCTGTATGTGTGAAGGCTTCCATGCAACCTGGAACTCTGCACAGTTGCAGTTCCATGTTGTGTGGAAGCCTTTGCATGTACTGCTGTACGCAAAAATCCCCCCTTGCAGACATCCATGAATGCCACTGGGTTGTGCTAGTCGGAATGGATCTGAACCCTGCTCTTGTTGCTGTACATGCAAGCGATAATGTCTGAATAGGACTCTTGTGGTTCAGAAGCTGGGCTTTAGTGCTCTACCTGCCTCATCCTCCCTATGGAGAACTACATCCCCCCTAAGCAACTACATGGATACACTATGCAAATAAACAACATGCACAGTATTTGCTTAACTTATGTCAGCTAACCCAGTCAAATAACTTAGACTTTCTTTGTGCAGAATTTGGAACTGGTTAGCGCAGCGCACACACAAGTCTAGCTACTGCCCTGAGGCTTTGACCAGAACTCCTGTTAAAAATTGATGGGAGCCTTCCCAGTGATTACGATGCAGAAGAACATTCTTCCCAATGAAAACTCACAAACAGTTACATAAGCCCTTCTTCTTTGTCCCATTAAAGCTGAATTTTCCCCCTTAGGGTCATTGCAGATTTCCATCCAATGCCACAAGGCCATTTTCCCACCCCAATAAAAGTTTTATGGTGAGCTGTGTTGAAACATCTACTTTTTGGGCCAACGTGCCAAGAAAAACGTGAAGCATTGCTGAAGCTTCCTGAAGGACAAAGGAGCTGCAGCTCCACCTACGACGCATCCTGCTGTTGATGCAAGAGCCAAGTATGATGCAAGTTGGAAGTCGCCTTTCCAATGCAGAGACTCCCCCACCCACCCCAGTTTTTGGGGTTTTTTTTTACTCACTCTTCAGTCCTCAGTGGACTTGAATGCTAGGAATTTTTATTGGTGTTTCATACTGAAGCTGCAACACTGGAAGAAGGCCAGTTGCTAAACTGATTCAATATGTTAAAAGTGTTTCGGCTCTGAAATGCCTAGCCCGGCAAATCTTCAGGCACCCATGCGTGAGAAAAGAAGCAATGAAGGAAGGGCCCTGGTTTAGAAGAAGAAGAAAAAGAGTTTGGATTTGATATCCCGCTTTATCATTACCCGAAGGAGTCTCAAAGTGGCTAACATTCTCCTTTCCCTTCCTCCCCCACAAGAAACACTCTGTGAGGTGAGTGGGGCTGAGAGACTTCAGAGAAGTATGGCTAGCCCAAGGTCACCCAGCAGCTGCATGTGGAGGAGCAGAGATGCGAACCACTACACCACAGAAGCTGGAGTTTGAATTGGGGGTTGTCTCTGGTGCTAATTCTACTCGGAGTAGACTCACTTAAATTAATGGACATAACTAATGTAGGTCCATTAATTTTAATGAGTCAATTCTGAATAGAACTAGCACTGGATACAACCCTTGGAACCTCACAGGAGGAGGCTGAGGGGCTCCTTTCCAGGATTGTGCCTGCTTAGCATCCTCAGGCATAAAAGTAAAATGGGACATGCAACAGTGTCCCCTGTGATTGACAGACATATAAGGCCTCTGGATTGCCTAGGCCTAAGTTTCATTACTACCGGCCTGGTTTTCTATCCTTGCCTGGTCTGGAAAGCAGAGCTTCCAACTAGGGATGTCAGAGAATTCTGACAAAAACAGAAGTTGCCTTATTCGCCTCATGTCCAGAATGGAAATCAATCCAGTGAATACAATGCGTTCAGTCTGTAAACGTTACATAAGTGATTACGTCCCCCCATTTGTATTTCGTTTCCTCTGCACTGAAATGGAACAGAGTAACAACAACATAATTTTACGGAAAATTCTATTTGCTGTGTTGAAGTGAGACGCAGTGGCCAGTTCAATAGGCTTCGGTGTGTGGAATGGCAGCGTGGCGGCCATCTTGCCTTTCACCTCAGCAAGAAAAATGTATTGTGACGCCTCTGCTGCCAACATAATATGATGCCTACAGACAGGTGTTTTGACACATAGTAAGAGTAAAGAAACTCAACCCCACTCTAATGAATTAATCTCTCTCCGTTGCCTACAAGCATGCAAAATGGATATTTTATTCATCAGGAGAGTGCTTCCTCAGCAGGTGCCAGCTTCCAAACTCTGTTGTAATCCAACAAACGTTATGCGCAAGTCCATTTGCTAGCAACAAAATCCTCCAGCTCAAGAAGTCTAACACCAAAAGGGTATGAAATTTCAGCTGTGTCCATGTCCCAACCCATGTTTTGCCTGCCCATCAATGGTATTTCTACTTCCTTTTGAAGTGAGAAAGGCTGCATTCCAGTTGACAGCCCCTCATAGTTCCCAGCTCTCCATTATTACTCGTATCGGAGCAGCTGGGAAAGATAATTCAAAATCCTAGAGCCATTTGGCTTGGCTGCTCCATAAACTGCTTTAGAAGTGCATTGTGCAGTCTTCTCTGCCTTCTCCACAGGGAGAAGGTGACAGAAGAAATTGTAGGCGATGGCTTGGTATCAAAGCAACTCCCAAAAGAAGACATATAAGATGAATCCAAAAGTGAAATTGGCAAGCAGCGGTGGGTTGCCTGTTTGCCTATAAAACCCAGAGCTAATGAAATCAAGTTATTGTATAATAATATAAGAGTATGAATAAGCCACTTGAAAAGAGATACCTTTGTTTCGGAAAACATTTGTCGGAACGTATTGATATTAAGTTGAATTATAGTGTAAGGCAAGGGAAGCTGACATATCTTGAACAACAGACACATTTTGAGGGTATTAAGTTGTAAATGGATGGGATCTCGCATGTCTTCTAAGTCAGGGGTCAGCAATTTTTTTCAGCAGGGGGCTGGATCCACTGTCCCTCAGAACTTGTGGGGGGCTGGACTATATATATATATATATATATTTTGGGGGGGGAATGAACGAATTCCTATGCCCCACAAATAACCCAGAGAAGCATTTTAAATAAAAGGACACATTCTACTCATGTAAAAACACTCTGGCTCCTGGACCGTCCGTGGGCCAGATTTAGAAGGTGATTGGGCAGGATCCGGCCCCTGGGCCTTAGTTTGCCTACCCACGTTCTAAGTGATGCCATCATGTTGGAGTTTGGTATCAGAGCACAGAAATATATTGTCTGGTAAGACTGCTGGTTGAAAGAATAAAGAAACTTAAGATTTATTACTTCTGGAAAACAAAGCCATTGTGGGTGCAAGCTCAAATATGGCAATCATGGAGCCATGAGGTTATAACAAAAAGAAGTCTAACACTAACTGACTTGGAGGAGAAGTAGGAAGGAAGTAAAAGCCCAAGGAAAGACAATTTACATGTACTCAAGAAGGAATCGCCAAGAGAAGAATCGATTGCCTCTCTGTCCATTGCCAGTCCCTCCTCTTTCAGGTAACTTATTGCAAACATTGTTGCTTTACTCCCAATATATCACAGGTATGTTTTTCAGTAAGTCCATATCCTCTCTTCTGCCTGTCAACACAAATAACCATTTGCCATAGAAGGCAATAATGAAGGGTGTGCCCAAATAGTGGATCTGAAGGTCAGATGTGCTCTAGGCATCCCCAGGACAAATGTAGCTGCTTGTTAATTCTGGGATTGCATCAGTGCCAGGAACACATATCCCCTTTCAGATTTGTTGTTTGGACACACCCTTCCCGATTGGCTTCTATGGCAAATGGCGGCTACTATTAGTGATCAGAAGATAGCTAATGAATAATGGTTGGAGGATGTGTAGATGTCTACATTACATCCTAATAGTCAAGCAATCTACCTTCTTTTCTTTTCACCGCGATTTGCAGCAACTGTTGCCCTCTAGCATCTTATCCAGTTGCAGGTGGGAAGAGAATCTGGTGACTTCTGTATTCCACGGGGAACAAGTTTCCCCAATTCTACCCCCTTCCTCTAAGCTTTTCCTGAAGTATGTGTCCAACATTCCCAGCGAAATGTCCCAGTGCCAGAAAAACAGCATTGTTTATAAGCATCTTGCAGAGTTTTACTTCAACATACTGGAACTGTGTGGAAAATGCGAGGAGTGCTGAGACATTTCGAGAAACCTAGCCAAAATAATCTTAGTTTAATCAACAGCACTGCAGCTCAGCTGTCTACCCCCACTTGGGCTCATTCTGCTGAGTAAGCCAAAGACACACGGAATAGCTAGGCTATAATGAGCTGGCAAAGCTTACAGATGTTTTGTGCCAGGATGGTTCTGGTTCAATCCATCATGGCCTTTGTTGGCAGTAATCTCCTTTGCCCAATGACGCAAACTCAAGTAGAGCAGGAATGCTTTCCGTGCAACTGTTTGCAGAGTGTGCATACTGCAGATGCAAGACAAGTTAGCATGTGCAATAGGTAAAGATGCATGCCTTGTTTCTCAAGGAAAGCAAATCTTACATATATATACGTGTGGATGTTTAATTGAAGCACCGTGGCTTCTGTAGTCCCAGCAGTTTAGCAGGTTTTCCTGGTTCTAAGGCCAACAGCTAAAGAGCATGCTTAGATGGCATGAAAGAAAGGGATTATTTGCTCATTACATTGCCTTGCAGTTTCCCCTAGTTGTTCTATGATTAGGCAGGCACACACAAAAGACACAGAGGTGGATAAAGGGAAATATGGGTAGCTGGGATTTACTGCATGAGACTGGAAAGTGGGTGGTGAAGTGTGGAGTTGGTGCAGCCTGTGATTTCACACAAGATTCATGATCCAGGCAATTTTAGCATTGGCCTCCCCCATTTGCCACAAAGATCTAAACCTCAATGGCCTGAAGCCAACAAAAGAGAAAGACTGGGCTATAGTCAATGGGGGAAATGAAAACAAATGAGAGGGAGGGCCATGGCTCAGTGGAAGAGCATCTGCTTTGCATGCAGAAGGTCCCAGGTTCAATCCCCAGCATCTCCAGGAAGGGCTAGGAGGGAACTCTGTCTGAAACCCTGGAAAACTGCAGATAGTCAGTGTAGATAGTACTGTGATAGATGGATCAACGGCCTGACTCAGTATAAAGCGACTTCTTTTGTTTCAATTGATGGGATTCAACTAACCAGCCTTGTCAGCGGAAACCCTGTGCAAGGAATCCCACTTGTGCAATTGGATTTTCTCCTCTCTCCTCCCCTGCACCCACACAATTGGTTTGGGGGCAGCAGTTGGCGAATGCCCAGAACATAGCTGTCAACTTTTCCCTTTTTTTGCAAGGAATCCTATTCGGAATAAGGGAATTTCCCTTCAAAAATGGGAAACGTTGACAGCTATGCCCCAGAACAATACAGAAGGGTGTGGTGGGTTAATTTCATCTGGCAAGCTGAAATGCTTGTGCAAACAGAACGATTAGCAAAGTATGATGTCGTGATGGCGATAAGAAGCACCCAAGTGGCACCTTACATTAAACGCAACCCGGATTAAACGCAACCGCGGAGAGGTCCGCGAAGCCTGGAGAGCAGAGGGGTCAGTGCGCACTGACCCCTCTCGCTCTCCAGGCTTCAGCGAAAGCCTGCATTCGCCCCATAGGACGCACACACATTTCCCCTTCATTTTTGGAGGGGAAAAAGTGCGTCCTATAGGGCGAAAAATACGGTACTTTAAAGGCTTGTTTTCCTTCTGCCAGGCTCTGACAGCATCCTTGCTATCAAATGATGTTTGGAGTAACAATAAGTAGCACTGGCATAATCTACCCGGCTCTGTTCCTAGACAGAATCTGGAATAGAGGTAAATTGTACCGGCATGATTTGCCCTGGCGTAAGTTATGTTGGCTTCCTATAGTTTGGATTGCTCTGTTAGTTTGTTATTGCCACTTGAAATGCCTGTTCTTCGGAACCTCAACATATTGTTGCAGCAGAATTTCTGCAGTATGTGTCTTTGGAAATCATAGTTAAAAGGGGAGTTACTGAGCATCATATTATCAATGCAGAATCATGTATCTCAGAAGGAGATTCTAGTTTTTGTTTTTCATGCAATGACAGCCATCTGTAAGTGCAAACTAAAATCCATAACATACCTCTAGGGGAAACATGAGGGATTTTTGGTTTGTTTTAAAACAAACATCCCTAAGTCGTCGTTATGACATTCCAGAAATCCTCTCTCTGGCCTGCTTCATTATTTGGCTTAATGTCTGCAACGTAGCCTGTGCAACGCTGAGTGAAGCCAGCAACCAGGAAACCTAAAGAAAAGAAATGGCCACCAGCCAGTTTGTTGTTTGTGGTGGCCAAGATACCGGAATCTCCCTCCCATTTATTCTGGGCTGTTCCAAGGGTCCCTTGTGAAATATTTCAATTTTTTAATATGTATTACAGGCAAATCTCTGCACTTCACACATCTGGATAATTGCTTTTTTCGACTTCCTGCTTGGGGAATTGAGAAAGCTCACTTGTGTGCCCACGTTCTATCATCTCCAGCTTGCACACACAGGTTGTGTGCAGCGGGATATAATTTGGTGCAGGCCTCGTAACTGCTGGAGACAAGTCGCTCTCAGGCTTGTGGTTGTGTTCTGACATCTTTCTCTGCTCCTACAGACTTCTGCGTGACAAAGTCTCCCAGACACAAGCTCCCTAAGCTCTCATCTAAACCTTCAGTTCAACAAGATGCATCAGAAATGGCAAGCTAATGAAAGGGGTCCCAGCAGTCCCATCTCCTGGGAGTAAGAAATAATTACACAGCGATGAAAAGGGGGAGGGGAGAGAGATGGCAAATGAGATTGTCCGATTCAATATGCTCCAAAGGCAGTTGAACTAAGAATAAGGCTTGGAATGTGTGTTGCCTAAACCCAAGGTCCCTGCAGTCTGTTGCTGGAGGTGAGGGCTTGTGCTGGAGTGTGGAGATTAACAGGCAGAAGGCTTTTTGCTCTTTTGAGCAGGCATTGACAGAATGCTTGTCCTGTGGCATTTAATACTGGGCCTAGCCAATCCAAAGGCTTCATGTTGATGGCAACTGCAGGTACAGATGTTGCGTTCCCTGATTCTATGCCTGATGAGGATGGTCCATGTAGGAATGTCAGAAAATTCTGTTGGAAGCAGAAACAGGAATGGAAATTGCCACAATTCACATGTTTGTCTGAGGTCAGAAATGGAAATTGTGCAAGCAAAAACAAGCAGCATTTGCTATCATTTTTTTAAAAAAATTCACAAACATTATTTAAATAATTATGTTTATTTTGGCCATAGCAGATAGCAAGATGAATAATGTAGGGTTTAGTGGAAGCTGGACTGTAGTGGGTGGGAAAGAGTCTGGTTGCAACAAACACAGGGCAGGATAGAAATCACTACCTCCTTACATCCCTATCTGAGTGCAGTGATTGCAGTCATTTAGATACATTTCCTTACAAGAAACATTGGGATAGGAGCTTAGAGATGGTTCCTGGTAAATGTCTGTGGGAGGGTGCACCCACAGTCTGGGGTGCTTAAATACCGTATTTTTCACTCTATAACGCGCACCTGACCATAACACGCACATAGTTTTTAGAGGAGGAAAACAAGAAAAAAATATTCTAAACAAAACAGTGGATGTATGATTTTTGTGGTTCATGCTGTGGCCACAGACATGTGATCTGACTGTGAGTTTGGGGTAGCCCAATGCAAAAATCCTGAGGATCCATGCTTTGTAACCACGTTTTTGCGCCATTGCGGCCCCATGAAACAGTGGGTGCGTGTGTGTTTTTTGGTGCAGGCTGTAGCCATGGACATGCTATGTGATCTGATGGTGAATTTGGGGTGACCCAGTGCAAAAATCCTGAGGATCCATGTGGATCCGTGCTTTGTAACCACGTTTTAAGTGGGAGGGAAGGAAAAGCACTCAAGGGACAAGGAGCACGCATGGGGTGTGTGGACAAGGATGCTGCTAATAATGCAGGAGAGGAGTTTAAGGGGAGAAGGAACACATGTGGGGTGTGTGGAGAAGGATGCTGCTAATAATGCAGGAGAGGCTCCTCTCCCGCTTTGCTCCTTTAAAACAAGCAGGCTCTGCTTCTCTCCCTCCTCCCCGGCTCGGCAGCTGCCGAAACGCTCACACTCACACTTAAAGATAATTAAAAGCAATGCACTAAGACAAACAAAGGAAACCACGATAGTAACCACTCTGAGACAAATCAAGAGAAATTGCGACCAACACTCTCCCCCAACAGGCGCAGTGAGGTCAAAACACACACACGCAGAGAACCGGCCCTAAAGTCGCAGGGCACTGGAAGTTGCAGGGGCGCTGGGGGAGTGAACGGGAAGCAAGAGAAGGAGAACGATCCCTCACACACAGAGAGACACACAGGGTATCAATCCTAAAGTCGCAGGGGCGCTGGGAGAGCAAACGGGAAGCAGGAGGAGGAGAACGATAGCTCAAGCACACACACACACACTACAGTGGCTAATCCAAAATTGAACAGCAAAAAACTGCAGGCAGGGACAGTTTCTAACTTTAGAATGTCCTTTCCACAACCTTAGGTCCCTAGATATTGTTGGACTACAACTTTCATTATCCCCAGCAAACATGGTCAATGTTTAGGGATGATATGACTTGTACAGGAGACTTGGGTTTGCAGAAGACTTTAGACCATGGCATTCCTGGTTCAACCTCTGCTCTACATGAAGATATTTGTGTGCAAGCCACAGGGCAGGAAGGGTACCCATCAGAAGTTGCATGGAACCATGTAGTTTTTTCCTTCTCTTTCTTGGCCAATAAAACATTCTGCAAAGTTTATGGGCTCCTTCCTTTTTATTGCAAATTCACAATGATCTGTGCTCATTATGCTATTGGAGTGGTCATACACAGTCCCGCTTTCAATACCATTTGCATCTGCAAAAGTTTTTAGGCAGTCACACTGTTTCATTTCCATACAGTGCATATGCTGTTACATCCTGCCAAATTCCCATAACTTTCTATGCCACAAATGTTCTGGTCTATTTTTGTTCTGCTTGTGTTGCGCTATAGCCCTCTCCGGACAGCAAAAACATGTTAGCACAGGGGAAGCATCAAAGAGCAACCAATAAAGCAGAATAAATCCACCATTAATCGCTATTACTGTGTCAATAACATCTTGCAGAATACACCCACAATAAAACAACAGTCTGAAGGGACCCTTTGTCCATTATTCTGTCTAGACAAAGGAAAATAGTTTAAATCCGTTTTCAAATGCATCTAAATAACACCATTATCTGGTGCTGCCTAACTAAAAAATCTGGATTTCCAAATCAATTAACAATAGCACCATGAACAGAAGCAATATACCAGTTTGTGGGGATAAGACAGCAGAGGATTGTATCTTCTCCAAACTCTGCTTTTCAGGAACATCAGGTGGAAGAGTGTTGAAAGAATGGTGGACTATAAAGTATATTGGGCCAAAATAATGTGGTTCTTTCTCACATGTTTCTGTGCCTGCCTCCATTCTGAAAACCATTGTCAATGGACTTCCTCTTTATCTTAACAACTAGTAATGTGGATGCTGGATTTTCACAAACTAGCTGGTTACGAGTGTTTTCATATGTTACTAAATATCACCTGTGCCCACTCAACTGCTTTAATTGCTGGAACTGGCAGTGGTACAGGTGCCATATAATACCCGTTCTGCATTTGTAAGAACTTAATCATTTAGTGTAGTAGCAGCTGCACTTGGGAACTCCCTGCCTATTGAAATCAAGCAGACACCTTCACTGTACCCTTTTTGGAACCTGCTACCCAGATGCTTAAAAGCTGAGGTAATTTTAATCCAATTTAATATGTTAACTTTTGTATGGTTGTTATTTTTCCCTCGATTTTATTGTTCTATCTTTTTGTAAACCGCTTTAAGGTTTTTTACAATCAAGTAGTGTATAAATTTTATGAAATAAATAAATAAATATGTGGCCTTCCAAAAATCCAACTTCCATAGGAGGCGGGGAGTTTTTTTTAAGAACAGGGTTTTAAGAAAGAAAGAAAGAAAGAAAGAAAGAAAGAAAGAAAGAAAGAAAGAGGGCAATGTGAGAATCTATAGCTTCAATACACAAGGAGATGTTTCATGTATATACTAATCCACTCTCTAATGGATTCATTCATTAGAATAAACTCTGCCTGAAACTTTTTATAAAGCAGCTGTCTGTAGCAATGTTTTTGCAGTAAATCCAAGCAACACGAGTGGAGGATTTCAGAATCCGACACATCAATTAGTAAGCTCATTCACTTTTTCCACAGCGTAACAGCCGAGGTTGTTTGTGAGTGCCAAAACTGAAACTTTGATCTGAACAGACATCATTTGTTTTTCCTCCTGTCAAGCAGCAATACATCTTACCCTTTTAACCCACACCAGGAAGCTCTACCAAGAGATTTTGCTGAAAGCTACAAATATGGAAGATTAGGTATTTTTGGCAAAGAACTTTGGGGGGAGGATACCTAACTTTTCATCAGACATATTACATGTGCTGAATTATGTTTCTCCATTGGAATTTCCGGGTATATATATTATCTTATTTTTATCTTATTTATTTATTATATTTCTATACTGCCCTTCATCCAAGGATCACAGGGCATTTTACAATATAAAAACAGAAAAACACATAACATGGTAAAAAACAAAAACAATACCCCCCCCCTCACAGTTCAAGAGGCCATAGATTGTTTAATTGGCCAAAGCCAATTGTAAAGGAACATTTTTTTGCCTGGCATCTAAAGATATGTAATGAAGGCACCAGGTACAAAGAAGAACCTAACCATACGACAGATATAAGCATACTGTTATGAGTTGTAGGATGTGGGTGGGTCTGTGTGCCTGAGTCCCCTTCTAATTCCTGGATCCAGCACAGTTACATTTTCTGGAGTAGCCAGGTTAGCTTCATGGTGAGGTAATGGCCCTCTAAGCAGGGGCCATTAAGGTAACAAAGGAAGTGGCTCCGAGACAGATTTCAAATGGGTGCGCTGATGTAGGTCTTCACTCACCCCTCCTTCTTTGGTGGGGAGGGGGCACACCATTTTGTGGTTTGCCTCAGGTGCCAAAATACCTGCCTCCAGGTAAAGTTACTACAATAACACATGGGACTGCCTTGCAAGATGGTTTGCAAACTGCAGAATGCAGTGCAGAATATAGTGGCCAGACTGATAATGGGTCCCAGCCAGTCTGGCCACATATGACCAATTCTGGACCAAGTGCGCTGGCTAATTATTCAGTTCAAAGTGCTGGTTTTAACCTATAAAGCCATACACAACTCAGGACCCTAACACTTAGCTGACAAGTACCTACCAGATCCCGAGACTAATGGATTGATTATTATTTTTCACCAGCATCTGTCTAACTGGAAGTTATGAGAGTGGTATTTCAGGTTTTTGTAGAATGGTGTGGTTTTAGTATGGTAAGCTTAATGGTTGTGTGTCCTTGCTATATTTTTATTTATATTTTGTATGTTTTAAACTGCCTGTACGCCACATTGAGACTGTTTTGTAAACCATGTCTAAGAAATCTAATAAATAATAATATTGATGATGGTGATGATAAATGTGGATTCTTCAGAAGCTGGAAAACTACTGAGCTAGTTTCTGCAAAATCTTTTTGACACAGAACAATGGTGTTCTCACCCTCCAACTCAAAGATTAGTGTGTTGTTAAGGCTGAGAATTGATATAACAGCCTGGTTCATATGGTTCAAATAAAAACAAGGCTTCCCATCGTTCACTTCTGTTGAAACCATTCCCAGTTTGGCTCGGCCGCCTTTCAGTGTCAACGGAAGGGGAACAGGACATTCGTTTTCATCTTGTCAAGTCTGGTAGGAGTTGAAATATTTCCTGTACCTGCCCCAAGTACTCCATCAAGAATTGAGAAGCCACGTATTTCTTTTTTACAGTTACTGAACACTATCAGGTACAATAAGCCTCAAAAACATTATGATTATTATGAGTGGAGTTCATTTTTACATGAAGGCATGATGTTGAACCCCATACAAACTTCATCCACTCCTTTAAGTATTCAAAATATGTATTTGGGGAAAAGTTGCTTCTAAACTCAGCAAAGATTTTATTCTTCTTAAAGATTGACTTTAAAGCAAATATTTGTTATTAAAAGGTAATGCATCATCAGGACCATGCAAACACTAAAAATGTTTGCAGATCTGTGTCCAATGATTTCTTTTGAGGGTTTTTCCCTTCTTCCCTTTTCATTTTAGTTTTTGTGGTATGCAAGTGTATGAGTTTAAAATAGAATCATTGATTCTTTTTCTGACCTTTTGCAGAAGTTCGTAAAGTCAGTCCTGGGACTGAGCCTCTTGGGCTTGCAGATCAGAAGGTTGGCGGTTCGAATCCACACAACGGGGTGAGCTCCCGTTGCTCTGTCCCAGCTCCTGCCAACCTAGCAGTTCAAAAGCACACCGGTGCAAGTAGATAAATAGGTACCGCTGTGGCGGGAAGGTAAACAGTGTTTCTGTGTGCTCTGGTTTCCATCACGGTGTTCTGTTGCACCAGAAGTGGTTTAGTCCTGCTAGCCACATGACCTGGAAAGCTGTCTGTGGACAAACGCCAGCTCCCTCAGCCTAAAAGCGAGATGAGTGCCGCAACCCCATAGTCGCCTTTGACTGGACTTAACTGTCCAGGGGTCCTTCACCTTTACCTAAAAGGATCTACTCCACTGATGTATAACTACTGAAATTCTTTATCCTTAAGCTCAACATACATAGTCTTTTTTATCAGTGGAAAACCAATGTGAGTTGCTTTTTTTAATGGATCAGTACATGCTATATCAAATAGATAGATAGATAGATGATAGATAGATAGATAGATAGATAGATAGATAGATGATAGATAGATAGATATAGATAGATGATAGATAGATAGATGATAGATAGATAGATAGATAGATAGATAGATAGATAGATAGATGATAGATATAGATAGATAGATAATTGTGTTCCCCGAGCCTGAACAAACCTATGCTTATGGGATATTTGTAGGATACAGTGCAACAGCAATACATTCTCTATAACCATGGTCTATCAGGCTTCAGGCAGCACTGCCAACTTTGAATACTGCAAAGGACAGACAGCCATCAACCGTATCACAATGGCCAATATGACTAAGACACAGCTTAATCATAAGTATGTATTTGCATTGTTTAATTTTTTTAAATTATTAAATGCAAATCTTCAAAACAAATAGCTAATTTATACCAGCAATTTTAGTTAGACCTATATGCTACTCAACATTCTAGGTTTCTGCATTTCAACAATTATTCACATTTGGATTTTTTAAAATGCATTTTTGATTTGCTATTATTTGCTGGATCCAGAAGATTTTTGGACAGTAGAGGAATGATTGAAGTTTGTAGGGGCAGTCAATGCTAACTTTGTGTAAATGTAAACTTCATCTATAATAAAGGTTCTATCGATTGTCAGAGTGTACATTAGCAATGTACAAAAGCATGCTTAAGAAATGTTGCTGTTCTTCTGCTGGTCTTACAGAAACTCTTTTGCCTTTTCTTAGAATTCCTTAAGGCAATTCATCTAAAGGTGGGAACTTTCAAAATGACCTCAAATATCAAATTGGTAAAATCCAGAGACCGCCTTGGGAAATGTTGAACTAATTTTACTAGTTTCACTGAAATATTTGGTTTTCTTTGGAAGTTCACTTACGCTTTGCTTAAGAAATACTCACTACCATCCAGTCACAACAAATATGAAATTTCACTAGGAATACTAGCTGCTGCAACAACAGCAGCAATCCATAACCTGTATGGACAACCCTAGTCACAACACCCTCAGACACTGCTGCAAATATAATGGTGACCTCTTACTTGTGTCCCAGTTCATGAGCAATGGTAAATGCCAGGTTCAGCCCATTGTCTTCTGCAAGAACACACTTCCTCTTCGCACTGCAGATGCCTCCAAGATAGGCAATTCCTGTAAAAGATAATGAAGGGTTCCATCAGTGCCAGCAAAAGCAGCTCATGCCTTTCACAAACACGTTGAAGCAGCTTGTCATAAGAAATAAAATTATAAGTCATTAAGGAATAATACCGAGCAATTTGCTCACAGATTGCTCCAAGGAGGAGGTGCACCAGGATGGAAAGGAGGGGTATGACAGAGGTATATAAAATCGTGAAAAATCATCAAAATGGTAAGTAGAGAGAAGTTAATTTAAGACAGGTGGCTAAACTGTAGCCCTCCAGATATTGCTGGACTATATTTGCCATCATCCCTGACTGTTGGCAATGAGGATGAGGCTGATGAAAGTTCATCATTGGGAGGGTCGCAGGGTATCCGCCCCTGCTTTGAGGATGCTAGGACTTGGGATTTAATGAATCTGAATGGAAGCAGGGAAACGAAAAGGAAGTACTTTCTTGGTGCAATTATCAACAGCCTTTAACATTTATTGCCACGTGACACTGTAAAGTGGCTTTTTCTTTTAAAATCAAGTTCATGAAGATGGATAAAAACTGTTGATACATAGGTCTATGATAGCTAGGAATGGAAGCCAAATGTTGAGATGTAGTCTAACTTTGTTTTTATGCAAAATCAAAATTACAAACGAAACAAAACAAAATAATCAAAGTTACAGAGCATAGCAAGTCAGGCTAGTCATAGGAAATTCGGGGCTTAATTGGCTATTTATCTATAAGTGACAATAATTACAGGCTGATCCTGCCCCTGAGTCAAAAGAGACTAGACCTCTCATTCAATTTCAAGGATTTATTAAATCTGGGTCATCTAGGCAGAGAACTGGTATCTGTTATAAATTCATATAATCGTTGGAAGGGACCACAAGGGTCATCCAAGTACAACCCCCAACATGGGGTTTGAACCCACAATTATTAAGTCTCATGATCTACCAACTGAGCTACCCCAGGTCTATCATTTATAAGGAACTTCTTGATATCTCTAAAGGCTTATTAGAAGGCTTTAAAGTTACCTGCGTGAAGGACCTCCGCTTAGATGACCCTAAGTGGAATGCAATATGGACACCTACAATCTGTAAATCAACCTCAACTTATGTAAGGGAATATTCCTTAAAAATTCTGCACAGGTGGCACTGTACTTCTGTGCAGTTTCTCATATGATTTCAAATACCCCACAGGTTGTTGTGGTTGCGGTAGCAGGGGAACATTTTTTCACTTCCAATGGGAATGCCCTCTGGCATCTACTAAGTTCTGGACTGACTTTTTAAAGAAATATTTTTAAAAATTAAATTTTCCATTCAGGCCTCCCCTCAATTTGCCCTTTTGAATCTGTGGAATGATCAAACAGCAACTTTCTGATTTAAGGAACTTCTTATTTGGATGTTGGCTGCAGTGATAACTTATTTGGTCCAGTACATAACTTAAACTCCCGTTGTGGTTCAAGAAAATGTAGACTGGCTACTGCAGTGAAAATAACTCACAAATTACACATTTCTAAGGGTAAGGAAGATGCCATTTGGTGAGATTTCCTTTATGTGTCATAATCCAGTCTCTGTGACATTATTGACTCTCTATTCATCTGGAAAATACAATTGTACTCTTATGTTTTGTAATATTGATTATGCTTTTTAAAAATTAAAAATAAAAATCTAACTTTGATTACTAGATGCTGCATAAAAGGTGAAAGGTAAAGGACCCCTAGATTGCGAAGTCCAGTCAAAGGCGACTATGGGGTTGCGGCGCTCATCTAGCTTTCAGGACAAGGGAACTGGTGTTCGTCCACAGACAGCTTTCTGGGTCATGCGGCCAGCATGACTAAACCACTTCTGGCACAACAGAACACCATGACAGAAGCCAGAGCGCATGGAAATGTCGTTTACCTTCCCGCCACAGTGGTACCTATTTATCTACTTGCACTGGTGTGCTTTTGAACGCCAGTGCAAATATTTTTGAAGAGTGGTAGGAGCTGGGACAGAGCAATAGGAGCTCACTCCATCGCAGGGATTCGAACCACCGACCTTCTGATTGGCAAGCCCAAGTTGCTGCATAACCAGCACCACATCATGCTCAGAGGCTGCAATTGCTGCAGGGTAGGATATGTGTAAATATTTTGCACAGCCAGCCCAAAAGCCTGTTCCGACATGTAGGCTCATAATCAAATGGAACATAGGCCTGCAGTTGACATAGACTGTTCATATAATTGACAACTTAAGCCTAGTATTCTGTTGGCCAAAAGTGGTCAAATCAAATTTCTCATGGAAGTCCACAGACAGGGCACACTAGAGCAATCTACCCTCATGCCCACCTCTATCACCTGCTGATAATACCTAGCATCTGGTGTTCAGAAGAGCACCAGCTGTCTGAATTTTGTTATTGGCTCTGTCATAGCTATCAATAAACTTATATTCACATAGTCATCCAGTATATGATAGAAATAGTCACTTCCACTCCAATTTTCAAAAAGGAAGTATCCTTTATTCACTCTGCTTTCATTACCTCTCTGGGTACCTGCTTCCAAAAGGTTTCATAGGTGACCTTTTGCTGAAAGCACAACATTCAGAAAGCTAGGTAAACACTTCAGGCATGTATGAACAAAACATGCACCCATCTAAAGTTTTTTGTTTTGTTTTTTACTTTAATTAGGACCTTATTTAATTGTAAAGGGGGGAACTAAAGCCCACAATCCTTCAATAGCAGCTTTAATTATTTCAAGCTTAGTTTCCCCACCCCCAGCTAAGAGACAAGAGATCTATTTACTTGCAATAAATGTTTCTCCCACACAGAGGTGGCCTGGGGTTCAGTTGCCTTTAATAGAGTGAGACAATGGATCCAGCTGCACTATACAGGGGCCATTCTCATCCAGTTTGCTTATAAGGTTGTTGTTGTTTAATGCAATATAACATAATATATAATATATAACATAATAAAACACAATAACATAGAATTTATCTTATGAACTTATGAATCTTATAAATTTTTATTAATAATAATAGAATAATATTCACCCCCTTACCAGTGACAACTTTCAAAGGCTCATGACTGTTCATACAAAATGGAGTGACTGTATATTTGGGTTCATGCTGTGAAATTAGTCTACATTATACGTTCTTATTGCATGTCACATAGAAAATAGAGCAAGCTTGTTTTCTGCTTCTCCAGAGTAGGGTTCAAATTACAAGACTTAACATTAAGAATAACTTTCTGACAGTCAGCAGTGGAGGAAGCTGCGCCACGGGGCTTCGGGAGTCTGCCTGCCTCCTCCTACTCAGCCGCCCTACGGCTGGAGGGGAGGCAGCAGGCGGACTGTTTGGGCAGCGTGGAGTCTGCGCGCACCGAAGCCAACATGTCTCTCCCAGGAGAGTCATGTGTCTCGGGCGCGCTGCAGTCCCCGCGGTGAGTGCCGCCCGGCATTTTGTCACCCCCCCCCCCGTGGTGATACACAGGGCGGACCACCCCTACCACACACCCCTTCCTCTGCCACTGCTGACAGTAAGAGCTGTCCAACAGTAGAATGGACTACCTGAGAAAACAGTGGACTCCCTTTCAGTGGAAGTTTTTAGAGTGGATTTTTTAGTTGTGATTCCTGCATTATAGGGGGTTGTGCTATTGTGTGTGTCCCTTCCAACTCAACAACTCTGTAGATTCTCTGATCATCCTTATTCTTTTTTGGAGCAGTATCTTGGGGGAAAAGCAGACACAGAATTTTAGAGTAGCCCCAAAGGGCTTTTCACCTATGGTGTGAGCCCAGCTACACAACGTGCTTAACACATGCCAGCATGCTTGGTGCCAAATCAAACCCCTTCTATAATGAGAGCTATATCCTATCAGATTGAAATAAGCCGGCACGCAGCATAGCAACACCCCTTGTTTTAGCACAATTCAGCTTCAGAGTCTTTTGGACATGTTCTCAGTAAAGAACCAATTTTAAGCCCTTCTTAACTGGCATGTTAAAAAGGGGGCAGATAGTTTACCCTTTTTTGGAAGATGCAGTTGAGTAGAAAATCTTCTACCTTTTGCCAATAAACTAACACTTAATTAAAAAGCCAAGTACAATGCAGGGGCCTCTATGTGGCAACTTTCCATCATGTTCTGCTGTTTTGCAGTTTTCGAAACCTTTGGTGGGAAAAGTTTGGCCATCATACTCTTTATGTGCTAAAAGAAAATAAGTGAAAATTGCCAGCGATTAAGGGGGTGGTGTACAAGGAAAGCTGAAATTCAGGCTTACATGAGAATTATAGGCTTATATGGGTATCTGGTATAGTTAATTAATTACATGATGAGGTGTTTGTTACAGCATCCAGAGGACAAAACTGAACATCAGGGCTCCTATATGGAAGAACACAATCAGCAAAATGACCCATAAATATTAACATATACTTGCAATGTTAAAAAATATACTGTATGTAATAAGGAGACAACGGACAATAACACAAATAGGACAATGAATAATAAAAGTTAAATATACTGGGTGCATGAATAATAATACTATGAAACAACTGACCATGGGTCCATTTTTACCATTAAGTCTTTTAGAAATATGTCCCTATTAGCCCTAAGTCCTTGGAAAAGATTTTCTTAAGACTTGGGGGAGGGGGCAATATGTTCAAATAATTCCTCTTGTGTGTCAGCAGGTGATAAGAAGTGTTTTAGCTGGGCAGCTTCCTTTCAGTTCAGAGGCTGTTCTCTGAGATGCAGACAAAAACCAGTAATTCACCCTTTCACCCCAGGGAGAGAGCAGTAAGGATGCCATCACTGCTTGGGTTTCCACCTGTCAAGCGTGCCAAGAATCGAGGCCTGCGCCACCGGCAGCTAAGGGACACACCTGGGAGATGCCCAAGACACCCTGGTCGAAGGTACACATCGATCTGGCCGGCCCCTTTCACGGCCAGACATTTATGGTAGTGGTAGACGCCTATTCCAAATGGCTGGAGGTGGCCCTGATGCCCTTCACCACTACCGAGGCCGTCATCCGGGTGCTGCAAGGCCTCTTTGCGACGCATGGGTGTCCTGATGTCCTTCTCTCCGACAACGGACCACAGTTCACGTCAGGCACTTTTGAGCGCTATCTTTGGGGACTGGGCATCCGCCATGTCCTAACGGCACCATTTCATCCATCCAGCAATGGGCAAGCAGAGAGAATGGTGCGCTCGGCAAAAGAGGCACTGGCGCACCAGGACCGGGGAGACTGGCACGAGCGGGTCGCCGAATACTTGTTCATACAACACATCACCCCTCATGCGGCCACAGGGCAGAGCCCTGCCGAACTGCTTATGGGCCGCCGCCTCAGATCCCCGCTCGACCGGCTGCACCCAGACTTTGCTGTGGCCGAACCCCCAGGCTGTGCCAATGCGCCACGGTCATTTGTTCCAGGAAACCAGGTCTTTGCCCGGAACTTTGTGGGGGACATTCCTTGGGTGCCAGCCACAGTAGTGAGAGTCACTGGACCTCGCTCGTACCAGGTGGCACTCGAAGACGGACGCTTGTGGCGCCGGCACATAGACCAGTTTAGGCGCAGGGTTGGGGACTTGGACACTACCGTGGTGCCCCCAACTGCGCTCGTGGCTCTGGAACAGACACTTACAGATGGTGAGGCTCCACCTACACCTCTCTCGCAAACTGCTGGCGTGGAGCTGAACCAAGCCGCTTCAGAGGGTCTGCCAGACTTACCACAGACTCAGACCACTGCCGTGCCTGACATTCCGCCAACTCCACTTGCGGAGGCTCCACCCACAGCAGCGGATCCAGGGGATTTGGTTTCAACGCCACCTAGGGTCGCACCACAGCCTCAGCAAGAATTGTGTGGCCCCCCGGACTTGGCTACCAGTCCCCGGCGGTCTGGCAGAGTTTCCAAGCGCCCAACTTATTTAAAGGACTATGTTGTTGGACATGTATCACTGTTGGTCTAAGTATGTGAAATGTAACCAATATGCTTTTGTGCCTAATTGGACCATTACGTGTAGTGCTGTATATAAGGAAACCATTACGATTGTAACTAACGCCTTATCTCGGTGGGGAGGGGTGTTATGTACTGAAGTTCTCACCCTGGGCCAGCAGGGGGATACTGTAGATAGTTATATAAATGAAGGATCGAAAGTGACGTTCAGTGATTGGATAGTTTGTATGCAAATGAAGGATTGAAAGTGACATTCAGTGATTGGATAAGTTTTAGAAAGTTGCAACAGTTACGTTGTTCTGGAGCTCTATATAAGCAGGCTGAGCTCCTCAGTTCAGTTCTGTTCCAGCTTACAAATAAAGAGCTGCTTTGGAAGAATCGCTGTGTCGTCTGATATGTTCGCCCACAACTTAACACATGCCATTTTAAAATTACTCCCCTGGGGCAAAATGTCTCACACACAAAGTGGAGAAGTAAGGACTGTACACAAGTGTGTGCACAGTTATGCAGGTCAGTTAAACCACTTGTTCAATAAGAAAGTATCCAGCAATGCAGAAGGGCTGTCCAAGACCAAAAGTGCTTTGCCTGAGCAACACTACCAACACATAGGCTTCATTCTCTTCCTTGACCCTCGTGGCCCTTCTCAACTCTGCAGGTCTAGGATTCCTCTGGTATAGTAGTGGGGAAACATCTAGCACAAATCTCTGGTAAGATCCTCAGAGAATAAGGTGGAGAATACTTTAGTGGCCACTCAATTCAGAAAAAAGACAGACCCATGATTGGATAATGATTACCTGTACTTTACCCATCTCAGCAGAACCTGGAGAAGGGAGACCAGAAGACAGAAAAAGTTTTCCTGCAACTTTTAAAAACTGCAAGTCACACTTGTAGGTACAGTGGTACCTTGGGTTACAGACGCTTCAGGTTACAGACTCTGCTAACCCAGAAATAGTACCTCGGGTTAAGAACTTTGCTTCAGGATGAGAAAAGAAATTGTGTGGCGGCGGCGCAGCGGCAGGCTCCATTAGCTAAAGTGGTACCTCAGGTTAAGAACAGTTTCAGGTTAAGAACGGACCTCCAGAACGAATTAAGTTCTTAACATGAGGTACCACTGTACTCTTACACAAAAGGGATGGGCTCTCAGGCCACAACTAGGTTTACAAGGCAATTATCTACAGAAATACTTGACAACATTAATTTTCAGTTTTTAAGATACCAGCTGGGACCTGGTGCTATTTAAAGAGAGGGGGGGAGAGAATATTAACATTATGTCTAGCTTGCCTCTTAAGAGTCCCATGTTTCGCAGTTTGGAGAGCTGTGGGCTTTTCAAGCTGAGGATGGCTTTTAAAGGTCTTATGCCTTTTAAAGTCATGCTTATATGGAGTTGAATAAATGGCTCCAATTAATCAATTTATATATTTGGTCTGAACAATTGTGGTGTGTGTGTGTCTCTACAGGCTTGGTTGGGAAATCTTTTTTTGGGGGGAAAAATACACCAGAGGCCACATTTTAAATCAGCTTATGTGGAAGTGAATCAGCGGGAGAAGCCAAAGTTGGTGTTCCTTTGGTGTTTGATCAATTCCAAATTCAGCCACTGTTGTGCAAGGTTTACTGTATGATATCCAGTGTATGTAACCGCACCAACTATTGCAATTTAGTTTAATCTGGAGCTGGGGGTGTGGAGCGGGGGAGAGGGTCTTCCTTGATACAGTTCTTGTCTTACAGATGATACCTAAGCCAATTCACTCATTTCCAAAAACCAGCATGATTTAATGTTAAAAACAACCCCGACACAGGAGCATCAGATGCCCAGCCAAAGCAACATCAGCGCTATATTTTCAAGTATTGGCAGGGTTCCTTTAAAAATTACTCCCCGAGGGAAATTGCGTAATTGCAGCATGTAACTTCTGAGTTTGAGTTTGAACATATGATGCTATCTAGACTTGAACAGAAAAACTGCACGCAACTATTAAAAAATGGGTTTATCCCAGTTGTTACATGTAAACATTTTGCAGCTGCTGACTCTACTGCCAGCTAAAAAGGACTCTGCTTAGCACTGCAAGGAGCCCTTTACAATTTCGCAAAGCAACACAGCCAGACCATGAGGACATTGCCTAATTGCAGAGGTGATACATCAAATGCTGGTGGATGTAAAGGCTAATGCTGTTCCCCAGAGGTAGGCAACCTAAGGCCCATGGGCCGGATGTGGCCCAATCGCCTTCTCAATCCGGCCCGCGGACGGTCCGGGAATCAGCGTGTTTTTCCATGAGTAGAATGTGTCCTTTTATTTAAAATGCACCTCTGGGTTATTTGTGGGGTCTGCCTGGTGTTTTTACATGAGCAGAATGTGTGCTTTTATTTAAAATGCATCTCTGGATTATTTGTGGGGCATAGGAATTTGTTCATTCCCCCCCCCCCCCCCCGAAAAAAATATATAGTCCGGCCCATCACATGGTCTGAGGGACGGTGGACCGGCCCACGGCTGATAAAGGTTGCTGACCCCTGCTGTTCCCCCTCCATTAATCCTTTAATGATTATTTGCAGGAGCTCCTGTTGACAGCCAAGAATCATGTAATCAGCGCTGTTAGCAAGTCAATTAATGAAAAATTAACTGCTACTTTTAATTTGTCAAGGAAAACTCTAATTCTTTGGGGGTGGGGTGAAAGACGCAAAATAGGTAAAGAAGCAATAACTTTAACTAGACCAGTATAGCCACAGATAAGCTTCCCCTTCCAAGAACCTCAAAGAACTCCATGGGCCAGTTCACACTGTATTTTGCGAAAGAATCTCTGAGTCGACTGTCACAGCTATCAGTTGCGATTATTAATCATACAGAGCTCAATTTCAGTCTTCTCTTGGTGCAGCTGACCACTCATTCACCCGCCCTATGGCAGTATCTGGTTTTTGTAGCAGCGGACAAGAACAAGGAAGTCACAGGATAGTCAATTTCACTGCAACTTCCTTGATTCCCCTCTGCTATTTCAGGAGGCTGCTATCTTGTTACAGAAAAATCTAGGTGCGAGGCTGCTCAGTCACCCAGCTCGTCGGGAATAAAGGAAGGAGTCCAGCCACCAACCGGAGCAAATAGCTGTAGACCAAATCTGCAGCTGAAAGTGTAGATGGTTAGGAGAAATGGGCAGTCAGGGGCTCTGTATGGTTACTTTTTAGCTATCAGAGTTAAAAGCTGCAACAGTCACCCAAAAGCTTCTGACCACATGTAAGCTCACCTATGGGCTTCTGTGTTAACTGGCTCTATGCTCTGGAATTTCAGAGAAGTACCCTTTGGATCCATAAATTGAAACCTCCTCTCAGAATTCAACCTCAGCAAGAACAAGGGGTTAACATCTGCTGACACAGATCAGTTTGTCCCAACTTTGGTTAGACAACAGGATGCCAAATTCTGGTTTGTATTATGATTTCACTTCCATGAAAGGAAACTGGTGTCCTTAGCAACAATTGTCTTTGTCACTATAGTTAATGAAAACCACACTGGAAACAAATAAAGCCTTTACCAATTCTAAACTACGTAGACGATGAAGATTCCTTTGCAGGGCTAAAAACTAGGCACAAACTTTTCTACCAGTGATTTTTAAAATTCTATTACAGTAAATGTGCCCAATGTCCAAATTCATGCCTGCAAGGAAATGCTTTGGATGTGGTGTGCCCACTACCACAGATCCATCACCATAAACTGTGACATTAGGACATAAGAGCGGTCCTTCTGCATCAAGTGAGAGTTCATCTAGTCCAGGTCCATCCTGTCCTCACAGTGGTCAAAAATATGCCTATGGGAATCCCAAAAACAGGACTTGAACCCAAAAGCAATATCCCTTCCTGCAGTTTCAAGCAACTGGTATTCAGCCATACTCCACTCCAAGAGTGCAGGCAGAACACAGCCAACATGGCCAGTGGCCATTAATAACCCTCTCATCCATGAATTTTGTCTAATCCTCTTTTAAAGCCATCCAGCTTTGTGGTCGTCATTATCTCTTGTGGGAACAAATTCCATAGTTTAACTACGTACTGTGTGAAGAAGTACTTTCTTTTAACATATGAAATGCACAGAAGGACCAAGGACCTAGTGTGGTGTCAGAATTCAGGGTAAATTTGCTTCTGTCTTCCATAACTTAGATTCTAGAATTATGGCAGGTCAGTCTGTTTAGGCCTCCAGAATACTGCACAGTCTAGTATTGCTGAATGCTGAATGCACTTACCCAGAGTCTGTGTTTCCTTTTGGAAATGAGGCACAGCAGAGACTGTGGTGTCTTTATGACATATGGTTTATTTACACATATATACAACCTGAGCCTATGATGGAGGGGATCATAGCATTAACAGTCCACGGGGGTCTTGTTTATCCCATGGCAGGATTCATTCATTAAAAAATCAACCATTGTGCTCTGACCCTCTCTCCAGCTTGCTGCCTTTACCCGCCTGCAACTTTCCCCCCTCCTAGATTATACCTTTAAAACTGTAATTCAAACGCTGCCTTCTTCTTCTTCTCACTGACTAGGAGTTGTGAATTGAGTGAGGGGGCCCCATGCATTTGCTGTCTGACCTTTCCTCTGTTTTCTGAATGGCTTCTCTCCCAGGCAACTACCTCATCAGGAAACTGCTGAATCCAAGGGTTCAGTGTTCGACACCTAGTTTAACACTCCGAGCATTGATTAAATTCTAACACTTACTGGGTCCAGGAATTATAGGTATCTGGCACTCACAAACTCATAACAATATTTTTAGGACCACAGCTTGACTGTAATCTGTTTTAACTGTTTATAACATTGAATTGTATGCAACAAAGTTCTACAGTGGTACCTCGGGTTAAGAACTTAATTCGTTCTGGAGGTCCGTTCTTAACCTGAAACTGTTCTTAACCTGAGGAACCTAATGGGGGCCTCCTGCGGCCACCACGTGATTTCTTTTCTCAACCTGAAGCAAAGTTCTTAACCCAAGGTACTATTTCTGGGTTAGCGGAGTCTGTAACCTGAAGCGTCTGTAACCCAAGGTACCACTGAAAATGGCTAAGTTAGGATCATTAATGGGTCTACCCAGAATAAACCTTAGCTGAAAACCAACCAGCCACTGAACCTGGTATTCATGTCCATCAATTTCAATAGATCTACTCTGAGTAGGACTAACAACCCATTGTATTTTTAAAATTGTAGTAAACCGTCCCAGAACTTCATGGTGAATAGCAGGTAAGAAATCTTTTTAAAAAAACAAAACAAAAAAACACAAATCCAAATCTGAACAATAATGGTAAAGTTTCAGATAGCACAACATGAAGATTTGGACAAATGGCTTTGTTAGATTCATGCACTTGGTTTACAAAATCCAACAAGGAGATGAAGCTGGTTGGACCAAGGTGGTGATCAATTCTTTGACAGGAAAGAGCTATTATCCTAATGCTTGGAAAGCCCTGCCTGAATCCTTTCCTCCGTATTTTAAAGAAAGTCAGCATATGTATATATGTGCTTATCTTCATCAAACTGCCCCCCACCAAGTCATAACAGGGGACCAGGGCAGAGTGAAAGCAAGATAAGCAGGAAAAACCCTCTTTCATTTTGACATCTGCTCTTTGTACAGCAGGACACTCATTATCCCATTAAAACAATCCCTCCTCTTCCCTCTCCAGACCCAAGAGCAAGTTAATAAACGCCACAGATCTGGCATGACACAGTGGCCCCTTCAATTATGGGATTAGCCAAAGCAGAGGAAGTAGAGCATCATCTTAATGTTTACTCAGCTTTGATGTGCTGATGTCCACATTCCAAAACAATCCCACCCTCTGACAACCCTAGAGAGTATAGGAGGTGTAGGCTGCTTCTGCTTGCTTAGAAATCAAGTGGAAATGAAAATTCATTTCCCTGCTCAACATTTCAGTTACTGTTAAATATTTTGAGGGCTGATCAGGAAAATCCTTAACGAAGGCTCAGGCACTGCAATTAGGATGCTAATGCCTAGAGTGAAAAGTAAGGCCAAAGTTCAGATTATTTATCCATGGTAAGGTAAAGGAAAACGTAAAGGACCCCTGGATGGTTAAGTCCAGTTAAAGGCGACTATGGGGTGTGGCGCTCATCTCGCTTTTCAGGCCGAAAATCGCTTATAGAATGTTTTTTAAATATAACTGCTTTTAGAAGTTTAAAATTGTAGTTGCTTTTAGAATGTTTTAAACTGTTTTAGAATGTTTTTGCTTCGTTTTTGTTTTTAAATTATAGATCTGTTTGTCACCCTGGGCTCCTTGAGCGGGGAGGATGTAAATTCAATAAATAAAAAATAAATAAAACCGCCCGCAGCTAAAAATGTACCAAGGACAACTGCTCTGCAAACTTTGCAGAGTTTCGAAAGTCAGCTTTTCATTCAGTATTTTAAGATGAACTCAGAGACTTCCTTCTTTTCCAGTTTGCCCAAACCATCTGTATCAATAAAGAATTTTGGATGGAGACAAGGAGGCAGTGCCAAAAGAAGGGAGAAGGGAAAGATGATGGGACTAAACACGAGTCTTAAGCAAGACTTCTGAGCAAGAGATTATCATGGAATTCATCATAAAGAGTCACTGGTGCTTCGAAGCCCACAGCATTCAAACACAAAGGCTGATGCAGACAGGAGCAGGGGGAGGGGAACACCTGGCAGCTGGCAGCAGAGTTTATCTGTCTCCTGAACCTCCCACTCTGTAGGTATTTTATTATTTTGAGAGCTGCTTGGGCTAAAGGGCTCCTCTCCTATATCTCTTTGCCTGTGGTCCTGTGACAAGCGACTGGGAACTGCTGCTTTTTTGCTGCTTATTTTCTCCTCTCATCATTTTTTATGCTGCTGCTGTTAATGAGAATCTGTGTTTTGTTATATAATGTTTAGTATTAGAGTTGCATTCATATAATTGTTTTGATTTGTATGTTGCACAGATATAACACACAGTGACACGGGTTGCATTTTGTAAACTACCCTGCGGTTTTCTGACGAAGGGGTGTATATAAATTTAATGAAGAAGAAAAAGCAGAAGTTAGGAGCACAGGAAGCATTAATATTGCTATCAACTTTCATAGCAATATGGCAGCACAAATATATAACAGAAGATAAATTTAAAAACGAAATGGACACCCATGGCAGAGAATTCTTCATCCAGCTGTGGGAAAAGTATTCAGAAGAAAAAAAAATATTCAGTTGTTTCTGGAAAGTGTAGACAGTAGGGGCCTGTCGTATCTTGACAGGAATGCTGTTCCACAGAACAGGGGCAACCACACTGAAAGCCCTTGTATTAGTCCATTTAGCTCAGAATTGATAGCTAGACATATGATAGCTAGATAGCTAGCTAGCTAGATGATAGATAGATGATACATAGGAACTTTATTTGCATTAGCCACTTGCCATAGCAATAAGATAAAATATATGGTACTGGGGATAGGAAAAGGTAAAGGTAAAGGACCCCTGGATGGTGAAGTCCAGTCAAAGGTGACTATGGGGTTGCAGCACTCATCTCACTTCAGGCCATCGGAGCCGGTGTTTGTCCACAGACAGCTTTCTGGGTCATGTAGCCAGCATGACTAAACTCCTTCTGGCACAACGGAACACTGTGACAGAAACCAGAACACACGGAAATGCCGTTTACCTTCTCACCACAGCGCTTCCTATTTATCTACTTGCACTGGTGTGCCTTCAAACTGCTAGGTTGGCAGAAGCTGGGAGAGAGCAACAGGAGCTCACCCCGTTGCATGGATTCGAATCGCTGACCTTCTGATCAGCAAGCCCAAGAGACTCAGTGGTTTAGATCACAACGCCACCCGCTCCCCCGGGGAACAGAGCTAAATAGTTAGCTATACAGAATATGTTGTGGAGGTTTATATCAATGCAAATGACAGAATTGATACATGATCCTTTAGCCACAGATAAAACATGTGAACCAATAGGCTTTCTTTTAAAAAAAAAAAAAAAGCTGAGCATTGTTAGAAAGTTAAATAGATCTTATTCTAATTGCCGCTGCTTAAAAATTAGCAGTTTTTGCTGTTGCCTGGTTATCTTTATTTGCCAAAAAAAATGACACAGTAGCGATGGTTGAGCGGCCTGGTATAGATAGTAGTAGAGGGGTAATAACCTCACTCCTCAAATCTTTATAAAGAGCACAGTCTAGCAGTACATGAGCTACTGATTCAATACTGTCATCTCCACATGGACATAAATGGTTTTCTAGCAGAATTTTTTGAAATCGACCCTCAAGTACGGCTGAAGGCAGTATGTTCAGTCTTGCATAAGTGAAAGCACATCTGTATCTTAGAACTGTTAACTTTTGCAAGTATGGTGCCAATGTGTCAAGAAGACTGGGTGAAAAATAATCATACCATGGACTAAATTACTTTATGGAGAGCAAATTATTCTGTCGTTCAATGTCATATAGGTGCTGTCTAATTACATTCTTTGCTTTGCTGAAGCCCAATGTTAATAACTGTTGTGATGATAAGCCAGAGGAATAAAGCTTTTGGATGACACTCTTAGTCACACTTAGTCACTCAGGCACTTTCACGACGGTCTCTCAATACTAGGGTTAATAGACCGGTGGGGGTTAAATTCAGCCAAAACCAATAATTAAATGTCCTATGCCAAATCTGTAATTCAACAGAAGGAAGATTAGCCTCCAAGAGCAGTGAAGCATTTGGAACACAGGATGGGACGGAGAAAAATTGCCTTAGGAACTTGGACTGAACAGCTTCTGTGAGTCCAAGGTGAGCACCTGTACAAATCAGCTCAGAATTAGATAATTGACTGGCAGCAAGATTTCAGGAAAGCATTTCAGGAAAGGGTCTTTCCAAGTCCTGCCTTTAGCTGTAGGGAAAGCAGAACTGAGCCTGATCGCCCCAACAGCATCATGAGGACAAAAAATCACAAACGAACAATAAAATTGACAACTGGAGGGCCCCCTCACAGAATTCCAGTAGTAAGAGTTTCCCAGAGAGATGAAAAAAAGTACTAAACCAGTTTAAATATAGACCGTGTGGAAATGCACGGAATAAACTTTAGTCGAGTTGAAGAATGTCTTATCAGCTTTCCTTGCATTTTCAGAGTCCTAAGGGTATAAGTAAAATGAAGGAGCCATGCTCCTCTCAGAAGTAGTCCTTTATTTTTAGAAAGGTTACAAGCATCCAGACACTGAGCTGGCAAGACACAACTTGTTTCTGTGCTACTTGGGTCAAGGCCAAGTTGGACCGTCTCAATGGAACGATTCTGAAGGTCTGAACTCTGAACTGATGCTGCTGCATATGGCGTAGTGATGTTTCCCAATTTAGACACCTTGCATCTTCACTCACAGAGCCAACTTTTCCACTGGCTTCACCTCCTCACACTTCTACATGCTGATAATTCCAATAGTCAATTGTTTTGGGTGGCGTGCACAGGGAGTTTTATCTTATTTTATACTGAGCGCTGACATATCTCTACAGTCCTATCTGATTTGGAAAGAAACAGCCGGCCAAGGCCTTGACCTCACTAACACTCCCTTTCAAAAAGCTTCTAACGTGGGTCGGTAAATACATTAGACAGCTTTTAAAAAGACATGGCAGTACAAAAAGGACTATGTAAATGAAAGCTCTAAATTACATTTTGGCTTCAACACAGAGACCACAGAAGAATGAGTAGGAGAACAATGTTAGCTTGCTTATCTTGGGGATCTGCAACTCAACGATCTTAACAGGCTTTAGAGACAAATGAGTTGCATTGTGTCGGCTTGCCTTCTATTTGCAAAGCCGTACGCTGAATCCATTTTTCCCAGAAGGGAGTTTTTGACATGCTGTATTGAATAATATATTATGATTATATTGACTTTATGGGTCTGGAGGCTGATGGCAGGGATAGGAGATGTTTAAAGATTAAAATATAGCTTCTTTTCACATGCAATTTATCATAAAAATTGCTTTGCTGAATCAAACAGATGTCCTTGTTATTTGTCCCAATAATTTTGGGTTACGCTAGAGATGTACATGGTGGGGCGATCACCTACTTGCCTGTGGGGCTCCCTGAAACCTGAGAGAGGGGGTGGAGGCAGTTGAGGCATAGCTAGCCGCTCGGGCACCAGGAGACCACGTGCACCCTGTGCCCAGGGACAGAGCGCACTTTGTGGAGCATCCAAAGAGTCTGGCTGCCGCCTCCCCCTCAGCTGTGGGGCGGCTGAGGGGAAGTGGCAGGCAGACGCAAGCCCCACACTGCCGTTTCAGGCAATGCAGAGCCTGCAGGCACCCAAGACACCATATCACTCCCAGGAGAGACGCATGGCTCAGGCGCGCTGCAGGCCCAACCATAAGTGCGGTGTGGTGCCCAGTGCCACAACCCCCTCTCCCAGCTACGCCTTTGTGAGAGAGAGAGGGGGGGTGGGAACTGTCCTATGACCTTCAGAATACAGTGAATACAGTGCTGGTGCAGTCTAATAATTTCATTATTCTTGTCCCTGTACAAGATGGGGATTTTCGTCAATTGCTGCCCTTGAGTCCAAATGCAGAAGCAGGATGAAAGCTGAACCTCAGGCTAAAGCTGACAAACATTACACCAATTTTACAGAAATTTGCTCACAAAAACAGGCATCTCCTTCATGTTAGAAAATTGTGGTTGTTAAAATATGTGCTGTGTGCCAGTTTTGCATTGCAGAACAGAGGAAGTTTAAGAGTTCCATCAGTTGTTCCATTCTAGGAAATTTGAAGTGGTCCCCAAAAAGAAAAAGTTTGAGAACTGGTTTTTTTTTTTTTTTTGAGAATTTGGTAGACACTTCTTTAAAAGAGACCAAATCAGCATAAAAGTTAAACTCTCAAAAATAAAATGCTTGCACTAGAAGGAAGTAAGGGGTTGCATCCAACTATGTTTCTACTCAGAGTAGCCCTACTGCAATTAATGGACCCAAAATACACATTTCTATAAACTACACTAAGTAGAATGAATATTGGATATGACCCAGTAAACCTGGGAAGTCAAATGTAAGAATATGATAGCTAAATACTAAGAAAACACAAGAACCGCCGTGCTTCCTAGAAGCAAGCCACAGCACATTCTGGCCCTGAAGCGTTTACTCTGAATTCAGACATCCTCCCCCACCTCAGCCCACAAGGGAAGTGAAGCTTCAGTCACATTCACTGAGGCGTTGCATGCAATTATTGCCAATGGATATCTCCTATCATGTCAGCATACTGTGAGGTAACAATATATTTTTTTCATTCATTCAGACTCCAACTGCTTCCCCCCACTTTGTTTTTTTGCTTCACCTAAGGTTTCGTTTCGGTTTTTATCATTTCCCCTCCATCCCCAGACCTGCTGCATCATTGCTTGTGCATAAAAAGAAACAAAAAGGTAAGATACAATTTCTGCCACTCCACTAGTAACAGCCTTTTTCTGGGAGCTTAAGGGCATCCAAGCACAACCAATGGGATGGTTAACACATCCTGTTGTAGATCAGGTGCTGATACTAGGGATGCCACTTTTGGTTTCTCTCTGTTTCTCATTTTCCTAGTCTTTAAGTTCAGTTCTCTGCATTTCCAAATCAGTTTACGAACAAAAGTCAGCATTTTAATGCAAATGTATCCAAATGTATTATTTTTTAAATCCAATTTCTGCAATATACACATTTTTGCAAGCAACCCCCCCCCAATATAATGCACTCTCATACGTACATTATCTTATTATATACATTATGCACACTGTCATATTTTTGTACTGACTTAGAGAACTGCATTGCAGAGTTCACAGAAGTGCACGCTTTGAAGGATAGCTGCATTTCAGTTTGTGCATTGTTTTAGGAAGTAGAAATTGGGTAGGTTCACAGTAAAATGCAAACCAAAGCAACTCCCCCCTCAGTCCTACTGATATCACCATCCAAATCAGTGCTCCGCCTCTGGGGTTTTCCCACTCTGTGAATTTCACTTCAAAAAACGAAAAGGTGAAAATTCCTGCCATCTGATCTAAGGCTGAAACTGCTTTCTTTTCATGCTGGCAATGACCTCCAATTTTTCAGCACTGGTTGTAAACACACCTGTGTTTGTTTGTTTGTTTGTTTATTAAAATGGTTTTTTTATCCTGTCGTTCTATTAAAAATGTTCAAGGAAGATAAAAGCAATGTTTCCACCCTACGAGAAGTGGTTGGGTGGTGGTGGGGGCACTGCTTACGTGATCTCCTGTCACCACTACCACTGTGGAGTATTAGGAAGATGAGGAGCAAGGAACCAACAAGTTTTGTGCAATTGGCTCTAGCAGTGTGTTGGCACTGCCCTGATCTCACTAGGATATCAGGTAAGTGGCATCACCCCACCCTCTAACTGCTACTGCAACCTGTCAATGCCACCCCCTGGTGTTTGCATGTTTAACCAAGATCTGAAGGGGAAGCTGGCTGTAATTGCACAAGCTCCTCCATGCAACTTACGCAATGGGAATTTCTTCTCTGTTCAAACCTTTGCTGAATGTGCAGAGATGGTCATACATACACAACGGCAGGGATAGGGCAGCAGTGTGGTCCCACTCTTTCTTATAATTCCTTTATGAGGCTAACTCATTCATTCATTCATTCTTATGAGGATAACACACAAACATGACTTAATAGCTTCATTTCATTTCCTCTTCCTTGCCCTCGCTAATTGCCCACCACTGAGTTTTAATTCTATTGGCTGTGGTACCCCATATGAGTCTGTTCACAAGCACCCATAATCTCACATTAGATAAGAGATGGGGAGAAATTCAGTTCGGTTAGAATTTTAATGTGAATCTACCTGATTAAAGGGACGTGGGTGGCACTGTGGTCTAAACCACAGAGCCTAGGGCTTGCCGATCAGAAGGTCGGCAGTTTGAATCACGCGACGGGGTGAGCTCCCGTTGCTTGGTCTCTGCTCCTGCCAACCTAGCAGTTCGAAAGCACGTCAAAGTGCAAGTAGACAAATACCTTCGCCCCCTGCTCCGGCAGGAAGGTAAATGGCATTTCAGTGTGTTGCTATGGTTCACCAAAAGCGGCTTAGTCATGCTGGCCACATGAAGCTGTCTGTGGAGCAAGATGAGCGCCGCAACCCCAGAGTCATCCGCGACTGGACCTTACGGTCAGGGGTACCTTTACCTTTACCTTACCTGATTAAAACAGTATGCAAATCAAACAGCAGCTGTTCTTTGCACTCCCCAAGGCACAAGCCTGGGCAGTGTGTATGGAGGTCCTGGGCTGCCCAGACAACAAGACCCCCCTCTCAGCTTCGCTGATGTGGTCTAAAGGAAAGCAGAACAATACATTTGGCACCAGTTTGGCTGCAGAAGTTGCTGGAAGAAGGTGTACAAGGCACCAGCCAACTGTCACAGGGACTCCACGCCAGGTTTGTATAGGGTTTACTCATTAGCCTTTTCTTCTCTCAAAGATGTCCCACAAAGCAAAGGAGGTTTAGGATCAGAGTTTTCCTTCTCCTAGGTGGGCTACCTTCCCAGGTTGATGAGCCCCATCTGCCCCTCAATTTGCTCTATAGCATGAGCAGAAAATGCCTTCTTGACCATTGGGCCCACTATTGGTCTTGTCCGCTCAATCTGCTTGAGCTTGTCTTCACATGCAAGGGAAGTCCCTAACTCACTGAGGGTTTGAGACTCATTGGCTTAGCTGGCCAGTCAAAGCTGTTCCCAGGGTGTGGCCACTGTCGCATGCTGACAGCTTCTAGGAACCACAGGTGAGAGCAGAGTACAGGCTGGGGACCAAAGGTGGACAAACTACCCCAGAAGGAGCATGGCATGTCCCCCACCAGAGGTACTACCCCATCTGCATTTCTTTCCGCAGGGCCTGTAAGACAGAGTTGTTCCACCTGGCCTTTGGCTTGGAGCCAATTTGATTCCCTCCCCCTCTTTCTTTTTCCTTTCTCCTCCTGTGATGTGGCTGCATTTTAATATTTTAATGTTTCAATATTTTAATGTTGTATTTTAATCTTGTTTTTAAGTTGTATTCATTCAACTTGTTTTTATTATTGCTTGTTAGCCGCCCTGAGCCCGGCCTTGGCTGGGGAGGGCAGGGTATAAATAATAATAATAACAACAACAACAACAACAACAACAACAACAACAACAACAACAACAACTAACACCTCCTATACCCTAGAGAAACAATATAATGCTGAGTAAAATGATTTCCGCAACCCCCAGGAATCTATTCCGTTGCATAGAATGGGCTACTTTCAAACTGAATATCAAAAGTGGAAAATATTTGCCACAGCCACAGCTTAAACAGCAACAATTTTGCACTGACTTTGCTTAACGGTCCCTGTTACTGAGGAACCGAATATGAAATGCCATGTGATGGGATGCCTAACATTTCCCAACAAATCCTCTGGATTAAAAGCAACATAAACAGCTTCCAGGCATAAATGTGTGTGTGCGCGCACACAATTATGCTGAATGTGTATCGCTCCCAATCTGATCATACCAGCTGTCACAATCGTTTTACACCAGCTAAACCTTGGAAAGTTTTGCATTCCCTATTACAGCAACACAGAGAGACCTAAATATCCTAAAAATATGTATGCCAACTCTGCTAATCGGAATGTGTTCTTTCTGAATAAAATTGGCCCCTACCAATTATCCAACTAAATCTTGAGGTCCTACTAAAAACACAACTAATGAACAATCACAGTAGAGCCTTCAACACCTTCATGCTCTCTTGCGACACTCAGGAAAAAAATGCAACAATTCTAACCCTGCTTCCTCATAAGCAATTGGAACATAATATTTCATTACTACTCACATGACATACAAAAGGGGTCAAAGACCTGCACTATTAATAAAGGTATACAGTTATTTAATAAAGTTCTAAGCTCTTGCCAGGGGCACAGGGCATCCCAAAGCAGATATTTCAGACAGAAGAGACTGTTCAGAGCTCTAAGACACCAGCAAAATAGATACACAGAACCAATGCTTTCAACCCGTAAGCCACAGAACTCAAATACCAGCACCAGAACCTAAATCCAAACTAAACAAATGCTAAAAGACTGTCCCTGATGGCTGAAATGGCATGGAAGGGGAAACTGTGTTATCTTCGCAAGTGGCTTGCACAGCTTTACTGTTTGCATGCAAAATGTAAACTCCAAGAACACTGTCACAAGAAGTTGAGTACTAGTCCATGACCACTGTAGGTGGCAAATACATACATCTGGAAAGACTCCTGGAGATATCCTAAGGAAGTGGCAAAAGGCCAATCATCAGCAAGAATCTGAGTATGGATTTATATCAATGTTGAGATTAGTTGGGATTTGCATTTTCTCAGCAGTGAAGTTGCTGAGTTTTTAATGTTCATACTCCGGAGTACTGAATTTCACTTATTAGCTTAAGCTCTTTGAAAATGAGGCAGCATATGCATTTTTAAAATAAACTGCAGAATACTAGCAAAACCTATAATTACAGCTAAGGTAATGCCTGACCGCTATGCATGTTTATTTGGAAATGTGTTTCATTGTGTTTAATGGTAGTTACTCCCAGATAAGTGTGCATAGGGTTCAAGCTATACAGTCCAATCGTATGCATGTTTACACTTAGAAGTCTGCAAAGTGCTGATGGGAATGTGGGGTCTGAAAACAGGGCTTCCAGCAGCCAGTCTCCAATGCCTTACGTCCAGTGCTGCTCATAAGAAGTTCTGTGAGTCAAGGGAGCCCTCTAGACCAGTGTTTCCCAACCTTGGGCCTCCAGCTGTTTTTGAACTACAATTCCCATCATCCCTAACCACTGGTCTTGCTAGCTAGGGATGATGGGAGTTGTAGTCCAAAAACAGCTGGAGGCCCAAGGTTGGGAAACACTGCTCTAGACTTCAGCACCAGCCTGGATTCTGAAAGCTGACCCCACAAGCCAGTCAGGATCTATCTGTACCATAAAGCCTAGCACCTCAGTTGGACCCACTCATATTTAGAACAAACTCGCCTCTCCTTTCTTTGCCTCATCCCACTTGTTTGTATGCCTGGTCTGGAATCTGATCATTGGCCCATCTTAAACTTGGCTATGTTCAGACAGTCCCAGTGATTTCGAATAAGTGTGAGGACCACAGCTGTGCAAGCCAATGTCAAGTGTGTTTACTCAGAAGTAAATCCCACTGTATTCAGTGGGCTTCATTTGCCAGTAAATGTACATGGAATTAGAGTTTTAAAAAGCTAACTGTAAGGAAGAAATATTTGCATATTGGCCATGAAGTGCTCTTTGGGTCTCCAATAAGTGTTTACAAAACCTCCCCCCCCCCCCCCGTTGCAATACACTCCAGTTCTCACTGGACCTTATTTTAAAGCTTTGGCAACACCCAAAAGTGATAAACTCCAGGAGTTGCAATTCTCTCCATGGAACATCCCGCCTCCAGTTCTAACACGCTTAAGCTATTCCGTCCACATCTGCCTCCAAACAGACCTCATGCCTCACACACCCAGTAGCTGGGAAGGATTCCAAAAAGCCTTTGTTGACATTTGTTTGGCTGAAGTTTCTTAGCTGGACATCAGTTCGGCTTGTGTCTTCAGCCAGTCCAACTGCATATACGATTGCCTGCTTTCTGAGATACGTAAAGGATGTGCTTTAAATTACAATGAAATTGGAATTAGGTTGCTTTTGGTAGACAATATTCTGCACGCTGATACTGAGGCACAAAACGGCTAAAAATGTTTATTTCAAAGATTCTAGCAAAGTGAACAGGGTGGAGCAAAACCAAAATTACCTCTCCCAGTTAAGGACAGCAATTAGATTTACTATACCAGGATACAATCATGTAGAAAACTTTGGCAGTTTTGAATGGCTAACTGCAAAGGGAGGGCATCTTTAACTGCAGCTGGAATGACACACTTGCCATTGAGGTAAGATATGAACCATATATAGCACACAATAAAACTCGGGCTGAGCCGAAAATTCTCAAATGAGTACTTTTGGTGGAAAATTGGAAGAGGTGAAGGATGAGCCAGGCACTACTTCATTGATTTGGGGGAGGGGCTGGTCAAAACATTTAGTGATGGCAGTGGAAGTACTCTCACCAGCTGCCTCCTGGCAGTCATCATTGCTCCCTGCCCCCTCAATGTCTTGAATGTTCTGTTGTTCTCAGGTTCTGCTTGAGGGCTCCCTATAGGCATCTGGCTGGCTGCTCTGGGAATAGGATGCTGGACCAGATGCCTGATCCACTGGGGCTTCTCTTATATTCTTAATGACTAACACAACTCCCAGGGTGAAGGCCAATTTAGGACATAGGAAACTGCCTTTTCCAAAGTCAAGTCAATCTGTTTGGTTCTGGATTGCCTGTGAATACCAGTTGTTGGGTATCATGAATGGAAGAGAGAGCTGTCCTTCTTTTGCCCTCCTTGTGGGTCTCTCAGTTGGCCACTGTAAGAACAGGATGCTGGACCTTTCACCTGAACCATCGAGGATTTTATTATGCTCTTATCGCTTCAAGGCATGGCATAGGGGGGAGGGTTATGATTAGCAGGTGGCCGCCAGGCAGGCCCTCTCGTAGGTTCAGAGAGGCCCAGCCCACTTCCATCTTTTGAGATCTCTAGTCATAATAAGAATTAAAATGACAACACCCAAAAACAAAGCAAGGCACCAAATATAGAGTGAGACACGGTTTGGCTTACTTCGTTATTTAACAAAAGCTTTTCTAGTCTTTTTAGTTGAGAGTATGTGGCACATTTTGGCCCAATGTACATAATTACAAATTCACATTATTGAGGGGGGAATAAACATTATAGCGGGAGGGGAATTCACATTCCGGCGGTGGGGAGGGGGGAGAGAATACCTGTTCCCCATCTCTGAACAAAAGAGATTGGGAGAAGCACACCTGCATCAGGTTCTAATAAGTGGTCAATGAGATTTAAACCAAAGCCTGAGGAATCATCTCAAATAAACTCTTCCTTCACAGCCTCTGTGTACCAAACCTTTCACAGAAAAGCCTCAAAACAGTAGTAAAGCAAGGCAAAGAACAGAGACGGAACCAAAGCCCAGTCTTATCACAACACCGACTTTCCTCTGCCCTCCAGCCTGGGCAAGTTTGCCTTACCCCCATGTAAGAAGACACACTGCAAGTTGAGGGCTCACATGGTGGTGGAAGAGGAGGGAGCAACAACAATCCAACAAGGGTGAAATGCAGCTTGTCTTAATATTATTTCAGTTTTATTACAGTGGTACCTCAGGTTACAGACACTTCAGGTTACAGACGCTTCAGGTTACAGACTCCGCTAACCCAGAAATAGTACCTTGAGTTGAGAACTTTGCTTCAGGATGAGAACAGAAATCACGTGGTGGCAATGGGAGGCCCCATTAGCTAAAATGGTACCTCAGGTTAAGAACAGTTTCAGGTTAAGAATGGATCTCCAGAACGAATTAAGTTCTTAACCCAAGGTACCACTGTATTTATTTATTACACTTATATCCCACCTTTCTTCCAAGGAGCGCAAGGTGGCATACATGGTTACTCTTCCTCTCCATTTTATCCTCACACCAACCCTGTGAGGTACGTTTGGCTGAGAGTAAGTGCATGGCCAGAGGTCACCCAGTGAGCTCCAAGGCTAAGTCAGAATCTTGGTCTCCTAGATCTCAGACCAACACTCTAATCACTGCATCTCACTGACAGTGATGCCCTCATTCCTGGTCACCCACCCATCTTTTCATTGCACAGCAAGTCTAACTTACTGTCCTTCTGTGAGCTGAGAATGAATTTTATGGGGATTTCTCATAACTGGCCAAGAGAACCTCATTTGGGTTGTTTTGTTTTGTTTTGTTTTGTTTTGTTTTTGTATATTCCACATCAGAAAAATTCTAAGTTTGGTCGTGTCAGTTTCACATGTCTTCATTCATACATGTGTCAGTTCTAAGCTGTCCATTCTGCCATTCATCTGTCATTTTTTTAAAAAAATCCATATCAATGCTTGCATTTAAAATACATGTTTTTAAATGCATTTAAAATAATTGCATCACAAAATGCATGTTTAAAAACATATTTAATCTCAGCAAAGGTTTTCTATTGTATTTAATCTCCGAGTATGTACCTTAAAGTTTGGTAAGGACTTTATAAAATCTGGGCAGCAACTATGTTCCAATCTGTGTATTAGTCCAGGAGATATGAATCAGGGCAGTTTGCTTAAAAATGCAGATGGTATGAAATTCTCCTTCATGGGGGAAGAGCCATAGCTCAGTGGTAGAGCATCTGCTTTGCATGTAGGAGGTCCCAGGTTCAATCCCCCAGCTCTCCAGGTATCATCAGGTAAGGCTGGGAGAGACCCCTATCTGAAGCTCTGAAGAGATGCTGCCAACCAGTGGGGACAATACTGAGCTCAATGGACCATTGTCTGATTTGATATAAGGCAATTTCCTATGTTCCTATCCCAGGATGGGGAGGCATTTTAATTGGACTTGTTGGCTTCAAAATCAGTAACGACTAACAGGTATGCAAGCAGAGAGGGAATAGGTGACTCAGCTACGTTAGTAAAGAAAAGGTGTTTTATGTGCATTATAACACTGTGACACCAGAGGGTGCTGTGGAGTCCCGTCTTTCACCAATGTGATTTCCCATTATGAAGTTTACAGCGCGTTTTCCTGAAACGCTTTTTTGATGTGCCTAGATCCAGCCTAGGATAAAGTGTCTAACTGGCCATGGTGCCCCCTGCCGCTGCCCACTCTTACCGTCGACTGGCCCATCCTCAGATAAGGTTGCCAACCTCTGCTCTGAATGATGCTGACCAGCATCCAGCAGCCTCTCTTGACTTGCCTTCAATGCAAGTGGCTAAAGAAAGTCACAGAGGTAATTTTCAGATCCAGCGCCTGGTGACGTCACTCAAATGGGGAGAGGGCAGGAACTTCTCCCAGCTTTATCCTCAAGTTAGGGATGCCCCCAGGAAATAGCTAAGCTAAGGTCATCCAATTGCAGATAGTTGCTATTGCAAAAAAAAAGTCGTGACTCTTTAAACTCAATTCATGTCTCACATTTTCATTCTGGGCTGCAAGAGCAAAGGAGATTGCCCTAAAACCTGCAAAGGGTTACAAACATGCTGGCCTACAAAACAAGGTTAGACTCTGACAAGCTATGCAAAGCTCGTCCAGTCTCCTTCCACAGGATATTAAGAGCGAGACGCTGAACTCTCACTGTTTGGCTCGCTCAAAGGCAGCGTGGCTGGAACAGAGATTTCAGCAGGAAACAGGAGAACTGATTCAAGTCACAACACGAGAGATATGGCTGAGGGCTGACGGCTGCAGCCCACAGACTGTTTAACTAGCTTCTGTCAACAGGGAACCCTGAACGGCATAAAAGCAAGGCTGCCTGCATTTCAGTACTGGTGGGGGGCGGGGGCGAGGCTGTGGGTTCTTTGCAGTTACGCTGCTTACAATGCTATTGCAAGAAATTTGCATGCCTTTTCCATTAAATCCTCCTTTCTCTCTCTCTCTCTCTTTTTTCAAATAAAGAAAGAATTCAGCTGTCCTTTGGGGCCAGGTAACCAATTGAGCAAATACATTAAGTGCCAGCAGACTCTTTCCAACACAAATGTGGTTGTTCTGATTCTTGGAGCAGCCAGCACAGTCTTATCCCGCATATACATACCTACATATTTTTTCCCCATTTTTGAGCTTGGTTGAGTCATTATGTAACCTTCAAAGCTACCTTGGCAGTTGAATTCCATTCCCTGAGCAATCCATTCCAGCAAGCACACCCTGCCAAAATACAAATGCAAGCCGCCTGGTGCCATTTTTTCTCTCCAGCAAGCACAGCTTCCAAGAAAATACTTCGGTTTGTGCAGAATCTGGATCATTAGATATATCTGGCTTAATACAAGCTGAATGGAGAATACACAGAAACACTGGCCACTGTGCCATCATTTTAAATTAATTAATTTATGTTATTTGTGTGCCGACACTTAACATAAAAGTTCTCTGGGCAGCCGAAGAGGGAATTGTGCTCATTAGGAACATAAGAAGATGCCTTATACTGACACCAGACCAAATTGTTTAGTTTCAGAAAGGCTAACTTTCAACCACAGTTACTGAAGCTGGATAGTTTAAGCTAACCATGGTTAAAACTAATAATACGTGCAGATACAGGCAACACAGCAAGCTTTGGTTAGTCAAAAGTGGAAGTTTCCAAATTCCTCCCCTTTATGACTGTACTAAAATCTGCAAACACAAACTGAATATTTGATAAAGTCTACAGTTATAATCCCAAACACACTTTTTGGGGGCATAAATCTCAGTGAATTCAGAGAGACTTACTTCTGAGAAAATATGCTTAGCGCTATAATGTTAACAGAAAGCAGATATAGCAAGGAAATATTAAAGCTGAAAAAATATCTACTTCTCTGAAACATGCAATAAAGTCTTCACACAAAATACACATTTCTAAGGACTGGAGTTTTGCTCCTACCCAACTAAACTGAACTATGTAAGTTATACTATAAATACTCTATACTCAACTATGAGTCCTCAACTATCACATTTTATTATTTAAAACATTTCTATTTTACCTTTCTAGAAGCCCTAAGGCAGCTTACATGCAAGAAAAAAAAGTCAATGAAACTACAAAAACCAACATAATTACGTAAAATGTGCAAAATAACCCAAGTAGACACAGGTTAACCAACTTGCCTTAGCCTTATCCTTGAATTTGTTCTCTATGTATATTATGTGCCCCATGTTTTTAGGTGCATTGGGATGAACAGGTCAGGTATGGCAAAGAAAATAAAGCATCAAACAGTGTACTACTTGTTATGAATGCTACACCTACTGAAATTCCTGCTTCTACACAAGTGTTAAAGGTGTAGGATAGGGACAGCCAACCTGGTGACCTCCAGATGTTGATGGATTCCCTTCATCCTAGCCACTGGCTATGCTACCTGTGACTGATCTGATTTGTAGTCCAACATCTGGAGAGCTCTACATTGGGTACCCCTGGTATAGGAGCTCTGCCCTCTTTTTCACCTTGCGATCCTACACTAAAGCTGTTTTAGCTGTCAATCACATACATACACACACACACACAGAGAGAGAGAGAGAGAGAGAGAGAGAGAGAGAATCTGGTATATACAGTTCTAGAAGTGGCATTAGGGATCTCTAACGCATTCAGCAATTCCTTAGTATATTTGGAGGAAGCTATGACATTTAAACAGAAAGAAAACTGATAGAGGCTTGTAGTGTAGATATACCCAAGCAGCATGATCCAGCCAAATTCCCATTGATATAAACAGGGAAGTTACTGTACAATCCTTGCCATGCAATCGTCTAAGAAAGGATGGATCCTGGAAATATATTTAATTTTCCCAGTTTCAGTCTATCTACTGCACGTTACTATTTTCTACCACAAAAATCTATGCTAGGGGCCACTCTATCTGGCCCACAGAACATTCCCCAGGCCGCACACCCTTTCTCCAGGATAAATCCCTTAAGAGCCCTTCTTTGTACTCTCCTTATATGTTTTAGCCTGGCTGCACTGCTTCCTTGAACTATGATAATACCTCTTGTTTGGCTGGACAGAAGACAGAGAGGGCTGTGTGAGCATGTGCAGAAACTCTTCTATTGTACAAAGGTAAAATTTGCATTTATTGCCTCACCCACCTTTGCTTCTAGCCTCACCCATCACTGGTATGTGCCTCTGTCCTGGAAGATTGTCCATAAGGGGATGTGGCCCTCAGACTGAAAAAATGCTCCCCACTCCCAGTCTATCAGGGTTTGGCTCTAGCAGTACATGATACTCTTATAGAACATTCCTTTTCCCTTAATTGACTTGCATTTTAATTCAAAGTATTCTGATTTATACCTTGTAAGCTTCAGTTTTAGGACATTCATTTCTTATTTACAATGAAGAATAGTTCAGTTTAGCAAGAGTTAACCCAGATGCTGATTGCCTTAGCAACTTCACTGTACAATTCTACAATTTTCAGTGTCACAATGTCAAACCAATTAAGCAAAGATGAATTAATTGCCAGGTCTAGCACACAGTGTAGAAAAAGTTGAGGGAATAAACATGAATATGCAAATGTATTATGTACAGGCGACTCAACTTACGCTGGGGTTATTCTGCGTTAAAACACATTGGGTTCAATGGTGGGTGACATTGCCAAACTTTTTTTGCCCACACGCCCACCCTCTGTCTTCTCCCTTTAATTTTTTTTAAATTTTTTTTTTGCCAAGCAGGTAAAGCTAAATGCGTACAAGTTAAATGCCCTGTAAGTTGCAAGTTACCCATAATGTTTTATGCGCACTGGAAAGTGACAGTGGTTTCTGAGCTTGATCAGAAAACTCCACATATAAAATAAAGGCAACATAGATAAGAACTGGGCAAACTGTGGCTCTCCAGATATTGTTGGACTACAACTCCCATCATTCCTTACCACTGGCCATGCTGACTGGAGCTGATGGGAGTTGGATTCCAACACCATCCTAAGTGCCTTGGTTTCACCAACCCTCATAAAAATGGAACGTAATCGCTCAGTTACTTACCCACAGTGTCACAGGGCATATCCTTGTGGACACAAAAATCTGTCCTAAAAATAATAAATAGTAATTAAAAACACGAAAGGCTATGATGCACAACATATTCATTAAAATAAGCATATACATATAATAAAACCATTGAATCCAGTCTTGAACATTTATATATGCACTAAACACAACGTGATTAGGCTTGGAAAAACTGCTCTATCGGAGCAAATAGAAAACCTTTCTAAATTTAATTGTGGTACCCGGGTGTGGGTGGCATTTTCAGGGGCATTCTCGGCAGCTGCAGTCTCCGAGGTCACCCTCCCCACAGCAATTTGGTCTGAAATGCTCTCCTCCATGACCTAATTGCTGGGGCAGGAGAGAGTTAGTGTGCAGGTGCATGAGTGTATATAGACATCAAAAGAGCCCTGCTAGAACTGATCCTCTGTCAGTCTGTTTAATCCCCATTAAATGTTGTCCAAGTTTGGTGTGTGCGTGCGCTTGAGTGTACAAGAAAATGCGCGGGATGTGTGTGCTGTATTTGAGCATGGGCAAGTAGATAGCCTTGCCCACTTCCGCCTTGCTTGTGCCCATCGCTGGCATGAGGCCCCTTAGAGGGCTGACCAAGTGGGAATGCGGCCCTCAATACCAAAAAAAAAAAAAAAAAAAAGAGTCCTCTGGCTTTAGGTGGACTTACCCACCTCGTTACTTTGTTCCAATTAATTTTTAACAAAACCAAAATATTTGAGAGTGTTTGAGAATTTCAAACTATGAATGTAATGTTCTAAAGTTTTTGTACTTTTCCTTTAACTATTGTATGCTGTTTGTTTCATAAAATGGAATAAACTACTAATATGTTTATAAAGCTTTATTATTAATATTTTACCCCACCCATCTGGCTGGGTTTTTAAAAACAGTTGCTCCAGGGATCGAGACCAGAGGCATATTGGTGTGACATCCAGCTGGCACTATCCAAAGCCAGCTTTTGCTGCAAACTTGCAGAATCAACCCCTCCACCCCAATCTTGACCATACAGTTAAAATGTTTCCAGATCCAGTCCTAGTGCACTAACCATGCTCTACCCATCTTTACCCTTGGCGATTCAATGCATCATAACTAAAATTTATTAAATGCACACTGTCAATCCATTGCTTTCATTTTTCTTTCCTCCCAAAGCCATCTCCAGGCTTCTCTTTCAGGAGAGTCATCAAAAAGGATTTAATTCAGGCTGAAGCAAAAGAAACTCTTAAGCTGCTACCAGTGAACCAAAGGAATCCAGGGCTGCTCTACTGCATCTAAATGCTTGAAATACAAGCCTTTCCACAAGGCGGCTGATGACATTCTGCTCTTGACCCAGCTGGCGCAAGCACCCTCACAGGAGTTCCCAGAGCCAGCTCGACAGAAGTTTATTTAAGGATTTATTATGTTATATAAACTGGTAAATCAAACAGATGCTTTTATTGTGAACTTTGAGTAAGTGGCGGGAGGCCACGGCTGGAAAAGCCTCTTCCCCTAAGGGGCTTGCTAGCTTAGCAAATAAAAACACGACATTTCTCCCTCTTGCACTCTGGTACCAAAATTATGACAATGGGAGCTGGTGGTTCCAGGCGATTCCCTGGATGCTCCCACTGCTCCACACTAGAAAACAGTGCAGCAAAATTAGCCACCTGCGATTGACAGGACTGCAAAATCATCTTATCCCTCAACACCAAACGGTCCACTGGGGAGCTCTTAACGTGGCAGCAGGAAGGGGAACAGAGAAAGAAAATGTAGGCAGCTAGCTGCGTATTTACATTATGCAGAATGGGGAGGTTGACTGAGGTGGTAGAATTATGAGCTGTGTCTACACTAATCTCCACTAGTAACCTACAAAACTATGCCAAACCTTTCTCCCTAATGTCCTAGCTTTTTATAGACGGGTGTTTTGTGTCTGTATGTGCAAGAGTGTGAGAGCATTACAAAAATGCATTTCCACATCTACAATCTTAACTTGATTCAGAGGCAAAATCCCTGGCCTATCTGTTGGCCATTGCTCATAACAACAAAGATTTGACTGTCAGTCCACCACTAGCCACATTCTGTGATGGAATAGCTCTGAGGCCATATATATGCACACAGCTGAATGTGGCGGTAAAGAGGCCTGTACCACTTCAGACAACAAGTGAAGGACACAATTTTTAAGGAAGCTGCCTACTGCATCAGATCCAGTAGCAGCCAGTGCAGAGGGAGAGAGATAAGATACAGGGAGCTCAGTGTAGAGTGGTGTGGCAGAAAGGAAGGAAGGAAGGAAGGAAGGAAGGAAGGAAGGAAGGAAGGAAGGAAGGAGCACATCAAATAAAGGTTCTTTTTCAGCAATTAGCAGAGAATTACTGGCAAATCTCACCAGAACTGACATTTCGAGGTGAATTTAATTATTGCAGAAGAGAAACATCTGTGGAACTTCAAGGGCAGCAAAAGAAGAATTTCTGATAAGATTAGGGAAATATCTCAGGGTAGTTTCTGCACAGTCCTATGAAAACTTTTCCTTGGTCCTTCTCCTCAAGCATGCTACATCTTGTCATAAGGAAAATAATGTATCAGAAAATCATTTTAATTGTGCCCCCACCCTCTAGCTTCAGGAAAGCTTGCAGAAAGCAAAGGGCAAAGGTGAAATTATTATTATTAATACTGCCCTTCATCTAAACAAAATGCATAGTTAAACTATGGAACTCCCTCGTACAAGAGGCAGTGATGGCCACCAACGGCTTTAAAGGAGGATTAGACAAAATCATGGAAGATAAAGCTATCAGTGGCTACTAGTGACAACTGTGTTGTACCTCCACTGTTAGAGGCAGTATACTTCTGAAGACCAGCTGGTTGGAATCACAGTTGGGGAGAATTCCATTTTTGGACTTCCCAGAGGCATTCATGAGAACAGGATGCTGGAGTAGATTGTCTTGGCTTTTCTTATGTTACAGCATGCTATCAAGGTGGGGTGCAATCACATAAATAGAAATTTAAAATACAACTTCCCAGTTATAAGCTGCGTTTGGCTCCTCCATTGCCCAAAACAAACATAGCCTGCCCTACAAAATCCAGAAAAAAGTTCCTTTTTAGAGGCTGGCCCTTAAGAGCTTAGTTCTTATGCTAACTGTAGCAGCTGCAGCTGTTGAAAAACCAGCTCCTGCTTTTCCCTGGCTTAGCCCTTCCAAACTGGACACACTGGGGAGCATCCAGGGACATGTACATGCATTTTGAAAGCCAACGTTTAATGAAGAAGCTTGCAGCACCTAGCTGAAAATGCTAACTTTTGTGCCACAGAAACCAAAAAGAGTTGAGCCAAGAAATCTTCCAGCTGACACACTGTCCTTTCCTATGCAGGGGAAAGTTCAAACAGGACAAAAAAACAAAAGCAAAAGGATATACAGGAAGGGAAAGGTTGTGGCAACACAGCGCTGGCTTATTTTGCAGGGTGGATGTGGTTTTGCTGAAGCCCTGCACTGGTATGGTGCCCAATTCTCTCACAAAATGAGCTAATCTTTGAGTCCATTATCCAAACCAGTGGCAGCTGGAGCGCCCCATCTATTATTACTTCTGTAAACGTCTCCAAATCCATATAATTTGGAGGGTGTCCCAAGTTTTCCCTGAGTGACTAGCTGCTCCAAACGCTTAAGTACATGTGGCATTCCATTTGGTAAATCAACCCAGTGGGTAAGGAAGGAGAATAGGTAAAATATTGGACCTTTGCTGCCCCTCTCAACAATATAGTGTGCTTGAGTGTGTGTTAAAGCTTACATCGAAGTGGGGAGAGAAATCAGAGAATCCAATCACATCTCAGCTACAGGGTTCAAAGAAGATCAAGAGGTTAGCACTTAACCTCATTTTGAAGCAAGAGTGTTAATTAATTTACATTATGTTGTTGTTGTTGTTTAGTTGTTTAGTCGTGTCCGACTCTTTGTGACCCCATGGACCAGAGCACATTACATTATGTAATGTAAATGTAATGTTACATTTTGAAGCAAGGGTGCTAATTAATTTAAAGCACAGGTAAATCTGGGAATCTAAGGTATCACCCGCTTTCACTCCCCCCCCCCAATTTCTATACTCTGCTTCTCCAGCAATGCTACCCAAAGAGGTCTATATGCAATAATCACAGGGGCCCTAATCCATGTGCCTTGGGATTCTGAAATTAGACTGTAATAAGCCAAGACTTTTCAGCAGTGGCAACCTCACTGAGGATCCCCCTGCTGAAGCACGTGCATTAGACCAGCCCCATTTGATATTTTTGAAGTTGGTTAAGACCTCTCCCATCCTGTAGGGACTTTAAGCTCGGCTGTTAATTCTGTGATAAGATTTTAACTGAGTTTCATGAGGCTCTATTGACCATTTAAAACTGTTCTTCTATTTTAATTGTATTTGGTTTGCAAATCACCCTGAATCTTAAAAATGAATAACTATGTTGACGCCAAGGGATTATGAAGGAGGGGGAAATGCAACACAGGGGGGGTGGGAATTATGGCTCTCCCCATCTCACCATCTGGCTGGCACATGTCTTTGGAAATATTGTGAACCTTTCACATAAAAGGGTTTACCAAATATACATATGAACCATTTGCAAACATAGTATTTGTTTAAACTCAGTAACTCAACTAGGTTTTCTGTGAATCTAAAGCAAGGTAAGCTCTCCAGCATGCTAAGGTGTTGGCAGTCTGACCAGAACATAACCTAGGAAGGATGAAGCAGGGTGACCAAGCTAAGGATGCAGCACTATTCAACCTGGCAGAGAATAACAGTGGGGTGAGAGATGCACTGCATGCAGGTCCCAGCCACTGAGAAAGAGATGGGGAAAGGAAGTGGGAGTGAAAGGAGGAGGTGCAGCGAAGAGACTGCAGATGAATGGAATCCAGCGCAAGAGAAGGAGAAGAGAGAGAGAGAGCGTGGCTGGGCTAGAAAGGAGGGCAGGCAAGGAGAAGGAATGTGTGAGTGAGTGTGAAATTGAGAATGAACAAGCATAGAGCCAGGTACTGAACCAGAAGAAACAAGGGAAAGAGATGAAAGATACTGACTGCATTAGGAGTAAGGGAAAGCAGCAGCATCTCTGGTGAATTGAGACGGGAGAGAATACAGATGTGTAAGAGGGGATGGAGGAAAGCAGCACCACCTCTGGTGAATTAAGAGGGGAGAGAATACAGATGTGTAACAAGGATGGAGGAAGAAAAGCAGAGAAGAAAGTTGTAAAGTCAGGGTCAGCAGACCCCAGTGGTGGCAGGAGTATAAATAAGCAAACATCAGTGTGTGTCTGGTGATGAGAAAAGCCCTAAGTTTGAAACAGGGAGGGGCTCTCCAGAGGACAGCCACAATAGGCAGCATGGCCCATATTTAAGACTGTTTATGTGGTTTTGCTGGGACGCAGGTGGCGCTGTGGGTTAAAGCCCCAGCACCTAGGACTTGCCGATCGAAAGGTCGGCGGTTCGAATCCCTGCGGCGGGGTGCGCTCCTGTCGTTCGGTCCCAGCGCCTGCCAACCTAGCAGTTCGAAAGCACCTTCGGGTGCAAGTAGATAAATAGGGACCGCTTACTAGCGGGAAGGTAAACGGTGTTCCGTGTGCTGCGCTGGCCTGCCAGAGCAGCGATGTCATGCTGGCCACGTGACCCGGAAGTGTCTGCGGACAGCACTGGCTCCCGGCCTATAGAGTGAGATGAGCGCACAACCCTAGAGTCTGGCAAGACTGGCCCATACGGGCAGGGGTACCTTTACCTTTACCTTTTATGTGGTTTTGCTACTGATAATGGCCAATGCTTGATAACAGTGTTGGGCATTTAATAAGGATAAGTGATTAGAAAGAAGCCCATTGTGCCAATAGTTCTGCCAGTTCCACTTTCCACTAGGGCAGGACAGAAGAAGCAAGGAGGAGTTCAGCTTCTTTGGACACAACACAGAATGAAAGACCCTGCCCAAGTCCCCAGTGAAGAGCAAAGAGTAAAGGGATGTCTCTTGTAAACAGCACTCTGGGATAGGGTAGGCACTGCTTTAAGAATCTCTTTCCATCTCTCCATATGACAAATGACAGCATCTTGCCCAAGAGCCTCTCAGAACCCAGAGCCAGTGGGAGTCATCAGTGGGTTCCTCCAGACATTCCTTTTTATTGTTCATTCATGATTATCTGTGCTCATGATTATACTAGGACAGTCACATGTGATCCTGCTTTTAATACTACTTATGCCCATCAATGTTTGGGGGCAATCATACTGCTTTATTTCCAATCAGTGCATTTCCTGCAATGTCCTGCTGAAATCCAGTAACTTTTCATACCAGAAATGTTCTGTTGTATTTTTGTCATGCTTTTGATTTCCTATAGCCCCTCCAGGCAGAAATAATGTGGTAGCATTGAGGAAGCATCACAAAACAAACTAAAGCAGAACAAATCCACCATCAGTAATACAACTATTATTGTGTCAAGAACATGTTGCAGGATGCACCTGAAATAAAAAAATGCCAGTCTTGGAGGGGATCAATCAATCTGAATTAAAATCACTACCTGGTGACAAAGACAGCAGCATCCACTGGAGGGGTGTCATCTCGTGCTCCCGGCACCTGATTATTTCCAAGGTACTTTGCGCCACCAAATTCTTCATTTTGCCAATGGCAAAAACTCTCCAGGGACCTCTCCCCATGATGCCCAATGGACAGCTTGGCCTTCAGGAAACAAAGAGGAATTGAAGAGACACAAAGCAGGGAGGGGATCAACCCAGGTGGCAAATCTGCAAGCAATGAGTAGGCCATCAGTAGAACATGAACCAAGAATCTTTCATGACAAACTAATATGGACAAAATGTGGGCAACTAATATGGACCAGAGGAATAACTCTGCCAGGGCTAGCTTTCACAGAGGCAGCTGCCTAGACGAGAGGACCACATTGCATGGGAAAGAAATCCTGCTGCAATAGCAGAGGGGGTGCATTTTCACTTTGCACTAGTACTACAGGGAGCAGTGGGATGAAGATTGCCAAACAGTATTTTAGCAGCCCAAGCAATAAAATCATGTTCTATCTAGTAACCAGCAATGGGATCTGTAAAATCATTTCTGGGGAAACTGTAGATTCTCTACAGTTCTGCCAATACTCTACCAGGGTCTAGCTTAGTTTTGGTCCCTGGTTTCCAGATTCTGCCATGGTTGTGCCTATGCCCTGGCAGTGCCTGTGCCCTGGCAGATTTCTCCACAATCTCTCCCTACTCAACTAGATTTCTTCAGGCTCTGCTCTAACCCTGCTCTGCCTAGGAGCATATATACATATAATCAAAAGCAGTCAATCTTAAGGATGATAGGAAGGCAAATCTAGCAATGGGCTTCCAGACTTGGGGCAGAAATTACTGTAACTGCAGCCCACCAGTGGATCCAGGTCAATTTCAGGTAAATTGCCACTTCCTCACTTCAGTGAAAAAAACCTCACCAAAGATGGCTACAGCACATGGGTTGTGGAACTCTGCAATCTGTTCAATGCTGTTTTATTAAACCCATCTATCATTTAATGGTTATCAAAGTCACAATTTCAGACAGTTGTTTTGAGCAAAATAAAAACACCACCATAGCAGGTTGTCACCAACTTACAGGACGGCTTTGAAGAAGGACAAGCTTAGTCACTCGAATATTGACTTTAACTCCAAGGCTCTGGTGTTGAAACATGTTGTACACCTGAACAAAGGCAGTAACATACAACAAGCTCAGAATATCATTCCATGGAAAGAAGTTAACTCAGGCAAAAATGTTTCCCTGCGATTTATTCGGCAAATAATCTAATGACCATGAACTAACATACTAAACTACTTGCCACAAGTACAAAGAATTTAATTCTATTAACAGTACTTAAATAACTTGCATACTATTTTTCAAGCAAATAGCTTCATGCACATATCTCAGTAGTTTTTACAACGGCCTTACAGAAACACAGGAAGCTGCCTTATAGCAGGTCGGACCATTGATCCACCTAGCTCTGTACTGTCCACACTGCTGACAGTAGCACTCCAGGATTTCATGCAAGAACACTCCAGCCCTACCTGGAGATGCCAGGGATTGAACCTGGGACCTTATGCATGGAAAGCGGATGCTGTACTGCTGAGCTATGGGCCTTCCCCAACCTAACTTCTGCCTGACAAGAATTAATTTGCTTACTTTACTTCACCTCTCTTTCTCCTTGTCTTTAAAATAAAATGAAAATGGCAGCTGTAGCCCTGGGGCAATGCACTTTAGGGGAGACTGTAACCCAGGTTTGGCTCACAACTCACTAGTAACTAGAAACTAATTCAAAGTTCTAAGACACCAGACTACGGACGCTGTTTCAGATTTTTAACGAAGGATTAAATAATAAAGAAACAAACAGTGGGGTCCAGTCTTTTCGGCAACCGTGCCACAAACAGGGATGGAATTTGGTAATATGGCGCCCTGAGCGAGGACAAAATTGGACTCCTCCTCCTCACAAAGCATATTTTTATTTTCACAATAATTCCTTTTGGTACAGTTGTTTTAGGGACGCGGGTGGCGCTGTGGGTTAAACCACAGAGCCTAGGACTTGCCGATCAGAAGGTCGGTGGTTCGAATCCCCGCGACGGGGTGAGCTCCCGTTGCTCGGTCCCTGCTCCTGACAACCTAGCAGTTCGAAAGCACTTCAAAGTGCAAGTAGATAAATAGGTACTGCTCCGGCGGGAAGGTAAACGGCGTTTCTGTGCGCTGCTCTGGTTCTCCAGAAGCGTCTTAGTCATGCTGGCCACATGACCCGGAAGCTGTACGCCGGCTCCCTTGGCCAATAAAGCGAGATGAGCGCCGCAACCCCAGAGTCGGTCACGACTGGACCTAATGGTCAGGGGTCCCTTTACCTTTACGGTTGTTTTATTGTGGATCTTCTCAGTAGGTACCCATATAAATATAGGTGGTGGCAACGGTTATTTTGCACCCCCTCCCAGCCTGGTGCCCTGCGCAGGGGAACCACCCACCCTACCCTAAATCCATCTCTGCCACAAATTAAGTCAAAGAGAAAGCGTTACTTTGATGTGAGGTATAATAAATCTGCACCCACCCCAATAGCCTTGGTGGGGGAGTGCTTTTTGTCAGGCATTAGTGTAGCACTAGAGCCTGAATTTGTTGCAGCCTCACAGGCCCACATCCTGTGTTCAGAGTTTCTACAAACTCCTCTGCCTGTGCAATCTGTGATACCTTTTTCAATAGAGTGTCTGCCCATGGTTTAAATTGTGCCTTTCCTTGTGAATCCAGAGCTAGGATTTGACTCCACGTCTGCCAGCCCCGACATAGTAAACCAAACCAGCTCTCTTATGTACACAAATGCTAAGCACATGTTCCTTAAATTTGACTCATCTGATAACTTGCATATCCACAGGCAGCTCTTCTTAAGAAGAACAATATTTTTTAACAAGCTCTCCAAGGGCTAAAAAGAAAATTAATATATGGGTTTAAAACCAAACAAAACACGAGGCATTGAAAAGGCAGCTGAAGGAAAAAAAGATAGATGGTTCTGAGGGAAATGGATGGTTGGGCACTATAATCAAAGGGAACACTGAGGTCAAAATATAATTTTAGAGTCATTGAGATAAGTTGAAAGACTGTGGTTTATGCAGGTCAAAAATACTGAGAACAGTGCTGTCAGAAAGCAAAACGAAATAATGGTGCATTTTGGACTTCAGGAAATAGAATGGAAAAGCAATTTCCTTGAGTTATTCATGTGCAATATAAGAGAATAGAAATATGAGTGAGTACAGAATGGCACAATCTTAAGTTAGGAAGCTCAAAAACACCGCAGGAAACTAGTTTATATGGTTATCTCCAGACTGTACATTCCAGCTAGACAGTTCATCTCTTTTACAGATACGTAATTAAGTCCAGAACTGTATTTCCCATTCCTTGATTGCACAGATACCTCATTCAAAAATTGGAGGAACAAGAAATATTTGCAAATCTTAAGCATCTTCTGTACGTTTCGAATTATTCTCTTCTCCACCAACAAAGGGAGCTAAATTCAAAGCACAAATTTGTGTTGCATAAATCCTAGAGTATGTGTTGTAATGAGATGTCTGACTTTTCTGTAACTTGATTACTTGCTATTGGGCAATGCCGACACTCGCAGAGCAATCTAGAAGGGGATGCCCAGTGGACCTAGAAGACTTCAGTAAGCATAGATGCCTAGCAGTTCATTTTGTGCTGCAAAGTACACTTCTGGCTTCTGAACCACTGTAAGGATATTACAGCCCCTGAGAATACAGAAGATGGACTGTCTCTGAGCTACCTAATAGCTGAAGGTATTCCTTTAACAGGTATTGATACCTACAAGATGCTTGAAGAAATAAGCACTGGCTGCTTCTGACAGGCAGTGGTGGCTGGCAATTTCCTGCCACATGAGCCGGGAGAGTTCCAGCTGCTTGGCTGCACTCCCTTGCCTTAGAGGTCCTCACTGGGCTTGGTGCCTGGCAACACCAGGAAAGACTAATGATAAGGGCAGGAAATGATGCCTGAATACATAGGGCACCATGTGGACATAATGATATTTCTGGTCCTTAAGTTGAAGCCTGGTATGATATTGGGTCCAATGTAGCACTATGTTAAAGTCACATAGCAGTATATGCCATGAATCCCTCGGTCCCATCAAGATCAGGCATGCCACGGCAGTCCCAAACAGAAGAGGAAGACGATGGAGATAGAGCTGATGGAGGGCAGGATAACAGGCACCAGAAGATGAAGGATGGGAACCTGCCCTTTGTAACTACAGGTGTCACAGATGGGGAAGCAGAGCTACTGGCTCTCCCCACTGCCCCACTCCTGAGGTGTGCAGAGATTCGTTAGGGAGCGGGGAGATGCTGAACAAGAGGAGCCGAAGGCAGAGGGACAGGACACAGTGTTGTCACCATGAACAAAGTGTCACTGTTGTAGGTGGGATCAGTTGCACCTGCATAGGAGGTGTTCGCAGGTGCGTATGTAGCAGACTCACCCTTTACAAGCTTGGAGGAAGAGGTGTGAGGAACTCATTGTGGATCACTCGTCTTCCTCATGTACCCTCACCACTCCTGGACCTGCGCTTCATACTGTGCCTGAACAAAGATCTGTTTCTTACTCCAAAGTAAGTGCCACTGTTATTGCATTCTGGGATAGGAGCCTGACAATATACTTGTTTTGCTGGCAGGAGGTTGTTGAGCAACCAAGAGAAAAACCCTGCTCTTCCCAAAATAGTGACAAATAATGCTAGCTTTGTGAGCCTGAAACTCAACTAGTAATTAGTATATCCAACTATATCAAATTTTGGTCATCTTCAGATGTACCTAATGGAAGAACAGAGCTACAATTTAAGTGACTTTCTAAGACCTTTGTGGTAAGAGGATGCCCAGATATTGAAATCTATGGAACAGTGATGTTAAAAATAATCTGCTGTTTGGTTAACCTAAATATATACTTTCTTCTTGGTTTTGAAATGAACTTGCCTCTATTTCAAGAAAGACCACAGGCTGACTTAAGAAATTGTAAATGTATATTCTTAGTGTGGCTGCAGCTGTTGCTAAACCATGTGATTAATTTAAGAGCCTCCTGAAGCTGCAAGCAGTAACATGAAATTAGTGATCCCTTGAACATTATTAAAAAGGAAAGTTTATATGTTAGATTTTTTGAATAAAGTTGGGCTTCCCTTTGTAGTTTCCTTTTGGATTTTAAATCACCCTGTTAAACCTGGTCTTTCCACTTGCAGATGCATCTTAGAGGCAGAGTTGTATGCGGAAATAATTGTTCTTCAAAATACACTAATCTCTATTTTGGGAGTAATGCTTTTATTCCTTGAGGCACCATTTGGTGTTCTCATGTGAGAGGAAGCTTGATGTGAGAGGAAGAAGGATTTTTAACATCACATTATCCATCCCCTTTTCCGGGATGGCTGAAACAATATGATGTGGGTAATAACTATTATTTTTATGTATCCTGCATCCTCAATGTATATGATGTGTTACAAAGACCAAAAAGCCTCGAGACAGACAGGCTGTGCATTTACAGAAGTGACCAGAGGAGGAATGACCACTGGGAGCAGAACAGAGAGAAGAAATACAATGGTGCATCTGCAGCAACACAACCGGATACCTTCATCTACCCCAGCTGCAAAAAGCATGTCTCTCCCATCTCAGCAAGCCTTCCAACAGTTTGACTTCACCCCTAAAGGTGCACTCCTCCATTGTCTCCTGAGACAGACAGATGCCAACCAGCCTTCAAATGCAGGGCCGTCTTTACCTGGGGGTGCAAGGGGTGCTGGGCACCCGGGCGCTGAATTCTGGGGGGCGCCAAATGTATACCTAACTGTATACTGGTCCCTCTCTATCGGCAGCAGTGAAAAGCAATGGAGCAAAAGTCCCTGCCCACCTCCTCCGTCGCTCTGTTACTCTGTAGCATCAAATATTCCCGATGTGTCAGGAAACGAAAGACGTTTTTTCCGTTGCATTGTTGTTATAGGTGAGCAATTTCTTCTCCCAAAAAAGCTCAATAAAAGTTAATTTGGGGGCGACTAAACTAAATTTGGGGGCGCTGGGCGGATCTTTGTACCCTGGCAGTGAATATGCTAAAGACGGCCCTGTTCAAATGTCTCAAGCCAGCCTTCTCCACCCTGGTGCCTTCTAGGGTTTGGGATTACAAATCCAATCAACCCCAGTCAGCGTAGTCAATGCTGAGGGTTGGTAGTGGTAATATACCCAAATATCTGGACTATAGCAAAAAGCCAAACAAAACACTTCCTGCACACAGACAACTAGCAAATCAGGGAGACAGATGTTAGAACTTGCTCTCTACAGCAAGGAATTTTCAGAGTTATGAGATTCTCCACCTGTGGTCCCAGGTGGAATGTACTACATAATTCTGCCAGACCATATGCCTTTGAACTCCTAGTTCTTTCACAGAAAGCACTCATCACCACCAAAACCTGACCCTCAGGTCTAGACCAAGCACCTAGAGTTCTCCATAATGGTTTCCCTGGGACATTTAATTTTTTTAAACAATATATTCATAAGTCAATGTTGTCTTAAGGCACTGTTCAAAGCTTTTAAAAGACATTTAAAGCAGAGATTTGGCTTTAGGAGCCCATCATCTGATCTGTGTCTTTTGAAATAATTTTTATTTTTGTTTTCCTTTGAGTTGCATCTATTTCCACCCCTAAATTCATATCCTCATTCAGCAGCTGCAAAAATAAAACCATATTTTGTAATGCTGGCTTTCCTTCCCAACAAACAGATATTAAATTGCTTTAAGCAGATCCTAGCTTTTTTATATATATAAAAAAACTATAAATATAATGTGTGTGCTAATATGCCATTTTAAGTCTTACTTTGTGGTTTGACTGTAAATGTAATGCCTTACAGCAAGGAGCCAAATTAATAAATCCCCCCCCCTCCCCGACAGCAATGCTCTATTTGCTTAAATCCTGGCATACATGCCAAAATTAACATTCTGGTTTCTTTTAGAAGCAGCTGTTCATCCTGCCATGTTGGAGTAGAGAAGAAACTAAGCTCTGCAAGGCCAAAACCTGAACATTTATCAACATTCATAGGAAGACACCAATGACTCCTTGCACCCTCAAGCCTTGATGGAAGTTCATCATTGCCCTCATTGACCATTTGTAATGCAAAACTAGGTTCTACCTTTGTAATTTAACACTAGCATTAGGGTGGGTAGTTAGTAGAGGCAAGGGAGGCAATTGTTATTTTTTTGCACTGTCAGAGGTACTAAGCAGATCCTACCTAGCATAGGAGGAGGAGCCATTCATTTATGTGGGCAAAAATAAAGGGGTGCAAAGGGGGACACATCAGGGATTGCAGATAAACTTATCCCATACTCTTGGCACCCTCAGTTTCCTGGGGAAGGAGAGCATTTTGACTTTTAAAAATATGATCCTAGTTAACAAATGAAGTTATTAATCTCCAATAACTTCAGCAAGTCTGTTCTGAGTAGAACTAGCACTGGATGCAGCCTAATGAATTTCTCTTCTTTGGTGCTCTTAACAAGAATCAATTTTCACTAGTATATGCATTCTTAGGCACACTTTCCCCTAACACACACATTTTTGTACACAGCATTTGGAGGAGTACTAATTGTCATATAAAAAGCACAAAAATGAATTGGTTAGAGTCGACATCCTAAATGTTGAAGTTGTTAACTTAAGGAAGTACCGTACTCTGTGTTGCAAGAACCCTTTCTCTCCATCAGTATTACTTGATTCATTGCTGTCAAAAGAGAGCTCACATACAATTACTGCACTATGGTTGTCTAAGATGCAACTATGCCTGTCTAAGATGTTTCATATAAAAATGAATAAAGAGTTCAAACTCAAATACAAAAACTAAGCATCAAAACATAGGACTAGTTTTGAATGCAGACACATCTCAAGGAAGCCAAGTGAACCTACCATGTTCATCACAGTAAGAATGAATCTTTGAGCAGCATCTGCCCCATGGTACTGGACCATATCAGCATCCGCCACCACGAGTGTTTCCACTGTGTATTCATTTGTGAGCCGAATAGCATTCCTCCGCTCTCTCCAGTCATTGGTAAGCTTTGCCTTTTTTTGCCTCTTCTTTTCTAGAAAGCAAACAACATGTTCAAACATCTTTTCTAGCACTATTAAATATTCTCCTTTGATGCTTTAACTTTGAAGCAACAAGTTTCCACTACTGCAATAGTTACATTGGATTCCTCTGTTGTACCACATTCAAAGTCATCTGTCCACTAGGAACTGGAGCCCTTACACTAGCAGAGAGAGAATGTAGCCAATTGAAAATAATAGACATGACTTACCTAGGCCCATTAATTTCAGTGTGTCTGCTCTAAACATAACTTAGTTCACTACAGCCCATGGACTTGGCTGAGAACCAGTGACACCTGACATGGCTTCCAACCATATATACCAAGTCATCATGGTTTCTCAAGCTAGTGATTGGGTGAAGTATCTCCACTGGCTCCCACAACTGTTCTGCTGAATCCATATTCAGTGGTACGTTCTCTTTTATATTCCCCAGTGTAGTTTAGCTATAGGGAATAGTCCTGCTCTATTCTGTCTTTGTCAGACCACACATGGAGTAGTGTGTCCTGTTCTAGGCACCAAAATTTAAGAAGGATATTGACAAGCTGGACCATGTGCAGAGAAGGGCGACCAAGATGATCAAGGGTCTGGAAACCAAGCCTTATGAGGAACAGTTGAGGGAACTGCGTATACTTAGACTGGTAAAGAGGAGACTGAGAGGAGATGTGATAGCCATCTTCAAACATCTAAAGTGCTGTCACACGGAGGATGGAGCAAGCTTGTTTTTCCTGCTCCAGAGGCTGGGACCTGAACCAAAGCATTCAAGGGACAAGAAAGGAGATTCCAACTAAACATCAGGAATAACTTTCTGACAGAAAGAGCTGTTTGACAGTGAAACAGACTTCCATGGACTCTCCTTGCTTGGAAATTTTTAAACAGAGGTTGGGTGACCATTTTACGTGTATGATCTAGTTGAGATTCCTGCATTGTAGGGAATTGGACTAGATGACTTTCCAACTCCACAATTCTATGATTCTGCCTTCCCAACCAGACTAGTAACTATTCATTGCCTCAAAACAGGCTGCCCATTTCCCTTCAGCAAGGATCTTTTAAATAATACAATACAAGCCTCTGCTGCCACTGTGGGCCCCTCAAGGCACACCTGAAACCAATACCCTTCTGCTCATTCATACTTCCATTCTGTCTCGTCAGTGCCTGCATTTGTTCACATCCAGTCCATCCTCTGTCAAACTGTCTGGCAACCGTTCTGCTATATTGCTTTTCTGCCTGAGGCACCAACTATCATCACTCAATATAGTTTTCTCCCCCCACTTCTGAACTGAAGCAACAGACAAGAAATTGAACCCCACCACACACCCTCCTGCTAAAAAAGAGAAACACACAGAAGCAAAGAGAAAAAATGCATGTTGTGGAAATACCCTATTGTGATAAAGATCTACCATATATTCACTTTTTTTTTTTAGATGGTAATGAATAACAACAATTTACACACCAGTGGCTTAATCCCACTAGGCTTGCCTGGGCAAATCCTCATCCTTCTCTCTCTCTGTGTGTGTGTGTGTGTGTGTGTGTGTGTGTGTGTGTGTGTTCAAAAAACAGGATATAGATTATTAAGCCAGATATACAGCCCACCGTATTCACAGAGGTTTAGGGTAGGTAGCAGCAAATTTCCACAAAGTTGGAGGGCTTCTATTGGCAAAGGGTTAGCAATTTAATTCCATTATAACACCAGCAAGACCACCTCCACTCAAATCAGACCTGGTTTGTCCAGGTTCAAGGGAGAGAGAGAGATGCCGTCTCCAGTTACCCAGAATAAATCTCTTAGTAGCTCAGACTACCAAGCACTGTGTGCCAATGAGGAAAGGTTGCAGTGTCTGGGACTTTTTAATTTAGAGACAAGACAAGTGAGATGGTACATTATAGAAGTTTATAAAATAATTCATGGCAAGAAAAGAGTGGGCACAGAAAGGTGTTTCTCAACTGGGATTAAATAGAGAGAAATGCATGGACATTGCAAAAGAAAGACAAAAACTTGCATGCATGAAAAACACTGATTCCACAATAAACTCAAATCTGGAAGCATCCTGAATAAGTCGAAACAATGAGACTACTGGCCCTCATTACATGGTTTGTGGGCTGTGTATGTTGTAGGTGACAAGTTGTGCAGGCCTGACCCAGGAGGAAGTGTTTGTTCCATCCTAATTGTTCAGTCTCGCCCCCCCCCCCCAATACTTTTCCTTTTACCATCCCTGGTTTTCACAGCTAGTACGATGGACTGGCAAAAATCCTAATTATTTACCCAGGAATCTAAGTAAATGTATACAGGTCTCAGAAGTTGAATGAGGCTGAACAAAGCTTTTACACTTCAGGAGATGGGTATTTATGCTTTTCAGTTCTTACCCAGCAATAAATTTTGCCAGTTTTAAGAAGCAGAGGATAAGCGCTATTGAGGAAAAGCAGCTTGCTAAGATCTGCTAAACATTATAGGATTTGCCAGAAACTGTTCAAGTGAGTGTTGGGCCTAGTCACCTGGCAGTGACAGCACACACTTTTGCCTTATCAGATTTGCAAGACGTAATTCTTCTGCAGCCACACGAAATAAGGATTTCTGTACAATACACAATTCCCTTTGCACTCATCTATCTATCTATCTATCTATCTATCTATCTATCCCTATGAGAATTCAGGAGTCATTCCAATTGTGACCTGCCGTGATTGAATTACAGTGGTACCTCGGGTTAAGTACTTAATTCGTTCCGGAGGGTCCGTTCTTAACCTGAAACTGTTCTTAACCTGAAGCACCACTTTAGCTAAGGGGGCCTCCTGCTGCTGCCCTGCCGCCGGAGCACGATTTCTGTTCTCATCCTGAAGCAAACTTCTTAACCTGAAGCAATATTTCTGGGTTAGCGGAGTCTGTAACCTGAAGCGTATGTAACCTGAAGCATATGTAACCTGAGGTACCACTGTACAAGAAAAGTAGGTCTGCCCTTAATGAAACTCCTTAAGCCCCATGCCTGACTCCTCCTAATTTAACCCAGGTCACAGACATCCCCCATAACCTTCCCCTATGAACAGTTGCCTGGGTAGGGGGCAGCCAGGTTGCCCCATCCCCTCTGCAAGTCAAACACTGAACAAGGGTGGATCTGAATAGGCAGCCAAATTAAACAAAAGCCATACACAGCTGGAGACCAGACTGCCCTCTTCTGCCAGGCACAGGGCCCACCAACAGACACGGGGGATGAGATACGGGCCAGGGGTGGGTTTTCAACAGAGGTTTGCGGGCCAAATATTGCCCTCGCCCCATGCAGCCTTCCAATAGTCATGAGGGGAGGGGGGCTGCCGTCCCCCCAATCCTCCTCTAATTTGAGGTACTGATGCTCAGGCAAGTCTTAAAGAGCTGCTATGATGCCACTTTAAACAGCCATGGCTTAATTCTGAAAGGCATATTTTGTAAAAGGCGCGGAGAGCTGGTAGGAGGCCCCCGTTTCCCTCACAGAGCGACAATTCTCTGTGGGGTTTAATGGTCAATCCGATTCCCCAGGGAATTCGAGATATCATTGCCATTAAACTACAGTTCCAGAAACATATTTTTTTTTGGGGGGGGGGGGAGAAGCCATGACTGTTTAAAGTGGTATCATAGTATAGCTTTAAATGTATGTTTTGAATGTGGCCTATGTTTCCTGCAGTTATTGCTAAATTTGAGGGGTTCAAGAAGCAAATACAGTGGTATCTCAGGTTAAGTACTTAATTCGTTCCGGAGGTCCGTTCTTAACCTGAATCTGTTCTTAACCTGGAGCACCACTTTAGCTAATGGAGCCTCCTGCTGCCGCCGCGCTGCTGGAGCACGATTTCTGTTCTCATCCTGTAGCAAAGTTCTTAACCTGAAGCACTATTTCTGGGTTAGCGGAGTCTGTAACCTGAAGCGTATGTAACCCGAGGTACCACTGTACAGCTGGAGTTTCTCCCCCTCCTCCATACAATAATTCTGAACAAAAAGTTAGGTTTTTCTTTTTCTTTTTAAGCCTGCGGAACCAGGATTCCAAACTGATAACCTGGCAGCGCTGCCTCTCATCTCCCTTGGCAGTCACCAAAATGGCTCGCTATCTTGTTTTAGCAGAATATGGACTCTGCAAGTGGAGGGCTGAAGCTTCACGTGTTCTGTTGAAAGTGCTGCACGTCCAACCTCACTCCAACACTGCCACCCCTCTCTGCCGCTCACATCACCCCCACCGCCAACTCCTGGCTCATAAGCTACAAAGTGTTTCACGGGACCCAGTATGAGGGAAAACTCAAGAGCTGTCCGTTGATGCTGGCTGTCAAAAGATTTTCATTATTGAGGTGGGAGAAGGTTTGCGGGTTGGCAACTAACCTGAGGCAAACTGGAAGAGGAGAGGAACAGCTGCATGCTGGGAGTTGGCAGCCATGACGGCTGGCATTCGGAGTGCCTTTGCATCCAATGCCCGCTTGTTCCTCACCAGATGATGCAAGTGTGAGGAGAGTTCTGTGGAATTTTTCAGAACGTCCCTTCAAGCACTCTTCTTTCCCACCGCCTCTCTCTCCCACCAACCTATTCTCCATGGTTAAAGCCCTACACTGTATTTCTTTCCCTTTATTTGAAAGAGAGAGCGAGAGGGAGAGAGGGAGTTATTCTGGTCTCATAACCCAGAGTAACTGCTATGAAGTACGGCTGGAGCTGGACACAACAAAGAAGAAGAAAAAGAAAAGAAATCTGTGCCTGGCAATGAGCAAGCCTTCAAAAAGAAATGTGTGGAACTAAAAGAGGAAGAATGGCCCACATTCACACCATACATTTAAAGGACTATGATATCATTTTAAACAGTCATGTCTTCTCCCCAAAAAGTCCTGGGAGCTGTAGTTTGTTGAGGGTGGCTGAGAGTTGTTAAGACCCCTGTTCCCCTCCCAGAATTACAATTTTCATCCTGAACTAAGCCCTAGTACAGAGTTTCCTGGGAAGAGAGGTTGACTGTTAAACCACTCTGGGCTGGCTGACAGCCAGAAGAGTGACCCCAAGAATTCACAACTACAATGAGGTTGGGGGAAAGTGATCCCAGATCCTCCATTAAATGGGATAAAGATCAGCACTGTCTTTTACTCAACCGTGTTTTGGGGAGACTTGGGCAGACCTTAGATGTTCCCACAGAGTGATGGAAAGGGCCACAAACAACAGTATTTGGAATTCTTTTAGTGAGGCTGAAAGGATCCTGCAGGTCTATGTTGGACTGGCCTGGCCTCCAGTCATTACAAGACAAGAAGGAAGCTCTCTGAAAACCCTCCAGCAGCGCTGAAGAAGGCTGAAGGCACAACAGCACATCTCCCCTTTCTCCTCTGGGAGTATCTGATTTATGAACCTTGGAATGGTATTCCCTCTGTGAAGCCAATGAAACCCCAAGCTAAAATAAACAAATAGCCAAACGGGCGTTAAAAGCCATGCAACTCAGATGTTTAAATGTGAGCATGAAAGTCATAAAACCCAAGCAGAAGACCGATTGGCAGAGAAACGTACATAACAAGCATCAAAATCTGAAGTTTTTAAATGTTTGATGTTTTATCGTGTTTTTAATATTCTGCTGGGAGCCGCCCAGAGTGGCTGGGGAAACCCAGGCAGATGGGCGGGATATAAATAATAAATTTTTTATTAATATAAATTATTATTATAATTGCTGAAGGCTCTTTCAAATGTTGCAGAGCTGGGTAAAATGCCAGGGACTGACACTTGAAGCATTCTACATGGATAGCATATGCTCTACCCACTGAACTGACGGTCCTTCCTTATGCAAAGCAGGAGTAGCAAACTTACTTTCATTCATTAATTCATTCTATAATCACATTCCTCCAAAGAGCTCAAATTGGCCCCCTCCCCTCCATATGATCCTCAACAACCCCTCTATGAGGTAGATTAGACTGAGAATTTGTGGCTGGCCCAAAGTCACCCCACTGAACTGGGTGGCCAAGTGGGGATTTGCACCATTTCCCCAGGTTTATTTAGTATTTATTTAACCAACTGCATGATGTAATCAGCCTTAGCATCCTGAAATAAGCCCTAGTACAGAGTAAACTGGGTACATTTCATTTTTTATATAGAAAAATGCAACAGTGATGATGGCAACGTAAATAAGTCTCTTGGATCAGGCCAGTGTCCCACCTAGTACAGCATCCTGTTCTCACAGTGGCCCACAAGCAAGACCTGAGTGCAGCAGCACTCCCCACTCCTGCAGCCTCCAGCACCTGGTATTCAGAAGCCCATTGCCATGAGTTTGCGGTTCTCAACCTGTGGGTCCCCAGACGTCCCATCATCCCTGAGCTCTGGCCTTGCTAGCTAGGGGTGATGGGAGTTGTAGTTCAACAACATCTGGGGACCCACAGGTTGAGAAAGGCTGGAAACCATGGGTAGGCAAACTAAGGCCCGGGGGTCGGATCCGGCCCAATCACTTTCTATTTTTTTAAAAATAATAATATTCATTAATTTTCCAACAAATTAAACACAACACTACAAAAAACCAAAAAAAGAAAAAAAAACATACAATAATAATAATAACAAAAAAGAAAAAAACTACAAAACACTAACCTACAACTAACATAACAAAACAAAAACCATTTAAAACACAGTCCAATTTCAATATTTTATCCTCCTTTCACTAATTTCCACGACCTCCTCACACCTCCCTTTTTGTATTCCACTTCTATTGATTGTTTCAGCAATTCCTTTCCATCTTCCTCTATTTTCTATCCTATAATTGTCTTAACACATTCTAACCTTATTTTTCCCTTTAATGCTCTAATAATCTATTTAAACTTAATTCCTTATAACATTTCTACTAAAGCCGTATAACTTCATTCCAACATTTTTCTAACATTCATTAATTTTACAGTATTTCTGTAAATAGTCTTTAAACTTTTTCCAGTCTTCTTCCACCGACTCTTCTCCCTGGTCTCGGGTTCTGCCAGTCATTTCCGCCAATTCCATGTAGTCCATCAACTTCATCTGCCATTCTTCCCTGGTGGGTAAATCTTGTGTCTTCCAATATTTCGCGATGAGTATTCTTGCTGCTGTTGTTGCATACATAAAGTTCTATCCTTCTTTAACACCAATTGGCCGACCATGCCCAGGAGAAAGGCCTCTGGTTTCTTCAGGAAGGTATATTTAAATACCTTCTTCATTTCATTATAAATCATCTCCCAGAATGCCTTAATCCTTGGGCATGTCCACCAAAGGTGAAAGAATGTACCTTCAGTCTCATTACATTTCCAACATTTGTTATCGGGCAAATGATAGATTTTTTGAAGCTTAACTGGTGTCATGTAGCACCTATAAATCATTTTCATTAAATTTTCTCTTAAGGCATTACATGCCGTAAATTTCATACCTGTGGTATGAAACTTTATTATGAATCCGCCCAATCACTTTCTAAATCCGGCCCTTGGACAGTCCGGGAATCTCTGTGTTTTTACATTATTAGAATGTGTCCTTTTATTTAAAATGCATCTCTGGGTTATTTGTGGGGCCTGAATGGTGTTTTTACATGAGTAGAATGCGTCCTTTTATTTAAAATGCTTCTCTGGGTTATTTGAGGGGCATAGGAATTCGTTCTCTATCTCCCCCCCCCCCAAAAAAAAATATAGTCCAGCACAAGGTCTGAGGGACAGTGGACCGGCCCCCTGCTGAAAACGTTTGCTGACCCCTGGCTCTAAACCTCTTTTAAAGCCATCCAAGTTGGTAGCCATCATTGCCTCCTGTGGGATTGAATTCCATAGTTTAACTATGCACTGTGTGAAGACATACTTTCTTTTGCCTGTCCTGAATTCTATCAACATTCACCTTCCTGATTATAGTGATATGCAAAGAGCTTGTGGCTCCCTCCTTGTCTTTCCAGGGGCGCCGACTTATAAAAAATATTGGGGGGGGCCCATACCGGGGTCCTGCCCCGGGAAGTTTTCTAAGTTCCAATGTCAGCGGCGCCCGGCAGAGCAGCCCTCTCGGCCACGGCAGCCCGGCTCTCCCAGCCCCCGGGGGCCGCCCTCCTCCCTCGCGCACCCGCAGCATTCCCGCCCGGGGAGGTGGCGCCCCTAGGAGAGGCGGTGGCGGCAGCAGCAGCCGCGCGCGGCCCGGGCTCCCCTCGCCGGCCGCGGGAGCCAAGGCGCGCGACGAGGGCAGCCGAGGAAAGGAGCGTGCGGCCCCGTCCCGCCCTCGCCACTCACCCTTCTGCAGCGGCACCGCCACGGCAGCGGCGACTCCCGCAGCACCTTTTCCGCAAGGCCCGGGTGACGTCACCGGCAGAGGACATTTCCGCTGCGCGCGCCCAATAATTTTCTTAAATTATTGGGGGGGCAGAGCCCCCCCAATAAAATTTTTGAGGGGGCTCGGGCCCCCTCAGGCCCCATGGAGTCGGCGCCTATGTGTCTTTCCACTGGCAGATGACAACTTTCTTATTCCGACAGGTTTTGGGGAAGTGGCTGTTTTGAAGGAAAGGGCTGTTGCTGTGATGTTTCACTGTAATTATTTATATGTTTTACCGTAAGTCAGAGGTCAGCAACTTTTTTCAGCGTGGGCCGGTCCACCGCCCCTCAGACCATGTGGTGGGCCGGACTATATTTTGGGGGAAAATATGAACGAATCCCTGTGCCCCACAAATAACCCAGAGATGCATTATAAATAAAAGGACACATTCTACTCATGTGAAAACACGCTGATTCATCCGCAGGCCAGATTGAGAAGATGATTGGGCTGCATCTGGCCCCTGGGCCTTAGGCTGCCTAACCCTGTTTTAAGTGATATTATGTGTTTGTAATTAATAGACAGATAGATAGATAGATAGATAGATAGATAGATAGATAGATAGATAGATAGATTAGATAGATATGATAAAATTGTCGTCGTCCCCCCTTTGCTTTTAGCTTTTTCTATTTTATCTGTAAGCCGCCTTGAGTCCCTGTCAGGGAATTATTAAACACATATGCTGCTGCTGCTACTAATACTACTAATAAATAGCTGGCATCTCTGCTACCTCCCACTCTCCATCCCACCAGCAACAGACAGTCCAGAAGGGATCCCAGCTGCAACTCTTGGGGAGGGGCAGACTCCCCTGTGCTGTCCCCAACTGCATTATTAACAAGTAGTCTCCACTGTAATCCCTAGTAATGTAAGCAAATACCTTGGACTACCCAGGCAGCAGATTTGCTGAGTAAGGAGTTGTCAATTTACACAGCCAAGCTATACGATTAAGCTCCCTGACCCTGCAAGTTCAGCATTCTTCCCTTATGAAGTTGTGAGAGAGAGAGAGAGAGAGAGAGAGAGAGAGAGAGAGAGAGAGGATGGCTCCACTGGGGATAATTCAATACCAGCTCTCAGGTTGCTTAAGAACCCCAAGTAATCAGAACGACTAAGGTAGAGGATGAGCAACCAGCAACCTGAGCTGCCAAGTTCTGCCCTCATCCCTCTTGCCAACTTATTGATGTGTGTGAGTGGGTAGGTGTATAGGAAGAGATGGTTATAGCCATGGAACTTGCCAGGAGTCCATTGTGGGAAACTGAGGAGGTGGGGCCTTAGCTCATCTCCCTCTAACTTCTCAAAGTGTCCCTGAGAGTGTCCCCAAAGTGCTGACCAAGTAACTAAAGGAAGCATCAGCAATACAAAACATATTCTTTTATTTCTTTCTTTTTAAAAATGGAATCTGTGCAATTGCACAACCTTCTGAGTTGTTTTTATAATAATTTTTATTAATTTTACATTTTTTCCAAATTTAATACCATTTTCATAAAACAATACCATACAATAAACTTTTGGCAATATGAGCCTAAGACTTCCCTCCTCCCCGGCTCAACCTTCTGCGTTTTTACATTTACAAACAGGGCTTCCCTTGGAGACTGGAGAAACTCCACTTGGTTTAAAATACAGAGCCTAAATTGCTGTCTGGGGATGGGTTTGTGAAACACTTCCTGCCAGTTTTAAAACGACTATGCTGGTGCCGCCTGATTTGTTTCCAAGCAACATTCAACATGCTAATCTTAACATTCAAAGCTCTAAGCTATTTGACTACCTCCTTCCACATGAACCTGCCTAAGTATTAAGGTCTTCTTCTAAAGCTCTTCTCTAGATAACCCTACCTTCAAATACGAGGCAGATGATGCCAAGAATATGTCTTTCTCTGGCATGGCTCCCTGGATCTCTAATATTCTCCCCAAGAAAGCTCACCTGGTGCCAAGATGTCTTTTTCAGTTCCAGGTTTTGCCAACTATTTCATATCTGGGAGCTATTATTTTTAATCTTGGTTACTGTATTTTAAAATGATGCTTTATATTTTTATTTAATCGTGTTTATTGTGTTTTTATATCTTCCACGCGAACATGAGGTTGTGTTCTTTGCCCATTTGGATGCTATACTCTCGTAATAATTTCTTTGGAGCCCAGGTACTGTATTCGTAACAGAGATGGCTAAGCTGGGGGTGGGGGGCCGGGCTGTGAAGCATTTTTATCTGGCCCTCATCTGCCCTGCCAAGATGTAACCAATGTCACACTCACATTTAAGGCACATGCCCCTGCTCCAGTTTGTTAAGAGTGCTGGGAATTGTAGCTCTGTTAAGGGTAAACCGCAGTTCCCAAGATTATTCAGGGAAGCCATGTGCTTTAAATATGTGATTTGACCAAAGTACAGTGGGGCAGAGATTGCTTACAGTTTCAGAAGTTTTCCACAGTTGGATGAGAAAGAAATATCTCACATACTATGGGATAGACCCTAATGCTATAAGGGAAGAGGTGTAGCTCAGTGGCTGAGCATCTATTTTGTACACAAAAGGTCCCAGCTTCCATTCTTGGCATATCCAAATAGGGCTAAGAGAGACCTTGGAGAGTCACTGTCAGCCAGTGTAGGCAGTACTGAAACTAGGTGGACCATTTGTCTGACTTGGTAGAAGGCTACATCTATGTTCCTGTCTCATAAGAACATAAGAAGAGCCACCTGGATGAGGCCAATGTCCATCCAGATGCTACTTTGTCACAATGGCCAACCAGATGCTACTTTGACATCTCTAGACAGTAAGCAGCCTATAATTGGAAATAAACAAATAAGGGAAGTCTGAAAAACAGGACCTAGGCGGATCAGCACTCTCCTTACTTGAGATTCCCAGCAACAGGCATATGGAGGCAAGCTGCCTCCATTGTTGGAGACAGACCACAGACATCATGGCTGAAGTCTCATCCACTGAACTCCACACTGAATAGATGTTTCAACAGAACCAGCAACCTCCACACCACCCTGGCTCTAACTGCCCGCCACAGGAGTTGTGTTACACTTGCAGCCCTGGACCACTAAAGTTGTTCACCCATAAATTATGCTATTTAGTGTTGTCACTTAATAAGAAGCCAAAGGTATTGGGGAGTGGGGAGTTGTTTAAAAACGGTGTGCCTTTTTATTAGATTCTTAAATGATTTAGCATGGTGTAAGGGAATTTCACATGGGCATCCAAGATGGTTGAAAGCTCCACAGCCTATAAACTGAATTCGTGATACATCGAGCACAAGCTGTCATCAAAAAATGCACTCGTTAATATTTCAACAGATACTTCCTAATATGGGATAATAGAGGTTTCATTACATTGCATTCTATTTTTAGTACGTGCAGCCTTTGGCCATAACAATGGGTTTTTCAAGCCAAGTTAAACCTACAGGAAAAAAAATAACATGGTGGAGAGAGAATCATTAAAAATACATGGGGTGGAGAGGACTTAATGCTGGAATAACATGTGGTCACAATGAATAAGTGTTTGGGGAAATGGCCCACAACTGATACCTGAATATGTATACCTGGACCCTTGGATGAGGGTGGAGCAGGGAAATGGAATACTAAACCTTATATGGAAATTTCAAATTTTTATTTTTTAATTTCAAACTTTCTGGCACCATGTTCGAAATGCAGTTATAGGCTTACAAATTTAGAGGTAAAAGTCCTTTGGGCAATCTTAGATTCATTGCTGGATCATTCGTGTCTACAGGTTGGATTACTGCAATGCACTCTACGTGGGGTTGCCCTTGAAGATGACTTGGAAACTTCCATTGGTTCAAATTGCGGTGACCAGATTACTAGCTGGGATTCTGTTTAGATCTCACATAACCCGTTTTGAACTGGTTGCCAGTTCATTTCCAGGCCCAATTCAAGGTGCTCACATTAATGTTTAAAGCCCTAAATGACTTGGGCCTTCCATACCTGAAAAACTGCCTAGTTCCCTACAGACTGGGAAGGCAAAAGACAAAGAGCCCAGGAACAGTTGGAGTCAATGACATGCAGAGCCAGCTAATTCTAGTTTTTCTTCAATGAGTTCTAGATTAGCAACACTGAGACGAAGGAGGAGGAAGCTGAAAGGCAGTGGCACCTCCTTTATTGGATATAAGTAAGAAGGCAATTGGACGCGGGTGGTGCTGTGGGTTAAACCACAGAGCCCAGGACTTGCCGATCAGAAGGTTGGCGGTTCGAATCCCCATGACGGAGTGCGGTCCCGTTGCTCGGTCCCTGCTCCTGCCAACCTAGCAGCTCAAAAGCACGTCAAAGTGCAAGTAGATAAATAGATACCCCTCTGGCAGGAAGGTAAACGGCGTTTCAGTGTGCTGCTCTGGTTTGCCAGAAGCGACTTAGTCATGCTAGCCACATGACCCGGAAGCTGTATGCCAGCTCCCTCGGCCAATAAAGAGAGATGAGCGCAGCAACCCCAGAGTCGGCCACAACTGGACCTAATGGTCAGGGGTCCCTTTATCTTTAAGAAGGCAATAGGTGGGGCTGGCTAATGGCAGGCTGAGGTCGGTGGAGCAGGGCCTTGTTGGTCCTAATGGGCCAGCCTTGAAGAACATGATCAATCTAGAACATATCAAACTCACATACACTGTGCACTACAGGAGAAGAGCTGTAATGAAAAATTATTTCACTACTACCAATCTTCTCGCAGATATTACAGGTTCTCAAAAAATTACAAGGTTCCCAAGGAAAAAAAGATCCTAGCTCAGACACATGCATTGTTTGCATTTATATTTGCTTGTGCAGAAAGAAGTGTGTTAAAAATAAAGTTAGCCCACTTCTTAAAAATAGTTTACTCTGTTGTAATAAATTCCTACCTCTCCTTGGAGTATGACTCGAGGCTTTAAATGAAGAATGTGTTTCAGTTGAGCCAAATTTTAGGCAGTTGCACATTTAAGAGTAATTTATGAGCTTGGTGTCATGAGCATTAAATTATCACTTTTCCTCAGAAGATGATCTGCCTTGTTTCACACTCTTGAGCCACATTTTATAAGAAGTCCTTTCTAGGTAATGGGACTTTAAATCACCACCTGAGACCTTTGGAACAGACCTTAAGAAAGGCACGTCAAATTTCCTAGAGAAAACACCACATTTATAGCTAATTTAAGAAGGCATGCCTTTCTTTTAGTGTCTGATATCTACACTTACTTAAACAAGAATGTCATCTTTGGCCCCAGTAAATACCTGAGATATTCTTTTCTCCCATAAATGTAACATAACTTGTATAGCTGTTTCAGAACCCACAAATTAGAGTCTTTTTTAACATAAATCAATCAGTTTATGCCAGAGCTATTTTTAACATTTAATAGTCCCCAACCAGATTTTTCTGCAAAGTGATAGAATCCATTTGCAAGATTGCCACATTTTGGTCACTTCCATTATCCACAAAAGAATTGCAAGCAAATGACCGTTCGTTTCCAGCAATATAAATGCACACAGAACTATGGTTTGTACATCAAATTCTCAACTCCATAAACTACAATTCCGCCAGAGCTGGAAAAATAAGACTCAAGCTGTTTATGCCTAGTTATGAAGAAGATATTTGAAATGCATTGGGTTCAATATACATATTTCTTTGCAAAGCTTCCTCCCCCTTTTTTATCGCCTGTATTTTATGTCTTCGCATCTAGTAATACATTTCAAAATATAACATCACAATGCACACACCACTCCATTAGTCACACATGCTTATCTTGTAAACATTGTAATCACAACATTGTAAATATTATCATCACAAGGAAGTAGATACAAGACCAAGATAAATTTTGCTGGTCATCAAAGCTCTTTCAACAGCCTACCCTAAAATACTTGAGATTTTTTTCCAGGTTCCTCCTCATACAAATATACACATTAATTTTCATGGCATGAAAAGCATGCCCTTATATATATTTTTCAGCTTCTGCTCTGAATAACTTAAGTTTGTGCCTAGATGTGACAGCCTAAATACCATGTTCTGGAACCAAAGGTCTCTTATGGAATCCTGGCCAGCTCCTGTCCACACTGATGGGTGCCATTCTAATGAGGCCTTTGATTCTCATAAGAACCTTTGGAAAAGTGCTCCAAGATCACCTGGTCCCCAAATCATGTCATAAGGAATAGGCTCTTTTGTGTGTCACAGCAGATTAGGGTTTCCCCACCCTCTCCCCTCTTAGGCACAAAAACGTTAATCCAAACAAGACAGGAGTCAATTAGGTCATTAACACACTAAGCCTATTAGAAGCCATGACATCACATCTTTCTTGAAGCAAAAGGGAGAAAAAGCAATCATGGTTTTTTTAAAAAACACACACAGACACACACAAATAAGAAAAGGGCTTAAGGGCAATTCATGAAATTTAAGATTCACTAGGCTAGCTGGAAAATACTTAGTTAGAAGATACTGTAACTATTGCACTTAACTAGGGATGCGTAGAGAACTCCTGCCCAGAATATTTTTGTAAATCCGAACATTTCTGCCTCTACTGTTTGAAATTTCAAAGAGAAACTAAGAAGTTCTTAGTTTCTCTTCGGAATTTCACTTTGACTGAAATTGGGTGGCAATTATTTTTATTTATTTATTACATTTTTCAGTTGCTTTATACAAAACAAAAAGTATAAAAGCATAATAGCATAATAGCACTTAGGGGTAACCAGAAATGGATTTGGGGGGGTTGGGGTGGCGGCCTGTGAGCACAACTCTGCTCTGTTGCTCACAACCCCTTGCTCGCTCAACAGCAGCTAAGATAGAATGATGTTATAAAACTTGTATGCCTTTCACACCTTGCTGCAGTCAGTATATCTTGGGATTCCAGTAAAACACAAAGCAGATGTCACAAGCTTAAAGTCTGTGCCCTCTCTTATAGTTCCTTTTGCTCCACAGCCATGCAGGCCTTCCAGGGAGGCAGGCCGCTGGAAGTCAAGGCTCTGCCCGTCTTCATAAGAATCAAGTCTTCTGCTAAAACAATGTTTTTCATAGCTTAGCCAACACAGCACAGCTCACTTGGAACTGATCAGGGTCCTGATCTGCATTGCTTACAAGAAGGGGTGTGCAGAAAATGTAATTAGCCTTATTGGCATTTTTGCTTACTTCAGGATTTTGCTGATGTTTTGCTCCAAATGTTCAGCCACGCTTCACTCTCTAAGTTCCCATTAAGTGTCACATACCTAGAATAGGAATCAAGGGCACAGCTATTTCTAGCATTGTTTTGGGAGGCTGCCTTGCACCCACCAATCAGATGGGGCTAACCTAATTTATATATTCAGAAGGAAGCTGTACTGAAATCAGCAGGACTTGGGGGGAGGGGAGAGAGGTCAGAACTCATTGGCATTATTTGCATCCAGAAACTCCCAGGTTCAATGCCTGGGGTCTCCACCTAAAAATGTTCAGGTAACAGGTGCTAGGAAAGACATCTCTAGGTACCCTGAAGTCTGATGCTGCTAGGAAGGAGGTGGCTCTGAAATAGATGGAACTTGGCTGAGGGGTCATAACTCAGATGTAGAGCATGAAAAATGTAGACTGTGCATGCATAAGGTTCTGGGTTCAATCCCAAGCTTCTCCTGGTAAAGGTAAAGGGACCCCTGACCATTAGGTCCAGTAGTGGCCGACTCTGGGGTTGCGGCGCTCATCTCGCTTTACTGGTCGAGGGAGCCGGCATATAGCTTCCAGGTCATGTGGCCAGCATGACTAAGCTGCTTCTGGCAAACCAGAGCAGTGCACGGAATCGTCGTTTACCTTCCCACCGGAGTGGTATCTATTTATCTACTTGCACTTTGATGTGCTTTCGAACTGCTAGGTTGGCAGGAGCTGGGACCAAGCAACGGGAGCTCACCCTGTTGCGGGGATTCGACCCGCCGACCTTCTGATCGGCAAATCCTAGGCTCTGTGGTTTAACCCACAGCGCCACCCGCATCCCCCTTCTCCTGGTAGGATGGTGAAATACCTCATTCTGGAGAGGTGGTGCTAGTCAATGTAGACAGTACTAGACGTGGCCTGGCAATAGGCAGCATCCTATGACTTGCTTTCGAATACAGTGGTGCCTCGCAAGACGAAATTAATTCGTTCCGCAAGTCTCTTCGTCTTGCGGTTTTTTCGTCTTGCGATGCACGGTTTCCCATAGGAATGCATTGAAAATCAATTAATGCGTTCCTAGGGAAACCGCCTTCAGACCAGGTCCGGGGACAGACTGTCCCCGGACCTCTTCTGAAGGCTGGGGGGGGGGACAAGGGCTTTTCTTCCCACCCCCAGCATTTTAAAAAACCCTGGGACAGCGGAGGACTTCTCCGCTGTCCGGGCGATTTTAAAATGCTGGCGGGCGGCATTTTAAAATCGCCCCGGGACAGCGGAGGACTTCTCCGCTGTCCGGGGCGATTTAAAAGCCCCTGGGAAGGCAGGCAGGGGGGACAAAGACTTTCGCCCCCCGCCCGCCTTCAGAAGGTGTTCCCGCCCCCCCCCCGGCTTCGCAGCAGCGCTACGAAGCCCGGCGGCTGGGGCAGGTGTTCCCGCCCCCCCCACCCCGCTTCGGAGCAGCATTCCGAAGCGGGGTGGCTGGGGCAGGTGTTCCCGCCCCCCCCGGCTTCGCAGCAGCGCTACGAAGCCCGGCGGCTGGGGCAGGTGTTCCCGCCCCCCCCGCTTCGGAGCAGCGTTCCGAAGCGGGGTGGCTGGGGCAGGTGTTCCCGCCCCCCCGCCCGGCTTCGGAGCACCGGGAGAAGCGATCTCCCCGCAGCCCCTTGCTTCAAAAGAGGTCCGGGGGCAGACCTCTTTTGAAGCAAGGGGCGGTGGGGAGAAGCGATCTCCCCGCCGCCCCTTGCTTCAAAAGAGAAGACCCGCTGTCCCCGGGGCAAGCTTCGTTTTGCGAAGCAAGCCCATAGGGAAATTCGTCTTGCGAGGCAACTCGAAAACGAAAAAACCTTTCGTTTTGCGAGTTTTTCGTCTCGCGAGGCGTTCGTCTTGCGGGGTACCACTGTATATTGCAAGGAATTCCAAGGATCAAACCAGCAGCCTCTACTGGTTAAATATTAGTTCCCTATGCCCATCAGGGCGGGGAGTTCATGTCAGAATATAAAAGCTACAGACCACAACACTCCTCGTCATCAGTTGGGAGATCAGATGACCTTAGAAGGCCAGTCATGTCACTGCCCGCTCTATAGCTACAACAATGGCTGCATTCCCTCATGTTGGATATGCTGGTATACTTCTATAAGGTTCCCCTGATCTTTGCTTCTATTGCTCAAGACATCTGCTACCTCTCAAGCCCTTGTGAGCTGGACCTTGCTAGCACTTCAACCTGCACAGAACATAGATATGAAAAGAGTATATCCATGTTCTTTGGCAGGCCAAAGGGTTACACAGGATGAGTAAGGATGAACAGCTTCAGGTTACAGACTCCGCTAACCCAGAAATAGTACCTCGGGTTAAGAACTTTGCTTCAGGATGAGAACAGAAATTGCGTGGCAGCGGTGCGGCGGCAGCAGGAGGCCCCATTAGCTAAAGTGCTGCTTCAGGTTAAGAACAGTTTCAGGTTAAGAACGGACCTCCGGAACGAATTAAGTACTTAACCCGAGGTACCACTGTATATTTTCAGCACTTTTCAAGCCTTTCAGATTGAGATGTTTATATTACTATGTATCTGTGCTGGACTTGAAATTGTTTTTATTGCTGGTAAATGTAAGTAGGATTTGATCAGCACTCCTTGGTTTCTAACAGCTGGAATTTGGCTGCGTTACTGCCTCTCACCATGGACACAGAGCAAAGCTATTCTGCTTAGGAGCCACTGGTTGCTTTATCCTCCATGAACTTGTCCAATCCTCATTTAAAGCCATCTAAGTTGGTGGCCATCAATGCCTCCCGTGGGAGCGAGTTCCGTGTACTGTGTGAATACGTACCTTCTTTTATCTGGCCTGAATCTTCAAATATTCAGCTTCCCTGGATGTCTACAAGTTTTAGTGGAGGAAGAGAAAAACTTTCCTCTACCTACTTTCTCCATGCTATGCATTATTTTATAGACTTCTACCAAGTTACCGCCTACTTTCCTTTTCTCAAAACTAAGAAGTCCAAAAGGCTGCAACCATTCCTCATAGGGGAGTCACTCAATCCCATTGATCCTTTTGGTCACCTTTTTCTGAACCTTTTCCAACTCTGCAAACATACAAGCAAGCAAACGAACAGGTGTGCGAGGCCAACTCTAGCTGCGGCAACCACCACTGCTCCAAGGAGGCCACTCATTCACACACCGACTTCCAATAACCCACCTGCCACAACTCTGCAGGGCTCAACTGGGATCTCCGGCTTGCCGGGATGTGCCGATCTGGTGGCTCGTTTGTGCCTGATGAAGTGCTCTTTCCCATCAAACGAGGTCTCGGAAGTGTTCACTGGTTGTATCTGCACCTGTTCTGATCCAATCTGGATATAGCCAACCTGTTCACCACAAAAACAAAACAAAAAAGTCATTGGAATCACATTGACCAAGAATATCCAATAACTTGGCAGCCAGGAGGGGGGGAAATATCCACTCCATTAGGCAAAAAAAGAAAAAAAGATGTTTAAACATTTCTACTATATGTTTATGAGCTCACTGGGCTAAGTCTTATCACCACATCACACTTAGAGCTCTAGCAAAAATTTTAGCGGGCCACCATTGCGTGCTCAGGCATACATCAAACTTTTAAAAGGGAAATGTTCATCTCCTTTTTTTTACTGTTACAGCTGTATGCAAGACCCACCAGATGGGTACAGACTGAGAATAAGGCCAGATATTTCAAGGGGGAGGGGTTGTTTTTGAGAGAGAGTTCTATACCAGCTAGGCAGCCACCCAAATAAGTTCTCTGCACGTACATATGACTGCTGGGATGTGGAACAGCTGACTGCATTAATGTGATTTACAATCTACATTACATATGTGTTATAAATTACACAGGCCACACACACACAACACGCTAGTCTTTGTCTTCACTTACACCAGGGCAGTCTCATTGACATACTTTAGCTATATAGCTTCATAGGAAGATTACAAACTAAAATAAGAGAACTGCTCACATTTCTTTTTAACGTTTTCAGGAGAATTCAGCCAAGGCAAGAAGAAGATTGCTGAATTTTACTGGTGAGGATAAAGTTCATAAATCAGCTTGGTCTTTCTCCTCTCTTGATTTACATTCTAGGGTGCTTTTGGTACACTAATAACTGAAGCACAGTTCCAGTGTGGGCTCTCTACTTTGGAAGTTGCTGAAGAGGAAAGCTAATATTTGGGGCATCACTATATCACAATAAATGAACAAGAACATACCAAGAGCTCTGCTAGATTAAGCCAAAGGTCCATCTAGTCCAACGCCCTTGTTCTCACAGTCGCCAACCAAATGCCTATGGGATTAGAGCAGGGTTTCCCAAATTGGGTCTCCAGATGGTTTTGGACTACAATTCCATCATCCCTAACCATTGGTCCTGCTACCTAGCAATGATGGGAGTTGTAGTCCAAAACCAGCCGGAGACCCAATTGGGGAAATTGTCAATAGCCTTATCCTTCATTATTTTGTCTAATCCGGCAAACAATTTAAGAAGAGCCCTGGCATCCTCCTCTATATTGCAGGGCTGTTGTATTCAGGCCCTGCTTATGGGCTTCCCATGGCCATCTGGTTGGGCACCATGAAAACAGGGTGCTGGATTAGATGGGCCATTGGGCCAAGCCAATTGAGCTAATCTTCTGTTCTTAAGACAGGCTCATTTTCCCCTCCCTTGAAAACCAAACTGGTACCAGGTACAAAAAACAAACAAACTTCAAATGAGCCCCAGAAGGGCCCTCATGTTTCCCCACTTACTATGAGATCACACATCCTCCCCACCCCAGTCAGTGAAACATTTTGACTGAACATTAGAAGGATCTGGCTGAATGAAAAATCTTGGCCTGCTTTAGATCAGACAAATCCAGCCAGGTACCTCATTTGAAAAGGCCCCGCACAGCTGTGACCCAGCAGCCCTACCCAGGCCTCAGTAAGCCTCCTGTTCTTGATGCCTGATTGGGCATCCAAAAACCAGGGCAGCAGCTGGGCATATGGAGGCCCATCCACGGCTGCAGAGCTGCGTTCAGGTTGCCATAGAATCATAGAATTGTAGGGTCGGAAGGGACCCTGAGGATCATCTAGTCCAGGAATATTCAGCTGTCCCATATGGGGACTGAACCTGCGACCTTGCCATTATCAGCACCATGCTCTAACCAACTGAGCTATCCAGTGTTGGTGGCTCACATGTTGTTCAGGGCTGTTCTATCCATTCAGAAGAGAACCACCCTGTGGGCTCCTGCGCAGTGAGCTAGAATGAGCTGAACAGCCCTGAAGTGCGTTGCAGTACATTTGAGGAGCTGTTTATGTCAACTGATAACATTTTGCATCACTTAACTAGAATATTCCTTATGGAAGAGTTAAAAGCAGGGATGTCGGAGAATTCCAATAGAAACAGAAACAGGAAATTGCCAATGTTCGCTTATTCGTCCTGTGTCCAGAACGGAAATGAATCGGCACAGAAATGTCATTTTTCTCAATCCACAGTTGTTGATGCTCATCTTCCAACATGCTGCTTTCAACTTACATTGATTCTAGAGCCTGCCGTCTACAAGTGTGGGTGTGGTTGCCTGATACAACCCTTGATTTAGTTATCCATGCCTTCTCCTTCCTGAGCTAGCCCCAGGTGAATGAAGAAGGAAGCGGTGATTGTGATCTTGATATACGCCCACCCACAACCACATCAAGCAGGTGTTAATACACACCTCGCCATTATCAGGACCACCTACATCTGTTTTCAAATGGGTACCATGTGGGGTTATGCAGAATCAATCTGCAGTGAGCCGTTATTTTCAGAATGAAACCCGTTTTCTCAAGAAGATCGTGCATAGACTACATAGAGAAAACATGGACCCAGTCTCCATTATAGATTATAGAATAAAATGTTGCATCTTGCAGTCTATGCCTGCAAACAGTAAGTAATTGCTTACATTTTATTCCCACCCCCTTGCATCGTTTTTCCTTTGCACTGAAATGTGATTGTTTATGTAAATTATATACCGTATTTTTCGCTCTATAAGATGCACCAGACCATAAGACACACCTAGTTTTTGGAGGAGGAAACAAAGAAAAAAAATATTCTGAATCCCAGAAGCCAGAACAGCAAGAGGGATCGCTGCACAGCGATACCTCTTGCTGTTCTGGCTTCAGCGATAGCTGCACAGCCTGCATTTGCTCCATATGACGCACACATATTTCCCCTTACTTTTTAGGAGGAGAAAAGTGTGTCTTATAGAGCTCCCCCTGCCCTGAAGAGGCTTTGCACGGCTATCACAGAAACCAGAACAGCAAGAGGGATCGCTGTGTAGCAATCCCTCTTGCTGTTCTGGCTTCTGGGATAGCTGCACAGCCTGCATTCGCTCCATAAGACGGACACATATTTCCCCTTACTTTTCAGGAGAGAAAAAGTGCATCTTATAGAGCGAAAAATACGGTACGTTTTATAAATTTGTCACAGCAGACAGCAACACAACTAATGCACCTTTTGGTGGAAGACAAACTGCATTGGGATGGAAACAGCACAACATAGAATGGAAAGCACTGCTTTCTTACATCCTTAGTTAAAAGACTATCACATTACACTTACCGGGGAGGCCTTTCATAGCATGGGAATATGGGGCATCGTTGCACAGGTGGACTTCTTAGCTCTGCCACCATTAAATATCTAGGAATGGGTAACAGCATTGGGCTGTGCTTTTCTAGACTGTTGGTTGGCCGCTCACAAGGACTATGTTTCCCTCTGGTACAAATGCATTCCTGGCAGATCAGGGAGGAGACTAGACTAGAACTAACAAACTGGAAGAAGTTCAGAGGAGGTCAATGAAGATGGTCCATGGTACAGGAAACACAAAATAGCAGCAGCAGCGAATGGTGCCTGCTGAGGCAGGTGGGGCCAAGGAAATGGTAACTAAGGATAGATGGAGAAGGGAATCACAGTGGTAGGAGACAACTAATGATAGCTTTCCCCTCATTCTCCTCCTTTGCAAACGGCATTAAGGACATCAATTATTTCCATCTGCAATGTTCAAAGAAATCCAGCAATGAAAATACTAATTGAAATACAAGGCTGCAATACCATGTGGGCTTATTTAGGAGTAAGCCCCACTGAACTCAGCGGAAACTACTTCTAAGTAGACCTACATAGGATTGCTCTGCATTCATCATCCACCACCTGCCTCTCTTTTGCACACATGCATATGCATACACACACACACAGGCTCCAACCAGACAGAAAACAGAGTTGTCATTGCTTGTAGAAAGAGTAGTGCCCCAGTTTCCCAGAGCAAAGTGCCTTTCCCTGCCTACTTGGAAAAGTTGAAGGGACTATGTATGTTCACCCAGGGAAAACAGAGGTGGGAAGTAATATCCCTCTTCTAATACCTGAAGGACTCTCACACAAAACAGGGCAAAAATTAGTTCTCTGCTGCCCCATAGGACAGGACTGGATCTCCTGGACGTAAGTTAGAGGTGGAACACAAGAAGAAGTTTCCTGGCAGTAAGAACGGTTTAGCTTTGGAACAAATTGCATAGAGAGGTGGTGGCAATTAGCATTAAGAAACAACCTCCCATTGGCACCAACAGGAACATCAGAACACAAAAGCCTGCAGGATCAGGCCAACAGCCTATCTAGTCAAGCATCCTCTTCTCTCAGTGCCTCACAGCTCCCTGCTCCCCCTCCTGTCCACATCATCAAGGCAACCATAGTTACTGCTCCCCACTGAACATCTGGATAGGTCTTCCCAGCATCAGCAGCTGGGCATAGTTAGAGGATCATGTTCTCTGCGCCTCCATCCCATGTGTTTGGTAGTGCTTTTCAGGATATGTAGTTTTTGCCGCAATGTGTTCTCTGCCAACAATGATGCAGTTAGCAGGGCTGGAAGAGGACCAACAATAGGAGAGGGTCCATGTTCCTATCTGTTGTGGTTAGTTTACTGCTGAGCCCATGTTATTTTACTTACGCATGGCACACAGATGTCACGGACGCAACTGCTGTTCGCGAACAACCCTTGGTTTTGTTCTTCCACAGATGGAATTCCAGTTAAAGCTATGCTGCCTGGCTTTTAGGAGACAGAGGGCTTGCAAGCAACCTGCTCATCATCACCGCAGAGCTATTTCAGCTTCGGATCATGGTACACAGTGAGCATCGCTGTCACGGCAGGAATCGGGACAATACCATGCTCTGCCCAACTTTCCAAAATGGAAAGTGCCTTGGTAGGCCATTGCTCACAGGGGTTTCCAGTGGTAGAACAAGTGCTTTGATTATATACTTGTTCCTGGCATCTCCAGCTGACGTGATCTCAGCCAGCAGGCTTGGGGAAGACCTCTGCTTGAGGCCCCGGAAGGAGACTGTCACTCAGAGTTAACAACACTGATCTGACTCCGTGTAAAGCAGCTGCATATGTTTCAGATGCTGTTGGGAAATAGTTCAAAAGGAGAACTATCTCAAAGCGAAATGTACAAAGGACTGCTCAACAGCTGCTTCCCACTCTGTATCCCACCCAGTGCTTGGATTGCATGGGGGAGAGGCAGCCCCCTACCTTCTTCTAACACTCCCCTTAGCTCTTGCTATCACCTCCTAAAACAGTAGTTGTGATATGACTCCCCTAGTGGTCTCTCCACTATGTCTTTCTGCGCCTGGTTGATGAGGGCAGTCTGGTGTCTGCACTGTTTTGTTTACTCAAGAAGTTATCCCAGACCCACCCATGTTATGGCCCAAGGGAGGATCTCTCTTTAACTAGCTGTGACCCCCCCCCCCAAGCTGCAATGCACTTTTGTTTGGTCAGTTAATCCCTCCTGCCAAAGCAAGAGTCTTGATTTGACACCCCACAAGGGTCCCCACTACCTTAGAGTCTGGGGAATTGGCTGTGGAAGCTTCCCAGACAAGTGGAACAGTATACCTGTTTTAAGATTTGATTGATTATCTGGAGAAATGTCAGGATCCAGAAGAATCTCAACTCCTAGGCAAAAAAGTTATTGATCTCCTTGCAAGGGAAGAAGGTTGTCGGTGGTAGTGGTTTGGTCCTAACTCAAATCGGTATAGAGATTCTTCCCATTTCAGCTGTGTACCCTTTTTTGTGCTGCCCATGTTATAGGGGATACAAAAGGGAACTGCATCTCTTAACTTTGTGTGGCAACACCCTTAGTTTGCCAATTTTAATTACAAGGTAAAATGGGGGCAAGGGTGTTAGGGCGTCCGGATTGTAGATTTCAGGAGCTTCCTAAATTCCCTCCACAATTCAGAGTCTGTCAACCTAACCACAGTCCCATTCGCAGGATACATTTAAAGAGGTGTGTTACCGCTTTAAGCAGTCATAGCTTCCCCCAAGGAAACACGGGAGCTACAATTTCCAGGGTTCCCTGAGAAGCAGGACTGATTGTTAAACCACTCTGGGAATTGTAGCACTAGGGGGCAAACGGGTCTCAGCACCCTTAAACTACAGTGCCCAGAATTCGTTGGGGGGGGGGGACATGACTGTTTAAAGTGGTATCATAGCATTTTGAATGCCTGGTGTGGATGTGGACCATGCCTACTCAGAAGTAAGTCCCACTGGATTCAAGGAGCTTACTCCCAAGTAAGTGAGGTCGGGACATATTCCCCAACTGCCAGCAGAGTGTTATTAATTTCCCTTTCTACCACCATCACTTCTCAAGCAATAAAAGTTGCCACTACAAATGAATTCCCATTTAGTTTATATTTTTACATGGCTCCCCCCCCCCCCTGTTCCGTTTGTACACTTTTCAGATGGCTTCAGAGCCTTAAGAGCTTGGTAATTTATGAATGAGATTAACAAAGTGTGCTTTGCAGCAAGGGACAGGTGGGTGGAGAACCCTGTCAGCATTTCACGAGGGGGGGGGGGGAAGGAGCATTCTCATTTTCAAGCTCCAAGATTGGTGGTGCTCAGCTCCAGCTTCCAACATCAATCACAAAAGATGCTGGTATCCCATTATCTGGATGCAGGTGCTCACCTGAGGCATAGGGCTTGCCCCTCCTTCCTTAAGGACTGTCTACAGCACAGCTGCCCAAACTAAGCACCCCCCCTGCTCCGCCCACTCCTGCCCTGAGGGGCAACGCTTGCATTAGGTGGGGAGGCGGGAGGGAAGGGGCGGGGTGGACAGGCTGTGAAGAATTCCAGCCTCATCGGCATTCCTACAGAGCCACAGAAACACCACAGAAAGTTAACAGGCGAGACCCACAATGCGACTAGACCAGCCTTTCTCAACCTGTGGGTCCCCAGATGTTGTTGGACTACAACTCCCCTCACCCCTAGCTAGCAAGGCCAGAGCTCAGGGATGATGGGAGTTGTAGTCCAACAACATCTGGGGACCCACAGGTTGAGAACCGCTGGACTAGACCGACTGGAAGACTGGGAGGCCAAACTGAGCCCCATAGAATCATAGAGTTGGGAGGGATCCTGGAAGTCCAAACTCCTACGCAGTTGTCCCATAGAGGGATCCAGTCCCAAAACAGAATCATAGAGTTGGAAGGATCATCTAGTCCAACTCCCTTGCCATGCAGCTGTCCCATACGGGGATTGAACCTGCAACCTTGGCATTGTCAGCACTACACTTTAACCAACTGAGTTATCAATGCTCGTTCATCACTAAGGGCTAAGCAGGGTGACAAGAAGCAAAAGGGGCCAGAGCTCCTGCAGACTGGAGATTCTTTTTTTTTTAAGCCTGCAATTTTAGAATGCTGCCCCCTACTGGTTTACAAGGTGTGCTCCCGGAGCACCCTGCCGTTCCTCAGAAACGAAGCCAGGATTCCCTCTGCAATGCGATCCATAAGGGCAGATCTTTAAGCAGAAGCTGGTCTGCCCTCTTTGCCAGCAACGCGAAGGAGCGTCGGAGGAATAGTTTAGCATAGAGTTTCCCAATCGCTGGGCCAGAGACGACTAGTGAGCCATGGTGCCGTGACCCATCTAGTCCCCTGGCCGTGTGGGTCTAATGGTTGCATTAATGTCAGCACTCCTCATATGGCGAGTCAAGATGGCTGAGGGTCAGAGAAATTTGGGGAGAAGGGGGGAGGCCTCCCTTCTCAAAGGGGAAAAGACCTGAGGAGGTGTTGAAGGAAATTAGAGACAGCAAAAGTTATTGAAAATTAATTAATTAATTAATTAATTAATAATAATCTGAGAATAGAAAGGAACAGGGTAAGAGAGAGTAACTGCAGCAAAAGGAAGTGAATGTAAGTGTGCTTTACTTTGAGCCTCTAGATCAGCAAACTCATCTTACAATATCCCCAGGATGAGCAACATTTGTTTTGAACATTTGTTTTGAAATACAGGCAAGATAGACTACAGAACTCCTTGCCACATGAAAAACACTGTGGCAAAGGATTTAGCAATGACCAGAGGCTGATTAGGGATCAATAGAAAACCATGTCAGTAGCAGCCACCTAATTAAGCCAGACGCTACCTCCCGCCTCCACCATTTTGAGACTGGTAGGCCTCAGCAATTGTCAGCCCTCTTAAGTAGGCCCCAGGGGTAAAACATTAAGAGCACCTCCTGTTCCAGGGCATGCACTCCAGGCACTGTCCAAAGAGGACTGAGCCTACGCAGCAGCCACAAAATGCTGCCTGAAGGTTGGAGTGGGGAAATGGAAAACATGATGGCTAAATGGAATGGAGTACCTAAGAAAAGGGAATGGCTGGCTGGCTGTAGTTCTGATATCAGTAGCAGGCCAGACTGCTACAATTTTCTTCCACTTGTCAGTACGAAACTGACAGCGTAACCTGTAACTAACTGAAAATAGTAAGGGAATGAACACAGGTTTGCAACGCTGTTCCCTAGCCTCACCGGACTCCCCACTTTCTAGGTACAGGGGACCCACCCGCCTTCTCACATTCCTGTCTCTCGACTCCCTTAACTCCATGCCCCACCCAACACACTCTTCCACAGGCTCTTCTTCCCCAAACAACGGCCTCCCGCAACACCAGACTGCGCCCATCGAGGGCAAATTCGCCCAGAGACAAGTACCAGCCCGCCGCAGGCACTGAGGGAAGCGAAGGAGTCTGCGCTGCGGTTGAGCACGTGCCCTGTGTAGAAGCAGAGGCGATCCAAGTCCACACGGCGGCTGCTTCGGCTCACGCCAATTTCCTCCACGGAGAAACCCGGTGCCAAAAACTGCCCATTTCGGCGAAGGTTCAAGTAGATGTCAGAGCCTGGATCGGAGCCCAGCCCGGCGGGAAGCCGGACGATCAGCACCTCGGCCTCTTCTTCAGGCTGCAGAGGCACAGAGCGTCGCCTCCTATGCTCCTCAGAGTGGATCCCTCTGACCTGCAGGGAAGGGATCTTGTCAAGGGGCACCTGCTCCGGGATGATCACCACACCCAGGTCCGCATTGACTGCAAAAAGAGACACAGAGGGAGAGAAGAAAGGAGGGTGGGAGAGCATTAGCAGCCATCAGCAATACAGGCCAAAGAACCCAACTCCCAGGTAGACGGTTATACAGTGGTACCTCGGGTTAAGAACTTAATTTGTTCTGGAGGTCCGTTCTTAACCTGAAACTGTTCTTAACCTGAAGCAGCACTTTAGCTAATGGGACCTCCTGCTGCTGCTGCACCACTGCCCTGCGATTTCTGTTCTCATCCTGAAGCAAAGTTCTTAACCCGAAGTACTATTTCTGGGTTAGCGGAGTCTGTAACCTGCAGCGTCTGTAACCCGAGGTACCACTGTATTCACTGTTAGTCGTAAGAACGCAAGGAGATACCTGCTTGGGGCTGCAACCCCATGAAATCTGCGAAGTCAGGTTGGTGGCTTGAGCATCTGCATGGGTCAAATGGTGAGGCCAGGCTGCAGGCCAGATGTTTCCCACCCCTGTCTAAATTAAAACCACAACCTCACCAGAGCCAAGCCTATTTTTAGAACCTTATTCGCAATGCTAGAACCAGCCAGTCTTACACTGGAATCTGTAAGAAGAGGGCACCTCTGTACATATGCAGAGTGAATCCCCTCTCCAACAACATGCAACCTCCTTTGGTACATTGTGACTGAGAAGGCAGAGTTCTCTGGTCATAAATTGAAAATGCTGGACATTTATTATCATTCTTATTTGCCCAGTACTACTACTTTTTAAAGGATGTGGGTGGCGCTGTGGTCTAAACCACTGAGCCTAGGGCTTGCCGATCAGAAGGTCGGTGGTTTGAATCCCTGAGACGGGGTGAGCTCCTGTTGCTCGGTCCCAGCTCCTGCCAACCTAGCAGTTCGAAAGCACGTCAAAGTGCAAGTACAGTGGTACCTCGGGTTACATACGTTTCAGGTTACAGACTCCGCTAACCCAGAAATATTACCTCGGGTTAAGAACTTTGCTTCAGGAGGCATTAGCTAAAGTGGTGCTTCAGGTTAAGAACAGTTTCAGGTGAAGAACAGACCTCCAGAACGAATTAAGTTCTTAACTCAAGGTACCACTGTAGGTAAATAGGTACCGCTCTGACTGGAAGGTAAACAGCGTTTCCATGTGCTGCTCTGGTTTCACCAGAAGCAGTTTAGTCATGCTGGCCACATGACCCAGAGAAACTGTCTGCGGACAAACGCCAGCTCCCTCGGCCAGTAAAGCGAGATGAGCGCCACAACCCCAGTCGTTCGTGACTGGACTTAACGATCACGGGTCCTTTACCTCTAACTTTACTACTTTTTAAAACTGATCCTTTTTTATATTTGTCCATCTTTTGATGATGCTTTGTCAGTGTGGGGGAGGAGGAGGAGAAGGTCAACTGTGGTTACTCTGGCAACTATTAATAGCAATGGAAAGCACTCTGCATATGCTCAAAGGCACATAGGAATGAACAAAGGAAACTGCCATACTATCTGCCCATCCATTTCAGTTCTGCTCTGACTCGCTGGGCCTCTCCAGGGTCTTGGGCAAATATTTCTCTGAACCTCTTTTCTTTCAATGGAAGATGAGAAGGATTGAACCTGGGACCTTCTGTGTGCAATTTATTTATTACATTTATATCCCATCTTTTTCTCCAAGGAGCTCTAAGTGGCATACATTGTTCTCCCCATGTAATCCACAGAACAACCCTGGAAGACCATGACTGGCCCAGGGTCACCCAGGGCTGAGTAGGGTTTGAACTGTGGTCTTGAGGCCCTAATTCAACTGACCGTTGCACCACACTGGCTCTCTAAGGAACATAGAAAGGTGACATGGCTTGATATTGTCTACACTGACCAGAGGTAGCTCCGAAGGGTTCCAAGAAAGGGATAGAATCATAGAACGATAAAATTGTAGAGTTGGAAGGGACCTCAAGGGTCATGTAGCCCAAACACCTGCAAGACAGGAATCTTGCCTTGGGTGGGCTCGAACCACCAACCTTCCGGTTAACAGCCAGACACACTGACCCATTGCGCCACCTGAGTATACATGTTCCCAACCCTACATGAAGATGCCAAGTATGGAACCTGGGGCCTTATGTATGCACAGCAACTGCTCTAGCACTGACCTATGGACTCTTCTCTAGCATAGGATAGGGTGGGGAATCTTATGTCTCCTGTTAGCATTTAAAGAATCACAGAGTTAGAAGGGACCATGAGGACCAATGCAGGCATACGCAGCTGTCCCATAGCAGCATCGAACCTGCAACCTTGGTGTTATCGGCACCATGCTCTATCCAACTGAGCTACCTAAATTCCCTTGGTTCATACACATTCTGCTGCACTTCTGGGTCAGGCTAAGGATTGTCTCCCCAGCATTCTGTTACATACTCATGATGCTGAAACACAAGAGCCCTGCTGGGTCATGCCAAAGGTCTATCTAGCCAAGGGTTTCCCAAACTTGGGTCTCCAGCTGGTTTTGAACTACGATTCCCATCATCCCTGACCACTGGTCCTACTAGCTACGGATGATGGGAGTTGGGCCTCTAGCTGTAGTTAGACCATAAGTCTGGCAAACTCTTACCTAGCCCAACATCTTGTTCTCACAGTGGCCAACCGGATGCCTATGGGATGCTCAAAAGCAAGACCTGAGAGCGGCAACACTCTCCCTGTTTGCAAATCCCAGCAACCAGTATTGATGCAATCCTGTGAGCTAGATGGACCAATGGAACAATTGCACTAGGTCTTTCCCATGGGACTTTTGGTAGCCTCTCAGAGCATAAACAGAGCCCAGGCTGGATCAGGCCAAAGTCCCACCTACCCCAGCATCCTGTTCTCACCGTAGTCACCCACGTGCCTATAGAAAGTCTGCAAGGAGGATCAGAGTGCAACAACTCCCAGCCCCCAACCTTGTGATTCTCAGCACCAGCATCAAGAGACATACATACTAGAGCACTCATCACATGACTAGCAGTCCCAGGTAGACTCATCCTCCATGAATCTGCCAGCCTTCCCTTCTTTATTTGCCCCTAGCATCTTGACACTCAGAATTTAGACTGCCTTTGAAGCTCCGTTTACTAGGGAAGCTTGGATAGCTCACTTGGTTACAACGTGGTGCTGATAACGCCAAGGTTGCAGGTTCGATCCCTGTATGGGACAACTGCATATTCCTGCATTGCAGGGGATTGGATTAGAAGACGATCCTCAGGGAAGCGTCCAACTCTACGATTCTATAGTTCTACCTATCGTAAGGATGGAAGACGAGTCTGCTGCTGGATGAGGGCAGTGGCTCGCCTTGCCAAGCATCCCATTATCCCAGTGGCAAGCCAGATGCTTATAGGAGGCGCACATGCAGCAGGACCCGAATACAACAGCTCTTTACCCTCCTGCGGTTTCCAGCAACTGGGATTCAGAAGCATAATGCCTCCGGCCATCAGGGTCAGTAGCCATTGACACATCACCTTCCATTTAACTTGTCACATATCCTCTCCCTACATCCCATGCACTGCCCATTTAGCAGTTTAAGAAATAAACGAGATATATTCCCAGATCAAATGCCCTGGAAGTTCTGAGCCAGCTGCAGGCAGAGAAGAGAAGAGGAGAGAGAGAGGTGATGGTTCTTTTTAATTTTATTTGCCGCCAGTAGCTACAACTTTTCTTTTAGTTGTGCAGCATAAAGGGGAAAGTGGGGGAGGGAGATAAAGAACCGAACAACGCCAGAGTTTTCTTGCATCGTTCAAGAAAAGTATTTTAGATATTACACACACACAAGGAGAGGGAAGGAGGGAGAGTATGGAGGGGGTACTCACATTTCACCAAACCTATTAAAAAAGAAGAGAGAGGGGAGAGGGGAGAGAGAGAGAAGGGGGGGGGGGTTTGAGGTTTGCAAGAAGACCAGCCAGGAATAAAGAATATACAAGTCTGGAAACAGATACATCCTTTTGGATAAGGAAAACTGGGATCAGAGCCATATAACGGAAGGGAGGGTGGAAAAGAGAGAGAAGGAAACGAACATGCCATTTGGCTCTGCAAACTTTTGCATCTTGTTAAGGGGGCGGGGGAGAGATGCAACAAATATGGGGCTTCCCCAAAATGATTGTATCTCGAGGGGTTGGTGTGCGTTTTGAAAATGCATGCAATTTGAAGTCCAGTCCGCCACCCCCCCCCAAAAAAAAAAACCTTCCCTTCCCCGCGCCCGCTTCCAAAATGTCAAATCCAGGGAGACGACACAGAAGGCAGAAGACTGAAGTGGGGAGAAAATCCGCAGAGCCACCCCTACCTGTATGGGTGCCCGGTCCGCAGAGCACCAGTAGCAGCCGCAACAGAAGGGGAGATATAAGAGACAGGAAGGAGCCGTCAAACATTTTATTGCAGCCGAGGGGCCTCCGCAACTGGGCTCTGCGGTGCAGGGAGAAGAGGAGGAGGAGGAGGAAGGCGAAGAAGGGCCGTTGATGGCGGCGGCAGCGGCGGCAGCAGCAGCGGAATCCCGACTTGCAGCGAAGCCCTCCCAGACTTTGGAAAAATTAATTAGCGCTACAAACTCAACGTGGTTTACAGAAAGGGAGGAAAGGGGGGAGGGAGAAGCGGGGGAGAGAGAGGGAGAGAGCATCTCCTCCCTTCTCCACTCGCAGGTGCTGATTGGAGCTTAACCTCCCGGAGCTACACCTCCTGCCCACTGATTGGTCGTCGGAATTAACACACTCGGGTAAATAGCGAGGTTGTAAAAGGAGAAGCGGTACACGTGGGTTGCGGGCGAAGGGAAGCGCCGCCGCCAGGTGGCGCCACAGAGGCGGATGCCGGTTGGTTGGTTTTGCAACCTGGTGGGTTCAGGTGCGCTTGGGTCAGAGGCGGGTTGAGCCGCGCAGCCATCTCGGGCTCTCCTAGCAGGTTGACCTGCAGAAGTTCAGCAGGAGACGTTTTACTTGGCTTGGAGACCAGGTGCCTGGAAAAAAAAGGGGTTTTCCCTTCTGTGTTTCTGTGCATTGGGCTGACTGCTGTTTAAAGGCATTGCCACAGGAGCGGCTTAAAAAAGTTGGCAACCCCTATGGCCATGCCGTGATATTCACCTCCGCATGTTAGCTAGCTGTTGAAAGTACAGTACAGGACCAGGAAAGGGTGAGGGGAGATAAAGTACCGTGGATGGATTCCTTTTTACAGTTATTTATTTTACATACAAAAGCCTGTCTCAGAGGACAAGCGGATTGGGTGTTGTCATTTTTAATGGTAGACGAGAAGGAATGTCAGCAAGTGTGTGGTTTGTCACATGAGAGAGAAGCTGTACCTGCAGAAAATTCTCTCCTTTGCCCAGCTAATAAAAGCCCTGCAGCCCTGCCATCCTCCTTTTGCCTCCAGTTACCTTGCCAGAATGATTGTTTCAACTGGAAAGAGGTCAAAGCAGAGCCTTTTGGGAAACACTTCTTTGACCAAGAAACACTCTGAGGCTGGGGACTTGGAGGAGTCTGCAAGAGTAAGCTGCTCAAAGTTCGCTTGTCTATGTACAATATTTATTTCCATCCTGCTTTCAGGGGTGACTGGTGCCCATTTGAACTCGTAGGGCAGAAGGCAGGGAGTCCAGCAGTAGGTGGCACCAGAGCTAATGACAGGAAGAGCCACCCAATTCTCTGGCTGCCAGCTTGCTTCTGGGAACAACTCTTCAGAAACCATGCTATGCCCACAGAGGTTGACTCAGTCCTCAAATTATGGACAGGTAGGAGGACCCTTAGGGACACTTGTGGCGCTGTGGGTAAAAGCCTCAGCGCCTAGGGCTTGCCGATCGAAAGGTCGGCAGTTCGAATCCCCGCGGCAGGGTGCGCTCCCGTTGCTCGGTCCCAGCGCCTGGCAACCTAGCAGTTCGAAAGCACTCCCAGGTGCAAGTAGATAAATAGGGACCGCTTACTAGCGGGAAGGTAAACGGCGTTTCCGTGTGCGGCTCTGGCTCGCCAGATGCAGCTTGTCATGCTGGCCACGTGACCCGGAAGTGTCTCCGGACAGCGCTGGCCCCCGGCCTCTTGAGTGAGATGGGCGCACAACCCTAGAGTCTGTCAAGACTGGCCCGTATGGGCAGGGGTACCTTTACCTTTACCTTTTAGGAGGACCCTTAACGGCTCAGACCCAGGATACCTGAGGAACTGCTGGAGGGCACCAGGTTGGGGAAGGCTGCTAGATCATGCCTGGCTCATCCTGTGAGGATGTGCTCTCCATGCAGAAGATCCATAATTCAATCTCTGGCATCTTCAGGCACAGTTTGGAAACACTCCTGTCTCGAATCCCCAGAGAACCGCTGCCAGGAATTGCAGCCAAGCCTTCTCTCACCTGTTACCCTCCAGCTAGTTTAGAAGACGACTCCATGAAGTTCTCTCCTGTGAGGGTTCTAAATGCAGCACTGGAGGGCAACAGCTGCTTTCTCCTCCAGACTAGGACACTATCACCAGCTCTGCTCCTGGATCTGATCTGGGGCAAGGCAATCACAACCACCAGGTTTTGGGATAAAAAATGGGAAGAGGGCATATGGGGAAGATGGCACCCCAGATTTTGTCTTCAAAGTGTTGGAAGATATCCCCTCTTGTACTAATAGTACTGTCTACTACTTCTTCTTCCCCTATGGATTTCCAGACATGACCCAAACCATTTACTGACCTTGTTTTAGTGCCCAGGCCTTCCTTTACTCCCAGACTTGCACTCTCCTCTGGGTGCTACTTGACTACCTCAAGTTATCTTATAGGAAACAAACCTTTCCACTGCTGCTTGTTCTACATTTTATTCTCTCTCTTCCCCCCCCCCCACTCCTCTTTGTCATCTTAAATACCCAGCAGAGAAGCCAAGTTTTGCAACCATTATTGCAAAGTTAGTAAGCCTTCAGAGACATCAGGCATATGTTATAGACATCTTTGCAATAAGAATCCCTTTGGCTCTTGGCCTGGAAAGCAAGGGTTAAGTTGGCTGCTCATCAAAGTAACTTTCCTCCCTACATCCCTTCCCCTCTTCCAGATAGCATCTCTGGCTTCCTCTCAAGGGGATATCTATGTAGCATTGTATTTGTGACAGTGGAGCTTCTGAAACGGATTAGCTGCTGTCCAGTTTTGCTGAAAGCAGGGAACATTGGCAGTTTGACTGGGGCTGAAACTTCCCATGGACTGAAAGGGACAGTATTAAGGACTGAAAGCTTTGGAAGGAAACTCAGGAGGTGGGGAAACTAAAGGGTAAGCAGCCCAGGGACAAGATAGTTTCAGAGGTCATCTCTGCCACAAACTTGCAGAATAACTTTATGGTTTTAGCCTGTGTGTGAGAAACTCTCTAAGGTTCCAGGGAAAGGTCCATATAGCATCTGCTTTGCATTCAGGTGGCCCTAGGTTCCTTCCCCAGCATCTCCAGGTAGGGCTGGGAAAACCTGGAAAGCCACTGCCAGTCAGTGTAGACAGTACTGAGCTTAGACCAATTGTCTGTCTCAGTAGGAGGCAGCTTCCCCTGTTCCTTCCTGTGGTTGAAGGAAGTGTGTGATGGAACAGGGAGCAGTAATACATAGAAAAAGTAAGTGAAGTAGGAAGAGGTTTGAGGGGAAAGGCAGAGAAGACAGGCAACTGTGGTAAGAATGGGGTTGAACTTTTGCTTCTGCAGATTAAGTTATTATGTTCTCCAGCCACCCATGCTTGTCCTTGTGCTTAATGCACGAGGCTGTAGATCTGGCTTGGGACAATCGCCTTGTATAGTCTTGTGAGTCTGAGACACTATCTACATCGGACTAATGCCTGATCAAGTGGTTGTGTGAATACCCTCTGCGCCCAGAGTAAGTTGGATCCTTTCAGCCACATCCCTGTCTCTGGGGTAAGCAGAAGAAGCTTGCAGAGCTAGGGGTGCAAGGGGTGTGTGCCTAATTGCATCATCAGGTATATAACGGGGTCCACAGCTGTCCTTCCCAAGCATGGTTTGAATGAAGTGGGTGGGTAATACAGAAGAACTGAACCTTTGGCATATCCATTTGATATTCTGCCCATTTTAGCTAGGCAGCAAAATGGTGCAGATCATTCCAGGGGAAAGCCCATATCTGGGCTTGCCATATCACAGAGCTTGCTATCAACCCTAAAAACACTTAGGCATCATATATTAAAATGCTCTTATCTGCTATCTGGTTCATTTTTGTGGCCTTCCTAGAGAACAAACACATGGCAACATAGTCGTGACTTGATGCCTTTTCTCATGAGAGCACACAGGAATCTTCAGCACCTGATCAAGCCTTTGTGTGCCTGATTTATTGTGTGGGTAACCTTCTGTACCCACAAAATTGCAAAGCCCACACCATACATTTAAAGCGCTATGATGCTACTTTGAACAGTCATGGTTTCTCCCCAAAAATTATAGGAGCAGTAGTTTGTTTAGGGTGCTGAGAGTTGTGATGGGGCCTTTATTTAGGATTGCCATATGTCCTCTTTTTCCAGGACACATCCTCTTTTTCAGGGGTATGTAAAACGAGAGTCATCATAGCGATCCATAGTTAAAAGTAGAAGTTGGCAAATGTGTCCTCTTTTTTGCTCTTCAAAATATGGCAACCCTATGCCCTATTTTCCCTAAGTGAGTTATAATTCCCAGAGTTCCCTGGGAAGGGGATTGATGGTTAAACCAATAAGCTGTGAATTCTGTCCAAAGATCCTTAGATCGTTGCAGAAATACAGCACCCAGAGCTCCTGGATTGGGAGTTGTGTTGATTACTCAGCTTTGAGCCTGTTTTAAACCAATATAGTATCTTTGGCGATCACTCATAGCCGAGTAAGATTGTCTTCCATAAACACGGTTTTAACAATGAGACCCTAAGTGACTGTGGAGGCCAATTCTGGATCCACAGCGGGGACATTGGTTTCCAGGCGGGAGTTGATCACGTTGTGGATTTGCCAAGGGTGCCTTCCTCTTAGCACGTTTCTCCCTTGCGTCCTGAGTTTGAATGTCTTCAAAGCCCATGACACCTTTGGTAAAGAGTGTTCTCCAACTGGAGCACTCACAGGACAGTGTTTCCCAGTTGTCAGTGTTTATACTACATTTTTAAAGATTTGCCTTGAGACAGTCTTTAAACCTCTTTTTAAGTTCAGAATAGAGTAGTTGCTTTGGAAGACGATCATCAGGCATCCGCACAACATGACCAGTCCAACAAAGTTGGTGTTGAAGAATCATTGCTTCAACACTGGAGATCTTTGCTTCTTCCAGCACACTGATATTAGTTCGCCTGTCTTCCCAAGTGTAATTTTTTTTCAGAGACACCATTGATGGAATCTTTCAAGGAGTGGATATGGTGATTATATGTGGTCCATGTTTCACAAGCATACAGTAAGGTTCGTAGTACAATAGCTTCGTAAACAAGCATTTTGGTTTCCCTGCGAATGTCCTGGTCCTCAAACATGCTACACTTCAATTGGGAGAAAGCTGCACTCACAAAGCTCAGGCAATGCAATGCTGGATTTTGGCATCAGAAAGATAACTGCCTAGGTAGGAGAAATGATTGACATTTTCCAACATTACACCTTTGAGTTGGCTTTGTGGCACTGCAGAGGGGTTATAGAGCAGCTTTCGCCCGCAAGTCCCTGCAACCTTATCTCCTGATCTGATTTCCTGTGCTGGCTGGGAATGATGGGAGTTGTAGTTCAAAACGTGGGTTGTGGAAAGCCGGCACAGAAAGACCTTTAAGAGAAAGCCTGGCTCGCCAATTAATAAAATTGAAAGGACTGCTGACAGCCCAATGAAGTCTACCTATAATTAACTCTACATGGTGTGTTGCTCATTTCAGCCTATAACGCAGTCATGGCAGGCTAGTCTATAATAACCGAAGACTCAGACCTATAATCAGAGTTGGCCATCTTCTGGATGATTTTTTTTGGGGGGGGGGAGGGGTGAGTATGGGAAGTGCACCACAATTTCTATTTTGTATAAATAAAAGATGTTTGGTTCTTATGGATGTGCAGACAGATTTGAAAACCCAGAGTCAGCGTTGGCAAGATTTTGCAGTGACCTCTGAGCTCGGTCAAGCTACATCTCTCTTCTTGGTGGCCTCTGTTTACTTGACAATACTAATTAAACGTTCCACGTTTCACTGTACCTCTCTTCTTCCTTCTCCACTACCAGCTCTGGTCACCTGCAATCATAATTATGCAAAACTGGGCTCAAGATACGTTGTGCAAATCAAGGGAATTTGTTCAAATTGAGGACAATGCATGTATTAAATGAGTATTTGCATAATGTGTTGCCTGTAAAAAAATGTGCATATCTAGGTGATATAAAGGCAGTGAGGTTTGCAGGGGAAGGGAGACCTCCATGGGTCATTTAAGTCCGATTCCCAGATGGCCAGTGATGGCTAAAGGAGTCACAGTCCAGGAGGCTCACCAGGATCAGGCCCCTAGGAAAGGGGAATGTTTCAGAGTGTTTGGGGGCAACCTGGCAGATTCCATTATGCATCCTGACAGTCATTTGCTTACAAAGTCAATGGAGGGGGATGATTTCTTCTCCATAGTCTCTTAAGATTGGTCCTCACCTTCTCCTATACAGAGAAGTGTGACTCTACCGCCACCTAGTGATCATTTTTAGCAATACCAAAACTGGTTCTGAGGCTGCAATCCTAAACACACTTATGTGGGAGTAAGTCCCCTTGACCTGAATAGAGCATAATTGGTTCCATTTGCTAATACTGTATCCCATCCTTCCTCCTCCTATTGCTGTTGGTCTGCTGACCAACAGCAATAGGAGGAGGATGGGAGTTAGCAAATGGCACCAACCCTGGTCCTACTGCACTGACTGCCAGTTAGTTTCCAGGCCCAGTTCAAAGTGCTGGATTTGACCTATAAAGCCTTAAACAGCTAAGGACCCCATATGAACTGACCTTGACCCTGCCTTCATCATCTGAGGCCCTTCTTCAGAGGATGCCCTTCTTCGTGTGCCCCCTGCACAAGAGGTCTGGAGGGCAGCAACCTGAGAACAGGCTTTTTCTGTGGTGGCTCCCAGTTTGTGGAATGCTCTCCCTAGGGAGGCTCGCTAGGCACCTTCATTACATATCTTTAGGTGCCATTGTTTTTCGGTCAGGCCTTTGGCTGATTAAACAATCTATGCCTTTTAAACTGTGGTGGTGTTGAGGATTATTGTTTTTGTTTGTTAATGCGTTAGGTGTTTCTGTGTTTTTATGCTGTAAACTGCCCTTTGATCCTATGATGAAGAGCAATGTATACATTTTAATAATCATAATAATAATATGATTGTTTCAGGGATGGGGATGTGCCTTCTTCTTTTTACTTTTGAAGTTGTTTGTTTGCTATATAGGGTTAACCGCCTTAAGCATCTCCATTGGCGGGGGGAAGTAGGATAGACATTTTAGGACCAGTAAATAAATACTGATAAAAGATAATTGATCGCAATTAAAATTCTCATATAGCCAGATACTGAAAGTAAAAAATATAGTGCACTATGCTGTTGGTCGTGAAACCTTTACACTGATTGGCTGAGCTTCTGTGATGATAAAGTCTTCACAAACATTCTAAGTGTTCAAGGAACAAAGCTGACAATCTCCACAGTCTAGTAACTATGAGGGAAGAGACTGTTGTTGGTCTGGCTGAGATTAAAAATTTGCAGAGGCAAGAGCAGCTTTGTGGCTCAGGCAAAGGACAGTGATCCTGGAAAAGAAGGGTGCTGGGAGTCAAGAGATCCATGAGGCAAAGTTGCTTAAGGAATGGTTCAGAGTAGGCAATGGCTTGAGGAATTCATTGGTAAAGGAGAAGGCAGTATGAACCAAATGCAGAGGATGAGAGTGGAGCAGGGGAAAAATATTTTTCAAATATTAATGTGAAGTCAATAGCCCATTCTTTGGCTGATTTCTTGCATTGTGGCTGTTCTGCTGGGTGATGCTAAAGAGAGCCAGTGTGGTGTAGTGATTAGAGTGTTGGACTAGGACCTGGGAGACCAGGGTTCAAATTCCCAATCGGCCATGAAGCTCATTGGATGACCTTGGGCCAGGTACTGACTCTTAGCCTAACCTACTTCACAGGGCTGTTGTGAGGAATAAAACAGGGAGGGAGAGAACCATGTGTGCCACCTGAGCTCCTTGAAGGAAAGGTAAAGGTAAAGGGACCCCTGACCATTAGGTTCAGTCGTTGCCGACTCTGGGGTTGCGGCGCTCATCTCGCTTTATTGGCCGAGGGAGCTGGTGTACAGATTCCGGGTCATGTGGCCAGCATGACTAAGCCGCTTCTGGCAAACCAGAGCAGCGCACAGAAACGCCGTTTATGTTCCCGCTGGAGCAGTACCTATTTATCTACTTGCACTTTGTGCTTTCAAACTGCTAGGTGGGCAGGGGCTGGGACCGAACAATGGGAGCTCACCCCATCGCGGGGATTCGAACCGCCGACCTTCTGATCAGCAAGCCCTAGGCTGTGGTTTAACCCACAGTGCCACCCGCGTCCCTTTTCCTTGAAGGAAAAGTGAGAGATAAATGTGATAGGTAAAACAACAACAAAACAGCAGTCAGCAGTCTGTGGTGACTGATCACACAGTTTTTAATTGGGCAGTTTTGGAATGTGTCCCCCTTTAATTGTACCTCTGCAAAACATAGGGTTTCCCCCTGAGGCTGTTGATGCTTCCTCCCCCACCAGCTATGTGTTTGGGTGGGTGCAGTGGCATAGCGTGGGGGGTGCAGGGGGGCCCGGCCGCACCGGGCGCAACATCTGGGGTTAGGGCAAATCCACGGGTTAGGGGGTGCAAATCCACGGGTTAGGGGGCGCAAATCCACGGGTTAGGGGGCGCAAATTACTTGCCTTGCCCCGGGTGCTGACAACCCACGCTACGCCACTGGGTGGGTGGTGCCATTTTTGCCTCCTATAAGTGGCCGTCTGAGCATGGATATCAGAAACAGAGGGTAGGATGACTGATAGCAAAGACTCTTGATACTTGAGGGGGTCTCGGCTTGAGACAAAACGTGTATAAAGCCAGAATATTGTTTTCTTCATCTTTCCTTCTGAAATCACATCACCTTCCAGAAGGTCAGGTGATCCTTACCCAGTGGCCTCCCAAAATGCTTGAGCCCTTGGAATGAAAATGAGCCTCCCGAACATCAAAGCCAAAGCTCGCTGCATTTGGTGCCTTCTTATTCCGTGGGACGCCTTTTGAACTTGCAATGAATGAAGAATGAGGAAAAGGGAGACAGAGCCCCACAAACAACTGACAGCCCAGCAAAAAGCAGGGCGAATGGAGAAGTTGCCAGCTGAGTAAATAGATGATATATCTTCTCCGCTTGGGGGGGGGAAAGAAGAAGTTGGGAGCAACCGAACATCAGCAACGTTGCCCCTATAGCAGATTGTTATGACTTCACGTTCAGAGTGGGCAGAGAGAAGAAGTCATATGTTGGAGCTCAGGCCACTTTCTTTGGCCTCACCTTCTAATAAACCCACAGCCTCCAGTAATCCTGTCAAGGGGGGGGGGGGCTGTCAGCTAAATAAACTCTCAGAACCCTACTGGAGCCCTCTGTGGTCAGGGAGGGGGGAGATTAGGTGCCTTTGATCTCCCCATCTCTTTGATTGGGAATCCCACTCTTTGACAAGGGATTAACGTCAAGGTCTTCACTTCCTCTCTGCTGCTTAATACCTAGGCTGACTTAGAAGACAGGGTGGAAAGCAGAAAGGTTGGGTCGCCCCCCCCCCTTTTCTCCCTTGCAGGGGGTCCTAGAGTTCTTGCCAGTTCCCACCCCCACCTCAAATCTCATCTCTGCAGTTTAAGTTGCAGGCTTTAAACCAGGCATGGGGCTCCTGTGGTTCTCCAGATGTGGTTGAACTCCAAATCCCATCCATCCAGGAGTTGTAGTCCCACCTCCAACCCTGTTCCCATCACCGCTTTTGGTCTGTTGCAACTGCTCTGTTATGCTTGCTGCCAACACCAATAGTTGGATCGCCAATAGCTAAGAGAAGCCACGTTTCAGATTGACAAAGTCCATTGGAAGTCCATTGATGAAAGGCCTCAGGCAAGTGAAGGTGCATCAAAGCGAAGAATGTAAAAGCCTACTGGATCAGGCCAATGGCCTATCTAGTCCAGCATCCTGTTCTCACCAGAACAGGTGCCTGTGGGAAACCTTCAAGCAGAGCTTCAAGCACAAGAGCACTCTCCCCTCTATAGCTTCCAGCAACGGGTGTTCAGAAGCATAACTACCTTCAACCATGGAGGCAGAGCACAGGCATCATGGCTAGTAGCCTTCGATAGTCCTCTCCTCCATGAATATGTTGAATCCTCCGTGAATATGTTGAGGATGGATGGCGGCTAACAGATTGAGGTTGAATCCTGACAAGACAGAAGTACTGTTTTTGGGGGACAGGAGGCGGGCGGGTGTGGAGGACTCCCTGGTCCTGAATGGGGTAACTGCGCCCCTGAAGGACCAGGTGCGCAGCCTGGGAGTCATTTTGGACTCACAGCTGTCCATGCAGGTGCAGGTTAATTCTGTGTCCAGGGCAGCTGTTTACCAGCTCCATCTGGTATGCAGGCTGAGACCCTATCTGCCTGCGGACTGTCTCGCCAGAGTAGTGCATGCTCTAGTTATCTCTCGCTTGCACTACTGCAATGTGCTCTACGTGGGGCTACCTTTGAAGGTGACCCGGAAACTAAAACTAATCCAGAATGCAGCAGCTAGACTGGTGACTGGGAGCGGCCGCCGAGACCATATAACACAGGTCTTGAATGACCTACACTGGCTCCCAGTACGTTTCTGAGCACAATTCAAAGTGTTGGTGCTGATATACCTGAAGGAGCGTCTCCACCCCCATCGTTCCACCTGGACACTGAGGTCCAGTGCCGAGGGCCTTCTGGCAGTTCCCTCGCTGCAAGAAGCCAAGCTACAGGCAACCAGGCAGAGGGCCTTCTCGGTAGTGGCACCTACCCTGTGGAACGCCCTCCCATCAGATGTCAAAGAGAAAAACAACTACCAGACTTTTAGAAGACATCTGAAGGCAGCCCTGTTTAGGGAAGCTTTTAATGTTTAATAGGTTATTGTATTTTAATATTCTGTTGGAAGCCGCCCAGAGTGGCTGGGGAAGCCCAGCCAGATGGGCGGGGTATAAATAATAAATTATTATTACTATTATAATCCTTGTTTTTAAGCCACCCAAGCTGATGGCCATCTCTGCCTCCTGCAGGCGTGAGTTCCATAGTTTAATTATTCCCTGAGGCCAAGTTCTAAGCAAGGCTAAGCCATGCCAATATGAGAGACTGTAGAACACGTTTACTGTTTACACGGTATGGAAAATGGGTCTCTTCATGTATGATTTTCATAGCTTTTGGTGCATGGCTGTGTTTTTAAGTACCATAATTCTTCTGAAACCATTTTTTAAATAGTTCCAGCTGGTGGTCATCACCTTTTTTGTAGGTGTTCAACAATATATTCATCCTTAGGGATCTTCTATTCATATAATCCTATATATCTATATGTGCTTTAAATACTTCTATTCACTCATTGTCAACAGTTCTGAGCATCTGCAGCTGAAGTAACTAGGCAACAATCCCTGTGGAGACCCTGTTTTTCTTTCAAAATCAGCAAAATACAATTTCTTTACCTTTCCCTCCTTCACAGTTTGGGACATGCATAACGCCAAAACTCACATATTCCCCTTTGTTTTTACATAACTGGATGGGAAATCTAAATTATCTATCTATGTGCGTACACACACTAAGGACAGACAAATTTATCAATTTTGGTTTCCTTTCTGATTCTCCTTTTCCCAGTCTTCACATTTCCGCTTCCCTTTGTGATTCTTGCAAAGATTCAATGGTATTTCAGTGGGCATACGCACAATTCTTTGCAAGCAATTTTACCAAAGATAATGCATTTTTGTAATATGTATTTTTACTCATATATGAACTTTCATCCACATGTTCCTCCAATATAGTTTTTAAAATTTAGTATACATCTTTTGGCTGGAGAGCAGCATTGCAAATTTTAGAGGAGTATGAATTTCAAAAGATAGCTGTGATTTAGGAAGTGGGGATTAGGTACGTTTACATTAAAATCTGAACTGAATTCCTCCCTCATCTCTAGCACATAAACAAACCATGATATATTGAAGAAGTTCTCTGTCTGGTTCATTATCTGGATTGCACTGTAGGATTTGATATTGTCTTGAACTTAGGGTTGCCATATTTCAAATAGTGAAAATCCGGACACAAAAATTGTTTATCTTTTTTTTTTTTTTTGCCCCCAAATCTACACTTCTGTTGCCATACGCCTGGATTTTCCTGGACATTTCAGCAATTTTTGGCCGGACACTGTTTATGTCTGGGAAAATAAAGGCATATGGCAGCCCTACATGAACTGGAAGGACAACGGGGAGGAGGAAGAGGATCCTGGCTACACCCCTTAGGACACACTGGGGAAGCAGGGGATAGGGAAGGAAGTACTCACAGGGTGATGGAGGATAATGAAGGGATGGGTGTCAGTGCACAGGAACCAGAGCAGCAGAACACGGCAGGCTCTGAGACGTAGAGGGCAGTGGGCTCCAGGAGGCAGAGGAAAGCAAAGGCCCACAGCCCAGCTCCCTAGCTGGCCAGGTGGGGCTCGCTAGTTCTGGGAAGAGGTGTGTGATTCCTCAGCTGGAGGAGGCTTGGAACAGGTGTGTGTCACATGCCTCATCAAGCCCAGATGTTGCAATCAGCATGCAAAGTACACAAGTGAAGCAGAGCTGAGGGGTTGTGTCTGCTCAACTGCCCATGTTGAGGGACTTTGACTTGGATGCTCCTGAACCTCTATGGGACTGTGCTTCAGGTTTGACACTGGACTGTGTTTCCTGACCTTTGGACTTTGCTTGTGTGGATTGACCGCTGGTCTTTTAACTTTGGATTTGACACACTGACTTGCCGCCAGGTAGGCCAGGGGTTCAGGACAGATCCAGAAACTGCAGTTAGTGTAGAATGCTGCAGCATGACTGCTGACAGGAGTGAGGCCTTGTCAGCATATAAAACCTGTGCTCAGAGATCTGCGCCGGTTGCCGATTTGATACCAGGAAAGGTTACTATTAGTATATAAAGCCCTGTAGTGGTGGCACTTGTATTAGCGCCCATTCTGCTGATATGTCAACCAGCCAAATGTGGGGTAACATACCCTCCAACGTATTTCTGATGAAAATAAGGACATCCTGAGGAAAAGTGGGACATTCTGGGATCCAATCAGAAATTGGGACAGCTTCTCTAAATCCAGGACTATCCCTGAATAGGAACACTTGGAGGGTCTGGTGAGGCAATCTCCACTTGAATTAGCCGGAACTAAGTTCTTTTCTATCCAGCATGTATTTCCAGTAATAAACTTAGCTTTCCTATTTTCCACAGTCAAGGTCTTGGGGTTCTTCTCCAAGCAGGGATTTCAGTGCACAGTTCAAACATTTAAACTCTAATTGCCACCATTTAAAATATCATCTCACCCATTATATGCCCCCCCCCAATCATTCCACTCTGCAGGAGAAGGCACACTGCAGATAAAATCTCATCAGGAGGTATCCTGTATGTATGGTATAGAAATTGGGCCTTTAGTGTGGTGGCACCTTCTCTTTGCAATTACCCCCACTACACACCAGGTGGTTCTTTATTTTCTTCTTATGTTTTTTTTTAACATATGGATTGTTTTTAATTGTTTTTTATTGCTGATGTTCTCATTGCAAAATCACGTTTCAGGAATTTTACGGGGAACCATTCATAAAAAAATAAAGCAGGCTATCATCATCACAATGGAACTGATGTAACAAAAGAAGACGAGACAACACATTTTTTTTAAAAGGTTTACTGAAAAACCAGTTTCTGTACTGGAACCTCAAGTACAACATCCTGAAATCTTAAAGTAATAATAACTTCCACCCACCCACAGACTGCATGTCCATATCTGCACTGGATCCTGGATTTCCTTGGTGCCTCTGTTCTCCTCACTGATCCCACTTGGACAAGCAGCCTTGCCAGCCCTGGTGGGGCCCTTTTTCCACACCCACCCATTTTTCTAATATACAGTAGCACAAGGCAGCCACCTTAAGATCTCTGGCTCAACCCTTCTCTTCATAGGAAGCTGCCTGATGCTGTGTCAGTTCACTGGCCTATCTTGCTCAGTTTTTGTCTTCAATGGCTGGCAGTAGCTCTCCAAGGTTTCAAGCAAAATGCTTTCACCAGCCCTCCCTGAACATGCTGGAGATTGAACCTGAGGCTTTCTGTGTGCAGAATGAGCGCTTTGCGACTGAGCTATGGCCCTTCCCAAACCAGTCACTGGTCCTACAGGCTACTTGCTGTTCACCCGTCTCAGATGCTGGTCAATTCCACAAGGCTCCTCATCGATCCATCTGCTGCTGCTGCTGCTGCTGAGACAGGAGCTCAGGGCTGTTTCCTGACCTTTTCCCTTTCTGTCCCTCTTTCATTCCCAGCTGACAATCAGTGGCCGAACTGAACACGCCAAGTCACTGCCAAGAAGGGATAGCTCCTCGCATCAAGTGCGGTCCTAGGCTTCCACCTAAGATTGGTCCAACAATAAGGTTAGTCCTAGCTCTCTTGAACGTTTGTCTAAACGTAGCAAAAAAAGCAACTCGCTGGGCATTTTCATATAAAGGCAGAGGTAAATATATAAATAAATACGTACACACGTTAACAGGTAGGTGACGTTGCAATTTATACATACAGAATATACACACATCCCACCCCCTCCCAGGCCAAAGAGGGGAGATTTTACAACACTTGTGCAGTTCAAATGGGGGGGGATAAAGTCACGAATACAGAGCCAATATTGTTGCTCTAGATCAGCCTTCCCAAATCTGGGGCTGATAGTAGTTCCGGTCCAAAAACTTTTCAGGGCATCAGATTGGAGAAGGCTGATCCAGAAATTGCTGCTGCCCTTTCTCCCTACCAGATAAGCAGCCGAATGAGTCGGGGCTTGGGGAGACGCCACCTGCGGAATCTCTTGGGGGATGAATTGTGTAACCTCAGAATAATTATTTCCAGTTTCCTCAGGTTTTTTGTTTTTGTTTTTTTTAAAAAACACTTTGGAGCAGAGATGATGCAAAAGTGAGAAGAAAAGAGGCCAATTCTAAAGTAGGAGTCAGTGAAGTATCACAAAGCAGTGCCTCGTTCACTGGGCAGTTGTTTGGCCTAGTGGTTGCTGGTGCCCATTGGGAATGGGAGACAGACGTCAAGGAAATAAACAACTACCTGACTTTTAGAAGACATCTGAAGGGAGCCCTCTTTAGGGAAGTTTTTAACGTTTGATCTTTTATCGTATTTTTAATATTTGGTTGGGAGCTGCCCAGAGTGGTTGCAGAAACCCAGCCAGGTGGCCGGAGTATAAATAAATTATTATTATTATTATGCCAACCTGAAACAGAGGCAGTCATGGACTCCAGATGTGTTACTTGGTTTCTTGGAGGATAGATTGTTTTTAGAGAGAGAAAGCAGCAGGCTTCAATGGACACCTCACTGCAAAGCAGTGTAACAAAAACATAAAGGAAGAGGAATTCTTTGTAGGGCTTCAAGGCATCGTCAAATGAGCTGCTTTCCTAAAAAAATGCAATTCCCACTTGGCACAACTGAGCCGAGAAAGAAGCAATATAGCCCAACCAAGGCCTTCCATGTCCTTCAACTCCAGAATGACCTATGCATGGGATCACTGCCACCCACAATTTGCACAAGGCTGCTGGAGGCCCAGCAAGAAATCTCTAACTCGAGAGGTAGGAAGGTGGTGCCGAGCTGTCAGCAACCACCTGGGCTAGGACCAGGAGCTCCCAGCTCTCCATGCAGCCACCATGTGGTAAGCCAACAGATATGCCATTTGGACCATCTTCCAGGGCAGAGAAGGGCTGTAGCTCCAAGGTATGGCATCTGCCTTACATGAAAAAGGCCCCAGGCCCAATGCCCAGCATCTCTAGGTAAAACTGGGGAAAGAATCCTATCTGAAACCCTGGAGAACTGCTTGTGTAGAAAATGCTGAACAAGATAGATCTGGCTCAGTCTAAAGTCTATGTTCTCAGGCTCCCCACATACCAGGGTGGCCGCTGGGCCCTCCCACAACGTCTTGTGCTTCTACCATCAAGTAACAAACCAACTTAACAACAATTCCCAGAGCGGCTTAATGGTCAATCGTCATTCTGGAGAAAAATGTCACAAAGAACCTTGGTAGAGTTTGGTCCCCACTGCCTCTTCCTAAGGTCAACCCTCCCAAGAGAGAATTAGAAGCAATTCTCAGGTAAGCAACCAATGAAGGCTTGAAACTCAACAAAGATGGCCTAATGCTTTACTGAAAAAATTCTGGTGGCAACAACTTCACATAAAACCCTGCACTTATGAAACCATGTTAAAACATTATTAGAGACTCGGCAAAACTGTTTAAAGCGCTTATCAAATTCTACATGTGTGAGCAGCTCGGTTCAAAACGATGACACTCCAAAGACTGTTTGGCGATCCTTGAGAATTCTCAAGAGTTGAAAAGGTCAGGCTTGCCATGCACCCGTATGCACTGTGTTAGAAAGTGGCCCATTAAACACATTTTGTCGAGTTAAGCAAATTATTCTTGCTCTTTTAAGAAACTGGGCTCTCTTCCAGCTCAACTGGCCGGCAATAAAATCAATCATGGACTCCAGTTAAGATGTTGACGCTAAGCTCTCTACTGTAGGATGGGTTTCAGGCGCAGCAAACAGCACCCTGAGGAGAAGGCGCTGGCAACACGCTAATGATTGTTGTTGTTTAGGAGAGGGTAGCTCAATCCATTCTTGCTTCCGTTTTTGGTGCACTCCTCTTCGACATCACTGAAGGAATCTTCTTCTTCTTCATCACTCCTTTCGTCTTTCACATGCTAAGTGGGGAGGGGAGGAAGCGTATTAGTCAACGTTCACAGATGCCAACACACACACATCCATTGCTTACAGCAGCAGAACATATAGTTAAACCAAAGGACACGGGGTGTTGTTCAGAAGGAATGGAAACAGGCTACTTTTGATAGAAGAAAGAGGCGGCAAATCAGAGGTTGAAACTGATCTGAAAACACACTTGCCAAATCTGCACCCTACACCGGAATCCGCACGCTTAGAAACTCAATGTACAGATTAACTTACATCGTCCCAGGTTACATTGCACTAAAACAGAGGCCAGGCACATTTGAACCGAAGGTGCTTGAGAACAAGGAATAATTTGGTAGAAAATACAGAGGAGGAGGAGAAGGAGGAAGAGAAGAAAAAACAGGTCAGTAAAAACTGATTCATGTAAAACTGGAACTCTATTCCATCAAAAATACTCATGAACAAGTAGGATGCAGGAGGGGCAGTGAGTGTACTAGCACTACCAGTACATTGTCCTTGTCTCATCAGTACTTCTCAGGGCTGGGCAACTTTCGGTTTCCCTCAGTTTCTCATTTTTCCATTCTTATGCTCAGTTCTCCACATTTTCTTAGGCATTTGAAAATTCATCAGTGTTTAAGTCTGATTTTCTCTCAATGAACACCCATTGCTGTGTGAAATAGCTGTGCGACTCTACCACTGCACTTTAAACGTGAAGCAAGTTCCACCCACCAATCTCTTGCAGGAGGAAATATTCCCGGTGCTTCCATTTCAGTCTTTTCCACCCAACATCAGCGCAATCCCATGCATCTCCACTCAAAAGTAAGCCCTCGTGAGCTCACAGGTAAGCGCACAATGGCCTTAGAACATTTTGGGATAAAAATTGCAAAACAAGTGCAGGCATTCATTCACTGGCCTTTCAGATCTGTCCCAGGTCTACAATTAGTAAAAGACTCCTCTGTTAGTAGCTGGTCTGACGGCAATTGTCCATCATTGTCCCCCACCCCCCTTTATCTATTAAGTTTCCATGAAGACAGAGTAAAGCTAGGAGGGAAAATTAAAGCATAAACTCTACCAGCTTGACCGCAAAACATAAACTTCCTGGGGTTCTCTCTTTTGTCTTTTCCAGAGCAATGCTCACAAGGGTATCCAAACAAACAAATCACAGTGTAAATACTGTAGGATAAACTTGGCACACCATCAGATAGAAGGAAAGGAAAAGCCCCGCACAGACAATTGATGAGGTATCATTTTGTTCAAATCGCCCACTGGCACTTCCTGAGCTAAGGACTCACTTTGCATTCGCAGTCAAAAGGCAACAATGTTTTCTGGGGGTCCGCGATGATTACCACAGGAGCGCACAGGGAGGAAAGCCTCCACAAATTAAAAAAGAACAGGCATGCTGAGCACAGAGAGAGAATAGGAACTGGGCTTACTGTCCAGTTCTGGGTGTGCACATGCTGGATTTGCTTGTGACTGAGCCAAGAAGAGCTGTGGCTCAGTGGTAGAGCGTCTGCTCTGCATGCAAGAGGTACCAAATTCAGTCCCAAGCATCTCCAGGTAGAAATGTCCTGTCTGAAGCAGTGGGCAGCTGTTGGCAGTCAATGAAGGCAATCCTTAACTAGATGGTCCCCTGATCTGACTCAGCAGAAGGTAGCTTCCTATGGGTCTAAAGATATCGAGGCTGTGTTTATGAGGAAATGCTTCCTCACCCCACCCCACCCCCAGTGTATTAACTGGAAGTTCGTTGAAATATTAATGGGACATTCATCCATGAACACATAAAGAAGGCTGTTGCTTTTGTGTAGTGCAAGCAAAAGAGGAAAAGCACAAGAAAAGATCTTTCTGCCTGTTTTGCATGTTCAAGACTATTTCGTTGCTCTCTCTCTCTCTCTCTTTTAGTGGACTCTGGAATCTGCTCTGAAATTATGTGAAATGTCACCAGTTCACGACTCGAGACGTTCTATAAAAACAGCTGCCTCAAGCTAGGATGTGTTGAGCTACATTTCGAAGCCCGGCTGAATAGTTACAAGGATAATAATTCCAGGTCCCTAAATCCACTGAGAAAGTCAACTCGTGTTAATCCCCACATATAAAAATAAAATAAAATTATTGTGAATAGGCCTGGGTGATGGCCTTCAGTTGGCCTATTAACAATCCATTCATGCGATGATAAGACAATCTTCCTTTTTAATTGACAGTAGCGTACGATGGATAGTCACATGGGAGGGGAGTTTCAAATAACCCAGATGCATCATGGGAGAATTACAGAATGGTACTAAAACTTTTGAGTTCATCAGTACAATCCAGTCTGCATTGATCTGTATACAACACACAGACCCATTGTGATTCTTTACTCAGAAACAAGTTCCACCATCTCCAATGGGGCTTGCTCCTAAGGAAGTGTGCAAAGAATTATAGCCACACGTTTGATTGTGAGGTCATCCTGAAAGAACAAAAGCTTTCCCATCTCCACCAGTTGCAGGAGAAATCTGTTTGCCCTGCTCCCTTTGTATCACTGGAAAAAATGGTTGTTTCAATTCCTGCCTCTGCAAGCCTGCAAAGCCTAATAAGAAAAGGTTACTTATCTCCTCTGCCTCACAGTGCCCAGCCTGGTGATAACACAATAAAGATGTGAGGAGGGAGCTGCAGCCCAGGTTAGGAAAAGAGGTGGTTAGCTACTTTAAATGAATTCAGATCTCCAGGGCCTGATGAGCTGCACCCAGGAGTACTAAAGGAGCTTCCGGAGGTAATCTCAGAGCCTCTGTCTACAGGCTTTGAAAAATCTTGGATAACAGGTGAGGTCCCTGCAGACTGGAGGTGGGCAAATATTGCCCCCATTTTAAAAAAAAGAAAAGAAAAAAAAGGGGGGGAGAAGACCCAGGTAACTACCAACCAATGAGCTTGACACCAATACCAGGGAAGGTTCTTGAACAGGTAATTCAAGCATTTGGTTTGCGAGCACTTAGAAAAGGATGCTGTGATTACTAAGCCAGCATGGGTTTCTCAGAAACAAGTCATGCCAGACAAATATCATCCCCCCCCCTTTTTTTTTGCTAGAGTTACAAGCTTGGTGGATCAGGGGAGTAAGAGCTGTTTGACATGGGAACAGATTCCCTCAGAAGGTGCTGGAATCTCCTTCCTTTGGAATTTTTAAACAGAGGTTGGATGGTCACCTGCCATGGATACTTTAGTCGAGTTTCCTGAATAGCAGGAGGGTTGGGCTAGATGACCCGCAGGGTCCCTTACAACGCTACCATTCTATGACCTCCACGTCTCTCATTTTCCAGAATCCAGAAAAGCCAACAGCACTCAATATCAAACTAGTCTCTTAAGTTACTGCTCAGTTTTAACCAGGTGGAGACTACAATAATTCACAATTAATCGTGTACTCCGTGGCTTCCTATAAATTCTGCTGGCTTTGTTATTGAAATCCGCTAACTACTCCAGGGTATGTGACTTTGGGAGAATGTCAAAAGCTCAGGCAGCCCCGCACAAGTCATCACATCCCATTGCTTCCCCAGCGAGTCCAATTATAAATCTCCTCCTGGCAACGAAACAAAGGCCGATATAATAAGCATTTTGGTGCTGTTACGGAATTTCTTTGTTAACCCTAAGACAAAAGCTTAGAGTTGAGCTAAAGAGCTCCTTGTTATTAGACTTTGTTTCACATTATGAATGCTTCCTTAGCCAAAAAACAGACTTCTCGGGTTGGGGTGCATTTTATAGAGTGCTGTCATCGCAGATCGTCTGGGCAGTTGAAATGGCTCTGCCTGCTCAGCCCTTCAGATGGGGCTAGGCCCATACTTAGCTTGCAAGGTGGGATGGAGCTGCTTGGCCAGGTTCCTAGTGGGGGTGGGGTGGGGGGAGGAAGGGTCACTTTTGCTTATCGGTGTGGGAGTAAAAGACCCCAGGCCTGAAAACCTTCTGCTTGAGGTTGCTGACAAGGGGTGATGATGGAAGCGAACGGGGATTGGATGCTTACGCGACAAAGGAAAAGTGGTGTTCTCAGAACTTGTTATCGAAAACAAATTCTTGGGATGTAGCTGGAAGAACAAAACTGCAAGGTTAGCTGAAGCTGGCATGATGAAGTAAAACCTTCTTTGAAACAGCTTGGCTACATTCACAGAATCCCAGCTGCAAGGGACCACCAGAGTTATCTAGACCACCCCCCTACAATTCAGGAATCTTTCATCCAATGTGGGGCTCAAACCCATGACCGAGATTAAGAGTCTCATGCTCTAACAGTGATCCGCCGCATACGGCCCTTGGTCACTTTTGGTGGTCCTCAGCAACACTATGCCCCCCGCCAGCCCTTGCTCTGTTTCCCCAAAACTGGGTAAGTGAGGTGCTGGGTTTTGGGATGGAGGCATGAGTTCCGGCTGAGAAAAAGCCCTGACTATGAAAATGGGTGCAAAAAGCCTGCTTCCCTTGGGGAAATTTACCTAAAGAAGGAGACTCTCTGCTGGGTTTCTACCTGTTCCTCACAAGCAATACAGCCTTTCAATAAATTGAATAGACTGGATGACACTTTGGTCCTTCCATCTCTGTAATTCTAGATCTTTGCAACCCTAAAATAATTCTCAAATACTCTCGTCCACACCAGGAAGGAGAGAGGGGCAATGTAGGAGGGAGGTTAGAATAGTGCAGACTTTCCAGCGGAGGCAATCCCGCAAATGTGTTTGCACCGCACCAGTCTCCCTTCTGCCTCCCCACACTGCTAAGCCACTGTGACCCACCTACTGGGAAGCTGGCACAGTGGCTCTGTCCCACTTGGAGAGGAAGGAAGTTGCCTGCTTGCCCACATAATCTGCACCCAGTGGTTTATATTTAACAGTTTCTCATCTTCACACACAGAGAAGCAAGCTGCCTGGAATCCTAGGAAAGAAGCTAACTATTATTTGCATGTCAATGGGGTTTCCCGGAACAATCAAGTTTTCTGGGAACTTGGGGCTGGCACCAAAGCACACTGCTGTGTGATGCCAAGGGTGTTAGCATGGGAGCAGAATGACTCCTGTCATGCAGGAGCGACATACAAAGATGAAACTGAGAGTCTGGTTGGAACTTGCACCTGAATTGATTAACAGAATCACATTCACAAGTCTGAACAAATGGTTGCAGAGAGAGAGGAGCTGCTGATGTATTTGCAATGTGCCAACCTTGCCCTGTCCCTTCTCCATCCTGGCATATGGCAGCAGCACAGGAACCAGAGGTCAGGTGAGCACCACTGCCGCCCTCCCCACTACTGAAGTGGATCTGGTTGGTATGGATTTTCTGGGCAGCATTTTCCTACAAAATCGAAAGCACTGTTCTCTGCACAAAAGCTGCAGTCTTCCCTTTGTGATTTTTCCGAGTGATATTACATCCAGAAAGGAATCCCAAGATCCCTTATTACTGCATTGCTGTTTCCAGTTGCTATGTGAAGCCATGAAAGTGCTGAGGAAAAACCTGTAGAAGACAAAAGGTTGTACAGGAAACCGAGGAAGTACATCTTCCATTGATGCTTTTTGCCCTCAAGTATTTTTCTCAAACATTCAAGGGCGGAATCCTCTGAAAGGGGTATTGCTTTTGCCACAAGAACGTTCAGCTTTGGGGAGTAAGAATGGTTTCTGAATGAGTTTACCAGGCAAGTGTTTACGGATAATGTACCAAAGTGAAGAAAGTGTGAGAAAAGGTCACTTTGCTGATTCTCTTCATGCGGCATTTTGAGATGTTCCTTTTCACCACATATCCTGTTCAGCTCGCTTGACTGACAGGTTTCTGGGCCAATAAGAAAACTAAACGCTTTCTTCTTTGATTTTCTATAAACTGAAAAGAATTCATTGGGTGGAGACCGGCATGTTCTTTTCAGGAAGATCTTTGCCTTGGCAGGAACATTTTACACTCTTGACTGCAGCATCAGATTTCGATCTTGGACTCCAACGTTGGCCAACTTACTCTCCACGAAACACATTCCAGAGTGGGGATGTTGTATAAAAGCCAAGGGTTTTTGCTTTTGTTTTTGACTGAAGAGGAAGTCAATAAAAAAGGAGGAGAGCTTCACACTATATAGAAGCCATCCAGCTTCTTGGAATTTTCGGCTGCTGAAGAGGAAATGGCACCATTCCCTATTCTCTCTCTCTCTTTTAACAAAGCCATTCTGAAGTTGAATGGGATAGGAGCAGCAAGTGGCGTGTGTGAAAACTGTATCCTTTCACCAGCAAAGTTGCCGCCAGTTCCACAGTGTTCCAGGTAGGCTGAGTTGCTTAAGCAACATTGCCCAAGTGTTCATTTGCTGAGTGGAAGGTAAATAAGTCACAGGATGTTTGGGATAGGTGAAGTTACAAGATGAATAAGGAGATGTTAACAAGATGAATCCCTGTAGAATCAAGTAGGAAAGCTGATCTTGGTCTGAATCTTTTCAGGTTACAAGTAGGAAGACTGCAGTTTCTCCTTCAATGAAAGCTCCACAAACATAGAAAGCTAGCAGGTTATTAAGACAGGCTCAGCATCATTTCTCCCTGACAGTTCGTTTATCTATATGCAGGGAGTTTCTTCCTTGTAGGAACATTTGAACACAAGGACACCCCACCCAAACGCCCACATGTGGCCTGAAGCTAAACAGCCCAATAAAATATTTACTACTTGAGCCTGTTAAACTGTATAAACAAGGCTTCAAATACCACAATTGGGGGTTGGGGTGGAGTGGAGTGGGATAAGGCACCAAAGATGCTCAACAAAATGGCTGTTATGGTTGTTGTTGTTTAGTCATTGAGTTGTGTCCGACTCTTCGTGACCCCATGGACCAGAGCACGCCAGGCACTCCTGTCTTCCACTGCCTCCCGCAGTTTGGTCAAACTCATGCTGGTAGCTTCAAGAACACTGTCCACCCATCTCGTCCTCTGTCGTCCCCTTCTCCTTGTGCCCTCAATCTTTCCCAACATCAGGGTCTTTTCCAGGGAGTCTTCTCTTCTCATGAGGTGGTCAAAGTATTGGAGCCTCAGCTTCAGGATCTGTCCTTCCAGTGAGCACTCAGGGCTGATTTCCTTAAGAATAGATAGGTTTGATCTTCTTGTAGTTCATGGGACTCTCAAGAGTCTCCTCCAGCACCATAATTCAAAAGCATCAATTCTTCGGCGATCAACCTTCTTTATGGTCCAGCTCTCACTTCCATACATCACTACTGGGAATACATCACTACTGGGAAAACCATAGCTTTATGTTATGGTAATGGTGTGAAAACCTGTGGCCCTCCAGATGTTTTTGGATTCCCAACTCCCATCGCCCCTAGCATCATCCCATGCTGGCTGGGGATGATGGAAGGTTGGAACCCAACAACATCTGGAGAGCAATAGGTTTTTCATCATAAGATTAGAGCAGAGGTTCCCAAATTGTGGTCCATGGAACACTAGCTGCATCTGGCTGCCTGCTTCTGGAAACAGGGTGTTGAGGAAATGCACCCTTAGTCTGATCCTGCACTCTTAGTCTGATCTGAGATTCTGAGTGGCAGGAGGTTGGAAAGACTATAGAGATGCTTCCAGGGATATAGAACACACGGGAATTGATGAATTGTTTGGGGGAAAGTGAATAGCAAAGGTGTTGCCACTCTCGGTGCAGTTAAAATGAAGTGGTGTAAGATTAAAAGGAGAATCAGGATTTGCAACTCCATGACACAGGATGTGCTGATCCCTGGCAGTATAATCAGATTTTTAATTAGTGCTAAAATTCAACAGCTCTTGGTAAAGACAACCACAATAGCCACCCACACTCTCCCAGTTAACTTCATGGAAATGTGAGCAACAGGAAATGGAAACGTGCATTACTTTCTTCGATACTGAACAGAACTTGCCACTTTCGGAGACAGAATTGTCTAATTGTAGAGACCTCTAATGGAAAAAATGACCTACTAAAAAAAAAAAAGAGAAACTTAAGCCAAAAGAAGCTGGTTCACCAAACAAGGTCCTAAATGGCAAAAGTGTTCTGAGTAATTTCTTTGATCAACCATGAAACAACAACGGTGTCCCAAATCAGTAAAGACGAAAAGGAGAACAGAAGCCAAATCCTTCGGTACATATGTCCCAGAGCAGGAAATCTCTCCCACTTCTGGGGCAATCTAACTCCCTACTGGAAGACGGTTAGTCTACTAATAAACAAAAGGAAAAGGTGAGCCTTCAGAGAGGCCAGTGAATCTCAATGGGACAAGAGGTTAAGAGGAAAAGACGATTGTGGGTAAATATGATTTATACAGAACTCAAGAGAATCAGCACCACAGACATGATTTACAGAACAAGCTGCATCACAGAGGAGATGAATCAGTAGTTCAATTTGATGTGCCGTTTTGCAAATGATTACCATTGGCTTGGAGATTCTGTTAGGTGCCCCGGGACGCCAGGGCGGAGCATGCATCCAGGGTGAGCATGCGGATGCCAGAGCTGGTGCTTACCTTGTCATCGCCAATTTTAGCCCAGGCTGGGATATGTGAGATAGGAAGCACCTGGAAAGGATAACTGACTATAAAATGACTGGTGACCAACATGTGAACAGCAGCTCCGAAGATGCTGAGTTTGCTCTGCTTTCATTTGTTGTTGCATTGGAACAGTTCCTGACCTGCTGCTTCACACACTGGAAAGCAAGATGGTGCGACGTACCGCAACTGTAGCAGCAAGGACTCTTCTGTCACAACTGGGGGGAACGGGACTCAAGAGTGAACTTGAAGGAGAAGACAATGTTTTAATACGGTAGCATACTTTACCACGTCTCTGGGGTTTTCTACAAAAGCGTCTGCCTTTAACCAGTGGAGAATGTTTATGGTAGAAAGAGAGGCAGATATTGGCTATGGCAACCTAGACTCATAGAGTTGTAGAGCTGGAAGGAACCACAAGGGCCATCTGGTCCAACCCCCTGCAGTGCAGGAATATGTTGCCCAACGTGGAGCTCCAACCCAAGACCCTGGGATTAAGAGTCTCACGCTCTACTGACACAGCTATCCCAACCTGAGGTTTTTAAGGCAGAGGTGTGGCCCAGGCTCTACAATGCTCTCCGCATTACTTGATACTTATGCAAAGACTGAGATAAAATCATCAGGAGTCTTTAGCTTCCATTAGCCCACATCCATCCGCCCCCAAATGGCATGATCATAGAGGTAAACCTGAAAACCTGTTTTCAAAAGGAGAACATGAAAAACAAGACAATCTCACCCTACTTTCTTAAAGAGCTTATTAGAGACAGCTCATAGTTCATGCTTTGCATGCATAAAGATTCTGGTTTAATCCTTGGCACCTTCAGATGTGTGTGTGTGTGTGTGTGTGTTTGAGGACCAAAGGTGGGCAAGACCCTCACCTTAAGCCAATGGTAGGGAACTTTTGTTCCTTCAAATGTTGTTGAACTCCAATTCCCATCAGCCAAGATGGCCAATTGTCAGGGATGATGGGAGCTGTAGTCCAAAAACATCTGGAGGGTGAAAGGTTCTCCTTGGTGCTGGCACCAAGACTTCTCCACAAGCGATTGCTGGATATTTTGCAGGATTCCCAGGCCCCCTGCTACATCTTTTTAGTTGACAGCTATTACAATAAACTGAATGGAACCAGTGTGGAAACATCTGCGGAAACATCTCGGATATGACACTGAGAGAAAAAAGTAGGGAGGAAAATCTTGAGCCAAAGAAGTGGTGGTGGTGAAAGATCTGTGGTTGGGGCAGAAATAACTACAGGCAGATTTGATGGCCAATACCAAGAAAAACATTAGCATACAATCAGTTTGGCTCCGCTGGGATTTTCCATTATCGCTTCGCATCAAAGCTTCTCACAAGGTGTTAGCAACGCTGTAATCATCCAGACCAAAATTACAGTGGTAGGAAACACCCTTGGAGAGGAGCCAACAAAAAATGCTGAAGCAACACCAAGCTAAGGTTCTTACTCAAAATGAGATTGCTGATTGGCTCAAAATATGGCAGTTTCTGAACCCTGAAGGCTTTGCAAGCAAGACAATACTAGCAAGCAAAAAAAACAAACAAAATTGGGTGCAAGATATGGAGACATCCCAAGGAACATTTCACAAGGTTCACGTTAAATCTGCCCCACCCAGTGCATCAGTTTCAAATGTCAGTCCCGGGTGTTAGAGAAAGGGTAGCCGACATAGTGCCTTTCAGACATCCTAGACTACAACTACCATCATCCCTGACCAATAGCCATGCTGGAGTTTCAGTCCACAAGAACTGGAGGGCACCACATCGGCTACCACTGCATCAGAGGTTTAAGGCAGGTTTGGGATTCTGTTAGTGCACTATCCATCCCATTTCTAATGGTCTCTCTGCCCAGATTAGTGGGGTTGATCTCAGAGGTAGTGCTGAGGACCTCAAGGCTTTTGATCTTGGGGGACTTCCACATCCAGATCCGAGCTGCTTTCTCTAGAGCTCTGCCTTTGCTTTCCCATTAACAAGTTCCAAGAAAGCAGAGGAAATCCAGAATGAGTATCTGACTGGAAGCAATTCTGGGTTGGATAAGGGCAAAAAAGAAAGCCCCGATGTTTAAGTCAAAGAAGATAGAGGTACTGTTGGTCCAAAAGGCAGCTGATCTGGAAAGAGATTTGCAACCAGTTTTAAAGAGGGTTGCACATCCTCTCTAAAGTCAGTTAAGAACATAAGAAGAACGTGATTGATGAGGTACACACACAAAAATGCGCCACTTGCCCTGGGCGTCATTTGCCCCAATTTGGTCTGAGGGATTTGATTCTTTGGTTTCCATAAACATAAAAACACCTCTAAACGGTGTACAAAAAACTGAAGCAACAACAGACAAAAAATGCAGAGTTATATATAAAATTGTGACTTTTGTCACTAATATGTATAAATCAATATCAGTTCATTTTCCTTCTAACGCAACCTCCCTCTCAGCCTCTGGGGTCTCGCCCACGGTCCAAACAAACTCTCAGCTCACCCACACAAAAAGTCTCACAATGTTAAAGAGTTCCTGGAAACAGCAGGCATCACCCTAGTCCAGGAATCCCCAAACTTGGCCCTCCAGCTGTTTTGGGACTACAATTCCCATCACCCCTGGCCACTGGTCCTGTTAGCTAGGGATGATGGGAGTTGTAGTCCCAAAACATCTGGAGGGCCGAGTTTGGGGATGCCTGCCCTCACTCTAGACTTGCTTTTTATGGGCAAGACCCAGGTGACTGGTTCTTCCTTAGGATGCTGGATAATTTAAGGGGCTGTTTTTGATCTCTGAAGCCCTAAAACATTTGGGACCGGGCTGTTTGAGGGATCACTTACATCTGTATGAACCCCTCCTTCCCAAGCCACTGGATTGGCTCTGCTCAAAGGAAGGAGGAGGAGCTAGGCTTTTTCTATCACATGATCATCTATTCTGAAGTCACATCCACACATCCATTTAAAGCACTCTTATACCATTTTAAGAGTCCAGGAGAATCCTAGGAGCTGTTTGTTAATTGTAGGTTCATGAGATCAGATCCCTCAACAAAACACGGTTCTCAGAATTCTTTGGGAAGCCATGGCTGGCATATGAGTGATTTAACTGGATGCTGCGGGTGTGGCACAACACACAGCCTGGCAATCTAATGCTTGCATAGGGTATAAGTCAAAAACTCAAAACCTACAGGCATTCTGCACATCTCAGACAACGGCAGTATCCTTTAATAGCCATGCTCTAAAAGTGCCCTGCCTTAATTTGCCTCAGTAGTATAGATGCATAGCCATCCTTTATACTCATTCATTCAGCTCTGGAAAGAAAGCAGTTAATCTCAGCGCATTCTCTTTGGCAAGATACTTTCCACCAGTACATCATTCCACATCCTCAATTCCCCACATGTTTTAAAGCTTGTCCCTAAAATATCCACCCTATGTTTAGATATTATGGCTCTGGACATGTTTCAGTGATGCTGGAAGCTTGAATCAAGAGGGCATTGTAACTGCAAGAGGGAGTTGTATTACAGAAACAAAATGGGCTTCTTAGCAACAGAAATCCTTGAACATCAAGATGGTAGCCCATACCACACAAAACGGGGTTGTGAGTGGGGAGTGGATTCTGTGTTACTATTCCCTAACCTAACCTGACATGGCAAACAAAAGCTTTTCTTCAAAATCACAAATTCAGGAAATCCAACTGGTGACAAATTCAGGAAATCCAACTGGTGAACTGGCCCTTCACAAGTGCATAGTACATTTATGTATAAAAGTATTTCTATACCACAAATGATATTCTATATCACAAAATATTAGGGTGGTGTACAAAGTTAAAACATGACATGAACTGGCAGGATGAGAAGAAGAAGAAGGAGAAGGAGAAGACAGGAGGAGGAGAAATGGGATCCTGGCAAGGGGATGGGGAAGGAAGTACTCACAGGGTGACAGAGGATGGCGAGGAGATGGGGATCAATGTGCAGGAACAAGAGCATTGAGACCCATCACCAGAGCCAAAGGGGCCCCTCTCTACTCTCTGAGGAGTAGGGAGAAGCAGGAGTAGCACTCTAGGAAACTGAGACAGGCAAGAGCCCACAGCCCAGCTCACTAGCTAGCCAGGTAGGGCTTGCTAGCTCTGGGAAGAGGTGTGTGATTCCTCAGTAGGCTCAGAACAGGTGAGTGTCACATGCTTCACCAAGCCCAGATGTTGCAATCAGCATGCAAAGAACAAAAGGGAAACAAGAGCTGAGGGGTTGTGTCTGCTCAGCTGCCCATGTTGAGGGACCTTGACTTGGATGCTCTCTATGGGACTGTGCTTCGGGTTTGACTCTGGACTGCCTCCTGGACCTCAGACTTGGCTACTTGGATTAATCCTGGACTGTGTTTCCTGACCCTTGGACATTTCTTGTGTGGATTAACCCCTGGTTTTTATACTTGACAAGCTGACTTGCTGCCAGGTAGGCCAGGGGTTTAGGACAAAACACACACAGACACCAATACAGATAAACTAAAAACCGATCAGGGCTGTCTGCATAACAAAGGTTTCCAAGAGGTGTCTGAAAGTCAAAAGTGAGAATGCCTCTGCCAAATATATGCTGGAAGAGTATCTCATAGGCAGCGGACTTGCAACACAAAATGCCCAACATCCAGTGTAGGCCAATCGGGTCTCTGTAACATGTGTTAATACATCTGGAATGGATAATCTCAGTGACTGGGCTGGGATATAAAGGCTCAGACAGTTGTTAAGGTTATTTTGAAGCCACAAAGCCAGCATTCTTAACCTGTGGTCCATGGACCATCAGAGCATCCATGAACAACACACACACACACAAAATTCCCCAATGCAATAAACTTAGTGTTATGCCTTTATTTGCATTTTACTGGGGAAAGGGGCCCATAGCTTTCATCAGATTCTCAAAGAGGTCAATGACCTCCAAAATGGTTAAGAACCACAGCCATAAAATGTTGCTTGTAGAACTGATGTTCCTACATGTAAAGAACTAGAGATGAAGGAGGATATGCATCTACTTGCTGCTGAAAAGAGCATGCCAGACAGCTGGAACACAGGGTGCTGTCATAATGAGTCCATGTCCATGTCCTCTGCATTTGCCTAGGTTACAAACTCGATTTGATTTCAGCCCTCTCCAGAGTTTCGTATGGGAAGGATGCCACGGACTCAATGGACTCAATCTTTTTCTTGCAGCATCATTGATCTATGGCCTCATTGATCTATCTGCAGCATCATTGATCTATGGCCTCTCCCCTGAGAACATGGGAAGCTGTGTTATCCTGAGCTAGACCTGCACAGACTTGCAGCAGCTTTCTAGAGTTTCAGCCAAGAGTCTTTCCAAGTCCTGGGGGATGCTGGGGAATTGAACCAGGACACTTTTGGGCTCTGCCACTGAGCTACAGGCGCTCCTCTTAAGGTTTTTGTGTAGTGATATGAAATACATGCTGTGATTTCATCATGCTACCAGTTTCCCTACCCTCAGAAGCAGCAGCCAATGAAGTGAAATAGGGATCACCTTGTTCATTTTGCATGAATCAATGATACAAGGAAGAGGAGGAGATGGAAAACTTTGGCAATGGTCACACATTTCCTACAGCCAGTGGTACTGCCCCTGAGGTTACAATTTGGAATTGTCTTAATTCCTGCTGTTGATAAAAAATAAACTTTGCTTCCTGAATGAATACCACCAAAAAGTAACTAGACACAGAGACAAAATCTTGCTAAATCGAGGCCCACATCTAATTGGCAATATGTAGTTGCAGCAGTGGGGATGGCTGCAGAGAGATGTGCATTTAAATATCTAGCATAGTGCCAACTTCTATAAACAGATGATCTTGTGACATGGCCTGCCAAGCAAGTGGCTTCTGAAATCTGCTTAACAGCTTTGGGGACACAAGCCGCCTTCACAGCCAACTTTGCAAACCCTTTGGAAAACAGATGGGAGGGAGAGCCTCCTGAAGTCATCCCAGATGGCAAAGGAAGGGCGGTATTATGACCACCACTGTACAGACAACTGCTGTTTTGATGCTCCATTTCTAAAATATTGTGTAAAACTGCAAACACAAACATACAGGGGTCATACAGAGAGACATGGACATAGGAGCCAACAACTAGAAGCCAAGGTCCTTTCGACCCCCCAATAAAATATTTGAGGGGGCTGGGCATTGAGGGGGCTGGCCATTGCCATTCAGATGGTCTTGTGATCAGTTATGAGGGGTGGGACTTACCTGCCCCCCCCCCCGATATTTTATTGAAGTTGGTAGCCCTGGGCATGGAGGGCTGCATTCTGGACCCCAGACCTGAGTTTTCCTGCCCTTGATGTAAATGATAGTTCTTAAAAAGTGAAGAGTTAAGAGAACTGGGAGTTTCCTAGTCTATCATTATCAAATGGACTTCTGCCCAAATCATACACTTAACCGGATGCTTTGGCTGAAGCTTAAGTCTTACCTTTATAAAGATGAATTTCTTCAGAATTTTGAAAACTAAGTAGCCCCAGTACAGATGCAGACCTTGCAGGATCAATAAAGGTACATTGTAGACGATATATGCTAGGACGAATGTCTGTGTATAATATATAGGGTAGATCAATGTGGATCGTAGAATCCTGAAATAGAAAAAGTATTGTGACAAAGTGTGCATGGGACCCTGGTGGATTTTAAGCAGTGTATGCCTTTACTAACATCCCCATGCCCTGCTTTGCTTGGGAATTCCACAAGACAAAGAGATCAGTGCCATTTTGATACCAGCAGCTGAAATCTGTGCAGCCTTGAAAGGTTCAATTTACCATCTTGATTCAAGATGGCACCAAATCATGCCCAAGCATGGTTGAAAACCTGGCCCTTCATCACAGGAATGAGGTTCAACTATGGTTCAAAAATGCCTGGAGACTAGCACTTGCAGAGGAAACAACTCATGGTGCAGCAGTATTGAAAGGAAAAGAGAGAAACCGGGTGTTTTCTAGGCCAATTGGTGGCCATTGATTACATGTGGACTGGAGAACATTATGTTGGCTGCATCAGTACTGATCTTGACTTCCTAGTTGCTTTTCCTTTGTCAAAACTATGTTGGTGTGTGCCCTATCTCTGTTGAGTGATAGAAACTATGATAAAAAACCGTGTTGAAGGGATACAAAACTAGATAGTAACCAAACATGGGTCAAGGACATACTATAGAATATGGATAATACTTACCTGACTTCTGGCAAGAGGGGGGGGTATTGACATTTTTTTTCTTTGTATGGATATTATTGTGCTCCTTTAATGTATATTATTGAAAAGTCAATAAAAATATAAATATTTGCAGGGGGAAGGATTGAGGAACCATCTGTTCAGCCTGCCGCCTTGATTCAAAATGGTGTCCAACTGTATCCAAATACAGATGAAATCCTTCTCCTTGATCTCAGGAACCATCATGCAAAATTTGGTTGCAATATTGCAAGAGGTGTCCAAATGCACAGAGAAGAGAGACAAGCCACTTTCCAAAGAACATCATGGATCACTGTAATTGTGGTTGACTTTTATGCTGCCCTTAGGGCATCAAGGCAGTGTACAGTAGTTAAAAGTAAAATGCAGAACAAAACAAAAAGTCTATTTAAAAAAAAAAGGCAATGCTAAAATTAAGAACAGACGCACTTGAATGCTGACAGAGCACAAACACAGATGAGAGCTCAAATCAAAGGCAGCCAGGAAAGGTTTTCTATCCTAAAGCTCATCATGCTCCTCTCATACCAAACGGCAACACAAAGATCATGGACCATGTGTAGAAGCAAAGGCACATTGGTGCTCTGTGCCTTCCTTCTTCAAAAGGAAGCCCCCAAGCCTCATTATTTCAGAAATATAAAAGGATCAGAAAAAAAAGGAAAGTAAAAAAAGAAATTTAAAATAACCTCTACAGAACTTGCCATATTCATTCAGTTTTTCAATTCAAATTGCTCCTGTTTGCTTGTTTTTCCACTTCTGTTTATCTCAGTGAACCCCTCTACACCTGCAAGGAGGTCTCTTCCTCTCTTTATGGGTGGTGCCATTCAGGCAGTATCATTCATTCATTTATTAAGGGCATTTTTAACCTGACTTTCATCCATTGATCTCCATCTCTGATCTAAGGACCGAGGCAGGCTGATGCAGGACTAGGTGTTCCTTCTTGAATAGCAAATGCCACTCACCCTTGAACACAGCCAACAGAGGGCACAATCACTACTATAACAAAAGTTGAATTTTGTAATATTGGTGTCCGACTAATGCATCCCATCAGTGTAAGGATCTCCGCTTGCGCAATTGAACTTTAGGCTCTGCTCCTCTTCTCTGCTCTCCCCACCCTCCCCAAATCTCCTCCAGATGGTTGAGGGAAGTGTAGAACACTTTTCAGGAGAGGCAGGGGAGTTCTATTGAGAAAGTGGAAATTCCTATCTGGATAGGCCCATTATGTAGTGCTACATTGGATACAACCCTTTGTTTTACCCTGAACATGTGTTCACGTTGCTAGTCCATATGAAGCAACTCACCAAAAGGGGAAGAAAATCATTCGCGTGATGAAGAATGCAATGGAGAAGACAATGAAGAAGAAACTGCAAGTTTTCTCCCAGCGAGCGTAGTTGAACATCTTTGCTGCCTGGAATGCAAACAAATCCATTAGGCAACATCCATAAATTTAGGAGATTCCCCTCTTTCAAATCTCCAGGATTATCAAACGGTTGCACAGTGCGCTAGAACAGCCATGAGCTGGCCCTTCTTGGTGTGGTTCTCTGTCTTGTATGAAGGAGGTCCCTGGTTCAATCTTGGAGACGTCCAGGTAGAGTTGGGAATGTTCCCTGTCTGGAAGCCTGAAGAGCAGTTGCTGGTCAGTGCTGACAATATTGAACTCGATAAATCAATAGCAGCTTGCTTCCTACTTCCATAGGCTTTCATCTAATCTGCAGTCTGCCACTCCCAGTCCTTTCTAAACCTCCCTGCGAGAGCTATCAAAGCATATCTCACTGCACTTCCGTCCCACCCCACTGGTACTGACACCTCCGGCACTCCATACTTCTGGCCCAGTGCAGATAGGGAGGGACCAATGGTGTAATTCTTCCTATGCCAGCATCTTCCCTGCAGTGCTCCTCTCCAATGCTGTTCAATAACAATATGAAGCTGCTGGAAGCGGTCATTAGGAGATATGGGGCATGGTATCATCAGTATGACACCCAGCTCTAACTCTCTGCTACATATGACTCAGGAGAAGCTCTGACTCTTTTAAAACAGTGCCTGGATGGATGAGGGCCAACAAGCTGAAACTGAATCCTGGTGAGATGGAGGCACTGTGAATGAGTGGTTCTCGGGTCTGGGAGTTGGGTAGTTCACCAGTTCTGGACAGGGTTGCACTCCCTCTGAAGGAACAGGAACATAGTTGGGGGGAGGAATATGCTTCGAGATCCATCCTGAAGTCCCTTCACAAGAAAGGGGATAAAACTCTCCCCCCAAATTATCGCCCTATTAGTTTTCTGGATGTTCCCTCCAAACTTTATGCTAGAAACCTAGCCAAGACACCTGCTAGGCTCCTCAAAAACAACATCTTACATGAGGAACAAGGGGGGGGGGTAGACTTAGAGCTGGCTATAGCACTACTGACCAATGCTTCACACAGTCTCACATCATTTGCAAATATACGAATCAAAACAAATGCAGCCTCCATTGATCCATCTACCACTTTTGACTCAGCCAACCAAAATAGATTGAGGGAGAAGTTCTCAAATGCTTGTTATATAGACCTTTGAAAGTGCAAAATAATTTTCAAAGGAAAGCACTTTCATTTCCCAATGGGACATCAGCTGCCCTTCACGTAGAACTGGTTGACAACGACATAGGCCAAAATTGACTGTCTTTGCAAATGTCTGAACGAGCAAAGCAAAGAACACAAACCCAGTATGATCTTATAAATAGAAGGCACTGGGAACCAAACAGCTTTTACCTCCAGCCAGAAATCCGCAGAGTCATGGATGAGCATTACCAGCGTTCCTATGCGGACGTGATTGCTACACCAGGAGCAGAACATCAAGGCAAGGGCAGCAAAATGGTGAATCACATGGGCTTTAAAGTCCTGTTGGAGAAAAGAATAAATAATGATTCAAACCCTCTTCTTCAAACAAGTTTAACAGAAATGTGTTTGTTACACCTGACATCATGGTCAGTGTCAGGAGTCAGCACTGATGGGCACCTCCTGAAACCCATGATCCACCAGGGGCGCCCTGCCAATCCCTTGCTGCTGCCTCCTATACACTTGCCTTTGTCTGAGCAAGCGGTGACAAAGAGTAGTAGCATCTGCATGGTTTCTCTATCAGCTCTGGGAGATGCTGCAGATTGAGCCCAGAGGGGAAGGCTAGTGAGTCAGAAAAAGCAACAGTGGCGGTGGCGAAAAGGGGACATTCAGGAAGGGAGCCAAATGAGAGCATCTTGACTGTCCCCTGCCTAAACACGGAATCTGAACTCAAGAAAACAGGGCTGGGTAGATGCACAGAAGCCAACGCTTTGGGTAAGTGCTTTGGTTGTATAAATAAAAAGAAGGCTGCCTGATTCTGTGTTCCTTCCAGAAACTCTGGCTCCTTTACATTTTGCAGGTGTAGCAAACCCACATCAATATAGGGACCATTAGTACCATATTGAAGATGGACCATATTGCTTTGAAGTGCATCATTGCCACTATCCCCATTCTGTAGCTTGTGCAGATGACCACTGCTTGGTTCAAGCATAGAGCATATTGTATAGTGCAGGAGCATAGCATAAAATATTCAACTTTCAGCCACCAGATACATATTGAAGGTGGAAGTTGATGCATCTTTCATAAAGACAGAACTGTGCAAAAATTTACACATGGGCGATTGGTAAGGACCAATCAGTCTATTCACAGTATGTATCAATGTCACAAGTGTTACCGTATTTTTCCCTCTATAACACGCAGATTTTTTCTCCTAAAAAGGAAGGGGAAATGTCTGTGCGTGTTATAGAGCGAATGTGTGGTCCCTGGAGCCAAAAAATCAAGCAAAAGTCAAATCGGGAGTCACGGAGAAGGGAAACCTGAAAAGAGGAAGTGGTTGGTTTCCTGCATTCTGCCTCAGGGTCTTACTGCCCACCCTTCTCTGTTTCGTTGCTGTGTTTGCTCAAACGGAACAAAGAGCAGGGAAAGCCCCTCCCCTCCAGGCAAGCAGAGTGTCGTTCTTTCTAATTCCTCTCTGTGCTCCGGTGCTGCTGGGGGAGAGGGAGAGAGAGTGGGGGAGGGAGAGGGAGAGAGAGGGAGAGAGGGGGGGGAGGGAGAGAGAGGGGGGGAGGGAGGGAGGGAGGGAGGGAGAGAGAGAGAGATGGCTGGCTTGGGGGGGAACTTTTGCCTTTCTTTCCTCCCACCCGTTATCCCTCTCCAGCATTCTTAGCCAGCTGCTTCTCTGCACACCCCTCTCATGTCCCTTCTTTGTTTTTCCTTCGCTCCCCACTTAAAATGTGGTTACAAAGCATAGATCAACATGGATCCTCAGGATCTTTGCATTGGGTCACCCCAAATTCACCATCAGATCACATAGCATGTCCATGGCTACAGCCTGCAGCAAAAAAATCACGCACCCACTGTTGCCTGGGGCTGCAATGGTGCAAAAACGTGGTTAAAAAGCATGGATCCACATGGATCCTCAGGATCTTTGCATTGGGTCACCCCAAATTCACCATCAGATCACATAGCATGTCCATGGCTACAGCCTGCACCAAAAAAATCACGCACCCACTGTTGCCTGGGGCTGCAATGGTGCAAAAACGTGGTTAAAAAGCATGGATCCACATGGATCCTCAGGATCTTTGCATTGGGTCACCCCAAATTCACCATCAGATCACATAGCATGTCCATGGCTACAGCCTGCACCCAAAAAATCACGCACCCACTGTTGCCTGGGGCCACAATGGTGCAAAAACGTGGTTACAAAGCATGGATCCACAGGAATTCTCAGGATTTTTGCATTGGGTCACCCCAAATTCACCATCAGATCACATGTCTGTGGCCACAGCATGAAGCACAAAAATGATACATCCACTGTTTCATTCAGAATGTTTTTTCCCTTGTTTTCCTCCTCTAAAAACAATGTGCGTGTTATGGTCAGGTGCGTGTTATAGAGCGAAAAATACGGTAATTCATAAGGTCGTTCCATCCCATCCACATTATTCTGTACATCTTTAAAAAGCATGACATTTAAATACATATTTTATCACAAAATCTTTTCTCACATGCAGTTTATCACAACTATTCATTTCTAAACACCTTTCAGCCTGATATATGTGATTTTTTTTTTTGGGGGGGGGCAATGTTTTGCAACATTTCTTGAGCTAATGTTGTGCTGAGACAACATTTTCCAAAGCTCATCCAGGAAGACCCACTGGAAGCTGTCCAGGGTCCTGATTAGCTTTTGCTTGATGAGACTCTGTTAATGGCTACTACTTCTCCATCAATTACCAAACCCCAACACAGTGTTGGATGCCTTCTGTCTCTTTTTCTGAGTGTATTCAGCAAGATGATTGTGGTGGGGCATAGCTGACCTGTGGCACAAGCCAACGCCAATGCTTGCAAGTGACAGTATTGGAGCAAGGTTATCTGAAAGTCAGTCCTGTTCACACCTCCACCCAAGCTGCTATATTTGAAGGGAATTTTATGTTCTGAAAGAAGTTGCCTTCTTTCACGAGGGAACACCTGCAATATTAAATTACTCTTGGGACCTGGTAGCAGAATGTTTTTACAATGTTTTTAGCTGAAACTGTTTTTAGAAACTGTTTTTTTTTAATGAATTCTTATGGGTGTATTTGCCTCTGCAGGAAGAAGTCCCCGAAAGTATTATGTAGGAGGAAGGGCAGAATAAAACTTATTATTAATAATAAATAGCATTACCACCCACAGTGATTATGTGGGAAAAGCCTGCCCCTTTGAGATTTTCTTACTTGTTGAACTCTAGGTCCTCTTTGATGCAGAGAACAACATAACCTTCAGTATGCCCTTCCCTGTCCTTCCTATAGTTTCCTTTGTGTCCATTAATTGTTCCTTGGAGCCATCTTGGCTTGGAGTCTCCTAGCATTAACATATCAACACTGATACACATCATGTCTCTCAAAATGCCTTTGGCGTGTGCATTTCACCCTATAGTGCCCTGGCTTCTCTGAGTTGCTATCATGAGCCCTTGCACTCTCAGCGTCCAGTTCTCTCCCAGCACTAAACTAAGTATAGCCGTACCTTGGTTTATGAACAGCTTAGTTCTCAAACATTTTGGCTCCTGAACGCCACAAACCCGGAAGTGAGTGTATTGGTTTGCAAACTATTTTTGGAAGCCGAATACCCAGTGGGGCTTCTGTGGCTTCTGATTGGCTGCAGGAGCTTCCTGCAGCCAATCAGAAGCCGCGCTTTGGTTTCCGAACGTTTTGGAAGTCGAAAGGACTTCCGTAACAGATTCCGTTCGACTTCCGAGGTACGGCTGTATAGCACTGATGGAACACTGCAGTGCAACGTTTTTCTTCTCCAATAAAAAAGGCAGAAAATCATAAAACATTTGTGGACTGTAAATTGTGAACCGTCATCACGACTTGCCTTCCTTTTGGTGTCAAATCCAAGAGTAAGCAACAGCGAACTGTAGAAACTCATCTGGAGGACGTAGTACCAATACTGGGACGCCAGCAAAGACTGGAAAGAGAAAGAATGCCCATTACCTCTTGAGTCAGACAGTCTGGGGGAGGGGAGAAAACACTGGTACAGTGGTGCCTCAGGTTACATACGCTTCAGGTTACAGACTCCGCTAACCCAGAAATAGTGCTTCAGGTTAAGAACTTTGCTTCAGGATGAGAACAGAAATCGTGCTCCGGCGGCACGGCAGCAGCAGGAGACCCCATTAGCTAAAGTGGTGCTTCAGGTTAAGAACAGTTTCAGGTTAAGTACGGACCTCCGGAACGAATTAAGTACGTAACCCGAGGTACCACTGTATTGGTGTTAGCACTGTGGCCAAGGAATAACAGAAGGATGCCTAAAAGAAAGGGGCCAGTTATGGCCCTGGGATAGATTTTCCCTTCTACGGGGGATGAGGCCAAGGACTTTGCATGCAGTTCAATCCCCAGCACCTCCACATAGGGTTGGGAGAGACCCCTATCTGAAATCCTAAAGAGCCAGTCAGTGTACTGAACTGAATCAACCAATAATCTGGCCTGGGAAAAGGCAGCTTCCTATGTTCTTATGCACTCTTCTCTTTTTGACTAGTGGGCATGCGAAACTCAACATGGGGTTTGCAAAAAGGTTACTCTGACCCCATTAAAGCGTTGTGGGACGACTTTTCAGAAAGAGGGGATAATTAGAACTCTAAGAGAAGCAGCAGAAACAGCACTCACGTGGTATGGATATTTGGCCCAAACCTGCCAAAGATCATAAAGCCAGGGTTTCTAGGGGAAAACGAAACAAAACAGAATCAGGCAGATAATTACCATTATTTTCCATGTTACAGAGTGAGCGCAGCACACTGGCTGAGCAACTGAGCTGGTTCAAATCTCACCTCTGCCACAAACTCACTAAGTGGCCTGCGACAAGCCACTCTCACTCACCTGCCACTCACCGCCATTTGCAATATGAGGGTGGTAGTTCCGGCCTACCTTACAGGGTTCTTTTTACTATTAGTGGGAGAACCTGCTTACAGATTTCCTGAAGAGTTCTAGTGTCGGGGGGTGGGGGAGAAACCCCTATACCACAACATGCATTGGACTAAGAGGAGGGCAGGATAATTCCCCAGTCCTGGCTTCTTCTTAATCAAATAAAATTTCATAAATCCCCATTTATAAGACTAGATTTGGGATTATCATGACAAGCAACTGCCGAGAAATTGGGAATCTAGCCCTTATTTTGCAACAAGGAAAAATTCTGGGCACATGGCAAATCTTGCTTTAGAGAAAGCAGGATCAGGCCTTAGTTTTGATGAAGATTCACTTGTTATCTCCCATTTAACTTACATCATAGAGAAATACAATTCCAGCAATACATGATGTCAAGTAGAATATAAATCGCCAACTGCAAAAAAAGAAGGAAAAAAGGATTTAAGAACACAGAAGTCACACATCTGGAGTAGACATAATGCTGCCCAATTTTCTGTACATATTTTGGAGATCAAAAAGATCCCTTCTTTCCACCTTCTCATTTCATCCTAACTCCTTCCTTTCATTTTCAAAGTTACCGTATTTTTCCGTGTATAAGACGCTCCCTATTTGGGGGGACTCCAAATTAAGAAAACACCCCTCAGCACTACCCGTGTATAAGAGGAGCCCCAATTTTAAACCAATTTTTTTGGTTAAAAAAAACCCTAGTCTTATATATGGAAAAATATGGTAAATTGTGGTGAGCTTTAACATTGTTTCTGATTACTGCTAGTAGTTAGCTGAAACTGATTCAAAAATCCTACTTCTAATTATGATTGCAAAGTGCAGTTTTGATGGTCATCATGGGTGGGGGGTGATTCAGTTCACATTTAAAGGCAAATCTAACAAACTTGCGCTTTCTGAAACAACACAAGAACACACAGACATGCTTTAGAATTTTACACTTACATTAGGGAAAACTGTGCATATACATGCATATAATTGTGGAAAATAACATACAAAATGCATTGTGTTAGGTCAAGTGGCTTGCAAAAATGCGTACATTAGACAAAACTTCATACACGAATGTGTTTGGTGCGTGAAATTCACATTAAAATGCTGCTAAATTTAATGATCTTTTTAAACAAACAAACAAACAAACAAACAAACAAACACAAATTGCTGTAGAAATGTGGAGAACTGAGGTTAAGATTGGAAAAATGAGAAGCTAAGACAACTTAAAATCGTCAAATATCATTCCTTAATTTTTGGTGGAAAATGCCAGTGCAGATTTTTTTTGTGTTGGCATCCGTCTGTCTCAGGAGACAACGGAGGAGTGTGCCTTTGGGGGTGCAGATATAAGGCTAGCTAGAATCACACAGCCCAATGAAAGGAAGTGGAAGATTTGTAATGAAGCGGAAGAAGGAAGGAGTAGGTGAATATTGTTGGTAGACTGCAGATGTATGGCCACCCGCAAGCCACTGAGCCAGCATCAAAGAAGGGAAAGCAATACCTACATGAAAAGACTGATTCCATGCATTGTTGGCAAAGTCATTTAAGGGAGAAAAAAGTCCTGATAACACTTCACTAAGCAAACTCAACTTTCTTAGTTCAAGCCTTGTACAAAGCAGGAAGACATTCAACCAAACATACTGCCCTGGGCTGGCCAAGTCAGGATGATGTACATGGAGGGCTTGCTGAGGACCTGGGGGAAGGCTCCAGCATGATGTGAGTGTCTCTGCCAGGATTGGGGAAGCCTGGTGGTGAAGATCTGGGATGGGGTGGGGGTCCCTCAACCTGCTCTCTCATCTCATCCCTCTCCACAATGAGAGTCCTGCCTGCTTCCTCACAGGTCAGAGTCTGTCTCTGACACTTCCACAGTGCCTGCCACGCCACCCACCCCAATGCTGTCAGACACTGGGAGAAGCTCTGCCTTTGCACCACCGGGCCTGGCTGCCTCTCAGGAGGCAGAGACACCTCCCCAGGCATCTAGATCTAAGAGATACCAAAGGCGAAAGGGACAGAGGGCTCCACCAACTGGGCATAGTGAGATATTCCAGAAACACTTGCTACATTAAGCTGGGTTGGTTCCTTTCCTCTTTATAGGATTAGCAAGGGCGTGACAGCATCTTTTGACCTTTAGGTGCATTCAGGATTAATTGTGTGTATTGCCTGAAGTGCCTTAACCCAGCGATTTGCAATCTACACTTTAAAGTCTCTGGGAAGAATTCTCCTTTGAGTGTTTGTTCCTCAGGAACTGGAAGCCAGGGCCGTACAGATGAAAACTCCCTCAGAAGTAAACAGCCTATCAGAGATGCGCTACTAGTGAAGATCATGCCACTCAGCTTAGTTGCTAAGCAACACCTCTACCCATCCCCCTCTTGGCCAGTTGACATGAACTATAGCAGAATGTTACAGATAGGTAGCCGTGTTGGTCTGCCATAGTCAAAAGAAAAAAAATTCCTTCCAGTAGCACCTTAAAGACCAACTAAGTTAGTTCTTGGTATGAGCTTTCGTGTGCATGCACACTTCTTCAGATACCTGAAGAAGTGTGCATGCACACGAAAGCTCATACCAAGAACTAACTTAGTTGGTCTTTAAGGTGCTACTGGAAGGAATAGCAGAATGAACCCTTAAGTTACACACGGAATAACCTCTGCCATTTACCTGGAAGTAAGTCTCGTGTAATTTAGTGGGACTTATTTCCAAAGGGTCTTTGGCAGCTAAGCTTTTGCTTTTGAAACCAAGAACTCAGTTTCGCTTAGCTATTTTGAGATCTGAGAAGAAAACTAAACAGGCAAAGTTAAAAACAAAATGGTAGCCAGGCTTCTGCAAGTTTGAACCTGCTGAGATTCCGTGAAAGGCAAACAAGGTGAGGTTTAAATTGCCTTTACTCCTGCACTGTGGAAATACAGTGATGTAATACAGGAAAGCTTTGGGTGCGGGAATGGGAGGAACAGAGAACCGGATAATTTTTATTCTTAATATTCAGAATGATGAAATATTAGCTCTCCCACACTGAGTGATTTAGTCATATGTAGGGATGGAGGAGAAATCCTATTCAGTTCAATTCAAATTCAAAACAATAAGCGAAATGAAACACACTCATCCAACACCCTTCTCTGAATTTTGTAATGCAGTTCTCCAGACAAGAAATGTGTACCAAAAGGGTACATTCAAATATTTGTATATGTATAACATACATTCAAGGGCAAATTCATATATTTGTGAAAATAATGCAAAGGGCTGCGTTTTGGTTCTTGGATTCTTTTGGAAAGTGTGAATTAGTTATGTTTGCCTTTAAATGTGAACTGAATTGAATTTCTACCCACCCACCCCCATCCCCTAATTGGTACAGCCCCTGCTGAAGAGTCAGGCTCCCCTGGGCTCCCTTGGTGGAATACTCTTCCATGCAACTATAATGGGGGGGGGGGGGGAGAGAGACAGACAGAGAAAGGTCCTCCTAGCCTCATCTTCTTCTCCCTGGCACACTCATTTTCTACACACACAGATGGCCGTGCTGCCTGTTCTTACCAAGCTTCCTGGAATTTCTTGTGCAGAGTTGGGATTTCTAGATTTCGCCGCCGCCGGAACCATTTCTCCACCAGGTGCACCGTCCAGTTACACTTTTTGGCTAATCCACGTATCTCCAACTGTGGGGAAAGTCAGTGGCACACACGTGTCACAGGTTAGAGGCAAAGTAAAGACAAAAAAGAAAGGGCCTTCTCATTTCTAAGGCTGCAATTTTCACCACTAGGAAGTAGGCGCTTCTTTCTGACATTGATTTTCCACGTTTTCTGGAGGGCAGGGGCTGACTCAAGTTTGTTGCAGTGAAAACAACGCCTTAAGGACTCGTGCATTTATTGTGGCATAAGATTTCATGGCTATTCAAGCACTGGACAGAGTGGGCTAAAGAGCACAAAAGCTCATGGCATATAATGTGTTAAGTCTTTCAAGGTGTCACAAGACTCTTCGTTTATGCTTTGTTTGGCCCCCCAGAAAAAAAGCACTGGGGGCGGTATACAAAATTAATTAATAACAACAATAGATTAACCAACAGCATGGCTAATCTGAAACTAACCTCAGCAGGAGTTCCATATAATTGTGTACAGGATGTCAGCCTAAATTGATCCATTTTGAGATATACCACACTTGTTTATAGGACTGGTTCAGAAGCTGCTTTGGGAAAATGGGACCCCCCCCCACCTGTCTCTATTTACTATCCTGCCAGCCAACTTTTGCCTCCCCTTTCTTACTCCAACACATGTGCTTCTGCTATCTTATGGTGCTTGCTCTCTAACCATTTCTAAAACCATCGTCTTCTCTATTTCTGATTAAAGTCTTCCCATGCTTGTGGGGAAAGTGTGTTTGGCATTTGAGAGAAAGAGCCTTTTCAGTAGTAGCCCCCTTAGGGATGTATGAAGGCATCGTTTTCTGTTTTGCCCCTGTTCCCTGCATGCAGCACTGCTTCCGTTCTGCTGCAGTTCGTCTTTTGACAGAAGCTACGCTAATGGTCTCACTGCCTGCTGTGGTGAAATTACATGATCTATGTAAATCACACTGTTTCCCCAGAAAGGTCCTCCTGGGACCTAGCTTAACATCTTTTTATCATCAGGCAGAGACCTTTCTACTTCCTCAGTCTTTTTAAAAAATGAAATTGGAGTATACCTTGAGGGCCACCCCTGATTTACTGTGATGTGCGAATGAGGCAAGAAAGGAAAGGGAAAAGCAGGATACAAATGGGTGGAACTCAGGGTTTCCAGATCAAGGAATGGTTGTAGTAGCTGGGTATGATTGCCTGGAAAAGAGGAGACTGAGAGGAAATATGATAGCCGTCTTCAAATATATTAAGGTCTATCATATGGAAGAGGGACGCGGGTGGTGCTGTGGGTTAAACCACAGAGCCTGGGATCAGGTCGCGGTTCGAATCCCTGCGACGGGGTGACCTCCCGTTGCTCAGTCCCTGCCCTTGCCAACCTAGCAGTTCGAAAGCACATCAAAGTGCAAGTAGATAAATAGGTACCACTCCGGCGGGAAGGTAAACGGCATTTCCGTGCACTGCTCTGGTTCGCCAGAAGCGGCTTAGTCATGCTGGCCACATGACCCAGAAGCTGTACGCTGGCTCCCTTGGCCAATAAAGCGAGATGAGTGCAGCAACCCCAGAGTCGGTCACGACTGGACCTAATGGTCAGGGGTCCCTTTACCTTTGTTATATGGAAGAGGGAGCATACTTGTTTTCTCCTGCTCTGGAAGGTAGGATGTGAACCAATGGCTTCAAATTACAAGAAAGGAGATTAAGACTAAACATTCGGAAAAAAACTTTCCGACAGTAAGAGTTGTTTGGCAGTGGAACAGACTCCCACGAGAGGTGGTGGACTCTCCTTCCTTGTAAGTTTTTAAACAGAGGTTGGGTGGCCATCTGTCATGGATGCTTTAGCTGAGATTCCTGCATTGCAGGGGGTTGGACTAGATGATTCTTGGCGTCTCTTCCAACTCTTTAATTCTTTGATTCAGTCCTGCCTCACATGTGCCTTAACTTCCTGAATGCTGCTGCTGTTTTCTCCCTGAATTGTGAGAAACAGTCCCTTGAAGGATCAGAGCATGGGAAGAGTGGGGGGGTCAGTTCCACTCACCCACACTACTTTTGATGTACAGCTTTTACATTTTTTGGTTTCTAATTAAGAGTTGAAAATCCAGCCCTTGCCCAAGGACTCAGGCTGGGCGGCGGCAGGAGCAAGAGAGGAGTGGGGGGAAGTGGTGAGGATCAAATGTGGCTGCAACTCCTCCAAAGCCTACAGGGCAAATCAGGAATGCCTCAGAGTCCACTTGCCTCAAGCATGTTGAAGTCTTCCTTTCCAGAAAGGCTTTGATTAGTTAAACCGGCACCAGCGGGAATGTGTGTTACTTGAACTGACTGCATGGATGTATAGCATTTTCAAATTTTTGGTGTTGTTATTCTAGATTTTACTGCATTTTGTACTGTGCTGGGAATTGTAAACTGAATAGGATTTTCATTATTAAGTTAATGATTTGGGGCCTAAAACGCAAGATAAAAACATAACATAAATGTACACAAAAATGTATTTATGAGAGCCACTTGGAATTTCCAGTACTGGTCTAGCGAGTGGGATATATAAGTTTTAGAAAGCCATATGCATTCAGAACTAGGGATGTTGGAGAATTTCAAGAGAAATGGGGATGGATATTGCTGATGTCTGCATATTTGTCCCTTGTCCAGAACAGAAATCAATCTGTGTTGTTGCTTTCACTCCACAAATTATACATGATTATGTATAATCATGGGATTGAAATAACGTAATGACCGTGAAATACATGGGATTGAATAACGTAATGACCGTGTAACTTGCATGATTTCTGTAACTAACTGCTAAGTCAAAAAGACAGCAAGACGAAGAATGCAGTTTTTGGTGGAAGAGGAACTGCAGCGGAATGGAAGCAGTGCTGCATGCGACAGATGAAGGGTGGAATGGAAAACGGTGCCTTCTTATACCTCCAATGCAGACAAGCACAGACGATGGTTTTGCGAACAGGCATCTACTAAAGATGCATCCTTTTAAAGAAGCCTTCACCTGTGATGGTTTTTTCGTGCACTTCCTGAAAAAGGTTTCCAACGTGGGATTCTTCTGGGGCCGGACACGCTTCACACTCTTTATGCCCATGAGATTTGCTAGAGGAGCAGCAATGCACCTGGAAAGATGCAAAAGAGGAGCCTTTTTTTAAAAAGGAGAAAAAAATTGGCAATGATTCTAATAGATTTCAGTGGAAACTGTGCTATCTGCTGATGAGTTTGCTTTTCCTACTGTTACTGCAACACCGAGAAATGATACCTGTGACTATGGAAAGGGTTTCACATGGAAAATCAGCCACTCTTTTAGCTGGACTGTGCTGCACTTAGGAATAAAGTGGTACCTTGGTTCTCAAATGCCTTGGCACTCAAACGCCTTGGTTCCCAAATGCCAAAAACCCGGAAGTAAGTGTTACAGTTTTCGAATGTTTTTTGGAAGCTGAACATCCGATACGGCTGTCAGCAATTGTTTCCGGGGCACCTGCACCACTCAGAAGCTGCGCCTTGGTTTTCGAACATTTCGGAAGTCAAACAGATTAAGTTTGGTGCTTTTGTTTTCGCTATTTATTTTGCGTTTTTTGTTTTTGAGGCTTTTTCGGTTCATTTGTTTTTGTGACTGTGTGGAACCCAGTTCAGCTCCTGACTGATTGATTGTGTGACCGTGGAAATGGATAAAAGCCCCCCCATCCAAACAAGGACTATCATCAGTGCAGGTAAGAAAAATATTTAATTTCAATTTTTATTATCTACTATACTGTCTTATTTATTTTATAGTACAGTACATTGATTATTACTTTCATTTTAGGGATCAATGGTCTCGTTAGATAGTAAAATTCATGTTAAATTGTTGTTTAGGAGTTGTTTTTAAAAGTCTGGAACAGATTAATCCGTTTTGCATTACTTTCTATGGGAAAGTGTGCCTTGGTTTTGGAACGAGCTTCCAGAATGAATTAAGTTTGAGAACCAAGGTACCACTGTACTGCTGGATAAGAAGGGAGACAACATGAGAGGTGGAGCCACTGCGTTGGCTTTGCAGAAAGAGGATTGCTATTGCTTACCAGGAGGGAAATAGGTGAGGTGGTGCTGAGGTCAGAACAGTGCAAAGATTAAGGACCGCCCAGATTGGCTCTGCTGGTGCATTTGCCTCTCTGCCACCTCATCCCTCCCTGCTCATAAGTAGCAGCAACGCACCTGCCAAGAAGTTAGCATAGCAGTTCCACACCTGCCAAACAAACTGCTTCTGATATATCCGTATATATAATTGCTCCCATCTCTTTCCAGCTAATTTCTCCAGAGAAGGATGTCTGGAGTGTGGCCAAGAGATGTTGCTTCAGCAATGCAGCAGCTCAGACTAATGGCCTGGGTAGGAGAACTGGAGGCTCCACCCCTTCCTGGCTTTCAGCCAAGCTCCTCTCCCCAAGAAGTCAAAGTTGAAATATTATATTCTTCATTCATTTTTCTTGGAACACTTGTAAATATTTTAAGACATGACAGTGCAATAGCAAAAGACTTCATTTCCATTGCTGAAACTTAATAAAATGAATAAAGTAGTGAGGTCAGCCTTAGCTGGGGTAACCCAGAAGGATGGGTGAGGTATTATTATTAGTAATAATAATAATAATAATATCATTGATTCCTATCTTGGTGCATATTACTGTGAATTAATGCATGCAACTTTTGTTTTATGGTATTTTATCCCTCAATTTCTTTCTTTACATATGCCTTCGCCTTTCTACACCACCTTATCTTTAATAATAATAATAATAATAATAATAATATATGCAGTAACCTGCTCTAGGTTGGGCCCACACCTCAGTTTTAGATCCTGAGACGCTCCTTGGGAGGCATGTGGTCTAAGGTATAATCTCCTCACCTCAATGCTACAAAAATCTATTCAGCTAGAAACAGAATGGGAAAAAGGAGCAAGGCACTTACTTCAAGAGGCTTCAAAACCAAACAAGAAAAAATTCTAATGAAGCTACACGCAGCTTCGTAACATTACAGCTACATGCGGGCAATTTGAAGCAATCTTCCCATTGCCTTCGCATTCTTGGAGCTTTGGAAAAGCAATAGATAAAAGTAAAAGAGAAATAGATACCTTTCAACAAAGAACCTAAGAGCCAACATCCCAAAAGCATATGGAATTGTGACCAATAACTGGTGTGGTTTCGGAAAGATGTATCCATTGCGATCTTCATAGTCCGACCAGCTACAGTTGGCAGGCATCCAGATGTTCTCCCACCAAAACCAGCTATTCACGAATTTTATTATGTGTGCCATTCTGAGTGGAAGGAAAAGAGGGCAAATTAGTCCGTGCTAGTCTATTAACAAACACACACACCGAGACTGCGACCGCTTTGTAACATTTAGACATGAACACGACAGGATCTTCTGCAACTGCATGCCAACTAAACAATGCGAATCAATTTACAAGTATATACACATCTAAGTATCAGTAGTGGAAGCTGTGGTGGGGCGACAATGTTCACCTGGGAGGAGGAAACAGGTGAGGCAGTGAGAAGCAGGAGAGACGCAAATGCACTGGCAGAAACACCAGGCTGCGTCTGCCGGTGTGGTTTGCCCCTCCTTGCTAAATAGCAGTGACTCACCTGCCGGGAGATCAGATGAGCACCTCTGTCCCGTCATGTTGTCCTCTCCTAAGGGCATTTCTCTACATCAGTTACAAGGATAATTTTTCTTGGTACAAATCAGACCCTGACTCTTGAGACTGTGACCCATAATGGGTGCATGGAGGTTCTCCATATGAGTTCTCAATATTTCCTTGTTGATTGATTGATATCTCAATACATATACAAAATGTCTACATAGTATTACATATACATTATACTTGTAAATTCACATTTTTCATTTCATTATGTACCAATATCTAGTCATTTCTTACTTGCGTCTTATCTTACCCTATGTCTTCCCTTCACCCATGCGTGGCTTCCTAATTTTTATTTTATAACTTTATGATATGTGATTTATTTTTTAAGGTCAGTATTTTAATATGAAATTCTCCTTCGTGCAATTTTGCACGGTATATGCATTTTTGCAAAGCAATTTTCCCTAATGTTGTGCATTCTTGGGTATTATTTTCACTAATATATACGTTTTTATGCACACTTTACGCAAATATGTGCATTATTATTATTTTGGTATTTGCTGCTTGCATTGCACAATTTGGAGACAGGCTCGTTTCAAAGATGGCTATGTTTCAGTTCATATACTGTTTCAGAATGCACAAATTAGGTAGGTTCACTTTTAAATTCAAACTGAATCAAATTTCTCTCCCATTCCTGTGCGTGTCCTCAACTGCAGACATAACTGTGACTCCAGCATTAGAACTAATGGACACATGACAAAGAGTACTTCTCATGTACCACATGAAGCGATACTTGCTTATCTGAATTCTATCTATACACATGCTTGAATACCTCTTGCCAAACTGTGGGAAAGCACCTGATAGAAATGACTTTTTTGCATAAGCTATGGCAAGAAATTATTCTGCTGGTTAAGTTAACTGCGTTGTTAAGATAGGTTTGTGCAATACTAAGGTGCAACAGGATGGATGCTTGAATTGATGTGCCATTGGCCTGGTCCAGCAGGCTCATCTGGTGTTCTTACAGGGGCTGAATGTGGCCCTTGAGCCCTCTCTGTCTGGCCCTGGGTCTCTCCCCGGACCATGATCCCTGCCACTAAGCCGCATGTTTCACTGCCTCTGCTATGCAGCCTCAAAGTACTTTTGCCTGGCTGGAAAGTGTCACTGGGCTGTGATAATGCTTCATGCTTGTGTCTCAGGGGCAGGTTTGGGATGGGAGTTGCTGTCTGGTGAAGAGGAAGAAGAGGAGGACGGGGTGGAGGATTCTGTAGGCAGAGAGAAGCCAGAGAGAGAGAGAGGGTGGGACCCTCACCCTTTGCCTTTAGGGATTTTTGTGTGTGTTTTCGTGTGTATACAGATAGATTCCTATGCAAAGCAGCCAGCATTTCAAACATTTGAAACATATTTTTTAAAAAAAATAAATCTATGAGGTAAAACTAAAGTCATACTGAACAACTTTTGTAAGAGTGCCATGCATCAATACCTTATGAAAAACAACCGCAATTGTTGTATGAAGAAATGCTTTGTATCCCCAACTTACAGCCTTGAGCAAATTTTTATTACTGAACTATAAACCAGAGCAGGCTGAACTTTATAACGGGGACTTCTGAAAGGCACTCATTCACGGTGAGCAGATGCCACGATAATGAAGCCAGCCTTTTAAAGAGGCTGTTTAGACATAGGCTTTAAGATAAAGGGTCTTTAAGCATGCCAGTCACAACTGATTGTGTGCTTGTGTGTGAGAGAGAAAATGACTTAACAAAAAATTTATATCAGTAATAGTAAACTCCCACAGAAAACAAATGCAGGTCTGACAGAAGTCAGAACACAATATGAAAAGGAGGCCTTTGGGGTGTAATTCTGTTACATTCGAAAGTACCCTGAAATATCTGAAAACTGACACAATGCCAGTCATTGTGGCAGGCGAAAAGCTAGGCCACCCACTGCCTGGGGGCAGAAGACAGATTTTACCCCTCCCCCCAGCTTCCCCATCCCATTCTTCAACAGCACCCCCAAATTTACTTGACCCCACAGATCTTGATAGGAGCCAATGAGAATGGAGTCAGTCCTATTTTGCATAGCCCCTCCCCATTTAATCGGCCTATCACTATCTAAGTTCTAATAGTGGAGGTAGCCATCATGACTCATAGCCAGTGACAGCCTTACCCTCCATGAATATATCAAGTGCCATAGCAGCTGGTGCCTTTTGTGCCTGGCAGGGCAGAAAGCAGGGAGCCTAACAGTAGGGGGCGCCAGAGCCAATGACGGGCAGAGGCAACAATTTTTTCTTTTTGCCTGCATCTGGTTGTAAGTAACAAGGCAAGTAGGGGGCTGCTGGGCAGCTAACAGAGGTTGGTGGGGCAGAGCTTCATTTGCCCACATAAATTGGGTCTCCACTGGCCGAGTGCTGAATGAACATAGTGCAATGTGCACACATAAAAAGCTCTACACTCTCCAAAGCGTGGGGAAACAATTGAAATTACATATGCGGCTAATTTTACTTCATAAAATTTACACGCCATTGATTGTAAAAAATAAACTTCAAAGTGGTTTACAAAAACAGCAACTAAGAAAAATTAACAACAATTATTTAGGACATTAAAAAAAGGTTAAATAGACTTAAAAATAGATTAAGACTCACATCAACTTTCTAAACATCTGTACAGGCTTGTCTAAACAAAGATGTTTTTAGCAGATATCATTAAGAGTACAGTGAAAGCACCTGCCTGATATCAATAGTCAGGGAATTCCAAAGGGTAGGTGCTGCCACACTAAAATATCAGGTTCTTACAAATGTGGAATGGGTCTAATGTGGATTCTGTAATACTGTCAGTTCTGCCGACTGAAGCTGATGAGTGGATACATTTGGGGTAAGGTGATCATGATAGGATTCCCTTTTCTGGAGGCGCGCGCGCACACACACACACACACACACACACACACACAATGTCACATGTAAAATGGAGCAAGCTTGTTTTCTCCAGCTCCGGAGGGTACATCTCAAACCAATGGATTCAAGCAACAAGAAAGGAGATTCCAACTAAACATCAGGAAGAACTTTCTGACAGAAAGAGCTGTTTGACAGTGGAACAGACTCCCCTGGGAGGTTGTGGACTCTCCTTCCTTGGAGGTTTTTAAGCAGAGGTTGGGTGATCATCTGTCACAGATGCTTTAGTTGAGATTCCTGCATTGCAGGGGGTTGGACTAGTCACTAGATGACCCCCGGTATCCCTTCCAAGTCTACAATTCTTTGATTCTATTGCAAGGAATGTAGAAGGACCGTGCTTACTATATTGACCCTGCCAGCGTTCAAACATCACAGAGCTTTGCAGTTTTCAGAAGGGCAAACTGACAAGAAACCATTGCAGGCTAAATGATGCAAAAAGAGAGCATCTGCACAACTGAAGTTCCAGAAACCAGCTTTTCTGGCTGCCAAAGTACCGCAGAGCCCTGGCTACAGGAAGAGCACCAGGTGGCTCTGCAACTTGTTCTCCAATAAGTCAGAAATGAAAGGAATACAGCAGGCTAGACTCGTCCTTCTGGCTAGGCAAAAGGATGCTGAGGCAGTTATATTACAACAAGTCACGCTGTGCACCAGTGTATTGCCACACTTCTCAGTGGGACTTCAGAAGTTTAACAGGACTTTGGGCACTTTTAATGAACAAGCAGCTAATCCATAAGGCAGCCTTATCGCAAAACAAAAGGGGAGCATACTCAGTGGTGTAGGAAGGGGGGTTGGAGGGGTCGATCTGCCCTGGGTGCCACTGTGGGAGGGGGGACAAGATGGCCCCTGCCTCCGCCCAGCTGTAGAGCAGCAAAGGGCGCCCACAGTCCGTGTGGGCGCCGCTCACATGGCGTCTGTACGGGCTGCCACTCTCACACGTCTGTAAGGGCTGTGCATGTACGGCATTCTGTATGGAGTGCGCACGCATGGGATTCTGCACATGTGCAGTCTGTATGGGCTGCGCCACCCCGGGTGCTGGAGAAGGTTCCTCCGCCACTCAGCATACTATCAGGAGCTGGAAACTTCAGCCTTGTATATGGCTGCCCCGAGTGGTGAGTGATCAGATCTGCAGTTTGGAAGAATACCCATGCTGTGGGCTCTAGCTAGGGTTGCCATACAGTCATACCTCGGGTTAAATACGCTTCAAGTTGAGCGCGTTCGAGTTGTGCTCCTTGGCAACCCAGAAGTAACAGAGCGCGTTACTTCTGGGTTTTGCCGCTTGCACATGTGCAGACACTCAAAATGACGTCACACGCATGCGCAGAAGCATCGAAAAGTGACGCGCGTGCGCAGACATACCATCACTAGTTACATTTACCTCTCAATGCGAACGGGGCTCTGGAACAGATCCCGTTCGTATCTAGAGGTACCACTGTATTTCAAACAGAGAAAATCCGGACAGAAAAGTTGTTGAGTTTCCCCCCCCCCCCTGCCAAAGTTGTCAAATTCACAAAAACGAAACAAAAAAAATGTTTCCCCCGGACATTTTTTTAGCAATTTCCGCCCATCTGGCAGTGATGGCAACCGACTTGGGTGTCTTTAAAAGAGTGCAGCAATAAGAGTCTTTAAAAGGTGCAGCAATAAGACTGCTAGCACATTGGCAAAGCTAAGCACGTTCCAGCATGTTTTCAAGCTGGATGGGGGAACTGCATGTTGAGATTCCTGCACTGCAGGGGGTTAGACTAGATGACCCTCGGTACCCCTTACAACTTCATAATTCTATGATTCTACCTCTACAGTAGGGGGCGTTATGTCTTTGAATACCAATTGCTGGAAAGTGCAGGAGAGGAGGAAGCACGGGTGCTCAGGTCTTGCTTGCAGCCTTCTCACAAGCTTCTGGTTGGCCACTGTGAGAGGTAAAAGGTAAAGGTAAAGGACCCCTGGACGGTTAAGTCCAGGCAAAAGCGACTATGGGGTTGCGGCGCTCATCTCGCTTTCAGGCCAAGGGAGCCGGCGTTTTTCCACAGAAAGCTTTCCGGATCATGTGGCCAGCATGACTAAACCGCTTCTCGCGCACCGGGACACTGTGACGGAAGCCAGAGTGCATGGAAACACCATATACCTTCCCGCCACAGCAGTACCTATTTATCTACTTGCCCTGGCATTCTTTACTACTGCCAATACTGAGGAGTATATTACAACTTTTTGAAAAGATAGGCATCAGCAAACACCCAAAATGAAGTCATGTTGATTATACAACCTCAGCATTACATTCAAGATGAGCTTTCACAACTTGAAACTACACAGTTCTGAAAAATAATAAGAGATGTGTGGTCGCTATTCAGCTATGCTTCACTCAGAGTAGACCCACTGAAATTAATGGACCAAGCTTAGTCATGCCTGTTATCCTCAGTGAGTGTACTCTGAGTAAAGCTTAGCTGAATGCCGCCCAGGCTTACCTGCAATCAGAATAAACAGATATGCAATTCAGCTCGCATCCACAAGCAGCTTATGCTAAACCAGATGCATTAAACATCTGGAGGTGAAACTGGCCCAGAGGCTATGACACACCCAGCACATAACTAAATGACCCAACCTTGTTTACCCCATGCAGATCCATTCTAACAATATAAGGACCCCTATGTTTGTTTGTTTATATTTATTTCATAAAATTTATAAACCACTTGATTGCAAATAAATAATAAATATCCTTGAAACTGTCTACAACTCCGGTATGTAAGACACAAGACACCAAAAGACTGGGGGGGGGGGGATCTGAGAATTTCCTTATTTGTTTACAAGGAAATTCATGAAATGGTGCAGTTTTTAATCACAAACTGCAAATCAAATGAATATAGAAGAGGTTTCTAAAGAGAAGCAGAAAGGTGCAACTTGATGTTTTAATGGCCTGCATGTTGTACCATCATGTCCCAGACTGGTTGGACGCAGAGGAAATGTGGGAGGAGCCAGCTGGGGAAACCCCCCCCCCCCCCGCCAAGGGAAGAAGGCTCAGAGCCAGGGGAAAGTCCTCAGATTGCCACATCCTTAACATTAAGAGGGTGTCAACAAGTTATCAAGCTCTATCATTACACCTCCCCCTTTTAACAAGTTATAAAACGTGAACAAATACAGTATGGGGAAAACCTTAATATTATTATTATAGATATGTATGGTCATTATGCTGCATAAACTGTATAAACATCTACTATGGGAGATAACTGATCTTGGCTAATGAATTACAGTACATAATACATTTTAACACATCTCTATAAGCCATTCTGGAGATTTTATCTTTATGGTAGAACATGTCTGTGTTTGTCCATCATAGGGATCCAGCGGGCTCTGCTATCAGATTGTTCTTGACAGGATGACTTACTAATTGTTTGACTGCAGTCAGAATCAGTACTTTCTGATACTTCTGGGAAACATTCAGGGAAGGCTCATTAAACACTGTTTAATTAAATTAAATTAATTAAAAACTGTTATGGGACACAAAGTTTCTATTGTTCCTCTGAAAGACCTAAAACTTTGGATATAGATGCTGTACAACTGTACAGTGGTACCTCGGGTTACAGACGCTTCAGGTTACAGACTCTGCTAACCCAGAAATAGTACCTCGGGTTAAGAACTTTGCTTCAGGATGAGAACAGAAATCATGCGGCGGTGGCGTGGCGGCAGCGGGAGGCCCCATTAGCTAAAGTGGTACCTCAGGTTAAGAACAGTTTCAGGTTAAGAACGGACCTTCAGAACGGATTAAGTTCTTAACCCAAGGTACCACTGTACACCTTTGGTCCCAAGTGCCTGTGGGATAATTTATCAGGCAAACCTTGTCTCCTGCCTTAAGTTCTGGAAGTGCATGGGTCTTCTGGTCAAAATATTATCTTTTGGGTTTCCGTCCTTCTTTTGGGACTTTCATTAGTTGTAGGGTGTAGTAAATCTTCAGGTATCTGCAAATTAGCTCTAATAACCTTCCCATTAAAATGGTTGAGCAGATGTGGAACATTGTTGCTGAAGACTTCATCGGGAACACCATGCCTGGCAAAGGTCCCTGTCAGGCTGGCAGCCACCGATTTACTGCTGGTACTTTGCAGTGTGCATATTTATAGAAAGAGAAAACAATAATCTGTGACTATTAAGTTGCGGTTGCCATATTTCAAGAAGTAAAAATCTGTTTTTATGGGACGCGGGTGGCGCTGTGGGTAAAAGCCTCAGCGCCTAGGGCTTGCCGATCGAAAGGTCGGCGGTTCGAATCCCCGCGGCGGGGTGCGCTCCCGTCGTTCGGTCCCAGCGCCTGCCAACCTAGCAGTTCGAAAGCACCTCCGGGTGCAAGTAGATAAATAGGGGCCGCTTACTGGCGGGAAGGTAAACGGTGTTTCCGTGTGCGGCTCTGGCTCGCCAGATGCAGCTTGTCACGCTGGCCACGTGACCCGGAAGTGTCTCCGGACAGCGCTGGCCCCCGGCCTCTTGAGTGAGATGGGCGCACAACCCTAGAGTCTGTCAAGACTGGCCCATACGGGCAGGGGTACCTTTACCTTTTATTAAGTTGCGGTTGCCATATTTCAAGAAGTAAAAATCCGTTTTTTAACAAAAACATGATTTCTCGGTTTACTTGCCGCCTTCCGGAAATTCCCTCCCGTATGGCAGCCCTATATTAAGTAATCTTTGGAATGCCTTGTAAATAAGTCAGTTCCTATCTTCTGGTAGGCCCTTTGAGGAGCTGGGTGTGGATTCAGTGGCCCTGGTTGTTGACATTACCTGTATTTTAAGCAAGTGAACAAACTTCTACCATAGCTGCCATATGGTGATTAAGCTTAGGCCTCTGAGGTGCATTCCATAGTCTCTCAAGACAGATTGATGCCAACAACAACTTATTAGCATCAGCAATTAGCATGTGGCGAGTTAATTAAACTACATCAATGTCCCAAGTGTGTGCCTTTAATCCTAGTCAATCAACAAGTGTTGATGAAATCTGGTGAACTCCTTTGCTACGGGGTCCCAAAAGCAGGGATTAACCATTATTAGTGCTTCTAAACATCAAAAGAGCTGGGTTTTAGCATGGAAATAAATAAAGGAGGCTTAGTTTTAAGGAACAGGAGAATGGAGGGGTGGTACCAGGAGGTGGTGAAGGAACCATTTTTTTTTTTTGGTGGCGGAGGCTGGAAAAGATGCCTTGGACTGCTGTGGTGCTGCACTGCTGTGGGTAACAAGCCCCTCTTGATATGACTATGCTGCAAGTTCTGTACTCGCTCCATGCAAACTAAAGGTTTGTGAATAAACCATGTTTCTTAAAGCTACAACAGCCTCCGCTGTGTGTCTTGCTTCTCAAAGGAACACAGACACCGGGTGACCACCTAGGAAATACTGCATTGGACTACTGCAACGTGCTCTACATGGGGCTACCTCTGAAGGTGACCCGGAAACTACAACTATTCCAGAATGCAGCAGCTAGACTGGAGACTAAAAGCGGCCGCGGAGACCACATAACACCTGTCCTGAAAGACCTACATTGGCTCCCAGTATGTTTCTGGATGCAATTCAAAGTGTTGGTGCTGACCTTTAGAACCCTAAATGGCCTGGCCTTGTATACCTGAAGGAGCATCTCCAGCCCTATCGTTCAGCCTGGACACTGAGGTCCAGCTCCGAGGGCCTTCTGGCGGTTCCCTCACGGTGAGAAGAGAGGTTACAGGGAACCAGTCAGAGGGCCTTCTTGGTAGTGGCACCCACCCTGTGGAACACCCTCCCACCAGATGTTAATGAAATAAACAACTATCTGACTTTTAGAAGACACCTGAAAGCAGCCCAGTTTAGGGAAGTTTTTAATGTTTGATCTTTTATCGTGTTTTTAGTATTCTGTTGGGAGCCGCCCAGAGTAGCTGGGGAAACCCAGCCAGATGGGCAGGGTATTAATAATACAGTGATACCTCTGGTTAAGAACTTAATTCGTTCTGGAGGTCCGTTCTTAACCTGAAACTGTTCTTAACCTGAAGCACCACTTTAGCTAATGGGGCCTCCTGCTGCCGGAGCACGATTTCTGTTCTCATCCTGAAGCAAAGTTCTTAACCCGAGGTACTATTTCTGGGTTAGCGGAGTCTGTAACCTGAAACGTCTGTAACCTGCAGCGTCTGTAATCCGAGGTACCACTGTAGCAGTAGTAGTAGTAGTAGTAGTAGTAGTATGCAACCCCCGGGAATCTTGCCCCAGCTTGGCAGAGATTGGGGGTGGCGTCCCACTTTTGTAACCCCATACATATATTGAGTAAATCTTTTATAAGCAAATAGTATACCAAGTAGCTCTTTTTCCATCTGTGTATATCTAATTTCAGTGCCAGTGGGGGACTGAGATGCATATGCCACTGGCACCCATCTTTTGTAATAATATGCAGAGTATAGACAACATCTTTCCCTGAGTCCAGATCTTTAGCCTGTGCTTCACAGTTTATGAGCCCCTGCAAATCTGAATAGTCTTGTCCAGGAGCAGATCCCCCTTTTGCAACAGCCGCTCTCCAATGACATTATCTTTGATACCACAAATAATTCTGTCTCTTATCAAACTCTTTCCCAGGTCCACAAAAGCACAATTCTTACTCACAGCTTTCTTAATTTTGTTACATATTGATCCATTGTTTGCTCCGCTTTCCGTATACACCTGAATAACTTATTCCACCCCCTCCCCAAAGTCTCATTCTTTTAGGCATGCAGACCCTTCATACTTATCAATAATTACATTCAGCTTCATGTTCTCTCCTTCAGCGAGCCCAGTTATTATAAATGTCTAGGGCCTCCTCTCCTACCACAGCAACTGATCGTATCAGTTTTTCCTTCAGTCCCTATTGCTGCCAGGTATGTACAGTGCAAATCTTTGTCTAAACTTTCTCCAGTTTTCTGCAATATCTGTTGACAATGGCAGGCTTGATGGGGGCTGCAGCATTTTCATTTTTGCAAAGGTTTAACAACATTTATGTAGATCTTACTGTCTCTGGGTGCAGCTCTGACAGCTTCTTATCTTCTGTTTGTAGCCCTTCAGCCAGAAGACTTTCTGCCCATAGGAGACTGAGGTCCCTTCACTCCTCACAAAATATAATATTTGAGGCGGCCAATATTTTATTCAACATTTTATTCAAGTTGGCACCCCTGTTTCTGCCAGTTAATGTTTATCCACTTTCTGACACCATACAGTGTTTCTGGGTCCAACAACAGGCACCAAGAATGAGCAGCACTTTTATAAAAGAAGCTTTATTCAGAGGAGCCCCTAAGACTCTCTGCTAGAAAGGGGAAAAAATATGGGCCTAAGGAACTGCCTAGGTTATGTGACTCCAGGGCAAATCCCCAAACTGCCAAGCCCTTAACATTCAGGGCGTATCAACAGACTGCTAGCTCTATCACACACCCTCCAACATTTCTCTGATGAAAATATGGATGTCCCATTCCATACTGATAATTTTACTAATTATACCCCACATATCCTATTGGGTTGCCCCAGCACTCTGGGCAGCTTCCAACATCTATAAAAACCACAATAAAGCATTAAACATTAAAAAAAACTTCCCAATACAGGATTGCCTTCAGACGACTCGAGGGTTGGATAACACCACACCCTCCAACATTTCTCCAATGAAAATAGGGACATCCTAAGGAAAAGCTGGATGTTCTGGGATCAAATCAGAAACCAGGACAGCTTCTCTAAATCAGGGATGTCCCTGGAAAATAGGGACACTTGGAGGGTCTGCTGTCATTACACTGACCCTGGAAAGATGGGGAAGGGTGTGTTGCAGGAGTGGGAACGGAATAATCAAATGAAACAATCAGATGGATGCGTTCCAAGACATACAGCCCTGTGTATGTTTGTTCAGAAAAGAATTCCACCGTGTTCAAAGGGGCTACACACACGGTTGCAGCCTTAGAACCTGATGTCATGTTATACTCATTGTGCGAAAAGACAAGACTTTAACTCAAGAGAATTCTGAGGAGCCCCTGGGAAACAGCAGATAAGAGCAACACAGATTTAGGCTCAGTTTGCAGTAACGCCCAGCCAGAGCATGGCCTAGTGTGAATGTGCAAGCATGCAAGCTGTTGCTAAGGAAATCACAGCCTCTGGTCCTGCTGCTGCTGCTGCTGCCAGCTAAGTCATGGAACTGTAGAGCTGGAATGGACCCTGAGGATCACTTGGTCCAACTCCCGGCAATGCTGGAATATGCAGCTGTCCCATGTGGGGATCGAACCTGCAACCTTGGCATTGTCAGCATCATGCTCCAACCAACTGAGCTATGCATGCTTTGGTTTAATATGCCTCCTGAATCCAGTTTGTGGTTTGTCTCCTCCAAACAAACCACAGAGCTGAAAACTCAAGAATAAATCTTGGGTTACTTTTCCAAACCAAAGTGATATTGTCAAAGTGAATGTGTGAGTAAACCCTAGATAGGACATGACAGTGCACATAAGGATGTTATTATTGCAGCGGTGCCATTTCGGTGTACGTTGGCATAAAAATAGTGTGAGAGGAGCCATCTTGGTCATAGCTGTTTCTGCACAGTGAACAAATTCAATAGAGCAAAGGTCACAACAAAAGTACAGTGGTACCTCGGGTTACATACGCTTCAGGTTACATATGCTTCAGGTTACAGACTCCGCTAACCCAGAAATATTACCTCGGGTTAAGAACTTGGAGCTTCCCACTCCTGCAACACACCCTTCCCCATCTTTCCAGGTTCAGTGTAATGACAGCAGACCCTCCAAGTTTGCTTCAGGATGAGAACAGAACTTGTGCTCCGGCGACGCGGCAGCAGCGGGAGGCCCCATTAGCTAAAGTGGTGCTTCAGGTTAAGAACAGTTTCAGGTTAAGAATAGACCTCCGGAACGAATTAAATACTTAACCCGAGGTACCACTGTACTGACAAGGCACATACACAGCTACCATACTGCTCAGCTGGGACATCCTGGAATTACAGAATCCTGGAATGTCCTGCCTTTTGGTTCGGCATTCTGGTGGGAGTCAGCTGGTTTGCACCAGAGCAGCTGACCAAAAAAATGAGCGTTCCCATTTGGTTTCCCTGGTTATTGGAGGACATGAGCTACCCAGCGAGAAGCAGAAATAAGTAGCAGACAGCTTCTGGTGAGCAAAGCAGATGCTAGAAACCAGCCCTTAGCATACTTGACAAATAACAATGAACATTTTAGAAATATTAAGCTGTAATAAATAAGCTTGTGTGCATGGGTGGAAAACACCCTAAGAAAAGCATAAAAAGGATTATGAAGAGCCTTGGATGGAGCCCATTCCTTCTTGGATGACTTGGAACTTGCTGCGGCAATTAATAAATATAACCTACTGGGTGCCTTGCTTCATATCTTGGTCTCGCCCAGTTATTTCCCATCTGGACACGAACTGACAGGTATTGAGGATTCTACCACAGTAGCAGGCTGCCTTATACAGAGTCAGACCAAAAGCCCATCCAGTTCAGTACTGTCTATGCTGACTTGCAGCGAGTCACTGTAGTGGTTAGAGTGATGAGAGACCAGGGTTCAAATCCCCACTCAACCACAACACTTGCTAGGAGACCTTAGGCCAGTCACAGTGGTTGCAAAGATAGCAAGGATGAGAAGGAGGAAGAGAACCATGTACAGTGGTACCTCTGGTTGCGAACGAGATCCGTTTTGGAGGCCCGTTCGCAACCTGAAAAGAACACAACCCGCGTCCGCACACGCGCGGGTCATGATTCGCCACTTCTGCGCATGACGTTATTTTGCGAGTCTGCACATGCGCGAGTGGTGAAACCCGGAAGTAACCCGTTCCGGTACTTCTGGGTCGCCACGGGACGCAACCTGAAAACCCTCAACCTGAAGCAAACCTAACATGAGGTATGACTGTATATCACCTTGAGCTCCTTGGAGGGAAAAGTGGGATATAAATGCAATAAATTAATAATAATAAATACATTCCAGATTAGGGACATTCCCAGCCATATCTGGAGATTGCTGGGGGTTGAACCTGGGAACTTCTGCATGCAAAGGACTCAAGCACTGAGTCATGTTCTACATAGCCTAAAAGCTCCCTCTGATTCAAGCCTTTTTCTTGAAACCAGGAAATGGGAAAGACTGGCATGGAAACCAGGAAATGGAAAAGATTGGCATGGAAATGAAAAAGCATGACTGCTCATTCAAGAACATGTAACAGGCAAAAGTCTCTGGAAGTTCAGCTTAGCAGACCCTACTATTACAGAAAGTGGTGCCACAGACAGCTTTGACATAACTTACAAAACCTGTTTTAAAAACAGATTATTATGGGCGGGTAAGTGGAACTGGGTGAAAGGCCCTCTTCCTAGGAGCTACTCTGTATTCACAGTTATCAAGATGCTGCTTATATAAATGATGGAGGAAAAATCCAGTTTGGGTACCATATTCAGACAAAAACATATGTTTTGTAACTCGGGGGAGATGGTGATTTTCATGTCATTCTGATGTTATAAATGCACTGTTCTCGGTAAAACCTGGTATATTGAAGAGGAAATGTTGTCTCATAAGGAGTAATGGATTTTGCTGTTTTGTAAATCACCTTCCTCTGTACTGTAGACTATTCACAATTGTTTACAAAAGTATCAACTCTGGCATATATTGGGAGATCAGTCACTTTGAGTGCAAGCTTCTAGATCTCTGACTAATTTTAAATCTATTGTATTGAGTCAGGGACACAGAGGCAAAGCACTGGTCTCTATTACTTACATAGTGCTTTTAGAACTTACCACTGGGTCCCCTGCTGGGTCTGAAGTGTTCTTGGGAGAAGGATTTAAATCCTTAATATAGGAGTCTGAATGGAAATCTCTGTGGTTAGCTAGGCCTTATAAATCTGTTTCACCATACGTGTGGTTCTGCACAAATGGCATTTGTACACCTGTGCAGATGCTTCCTATCACACTGCGGTCAACACAGGATTGCTGGCAGAGCTGTGGGCCCTGAGGGACATTCTTCCATCATTGGTGAAAATGCCCTTGGGTGTCATTATTTTGTTCTCAAGGATATCGAGAAATATCTAAAATAATTAAATCACTGGTTTAGGTCTCCCCACAACATATCCACTGAATATGTGGACTAACAACATGAAAACTTGTTGCTCTAAATAACTTTTAGGTGCTGCTAGAATTTCAATAGCTCAGCCATGGAAAACCCTGAAAAATCTATGTTTGTCTTTGGACTTGGCTATTGCAGAAAAATGTGAACATGAACTGCATATATCCAGGGAGGCTCCAGAATGCTTTCATGTCATCTGGTGGGATTTTATTTCCTATGCTCGACATTCGTCATCCACACCTGCTTGGGAAATGAGGATGTCTTCATTTATACTGGTGTGTCATCCTTTCTTTAACTTACTTTTTGCTTTATATATGCTATGATGTAATATCCTGCTACTGTAATTTTGGGCTGCTGTAATGGTAATAGAATTCTAATTTAAATACATAACTAAATGCCCTCTCTCTTTTAAAGCACTTGTAAATGTTGTATCTGTCATAAATATGGGAATGTACAAGCTGGCTTATACAATGGTACCTTGGTTCTCGAACTTAATCCGTTCCGGGAGTCCTTTCGACTACTGAAACTGTTTGAAAACCAAGGCGCGGCTTCCAATTGGCTGCAGGAGCTTCCTGCACTCAATCGGAAGCCACGGCAAATGCTCGGCTTTTGAAAAATGTTTGCAAACTTACTTCTGAGTTTGTGGCATTCAGGAGCCAATTTGTTTAACAAATAAGCCATTCGGGAACCAAAGTACCACTGTATTAAATCAGACCTTCAGCCCATCAAGCTCAGTATTGTCTACACTGTGTGGCAGTTCTCTAGGGCTTTAGACAGGGACCATGCCCATCTCTACCTAGAGATGTCAGGGACTGAACCTGGAAACTCCTTGCTTCTGTAGAGCAGATACTCTACCACTGAGCTATGGCCCTTACGCCACTCAATACAGCTCCCTTGTAGTGAGACATGCACAGCTTAGATGGCTGATATCCCATGAGTCCTTGATTTGGGGGTTGGTCTCATTAGGCACTGGACGCGGGTGGCACTGTGGGTTCAACCACAGAACCTAGGACTTGCCGATCAGAAGGTTGGCAGTTCGAATCCCCGTGACGGGGTGAGCTCCCGATGCTCGGTCGGTCCCTGCTCCTGCCAACCTAGCAGTTCGAAAGCACGTCAAAGTGCAAGTAGATAAATAGGTACCGCTCTGGCGGGAAGGTAAACGGCGTTTCTGTGTGCTGCTCTGGTTTGCCAGAAGTGGCTTAGTCATGCTGGCCACATGACCCGGAAGCTGTACGCCGGCTCCCTCGGCCAATAAAGCGAGATGAGCGCCGCAACCACAGAGCCGGTCACGACTGGACCTAATGATCAGGGGTCCCTTTACCTTTACCTTCATCATTAGGCACACATAGCCCAGTTGCTGACCACACAGAGCCTCCTGGCAGAACCCTAAACAAACTACAGCTCCCACAATTCTTTGGGAGAAACTATGATTGTTTAAAGCGGCAGTGTAGTGCTTTGAATGTATGGTGTTTAAAGAAAATTGGAAAATGTTTACTGAATATATGGGGGACTGTGTACACTTGAAAACAATGGCAGTATTAAGTTAAATTCAAGAGTGCAAATAAGTCTTGATGGATGTAATAATGTAATACTGAATGGTTTAGTTTATGGAAAATATGCAGGGATTTGTGATATGCAAAATGAACCATGGAAGGAGAAGAAGGGAAGTCATTGATATTTTAAGGCTGTTTAAATGAATATTCTAAATTGTAAAACAGAAAGTTTAATAAAAATTATATATATAAAAAATAAATGTATGGTGTGAATTTGCCATTAAACTATGTAAAACAGTGGCTCCCAATGGGTGGTTTGCGGACCCCTGAGGTTCTGTGGTACCATAACAAAAACTATCAAAATTGTCAAAAGTAGGGGGTCCATGGCTTCTGCTTTTGAAAATCAGGGGGCCCACAGTACTTAGCTAACTGGGAACCACTGATGTAAATAAAAGAATGAAGCTTTATTCATTATAACTCTGGCCAGAATATTTATATGCAAATGCATGCTGGGGATAAGAAGCCTAATAAAACAGATCAGATAAAGAAAGTGTGGGGAAAGCTAAGCGTTGCCGGACTAACTACTGTGCTCAAGAAGGGAGAAAGTGTGACTAAGTAACCAGTAATAACACAGTGTATACAATAAAGGGATTTGGAAATTCCGGGCCAGGGAACTGAATAAAGTGGTACCTCAGGTTAAGTACTTAATTCGTTCTGGAGGTCCGTTCTTAACCTGAAACTGTTCTTAACCTGAAGCACCACTTTAGCTAATGGGGCCTCCTGCTGCCACCGTGCTGCCAGAGCACGATTTCTGTTCTCATCCTGAAGCAAAGTTCTTAACCTGAAGTACTATTTCTGGGTTAGCAGAGTCTGTAACCTGAAGCGTATGTAACCCGAGGTACCACTGTATACCAATTTGTGAAGAAAGGAAAATAGTATGCTGAGGAACACCAGTAGCAGCATTTATTATAGTTATCACGTATTGTGTTCTTTATAACATAATAAATTTTGGAGGCCAGAGTCTGTGTGTGCAAGGCACCCATCAATCCTGGAATAAGTAAAAGTTTAGAATTAATCAAGGTTTGATTAATTTGGTTTATCCTAACGAGCCAGGCCACCTCAGCAGATGAGGCTCACTGAAAGAACGAAAGGCTGACCACAGCCAGTCATTAGCCCATCCAGGAAGCCACCAAGAGGGCAAAAATGCGCCACATAAGGAGGGGGGGGAGCCCCTCCCCCAGCTGTGCGTTGGTGGTGGGCAGAGACCAAAGCGGTTTCAGATTTCAGGGTGAATGACATAAGTGAACACAAAAGGCTTATCAGTTTTGCAAGCGGTTTGGCAAGCAGAGCAAGAGAGGAGAACACTATGTGGGCTGGCGAGGACAAGCTGTAACAAGGAAACACAGAGGGCATGACTGATTTCTCCTTTTGCAGACCCAAGCATGCTGCACCTATGAGAGAAGCAATGGACCCTCTTGGGGTGTAATCCTGAGCACCCTCTATCCTAGGCTCAGGTTGTATATCTGTGTAAATGCACCACATTTCATGAAGACGCCACAGTCTCTCCTGTGCTTCATTGTCCAAAAGGAAATACTTACAGAACCTGGTATCGGTGTGGCGTGTAACAATATTTATTCTAGCCAAGAAATAGTGTGGTATCATTAATAATTTCATATCAGGTGCTTTCTGAGAATTAATCATTTAGTGTTGCTCCTGTAGCTGATTGTGAGAATGTAAATTGTGTACAGTTTTTATGATTTAGGTAAAGGTAAAGGGACCCCTAACCATTAGGTCCAGACGTGGATGACTCTGGGGTTGCGGCGCTCATCTCACTCTATAGGACGAGGGAGCTGGCGTTTGTCCGCAGACAGCTTCCAGGGCATGTGGCCAGCATGACTAAGCCGCTTCTGGCAAACCAGAGCACTGCACGGTACCTATTTATCTACTTGCAATTTGACATGCTTTTGAACTGCTAGGTTGGCAAGAGCTGGGACTGAGCAACGGGAGCTCACCCCGTCGTGGGGATTCGAACCGCCAACCTTCTGATTGGCAAGCCCTAGGCTCTATGGTTTAACCCACAGCACCACCCGCGTCCCTTTTATGACTTATCAATACACAATAAGGCTTGCACATATTTCTTTTTAAAAAAACCCAGCACATAGTGAACACGGTATCTGGTAGAAGGGTGGGAGGCTTGCCTTCTCTCTCCAACCTTGGATGTGCCAACATTTTTTTATTATTATTACATACCACACACAATATGTAAAAGTAGACATGTGCTCCCCCTCTACCACCTGCAGGTACAACAAGTTCAACACGTTTAACGGATTAGGAGGTAAGAAGAGTGAGGCAACACATATTCACTCACAGTATCCTATTTGACTTTATCCATCTAAAATCATTAATTTAGGTTTTTAGCACTCTACCCAAGCAGCAGTCTTTCCCTGTCTCCCAGAATATCATATGGATCTGTTACCTGGTTTTTTTTTAATAAACACCAGGAAAAAGTAATATCAATGGCTGCATTAAAATATTTCAGCAGTTACAAGGTGACAAGAGAACGTAACTAAATACTAAAACGTAACTATCTATCTATCATCTATCTATCTCTATCTATCTATCTATCATCTATCTATCTATCTATCTATCTATCTATCTATCTATCATCTATCTATCTATCTATCTGTCTGTCTGTCTATCTATCTATCTATCATCTCTCTATTTAATCTATCTAATCACACACACACAAACACCATTTGTCTGAGATGACAGAACCCCCAAAGCAGTTTACAAAAAGAATCAAACTATTAAATTGTCAGTAAAAAAAGTTAAAAACGGCCTTTTAAAGCCTTCAAAAAAATAAAATCAACAACACGGTAAAGGCCAGATTAAAACACATGTCAAGATCCTACATGTTTTTGCTGTTATTAAAGCATTTCGGGTCAGTTAGTACACCTGCCATTCATTAGGATGGTGAGCTGTTTCATTCTTTTTGGCATAAACTCATTAATTTCAGTGAATGTGACCCGCAGCATACAACTGTTAGCGTTAACTGCATTCCTTAAAAAGAGAAAGAACCAAACCAGCAGTCCCAGCTACTGCAGAATGAAGCTCAAGAATGAAAGGAGACAAAAAAAGTCCTACCTGGCCGTTTCACTCCAGAGAGTACGTTACATCTCCCAGTGAAGAAGACTGAAGAGGCACAGCGGCTTTCTCTGTGGTAACGCCCCATTTGTGCATGATTCTAAATTCTTCAGCGTCCCACCCACAAAAGTTGCAATTCAGGATTCCTGACTCAGGGCAATCTTCCTATTGTGTAAAACCTTAGGATGCACCTCCAGTGGAACAATGCTGATCTGCTGCCTTTGGTGCTTGTCCCAACCTTGTAAAATGAGAGAGTCGTTGTTTTATGGTATCCCTTAATCAGGGAGGCAAATATAGCAGTGGCAGGAGGGGATTCTTCAGCTTAAAGCTGAGTTTCATGTAAGAAACTCCACTTCGATCCTAAAGAATACCCTGAAGGAGCCAAAATGAGCTCCAATTTCATGGGATGCATTCCTGTGGTATATGAAAAGCTTCTTTTTTAAAAAGGTACATATGTATTACAGACACTGCATTTTTAATAGATACATATGAAAGGTGCACAACATTTTAACAGGTGAAGAATCCTGCGCCACATTCACACCATACATTCAAAGCACTATGAGACCATTTAACAAATCATCATCATCATCACTTTTAATTTGTATAAAGGTAAAGGTACCCCAGCCAGTACGGGCCAGTCTTGACAGACTCTAGGGTTGTGCGCCCATCTCACTCAAGAGGCCGGGGGCCAGCGCTGTCCGGAGACACTTCCGGGTCACATGGCCAGCGTGACATCGCTGCTCTGGCAAGCCAGAGCCGCACACGGAAACGCCGTTTACCTTCCCGCTAGTAAGCGGTCCCTATTTATCTACTTGCACCCGGGGGTGCTTTCGAACTGCTAGGTTGGCAGGCGCTGGGACCGAACAGCGGGAGCGCACCCCGCTGCGGGGATTCGAACCGCCGACCTTTCGATCGGCAAGCCCTAGGCGCTGAGGCTTTTACCCACAGCGCCACCCGCGTCCCTTCTTAATTTGTATAGCGTCTTTCTATCTTACAATACCCAAGACGGTTTACAAGCCGAAGAAACAAAGAATGTACACCCTATAACAATCTAATGCCATACAAAAATGTGACAATAAAACATAACTTTAAAATAAGCAACCTATAGCAAATAGTCCAGAGTCGTTCGTGACTGGACTTAACTGTCAGGGGTCCTTTACCTTTTTTTATATTTTTACATCAAATCAAGTAACATTCAACAATCATTGGAATACTATGGAAATTATACTTCCCACCAAATAATTCTGGGAAGTGTAATTTGTTACGGGTGTTGACAGTTGCTAGGAAGAGCTGTGGGCCCTAAGGCAGTGAACAGTCTGTGACCCCAATAGCTGAGCTGTACAGCTGAGGCTCCAATACTTTGGCCACCTCATGAGAAGAGAAGACTCCCTGGAAAAGACCCTGATGTTGGGAAAGATGGAGGGCACAAGGAGAAGGGGGCGGCAGAGGATGGGATGGTTGGACAGTGTTCTCGAAGCTACAAACATGAGTCTGACCAAACTGCGGGAGGCAGTGGAAGACAGGAGTGCGTGGCGTGCTCTGGTCCATGGGGTCACGAAGAGTCGGACACGACTAAACGACTAAACAACAACAACAACACAGATCAAGAAGTGTCAATCAATCAACCGTTATTGAGGTCAAAGACCAGACAGGATCAACAAGTGTTGTTGTTGGGGGGGGGGGCTTTTCTTTTTTCTTTTTTAAATGAGATCACACACCAGTTAATTGCAAGCAGCAACATGGGAAAGTATTCATTTGCCTGTGCTGAATTTTCCAGAGGAAGCCACTTCACCCATGTTCTCAGTACGCCAGCTGGATCTTGTCCATTGGCTCTTGTATCAGCTGTTACAACAAAATGTGGGAAATGTGAAAGATCACAGAGAGAAGTGAAATGGGATGGCAGACCAGCCCCATCTTCTTCCCACACCCCTCTAGCCTGAGCTGCTCCTTCTGTACCCAGCCACTTGGCTGATCCACCTTGTCCTAACCTCAGCTGCTTGGTGGCTATGGGAGAATCCATGGGGAAAGTTCACCACTGTTTTTCAGCATGTATTGACAAATTGGACCATTTCATTTCCTTTTCTCAAGTATCTGCCACATTTCATCATCAGTTTTCCATTTTTTTAAAAAAAATACATAAATTTTCATGTCCATTGCTCCTAATATATGCCCTTATTGCAAGCAATTTCCTGGAATATGATGCATGTTAATATGTTATTCTTATAAATAAAAACATTTTTGCATGCACTTTCTGCCAATATGTATATATTTTTGGAGCTGGAGAAATGTAGTGCTAAATTCAGAGATTTGTGATTGTTTTGAAGAAGCACTGCCTTGTAGTTCACGTTTTGGTGCAAGAAGTGTGGATTTCATGTAGGTTCTTATTAAAATGCAAGTTGAAATAATTTCTCTCCCACCCCTCTTTTTCAGGAAGAGTATACAGTGGTGCCTCACAAGACGAAATTAATTCGTTCCGCAAGTTTTTTCTTCTTGCGAGTTTTTCGTCTTCTTTCCCATAGGAATGCATTGAAAATCAATCAATGCGTTCCTATGGAAACCGCCTTCAGACCAGGTCCGGCGACAGTCTGTCCCCCGACCTCTTCTGAAGGCGGGGGGGGGGGGACAAGGGCTTTTCTTCCCACCGCCAGCCTTCAGAAGGCTGTTCTGAAGGCTGGCGGTGGGAAGAAAAGCCCTTCTCCCCACCTCCCGCCCCGCAAGCTCCAGGGACAGGAGGGCTTTGCTGCCGACCGCCAGCATTTTAAAAGCCCCCGGGACAGCGGAGACAGCGGATTTTAAAATGCTGGCGGGCGGCAGCGAAGCCTCCGCTGTCCCGGGGCGATTTTAAAATGCTGGCGGTGGGGAGCAAAGCCTTTCGGCCCCCGCCAGCCTTCCTGGACCTCTTCTGAAGGCTGGAGGGGGGCGAAAGGCTTTGCTCCCCACCGCCAGCATTTAAAAGAGGTCCCCGGAGATTTCCCTATGGGCTTTCTTCTTGTGAAATAGGGAAATTCGTCTTGCGGAACGACTCAAAAATGGAAAACTCTTTCGTCTTGCGAGTTTTTCGTTTTGCGAGGCGTTCGTCTTGCGAGGCACCACTGTACACCACTATGAACACTGGAGGTATCTTTCTTTCCCACACCCACCACCCATTGCTATCTTAATTTTCCTCACTGATTGCCTGAAGCTACAAATCAGTATCGCCATCACCATATATATTACTTAGTGCAGACGAGCAGATGTCCTTCTGTAGCCAAAAAGCCAACACACATGAAAGAGAGATATCAGCAGACGTTGAGGAAGCCTGGAGTCTGTAGATATACAAGTTGTAGAGTTGCAAAACGTTCAGAAAAGAAGAATGAAAGGAGAACGATCAAGGGTGTAGAGCGACTCTTCTATGCAGAAATAGTTGCAGTATTTGGGACTTTCTAGTTTAGATACAAGATGAAGAAGAGGTGATGTGACAGATGTTTTTTAAAATATGCTTGGCATGGAGAACCTGGATAGCGAAGAGTTGTTCTTGTTCGCATACGGCACTAGAACTCTTGGGCATCAAATGAAGCTGAATTTGGAAGATTTGGGACAGATTAAAAAAAAAAGTACTTCAGCCATGCATAGTTAAACTGTGGAACTCACTCCCAAAGCTATCCTGGATGGCTTCAAAAGAGATTTAAACAAATTTTGGGAGGAGAAGGCTATCAAGAGCAACTAAAGTAGAACAGTTCCTAGATGAGAATTATCCACGTAACTATATTGGTAAGCAATTCAGCCTTCTGAGGTCCAGCTCCGAGGGCCTTCTGGTGGTTCCCTCAATGTGAGAAGTGAGATTACAGGGAACCAGGCAGCGGGCCTTCTCAGTAGTGGCACCCGCCCTGTGGTTCACCCTCCCACCAGATGTCAAGGAAATAAGCAACTATCTGACTTTTAGAAGACATCTGAAGGCAGCCCGTTTAGGGAAGTTTTTAATGTTTGATGTTTTATCGCCTTTTTAATATTCTGTTGGAAGCCGTCCAGAGTGGCTGGGAAGGCCCGGCCAGATGGGCGGGGTATAAGTAATAAATTATTATATATTTACAATGGTGCCTCTGGTTACGAACTTAATTCATTATGGAGGTCCGTTCTTAACCTGAAACCGTTCTTAACCTGAGGTAACCCTTTAGATAATGGGGCCTCCCGCTGCCGCTGCGACATTAGTGTGCTATTTCTGTTCTCATCCTGGGGCAAAGTTCTTAACCTGAGGTACTACTTCCAGGTTAGCAGAGTCTGTAACCCGAAGTGTTTGTAACCCAAGGTGTTTGTAACCCGAGGTACCACTGTATTATTATTATTATTATGAGCTCACGTGCAGGACAGACATGCAGTAAACAAATAAAGCCAAGGACGAATCACAACGTAGTCCGGTTTGCACATAACACTAAGCCAAACCATGGCATTAAAAAGAAATATGTAGGGTCCCAAAGAGGAGGCTGTGGTTGCTTTTCTTCTCTTGTCAGTTGTCCGGCTGTTGTAATCCTGCGAGCTAAGCTGTGTTTTGGCTTAGCATGACATCTGACACCTTCCAATATTCAGATGAAAATAGCGACATTCTGTTCTACATCAGGAAGCTTCTCCTGAGTTTGATCTGCTGGACACACGTATTTCATATATGTGCATATACATCTGTAGCCTTGAGCCCATTGCAACTTCTCTGCCTAAACTACCTCACAGGACTGTGGTGGAAAAAAAATGTGCAAGGGAAGGCATCAACAGATGAGTGGAATGAAATAAAATGTTAGCTGTAAGCTGCCTTGAGTCCCTGTCAGGGAAAAAGGCAGGTAATGACGACGACAACAACAACAACGACGAGAATGATCAGGAACATACCAGAGAGTAAATCCCAAATTGCACTCAGTGGGACTTAGTTCTGAGAAAAAATGTATAGGATTGCAGTGTAAGGCTGCAGAGTCTCTACCCAGTTACAAGGGAGTAAGCTCCATTGAATACAGTGGGGCTTACTTCTGAGGACACATGGCTCGCGGTATAAGGCTGCACTTACAATAAAGGAATAAACACTCTGTGCATTTCCTAAAAGAAATGGCTGTCTGCTGATGAATTGCAATTAAAGAATTTTAAGTGGATTGGTTTCTAAATTCTAGGAAGGGCTTCGTATGCCAGCTTCACCACTACTTTTGTACTGTTTTATTGTTGTTAGCCGCCCTGAGCCCGGCTAAGGCTGGGGAGGGCGGGATATAATAAATTATTATTATTATTATTATTATTATTATTATTATTACTTTCATTTGGTGCAGGTATTTTATTTTCAGTTTAAACAGGACTCTATTTTCGCCCGTACATACATACATACACACACACACACACACAGAGAGAGAGAGAGAGAGAGAGGTCTCCTGTTTCCTAAAAGGACAGGGGGTGTCTTCATAGAATCATAGAATCATAGAGTTGGAAGAGACCACAAGGGCCATCGAGTCCAACCCCCTGCCAAGCAGGAAACACCATCAGAGCACTCCTGACATATGGTTGTCAAGCCTCTGCTTAAAGACCTCCAAAGAAGGAGACTCCACCACACTCCTTGGCAGCAAATTCCACTGTCGAACAGCTCTTACTGTCAGGAAGTTCTTCCTAATGTTTAGGTGGAATCTTCTTTCTTGTAGTTTGGATCCATTGCTCCGTGTCCGCTTCTCTGGAGCAGCAGAAAACAACCTTTCTCCCTCCTCTATGTGACATCCTTTTATATATTTGAACATGGCTATCATATCACCCCTTAACCTCCTCTTCTCCAGGCTAAACATGCCCAGCTCCCTTATCTCTCCACCACTTTTAACTGAAACAACGGGGGAGGAAAAAGCAAAACCAGCACAGCTTCTAGATTCAGGTAGGTAGCCGTGTTGGTCTGACGCAGTCGAAATACAGTGGTACCTCTGGTTACGTACTTAATTCGTTCCAGAGGTCCATTCTTAACCTGGAACTGTTCTTAACCTGAAGCACCACTTTAGCTAATGGGGCCTCCCGCTGCTGCCGCACCACTGCAGCTCGATTTCTGTTCTTATCCTGAAGCAAAGTTCTTAACCTGAGATATTATTTCTGGGTTAGCGGAGTCTGTAACCTGAAGCGTATGTAACCTGAAGCGTATGTAACCCGAGGTACCACTGTATATATAAAATTTTTTTTAAAATGTCCAGTAGCACCTTAGAGACTAACTAAGCACAGCTTCTGTAATTCTGGGACTGTCCTTGGAAAACCAGGACACTTGGAGACCTGGGCTTGAGATTTAGCTCTCTCCAGGCAAAACGTGAACTGCAACCAAGATTTGTCCTATGATTTACAGCTTTGTGTATTCAACAGGTTCAGTTTAGGTAAGGTCTTTTCCATTTCCTTGTTGCTTATTTTAAGAAATCTCAACACACGTTTCTGTACATGGTCAGTGGATTCCTCAAAGGTTTCCACTGGTTTGACGCAAGACAGCATTTTGTAATAAGCGCAACATTTCTTTTTAATTTAAATGGGAGGAGGCAACACAAATCAACTGAACAAATCACCTCCAGCTCTTTCCCACAAGAGATTTGTGACTAAGTGCTCTGTTTGTGGGGCTTGCTAGGGATATTTCCCAACTGGATTGGGGAAGGGAACAGCAAGTTGCTTCATGCTTTAGGTGAGAGGCTACATTTTCCCGTGTAACAAGATCAACAACATTAACACCCACTTGGGATACGGTAGATCTTTTCATGACTATGATGCTCATCTGGCCAAGCAAGCATATGAAATTTACATGAATGGAGGAAATCTAAGCTTTCCATGCATGAAAGATAACACCATATTTTTGGAGACTACAATATCTATATGTCAAATTGTAAACTCAGCCCTGAATGGAGCAATCAAACCAGTACTGCTATTGCAGAAGAGGACATTTAATCGTGGAGTAATTAAGCAATGGTGCAATTAGTCCATTGGAAACAAGGCACAATTTTTCAGGTCCAAGTCCATTTTGCTACCCTGTGTTCGCACTTCAAGGAAAAAGCAGTGCCCTCCCCCAAAATGTAGGAGAGACAGTAATAGATTTGCATTTATTTAGTTACATAAAACAAAGTAATGTTCAGCAAGTAAGAAAGTTAATTCAGTAGAAATGCTGCTGAAAAGCAAGAAGACAGTCTGTAACTGTGACCAAAACTGCAATGTAATTATTGTTTTGAAATAGTTATGAAGTGCACTACTGATTCTTAACAGCAAAAGCCACCTTTAATATTTTCCTTTTAATTGACATGTCAGCAGGATAGATAAGAATCCATTTTTTAAAAATAAATAAATTTATTCATTTAAATTGCATTCATTTCATTTCATTTATTTAAATAAATTCATTTCATTTATTTATTTAAATAAATTCATTTCATTTATTTATATAAATTCATTTCATTTATTTATTTATTTAAATAAATAAATTCATTTCATTTATTTATTTAATAAAGTCATTTCATTTAATTATTTATTTATTTAAATTCATTTCATTTATTCATTTCATTTCATTATTTATTTAAATAAATAAATAAATTCATTTCATTTATTTATTTATTTAAATAAATAAATAAATTCGTTTCATTTATTTATTTATTTAAATAAATTCATTTCATTTAATTATTTAAATAAATAAATTCATTTCATTTATTTAAATGAGAGTTTTGGTCGGTTTTTAGTAAAAAGTGTAGTGCCTTTTAGGAAAAAAAAAGTTTAAAAGGAAATTTAGATCTAATGCAGATTAGATTTACAATTTATACTTTCATTTCTCAACACTGAGTCATAAACATTATCAAAGACCATGCGGTGTAAGCATATGATTATCTTACTCAAATGTATGCCACACTAAGCTCAATGGGATTTATGCCCCATGTAAGTATGTATGGGATGGTACCCTTCGTTAAAGGCTAACACTGTAGAATAATATTGCTTGTTCTGGGAACTGCATTGCTTCCAGCACATTTACAACGTGTTCTATATCCATTTTATCTGCTTTTCCCACAGTCCCCGTCTCATAAGGACAATCTCTGCCAGCATCTTGAATTATTCTGAGCAACTCAGCTCCCTCTTGCTGCTGGGCTCGGGGCTGGACTGGGAAGAGGTGTCCCTCCACCTAGTCCTGCTAGGCTTAACCTACTGCCATCCGCGGGACGGGGATGGGGGGGGAAAGCAGGTATTAGCATTACTCCACTGCCACTGTGCTTTCCCTTCTGCGTAGTGAATGTGCAGGCAGGTGTGCTGTCTGTATGATCCCTGCTGCTGGCAGCCAATGGAAAGCCCCCAAGCAGGCCTTTCCAGGGGTGAGGTGGAGCCAGCTCGGGATCCATTTCGTTCCGAGCCATTGTTGCGCCCAAACCATGTCCAAATGTTGCACCAACTTCAGGCTGGCATGATCTCCTTGGCACCCCCACCACCTTCTGTCCTGGCCACCATATGCAGGTCTGTGGCAGTGGACATGTCTCATATTGTACAATTTCTTCCCCGCTTTGCCTTTCACACTTAGGTAAAGGGACCCCTGACCATTAGGTCCAGTTGTGGCCGACTCTGGGGTTGTGGCGCTCATCTCGCTTTATTGGCCAAGGGAGCCGGTGTACAGCCAGCATGACGAAGCTGCTTCTGGTGAACCAGAGCAGCGCACGGAAATGCTGTTTACCTTCCCGCCGGAGCGGTACCTATTTATCTACTTGCACTTTGACGTGCTTTCGAACTGCTAGGTTGGCAGGAGCAGGGACCGAGCAACGGGAGCTCACCCCGTCGCGAGGATTCGAATTACCTTGTACTTTATTCACACACACACCTCTGCCAGTGGAGAAATGCCGTGCTTTGGTGGCAAGGCACGTTTCGAAACCAAAAGGACCCTGGATGAATCCCCAACATCTGCAGGTAGGACTGGGAGAAACCCCCTGCCATAAACCTTGCAGAGAGGCTGCCAGTCAGTGCAAATAGTACTGAGCTAAATGGACCTACAGGCTGCCTCTGTGTAAGGTGGCTTTCTATGTTCCTCATCCCTTCCTCTCTATTCTGCTTAATTATCGTTATTGAAAAATAATCTTTTATCACTCTTTCTGATTTCTTTCAACACCTCCTCTGGCCCTTTCCTCTCAGAGGAGGGAGACCTCTTCTCTTCTCCCCCCTCCCGCTTTTACTCAGCATGCAGGAAGTAGCTGGAGCTTGCACTGGTACAAACAAAAGATTATGGTGAAGTCTGCAGTGCTGAGGCCCTAAAGAAGAAGAGAAAAAGAAGAAGAAGAAAAAGAGAAGAAGAAGAAGAGTTCGGATTTGATATCCCGCTTTATCACTACCCAAAGGAGTCTCAAAGTGGCTAACATTCTCCTTTCCCTTTCTCCCCCAGAACAAACACTCTGTGAGGTGAGTGGGGCTGAGAGACTTCAGAGAAGTGTGACTAGCCCAAGGTCACCCAGCAGCTGCATGTGGAGGAGCAGAGACGCGAACCCGGTTCTGAGAGAGAAGTCTTGTCTTTGTACAGTGTGCAGTCTGTGAAGTAAAGTAGAACCAAATAGACTACTTTTCAGACTGTTTTCTTTCTCCTGCTGCTATGCAAGGGGGAAGTGTGCACTTCTCAGGAGGGAGGGGTCGCTTATTGAAGACCTCCCTGGTCTGTCCGGAAGCCAGCCAGGGTAGATCGCCAGCAACAGGCCCCGAGTGCCTGGGAAGAGGAGTCAGCCTTTCCCGAGGGGGCCAGTTTCCTTTTTAAAAAAAAATAATAATTTTTATTAACCGACCAATCAAATCACATCACATCACATCACATAAATTCCAAATTACAAAGCCGAATTTTAAAATTTTTGTGGGGGGTACCCATATTTTAAGTTCCGAAGGGGGGTCCAATCATCTTCTTGCTGCTGCATTAATGTCCACAAATCTGTCCAAATAATGTTCATAATTCTATCCAATCCTATCTTGCAGTTTCCCACATCTCATCTTGTTATTTTCGTATATTTTCCCTTCTCTTTACGACCTCTTCTGATAATCTCCTTAAGCAGCTATAAAACAAGTTGTAATCCTGTGTGAATTTTCCCGTTCGTCCAATAGCCATATCGAGATGGTTTCCATATATCATCACTTCCATAGATAAAAGCGCTCTTTCCATCATTAATCTTCACAAATCTGTCGCCTTCTTTAGTCCTCTGAGGTTCACCCGCAGTATAAAAACAGACCCGTTCCTCCTCCCAGACATAAATCTTTTGACAGAACTTGCCAAAATGGCGACGCTGTTTTTTGCTGCGTCATCCCAAAGCTCTTGTACTTTCCTCGGTCTCCTTAAAACATGCTTTTGGTTAGAGTTTGTTTTCACACAGTCTTAAATCATCCAGCATAGGTCATTTGATCGGCATTTCAGATTTATGGGGCGGGATTATTGGTTAATCACATAGAAGAAAGAAAGAAAAGTTTTCCCCCCTCCCCCATCCAGTCCCACTGCCGACATACCGAGCCTTGATGTGTCTTCTCATGATATATTCCTGTTTATCCGACCCGTCTTCTTTCGTAGAGGTCCCTTCAATTAGCAGTCTTTACTCCCCCTTCCTCACTTGAAATATGTGCATTTGCTTCTTCCTAATTGTTTATTTTCCAGTTGCTGCAGCTAGTGGCGCGATCAGAGACAGCGTCCAGGAGAGCCGAAGTCCACACAAGGGCGTTCAGCCTAGTGCCCACACCCCCTCGAATCTGGGGGTGATTTATGGGCACAGCAGGCAAAGGCAGTCCCCCCCATTCCCTTGGGGGGGGCAGGGAGGCTGCATACTCCCATTACAGCCTCTTAATTACCTCGTGTGGGTCGGAGAGATGTTATTGTCGGCCATCTTCCAATGTGCCCCTAGTGGTCCCCCCGAGGGGGCCAGTTTCCAACACAGATTACGAGTCCACCTCTCTTAACCACTACACCACACTGGGAGTTGGCCTACTGCTCTTCCCCAGGCCCATTATTTGAGAAATGTTACTAAGTGCATGTTACTAAGAAATGTTACTAAGAACTTAAGCCAGGAGACAAGGTTTGCCTGATAAATTATTCCACAGGCACTTGGGACCACAGGTGTACAAGTGGTACCTCGGGTTAAGTACTTAATTCATTCCGGAGGTCTGTTCTTAACCTGAAACTGTTCTTAACCTGAAGCACCACTTTAGCTAATGGGGCCTCCTGCTGCTGCCGCGCCGCCAGAGCACGATTTCTGTTCTCATCCTGAAGCAAAGTTCTTAACCTGAGGTACTATTTCTGGGTTAGTGGAGTCTGTAACCTGAAGCATATGTAACCCGAGGTACCACTGTATAAATGACATAAACTATATACTCTAATTATTCTTGTGGGAAGGCTACTCAAGATATTGCAAGCATTGGGATCCCAGAGATGCCACCCTGTATCTCACAACTGGCAGAGCCACAATTCTTGTCGGACAATTGCTGTGGTCTATTGGGATTCTACCTCCTTTACTGGGAACCCTGTTGGACAGCCAATTCTGAGTCCACATACTTGATGCTGGGTGCCTGAAGAGAGCACAGAAGGGGGAACCTGTGGCCCTCCATATGCTATTGGGACTCAAGCTCAAATCATCCCTAACCAACATGGCCAATTGTCAGGGATGATGGGAGTTGTAATCCATCAACACCTGCAGGGCCACAGGTTCCCCATCCCTGTAATGTAAATTCTGCTGGTAATCTAACCTCTTGTTCGGCTAAGTTTTGACTTTCAATGGCTTCTAAATGGCATAGAGGTGAGGGACCTATTAGAATGGTCTTCCGCCAGAGGCTAATGGATCTAAATGACTTCCTAGCCGTCCTTTATGTCAGGGACAGAAGCTGCCCACGCTAGAATAAGAAACCGATGACTCTGCCCAGTGTGGTGGTGAGCCACCAGAATTGCTTCTTGGCATGTTGTCCTAGTAATGAAGTATTCTCAGACTCTGGGATGGCATTGTGCAACAGGCTGGCCACTGGACTCTCCTGGACAGGAAGGCGACTGAAACTGTCATGGAAATAGTCAAGCGAGCACTGGCAGTTAGGGAACACTGTGGCCTTGCTGATTCCCTTGGAGATAGATAGATAGATAGATAGATAGATAGATAGATAGATAGATATACACACACATACACAATTTCAACATAGCAAATTATCAAAACAAATCTTCATTATTCCCCCCATTTCCCCCCCCACCTCCCCTTCGACGTTCCTCAGCTCCTCTCTCCGATTTCTCATTCAATGTGAACTTCTGCATATGATAAAACTATTTACATCCTTATCTTATCTATCTTCTATGTTATCACTCAATAAATTTGTGTATGTTTATTCAAAACTTGCCAAGGAGTCCAATTCATTTTGTTGTCTTTTTAAAAAAATTGTGAAGGGTTCCCATTCTTCTTTGAAGTCACAGTTATCCTTGTCTCGTAATTTGCATGTCAATTTTGCCAGTTCTGCATAGTTCATCAATTTCTCTTGCCACTGTTCTTTTGTCAGGGTTTCCTCATTCCTCCATCCTTGTGCAATCAAGACTCTTGCCGCTGTTGTAGCATACATAAAGAAGTTATTTCTCTTCCTTGGCAGCTTTCAACATCCTTCTGGGAAGCCTCACAGTGCTGACACGGGGTGGGAGAGACACTATGTTGAAGTGACTCTGGTCATTCATCATCATTATCCTGGAGAAAGGGTGGGGAACTGTTTTCAACGATGCCACTCCAACCCACTGGGCCAGATAACAATGGGAGGCAATGCCAGAGGCAAAAAAAGGTGAGTGGAGCAATTGACCTTTGTACAGTAGGGTACATTTCAGCCTTGCAATCCTCACCCGCTTATTCCATCTTGGCAAGCAAGAGATATTATTACAAGACATATAGATATATTCAAGACCACCTTCCAGCCAGGAAGAACTACCGGAGGGTACGCAGCAGGGTCAAAAAAGGTGGAGCCTGGGAAGAGTCCTGAGGGCCACACCTTGCTGCCTAGATCCAGCTCCCTGAAACTCGATGACTGTTGGAGCTAGATGTCACTAGATTCAACCAAGCAACAGACAATCCCAGCTCAGCACTTTGTAGGGCTGTCTACATAAAGAGTGCATTAAGAAAGATTCTTTCCAGGAAGGAACATATAGGCTATGCTTTTCTCAAGCGACATTCTCCAGGGCAATCCTGTTTGCTGAAGTAGCACAGCAAAAACAGACAACAAATTGCTTCGGTAATGTAATGGGTATCAAATTAAATATCTAACATTGTATGAATCTGCCTCCCACACTGTTTGATCCTGAGATTCCTTGTCAATGCTTGGGCTTGGGGGGATGGTACAATGTTCTCAGACATTTTCAAGAGGTCAACGCAGATTAGCCTCCCGCTATATAAAATGCAAGGTTACCCAGACCATGATGGAGGGGTGTGCAAAAAAATGCCACTAAATCAGTGATAGAAGTACAGAAAGGATTATACCGTCTAATCTCAATGCTGTCACAAGAGCTCAGCCACTTGACACTGTTTGACTATGGTCACCTGCACAGCTAGTTTGGGGTGTTGGGCAGGAAGCCCAACATTTTGAATCAACCAACACCCCAGGTCTTCTTGAAAAAGCCTACTCCAGTCCATAGTTGCGGCACAGCCACCAGCTTCTACTAGACTTCTACTAGAAGTGTATTAACTACTGCAGGGGTAGCCTATGTGGCGTTCTTCAGGTGTCCCTGGACTACAGTTCTCATCTTAGGTTGCTGGGGAGCAGGGAGTTGGCCATCAAAGTTCCTCCCAGCCCAAGTGAGCCTACCTTGCTCAGCCCCACGCTCGGAGGAAGGCTGTGGGAATTGGCGCCATGACTACAACCCCACCATAATAATAATAATAATAATAATAATAATAATAATAATAATAATAAATTTATTTATACCCCACCCTCCCTGGCCAAAGTCGGGCTCAGGGTGGCTAACGTCAGATATATAACATTGGTATAAAATTGAACAATAAATTAAAATACAGGTCAAAATCAAATTAAAGTCTAATTAGATGGCTTTCCACAGAGTTAGGGTTGGAAACAGTAAGTAACATGGGAAGTTAACCAGATTGAATAAGCTCGCAGAAGTACTTGAAGGCAGCTTGCAAAGGGGCTGGACAGCTGCGGTGGAAGAGAGACAAGCAGGAGAGGGCTTTCTCTTCACAATCCCTTCCATTCTCATGGGTGATCTGACTTCTCACCTTCTTATCTAATGTTTTCTACTCTACTGTCCCTTTGCTGCTCTTCAGTAATGAGGTTTCGGTGTTGCATTTAGTTTAAAAATGTATAAACCACCCTCAATCCGAAACTGGATTTCAGGGCTAAATACGAATAACTTTAAAATTACAAAAACTTTATAATATGAACTAACATTACAATTAAGAGGGATTTCACAATGCTTTCTTTTTAAGTGTTCTGTTCTACTTTATATTTACATTTCCAGATTTGTTTTTTTCACAATCCTGGTCTCAACCATCCTCATAAACATGATGGGAGATGGATGATTCCCTTTTCACAAAAAGGGAGATAAATGTTGAGAGAGCATAGTCCACAGGTTCAGCTGGGATTCCACCTTTAAATCTAATATTCCCTCTACTGCATCTCATTGTTCTAATTATTTGTAATACGCTTAAGAGCAAGCTCTAGTGCTTTCTTAAAACAGCAGCAATTCTCAGCTATTACAATGGAAAAATCCTATCGCCATGCTTAAAACTGGAAATTGCATTCAGTATCAATTTTACCTGAAAAACGAGATATTCATGTGCGGTAGCTTCCCATACACTCCCTGCTTACATCACTGACATGCAAAAAGATTTCCCAATTTGTACCTAAGCAAAGCATGGCGCTTAAGTCTCCACAATGTGCCAATGCAAAGTTGCTGAAGATAATCGCAAAGATTAAGAAATGTTATCTCCTGCTACTTTCCCACTAGGCATATCACAAAAATACATTGTGCAGTGACAAAATGCTTTCAAATGAGAAATAATGGCACAATTTATTATGTAGATAACTCCTTGCCCTCCTTATATCTTCTTTCCAGGAAGAAACATTTCTGGTATGGGAAATACATTCTTTCCAAACCACAATATTTTGCAGTTTGAGAAGTGTAATTTTCTCTTTGAAGCAGGTCACTTCAAACTTTCCATTTCTCTCTCTTTTTTCTCAACTGGCATAATATATTATTACTATTATTTGTTCGCAGAATCTGTACCTTCTCCTCCAACAAAAATGCTCCCAGGCTGGCTTACGTCAGTCAGTTAGAACAAGGCAATCCCTGCCTACAGGCTTACAACCTAAGGGGAAAGGGTCAGGGAGGGGAGAAGTGGGGAAGAGAGAATCAAATTCAAGCCAGTTCTTAAACAGTTGTTCTCAAAGACCAGCTGGCCCAGTTCAGGGGTAGGAGGTGCTCAAGGGACCTGGTCTGTTACAGCAGAGCTGATGGAGTAAGTTCTGCTTCCTGTATCTCCCACTGGGACAATCTAATACAACACTGCTCCCAGGTGACAGTTGAAAAAGTGAGTTCTGCTTCCCAACTACATTCAGAGTCCATCCCATCGCATTTAGGGCTTCACTGCAGCCTACTGCACCCCTAGTGCCGCTCCCCTCCCAGTAATTCTCCTTGCCTCTTACCTGTTTCTCTTTCTTCCTTGCTCCAAGTAAACCTGTCGGTCCAGGCTTTTCCTGTGGAATCTTTGCACAGATTTACCTCTGTATATACTAAGTTGCCCAATGTTTTGTAAGAAACTCAGTAAGTTTCAAACCTGCAACTGAAGCCTGTGTTTTCTTGGCATTTCCCACTGAAATTGGTGTGTAATGGACATGTTCCTATGGACTGCACAACTCTGGGCATTTTGCATGCATGTATAACATTTGGGTGGCGCTGTGGGTAAAAGCCTCAGCGCCTAGGGCTTGCCGATCGAAAGGTCGGCGGTTCGAATCCCCGTGGCGGGGTGCGCTCCCGTTGCTCGGTCCCAGCGCCTGCCAACCTAGCAGTTCGAAAGCACCCCCGGGTGCAAGTAGATAAATAGGGACCGCTTACTGGCGGGAAGGTAAACGGTGTTCCGTGTGCTGCGCTGGCTCGCCAGATGCAGCTTGTCACGCTGGCCACGTGACCCGGAAGTGTCTGCAGACAGCACTGGCTCCCGGCTTCTAGAGTGAGATGGGCGTACAACCCCAGAGTCTGTCAAGACTGGCCCGTACGGGCAGGGGTACCTTTACCTTTACCTATAACATTTGAACGAGGACCTATGTCGACATCATGACGGATGGACAACATTTGACTTCGAGAATCACAATTTTTGCAGACCTGATACATATCTAGTGAGTTGTTCTTATATATCAGATGCAGCAGGTAAACAAAGAACAACATCTGCAGACCTGTGGTTACCCACCAAGCAGAGCACAGTCCCCAGAGAAGTGCTGTGATGTTTCAGGTGCTTGGTACACTCAGTGTTTTTCCTGCCTGCATGGTGAAAAAGAGAAGACTCGTTGATTCCCTGCTAAGCCATCATATATGGTAAGTGGACTGTGTTCAGTTTGAAGTGGGGTAACAAGTTATAAAAGACTATTAGAGGCAGAATACTCCCAGGATCCAGATTTTCTGCAGCAGCCACAAGTAAGTGTACTTTTATCTCCTTTGCCCATGCCTTTCATTTCACAACCTTTTTAAAAGACTGAAACTCTTGAGTTGCATCAAATACTGAGCAACAGGCATTCCCTGTGCACCTCCAAAATTTGTTCAGGCTGGTCCCTCAACCTTTTGGAGCAGATTTTGAGGGTGCAGCAAGGGGGGAGGTGAAGGAGAAGTTCCAATGTGCAGGAGGAAGTCTGTTGCATAAGCAGAACAGCAGTACTGGATAAAACTATTAACTTTGATTCTGTTTAATTATTTTAGACACTGTACATGCCTGTCCAGAGATGGAGCACACAGCTGCCCTACTATCTCTTAAAAGTGATAGCTATTCCTGTTGAGAAATGTTATGCCTTTCCATTGGGATGGAATATCAAGGAGACCAAAAATAAAATTCAGGGTTTTATTTTATTTTTATTATTTTCTTTTTAAAAATTCACCCCCAGTGTCTGAATTATACATACCCACAGGCAAGACCATATCCTCCAGTCAAACACTTCCACACTTAAACACATCAAAGGATTAGTCATTATAAAGAGTCCGTGTTTCTCATCCAGTTGGACCAGCTTTTAATGACCCATAGACAAATCCCAAAGAACGTGCCTCTGACCATAGGTTCTGGTAAACTTTAAGCTTCTGGAAAAACTCATTTGAAAACTATTAAGTGGGAGAAGGCGGGGGATGGGCACTACAGATCCTTAGACTATGAACTTCTTTGAAGCAGATCTGTGCTCGCTACTAATAGTGTCAACAGAAGTCAAGAGCTTCAGGAGTGCACTTGGATTGTACGGAAAGAGGTTTCTTCGGTGTAGTCTAGAAACCGACTCTTGCACTTGTTGGAAACACTTCACTGATTTCTGAAGCACCCCTTCTTCTGATCCAAGTTTATTTAGCAAAATTGTGGAGTGAAAAGGTGAGGAAGTATCCAAAGTCTCCTGAGGCAACACAAATCGTTCTGTCTGGCCACCCACATCCATAAGGCCAGTGACTTCTGCACAAGTTCGATTTAAAGGTGTCTGCCTCATGTCTGCCAAACTCTCCTCTTCTATCCATTCCACCTCAGAATCTTCTGAGCTTTCATAATCCACCAGCCTTTGAAGGGCTCCCACCAAAGATGTATTATCAGACTCTTGCAAAAGGTTAGATCTGCTGGGTTTTACAGCTTGACTGTCAGTATGCCACAGTGCAGAAAAATTTGGGAAAGAGGTTGAAAGGATCTCAGTACCGGATGGGGGATCATACGAAGCATCCTGCAAATCTGAGTCTAGCCGGTAGGCACTTTTTTCTCGGCAGGGCAAGTTCACCATAGAAAAGCTGAGCTCTCCATTAGAGGTGGTCTTGAAGTATTTAGAAATCTTGACAAAATGGTCCCAGTCTTGTACAAGAAGCTTTAAGTATCTTACAAAATATTCCAAGAAGCAGGTTTCAGATGAAATCAAGAAATCAAGTAGAACTGTGGCATCAAATGAAATACTTTTCAGCAAAAATAAGAAGATACAATGGGGATTGCAGCCATTCTGATGTGTAAAAGCAGCCCAGGTTCCATCATCAGAATGATATAAGGAAAGACCAGCTTTGTGCCAGAACCTAGAAAGTTAACAGTTGTAGAGTAAGCAATTCATTGCTTTTGAATCAGTGAACATTTTAGCAAAGTTCTGTCATTTACCATAGCCTGGTCCGAACATAATGAGATTGGTATAATAAGCCATAGTTCAGTGTAATGCATGGTGCCCATGCACATCATCCTCCGTCAACATTTCCAGGGCTTGTCAAACCATAGTTTCCAATTATATCTAAACAAGGAAACTGTGGCTTAATCTCCTACTACAAAGCAGGCTATGAAACCAATATATGCTGCGAGAAGTGAGGTTACAGGGAACCAGGCAGAGGGCTTTCTCGACAGTGGCACCCGCCCTGTGGAACACCCTCCCATCAGATGTCAAGGAAATAAACAGCTATCTGGCTTTTAGAAGACATCTGAAGGCAGCCCTGTTTAGGGAAGTTTTTAATGTTTGAAGTTTTATTCTGTTTTTAGTGTTCTGTTGGGAGCCGCCCAGAGTGGCTGGGGAAACCCAGCCAGATGGGCAGGGTATGAATAATAAAATTTTATGATGATGATGATGATGATGATGATGATGATGATGATGATGCATCCTGGTTCATGGTCAGTGATCTGGACTCATGAGGACAGTGCATTACTCCATGTTGTGAGCTTCCCAAGGATATCAGACTGTGTGCTGTTCGAGTAAAAATGCTTGCCTAGGTGAATCCTTTGCCTTATCCAGCAAAGCAATTCTTACGGTTTAAAATAAACAAAAAAATGCTGAACTTATTAGAATGATTTACTACGATGAATACTAAGCAAATCAGTATGGAAAAACAACATGCATAGTAGACATGAATGTGATGAAATACCTAGAGAAGGTTTTCCAACTTGAAACAGATTAAATCTTTTTTTACCTGATCAAAAGGCTTATATTAATCAATGCTACAGTCTGCATTTATTCATTATACTTGCAGCCCAGCTTTCAAAACAAAGGTTCCCGTTTACTAAAACACTACATGATTATTTCATTAGAATACAGAACATCAAAATATAAAACCAAAAATCCAATATATAATGCAACAATTGCAATTCTGCAGCAGAGACACCTGTTGCTGTTTCTTAAAAAAAAACCTCAGCCACCCCCACAAGCCCAAAGGACATGATACTCCTTGATTTGGTGTTGTGAAACTGTAATTCTTGAAGCAACAATAAATTTCTATACTGTTTGGGTAGTTCTGCACCTCTAATTTCCAAGATAAAAGCTTCTGGGTTCTTTGTTTTTTTCCAAATGTTATCTTAAACATATTTTTTCAACTCATTATATATCATTTCCCTGTAAGCTTTAGCCTTACTACAAACCACCATATATGATAAAAAAACCCTTCTTTCTCTTTGCATTTCCAACACTTAATTCGATTTTGATTTATACATTTTCTCCTATCTATTAGGTATTAGATACTATCTATATAACATTTCCATATAATTTTCTCTTAAAGCATAACATATTGTAAATTTTATGCCCGTATTCCACAATTGTTCCCATGCTTCCATATCTGTATTATAACAAAAATCTATTGCCCAATGTATCATTGATGATTTTACTTGTTCATCCTTTGTCTCCCATTCCAATATCTTATACATTTTAGACGGCACTTTAACATTACGTTCCAACAGGTGTCTTTCCAATTGTGATAATTGTTCTCCAAATCGTTTCACATCTTTCTTAAATACTTCATTCAAATGATATTGTATCCATGTTGTTAACATTCCCGATAAATCCTTAAATTCATTTAATTTAAATTCTCCTCCATCCATCCTCTCTTAATAAATTTCTATAAGTTGCCCACCTTCCGTCATAATCTTTTTATTTACTCCTATGACTTCCAATGGTGAAAGCCAAAGTGGTGTTTTTTCCTCCAACAGATTTTTATATTTATCCCATATATACAAATTTCTCCTAATTATATGGTTTGTAAATCCTTTATGTAATTCCACCTTTTCATACCACAAATAAGCGTGCCAACCAAAAACATCATGACCTTCTAAGTCTAAAATATGCAGATTTTTCCAATGTCAACCATTCCTTCAACCAGCATAGACAAGATGTTTCATAATATAATCTCATATATGGCAGGGGGAAACCTTCTCTCTCTTTCACATTTATCAATATTTTATCTTTTCAGTTTTTCCCCTTGCCATATATTTAGAAATACCTTTTTGCCATACATTGAAACATTCCGTCTTGCCAACCACCAGGATTGATTGAAACAAAAATAACTTTCTTGGTAATACATTCATTTTTACATGGCGTCCTTTTTAAACCCATTTCTACCTTTTACCCCTACTCCCTGAAGTTAGCTTCAGGCTGAACTGTTACCTGAAATATAGATGAAATCATTTTCTTATTTGTGATGCCCAATGTTTTTTTAAAAAATAAATAAATGAATAAATAAAAGGTTTATGACTTCAGAAAAGTGAAAAATGGACACTAACCTTTCAAACTTTAAATGAACTGTTAATAAAGTTTTCGCAGCTTCCAACATGTCGTCGTCTTGTTCTATGAACAGCGTAGAGAGCCATGCGCAAGGATGTTCAGATGCGTGAGATGACCACACATGGCTCTTTAAGAATGCCAGCAGTGGGTGCATAATACTCTCCAGATGAACTAAAAGCAAAAATGAGAAGGAGAAGAAAGGATCCTTGTGAGCCAAGCTCCCTTTAATCAAACCAAACATTCACTTTTGAGTGTTCCCAAGTGTGCCTTTTGCACATGCTCTAAGACTGGGTACTTATCACTAACTGCTCTACTAAAAGGTTTCAGAAGGAATACAGAGGGAAAGTTTCAAGAAATAGTGTGAATTTGCATATTACCTCCAAATACCTTGTGATGGGAGGCAACTGGAAGCCTGTGGAACAAATCTGGCGTAACATTAATTTAAGTTCATTCTGCATTATCCTAAGCCTGCCTAAATGATAAAACAGCCTTTCGAACCCAGGCAATCTTGCCAAAGCTGGCTGGCGAAAGGAGACAAAATTGCCAGAAATGCATCCATGCACCACCATAGTTCTTGCTCTCTCTGTGCCTCCCACTCCAGTGACAATATGGGCCTTTTAGGCTCGGTGGAGGTATAAGCAGGCAGATAACAAATAAATTGTAAGTGGAAGAAAGGGGTTAATTTGTGCCACAGTAGCATCCCCTTTTGCACTATTTGCCTTTCATTAGAGATATTTACCACTATTCCAGGGGCAGCTGCTGAACATTTACAACCAGGTGGACTAAAAGGTAAGGTAAAGGTAAAGGAACCCCTGATCATTAGGTCCAGTCGTGACCGACTCTGGGGTTGCGGCACTCATCTCGCTTTATTGGCCGAGGGAGCCGGCGTACAGCTTCCGGGTCATGTGGCCAGCATGACTAAGCCACTTCTGGCATACCAGAGCAGCGTACGGAAACGCTGTTTACCTTCCCACCAGAGTGGTACCTATTTATCTACTTGCACTTTGACGTGCTTTCGAACTGCTAGGTTGGCAGGAGCAGGGACAGAGCAACGGGAGCTCACCCCATCACGGGGATTTGAACTGCCGACCTTCTGATCAGCAAGCCCTAGGCTCTGTGGTTTAACCACAGCACCACCTGCGTCCCTGGACTAAAAGGTAGCGTGAGACAAATCAGGATTGAGCCCCAAAAGGGTTAATATTTATCTCACAGCCCTATAAACAAGTATCTAGCCAGTGAATGCAACACAGCCATAAAACAGCATAAAAGGCTTCACATGGGTGGACTGAGCTACACTTTAGAAAAGGCCTGGCAAAACTGAAGGGTCTTGTGCAGATATTTGAAACCAAGTACGTTTGGTGCTTGGTTAATACTAACAAGCAGGCGAGGAGTTCCATAACCTAGGCTAGTTTCTAGCTTCTAGGAAAGTGAAACTTGATGCTTTGTTCAGAAGGGTAAAAAAAGGACCTGACACAGCAGATTGTCTGCCACAGACAACAAACAGGAACCCTGAGGGCTAGGTCTTCTGAAATGTGCAAAACTGGTTCTATACATACATATCATTAGCTTCTCCTTTAAAGAATTAATTGATTCCAATTTCTTAATCAAGACATCTATGGGTGGAACTTTCTAATTAGAGAGAAGCGACATGCCAAATTATACTGCATGGAAAATTTGAATTCTTGTACTTTTCTCTCAACATCAGCTCATACTCCCACCCCCATTTGGAACTACTTGGCCACATACACCCCCAAAGCCATGATGGAAGTAATCTCAAAATCTGAAAAGCCATTTTAGTTGGCTAGCAGAGTAACAAAGAACGGGTGCTGATACACACACACAAAAGCAATTCATCGTTCTAGGATTTCTATGAATTTTCAAGACAAAGTTCTTTTCATGATCTCACTACTTGATATACAAAACCTATAACAACTTGTTAAAAACCACCTTTAGCATCTTCTTTTTAACTTCCTATTACAGCAATACGAACATCAGAATTAAAGTTACAGATAGGTAGCCGTGTTGGTCTGCCATAGTCAAAACAAAAAAAATTCCTTCCAGTAGCACCTTAAAGACCAACAAAGTTAGTTCTTGGTATGAGCTTTCGTGTGCATGCACACTTCTTCAGAATTAAAAAACAACAACCTTTGGGGGGAAAGAGTGACCTTTGCTTAGTCCTCACCAATTAAAGTGGTCCTTATTTACATAACTAAAGCTTTAGCTGCTTTGCTGTTGGTATCTGTCTGTCTGGAGAGACAATGGAGGGTGCCTCTGGGGTGTAGTCAAACCACTGAGTTAGCAGCACTGAAGTGACCCCCCCGCCCCGCGTGCAAGCCTGGGCAGCGTGTACGAAGGTCCTGGGCTGCCCAGACAACAAGACCCCTCTCTTGACCTCACTGATGTGGTCCAAAGGAAAGCAGAGCAGTACATCCAGCACTAGCTTGGCTGTAGGAGTTGCCTGAAGAAGACATGCAAGGCACCATCCAACCGTCTTAATTTACTGATTAAAGCTTGCAGCTTAAACAAAGTACTGGGAGAGCATGTATCCAAGCAACTATCTGGTGCCTTGATAGGCCTTCAGGCAATGTCTTGCCTTACAGGAATCATTAAACTTTTTAGCTCCACTTTGGTTTTCTGAGCAAGTGCTGTGGGCTCCACTCCTGGTTATCCTCTAACCCATACACAGACAGGAAGAAATGTAGATGCGGGTGCCAATATGAACTTTTCCTATGGTTTATTACTGTAGATAATGGCAGCAGTACAGTCGGCATAACTTGATATAAAAACAGATCCCCGTTGCTAACCCCATCCTGGTGCTACTTCTTAGCCGAAATGCATCCTGGAATGCATTGGTAAACTCCTTGCCTTTTAATGTAAGGATCAGCACAGTAATCTTGTGCTACTACCAAACATAATTAATATCCCCTGTGGGGGACCTGCACAGACAACAGAATCTAAACTTAGGATTCAACAAACAGAAATTTCTCACTAGGATTACAGTGGTACCTCGGGTTAAGTACTTAATCCGTTCCAGAGGTCCGTTCTTAACCTGAAACTGTTCTTAACCTGAAGCACCACTTTAGCCAATGGGGCCTCCCGCTGCCGCCGCGCCACCGCCACATGATTTCTGTTCTCATCCTGAAGCAAAGTTCTTAACCAGAGATACTATTTCTGGGTTAGTGGAGTCTGTAACCTGAAGCGTATGTAACCTGAGGTACCACTGTATGTCCTTTCAATTACCAACTGACCAAAGAAATCAAAATGGGGGGGGGGGGATAGGAACTTGTAGGAAATAAACAATGAAACGAAAGAATAAAATGAATTGACAATTGCTCATTCAAAAGCCCCCCCCCCAATAAGAGTACATTGGCTCAAAATAGGACATATACCCTTGATTTTTAATGGCTGGCTAGTTCACAAACGCCAACATGGACCCCCTTTTCTCTACACTCTGAAGAACCAGAATGATGCTATGCTTCACTTCAGGGCATGTATACCCTTCTTCTGCCCTTTCTCACTTTACTTTTAGCATGGGTCTGTGGCAAAAGTCATGCTCACTCTCCCTTTAAGCTTTTTGATAAGTATTCCTTTTCCTCTTTAGATCAAGATGTGTATGTACAGGTACAATTTCCTGCCCACTTATATTGCAACTCTGCTGTCTGAAAGCACCACCCATATGCGCTGTCACTTTCATTTCAAGTAATTAATCAATCTTTCCTTGTTCTTCTTCCATATGTACTTCCGGTGGGCATAAGGTTAAGAGTAAGCACATACTTTTCAACAGAGAAGGTAACCACTCACCCCCTCAGGACCAAGGATGAGTTGGGGAGGAGGCTCAGAAGCACTTTGTGTCCTTGGGTGTAATGTTGCCAAACCCTAGTCTAAATGGTTACTTCCAGCAGCTCTTGCAACTCACAAACAGAAGGGAGAGATGGAAGTGTTTCGACTGCAGGGTAGAAGGGATTCTTTTGTTCCAAGACTACAACAGTGCCAGGCCTTATGTGGCGTGCTGCCAAAACTGTGAGCCTGCACCAATTATAGAAGTAAAACTGGCAATACAAAGTAGAATGGCCATTCCCGTGAACTGTTAATCTAGAGAAGAGGCACATAGAGAAAATGGTAACCGTCTGATGTGGGAATCACAGAATTTTTGTAGAGTTGGGACCCCCCACCCCTGGGTCATCTTGTTCAAAGCAGGAATCACAGCTAAAGAATTCCTAACAGATGGCCATCCAACCTCTGTTTAAAAGCCTCTAATGAAGGAGAGTCCGCCATCTTCTGCAGTCAGGGAGATTGGCCTATGACCTTTCACTCCTTTCTAAAGGTACCCCTCTCCCACAAAACTAATGGCTGGGAAGGGTTTAAGCCACTTTGAAAACTTACCTCGGGCTTCAGCTTCAGATGCAGAATCTGTTATCTTAACCTCTAAAGCTTTAAGCAAAACCAAGCTTAGGGCTCTTAGGGTCACTTGAGCAGGACTGCAACAGATACCCACTTCTGGCTTCACCTGACGGCCTCCATAGTGGCTCGCCTTTTCACTAAGCGAAAAACGATTCAGCCACCCAGTAGCTACAAACTGCAGAACGACACCAGCAAACACTAATCTGTCCTTGTCAAAATGCAGGTCGGGGTGGGAGGAAGAAGGCACCTTTCCCTTGATTAGGTCTTCGCCAGCCTTGTGAAGAATGCATTTCTTAAGCAGCACGATAGCTTTCTTCTTGATTAAATCATGAACGGGTGAAGTGACAAGACCCAACACGCATGAAACGTTCAAAAGCAACATCCTTTGACAGACAAGGTTCAGTGGTGCCTGAGTTCTGGAGGCCACAAGTAGTTCAAGGAGGTCCAGAAAGCTGCTCAAGTCATTTGTGGCTTTTGCAGATACTTGGGCAATCTCAGAATAAGAAGATGGGATGCGGTTGTAAAAGTCTTCAAGCACTTTGTCAAGAGAAGTAAGAATCTTCTGTAGCCCACCTATAATGACAGCATCAAGCAGTGTTTCAGGACCATCTCTAAGACAGTTTGGCTCATCTACTCAATTAAAGCAGCTTTGTAAAATCTTAAACTTCTAAATATTGATTTTTGCTCTAGACAGAAAAGCTCACAGTAAATATTTTCAGGCACACAAACTATTCTAGTACATGCTGCCTTCTTCCCCTACAGGTTATTTACAAAGTAAACCTGGTTCAAACAATACCTCCTTTGCACAATCCTTCATCTTTTAAAATTTCTCTGATCACGTTTGTAAGAGTCCACAGGCATTCCGCTACATGACTGCTCTTGGGAAACCCAGACAAAGCCTCTGAACAAAAAGCAAACCAGGGACTGTTCAGGGAACCCTGAAAAAAGAGAGAGAGAAAACAATTATCTATATTAGGGTTCAAGCAACTGATAGGCCTGAAGAGGTGCAATCTGACCTCTTCCCCTACCCCTGAGCATTTGGGAGCATGTGAATAGCCTTGAGACACCCAATATCCACAACTTGAATTCAGAACACAAAGACCAATGGTGGCTTCCACAATGGATAGTACGTAAAAAAAGGTAAAGGACCCCTGGATGGTTAAGTCCAGTCAAAGGCGACTGTGGGTTTGTGGTGCTCATTTCGCTTTCAGGCTGAGGGAGCCAGCATTTGTCCATGGACAGCTTTCCAGGTCATGTGGCCGTCATGACTGAACCACTTCTGGCGCAATGGAACTCTGTGATGGAAACATCCCAGCTCCTGCCAACTTAGCTGTTCTAAAGCATGCCAGTGCAAGTAGATAAATAGGTACCGCTGCCGTGGGAAGGTAACGGAGGATAGGCCATTCTGTAATAGGCTTGACGTTTTCACAGCAAAGAACACTGCATTCTCTGGGTCAAATTATGAACTATGAAGGCAATACTGAAGTGAATGGAAATCGCTCGGTCCTTTGGCAAGAGCTCAGCTATATCATTAGAAATATTCTAACTCACTGCAGCTCTGTTTACTGTATCTATAGGACAATCAGCTGAAAGGTTTTAGCTTTCAGAAACTTTTGGCATGGATGCTGGTAGCTACTAAAACTTTCACTGCCCCCAAATGGACAGACAACCTTACAAGACTTTCATATAAAATGAGGATGCAGCGTTTAGCATTGTGGGGGGGGGGGTGTACCTCATAAATTATGTGTTGCCAAAGGCTCTGGGGACTCTGAAAAACTCTTATGATGTTGGGTGGGACTTTATCTTAAATACAACAAATACAGATACACAGGACTCCCTCTCCACAGTACAACATAAAATTTGGCTTTCCTAATGGTCTTGGGCAAAAGATTCCTGCATTGCAGGGGGTTGGACTAGATGATCCTCATGGTCCCTTCCAACTCTATGATCTACCCGATACCCTTTCATATCTCTCTCATTTTTATTGTGTTTGATTTTGATTTACTTCAATAAAAATCTTTTGGGGGGAAACTGTAGAAAGTGGGTCTGTAGGGAACAGACAGATTTTGCGAGGAAGTTGTCACCCACTACTTAGCAGCTGCTGGGCTTAAGTTGAAGGTCTTGCATTTGGATAGCGGATCATGAGATACTGCAACCCTTAATGCACTGTGCAGACATTGTCTTGATCAGCCCCTTAAGTGTGCAAACGCTTCTGAAGACGGAATAACAAATATTTAGCTTCTCTTATGTTATGAAGCCCTCTGCCTGATTATTCTGGTACTGCACTACCAAAAGAAAGCTAATACAGTAGGCTTGTGAAACAGCAGAATAGGCTTCACCTGCGTTGGCCACCTGGATGAAACGCTGAGGATGCAAAAGTTGGCTGAACATGGGAGAGAATCTGCATCAGAACCCTGTGCATGCATACACAGAGCTCATGCTTAATAGGGGCCACGTGTGCTGCCACTATAGAATCACCAGAGTCAGTACCCATCACCCATAGCTCTCCTACAGAAATAGAATAATTAGCTTAGCCTTCTCTCTGACATGATAATTTTCTATGTGCATGGAATTGTTCATTTTTTAAAAAAAATATATATATAGAGAGAGAGAAGGCAGGCAACAAATGAGACACAAGACATGCAGGTATGTCTGGGTATGCTGGTATTCTTTTAAGAAAATTGTAAAGGGAGTAGCAATCAATATTATTTTACTATATTCTGCATTTCTATACGTAATATTCAATATATCTAACAGTAATTGAATCAAACACAGCACTAAAAGCACAATACAAAAATCTATACAGTGGTACCTTGGTTCTCAAATTTAATCCATTCCGGGAGTCCGGTCGACTCCTGGAATGGTTCAAAAACCAAGGCGCAGCTTCCAATTGGAAGCTGCGGAAGTCACGATGGACGTTCGACTTCCGAAGAACATTCACACACAGGAACACTGACTTCCAGGTTTTCGATATTCGGGAGCAGATTTCAACAACATTCAGGAGCACATTTCAACAACTAAGATGTTTAAATATCAAAGTTCCACTGTACTTCAAAGCAGCTGTCCTACCCCCTGCCTACTGAAAGGAACAGTCTTAACTCTAGCAGGCTGTGGCAGAGGGAGAACTGGGAAGCAAGGCTACTTCACTAGCTCTTTGGAGACAGGACAGGCTCTTCCTTTCCTCATCTGTTATTGGCAGTGGCCAATGCCTTCAAGACAAGCTGCATTTATCTGCTCCTCTCCCTGAATTGTTTCAATTCAAGCTGGTCATTAGAAAAATTACAGTGCAGCTTTAACAACTGATGTCATTATTTCTGTTGTCTCCTTCCATAAACTTTCTCATTTTGTGTCATGTACCTAAGACAAGGAGTGAACAGAAGGTAGATCAGGATCTATCAGAAGATATTTGAGTGCTTTGCTATAGCAACGATTTCTGACTCCCAACAACAGCAGCAACAACAAATGTCTTTTCCCACCTCAATTTGACTACTGAAATAAAGCCCAGAATAACCAAAAGCAGACTATTGTGTGGAAGGACTGCAAGTTCAGTTCAGATAGTGAAAACAAATTCCTAGGCTCAAAATATGGTCAGAAGGACCTTGTACTTTCAATGCTAGTGGTATTTTGTACCCAATTCTGGTTAATGTATATTGGGGTTCTAGCAAAAACAACAAAGTAGATCATCAATATATGAAGTCTGTCCACTTCTTCAACACTGTAAGCCTGAAGACAGAGGCAGTCTTGCTTTTATCTTATATAAGCCACTCAGAGTCTTTGCAACTGAAGAACAGAATAAAAGCTGTAAATGTAAAGCATTAAATAACAGTTAAGTAGAGAGGAAGCTCTCACCAACAAAGACATTCTACAATCTAGGCACTACCATGAAGAAAGCCCTTCTCTCTCTTGCCCCTGAAGACGCAAGTGTTTTGTCTGACCATGTTTTGAGTGACTGTTCTACCCTCACACCTCACAGTAAAGAAGCACCCCCCCCCCATTAAACCAGCCTAGGGTGATGGAGTAACATTACAAAATCTGATTAGTTAAAAGAAGAAAAAGTGATTCATTTCTCAAACACCACCTTAAAAATGGCCCTGCTAAGTAAAGAAATATTGGCTGTTTAATCAATTAACAGCATTCTCCTATAAGTCTACTCAGAAGTAAGCCCCACTGAGTTCTATGTAGGTACACAGTTGCAGCCATTTACACAACAGTAAGCCCCATTGAACTTAACAGAAAATCCCATAATTCCCTCTGGTGTGCAAAAGAAAGCCTTTTCTAAGAAGATATCTGCCATCCACAGATTTTAAAGTACTTAAATAAAAAATAATGAACTTTAAAAACATTATGATTGATTTAAAAAGGATCCCCTAATTACTTGAACAGATTTTTAAATCAACTGATTGATGCAGCTGACTTAATTACACACCTACTTCAAAAAACAAAGAGTGAAGCAGAAAGCTGTTTTAGTGGGAACTAGCCCAAAGCCCACTTTGCAACTCACCTCTTCTGTTAGTTGAAAACGCACAAGGAAGACCAAAGCTTTGGAAGCCTGATAAGACAGTTGTTTATCAGAAATAAGTAACAGATGAATCTGCAATAAGTGGAAAAGGGAGGAATTATAGATAAGGGATATCTTAGCAACGGAGCTATTTGGGGGGTGGGGGTGGGGAAGCACCCCAAAACTTACTAATTTTGAGTCTATGTTGGCTTCTTTCAAAAGAATTCTAATAATCTCTACATATTTCTGTTTTGATTCAACTGCCACCCCTTGGGATTGCATTTTGGATAGCATCATCTTGATCAAGGTTAACTGAAGCAGCATAATTTCTCGTGAATGGCATATTGAATGAATCACATTTTCAGATGTGTCCGGCTCATCATCTGTCTTGAGGGCTGTAAACGCTGGATCAGAAGAGTTCCAAGCACCAGTGTTAGGAGAAAACAGACTCATTGCCCATGATTTTCTATTTGTTGATGACAAGTGTCGCAGTGATATAGGAGGATTTAGAAGAGCTGCACAACTATGACTATCTTTCAGAAATAAGGCATCTGCCAGCATATCATCATACATTTGCTGGAGAGAAGCCCAGTTGTGAGAAAATTTGGTATTTTCGGTCATTCTTTGCACATTCACATTACAGAGATCTGAGTTGCTTCTCCAATAAGCAGAGAAAGTTCATCATTTCATGCAGCTTTTTCTCTGGTGCATCTAGAATTAAAGGCAATAATGAATATCATCATCAGCAGGAAATTGTTAAATCAGCAAGAAGACCAAACAGTTTAGATTAGTTATCTGATGGGAAGTAAGTACTTTTGTAAACAGTGCAATCTTATGCATATCTATGGGGGACATAAAGCATATCAGAACTATGAATATTGAACTCCTTGAAAGAAAGGCTGGATATAGCAATAAAAATAGATACTGCAGCCCAACAGTGCAGTTCTTTACAAGTCTATTCGAAGCAGACACTAATGAGGTCACCCTCCTAGAAAAGTATGTATAAGATCGCAGTCTAAATCTACTATTGCATACAATTTATCAAGAAAACACATGGCTTTGGCAAATAAAACATTTCAGCCAAACAAATACACATTTCAGCTAAACAAACACACATTTCAGAACTATGTTCATTTCTGAAAACTCACCCATACCTGAGACCATTAAGAGAAGTAAGGATGCAACCTACTAGGTTAATCAACCTAGGTTGTTTCTTAGGTTAATTATTACTATGATTGGCACAATGCTGTTGTAATAGGAAGCGTTTTGAAATCTTTAGAGTGCTATATAACAAATGCTACAAATATTAAGTAATATAAAGCACAAGAACTTTTTTGCATCCTACTCCTTCCCTCATATGCCTCATCTTAAAACTTATCAATATACCCATCTCTTCCTGGTAGTCCTTCCTTGAAACCTGATACATTTACAGAGCACAATGAGGTGGTAGGATCCTGAAGGGGCTGAATGGACTTTTGTACGCTGTATATATTACAAAAACCAAAATCTGAAGTCCAGCACCAGCACAGGATGAACAGAACTGCACACAGGATGGAGTTGATGACAGATAACAGCTCCGTCTGTGATGTGCTAGTGGTTGGTGAGGGATAATTCCATTTTTATTTTTTTAACTAGGACAGTTCATTAAGAATGTAAGAGTCCTGCTGGATCAAACCGAAGGCTCGTTTAGCCTTCTACCTGGCTATTTTTCTGACTGGAAATTGTTTTTTTTTTGGGGGGGGGGGGTTAAATTGATATACAGTGGCACCTCAGGTTAAGTTCTTATTTCGTTCCTTGGCCACAGTGCTAACACCAATACAGTGGTACCTCGGGTTACGTACTTAATTCGTTCCGGAGGTCCGTACTTAACCTGAAACTGTTCTTAACCTGAAGCACCACTTTAGCTAATGGGGTCTCCTGCTGCTGCTGTGCCGCCGGAGCACAATTTCTGTTCTCATCCTGAAGCAAAGTTCTTAACCCGAGGTACTATTTCTGGGTTAGCGCAGTCTGCAACCTGAAGCATATGTAACCTGAAACGTATGTAACCCAAGGTACCGCTGTATAGTGTTTTGTTGGAAGCTGCCCAGAGTGGCTGGGGAAACCCAGCCAGATGGGCGGGGTATACATAATAAATTATTATTATTGAATTATTGCAACCATGTAGATATATTGCAATCAGTCACTGCTTCTCAGCCTAACCTACCTCACAGGGTTGTTGTGGGGATTAAAGAAGGAGACAAGCAGAAGCACAACTTGAGCTCCTTGGGCGGGGGGGGGGTGGGGTGGGAAATAAATGCAACATAACATTAGTGATTAGTCCATCATCTTGTTGACTCTTTGGAAGCCCACAAGCAGAGCCAAAACATAGTAACTCCTCTCCTGCTCGCGTTCCCCAGCAGCCGGTTTTCTGAAGCACGCTGCCTCTCATAATAAAGGAAGCCTTCCCCCCCCCCCCAAACCTGCAGTGTGGTACAGTCCACTCAACCCGCTCAAGGCTCTACCACCGCGTCCCGAGAGCGAAAAGCCGTCCCCCCCCCCCGCAAGGCCCTCCAACAGCATCACTACAACGAACGCCCGTGCGTTGCTAGGCAACCCACCCCAGCTTCTAGGCCTAGCCATCGAAGCAGCGCTAACACCTCCTCTTGGAAAGTCCGAGCGACCCGCCTTCCCCGTCGCAAAAAACAACAACCCTGGTTCGCGCTTTCCGGCACTGAGGGAGATAAGGAAGGCTCCGCCCCGCTCTTTCTCTTAGCAGCGAACCGTAGAACATATAGATCTTTTAATTTTCAAAAAATAGAGTGACACCAATACCCGGAACTTCCGGTGGGAGTCCATAGAGATAAGAAAAGTTTAGAGTAAATTCGCGCAGCATGAACTTTAGGGGAATTAAACGGAAAATCGCTACCGGCCATCGCTTTGTATGTGGGGAGCCGCTCTCCCACTGCCTATCTGAACGAAAAGCTCTTTTTCTACACCCGGCGTTAGCAGGCGAGACAACAACAACAAAAAAGTTACTGCCATGATTCCGGAAGTGCCGAAAGGGAGTGCAGCGGGACTGTGCCCCTTATGGTGAGGCGGAGGGAGTGGGTGGGGGGGACAGAGAGGAAGAGAGCGAGAGCGAGGGGGGGGGAGGGAACGGGGATGTGGGAGGGGAGGAGCGCTCGGAACCCCCGCGCGGCCCAATCGGGAGAGGCGGTGGGCTGCGGCGCGAGGCGGAGGGGAGGCGAGCGCGGCCGCTGATTGGCTGGGCGCCGGGGTCAGCCCCTGCCCGGTGACCCCGGAGTGAGGAGAGGAGGTGGCTCCTCCTCAGTCAGTCAGTCGGTCGGTGCAAAGTGAGTCTCCCTCCGCAGCCGCTTCTCTTCTTCGCCCTCCCAGCAGTGCCTACGGCTCCCTTCTCCTCCTCGAGTACGCAAGCCCTCCCCCCCTTGCCCCGCCAGCGAGGGGGCGAAGTGGCCGCGGGCTGGCGGCTGGGCCGGGCCCGTGAGTGACTGAAAAAGAGAGAGAGAGAGAGAGAGAGAGACGGAAAGACAGACAGGTAACGGCCGGCGAAGAGGGAGGGGCTTAGCGGCCCCCTCCCCCAATAGCAGCACGGGCTGGGGGAGAGGAGAGGCGGTAGCAGCAGCAGCTGCTGCTGTTATTATTATTATTGGGTGAGCCTCACCTGGGATGGTGGAGGAGGGGCAGGGATAGGATAGGGATAGGATATCTGCCTTGGCTCCTTGCTTGCAAGCTAGAGAGGGGCCTGCTCCGCTAGAGGTTTGGTAGGGTGCTTAGCCCCTTCGCCATATCAGAAGGGGTGGCTAGGTTTACCCAGTTTTCCTTTGCAACTGCTGTTTCTTTAATTATTTATTTCAGTGAACGCTCCTTAACCTAGCTTTATGGCTGTAGTTGTTTTGTTTTTGTAATTGTGTTTGTTTGTTTTTAACTCTTATAACCTATCCTAGGACCTCTGGCTGACAGACAGGTAAGAAGGCTACTAAAAAAATGTAGACCTTGCAGGGAAAGGCTGGTAAGAAACTGGAAAAAAATGGCTATAAAAGTTAAGAGTCTGAGGGTGGAAAAAATGTTAGAACCCTTCTGGGGTCAGGCAGAGAGAGTGTTTTGTTTCTCCTGTAGTAGTTTGCTGCATTTTTGTGCTGAGGAGGGGGCTTCTCTTCCCTGATTTTTCTTTGGCTTCTGTGCTAGTTGTCTTCTGCTTGTAGTTCATCCTAGCCATAGTGAGCTAGTGTTTCAGTACAACCTAAAGAAACAACTTACCATTGTTTATTATCCTGTAATTGTTGCTTGGCTGCTTTATTGTATCCACATAAATAACTTAATTATTTTATAATAGTGTCTGAAAACGATATCCCTCCCCCTGCCAAAGTGAAAGACTCATAGTGTTGGATGGTACATTAAAGGTCATTTAATCCAACCTCTGCCAGTGCTGTTGCTACAGCATCCCCCAAATGTGGCAATCTAACCTCTGATTAAAAAGCTCTAATGCTGAAGTGCCTATCACATTCTGAAGTACAGTAGTCTTTCACTGTTCAACAGCTTGTGCTACCAGGAAGCTTTTACTTTAGTTTAGTTTCTTTAGTTTCAATTTCTGTACATGTCTACTTGGAAGTTCATTTCATTGAGTTTAGTGGGGCTTACTTTCTAATGATGTGGTTAAGATTGTAGTGCTAGGTTGTGTGTTGATGGGGAGTTATGAAATGTGGCCACTTTTTTGTCAGAGGCAAATTGGAAGCTTGGGAACATAGTTGGAGATTATAAGAATAGATTCAGAAGGAATAAATGTGACTCATTTGGAAGAATCGGAAAGATGATGGGGTGGGTTAGTTGTGTTAATAAGAGTTCTGTTTGGGCGGGTGGAGTTTGCTTTCTAACAGCATCTGACTGGCCACGGGTTTCCCATCTCTGGGAGAAGGGAAGCAGGTAAATCAAGATGAGTTGATCTGGGAAGGGTATGTGGTGAGGAATGAGGTGACCTATATTGTCACCTCTGCTCAAGTTCCACCCCTTCTCTGGCATGAAGGAATTGAAAAGTAATGGTGAGTTCTTTTCTTTGGATTAAAAACTATGTGTTTAGAATGAGAAGCCTTTTCTGAGTACCTCAGAGATTTAGGATTTTTGTCACCTTCCACACGTCTCACGGAAATGTAGAGAATGCAGTAAAGCAGCTCAGCAGTTTAAAACAGTAAAGAAAAGAGCAGCAGATAAAACAGCTATACCAGCTAGACACTTACAGGATATACATATTCACATAGCTGGGAAGGCATGTTTACAATTGTTTCTGGAAAGTGCAGGTAGTGGGCATCTGTCATATATTGAAAGGAATGCTTTTCCATAGAACCACATTGCTACCTGCTCCAAATTACTATGGAGTGGGCTTCTGAAATCTTTGGACGTTGTAGGAGAAGCTCCCCTGCAGATCGCAGTGATCATATGTGGGATATGGAAGAAGTTGATTCTGCATAGCAGATTAACACATCTGCCCCCATTACCCACTTTCTCTATGTTCTGAGTGGACATGTGGCCTTTTATAGCACTCTTCTTGGTGTGTCTGGGGGGGGGGGAGTTAATATACTGACATCCAAGTACAGTGGTGCCTCGCAAGACGAAATTAATTCGTTCCGCAAGTCTCTTCGTCTTGCGGTTTTTTCGTCTTGCGATGCACGGTTCCCCATAGGAATGCATTGAAAATCAATTAATGCGTTCCTAGGGAAACCGCCTTCAGACCAGGTCCGGGGACAGTCTGTCCCCGGACCTCTTCTGAAGGCTGGGGGGGGGGGGGAACAAGGGCTTTTCTTCCCACCCCCAGCATTTTAAAAAACCCCGGGACAGCGGAGGACTTCTCCGCTCTCCGAGGCGATTTAAAAGCCCCTGGGAAGGCAGGCAGGGGGGACAAAGACTTTCGCCCCCCGCCCGCCTTCAGAAGGTGTTCCCGCCCCCGCCCCGCTTCGGAACAGCTTTCCGAAGTGGGGCGGCTGGGGCAGATGTCCCCGCCCCCCCTCCCCGCTTCGGAACAGCTTTCCGAAGTGGGGCGGCTGGGGCAGGTGTCCCCGCCCCCCCTCCCCGCTTCGGAACAGCTTTCCGAAGTGGGGCGGCTGGGGCAGGTGTCCCCGCCCCCCCTCCCCGCTTCGGAACAGCTTTCCGAAGTGGGGCGGCTGGGGCAGGTGTCCCCGCCCCCCCTCCCCGCTTCGGAACAGCTTTCCGAAGTGGGGCGGCTGGGGCAGGTGTCCCCGCCCCCCCTCCCCGCTTCGGAACAGCTTTCCGAAGTGGGGCGGCTGGGGCAGGTGTCCCCGCCCCCCCTCCCCGCTTCGGAACAGCTTTCCGAAGTGGGGCGGCTGGGGCAGGTGTCCCCGCCCCCCCTCCCCGCTTCGGAACAGCTTTCCGAAGTGGGGCGGCTGGGGCAGATGTCCCCGCCCCCCCTCCCCGCTTCGGAACAGCTTTCCGAAGTGGGGCGGCTGGGGCAGGTGTCCCCGCCCCCCCTCCCCGCTTCGGAACAGCTTTCCGAAGTGGGGCGGCTGGGGCAGGTGTCCCCGCCCCCCCTCCCCGCTTCGGAACAGCTTTCCGAAGTGGGGCGGCTGGGGCAGGTGTCCCCGCCCCCCCTCCCCGCTTCGGAACAGCTTTCCGAAGTGGGGCGGCTGGGGCAGGTGTCCCCGCCCCCCCTCCCCGCTTCGGAACAGCTTTCCGAAGTGGGGCGGCTGGGGCAGGTGTCCCCGCCCCCCCTCCCCGCTTCGGAACAGCTTTCCGAAGTGGGGCGGCTGGGGCAGGTGTCCCCGCCCCCCCTCCCCGCTTCGGAACAGCTTTCCGAAGTGGGGCGGCTGGGGCAGGTGTCCCCGCCCCCCCTCCCCGCTTCGGAACAGCTTTCCGAAGTGGGGCGGCTGGGGCAGATGTCCCCGCCCTCCCTCCCCGCTTCGGAACAGCTTTCCGAAGTGGGGCGGCTGGGGCAGATGTCCCCGCCCCCCCTCCCCACTTCGGAACAGCTTTCCGAAGTGGGGCGGCTGGGGCAGATGTCCCCGCCCTCCCTCCCCGCTTCGGAACAGCTTTCCGAAGTGGGGCGGCTGGGGCAGGTGTCCCCCCCCCCCTTCGGAACAGCGTTTTAAAATGCTGGGGGTCGGGAGCGAAGCGCTGCCGACCCCCAGCATTTTAAAACCTTCCCGGGACACGGGGAGATTTTAAAATGCTGGGGGTCGGCAGCGCTTCGCTCCCGATCCCCAGCATTTTAAAACCTTCCCGGGACACGGGGAGATTTTAAAATGCTGGTGGTCGGCAGCGCTTCGCTCCCGACCCCCAGCATTTTAAAACCTCCCCGGGACAGAGACTTCTCTGCTGTCCCTTGGAGATTTTAAAATGCTGGGGGTCGGCAGCGAACGCTTCGCTCCCGCCCGCCAGCATTTTAAGATCGCCCCCGGCAGGCGGGGGGAAGGCAGGCGGGGGGGAGCAAAGACTTTTGCCCCCCGCCGGCCTTCAGAAGAGGTCCTCTTCTGAAGGCCGGCTGTGGGCGAAAGTCTTTGCTCCCGACCGCCAGCATTTCCCTATGGGCTTTCGTCTTGCGATGCAAGCCCATAGGGAAATTCGTCTTGCGAAGCGCCTCCAAAACAGAAAACCCTTTCGTCTTGCGGGTTTTCCGTCTTGCGAGGCATTCGTCTTGCGGGGTACCACTGTATATGGCAATTCACAGAGTGATGTAGAAGATGGGTTCCTCTTTCGAGGAGCTTACACTCTAAATTGTGATGTGGGGAGAGGAGAAGAGAGGAGGGCAACAGAGGAAGACATAAGGCATGAAATGGAGATATTCTTCTAGTTCTTTAAATATAATGTTCAGCTCATATAGGAGATCATAGAAATAGATTTTTTTAAACTAAAATATTTAATAAATGCTAGTATGACACAGCAAATTAACAGTAGCAGTGAATTTCCAAGGTGTGAAAGCTCCACAGCAAGTATGCTAGTCTTAAAGGAGTGATTTTCAAATTGTACAGCAGGCTGCTCTGAGGGAGGTGCAGGGCACAGATCACCTGAAATTTTGGAGGAGTTTCAGGACAGGATGCTGAAAAGCTAGGATTTTCCTTCCCTCACTAGCCAGGATCTGGGTGAGTTTGAAAGCTCTCTGGTGGAGCATCCACATTTGATATATTGGAGGGGTGTGTATGACTGTATTCCCAGTGCCACATTATACTAACATGATTTGGGAATAAGGGAGCTCTGCTATAGCTGCTGCTTTGTTGTAAGGCTGCTTCTTGTGGAGGGGGGAATTGGTGGAAATGTTGTAACTGATTCCCCTTTTTAAGACCAGTATACAATTAGGACCACCGTCCCTAGATTTCCACAGGCAGCATGTGAGCAAGAATCTCCACACTCTCACCCATAAGACAGTTTATTGGGGGACAGCCATAAGGTTGGGTAGGGGAAGGGCTGTAGCTCAGCAGCAGAGCACCTGCTTTTTATATAGAAAATCCCAGATCCAATCCCTGGCATCTCCAGGTAGGGCTGAGAGAGACTCATGCCTGAAACCCTGGAGAGCTGTTGCTAGTCAGTGTAGATAGTACTGAGCTAGAGGCCTGACTTTTTATTCAGAACAGGAGCCCTAGTTTAAAACCTTGAGGAACACTGCTTTAAGGTGCCATGGTAATATATGCTACAACAGACCAACAATACTGCTTACGTTTGATCCACTTAATACAGTCATACCTCGGGTTACAGATGCTTCAGGTTGCGTTTTTTGGGGGGTTGCGGACCGCCGAAACCAGGAAGTACTGGAACGGGTTACTTCCGGGTTTCGGCAGTTGTGCATGCGCAAAAGCGCTAAATTGTGCTTTGCGCATGTGCAGAAGCACCGTTGCGGATGCTGAGGGTTGCAAACGTGCATCCCACATGGATCACATTCGCAACCCGAGCGTCCACTGTATTGTCATAACCTCATTCCTTCCTTAATTTTAAATATAATTGTTTCCTCCTTTGTTCTCCAGGGGCCTGGACTTAAATATACTGATCAGGCTTAACCTTTGCCGTTTTGGGGGTTGCCAAAATCCGAAAAAATGGAAATGGGGTGTTTGCTAATCTTATCCCTTCCCCTTCACTGCCAGGAATTTTGCGGGGAGGGCAGCACACAGTCAGCAAGTCTGATGTTATTCCTGAGTGCTTTTTGGGGCCCACAAGCTATTAGATTCCAAAGAAACTGTGCTTCAATTTTTATAAGTTATTAATTGGGGGGCAGATTATGAGTTTCAAGCTATAACAGAAAAGGACACAAAATAGTCCCAAACACATTGCCAGTTTTCAAATATGAAAAATGTATACAGGTATCTCAAGTTTGTCGTACTCTGTAAGTGAAGGATATACTGCATGTATGCGAAAGCAGCAAGTAGATGCAGAAGTAACTTGCACATACTCTTCCATGTAGCTCTAAGACTACTGAAGCATAACAGCAATGTGTTTGAATCATAGATCTATATTTCTGAAGCTTATTATTTTGGCCATCTGTTTTACATTTCTGACATGATCCTTAGGTGGTTGTTTATATAGCACACTCTTATATGTATATGCTCTGAAATAAGTTCCATTGAGTTAAATGGGGCTGACTCCCAGCTAGGCTGTTATAGGATTGCAGCCATAGTCTTTTAAAACTATCACATGGAAGTCTTCTATAGCCTGGCCCAGTGGTTTTCAACCAGTGTGCTGTGGCCCCCTGGGGTGCCTTGAATGATGGTCAGGGGTGCCATGGCCTCTGTCCCTCTTTCCTTCCCTCCCTCCTCTGATGCTTTCTCGTGTCTCTGCCTCACAAAGGCTTGCATAGTTGTTTATTGCAGCAGCCTTGGCTATAAGCTCTACAGGCGAATGGTGCCTCTGGGAGGCACCTCTTTTGGGGGTGGGGGGCAGCTCAGAGACCAGGGATGGCAACAGCAGCTGCCTGGAGGACTTTCGAAGGGAGAGGAGAGGAAACTGAGGGAACACTCCACAAGGGAGGGTGTTCGAAAAAGGGTGAGAGGCTGCCAGCTCTGGAGGCAAGTGGTGCTCTATTGCAGCAGCCTTGGCTATAAGCTCTACAGGCGAATGGTGCCTCTGGGAGGCACCTCTTTTGGGGGTGGGGGGCAGCTCAGAGACCAGGGATGGCAACAGCAGCTGCCTGGAGGACTTTCGAAGGGAGAGGAGAGGAAACTGAGGGAACACTCCACAAGGGAGGGTGTTCGAAAAAGGGTGAGAGGCTGCCAGCTCTGGAGGCAAGTGGTGCTCTTAGGCTCCTGAGCCCCACAGGGGTGTCACAGAAAGAATGTGGAGCTGTGGACTCAAAAAGGTTGAAAACCTCTGGCCTAGCCAGAGTTAAGCATCTTCCCCCTTTTTAATCTTGCAGGATCTACTTAATATTGTTAATTGGCCTGTACGACTTTGGTTTTGACTTTGTACTGTATCATGAAATTCTGTGGGCAACCTAGGGATAGTTACCATCTCTCAGCCTAACCTTCCTCACAGGGATTATTTACTATTTATTTATTTATACTCTCCCCTTCATCCAAAGGTCCGAGATTAGAAATATAGAGTCCAATTTTTATTTTAAAAAATTGAAACAGCATAAAACAAAATACAGAGTTTTGTTGGGAGAAAAAATTGGGGTTGAGGATGGAGACCAATAAACTGCCCTGCACTCCTTGATGGAAGGGTAGAGTAAAATGTAATAAAACAAGTGTAGAGTAAGGAATTAACTTGTACCAGCTGCAACCCTGGTTTTTCTTGTCATTCCAGGCTCATGCCGCTGCAGAATAAATTCGCAGATTTTGAATCCAAAACAAAAGTCAAGAGACAAAGATGTAATGGAAGAATCCAGTATCCAGGTGACAAACTTCAATCCTGGTTTTTTATGCTTTCACACTATTTTGTGAGTGTTGTTACTCAGATTCTTGGCTTGCTGACAGTGGATTGTAACTGTTGGCTGATGTCTTACATAGCTTCCACTGTGATAAAATGATCAAAATGTTGAGAGATGCAAGTGGCGTAGTTGTTTTCTCTTTGTATTTTGGCTAGTTACCCTGGAAAATTTGGATGGCCTTCTAGAATTAGTTGTTCTAAATTTTACATAGCATGTATTGTGTGCAATATAGGCAATTATTGAAGACTAATTCCATGCATGTTTCCTTCAAAGGAAGCTCCATTGTATTCCAATAGGATTGTGGCCTTCATGTAAAAAGGTCTCCATTTTGGATATTTTTTGCTTATACAGGTAATAAACTTATTGTAGTACAAGTTAGATTTCAAAGTGAAGAGAAGGCAGTGCAACTAGAACCAAGTAAACTCATAGCTATGGATTAACTTCTAGCTGGATCTGTTATTTTCTGAGCATCAATTTTCACTTGTCTGGTTCAGATATTAAGCACAGATTCGTACAGTATATGCTAAGATATGGAAAAACCTTGGGCCTGCATGGTCCATCTTGCATTGCCTTTTTGGTGCACTGCAATTAAACCAGAAAGTCTTCAGCCCATTTCTTGTAGGGGCAAAAATCATGTGTATCTTCACTTATTAAGCTGAGATTTTTGTCTGAACCATGGCATTTTGTGCATATCCCTGGAAATTGGATATCCTCTGTGACTGATGTATGTTTATAATAAAAAAATGTCTTGATGAGATTGGGCTCTATTGATACTCTAGCAGTGAAAGAGTCAAATGTTGTTTTTGTTCAGTGAGGTCAGTGTGTTTTACGGGGGCTTTTTAGTATTGCAGGAATATGAAGATATGTCACCAGCAAAAGATTTGCAAAGTAAACAACAAAAGGTGGAATATATTGGCCTTAAGTGTTTTATCTTAGTTTGATTGAAATTCATCTTATGTTAAATATTTACATTTATCTGAAGGCTAAAGTATATTCAAATGTTTGTGCTATTTTATATTGCAATGCTCTTATGGAGTCTTTGTGATCTTGAGGAGCTTTTTTTGCACTTGTTTAAATTGCAATCATATTCTAAAACAATGAGCATATAAAATTATAAATGACATTTTATATACAAATAAGATAAAATCTGGATAGTTGAACTGGATCATCCTGTCCACAGTCTAAAGGTCCTGTTTAATAATGTCAAAAGGGACCAAAGTAACATGTGGGGAAGGAAACAGTTCACAGGGAACCTAGATCTGGTTCATACACTTATTTAACATTAACAAGTCTAAATTGGAATTCAAATCTTAATTTATATGCACACCAATAATATGCCTAGTGCTTTATAATCATTAACTCATTTACTCGGTGTTCCACTGAGGTGGGACATTGAGTCCCATTTTACAGTTGGCTAGTTGATGTTTAGCTGGAGTGACTTGCATAGGACCACCAGAAATGGAACATCAGTAAAGCAGCATTGAATACCATTTTCTAGATTCAAGTCAAATCCTGTTCTGAATAAGTGCCAGATGCACTAATGTGCCATTGAAGCTCTGTTGACGGACTCCCTGCAAGTATAGGAGTGAGCCTTCAACTGAGAAAGAAGGTCAGGAAAGAGGAATGTTGTACATTGTCTATATATGTTGACAGTTATAATCCTGAGAAAGGAACTGAGTCTCTGATCCTATGACCTGTGCATAAAAAGGCCATGTGGGTATACAAGCCATTATTATTATTCATAATAATATTTTTTTGTACCATCCTTTATACAAAGTTTACAGGGTGGTTTACAATGTAAAACCCAAAAATACATGCCATCATAACAAACAGAAACAAAAGGCCCACAGCTGGAAAGGCATAGATTGTTCAATTAGCCAAAGTTCTTGGGAGAAGAGGAATGTTTTTGCTTGGTGCCTAAAGATATGTAACAAAGGCACCAGGCAAGCCTTCCTGCGGAGAGCATTCCACAAGAAGGGAGCCACTGCAGAAAAGGCCCATTCTTGTGTTGCCACCCTCCGGACCTCTTGCAGAGGAGGCACACGAGGAAGGGCCTCAGATGGCGATCACAGCATCCAGGTTAGTTTTTATGCATATAGGTGGTCCTTGAGTTGTTGAAGACTCTCACCCCTAACTTGGACAGTCCCTCCAGAAGGATACCATGCTTGATAGTATTGAAAGCAACTCAGAGGTTGAGATCATCATCCAGGGAACCAAAGTAGTTTCTATTCCATAACCTTACTTTAGGACCCCAAACCAGGCCTAAACTGGTAGTGGCATTTCTATTCCATAACCTTTCTATTCTGTAACCATAACTTATTACTTGATTATTTGGCATATAGAGGTTTCACGGAGGGGAATTATTTCTTACCCAGAAATATTTAGAAAGCATGTTGTAGACTATAGTGAGGAGGCATCATTCACCTGCCATCTTCTTCACAGGATAACCTTTAGGGTTTTGATGCTTGTACATCTATGTGCCTACTAGAAAAAAGATGGGGTGCTGATGTGCCAGTGTGTGTTACTGTTTCTTCTTCCTTCTCTTTGTCCACCCTGCATTTTTCCTCCATGTTCTACCCTGCCAAGTTACATGTCTTAAATTAAGCATCTTTTTTCAAACCGCTTCCGTTATTTCACCCTGTTTTAGACACCCTGTTGTTAAGATGCATGACATCTATGTGACATTTGAGAGTTGATGAACAATTTTTATTTTTGCTTGCTTTGATCTAACAAGACTACGTTCTTTATTTCAAGGAAAGCAGTTCGCTTGACACATTATACCTGCCAACAAGGTTATGTATAATGAAGATGGGAAATACAACTAACAAAAAGTGACCTCTGCTTATAAGGTAACTATTTTTTTAATTGAACACTTGAAACTTTGATTTGTTTTAGAAAAGGTTAAAATGCCTCTTTCTTAGGGTAGTAACAGTGGAGGACATCCAGGATCTACTCATTCAGTGCTATCTTCAGTGATAACATTAGGGATAAATGGCCAAGGCAAATAACAATAAATGAAAGTTTCATTGCAATTTCCCCCCTCCCTGACTTGATTTGTATTATAAAACATGTTATAGATACCCAGCCACAGAAAAACAGTTTTTATGAGAGAGAAAAAACTACTTCAGATACTGGATATTAAATGTCAAATACTAAATACCAAACTTTGTCAGCAGCCAGTGTGGCTACCCAAGTTGTTGCTACTCAAAATATGAGCATCCAGGCAAATTTTAAAGAATGTTTAAAAACTGCAAAGCAACTTTAAAGATTGCAAAGCAATTTTAGTTATGGTTTTCTGTGTATGTAGAAGTGTTTCTGAAACCTATTTTTTTTAAAAAAACAGTGTAGTTTTTGAACAGTAACAGTTTTCTACTGGTTCTACTGGCAAACCATCCTCTACACTTGCACAAATCTAAGTCGGAGGAAGAAAAACTGTTGGTTCACTTGTATAATGCAAATGCATACATCGCAAATCTTAAAAGAACCCAAAGATTTTTTTAAATGCATAGATAGTCCATGTGAATTGCAGGGTAGCTAATTCCACTGTTCCTGAGGAACATGTAGATAATGCTGCATGACATTTTATTAGAAATAGTTGTGTCCATTGATACTTAGGAAGTAAGAGCAATGAGGGGCCTAAATGGCACAGCCAGATCACCCTCACAGTCTTAAACATGTAGGTGTAAAAGGGCAAGTGTCTAGGCTTGGTGAAATAAAAAATCAAGGTTACGATTTTTGGAAAGAAATATCAGAAACTGAAGGGCAATGGATGAACAACTGATTGACCAATGGCATGAATTTAAATATCTAGGAATTCATTTGGAATGTAATAAAATGCTAAGCTTCTAAAACCTTGAGTACCATTAAATTTTATTATGTAAAAGTTGACTTTATAATTGATCCTTCAGCCTTCTCAAATGGCTATTTTGGGGGTACAGTGGGGTAGTGGGGACTGAAAAGCCCTGGCACATGGGGGGGTGCAGCTTTGTGGATCCTGTAGCATTTATCAATGTTGCTATGGAGTGTTATTGGCACTCTCTCTCTCTCCAATTCTGATTTGTATTTACTGTGTTTCAGTTGCAGGTGACCTGTGAGACCTCATGATCCTTCTTTAGGAGGCAGATTCTGCGAGGATGTTACATCACCACTGCCGGAGGAACCCCGAACTACAGGAAGAATTGCAGATTCAGGCTGCGGTGGCTGCTGGAGATGTTCACACTGTGCGCAAGATGCTAGAGCAGGGCTATTCTCCAAATGGTCGAGATGCCAATGGCTGGACCTTGCTCCATTTCTCAGCAGCAAGAGGAAAAGAAAGATGTGTCCGTGTATTCCTCGAACATGGAGGTTGGTTGACTTAAGTGAGGTGGGGTGAAATTTGACCAAGCATCAAGGATTTTATCCTTTGCACCTTCACTTTAAACTGCTGTTTGTTTGTTTGTTTGTTTGTTTGTTTGTTTGTTTGTTTGTTTGTTTGTTTGTGGCAGTGGCCACATTCAGATGATCACATCTCTGCATAGTAAGTCAAGATATGTGCAAACTTCATGAACTCTTTGCTTCCCACTTGGTGTGAGTATGGAAATGAAATGGGAAATGGCAGCTTGTCTTCCAGTCATGCCTGAATCTGGAGACCATCACTTTAAAGTTAGCCTCCAGATCTTGACTTGACTGAAAGCAATTAACCATAGTTCCTGGTTGGGTGTAATGGGAAGCTATTGTTAACTGCCGCTTCCTGGCTTGTTCGCTGGAGGGAGAAATGAAGGAACTACATACCTGTATGAAGCTCACTCATGCTGAGCTTAGGCTTTTATCATCTGAATGTGGCTCTTTTTGCATTTGGCTTCACAAAATGATCAGGTAAGCTGGGTAGGACTTAATTTCTGTATTTTTAATTTTCTGTAATTTAAATCTAATAGTGAACTAAAAAATAAAAAAGTGAGTAGCAAGCTATGGAATTGCAAAACCCACCACAAGGGGGCTCCCCTCTGTTAAGTATTTTGAATACTGTACATACCAGAGAAATAACAGGTTGCAAGGATTCTCAAGGAATCCATTCACTTTGCATCTAGGCTATGTTAGTTTTCTCTTGTAAAGTTATTTATTTATTAAATTTATATATTGCTCTTTATCTGAGGAGCACAGAGCGGTTTACAATATAAAAAACACAAACAGAACAAAACTCCCCCCAGTTTAAAAGGCAATAGATTGTTTAATTAGCCAAAGGCCTGGGAGAAGAGGAATGTTTTCAACTGGCACCTGAAGATATGTAATGAAGGCACCAGATGAGCCTCTTTGGGGAGAGTGTTCCACAAACAGAGAGCCACATCGAAAAGGCCTGTTCTCTAGTTGCCACCTTCTGGACTTCTCATGGATGTGGCAAATGAAGAAGGGCACCTCAGATTATGATCACAGGATCTGGGTTGGTTCATGTGAAAAGAGGCGATCCTTGAAGTCTTGCATTCCTGAGCCATTTAAGGCTTTGCAGGTCAAAAACAACCCTTGGAATTGAGCCTGGAAACAAATTGACAATCAGTGCAATCAGGCCAGTACAGTGGTACCTCGGGTTACATACGCTTCAGATTACAGACTCTGTTAACCCAGAAATAGTACCTCGGGTTAAGAACTTTGCTTCAGGATGAGAACAGAAATTGTGCTCTTTCGGCATGGCAGCAGCGGGAGACCCCATTAGCTAAAGTGGTCTTCAGGTTAAGAACGGACCTCCGGAACAAATTAAGTACTTAACCCGAGATACCACTGTATTGGTGTTACATTCTCAAACCATCTTGCCCTGGTGAGCAACCTGGCACTGAATTCTGCACTAGCTGAAGTTTCTGAACCACTTGGAGAAGCAGCCATATGTATAACATGTTGCAGTAACCTAGAGGTTACTAGAGCATAGACAACAGAAGTTAGGGGTGCAGCTGGGCCACCAGCCAAAGCTGATGGAAGGCACTCTGCACCACCGAAGGACTGAGCCTCAAGCGACAGCAATGGATCCGGTAGTATTCTCAAGAAGTATACCTCTTTCAGAGGAGTGTAATGCCATCAAGAGCAGGCAACCTCCCATCTATCCAATCTAGAAAACCACCCATTAACTGCCTTACCTGGATTGAGCTTCAGTTTATTGGCTCTCATCCAGTCCAAGACACCTATAGATGTAAGGGAGAAGTAAAACTGTGTGTCATCAGCATATCGCTGACAATGTACTCCAAAATTCTGTTTCATGTAGGTGTTAAATAGAATGTGGGATAAAATCTAATTCTGAGAAACCCCACATTGACGGCTCCATGGGGTTGAAGAGCATTCCTCAAATATCACCCTTGGGAAATAGACATCCAAGAAGGAACAGAACCACAGCAAAGCAGTGCTTTGAAACTTTTGTTTAAACCAACTACCAAATGTAGATGATGATACTGGGGTACCTCGGTTGTTGAACATAATCCGTTCCAGAAGACCGTTTGACTTCCGAAATGTTCTACAACCGAGGCACAATGGGCGGTTGGCAAATTCCATTGAGAAAATGGAGAAACATGCCTCAGAAGCCGTTCAACTTCCAAGGCGCATTAAAAAACGAAAGCATTCACTTATGGGTTTTTGGCGTTCGGCTTCCAAATCATTCAGCTTCCGAGACGCTCAAAAACCAGGGTTCCACTGTAGTAATGTTTAAGAGGTGTGCTGTTTTTGTGTCTTTGGTTTCTTTGAGCTGGTGACATAGTTTTTCTATGCAGCTTCGAAGCCCAGCCATCATTGCAAATGTTCAAAGGGAGCTCCTGGGAGTGTAAAGATCTGATTTGGACCCATGAGAGCACCCATCTCTCTCTTCCACCCCACCCCCACCGGTACAGTGTCACTGGGAGGCTTGGTGTATATTTCTGCATCATTTCCATTGTCATTTGCAGCCCTATTTGAACATAGTCACAGTAGCAGCTGGTCTTGAAAGCTCCTTGGGAATGGCTATTTTACCAGTTTAAAGTTTCTGTCTTTTTAAAAGCAGCCTTCAGCCTATGTAGTGAAACATAAGTACCATTCTAAATGTGATTCTAGTACAGACATTTTATTTTTGTTTTAAAACTTGCAAATAGTAAACAAACAACCTGGGAATTAACAATGTGAAAGTGACACAGACTCACCATCCCTAGTTAAGGGCAGTGCTCCAGAACTCTGTACTACAGGGATTGAACAAAAGAAATTGTGTGTATTACGGTTAAACCAGGGTTTGTGTTCGCACTTGGGGGGCGGGAAGCAAAGAGAGAGCCATTTGTGCATTAATGGGAAGCCACAGTTCAGAGGTGGCTAAAATGTGGCCCTTCATAAGCTGCTGGACTACAGCTCCTGCATTCCTGAGTGTTGGCTGTGCTTGCAGGAACTGATGGAAGTTTGGAGCCCAATATCATCTAGAGCAGTGTTTCTCAACCTTGGGCCACCAGCTGTTTTTGAACTACAACTCCCGTCATCCCTGACCACTGGTCCTGCTAGCTAGGGATGATGGGAGTTGTAGTCCAAACCAGCTGGGGTTTGAGACCCCAAGGTTGAGAAACACTGGTCTAGAGGGCCACAGGTTCCTCACCCCTGCCATAGTTAATGGTTTCCAGGAATGTATGAACATGGCCACTGTGTACATAAAGTGGATTGGAGCCTATGTGCTAAAATGTAAAATTGGTGAATTCGAGATAAGATGGCAGAAAAACTGGAATTTAACGAAAGGGAAACTCTGAGAACTTTTATGTGGCCTCTTACTGGGGAAATTTCTCTGGAGGCAAGAACTTAGGGAACAAACGGATCCAAGTGAATCATGTTTTGCCAAAATGCAACAAAGCTTTGTATGCCACATAAGTACCCCTTCATGTATCTAATATACATAAATTTATTAGAGGCTGAGGTTTTACTATGGGAATGATTTTGAACACTCAAGGAAAGCATGATTATGTATTTTTCAGTTCTGCTCATGTAGCTCCCACCTTCTGTTGACAATAGTATGTTTATTGTAGACTCTTCTGCATTATCTTACATTGCTCCAGTAGAGTAGATTCCGCTTGCTTACCGTTGGCTATATTTGTAAGAAAAAGAAAAATATTTCTGTGTTGCAAGAAATAGTTCTCATGCTTTATCATTGTATCTCTTAGATCTTGTACGTGTATGTCTGAGTGCATGTGCTGCATAAACATGAAGCCCATTCCTTCTAGATGGTGCTAACATGGAACTGAACATTTAATGAGGGGGTTGATTTCGCCATGAAATATACTACTAGTTAGTTAGGAGAATAGCACAGAAATAGCCTATTGCTGCTTTAAAGCAGAGCTTATAAATCAGGCTTCCTCAAACTCAGAACATACAAACTACAAAAACTGTCTTCTCAAAACATCTGGAGGGCTGAGTTTGAGGAAGCTTGTTATAAATGATCAAAATGCATTGAGTTGGCAAGTTTTAGCTTAAACTTCAAGTATTGCAAATTGTATGATCTTTTAAGGTCCAGTAGAATATATTATGACCGCTTTTTATCCTTCCTGTGGTAAGTGTGGCCAGAAGATGGCAGTACAAGTGTTTGCAAAACCGATTTAGAACTGCAATGAATTTACTCCTCAAAATTACTGTGTGAGTCTTGATGTCTGATAATCTCCACCTGTTCCCTAGTTATGCAAATATTCATCAGAATATTTGATAGCTTCGATATACAGTGATTTTTTTATTTCACTATTTGATATCTGCCAGTTTATATTAGCTATATTTGATAGTTCCTAAAAAGTATTTGACATTAGCTGTACTTTGATAGCTGGTAGGCAGTGGTATGTTAAAGTGGTTTTCAGACTTTATGAAGGGAATACTGATACAGCTCCTGGACATTACAGAGCATTCTGTAGCATGTTCTAAGGTGGTTGCTTAGTTCACACAGGGCAATGCTTAGCTGCCTCATTCCCCCTTGGCTACACATTGCAGAGGAAAGATCAGTAGTGGTGGGCAAACTGTCTTCCAGCGAAAGTTTCAAAATCACTCTACTCTGTAACATTGTGCTGACGATGAGCATGCAGTAATATTTAATAGTAGATTTTGAAAAGCTGACATGTAATCATTTATATTTTTAATCGTATAACTTTTGATTGATAACATGAAATGTTGTTTGATAGATGGGGTAGGGGTAGGCTTCATTGAAGAGATACCAACAAGTTCAAAGCATTCAAATTCTCAGATTAAAATTGAGTAAAACAACAACAGTAGTGAAGACCCATGGTCCTAAATAGGATTATAGTAGCATCACTTGTTATAATACTGTCTCTTAGCATGAGTTTTTAAGTTGTCATGCAGATGCTTTCTCAGAAATAGTCTAATTTAAATAGATTGGCTTCTTCTATTCCTTCCAGTGGCTACTGAGTACTTATATACTTTCTGGAATTGTTCATTGGGCAGAGTGGTTTTTGTGTGTTTGTGTTAAAAGCTAGTCTTAAAAGTGCTTGGTTTAACACCTGCACAAGGTAATAACAGAGCAAGATAGTTACGTTAACAGTGTTGCCCTAAAGTAGGGTTGCCATATTTCAAAAAGTGAAAATCTGGACAGAAAAGTTGTTGAGCTTTTTTAAGTTTTGCTCATTTTTAAGGAAGTTCACCAAAATTGACATGGGTTGCCTGTCATACGTCCGGATTTTCCAAGACATTTCAGCGATTTTCACCCAGCCACTGTTTCCAACTGCCGAATCCCAGCTATGTCCAGGAAATTCCGGACGTATGGCAGCTCTACCCTGAAGTTCTAGAGCCCTGTTAGATGATTGCATAGAAAAATATCTTTTTTTATTGGAAGCTTCACAGTAAAGCCAACCAAAAAAACTATGCTTGAACAGAACTTCAGGGACATGCAGGAAGAACATGAGATTAAGGTTTGGAGCAGCTGGGCTGACCTCAGGCTTGCTACACCATTGGGAAAGCACTTGGTGAAAACTTCTTAATTCATTTCCTGGCCACCACAGTATTTACCCCTGTTTTTTCACCTCATTTTTTCCTCCTTTGCTTCCTCTGTTTGTCTTGAGAGAAACAAACCACCAGCACTGGTCTGCACTTAACATATATAGGCAACCCTCCATTTATGCAGGGGTTTCGTTCTGAGGCACCGTGCATATACGGGAAGTCATGTATAATAGCACCCATTGTAAAAGCCTGTAAACACCCTCTAAAGCTCTGGAAACCCTTTAAAAAACCCTTTAAAAACCAGCAGCCCTACCAGACGGGCAGGAATGGTGGCACTCAGTCTTCCTCATTGCTGGAGGAGGACAATTTGCACACAATGACAAGCAGTGTAGACTGGTACCCCAAAGTGCTTGGTTGTGGGTCAGATTCACTTGATGGGGCTGATGGTGTATTGCAAAAGAACATGGGGATGGGCAGCTGGCACTTTAGTCTCTTCAGCTGGTCAGGGCACGTTTGGCAGCCTCCTGGTCCACAAATGCAGCTTCAATATAGGTGCCAATATTCTTTAAATTAAAATGTCATTTGAAGCGGTCTAGCCAACCGCAGTTAGCTCAGAACTCATTTGCAGGCTGCTTGAAGCACACATGCAGCCTGAGAGTCTTCTTGTGCACGGTGCTGCCATTAATGGGGATACTCTAGCAGTTTATGTCCTCTAGACACAGGTTCAGTGCCTCATGTGCCTTCACCAGGGCCTCAATGTTCAAAACTCCCATTGTTCTAGGCACATTCTGTGACTGGTAATTTAATTAGCATAAACAGTTTCTGAGCTCTGGGTGCAGTCCTGCGCCTAAGTTTTCAGATTAGAACTTCTGAGTGAAAGGAAAGGAGGACCTTTTTCTTCCACCCCACTTCCAGCTACTCTCTGAAGACTGGAGAAGAGACCCTCTTAAGAATATTAGGGGGGTGAGCGGGGGAAGGACTAGACCATGTAAAAAACGAACATCATATTTTAGCTGCAGTTCATTCATTTTCAGCTTTGTATTCTTGTGATTAAAAAAAACACACCTAGACATTCTGTCGTTGCACCCATAACCTAGGTTTAAGTTGCCATTTAGCTCCTAGCTTTCATATCTTGTTTCTAACACTGGGCATGTAGTTGGGGACTATGGCAGTTGCATGTGTACATGCACTTGCTGCCCCGATGCCAGATGGCCAGGGTATAAATAAATTATTATTGTTGTTATTTTTTCCTGTACCTTAATGGCACATATTCTGGATTCATTCCTGCCAAACTTGCATGCCACAGCACACACACTCACGCCACTCTAGAAACAGTCCAGCACTTCCAATTTCTCCTCCAGCGTTGGCAATGCTGTGTTTAGGTGCCACATCAAAGAACAGCTTTAAAAAACTCCCCCAAAACTCCCAACACAATTGCTCTCTCCCTACCTCCTTTCTCAAACGCCTAACTCTCCACAGGCCTCAATGGTAGGTGCAAGGGCTCTTGGAACTGCAAGTACAAAGGCCTGTGCGATTGCTAGGTGCTGTTTCCGCTCCTTTTCTGACTGTTTCATGCCTCTTCTGAGGCTGTTTCAGCGATTTTTATCATTCACTCACAGGTATGGCGTAATGCACATATACCTGGTGACACACACATGTTGAATGTACATAAATGATGGAATGCCTGTAGTCAGCCTCTGGCTTGTTTCCTTCTTAAGTGTAGCAGAGTTAGGAGCAGACGAGAAGCAAAGCAGAGGTGTTTGAGCAGTGTGCACAAGTTTGCACTGAATCTTAGTTTTTAAAGTGGTTTAAAGTTGTATTTTACCCAGGCCAATGTTTTAAACTGTCCTTGCAAATATCTTCTCAATCTTGTATGCAGATAATGCTGGTGTGTTTGTGCAGGACTGACTGCCAGGCACCTTGGCAATTATGTACGAGCAAAACTACTCTTAGAAAGGTTGTGTGTGAGAGGGGGGGGGGAAATATGTGTGTTGTGTTAGAATATCAACTCTACACTGGTGGGTTTTTAAAGAATGAATCCAGATTTCTGGGGGTAGAGGGAAATCTGTGATATTGTTTTTTATTATTTGTTACCTTATTTTCTTTCTCCTATGGCTGGATGTTTACGTGCCTGAAAAACCTTAATTTTGTGAAATGGCAAACCCAGATTATTTTCATTTTATAGAAAATGCTTTTATCAAGATGATCTGAAATAACATGTAGCTTACATACTTTGGAAATGCTGTGAACCACAGAGGGCATTCTTTCTTTACCTTATACAGCATTGTGCACTCCCCCCCCCCCAAAAAAAAAATACAAGCTCATCTTGCCAGACCACAATACATCTGCATCTTGGGCCAGCAGATGTTACTTCACATGCTTCTTTTTAAGACCATGAAGCGCAAGGCAAAACAGAACACAGAAACAAGCATGACATTTTAGAGTTGAAGGAGCTTTGATGCATAGAAATACCTTGAGCAGTTGCATTTAGGATGCACAGTGGAGGTCGGGGAGCTTGGACGGCGTGAGCAATCTGTACCATGTACTCCTGTTTGGTTTGTTTTTGACCAAGATGTGGAAACTGAGGATGTGAATTGAGATGAAGCTTAATACAAGAACTCTGCATCAGTTAATTCATATTTCAAGTAAATATGAATTTCAGTGAATCTACCTCTAATTTGAGCTGTTGCATGAGCTGGATGGATAGTTGCTCTGTATGAGGCAGTTTCCTGTGTTCCCATTAAAAACATTATAAATCACAACAGCACTAAAAACAATTAAAAAGGCCTGATTAAAATGATGCATGCATATTAACACCTTTTCTGAAAGCACATACTTCCCTTATAAAAACAAAATAAAGCGTATAGTGTGGAAGATCAGTGTTTTCCTTCTGCTAAAGAGTTCATTGTTCTACTGTAAGTAGGTTTAGCAATCAGGGTAGCAAAGTATCAGTTAGATGGTGCAGCCCTGTCATAATAGTTAGACAGAAGAACAGTAGCTTTTACATTTCCCCCCATCTTTGTCTTTTCCTGGTTTGGCTTATGGCGGGGGGACGGGACTTGTCATGGAGGACTTGGGCCAGAAAAGGAGCCTGCTGCCAGGCAGAGTTAGGAGCAAAGACTTCTTCAAGAAAGGTACCGACTAGCACCTGTGGTTAAAACAAGCCATGACTTTGCATTGTATCATGTTGCCAGACAACAAATCATGGTTAGTCTGCTGAGCTGCATTCAGATGTCTTAACAAGCCACACTTTGGCTAAACAAGCTGCTGTTCAGCATTATGTGTGAACCAGGCTAATATGCAATAATGTTGAGTCTGTTCAAAAGGAAAGTGAGTTCATCCGTAAGTTAAAATACATTAATTTTGTTTGTTACTACGTTGTGTATTTTTGTGTGTTCTTACTGTAAACCATCCAGTGATCCTTGGGTGAAGGGTGGTATAGAAATTTAATAAATAAAAATAAAATTCACTTTTTCAAATAGACCCATGTTCCAAAATACAGCCTGCACCTGAGATTTTGGTTTATTATTATTATTTATTCAACAGCCTCTGCCCTGGTTCTGCCAAACCACATCTTAAATTCTCTGAAGTTGTAAAGCAGCTTGTATTTTGAGGGTTACTACTGAACTGGAAAATTGCATACAAACAACAGTTGTGTGCCAATATTATCAAATTGTTTGGATCAGCTAAGACTAGAAAGCCATAAAGTAAAATTTTACATATTTTCAATTGGTGAAAGTGAAAAAGGAGGAAGACTAGCTCTTCCCCTAACTTTTTAGATCTGTCTATCTATCTATCTATCTATCTATCTATCTATCATCTATCTATATCTCTATCATCTATCTATATCTCTATATCTCTATCTATGTCATCTAGCTAGCTAGCTTGCTTTTATTACGGTAAGTAAATAAAACGAACAGCTTACAGCATAATATAAGTACTAATTATTATCAATTGCAAGATAGTTGGGTAAGATGATTTAGTAGGACACCCTCCCAAGAATTGTAACAATGTATAGAAAAAAATTCAGATGCCTTTTTGTGTTCTTCTGATAGTAGCTAACCCATTGCAATTTTGTTTAACTTTAGCTGATCCCACAGTGAAAGACTTAATTGGAGGCTTCACGGCTCTACATTATGCAGCTATGCACGGCCGAGCTCGGATTGCACGCCTAATGCTGGAATCAGACTACCGCGTTGATATCATTAATGCAAAAAGTAATGATGGCTGGACTCCTCTGCATGTGGCTGCTCACTACGGCAGAGACTCGTTTGTCCGTCTCCTGCTGGAATTCAAGGCTGAGGTTGATCCACTCAGTGACAAAGGTACTACACCACTTCAACTGGCTATTATCCGCGAAAGGTCCAGCTGTGTCAAAATACTCCTAGATCACAATGCCAACATTGACATTCAGAACGGCTTCCTGTTGCGCTATGCTGTGATCAAAAGCAATCATTCTTATTGCCGGATGTTCCTTCAGAGAGGGGCTGATACAAACTTGGGGCGCTTAGAAGACGGGCAGACACCATTGCACTTGTCTGCTCTTAGGGATGATGTACTCTGTGCACAGATGTTATACAACTATGGTGCAGACACTAATACAAAGAACTATGAAGGACAGACTCCGCTGGCAGTTTCAATAAGTATTTCTGGAAGTAGCCGACCTTGTTTGGATTTCCTACAGGAAGTAACAAGTATGTATACTGGAAATCTTTAATCAAAGTCCTCCAATGGTCTTTGGGGGAAGTTGGTGGAAAAATGAGTTTCCTACTTAGCTGGTTATTACTTGAAAGTTTAGGCAGGCCCAGAGAATAACCACTATTTTCCCCTTCAGAATCATGCTTGTACTTCAACTTGTATACATTCCTCCTGAACTAACTTGGATTCAAATCCTGAATTTTTTTTGGTCAGTCCTAGTCAATCAGCAGTTCTGCATGTGGCAGGAAGGTAACAGAGAATGAAGGCTGAGAAGTGTAAAATACATTTTTCCAAGGTCTTTCTCTGGTTTACAAAGGAATGTTCAAAAACTGCTGCTTGCTCATAAATTATTTTTCACTTTTCTTTGTTCTTCATTAGAATGGGAGATGATACTGAATTATTTATCCCTTGGGGCTGCGAAATGAGCCTGGTTATTGTGTTGACATCCTTTGGACCTCACAGTGATATTAACATGTGTATGTTGGTTCTTAAATTACAGATCTAAGCAATTCGTGGTTGATACCACTTACTACTAAGTAGTATTATTTTCACCATCAGTCTTCTGCTCATCTTTGGCGATCAAACTTTACCAAACCAATTCCTTTTCCAGCAGTTGCCTGACACAATATTTCTTCTTGGTTTGTGCTTATGATGCAGTGTTGACATGGTTAATATGTACTGTTTTCCTTTGTCACTAAGCCCCCAATTTATGCACATTTAACTTGTGCACATTCAGCTTGACATGCATGGCAAAAAAAGGAGTGGAGTTTCGAGGAAAATGATTTTGGTAATCCCACCTGCCATTGAATCCAGTGTCTTTTGCCTATATGTGATTTTTGGCTTTAGGCATGATCCCGAGAACGTAACCCCACTCAAACTGCAGGCTTACTTTTGAAGTAAAATCTAGAGTATACAGAATAGAGCAGAGCCAGAGTTGTTTTTGTGACAAAACCATATTATAACAATCAGCCTATTACGTGTGCACTGTATGATAATGATATCTCACCGTAGGTGGAACTTGTCAAATGTAGGAAGCATGTAACAGCCCATAGTTCCAATTCTGTTCAGTACCAATCACTTGTCTTTTCTCTAGTCATTGCTGAGATGTGGGTAAGACTAACTCAGCTGTATCTGAGGCTCCTACATTAAAGAAGTGTGTGTATGTGTATGTATGGGGTTTGATTGCTAAATAAGCTCAAGGAGGCATGTCATAGGTATGTAAATTATCTGCTCACATTATTGAATTTGTACTTCCTTTGAAACTATAGAGGGATTAATTTTTAACATACAGATTTAGTAACAGGTGTAATACTAAACTTTGCTTCAGCATTATTTAATGAAGTTTGGGCTTTTGTTCATTCTCCCTCACGTCACTATACCACTGTTCTCTCTAGTTTACAGAAACCATTAATTTATCATCATCTAAAAAACAACAACAACGCAGATCTTTAAAGCATTTCCTTATTTTACAAAAAATTGTCCCAGAAAACTAATCCTTTCCTTTAAAACAAAGAGAGAGGTTACTGCCATTTGCATTGTCAGTGTTTTTTTTTGGACTTGTAGATTTCCTTCATTTTCTTCTTCTCTGAAGTATGATTTCACCCAGTTTTCTTTGCATATAACAATGCATTCATATCCTAGTTACTTTGTATCCAGGCACTTTCTCTGCAGAGTTTTTCTTCCAGCTTACTTTCCTCCTACCCTAGCAACTTCCTGCTTAGCACCCTCCTCTGTGTGTCATGTGGGAATTTAGGATTGGTTTTTTTCTTGAACACTTAAACCTTTTTTTAAAAAAATTGTGCTTAATATGTTCAGATTTTTGAACATTAAGGCTGCAGTCCTAAACACCTAGATTGAATTTTGCTCCATTAGACTCCATCGAACTGACTTCCGACTAAGGTATGTTGGATTGCCCTTCACCACTGTAGTTAAGTAATTTTTAGTAGCACTGTTCCTATCAATGTCTCCCTTTTTAAAAACTTCTCGGTCTCCTTAACCCTACAGTGTAATTTTGATCTTTTTCAGTGTCCTTCATGGATTGTACATGGATTCTATACTGTCTTTTTCTTTCCATCACGTCCCTTCTATTGTCATAATCATTTAACCCTTTAAACATGTTCAGTGCTGTAGGCATGTATTCTCCTGATTTTGAGTGTATGCCTTTCTTCATCAAAATGTAATGCCACACTAGCACTGGCTAAGATTTGTGGAATGGCTGAGCTGAAAGATCTCTGTGCTTATTTTCTTCTGAGCCTATCCCTTCTAAGGCTTGCTTTGCTCACATTCTGCTTGGCATACTTTCAGCACTACCCTTGTACAACCCTTTGAATACTTAAGCATTGAATCAGCAGTCACACTGGTTTCCTCCCTACACCTGTTGTTTTCCTCTTTCTGATGCCCAGTGCATCCATGTGTAGCACACCCAGTGAGGGATGGCCTTGGGCCTCTCTTGGCCATGTTGGTCCTATTGCATACCCTCCTTAAATGCTTTTGACTTGGCAGGAATGTGTCCTTGAACTGTGGTAATGCCTCTTGCTTCCTGGATAAAGGGTGGAAAGGGTTGTGCATGTGTGCTGACTTTAGCATGCCTGCAGTGTAGGCAACTGTACAAAGGAAAGTCACATCCATTGCTTGGCCCACTCTTGCCTTTGGTCCCGTTCCCCATGCAGCCCTTGGGATGAACATGGTTCCTTGCCCCTGATTTAGGCCTTATTCCCAAGATTTACTGCATTTGTCTCTGCCTCTGGGATGCTATTTGGATTTGATACCCCGCCTTTCACTCCCCTTCAGCGGCTAACATTCTCCTTTCCCTTCCTCCCCCACAACAAACACTCTGTGAGGTGAGTGGGGCTGAGAGACTTCAGAGAAGTGTGACTGGCCCAAGGTCACCCAGCAGCTGCATGTGGAGGAGCGGAGACGTGAACCCTGTTCCCCAGATTACGAGACTACCGCTCTTAACCACTGTTTATATTGTACTTTAGCTAACTAAGTCAAGACCGCAGGGAGAGTACTCCCATCACAAAAAGTCAGTACAGGATGTGTCCATTAGTAAGTGGATTGAGCCACTTCCAGCTTTTTTGGCAAACTTGCAACAGGCTTATGAAAAGCCAAGGTGCAAACTCATTCTTATTTTTGTAAAGGGAGTGGTTAGTTGAGTTGCAGCACTTCCTTAAGCGAAAACCTCCAATGTGGGGAAAGCAAATACTTTCAGCTTGAGAGAAGGCTCTTCAATGTTGATACAGTGGTGCCCCGCAAGATGAATGCCTCGCAAGACGAAAAACTCGCTAGACGAAAGGGTTTTCCTTTTTTTGAGTCGTTCTGCAAGACGAATTTCCCTATGGGCTTGCTTCGCAAGTCTTGCGAGTTCTTGCGAGTTTGTTTCCTTTTTCTTAAAGCCGCTAAGCCATTAATAGCCGCTAAGCCATTAATAGCTGCTAACAGCCGCTAAGCCGCTAATAGCCGTGCTTCGCAAGACGAAGAGACTCGCGGAACGGATTAATTTCGTCTTGCGAGGCACCACTGTACACTCCAAGCCCCAACGTGAAAAGGTCTTTGTCACCTGTAGCCATGATGGTAGCGCTGTATTTTATATTATGTGATAGTGTCTGAACGCATCCCTCTGCCCATTTCACTCTAGGTTGGCTTTGACAGTTTGACTAGGTGGTAATAACTGTTTGTGGCAACAAAGTATAAAGCTGTAGTTACGAGGTTTATTACAGTGTTGCAGTAGTATAAGCAAAAGGCACATTACTGCTCTAAGGAGCTTCTATTGATCGAAGGGGACCAGGCAGCTTTAAGGCTGGATGCTTGGAATGTGGTTTCCTTGATAATCATAATCAGAGAGGACACTTAAACAAGTTAGTCTTCTCAAGGGAGATTATTTAATTACATTTTGTATCTTTTATACTACTGTACTCCCTTTGTTAAATTGAAATATTTGTGGATTGAAAAGTAATTTGAAAGCCTTTTAGATCCCCCTTTCTTTAGACACCTACAACTGAAATGAATCTAAATTTTCTTTGCCAAAATTTGAAAAAGTGTGTTCCGTGTTTTTAAGTCGTGCAGTGGCTTCCACTCCTACGTAATTTGAATCCTTTGAAATTGAGAACTTCATGGAATGTAGTTGTGGTCAATGGGGCAATTTTCCTGCATCAGCATCTTTCAATGTGTAGGAAAATATTCTATAACTTAATACGAAGTTTTAAAATCATTTACTTCAATTAATGGTTATAAACTTCTTCTGCTTTTCAAGTCAGGTTGTAGCTGATGGCTTAGTTCATCCTCTTGCAGAGATGTTGTTTTTATGGAACTAATGTTATAGTGCATGTGATATTGTAGACTCTTCATGCAGTACTAATCTCCCCTTGTTAGGCAGCTGATAGTCAAATGCCAGTTTTAAAATAAATAGTGTTTTATGAGACGGGGGCAGGCTTTTATGTATGTTGGAGATGGATCAGACTCTTTCAGAGAAGAGACATCCTAGGTTCTTTTGGGCATGGAAAATAGGAGGCTAAACTTTCAAAGGGTTATGTAGCATCTGAGGTGGGTGACTGTTAGTCAAAGCAAACTCCCTGGCTATCATATTCCAAGCACATTTTCAAAGCATGCATGTTTGCCTCAAGAACATAACTGGGCTTTTTGTTCAGGTAGGTGCTTTGATATTGCCGTATGTTTTGTGTGTTTATCCCCAACAATCCCTTTATTCAAACCCCCCCAAAGTACTCTGTTTCAGGGAGGTTGGGCTGGCTTTGGGCATTGCAATACAGTATAAAAGTGAAATATCCAGTGTACTAATTGTAAATGGAGCTAAGCTATAACATATGCTGAAGTCTTGCTGATTTAAATAATGCATTTGTAAGTGTACCACCATGTATAATTGTACACTGTGTGCAGCAAGTTTGAACACCATGAGCATGAGCCGGACTTCTGTTGGGCTTGATCTACAAAGTGAAATAAGCTTTCAACAAAAAAGAGACCTTGCGACAAACGGCTGTTATCTCAGGATTTTGGAGTTTAGTTTCAACCACTTTTATATTCTACTTTTACTGATGCTGGGGTTGGGGTGGATTTCTTACATTCCTATTGAATTTTGATCTGCATACAGTTGCTGTTGCCTGCCGCTGCGATAGGCAACAGTATTATCAGTCTGTATACTAAAAAGGTGTTGTGAACCTGTAGCTTGAGGCTTTTAAAAGAGCTGGAGTTTAATTGCAGCATTTTCAGGTCACCAAACAATGAATGGGTGAGTGGTACTTATCCCTTCAGTTTTGCAAGCAGATTTAACATAAATATAAATGGGTAGGCAGTTATTCAATTTCTTACCCGCCCTTTACTGCAAGTTCCCAGGGCGAGTTACAACAATAATATATACAATTATAAAACAAAATAGTTACAACCATAAACAAAAGTGTAAACAATTACACACAATTCCATATATAAAAACAGAACAGACATTTAAAAGCAGTTCCATAAATAAAAACCATTGAAGTTTATTCCAGTGCAGATGCAAGACTGAACATGAAGCTATAGGAACCCTGCATGTGAATGTCTCAGGCTTTAAATGATCATCAAACTGTATTTTTTGTATTTGATTGTAATGTGCACTCTGTTAAAATCATGAAGTGGGGAGAGTGGAAGCAACACTACTTCGAAACCAAAAATAGCAATAGATCATTTGATTGCTATAAGGCAACAGTGCATTTCGTAGGGGTGTGAATTGCTTCTTTTACCTCACTCTCCACTTGATATAAATCATATAGGCAATCAAAATAATGACAATTGCCTTTTCCTTAAAACAGCTTTCTGGGATTGGTGCCCATTTATGATGGCGTTTTAACTTGCAGATTTCACCTGAATTATCTAATGAAAGAGGTTTTGGTTTTTATATGAATTTTTAAAGCAGATATAAATTAGTTTAACTTTAATTTCACACCTATCCTTTTTTTTTTCCTTTTGCTTAATATTACTGTTTTGAAGCCTTTTACACAGTAGATAGTAACATCAAATATAGTTCATCGCTACCTTGAAATTTATTATTAACCAAATACATGAGTACCTTTACTAGCTAGACAAAACATGGCATCTAACTAACTCACATTTGGAATAATGTTCTCCATAGATTCTGTGCTTTGTGGGTGTGGGGCGGGGAGGGGAAATGTTTCTTACCGGGGGGGGGGGGGGAGCTATGATCTCACATTCCTTTTGAGAAACCAATTAAAACATTTTTTGAAAGAAGAATGGTGGTGGGTAGAGGGGGGAAAGTCTGCTCTTTTCCAGCTATGTGGAATTATATTGCATTTTAGGTTGTTACTTTTTTGTGGGGGGTGGAACAAAAACAAAAAGACAAAGCACTTCTTTGCCTTCAGTGGAAACGTTGGGTCTTTGTGGGCATCCAGATGATCAGTGCAAAATTTTGCAGTGATGGAAAGTTCTTTTTAATCTATGCTAAGTATAAGAAATGTTATACTGGAGAAAGAACCTCATTGTTTCTGGTCTCAAACTATCATTTAAAACCAGGCTTTGGTATGCATTTGAAATGGAGGGTTAAACACTAGCTTTCTCCCATTGAGGTAACTCTTCTGGGAGAGAGAATTTTTTCTTTTATAAAGCTCTGTTATATCATTGGCCACAAGAATCTAAAGCAAGCTGCAGGAGGTAGATTTTTGGGGGCAAGTAGGGCAATTATTTTATTTTTTTAAATTGACACTCTTGCACAACTAAAATGATTTCACGAATCAGCAATCAATCAAGGAAAACTAGAGAAGGAGAAATATAATATACCAGCATATGAAAGTACATAATTGGTCTGCTTTTGATACTCTTGATTCATTCGTATTTTAATTTTAGACCAGTTTATCTTTTGACAATGATGGTTTTATTCCTCATATAGACCGCAGACAGAAAACCAAATTGTGTGCTTCTGGTCTAGTTTGCAGGTCAGTTGCTGCTCTTGTGATCCTGTAATGGGACTGTTGCTGATCTGGGGAACGACTTGTGTGCTATTGAGAAGCCTAGAATGACTAAAGTTGTGATGGTGCTTAAAGTCCATAATAAATTGACCATGTCCTCATACATATGCCTATATGCCAATAGGCCCTGCTCACTAATCCATCGGTGCATCAAATTAGGCCAGCAGTACCAGGGAGCAGGTCCTTTGCCAAAGTTGTCCCCTGGTTTTGGAATGCTTGCTCATCAGATGTGAGGGAGTTTTTTTAAAAAAAAAAAGTGTTGATGAGCTAATGGTTATTTGATTGATTTTTCAAGGGAGGGAGAGGGTTTTTAAATTTTGCTAGAATCCAAATAACTGCAAAATTAGTTCTACATGCCAAAAGATGTTTTAAGTTTGTGTTCCTCATCCTCCCCATTCTGCATCACAAACCTATTTTGAAATTGATTGGATTGATTGCAGTTAAAAATGCATGGGGGTGTAAAGTATGTAGGGTATATACATGCCACCCCATTGCCTCTGCCTACTCCACCCTTAAATTTTTTAATTTTTTTATTTGTGCCCCGCCCATCTGGCTGGGTTTCCCCAGCCACTCTGGGCGGCTTCCATAGAAACCAAAAATACACTAAAATATCACACGTTAAAAGCTTGGGGGTCGCATAACTGACCTTTTTAAATTCAACGAAAGAGACTGAAGGGAAGTTGCACATTGGCTTAGCTGAACATACCGGTATTTGTGTTACCCAGTTTCCAAAAAATGGGGAGGTTTCTAAATGCATTGCATTGAATGTGCTCGCTAGCCAGTTTTAGATTTTCCTGCTCAACACAGAAAGATCAAGGCATAGATGGGGATGGTGAAGGTGGGGCCAGCATGCACCTTCACTCCCCCTACATGCTTCATGCAATTCTTTCATGTTCTCTGTATTGCCTGGACAGGGCTTTAGATTTGAGAAAATCTAGCTTTCAGGGTTGGGGTGGGGGAAGGCACCTCGCTGAGCATACCAGAGATCTTGTGCAAACTCAAAAGTAGAGTTTTGAATCCTATCTTATAGCTATCTTTATTTTAATATATCTCTTGGAGGTTTGGTATCGTACGTATTTCATTTTTTGATTGCTGCATTTCAGCATTTGGAAAAAGTAACTTAAAATGCTTTAAATACAATAATGCTTGGTATCAGTTTTCTACAACTTAGAAGTTGTCCCGTCCCCCCTTTCCAGGCAGAACAAGATTTTGAAAAGTATTCCATGTCCCTAGTATGGGAATGGATTTTCAGAGCAGGGCAGGTGTTCGCTTACAACAATATGATGACTACTTTGAAAATCTAGCTGCCAGATAGGTTTGAAAATCACAGCAGGTTTCGTTGCCTGTGGTGAACAAAAAAATGTATATTTAGGCCAGGCTGGAAAACATTACAAAAAGTTGTTAGGGATGGGAGCTTTTGGGTCTTTAAAAAAAAAAAGATATTTCTGCTTCTATAAGAAACTTTGTGGTCTAGTAACTTCTGTAGACTTCAAATTGCCATATATTACAAGTATAAGGATAATATTAAGGGTGCTAGGTAACTGAATCACAAAGGCACTACAAACTTATTAATGGCTGAATTGTAGACTCTAATTAAAATATTTAGGTCTTTGGGCTGTTGTCTTAGTCTTGTGCCTGCCTTCCTGTTTGTGATGGAGCTTTTTGTCATTAGTGGTGTTTTTTTTTTAACTTTCCCATTGCCGTATCTGCTTCATTAAAACAACAACCCACCCACCCTCAGATACTTCAGATGATAACTATAACATGTCTGTGCTTGCTGTCAGATGAAATATGCTAGAAAATACACTGTTAACATATATCTGTTAGACTGTTCACTCGTAGGAATCAGCTTCTTTCTGGAGAATGGCCAGATTTGGTTAACGCGGCAGGAGAAGTTAGCTTTTCTAAAGGGTTCCCCTAAGCAGGTCTTAAATTGCTGAGGTTTCAACTCTCACTGTCCTTTCCCACAACAGAAAAATGTTCAAAGGTGGCTGCCATTCAGATTATTTTAAAAATGCTTCTTGTGGTAACATAATACGCAAACTTACTTTTAAAGTCAAGTGAAGCTCATGGTTGTAACTCATTCGTATACTTTATTTATAAAGACTGCAGAATAATATCAAAACCACTTAATGGAAAAGTCACAACACTGTTGATTTCTGTGTTCTGGAATCTCTTGGTTTTATCTATGATGAGTGAATATGCAGGCTGAGGGGTGACTCATAAGGTCATTTTTAGCACAAATTCATGTTTTCTTAAGCCTTTGTAATATAAGGCTAGCTGTGCAGCTGTGCATTGTGGCCCCATTACATGCATAAAGAAAGCAGTGCTCAGATTGGTGTCCCAGTGCTTTCAGGAAAGAAATTTCTACGCTTGTTGTTCAACTTCTATTGGATATGTAATATGTGCAATATGTTCTCCAGTATATTGTCTAATGATCAGGTCTAGAAGCATTAATGTACTATATTGCATTTTTTATGTTCTGTTCTTCCTCCAACAAATTTGGGGTCATGCACCAGGTTCCTCCCTTTCCCTTCAACCACACAGCCGCCATATGAGGTAGGTTGAGCTGGGAATTGAAGCTGAATCTCCCTGGTTATAGCCTGTCACTGACCACTACATCAAGGCAGTTTTATTAATTACCACAGAAATTTGCATGAGACTATTTTCTACACAGATGTGACCTCACTCATGAAACTCCAACTGCTTCGTCATATTTATACACTGTCATGAAAGAGTTGGCTGTGGGTTCCCATGGCATAGAAACACAGCTAATTTGACATAGGTACGCCTGTATTCTGGGAGAATGTAAATGCAAAGACTTCTCACTTGGAAGTAATGTTTGTGTAGAGAATTGGGCTTCCTTGGGAAGAGTCTAAGAGAGGAGTTAACTTGTGGGGAGGTGAGTAGAAACAAATATTTGTATGAATGGAAAGTAATTTAATTAGATTTCTCAGTCACTGTTCCCTCTCTGAGATTTTATTTTGCGTTTGTCAGACACCATCCAGTTGTGCCGGAACTCATATGTGGAACATATCAACAGCAGTACAAGGAGCCGACTTACCCCAGAGGGTAGCCCCAGAGGGTAGCCATCCCCACAATAGCCATGGGGGTGGACCATCAAGATACCAAATAAATGGTTCACCCTCCTCACCCAGAGGAGGGGAGTCAGCACAGGCTCGCCTTGCTACAGCCAGATACGACAATTCACAAATCGTTCCCTCTTCCTTCTTGAGGATGGAGCCCTAGCCTCTTCCCCCAAATGGGGTTAGGGATGGAAGAAACACCTTGCCCAGTGAAAGATGGGAGAAATAAATGAATTAGGAGGTTGTTAATGATTGCATCAGCATTTCAGTTCCCTTCCCCCCCACCTTAGTTTCCAAAACAAATCTTTAGAGCACAGTGTTTTCTGTCTTACTTTTTTGTTTCCTTTAGCTAAAATTGAAATTGCATAACATTAGGAATAAACATTAATACCCTGGAAAAGGCTAACAAAACAATTTCAAGATCATACCAAAAATGATGATAATGGCTTACAACATACCTAAACGTATATTCCCAGAAGGTCATTAAAAGCTATTTTTTTATCAAATGGAGTTTCACAAATTTGATTCTCAGAATCACAAATAAAATTAAGTTTTAACATTATAGAATTTGGAATATGGCTATGAAACCAGTCCCACAGTAGTGAAGAATTTCACCACATACTCACAAAAGAGGGAGAAAATGCAGGTGAAGAACTTCACGAAAGCTGGTCAGGTTCAGCTGTAATATAACCAGTGCAATCCCAGATCTTTCCTCCTTTCCCCCCTCTGCCCCTGCTGAATAAACCCATTACAAATATTTTGCCATAGTTTTTATTCTAGCTTTTTAGAGTATTTAGATTTTTGACAGATACGCTTTGGATTATGTTTATAATAAATGGGTCGTATTTGAATTGATAGTATCTCAGAGGGTAATATGTAATGGTAGAAGCAAGTGATGGCACTAACTAAAATAATTATATCTTTTCGAGGTACTAAATGTATATTAAGAGATTTGATTTTCTGTGGCTTGTTTTGTTCTAACAGTTTCTCATCAAGTAATAAAAGCTTATCTAATTTTCGCATATAGTCTTCCATCTGACTACTGTATTTACAAGCATCCAGTTATAATGCTACTGGGGCATCATCTATATATTTAAAAAACTCAACTAATCTACATAAATATTAATTTGAATTTATGAAAAAAATGAAATCTCTTAATATACATGTAGTACCTCAAAAAGATATAATTGTTTTAGTGCCATTACTTGCTTCTACCATTACATATTACCTTCTTGAGAGATACTACCAATTTAAATACGACCCATTTATTACAAACATAATCCAAAGCGTATCTGTCCAAAAATCTAAATACTCTACTTCTGTTTAATAAAGCTGACTGAAAATCCGGTAATCCCCCCCTCCTTCTGATAAATGCTTTGTCCGTTGTAACTAAGAATTACAGTTGCTACTTTCACTTTACAGCTAATAAATTGAAATATTTCTGATTTAGTCATCTCTCAATTTATGAGTTTATTTTATTTATTTAAGTAACTTTTTAAAAAACAAAAACTTCAAAAGTAGCTTACATATTAGAACATCAAACAACATACTAAAAGATGGCAGCCCAGCTTTTTAAATAATTTCTGAAATGGAAGAAATTTAGGAACAGTGTTAATCATGGAAAGTAATTCATAAAACCACAGTTATAAGGGGGAAAGCAGCAATTTTGTAAGACAAGTATTTGGTAAGGGCTATAGCTCAGAGGAAGAGCATCTCCTTAAATATGGAAAGTCTTTCGTTCAATCCTTGGCATCTTGAGATTGGACTCAGAATGTTCCTAGTCTGAAACCCTGGAGAACAGCTGCTAGTCAATGTAGACAATACTGTACTGAACTTGATGGGCTGGAGGTCTGTCTCTACATCAGGTAGCTTCTAATGTGTTAAGCCCAAATGCCCTCCTAAAGAGCCATTTTTTAACCAACCACATAAAATCAAAGTATTGGAGTCTGACAGATCGCACTTGATAGGATGTTCCACATGGTGGGTGCCAGTTTGGAAAAGGCCCTGCTCATGATAGCTGCCCATTATGCCTCGTGAGCGGAGAACTTTGGAGTGAGGACTCATATGTTGAATTGGGCACATTGAAAGGAACATATGGAATTCCCACTGTATCTTTACGTTGCAGTTATGCATAATCATATAAAATCATAAGCTGATCTCTTATTTAAATCTAAAACTCTAAAATTATTGAATATATCAAATATTTTAATCTCAACCATTTTTCAGTTTGAGCACATCCTAATGCTCTTTGCTAATGCACTTGAGGAACAATATCCCCAAAATCATTCTCTCTTTCAACTAAACTATCCAATTTATCACCAAGTTCTTTAAAGTTGTTTACATGAACATGTACTTTATTCATTGATGTTTTTAATCTTCTTTTTTGACACTCTTAGGTTTCTCAGTATATTCTTTCTTCTTTATCTGTGTCTCTATCTTCTGAAAGTTTGAATTCCTTCATTAAATATTTTTTTCCCTTTCCTCAAGAGACTATATTGGGATCTCATACCCAATTAATTTTCTCAGGAATTTTTGGAGTCATAGCCACAAATCAACTTTGAATCATTCACTCCCCAATATATTAGCAGGACAATCTTAACTGTAAATCTTTCATTTCATCCATCCCACAGTCTGAATCAGTATCATATCAATTTGTTTCAGAATTCTTTTTCAAATAATCATATTTCAATACTTCCCAATCATATCTCGAATAAAATATATTGTTCTTCTCCCATATACAAGAAAATTGTAGAAAATGAAGTGCATAATGTTGCATCAATGCTGGACATTTTGTAAACTATAAACATTTTTCAGCTAAATACTATATTTCACTATCCCTTACATACTATAATTTATATTGCAACAAATCCATATAAAAAAGAACATTGAAATTCCAAATCCTTATTAGTTGAGAAAATAACAGTCACAAAATCAAATTGGAATTTAGTATGTAGTAATGTTTTTGACATGCATTTCCGAATAGGTTCATGGTAATATTGGTTAACGGTCCAAATAGTCAGAACTCTCAGACTTTGCTGAACAGTGTTATGAAATGGTCGCACCTTTTGATGATCTAAGTCACTTGTACTGGTGAGGTGGCCTCCAGCCATATACAGGTGTACAAAATACACACCTGGAAGTGAGTTGCTGTGGCTGGTCTGTGTTGGAAATGGAGCTTGTTAGCTGCCTCCCCCCCCCCCCCCCTGGAAAAGGTGGGCAGGCTCACCTGACAGCAGCTGCAGTTTTTGGAGTACCCAGCTTGACAGTTCTCAGCTTCTGTCTCTTTGAAGTAGTATTGCATTCACTGAACTTGAGCCCCTGGGATAGGGTGGGTTATAAGTGTTTGCTTAAATCAGGCTTTTTAACTGTTGCCTGTACCAAAGGAACAGACAGCTGCTGCCTATACTTCTAGAATAAAACTTACTAATAAGAGCCTTCATTAAATTTGATGGTTCAAACATGTGCCATCATTGGAAGCAGACAGAGAAGGGTTAATGGAATTAGTTTTGATACCATTGTATTTCTGAATGTGCTGGCTTTGGAAGTCTTTTAATTGTCATGTTTAATCTCCCTTTTAATCTTTCCAAACTTGGCAGAGGTTCTGCACTTAGTATTACCTCTTAATCATCATTAGATAGAGCTTGATTTGTTGCCTTCTTCACTTGTATTGCTTTTGCCCGATTACTAATAACATTTTACATTTGCCAAATGAAGGTTCACTGGTGTTGGTCTATAATCCTCCCCTCCCCTCCCTTTTTCATTCAAATGCAACCAAGAATGAATAAGTTCTCTAGACACCAAGAGCCAATAGATGTGGCAACTGGTGCTTAACAGTGGAAATGTCCATTGTTAGCACATTCCCAGGAAATGCTCTTCAGCTTATCAGGGGGAAATGTCAAGACGCTTAATAATCAGCTCTTAAGGAATTCTGCCCTAAGTGTGGATTGTCTGCCAACCCCCTTCCATTTTATTCAGGAGATCTGTTGCAGATTTGGATGTGAGATGTTGTTCAACTTTCAATGTACACTTGTGAATGCTGATGTGACAATCTGATTCAAATGTTGTGAATGTCTGAACACTACTGAGATAATACTGTTTGAAAATTTCCTGAACTGTAGTTGTTAGCAATCACTGTAGTACAGTATGTCCAGAAAAGGAGAAAATCTCAATCTCCCTCTCACTCCCCTGCCCCCCCCCCCCAATATTCATGAAATCTCTCTGGGATTTTCAGTCTTCACCTGTAAATACCATAAATTTATGTGAATATAAAATCATGCACTAGTGGTTAAAAGCAAATGTCTATATGGTTAAGTTTGAGTTGGGAATACTTTTTTTATTAGTTCTGTGCATCTCATTCTGCAGTTAGCTTAAAATTTGTTCTTGGGCAACTCTGGAAGGGAGCAACTCAGTGTTAGAGCATAGTAATAGTTGGCATGCAAAAGGTTCAAGGTTCATTCTGGCATCCTAAAAAGGCTATTGGGTAGCAAGGTTGGGAAAGACTTCTGCTTGAGACCTGCTGCTAATAGTTTCTAACTTGGATAGTTTAGCTGAAACCTGACATTTAACTGAACACACAAAAACCAGTTTCTAGGTCTACACATTTAGCTGTTCTGCTTCATAGTGCTTGTGAGAGTTTCTGCTTGTTTGTTTCAGCTTTCAGCTTTCAATTACCTTTTAATGATGGCATATTCTTTTTATCTTCTTTTCAGGGCAGCCACGGAACTTACAAGATCTATGCCGAATTAAAATCCGCCAGTGTATAGGCCTTCAAAACCTCAAACTACTTGACGAACTACCAATTGCCAAGGTTATGAAAGACTACTTAAAACACAAATTTGACGATATCTGACATTTTTGCAAAAACGTTGGACGATAAGCAAGATTAGTTTATATTCCAGATACCTTTCAAAGGCTGGTCACCTTGCACAACGTATATCCTATGCAATTTCTGATTTTTTGTTTTCCCCGAGAAGTCAGAAGGCAGGTATACAATTTCTTTGGGAGGGGGGTGTTTTATACCAAATGCTAGAAGGTCTTACTTTTTTATTATTTCTTGGTCCAAGTTTACAAGATCCAAGCTCTCTATACAACTTTACGATTGTAGTCTGGTTTCTCCAACCCCTCTCCACAGGGGTGAGTATCTTCTTCTTTTTTTAAACACTTAAACTTGCAGCTTTGAAATGAAGACAGAATGTCAGTTGTTCAAAGGGATCCTTCCCCTACCCCAATGTAGCATGTGTAATACTGTGAGATGGCTGAGTGAATGCTAAACAAAGTAAAAGTAGGAGACTTAAGGAAGTAATCCACAACACACTACTGTTGTATAGCCTCTGTTCCATGGGGAATCCTAGGCAAGACCCTCTGAAATGAAGGATCTACATAGCAGCAGTGCTTCCTGGATTAAGCCCACTAGCATTGCTCCCGTGCCAAGGACCAATATGGGTATCCGCTTATTCCTCATAAGGAGTCCTGACAATTGACTGGATTCCATATGGTCACTATTTTCTACCCATAAGGTGCTTTTCTCAGAATCATGGCTCAGGCTTGTAACTAGGGTGTTCAGAGTTTTCTATAAACACGATAGCTCTTTGGAAACATTGCCACCTTCATTGTTTTTTTTCCTTTTCTTCCTTTTTCTTAAAAAAACCCCAAGTTGGATCTTTAACATAATAATTGTAGTTCCGATGTCCATATGTCTTATCCTTCCTTTGATGCCAGTATGTTCGCTGCTGTTTGTAATTAGGTTTTACACTGCTCAGATGCCTCTGTGGTCTCTCTGTATTTCTTTTTTTATAAAAACATTAACGGAAAACTAATCTAATTTCAAAGCCGATGCATCCTGTTTCTCATATGCAATAATTCCCCCCCCCCCCCGATTTATATTTTCTCCATCACACATGTGACTCACACACATTCCTACCCTGGTCTCAATATGATGTTCGTTACTTATTGGAATTGCTGCTTGCTTATTGGGATATATATATAGATATTTTTGTTACCCCTCCCAAATTTCAAAGGCATCTAGTTTGGACTGTTGTGGCTCACTTCATCCTCCCCACCCCTCACCCCCATGCAAGAGGCTAATCTGTGGTATTCTTAAAACCAGAATCTGGCCTAGCAATTGGGTTTCCATATTTTTAAAAGGGCTCCATAACCTGAAACCTGTTGTGTTTTCAGCTTGCTTGATGTTAATTAGGACTTTGGGCTGATTCACCAAACCCCTAATTTGTTCTTATGGGCTATGGTGTAAATACAGCATCTCAAAATACCTTTGCTGACATGCAGATTTGTGTAAAATTTACTATAAATCTGTAGGTCACAGATCTAAAGGGGAACCTTGTGTGAACAATTAAGTTCCATAAGTATGTTGAAGCATAAATAATATACCCATAGAAAACTTAGCCACAGCACCTGGACCTTTTTTATTTTGAAGATTCTATATATAACCCCACTGTAATGAGACTTTCTCACTCGGAAGATGATAAGCTTCTGAGCAAAAATCTAAATCTGCAAGAACCCAGCCTTTGCTTTTTAGGCTGAAACTGGCACATATTTAATTATGGCATAGGTTACTAGTCATACCTTGGGTAAAGCCTGCAGTTTGATAGGAGTTGAGATTACAAAGGAAATGAGTTTATAAAAGTTATCCTCTGCATGTCAGTGGCTTTAGCATCCTGAGCTTTGGGGTTCCATCTGAGATTCAACATAGATTGCACTTGGGGAACATTATTAGTTCTCTCTGCAGTTTCCAGTCACTTTCCCACCACTCGTTTCTTAAAGGGGAACAGAAGTCAGTAATTTAGGATCAATAGAGCTATGTAATCAGTGGTACATGACTGCAGCATTAATTTCCATTCTCATAAGCATCAATCCTGTTGCTGTCAATCAATTACAAGGAACTAAGGTAGCAAATGACAACTTTTTGCTCAGCAAGCACTGACTTAGAGTGCAAGATATTTCCTCCCAACACACATACCTCCCCCCTCTCTTACCAAGATTCTACTTCAGAGGAATGTATGTTGTTTGTTTTAAAAAATGGAATTTCAGTGGCCAACTAGTACATCATTCTGTTCTATTCTATTTAGTTTGCCCTTAATTGGAACAGCATTCAAGCTATGTATGCTTCATCAGATGGTCTTTAGTGAATACAAGGGTTTTGCAAGTCTGGACAACAAGGTCCCTGTTTCTTGTGATAAGGAGCTAGGAGCAACTCGTCTGTTTTGATCTTCAAGGAAATGTTCACAAAAGCTTCCCAATCTCTTCGAATTTTTATGTTCTTTGGTATCTTAAGGCCCCAATCCAGTTTACTGGAGATTCAGGCTTTGATCAGTTTGGTTGACTTTCTTAAAGTGATGGTGCATTCTTACCAGCCTAGTAGTCTTTACTGGTTCAGGGATCAATTGTAAGGTGAATTTTATTCTGTCTTGCTGCTGTGACTTCAAAAAATATATATAAAATGTATTGCTGATAACAAAAGTGCTATTTAATGAAATGTATAATTCCATTTATTTATTTGTTTGAGGTTTGTTTTCGTGTCTCTCCCCCTGCCCCAATGTTTTAATAATTGGCACACTTTGAATGAAGTACATCTTAGGCCATAAAGTAAAATTCCCTTAACCCTACTGTGTTATCCATTATTTCAGTAAAGCCATTTGACTAGCTGAAGGCAAAGTGGGGAGGGGCAACCTTCGGTCCCAGTTCCTAAGAAAATCAAGCCTTTGACTTATTAACTGGGTAGTTGGTCGTCTTTCTTTTTAATGTACAGGAGATTCCATAGCATATGCACCATGTTGAATGTGCATTGTGCATATCTCCATGCAAGCCCAACTCAATTGCAACCCAATTATACAGCCTGAAAGATTTGTACCTCTTTGAGCAAACATAACTTGTTTTTGAGAAGAGAATCAGAATGAAATGATGTTGACGTATTTTGGTTTTACCACTAAAAATGATGGAAGCTTTTCCATTAAATGTTTTGGCTTAAATTCCAAAAAAAGAAAAAAAGATAAGAGCATTTATCCCACTTCTTTAATATTAAACATTTTTATATAGCTTTTTTAAAAAAACAAAACACAAATTGGCAAACACACCAAAGAAATGGACAAGATGAAGATCATTAGCAAACCACAAACCTCATTCTTTTAAAAACAAAACCAGAGTTTTGTAAATATTTCTGTTTATAAATGTACAGCAGAGTAAGAGTCTGTTTTTTAGATTATTTAATTACCATATTTCTAATCTATTTACAATATTAGAGACCATATTTGTAAATTCCCAAGGCTTCTGTTTCATTTTTCATTTTTGACTTATTTCATTATTCATATTAGGAACAATCTGCCCTCATAGGGACAGCATGAAGACACAGCATTTTGTATTTGTTGGTTTTTGGTACTTCATACATACAAAGATGCCCAGTGTAGGAGTAACTGTGGCTCCCTGCAAGTGTTGATTTGCAAATTAGAAGCCAGCTACATGAACAAGTTTTTCCTTCTCTAAGCACAAACTCTCTTCCACTGCCCCCATTCAGTTTAAAGCTATATCTGCACCAGTGCTAACCAGGATTCCCCTTGTCTGTGTCAGATCCTGGTTAAGATGGCAACCTTGTTTTAGCATTAACCACAATGCAGATGCAATGTTTCAACCATAGTTAAAGCTGACACTGGACAAGGAGAAGGAAATAATCCCTGATAGAGAAGGAGTGAGAAGGACCCACATTCCTTAAGCAAAGCCATGTTTACAAATCATGGCTTACCTTACAGAGAGCCAGCATTTCGTTTGCACCAGCCTCAAGTGACTGAGAATATAGTCCACTGGGAATGTTGCCTACAGAAGCACACTTGAAGCAAATTGGTGGTTCTTGTCTGTGGCAAGCTCCGGTTCCTTTCAGCGGAGCCTGAGATGGAGGCCTTTGCTGTGGATTTTATGTCAGGTTTTAATGAAGGATGGGCTAATGAAACCTGAAATCCCAGTCTAACTCAATACGGTCAGTTTGTTGCAAATTTCACTGTGAGAAGGATGATGTACCATTTTGCCCGCCATTCTTATCTTCCATGCAGTTCTTTCTGTGTTAGCAGCATCGTAACATATTTTGTTCTTCCTTTTGTAATGTAAGGTTTTGCGTTGGGTCATTTTGAATTAAAATAATTACCAAATTCTTTTAAATCTGCTTCATTTCTTTTTTTAAAAAAACCATTCAAAAGTTTTTATTCTTTATATTGCAACGGTTGGGGCAGATTGCCTCAGTAGCTGCCTTCTGTAAATGTATGACCATCAATTTCTGGACTTAGATCTTTCCCTGGCTGTTGAAATTGTGTACTTCTCAGACCTGGAATTTAGTGATTGTCTCAGAAAAAAAACCCCTAGGATGGATGGATTTAATCCATAGTAATTTATATCAGCAATTTAAATTACCAAGAAGAAAGTCTGTGTCAAGTAATCAATTAAAATCCAAATTCTCCATTTATTATTAGATACTCCCTAAATAGAATTGCACACGAAGGTTCCTGTTCCCACAAAAAATGACCTAAAACTTTCAGAAGGTACACTATACATTTCCTAAGTGTGGTGTAAAAGAAATGCTTATTTTTAGATTAGATTTACTGTCTGTTAATGGGAAGAACTGGATGACTGTAGCACTGTTACAGCACTGCATCACCGTAAATGTATTTAATGAAAGTAAACACATGTGGGGCATATAACTGCCCTGCCCACCCCCCACCACAAAACATCAATCTCATTCAGACACAAGGACAGGTGGTCCTTAGCGGAGACAGACCATGAGATGGAAGGTAAAAGTCAATGGTTTTTGGCTGATGCTTGGTTATAAATTGGGGTGAGGGGAGCCTGTATCCCAAGTGCAGCCTCAGGGACATGCTCAACTGTCCTGCAACCCTCCATCACAGTAATTAGGCTTGGAAAAGGTACCCCATTGGAGCAATAGGGAGTCTGTTTTTCAAGCCGAATTGCTTCCAGAGTGGGGAGATCTTTATGTATATTGCAGCTGGAGTAGGGCATACGATAGATATGATAGTCATGCCCTGCAGTGTCTGTGAAAATCTCCCCTTCCTCCTCACAATTAGAATTGGGGGAAACTCAAATGTTTTTTCAAGCCTAATATGGGGTGGGAGGGTAGGTATGTGTGGTGTGATAAGTTGTGATGTGCATGAATGGAAGTGTGTGATAAATGTGTATGAGAGTGGGTTTCCCCACCCACACTGGCCCTTCCCACTGCTGGTATGTGACCTCTTCCAGAAGGTTAGCAATGAGGTAATCATAAATATTTACTGACTCCAGGCTAATTGGAGTTTGGCATGAAAAAAGAGTAAAATTTCACATGGTGATCCATCACTGGGCTAACTTGCCAGTCCTTGGTCCAGATAACAAGCCATATATTCATTATCTATTGGGATGTGTAGTGACTGATGATTATGATTTATCCCTAGTTTACTAATAAAAGTAGCATCTCATATGTGGGTCGTCTTCATATGTTTGCATTAAGTGCAGATTGCATTTAACATCAATTTATTCTGAAAGCAAACTCATAACTGAATCTTTTAAAAGAAATCTGGTTTATTTATCCACCCTGTACAAAAGTGAGAATTGACTCAGGGGAACAGTATATAAACACATCTAGTATTATAAAACCTCTTCTTATGCAAGCTGTCATGTCCTAGCAGGGAACTCTCTGTATCCCATGGCAATACTTTAGCAATGATGAACCATTTTTGTGTGTATCTTAAGAATCTGAAAGAGCCAGCTATGCTTCTCCCAGTGGCAGATAGAAAGTTTGCATTTAGCCAAAAAATGGAAAACATGTGGCTCTCCAGATGTTGTTGGACTCGCAACTCTCATCAGCCCCGGCAAGCCTTGCTCAGTGGTCACAGATTATGGGAGCTGTAGGGCCACAGGTTTCCCATCCCCTAGCTGTAGGAGTGTTGATGTTGACTGACAAACAGTGATCCCCTCTTCTGCAGCTTTTGGCCTGGATAAAGAGTGGCCTGGGAAGGCTTGCTACCCTGGTCAAAGAGCATACGAGTGCTGCTTTTGATGCAGCAGGTGCTCTGTCATTCTGACAGAACCATTGTGGGTGGGCAGGGGAGGAATCATAGGCTTCAAGTTGGGCATCCTTGATTGGCCTTGATACCACTAATTAACACCTGTCCTGTCCTGGACTACCAAAAGGTGAGGTGCTGTTTTGCTTTGTCTCAAATGTCCTACGTCCCTTCTTCCTGCTTGTACTTGATCTAGCACTTGTTATACACACACACACACACACACACACACACACACACACACCTCTATCTTCACTTGAGTTTTCTGCATTAATTCTAAAGCAGCACTGATCTCAGCTCCACTATTGTTCCAACTTCTCTATGACATCTTTGTTGACTCTGTTAGCATAAGCAAGAGGATATTGTTGGCTCTTCCCATTCCTACTTGAAACACACAAGAGTTTCTAATATGGTTTCTGTTCCCATCTCTCCCCCTGCCCACCACCTAGGATATGTTGTTGGGTTCTGACACCAAGTTAACAGTAGAATGCAGAGGATTTAATACTACCACAAGGCCAGCTTCACCTAGTAGTTCGTTTTTTTAATAATAAAAAAATGCATACCTCAAATGGACAATGTGTTCCCTAAGGCTGCTTGTTGGGCTTGGACCAAATTTCAACAGCTCTGTGCAAATGATTAGTTCAAACATTTAGTACATAGACAGGGAACACCTTTCGCTCTGGACCAAGGACTGCATGGGCCCACTTGACCGTCCACCTATCAGTCACATGATTGACTGGTAAGTGGGACAAATTAACTGTCCAAATTGGTCAGCAAGGTGGGTCCTTATAAAGATCCCTGAAGAAACCCGTAGTGACTCTAAAAACCATGCTCTAAAACAGGGTTTTCCAAACTTGGGCCTTCAGCTGGTTTTGGACTACAACTCCCATCATCCTTAGCTAGTGGGGCCAGTAGTCAGGGATGATGGGAATTGTAGTTCACCAACAGCTGGCGATTTGGAAAACCCTGCTCTTAAAGTTGGAACTGCCATACCAGTAATCCATAATTCTCTGGGACAGCTAGTATGCACTGAGTATCTTTTAACAGCCTCCAACTGGAAAGCAAAGCAAAATACTTAAAAGTGAGGATGGACAAAGAGACACAGGAATTGTGCTGAAGTGAGCTGTACAAATTTACTCTTGCCAGGTTTCAAGAGGCCCCCCCCCTCCATTGGCAGTGCTTTCGGTGAATATGGACTGCTAAACTGTATTGGGCTAAAAACTATGTCCCAGTTGATGTATAATGTTTCCTGTGTCTGCAGAATAATTAATGGTGCATGTTATTGTTTACAGAAATTATTCTCTGCAAGCTGTTGGTGAAACGAAATTTATACAGGGCATAGCGCATTCTTTCCATAAATATGTTTGACTAGGAGCATAGGGAGCTGCCTTACATGGAGTCATTGGTCCATCTAGCTTAGTATTTTCCATGATGACTGACAGTAGTTTTCTGGGGTTTCAGACAGGGATCTCTCCCAGCCCTCCCTGGAGATTGAATTTATCAATTTATCATATTAAGAAGTGAACTAGCCTGCTTACTTAGCAAAATTAATAAAAGACTTTGACCAGAACGAAGAATTAAAACCAATTACCCTTAAAAATATGCCTGAGAACTCATAGGGGCATAACCAACACGTTTAAGTCTAATTAATGCATGAAAGGGTTAATGCCATAGAGTAAGCTGTCCTGCCAGGCTTAACTAGGTCACTCCCCTTCAGTTTGAGAGACTGATAATCAAGCTTATTGTTGTACACCGGTCTACTTGAGAAGCTCAGTGCTGAGTTCCCTCCCACCCCACTCCAAAAAAGACAAGTCTGCTGATACAGTTCTAGGACTTCTTCCCTCACAGATTTTTCTGCTCACTTGGTATGTGCTAATTAGCAGATGCTGGAAACAAAGAGGTTGGACTGTGTATCCATGACTGTGCCTTGAGTAAACGGACACTTAGGCTTGACCTAATTCGCGATGGGGTGAGCTCTCGTTGCTCGGTCCCTGCTCCTGCCAACCTAGCAGTTCTAAAGCACGTCAAAGTGCAAGTAGATAAATAGGTACTGTTCCGGCGGGAAGTTAAACGGCGTTTCCATGTGCTTCTCTGGTTCGCCAGAAGTGGCTTAGTCATGCTGTCCACATGACCCGGAAGCTGTACACCGGCTCCTTTGGCCACTAAAGCAAGATGAGCGCCGCAACCCCAGAGTCGGCCATGACTGGACCTAATGGTCAGGGATCCCTTTACCTTTAATTCAGCCACAGATTCTCTTCCAGGCAACTAATGAGACCCCAACGCCTCTAGCCTGCCTTGTGCTCTTGAACATGTGGAGCTGGTAAGTGGCCTTGGCAGGCTTCCTGGGCATAAGTGAGGGCATTGCATATGTACATTGCATTTGTATAGATGTTGCTGTTCCTTAACAAATAGCTTGCAGGCTCCATCAGATCAGCACTCGACACTTTTGCCTTTGTCTTCTGACTCCCAGTCACTGATTTTGGGCAAGATTACATCCATTTTGGGTGAGATTTTGCCTGAAATCAGACAAGATCTTGCGAAGCACACAAGATGTGAGATCTCAGTCAAAATCGGCACAATCTTCCCCCAAACTGGTGCCAATGGCGGTGGTGCTTCTCTCCCAGTGGTGGATGCGGTAGGGCTTGTGGCAGCAGCAGAGCAGGATACAGCGGCAGGAGCAGGTAGGTGGTGGTGGAAGCAGCAGCAGGGCAGTGGCACTTTCCGTTTTGCCTCAGGTGGCGAAATGGGATGTGCTGCCCCGGTTACTTGGACAGTTTGCGTGAAACACTTTGAATACCTGAGATGTGCTATATAAAATGCTAAATATGAAATACCAGTTTGAGGGAGTCGGGTCCAACTCCAGTTGCAAGCCACAAATGCCAGTTTCAAAGCAGAGATGGGTTTGGTATGTCACATTTATTTTTTTAGTATACACTCTTAAAACATTGTAGTCGTCTGTGTGTAGGGCTGGTCTGCTAAATAGGCTTGCTTTGGAAGCCGTCCTCATGGCAGGCACACAAAACCCCCAGTCTGTACACAGCACCACACAATAGGGATATTTATCCAGTTCTACAGAGAAGTTTAAACGTTGTGACTCTGCTTTTCACTTGCTTGATCTCCTGTCAGTGAAACTCATTGTAATGACTGCTGTCGTCTAGGCTCTGTCTGGGTATAATGGCTGACCATTAAAAACAAAAACAAAACCCCCCGATTCATATCAGGAGCATTACTAATCAAGTATGCCTTGTGAAAGATGAGCTATTTTATCTGCCAAATAGATTCTGCCAACCCATCGCAACAGGCCTTTGGCTGTATGGTCTGGTTTTGATTTGGTTGTTTGCTTCCTTCAAACTTCTAAAGCATCTACACATTTCAGGGGAGGAAAGCATAGAAGCATAGAGCTGGAAGGTATCTCAGAGGTCAACTAATCCAGTCCCTTGGTGGTGCAGGAAATCCACCTCTAGAGCCTTCCTGATAGGTGCCCATTTAACCTGTTTGCACTCTGCATACATTACTGTTGGGACGCGGGTGGCGCTGTGGATAAAACCTCAGCGCCTAGGACTTGCCGATCGTCAGGTCGGCGGTTCGAATCCCCGCGGCGGGGTGCGCTCCCGCTGGTCCCAGCGCCTGCCAACCTAGCAGTTCGAAAGCACCCCGGGTGAAAGTAGATAAATAGGGACTGCTTACTAGTGGGAAGGTAAACGGCGTTTCTGTGTGCGGCTCTGGCTCGCCAGAGCAGCGATGTCACGCTGGCCACGTGACCCGGAAGTGAGATGGGCGCACAACCCTAGAGTCTGTCAAGACTGGCCTGTACGGGCAGGGGTACCTTTACCTTACCTTTACATTACTGTTTACTCTGACCCCAGTGCATCCAGCTGCTGCTGTTTGAAACCATGTGAATTGTTGGCATTGTGGTGATACTTGTTGATCGGGTGATAGAAGGCATCACATGTGATGGGTACAATGAGAACTCTGGCCACAAGGAGCAGCTTAGAATCTGGAAGCAATTGGCTTGCAGGGGGATAAAGGATGTGGTTAGAGATATATTGGGAAATTAAGCAGAATGGTAAGACTGAACTACATTTGGAAGAGGAGACACCCAGTGGAAATGATGGAGCATTTATACAGAAGAAATTGGGTGATTGGGTTTGTTTGTTTTGTTTTGTTTTGTTTTGTTTTTGCATGAATTGGTCTTATGGATACTGAATCAAAGGGATGGTTATACTTACAGCTCTGCATTCCAGGTACTTGTGTCAAAGGGGCTGCCTGGATCAACAATGTAATTAACCACTTTTAAAGCACCTTAATATGTCCATTCCTGGATACTGGTGTGGAATAATAATCAGATAAAAGGGTTGGTGGTCTTGTCTGTGTTTTCCATGTTCAGTAATTCCAGTGGATGATCATAGTACGTTTGGGTCCATCGCTCTCCCATCCCCCACCTCCCAGTTGTATTGCCATTGTGACCTTGACTTTTGTTCTTCTTGGTGGTTTAGGGGCCACAAGGACAACTTTGTTCAAAAGCAGTGAGTGTAACAAACGAACTTAAAACCAAACTCCTGCTTTTTCGTTTCTTATTGATTGCCCCTTTCTGCTTTATGACAGAGGTTAATGCAGAGAACGAATCTGCCATGACATTGTTTAAAACCTCCTTTATCCTTGCCTAATTAGGGGGGATACTTGAAAGGGGGGGCTCAACACCTTGTTTCCTAAATGTCAGACTTTATCATTTAGTGAGAGGCATAAAAAGAATCTTGGGAGACCCCTTTGCAAGCTACTTTGTGCATGATTGCAAAAGCAATATGTGCTACGACTTTGCTGGGAGATAACATTTTCCCTTTATTCAAACATGTATTTGTTGATTTCAAAGCAGTTCACAACTGCATAAAACACAATATCAACAAAACAAGGAGCCACTACAACTACAGTTAAACGGTGCAAGGCAGAGTTCGGTTAAAATCAGCCCATCTCTCTAAATAGCTTGGGTGAGAGGCTTGGTGCCTAAATGATGACAAAGAAGCTGCAGGTTAAGAATGTAGGAAGCTGCCTTAGACTGAGTCAGACCATTGGGCCATCCAGCTCAGTACTGTCTACTCTGATTGGCAGGGCCAGATAGGGAACATTCCAAGCCCTGCCTGGAGATGCCATGGGCTGAACTCTACCACTGAGCAAAGGTCCAGAGGTGTATTTTGCCAAACCGATTGGCTCCCTCAAGGTATGAAAACAGTATGGCAGAAAGACCTGGGAAAACCCACAGAACAAAATGAATGGGCTGACCTCACTCAGTTCTTCCTGCCCTGGGATAATAGGCTCGCTGGCTGCAGCCAAGATGGTGCCACTCTCAAAAGAGGCCTCTTCTTCACTGGAGAAAGAAAACAGTAGCAATATCTTAAAAGAAGTATTTGCAGCACAACAATGAGCCATAAAGGAGAGCTTATTAAAAAAATATTTGGAAATAACTAATGCTTACAATGGAAACAAAACTGACAGAACTTAAATAGGGCTGCCATATGTCCGGATTTTCCCAGACACATCCAAGAATCGGGCTGCAAAATGGTGTCCAGGTGGATTTTTGCTGAATTGGCAAAATGGGAAAACCCGGATGTATGGCAAGTAGGTCGATTAAAAAAAAAACAAAACTTTAAAAATGATCAAAAAAGCCTTTTGTCTGGATCTTCACTTTTGGGAATATGTCAACTCTAATTTAACACAAAGCTTGACTCTTTCACAGAAACAATTGCAGTCACAAAATAATTAAGCCAAATCCATGGCAAAAAGATCAAAGAATTAAGGAAAATACAGATGTACACAGCAAACCTGAAGATGCAGAAAAGCGAAAAAGAAGAATTAATTAGCATTTTTGGTTTTTTGAAGAGGGAGTGTAAGAGAATGATCCTGCACAATTTATTGCCTCATGGCTTAAATCCCTGCTTCCAGACCTCATAATCTCTGCTGATGATTCTGAAGGGGCAAACAGGGCACTTGGTCCCAAACTGAGGGAGGGAGGGCCCCCCATGATATAATTGTCTGTTTTGCCTGTTGCAGGAAGAAGGAGGAACAAAATGGAACAAAGTGATCAACCTAATATCCATAACTTATTTTTTTTTTATAGCTCAGTTATCATGATTCAGGATCTGGATTCTGAAAAAGATGAACAAACTATGTGCTTGCATAATTAAACTGCAAAAATAAATTAAATATTGCTGGGGCTTCGACTTCTGCCTTAACATCATGAGAGGATCAACACAGCTCATGGCAGCAAACAGACTGGAAGCAACAGCTCTCCTCAACACTCTTGGAATTGACCTATCTCTGGAATGGCAGCAAGGAGAAGCAACGGAAGAAAAACAGGATGAACTTTCTGATGGAGTTTGGGAGGATGCAAACAGGAGCAAAAGATCCCGCAAACACCTCACACATAACAACAGAGGAGACCACTACAACACCCCAAGCAGATTCCTACTAGACCCTCCAGATATCACTAATACACTTACCCTGTGACTTTAACCAAATCTCAAGTAGAACGGTATCCTATACAGCTTGGCTGTCTGTGGACAAACACCAGCCAGCTCCCTCAGCCTGAAAGCAAGATGAGCGCCCCAACCCCATAGTTGCCTTTGACTGGACTTAACCATCCAGGGGTCCTTTACCTTTTACCTTTACATAACCTGGTGAAGGGGGAGCAGCCCCCTGTTGCTGCAGCTGCTCCATAGAGCACAGACTTGGGGATACCAGCCTAGACGCTAGTTAACACTTCCTTGTCTATCTCTTTTGGCTGGGGAGTACCTAGGGAGTACCTTTGACATGAAGCGAAGAAAAACCTAAAGGTTTCAGTTTTACATTTCATTCATGCCTGTATGGCTCCCAATCCAGATTAGACTTTTTGCTGCTCATTCCACAGTTAATTCCCTTCATGTAATCAGTGAACATAGGTAACATCAAGTTCACTGATCATGCACCAGTTGAAGTGACCATACGACTGAGCGATGAAATCCAAACTTCGCCATCGTGGTCATTTAGCTCTATTTTAGTGACCAAACAACAACACCATACTTTGGTCACATCCGCATCATAAAGCACCCACCCACTCCAAAGAATCCTGGGAACTGTAGTTACTCCCCAAAGACCTACAATTGCCAGCACCTTTAACAAACTATGGTTCTTTGGGAGAAGTTATACGCTTTAACTCTATGGTGTGAGTTTGACCTTTCAGTACCTGAAGCCCCACACATGAGTGAGCTTGATTTTTGCAATACAGTGGTACCTTGGTTCTCAAACTTAATCTGTTCTGGAAGCCCGTTCCAAAACCAAGGCACACTTTCCCATAGAAATTAATGCAAAATGGATTAATCTGTTCCAGACTTTTAAAAACAACCTCTAAAACAGCAATTTAACATGACTTTTACTATCTAACGAGACCATTGAGCCCTAAAATGAAAGCAATAAACAATGTCCTGCAGTCACACAATCAATCAGTAGCTGGACTGGGTTCCACACAGTCACAAAAACAAAACAAAAAAGCCGCAAAAACAAAAAGGCAAAATAAATAGCAAAAACAGACAGACCTCAGTGTAACACTCAAAACGGAAGTGTGGCACTCAAATTGAAAGCATAACAATCAAATTGTCAGCGTAAGCCTTAAAACGGAAGTGTGGCAATCAAAATGGAAGTGTAACACTCAAAACAGAAGCGTAACACTCAAAACAGAAATGTGGCATTCTGAAAAAAGTTCGCAAACTGGAAAACTTGCAGTGTTTGGATTCTCAGTTGTTTGAGTACCAAGGCACCACTGTATTCCACCCCTATAACTGAGAGGGAGGAATTGTGCAAATCAGGAATCCACACTGACCAGCAAGTGTAAATATGTGTACTGCCCCTAAGTTGATAATGACAGGGGTTTTCCTTCTGCCATTTTCTAATTATTTGGCAGCAGCCTTGTGAGATGAGACACGCTTGGTATGTTGGCACTCTTTTCAACTGAGAATGAGAACAATGGGCCGTGTAATGAATTCTGCCTCCTTGTTTTCTGTAAAGCAGCTTCCTCATTCTCCACAAGCCTCCTGTTTCTTTCAGGGATGGGCAATCTGGTTAGCACCAGGAGCGAAGGAAATGAAAAACCAGATTGCTTTGGCAAACTTGAGCGGTTTAGTTAGTGAACATGATTTCTGTCACCCCAGTTTCCTGTCCTTTATTCGTTTTATTGATTTATGGCCCAGCCCATCTCAAAGAGAGAGAATGTCAGTAAATGCCTGTAACAGAACACAGCCATCTTAGCAAGTTTCAGTAGCACCTTCAAGATTTTTTGATAACTTTGGCATACGTTTTTGAGGACTAGAGTCTGCTTTATCACAGGTGTTTTGTAAGTTTTATCCTCTACTGGCAGACATTTATACTTGTTAGATACAGAGGGCAACCCCCCTAAATATTGGGACCCAACACCACAGGAACATAAGAAGACCCTGGTGGATCATGCCAATGGCCCATCTAGTCCATCTTCCTGTTCAGTGGCCAACCAAATGCCTGTGGGAAACCTGAAAGGAGGTCCTGAGCACAAGAACACTCTCCCCTCCTGCAGTTTCTAGCAACTGGAACACAGACCTCATGGCTAGCAGCCCTCGATTGCCGCCTTCTCCATGAATTTGTCCACTCCTCTCTTGAAGCCATCAGAGTTGGTGGCCATCACTGCCTCTTGTGGGAGCAAATTCCATAGTTTAACAATGTGCTGTGTGAAGACTTTTATCTGCCCTGAATCTTCCAACATTCAGCTTCCTTGGGTATTCTAGTGCTAAGGAGGAAGATTTTCTTTATCCACTTTCTCTGTGTCATGTATAATTTTATAAACATCTATCATGTCACATCTTACTCTCCTTTTCTTTAAATGACGAAGTCCCCAATGCTACAACCTTCCTTCATATGGGAGTTGGACCGGTCATGTTGTGTGGATGCCTTCCAAAGCAACTAACAATGGAAAGCATAATGTTGGTGGTCAACAAATGAGGTTTGAAGACTGCCTCAAGGCAAATCTTTAAAAAATGTAGTGTAAAGGTAAAGGGACCCCTGACTATTAGGTCCAGTCGTGGCCGACTCTGGGGTTGCGGCGCTCATCTCACTTTATTGGCCGAGGGAGCCGGCGTACAGCTTCCGGGTCATGTGGCCAGCGTGAGTAAGCTGCTTCTGGCGAACCAGAGCAGCGCATGGAAACACCATTTACCTTCCCACTGGAGGAGTACCTATTTATCTACTTGCACTTTGATGTGCTTTTGAACTGCTAGGTTGGCAGGAGCAGGGACCGAGCAACGGGAGCTCACCCCATCGCGGGGATTTGAACCGCCAACCTTCTGATCGGTAAGTCCTAGGCTCTGTGGTTTAACTCACAGCACTGTCCTGCGAGCACTCCAATTGAAGAACAGCCTTTACCAAAGGTGTCATCGACTTTGAAGGTGCTCAAATTCAGGACGAAAGGGAGAAACGTGCTAAGAGGAAGGCACGCTTGGCAAACCCTCACCATGATCAACTCCCACCCAGAAACCTATGTCCCCACTGTGGAAGGACGTGTGGATCCAGAATTGGCCTCCACAGTTTCTTACAGACTGTTCAAACCGTGTTTATTGAAGAAAATCTTACTCAGCTACGAGTGGTTGCAGCAGCAGCAGCAGCAGACGAAGAAGAAGAAGAAGAAGAAGAAGAAGAAGAAGAAGAAGAAGAAGAAGAAGAAGAAGAAGAAGAAGAAGCAGCCCCCTTGATCATTTTGATTGCCCTTTTCTGAAACTTTCCCAACTTTCCAAAATCATTTTTGAGGTGACGCCATGAAATCAAAAAAACTTGGAGAAATGTCACAAACCTTTTGCATTTCAGGGTCTTTTGGTCCCATTGTTTCCCGTGCTGCTTCCTCCTCCTCCTCTTCCATCACCACCACTACCTTTGATTCCCAACACACATCTACATCTGCAATTGCATATAAGACTTTGTAACTATGACAAGGTGTGCTCTAGTGTATGAAAACCTATGCTGCAATCCATTCGTTGGTTTTCCAGGTGCTGCAAGACAATATTAGCATATCTGTGGGGCTCTTACAAGTGGGGCAAAAGGCAGTTTTTGCCTCCTTTCACCCCTATTCCAGCTTATGTGGTTTTGTCACTCTAGAATAGGGGTGGGGAACCTGTGGCCCTCCGGATGTTGCTGGACTCCTTGCTCCCATCATCCCTGACCATTGGTCATGCTGGCCATGGCTGATGGTAGGAGAGATCCCAAGAACACCTGAAGGGCCACAGGTTAGCCACCCTCTGTTCTAAAGAGCAGTGGAAAGTTGGAGGCTGTTACTTAGGCAAGACTAAATGGTTGGACCAAGTGACAAAATCCCAAAGATTGCTCCTAGATACAGAAGGCTTTCTTAAGGAGCATTATTCATCCTTCACTGCAGTTACTAGATAGACTTAATTTCACACCCCCACCCCCACCCCAAATGGGCCTCCTGTTCATTTTAAGTGTCATTCGGTCTCAATACCCTGCCTGTTCTCACCCTTTTGTATTAGCTATTACGCATCCTTTCTGTTTAGTCTACAAAATTCTGGGGGCAACCTTTGTGGGGAAGGCAAGATAAAGAGAGATTTGTGAGCTGGCTAAGTGACATTTGGGGTCGTATTGTCTTCCCGGATGAAGTTAATCTACCCATTTAAAGAAGGACTGTTGCCAGGAAAAGAAAAATCTGTTGGAAATGAGAGAACAGTTCTACCAAGAGTGGGAATAACGTCATCAATACCCCAGTGGGTTCTCTTTTCTTTAGTGAACCACGTTAGATCAGGGGGCCAGTTTCAAGTTCTTCTGCTAGCGCAACAGGACTTTTTGTTCCCTGTCCTCCCCCCACCCCACCCCAGCCCCCACACACCAAATTAACTCCAGTGAGGTGTCAGGGGAACTCCCAGGACAGAGCACAGCAGAAGAAGAGGAGAGATAATTCCATCTGAGAAGGTGAAACACATTAGAACTACATTGAATTCCTCCCAGAGTGGCTAACCTATACCCCCCAGATGTTGTTGGATTCCCAACACCCATTAGCCTTAGCCAGAATGGTCAATGACCAGGGAAGATGGGAGTTGGAGTCCAGGAACATCTGGAGGGCCACTCCTGGTTCAGAAGACTGCCTTCTGAAGCTTTCGCATTTGCAGATAGTTTTAATAGACTCTTCCATTAGTCTTACCTGTTTATGTATTTATCAGCAAGGTTTCTATTCCACTTTTCATTAAATGCTTTCGAAGTTGCTTAAAGTTACATAAAATTTAAAAAGTTACATTTGATCCAAACAGCAAACTAGTAAGGAAATCATGAGGCGGTTTTTAAAAGCAGCAACAGCAGCTGAAAAGCAGAGAAACATGCCAAATTCAAAAGCTCAGGAGAATAGGGTTGCAATCCTAAACATACTTACTCGGGAGCAAGTCTCACTGAGCACAGTGGGTTGTATCCAATGTAGCACTAAGTTAAAATCACTTAATGGTACATTTGTCCCACTGTTGAAATGCTTTGCACTCATAGAACATTGTTGTGCAAGAGAATGCATAAGCAGATTGCTAGTGAATTTGCTGCACAAGATGGACCAATGGTCCAACTCACTATATGGCAGCTTCCTGGGTGGTTCCTATTTGGGATTGTAGCTCATGCCCAACCGCTAACTATAGTTCTCATTTTCTATTCACATTGCTGAGTGACTTCCCCTTGTAAATTGTGCAGAATAGGGCTCTTCTCTAGTCCCCACCCATTGCTGACAGCTTTTTATTTTACATGACACCATACTATTGCACAAGGGTAGCCAACTATCATAGTGTCCACCAGATGTGGGGGGTTTCAGCTTCCCAAATCCCTGACCCACTAGCAATAGTGTCTGGCTATGCTCAGAGTTGTGGTCAAGAAAAGCATCTGGGGGAATCTCTCACAATGCCAATAAAAAATAGAGGACACATGATGCTGACATGATTTGTTGTTGTTGTTGTTTAGTTGTGTCTGACTCTTAGTGACCCCATGGACCAGAGCACGCCAGGCCCTCCTGTCTTCCACTGTCTCCCACAGTTTGGTCAAACTCATGCTGGTAGCTTCAAGAACACTGTCCAACCATCTCATCCTCTGTCGTCCCCTTCTGCTTGTGCCCTCAATCTTTCCCAACATCGGGGTCTTTTCCAGAGAGTCTTCTCTTCTCATGAGGTAGCCAAAGTATTGGAGCCTCAGCTTCAGGATCTGTCCTTCCAGTGAGCACTCAGGGCTGATTTCCTTCAGAATGGAGAGGTTTGATCTTCTTGCAGTCCATGGGACTCTCAAGAGTCTCCTCCGGCACCATAATTCAAAAGCATCAATTCTTTGGAGACCAGCCTTCTTTATGGTCCAACTCTCACTTCCATACATCACTACTGGGAAAACCATAGCTGTAACTCTATGGACCTTTGCTGGCAAGGTGATGTCTCTGACACGATACCCTACACAAATGCAATGCAATGCAATAGAACAAAAGAACAGCACCCTCCTATCCCTCTCCCCTCTCTCTCCTTCCCCTAACTGCATAATATCTAGAACGATAGTGTCTCATACAAAACACAAATGAACTCCATAAATCAAAAGCGGAGATGCTGTATGCACTTTCCCTCTTTATTTGTTTGTTTTGTAGCCAAGAAAATCTCTAATAATATTTAAAAAAAAAAAGCATATGGGGGCACTAGGTTGGCTACCTCTGCTATTGCATCTCATTCCCTGTTCTGCACAATTGGTCTAACTTCACAATGAATCATGACTTGCCTTTGTTTTGGCTCTATTTAGAAATGTGTTGCTCTATTCAGAACACTTCTTCATAGCTGTGGCTACTGAGTTTGCACTGTTTGGAAATCAAAGGATAAGTGTTGCATCTCTAGGTTGGAACATCTGCACTGTTGTTTTTTCATGGGGCGGGGACAGATTCAGTCCCTGCTCTCACAAACTTACATAAGTCACTGGAGCTGTCAGAACTGACAGCTGTGCCAACCTGTTCAGTGCTGTGCCTTGTGGTCCCACCCAACAAAAGGAACGAGACACAGCTCTCAATTCTGGATGCGGAAGTCCCTAAGCTCATCTCCGGGAGGACAATGTGTGCCAAAATACTGTATTCTGGAACAAAAGTAGACATTTCAGAAAAAGTAGTAATCAGTGCATCAGGAACGCTCTTCCTCTTCCAGCATGCTTGATTGCAAAAATCCGTAAACCCCAAATGTTCAGTTTAGAAACAATGTGTTAGCGGATAAGCAAATAGACCTACATAACTGCTGAATGAAATCACACTGACGTCCCTCATCGCCATAGTGGTTTGTTCTGTTGAATGTTTTCCATCACAGGGCCCTCAGTTTAATGTCAGAAAACACAACGTCATTGTCTCTGATTCAGAAGGTTGCTCCTGTCTTGGCTGTAAAAGGCAAAATAATCAGTATTCAAAAATTTAAATTCCCCTGAAAAGAGAGTCTTACACATGCTCATATTGTGCAAGCTTTTGATGTACAATATTGCGTATCAGTGTCTATCACTCCAATAGATGTTGAAAAAGGAAGCGTTTCTTTTTATGTAGGACATATTTCACTACTGCACCTGAAAATATTTAATTTTAGCATGAATGTTAGAAGAATTCTCCATCCTCAACAGAGCCAACGGACTGCACTTCTGTGGCAGTCATTGTTCTGAGCATGTCACCTCAGAGGATTGTTAATTTTGCTCTAATGATCCAAATCCATGGGTAGGCAAACTAAGGCCCGGGGGCCAGATCTGGCCCAATCACCTTCTAAATCTGGCCTGCGGACAGTCCAGGAATCAGCGTGTTTTTACATGAGTAGAATGTGCCCTTTTATTTAAAACACATCTCTGGGTTATTTGTGGGGCCTGCCTGGTGTTTTTACGTGAGTAGAATGTGTGCTTTTATTTAAAATGCATCTCTGGGTTATTTGTGGGGCATAGGAATTCGTACATTCCCCCCCCCCCAAATATAGCCTGTCCCCCCACAAGGTCTGAGGGACAGTGGACCGGCCCCCTACTGAAAAAGTTTGCTGACCCCTGAAATAGACGCAATGCTGGACATGATGATCTGCTCTCAGTTACATACAACAAACAACCGCATTCACAAGCCCATGTCCTCACTCACGCACACACCCCATATATTTTGAATATTTAATGATCTGAACACACCTTGTGCAGTGATTGGGCAGAATCCCCTCCCAAAAAACCACACACACACATGCACAACCTGAAATGCAGACATAGCATAAGCTAGAGGCTAGAGCAGCAAATTATGCAGAGACATAATGCAAGCAGCTTCCTTCGACAGGGTACTTGGGCTCCCATGAGCTTCTCATTGATTTATTGTGGAAGACTGAGCAGTTCTCTTGTGGAATGTAGTTTGGGAATTTAGCACAGAACTGCCAGTTTAATCTGAACAAAACCAGGTGGCATATTAAATGGTGATAATGATATTCCCCATTAAAGATAAACAACCCTAAGAAGGGATAGCAGGGGTTGGTGGTCTTGAATCAACAGCTAGCAGTATCTAGACAAGCCAACTGGTCACAGTCTATCTGCCTATGGTGAGAGATGTACTGTATCTCTACTTAGATTTGTAGTAATTACTGCTCAATTAACGCACACAATCTTTCCAAGTCCTCATTTGTTCTCATGTTTGGCAATACTTAGGTGGTCACCCAATGTATCAGTTGTAAGTTGAAAATGAGGGGCACTAGGACCATAAAAATGGAATTTATTCCTCCCAATACATAAAACCAGAGAGCAAAGTTGTTGGTGATGTCTCCTGGAAGCAACTCCTTCCATGAACCACCCCCCAAAATAGAACAATAGGTGTGGCATGAGATACACTGATGTGTAGAAGTGTTTATTGCAAGGTAAAGTAAAGGTAAAGGGACCCCTTACCATTGGGTCCAGTCATGGAGGACTCTGGGGTTGTGGTGCTCATCTCACTTTATTGGCCGAGGGAGCCAGCGTACAGCTTCCGGATCATGTAGCCAGCATGAATAAGCCGCTTCTGGCGAACCAGAGCAGCGCACGGAAACGCCGTTTACCTTCCCACTGGAGTGGTACCTATTTATCTACTTGCACTTTGGCATGCTTTCGAACTGCTAGGTTGGCAGGAGCTGGGACCGAGCAATGAGAGCTCACCCCGTCAGGGGGATTCAAACCGCCGACCTTCTGATCAGCAAGTCCTAGACTCTGTGGTTTATCCCACAGCGCCACCCGTGTCCCTTCTATTGCAAGGTAAACCTGCACAAATGTTATTCTCCAATAACATTGGAGAAAAACCCCACTGCAGATGCTCAGTAAAGTTTTCCTTCTCTTCTGTCCAGTGAAAAGCCTGGCAAGAGCTTGATGGAGCAAAGGAGGGGACCTCTTTGCGGATGGATCTGCCAGGAAGGGAAAGCAGAAGTCAAGTCCAACAGACAGATAAGGCAGTGATGTCATCCATTTCCTGGAACAAGAGTCAATTCAGCCAACGCATTCCAAGCCCCCGTTGCTCTGCTAGCAAAACAAGAGGACTCCTCTTGGGCAGCTTTGTGTATATCACAAAGGAAATTGCACCACTTGAAAATGCAGGTAGCAGGAATGCGGCTGAGTCAAGATTTCAGCAGAAGCTCTGAGTCAAGAGGAAAGAGGGCATGAAACTGGGAGTCAGGTCTCCCTGTGGAAAGATAGGAAGGGATCTTAGGCAGCAGATCAGCAACAAGGCAGAATATTCTGAGGAAAGTGAAAGTGTCAGGGTCAATAATGACTCAGAAGCTTGAATTCTTGATAACAGTGGGCTGGGATAGGAATCCAGGGCACATCTTAGGACACAGCTTACGTGTTGAGTAACTTTTTTTTTTTTTTGCACTAGACTAGAGGCTTGTTTCACAAACTGCATTTGAGCCGTACACTGTCCATTTCTGAAGTGTAAAATAATTTTTTTACTCTTTTTCAAAGTTCGTAACATTGGTTTTATCATTAGGTGCCATATTAGGATAATAATAAAAAAACAAATAACTGAAAGTGGGGCAAAAACATGTCTTTCATTTTATTCTTCACACAGCGCATAGTTAAACGATGGGATTTGCTCCCAGAAGAAATAGAGGTGGCCACCAACTTAGACAACTTTTTAAAAGGATTACGGTAGTAGTAATAATAATAATAATAATAATAATAATTATTATTATTATTTATTTATTTATACCCCGTCCATCTGGCTGAGTTTCCCCAGCCACTCTGGGCGGCTCCCAATCAAATGTTAAAAACAGTACAGCATTAAATATTAAAAACTTCAGATGTCTTTTAAAGATAGGATAGCTGCTTATTTCCTTCACATCTGAAGGGAGGGTGTTCCACAGGGTTGGCGCCACTACCGAGAAGGCCCTCTGTCTGGTTCCCTGTAACCTCACTTCTTGCAATGAGGGAACCGCCAGAAGGCCCTCGGCGCTGGATCTCAGTGTCTGGGCTGAACGATGGGGGTGGAGACGCTCCTTCAGGTAGGTAAATTCATGGGGGAGAGGGCTATCATTGGCTCCCAGCCAAAATGGCTTCATTCTTCTTCCACTGCTGGAGACAATATGTCCCTGAACAGCAGTTGCTGGAAATCACATGTGGATAGAAGATGCTGTTGTACTTCGGGTCCACCTAATGGACTTCATCTGGATGGCCACTGTGAGAACAAAATGTGGGACAAATATGAGCTTTTAGCCTGACCCAGCAAGGCTTTTATTACAGAATCATAGAGTTGGAAGGGACTATGAGGGCCATCCAGTCCAACCCATGCAATGCAATCTTTTGCCCAATGTAGGGCTCAAACTCATGACCCTGAGATTAAGAGTCTCATGCTCTACCGACTGAGCTATCTCAGCTCTGCATGTTATCATGTTCTTATTCAAATAGGTGTACTATGTTGGTCCAAACCACAGTTCCTTGTATATTGGCTCAAACAAGTCCCCAAGGAGCTTACTTCTCTTTACTCTCTGATTGCTTCCTGTGAATTTCTGGGCATAATTAAATGCTGATTTGAAACTTTAATTCCCCCTGATTTAATTGCAACTCATCCCAACATCTGTTGGGCGCATGTTCATCTGTGTACACGTGGAGGCGATGGCACAAAGTACTTTTCCCTGGGATGTTTGCTTGGTGCCAATCTTAACTTTAGGGACCACATGAAAACATTTATTGATAAGCTGAGATATTAATGAGCCTTTTTGACATGCATGCAGGCCCTTCATACGAATGAGAGAGCAAACTGGAATGTCTTCTAATAACTATAGTTTCCTGTTTTATCCAAACCAGGAAACTATAGTTGAGTTTCAAACAGCGCAGGATATTAACACATGGTTTGAAGATAGCTTAATATCCTGGCTTGTTGGGATGCTGCTAATGGAATATTATAGTAAACTAAACAGTTCCCTGCTTTGTTCCATCCCATCTGGGTAGAAGGAATGCACACACCAAAAAGGGTCATTCATAACTCAGCTCATTAATTCAACTTATTATCTTGCACAAGTGGCTACTGAGTGAGAATAGATAAGAAAGTTCGGGACCTGGGTGTTTTGATCAGCAGTGGGTTCATTCACACATCCAAGTCCCCATTTAATGATGCCATCATTTATTTATAGCCCACCTTCCATCTAAGGAGTTCAAGGTGGTGGTACATGATTCCCCCCTCCCCCATTTTATCCACACAACAATCTTGTGGGGTAGGTTAGGCTGAAAGACAGTGACTGGCCCAAGGTTGCCCAGTGAGCTTCATGGCTGATGCGGGATTCCAACTCAGATCTCCCAGGTGGCCAGATGAACTGCATCCAAGAGTATTAAAAGAACTGGCAGATGTGATCTCAGAACCACTGGCAGTCATCTTTGAGAATTCCTGGAGAACAGGCGAAGTCCCAGCAGACTAGAGGAGGGCAAATGTTGTACCTATTTTCAAAAAGGGGAAAAGAGAGGACCCAAATAATTACCGCCCAGTCAGTCTGACATCAATACCAGGGAAGATTCTGGAGCAGATCATTAAGCAAACAGTCTGTGAGCACCTAGAAAGGAATGCTGTGATCACCAATAGTCAGCATGGATTTCTGAAAAATAAGTCATGTCAGACTAACCTGATCTCGTTTTTTGACAGAATTACAACCCTGGTAGATGAAGGGAACGCAGTGGATGTAACCTACCTTGATTTCAGCAAGGCATTTGACAAGGTGCCCCATGATAATCTTGTAAAGAAGCTGGTAAAATGCGGACTTGACTATGCTACCACTCAGTGGATTTGTAACTGGCTGACTGACCGAACCCAAAGGGTGCTCATCAATGGTTCCTCTTCATCCTGGAGAAGAGTGACTAGTGGGGTGCCACAGGGTTCTGTCTTGGGCCCGGTCTTATTCAACATCTTTATCAACGACTTGGATGATGGACTCAAGGGCATCCTGATCAAATTTGCAGATGACACCAAACTGGGAGGGGTGGCTAACACCCCAGAGGACAGGATCACACTTCAAAACGACCTTGACAGATTAGAGAACTGGGCCAAAACAAACAAGATGAATTTTAACAGGGAAAAATGTAAAGTATTGCACTTGGGCAAAAAAAATGAGAGGCACAAATACAAGATGGGTGACACCTGGCTTGAGAGCAGTACATGTGAAAAGGATCTAGGAGTCTTGGTTGACCACAAACTTGACATGAGCCAACAGTGTGACGCGGCAGCTAAAAAAGCCAATGCAATTCTGGGCTGCATCAATAGGAGTATAGCATCTAGATCAAGGGAAGTAATAGTGCCACTGTATTCTGCTCTGGTCAGACCTCACCTGGAGTACTGTGTCCAGTTCTGGGCACCACAGTTTAAGAAGGACACTGACAAACTGGAACGTGTCCAGAGGAGGGCAACCAAAATGGTCAAAGGCCTGGAAACGATGCCTTATGAGGAACGGCTAAGGGAGCTGGGCATGTTTAGCCTGGAGAAGAGGAGGTTAAGGGGTGATATGATAGCCATGTTCAAATATATAAAAGGATGTCACATAGAGGAGGGAGAAAGGTTGTTTTCTGCTGCTCCAGAGAAGCGGACACGGAGCAATGGATCCAAACTACAAGAAAGAAGATTCCACCTAAACATTAGGAAGAACTTCCTGACAGTAAGAGCTGTTCGACAGTGGAATTTGCTGCCAAGGAGTGTGGTGGAGTCTCCTTCTTTGGAGGTCTTTAAGCAGAGGCTTGACAACCATATGTCAGGAGTGCTCTGATGGTGTTTCCTGCTTGGCAGGGGGTTGGACTCGATGGCCCTTGTGGTCTCTTCCAACTCTATGATTCTATGATTCTATGATTCTAGGTCCTAATGCAACACTCTAACCACTGCACCACACTGGCTCAATGTTCACTCAATGAGCATGCAAGTATGAACTGGGAGAGAACGAGCAGATTTGATGACTGGAGTTAAAATGCTGCAGGGATCTGACAAGAAGGGTCATGCTGGCTGCCTTTATCTGGTGGTGTGCGAAGGGAGAATGGGCCTGGAAAAGAATTTTGCCACATGGCTTCAAGCCTTAAAGAGAAAAAGTTTCCTGATGAAAAACAGCAATGATTAAAAAAACCAAAACACACAATTCCCATACCGATGCAAATAAGCTGATGCGCTAGCTAGTCCCGTATTTATCACTGAGCTCAGGACAATGCTAAAAGCACGATTTCAAAAACGTCTGGGAGGTTTCTACGCGTGGATGTTCCTGTGATGTCAACCAGCACTGCAATACCCAGAGTTCCCTGTGTAGAGGGATGAATTGAGAAACCACTCTGGGAATGGTTGCCTCCTAAGAATTCTCAGCACCCTACACTTCCCAGGAGATTTGAGGGTGAAGCCGTGACAGTTTAAGGGGTATCGTACAACAACATACAACATACAACAAATATGTGCTTATAGTGAGCATCCGGGGGGGGGGCACAATTAGGGAAGGAGGGATATGTGTTGGGTGGGTAATGCCCAACTACACAATCCCTGAATTCTTTGGGGGAAAGGTGGGATACAAGTGAATAATAATAATAATAATATCTTTTAAAGTGCATTACATAAATAATATGTATGTATGGGGTGTTAGGGGTACCTCTGGTGGGGGACATGCCACTTCTGCAACATTTCCTTGCAGGTCCCACTTATCATTTTAGAAACTTTAAAAAGCACTGAATTAACATGTCTGCCGTAACTAGCTCTGGGGGTGATGATAGGGTAGCAAATTGTTAAGTTGCTTTCTTTCTTTTTCTTGTATTTTTACTGCTAGGGATGGGGAACGGGTTTTCACCCTCAGATCCCAAAGTTACTTGACTGGCCTTGGGTATTGCTATACCCCCAAGTGGGAGTTGTTCTGCTCTTCTGAGCTGGGCAGCCAAATTTCTTCTGCTAGCCCTGTGGGTAACAGTGCTGACGGAATGTTCTGTCATCTTTCAAGCGGTGAAGAGATTCCAGGACACGAGCTGGAAAAGTGAATCACTTTTATGTGCTAAGATAAGCTTGAGATGCACCTCCTTTTGCCTGGAAGCTCCCAGTCAGTATGAAATCATTCCAGTAACAGGAAAACCAGCAGGGACTTTCTGTACAGAGAACAATCAGGTATGGAATTGCCCTGCAATGTTATGTGCAACTTTAGATAAATTGATGTGGTAGTTAGAAAGTTAAACTAACGCGGCCAGTTTTAAATCCACACCAGCCAAGAAGGTCACGGGTGAGCTTGGGTTAGTCAGGGCCATGTTTATCTGAGTTTTGCTTTGGGCCGCATTCTCACCATACATTTAAAGCACTATGATACAACTTTAAACATGGCTTCCCCCAAATAATTCTGGGACGTTTAGTTTCTTACAGGAGAACAATTCTCAGAGTTTCCTGTTCTGGGAGGTTTAGTTTCTTACAGGAGCACAATTCTCAGAGTTTCCTGTGGAGAGGGATTGATTGTTAAACCACTATGTAAATTGTAGCTCTTAGGTATATATCCCCTAACAGCTCTCAGCGCCCTTAAGAAACTACAGCTGTCTTCTTTTTTATGTGTTTTCTGTTTTTTTATCAGCGCACACAAATGGCAACCCTATAGTCTGTTGTAGCAGTTCACACCTGACGGTGTGTGTTCCGGCCCCCAAAATCGTTATGCCGGATGGATATATATATACCCATGTCTAGTGATCTATTTTTATTTCATAAAATGTATATACTGCTGGATTGCAATACAAAAATGTCAACGTGGTTTACAAAAAGAAAACAACAACAACAACAATAAAGTTATCTGCAAAACCAGTTAAAAAATGGTCAGTTAAAACATTCAAAAAATAGTTTAAAATCCACGATAAACTAAAAAAACCCTGATTAAAACACATGCCAACATTCTATGTATCTTTTAGGGGATACCGAAGTGGGTACAGTTAAGGCACCTACCTGATGTCAATACACAGTGAATTCCAAAGTGTGCTTGCTGATAAAAGATTGATTTATTACAAATGAAGTAGGGATGAGGGATGAGGTAGTAAAGAGGTGGCAGAATGGATGGTGTCACTTCAGAGGATCACGTTTCCGAAGGCTGTCTTGTGCCGAATGTTGAAAAAGCAAACCAAAACAGTAACAGCACCCTACTGTCAGAAAACTAGCCTCTCAGGGAGTGAGCTAAGATAGAACCTTGTTCTTTGATGTGCTAGTTTATTCCCCCTCATGCTTCCAAAGCATATTTTTCATGGGGGGCTGGGGGGAACCATTCAAAAGTGGCACTGTCCCGATCCCACCTGCATTCTGAACTAGCATTCTTCACGTGCTGGTCGTACACATTAGGAGATTTACAAACCCTCTAAAAGTTTGTTTTTTGAGAGTATAGCAGAGGATCAGCTCCCCACCCCCCGCCAGCTGTGTTTGTTCTCTTGGTGAAATACATGAAATTTTATGGGCTGCTGCCTGTTAACTAATTTGCTCCAGCAGACACTTCCTAGAAAGAGTGCTTGTCAGGATTAGAGTGGTATTTATATCCTTTCCAATATCAGTGAAGCGGGCTTAGTTTCATCTTGTAAAAACACTTAATATTTGCTTGATGGGGGAGATATTGAGAGCCACTGTGTGTGTGACTAGTGGCTGGAGTGTCCTCAAATACTTGGAATCGGCGGAGTTTTCCTTGTGGATTTGTTTTTTTTTTTGCCCAAGCAGGCATAACTCATTTTGAGACTTCGGCTGCTAATCCTCAGTGTTGAATCCTGTCCTCTGTGGTCATTTTCTCCTTTCTGGCATGTTTGGGGTTACAGCAAGCCTTTGCCAAACCAGCTGTGCTTTTGAGACTGGCTTTGAGTGGCATAGCTGGCTGAATTCAGTGCCAACAAGAAGCCTGGGGCATGTTCTGTTAGAGTTTGGATTTGATATCCCGCTTTATCACTACCCTAAGGAGTCTCAAAGCGGCTAACATTCTCCTTTCCCTTCCTCCCCCACCACAAACACTCTGTGAGGTGAGTGGGGCTGAGAGACTTCAAAGAAGTGTGACTAGCCCAAGGTCACCCAGCAGCTGCATGTGGAGGACTGGAGACGTGAACCCAGTTCACCAGATTACGAGTCTACCGCTCTTAACCACTACACCACACTGGCTCTGTTAGGTCACATTTGCACTGCATTTTTATGATACAACGGTCATGGCTTCCCCCAAATAATTATGAGAATGAAGCTTGCCTGGATGTATATGTAGAAACACCTGGATTTTGCATGGCCTGACTGTAACCTACTGTCCAAAAGGTGAGGGTCACATCTGTCGCTTCACTCATTTTTGTCTCTGGCGCTGCCCACCACTGGTATTTGCCCCAGGGAAAGTTGCCTATGTGGCCTCTGGACTGAAAGGTGTTTCCTACACCTGTTTTAGCAGACGGCTATATTGTTTCTCATTTTTGTATGCTACAAGTCATATGGTGTGGTCTGTTGATGGACTCTTGGTAGTGGTGTCCACCCTATGGAACGCCCTCCCATCAGATGTCAAGGAGATAAGTAACTATATAACCTTTAGAAGACATCTGAAGGTAGCCCTGTATAGGGAAGTTCTTTAATGTTTAATGTTTTTATATACAGTGGTACCTTGGGTTAAGAACTTAATTCATTCTGGAGGTCCGTTCTTAACTTGAAACTGTTCTTAACCTGAGGTACCACTTTAGCTAATGGGGCCTCCTGCTGCTGCCGCGCCACCAGACCACGATTTCTGTTCTCATCTTGAAGCAAAGTTCTTAACCTGAGGTACTATTTCTGGGTTAGCGGAGTCTGTAACCTGAAGCGTCTGTAACCCAAGGTACCACTGTATGTTGGAAGCCTCCCAGAGTGGCAACCCAGTCAGATGGGCAGGGTACTGTTGTTGTTGTTGTCACTGATAGATGGTGTTTTTTGCCATTGGAATCATTGTAATGTTTTTTTTAATTGATTTTTGTTAAAGGGGCTTTTCATATTGTACGGTTGCATGGTTTCAATTATATGCTGAATGACACCCAGATAATTTTTGTTATCGGGCAGCTAATGAATACAGTCAGCAATGGGTTTTTTGAAATTGGGCTTACCCTCATGTAACTGTGCATAGGATTGCAACATCTGCCTTGGAACCACCTGTCTTATTGGCCAGATGTGCCAGGCACTGAAGCATGACCAAGACCAGCTAAAGTACAAAGAGAGGAATTCCCTCCTGCTGGGATAATTTCTTCAGAGATAATCTGAAGCCATTGTGCATCTGCTATCTGACTTGTTATGGAATTTTCTGGAGCCTTGCTTGTAATTGGAGTGTGTGTGTTTGTGTTCTGTGGCATTGGACAAGGTCGGGTTTTTTAAAAACACAAACAAACAAACAAACAAACAAACAAAGCAAAAGAATACAGGGGAATTCATATTAATTTAATGGAATGGGAAGAAACATGAGTTAGGCCTAGGGATGAGCGAATATGTCAACTTTTGTTTCTTTCAGTTTCTCGTTTTTCCAATCTTCAGCTCTATTTTCTTCATTTCTACATCAATCTGCAGAATTGTTTTTTTTTTAATGCCCTCATGAAAGTTCACCAGCATTTTAAGTGCAAATTTCTCCTAATGTAAACATCTTTGTATGCAATTTTGCCTAATATGCACATTTTTGCAAGTCAGTTTTCCCTCATGCTATGTATGGTACTTTCTTTAGTATGTGTGTTTATATGCACAGTTTACACCAGTATATCCATATATTACTTTGCTGGATAACTGGATTGCAAAATTCGGAAAAGTGTGAATGTTGAAGGACAGCTGTGTTTCAACTCGCCTCTTGCTTTGAAAAGTGCAAATTAGGTAAACTCACCAGTAAATGCCCGCTGAGTTGGGCTCTCCCTATATGCCCACCAACCTCAAGAAACCTTCCTGAGCACAAGTGAAGAACCTGGGAATGGAACAGCTCAGGGCTGAACAGTAGGAGCTTTATTTCAGTTTTCTCCTCCCCCCCCCTTAAAAAAAAGCAAGTTTGAAGAAGAATATGAAATCTGAGCTAACAAGCAAAGCTTGGCATTCCTGAAGGATGGAAGCATTTGTCTTCACAGGAGCCCGTCTTCATATTAGCCTGACAAAGAGAATCCTGGCGACACACAGTGAAGGGGCTGCCTGATTCTTGAAATAATTAGCCCCCTCCAAAAAAAAAATATCCATCACACATGACTTCACCTGGAGAATGCAGCCGTCTTGGTTTTCAGATTTATTTTTGTTTTGTTCTGCATTTTAGATCCTTTGGCCTTGCTTGGAGGAGGTTGGAGACTTTGAGGAGAGGCCTAATGGAGTATCACTAGTGTTCCTATGAGACTAGGAGGCTAAGCTGTGAATATGTTGTCTATATCAGTGTTTCCCAACCTTGTGCCTCCAGCTGTTTTTGAACTACAACTCCCATCATCCCTGACTAGCAAGACCAGTGGCAAGGGATGATGGGAATTGTAGGCCAAAAACAGCTGGAGGCACAAGGTTGGGAAACACTGGTCTATATGTTGGCTGGTATTCAATGACCAGTAAAACTATATTATGCCAGGTGAGTAGTGCTGAGGCCTGGGGGGGGGGGGGGACAGATTTTACTGAGGATGACCATAGGACCTATTTTACAGAGGAAGGGGCTATAGTTTATAGGGCTTTTATAAAAGGACAGTCTTCTGAAGGTGTTCTCTATCTGAGGACTGTCCAGTCCAGGTCTAGCTTAAGGATAAGAAACCATAAAGAGTAAAGGTAAAGGACTCCTGACCTTTAGGTGCAGTCGTGACCGACTCTGGGGTTGCGGCGCTCATCTCGCTTTATTGGCCGAAGGACCCGGCGTACAGCTTCCAGGTCATGTGGCCAGCATGACAAATGCCATTTACCTTCCCACTGAAGTGGTACCTAATTATCTACTTGCACTTTGACATGCTTTCGAACTGCTAGGTTGGCAGGAGCAGGGACCGGGTAACGGGAGCTCACCCTGTGGCGGGCATTCAAACCGCCGACCTTCTGATTGGCAAATCCTAGGCTCTGTGGTTTAACCCACAGCACCACCCATGTTACCATAAAGAGTAAGGATGGGCAAATCTGTCAGTTTCAATTTCTCTCAGTTTCTCGTTTTTTCCAGTCTTAAGTTCTCCACATTCTTGTAACAGTTCACAATTTATTTAAGCGCCCATGAAAATTCATCAGAAGTTTAATTGCAAATTTCCCCTAAGGTACACAATTTTATGCAATTTCCCTAATAGGCACATTTTTGTAAAGCAGCTTTCCCTAATATAATGCATTTTGTGTGTCATTTTCACCAATGTATGTATTTATATGGTTCTATGGTTTGTGCATTTTGTAAACATGATTTGAATTTTGCATTGCAAAATTCAGAGAAGTGTGAATTTCAAAGGGTGTCTGTGTTTCGGTTTGTCTATTGTTTTGGAAAGTGTGACCTTAAGTTTGCCCTTAAACATGAACTGAATCAAATTTCTACCCCATCCCTAATAAAGATGGGGAGAACGAGCCTTGAAGCCCATCCAGACCAGGTGACCTGAAAACCCAGCTGGCCCTATAGAATTGTTGCTTAGTTCCTCAGCTGGAACAGCTTGTCCAATAGTGAAGGGGGTAACAGATTAGATTAGAAGTTGAGCACCAACCAGTCCATTGTTAAGACCATGTCATCTGCCCCCGGGCCTGTGAGTCCTTGTCAGCCTCCTCTGGAACCCATCTACCAGCCTGATTGTTGACCACATGATCTGCCACTGACCATTCCCTGAGAGGCATGCTGAGCTGTTTGGAAGTAATACCTCTGTGTCAGTTGGAACTGATGAGAGCTTAATCGTGTATGATAATATTCACAAGCTGCCAACAGCAAGAAATAAAATATCTTGGCAGTCAATGGCAGGATCATGAAAACACCCCCAAATTCCAAAATCATAAAATACAGAACAAGTGGCCAACACTGAATCAAATCAATTCTCCTAAGAACATTTGGTGCAACGAAAAAGTTTTCAGCAGGCCATTAAATATCAAAATGGTAGGTTTCAACGGGAGCAGTATTCAAAAATACTTGTGCCGCCATGTTAAAAGCCTTAGTTTGTACATACAGAAAGCAAATGGGAAGAAGTGTGCGACAGTCAGGAGGGTTCTCCAGTTATTCACAGTGATCTGAGAGGCATACAGTGGTACCTCTGGTTACGTACTTAATTCGTTCCAGAGGTCCGTTCTTAACCTGAAACTGTTCTTAACCTGAAGCACCACTTTAGCTAATGGGGCCTCCCGCTGCCACCGTGCCACCGGAGCACGATTTCTGTTCTCATCCTGAAGCAAAGTTCTTAACCCGAGGTACTATTTCTGGGTTAGCGGAGTCTGTAACCTGAAGCGTATGTAACCTGAAGCGTATGTAAGCCGAGGTACCACTGTATAAGGGACAAGGTGACCTTTCTGATAAGCTGATCCTAAACCACTGTTTCCCAAAGTTGGGTCTCCAGCTGTTTTTGGTCAATTCCCATCATCCCTGACCACTGGTCCTGCTAGCTTGTTGTAGCCCCAAAACAGCTGGCTACCCAAGTTTGGAAAACACTGTCCTAAGCATTTATAGTCCAATACAGCTGGAAGGCACCAGGTTGGGGAAAGCTTGGCCATCTTTCTTTCACTAAGAAAAGGTAGGACGGAATCTGCAAAGTTAAGCTATTTGACGGCGCTCCCCATCCTGGATTCCAACACTCTGAATTTAATTTTAGGCTCTGCTTGGAGTGTTTGGAAACCACTTTCATCAGGACAAACTTCCTCCTCCTGAACATAATTGTGTGGATAAGGCACATATCTGAAAAGAAAGAGCCGTCCAAGGAATCTTCCCCTTGATAGCTGAGACTCGCAGGCTGCCTCTTGCAAAGAGGGTAATCCAAAACTTTCTTGGCTGTAATTAAGTAAATCTTGTGTCCTGAAGCAGTGAGATAATATCAGCATAGAAATGCTCTTTTAAAGTTTCCTGTTCCCATTGTATTCACAATCCCCACAGGATAATAATTCTCATTGACTAAATCCAAGGCCCGCTAAAAATAATTAACACAGGTGTGAGTCACCGGGATTCCCCGACTTTCACGAGCTCTCCCCGCAACTTTCAATGCCTAAGAAAGAATTCCAACATATGCATTTTATTTAACCAGTCTGGGAAAATTCTGGCGTTTGTACAAAGTCTTGCAGAAATAGGAAAACAAAGCCCTAGTGAATAATGCATGTTGGCTGGGGAAGTATTGAAAAGAGGGATTGCAGCTTATAGCCAAGAGTTTGTGGCTCCAACTCCCTCAAATGACTCTGCCCCTTATGCCTGTAACCACTTCGCAGAACACCTGCATGAATGATGTGGTCTCTGTGGGGAGAAAAACATCATCTTTCCTGTGAAGTCTGTGGTACAGTGCATTTGGCTGCATTAGGGCCCCATTTAATGGAGTCAACTCCATAGGACTTACATCTGAGAAGGGTTGGGCGAATCTCACAATTTTGATTTCTTTCGGTTTCTCACTTTTTTGTGGTCTGGATTCCATAATCCATACAAAAAGCATTATTAAGAGGAGTGGTTTTACACGGCCAACAAAGGAAGATAATAGCACAATGAAATTCACAACAGGAACAATTAATTGCACATTGATTCAAAATCCAGTAGAAACTAGTTTAATTAATTCAACAAAGGTGATGAACTCGATCCAGTGATGTCAACATTTCAAAATCTGATAGTCATTTACCCCTCCAGCACCCCTGCCACCTCCTTGCTTCGTAGTTCCCCTCTATGTAATCCTAGGGGGCAAGACCATCCATGTTGGGAGCCACTGTCCTAGAACAACCCAATTTTAGGGGTGGAGATGGGTGCATATATACTGTGGCAAGCTCCCTCCTTGGATATGCAAACTGACTTTCCCGTAAGGCTTTTGTACAGCTAGTTTAATAAAAGTTTCTTCCCAATGGTTGGTGGCCAGAGGTACACATTCAATCTGTAAGGACTAGATTTTCATAAACTTCTCCTACAGAAAGATTGGGATAGAAGTGTAATGATTTCAGGAGCATGGCCCCTTCTTTCCTCCCTTTTGACCTTAGTTCACAGGTGACTCAATTTTGATTTTCAGCAGAAGCTTCCTCCGGAATTTCAACCCGATGATGGGTGGGCATTTGCCTTAGATAACTGCTGTGCTCTATCAAACATCTGATGCGTGGACCTCAGGCGATGGTGGAGGAGGACAGCTTGGAAGAGGAGGAAGAGAACGAAAATGGCCCATAAAATTTCCATTACTCTGAAAAGCAGAAACATCTGCTGAGGAGTGTAAAGTGACAAGAAGAAATGGTGTTTACCGGCTAGGCACTGGCATCAGATCCACTCAGAACCCAGGCATGAAAAAAGAACTGGCGCTTCTATCCGTGGAATTACTGGCTCAGTGGTTCCTTACACATCATCTGCCCCAGGGTCTTCTCAAGAGTGGCAAAATGAGCTCTATAACAGCTTGGGTTTCTCACGTACCAGGGCCACACTCTTTCTCAGCTGGCTGAGAAACGTCGTGCAAGGCTGTGGCTGACATGAAGAGCTGTTTCTAATAACCGAGTGTTATGCAAAGTCTGGTCCACAATGCTCATTTTGCATGCTGAGCTTTTTTTCCTTTTCTTTTTTAAAGAACACTGATCTGGGAAAGCAGCAGTGAAGAAACCTAAGCTGTGCTTTGTCAAGGCTGGTGGGATGAAGTCATGGCAGAGGTCTCCAGAAACTGATCTGGAGTAGCAAAAGATTGAGCACACCCTGGCCTGACTCCAGGCTCCCACAAGGCTCAAGGGCTACCAACTAGAGAGGGACAAGCTTTCCAAAGCCCCCCCCCCCCAATTAGCTCAGAAATTACGCTAATTTTTCTGGCCGGAGAATGGGGGAAAGCTCAGATAATTTCCCTGCGTGCAAGCTTGTGAGAATTTACAGCTCCAGTGGTGCAGTGAGTGAGCACACTCTATTTACACTGCAAAGCAGTGCTGAGATTGTGAGTTCAAGTCTCAGCTGGAGCATAAATTTTGGGGAAGGAATGGAGCTCAGCGGTATACAGAAGGTTGCAGGTTCAATCCCTGGCATCTGCAGGTAGGGCTAGGAAAGGCCCCTGCCTGTAACCCTGGATAGCTTCTGCCAGTCAGTGTAGACTGGACTAGATGGACCAATGGCCTGACACAAAATAAGACAGCTTCCTATGTCTCTGTGCATCTCAGTTATCCACAATGTCCTTCCTAGTGAGGTCTGGCATCTGATCGACCACTTTGAGAATAGGGGGTTGGACTAGATGGTCCACTGGCCTGATCTATGAAGCTCTTCTCATGTTCTTAGGTGGTAAGTGCTACCTTTGTGGATGGACCAGAAGATAAGATGATGGGGGTGGGGAATCCTCCCTCCCTTCCTCCTCTCTTCTCCTAATAATAATAATAATAATAATAATAATAATAATAATAATAATTTATTAATTATACCCTGCCCATCTGGCTGGGTTTCCCCAGCCACTCTGGGTGGCTTCCAACCAACTATTAAAAACAATACAGCATCAGACCTTAAAAACTTCCCTAAACAGGGCCACCTTCAGTTGTCTTTTAAAAGTAAAATAGTTGTTTATTGCCTTGACATCTGCTGGGAGGGCATTCCACAGGACAGGTGCCACTACTGAGAAGGCCTGGTTCCCTGTAACCTCACTTCTTGTAGCGAGAGAACCGCCAGAAGGCCCTCGGCGCTGGACCTCAGTGTCCAGGCTGGATGATGGGGGTGGAGAGGTCCTTCAGGTATACTGGCCCGAGGCTGTTTAGGGCTTTAATGGTCAGCACCAACACTCTGAATTGTGCTCGGAAACGTACTGTGAGCCTATGTAGCTCTTTCAGGATCGGTGTTATATGGTCTCGGCGGCCACTCCCAGTCACCATTCTAGCTGCCGCATTCTGGATTAATTGCTGATATGCTGATTAGGAGTGTGTTGGGGTTTCACAGCTTGGGAGACACCGTTTCCCTATTTGCTTTGTGCACCATCAGTCTGCTGCCTGGTATTGTCAGTGGTTAGAGTGCTGGACTAGGCCTGGGAGACCCATATTCAAATCCTGACTCAGCCATGAAGTTCACTGCTTCTCAGCCTAAGCTACCTCACAAAGGTTGTTGTAAGGATAAAATGGGGGTGGGGAACCACATCCGTCACCTTGAGCTCCTTTGAGGAAAGGTGAGATATAAATGTAATAATAAATAAATAACAGCATTCCTAAGTTATTTCAGCCACAATCTCTACTCATGCCAAAAGTCTGGGGCCACACATTCCTATTCCTAATGCATTTTGTGTTGACCACGAGAATCAGTGGTCCACCGGCAGCATGATATGAAGCCGCTTGCATTTGAGAAACCAGGCATTGTTCTGCATTGTGAAAGGAAACAAGGCAAGGGATGCAGATGTCCATCTTAGAACAATGCCAGAAGATTGAGGAAATCCATCTCTCCCCCCCACCCCATGGAGCTGCAGAGAAGCTGTGGAACATGTAATTGCTGTCAGGGCCGCTCCAACTAGTCAACAGTGATTATGCCTAACTGATTCCAGCGCTCATCCCAAAATCATTTTGTTGCACAAAATCAATTTCTTCTCCGCTTAAGGAGCAGGGATAGGCAAATCCGTCAGTTTCAATTTCTCATTATTCCAATCTCAAGTTCAGGTTGCCACATTTCCAGTTTACAGTTCTTTTTCAAAGCCCTTGTAAAATAAACCTGTCAGCGTATTAGTGTTTGTTTCTCTTAATAGTACATTTTTTCACAGTCAGTTCTTCCTAACGCAGTGTCCTTTGTATGCTGTTTTCACTAATATGTGCATTTTATGCACATTTTACACTTTTATTTTGGAGGAAAATCTTTTTTCCCCCCCAAAATTCAAAAAAGTGTGACTTTCAAAGGAATGGTGCATTTTGGTTTGCATATGTTTTTCAGGAATTATAAATTAGGTGAGATTGCATGGGGGGAAAAATCAAACTGAATTACTACTATTTCCCTTTTAAGGAGGATAGTGCAAGGAGCCAGATGACCACAGTGCAGGCATCTCCAAACTCGGCCCTCCAGCTGTTTTGGGACTACAACTCCCATCATCCCTAGCTAACAGGACCAGTGGTCAGGGGTGCTGGGAATTGTAGTCCCCAAACAGCTGGAGGGCCGAGTTTGGGGGTGCCTGCCACAGTGATTGCAAATTGTGAGCTTCATTTTGGTTTTCTCTTAATTAATGCATCACTAATGCCTCTTTTTCCTTCCTCTTTCTTTTAAGAAAAATGAAGACACCAGGAGGGTCTTGCTTGTTGGAATCAGCAAGGGAGTGACCTACTATTTCGTTGGATTTATGGTTGTGTCTGGCAATTGATTTTGAAAAACGCCATTGCCGTGAACAGAGCTAAAGTGAAACTTGACAGTTCAGAGATGGAGCTTGGAGGAATGTGCTAGATCATGCGCTGAGCTTGGAGAATTCCAATGGGGTGTCATAGAATTCCACTGAAAATGGAAACAGAAGCATAAATTTCTGGTGCTCGTTTATTCATCCCATGCCTGGAATGGAAACCAATCCAGTGAATATGGGTCAGTTTCACTGCTCTCCTTGGTTCCAGTCCACAAACGATACACAATTGATTACTTTCCCCCTATTTAAATTGTGTTTCCTTTGCATTGAAATGAATGGTGCGGGGGGAAGTATGTTGTTGATCTAGGTTATGTAAATTATGCAAATAATCATGTAAATTGTGTTAAAGTGGAGACAGTAAGACGAATAGTGCAGCATTTGGCAGAAACCGAAATGCAGTGGAACGGAAAGGGCGTGGGTTGCGACAAAGACAGGTCACAATGGAAATTGCTATCTTCCTATACGTATCCCCAGCTTGGATGAATATGATAGAAAATCAGGGGTGGATCTTGGAGGAACATGGCAGGCTACAGGTGAAGCTTGGAGAATCTGGTGGATCTGGGTAGGGCCATGGTGGAGTCTGGTGGGTCATGGGTGAGCTGTGACAAAATCTGTTGTTTTAGATCCATGCACTGGTTGCCTAACAGAATATAGTTCTGCTTGCTGGACTAATGAAATATGATGCATTGGAAACCCTAAACAGATTGCTACACAGGCTCTGATTGCTTCAGCTGCACCTGTTTTCTCATATTAAAGTGATGTAAGACAGGAAAATAGCATTAGATGGATACCATATTTTTCGCTCTATAAGACGCACCAGACCACAAGACGCACCTAGTTTTTGGAGGAGAAAAGCAAGAAAAATTATATTCTGAATCTCAGAAGCCAGAACAGCAAGAGGGATCGCTGCGCAGTGAAAGCAGCAATCCCTCTTGCTGTTCTGGCTTCTGGGATAGCTGTGCAGCCTGCATTCGCTTCATAAGACGCACACACATTTCCCCTTACTTTTTAGGAGGGAAAAAGTGAGTCTTATAGAGCAAAAAATACGGTATATAAAAATATGCAGGAATGGTGGGTGAGTTAAATTAGTCTTGGAAGGAAGTCTTTGAATGTATGGCATAATACACACACACACACACACACACCATTCTAGAGCTTACATAGCAGTGAAACCAAACTGGTTAGTCCAAAGGGTTCTGTCTTAGCATGAATACAAACAGACAGTTATGAACGATAAGTTATTGCTCTGTGAGTGTAATTACCTGATTGCCTATAATTCCCCGCCAAGCGATGAGAGGAAATTGACAAGTATTAAAATTCTTGCTTTCTTTTCTTTCCCCCCCATCTAACCTTGAAAATATTCCAAGACCAAGCCTTGGAAATATTCATTTGCTAGAAAACATCTCTTTCTGCTCATAACAGACCTATCCTGTATACATATGCTGGGAAAGATATGGTGGCTAAGGATCTAAAATATGATGATGAAGGGAAGTATACAAATTTAAGTAAGTTGTTATTTAATTTGTATCCAAAAATCACAGGGCAGTTCACAACATAAAAATATGAAATGAGAACGCGAAATACATAATAAAACAAACCAATATACTGTAACATCAATTCCTCCTGAAGGAATTCCTGCAACACTTTATAGATTCTTCAAAGTTCCTCCACAGGAACATCAAGGAACTGAGCACACCCTTTTTCAATTTTTTTTTTAAAACACTTTTGGCTCAGATCACATGACCATCAAAGCTTTCTTTCATATTTGTCCCTTCTTCTTTTTTTGCATGTTTAGTGGAGGCCAGTGGACTGGAGAGCTGGTCCTCTGCCTTTGCCAAATCATGTATGCAGGAGAAATCATGTATGCAGGAGAAAAGTTATTTAAGTAAATCTGGAAATGATAGTCTCCTGTCACAACTCAGACTTTTCCTATTAAAGAGTTGATCTTCCTTCAAAACAAAAGAAAAGAGAATCCCACAAACCTCTACCAGCATCTCAAAATACCAACATTTTAAAGGTTATGGTAATTTCCTGGAAACATTAAAAGGCAACAACTTACTCAGAGCTTTAGATCCCTTTTCTGTCTCCCCCCACAACTCAATATCAGCCCATTTGCTTCGTTTTTCTTGGAAACGGTGCTATTACACACCCCAACATCTGATTTTCTATCAGTCTTAAAATGAGTCTGTTTCACGCAAACACTTGGTAATAAAATCCAGAGGAGATCTTAATCTCTCGAGCGCTTGATCTACAAATAGTCCTTTCTCCCCCCCAACTGGCACAGACTCCTTGGACAATGCCCGTGTCTCCATCCCCCGCCCCCCGGCCTGGTCCTTGCATGCGTCAGCTGAATCCTGGCAGGAACAGGGCCTTGTGTTCTTGAACATTTTGGAAAGAATCAGTGTTCCTTGTAAAGTGTTTAACATGCTTTATAAATTTGCTCCTTGTAAAAAAGCAGAAAGGGGGGAGGAAGAGAAGGGTGATGGAAAATTGGTTCCTATGGCATTGCCTGTCTGTCAGAACATTTGAACTGGTCGGCCACTGTGAGAACAGTATGCTGAACTAGATGGTCCATGGGCCTGATCCAGTAGGCTCTTCTTATCTTCTTAAGAAGAGTTCTGCTGGATCTGACCCATCTAGCATAACCTCCAATATGCTGAATCCCCAAACCAGGATACATGTCTTCCTATCTGTGCTCCCATGCAAGTCACGTGACCCGCGTGAGATCACGACGCCCAAAAGATGCACTTTTTTTTAGCTGCCACGCTCTTACATGGATGTCCCAGTTTTTCTGGGATGCTTGTAGGGTATGATCCAGCCCAGCATATTGTTTTTCATAGTGGATAGGTCTATGGGATGGGACGTGGGTGGCGCTGTAGGTTAAACCACAGAGCCTAGAACTTGCCGATCAGAAGGTCGGCGGTTCGAATCCCCGCGACGGGGTGAGCTCCTGTTGCTTGGTCCCTGCTCCTGCCTACCTAGCAGTTCGAAAGCACATCAAAGTGCAAGTAGATTAATAGGTACCGCTCTGGTGGGAAGGTAAACGGTGTTTCTGTGCGCTGCTCTGATTCACCAGAAGTGGCTTAGTCATTCTGGCCACATGACCTGGAAGCTGTACGCCGGCTCCCTCGGCCAATAAAGCGAGATGAGCGTTGAAACCCCAGAGTCGGTCACGACTGGACCTAATGGTCAGGGGTCCCTTTACCTTTACTTTATGTCTATGGGAAGCCCAGAGTGCAACAGCACCTCTCTCCTCCACCACAGCTCACCCAGACCAGCCTTCCTTAACCTGGTACCTTTCAGCTGTATGCTGCAACTCCCAACAACACAGCCATATCAGATGTAGGACATCCAACGTCTTTAGGCTGAGCTAGTCGTGGCTCATTTGAATTCATCTTTTGTTGTTCTTCGAATGGACATAGGATGCTGTCTTAGACCAAGACAGACCCTTAGTCCTTTTAGCTCACTATTGTCTACACTGAGTAGCAGCAGCTCTGCGAGGGTTGCAGACAGGCAACTCTCCCTGGAGCTTCTGTATGCAAAACTGATGCCCTACCACTGACGTGTGTCTCTTCTTTCTCTGCTTCTTCATTGTGAGGTGTCTGCTGCCCGGACGCTGAGGTCCAGCGCCGAGGGCCTTCTGGCGGTTCCCTCATTGCGAGAAACAAAGCTATAGGGAACCAGACAGAGGGCCTTCTTGGTAGTGGCGCCCGCCCTGTGGAACGCCCTCCCTTTAGATGCCAAGGCAATAATCAGATGTCAAAGAGATAAACAACTACCTGACATTTAGAAGACATATGAAGGCAGCCCTGTTCAGGGAAGTTTTTAATGTGTGACATTTTGATGTATTTTTCATCTTTGTTGGAAGCTGCCCAGAGTGGCTGGGGAAACCCAGCCAGATGGGCGGGGTACAAATAATAAATTATTATTATTATTATTATGGCAGATTCCAAGAGAATGACAAAGCCTAGGTGGGAAGTGTTGAAACTGGGTGGATGCAGAACAACCTGTTGTTGGAATTCTCGGCTTAATGTCCCCAGCTAGAAAGGAGTTCCGTAAAATTAAGCCGAAAAAAATGAATGCATGGGTCTACTCTGAGTTAGGGACTAAGAACGGATCCATCTCTGTATTAGATATAGTTTCATTCTGCTCAGTCTCTTTTTACCCCTGAGGGTTTGAGAATGCAGAAACCACAGGTATTCATAGCAGCATGACTGAATCAATTCAGGATGCAGATGCTGGGAACTGCTTTGGCTGGTATATGTAAGGATGCTCAACAAACTCGTTTTATTTTTGGGTACCCTCAAATTCTTTCCTCGCTCCAGCAGAGATAAAAGGAAGGGAGGCATCTGGGACAGGGTGACCATCAGGTGGTGCAAAACTAATGCAGCCTCATGGATGGTTCCAATTTACCACCAGCCCATGACATAAAACATAGTTTTCTAGGAAGAAGCTGACATGAAACCTAAGAGACATTCTTATGCACACATTTTCCTTCATCACACAATGCCCTCCTTGGGAAACAAGTAGGCACGAGTGCTATTTTCTCCCAGCAAATTTATTACTACACATCTGCTCCTAGTGCATGGTGGCGGCATGTGAGACTATGGAGAACGAAAGCTAATGTAGATGCTCTGAAAACAATATATGATACAACCTTCCAGTGACTGTACCATTTCAGAAAGAGGAGGTGCATCTTAATTCCCCCAAACAAAACAAAATGCTAGTTGACTACTGAGACTGAGTATAGTTTCACAAGGGAGCTGAAAATGTTCTGTTAGGGATCCCCTAGCTTGGACAAATGAGAAGCTGCTTTATACCAGTGCTCAGACTAAATGGTATAATCTCGGAAGGGCTGTGTAGCATCATTTAACTGAGGCTGTAGTTTGCAATTAGCAAATGGAATTTCTCCTGCCCATTAATAGTTCTTGAAACTGTGATCAATAGGGGGTTAGGAACCACCCTCAGACCTCCGGGTATAGGGCGGTATATAAATTCAACAAACAAAGAAACAAACAATAATGGCAAATTGCACAACAGCCATTCCACTAGGACAGCCTTGGCCTACCTGGTGCCCTTTGGATCTTCTAGACCACAGCTCCCTCTAGCCTTAACCAGGCTGTGGCTGATAGCTGTTGTAGTCCCCAAATCTGGAGGGCACCAGGTTGGCAAAGGCTGTGCTAGAGCAGGAGCTTCGTTCTTTGCGTAGCTCAACAGCTGATTCTAATCTTATGCTCATAAAAAGGCACTGTGCAACCCCAGTGCAATTGCCATTATTATTATTATTATTATTACACTTGGTGGCTGTTAACCCTGCGCCCTTCCACTTGCGAAACAAAGTCAACTCTTACACTTTGGCACTGATATTTTGTTGGGTCTCGTGTCAACATCATTGCTACCCAGTGCACAGCCTCCAAGTGTTGACTGTTTGGAGAAGCTCATCTCCCTTGACACATTCACAGCATGAAGCAGCTGTGGTTGTGGCGAATTAAATTCAGAGCCTCAACTTGCATCATCTTTGAGTGCCACAAGATGTTGGTTATTTCCTCATCACCTACAACAGTGTAAGGCACTCAGATTCGCTATCCTGCATTGCCGCCTCATATTGTTCAGATCACAAGCAGTTGTGTAGTGGTACATTCAGAAGTGCAGGGTCCCATCAGGTTAGTCACAGCCACGCCTCCTTCTGAGATGAAATAATAATAATAATAATAATAATAATAATAATAATAATAATAATGGATGCATTGCAAAGATCAACACAGGTTTCATAATAATAATAATAATAATAATAATAATAATAATAATAATAATAATAATAATAATTTATTTATACCCCGCCCATCTGACTGGGTTTTCCCAGCCACTCTGGATGGCTCCCAACAGAACACTGAAAACAGAATAAAACTTCAAACTTTAAAAACTTCCCTAAACATGCTGTATTTCAGCTAGATCTTGCATGGGCAAATGATTTGGAGTGCTCCAATATCTACTTCTGCAGCAACTTAAGTTGTCCTTTCCTTGAAATTTCATTGTACGTAACAGAACTTGCACAGCATCCTCCTGAAATTGTGCTTTCAGTGTTCCTAAATGTTTAGCTTTGAATCATACAGGTCTACAGCTTCTCCGTGTTCTTCCTGTGCACCTTCTCCAGAGTGACTCTAGGAGCCAATCCTCAGTGGCTGACCCGCCTCCTTTCACCCTGATTGGCTCCAATCATGACAAAAGAGCGAGAAGACTTTTTCTCGGTGGCTTGAAAGCCGCCCTTCCATGCAGATTGGGTGGCTTTCAGAAACTGGAGACAGGGACCCCGCTGAGACTATGCTGCAGAAATAATAACTAGTTTTCCACACAAACCCAACAACCCTGGACCACTGCACCTCTAGCCCAAAGTACCAGAGCTGATGTGGATTTGAATCCTGACACACCGTAAAAGTGGTGCCTGCTTGTTTGAAACCGGCGTTTGAAAGTGGACTGTACCACCTTCTTCTGGCTACAGGGTAGATACAGGAAAGGTTGCACATTTGAAATTCATTTTCTGTTTATAAACACAACTCCTTGCACTTCGAAAACAGCAGATTGAGGTGAAGCCTAAACCAAACGCTTCTCTCTAGCATGGGCATTGTGTACATAGAAGGTTCTGTTTGTTTATTTATTTACACTTACTTATTAGTCACTTTCCTGGGCCAATCTCTCCCAGAGAGGAAGAAAATAACAGAACCTCACTGTGTGCCATTTTTTTTAATATATAAAAAATAGAAACCTGAGAGGTACTAAATTAGAGCTTGAGCTGAACTCAGCAGGCATAAGTCCTCCATTCTGGCTAAGCTGAGATCAGAGTAGGTCTCACAAAGGGGTGCTGTGATGGGAATAGGCTGGAGGGTTGGGTTTGGAATAGGAGTACAGTGGTACCTCGGGTTAAGTACTTAATTCGTTCAGGAGGTCCGTTCTTAACCTGAAACTGTTCTTAACCTGAAGCACCACTTTAGCTAATGGGGCCTCCTGCTGCCGCTGCGCCGTGGAGCATGATTTCTATTCTCATCCTGAAGCAAAGTTCTTAACTCAAGGTACTATTTCTGGGTTAGCGGGGTCTGTAACCTGAAGTGTATGTAACCTGAAGCGTATGTAACCCGAGGTACCACTGTATGTTACAATGGCATAATCTACCCCAGTGTAAAGTAAGCTGGCTTTCTATCATTTAGATTGCTCTGTCAGACTTCCCACAAATTCTGCAAATAACCAGACATTTCTCACTTTGATGCATGTGTATCCACTTCTAGTTACCAAAATCCTCAGTAAGATTCCCAGTTGGGTGCGTAGAGTTGTACCAACCAGATAACTGGTGGGGGAGAAAATGAGTGACCCCGGCTCAAGAAGATGAGCTGTAGCATTAAGATCAGTCAATGAAAGTGAAAAGATGAAAAAGCTTTCTTTGCAAATGGGCTAGTTATGCGACCCGCCCCCCATAGCTACGATTCAGTAGAAATCCCTCCATCGCAGGGGGTTGACTAGATGACTCTTGAGATAATAATAATAATAATAATAATAATAATAATAATAATAATAATAATAATAATTTATCCCTCCCAACCCCACAATTCTACAATAAAAAACCCCCAGTGAGGTTCCTTTGATAAAGAGGGAAAGTTGTGTGCAATTGGATGTGGTAATTAAGAAAACGTGTTCAATTTCCTTCCACAAAACATGTAAGCCGTCCTTCAGAGCTCATCTGTTAGGGGTAGATTTTGTGCTTTTCATTCCTGCCAAGGGCTTAGATGTAACCAGAAGACAAAGAAAGGGAAAGTGGTGGGAGGTTGGGAGGATGGAGACACACCGACAGCCTTAAGTAGGAAGCAAGAGGTGTGAGGAGAGGGGAAAATCTTTTGGCAAGTTAAGAGGATTAAGGAAGGCCCCAGTGTTCTGGGTTGCCTCTTTTCTTTGTGTGTGTTTTTAAGGGATTCCATGTTGGGTTTGCATTATGGATTAAGTTCTGTGTGACTGCAGAAGAAGAGAAAACAACTCATTAAGAGAGGGCTGGGTGGAAAGGTTGTTCCAAGACAATGGTTACAGCAGGCTTCATCAACCTGAAGCCCTCTCAGATGTTTCAGGCTACAGTTCAACTGTAGTTGAAAACATCTGGAGGGCGCCAGGTTGGAGAAGGCTGGACTAAAATGACTGAGCTCTTAAAACCGCGGCCTGCTAAATTTAGGTGGATTTTATCTGAAGGCAAACATCATCTCAGTTCACATAGCATTTCCCAAATGTCTGATAACTGTGGCACCATTTCTGCTCCTGTATTAAACAGACATGCTCTCAGAGATACACCGGGGGGGGGGGGGTATTCAATGCTAGTCTTACTCAGAGTAGACCCATTGAAGTTAATGGGCCTAGATAACGTAGGATCATTAATTTCAGTGGATCTGCTTCGAGTAGGCTTGCACATAAACTAGCACATAAACAGATACATAGAACAGTGTGTGCAGCTATGTAAAAATATGAATTATGCTGCGAAAATCTAGCATAGCATGGAAACTGATGTTACATCAGTTGCTCAGATATAAGCACACTGGGTCCAAGAGACTTTCCAATGTGAGAAAAGCTTGATCAGATCAAAATTGCCAAATGCCAGGTTTTGTCCCTTCATCCCTCCACTGAACTCTGTTATTTGGAGGCAAGTTTGGAATGATAAGAAACGGAAACTTAATTCAGTGAAAATACATGTACTGTGGGTAGGAAAGTTATTATTATTGACTTATTAATAGCCTTCTAAACCACCATCTCAAGGAAATTTGCATAGAACATCATTAAAAACAGCCAACATAAGAACAGCAAACACGTTTAAAACAAGACTAAAAACCTAGCAAGAGGACATTCATGGTAAAGACCCATTTAACCAGCTGGGAAAGTCTGTGGGAGACAAAAATGCATTCAATTGTTTCTGGAAAGTGCAGACAGTGAGAGCTTGCCATATCTTGGATTGGGTGGAAGTGTACAACTGGTTCTGAAGAAAGAAGAAGAAGAAGAAGAAGAAGAAGAAGAAGAAGAAGAAGAAGAAGAAGAAGAAGAAGAAGAAGAAGAAGCAGCAGCAGCAGCAGCTACCTTTCATCCATAGATCTCAGGGCGGTTCACAGCATAAAAATACAATATAAAAAACGGCAAAATACATAATAAAAGTAAGAACAACAACAAACCAATCAACTCCCCTCCTACAACACATTTAAAAGGGCATCTGATATCAATCAGCCCCAGGCCTGGTTGAAAAGGAAGGTTTTCACCTGGCTCTTGTGTAATGAAGGTGCCAGGTGAACCTTCCTGGGGAGAGCATTCCACAAACGGGGAGCCACTGCAGAAAAGGCCCTCGTGTTGCCACCCTCCGGACCTCTCGTGGAGGAGGTGCACTAAGAAGGACAACACATGATGATCACAGGGTCCGGATTGGTTCAAATAAGGAGAGGTATTGGATGGAGTGGAGTATATGCATGGTCTCCTATTGAAAACTGCCAGCTGAGGGGTCCTTCTGAACTTCAATGGCTGTCAGTGGCTACTAGTCATGAGGGCTCTGCTCTTTCTCCCTGGTTGAAGGCAGTAATACTTCTGAGTATTAGTTGCTGGAAACCTCAGGAGGGGAGAATACTTAGGTGCTTAGATACTGCATGTGGGTTTTCCTCAGACATCTGGTTGGCCTTTAGCTTTTCCACCTGTTGAAACTGTAGCATGATTTTTACTGGTCTCATTTGAAATTGTTTTGTGTTAAGATAAATTGTTCTCAGACACTTATTTCCAAATCTGTTGCCTTCATTGTTGAGCCACCTTGAGAAAACTCTGATCTGCAAGGTGGCATATAAATTTCCGAAATGAATCAACAAGCTTACTTTTGACCCTTCCTCTTTGGAAGACGACAAAAGTTCTCCCTCTCTCCCTCCCACAGCCCATCCCAACTTCCATATGGAAAGCAGAACTGTTTTCCTCAGGCATACAACATTTTGGGCTTAATAGCTTGCCAATGGAAAAATGACACTAAAAATATATTCTTTTAAAAACTTTTGGAAGGAAGCAAAGGCGCCTCAGAAAAGGGGCAGAGGCCGGGAGGGGGCTGCGAGAGAAACAATTTTGCCAGAAATGATCTGGCTAGACAGCTGTGCTAGGTGGAAACAACGTGCAATAAAAACTCAAGGGAACCAATTAAATTGTGGTTAAATAGGCTTAGCCTGATGATGAACCAAGCCAACAGAAAAACCAACCCCAAATTTGCCATTGTAGAAACTGCTGGTGGTGTGTCTGTGAGGGAGCAGCTTAAGGTCTCAATAGACAGATTTGGGATGAAGACAATGTTCTTGACCATCGTAGAGCATGATCCCAAGCTGTTAACCCCCCCATCCTTATCATTTGGATGTCTTGCAACCACAGAATGCTACCAGAAGCTAAGGCTGAGCACTGACTTTGGGTAAATCCCGGATCCTGAACTGAATGTGGCTGCTGCGAGTCTGGAGTTTCATGGAACAGCTAGAGGCAACCCTGAATTGATCCAGGTCAGGTCCACCCAGAGCAATCTGGGACTGGTGGCAGCTGGGCGACAGCATGTTTAATTATGGTTTTGTACCACACTTAAAAGGGACGCGGGTGGCGTTGTGGGTTAAACCACAGAGCCTAGGACTTGCCGATCAGAAGGTCGGCAGTTCGAATCCCCGCGACGGGGTGAGCTCCCGTTGCTCGGTCCCTGCTCCTGCCAACCTAGCAGTTTGAAAGCACGTCAAAGTGCAAGTAAATAAATAGGTACCCCTCCGGTGGGAAGGTAAATGACATTTCCGTGTGCTGCTCTGGTTTGCCAGAAGTGGCTTAGTCATGCTGGCCACATGACCTGGAAGCTGTATGCCGGCTTCCTTGGCCAATAAAGTGAGATGAGCGCCGCAACCCCAGAGTCAGCCACGACTGGACTTAATGGTCAGGGGTCCCTTTACCTTTACCACACTTAAACATAAGATTGACCTTGAGGGAAGAAGAAAACATAGCAAGAGTAATTAAACCATTAGGGCTGCTCAAGGCCCTCAGTTTGATTTGGGTTCAAGTCTAAGTCACCCTCAGTTAGATTGGGCCCAATCTAAATTGTGCCCTGAACCAAATCAGGATGTGTGCTAGCTCTACCAGAAACACATGGTTGCCTTCTCTCTTCCATAACTTAATGAATTTTCCACAGAAACAGTAAATCCAGATTAAACAGGAAAATAATCAGGGTCAGCATCTTGATGAGGATGGCATAGTGTGGATATGGCACATAGCATGCACCAGTTCTGCAGAAACACCCAAGGAAATAAGAACACTACTTAGAAGCCCAAATAGTTAAGAAGAGCCATGTTGGGTCAGGCCAAAGGGCCACTTAGTGCAGCATCCTGTTCTCAGTGGCCACTCTGGGAAACTCACAAGGAGAACATGAGCACAAGAGCTTTCTGTCCTAAGGATTCCAGAGACTGGTATTCAGAAGCATTACTGCCTCTGAATGGAGGTAAACCTGGCATGGCTGGCATAGCTTCTCCTCCACGAATTTGTCTAATTCACTTTTCAGGACACCCAGGTTGGTGTGGAACCTAAGTTTTGCATTTCACACAGGCAAAGGGAGTTCACTGGTTAGTAGCAACAGTTCTCAGCAGACGTCTTCCCCACACTCATCTGGGTCTATTCTCTTGTTCCCTTTCAGCACCAGGAACTACGAGCCATGATTTTAAATTTCCCACAGTGCCCTGACATAACCTTATTTTGGGGCATTGTGGGAAAATTAATGGTGGCCCCTAATGGGGCCATTGAAACTGCCTCAAGGTGGTGTTATGCCAAGGGCATTATGGGAAATTTAAAAGTGGTGGCCAGCAGGCCCAATATAGGCAGGGTGATTCCACTTTGTGTTTGTAGGGGTGGGCAAACTTTTTGGTACAGGGGCCCACATGCACATGGGAATGGATTTTTCCAGAGCTAGTGGTGGAGGCACACAAGAGGAGGGAAGAGTTGGGTTGACCCGGGAATAAGACTGGGGAGGAGGCCATTGTGATGGAGAGGAAGGCATATTGGGATGACTCTCCCCATGTGTTGCCCATGATAGGGTCTCCTCATGGGTGGTTCCGCATTTGTGGAAAGCCTTCCCTGGTAATAGACATTTCTTTCCCTCATCATTAACAAACAGGAGGAAGTCAAAAACATCCCCAATCACCCAGGCATTTGATGCCTGAAATACATTGTTCCTGTCAGCATTTAAATTATTAGCTGTAAGGATTTGTGATTGTTTGTAGCATGTACTTAATGCTTTTAAATGTTATTTTAGAACTTATTTCATTTTTAATTGTCCCCTTTTTTCTGCTTTGTTGTATGGGACCCTGGGATCCTCTGGGAGGAAGGGTGGGGTGGGAATGTCATAAATATAAATAAATAACAAACATGCCTCCCTTCCCATCTCCATCATGCTACCATATAGCCTGCCAAGCAGCTGTTGGGCTGGGCTGGAGGGAGCACAGTTTACAATAGGGGGAAAGCACATGGCGATGGTTCTCCATCTACATCCCCATCAAAACTGGTCTCCCAAGAGCCAAAAGTCAGCAAAAATTGGAGTCAGCAACATTCAACCTATAGCAGAGCCTCCAAGTGTCCTTATTTTTCAGAAACAGCCCCAGATTTACAGTAGCTGTCTGGGTTTCAGATTTGATCCTGGAATGTCCTGCTTTTCCTTAGGACATCCCTATTTTCATCAGAGAAATGTTGGTGGGTATGCAGTTATCCAATCCCTGAGCCATCTGAAAGCAGCCCTGTATAGGGAAGTTTTTAAAAATGTTTTATTATGTTTTTATATATGTTGGAAGCCACCTAGAGTGGCTGGGGCAACCAGATGGGTGGGGAATAAATAGTAAAATTGTTGTTGTTGTTGAATAGGACGTTCCTAATTTCATCAGAGAAGTGTGGTGGGCAGGAATCAGACAAATGCATGGGTCACCATGAAGACCTGCAGCAATTGCAAGCACCCCACATGATGCATTATTTTATTGAATTTATATACCACCCTACACCTGCAGGCCTTAGGGTGGTTCACAGAATATAAAGCCACAAAATACATAATCAAAATAAAAACAACAAGCACCCAATATTTTCATTATCTCTGACGCAAGGGAATTCTTGAGAGTGGCGGAGCAGCTGTAGCAAACAGGACTGAAGCCTGGCGATCCCTATTTCAAAGAGAAGCTCCTTCTTCAGCCTGTGAAGTTAACAAGGTCCCACATCGGGTACACTTAGAGGCAACAGGTAGAGGTGCGACTGCTGAAAATATATTATTGTAATATTGCACTTATTTTGATTTATTCTGGAGTACTGCTTGCATATACTGTATGCCTTGTAACAGTTGGTACATTGTGACAAATACATTCATTGTACATTGCTTGCCATACATTGGGTCTTTGTATGCTGGCCTGAACCCCTGTTTTTTCTATTTGCATGTGTTCCTATACATATTTGCATGTGGGTTCCATATTTTTGTTCTTGACTCAGGGCAGACCTCAGCACTCCTGGGCCCAAGCGCTGGGGTCCCAACTGCAGCTCAAGGGTGCTGGGCAATGGCTCTGAGCCTGGGAAGGGGGTGAAAAAGACTGCCCTGCTTCAGAGACTTCAAAACATAGGGTTTGAAGGAAGAATGTTTGGTTTGTATCCAGACCCAAGTATCCCACTAGGCCATTTTGTTACTGAGCCACATTCAAGGGGCATAAAGCATTACACAGTTCCAGACCAACAGCAGTGTAGCGGCAAAGTCAGAATTGCCGGAGCCCTTCATGCATAGGATTCCTCCACACTCTGTCACAACAAAAAACCCCTCACAGTCTCACCTATTATACCACAATAATAATGAAGGATGCATTGCAATGCATATCTCTTTGGATAAAGCCACGATTTCCTGTGCATGTACATGGGCAAATGATTTTGAGTGCTCCAATATCTTCTTTCAGAGGGTCCTAAGTTGTGACTTCTATGAAATTCCACTGTAACAGAACCTGCACCCTGTTCTCTTGAAATGGAAGCCCGTTGTGCTTCCAGCGTTCCTAAATGCTTAGCTTGGGGGCTTTTAGAACAGCTCCGTGTTTCTTTTGAGCACCTTCTCCAGAGTGGCCCTGGAAGCCAATCCCCAGTGGCTGACTCACCTCCTTTCATTCTGATTGGCTCTGGTCTGCACAAAGGGTGGGAAGCCTTTTTCTTACTGGCTAAAAAGTTCCTCTTTCATGCTGTGACTGCTCAACTCTATGATGCTGGAGACTGGGACCCTGCTGGAGAGATAGTACTGAGTCTTCACCCTCCTGCCCACCACTACATTTGTGGATTTAGGGCAGCACGACCAGTTCCACCACCCTGGGCACTGAGCTTAGGGGGTGCTGCAGGGCATTGCAACTTTGATGTAGTGAATTGAGCAGAACAGAAGGCGAAAGTTGTGGGTGCAGAATTTTGGCCTTGCAGAGGGTGCCACTGAAATTTGAAGGACTGAAGTCCACTCCTGTCCTCTGTGCCCCTGCACCATTATGCCTCTGCACACCAGGGTATCTGAGAAGCTACCTTTCCCGCTGCATCCCACCCGTATCACTTAGATCTGTGGTGCTGCCACATGCCCTTGCAGTAAAGCACACTCTGTTCGGGACGTGTGCTTTTAGGATTATGATACCAGTTCTCTGGAATTCTCTTCCCTTGTTAATTACTATTTCTTTATAAAAGAATATTTGTATACCACACTTTCATTAAAAAAAAATTCAAAGTGGTTTACAGCAATTATACATGGAATTAAAACCACATTAGAAAAATAAAATCACAGACCATCAGCAAACTATTAGAGAAGATGTTTTCTTAATTGTCTGCATGAGCTTTAGGAGTGAAGCAGCCGCTCACACAAGATTGTTAGGTTTTCGACGTTTGTTGAAAACCTTCATTTTTTCTCATGTCCTCCTAAATCATTCTATCACTTTTTAAAAATTCTTTTTAATTCTTGCTGGTTTGTATGTTTCTAATATACAGTGGTACCTCGGGTTACATACGCTTCAGGTTACATATGCTTCAGGTTACAGACTCCGCTAACCCAGAAATAGTACCTCGGGTTAAGAACTTTGCTTCAGGATGAGAACAGAAATTGTGCTCTGGCGGTGCGGCGGCAGCAGGAGGCCTCATTTGCTAAAGTGGTACCTCAGGTTAAGAACAGTTTCAGGTTAAGAACGGACCTCCAGAACGAATTAAGTTCTTAACCCGAGGTACCACTGTACTGGTTTTGTGTTGTGTATACTACTTGGGTGTTCCTCAAATGTAGAGCAGTTTCTAAATTCTAAATAAAATAATATTCTGGGAACAGAATCAAGTGACAGTGCAGGAATCAGGGAAGTTGGGACACGTTCTCCAACATTTTGCAACAAGCCAAAAACAAAAGCTATCCATTCTGCAAGGTTTCACTCGTCTCTAGGCCACTGCTCCAGACATGGACACAGCATTTGGGTGGACAACACCTGGCCAGAAGCATCCATTCTTTTTTAAAAAAATACTTCCCAGAAGCTACACCTGCAGTAGGTAATCACTGAATACACCATGATCCAGAAGATCAAGGTATGGATGAAATATTGTGTCCCAAACAATGCAATCCTTGTCGCTTTACATCCGTCTAAGGCCTATGCAAACATTTATACACCCCAAGTTGCTACACAAGTCTGAATCATCTGAAGCCGCAAACTGTCTGAACCCAAAGAAAACACAAACAGAGCTGTGGCTCAATGAGAGACTCAGCCCAAGGGACAAGTGTTGTTTCTGTAGTCACAATTGATGAAAGGATTTGTGTCCTTTCTGTATCACCTGAATAACTTCCTCCCTCTCTGTGATTCTTTTGAGGTTTATTTTGATGGCGAAATTCATCTTGATCTCATGGCTCAAATATTTATTCGTTTTGGTTGTTAAAAGGAAGCATGCAAAGTACCCAAAGATCCCTCTGCTCTTAATTTATCAGCTGTTTGTTTTCTGTGTTCTTTTTTTTTCTATAAAAAAAAATTGCCTCGGGATGATCCTTGAGCTTAATTCTCTTATGCAGTTCCCTATTTGTTTTTTAAAAAATGGTAAAGAAAAAGAAATAAATATGGGAAAACATGTTGTCCTGGCAATGATTTCATCCACTGTTATCACTATTCTGTTATTGCAGTGGAGGAGATCAAAGAGTTCTAGTTTATGAAGTGGTGGATGGTCCAAATGTCTAGGGAGAGCTGGGCAAGGAGAAGGCCTCCATGGTGGCTGCTTCGAAGAAACTCAGGGAAACAGGCTGTTCCTTCGGGTTCAATCCAACTTTCCCTGTTTGCGATTAATAAGCGGCCCTCTTGCGTCAAGCAAGGGGCTGAGGACAGCTGTATGCCGTCTAGCAGACATCCTCTTCGTTTGCTTTTCCCAGGATAGAGTGTACAATACCAAAGGCCCCGTATATAGGCAGGGCTTGGGAAGGAGGAATCCGAGGGAAATGACAGCATAAGCCGATCGGCTCAAGTCATGAGCTCGCTTTGCATCTGTGCTCATACCATTCTGCTTTTCACAAGCCCCTCCAGAAAACCTCCGGGCTCAAGCTTCAACAAACATCTCTTAATTAAGAATTTAAACTGCTTCTCCTCGCTTCAAGTCACAGCCCAATAACACACGGGGCAAGGATGGAAGCCATTATGACTTATTTATTGGGTCTGCCGAGAGCCTCAGCCCACAATGTTTTCCTTGCATTAGAGGAATGGGCTGGTTTGTTTTCTTTGTCGTCATTGCATCTCATAATCTGTGGTTGACCTGAAGACCTTCAGAAGCTGCCTTATGCCGAGTCAAGGCAATGGTCCATCTTTGCTCTGTGCTGTCTGCACTGGCTGGCAGCATTTCTCCAGGGTTTCCAGCGGGAAGTATTCCCTACCTGGTGATTCTGGGGAATGAAACTTGGACCTTCTGCATACAAAGTACGTGCAACCTTGGCCATCCTCCCAATGTCAATAGGAAATTTTATGATTGACAAAGCAAGTTGTCATGGAACTCAAGTAGCCATTCACAACTATGTGTGACCTTCTCAGTAGTGGCACCCTCCCTGTGGAATGCCCTCCCATCAGATGTCAGGGAGGCATCTGAAGGCAGCCCTGTATTGGGATATTTTTCATTATTTAATTATGCGTTGGAAGCCACCCAGAGGCTGGGGCAACCCAACCAGATGGGTGTGGTATTATTATTATTATTATTATTATTATTATTATTATTATTATTATCCACATGAATCTGCTACTTGCCAAGGCGCTACCTTACTAATGATACCACTCGTGTCCTGAGATAGCACTGCCTTTATTTATTTATCATACCTGTGTTCTACTCTTTCTCCATGATGCTGTATCTGCAACTATCCAGTTGTGATGGCCTGGGACTTGGGCTCGGACTTGGAGCCAGAGGAGTCTCAGTCTGCACCGGATCCTTTGCCTCGGGCGGCAGCTGAACCTAATCTGAGGCCTGATTCTGAACAGCCCCAGTCTGTACAGGTTCCCCTGCAACAAGCACCAGCTGGGCCGAGTCAGGGGCCTGAGCCTGCCCTGGCTCCAGATGTGGGGATTACCTCGTTGCCTCCAGCTGGGCAATCACTTACAGCTGCTCCACTACCAGTTGGGTCAGGAGTAACCAACCACCATCTCCCGAGCTGCAGAGACTGAGGTCTGAGAGAAAGAGAGACTTGAGTACTTGCAGGAGGAGTGCTCGCCTTCGGGCGAGACAGGGAGGTGAGTCACCAGGGGATCAGGACTGGCCGTTACCCCAACAGAGATAAAAGGCTGCTGGACCCCGCCCCAGGTTGCGGGAGGAATGTTGTCGTTTGCCAGAACCTGCCTGTGATCCTGTGCCTGGTTTCCTGCCTTGGCCCTGTCGGACTGACTCCTTGCGGAAGCCTTGGTTTCGGGACCAGACCTGGACTTGGGTCACCCCTGGGCCCAGCACACCAGTGGCAGCAGCAGCAGCAATTTATATAGCACCAACTAGGCACAAGGCACTATACATTGCTCAAGACAACTGTGCCCAGTGAGGCTTACAACCTAGCATGCGACACAGGGGAACCTGTCGCTTTGAACGTTTGCTCACAAGACCTGCCTGCCTTGTGGGAATGTGAGGACTGCAAATGCACACTCTGTCAGGGTGGGTGGGCTTGCTTCCATCTGCGAAGGCAACACCTCTTTGTAGGTGGACAAGACTGCACTGGTTCGTTCCGACTCCTGCTCTGTTGCTGCCACCTCCTGTTCTGCCTCTCTGCTCAGCTGTTCACAGCCCTCCCCACCCTCAGGGTAGAAACGGGAGATTGCCTCTCCTCCATACGCACAACTCAGGCCCCCATTCCTTTATCCACCCCTGTGTTGGGCCCTGTCATTCCAGGTCCGATGCTGATGCCATTGCCAGGCTCAGGATACTATTGGCTGTTGTGAATCACCATTGAAGGCTGCGTTTGGCTGTTACAAATAGATCCTGACTTACCATCCATGCATGAGAAGGGAATTATTTTGGAACAATTGAAGATTTCATGGGAAGCTTTTACATGATGGCGAGATACATGCTTAGCTACTGTCTCAAGACAGGCCCATTGTCCTCAAGTTCATCTTTCTCTCTCTCCTTTTAATGTATATTGATGTTATACATTATAAAAATCAATTACCTCCTGCAGATATTTCCTCTCCAAATAGTGCAAGCTCTGGATTCAATTATGATGTCTCTCTATCTTTTTTTTTTTTTATTAGGAAATGTTGAGTTCAGCCGATACATTCTGCACAGTAACTTCTCATGTATGATGGAGAACCAGTCTATCAGGATGTTGGCACGAAACAAGTTGTTTTATTGTCAGGGTAAGTCAATAAAAATGAGAAGTCTAAGTATTGGCATATGTTGGGTCATGGCCAAAATGTAACGCCAACAATGCATTTTCTAGTCATGCCAGAAACCTCATTCTCTGCTGTTTTCTCATTTAATACAGTTGGCAAATATTCATATCGCTATCTGCATTTGGACCGTAGTTCAACATTCTGCTGGGACTGTGTGTGTTTTTTTAAAAGCTAATCCTCATTATAGTTGTAAACATGTGTTTCTTTTGGCTCAGGGCTCTAGTGCTAAAGTGAAAATAACCATTCAGAACTTAAACCAGATCTCTCTCTCTCTCTCTCTCTATATATATATATATATTTGCTTTCGTAGATTTTCACGGGTACAGGAATGCAGGTTTTGGTGTCCTCGGGTGTCGACACCCCAACTTTTACACGGGAAGACACCCGAGGACACCAAAACCTGCATATATATATATATATATATATCGCAAATATATGAAACTGCCTTATGCTGTGTCAGACCACTGAACCATCTAATAAAGTATTGACTAACCTGATTGGCATCCACTCACACAGAGGTCTTTCTCTGTGTGAGAAAGATCCAAGATCCTTTAACTGGAGAAGCCAGTGATTGAATCGCTCTTTGTCAACAAGAAAAGCATGTGTTCCGTTGCTGTGCTGCTGGTTCATCAAGTCTTAAACTGCCCACTCTGCTAGCAGCTCTTAACAACTTTAGATCTTTACCAGAGGCCCTTCTAGTCCTATTCTCACAGTGGCCAGTCAGATGTCCACGGGGAAACCTGCAATCTAGACCTAAATGCAACAGCTCCCTCCCATTTATATCCCCCTGCAGAGGAGATTAGGAAGCTGACTCATAAAGATTCATACCATTGGTCCATCTGCACTGATGGGTTTCAGGCAGAAGTCTCTCCCAGCCCTACCTGGAGATGCTGGGGGTTGATTTTGGAACCTTCTGCATCCACAGCAGAGGTCCTAACACTGGGTCACAGACCTTCCCTGGCAACTGGTACTTAAAATCATGCCAGTATTGGAGCCACAGTATAAGGCCACCATGATTTGTAGCCATTGAAGGCCTTCCCCTCTAGGAATTTCTCTACTCCTCTGTCAAAGCTGTCCAGTCCAAGCGGGCGGCTATCACTAATTCCATTGTTTAGCTATGCTCCATACTGAATCTTCCAACATTCATCTTCAAAGTCTCAGGCAGAGGTCCTTTCCAACACTGACTGCCTGGTGATCCTTTAACTGGTGATGTCACCCTGGAGCATGTCTAGAACAGCACAACAAATATAGTGAAGGGTCTGAAGACCAAAACCTATGAGGAGTGTTTGAAGGAGCGGGGTACTTTCAGCCCAGAGAGAAGATTAACAGCAATCTTCAATCACTTCAATGGCTTCCCCCGTTACAGGGTCACTTTGGGGCATTGTGGGAAATTGGAACGGTGACGCAGTGTAGGCTGGAGCCCACCAGAGGGCACTGTGCTGAGGACCCTTCAAACCACAGAATCATAGTGTTTGGGAGGGACTTTAGAAGCAATCTAGTCCAAGGCACTCATCCAGCATCCCTGATGCTACCCATGCAGCCTCTTCTTAAAAAATATCTAGCCAAGGGGAGCTTACCACTTTCTAAGGATTTCTGTTCCTCTGTCAGACAGCTTGTACCATCAGGAAACTCTTCCTAATGTTTAGTCTGAATCTTTGTTCTTGCTGTTTGGCCTTGGTGTGTTCCAGCCCTACCTCCTGGAGCAACAGAAAACAGATTTGCGCCATCATTTAGCCATTTATTTTCATAAGATTTCTTCCCTTTACCAGGAGGTCCCAGGGTGGGTTACGACGAGGGAGTATACTATTTCTAAAAACAGATAGTCATTACAATTACAAAACAAGCGAAACCACTCTGAATGGAACAGAACAGTATAAACAAAGCAGGAGAGGTGGGTCCCACAAGACAAGATCTTCAAATATTTGGAGATGGCTGTTGTATTGCCTCTTAATAATATCTCATTCAGGATAGATTTCCACAACTCCTTCAGCTTTTCATCATGGGTCTGGGGTTTCATTCAGATCATACAGTTAAATCAAACTTAAGGTACTTGGCTTTCCCCAATAATTTATGGGAGCTGAAGTTTGTTAAGGGTGTAGAGAGGAAACCTCACAGAGGTTTCCCCTCACAGAGCTACAATTCTTAGAGTTCCCTGTGAAGAACCACTTTAAATGCATGGTGTAAATGTGGCTAATATCATTACTTCTGGTGATCTGGGCACAAAACTTCTGTTGATGCAACCAGGAATTACATTTGCCTTTTTTAAAAGCCAACGCATTGCACCGCCAGCTCAGATTGTGTTCTGCTAAAATCCCTCTTTTTTTCATGCCTCAACTCAGCATTTACCCATCCTATCTTTGCTCATCTGATTCTTCATACAAAATGCAGAAATTTACATCTACCCGTGTTGAAATTCATTTTGCAGCCAGTCCTAGACAGGACATTGCATAATGGTTGTGTTAGCATATGTCTCCTTGAACACTGGTTGTTCTGTGGTTGTCCAAAATTAGTAGTAGTAGTATATATATTCTATCCTTCCTCCCAAAGGACTCCAGGGTGGCAAACAAGCGATAAAACAATAAAAAACATATTTAAAACAATCACACCTTTTTTGCACAGGTTATTTACAGAGCAGCGGCAGAAAGAACTAAAATACATGGCATGAGAGAGCTCACCTTTTTACTGGATCCTGAAAGGGGGGGGGGAGCGGCAAGAGCCCAATGAAGACCTCCACAATCATTTTGATTAATGTCTTAAGGAATTTGCTCCCCACCCCCATCCTTAGCAAAGTTGTTATATTTATTATACCATTTCCTGGATAGCATTTATTGTTCTCCGGTGAATAGACAAATAGTTTCTCCATGTGTATCTCGGCTCTTACAGCTGGCTGGCTGTTAACAGTGGTTCTGCTTGTGTGCATGGAGAAATCCCCCCCCCCATGGATTAATGTGGGGGGTTGCAGAAGGGGCAGGGTAAGAAACCCCAGAGAGACAGTGTGAGGGTGTAGATGGAGGGGCTGGTCTCCAGCCAGTTTCCTATGCTTGTGTAGCATCTATTGCCAGGGTGCCCCTGGCAATAGCATCTGTCCTTTGATTGAGGAAGAGGCTGCAGTAGGACACTGGACCCCGTCTTCTGGTCCTCCCCTCCCTCTTGCTCCTGAACAGCTGATAGGGGGCTATTGCTGGTGATGCAGCTGCGGCTCTGTTGCTGGATGTGAGGGCTGGGACCTATGAATTCTTCCAGGTCAGGCTTAGGTCTTTGCTGGGACATCAGCCAGACTCCTGCCTATCTGCCTGCTTGTTCTCTGTCCCCCCCCCCACGCCTATGTGCTCCCCTTCCAGACCATCAGCTTCTGTTATGCTAAGCCAGGCGTCCCCAACCTGCGGCCCTCCAGACGTTTTGGCCTACAACTCCCATGATCCCTAGCTAACAGGACCATTGGTCAGGGATGATGGGAACTGTAGTCCAAAACATCTGGAGGGCCGAAGGTTGGGGATGCCTGTGTTAAGCTGTGACTCAGAGCCATCAACTCATTGGGTAATAACCCATCTCTCTTGCTGACCAAAGACTTGGGGGTGCAGACAGGGCTCCCACTATCACCCTCAAAGTCTTGGAAGGCCAGAGGTAATTCAGTTTATAACTTAAGGGTTCATTCTGCTATCTGTGAGTCAGCTAACCAAGAGGGGCGGTAGTGGAAGAGGTGTTGCTTAGCATCCAGGCAGAGTGGCATGACATTTGCTGAGGTAGCCTGCCTTCTGATTGGCTGTGTAGCCCTGAGGGAGTTTTCCCTCTGTATGTTTGGTTGAATGTCACCCTGCTATGTGCTGTTGACGGCTACTAGCCATGATGGCTATGGTCAGAAGCAGTAACGCTTCTGAAAGCCTGTTGCTGGAAACTACAGAAAAGGAGAGACTTCTTGTGCTTGGGTCTTGCTTGAAGGTTTCTCACAGGCGTCTGGTTGGCCACTTTGAGAACAGCAGGCCCTTCTTGTGTTCAGAGCTCAAGGTGATGAGGTTGTTTCAACTTACCCTTCCATATACTTAGCTGCCTGCTGTGGATAGTTTTCAAGTTGTTATAATGAACATGCAAACCTGCTCTTGGTCTGATGATTCCTAGCTTACCTAAATGGTCTCAGTCCAGTATATCTGAAGGAGCGTCTCCACCCCCATTGTTCTGCCTGGACACTGAGGTCCAGCGCCGAGGGCCTTCTGGCAGTTCCCTCACTGCAAGAAGCCAAGTTACAGGGAACCAGGCAGAGGGCCTTCTTGGTAGTGGCACCTGCCCTGTGAAACGCCCTCCCACCAGATGTCAAAGAGAACAACGACTACCAGACTTTTAGATGACATCTGAAGGCAGCCCTGTTTAGGGAAGCTTTTAATGTTTGAGGCATTATTGTATTTTAATATTGTGTTGGAAGCCGCCCAGAGTAGCTGGGGAGGCCCATCCAGATGGGCGGGGTATAAATAATTTTTTTATTATTATTATTATTATTATTATTATTATTATTATTATTATTATTATTATTTATTTATTTATTTATTATCAGCAGAGTGCACAAAACACTATCTAAGCCCTGCTCAGATAGATGGGGTTTGCATTTATAAGGGAAGGAGTCGACTACACTTCAAAAATCACTGGATGCCTTGGTTCCCTTCTTAGGGTGCATGACTGTCCAGGCTAATTCCTCACCTCACATCCTAGCTCTGTTTCCATCCTGTGGATCTACAACAGTCCTCTGCTCCCAGTCTTACACTACAGGTGCTGCGTAACTCGCACCTGTGGCCCAGTGCTGAACGAGGTATGAGGGAGCTGTCATTCAAAGAATACATACCTCCAGCTCCCCAAGCATGCAGAACCCATCGTTTAGACTTCGGCCTTGGACTTCACAGGGCTTTTATTTGATTTCGCTTGCTTCAGTGGACAAGCACAGCCACTCTTCTGGAATTTGAGAAATCCACATCCAACATCAGAAAGGACTTCAGTTTTAGTTTCCCTCCAGACCCTTGCCTGTAACTGAGGCATATTTACAACCAACAGTGCCTGCCAGTCAAGGCCCCTGGTAACTGAGAGCTGAGGTTGGTGCCCCTTTGAAAACTGCTCATGCTTTTCAGCTGTACGGCTTCCAGGCTAGGGAGAGCGCAGGGAGGGGGGGATGTAAACATTGTTCTCCTATTCAGCCTCCTACATAGGGGCATTGAGCTTGACAAGACTCCAGGTTCCCCTGTGTTCCGTTTTCACCAAGATTAGACACCGATATCCTTTCCCGGAGACACACAATCCCTCCGGCTTGTTTTTGCTCTTAACAATTAACTACTGTGGATTTGAAAAGGGCCTCTGAATGCTGCCAATAGCTCCTGAGGAAGAAGAGGGATCCGCCACAGCACCATTTCCTCATGGGAATTGGAGATTGTCCCTTCTCATCCATTTTCTAAAACTGACCATATGTATGTGTGTGTGTGTGTGTGTGTGTCTGTGTGTCTGTGTGTGTGTGTGTATATATATATATATATATATATATATATATGAACTAAAGAAAACCACTTGGCAAAAAAAGGGACAAAAATCCAATGAAGAAAACACAAGGTCACTAAGCAGGGGAAATGTATCATTTAAACGTTCTTAGTGGGCTATGGCTAACTTTGTTGGAGAATCAGAGGGAAATATCCAAAGGAGAAGCTCAGGAACTATCAAGAGAGTTTGGATGTGTAAAGTTACGTAGCTGAATCACAGTTGGAAAATACATATGTGTGCATTTGATTGGAATGTGATGCAAACAGACCAATGAACTCGGGGTTCTTACGCTGATATTTCAAGTCCTAAATGGCTTAGGAAGAGGATGGTTCAGTTTGTACTTAAAGGCAATGCCACTTACATTCTCTGAAACAACACACACATCAAAACACAGTCGTCCTTCAGAATTTGCCGGCCTCTGAACTTTGCAACGTTGTTCTCCAACCAAGTAACATCTACAAAACTACATATACGAGGTAAAGTGTGCATTAAAAATACACATATTGGTGAAAATTAAATTACAGGCCATTTACTAGGGATAGTAGGGGAAATTGATTGCACAACTATTAGGCAAAATTTGAGGCAAATATGTATTTATTAGGAGAAATTCACACTAAAATAGTGGCAAATTTTCATGAGGACTTTTAAAAATAAATGAGTTTGAAAACTGATGTGGAAATGTGGAGAACTGAATTTAAGTTTGGGGGGAAATGAGAAACAGAGAGAAACCAAAATTGGGAGATTTGCCCACCCCTACTTGGGACCCAAATATTTAAAGGGAAGTTACCTCCCACACTGTCCTACCCATGTCTTAAGATTTAAAGGGCAGGCCCTTTTCATGCTCCCACTACAAAGTGAAGTTCAGGCAACAGAGTCATAGGACAGGGCCTTCTTGGCAGCAGCACCACGACTCTTAAATAGTCTCCTCTCAGAGGTGCATCTTGTGCCAATGCTGCTTACTTTTTACCAGTTGGTGAAGCTGCTTCTCTTAGTTCAGGCCTTTGGGAGCAGGTGGTGACTAGGAACTGTCACAAGCCACTTGATTTGAACTTGTTTGTCTGATGGTAGCTGATATCCTGCTTCAAAGAATATGATTTTAATTATTATCCTGTTTTCATGTTTCCTACAGGAATCTGGTTGGCCACTATGAGAACAGGATACTGGATTGGCCCAATCTAGCAGGGCTCTTTTAAGTGTGTGTGTGTGTGTGTGTGTGTGTGTGTGTGTGTGTGTAAATATATTTATTTCTGTTGATTTGTTGTTTTATTGTGGCACTCATACTTTAGGGACCAGTTGGAAGAGAGGTTAGAGAGACTCTAAATCAGCAACCTAACAGTCATGTTGATTAATTTGTTTTGTCTCCAATCCATTTGATGACAGTTGGATGATGCTGAAGGAGTTAAGGCAGAACTCGTTTCCAGGGATCAAAGGTCCTCTTATAAAAATGTACGGTGACCGCAGTTTTCCCCTTTTCACTCTGATCTTGCCTACAGACCCTGGCAAAGTGTCCCATCTCTGGGAATCCACTGCGAATGTTTCTGTGGCACAAGAACTGCACTTGCGCATGCAAAGCTCTTCCGCAGCGTTGGCCGGCTGTTCTGAATTATCTGACTTTGACTTGCAGAGGGGGCAGGAAACGTCTGCATGCTCCACAATGCCCACCAGAATCCAGAATCCTATCTATGGTCTCAGCAGAGCTCATTTCCTCCCTGCAAGTCCACTCTCTTCCAGGTAATTTGTGAAGTTTGACATGCTCCAGTTGCCTTTGCCAAAGTGAGATCTGGAATGGCTTTAAAGGTCACACATGTTGCAATCATGGAAGCCGAGGATGATTTGATTCCTCATGAAGGAGTTGGCCAGCTTTCCAGAGCTTATATGCCTGAGTCAGCACTGGCTCCAAAAGAGTTCTGCCTTGTTTTCTTGCTTTGTATGAAAAACACCTGTCCAAGGTTTCTGGTCAGGGCTGGTGTCGGGTAGGGAGAGGCAAATCTGTCATTTTTGGTCACTCTCAGTTTCTCATTTTTCCAATCTTTAGTTGAGTTCTCCACATTTCAACATCAGTTTGTGATTTTTAAAACCCGTCCTGGAGCCTCAGTTTTTTTAGTGTAAATTTTTCCTAATATACACATTTTTGCATTCCCCCCCCCCCATCTAATGTGCACATTTTCACAAAGCAATTTCCCCAATGTAAAGCATTTTTGTAATGCTATTTTCACCAGTGTGTGCATGCTTCGCCCTAGTACGCATTTGTGTACACACTTGTTGTCTGGAGAACAGCGTTCCAAAATTCAGAGAAATTTCAGAAAGTGTGAATTTGTGAAGTTACAGATAGGTAGCCGTGTTGGTCTGCCATAGTTAAAACAAAAAAAATTCCTTCCAGTAGCACCTTAAAGACCAACTAAGTTAGTGCTTGGTATGAGCTTTCGTGTGCATGCATACTTCTTCAGATACACTGAAACAGAAGTTGCCAGATCCTTCTATATAGAAGTTTGTGAAGTTTGCCTTTAAAGGCAAAGTGAATTGAATTCCCCCCTACTTCCCCTAGTGTCAAGTTTGAGGGGACCTGGGTTTGAGTGCCTAGCACTATCTTGGTAGTCCTGTTCTCCAAAACATGAATTTTAAAGTTTCCAGGGGTGATGGGCAGCAGTGAAGGGACAAGTAATAGTAGTCAAATAGGTCTAGCTGTTCACTACTGACTACTTCAAGAAGCATCTGCCTGGGGGTTGCAGTTGCCGTCTCTCCCCCCCCCCCAAAAAAACCCTACTCTCACATCTGAATCATATGCAAATCAAAATGTTGGTGGGGCACAGGTCTGTGCAAGGCAGTTTAAAATAATAACAATGAAATATGAGAAAGTGGCGATGGATGAATCTGTTAATTTGGAGTCCCCAAGTTTCTCATTTTTTTCTATCTCAAATTCATCTCTCCATATTTCTGCATCTACTAGGGAGCATAGGGCAGGCCCTGAAGCACACACATCTCTGCCCAGTCCCTGCCCCGCATCATCTGCCATGGCCTGAGGCTATTGCTTTCCTATGCCTCATGTTAGGGCTGGCCATGATGTTGGGAACTCAATTTTGTGTGGAGAATGAGGGAGGCTTCTCATCTGGAAGAGTTTGCCCCCACAATACACACACACACACACACACACACACACACACACACACACACACACACCAATCTTCCACTCGTTTTATATCATCCGTGGCCATAGGGTCAGGAAGTTTAAACATTTTACTTCTAGTTAACTTAATCTCCCAGTTCCCAGCAATTTCCATACATTTAATTTAAACTTGCTGCAGAGGGAAAGGGGGGTCAGAAACCGCAACCCCATTAAAAAGGAGACATTGCACGCTTTATATAAGGCAGTGCCAGCAGAGTGGAAAGCTGTTTACTATTGGCCGGTCCCCCTAGTTGTGGTGATTTGCTTCTTCAGGCTGTGCTCCAGAGCACAGCATTCTCCCGGTCAGCTCTTTAAATGCGACTCCAGTGCCCTGAGAATGCCACTTAAAACGCAGGGTGCTATAAAATGCTTAATCTTAGTGGGAAACAATCTTACTCTGGTCTCAGCTACAGGACTGAAGGAACTCTCGTTGGCCCCATGTAAAATGAATATTGTGAAGCAATGCAGAAATGATCTGCCTACAACTAGGCCCCTAAAGAGCCCATCCTGTTCACCTCAGCACACATGATCTTGGCCATATGTAAAGCACTATGATAGCATTTTAAACAGCCATGGCTTCCCCCAAAGAATTCTGGGAGCTGTAGTTTTTTTTTAAGGGTGCTGAGAGTTGTTAGGAGACCCCTGTTTCCCTCTCAGAAAAACAATTCCCAGAGTTCCCTGGGAAGATGGTTACACTTCTCTGGGAACGGTAGCTCTGTGAGGGAAACAGGTCATCCCCTCACAACTCTCAGCACCCTTAACAAACTGCAGCTCTTTGGGGGAAGCCATTATAATGCTTTAAGTGTATGAGGTGGCTGTGGAAAGTAGCAAGAAGAGAATAAGGGCCAAGAATGACCGCTCACCAGTCGCGACAGTGGGCGGCTTGTGCGATGCAGCACAGACTCTCCTGCCTACAGAGCCATGTCAAAGTTGCCAGGGCCATTGCTCCATCTCCTGGGCTGGCCACCCAAGCTGCAGGGCTCCTGCCTTGCCCTGGTTCAAATCAGCCAAGCGGTGGCGGCTGGGGGGGGGGGGGCAGAGCAAAGGCCAGGTAAGGAGGCTCCAGCCGATGCCAATCTCAATTCACCTGGATTCTTTCAGTGGTGAGAGGGGAGTTCACCTCACTGCTGAAAACATCCTTTTGTGTGAGCAGGGCAGGAACTCGACTGAGAAGATGCACACCACAGGGGGTACCTCCTCCGAGCACTATTCTGTACCACTCTCTAAGCTGCAAATTGAAGAGACACATGAGATTTTGTCTTGCTGATCATATCTCCCTTTTATCTTGGAAAGAGGGGCTTAGTTCTTTTTTAAAAATGGCAACGAACAGTGTCAGGTGCACTATAGACAGCTCCCTGGCTTCTTGCACTTACAGAAAAGCCTAGCCAAGGACATCACAGGCTTCTCAAGAAATGTGCGTACCCAGAATGCCTTCAGAATGCAGAGCATTGTAGATATTTGAAAGGAAGAATGCCCACACTGGCCACATTCACACCCTACAATTCAAGCTGCATGATACCACTGTAAACAGTCATGGCTTCCCCCAAAGAATTCTGGGAGCTGTAGTTTATTAAGGGTGCTGAGAGTTGTTAAGAGACACCCTCATTCTTCTCCCAGATCTCCAGAGTGCTTTAACAACCAATCCTTCTTCACAGGGAGCTCTGTGGAGTTCTTGTTGGGAAACTGCCAGGGAGATATTGTCCATCATGGCCCCAAGCCGGCTGCCGAACGTCCATCGATCTCCCGTAGCCAGGCAGATCCAGCAGTTAGCGACACGAAGCCTCAGAAATAGATTGCCACATTCCAGGCTTGTGCACACTGTTCTTTATCAGCAGAACCACAGCCAGAAAGCTTGCACCGTAGAAGAGAGCATAATTTACAGACTTTATTTAGCGTTGAACAGAACAAAGGAAAACATGACCGTTCTGTGTCAGTGTCTCCGACCGACTGAAATCGAAAGGAAACAGCAAGCATAAACATCCTGTGACTAGGACATGCGCAGACTCTGTGACTCTCAAAGCCTGCTCCCTCTTAAGGTGGAACGGAAATATCCTAACATCCTCCCCCTTTCCGTGTAACCTGTTGTACCTGTGGTTCACTCAATTGCAACCTTTGTACATAAACCTTATGTTGTTCTCTGTTAACAACTTTAGACAACAGATCAGCAGGAATTTCATTTCCTGCCATGTAGGACACCCGAATCAGTCCTTTCTGAATACACTCTCTTGCACGATGTAGCTTAATCTGCAAGTACTTGGTTCTTTGCTTGCAACTCTCGGAGTTCAGCAAAGCCAAACACGATCTATTGTCTTGATACACTTGTATAGGACATTTCACAGAAACCCCGATGTCCTTAAACAGTTGCATCAACCATTCACAATCCATGAGTGAAAATGACAGAGCATTGAGTTCTGCTTCACAGGAACTTAGGCTCACTGTTGTTTGCTTCTTGCACAACCAGTCAAACAGGCAGTGGTTGTACATGTAGCACACACCAGAAGTGCTTGTACCATCCGTGGTGTCACTTCCAAAACTTGCATCTGCAAAGATTTCAAGACCTCCAGTCTTCTGACTGGTGAACCTCAGCCTGTAGTGCATAGTCCCTTTCAAATAGCGGGCTATGCGCTTCAGAGCTTTCCAATCCTGAACCGTAGGATTGTTGGCATGTCTGCTAAGCAGATTACAGCTTACAGCTATGTCAGGTCTTGAACATCTGGCAATGAAATTCAGCTTGCCTAGAATGCATCTGTACAGCGTTGTGTCAGAAAACGCTTCAGCAGTACTGTCTACCTGGTAACCTGTCACCATCGGTGTGTCTGCTGGGTTTGCATCAACCAAATTCAACCTGGTTAATACATCAGCAATTTTCTGTGTTTGGTGTACCAGAAAATTACCTGCTTGGTCCTTCTCCACCTGCAGAGAAAGATAGTTGGATACCTCACCAAGATCCTTCATGTCAAAGTGCTCCTTCAGCTGAGCTAGGGTGCTTTGATAGAAAGCCTGATTCTTCCAAAACATCAGAAGATCATCAACAAAACATAAACAATACAGTTTGTTTTGCCCCTCCTCCTTGACAAACACACATGGATCAGCTTTGCCCTGGTGAAAACCTAGAGAAAGCAACGTTTCAGTGAGTTTTGTGTTCCAACACCTAGCACTCTGCTTGAGACCATATAAGGATTTCCGCAGTTTACAGACCATTCCCTTCTGTATCTCCATCCCATCTGGTGGAAGCATGAACAGCTCTTCGTTCAAAATCCCGTACAAAAAAGCTGTATTAATGTCATGATGAGAAACATGCAGTTTCTCCTCCGCAGCAATCTTGAGCATCAGCCGAATGCTCTCATATTTGACGGTGGGTGAGTAGGTCTCGTGGTAATCCTGTCCTGGTACCTGTGAAAAACCTCTGGCAACCAATCTGGCTTTGTGTCTGACAACCTTGCCATTCTGGTCTGTCTTGGCCTTGAAGACCCATTTGCTGCCAACCAGTCTCATACCTGGGACTACCGGTACCAGCTCCCAAGTTTGGTTCCTGTTCAAGGAATCAACTTCAGCCTTCATGGCATTAAGCCAAGGCTCAGCATCTTTAGAGGTTAACTCCTGAACCTCTTTGAAGCTTGAAGGTTCCCACACCTTCTCTGAGCTACTAAGAACAGCAGTTGCAGTCTTGGCAAACTCATCAGCAAATCTCTTAGGAGGTCTGCCTTTGGTCGCCCTTTCAGACCTACGTACTAGACGCAAGTCTTCTGGACTCATCTCCTCTTTCTTAGGAGAAAAATGACCAATGGTGAACAGTGGTTCTTCCAGTTCATTGTCAGACGCATCAGATGGTCTGACTGAGGCCTTTGCACTCTTGTAGTCTGCTGTGTCATCACTCTCACTGACATCAGCAGCAGCGCCGCCCAATGAACTGGAATCCGAACTCTGATCATCATCATCATCATCATCATCCTCATCATCATCATCCTCAGCAGCTTCCTCAGCTTTAGCTGCTTGCTTGACATCACCTACATCCTCCTCTGGGTAACTCTGGAAAATTCCCACATTTTCCCCCCACTTAGGATTGTACTCAACACTCCTTGTGAACTTAATGGATTTAGAGTTAGTCATCCATACCCTGTATGCACCTTTTTCGTACCCCATGAACAAACCATGTGCCCCACGCTTCCCAAGCTTGTTGGTTTGTGGGGTGCGTACCCACATGTCAGAACCAAAAATTCTCATGTGTTTGGTGTTGGGTTTCTTGCCAAACATCTTCTCATAGGGGGTACAACCAATGGGTGATGACAATCTGCGATTAACGGAGTAAACCAGATTCCCTAAAGCCTCCCCCCAAAACTTATCAGGGAGATTGGCATCATGCAACAAGGTTTTCATTCCTTGCAGCAATGTCTGATTTGCTCTCTCCGCAAGCCCATTCATCCATGGCGATCTGGGGGTTGACATGTCATGCTGGATTCCCTTCTCAGTCAGGAAAGCTTCAAACTGCTGAGAAGTGAATTCCCCACCTCGATCGGTAAAAAGACAGGAAATACGTTTACCGTGAGCATTCTCCAACCAAGCACAGAATGCTTTGAACCTAGGAAACGCTTGCGATTTCTGCTCGAGCATAAACACATGAATGTACCTAGAAAAAGAATCAATTAGAACCATGAAGAACCTTGCTCCTCCCAAAGAGGGCGTAAGTGGCCCAACTAGGTCTGCGTGCACTAGCTGGTAGGGCTTGGAAGCCTGCCTGCTAGACTCTTTGCCTTTTGGAGCAACCTTCACCTTGTTCTCTGCACAAGATACACACTTCATGTGAAATTTACAGGGTTTGATGTTCAAACCCTCAACCACCTCTGGCATCTTGGCCAGTGCCTTCCAAGAGAGGTGACCAAACCTTCGATGCGCTTCATGAATGCAACCTGCATGAAGAACTTTGTTAGTTTGTGCAACACAACAAGAAATAGCATTAGATACAACAGCAGTGTCCTCATAAGTTATATGGAACAAACCATCCATAAACTTTGCATGCAAATAGTCCTCTTTGCCTTTACTGATGACACAGACGCTCCTCTTGAAGGAAATCTGAAAACCACGTCCAGTAAGCTGCGGGACGCTCAATAAATTGCTTGCAGCTCCAGGAACATACAGTACATTACTGATGGTTGTATGCAAACTTGCAAGTTTCACAGTCCCTTCTCCTGCAATTTGCAACGTCCTTCCATCAGCCAGGTGGATCTCACCTTCCTGAGGCTTGAAGGAGATAAAGAGGTGCCGATCCTTTGAGATGTGGCGGGTACAGCCCGAATCAACAACAAAGCTGCCTTTGGCTGTTGGAGCAGCCTTCACAGCAAGCAAACCCTTGTTTTCCACTTGCTTGGGCTTTTGCAGCTTGCCCCCCTGCTGCTCCTGGCCATCAGACGTGCCTTTAGCCTTTGGTGAAGCTGTGCCAGCAGACATAGCCTTGTCTTCCACTGGCGTGGGCTTTTGCAGCTTGCCCCCCTGCTTCTGGTCAGCAGACGTGCCTTTAGCCTTTGGTGAAGCAGTGCCAGCTAACAAAGCTTTGTTTTCCACTGGCTTGGGCTTTTGCAACTTGCCCCCCTGCTTCTGGTCAGCAGACGTGCCTTTAGCCTTTGGTGAAGCAGTGCCAGCTAACAAAGCCTTGTTTTCCACTGGCGTGGGCTCTTCACCCTCCCTTCGCTCCTGGCCATCTGCAGACGCCTGTTTACCTTTGCCTTTCCGGCCTCTGCAAAGGCGATGACCTTGGTTCTCACGAGAAACAGAGCTCTCAGCTGCCGACTCCTTGGCTCCCCCTGGAGGCTGGAATGCTGCCTGGGATGACATCACAGTCTGCTCCCCCTGCAGCTTGCAACCGGTGCCCTCAGCATCCCTGCATACACTCGCATTCTGGGAAACAGCTTGGACCTCCGATGCAGTCAAACTCTGGGCTGGGACAACTGAGTTGTGAGCTTTCATCAAAGCATACCACATTCCACGTGCAGTGGTGTTGCCAGCCAGCGTCTTAATTTCCTCAAGAGATACGGATAAGACTATTACGTCAATCGCCTTCGAATCATCGGCTTTCCATCTCTCTGTCAGAGGAACTGGGGGGGCCTCACTCACGGTATGCCACACCCTAAACTGACGCAGCAAACTCTCACACCATTTTGCCCAGGTTTCATAATTCTGCCCATGTAACTTAAGGCATTCAGCATTTGCCTCAGAAGCTTGGAAAAACCCCATTTCCAGCTTTCTGCTTTAGCCGTGAGTCGTTTTTAACTGCAGAGACTCCTTATCTTGGCAGCCATTAATCACGATGCCTTTTGGCTCGGCTCCCAGGCCAATTTAGCCTTGCCGGAGTTCAAAGGCTCCTTGTTGAGGTAAACAGAAAAGCCTCCGCTCTCGCTGCTTTCGCTTTTCACATACCTCTCAAACGCAGTCTGTTGCAGCTTTACTCTCCTGTAGGTGCTGTGAATCTGGGCCCATAACCTTGTTGTTGGGAAACTGCCAGGGAGATATTGTCCATCATGGCCCCAAGCCGGCTGCCGAACGTCCATCGATCTCCCGTAGCCAGGCAGATCCAGCAGTTAGCGACACGAAGCCTCAGAAATAGATTGCCACATTCCAGGCTTGTGCACACTGTTCTTTATCAGCAGAACCACAGCCAGAAAGCTTGCACCGTAGAAGAGAGCATAATTTACAGACTTTATTTAGCGTTGAACAGAACAAAGGAAAACATGACCGTTCTGTGTCAGTGTCTCCGACCGACTGAAATCGAAAGGAAACAGCAAGCATAAACATCCTGTGACTAGGACATGCGCAGACTCTGTGACTCTCAAAGCCTGCTCCCTCTTAAGGTGGAACGGAAATATCCTAACAGTTCTGCCGCTGTGCTCATTGCCTTTGCTGAAAAATGCATCAGAGCCGCCGAAGAACTCTAAAGTCTGATAATACAGTGAAAGGGCAAACTTGCAACTTGAAATGTGATAGCAGTATAAAAGTAAAAAGCTGGCACTAAATGTTTAAAACAGCAGATCGAGCACCGAGAGAGGCCGGGTGGGTGAGTCAGGGTCACAGCTGATCCTCGCCATTCTTGTTTTCCTCTGCCCAAGCAAATGGACAAGTGAGAGATGGTGGTGACGGTGGCAGTTTCCTCGCACTCCAAAGGTCAACTGCAGTGAGTCATTTGAAGCTGAAAGGTGAAAGGAAGAGGAGTAAATCTCATATTTCCAGTCCAGGCATAGTTCCAACCCCCAGAAACCCCTTGATTCCTCCAGGCTTGGAAGGGCAGTCATTGTTTCCAGACCAACCCTGGGCCTTGGAAGGGCTGTGGCTCAGAGCTAGAGCTCCTACTTTGCATGCAGAAGGTCGCAGGTTCCAGAACCTCCAAGTTTCCCTATTTCCCAGGGACACTCCTGGATTTACAGAAGCCATCCCGGATTCTGATATGATCCTGGAGTGTCCTGCTTTGGCTTAGGTAAAGGTAAAGGGACCCCTGACCATTAGGTCTAGTCGTGTCCAACTCTGGGGTTGCGGCGCTCATCTCACTTTATTGGCCGAGGGAGCCGGCGTACAGCTTCTGGGTCATGTGGCCAGCATGACTAAGCCGCTTCTGGCGAACCAGGGCAGCGCACGGAAACACCGTTTACCTTCCTGCCAGAGCGGTACCTATTTATCTACTTGCACTTTGATGTGCTTTCGAACTGCTAGGTTGGCAGGATCAGGGACCGAGCAACGGGAGCTCACCCTGTTGCGGGGATTTGAACCGCCGACCTTCTGATCGGCAAGTCCTAGGTTCTGTGGTTTAACCCACAGCACCACCCGCGTCCTCTGCTTTGGCTTAGGACATCCCTATTTTCTTGGGACAAATGTTGGAGGGTATGGAATAGGGTGTCCCTATTTTCATCAGAGAAATGTTGGAGGGTATGAGGTTCACTCCCTGGCATCCCCAGGTAGGACTGGGGAGGACCTCCTTGAATCCCAGAGAGCCACTGTCAGTCAGTGAGCTACATGGACGGACTGACTCAGGATTTAGGCAGCATCCTGTGTTCCTGCATATTTGGGCCAAACTAGACTTGATGTTATTTACGGATAGGAGCTGCTATATTTACCTACTCAAAGCAGATTTCTTAGCTGAGACCCCAATGTGGCTGTGTTGTTTTACATTTATGTGCCCTCACATCCCAAAGTCTGCCTGGGCCAGAGAGGAGAAACTTGTGGCCTTCCAGATGTTGCTGGAACACAACTTGCATTATCCCTGACTGGGGTTGCCAGATAGGCACATCCCGTGGGATTTTAGGGCCCAAACCTGAGACCCAGAGGCGGCCCCTAGTGATGTCATGGAGGCAGGCCTCTATGCTGCCTGCCACCACTGGGTACTGGAGACTGAGGTTAATAGGGAGAGGAGAGCAAGGAGCAAAGGAAGGCAACCTCCCCCAAGAGTCTACGCAATAATTTGCAGCTGGCTCCTGCAGAGTTAAAGCTTGCAAGTTGTGTCTGGTGGCAGCTGGAACCCAACAGCATCCAAAGGACCTCAGTTTCCCCATCCTAGGACTAGCCCTTTCTTTAAGGCTCTACTGCAATGTTCTATCCCACCTCAGGCCTGACACTCCACAGGGACGCATAACAACAGCGCTGGGTGTCCCAGCCGACTGCAGCTCTGTGCTGACGAAAGTAAAACAATACTGGGCGCAATACCTTGCCAAGGCCTCACAATGGTTAAAAAAAAATCCTGATTGTTTCCTTTTTAATTGGGCGTCAGCCAGGGCATTCCAACACAACATCGTTTTTCTTCATCAATGTAAAGGAAATTCTACCCATTGTTTAGATTAATGGGAATGCCTGCGTAAAACCAAAGGTTAGCAAACTGGACCGCTTATTATTATTATTTTCGTTCCTTGTAACCTCTTGGTGTGTTTAATTTAAATTCTTCTGGCATAAGGTCTTTGTTCCTTTCACTATAGCTTTCTCTCTCTCTCTTTGACAGATGTTTGCGTCAGGAAAGTTACTCAGGTCTCAGATGTGAGTCTTAGTGTTTTCTGCAGCGGCGATAAGAAGCCCCAGGTTTGGGGGGCCAGTCCATGTTCTGTCTGGCCCCTGGGACTCTCCCCAGAAGCCACCCCTCTCCCCAGGCCACACTCCCAACCAGCCCTGGTTCATGCCTTCCTTGTGTGTTTTTGCCTGGCTGAAATGTGCCATGGAACACATTGTGCCATGGAACACGCCTGGCTGAAATGTGCTGCATCTCAGTTGCATGGATAAAGGCTAGAGAGGAGTGTGTGCCAAGATACCTGTAGACAGGTAAAAATTGCTTTTGTTGCTCCCTCCATTTTTGCCTCTGGTCTCACCCACTGCTGGCATGTGGCCCCTGGAAGGTTGCCATGAATGGAATGTGGCTCTCAGATTGAAACAGGGTCTCCACTCCTGCTCGCTAGGGCTGGGCCCAAGCTGGATAGACTGGGGGAAAGAACAAGATCATAATGAGTTGAACCATTCTGTGAAAGCAGCTGGGTTGTTTGCCAGAAGGAGCAAGCTGGGAAGCCTAGTTAAGATGGCACCCAAAGGGATCTTCTAGGGACAGCAGGGGTTCAATTCAGTTTGCGTTTAAAGGTAAACCAACCCGAGACTCTTCCTTGGGCTGAAGATTGGTGGGGCCAGCATTGTGTCATTTGTGCATGAAATATACTCGGAGTCGAGAGTGGATTTCATGCTCTTTATTCAGCTCATAGTATTGAGGAGGAATGGAAGTTCCCCCAGAATGTCTGCTTTATATACATTATTTATACAATGGGCCCCATGTGATTGGCTAATTCCGGGATTCTCCTGTAGGCCAATCAGGTTGCGGATTCACTTCCACCTGGAGCTGGATTGGGTAGCTCCTGTGGACCAATCAGACTGCTGCATTCTGGATCCTATTGTTTTAGGACCAATCAGACTGCTGCATTCTGAATCCTATTATTCTAGGACCAATCAGATTGCTGCTTTTTGGATCCTATTCAACTCAGTACATAACAGTGCACCATCAGTGCCGCACAGAACAATTGTGCCTTGTGCAGCGCTGCACAGCTTGAATGGCCGTAGCTCCTCCTCTCTTGTGCTCAGTATGAGCCTGCCTTTGATGCTACAGCGCACTCGGCTCGGCAGTTCGGCCTCCTCTACCTCTTCCATATTCGGGGGGCTGAGCCCCTACTAAGGAAGGGGCTAATGACACCTCCACCCCCTAGACTTGGCACACCTGGAAACCACCTGGAAGCGTGGGTGGCGCTGTGGTCGAAACCACCGAGCCTCTTGGGCTTGCCAATTGGAATGTCGGTGGTTTGAATCCCCGCAACGGGGTGAGCTCCTGTTGCTCTGTCCCAGCTCCTGACAACCTGGTAGTTCGAAAGCACATCAAAGTGCAAGTAGATAAATAGGTACCGCTCCAGCGGGAAGGTAAACAGCATTTCCGTGCGCTCTGGTTTCCGTTGCGCCAGAAGCAGTTTAGTCATGTTGGCCACATGATCCGGAAAGCTGTCTGTGGACAAACGCTGGCTCTCTTGGCCTGAAAAGCGAGATGAGTGCCGCAACCCCATAGTCGCCTTTGACTGGACTTAACCATCGAGGGGTCCTTTACCTTACCTTACCTTACCTTACCTAACCTGCATTTTCTGATTCCATCTGTGAACTGAAATGAAATCAAACTTCCCACGCCTCCAAATTTTGCAATGCAGCTTTCTAACCCATGGGCCCTGGGGGCTGATGGGAGTTGGAGTCCAGAACATCTGGAGGGCCCCAGAGTGGCGAAGTTTGGATTAGGGGCTCCTGTGAGAGTTTTAAATATTTTTATGCTGCTTCAGGGCTAGTAGGCGTGTGGTACGCTATGACTAAGTGTTGAAGTTACTGATTGGCTTTGTCACCACCGAGTTATCTAGCATTTGCTTGCCTTTTCCTTTGGTTTTAATGAGTGATAAATCTGTCATCCCAGAAAGTGTTTGCATGTTTGGTCCTTCACGCTTCCATAATAATAAATTCTCCGTTGTGTCAAAATGACACACCGCAGACTATTTCTAGCTAAAGCTTTTCCATCTCCCTGCGGTTTTGCAGGGTATTTCACCTGACCCCAAGGAACAGCTCTTTCGAATGACCTTCAGATCAACAGCTGTGCAAGCTTCCATCTGTGGCAATGCACATAGCACTTCGGCATATTCCTCCCTCTTCCCCTCCCCCTTCTTCCTTTCACTACATTTCCTCCCCTTTTCCTCATGAGGGGAGGAGAGTTTTTTGCTTGTTCTAAAGGCCAGGGTTTTCATTTGTTTGCTTTTTTAAAACGCATTTGTAAAATACGTGGGAGCTGCAACAAAAGGTTGCAGCATGGAGTGCTCTTGTTCAGAGCTTCAGCCAGCCAGCCATGCCCTTTCCTAAGGTACTTTGTTCCAGTCTCCCCCTCCCAGTTTTCCACTTCCCTTCCCCCAACAGTCAATCAACATCCCATCACCACTGAGCATGCTCACTCTCGTGCATAGGTTGTGCCATTTTGGCTACATAAGGGTCTACGATCAGAGAATAAATAGAAAGGTTTCAGAATAAATAGAAGGGTTAACTCCTTGGATAGGTACAGAATATCATCAAAGGGCTGCATCTGTTGTCCGGACAGCACTGGTTGTTACTACTACTACTACTACTACTTTATTATTATTATTATCTTGGTGGCTTCCAACAGAATATTAAAAATACGATAAAACATCAAACATTAAAAACTTCCCTAAACAGGGGTGTCTTCAGATGTCTTATAAAAGTCAGGTAGTTGTTAATTTCCTTGACATCTGATGTGAGGGCTTTCCACAGGGCAGGCGCCACCACCGAGAAGGCCCTCTGCCTGGTTCCCTGTAACCTCACTTCTCGCAGGGAGGGAACTGCCAGAAGGCCCTTGGAGCTGGACCTCAGTGTCTGGGCTGAACAACGGGGGTGGAGACGCTCCTTCAGGTATACTGGTCCGAGGCCATTTACTAAAGTTGTGATGATGGGCATTTTAGTCTTGGTCAGTCCACAGGTATGTTGCCACTAAGAAAACAAACAAAATGCAGCTGTAACACCAGCCTCATGTGCAAAAATAGCAGGGGGGTTTTCTGGCATACAATAAAATTTATTTAATTAATTTTTTTATATCAGAAAATTTATATACTGCTTGATTTTAAAAAAGAAAACAAAAAACAAGCAAACCTCAAACTGGTTTACATATAGAATAAAAAATTAACTATCAGTAAAATAGTTTAAAACAACTATTTAGAACATTCAGAAATGATTAAGATCAACGATAAGTTAAAAGCAAGGTTAAAACCAATGTCAACATTCTACATGTCTGGATGATAGGCTTGCCTAAAGAAAAATGTTTTTAGCAGACACCTGAAAGAGTACAGTGAAGACGCCTGTCTGAGGTCAATAGGTTCCGAAGTGTGGGAGCTACCAAACTAAAAGATAGATTGGGAAATGGTTGGAGAAAACTAATTTTTCTGTGTGTCAGGCTGCTGCTGAAGGCACAAGAGCTAGACCAATAAAAGAAAGTGGTGACTGTAGCCTAGACAGTCACAATTTTAAAAAAGAAACATAGAGGTACCAGAACCCATCTCTGCTTTTGGTTTTTCCTGTCACTGAATTGTTTCCACTCCAGCATTGTTTCCAGTTAAGTTTTACTCAAAGCAGACCTAAGTTAGTCATGGCCATTAATTTCCGCGGATCTACCCTGAGTAGGATTAGCATCGGAGACAACCATACAAAACTAAGAACTGGTGCCTAAGTTTGATTGCTTTCCTCTACCCTCCTCATCCCTTTCACCTTTTGTGCCATGCCTTCCTAAGAAAACGCATATTCTCCAATCGGTCCTATATACGTTTAGTATGTCGGGGCACGGGGGACGTGGGTGGTGCTGTGGGTAAAACCTCAGCGCCTAGGACTTGCTGAATGCATGGTCGGCGGTTCGAATCCCCGCAGCGGGGTGCGCTCCCGTCACTCAGTCCCAGCGCCTGCCAACCTAGCAGTTCGAAAGCACCCCCGGGGGCAAGTAGATAAATAGGGACCGCTTACCAGCGGGAAGGTAAACGGCGTTCCGTGTGCTGCGCTGGCTTGCCAGATGTAGCTTGTCACGCTGGCCACATGACCCGGAAATGTCTGCGGACAGCGCTGGCCCCCGGCCTCTTGAGTGAGATGGGCGCACAACCCCAGAGTCTGGCAAGACTGGCCCGTATGGGCAGGGGTACCTTTACCTTTACCTTTACCTATGTCGGGGCACGTATAACACAGCATAACAAAGCCAGCAGCAAAAACAAATGTGGAGAAGAGAGCATGGAAAAAATATGAATAAAGTTGTTGTTCCCAAAGACTTGTAAATTGTCTCTTTTTAAAACTAATAAAAAGATTTTTTTTAAACCCTATAAAGCAGATTGCAACACAATTGCTTTCATAAGTCAAGAAAGTGCATCTTTCCAAAAGGATAAACAAGATGATGCAGGATGAATCCCATACTGGTCTTTGTTGATGTAAGAAGGGAAGAGAAACCGTGGTTCCGGGAAGGAATTTTGTCTAACTCTTTTTTGCTGGCCATCGTATACACACTTCCCCGAGAGTAAAGCTCCTCTGATTTCAAGGGGGTTTCATAGATTTCATATTGTTCTTATCTGCATAACAACAGAGGGAAATATTTAATTTGGCAAAGAAATGAGAGGCCCACCCGTTACGTCACAGGCATGCTCCACGAGGACGTTTATAGCTTCGCATGATTCCTCTTGCTTTGTATTGAAAACTGGCCGTATGCTAATAGCCACAAATTACAAAGTCCCGAGGAACGGAGCTTGCTTTCAGCTTCAGAATATTCATGAACCCTCCTCTTGCAAATCCTTTCACATCCCCTGTAACACTGGTGTGGCATAGGGGAGAGCCGGAATGTTGTTGTGGTTAGAGTGTTGGACTAGGACCTGGGAGACCAGGGTTCAAACCCCACTCAAGCCAGGAAGCTTCCTGGGTGATCTTGAGGCTGCCCCTGCTTCTCAGCTGAACCTACCTCAGAAGGTGGTTGTGGGGATTAAACGGGACAGTTGGGGGGGGGGGGAACCATGTATGCCACATTGAGTTTTTCAGAAGAAAAGGTGGGATATGAATGCAAATAAGTAAGATATAGGAAGCTGGTTTGACAGTAGGTCTTTGCATCCAGCTTCAGTGCTCTGAATTTGGAGCAGGAACAGTTTCCATAGTCTCTGCATGTGGAAAAATAACAGGAAAAAGTAAGCAAAGGGTGGATGGCTGAAATATACTTGGAGTCGAGAGTGAATTTCAGGCTCTCTAATCAGCTCATAGTGGTGAGGAGGAATGGGAGTTCCCCCAGAATGCCTGCTTTATATACATTATTTACACAATGGGCCCCACGTGATTGACTAATTCCAGGATTCACCTGTAGGCCAATCAGGTTGCGGATTCACTTCTACCTGGTGCTGCATTAGGTGGCTCCTGTGGACCAATCAGTCTGCTGCATTCTGGATCCTATTGTTCTAGGACCAATCAGAATGCTGCATTCTGAATCCTATTGTTCTAGGACCAATCAGACTGCGGCATTTTGGATCCTATTCAACTCAGTACATAACAATGGCATTTTCTCATAGAATTGGAAGAGACCCTGAGGATCGCCTAGTCCAACCCTCTGCAATGCAGAAATATGCAGTTGTCCCTTATGGGAATCGAACCTGCAACCTTGGCATTGTCAACCAACTGAGCTATCCACCTCTTTGGCCTGGTTAATCAACATTGGACCAGTGATATAAACTGTGGGGAAGGGTGGTAGCTCAGTGGTGGAGCATCTGCTCTGAACGCAGAACATCCCAGGTTTAGTCCCTGTCATTGTCAGGTGGGGCTGAGACAGTCTCCTGCCTGGACTCCTGGAGAACTGCTGACAGTCAGTGTAGCAGTCGGTAGAGCATGAGGCTCTTAATCTCAGGATTGTTGGTTCAAGCCCATGTTGGGCAAAATATCCTTGCATTGCAGGGGTTGGGACTAGATGGTCCCTTTCCACTCCACAGTTCCATGATTCTGTTGAGCCAGATGGGCCACACAGTCTCAAGTCAGTATAAGGCAGCTTCCTATGTCCTGTAATTGTGTATTTTAATGGGTTACTTGAGCAGATCATACAAGCCTTTGAGCGACATGACATGGGACACAATCCCGACACGGAAAATACTAAACTATGTATTGATTTAAAGTGTTTATTGAAAGCACCTTCAGCTAAATGGCTCCCAGGGCTGTTTATGTAAGAGCAATAAAAGCAAGACAACCTGTCTGCAGGTTTTACCATCTAAATGGCATGACACAAAAGGAAAACAGGAGGAGGCAGGAAGAAGAAACACACAAACCCAGGTAGTGGTTGTAGTTGTGATGGGAACAGTTCACAGAGAGGGGGAGCCCAATGGAGGTGGTCTCTCGGCAGAGCTGATGGAGTGGCTTTGTTCCCCATCTCTACTGGTACTATAACTTGATGAAATTAGAGTGCTTTTTCCAAAGCAAGAGTAGCTGTATCCACCAGAGTCTGTTTGTCCTGAATGTCAGCTGAAGCTTTTTGTTGTTGGTTGTTTTTTAACCTAACCAGCTAAAATGTCATCACAACGATGATGGGACAATTCATTTTTTTCTCCTGACATGGTTAGCGTCCTCCTTTAATGAGCCTCCTTTATTTTGTATGGCACCCTAAATTACAGGGTATCACAAAGCAATTAAATGGGAAGAATTCAGAGTGCAAGGAACACACAAGTCTGTACACACACACGCACACACACACTCAGTTACCCTGAAAAATGGGTTTCAGATGCTGCTAATATTGCTCATATTAAAAACTAGCGAAGCAAAACACCCTTTCATCTTATTTTAATTGAGGGGAGAGGCACATATCTAAACCAATTATCTGAACTATCTTGCTGTTCCAGATCATCGTGTCTTGAGTTTTCATAAGAGACAGGAAAGGCTACAATGCCATCGGCAACTGTCCAAGTTTATGCTGGGCCTACAAACCAGCATCTGGGCTACACAAGGGAACAGAGTGTTTAGCACAGGACTCAGCACCAAAGCCACTGCTTCCACTCTCATGTTTTTGCAAGCCCATTATAAAGTACCAAGTTAGGATAAATGGATCTGTTCATATCAGTTTCTTTCCATTTCTCATTTTTCCAAACTTAAATTCAGTTCTCAATTGTTCTACATTGGTTTGTGGCTGGATAGGCAGGCAGGCAGGCAGGCAAGTAGGTAGACAGACCTATCCTCATAAAAATCCATCAGCGTTCTAGTGCTGAGTTCCCCTAATCCACATGCATTTGTAGGCAATTTTGTCCAATGTGCACTTTTTTGCACACAGAATGCCTTTTTGTATCTAATTTTCAGTAATACAGTATATACATTTGTAAGCATGCTTTGCCCTGGAATTCCCATTGATGTGCTGAAGAACTGCATTGCAAAATTCAGAGAAGTGCAAATTTCGAAGGATGGTTGTTTCGTTTCTAATAATAATTTCAGTAATAATAATAAATGTACAAATGCAGAAATGGGAGCAAGGAAGAACCATTGTGGAGTCCAGTGCTAGCCAGGAATATGGAACCTGTGGCATGCCAGATGTTGTTGGACTCCAACTTCCATCAGCCCGTGGTCAGGGATGATGGGAGTTGTAAGAATCCAACCACATTTGGATGGGGGAACTTAAGGGCCACAGGGTCCCCCTGACTCATGGTCCATGGGACCTTTCATCCACCTAGTCCAGTATTTTCTACTCAAAGGAAAACAGAAGGAGGCAGGAAGAAGAAAACACACAAACCCAGGTACTAATTGCAGCTGCGATGGGAACAGTTCACAGAGAGGGGGAGCCCAATGGAGTTGGTCTCTCAGCAGAGCCGATGGAGTGGCTTTGTTCCTGGTGCTATAACGTGATGAAATTAGTGCTATAACTTGATGAAATTAGAGTGTTTTTTTCCAAAACAAGAGTACCTGTATCCACCAGAGTCTGTCCTGAATGTCAGCTGAAGTTTTTTGTTTGTTTTTTAACCTAACCAGCTAAAATGTCATCACAGTGATGATGGGACAATTTATTTTTCCTGACATGGTTAGTGTCCTCCTTTAATGAGCCTCCTTTATTTTGTATGGCACCCTAAATTACAGGGTATCACAAAGCAATTAAATGGGAACAATTCAGAGTGCAAGGATCACACAAGCCTGCGCGCGCGTGCGCACACACTCTCTCTCTCTCCAAGGTCTCTGCTAGAGAAGGCTCTTCCTATCACCTGATTCTTATTGCATGGAGATGCTGGGACTGAATCTTGGGACTTCTATATTCAAAGTATGGGCTCTAACCCTGACCTATGGCCCATCCCCTCACTGATTTGGTGCCTACCCAAAAGACTCACTATCTATATTAAACTTACAAGTCATACTTTTAAAACAATGGCTAACAAATTGTCAGGGATAGGGCACTTTTGCCACTTCCAAATGTGTTCATGAAAAACAGCATATATTTTTGACTCAATCCTAACATTTTGCTTAATAGTTACTTCAGTCCTGCCCCAAAAACAGCAGCTGGTAGCAGGTGTGAGTTCCTTTCTGGGGAAAAATATAATCTTGTAGAAAAGCATAGAATTTGTCTTAAAACCCACGTTGTTCAAACTTTCACTTTAACGTCTCATCTTGTAACTCCCAAACACTGGAAATGGGCTCAAGCGAATTGTTACATATAAGCTTTTGGTTATTAAAGGAAGTAACTTGAGATGTTAAATTTGGCATCTGTCCAGAGCACAGAGATTCCTTCCCCCTTCTAAACCCCACAAGGGGTGTGTGTGCGCGTAGCTCCGTCAAGCTCCAATACTCATTATAAATGACCTCATTTTATAAATAATGGAAGGAAAAACAATACATTCAACAGAAATGAGATTAGAGCATCGGCGGAGAGGTGGAGATGAATTGCAAATGCCGAAAACGTCTGGTAGTTATTCCAAGGAAGATAAATTTTACGTTAAAAGGCCCCCAGTGGGGCAGTGCAATTGTTAAGAATGAACTAAATAAGCAAACAAACGAGAGAGGGGCAAAGAGAATGAGCTTTTGTTTCATTTCAATAGAAATTATGACAGTATGATATGGAAGAAGAGGACTCACCCATTTTCAATGAGGAACATAGGAAACTGCTGTAGCTCAGTGGTAGAAGGTCGCAGGTTTAATTCCTTGCATCTGTTGCCAGTCAGTGTAGTGCCCTCCAGATTTTGCTGGACTACAACTCCCATAATCCATGACCACTGGCCATGCTGGTTAGGACTGATGGGAGTTGAAGTTGATGTAGACAAAACTGACCTAGATGGACCATTGGTATGACTGAGTATAAGGCAACTTCTTATTGTTCTGATGCCTTATACCTTACACCATTTGTCCATCTAGTTTGGTATGGTTTACCCACTGACTGGTAGCAACTCTCCAAGGTTTCAGAAAGGGTTCTTGCTCTGCCTTACCTGAAGGCACCAAGGATTGAACCTGGGACTTACTGGATTCAAAGCAAATGCTCTACTACTGGGTTTACACATCCTCTTATATCACTCAGTTACTTGGACCCAGAACTCACTAACAGCAGGAAATGTTAGCCTATCTCAGTTATACCGCTGTAGACTGCATGAGGCAATTTGCAGGATACTTAAAAATAATAATAATAATAAATCCCTTGCATATAGAACAGCAGGTGAGAAGCTTTCAGCAGAAAATGTCTGCTATCTAATTTCTACGCCACCTAAGAGAAGGATGAGAAAGCCAAGACACCCTCCTCTCACATAGGGCTCAAGGGGTATCAAGCCGATCACCCTACAAGACAAATACCAGAGAAGACACTCCACTTATTTGGGGTGGGGGATTCTGCAAAAATGGAAGACCTGGTGTTACCACCACCCCAGTTCCAGGCCCCCCATGCTCACCTCTGATACCCCCAGGTGAAGAGGCGGCTCTGAGTCTGGACTGAAAACCTGGCTAAACAGCGCAGTGCCCACTGGACATCATTTGCCAAGTCTTATTTTGGAGGATGAACCATGAGACAATGTTTGTCTAGGAAAGGGCGGAGCCAACTCAGTTGCAGCTGAGCTGGTGCTGGTGCAATGCCTAACCTACTCAGCCTGGTGTGGTTTCTTGGTTGGACAGCTCCCCTCCTGCTTTGGCAACTTTGCCACAGACTGACTCCTAGGCTTGCTGGACAGCTCCCCTAACTTTGCCAATGAGACAGGAGTCGACGTTGCTCTGCAGCAGTGGAGGGAATGGGATGAATGAGCACACCCACCAGTTCGGCTATGCAATGATGTCGTGCTATGGCCTGGTCTGCCCGGGTAGCAGAATCGGGTAACTGAACAGACTGCACCACTACAGATGGAGAGGGCATTTTTGCTTCCCCATGGAAACAATTCCTTGAAAGCATTCTCTGCAATTATTTTAGCATGAAGACAGTTTACAGTAAGCAGGAAAAAACCACTTACTACTGTTAGATGTTTTGGTTATATTCAGAATCAATTGCAATTATTATAATGGCCTGGTTCACACATAACCCTAAAGCATGGCTATTAAGTTATTTATTAAAAACTATTGCTTAGTGTTATGTGTGAACCCTACCTGACAGTATGTTTACCTTTACCTTATGATTCTATGAAATCATGAACTGAGGCCATGGTTTGTTGTTGGCTTACAAGCCCGTGTTTTTTTTTTAAAAAAACTGTGACTTGGCATTATACATTAACAGTGTTAGCAGAGCTTGCATCTTGGGCAAATTAGATTGGCATAATCACTTAAAGTTTCTGGAGTTCAAATGCTTTATTCATGCAGGTAATATTTACAGGATTCGTGGAGATGAGAGAGAGAAAATAACAGACTTATTGTCTGGAGAGAATCGCAAACAAAATGGCTCAGCTTTTAGGGCTGCAGTTTGACATAGAGGCTTACAAGCAAGTGCTGACTAGATTGCTACACACACAGTGCCTTCATATGGTTTAAAGTTACACATGCATTAGCTAGAAGTTCAGGAGAAAGTAAATATATTTGCTTTTTTCCAACACCTAACAACCATCCTTAACCATGGTTTCCTTGATCACCCCACCCCAGAAGCTCAACAAACTACAAAAGCATGAGGCAACAGCAGCTGGAAGGGGGGGGCCCCGCAAAATTGGGAGAAAGAAGCCATGGCTTCGTTGATGATCTGTGGGACAACTCATGGTAAACTTGTGATTTATTAAAGAAACCATTGCTTTGCATTGTGTTGCAAATCAATCCAATATTGATTTGGTAGTTGAGTCTTTCAGCAGGTGGGCACATGGACTAAGCACAATTATCTCCCCTTGGATGATAGTCTTTGACTATCAGAGACCTAACACAATTGCTCGAATACAGAGCTTTGAAAATTCATTTTTAAAAGGACCTAGTTCATATCCAAAAAGTAGCTAATTCTACTCCACATTCAGCCCTTTCTAAAATGAACCCATTTGGTTCACACTCGGTTCCCTTAAAATTCATCCAAATGATCCTCTGCTAAATGTATTAATAAATAAGCATTCAGAATGTTACAAGCTCCTATTCTGGTGTATAAAATAAACTTAGGAAGACAAAGAAAACATCAACACACAAACACAGCTGAATGTGAATTTTTTAATGTCCACCAACAATTACACTGTTTAAGCTTAAAGGTCCAAAGAGTCTCAAGTGTCAAACAAACAAAACACATGTGTAAGACAATTAAGTTGAAGACAAACAAGAAATTGTCCAAAGGTCAACCCCAATTCACCTGGCAATTATAGGAACAACTTATTGTTTCTCAACACTGGATGTAAAGTTGGTATGCTGGACTGGAGAAAGACTATTGTTGACATTTATTGATGATAATAATTAGACTTTTTATGTGGAAGGGAAAATATTGCCCAGCAGAACAAGGAACGGCAGCATACAATCCTGGAATGAATGCTTTGAGTTTTGAACTTATTCAGTGAACTTAGACTCATAGAATCATAGAACTGTAGAGTTGGAAGGAACCATGAGGGTCTTCACATCCAAGCCAACTTCATTAAAATGAACTAATTCATTCCAAGCCCTGCTCTAATATTTCCCGCTTTCTAATGGAAAATGGGTTATTTTTACACACATCGCTTTGATTACCGTAGTTCAGTCTCTCCCCAATAACTTATTGAACTACATATAATACACCCCCCCCCCAAAAAAAAATGTTTGAGCATATTCTTGGAATGTTTTAGCCAAGGGAGTGCACACTGATGCCTTATCTCCATAGCAAGCCCCAAGCATGTTCCTTCTATCAGGCAAGAGGAACACCACAAACCTTGGGTTCCAAAACACAATGGGTGTGCTTGTATGGCTCACTCACATTGGTGATGGTTTGGTCTGATTCTTTACTGCAGTCAGAGAGCTTTAAAAGGTGGAGGAGGGAGCACTTGAGCTGGAAGGTCCTGGTCTACTAATTCCTATGCCAGCTTTCTCCTCCCAAGGGGTTATTCAGAAGGGGTTTCCCCTTCCTGCAGCCTGGTGGTATGACCCATCCAACAGCTCAGAACTCTGCCACCTCCGTCTGCTGCCTGTTGTGGACCAGGCCTAATGTGAAGCAGATGAGCCTTCCCTGGACTTGCCCTGCTACACTGTGTAGAGGCTTAGCAGCGCTGATTAGATTTGGTGAGGTATCCCCTGAAAGAATGTGGATGTCACAATTCTGCACATGCAGACCTGTGGTATGTGAGGCGATGGAGGCTGAGCATCTAGAAATGGCAGCCGTACAGCCTTCAACCCCTTGGGCCAAGGCTGGAGAACAACCGAAAGTTATGGAGCGCCAGAGCTAATGATTCCCTTTAGGATTGCATCACTGCATTCAGACTGAGTCATGGCGTGGAAATTTGGGGAAACAAGTCAGAATTCATTATAAAGAACGTGATCAAGGCTGTTTCAGTCTCCATGTATTGCTTGAATTATGCAAACATAATAGGTGTAACAAACTGGTCAGAAATCTTGAGCACATCTGGGGAAGCCTGGGGGAAGTCTAGAAGTGATTTTTTTTTTAAAAAAAATTAACCAGGGCAAATGTTGAAGTGTAGTCATGGCTGACTTTGGGATGCTTTGAGCTGGCCATTTACTCAAGACAAATTTGCAATTTGTTCTGAGACAACCCAGAAACATTCAAGTTCTGGTCTGGCATGTCCTCGGGGAGGTTATTTCTAGCTCTGAAATAAAATTTAGCAGCATTTTAAAAAAATTAAAACATTTTAAACTTGAGATTTCATCTTAGGCAATTTCAATTTTTTTCTTCCTCCAAACCCTTGTTGGTTAATTTTAAGGCACAATCCAGTCTTTGTACACTGCAGTCCAAGTTAAAGATTTTAACAACTGTTTTAATTTGTATTTTTGAGCAGTTTGGGCCAATATTTTGCAAGGAATTTCCCATTGCAGTGAACAACTTGCTCTGACAAGTGCTGGAAGGGAATTTGAGGCCTTTTCAGCACCTACATCCCAACCCAACTCTCCTAGCTCCACCCCTTTTTAGAAAGTCCCTTAAAAGGGTTAGTCCCTGCAGTCCTCTGGCCTGAAAACAAGCACTTCTCCCTTGCTTCATGGCCTCCCTTGCTTCATGGCCTCCCTTGCTTCATGGCCTCCTTCCATGGTCCCTCCTGGACCACACCCTGTGCGGTTTGACTGGCAAGGTAATGTTGGAGGAACTCAATTCCTCAGGCCCAGTGGAAGGTGCCCATAATGGTTCTGGCTCTGAATCTATGCACCCTGGAGCTGTAGGAACTATGGGTTGAACAGTTTCCTGCTTGCTAGCCTCAAGGTTCAGTGGTGCCCTGACTACTAGGCTCAAAGCCAGGAAACTGGTCCAGCTCCATAAGATCACAGGAACTTAGGAAGCTACCTTAGACTGAGTTTCAGGCTATTGATCCATCTAGCTCAGTTTTGCCAGCACTGATTGGCAGCAGCTCTCCAGGGTTTCAGGCAGGGGATCTCACCCAGTCCTACTTAGAGATGCCAGGGCCTAGAGCTCTGGCCTTAGCTCCTTACTTAGGGAGGCTGTCGCCTCCGATATGGTTTCCTGGTCATTGTTGGACACCAGAGTCATGATGTCTGTTGACCTTAGCTAAGAAATGGGCTCATGGGATATAAAGAAGGGAGGAAGCATTTCTCCCCCTGCCACACTTTTGAACTTGCATGGCATCTTGGACAACCAGCCGTAGCTGCCCCCCTCCCCCTCCCTGTTTTGTACCAGGTAATGCCTGAAACTATCAATAATCATAAGGCCAGCACTCTCAATGGAGTTGACAGATTACATCTCTTGAGTTCCTTTATTGGGCCTTGTTCCTCAGAAAAGCTTGCAAATTGCTCAGATCTCAACTAACAAAGCCACTGTTCGCTCCCGGGAGCCTCTCTGGATATCCTGCGCGATAACATGTGAATTGCTGAGAATTACCCAAGATAAAATATCCTTTACAACATCAAAGTCGCCTGTTTCCAAGCTGTCAGCTGCAGGTATGTGAAAGTTCTGACAGGCTGAAGATGGAAGGAAGAGATAAAGGGGAAATTAAAGAGAGGGGGCGGGAGGGACTGGGGAGTCCAATTCCGTGAATGGGGAAGGGAGGAAAACACACACACACTTTATCATCGCTTTGGCACCAGAGTTTCTCTGATGGGGATTAGCGCAGGCTCCTCGGAGGTGTGAGCAAAAGAATTATGGATTTGGCCTCGGAAATTGGCAACCAATCCTGCTCAACTTCAGCAAAGGACAAGCCGCGACCTCCGGTTACATAGCGTACAATGCACGTAGGGTAACAATGCCTCGCGCATATCGGTAATCAATCTTTGGGGCTTTGATCATTTTGATGCTGGCAGAGCGGGTCCATACAGTCCCAGCTATGAATTTCTAAAGTGAAGGCTGCTGGAACTCAGTATTCTTTTCCGGAGGGAGGGGATCGTTCTGCATCATCTCACAGGGCTTAGCAGGCTATGAGTGTTTGGAGCACATTCTGCTGGGAAATTCTGCTGCCCACATCCCATGCAATTGAATGAAAGTTGTACAAAAGCACACCCGTGTTTCTGCAATATCTGTTTATGGAGAAATATACAGGAAGGGCAGTTGGGAAGGAAGGGCGCATGGGAATCGGGCATTGCATTCTGCTAGGCCCTATAAAAGTAAGAGCAGCCCCCTCGCAGCCTCCCAAGACTGTATCCCGCAGGCCAGTTCACAACTTTGTTTTCTCTTGCCAAAATTAGCTTCCAGGACTTGAGACCAGAACCGCCAGATCTGCATGCGGGGTTCCCTTTGATGAGTATGTCAGGCTGCAGAATGAACAGGGCACAGTATTATCCGTTTCAAGCTCTAGCATGCTTCCTTCCCTAGGCAACCCACTGATACTTCCTGACGCAGCTTCGCTATAAAAAGGTAAAGGACCCCTGGACATTTAAGTCCAGTCAAAGGCAACTATGGGGTGCAGTGCTCATCTCGCTTCAGGCTGAGGGAACCAGCATTTGTCCACAGACAGCTTTCTGGGTCATGTGGCCAGCATGACTAAACCGCTACTGGCGTATGGAGGATGGCGATGAGTGCTAGAGCGCATGGAAACGCCGTTTACCTTCCCGCCACAGTGGTACCTCTTTATCTACTTGCACTGGTGTGCTTTCGATCTGCTAGGTTGGCAGGAGCTGGGACAGAGCAACGGGAGCTCACCACCGTCATGCAGATTTGAACCACCAACCTTCCGATCAGCAAGCCCAAGAAATTCAGTGGTTTAGACCACAGCGCCACCCGTGTCGCTATAAATGCATCCAGGTCAGCCTTGGGTCTTTGGCTGAGAAAATTGCCCAGTTTAGGCTTCCAGGGATGGAAGGATCTGCCAATTTTGGTTCTCTTGATTTCTCATCCCCCCACCAACTTCAATTCTCCATATTTCTGTAGCAGTTTGAAATTGTTGTTGTTGTTGTTGTTGTTGTTGTTGTTGTTGTTGTTGTTGTTGTTATATCCTTCTGACTCAGTGTAAGACAGTTCCTCTATTTCTGTGCCTTAAGGGAAGGGTTGTAGCTCAGCAACAGAGCATCTGCTTTGAATGCAGATGGTCCCAGGTTCATTCTTCAGCATTTCCAGGTAGAGCTGGGAAACATTTCCTGCCTGAAACCCTGTAGAGCTGAATTGGGTTCATCTAGCTCAGGGTTGCCTACACCTTCTGCATGCAGAGAAAATGCTCTACCGCATTGTACACTGTAACTATGGAGAATGCACACAAGCTTGATCCGTGTTTTTATCTTCCCCAAAACCCTTTTCTTTTCCTATACTGGCAGTCTGGACATGCACTTGTAAGATTTTGTGATTCTACACTGACTCAGTGGTTATGGAGGCTATTTGGGTGGGTGGGGGAATCCCACTTTGGTTAGCACCCCCTCCCTGGCCGATACACTGCCTGAGTCAAATTACAACTCCCATCCCTCCAGGCCATTCTGTTGGGCTACCTATGAAATAACAGCTCTTACTGTAACCAAATATTTCCATTCAGGAAAGCCAGTTCACAACCAGCAAAGGAGGAGACGTCTTCATTCATTCCCAGAGGCTGGTGAAAGGTCCTTTGTTCTAAGCAGGAGCACCTGGAAAGGATGTTGCTGGAGGCCTGGAGGCCCTCTGAGTCCATGACTCCAAGCAGCTGTGGTGGCCCCTCACATTTGATCCTGCATGAACACAGTGGGATGGCCGTGTGTGTGTGTGTGTGTGTGTCTGTCTGTCTGTCTGTCTGTCTCCCCAGTGCAACCAGTAGCTACTTGCTTTGCCTGTAATAGCCCAATAAGAACATTAGAAGAGCCTGCTGATCAGACCAATGGTCCATCCAGTCCTGATCTCAAAGTGGCTTCCCAGATGCCCATGGGAAAATCTCAAGCAGGACCTGAGCACAAGAGCACTCTCCCCTCCTGTGGCTTCGCCCATGAATTTCGGCATTGTAGGAGAGGATATTAATAGACAGGACTATAAGCTGCTTTTATACGCAATGACTGCAGCAAGAATATTATTGGCACAAAAATGGAAGCAAGAAGAATTGGCGACGAAAGAAGAATGGCGGATGAAATTAATGGGCTATGCAGAATTAGATAAATTAACAGGAAGGATTCGAAACCTGCGGGATCAGAGATTCTTAGAAGACTGGAGTAAATATATGAACTATTTGAAAAGCAATTGTAATGAACAGATTATGCTTGTAGGACTGCAAGAAGTTCTGTAAGGAGGACTATTTGGAATATTGCAAGAAAGATTATGAAGAGAATTATTAGTTAATGATAATTAAGAGTAATAGAGAAATTAAGAAATGCAGAATAAGTGATAAAGAACGGAAAATCATCAGAGGTTGTTGACGGAAGTCTAAAATATTGTATAAGATAAGAAGTTATGTTAAATGATTGTTGGAAATGATATGTTTAAAAACCCAATAAAAATATAATAATACTAATAAAAAGAATTTGTCCAATCCTCTTTTAAAGTCATCCAAGTTGGTGGCCTTCACTCTTACTCACATTTTCTCTGAACAAAAAAGTCCCAAGTGCTGCAACCTTTCTTCATAGGGCAGTCACTCTCCTTGATCATTTTGGTTGCCCATTTTAGAACCTTTTCCAACTCTACAATGTCTTTTTTGAGGTGAGGTGAGGTGAACCGTACACAGTATTCCAAGTGTGGTACTTCCCAGCTGTTCCTTAGACTCTCCTGGTTGTGCCTTTCTGTAAGAGGGCAGACTTGTGTTGAAGGAAGATTAAACCGTCAGGCCTGTCAGCTTCTGTATATGGAATAGCTGGGCGCCATCTTCTCCTTTGCTTCAGGCAGCAAAATGTATTGGACTCACCCTGAGTGGTCATCCTCTGAGCCCAGCACTCTCCCATCCCCTCAGCAGTGTGACATTACAATGCTCAATGGACTAAGGATTCACAGAAAAGTTGGGGAATGTGTACAATCACAATTAATGACACCACCAAAACTCAAAATTGGGCAGTTTGTAGGTCAAATCGGTTAGGTTGAGAAATGCTTGAATCTGTGTCAGACTCAGTTCAGTATTTAATATTCTTGTAATTTAGCTGCATGAGGAGTTGTAGACTCAGAATTGGAAGACACTTCAGAATATAAATATTGATCAACAGTACCAAAAAGTTTGACCATGTGCTCTCTTAGAGAAATTAACATAAGAACTAAGGGCAAGCGTGGGACAAAAGATAAAGGACTCATTTGAGAAATTGTGGGAAGTGTTTACTGATTATTGATTGGATTAGGTTCAGGTGTCCTTGTGGGGAGAATTCACAAGCACCTGAAGAAGGGCTTTACCTTCCAACCAGAAGAGAGCCCTGCCACTATTCTTGGATGCAGATTATGAGGGCCCAAAAATAAGTTTATTTCCTTTACCAACCAGGCAGAACCTTCAGGGAGGCAGAGCCTACCACACTTGACGGCTGGTCAGCCTAAATGATGGTTCAGTTGACTCTACTCCCTGCAGAGAATACATCCCTTGTAGCTGTCTCAGGTGGAGAATGGTTCAGCCAATAGCGATCCTTTGGAGCTGTCCAAGGTCCTGATCTTGCCTGCTCACTACTTGAACCAGATACTGCCTGCTTCCCCCCTGGGCCTAAATAATGTTCCAATTGACTCCAGCTCCTTGCAGAGGCAACTTCTTCAGCACCTGCCTTCATGGGGCCCCTTGGAGATGCTCAAGGTCTTGGATGCACTCTGCTTGACTCAGCTTACTGCCTGTGTCAGGTTCCTGTCCCCAAACAACACACACTCTACTCTTACTTGTAAGGAAGGAAGAGTTCTCTATTCAGGTGCTGCAGGCTCAACACCAAACATGGGGTCCAGAAGTCAAGTTTCCGAGGTACAAGAGCAAAGTAGGTGGTACATAACCTAGATGGAAGCTACTAAGATGACCCAACAGTTGGCACACTCCTCCCATCAAGTTTTTAAAGACGAGACAGGGCAAGCTCACTAGTGGGACTCTCAAGCCCTATGAATTTGCTCCGGGCACACATGCATGTTTCATTTCGGCAGCTGTGCCTGACCCCACCTATGAAGGTGGTATCTGGTTTTCTGTGACACAACTTTATCTTGCCCTTTTGCTGGCAGCTCTGCTACCACCACCTCCTGTTCAGTCCTCCACCTTCCCCAGTGAGATTCTGTGCCAGAGGAGCAGAGGGAAGAGTAGGTAAATACGCTTCTCTCTCTCTCTCTCTCTCTGACATCTAAAGTTACAAAGGGAGGACCTTTCTCATTCAATCCTGTGTTCCAGCCTCTCAGTCCTCCCCCACCTTCTCCTTCTCCTATATAAGTACAGTGGTACCTCAGGTTAAGAACTTAATTCGTTCCGGAGGTCCATTCTTAACCTGAAACTGTTCTTAACCTGAGGTACCACTTTAGCTAATGGGGCCTCCCGCTGCTGCCGCCACACAATTTCTGTTCTTATCCTGAAGCAAAGTTCTTAACCCGAGGTACTATTTCTGGGTTAGCAGAGTCTGTAACCTGAAGCGCCTATAACCTGAAGCGTCTGTAACCCAAGGTACTGTAATATACAAACAAGAGAGAAATCATTGTGAAATATGTTCACCAACATAAAAAACCACATGATACTGAGACCAGTGTCCGCACTGGCTGAGTGCACTTAGCGATAGCTCCCATGCTTCACCATAATCACTGCTTACCTATCCATAGCACTCACAGCTGCCAAATAATATTGATACCCCACTTTTCTGTAGGCTAACAAAAGTGGCATACAATGAAATAGGAACACAGAAAGCTGCCTTATGCTGAATCAGACCACTGATCCCTCTAACTCTGTATTGCATACACCGATTGCCATTGACAATCCACTGTCTCAGAGAGGGAACATCCCTAACCCAACCTAGAGACGCCAGGGATTCAACCTGGGGCCTACTGCTCTGCCACTTAGCCTTCTGTGGTAAACAACTGATGCAAAAACCATTTTTCCTGCTTGCCCTCCAAAAGGAGAGAATATTTGCAGATATCAGGTTCAGCTCCACACCCGCAATCGTTTTGTGTGAAAGCACCCTAGCGAATGAAACCTGGGCATGAGCAGGGAAGAGAGTTATTGGCTTGGCTTTTGAAATAAAAGCCTTCATGCTGTACCTAGAACAGCTTAAATGCTCCCCCAAGTCTTTATTTGGTTTTGATTGCCAGGTTCCCTGATACTGGATACTACATGAAAACCAAACAGACCGATCAGGAAGATAGACAGAGAAACACACAGAATAAGCATCTGTATATTTTGTTTCAAAGGGGAAACCCGGCTATTGTCCTGCTGTCCTTGGTTCTGTTTGAGCCTGGATCCACTTAAAACAGTTAAAGTGATGCAAATACACCCAGCTTTAGAAGGCGGTAGCTCCCTATGAAACCAAACCAGCTTCTTTGCCACTGAAAACTTTTTAATGCAGAGGATTGTGTGATATGGAAGTGGGGTGGGGCGGGGGAAAGAAATAGAAAAGAAAATCCTCGTATCTTCCTGGAAGTTTAATGGACAGATTATCTTGGCTGAAACATCCTTGCAGGGTAAAATATCTGGACCTGACATGTGCTCGCTTTATGCCTCACTAACGTTTGATCCTCTTGTTGTCTGAATTTGGTTTTTGATCAAATATTTGTATCCTCCTTTTCCAACAATGAAGCTAAGCTCGGCTCACAACAATAGCTAAGGTAAAGGTAAAGGGGCCCCAGACCATTTAGGTCCAGTCGTGACCAACTCTGGGGTTGTGGCACTCATCTCGCTTTATTGGCCGAGGGAGCCGGCGTACAGCTTCTGGGTCATGTGGCCAGCATGACTAAGCCGCTTCTGGCGAACCAGAGCAGCGCACGAAAACGCCATTTACCCTTCCGCCAAAGCAGTACCTATTTATCTACTTGTACTTTGACGTGTAAACGGCGTTTCTGTGTGCGGCACTGGTGCTGGCTCACAAGTGCAGCTTCGTCACGCTGGCCATGTGACCTGGTAGTGTCTTCGGACGGCGCCGGCTCCCGGCTTCTTGAGTGAGATGAGCGCACAACCCTAGAGTCGGTCACGACTGGCCCGTACGGGCAGGGGTACCTTTACCTTTACCTTTACTTTGACATGCTTTCGAACTGCTAGGTTGGCGGAGCAGGGACCGAGCAACGGGAGCTCACCCCATCGCGGGGATTCGAACCGCCGACCTTCTGGTCAGCAAGTCCTAGGCTCTGTGGTTTTACCCACAGCGCCACCTGCATCCCTTTTTATTCAGCATACATCAGGACAAAAGGAAAACATGTCTGATCCCTTTCATGTCCAAAGCAAGACAGCATAAGCAAAAACTACACACAAAATGGAAGTTCCCAGCAAGCTGTGCTGGAGTGTAAACAGGCATGTGACACACAACAATCATGTCTGTTCCTTAAGGTGGAACTGAATGTTCCAACAATACTTTGCCCAGCCAATCCCACTTCACTTGGTTTCCTTCAGTGATGAGAGGGTAGTCTACCATGCTGCCAAAAGCATCCCTATGTGTGCACAAGGCAGGACTGGACTGAGAGGGAACACACAATAGGTAACACCTCCTCTGAGCACTTTTCGGTACCACTCTCTAAGCCCCAAAGTGAACAGACACATGAGATTCACGTGCTTGCTGATTTCTCTCTTCCTTTTACCTTGGGGAAAAAATCTTTCCAAATTTCCTTAAAAATAAAGGGACTTTTGTTTTGTTTTTTTAAATGACGAGGAACAGCTGTCAGGTGCATGGTAGACAGCCTCTCTGTGCTCACAGGAAAGCCTTGCCAAGGACATCGTGGGCTTGTCAAGAAGTGTGGGTACCCAAAAATAAAGGCTCCAGAACGCAGAGTATCACAGAGGCTTGACTGAATGAAAGGGAGTACGCCTCACATAGGCCACATTTGCACACCATATATTTAAAGCACTACAATATCACTTTAAATCGTTATGGCTTCCCCCAAAGAATTATGGGAGTGGTAGTTTGTTAAGGTTGTTGAGAGTTGTTAGGAACTCCACCCACCCATCCCGGCAATTCTCCTCACAGAGCTACAATGCCAGGAGTGGTTTAACAATCAATCCCTCTTCACAGGGAATTCTGAGAATTGTAGCTCTTTGAGGAGAATTGGAGTCTCCTAACAATTCTTGAGGTCTTTTTTCGGTGCCCATAAAGTCTCTGAGCAGCCACCCATCCCATTTGCTTCCCCACTGGTCAAGAAGTGGTGAGAGTGGTTATATCCCAAAGAATTTTGGGAACTATAGCATATTAAGTGTGCTGAGAGTGGCTGTTGTTGTTGTTTAGTTGTTTAGTCGTGTCTGACTCTTCGTGGCCCTATGGACCAGAGCACGCCAGGCACTCCTGTCTTCCACTGCCTCCCGCAGCTTGGTCAAACTCATGCTGGTAGCTTCGAGAACACTGTCCAACCATCTCGTCCTCTGTCGTCCCCTTCTCCTTGTCTTTCCCAACATCAGTGTCTTCTCCAGGGAGCCTTCTCTTCTCATGAGGTGGCCAAAGTATTGGAGCCTCAGCTTCAGGATCTGTCCTTCCAGTGAGTACTCAGGGCTGGTTTCCTTAAGAATGGATAGGTTTGATCTTCTTGCAGTCCATGGGACTCTCAAGAGTCTCCTCCAGCACCATAATTCAAACGCATCAATTCTTCGACGATCAGCCTTCTTTATGGTCCAGCTCTCACTTCCATACATCACTACTGGGAAAACCATAGCTTTAACCATATGGACCTTTGTCGGCAAGGTGATGTCTCTGCTTTCTAAGATGCTGTCTTGGTTTGTCATTGCTTTTCTCCCAAGAAGCAGGTGTCTTTTAATTTCGTGACTGCTGTCACCATCTGCAGTGATCATGGAGCCCAAGAAAGTAAAAACTCTCACTGCCTCCATTTCTTCCCCTTCTATTTGCCAGGAGGTGATGGGACCAGTGGCCATGATCTTAGTTTTTTTGATGCTGAGCTTCAGACCATATTTTGCACTCTCCTCTTTCACCCTCATTAAGAGGTTCTTTAATTCCTCCTCACTTTCTGCCATCAAAGTTCTGTCATCTGCATATCTGAGGTTGTTGACATTTCTTCCGGCGATCTTAATTCCGGCTTGGGATTCATCCAGTCCAGCTAGGAGACCCCTATTCCCTTCTCAGAGCTACAGTTCCCAGAGTGTTTTGACTATCAATCCCTCTTCACAGGGAGCTCTGTCAACTGTAGCTCTGGAGACAGAGAAACAGGGGCCTCCTAACAATCCATAGCAAAACTGCAGCTCCCATAATTCTTTGAGGGAAGCCATGACTGCTTAAAGTGGTATAATAGGATTTTAAATGTGTGGTGTGAATGCGGTCATCATCCCATAGTCATCTTGAAAGTAATATGAGCACGCAAACAAAAAACCCTTGTGCCCCACTCATAAGAATTTCACCCACATACCAAAATAAATAAATAAAAATCCTCCCTTTGATCATTTTCAGATGTAATTCCAATTCCCATTAATTTCTTTTAACAAAATTTTATTGGTACTGTACTTAAACAAATGCGAATACAATAAACGTTAAACACTAATCCAGCAGTACAACTAATGGTGTTTGTTTTATCCATTACAGTGGAACCTTGGTTCTCGAACGGCTTAGTTGATGAACAAATCGGCTCCCAAACGCCACAAACCTGAAAGTAAGTGTTCCGGTTTTCGAACGTTTTTCGGAAGCCGAACGTCCGATATGGCTGTTGGCTATTGTTTCCGGAGCACCTTGCGCCAATCAGAAGGTTTTCGAACATTTTGGGAGTTGAACGGACTTCCAGAAGTTATGTTTGAGAACCAAGCTTCCACTGCATTTTGTTTTGTTTTCAAAAAAGAGGAAGAAAAAGGACGGTGGGGGAGGACCAGCTATATTGAGCCTCCCCAGTCCATTCTTGGGCATGGTTTGGAAGACCTTCCACAGCATCTTCAATGCCTATGAAGCCCAGGTTCAGACAGCAGCCTGTGAACTAGCCACAGTTGTCCCAATTGAGCTTGGGATTCCACATGTCTGGAAGTAGGCTTTCTACACCCCGATCCCTAGATGATGGAGAATTGCTTGCAAGTGGCTGCAGCTCCCACAGTTCCCCAGCCTGATCCAGCAGCTGTGGCTGGGCATGCAGCCCAGTAAACAAAGCTGGAATCCAGCTGTTCGGATGTTTGGGACAGGGAATAGGGGACAGAATCCAGCCCCCCCTCTCCACCTCCTTCCTTCCCTGCCAAATGACCGATTTGTGGAATTTCAGGTCCTTTTAATAGGCTGCACTTGTTGAGGCCTGGCTGCTGTTTGCACCCTCTACAGCAGCTAAGAGCACCCCCATTTTTATTTCCTGCACTACGCCCAGTGTCCTATTGCTCTGGAAGAGGAATTGCCCACCTTTTTTAGGCCTACGGGCAAACTTGGGAGTTTTGAGTGATGGGCACCATCCCCTCTGGTCTCTCCCAGCGATTTCCACACACACACTGTAAATTCAAGATACACAAAGAGAAAAAGCACACAGACACATACTTCAGCTTTCCCAAGGATCTGAGTGACATAATTAAGCCGAGCTCTGAAAAGCATATAGTGGCGAAAGAGGAAGTGGGCAAGAGTGTCACCCTTCCCTGCTTCCTCCTTTGGTTCAATGTACTTTTTTCACTGGAGAAAAGGTAATCACACTTGCTACCTCATGACCAAGGGGGCAGTGAATGGGGACTGGGGGGGGGGTCTAACAGGGGTTCATGGGCCCTAGAGGTAGACCTCGAGGATGCTATTGCACCCATGGGTGCCACATTAGTGCCACACACTTGTGGGTCATGCTTAGAAATTAAAATGGCAGAGATTCCAGACCTGTCTGCCTAGTACTCTGATGAGGTGTGAAATATACTCAGAGTCGAGAGTGGATTTCATGCTGTTTCAGCTCATAGTGGTGAGGAGGAATGAATGTTCCCCCAAAGTATCTGCTTTATATATATTATTTACACAATGGGCTGCACGTGATTGGCTAATTCTGGGATTCTCCTGTAGGCCAATCAGGTTGTGGATTCACTTCCATCTGGAGCTGGATTGGGTGGTTCCTGCGGACCAATCAGACTGCTGCATTGTTCTAGGACCAATCAGACTGCTGCATTTTGGATCCTATTCAACTCAGTACATAACAAGGTGTGGGGTGGGTGTGGGGTGGGGGGGGTGGGGGGGTGGGTGGGTGAGAGAGGAGTGGGGAGGATTAACTGGGGTCCAAAATCAGACATTAGCGGTAAGCCTTGCTGGGATGCTGAGGCCTGACAGTTGACCAAAGGTGCTACTTACTGATTCTGTCTTTTTAGCCCTGTCTTTTTATGGGGCACTTTCCCTCCTCTGGGTTGTATCCAATGTTAGTCCTCCTCAGAGTAGAACCATTGAAGTTAATAGACATGAGTCACTTAGGTCCATTAACTTTAATGGGATTACTCTGAGTAGAACTTAGCCGGCTGCATCTGGACTCTGCCTCGTGCCCAGAACTGTGCGCACTAATCTCTGTCAAAATGTGTGTTAGAAGATGTTGCCCAATTCATATTGTCACAATTTTTTGAATGATACCATTTCAAACCAATGCTTACTTTTTAATTAGAGTTGAATTACGTTTTACTTCTTGACAGCTAATTAAAATCTATTAAAGGAAACCCTGGTCGCTAAAAAAGCCGTCGTTAAAACCAGTTGCTTTGAAAAATTATGCAAATCTGGAACTCATGAACTAAAATTGCACATATTCGTGCCTGTAATGAAAGTTCCCCTGCCCAACGCCCCAGACTGAGCCAACTTTGGAAAAGCTACACTATAAACCTGAAAATACTGCGGTTTTGCTAGAAAAAAGGAAAAGAAACACCAACACTGCCCCAAATTGCTGAAATAAGAATATTTTATATAAACTGTTACACCCAAAGGAAATACATGAAGACTTCTCCCCGGCCCCACGGCCAATTTTCCCAGTTCCCAGCCTCTGCCATGAACACGAGTGCCAGATGCATTTTAATGATGTGCTGCTTTGAGTGAAGGGAAGACCGCCGCCTAAAAGGTAACTGTGTTTGGTGACCCCTGCAACATCTCAGCTGGGAGTGAGCCCTTGCGCCTCCACACCTCTTCCCTCCTGGGGGGGGGAAATACTGCTTTTCCTTGCTGCAGTAAAATTGCTTTTGTGAAGCCACCAGCCATGATACTAGTCCTCACTGTCCTCTCAAACCTATTTGCAGCCTTAAGAACTATATGTAAGGAAAGCAGGCCTGGGAGTGGGGAAAATATGAATGTGGGTGTTATGTACTGAAGTTCTCACCCTGGGCCAGCAGGGGGATACTGTAGATAGTTATGCAAATGAAGGATCGAAAGTGACATACAGCGATTGGATAGTTTTAGAAAGTTGTTACAGTAACAAGGTACTGGAGCTCTATATAAGCAGGCTGACTGAGCCCTTCAGCTCAGTTCAGTTCTGGCCTCAGAACAAAGAAGAGCTGTTTGAAGAATCGCTATGTCGTCTGATATGTTCGCCCACAACCTAACAGTGGGCATATAGAACTGAGTCACAAGCTCCCATTCAGTTACAGATTGGCCCATTCCCGTTGCCACTTCCTGTTTGCCTTTAAACGCACACATGCAGACTTCTTGTTGTGCCAGCCACACCTCCATTCTTGACCTCTCTGTCTCTTCCATGGTTTTCAGGGCAGCGTATATGAGGTTATCTCATTCCACCCTCACGACAATCCTAGGCTTCAATGGGATACTTACACACATGCTTAAGAGCTCAGTCCAAACCCAGGCCGCTACCCAGTGGGGCTGAACAGAGTGGGGGGGACGCACATCAGCTGAGGGAGGAGGGGTGGAGGCGAATTACCATGCCAACCTGGAGCTGGTGCAGCGTACAGGCCTGGATCAGGCCACATGCTGCCTTGTGCCAGCACCTTGGGATCCAAGGGATCGCAGGCTGGCACAGCCCCTCCCTCTCCTTGCCTTTGGAACGTCCCTTGTAAAATGATCCTCGTAAAACAACAAATATAATGTTTTTTTTATATCTGACGAAAACAAAGAAAGCAATGCAATCATTTGGAACTGTGTGTGAAAAAATAGTAGAAATAATAACACAATGAGTCTAATCGGAAGTCAAATGTGTTTTTTTATTTTATTTTATTTATTTATTTCCTCCTCCCCCCCCATTCCTTCTCTCTCTCTCTCTCTCTCTCTCTCTCTCTCTCTCTCTCCACCCTTCTTCCTCTTCTTTTTTCTTTTTTTGTGCCTCCTTTCTTGGTCTTTCTCTTTTTGATTCGTTAAGAAAGAGATAAAGAGATAAAAGTGTAATATGAAAACTTCAGTAAGTTAAAAGTGATGGTGTGTAATTTTTCTATTACTATTTATATATTGTTAAAATTGGTTAATTGTAATGAATTGATGTAGCAGTTACCGTGGTTTTTCCCCCTTTGTTATTGTTGAATTCTAAATAAAGTATTATTATTTTTCTTCTTTTTTTTTAAAGGAATGTTCCATTTTGGGGCTTTCCACTGGCTGCTCCTGCAAGAAATTGGTTCCAAGTTGCTCCTTGAAGTCTCATGTAGGCTCTATTTGCATCTCCCATCCCCATGTGAAGATCTGGTGCAGGTGCAATCGCAGTAAGCAAGCTAGGTGGCCAGGAAGAACAGGTGAGCACCAACTCCTCTCAGTGTAATGGGCTGGATTGCCCAAGGGTCACCGACTGATCTGGCTCTTTGTTTCCTTAAGGCGCCACACAGCTAGGGATGGGAGAGGAATTCAGTTCAAGCTCAGGTGGGCCACAGGTTCCCTTAAGAATATTTCAGGTGTATGTTCGTTTCTTTCACCCCTCACCCTGCCTTTCCTAAAATTCTCATGGCAGCTAAACAATTCAAGTGCAGTGGTACCTCAGGTTACATACATACACTTCAGGTTACAGATGCTTCAGGTTACAGACTCTGCTAACCCAGGAATATTACCTCAGGTTAAGAACTTTCTTCAGGATGAAAACAGAAATCGTGCTCCAGTGGCGTGGCGGCAGCAGGAGGCCCCATTAGCTAAAGTGGTCTTCAGGTTAAGAACAGTTTCAGGTTAAGTACAGACCTCTGGAACAAATTAAGTACTTAACCTGAGGTACCACTGTATACTAGAAACCTGTGTGTTTATGTGTATATTTTTTGGAACACACAAAAACCCAAACAAACGGCAACAGACCTTTCCCCCCTCTTCCCAGACATCCCCTCCTCATGTTGGTTTTGATGTTGGATATTATTTCATGCTTATTCTCAGCTGATGATGACTTAATTGGAATTTAATCGAGAGACAGTCGGGCGGCTGTGACTAGGTGACTGAAGCTGCCACCTGATCTTCAACAGCAAACGTGCGAAGTATAACTTCATCCGTACTGGGGATGGACTTTGATCAGACTGGGGTGTAGAAGGTGGAGACGCAGGATGAGAAAGTCAAAGCTGTCAGAGTCAACTCTGAAGTTTATCATTCCTATCATAGCACCATCTGCCAGGAGGCAGGGCAAACATGTCAATTTCAGTATCCCTCCGTTTTTACAGTCTTATACGTTCAGCTCTCCACATTTCTACATCTGTTTGCAATTTTTTACAAAAAGTTCTCATGAAAACCCATCAGCATTTTTGTGCAAATTTCTCCTACTACACATCATTTTATATGCAATTTTCTCTAAGATGCCTATTTTTGCAATTTCCCCCCATATTATACAAGACATTAAGTGTTGTAAGTGCTCCTTTCTATAAACATGTAAGACCACACTCTGCCCTTTTGCTGAGAGGACACCCCAGGCAGCTGACCTGGGGCAGCATGAACAGGGAGCAAATAGCTGGTTACTTACAGAGCAACCCTACATTTTGTAGCAGCAGCAATCTGCTGAACAACCTCTGTATCCAAAGCACCCCTGGCCCAGGAGCGGGAGAACACAGAAAGAGAGTGGTGGAAGGCAACGAAGAGCAGTCTGCATCCCCTACTCCACTGGAGACAATAGAAAGGGAATTACTTATACTGTACCAGGTCCTATTGTTTTCTGCAATCTTTTTATTGTGGCAGCACCTGCACTTTTGGAACTCCCTGCTTATTTAAATCACTGTACCCTTTCCATCACCTGCTAAAAACATCGTTGCTTTGACAAGCCTACTGAGACTAGTGGAATACTGACCTGTATTTCTTGCTTTGCACTTTTCTCTTTTTCTTCATTGTTGTTATTGCTATTATTCCGCCTAAATTAGCCACGTCCCTTATTTTCAGTGAGTCTACTCTGAGTAGGGCTAAGACTGGACACTAAGACTGTGTAAACCACTTAAAAGCTATGGATGATTAAGTGGTGTATACTCTTAAGTCCTGTTAAATAAATCCAAATAAATAAGGAAACGCCTGAGCTTGCGGCCATCAGCCTTCACCACATCTACATGGTGGCAGTTAATTCTGGAAATGGAATACTGTAGCTACAAACTGTGAGGAAAGAGCTTCATTTTCAGAGTAACTGCTGGATTCTCTTATCAAAGAGGAATTTGTGTGGGAGAATCTCTTTCCAGTCTGTCCATCACTTTGGACCAGTGAACAGCTGCCCCGTGTGGTCGGCCAATGAACTGCAGGCAGCAGCTTCTTAGAGAGGTGCCTTCAGACCCTGAACAGACTCCAAAGCAGGCAAGCCATTGGCTCCTCCTGAGCAGGAAGAGGTGTAAGAGATCTTCCTGTTGCTTGAGCTCTTCAGCCCCGATTGCTCGCCTGTCTGTGGCTAGTTCACCTTAGACTCCTGCTTACAACCTAGTTGTGACCTAATTGCCTTCTTGAACCAATATGCAAACTGAAACCAAACTACCCTTTGAAAACTGCGTTTATCTGAATTTTGTGGTGCAGTTCCTAACCAAGATGAATGAAAATGTGTACGGTATTTTAGGAGAATTTTGCGCTACAGTGTTGAAGAATTTTCATTAGAATTTTTTTATTTTAAAAAAATTATTAATATTTGCAGATGATTATGGAAATGTGGAAAACTGAATCTGAGATTAGAAAAATGAGGAACTAGTGCCACATCTGCACCCTGTATTTAAAGTAGCGCTAAAGCACTAATGCTTCTCCTGAAGAATCCTATCCCCCTCACAGAGTTCCTTGGAAAAAGGGATTGACTGCTGAACCTCTCTGAATATTGTAGCTCTGTCAGGAAAATAGGGGACTCCTAGTTACTCTCAGCACCCTGAGCAAACCACAGTTCCCATGATTCCTTGGTGGAAGCCATGACTGTTAAAGTAATATAATAGTGCTCAAAAAGTAGGGTTCGGATGTGACCTGAGAGAAACTGGATTTGACAGACTCATTTAATGTTAGTGACAAAGTCAATACCAAAATTTTACATCCAAATCTTTAAAAAATCGCCTTTTCTAAAAAACATAAAGCAAAACCCTTGGACTTCCGAAAGTCTTCAATGGGGCATGGCAACTGAAGAAATGCCGTCTCCGTCAAAACTCTCCACTCATGATGAACAACTGTACCCATTTTCCATTGGACTCAACTTCCACTGGCTTTTGTTTCCCATCTGCCCCTCATTCTGCCACGGCTCAGTCTCGTCTGGTTGGACGCTTTGCTCATCTCCCGGCCGACCCCCTCCTCAAAGGCCCAGGGCTCTCTGAGACCCCTTCTCCCCTCGTTAGGGAAGTGTTAGGAAGTTGCTGAAGTGCGAAATGAGCCTGCAAAAGCTCGTTGTCCTAATTAAACTTTGACAAGGAGAGTGACAAGAGGCATCCGAGGGGAAACAATGTGGGCAGTGTTTGGGAATCAGCCTTAAGCTGAGAAGGCCTTTGTCCCCGGAACAAAAGCACTTGTTTGCATGTGTTAAAGTCCATTAAACTTCATCAGGCCCAGGTGCAACCCCCTCCCCTCGCCCTGTCTCTCCCCACCCACCCAGTCTTCCCCAAGCCAACCCGCTGCACCTTCCGAGAGCCAAAGGCCCCAGAATCCTAACTTGGGAGACAGTTGGCAGGGCGGGCGAGAGGACCTCTCAGCTTCCTCAGGGGGCCGATATCAAAGTAAATATTTTGCTCTGAAATGAATTATTGTTGCTGTTTCCATCAGCCTGCTGCCTGGACCGTCAGGGTGAGGGGCACCGGCAGAGGACTTTCTTAATGAGGAGGAAGTGAGGGAAAACCTTCATTAACATGGGAGTAATATAATCGTTTGAAACCAGGGTGGGTGAGAGCGAACAGGCCTGTGGGGGTGCACTGCAGCTTGTCATATGGGACTCTGGAATACAACTGTATTCATGAGGAAAGTGGCTAGGGGAAAGTATTTCTCCTTCTCTCAACACTAAGAACTCATGGACATCTAGTGAATGTCCAGGACTGATCAAAGAAAGGACCTCTTCTCCAGACTGCCACTCACTGAAGGATGGAAGCACTTGATACAGTGAAGCAGGAAGGGCCTGAAGCAAGTTGGGCTATGTTTTGTTCATTTCTTTATTTTTATTATGACATTTATATCTCACTTTTCCTTCAAGGAGCTCAAGGTGGTATGCATGGTTCTTCCCCCACCCATTTTATCCTCACAACAGCCCTTCAATGTAGGTCAGGTTATAAGGGGAATAAGAACATAAGCCTGCAGGATCAGGCTTAGTGGCCCATCTAGTCTAGCAAGTTTTTCTCAAAATGGCCAACCCGATGCCTGTCGGAAGCCTGCATAAGGCTGTTGTCATCAGGTCCTCCTTGCAGTAGAATTTGTCTAATCCTTTTTTAAAGCCGGGACGCGGGTGGCGCTGTGGGTAAAACCTCAGCGCCTAGGACTTGCCGATCGTCAGGTCAGCAGTTCGAATCCCCGCGGCGGGGTGCGCTCCCGCTGCTTGGTCCCAGCGCCTGCCAACCTAGCAGTTCGAAAGCACCCCCGGGTGCAAGTAGATAAATAGGGACCGCTTACTAGCGGGAAGGTAAACGGCGTTCCATGTGCTGCGCTGGCTCACCAGATGCAGCTTGTCACGCTGGCCACGTAACCCGGAAGTGTCTGCGGACAGCGCTGGCCCCCAGCCTCTTAAGTGAGATGGGCGCACAACCCTAGAGTCAGACACGACTGGCCCGTATGGGCAGGGGTACCTTTACCTTTACTTTTTAAAGCCATCCAAGTGTCTGGTCAACTCCCATCCTGAGTGACTGGCCCAGCTTCATGGCCGAGTGGGGATTTGAACCCTGGTCTCCCAAGTTGTAGCCTGACGCTCTAACCACTACGCCACACTGGCTCTCAGACATACATATACACAGGTCTCAGATGGAAGGGGAGCGCCATACAGGGATGCCATTTTCACCAGCATCCCTATGTTCCCTTTAAAATATGGCTGCAAATCCCATTGCATAAGCAGTTGGTTGAAAAATATGCTCCGTTAGCCTTTATGTAAACAACACAAGCAGAGAAGATGATGATTATGATTGCAAATTGTCCTGCCTTCCTGTCCTTCTCAGGACCTCCAATGTAGCTTGACAATGGTCTAAAAGAGGACTGGGGAAGCTGCAGCCCTCTAGATCAGCGTTTCCCAAATCTGGGTCTCCAGTTGTTTTTGGACTACAACTCCCATCATCCCTAGTTAGCAGGAGCAGTGGTCAGGGATGATGAACCTATCTAAATGGCACTTCCTGAAATGCCACATAAAGCACAGTGATCCTGCAAAATTTGCACAGCACTGAATTTTGTTGTGCTGTTCTCCAACCAAAGAATGTGTCTATATTAGGGAAAACAACATACAGAAATGCATTGTGTTGGGAGAAATTTCATGCAACATTTCTGAATCCAGATTTGATGAACTGGTCACATGGCACTTCTTAAGAGAGCCCATGTGGTGCAGTAGAAAGCATGTTGGATGAGGACCTGGGAGACCAGGGTTCAAATCCTCACTCAGCCACGAAGTTTACTGGGTGACTTTGGGCCAACCATTGCCTCTCAGTCTAGCCTACATCATAGGATTGCTGTGGGGGTTAATTAAAAAGGGGGAGAACAGTGTACTTGAGTTCCTTTGAGTAAAATTAAGGTACTCAAGGAAAGTTGTAGCTCAATGTTAGAACACATGCTTTCCATGCCACAGGTCCTAGACTTGATCTCTGGCATCTCTGGCTACAGAATCTCAGGTAAAAGGGTCTCCCCACAGAGCAAGCAGGGGAGAACTCAACATCATAGAGTGTTGTCCTTTCGCTCAATGGGCACTACAGAACTGGCCATTTTAATGTATTTCAGACTTTGAGGTAGACATAGCTGAAAAGCAGTGACTGCTTCCAATGGTGCCTGGCGCCCACTGAGACTAGTGGGGCAGAAAGCAGGGAAGTCAACAACAGGGCCACATGCACACCATGTTATGATATCACTTTAAACAGTCAGGGCTTCCTCCAAAGAATTCTTGAGGTGGTAGTTTGGTAGAGTGTTGAGAGTTCTTAGGGAACCCCCTTCCCATTTTCCTCACAGAGCTACAATGCCAGGAGTGGTTTAACAATCAATCCCTCTCCACAGAATTGTAGCTCTTTGAGGGGAATTGAAGTCGCCAAACAATTCTTGAGGCCTTTCCCTGGTGCCCACGAAGCCTCTGAGCACCCCTTCCCCTTGCTTCCCCCTTGGTCAAGAGATGGTGAGAGTGGTTTTTTTATACCCTAGTGGTTAAGAGCGGTAGACTTGTAATCTGGTGAACTGGGTTCGATTCCCCGCTCCTCCACATGCAGCTGCTGGGTGACCTTGGGCTAGTCACACTTCTCTGAAGTCTCTCAGCCCCACTCACCTCACAGAGTGTTTGTTGTGGGGGAGGAAGGGAAAGAAGATTTTTAGCCACTTTGAGACTCCTTAGGGTAGTGATAAAGTGGGATATCAAATCCAAACTCCTCCTCCTCCTCCTCCTCCTCCTCCTCCTCCTCCTCCTCCTCTTCTTCTTCTTCTTCTTCAGGAGGAAGTTTGAAGAGCGTCACTCTTTCCTACTTCATCTTTCAAGGCTCAGATTAATTCTGTTGGAAGTAGCCCAAAGAACTGGTGCCCAGGAAACCTGATAAAGAATCCAAATATACCCACAGGTTCAAAAAGGTTGACAACCCATGCATTTATTTCATTGTTGATGGCCTGAAGGTATTTTCCCCCAAATGCATTCAGCATGTGACTTACCATACTTTTCCATGTATAAGACTATGTTTTTTTCTTTAAAAATCATGCTAAAAAGTTGGGGTCATCTTATACATGGGTAGTGGATAGGGTGGATGTTTGATTGGTTGCCACTGCGGCTATCAGCAGCTATTGTGCGTGTTATTGGTTGCTGTGTCCATGGGCGGTGTTGATTGGCTGATGCTCCGGCAGTTGGGCTGGCGATTGGCAGCTTCTGTTGGTGATGGGACAGATGGGAGGCTAATTTTGTGACACATGTGGGTGAGCGATTTTCAGCAATCCCCCATTTAAAAAAGCTCAACAACCCTGGGTAATCCACCTCCCAGAAAGCTCTGCAACTGTGCCATCTCTCCCCCCCCATTTTCTTAAATTTGAGTCCCCCAAAATAGGGGGCGTCTTATACATGTGGGCGTCTTATAGAAGGAAAAGTACGGTACTTGCCAAGTCTCCTGGCAGAAGACACTTGTGTGTGCTTTCAAGCTTGCATATCCCACACCTTTGCCCATGGCTAATGAAGGGGGCCAAATAAGAGCCTTTTGCCAACTGTTGCAGCGGCAACAGTTTGTCGTATGTGCTTGCCTCCTAAAAAATCCATTGTTGAAGATAAGAATCCTACTCCCCGAGCACCAAATGTGGTTTGAAAGAGACATCACTGCTTATGGTCTGTACCACTTTTACCACTGGCAAAAATGAACAAAAGAGGAAGAGAAAGGTCTGGCAGGTTTGCACTGTTTCAAAAACCTATGTAACCTGTTTGAACAGGGCCAGAAAAGGGGCTAGAACAGCATGGCAATTTTTGATGCTCTCTCAAATAGCTTGCCACTCTCTTAAAAATGATTGTTGTTCTCCAGCCTATATTGATGAGTGCCCCTTTGCTAAGGGTAGCTTTTAGGTAGCAGCGAGAGGGGAGAAAGTAGGCAATAAATGCAAACGTGAGAGATGAGGATGAGATAAAACAAACGAATGCCTCACTTGCTATTGCTGCCACTTATTTGTTTCCAAAATGCCTTTGCTGCCTTTCTGAAATTCCATACTGATCTAGCATAGGCAGTTGCCTCCTTATAGCAGGTTAGACCCACACCAAAGCCAGTTTTGCCTGTTCTGACTGGCAGCAGCTTTCCAGCATCTCAAGCAGAAAGTGGCTCTTTCCCTTCACTCCTGACCTTTTAACTCGATGTGCCAGGGATTGATCCTGAGACCTTCTGCATGCAAAGCAGGTGCTCTATCACTGAGCTGTGTTCCTTTGGGGCTGGAAACTGAATTCAGAGCTTTTCTGGAGAGGGGCCCAAAAGCACAAGGAGGAAAAAGGGGTGAGGACAGGGCCAACGCAAGACGTTTTGCTGTGTGATGCAAAATACAAGATAATTGCCCCACGATTGTCATCGCCACCATGTACAAAACCCTACCAGGCTGGCAATGGAGTCTTCGGTCCCATCCGCACTGTAATTTAAAGCAGTTTCATGCCACTTTAAACAGTCATGGCCTCCCCCAAAGAATCCTAGGAACTGTAGTTTGTTGAAGCAGTTGACCTTCACAGTGCTACAGTTCCCAGCACCCTTAACAGAGTGCAGTTCCCAAGATTCTTCATGAATGTTTAAGTGGTATAGTAGTGCTTTTAAGTTCTTGGTGCAGGTGTGACCTGAGGGTGGGGGCTGACAACCAGGTTGGGGGGAGAATAGAAAGACTGGAAAAGGGAATGGGGAATGCCTTCAGATGTTTTCTAAAAGTCAGATAGTTGTTTATTTCCTTGACATCTGATGGGAGGGCATTCCACAGGGCGGGTGTTACTACCGAGAAGGCCCTCTGCCTGGTTCCCTGTAACCTCCCTTCTCACAGGCAGGGAACCGCCAGAAGGCCCTCGGAGCTGGACCTCAGTGTCTGGGCTGACTGATGGGGGTGGAGACGCTTCTTCAGGTAAACTGGGCTGAGGCCGTTTAGGGCTTTAAAGGTCAGCACCAACACTTTGAATTGTGCTTGGAAACGTACTTGGAGCCAGTGTGGTGTAGTGGTTAAGAGTGGCAGACTCGTAATCTGGTGAACTGGGTTCGCTTCTCCGCTCCTCCACATTCAGCTGCTGGGTGACCTTGGTCTAGTCACAATTCTCTGAAGTCTCTCAGCCTCACTCACCTCACAGAGTGTTTGTTGTGGGGGAGGAAGGGAAAGGAGATTGTTAGCTGCTTTGAGACTCCTTGGGGTAGTGATAAAGCAGGATATCAAATCCAAATTCTTCTTCTTCTTCTTCTTCTTCTTCTTCTTCTTCTTCTTCTTCTTCTTCTTCTTCTTCAATGTAGGTCTTTTAGGACCGGTGTTATATGGTCTACCTACACAAAAAGACCTCAAGTGGTGGAAGGACAACACACACCCAAAGAACAGGTCATTAAGGACTCAGCAAGCATGTTCAGTGGGTATGAAATGCTGGCAGATTGAAACAGAAATGGAAAATGGGGGTGGGGTGGGGGTGGAATAGAGAGGAGTGGGTGGAAAAGAAGCACTTCATGCTGCAACGATTTTGTCCCACAAAAATGAAGAAAAGGAAAGAGAAAGCAGGAGGATGTTGGGAAGCCTAAGACAGTTAACAGAGTCTTTGCCCCATTTTTGATATCAGCTACAGGAAACATCCTAGATACTCTGGAACAAATCTTAAGAGTAAATATTGCATGCCGTACAAGGCAAGAAAATCGTCGTTTTCCAGACCAGGCAAATGACCAGGACATTCTTGAACACCTCTAGCCACTCCAGATGGGAAGTGGGGCTCGGGGAATTCCATATCCGTATCACATCCCAGCACCGAAATTACTGAGATTCCGAGAATCGGGAAGAAGAAAATAACAAATGCAACATAAACAAACAAACAAGGACATAATGAGGCATGCCTTCTCTGCAGGATCTCAGCTGTGCTTCCAAACACACTGGGTAGGGAGCAATCTTCCGTGAAACACAGTGAAATTTCCCAGCAAACTTACATTGGGTTGCATTGTTAATCATTCCAGCTTGTGAATCATACTCTCCCCCAACTGTACCTGTTCTGATAGGTACAATGGCTGCTTTTTCAGGTCTGGAAGCTTACTGGTGTGCAGTGAAACAGAACCTATTGCTGTGGGATCTCCCCTGCAAGGGGTACTCCTCTGGCTGCCACAATGCAATCTCTTATACTGGAGGACCCCATCTCAACATGGCGAATGAATGCAGGATTCTGACCACTGGGGCCTGAGACCTTGCAACAACCATTTCTTCCATTTAAATTTATATATACACACACACACACACACACACACACACACACACACATATTAATTTCATAAAATTTATAACCCTCTTGTTTGTAAAAAAACAACAACAACAACCTCTAAAAAGTTTACAAAAAGAATAAATTACCAGTAAAAAAACTATTTTAAAACAGCTATTTAAAACCTCTGCAAAACAATTAAAATCAGCTATAAGCTAAAAGATCACCACTGGCCTGTATTTCATGCCAGGGTGCCTCAGAGCTGGTGCAGAGTGCTATTGGATTCATCACTGTGGCAGTAATTCCCAAACTGTGGGTTCAAACCTTTCATGTCCTCAAAGAGAACTGGTAGTGTGTGGTGAGAATTTGGTTAATTAAATACTGTAGTTAAAGAGTTTTGTGGGCCAAAAGTGTCTGCCCTCCACAAAGAGGAAGCTGCCTGCTGGGTCTCTGCATGATTTATTGCCCTGAACATGGTTTCTTCCATTTCATTTCCCTTGGAGAATTTAGTTCTGTACTGTGTCTCTTTCAGGTGTGACTGGATCATGACAGCTGGCTTTATAATCTCTGTATGAGCTTGGAGGCAAGTCCAGAGCAAGGACTCATTCAGAGGCATGGGGGCAGATTCCTTCAAGGGCAGCCACTCTTACAAGCTGCAATGTAAAAACGTAAAGGACCCCTGGATGGTTAAGTCCAGCCAAAGGCGACTATGGGGTTGCAGCGCTCATCTGGCTTTCAGGCTTAGGGAGCCGGCATTTGTCCACAGACAGCTTTCTGGGTCATGTGGCCAGCAGGACTAAAAGCAGATCATTCAAGGCTCCTGCAAACCTGAAGAGGAGGCTCCCTGTTGTGTCTCTGTATTATTCAACTGTGCTGCGATCAGATCCTTCCAATCAGCTTTCACTGAACAGAGTTAACTCTGTCATGTCCGTGCATCAGATTGTTCCACCATGCTTGATATGAAGCCAAATGGCTTGCCTTAAGAAGAGACTGCCCCCCCCCCCCCCGTTGTCTCTCTGCATGAGTCACTTGATGTCTAAGTTTGCTTATCAGGAGACACTTTCAGATCAGTAACTTCCGCAGAAAAATAGGCAATGGAGCGAGGGGTGCCCTAGACCAGATAACACCCCTTTCATTCTTCCTCTTCCATTTGTTCAACTGCTGAATACATTTTTCAAAGTTGCATTAAAAGCCCATTTCACAACTTTGACTCATAAATAATATGAAGAACAAGGTATCTCTGCCAAAAAAATTAGCACACATAAATCTGACCACAATCACTTACGCCCCTGCTGCTTTCTGAACAGGGAGTGAAGCTGTAAATTTCACATGAATCATCCTCATACATCATAAATGTTAAGTCAAGCATTGCCAGCTTCGCAAGCGAAGATGACTCCAGAAGCTGTAGCAGGATAATGTCTTTATTAGGATCAACCAAACCCTTAGCAAATAGTGAGCAAGGTGTTGAGATCTGCAGGAATCTTGCAGAAGAGCTCTGGAACACTCAAAAAATTACTCATTATTTTGTGACATCATGGATGGTCCTAATTAATCTATTGTCCTACTGTAGCTTTCGGGTTGTTTTTCCTTCTTCTAATGAATCAACACACATTTTTAAGTAAATGTGAATTGTTGCATTGCGTGTTTCACCTGTTGAGTGGTTTGAGATACTAGACCCACCAGACAAACCCACCCCAAATCTGACAGCCCAAGCAATTGCCAGGGTCGTTTTCCTCTAAATCTGTCTTGGATTGGACTCCAGTGAGGGCAAAAGCAGCTTTCACTCTTAGATATTATGAAACTCAACAGATTTTAATCTTTATGGGGAAATAAGACTCTTACATGCTGTAAATGTTGAGCAATTTTAATTTGGGGTGCATTGAAAAAAGTAACTCACATACTTAAAAATCCGTCTATTCTGAAATTTTGATATTTAAACCATCTTACATGCTCTAAAGCTGCCATAGATTAATAGAATTGTAGTGATGGATGGTACCCCCAAAGGTCATCTAGGCCAACCCCCTCCAATACAGGAGTCACAACTAAAGCATCCAAGACAGATGACCATCCACCCTATGCTGACAAAAAGGAGAGCCTCCAACCTCCCGAGGGAGTCTGTTCTACTGTCAAACAGCTCTTCCTGATGTTTAGTTGTAATCTCCTTGCTTGTAACTTGAAGCTACTGGTTCGAGTCCTACCCTCCAGAGCAGGAGAAAACAAGCTTGCTCCATCTTCCATGCGACAGCCTTTCAGATATTTGAAGATCAGCTCCTCTCAGTCGCCTCTTTTCCAGGCTCCTGCAACTGTTCCTCATAAGGCTTGCTTTCTTATACATTGCTACACGAGAGCAAGTCTTCAATCAAAACACAACCTTTCCTTCAAAGAACCCTGGGCGCTGTAGTCTACAGTTCCCACCAACCCTTAAAGGTAAAGGGACCCCTGACCGTTAGGTCCAGTCGTGGACGACTCTGGGGTTGCAACACTCATCTCGCTTTATTGGCTGAGGGAGCCGGCGTACAGCTTCCGGGTCGTGTGGCCAGCATGACTAAGCCGCTTCTGGCGAACCAGAGCAGCGCACGGAAACGTTGTTTACCTTCCCGCCGGAGTGATACCTATTTATCTACTTGCACTTTGACGTGTTTTCGAACTGCTAGGTTGGCAGGAGCAGGGACCAAACAACGGGAGCTCACCCCATCGTGGGGATGCGAACCGCTGACCTTCTTATCGGCAAGTCCTAGGCTCTGTGGTTTAGCCCACAGCGCCACCCGCGCCCCCCACCAACCCTTAGTGCCCCACAGTGGCGTAGCGTGGGGGGTGCAGGGGGGGGCCAGCCGCACCGGGCGCAACATCTGGGGTTAGGGCAAATCCACAGGTTAGGGGGCGCAAATCCATGGGTTAGGGGGCGCAAATCCACGGGTTAGGGGGCGCAAATTACTTGCCTTGCCCCGGGTGCTGACAACCCACGCTACGCCACTGGTGCCCCAGAATTCTTCGAGGTGGGGGGAAATGTGCTTCGAATATGCTTTACAGTAGGCAGACCCCAAACTGCACCCGCAACATACATTCAAAGCACATTGGCCTCCCCAAAGAATCCTGGGAACTGTAGTTTGGCATGGCTGTTGGGAATGGGGTAAACTACAGTTCCCATGATACTGGAGGTGGGGGGGGAGTAATGTGTTTTAAATCTATGGCGTGTACGTTTCCGACTCTCCCTCCCTGCTGATAGTGGCTGCAGCGGATCGCTCCCTGGGGCCTTACAGAAGAGCCGCGCTGTTGGTCCTGCTGGCCTGGGAGCAGAAGCATCCAGCTGGTGGGCCGAGCGCCAGAACCGGGCGGGAGGGGCCCGAGGCGCGCCAAGCCCAGCCAAGCCAAGGCAAACAAGCGAGGCTTCCTTCGCGCTGCTCTTCCACGGCGAGAGGAGAGAGATGGACATTATGCACGCACGTTTTTGATTAGGAGGGGTTAATCTGATATGAGCTCATTCCATCGCGCTGCAGTGATCATAGGGGAGAAAAGGAGAACTTTAAACACACACACACACACACACACACAAGCAGCACCATTCTAGATGGATATGAAACGCTCTGCGTGGCAGTACAGCTGACCTCCTCGGAGGTTTGAGTTTTTGAGGCTGCGTGTGCTCATTTCTAAGGCAATTTTTAAAAAAACAACACACAAACGGGGATGGGGCTTCTTAACTCATTCCCAGCCCATCGAGCCTTTCCAGGAGGTTTTTTAAAACAATTACCTTCATTGTATTATTATTGCAAGGGGTGGAGGGAGGTGGGGAAGAGAAAGAATGAAAAAATCCAGGGGGCTGCACAGCTGGGATAAATGAAACAGCTGCTGCTTCTTTGGAGAAAAAGGATACACACATATCCACAGTGTTTATTATATATGCACCAGCTGGCTGTGGCTGATGGGAGTTGTAGTACACAACCCGGTTGGCAGAGGCTGATAGAGAAACAGAGACATTTTGTGTGTGCGCATGCATACATATATGTATGCATACAAACACACCCCTTTCTGCTGAGGAAGCTGGAGCTGATCTTCCGCACCTGCTTAGGTCCCGCGCCTTGCACCCGCGCCTTCTCTTCTTCCTTCTTCCTTCCTTCCTTACCTGCTGCCTGTCAATTGCTGCCTCCGAGCGGCTGCATGGACCAGCAGCGGGGCGTGGCTTAGAGCCGCGCAGCCAATGGGAGCCCTCGGCCCGGGACTCCCGCTGGAGGCTGAGAATTCATAAAGGCAAGCCCTGGGAAAGGCTTGCGCGAGCTCGGCTGCCTGTCACCCTGCCGAGGAGGACTCCGTCGGCTGCAAGGAAGAGGGAGGCTACCCGCACCAAGGCATCCTGCGAGATGGCCGCAATCAATGGGGCCGTAGAAAACGGGCAGCCGGAGAAGAAAACGACCCCTCCGCTTCCTCATCCTATTAGGAACTTGGAGATCAAGTACACCAAGGTAAGGGGGCAGCGGTAGGTTTCTCTTTTCATGTTTGCTCTGTGTGGTTATCTTCCTCTCTGTCTACTTTTCTCTCCCTGGAGGGAGAACCAGAGGGATTTTAAAGTGAAATAAAGTCTCTAGTCCTTAGGAGGTCAATCTCTCTCTCTCTTTCTCCCGACCCCACAAAACCTGCTCAAAGGAGTAGACTAGAGAAGAATGCACACCTAAAAGTTGCTCCAGGATAAAAGCCACAAAACACAGATGGCCCTGCGTCTTACAGGGAGGAATGTAGAAAAGCTGACAGTAAAATGGTTAGGTTGCGATTTCCAAGCAGTGTGTGTGTGTGTGTGTGTGTGTGTGTGTGTGTGTGTGAGAGAGAGAGAGAGAGAGAGAGAGAGAGAGAGAGAATTTGAGTTTGTTTTAAAATAAATATAGTGCATCTCAAGCATGCTGCGGGCAGCAAAAGCCACATGAGATTACCTTGCCACTGTGCTCATTTTACAGCTGGGAACTTGGAAGATTTGCCCTTGGTAACTTTGTGGCTAAATTAGGATATCTTTTCTTGTTTAAAAGTATTAATGTGCTGCTTTTTCATAATTAATATCGAAAGGAGCTCACAAACCAAACAACACAATAAGACATGCACAAACTTTACATTCCCATCTATCTAGTTTTCCAGTTCCTCAGTAGTTAGTGTTTCAGGGCTGCTGAACATCTTGTCCTCATTGGGCAATCTTGGGCAGTTCCCCTGCTTCCTGGGGAATTTTTTTTCTTCCAAAATGTACTTTTGTTAAACCCTGGGGTCCCCCTGAGCCTGCCAATGCCCTCTTGTGCATGGATAATGCTGTTTTGGCTATACAAGCCGCATCACTCATAGCCTGAACACTTGAAGCAGAGGACATAGCAGCTGAATAAACAACAAAAAACAGAAACATCGCAATAATGAAATCCATAGCTGGAGAAGAGAGCAGTTAACTTTCCAAAGGTTATTTGGAAAGCTAGCAGAGATGAAGCCATGTATATTATGTTCCACAAGTCTGGGGCTGCTGCAGAAAAGGCCCTGCTCCTAGTGGAAGTTGACCTCACCTTCTCATAGGAAAGGACTTCTGCCGTCATTGGAAAGTTTTGCACCAAGGTGGGGGGTGGTGGCTCATAGTGAAAGTAGGTTTGCATGTCTTAAAGTAATTCACAAAGTTCGCTTGGTTCTCCATTAATGTATTTTATGGGCATCACTAGATCCAGGTTCTTCCTGCACCTTGGTACCATAATACTGCTGCATTTCTAATAGTGTTCTGCTAATCCTTAAACCACCCCTGCAAGGTAGGTCAGTGTTATACCCTTATTGCAAAGGGGGAGGGAGGCTGAAGATGTGAAAATAATGGCTTGTTTAACACAAACTATTGATTGAAGTACGATTTCAACTGGGGTACCACTCCATTGCATATAGTATTATTTCATACCTTCTGTTCAGTATGTGAATGATAGTGGTATTAGCCCACAGAGTCTGCGAGAATGAATGAAAGTGAAGCATCTCAAAGCATAGTAAAATTTCCAGGCGTTAATATTGGCTAGGAATTAGTAGAAGCAAAATGCTACCCTGCTTTTTACATTTTCTTCAAGAGGCTTGCTTGGAGTGATTGGCCCTGTAGCCATGTTGGAAGCAGAATGAATCGTATTTCATGTAAGTAATTATTTAAAATAATAATGAGCCAGTCCATCATTAACTATAGCCTGTTCCTGTTCCTGTTCAGGGTTCAATTGAACAGCTGGGACTGCAAAGTTGAGCGCTTTCCCGTAGTGAATTGCGTAGCTGTAGTATTACTCACTTTTAAAATAAGAATAATAGTCAGGATATGATCTAGATTGCTGGTATTTTAGTCTGTGCCAGGTTTTTGCATTTATGCAAATATCCTGCTGTATTTGGCCACTAAAATGAAAACTGCATCTACCAGTTACAACTTAGATTGACAGCAGGACCAGCAAAAATAGAACTCAACGAAAGAGTTAGAAGAGTTTATTTGGCAACATTTCCAGCTCTTAAATTGTGTAGAACGTCACTTTTTTAAAAAAGACATGGAAATTGGAGGCGTGATTAAAATTCAGTTGCAATACTGCCTTGTTGAAATTTATAATTATTCCTTCTCCTTGACGTATTCGTCTGAAGATCTCGTCCCAAAGTAGAGTCTAAATCTGAGGTCCCAACAGAAAATAATACCTGAAATTGAGCCTACCCCTAATTAAGAAAAACAACATAAAGGTGATGTCTAAAGTGCAAGGTTGCTGTGAATCTTCTGCTGAAAATTGCTAAGTGTGTATTTCTTTCGGTGCAATGTTAGGCAGCATGTGCAACTAAAGGCACTTGTAAAATCTCACTTATTTGAAAATGATAGAATGCACGGATAATAAATGGAACATGTATACTTCCACCTATACGAAAATAAAGTGCATTAGTCATAAAACAGGGAAATTGATCAAGAAAGTTTAAAGAGTCTTTTGCACACATGCTTGGGACATGTAGAAAGAAGGAGTGTGTTATTTGAAGATGGATTTAACTGTTACGCCAAGCAAGCTGTAGACTTTTACCACTTAAAATACTTTTAAAAATCCCAATTAGCTGTCTGGCCTCTATTGATGAACTAATCACTTTCAGTTACAATATCCACACATTGCAGCCTTTAGTAAGGACTTTCAGCTAGCGGAATTGATCTGGGCTGTAGTAATTGACCACTGTGAATTTCAGATTCTGGGATTCATATCGAGAGGAGCTAATTCCTTTTCTTGAAGTATAACCACTCAGTGGCACATTGGAACAAAACAAAAAAAAAAGCCACAACCCACATTTCAGATCCATTATATCAGACTTGATGAATTGAGTTGGGAGTTGAGTCTCAGGCCTTTTAGGACTCCTTAGTAAAAGACTGCTGCCATATTATTAGCACATTCTCATGGCAAGTAATGCAGTTGGTCACAGCCAGCCCTACCATTAGGTAAAATTAGGCAGCTAACTCAGGCAACTGAATTAGGGTGTCATGAAAGTATAGTAAATTGAGTCATTTTAATTTTTTATTATTCAGATTGGGCTGGCTTTTTTTAACTTCTGGGGAATGGGGAGAGGAGCTTGGGGGATTTTTAGCTTCAAGTGCCAAAACAATGTGACTGGCCTTAGGGCCTCATGAATACACCCTGCTTCTTCCACATCATCTTCATCCTCCTCTGAGTGACTCTGAAAAATTCCCACACTATATACCTTGCTTAGAGGTACCATTTACTCTGTGTTGGAAAACAAAATGTTTTGCTAGGATTGCAGCCTTAACTGATCACTTTATTAAAGCTTGTGGGTCTTGCTTTCAAACCTGGAGAGTTTGTGCCTCTCACAACTTGTGTTGGATCCTATAAGATGTGCATTGCAAAACGCACCAGCCACATAAGATCTGAACAATGGCCTTATTTCCAGGAAAATGTTGAACTGCTTGCCTAGGGATTGGGAGAATCTGTCACTTTCAGTTTCTTAGGTCCAGTTCTCCACATTTCACAGCCGTTTGCGGATTTTCTTCTTAGAGAGCCCTCGTGAAAATTCACCAGCATTTTAGTGCAAATTTCTACGATACACGTTTGTATGCCGTTTTGAAAAATGGTGCACATTTTTGCAAAGCAATGCTCCTTAATACATTTTTCTATGTGATGTTCACTAACGTGTGCATTTTTGTACACATTACGTGGCTGGAGAACGGCACTGCAAAGTTCAGAAAAGTGCTTGTTCCAAAAGATAGCTGCATTTCACAGAGTCATAGACATGCAGAGTTTGGATTGCGTGTTTTTTCCTATCAGAAAGTAGAAATTGGGAAGGTTTGTCTTTAAATGTGAACTTAGTGGAGTTTGTCTGACACCCCTACTGTGGCCATAAAGAAAGGAACTTCTCTTGCTTAACATAGGACCTTGGTGAGGAGACAGGTACGAGTAGATGTTGTGTGCATATATCTGTCTTTAAAGAGGCCTGCTTCTACACATTCTCCTTAATGTATAGGCATATAGATATATACAGACATTTTAAAAACACTGACATTTTGGGTATCCATCCCAAAATGTGGAAAACAACAGATGTTGACCATCTCAAAAATCAAACAGAATGGATGAACCATACACATTATTTGGAAGAAGCATAGGATTCCATACACTCCAACATTTCTCCAGTGAAAATAGGGGCATCCTATTCCCTGATGATGATGATGATGATGATGATGATAAATTTTATTTATACCCCGCCCTCCCCAGCCAGGGCGGCTAACACCAAATATTAAAAAAATTGATTGAAATAGAGCTTTAAAAACAAGATTAAAATACAACATTTTATGTTGTATGATGATGATTTTTATATATATATATATTCCACCCATCTGACTGTGTTGCCCAGTCGATGAGACTTCCAGCATACAGTGGTACCTTGGGTTACATACGCTTCAGGTTACAGACTCCGCTAACCCAGAAATAGTACCTCAGGTTAAGAATTTTGCTTCAGGATGAGAACAGAAATCGTGCTCCGGCGGCGAGGCAGCAGCAGGAGGCCCCATTAGCTAAAGTGGTGCTTCAGGTTAAGAACAGTTTCAGGTTAAGAACGGACCTCTGGAACGAATTAAGTTCTTAACCCGAGGTACCACTGTATATAAAAACCTAAGAAAACATTATACATTAAAAAAACCCTTCCCTATACTGGACTGCCTTCAGATGTCTTCTAAAGGTTGTATAGTTACTTATCTTCTTGGCTTGGGGCTCACATAACTCCATACCCTCCGATGAAAATAGGGACATACTACCATATCCTCCAATGTTTCTCTGAAAATAAGGACGTCCTAAGGAAAAGCAGGACATTGTGGGATCAAATCACAAACCAGGACGGCTTCTGTAAATCTTGGGCTATGCTTGGGGGGGGGGGGGGAAGGGACACTTGGAGGGTCTGTGATTCCCATCGTACCTGATTATTGCCCATGCCTTCTGGGCCTGATGGGAGTTGGAGCCCAACCATAGTGGGTGCCCCCAATCAGTTTATAAGCACAAGTCTGTCAATCATGATGGTAATCAGTTACAGCTCCCCAAAATCATTCCATACTGTTCATATATACCCCTGAATGAGTCAATCACAAAATTGTTTCCTTGCAAGTATTATTATGGTGGTCTTACGTATTTAGAAAACACGTCTGTGTTAAATCCAAGTATGTAGAAAATGTGGAAGAAAATAAGTGTAAATAGGAATGAGTTGGGCAAAGTTGTTTTCTAGAGTCTAGATAACAATCAGCAGCTGATTTTCAGGGGGGAAAGTTTGTCTCCAATAAAGAAGAGGAATTCAGGAAGCTTGCATGAAATTTTAAGGGATGCTTCATCCATTATTTCATTTTTTTAATAGATAGTAGATATCTAATGAACTTTTAATAGGGTTATAGAAATCAGGAGCAAATGTGCTTAAGATGCTTAATTCTCTCAAGTGTTTAAGGACATGGTACCTGAGCCTACCCAGGCTTTCTCAAGTACAAATTCCATCAAGGCCAATGGCGATTCCTGACAACTGATGCTAGGATAGTGATCTCACCCTTCAAAGCGGTGTGTTTTGTTACTGCAAAGTGAATTTAAGGCATCTGTGCAAGTATTTGGTTCTGGTCTTGGATCTCTTCTACTAAGACACACTCCAGTCCTAAAATTGATGCTGCAGCTACTTCAGGAAAAACGTGATTTTTGTCACCTTTTAAGGAAAGGCCTCGTCACCCTGCTTCGTGTTAGTGCTAGCCCTGACTTGGAATTGTGTGAACAGACATTTCAATTCATTGAGTTGATACATATTTGTTTGGATAGGTTTTCAAAGAGGTTCTTCTAAAATATTTGTGGCTTAAACAACTTTGGGCAAAGGAGGAGGAAATGCAGTTCAGAACCAATAGAAGAAAGCAGAAGAGAATATCAACAGGTGCTGAGAAATGGACTCTGTGTGATGCAACCCTGTAGTAGCTCATCACATTATGGGTAGCCCCCTCCCCAAACAACTGTAAAAACATCCGTGTGATTGCAAATAAGCTTTCATTAAAAACTGGGTCGCTGGTATATTGCTGTTTTATGCTGATCTTTAAAAAAATTAATTTGACAGTCATCCCCTCTGAATTGCTTTTTAACACAAATGTTTTTACAGTTGCCCAGCTAAAGCATTTCTGCAAGGGCTGTTTAACCAATTAATTGGTTTGTTAGATCAAAGCCCAGGCCTCTGAAAACATAACACAAATGGTTTTTTGGGATCATTTTTCTACCTCAAGCTAAATTCCAGCATATCTTGTGGTAGAAAAATGTCCCAAAACAAAGCCATGTGTGTTGTGTCAGAAGAAAGAAGGGTGCTTAAGTTTGTTTCCCTGGATCAGTTTTTGTTGGCGGGCAGGGAAGAGGGAGGGAACTTTTTTAAAAAATCCTATAAGTTAACATTGGCAAACCAAAAGCAACAACAGCCCAGTGACAAAAAGTGGGATTTATTAGGATATTTTATTGCCACTGGCATTTTTGTATAAAAGAAAACTAAATGGCAAGCGGCTGAAAAGTTGGGACAGCACTTGCACAGTAGTAAACAATATCCTAGAATTGTGTGAATTGTGCAGATATAGTGCAGTAGCAGAGTAATTTACATTGCAGAGTCTCCTCACAGGGTTAATTTTATTTTTAATAAAATATTTGAATAAAAAGAGGCCCCAACAAATTGGGCACGGCACTTAATTTTTATTTTGTTTAATAAAATGTGAATGCCACTTAATTGTCAAAACCACTAAGGGCTTTACATTGCTTTACCCATATACATTTAGGTTGCACTTGCATGCACCTGAGAACAAGTCCCATTGACCTCAATGGACTTGCTTGTAGGTAGGCATATATAAGGACTGTCCAGTCAATATGATTAGTCGATTTCTCTAATTGTGTTTGTGGAAAGTGTTTTGCAAAAATGTGACTATAGGGAGAAATTAGCACTAAAGTGCTGATCGATTTCAATGAGGTCTTTAAAAAATAATAGCAAACTGATGTGGAACTTTAAGATTGGAACATCCCTTCCATGCCAACCTCTTTCAACTTTACAGTTCACTTAAAAAAAAGGTAAAGGACCCTTGACAGTTAAGTCCAATTGTGAACAACTCTGGGATTGCGGCGCTCAACTCGCTTTACTGGCCGAGGGAGCCGGCGTTTGTATGCAGACAGTTTTTCTGGGTCATGTGGCCAGCATGACTAAACCACTTCTGGCGAAACCAGAGCAGTGCATGGAAACGCCGTTTACCTTCCCACCGGAGCAGTACCTGTTTATTTACTTGCACTTTGACGTGCTTTCGAACTGCTAGGTTGGCAGGAGCTGGGACCGAACAACGGGAGCTCATCCCGTCGCAGGGAATCGAACCACCGACCTTCTGATCGGCAAGCCCAAGGCTCAGTGGTTAACACCACAGTGCCAGTTCACTTACCCATATGCTATAACAAAATAACACTTAGTGTGACATCATTAACAAGCTGGGAAGCACAACTGGGTCAACACCAGATGTGGGGAACAGGTTTCCCAGCCCCCTCACTGTGTATAGGCTGATTCTTGGTAAGCTGGTTGTCTTTTCCAGTCCCACAGCAGCTCCTGCCTTCTGGTTAATAAACCTTGTCCAGATCAGTTTGTGGTAATCATAGAATTGTAGCGTTAGAAGGTACCCTGAGGATCATCTAGTCCAACCCGCTGCAATGCAGGAATATGCAGCTTTTCCATTATGGGGTTCGAACCTGCAACCTTGGCATAATAAGTACCGTGCTCTAACCAGCTGAGTTACCCAGGCAGAGAGCTTGACTTTAAAGGTAAGATGGATATCAGTATCAAACGAATCAATCTAAAATGGAATGTTCACCGGCCTTTGCGGTTGACCAAAAGGTTGCACTTTAAGTTTGATGGGTATATCCAAAGCAATGCCTGTGAAAATAATGCCAACAGGGGTGTGATCTGTTTGACTAGGCACCAAATATTCTTTAGGATGACATGTTAGATGAATATTCAGTATTTGATGAGTCCTTTTATGGTAAAATGTGCAGATGTTAGATGTTAGTGGGACTTGTCGGCTCACTTATAATGTAGCGCAAAGCCAAACCATGGTATAAAATGAACATGTGAGTCTTTACACTCCCCATGAGGAGATCACGGCTTTTTTTATGCTTTTCAGGCATTATTCCTGCCGCAAAGCAGCTTCAATCTCCTCTCTTGGCACCCACACACTCAGATTTACAGTAAACTGTGGTTTGACTTCGTGTTACATGTGAACTGGGTCAACATCTCCATCTGGACTGTATTGGGTGTGCATCTCCCACATGAACTGAAAATGTCCATACTTGTACAACTTCGCATTGCAACATGGAGATTTGTACCTGGAAGTTGAATGTTTTGGTCCCTTGTGCTGCAAAGGTCCTGTCCTATGAAGGTCGTACATATTGACTTGGAGGGTAACTGCCTAGTAAGCAAGCAGAGGAGTGCAGTCTTACATTGCAACTGTGAGCTGGTATCAAGACGTCAAGAGGCAGCAGCACGATAAAATGCTCCTTGATTTTTTAAAAAATGAAAACAAAACGTAAAAACCGTAACCTGCGCATGAAAAACATGCATGTTGGGGAGAAGATAAGCTTATTCTTCTCATGATGCAGAAACCTTTATTTTTCTCTCTTTTAGATATTTATTAACAATGAATGGCATGAATCAAAGAGTGGAAAGAAGTTCCCTACCTTTAGCCCTTCAAAGGCCGAGAAGATCTGTGACGTCGAAGAGGGGGACAAGGTTTGTTTGATTTCCTTCCTTGGACCTGGTTGTTGATAGCTACATTTTGTGCATTTGGGCAACGCAATTGAGCGATCAACCTGGGCTTGTTGTTGTTGTTTAGTCGTTTAGTCGTGTCCAACTCTTCGTAACCCCATGTACCAGAGCACGCCAGACACTCCTGTCTTCCACTGCCTCCCGCAGTTTGGTCAGACTCATGCTGGTAGCTTCGAGAACACTGTCCAACCATCTCATCCTCTGTCGTCCCCTTCTCCTTGTGCCCTCCATCTTTCCCAACATCAGGGTCTTTTCCAGGGAGTCTTCTCTTCTCACGAGGTAGCCAAATTATTGGAGCCTCAGCTTCACGATCTGTCCTTCCAGTGACCACTCTGGGTTGATTTCCTTAAGAATGGAGAGGTTTGATCTTCTTGCAGTCCATGGGACTCTCAAGTGTCTCAACCTGGGGTTGTTGTTGTCGTTTAGTCATTTAGTCGTATCCGACTCTTTGTGACTCCATGGACCAGAGCACGCCAGGCACTTCTTTCTTCCACTGCCTCCTGCAGATTAGTTAGGCAGCCCAAACTCCAGCTTGCTCACGCAAACAAATAAGAAAAGGCATGCTTGTGTTTCTTTGTGACTTCTTGTTCTACAGGCAGCAACCGTTTTAGGTGTGTCTGATATGCATGTGACCACACGCGCATTGCGCTGAATCCAGAAGTGACCTGGAAACATCACAAAATGGGGGACGGGGTGGAACAGGGTGTTTGCAGGCTTTTTCAGCAGGTGTTCCAGTTATACGCAATTTCACACAAACATACAGTGACCCAGAATGCCACCTTTGCACAGACGGGGAGTTGCCTGTACTTGGTTCCCCTTGAAATGGCAGAGTTCCCGTGACAGGGATAGGGTTCACTTTAAAGGGTTTTCTCCTGCTGCCATATCTTCAAAATGGAGCAGGGCATAAGGAAGGAAGAAGCCAGAACTGGCTTTCAACCCTCCCAGGAGGCGTGTGGATGGGGCACCATTAATCATTAGATACATTAAATTACCAATTATGTGACTAACATAAGTGGCTGCCATTTGTATTTTTTGCACTGCAGACTCCGTAATGGCTTGAGCTCATTTTGGGCATGCTTTCATTTTTTTTAAGGGGCTACCAGTTAGTGTGGAGTTGGCCACTTATGTATTGTCCTGATTTGTTTGCACACAACAGTTGTTGATCATTTGTTCTGATTTATTTGAAGAGAGAGAGAGAGAGAGAGAGAGAGAGAGAGAGATGCATTTATTTATTTCAATGTCAAGTTGGCACAAAGAGCTTTTATACATACATTCCATCAACAAAGTCAACAACATAGACTCTCATTTTACATAACTTGCACCTAAATCTGATTAAAAATGGGGAAAGTGGCAAAAAAGGGAAAAGAGGGGGAAGAAAGCTTCCCATTGTGTTCATATTTTGTTTAACGGAAAGAGAGTGTTACCTCACATAAAAATGAAGATTTACAGACAGGCAAAATAAAAGATTAAATAATTAAATAGGCTTGGTTTGTTTAGGTTTATGCCCTAAAGTGGGGAAAGGAGACTTTGCATCGCATCAGGCAACTGTTATCCTGCTGTTGCAGTTTCCCATCGCTTTCCTTATCACAGAAAATCTGTTTCCTTTTAATCAGAAGTAGACTTCTGTGCAAGAAAGCCAAACCAATTTTACATGTGAAAAGGATCTAGGTGTCTTAGCAGACCAAAAGCTTAACATGAGTCAACAGGGTGATGAGGAGCAGCCCCTCCCCCCAAAAAAGCTAAAGCAGCAGAAGTATAGTGTCCTAATCAAGGGAATAAGAGTTCGAGTTCTAGTCTGCCTTAGTTAAGCATGATTTTAGAATGAATTGATCTTAGAATGCTGTGTTACCTTTATTGTTGTTAGTCGCTCTGAGCCCAGCTTCAGCTGGGGAGGGCGGGATATAAATAAAATTATTATTATTATTATTAAGCTCCAGCTAGAATACCGTATCCAGTTCTGAAAAGGATATTGGCAAGCTGGGATGTGTGCAGAGGACAACCAAGACGATAAAGGGTCTGCAAAATAAAGCCGCCTGAGGAACGGTTGAGGGAGTTAGGTACATTTAGCCTGGACAAAAGAAAATTTAGAGGCGATAGGATATGCATCTTCAAATATCTAAAGGGGTGTCTCATGGAAGATGGAGCAAGCTTGTTTTCTGCTGCCCAGAGGGGACGACCAAAACCAATGGATTCAAATTGCATGAAATGAAATTTCGAGAAAACATTAGGAAGAACTTCCTGGGAGTAAAAGTTGTTTGACAGTGGAATTGACTGCCTGGGAAGGTGGTGGACTCTCCATCGCTGGAGGCTTTTAAGCAGAGTTTGGATGGTCATCTGCCAGTGTTTCTTTAGCTTTGACTCCTGCATTGCAGGGGGTGGACTAGATGACTCTTGAGGACCCTTCCAACTCTGCAATTATATAATGGTGCATCCTGCATTGTTCAATAAGTGACATTATGGAAATCCTCTTTGCCCACTGTCTTTTTATTAGGGATCTGTACAGCGTCTTTGAGAGATATACCCCCCACACCCACCCTGCAAATATTACACTGTTTTGCTTGCTGATTGTCTTACGGAATTTTATTGTGCTCTGTTGTACAGTGGTACCTCGGGTTACAGACGCTTCAGGTTAGACTCCGCTGACCCAGAAATAGTGCCTTGGGTTAAGAACTTTGCTTCAGGATGAGAACAGAAATCGCGCAGCAGCGGCAGGCCCAATTACCTAAAGTGGTACCTCAGGTTAAGAACAGTTTCAGGTTAAGAACAGACTTCCAGAACAAATTAAGTTCTTAACCTGAGGTACCACTGTATATTATATATTTACAAAAATATTTGTATACCACTGTGTCATGAAAAATCAGAGCAGTTTATAGCAATAAAAAACACAAAAGCATACAATGAAAACAACAAAAGATAAAAGCAGACCTCAATTAACCATTGTGGAAGGACGCATTCCTGCATAGACCAGGTGGAATAGAAAAAAATTTCAGCAGGCATTTAACAGTGCCTGGTGACAGCTGTGAGGGATCTAGTCCTCCATTCACTAACCCCACACTTTAGCCGCATGTTTATGCCTCTGTATTGCAACATCCATGAAACATAAAACTGATTAAGCACTGGGTGGGTTATGACTGGAATGTCTGCCCTACCCATAGTTTCCTTGTCTGTGCGGTTTTTTGCTTTGGGCCTCCTTCGTAGTCTTGTAACTGAGAGTTGACGTGGGCCTGACCTTTTCCGTTGAGGAACTTCAACCGAGTGTCTCCATTTCCGTAAATAATGACACTGCAGTATCTTGGACCGCACAGAGGTATTCAAATAATCTTCTGGGAGCTATGAAGGTCAAACTTTTCAACCAACTGTAGTTACATGCCAAAGCAGGGATTGTTCACCTGCTGTGATTCAGCGAATGATGCTTTGAGAGTTGGAAGTGTATTTTGCTGGACAACCCAATCAATACCTTCATATGTTCACTAGTTTGAGTGGGTGGAAATATACTTCAGCTAGCCACTGAGGGAAGAAAAAGAATATTCCAGTTCCTCACCTGGAACATGATTTGGAAGAAACTTTCAGATAAATTTTCCTTTTTGAGGGTTTTCCCACAAACTGCAGGAGGATTTCAACGTTGCCAATGATATTTGAGAACTCTTTCCAAATTTCTCTGCCCACGAATAGAGTGAAGGACTTTGAACATAGTCAACCAAATATATATTTTAATATTGTTGATGGTGAAGAAGCCTTCAGTGGGCTTGCCCTGCCCCACTCCTGGTTCTCTCTGGGCCCATTGCTTTCTTCATCTGCTAGTAGGAGCATCTAGTTTCGTGCAGAACTGAGCAAACTAAAAATTGTGCACATGGAGAATTTTCTTTTTCTCTCTCAAAAGAATATTTGGCAAAATCCCTCTGCTGAATTTCACCACTCACAAATAGGGTGGACATTTCCATTTGATTGACCTGTACTGTATTTGGAAACTCCAGAATAGGTTTGCCTGGTGAACCCCTACTATCTTCTAGGCCAGGAGTGGCTAAACCACAACCTCTGGCCTATATTGCCCCTGAGTGATTTTTGATCGCCTTCAAAGCTCCCCCCCCCCATTTGACTAGTTACCGTATTTTCCGCTCTATAGGACGCACCCGACCATAGGACACACCTTGTCTTAGAGGGGGAGAACAGGGGGGGGGGAATTCTCCCCCTCTCTGCTCAACGCCCCTTCAGCGAAGCGGCAGGAGAAACGGAGCCCCTTCCATTTCTCCTCCCGCTTGGCTGAAGGGGCACTGTGTAGCTCTCCCTTTCTGCTGAAGCCAGGAGAGTCTTGCTCTCCCAGCTTCAGAAAAAGGAACCTGAAACCTCTGGAGCGCAGCGGGAACTCGTGCTGCACTCCGAAGGCTTCAGGGATAGCCGCTCCACAGGCTTCAGGTTCCTTTTGCTGAAACTGGGAGAGCAAGACTCTCGAGGCTTCAGCGAAAGCAACGCGAAGCCTCTGGAGCACAGAGGGAGCACTCCCTCTGCGCTTCGGAGGCTTCGCGTTGCTATCGCTGAAGCCAAGGAGCCTGCATTCGCTCCATAGGATGCACACACATTTCCCCTTAATTTTTGGAGGGGAAAAGGTGCGTCCTATAGAGCGAAAAATACAATAAACTCGCTCAGTTGAGACTAACTTAGTTATGTATCTTATTTATGATTTGTGAATTGGATATAATTTGTATAAGGTATGTGGTGGATTTTTTGTTTATTTTTTCCTTGTAAATATGTGCAAATATGAATAAAAATTTATTTAACAAAAAAAAAATACAATAAACTCACATCAGCTTCAGACACTACAGCTGTGCTGGCTGTGGCTAATGAGAATTGTTGTCCAAAACATATGGAGGGCGATGGGCTATGGAAGCATCTAACCATCTGTTTCTTTTTATTTTGTGTTTGGTCTTTTGTGTGGTAGCCTGATGTCGATAAAGCAGTAGAGGCAGCAAAAGCGGCCTTCCAAAGAGGATCTTTGTGGAGACAAATGGATGCTGTGAGCCGAGGAAGGCTCCTCAACAAGCTGGCCGACCTCATTGAGAGAGACAGAGTGGTGTTGGCGGTAAGTGATGTCTGAAGTGTGTCTGGTCTGGAGATTAAGGCAGAAAACGTTAAGAGCCTACTTATGCTGCAATGCATAGGTCATTGGTTCTACAGTGCCAAGGGTGGCCAACATGTGCCCCCTACATGTAGTTGGACCTCAACCTTCCTCATTCCCAGCCAATAATCAGAGGTGATGGGAGATGCCCTCCTGCAACTTCTGGAAGGTTATGGGTTGGCTACCAAGTTCTTGGCTCTGTTTCAAAGGTTAGGCAACTTATGAGATTACAACTTTTCAGCTAACTTCCTTCCTTCATTTAGACCAGGTAGTAAAATCTAGGTTTCAGGAGAGAGTAGAATTAGCGAGGGGGAGTGGTGGAAACCTTTGCCCTTTCCAGCCTGAAGAAACCTACCTATTAATGTATACACAAACTCAGAGTTGTTGAATAATTGCTTCTCCATCACTGGAGACACATATACCTGAACAGGGATGGGGAACCTCTTGTTGGACTTTAACTCCCATCCACCCTGACCGTTGGCCATGAGGACTGTGACTGATGGGAGTTGGAGTTGTCTGGAGGGTCACAGGTTCCCCATCCCTGAACTAAATGATGCTTTATTGAGAACCTCTAAAATATCACTTATCTGAAAACAGCATCAGTGTGTGGCCTTTATATGGCCTGAGGCAAAAGAGTAAATGATCCCCTCCCCAAGTAAAGGTTTAGAGTAATCCAGACTAGCTATGTTACTTTGATACAAGACAGAAAATACCACAAATGTCTCTCTGGGAGAAAGAAAAATACAATAATAATAAATTCAATAACTACCTATTACTGCATATTCATGGCACCCAAAGTGAGCTGCTTCACTCTGTCTAATGTTAGGGCCTACCCTTCAACTTTGGTCACCTACTGCTTCCACTGAAGGGGGAAAAAATCTTCATGAGGATTAGACAATAGTAGTATGCAGAGAAATGGAAGAAATTCAATTCAGTTCACATTGAAAGGGGAACTGTTTAATTGACACTTGCCCAAACAATATGTGAAATGAAACGCAGCCATCTTTCAAAATTTGCATTTCTCTGAATTTTGCGGTGGAGTTCTCCAGCCAAGTAATGTGTACAAAAAGGCAAATATTAGATTAAAGTGTGCACAAAAATGCACATCTTACTGAAAAAAGTATACAAAAATACATTATATTGGGGAAATTGCTTTGCATATTAGGGGAAATTGCTTACAAATGACCATGTGTATATTTTAGGTGAAATTTGCGCTAAAATACTGGTGAATTTCCAGAGGACTTGGGGGGGGGGAGTGCAAACTGATGTGGAAATGTAGATTGAATTTATGATTGGAAGAATTATAAACCAAAATGGACAGGTTCACCCATCCCCAGTAATATACCCCCGTAGCAAATAGAGTGGGGAATTGACATTTTATTTCATTCCAGACCTTGGAAACAATGGACACAGGGAAACCATTTCTGCAAGCATTTTTCATTGACCTTGAAGGCTGCATAAAGACACTTAGATACTATGCTGGCTGGGCCGATAAAATTCAGGGGAAGACTATACCTGTGGGTAAGTTGGAGCTTCTTAAATATGTAACTTCATAGGTCTGGCAAACAGAAGTAACCTGTAGTGAGGTTAGCCATGGCTAGCATATAGCTTTGGTTCGCAGGAACAGTTCTCAGATTCCTTCCTCTTTGCCCTGGTTCACAGGAAACCATAATTTACCTATAAATCAGGATTAGAAATCCACTTCAGACAGGCTGCCTGAAGCCTACTGCTGGCTGCCAAACTGTGGTTTGGCCTTGTTGCTGGGCTTTCAGCTGCAATCTTCCTTTCATATGCCTAGGAGAGAGGTATAAACAAGGGGCTGGTTCACACATAATATGAAGCTACTGTTTAAGAAGCCATAGTTTGTTCAAGCATAGTGCTTATAGACTATAAAAAGAACCCATGCCTTGTTTATCAAAAATTGGTTTTTCAACTACTCTTGCCTCCTGATTTTGTATTCTGGTCTGGGATGGAGTGGTCGAACAAACCATGGTTAAGGAAGGGTGCTTGGTTTACACATATCACCAAGCCATAGTTAAAACAAACCAAGATTCATAAGCAATAATTCATCTTGATGATTGTTGGCAGTAAATAAACCATAGTGAAGCCTCTGGACCAGATTTACAAATAACGGTAAGCTGTGGTTCTATAAACTCATGGTTTAGCATGATGTATTACTGTGGGTTAAACCACAGAGCCTAGGACTTGCCGATCAGAAGGTTGGCGGTTCGAATCCCCGCAACGGGGTGAGCTCCCGTTGCTCAGTCCCTGCTCCTGCCAACCTAGCAGTTCGAAAGCACGTCAAAGTGCGAGTAGATAAATAGGTACCGCTTCGGCGGGAAGGTATACAGCATTTCCGTGCACTGCTCTGGTTCTCCAGAAGCGGCTTAGCCATGCTGGCCACATGACCCAGAAGCTGTACACTGGCTCCCTCGGCCAATAAAGCGAGATGAGCGCCGCAACCCCAGAGTCGGTCACGACTGGACCTAATGGCCAGGGGTCCCTTTACCTTTACCTTTATGAACCAGGCTTAGTAATCCCGCCTTCTTTATTTTGGTGGGAAAACAGCTGTAGGGTCCCAATCTGGTTGGGAGTACCGTACTGGTTTTATGGGTGCTGTGGGTAGTAAACAGCAATTCCAAGGACAAAAAAGCCAAGGAGGTGTGCTTTTTAGCATTAAAAAATGCTTTCCCCAGCTGCATTGGATCTTTGATCCCATGGGATCATTCACATCACAGCCATCATAGGTAGATGACTTGCATTCTCAAAACTTTTACAGATGAAAACTTTGTCTGCTTCACCCGACATGAGCCTGTGGGGGTTTGTGGTGCCATTACACCGGTGAGTAGAATGTCGTCTTCTTCATTTCTGGGGAAGTATTCTGTGCTGCCGACATCTTGGTTTTTGCCTGTTCAAGTGAATAATGTTCATGTTTCCTTCAATTTCTGAGATTTCAAGACAATCTAGCCAACACACTTCGAAGTGGCTTTGAAGGATGGATAAATAAATAAAATCCTCATCTCCGCTCAGTGTCAAATGTGGCTGCTTGAGAAGTAAATTGTTTCCTTTAAACTTCGAAACAAGTTGTGTTTCTCATTCTGGATCATAACCTTTCCCCCCAGAGGTTTAGGATACAAATGCCTTGCTTTTTTCCAGTCTTGACAGAGACAGATCAAAATATTGACCGTGGCCTGCTAGGTAACTGCCAGTGTATGGCCTGTTAACTGAGCTTTGTGAAGGTCCTATCTGTATTTCCTTTGTTCACAATTTTGGGTGTGTCCACTTCTACTTCCCTTCCATAGGAATATAGGAATCTGCTTTATGCAGAGTCAAGCCATGGACCCGTCTAGCTCAATTTTGTCTATACTGACTGGTAGTGACCTTCTAGGGCAGCCTTCCTCAACCTCGGCCCTCCAGATGTTTTTGGCCCACAACTCCCATGATCCCTAGCTAGCAGGACCAGTGGTCAGGGATGATGGGAATTGTAGTCTCAAAACATCTGGAGGGCTGAGGTTGAGGAAGCCTGCTCTAGGGTTTCAGAAGGCCTATGTGGAGATGTTGGGAGGACTTTCTGCATGTAGAGTAGATGCTCTCCTACTGAACTACAGCCCTTACTTAGCAGCGGGAGAAGCTGCTGCGTTCTGAACTGCAGGCGATATAAAGAGTCTAGTGCTAGGAGCTGCTTTTTCTGCATTAGGGAAAACTCCCAGCTAATTGCACCGCAGCTGAGACTTTGGAGTGGCTGGGGCACTACTCTGTCCCTTGCTTAGCATAATGGTTAATCCAGCGTATCATGGCCAATTCTGTTGATTACGCTGCTGGGGAAGATCACCACCAGCAATTAAGTCTACTTAAATCTACAACAGGTATTTTCGTTGGCGGAAGATGCTTGTAACTAGGCTGAGAATGTTTACACAGCTGTTGGAATAAAATACCACTCTGGGATATTTCCTTACCACTGCTGGGAGGGGGCCAGTATAGTGTTAGACTAGGGTTGACATCTGATGTCTCCAGGAAAACAAATGCATAATTTCGCTGGGTAGACTGGAGACTCTACTGAGGTTGAACTTATATTTTGCCTCCCTTTGGCCAGATGAAAGGATTAGAAGGAGCTACTAGCGATTGTGGAGAGATTTGATTCAGTTCACATTTGCAGCTGAATCGATTGAATTCACACTTTCTGGAACAATATGTGAGCCTGAAACACAGCTATCCTTCACAATTTGCACTTATCTAAATTCTGCATAAAAGATGGTTATTGGTGAAAATAATTTGCAAAAATGCACAATATTAGGGACAGCTACTTGCAAAGCTATGTACGTTAGTCAAAACTACATATAAAATGCATTAGAAGCACTCAAATGCTGATTGATTTTCATGGTGTGTGTTTTTAAATTAATAAATAAATTGCAAATTGCTGCAAAATGTGGAGAACTGAAGATTGGAAAAACGAGAAATGGGGAGAACCGAAATTGACAGATCCTTCCATCCATAGGAGCTACTAGCACTCCAACTAGTCAAAAGAGTGAATTCAAACCAAGCAGGCCAAGGTTATTTCCCAGCCGTACCTAAGAATCTTTAAACCAAGGCTATAAACCTGTGGTCCTCCCAGTGTTGCTGGACTACAACTCCTATCATCAATGGCCATGCTGAGTAGGGCTGATGAGTGGTGTCCAACATTGAGATGATCACAGGTTTCCCAGCCCTTCTTTAAAAAGAGGTGTTAGGGATTGTGTCTGAATTGTTTATGTATGCAAATCATGTGTTCAGCTAAGGGAATCGAGACCTCTGTGGATTTATTTATTTTTAACATCACATTTCCATGTGGTCCTTTCACATAGTTGATCTATCTTTCTACCTATAGTTCCCTTCCTCTGTAGATTCCCTCTGGTCTTGTAGAGCTGGGAAGATGTGCCTCACTTGCCCTCAATTAGGATTTTAAGAGCAGCTGCTCTGTGGTCTTATTTTCTTTAATGGACGTACAGTGGTACCTCGGGTTACATACACTTCAGGTTACAGACTCCACTAACCCAGAAATAGTACCTCGGGTTAAGAACTTTGCTTCAGGATGAGAACAGAAATCGCGCTGCGGCGGCACGGCAGCAGCAGGAGGCCCCATTAAAGTGGTGCTTCAGGTTAAGAACAGTTTCAGGTTAAGAACGGACCTCTGGAACGAATTAAGTATGTAACCAGAAGTACCATTGTATTGGTACTTGGCTATGATCTGCCAGTGTTGCTGGTATGGTTCTGTTTCTCTGCGTATATGCTGAGACAAGTAGCACTACAGCGACACCTGGGGACAGGATAAAGTATTACAACGTCAACAGAAGAGGCAACTACACATTCTGTCTAGAGAAGAATCACAGTTTTAATATAAAGGGGGGGCATAAGTACTTGACAAAGTATATAACAATATGGATATGTGGTACAAACTCAGCTTCAGTGTGAAGAAATTGCCAATACTACTTAGGGGGTGTGGTTTTTTGGAGGAAGAGGCTGTAATGATACAATTGTGAAGCCGCCTTCTGAATTTCTAGAACAAGAGTCAAAGCATAGAAGTGGTAGCAATGACATCCTCATAAGGTGAATGTCATGATCTTCTATTTCAGTGGAACTTCCCATTGCTCATGTTGATTTGGAAGATGGCACCTGCTCTGTGTTGTGGAAACACCTTAGTTGTTAAACCTGCTGAGCAAACCCCGCTTACTTCACTATACATTGGCTCTTTAGTCAAGGAGGTGAGTAATGTAGAAGCCAGCCAGATGAGCTTATGTGGCTTTACACACTCAATGGGGGGGGGGGCGACTTTTGAGACCCTGCCCTGTAATTCCAAAGGAATGGAGGTTTGATGACAGGCAAGGAGTGGATGTGCTCTTCGTGCCTAAATCATACACTCTAATGGCACCCACTCACCCTAACAAAGGGCACAAATTCTCCTTTGCATGCCGCCCCACTCCCATGCAATGAATGGAAGCCATGCCCTAATTTTTCTTATTCTGACTCTGGAATAAGAATCTTTTTTTTTCCCCCAGGCAGGATTTCCTCCAGGTGTGGTTAACATTGTGCCGGGATATGGTCCCACAGCTGGAGCTGCTATTTCTACACATCCTAACATTGACAAAGTAGCTTTTACTGGGTCAACAGAGGTAGGTGATTTTCAACATTTGTGTTTGCCTCTCTTCTTGCCACTCTACAACTCCCCGTTAGTGAACTCTGGAAAGCATAGAAATTAAGCCAACATAGGATGCTTCCTGTTCCTTGACTGGCTCTCACCAGTATGTTTTGGAAGTATTTTCTGAAGCCAGGTACACACTATACCTTTTAAAGTACCTTCAAAGCATGTTATTTCCCTCAAATAATTCTGGGCGCTGTAGTTTTACCCTTCACAGAGTTACAATTTTCAGCAACCTGTAACAAGCTACAGTGCCCAGAATTCTTTGAGAGAAAGGATATGCTTTAAAAGTATAGTGTGAGAGCAGCTATAATTTTTGTTGGGTGGTGTGGCTTGCGAATAGACAGTCTTTGCATTGCTGTATATGAATAGTTCTTGATGTATCAACTTCGTATTCTCAACAAGGCAGTCTCAAGAAAAATGTTGAGTTCTGCATACTCTGTCTGCCATTTGCCAGAGAGTATCTCCTTAAATAGGGACGTGGGTGGTGCTGTGGGTTAAACCACAGAGCCTAGGACTTGCCGATCAGAAGGTTGGCGGTTCTAACCCCGGCAACGGGGTGAGCTCCTGTTGCTCGGTCCCTGCTCCTGCCAACCTAGTGGTTCGAAAGCACCTCAAAGTGCAAGTAGATAAATAAGTACCACTCCAGTGGGAAGGTAAATGGCGTTTCTGTGTGCTGCTCTGGTTCGCCAGAAGCGGCTTAGTCATGCTGGCCACATGACCCGGAAGCTGTACGCCGGCTCCCTCGGCCAATAAAGCGAGATGAGCACCACAACCCTAGAGTCGGTCACGACTGGACCTAATGGTCAGGGGTCCCTTTACCTTTACCTTTATCTCCTTAAATGTTCCGGAAGAGCCCAGCTGGGTCAAGCCAAAGGCCCATCCTAGTCCCTTGTCTTTCTAATAGCTAAATGCCAATGGGAAGCCCACAAACAGGAGCTGAATACAACAGCACTCTGCTCACCTGTGATTCCTGGCAGCTGGTACATTCCCTCCAACAGCAGGGGCATAACCCAGCTATTTAATATCCATGAACTTATCTAATCCGCTTTTAAAGCCATCACTACCTCTTATGGGTGGGAGTTCCCAACTTTAACTATGTGCTTTGTGAAGAAGTATTTTGTCTGTCCTGAATCTTCCAACATTCACTTGCTGGTCCCAAGTTCTAACCTCATGAGCAGAGAAACAACTTCTCTCTGCCCATTTCTCCATAAAGGTAAAGGGTAAAGGAACCCCTGACCATTAGGTCCAGTCATGACTGACTCTGGGGTTGCGGTGCTTATCTCGCTTTATTGGCTGAGGGAGCTGGCATACAGCTTCCAGGTCATGTGGCCAGCATGATTAAGCCGCTTCTGGCAAACCAGAGCAGCGCGCACAAATGCTGTTTACCTTCCCGCCGGAGTGGTACCTATTTATCTACTTGCACATTGATATGCTTTCGAACTGCTAGGTTGGCAGGAGCAGGGACCGAGCAATGAGAGCTCACGCCATCAGGGGGATTCGAACCACCGACCTTCTGATCGGCAAGCCCTAGGCTCTGTGGTTTAACCCACAGCGCCACCCACATCCCTTTCATTTCTCCATACCTTCCACAGTTCTCTAGCATGCCCTCACCCCAATGTGTTTTGCTCTAGCGTGGTTTTTTTCATACACCCACATCACCCATGCAGCCCCCAAGTTATGACATATATTTGCAAACTGCACCTTGGTTATATTCAGTCTAAACAGAGTACCGTAATTTGTGATTTCGTCAGATGCCACTTTAACAGAAACCCTGATCCGCCCCGTGCATTCAATGTTTGTGGTTCAGAGCTTAATATCCTTCCTGGCGCACTGCCAGCGGCATCTGCGGTGGCATTCCCTGCATGCTTGATATGACCTTGTATAATTATGGTAAATTGCTGTCGGCACCGAAGGTCTCTCTCAAATGTCTAAGAGCCGGACAACTGAAGACCTTGGCATGGCACACCACCTACTGGTTGAGCTTGGCATGGCTCTTCCTGGTTCCTGCAATGGTTTGTGGACTATTCCATAGGGGAACATAGGAAGCTGCCTTAGAATCTTAGAATCATATAACTGCAGAGTTGGAAAGGGCCCTGAAGATCATCTAGTCTAAGGTTGCCATATTTCAAAAAGTGAAAATCCAGACAAAAATGTTGGTTGGTTTTTTGTTTGGTGGTGGTTGTTTTTTGCCAAAGTTGTTCAGCCTTTTATTTTTATTTTGGCCAAAGTTGTTGAGCTTTTTATTGCAAAAACAAAAAACCCACCACCCTGTTTTTAAGCTATTTTTAAAGGAAATTTGCTCACACAAAAATCATCATGGGCTGCCATTTTAAGCAATTTTCAAGAATTCCACCAGGACACCATTTTTGGCGGACAAATCCCGGCTATGCCTGGGAAATTCCAGGTGTATGGCAGCCCTAATTTAGTCCAGTTGTCCTAAATGGGGATTGAACCTGCGACTGTAATGTTATCAGTACCATGCTCTAACCAACTTGTGCTATCCTTTAAATGGAGTCAGACCCGTCGGCCCATCTAGCTTTAGTACTTTCCATGCTGACCGACAGTAGCTTTCCAGGATTTCAGGCAGGGTTCTGTCCCAGCTTTAACTGGAGGTGCTGGAGGTTGAATGTGGGGCATTCTGCATGCAAGGCAGATGCTCTACGAAAGCACAACGTTGTAAAGAGGTGTGCAGAGAAGAAGAGATTTGGGCACAGAGCTAGTGTGGGGTGCTGGCAAGGCTTCTCATTGTGAGATGGACCCACGTTTCTGAACCTTCACCAGACAATGAACGCAGCCAAGAAAAATCTCTGGATCTTGTGCTACTTTTAACCGCAACTGAGTAACTTGAGTCCTGTTCCTTTGCAGGTCTGCTTGAAAGATATCTCTACAGGGTTTGCATCCTAGAAAATATTCTTAAGCTTACTTCCTTGGAAGGAAGTCCCATAGAATTTCATGGTGCTTCCTTCCAGTAGCCATGGGTAAGATGGCTTTGAAAGGGTGCTTCCAAAGGAGAACATAGTTTCTGTATTATTTAATAATAATAATAATAATAATAATAATTAATAATAATAATAATTGTATACCATAGATCTCAGGAGGTTCACAACAGAAAATCACAATATAAAAAACACAATAACATACATAATAAAAACAACCCAATATCCTTCCCTTCCACAACATATTTTAAGAGGGCATCAGATGTCAATCAGCCAAAGGCCTGGTTATTTTAAACTCCTCCTGCTCCATTTCCACATGTGAGAAAAGGGTGATTTGCCTGTATTTCATGGCTGCTTTCTTCCTGCTGCAGGTTGGAAAGCTGATCAAAGAAGCGGCTTCGAAAAGTAACCTCAAGAGGGTGACGCTGGAGCTCGGTGGGAAAAATCCCTGTATTGTCTGTGCAGATGCTGACTGTGAGTGTGGCTGCTGCCAATAGTGCTAATATTGAAAGGGTCAAGCAGAAAGTATGAACTGTCTTTGGAGAAGGCCTTGGAAGTGTGTGGGGGGGGGGATAGGGGAGACCAAATAATGAGACATTGTAAGCCAGTGACATAGCATGGGTTACCAGTGCCCAGGGCCATGCAGAGGGGATGGTAAGAGGGAGGGAAACAGATGGAGTACGCATGCACATTCAACTGCAGGAGATCGCAGCCACAGAGATAAGAGTTATTCTGTTGTCTGGAGAGGTCACTTCTTGGTTTGCATGGAGAAGCCGTTTTCAGTGGAGCCCAGCGATGGAAGCACACAGCTGTGTAAAGGCAGCACTGGGTTTTGAAATGTTGCACCCCCTAACAATTTTGCGCCCCAGGCGACTGCCACTGTGGCCTCTCCATGCTATGCCACTGGTATAAACAGTAGTGTAGTGGCAAATTCAGAAGCGCAGGGTTCCTTCACGGTAGTCATAGCCACACCTTTCAAGGGTTATACAACCTCCTAAGATAATTCAATAATCTTATAACTATCTAATAAAAATTAGGGATGTATTTCAACAATCAATGCAGGTCTCTGTGTGTTGCCCTTCAGCTAAATCTACTATTTTCTGTGCACGTACATTGGCGAATGATTTGGACTGTTCTGGTATCTTATTTTGGCATGACTCAAGTAGTCTTTTCCTTGAAGTTCCATTGTGTGAAATAGAACTTGCACACCGTTCTCCTGAAACAGAAGCACCTTATGTGTTCCTAAATGCTTTGCTTGGGAGCACACAGAACAACAACTTCTTGGTGTTCTTCCTGTGTGCCTTCTCCAGAGTGACCCTAGGAGCCTATCCTCAGTAGCTTGTTTCCTTTCACTCTGACTGTAATCAGCAAAGGGTGAGAAGACTTCTTCTCAATGGCTCAAAAGCTCAACATTGTGCTGTTTGGATGGCTCTAGGACACTGGAGACAGGGACCTTACTGCAGAAACAGCAACAGGTCTTTGACCCACTGCAACCCTGGACCACTGGGTGTCCAACAGAGGTCACCATGTTGGCTGTAGGTGATGCAGAGACCAGTGAAATGGTCTGGCTTGCTTGTAACAGCCTGCTTTTTCTCTTTGCATTCTCTTCTGGCTTTCCAGTGGACTTGGCGGTGGACTGTGCCCACCAGGGTGTCTTTTTCAACCAAGGGCAGTGCTGCACAGCTGCCTCTCGAGTCTTTGTGGAAGAGCAGGTGTACCCAGAATTTGTCAAGCGCAGCGTGGAGTATGCAAAGAAGCGGCTCGTGGGGGACCCATTTGATGCCAAAACTGAACAAGGACCCCAGGTAAACTATTTTTTTAATTTAAAAAATGCCCATCTTTTGCTGCTTCCTTTCCTGAGGTGGAACAACAATGAATCATAGAATCATAGAATCATAGAATCATAGAGTTGGAAGAGACCACAAGGGCCATCGAGTCCAACCCCCTGCCAAGCAGGAAACACCATCAGAGCACTCCTGACATATGGTTGTCAAGCCTCTGCTTAAAGACCTCCAAAGAAGGAGACTCCACCACACTCCTTGGCAGCAAATTCCACTGTCGAACAGCTCTTACTGTCAGGAAGTTCTTCCTAATGTTTAGGTGGAATCTTCTTTCTTGTAGTTTGGATCCATTGCTCCGAGTCCGCTTCTCTGGAGCAGCAGAAAACAGCCTTTCTCCCTCCTCTATGTGACATCCTTTTATATATTTGTACATGGCTATCATATCACCCCGTAACCTCCTCTTCTCCAGGCTAAACATGCCCAGCTCCCTTAGCCGTTCCTCATAAGGCATCGTTTCCAGGCCTTTGACCATTTTGGTTGCCCTCCTCTGGACACGTTCGAGTTTGTCAGTGTCCTTCTTGAACTGTGGTGCCCAGAATTGGACACAGTACTCCAGGTGAGGTCTGACCAGAGCAGAATACAGTGGCACTATTACTTCCCTTGATCTAGATGCTATACTCCTATTGATGAGGCCCAGAATTGCATTGGCTTTTTTAGCTGCCGCGTCACATTGTTGGCTCATGTCAAGTTTGTGGTCAACCAAGACTCCTAGATCCTTTTCACATGTACTGCTCTCAAGCCAGGTGTCCCCCATCTTGTATTTGTGCCTCTCATTTTTTTTGCCCAAGTGCAATACTTTACATTTCTCCCTGTTAAAATTCATCTTGTTTGTTTTGGCCCAGTTCTCTAATCTGTCAAGGTCGTTTTGAAGTGTGATCCTGTCCTCTGGGGTGTTAGTCACCCCTCCCAGTTTGGTGTCATCTGCAAATTTGATCAGGATGCCCTTGAGTCCATCATCCAAGTCGTTGATAAAGATGTTGAATAAGACCGGGCCCAAGACAGAACCCTGTGGCACCCCACTAGTCACTTTTCTCCAGGATGAAGAGGAACCATTGATGAACACCCTTTGGGTTCGGTCAGTCAGCCAGTTACAAATCCACTGAGTGGTAGCATAGTCAAGACCGCATTTTACCAGCTTCTTTACAAGAATATCATGGGGCACCTTGTCAAATGCCTTGCTGAAATCAAGGTAGACTACATCCACTGCGTTCCCTTCATCTACCAGGCTTGTAATTCTGTCAAAAAACGAGATCAGGTTAGTCTGACATGACTTATTTTTCAGAAATCCATGCTGACTATTGGTGATCACAGCATTCCTTTCTAGGTGCTCACAGACTGTTTGCTTAATGATCTGCTCCAGAATCTTCCCTGGTATTGATGTCAGACTGACTGGGCGGTAATTATTTGGGTCCTCTCTTTTCCCCTTTTTGAAAATAGGGACAACATTTGCCCTCCTCCAGTCTGCGGGGACTTCGCCTGTTCTCCAGGAATTCTCAAAGATGACTGCCAGTGGTTCTGAAATCACATCTGCCAGTTCTTTTAATACTCTTGGATGCAGTTCATCTGGCCCTGGAGACTTGAATACATCTAGACTAGCCAAGTATTCTTGTACTATCTCCTTAGTTATTCTGGGTTGTGTTTCCTCTGCTGAATCATTTGCTCCAAATTCTTCAGGTCGGGCATTGTTTTCTTTATCGGAGAAGACTGAGGCAAAGAAAGCATTGAGGAGTTCAGCCCTTTCTGTGTCCCCTGTTTGCATTTCACCATCTTCTCCTCTGAGTGACCCCACGGTTTCTTTGTTCTTCCTTTTGCTACGAACATACCCATAAAAGCCTTTTTTGTTGCTTTTAACCTCTCTAGCAAGCCTGAGTTCATTTTGTGCTTTAGCTTTTCTGACTTTGTGTCTACACGTGCTGGCTATTTGTTTGAATTCCTCTTTGGTGGTTTCCCCCCTTTTCCATTTTTTGTACACATCCTTTTTTAATCTTAACTCAGTTAAAAGTTCTTTAGATAGCCACCCTGGCTTCTTTAGGCACCTTCCATGTTTCCGTCTCATTGGTATTGCCTGAAGTTGTGCTTTTACTATCTCTCTCTTAACAAACTCCCAGCCATCTTGAACTCCCTTTCCTTTTAGTATTACTGTCCATGGGATCTCACCCAGCACTTCCCTAAGCTTTATGAAGTCGGCTTTCTTAAAGTCGAGAAATTGAGTCCTAGTATGCTTGGCTGCTCCTTTCCGCTGTATAGTAAACTTCAGAAGAGCATGATCACTCGCGCCTAATGATCCTTCCACTTCTACCCCACTAACCAGGTCATCAACATTGGTTAGGACCAGATCTAAAATGGCTGTTCCTCTTGTTGCTTCTCCCACTTTCTGGACAATGAAGTTGTCTGCAAGGGCAGTGAGGAATCTGTTTGACCTTATGCTCTTGGCTGAGTTTGACATCCAACAAATATCAGGGTAATTGAAGTCCCCCATTACTACTATCTCCCTTCCTTTTGCATGCTTGGCCATCTGTTCCAGGAAGGCATCATCTATGTCCTCCGTTTGGCTTGGGGATCTATAGTAAACTCCCACAATGAGGTCACTGTTATTCTTCTCTCCCTTAATTTTCACCCAAATGCTCTCACTTTGGCTTTGAGGTTCTAAATCTTGGATCTCTTCACAGGTATACACATCCCTGACATATAACGCCACTCCTCCTCCTTTCTTGTCTGGTCTGTTTCTTTGAAATAGATTGTATCCCTCCATTATTACATTCCAATCGTGGGATTTATCCCACCAGGTTTCAGTGATTCCTATTATGTCATATTTAGTTTGCTGTACCAGGAGCTCAAGCTCATCTTGTTTATTTCCCATGCTTTGCGCGTTAGTGTACAGACATTGAAGTCCATTAATCATTCCCCCGTGTCTCTTATTTAAGGATTTTTTCCTCCCACCACTAGGTCTGCATGCTCTTTGCTCCATTCGGTCTATGACATTTGGATGATCATCTTCATCAATTGATAGACTCCTACCTTCAGGAGCACTGTCTCCCTCCCCCACATTAGTCAGTTTAAAGCCCTCCTGATGAGCTTTCTGAGATTTTTTGCAAAAACATTCCTCCCAACCGTTGTGAGGTGCAGCCCATCGCTTGCCAGAAGTCCATCTTCAAGAAACTGCAGTCCGTGATCTAAGAATCCAAACCGTTCCTGTTTACACCATTTGCGAAGCCAGTTGTTCACTTCCACTATTTTTCCCTCTCTCCCTGGGCCACGTCGTTCAACTGGGAGGACAGATGAGATGACAATTTGTGCATTTAATTGCTTCAATTTCCTGCCCAGAGCCTCGTAATCTCTTTTGATCTTCTGGAGGCTATTGCTTGCAGTGTCATTGGTTCCCACATGAACCAAGACGAAGGGGTATTTGTCAGTGGGTTTTATGATTCCTTGCAGTCGTTCAGTTACATCTTGGATCTTAGCCCCGGGGAGACAGCACACTTCCCGAGACATCTTGTCAGGCCCACAGATCACTGCTTCTGTTCCCCTCAGTAGGGAATCCCCTATCACCACCACACGCCTCCTCTTAGGTCTGGTCGGGGTTCTTCTGTGAGCTGTCCGTTCCAAGGTCGCCTGGACATTCCCTGAGGACTGCCTTTGCTGCTCGTCTTCATATACCTGATCGACTGTAATGAGGGAGAGATCCTCAAATGGAGTCTGCTCTTCGTCTTCCATGGTAGGGGAAAGGACCTCAAAGCGATTGCGTATTTCTAAACAATCAGAGCGAACCCTGGGCCTCCTACAATGGCAACTCCAAGTAACAGATAATCCATTTCATTCAATAATTTGGGAAATGGATGATGTCAGAGATAACTCAATTGGAAAGTGATCGCTTTCAGCTCTGGGAATTATCCTGAAGGTATCTCGGTTAATTAGATGGCACATTATTAGATGTTGGGATATAATCTATGGTGCTAGTAAATCCTCTGGGGGAGATAAAAGTAAAATAACCCTCTTGATCCCCTTGACCGTGCCCATTGCATAACAAAAGGTTATGCTTAATTATAAGTTCACAAAGATATTTCCCAGTGTGGTTAGAGGTGGTGTCCATTGCTGCCCTCTGACATATTTCAGGTTTGTCCTCCAAGTTTAGTCCAGAAATGGCAACTCCACTTCCCAATTGAAGTAGACTGGCCCTGGCTTTTATGGGTTGTATCCAAAGTAGCACTAAGTGAAAGGTAAAGGTAAAGGGACCCCTGACAGTTAAGTCCAGTTGCGAACGACTCTGAGGTTGCAGCACTCATCTCACTTTACAGGCCGAGGGAGCCGGCGTTTGTCCACTCCAGACAGTTTTCCCAGGTCATGTGCCCAGCATGCGCTTCTGGTGCAATGGAACACTGACACCACAAAAACGCACAAAAACGCCATTTACATTCCCGCCAGAGCGGTACCTATTAATCTACTTGCACTTTGACGTGCTTTCGAACTGCTAGATTGGCAGGAGCTGGGACTGAGTAACACAAACTCACTCTGTCGCGGAGATTTGAACTGCCGACCTTTTGATCAGCAAGCCCAAGGCTCAGTGACGGTATACTTGTTCCACAGGTGGGATGTTTTGCACCAGTGGAAGGCTGATGTGCAAGAGCAGGTTTCTGGTGATGTTGTCGTGCCATAGTCTGTGTTGCACAGCACATTTTTGTGAACCCAACTGTTGTGTTGTATTCTTCTGTTGTTGAATATTTAAAGTTGCTCAAGGTTTCCAGGAACTGGTATTCGGAAGCATTGGTGCCTCCAATTGTGGAAGGAAAACATAGCCATCATGGCTAGTAGCTGTCAACAGCCCTAATCCTCTTTCGAAGCATACAAAAGTGTGTTGATCTGGAGAAAACTGCACTAAAATACTGATGGGTTTTAATAAGGATTTTGTTAATAATTGCAAATTGGTGCAGAACTGTGAAGTGAATTTAAGATTAGAAAAAAAATAGAAACTGAGAGAACAACAAAAATGACAAATGCGTTGATCTCTGCCCACAACAACTGTGCTGCTTTCCTTTCCCCCCTTTCTGACAGATTGACCAAAAACAGTTTGACAAAATCTTGGAGCTGATAGAAAGTGGCAAGAAAGAAGGAGCCAAGCTGGAGTGTGGTGGTTTAGCCATGGGAGACCGAGGCCTGTTCATAAAGCCAACCGTATTTTCAGAGGTCACAGACAACATGCGCATTGCTAAGGAGGAGGTACAGACATTTTTATTTTAAGACTGGACTGTCATGTTATAAATTTGGGGTGTTCGTCTAGATGTCACCTTTGGGTTCCCCTCTGAGCCTGTGATTTTATATTTCTAGGGTGGAATTTCTGCACATGTAAAAAGAACATTTTTTTCTTTTTTTCTTTTTGCTAAAGTGGTCAGCCAGACTCCTTCAGGTCAATTACTCTAGCCAAGAATCTTCAGGTAATATTTTCTGTGGAGCACTTTGACCTAATCTTAGCATAACAAAGCCTGTTAAATACTGCCCTTGTTAAGTTAAACTTGGGCCAAGGTGTTCCATAGAAATTATTATAGCTGAAGATTCTGGAAGGGATTCTGGACTGAAGGGAAGTGCAGTTTGCTGAGAATTGTTGGGAGACGGCGTTTATCATGGCAGCTACAATTTCAAGAGTTCCCTTGAAAGACGGATGGACTGTTGAATTGTGTGAATTGTAGGCCCCGGGATTCTTTGGGAGAAGCCATGACTGATTAAAGTGGCAGGATACTGCTTCACATGCCTAATGCCCCCTCAAGATGGGGGGGGGGGAGCTGGGGAGGGCTGTAGAGGACTCCGTCCAATAGAGTTGACTTGCCTGTTAAGTAGCATAGATGAAAAAACTTTCTGACAGTAAGACCTGTTCAACAGTGGAACAGTCTCCCCTGGGAGGTTGTGGACTTTCCTTCCTTGGAGGTTTTTAAGCAGACATTGAGTGGCCATCTGTCATGGATGCTGTCAGGGCCGCCTCAGGTCCCAGCTCACAAGAGACCAACGCCAAGTCCACTTTATATTCAAAGATCTTTATTGCAGTACATAGTACATTCCACAGCCGAGGCGCGCAGCCCCACGTCTGTTACGCTTAGACCGCTGAAGTCCCCTCTGAGTCAGTCCCGCCTCTACACCAGTTTAAGAGGCTTGTCCTGCTCCACCTTTTCCGTTCCTTCCTTTTCCGCAGGGTCTTCCTGCCCCCTGGGGTTTCGCCCCTCCTGGATTCCCCTGACGCTGAATCCCCAGACAACTCTTCCCCCCTCCTGCGTGCTTTGGGACCTGGCTCCTCCTCTGGGCTCTCTGTATTTCCGCGCGCCTCCACATTTGAACTTGGCGCGCGTTCGCTACCTCTGACCTTCCTCTTGACAGTTACACTACTCCCTGTACTACTCTCCGCCCCTTCCGGGAGGACGTCTTCCCCCAATCTCCTTCCCCTCTCTGCTTCCTGCTCTGCTTCTCCTGTCACACTGGAAACTCCACCCCCTTCACTCCGTTCCGGCGGGGAAGCCGGCCCCGATTCCCAACTCCCACTCGGGGTTCCCCTGCTTCTCCCCTGCTCCTGACGAGTCCCCCCTGTGACTCCCCTTCGCCTGACCACAGGCGCCCCCTTTTGGGAATCCTCCGATTCACTTGAAAGACTCATGGAATCCCTCAAGTCATTGTCATCCTCTTCCTCGTCGCCCTGGGATTCTTCCCCCTCGCTCTCAGTCTCCTCCCTCATCTGTGCCTCTTCCCCTGAACCCCTGACAGATGCTCTAGCTGAGATTCCTGCATTGCAGAGGTTTGGACCAGATGGCTCTCAGGGTCTCTTCCAACTCTCTGATTCTATGAAATAGAAGGTTCATTTTCCAGCTTATTTAACTTTATCCTCTTAGGATTTGTATGATATCTAAATGACTGACAATTGATTAGAATCAATATGATTGATTAGAATGGGTAAAGTATTAAATGTAACTGTGTATTACTGTAGTAGACTACATTAAGCACATTTGTGTATTGATATTAAGACCATTACATAAAAATATGAAAAAGGAAATGGTTTTTGGAGGGGAGGAACCAAATTGCGGATGTTTTTAGTCTGAGCCCAAGAAGGGGCCTTCCTGTTGTCCCATTTCTCCCACTGCCAGATTTGTGACTTCTGCTGTTACTTTGGCTTGTGTCTCGCCTTATTTGTATCACTTCTCATTTTGACTTCTGTAATATCAAACGAATGAGCCACCATAAGAAGGAATGGGGATGTGGCGACCTGTCAAAGAGTTACGGCTGTTGTAAAATTGCAGCATTTCACATGCTCCATATCCCAGAAGGCACTAATGTCAAAGTAATCAGCAACTTTTATTTCAAAGGCAGGTGATCGACTTAACTAAACTCATTCATCACTTGACGGCCCTGATTCTATAATGTGTTTGCAGATTTTCGGACCCGTGCAGCCCATAATGAAGTTCAAAAACATAGAAGAAGTGATAGAAAGAGCCAACAGCACAGAATATGGGCTTACAGCTGCTGTGTTTACAAAGAATTTGGATAGAGCCCTAACGCTGGCATCGGCACTGCAGTCTGGGACAGTCTGGTGAGATTTTCTTTTAACAAAAATTGCTCAATATTTAAGGTGGGCAAATCACTGTGCTGACCTTTATGCCACCTTGCCCCTCTTCCTCTCAGTTATAGGCAGTGACCTCTATGTTGCTATGGGCAAAGAGGATTGTGGGTCACTCATAGCTCAGTTGGTTAGAGCGTGGTGCTGATAACGTCAAGTTTGCAGGTTCGACCTCCATATGGGACAATTGCATATTCCTGCATTGCAGGGGGCTGGACTAAATGATCCTCAACGACCCTTCCAACTCTCTTAATTCTAAGAAATGTCTTGCAGGCTTGGTTTACCACCCCTGCCTCACAGGGGTCTGCACTCACTGAGCTGATGTATAAAGCGCTTGGAGAATCTGAAATGGAATGTATGTTGCTAAGATCTTTGCTTCTTAACGGGGCTGGCTTTCTTCCCCTCCAACAGGATCAACTGCTACAATTCCCTTTTTGCACAAGCTCCCTTTGGCGGCTTTAAAATGTCAGGAAATGGGAGAGAATTGTAAGTAGTTTTGTTTCATATTTTTTTTAAGGGGCCTTTTTATTTATTCATTTCTGAAGCCAGCTTGGGGGAAGCCTTAACTGTTGAAGAGCTATCCATATATATATATATATTCATTTTTCTTTTTCATTCATTACATACATCTCAATTTCTTAATATTTATTATATTGTTATGTACTGAGTTGAACAGGATCCAAAAGGCAGCAGTCTGATTGGTCCTAGAACAATAGGATTCAGCAGAGTATATTTCATAAATACAGTGGTGCCTCACAAGACGAAAAGAATCCATTCCGCGAGTCTCTTCGTCATGCGGTTTTTTCGTCCTGCGAAGCAAGCCCATTAGCGGCTTAGCGGATTAGCGCTATTAGCGGCTTAGCGGGCTTAGCGGATCAGCTGATAAGCGGCTTAGCGGGCTTAGCGGATCAGCTGTTAAGCGGCTTAGCGGATCAGCTGTTAAGCGGCTTAGCGGATCAGCTGATAAGCGGCTTAGCGGATCAGCTGATAAGCGGCTTAGCGGATCAGCTGATAAGCGGCTTAGCGGATCAGCTGTTAAGCGGCTTAGCGGATCAGCTGTTAAGCGGCTTAGCGGATCAGCTGATAAGCGGCTTAGCGGATCAGCTGATAAGCGGCTTAGCGGATCAGCTGATAAGCGGCTTAGCGGATCAGCTGTTAAGCTGCTTAGCGGATCAGCTGATAAGCGGCTTAGCGGCTTGGGAAAAAGGGGGGGGGGAGGAAAAAAACCCTGCAGGAACTCGCAAGACATTTTCGTCTTGCGAAGCAAGCCCATAGGAAATTCGTTTTGCGAAGCACCTCCAAAACGGAAAACCCTTTCGTCTAGCGGGTTTTCCGTCTTGCGAGGCATTCGTCTTGCGGGGCACCACTGTATTCCTCCCTCCCTCCCCTCCAGGGCTTCCACCAACTTCCACTTCTTGTTTGTTTCTCTTTTCACCCACTTTGCTATCTCCTAACAGAAAAAAGTTATTAATAACATAACATCAAGCTTAAAAACATAAAAATAAAAGTAAATACACTATAATATTTCATTATTTTCTAAACATTTTCTAATACTAATAATGTGAATATTTATTTAAATAACTGTTGAAGAGTTATCCCAATTCTTTAAATGTATAGCATGGTGCATGTGTCATGTGGAAACACATATACTGAAACTTCAAAGATATCGCTCTCTCTTCTTGCAGAGGTGAATACGCTCTGACTGAATACACAGAGGTGAAAACGGTCACCATTAAACTGTCGCAGAAGACTCACTGAGTGAGAATGCCACGAGACCTAAAACTCTGACACTCTGAATGTTAATGTATAGTTGGGGGTGGGGGTTGCTTAAATCTCGCCGGGGGGAGGAAAGTAGCTAAACTCTTTAAAAAGCAAACCATCTATATAACATGTTCGGGTTCTTTAAAATCCCAACCACTTTGTTTAGACATTTGTTTCAGGCCAAAACGGAGGCTCTTAAAAACTGCATGCTGAAGAGTCACAAAATAATGAATGTTGATACGCATGAGCCATGCTCTGCAGCCAGCCCTGCTCTACTGGCACCACGTGCGCTTCAGTAGCAACTAGAGACGCAACAAAAGGCCTTGCGGTCGGAAGCAATCCCTTCAAATCACACACGGCACTTTGTCCATATTCTGCATCTTTGACATGTGCTTGGGGGCGGCTGTGGTTGTGTGGATGTGTGTGTTAGTTGATTCACCAGCATGGCTCCTCATAGGACCCTCTATTCTGATGTTGTTGTTGTTGTTGTAAGAAAAGGGATATAGGGCACACAGGACACACTTATATGCCCAAGGAACTCGCAGCTTACAGTGATTTCGCTTACGCGGTTGCAACTTTATGCAGCTGGCGGGAAAATAAACAAATGGATAGCCCAGAAAAGTGTTTTATAAGCCACTCTGCCTTGCTTCCCAGGCTCTGGGAAGGTTTGGAGCTCTAGGATGCTCCAAACAGGGATGGTTCCACCAGGGAGCAGGTCAGGGAGGTTCCTGACATTATGCAATTATGTGGGGACCTCTAGAACTGAACCCTCATGTAATCTGCAAATTACCTATGCACCCTGTTCCCTAGCGCAGCACCTACAGAGTCACAGATCCCTGATGTTTAATGCTGCATATAAAACAATGGGGCAAGAAAGTTTTCAGAACAAGGTGCTGAGGGGAAGGAATAAAAAGTTTGGGCCGCCCCCACAGTGCCTCTGCCCCAGGAACCGGCAACCTTGGACCCTACACTGTATATTTCACTTGTGGGAAAAGTCAGCTCAGAATTTCCTCCTTAGGATACGGGGCTGGTTTTTTGTGGGTCCTTCCTTAGGCGGTTTGAGGATAAAATAGCCAGGCTTCAGCTGAAGTTTCAGCCTACGTGACAAGCCCATAATTTCTGACCCGCTCATTTTGATGGACCACGTGCCTAAAGTGTGCATAAAATTAGAGGCCTTATTTGCATATTTTTTTTACAGAGCTTCTGTAGTCAGGTCATTTTATTTTATTTTTTAAAAAACCCTCTCCTTCCCCTCTACTAACCCTGTGCACTGTATTGTGTGTGTGTGTGTTTGTGTGGAGCAAATGAGTGCAGATTCTGAGTTTTGCAGCTCCTCAATGTTGGGATAACTGGTGCATTACAAGCAAACCAAGGCTGCTGCCCTTGTACAGTTCTCTTCAATTTTTGCAAGGGGTTGCACAAGAGAATATACCACTGGATCCAGGCATGGCTGATCTTCTAGGCGAAATGGAGCATTGCCCCACACAAAACTGCAAACACTCTACCTGCTTGTCTTCTTACTGACAAGCAGCCCAAGGGGGAGAGATGTAAAACTGGCTATCAACTTCCTCCTCCTCAGTCTCAATGTTGCCCCCTTGTGGAACTTGGCAAGGGTGAGGATGTTGACAAAATTAGACTCGCTTGGCTCTAGCTCCCCCTACTGTTGGGCTCCTTTGTCTTCTGCCCTACCAGCCCCAATGAGCACCAACCATTACTGACTGGATAAAGTAAAACTGGTGTGGAAACTTTGGCTTGCAGACCTCATCCTTTGACTTATGAGATCCTTTTGGCCAAGCCACTCCTACTTGCACTGCATCAGAGGCGGTACATGACATCAGGTGTGGGCTAGATAAAGATTTGGCTCTGGTATTTGGTAATCACAGAGTGCTTGGCTGGTTGTCAGGGGCTGTGGGATGCTTTGCAAGGGGCATCCCAAGACCCTGAGAATCAGCTGGTTGTGAAAGGAAAAGAGAGGCAAACAGTAAAACAAGGCTACATGGGGAGGATTTTGATTCAGTTTTTCGTTTAAAGATGAAGGTCCTAATTTGCACTTTCTGGAACCATACAAGAGCCGAACAGGCCTCCTATGAAATTTGCCAGTTCTCCAAGTTTTGGGATGCAGTTCTCAAGCAAAGGAATGTTTACAAAAATGCATCTGTTTGTGAAAATAGAGTATGAAAATGTATTATGTTAAGGGGGGTTGCTTGCAAAAATGTGTGCGTTAGTCAAAGCTGCAAAGGGTATTTTATTTTGGAGAAAGCTGCATAAAAATGCCGATGCTGATGAATTTTAATGAGGATTAAGGTGAAAACAACCCACCACAAATTACTGCAGAAGCATGGAGAACTGAACTGGAAATTTGGAAAATGAGAAACGGAACCACCAGTCCCTCACTTCAGCGATTATTAGTTGACCTGTCTGCTTCTTTTGAGTTTAAATCACTACAATCATCATGCCATTTGAGATTCTATTTTCTAGTGGCTGAGAATATATAATATATATTCATTCCAGATCAAGTTTTTTTGTCTTGTAACTGCTTACTGTAACAGGGTTTCAAAAAGAAATTGTATACACTGAATTTTTCTACATTGGATTATTAAAAGCATCATTAGGCACTAATTGTAAAGTACAATCCAGTAGAGCCTTTATATTCTTTCATTGCATGTTAGTGCTTTTTTTGTATGAAATATTACTTAAAATGTTTAAATATATAAATATATATATTTATAAATTAGAATGCAATTAATCTAATGTATTTTTAATTGCCATTTGTACATGGAAATGCCTTTTTTTTAAAAAAGGGGGGGTTCTCTCTCTTGTAATATTAGCTCTATAATTAAAATGTTATAATTTTGTGATATGGCTCAGTTATCTGTATGAGACATGATTTCCATAATGTTGAAACAGTTAAGCAAAACTTAGATTCTGGTGCCGGGTAAGGATGCCTGAACAATTTGATCTTTTCAAACTGATCTGCACCTCATAAGAACATAAACTTAAAACTTGTTCGCAACCAAAGGGAAAACAAAACAGTGGTTTAGGACACTTCACGGAAAATGCAAAAAGTATGGATTGGGAATGCCTCGTGTAAAACCTGATTTTGAGGCATTTCAATTGAAGCAGCTCTTAAAGCTGGTCTGAAATTCATTGAGATACCTTGGGAGCAGGAATTAAAAACTGGGAAACCTGTTATATTGGGGTTCAGGATGAGATACTATGGAAAGCATGGCTGGCATGTATTTTAGACCACCCAGGGGTCAGCTACAGCGCCAAGAATAGGCAATACAAAACAATGGGCAAGAGCACAAATAGTCAGGGCGTGGGGACATCCTCCCAAGGGGGTGCCCAATTACTGAGGAAAATTTAAAGAGACAACTTCATGTTTCATCTAACTAGTTCCAAATATGACAAATTTGTTTGCTTGCTCATTCATAACAAAAAAGGGCTCCAATCCCAAATGATGATGGAAGTTTCAGGAATTAGATCTAAGATGGAGATAAAAGGCAAAGCTTCTCTACTTTGTAGGTCCCATTTGGAGCTACAAATGGGCAACAGACAGCAGTTGACCTCTCCAGACAACGGAACTCTAGAATTGTAGAGTGGGAAGGGACCAACGAGGGTCATCTAGTCCAACCCCCTGCAATGCAGGAATCTTTTCCCCAACGTGGGGCTCAAACTCATGAGATTATTCACAGGGTTGTAGGGAGGTGAAGCACCTCCAGATACTTATTGACCATTTGTCCCAATTTTCTTTGCGGGGAAGTTAGACAAATGCAAATGTTATCCCCCATTTTCCAGCACGTCTGCCTTGAGGTCTGTTTGCAAACAAAACAATCTAGCATTGTATCAATCTTATGAATTTTAAAAACAAATTCCTCCCCACTTTCCTTATCGCAACAGGCAGGGGGTGGCTTTGTAGCGCAAGGACCCCAAACACCTTTCAGCGCACAACCGGCATTTATTTGAACGGCATCCAAAACCGGCAACCGTCTGGAAGGGATCTACACACATATAAAAAAGAAAAGCGGTGAAAATGCTTTAAAAAAACAAAAACACACGTTTTGAAAAATACATTGAATTTGGCATGGCTCACTGTCGCCATCTAGTGTCACATTTGTAATATTGCACTTCGCAAAACATTTGAAAACGTTTCGTTTGCAGCTGTGTAGCTGAGGAAAACGGGGAGATATCAGAGTGCTTGGAAAGCGCCCCTTCCCGCCCATTTGCAGAAAAGTACCCGCCCCTTAAAGGGGCCTTTGGGGCACAAATACAGCGAGGACTGTGAGCAGATTCGGAACTAGCCGCTGCAACCCCGCAGGCAGCTGCTGCTGCTGCAGTCTTGCCCTGCAGGACCGGGCTGCGCTTTCGCTTCCTCTAGAGCGCGCTCTGGGCGCCGCTCCTCCCCGCTGCCTGGCGCGCCGCCGCAGGAGCCTCGGAGAGAGCAAAGACCCGCCTCGCCGCCGCCCTGCCCTGCCCACGCCCAGCGCCGATCGAGGAAGTTGCGACCGCGGCTAAGTCCGGAGCCTGGAGAAGGAGGAACCCCTTACCCTCGCCGGTTAGCAGCAGATGCGCTTTTACGCGTGCGAGGAGAAGAGCAGGGGGCTGCTTTCCCCAGGATAGCAGGTACGGACGCTCAGCGCCTCAAGTCCTCTCTCCACCCACCCACCCTTTTTTAATTTTTAGGTTGTTCCATCCTACCTCGTCGCCCCCCTCTCATTCAAGCAGAGCTGCACCGTGCAAAAAACCCAAAACTACCAAAAGAGGGGCGATGGAAGAGTCATTAAGAACGCGCTGCAAAGTTCGTGGCAACTCCCTTTGCTCCCAGCAAAGCGTGCCTGGCGTTGCAGCTTTATTATGGAGGGACGCTGCTTGCTTGCTTGCTTGCTTGCTTGCTTGCTTATTTATTTATTTATTTATTTATTTATAAATAAAGGGTTCCAGGGTAGGACTGTGGGGGTTTTTTTTGCATGGGCGGGATGTTTTTTCGCTTAAAGGAGGGAGGAGGACGTGGGGAGAGTTGCTGGAATGGGGGGACAGATTGCGCACAGACCCGCAGCGCGCGTGTTGCTGGCTGCTGTTGCTTTCTCGTAAAATAATATTTTGCTCCGGCAAGGATCGGGTTTCCTTTGGCCGTCCTTCCACCTCGGTTTCTGTAACTTCGTTGTCTCCGCCCCCTCTCTCTCCGCTTTATTTCTTTTTCCACTTTTCCATCCAAGTTGGCTAGACGGGCGAGCTGTGTGCAACTTCTTGGAAAGTTAGGATGCTCTGCTTCTCCTCCCGCCCGCGCCCCACCCCCGCAACCAATCTGCACCCGCGGTGGCTTTGGATTCACACAGATAAGAAGAGAGAAAATTCCCCCACCCTACCCCAAATCGCTTAGATTTATTCCAGGGAAAGGCTTCGTTTGCGTTTGTTCACGTCGGTCTCCCTGGACAAGTTCACGCAGGGAGAAGGCTATCAAGGCTACTAGCCATGATGGCAGTGTGATGGTGAACTGGGAAGTGCAGAAGAGGAGAGAGATGTATTGGGGCATCTGGTTGGCCGCTGTGAGAATAGGATGTTGGACTTCTAAGATGGGCTATTGGTCTGATCCGGAAGGCTTTTCTTAAGCTACCGTTAAAGGAACAGATAAAGGTGGATGGGGATTTCCAAGCTTCCCAGAATTGCCTTGGGAGTAAAGGTAAGGTATCTTTGTGGTGGGGGTGTTGATAAGTGCTTCATGTACAAGGTACGCTTTGTGTCTGTCAGCTTAGACCGGGGGTCAGCAAACTTTTTCAGCAGGGGGCCAGTCCACTGTCCCTCAGACCTTGTGGGGGGCTGGACTATATTTTGGAAAAAATAAATAAATAAACAAATTCCTGTGCCCCACAAATAACCCAGAGATGCATTTTAAATAAAAGCACGTGTTCTACTCATGTAAAAAACACCAGACAGGCCCCACAAATAACCCAGAGATGCATTTTAAATAAAGGGACACATTCTACTCATGTAAAAACACGCTGATTCCCAGACCGTCCGCAGGCCGGATTTAGAAGGCAATTGGGCCGGATCCAGCCCCCAGGCCTTAGTTTGCCTACCCATGGCTTAGACTGTCAACAGCTTCCCAATTTTATTTGCATGCCTCAATTTCATGCGCTGGATTTTGCCAGTGGGTGTTTCTTCGTCTCTTTCGTGGGCAAGTACTTTTATCCTAATCTTCAGTTGCGGGTGGGGGAAGACCCCAAAGTGCCTCTCAAAGTTCAGTCATAAGACAGTGCTGTCATGTTGAAATCCTAAAAGAAAAGGCACAAAAGGAAAAAGGATTCAGAGGGAGGACGAAGAAAACTCAGGCCCTCAGTTGCATTTTGGGTTAGCTTGTTTTTGTAGTTTAAAAATGATCATTTTCAGAGGCTGCTGCTACTGCTGTCTTGCTGGTGTGGAAGTGAGAGGGTTTACTCAACAGGTTTGACCAGAAGTATTTTTTTAATGTCTAAAACCTTGTCTTGTGCAACCTGATCAAACTATGGATATTTGCTCAAGAATAGGCACTGCTGTGTTCAAGGGGGTTTACTCCCAGGTAAGTAAGTGTATATTGGATCAAGGCCTTTTAAATAACGATAAGCCACATAAGAAAAATGTAACAGTAAATGAGCCACAATAAGTTTTATAGATACATTAAAACAAAAGTAACATGTAACATAGTATTACATTAGCATGCTGGTGGTTTTCAGTTGTCCTCTTTTTCTGGGTATGTATCCAGTGAAGAGTAGAAGAATCAAAAAGTTTCCCACTGAGCCAAATAGTATACATTGTAAGCTTCTTCCTGAAATCATGGATTTTTGTGTGTGCTGGGATTTGGCAGCGGAGATGGGCAAATATGTCAATTTCAGTTCCTCTGATTTTCTCATTTTCCCAATCTTAAATTCGTTTCTCTGCAAATTCACATAAGTTCACACTAAAATGCTGGTGAATTTTCATGGGACTGTTTTTTTTTTTTTTTTAAGCAAATTCATCAGCATTTTTGTGTGAAGTTATCCAAATAATAATAAACACACTTTTGCAGAGCAATGTTCCGTAATATAATTCTTTGGTATGTTTCCCTACCTACAAATATATGCCTTTGTATGCATACTTTACACCGGTAGGTGCATTTTTGTACTTGGCTGAAGAGCTGCATTGCAAAATTAAGAGAAGCGTGAATTTCAACGGATGGGTGTGTTTTGGTTTTCCTACTGTTTTGGAAAGTGCGAATAATAATAATAATAATAATAAATTTTATTTGTATCCCGCCCTTCCAGGCCAAGGCCGGGCTCAGAGCGGCTAAACATCATAAAAACAACACAATATGCATTAAAACAGACATCAGTTAATTGAAATTAATTCAGACAAGTTAAAATCTGAGCAGGTGACAATTATCAGGTTGGAATTGAGAGTGGTTAATACTTGCCAGGACCAACTGTTTCCACTGATCATACAAGGACCTGTGAGTGGGTTGGGGGCCTCCTTTGGGCTTGTTTTATACAAAGGAAAGTACCGGTAAGTGAAACTGCATCCTGCCCAAAGGCCTGGCGGAACAGCTCCGCCTTGCAGGCCCTGCAGAAAGATGTCAAAACCCGCAGGGCCCTGGTCTCTTGAGGGAGAGTGTTCCACCAGGCTGGGGCCATGGCCAAAAAGGCCCTGGCTCTAGTCAAGGCCAGTCTTAATTTCCCTGGGGCCCGGGAATCATGGTCTTCCTTTACATACGACCACAGGAAGAGCTGTGCTGGATTAGGCCAGAGCCCATCTGGTTCAGCGTCTTGTTCTCACAGAAGCCAACTAGATGCCTGTAGGGAGCACGCAAGCAAGCTTTTAAATTCAAAGTGTTGGTGTTGACCTTTAAAGCCCTAAACGGCCTCGGCCCAGTATACCTGAAGCAGCGTCTCCACCCCCATCGTTCTGCCCAGACGCTGAGGTCCAGCGCCGAGGGCCTTCTGGCGGTTCCCTCATTGCAAGTAGCAAAGCTACAGGGAACCAGGCAGAGGGCCTTCTCGGTAGTGGCGCCCGCCCTGTGGAACGCCCTCCCACGAGATGTCAAAGCGATAAACAACTACCTGACATTCAGAAGACATCTGAAGGCAGCCCTGTTCAGGGAAGTTTTTAATGTGTGACATCTTAGTGTATTTTTGGTCTTTGTGGAAGCCGCCTAGAGTGGCTGGGAAACCCAGCCAGATAGGCGGGGTACAAATAATAAATTATTATTATTATTATTATTATTATTATTATTATTATTATTATTATTATTTCTAACGGAATCCAATATCTCTCCCATCCTTAGACCTACTATGCTGTGTATTTTTAATCTCTTCAAACATGTGGTTCCTCATCCCTGCACCGTAGTCTAAAACAGTCCTGTTCAGGAAGTGGTATATTTGCATTTTTGAAGAACTAATGCTAGGTCAAAGCGTTCAACCCAGGCTTTTTAAAAAGTAATTCTTGGGGGGTGGGGTAGAAATCTCCCAGAAAATCGGATCTGTCTTTGAAGGAGTCAGAAAGTGCATGACCTTGGAGTGGGTTTACTTCTAAAAAATAATTTCTGCCCCTGCCCTTTTTCTTCAAGTGGGTGGAGATTTTCTGCTGCTTCAAACAGTGGTTCAATTGATCTTGTCAGCCCAGTGACACCCCCCTATTAATCCAGGCAAGATACTCCGTAGGAATAATGGGTACTCCTGAGCTTTGCAGAAGTCCAAAAAATATTTACAAAAAACCCTAAGGGGTCAACCCCCCCCCCCACAAAACTAACCCAATGAGGACAGAGTTTCCTGAGTGCCACTTAGAGTAAAATGGAAAATGTGCACACGGAATGGAGTATTTTGGAGAGGGAATGTCCAGCTGACCCCTTGCCCCCCAAAAAGGAAAAGTCCTGCTATAAGACCAGGATACACTGCAACATTTTGTTGCCGTACCCACTTGTCCTTTCTAACTTTGATGTGGGCTGCCATGGAAGTCATTCTTGTGGCTATTGAAAAGAACAAGCGCTTTTACTTTCTGGATCATGGAAGCTACAATACTTCTTCTAAAATGGAAATGGCTATTACAGTGGTACCTCGGGTTAAGTACTTAATTCGTTCCAGAGGTCTGTTCTCAACCTGAAACTGTTCTTAACCTGAAGCACCATTTTAGCTAATGGGGCCTCCCGCTGCCGCCGCGCCACCAGAGCACAATTTCTGTTCTCATCTTGAAGCAAATTTCTTAACCTGAGGTACTATTTCTGGGTTAGCGGAGTCTGTAACCTGAAGCGTATGTAACTTGAAGCGTATGTAACCCGAGGTACCACTGTACAGTCATACCTCGAGTTGAATGTGCTTCGGGTTGAGCGTGTTCAAGTTGCGCTCCGCGGCAACCCAGAAGTAACGGAGTGCGTTACTTCCAGGTTTCACCGCTCATGCATGCGCAGACGCTCAAAAGGATGTCACGCGCATGCGTGGAAGCGGCGAAACGCGACCCGCACACGCACCGATGCATCTTGCATTCCGTTTGGGATGTGAATGGGGCTCCAGAACGGATCCCATTCACATCCCGAGGTACCACTGTATTTTTATTATTTTGTTGCAACTCCTTGTTTTTCCCTTCCCCAAAATGAAAAACAAAAACAAAAAGCCAAGCCAAGGGTTTTAAGATAAGCCATAGGTGGAGCTTGCGATTATGAGAGGCAGAAGGAATGTTTGAAAAATGTTTGCCAACTGTGAGGCTTTTAGTACCAGGCTGAATCTCCTATTTATTGCAAAATGGGACTAACCTCAAGGTTATTGCTGCCTATTATTTTTATACTCTTTATATTACGTAGGATAATGAGCTGATTATGTCTGTTACCTGTTTTTCTATGTTTACTGTACATTCATTTCCAGTAAAAGAGCAGTTTCCCCAAACTTGTTATAACCTACCAAGGCTAAGCTATGTAATCATTGTATCAGGAGGAGTCATAGAATTGTAGAGTCAGAAGAGGCCCCTGAGGGTTTTCTAGTCCAGCCTCCTGCGTTGCAAAAACCTGGTTTGAAACTCACTGTGCAGCAATTCAGCAAGGCTTTTGCTCTCAGCTTTGGCCGTCTGTCTGAAGTTTGGGGAATGCTAAAACTGGCCTGCCATCCGGGGCCAGTGTAAGGATTGCTGTTGGCGTTGGCATGCATCTGTCTCGGAGTGTGCCTCTGGGGGTGAAGTCAAACTGCTGTGTCAACAGCACCAAAATGACATCCCCGGGGCACAAGCTTGGGCAGTGTATATGGAGGTCCTGGGCTGCCCACATGACAAGACTCCCCTCCCTCCTCACCCTCCCTGATGTGGTCCAAAGGAAAGCAGAGCAATATGCTGGACACCAGCATGGCTGCAGGAGTTGCCGGAAGGAGCTGTACAAGGCGCCATCCATCTGTCTTAGGGACTCCGCTCTGGATTTATGTTTACAGTGGTGCCTCGGGTTAAGTACTTAATTCATTCTGGAGGTCCGTTCTTAACCAGAAACTGTTCTTAACCTGAAGCACCCCACTTTAGCTAATGGGGCCTCCTGCTGCTGCTGTGTCACCGCTGCACGATTTCTGTTCTCATCCTGAAGCAAAGTTCTTAACCCGAGGTACTATTTCTGGGTTAGCGGAGTCTGTAACCTGAAATGTATGTAACCTGAAGCATATGTAACCCGAGGTACCACTGTACTCCTTTTCTTCTCCCAAAGATATCCCTCAAGGCATCAGAGGTTTAGGATCAGAGTTTTCCTTCTCAGCGGTTCTCAACCTGTGGGTCCCCAGATGTTGTTGGACTACAACTCCCATCATCCCTGAGCTCTGGCCTTGCTAGCTAGGGGTTATGGGAGTTGTAGTTCAACAACATCTGACCCACAGGTTGTGAAATCTGAATGGACTACCTTCCCAGGTTGACAAGTCCCACATGCCCCTTATTTCCCTCTATAGCACATGCAGAAACCGCTTTCTTGACCTTTGGTCTTGTCCGCTCAATTCTCCAGAGTCTGTCTTCACAGGCAGTGGAAGTCTCTAACTCATTGAGGGTTTGAGACCCATCGGCTACCCTCACCTGGTTTAGGACTAATATTATCACTGTTATTATTTGTTAGACTTGTTTGCATTCCAGAAAGGTCACTTCGGTGTTGGGAGCCCTCGGCCCTCAATATGTTACTGAACTACATCTCCCATCATCCTTGGCCATTGGCCTTGCTTGCTGGGGCTGATGGGAGTTGTAGTTCAGCAACATCTGGAAGGCCACAGGCTCTCATCTCCTGAACTATATATGCTAAATTTTGTTAGATCCAGAAATAACAGGCATTTTAAGCTCAACCTGAAGCAAGAGAATTAAAAGCAAGAGAACAAGTTATCGGGTAATTGGACTTTCTTGTCTCTGATTATGGATGAATTACCTTGTAGTGGGATTAGGGTTGGCAGTTTCCCCCTTCTCTGGTGCCTTCAGCAATAGTTTTGACATGTATTAATTACGCACCTGAAGGTCCCTCCCACCCCCTGCAAAGAAAATCACTTTATCTCCTTGGTAGTAGGGATAAGGGAGAAAGTTGTTCAATTTGCATTTTAATATGAACCCACCGGTTTTGCACTTCCTGCAGCAATGCATGAACTGAAACACAGCTTTCCTTTGAAGTTCACACTTCTCCAAATTTTGCAGTGCAGTTCTTCAGCCCACACATGTGCACGAAAATGTATATGTCATTCAGTCTAATGTACAAAATGCATTCTTATCAGGGGGAAATTGTTTGGGGAAATGCGCATACACACACACACACACACACACACACATATATATATATATATACACACACACACAGTGGTGCCTCGCAAGACGAAAAGAATCCGTTCCGCGATTCTCTTCGTCTTGCGGTTTTTTCGTCTTGCGAAGCAAGCCCATTAGAGGCTTAGCGGCTTAGCGCTATTAGCGGCTTAGTGGGCTTAGCGGATCAGCTGATAAGCAGCTTAGCGGCTTAGCGGATCAGCTGATAAGCGGCTTAGCGATCAGCTGTTAAGCGGCTTAGCGGATCAGCTGTTAAGCGGCTTAGCGGATCAGCTGTTAAGCGGCTTAGCGGCTTAGCAGATCAGCTGATAAGCAGCTTAGCGGCTTGGGAAAAAGGGGGGGAACCCTGCAGGAACTCGCAAGACATTTTCATCTTGCGAAGCAAGCCCATAGGAAATTCGTTTTGCGAAGCACCTCCAAAACGGAAAACCCTTTCGTCTAGCGGGTTTTCCATCTTGCGAGGCATTCGTCTTGCGGGGCACCTCTGTACACACACACACAGTAGTACCTCTGGTTGCGAACGGGATCGGTTCTGGAGGCCCGTTCGCAACATGAAAAGCCTGCAACCTGAAGCGCTGTATCTGCGCAGTTGTGCAGTGTGATTTGTCGCTTGTGCTCATGCGCAAAGCATGATTTAGCGCTTCTGCGCATGCACGAGCGGTGAAACCCGGAAGTAACCCTTTCCGGTACTTCCGGGTTGCCACGGGACACAACCTGAAAAAACGTAACATGAAGCAAACGTAACATGAGGTATGATTGTGTGTGTGTGTGTGTGTGTGTGTGTGTGTGTGTGTGTGTATATGCGCAAGGCTGTCAACACATTGCAGTTTGTGTGACTACCAGTAGATAGCCATGCCAACTTTAGCACAATGACAGAACAGCCAGGTAAGTGAGCAGGTAGTCTACTGCAGTCAAGGCAACGTTTACATTTGTTGCTCCACCCACTTTTGCTTCTGGCCCCACCCACTATTGACATGTGGCTGCCTGAAGGCTATGCAGAGGGGAAGGAGCCCTCAGGCGGAAAAAGGTTTCCAGGCATACATACGTTTTCTTTGGATGATACGAAATAGACGATACATTCTTTTTTGGGTATGGCTTGGTGCCTGCTGCACTTTTAATTTTAGCAACCATATGTTGTTGGGCCCCAACTCCCATTCAGCCCAGTCAGATGGCCAATGATCCATGAACCTCTGACTACCCAGAAAATAGTGATCTCAGCTTTAGTGGCTCCTCTGCAGACAGAAATTCAACAGGTGCAGTATTTTCTTGCACGGAGGTGCAATGATGGGGGTGGATGTGCATGGATTTCTGCTGAATGTGTGGCTGTCAAAACCAAAAACAAAGGTGCCGTACTAGATTAAAGGGGGCGACCTTGTCTTTCACCCCCACCTCTTTTTGCACCCCCCCCAAGGAATGGTAGCAAATTAAAGCTGCCCTTTGCCCACACAAACTGGATTTCCCCACTTCCCCTCTCTGCCATCTGTCTTGCTACTTCCTGCTACGCTTTCCAGCTGAGCTTGTGGTTGCCGTGGAAGAGCCAGACAGATGCAGGTTGCAGTTTGCTCCAGCACCTCGGAGATCGTCCTTTGACCTCTGCACAGCTTCTTTTCTGTCTTTTCTCCTGCTTCCCAGAATATGTGATGTGAACTTTAGCAGTGCAAATGCTGAAATATGGAGGAGAGCTATACAGTCGTACCTCGGAAGTCGAACAGAATCCGTTCTGGAACTCCGTTCAACTTCTGAAACATTCAGCTTCCAAAGCGTGGCTTCTGATTGGCTGCAGGAAGCTCCTTCAGCCAATCAGAAGCCCCGTCGGACATTCAGCTTCCAAAAGAACGTTCAAAAACTGGAATAATAATAATAATAATAATAATTTATTATTTGTACCCCGCCCATCTGGCTGGGTTTCCCCAGCCACTCTGGGCGGCTTCCAACAAAGATAAAAAATACACTAAAATGTCACATATTAAAAACTTCCCTGAACAGGGCTGCCTTCAGATGTCTTCTGAATGTCAGGTAGTTGTTTATCGCTTTGACATCTGATGGGAGGGCGTTCCACAGGATTTAGATCATTCCGGATTTAGATCATTCGGGAGCCAGAATGTTTGATTCCCAAGGCATTCAGGAGCCGAGGTACAGCTGTAGCTTAGTTGCAGTGCTGCTGCTTTACATACCAGAGGTCCCAGGTTCAATCCCCAGTTTCTCAAGGTAGGACTGGGAGCGTCCCCTACCTGAAACACTGGAGAGCAGCTGCCAGTCAGTGCAGACAATACTGAACTAGATGGGCTAACAATCTGAACAATGGGCAGCCTTGTACTAGATCAGACCATTGAGCCATCCAGCCCAGTACCCCCTACAGTGTCTTGCAGTGTTTCTCCAGGGTTTCAGAATGGTGTCGCTGTATAAGGCAGATTTGTCGGTTCCCACTATGGCTTTGGGTGACCCAGTTTCACACCTGCACACTCCCCATTGGATGCCTGCAACATCAGGTGACAACTTGCCTATGAACCCAGCTAAAGAGATCTTAGTTGGTTTTCTGTGAATATGAGGAGACACGGTACAGTAGTTCTAAATAAAGAAAGCCTCTGTTTTTTATATGCTGCACTGTGCAGGAGCAGATAGGGTCTTAAAAAAGAATTTCCAGAGAGGGAGCCATGTGAGTCTGCTTGTCACATTAGTAAAACACATTTTATTATGGCATGATACGTATTTGTACGAGGGACGCGGGTGGCGCTGTGGGTTAAACCACACAGCCTAGGGCTTGCCGATCAGAAGGTCAGCGGTTCAAATTCCCATGATGGGGTGAGCTCCCATTGCTTGGTCCCTGCTCCTGCCAACCTAGCAGTTCGAAAGCACGTCAAAGTGCAAGTAGATAAATAGGTACTGCTCTGGCGGGAAGGTAAACGGCGTTTCCGTGTGCTGCTCTGGTTCGCCAGAAGCGGCTTAGTCATGCTGGCCACATGACCCGGAAGCTGTACCCCGGCTCCCTCGGCCAATAAAGCGAGATGAGCGCAGCAACCCCAGAGTCGGTCACGACTGGACCTAATGGTCAGGGGTCCCTTTACCTTTACCTTTAAGTATTTGTGAGCTACAGCCTACTTCACTAGATGCACAGAGTGTCACTCTCAGTTGTCAGGTGTATACACACACACACACACACACAAAGAGCTGTGCCCTTCTTGCTCTGCTCACTAAGCCCCCCCTGCAATCCCCCCCACACACATTTACCTTCCAGAGCTTCTCCTTCCCACCCCATGCAACTACTAAGCTCACTTTTCCCTTTTCCCAGTCCACTTCTTCATGGAAATCCAGGGTTGTGATGCTGTGGCACTACAGATGAGGGTTGTGTGATGACAGCCTTAAGTTTTTATGTATATAGGAAGATAAAGGGGGAGGGGAGGAAATGCAAAGGCCGGAGTTGAATGGCAATAGAATGCAAAAGTACAGTCTGTGACAATTAGGTTCAATCAGGAGTCGCCAATGGGCTTGCTGGAGTCCAACTCCCATTGGTTCCAACTGGCCAAGGTTGATGGGTGTTGAGGTCCATCAGGGTCTGGAAGCTGCCACATTGGCTGCAAATGGATGCAAAATGACCACAGCAGCAACTTTTCTTTAAAAAAAGAAAGTTTATTGAGCAACAAAAACAGAAAATACACACAAAGAGAAAAACAAGCATATGAACAACAAGACGATATAGTTCAACATAAGGAGTTTTCAGTAAGAAAGTCAAAATAAAGAATCAGGAGTGAGTGAAATAGATACAATTATAAAATTATAATGACGTATAAAAACACAACTTACATTCTTCAGCGGAAATAGGAATAAATGATAAGGGATTGCCTGTATTTACAGATGCCACAAAAGAAAATCACATCTCAAAGGCAGCAGTAACTGGTGATACTGTAAACGTAGAATTGTAGTGTTAGAAGGAACCCTGGGGATCATCTGGTCCAACCCCCGGCAATGCAGGAATATGCAGCTGTCCCATATGGGGATCAAACCTTCAACCTTGGCATTATCAGCACCACACTCTATCCAAGTGAGCTATCCATCTTGGCACCTGAGTAACGTATAAGTTATAAGTGTAGCAAAATGAGCACAATGGTCCTTCACAGTTTGTGATTGGTGATATCACCCATTGGCAGTGGTGAATATATTAACATCTACCATAGAACAGTAAACCATTGCCTCTGTTCACACCCAGATGAATAGAGTTGAACTTTTTATGAGCTTTATCTGGAGTGTCTTTGTTCTTTTTTCCAGGATACGCACCTTAAGATAACAGGAAGGAGTGGCTGTCTTAAAGCGATCTTTGCCCTCTGTGGTTTTTTTTTAAATAGTCAATATTAAATACAGCTTTAAAATGTTCTGGCCAATTAACTGGGGCACCTTTTTTTCATTGTACAAAATGCTTTTTAATTAATCAAATGTCACAACCCTGATTCTAAATGCACTCACAAATTAACTCATAAATTCCTCCTCCATCTCTAAATAGGGAATGTACTAGGTAAGGCTTTCCCTTCCGAGCACATTGTCTGCAAAACTTTATTCCAGCATTGGGAAAGAAGCTTCATTTACTGTAGCCAGAGATTCTAACCTCCAGTTACCTTTCCATTTGCTTCCTCATAGCTCATTTTTGCTTCTTTCTTTGGGTTATTTAAAGCCTGCCCAGTCTCAAAGGTTCTTTCCCACCCTTTCAATGCATATAAAAGGTAAAGGGTAAAGGGACCCCTTTTTATCTACTTGCACTTTGACGTGCTTTCGGACTGCTAGGTTGGCAGGAGCAGGGACCAAGCAACGGGAGCTCACCCCGTCATGGGGATTCGAACCGCCAACCTTCTGATCGGCAAGCCCTAGGCTCCGTGGTTTAACCCACAGCGCCACCCGTGTCCATCAATACATATAGGCAGTGCTTTTTTGGGGGGGGATGCAGGGCTACATATACCCCTAAACATTTTGTGAATCTAAGTTTGGTCTCATTGAGGGGCAGTATTTCATTATGAGTAGGAAGATGAGAGTACCCCTAAACAGTCTTTTTATAGAAAAAAAAGCACTGCATATACGTACCATAAAAATAGAATAAAAATTAGACAAGAATGTAGAGTATGAAACTCCAGAGAACCTGTTGCTGCAATGTATTGAAGCTTGTGCATAAGGAAGTTATTTATAACTGTTTTTAAGTGATGTACGGAACAAAGAATCCTGAGGGACAGGAGAAAATGTGGTGTTTTTAATTCCTGACCCGCTGGAAGGATTAATTTAGATTTTTTTTTTCCTTTTTAAAGAAAAACAACTCTCTTCCAAGCTGCATAACGAGGATTTCCCAAGTCTCCAAGCTGGACACTCGCCTTTGAGTTTCGACAACTTCATTTTTGGATATTAAATGTATCAGAAAGTCGACTTCTCAAAACGCCCGAGCAGCAGCCCAGAATGTACTGGTGCGTGGGAACAGAGGACTCTGAGGACGACAGCAAGAGAGACATGGCGGCACAAGACGGTAAATGAAACACATTTCCTGCCTAAGGCAAATTCTGACAATTCCATGCAGCTATTTGTAAATATGTATATACTAGGGTCTTTGAAATATCAAGCACTCATAACTCACAAACGGGATGAGCTAAAAAAACAATTTAAACTTCGTTTGTATCATTCAACAAGTATACAAAATATTAAGAAAATTGGATGATGGGAAATGATCCATAATGCATTGAAAAAAATGTTTAAAAGTACCTCCCCCCCCCCAAAAAAAAACCCAGAGTCCTTTCTGTTGGGGATAATTCAGACTGAAATTCCCAGGTGTCAAGAAAGGTTATTTATGTATGCTACTACTGTTGACCATGTTTGGTTAGCCCAAAAATGGAAAATGAGCGAGGTCCCAACGGAAGAATGGCAACTTAAGTTGACAGAATATGCACAACTTGCAGACTTTAACATACAGAATAAGAGAACAAGAAGAACATACATTTTAAAAAGATTGGAAAAGTTTATTGAATATATGGGAAATAATTGTGTACAGCTGAAAATGCTGGCAGCATTAAGATAAATTCAACAGTGTAAATAAGTTTTGATGGATGCAATAATGGAATACAAAATGGTATAGTTTTTATAAAATATGCAGGGATATATATGATATGTAAAATGAACCATGGAAAGAGAAGAAGGGAAGCCATATCTTAAGGAAGTAAAATGGATATTTTAAATTGTAAAACAAAAAAAAATGAATTAAAAAATTATATACAGAAGAAAATTGGATGACACAAGGTAAAAAAAAAATCAGATCCCTTGATATGTAACGACCTAACTTCATCATCAGTCTCCTCTTCCACAATCCTTGGGGTGAGGTCTTTCACCGTTGTCAGTCTCCGGCTCTGGAGACTGCTGACAAAACCACAGTGGAGAATAGAAGCGGAGGAGGCAGCCCTGTCTGTCTCTCTGCCCTGCCTTCCAGTCTCACGTCACTGCCCCCCTCCAAAGAAACCCATAGGGAAGGGCCAGCCAAAAAGCCCAGCCCTCACCAACAGCAAGCTTGCTTGCTCTTTCCGGCTACTTGCCAACATAGTGGACAGCTTGCCCAAACCACAGTCCAGGTGAGGAACAGGGAGGACAGCCTATGGCAGCTGTAGTTTGCTTAGGGTGGTGGGAATTATAGCTCTCTGAGGGGCCGCCAAGCAACTCTCGGCCCCATTAACTAACTACAATTCCCAAGCTTCTTTGCAGGAAGCCACAACTCTTTAAGAGTGCTTAAAATACACAGTGCTGATGTGAACAAAGTGTGCCCAGGCAGAGGCAGGATTTGAACCGTGGTAGGTGCTGGAGATTAGCAGGGCGGGGCTATAGACAGGAACAAGAACCATTTGGAAGCCAGCTGAGAGATCCATTGATGCCATCTTGCCTGCCACTGACAAGGCTGATGCTCAGCTCACCTGTTCTTCATAGGACTTCACCATATGACCTATTTATTGAGCATTCATTCTGATTTGTTTGCCAGGAGGCTGTATGACTATGAGAACTCATCCTGATTTGCTTGTGGGGTGTTTATACGTCTTCCCAGTAACCGTCTAGCTCTTCCACCCATTCCCCTGTCACTTTCGCAACAGCAAAAAGTCCATTTCTTTGTAAAAGTGGATTTCTTGTATTAGGGCAGTGGGGCTCTTTAATTCACATCAATGGTGCAAACCTAAATTTCATGGCATGCCCTTGAATCCCTCCCACAAGATACTAACAGTCCAGAGGTGCCCTTGTCATGTTCTGGCCTGATGCTAGAACTCACAGGTAAAGCAGCAAGGCGGGTTGAAGGTTGCCCCAACTGAGCAACTGTCTCCAACAAAGGTTGGGAGCACACTGAGGTCTTTTATACCTCTGTCCCAAGACTGCCTCCTCCTGGCTCCACCCCCTTGAGAGAACTTCAGAGCCTTAAAGGGCCATCCCTCTGGCTTGAAGGCAGCCACTCCTCCTCTGTTCCATAGCCTCCCTCCTAGTGCATTCCTGGACTGCTGGAATGCAGTGGGCAGCATATGGCTTTTCAGGGAAAGATAGGTCAGCCTTGATGGTTTTGGAGGTTCCTCTGGGAGTTATTAGGACACAGGTGGCACTGTGGGTTAAACTACAGAGCCTAGGACTTGCCGATCAGAAGGTCGACGGCTCGAATCCCCGCAACGGGGTGAGCTCCCGTTGCTCGGTCCCTGCTCCTGCCAACCTAGCAGTTCGAAAGCACGTCAAAGTGCAAGTAGATAAATAGGTACCACTCCAGTGGGAAGGTAAATGGCGTTTCTGTGCGCTGCTCTGGTTCACCAGAAGCGGCTTAGTCATGCTGGCCACATGACCCAGAAGCTGTACGCCGGCTCCTTCGGCCAATAAAGCGAGATGAGCGCCGCAACCCCAGAGTCGGTCACGACTGGACCTAATGGTCAGGGGTCCCTTTACCTTTACCTTTTACTGGGAGTTATTGTTCAGCTGCCTAATGCACACTGGTCTCCCTTTCTTCTCCAGTCAGCCTGAGCCCTTAACCCAGCACTCCCATCTGGAGCCCCTGGAGCCTCCAACTCAGTGTCCGGTTGAGTGCTGGGTACAGGGATCATGGCACTGCCCATAGGTTGTGTCTCCAACCCAAAACACTCCCAATGCCCTCTTAAGGCCCCGTTTGAGCTAGCCCTAATTTCAGCCCTGCTCCGTCAAATCCAGATTCATTTACCTGCTCCCCCCCCCCATTGCTTTAATCAGGCACCGACCTTACAAGCTGTCAGTCTCCCTCCCCACCTCCAGCAGAAGCCAGCAGACATCGCAGTCTGTGTCACAGCACCAGTGTGCAACGTGGGTGTCGCGTTATGGAAACCATGGCAGAAAGACGTTTTGTCTCGGCTCTGACAATGAAGGTCCTGCAAGAAAGCCATAAGGATACCTTGCCAGCTGTACTTCTGGTGTTTATGGATTCGTCTCCATTCTCACTCCTTTGCAGCCTGCAGTTCGTTAACGAGATATATTTATGAATGGGGAAGGGATGCGTTTTGGATGCTGGCTTGTGAGCCAGGCTTAAACGAAAGCTCTGACAGTGGTGCAATTGCAGATTTCCCTGAGCGATCGCAAAGAAATTCCGGCTGGTTTTTATCCTGGTGCTTTTTAGCCTTTTATCAAAGGTCTTTTCTCACTGGGGATCACAGAGGGCTAGGGCAAATCCCTGTGTCTCCATGAGCGTGGATGGCATTTACTTTCTAGGCTTCTGTTTCCACCTCGCAGTGAGTCTATATCTTAAAAACTCATTTTTGGGTGTCTCTCTGTGTATGTACGTGTACGTGTTGAACCATGAATGTAATAATTACCGGATGCCTGAAAAGAATAAGGTGCTCTGTAAAAAGAAAGAACTTATTACAAAGCATCTGAATTGCTTTAGGTTGTTATGACAATGAGCACTGTTTTTTAAGGGGGGAGAATCTCCCCCAAATTTAGTGGTACATAGCAGGTGTTTCCCTACTGTGTTTCATCAGGGCATAACTGAGATTTGTTTCACTTTGAATATTGCTTTGTTAGAGGAATAGAGGACAAGAAACGATAAAGGCTGTCACCCTGTGTGCATTTACCCGTGACTTAATCCAGTTTAACTTTGTGGGAATTCCTTTCGGATAAGCATACGTGGGACTGGACTGTATAACTGGACTGCATCAGCAGCTCTGTCTCCACAGTCAGAGGCAATATGCCTCGGAATACCAGTTGCAGGATACTACCGTAGGAGGGGAGAGTCCTGCTTATGGGCTTCCCATAGGCATCTGGCTGGTTGTTTTGAGAGCAGGATGCTTGGCTAGATGGGCCAGTGGCCTGATCCAGCGGGGTTCGTTTTATGGTCTTATATGTTTAGCATCTCTGTGTGTATCTGGGGTTGTTACCATTTGAACATCTCTTTGTATATCTGGGGTAGCCAACATGACGCCCTCTGGAGGTTTTAGGCTACAACTCCCATCATCCCTGACTATTAGCCACACTGGCTGAGGCTGATGGGAGTCGAAGTCCCAAAATCTGGGCGACACCACAGGCTATGCCCTGGTGTGCTTGATGTGGAATAAAATAGTACAGCTATTGCACAAGCAAAAGATGTCTGCACTGCAGGGCCTGATCCTCATGGTCCCTTCCATACAGTTGGATGTGATTCTGTGATTCCGTAACAATATTTGTCATGTTTGTTCAGTCATGCCTGCACTTTCCATTGTCAACCACTTACAGTCGCCATGTTTTGCCCCAGGACAGGTGAAAGTGGAAGGTGGTCAAGGAGATTGGAGGATAGCTCCCAAGGGAGCTGAAGTGGCTGTCTTGAAGCATTTAGAGAGATGGAAAGAGGCTCCCACCATGGTCCTGCCAGTGCTATTTTTTCTAGAAAAACGTGCCCGAGCTCATGCATGCCTCCTTTGTTCTCTTATAATAGCAATGGTGCCCATCTGAGAGGTGCCAGAACTGAGTTCTGGGTGAGTTCCGGCTGAAAAAAAAAGCCCTGGGTGAAACTAATCTTTGTGCTGACTCTTTAAATGAGGATGGAGTTGATTTCTGTTCCACTTGCTGAGCTGTTTCCGTTAGTTAACTTCCTCCAGGCGGCTTAATATATAATTTCCTGACAATGTCCCAGGCCCAGCTGTCGCTAAGCGATGTGTGAGGGCTCTACATCTTTAGATTACAGGTGTGAGTGTACATTGGTGGCTCTCTCCATACAAAATTAGCATTTCACAGAGAAAGCTAATTTAGAACCCTAGGTTTCTAGGGTTTCTGTGTGCAGGGAGGATTTTTGCATGGAAGAGAGTTCAGTCATGTGAGACTCCCATCTGCAGCCTGAAGCGGTAGCAGCCCAGATGCAATTTTACACCTCCATAAGAACGAGAGATGGAGGTTGGCAAGGGTTTTTTTAAAGGCGGAATTTTTGCAGATTTATGATAATTACATAGTACTTGTATGTTGCTTTAGAGTCCTCAATGCTCATTACAAATCCTTACAGCAGCCCTGTGAGGTAGGTCAATAATAACATTTGAAGAGGGAAAATGAGGTGAGGAAATGAGGTTGGAGCTTAAAGAGAGCAATTGAGGGAGCTCACAGCTATTGGAAGATTTTTTTTAAACTGGGAACTTACTGGCTGTGGAAATTCACTTTGATACTGAACTGGGTTTACTTGGAGCAGAACATTTTGATCATTATTCTTATTTAATTAGCACAAAATACTGCTTAACTGAAAATCTGGAGAGAGAAAACCCTGCCCTTTTGCAGCCTGGAAGTGTTGTGTACATTTTGGAGTATGATCAACCGTGACTTGTGTTACATAAAAATTATCAATTTGAATTGCAAATTCAGTCAACCAGGGAATGCAAAGAGAACATTGGTAATCACTCCAGGCAAGAACTCTCTGAGAATCCCTATTTGTCTTGTATTAAAGAGTTTGCAGAACTTCTGAAAAAGCTATGTAATTATTTGCATCGAATTCTGCCTTCCATTCCCCGCCTGTGCTTTGAGTAACGGTCAGAGCCTCTGGACCCCTTGAGATGTCCTTTTCATTGTGCATTCGTGGTTATTTGTGCTCAGGATGGTATCGGGGTCGTTATACGCGGTCCCATTTTCAGTACTGTTTCTGCCTGAAAAAGTTCCAGGGCAGGCATTCCGCTTCGTTTCCCATCAGTTCACATCTCGTAACTTCCTGCTGAAATCCTGCAAGCTTTCATTGCCACAAATGCATGAGGGTGGGGATCCAACTTTCGTTGCAGCGTTGTTCAGTAATGCCCCTTGGATGCTGGCAATACAATTAGCATTGGGGCAGCATTGCAGAACAGCTAAGGAAATGGAATGGCATGTGGACGGCCTGGTATAAATCTAGCACTAATGCACTGTTACTGTGTCAAAGACACAATAGCAGTGTGTCTTTGCAGGATAGACCCACCAAAAAAGAGAGAGGGAGAGAGAGCTACCAGTCTGGAGGGTGTTTACTATGTGTATACAGTCGTAGTATGTATGTATGTATGTATGTATGTATGTATGTATGTATGTATGTATTTCGCGCCCATCTGGCTGGGCTTCCCCAGCCACTTTGGGCGGCTTCCAGCAAAATACTAAAATACAATAATTCATCAAATATTAAAAGCTTCCCTAAACAGTGCCTTGGACTTCAAACACCTTGGCTCCCGAACAAATCGGCTCCCGAACGCCGCAAACCCGAAAGTGAGTGTTCCAGTTTTTGAACCTTCTTTTGGAACCCGAACATCTGACAGGGCTTCCGTGGCTTCTGATTGGCTGCAGGAGCTTCCTGCAGCCAATCAGAAGCCGCGCTTTGGTTCCCGAACGTTTTGGAAGTCGAATGGAGTTCCAGAACGAATTCTGTTCAACTTCCAAGGTATTGGGGTACTGGAATGGGAATTCTATTTGAAGTGGGGAGCTAAGCATGGTGGTGGTAGAGCCCATGCTTTATGTATGTATTTATTTAGTTTATATCCTGCCCTTTCTCCCCAAAAAGCTAGGGCTGCAAACACACAATTGAAAGATATTAAAACGATTTCAACACAATGGCACTGGGGGAAATCTCTATTTAAAGGCTTGTTGGTAGAGGAAGATAGGTGCCTAAAAGATGATAGGGATAGCACCTGCCTAATATTTAATGAGTTTTATTCATCATCATATTTCCCCAGGGTAAACCACATTCAAAGCACCTCCACGCAGCATTGAAGAGTTTGCGTAAGATAACTTGCTGGCTGTTAACAAGACATCAAAACTGGGATAGCTGTATAAAGAACAAGCTAAGGAAAGCTTCTCCTATTAAGAAATATTCAGAGTGGTTTAACAATCAGTTCCTTCTTCCCAGGAACTCTGGGAATTGTAGCTCTCCCAGGGGTAATAGGTTTCTCCCAACCGACCTTCAGCAACTTTAACCAACTGCAGTTCCCAGGATGGGGCACGCGAATGGAGAGCCACGAGTGTTTTAACTGGTACCATGCTGCTTTAAATGTATCGCGCTCATGACAAAAGCAGTGTCCAGTGATTTGAAGAGGTTAGGGTCTCCTGGGCTCTGAGTGAAGGAAGTTGGTAATGAATTTAGCCGCAAAGTTTTGGCCTGAGGTGCAGCTCCGGCAGCTGATGACTGACTACTTATTCCGATGTCCAGCAATTGCCTTCTCCATATTATTTTTATTTTTTTGCTGGCTACATTTTCAGGGGCTTTGATCGCCTATTCCCTTTGTGCAGGCAAATCTGCCTTGGAAATGCAACATGAAAGGGCTTGTCAAGAGCTGTTTACCTTTATGCATGTTTCATGAATGCATCTCAATTTAGGGGCGGGAGGGGAGAACTGACAGTGACATTGGAACAGGATTTGCTTGCAGTTTTAAGAATATTTGCAGACTCCCAGGACTGGGCTGAGGCCAGGAGGCAAGATGCATAGTCTTAACTTCCACCCCAGAGCTGAGTCATTTTCAGTTTTTTCATCACCTTCTTTCTTGACATTTTATTAAGAAAGCAAGCTGGGATGTGGGTGGTGCAGCCTGGCAACTAGCCAAAGAGATCAGGAAAATTCCCGGAAAACAGACCCATGGAGATTTGAAGTTCAGGGCGGGTCAGGCAGGCAAGAACAAGGCAAAGAGTAGGGAGCATTGCTGAGGAACCTGCTAGCTTAGGGGTGAGGATGCACAAATATTATTGAGAAGCATTGAAAGTAACTGAGGTTCTTACCCCTCTCCCCCCAGCCCACACACCCTGGCCTTAAGCCAATTAGATTTATATGCCTGGATTTTCCCGGACATGACTGGGATTTCAAAGGCAAAATTGACATCCGGGGGGGATTTCCGAAAGGCGGCACTTTTTCCTGGATCTTAGACGAGTCAGTTGAAAAAGCTCAACAACTTTTGGGGTACCCTGGTTTTTAAATTTTTGAAACATGGCAACCCTAAATTAGAACGTTTTCGCTGTTTTAGAATATTTCTGTTCTCTCTTTGTTTCCTTAAATTGTGGATACATTCGCTGCCCTGGGCTCCCTTAGGAGGAAAGGCGGGATAGAAATTCAAAAATAATATTATTATAATTTATTATTTATACTTCTCCCATCTGGCTGGGTTTCCCCAGCTACTCTGGGCGGCTCCAACCGAATGTTAAAAACACAATACAGCATTAAAAACTTCCCTAAACAGGGCTGCCTTCAGATGTCTTTTAAAAGTAAGATAGTTGCTTATTGCCTTGACATCTGATGGGAGGGCGTTCCGCAGGGCAGGTGCCACTACTGAGAAGGCCCTCTGCCTGGTTCCCTGTAACTTTGCTTCTCACAGTGAGGGAACCACCAGAAGGCCCTCAGAGCTGGACCTCAGCATCTGGGCAGAACGATGGGGGTGGAGACACTCCTTCAGGTATACTGGGCTAAGGCCGTTTAGGGCTTTAAAGGTCAGCACCAACACTTTGAATTGTGCTCAGAAACGTACTGGGAGTTTTAAAGTACAATAAGAGTTTTAAAGACGAGCACCAGCATTTTGAATTGAGCCTTGTTACAGGCCTGGAGCCAGCGCAGTTTTTAAAGCACTGGTGGCAGTGAGATAAGTCTCCAGATCCCCAATTCTGCTTAGCAACCTATTTTGAACAGTTTCCAAACAAAATGTGCATCTCAGGACAGTGCCTTTTACTGTGGCACCTCAGGTTAAGTACATAATTCATTCCGGAGGTCCGTTCTTAACCTGAAACTGTTCTTAACCTGAAGCACCACTTTAGCTAATGGGGCCTTCTGCCGCCGCTGCACCGCCGGAGCATGATTTCTGTTCTCATCCTGAAGCAAAGTTCTTAACCTGAAGCACTATTTCTGGGTTAGCGGAGTCTGTAACCTGAAGCGTATGTAACCTGAGGTACCACTGTATCTACATGTCGCAGAGGGAAGTGGAGCAGCGATCGGGCAAGCTGGCTTGTCTGTCATAACTGCCTGTAATATGCCTGAATAGGCTTCCAAACAGCATCAAGGGTCTGTGACTGCAGAATATGGCAGATTAGCAGGATTTAAATTGAACAAATCAAAAACCAAAATATTAACAAAGAATTTGAGAAATGATTTAAAAGAAAAACTAGAGAGCCAACATGGAGTTAAAGTGACCAAAAAAATAAAATACCTAGGCATCTGGCTCACACCTAAAAATATAAATCTGATTGAAGACAACTATACAACGACCTGGAACAAAATAAAAAAAGATCTGGATGTATGGAGCAGAGTCAATCTTTCATGGCTTGGTAGGATGGAGGCAATAAAAATGAATATTCTTCCTAAGATGTTGTTCCTCTTCCAAAGCATCCCGCTGATCAGAGGGAATAAAATATTTAAAGACTGGCAGAAAGCACTCTCAAGATTTATATGGCAAGGTAGAAGGCCAAGGATCAGATACAAACTACTTACAGATCGAAAGGAGAGAGGAGGGCTGGCGGTACCCAACTTAAAATTATATTACGAAGCTGCCTGCTTATGTTGGGTGAAAGATTGGATAACTTTGGAAGATGTGGATTTATTAGATCTTGAAGGTGTAGACAATAGGTATGGCTGGCATGCCTACCTTTGGCTAGATAAAGGAAAAGTACATAAGGGGTTTTCGAGTCACATAATTAGAGGCCCGCTTTATGAAGTTTGGGAAAGAAACAAAAAACTGTTAGAACCAAAAACACCCTGGTGGCTGTCCCCTACAGCTATCCTATCATTTAAAAAAATAAATACGGAAGAGCAAGGCTTGACATATGAAGACCTATTGACAAGCTCCTATGAAGGCTGGAAACTAAGACCGTATGAGGAGCTGAAAGAAAAACTGAAGGACTGGTTTCAATACCACCAGATTAATGCAAGATGGACGGAAGATAGGAAAGTAGGAATGAACGAAAAAAAATCAAAATTCCAAATAGAAATAATCGAAAGTAAATGTAAGTTATTATCTAAAATGTATAACATTTTACTGGAAGCCGATACAAAAGAGGTAGAAATTAAAGAAGTTACGGTAAAGTGGGCAAGTGATTTGGGATATAATATAGAACACGAGAAATGGTCGAAATTATGGAACGAGGGAATAAAATTCACAGCAAGTGCTGCAATTAGAGAAAACTTAGAGAAGATGATATACAGATGGTATTTAACCCCAGAAAAATTAAATAGAATGTACAAGACTGGTAACAAGGCCTGCTGGAGATGTAAAACAAGTGAGGGGAACTTTATACATATGTGGTGGACATGTGAGGGAATAAAAAAATTTTGGAACCAGATATATGACGAATTAAAAAAAATATTTAGATACACGTTCCCCAAAAAACCAGAGGCCTTTTTGCTAGGGATGGTCGGAAAAGAAATACCGGAAAAAGATAAAACCCTGTTCCAATACGCAACAGCTGCGGCTAGAATACTTATTGCCCAAAATTGGAAAAACCCAACTTTACCAACACTGAAAGATTGGCAACTGAAATTATATGATTTTATAGAATTGGCAAGATTGACGCAAAGATTAAGAAATCAAAAAAATACAAAGTTAAAAGAGGAATGGAACAAATTTATGGTATATATCGAAGGCAATTTTAGTAACTTACCAACTACAGTAGGTCTGATCTAAATCTTCTGATGTTATAAACTAAAAACCAACACCAGCTGTAAGACGAAACTATTAAAAGTAGGCATCCGAAATCAGGAGGGAAGGAAGTCGGTGTCAGTAAACTGCAGTATGTGTTTTTTCTGTTTTGTTTTGCTTTTTTCTTTTTACTTCTTTTTTTCTTTTTTCTTTCTTTCTTTTTCATTCTGTAATGTCTGCTTAATGTTGAATGTTTCTCTTTGGTTCTGTTTTTGTGGATGTGTATGATGATGAAAACACAATAAAAAGCATTTTAAAAAAAAAAAGGGTCTGTGACTGCAGACACACCGAACTTTTAAAGCTCACAGCTTCCTCCAACGCCCCAACCCCCAAAACACCTTGGGTTTTTTATATTTAAAAAGGGTGCTGGGAATTGTAGCTCTGTGATGGGTGAACTACAGTTCCCAGGATGCTTTGTGTGGGTAGTCATATGTTTTAAATGTATGGTGTGTGGTCAAGTATCAAATATTTGCTGGTCAAGGATCAACATGGACAGCTGCACTTCGCTAGAGGAGGCGTGTATCATCTGGGGATATTTTAATTCTACAAGGCAGGGGATATTGGTTTGTAGGTTGTTTTGTTCCTGTTTTCAATCATGTATTTTGTGCTTTCATATTGTATATTTACGTTGTGAACTGCCCTGAGAGCTGCAGATGAAAGGCAGTATACCAATTAAATAAACAACTACCAACAAACAACTACAAAGAAGAGCATCAATGCAACAGTCCAGCTACAGTTTCAGGAAGTTTTGAAGTTTTATTCTGTTTTTAATGTTCTGTTGAAAGCCGCCCAGAATGGCTGGGGAAACCCAGCCAGACGGGCGTGGTAGAAATAATAAATTGTTATTATACATTATTATTACAATTCCAGATACCAAGTTGTCCATAGATATAAAAACCTCCCACTTTTATTATTGTTATTTTAAATAAAACTTATCTTTAACAGTGTTCACAGCCATTCCACACACCTAAAGCACATGGCTTTTTCGAAAGCATCCTCTGAACTGTATGAGGGACGCGGGTGGCGCTGTGGGTAAAAGCCTCAGCGCCTAGGGCTTGCCGATCGAAAGGTCGCGGTTCGAATCCCCGCGGCGGGGTGCGCTCCCGCTGCTCGGTCCCAGCGCCTGTCAACCTAGCAGTTCGAAAGCACCCCCGGGTGCAAGTAGATAAATAGGGACCGCTTACTAGCAGGAAGGTAAACAGCGTTTCCGTGTGTGGCTCTGGCTCGCCAGAGCAGCGATGTCACGCTGGCCACGTGACCCGGAAGTGTCTCCGGACAGCGCTGGCCCCCGGCCTCTAGAGTGAGATGGGTGCACAACCCTAGAGTCTGTCAAGACTGGCCCGTACGGGCAGGGGTACCTTTACCTTTACCTTTATCTTTAACAGTGTTCACAGCCATTCCACACACCTAAAGCACATGGCTTTTTCGAAAGCATCCTCTGAACTGTAGTTTGTTCAGGGTACTTGGAACTGTAGTTCTGTGCAGGGTGAACTACAGTTCCCAGGATTGGGGGGAGGGGTTCATGTGCTTTAAATAAATGGCATGTATGCAGCCAATCTCTGTTGCCTTGGGAGCATTTGCAGAGCATGAAGTTGCTGCAGAAATTGCCTCTGTTGTTGGGCAATTGTTTACGACCGGCTGTGTTTTTGGATGCTATAATTCAAATCTTATCGGAACAGTCCTGCCCAGTGGTGCACTGGGTTTGGGGCAGAAGTCCAGGGCACCACCAGCAGAATGTGAAGGAGCTATCCTCTGAACCTAACAAGACCAGCTTCCCAAATTGTGTGAAGTACATGAAGCAGAACGGTGCCAACTAAAGGGGGGCACGAGACCCACCAAGTCCAGAGTTTATATTTGCCTTTCTGCACCACTAATCCTTCTCATATTTACTCAGAAATATGTTCTGTGTGCAACAAGGTTTACTTGCCAGGTAAGTGTGCCTGGGATTTCAGACTCCCTATGCAAATCATTGTTTGGAAATAAACCTTGATTAAGCAAACTCCTTAGTAAGTGGTTTGATAATTTTTTTAAGGGTTTCAGCCTAAATCTAGTTTAATTTTCATACATCTGCATCAGTATACTTGGTTATTTCTTGAAATCCGTGAACACACCCGCTGCTTTCTTTTTCTGGCTTGCTCATCTTCTGATCAATCAAGTATCGGAACAGGAAAAGGTTAATCCAATAAATTGCAGCCCCAGCCATCTGGTGTCATGCAGGACTTTGATGTCTGAGGTAACCCTGCAAGCTCTCCCTCCCCCCTACACCCCACCCCACTCCCATTTTTCTGCTGCCTTATTTATCTCACAACCCACAGCTTGGGTTTCACTCCAAGGGGACACAGATATGTCCATTAACCACCAAAGTGAAAAATTATCTGTAATTATTTCAGACCAAGGTTTCCTTTTCAGCCACAAGGTGCTGAGCGCATGGGAGAGCGCACGGGGAGCACTCCTTGCAGCATGTGATGGGTTAATGGCCTTTTAGCTTACATTGGACTTTGCAGATTGCGCTGCCTCAAATCTGACTTAAAATTCAGAGGGGTTTGGAGCTGCCTTTCCGAATAATGACAAGGTGAGTTCCCTGCGCGAGGTGGCCGTTGGATGGAGATTGCAATGGAAGCAGCTCCATTTTCCTTGACTTTGTGTTTTGTCATATATATATAGTTATTTCCTGCAAATAAAAATGGGGGAAAAATTGTAAATCCATCCAGAAAACCATCCAGAGTGCTAAATAAAGGCAATAAGAGATGGTGATAAAAGCCTTCAAAGGGGGTATTTCAGAACTCTAGAATTCTTAAAACGACTCGCATTGATGTCACACAAATCAAGAGTTATGCTTTATATTTAGAGAATGACAGACAGTTGGGCTTTTCCCCCACTAAAGAATGCTACTCTGCCGTTTTAATGTTTATGCCATAAAGCGGGGGGGGGGGGGGTGCGCGTGCAGATTTCAGGCATAATAGGGGATGTTAGAAGGCATGCAGTTAGATCAGGGTGCCTCTGAGCACATTCTGAGCTGAGGAATTGATGTTCAGTATCAGAACTCAACCATGCGTGCTCTCTCTCTCTCTCTCTCTCTCTCTCTCTCTCTCACACACACACACACACACACACACACTCCTGGTTATTGTCCTTCATTTCAGCAGTATACTTTAACTGGGAAAAGTCATTTTGTTGGTGTTATTGCCATTCTTAAACAATTGGGAATCAGGTACTTTTCCTGATCTATTGCACATTACCAAGAGATCTACCACCTACTCCCAATGTAAAGGATATGTGAGTTGCAATGTGCAGTTTATCACAATTCCTCTATTTTTTGTTCCTTAGTACACTAGCATTAAGGATAGCTTGTAAAAGAAGCCAATTGATAAAAGAGTCACCTCATCCTTTTGGCTAAAGGGGGCTTCTTCAAAGCCTAGTTTTAGTCAGAAGATGGGACCCTGCAGACACTAAGGAACACCTCTGCAGAAGAGTTTTGCCCACAGATGCCAGCTTTGCAATCCATGAGTTAAGCTCTACAACAAAATTTTATTTCTTTCTGTGTTTGCGTAATAAGTTTAATTATGCTGTACATATTTTTTTCAGCGACTCTTTGAGATTCATGCAAATGTTGTTGGGTTGTTTTGCACTGTTGAAACTAGGTTAAACGCAGAGCTGGGGCACAACGGAATTAAAAACTGCTTATATTATTAGAGCGGGTTTTTTCCAGGAAGTGGAGGAATATTGCATTTAAAATCCTGTCTCTCAAAACTCCGTGCTCAAGTTTTTCCTATCACTGTCTTTGGGTGTGCCTTATAGATCAGCCGTCACCAACCTAGTACCCTCCAGATTTCTTGGGCAGCTGAATGTCTGAAGGGCACCAGGTTTGTGAAGGCTGCTATAGACCAACAAGCACAATGGCATGTGTAGAGAGAGAGAGAGAGCACCATGGTAAAGGTAAAGGTAAAGGTAAAGGGATCCCTGCCCATTAGGTCCAGTCGTGGCCGACTCTGGGGTTGCTGCGCTCATCTCACTTTCTTGGCCGAGGGAGCCGGCATACAGCTTCTGGGTCATGTGGGCAGCATGACTAAGCCGCTTCTGGCAAACCAGAGCAGCGCACGGAAACGCCGTTTACCTTCCCGCCAGAGCAGTACCTATTTATCTACTTGCACTTTGAGGTGCTTTTGAACTGCTAGGTTGGCAGGAGCAGGGACCGAGCAACGGGAGCTCACACCCCGTCGTGGGGATTCGAACTGCCAACCTTCTGATCAGCAAGTCCTGGGCTTTGTGGTTTAACCCACAGCGCCACCCGCGTCCGTGGTAGCTGCCCCAAAATGACAGGTTGTCCTTGGAGGCTCACCAGAATCTGGGCCTGATCAACTTCTGTAGCAAGCTTAAGATATCTCTTGATAAAGCTTTCAGTATGTAGGGTTAATGTGAGGAACAGGAGAGGACTGGAATTTTGATAAGCTTTCATTGAATGGAGCTATGTATCCTCATAAGATGCATCATATTACTAGAGTTTATTTTATGCCTCTCCTTATTTTGCCCAATTTATTTTTGCTTCTCTTACCAACAAGGATTTGTTTCAGATGCTGAAGTTCATTGCAAATTTTAACATGCTAGATCCATTATATTTCTGGTAATATTAATAATACCTCAGCCTCCACCCTCCTTCCAACCCACTCTCAGCCAAACCCTGGAATTTAAGATTTCACCTGGCATAGTTTTGCAAATGCATACCAGGAGACCAGCCATCTCTTAACCTGGTCAACAGAGCAGAACTTTTTGCCTGCTTCCCAGCCTTAGATTTGAGGGTCCCTTTTCTGTCCGAGGGACCGGGGCTCTTTTATGTTGTGTCAGCAGTGGGCAGAAATAGCACTTAAGACCTGGTTGAGTGACAGAGACCTAGCTACCATATAAATTTTCAATAATGCCCCACACAGAGATGCTACATCTGAGGCATTGTGGGAAATTGGAATGGCAGATAGACCTGGCCGCCTGGCACTGTGTTGAATACTAAACTGCAAGAAGTGAGCTTACAGGGAACCAGGCACAGGGCCTTCTCGGTAGATGCCAAGGAAATAAACAACTGCAGTGGTACCTCAGGTTACATACACTTCAGGTTACATACGCTTCAGGTTACAGAATCCACTAACCCAGAAATAGTGCTTCAGGTTAAGAACTTTGCTTCAGGATGAAAACAGAAATCATGCTCTGGTGGCGCAGCAACAGCAGGAGGCCCCATTAGCTAAAGTGGTCTTCAGGTTAAGAACAGTTTCAGGTTAAGTACGGACCTCCAGAACGAATTAAGTACTTAACCTGAGGTACCACTGTATCTGACTTTTGGAAGACATCTGAAGGCAGCCCTGTTTAGGGAAGTTTTTAATGTTTGATGTTTTATCATGTTTTTAATATTCTGTTGGGAGCCGTCCAGAGTGGCTGGGGAAACCCAGCCTGAGGGGTGGGGTAGAAATAATAATATGTTGTTGTTGTTGTTGTTGTTGTTGTTGTTGTTGTTGTTGTTGTTGTTGTTGTTGTTAACTGGAGGAAAGGAGGGCAGACATCAAGGGTGGGCCCTTCCTTGGACCCCAGCATCTACCCAAGAATTCAGGGTAAGGTGGTGCTGGCACCCTGCTGAAGCCTGCACCCCAAGTCTAGTTCCTAGTGTGGTCATCTACTTCCTTGGTTCAGCTCCCTGCCACTGGATTCGGATTCTTCCAATGGAGTCCGGCCCATAGCTGTCAACATTCCCCTTTTTTAAAGGGAAATTCCTTTATTCTGAATAGGATTCCTTGCAAGAAAAGGGTAAAGTTGACAGCTATGGTCCGGCCTCTCTGGGCATTACTCTACCATGCCAGCTGGAGCCAATGCCAGCTCCCCAGCTTTGACCGATCATCCTGTCCTTCCCACGTTCTATAAGGCCTGGGAGGATCGTATGGGAGATTATTGATGCCTTCGCAGCTTAATGGCGCAAATCCCAGGAGCCGTCTCGGCTGTCTCAGCGACCTGAGCTCTGTTTTGAATAATTGACGAGTTAGTCAGACTTTATGGGTAATCCAAGATGCCTTATTCAAGGGTATTTGCGGACAGCTGCAGATGGAGCCCAACTCTTCCCCCTGTTTTAGGGTGTGCTTTCTGAGGGTGAAGAGAACCCCATATGGCAGTTATTGCTTTGTCAGTAGGGGGTTGCACTTAAGCTTCTTCTTTCAGCCCATTGAGTGTTTGTGGAAGGTTACCAGACGGGTAGCCGTGTCAAGTCTTTAGCAGCAGCAAAACCAATCCAAGAGCCCTGTAGCAGCTGACATGCCACTATTACAATGGTCTTGGTGGCTACTGCCCCTGTTCACTCTTCTCTCCAAACCCGTCTCCCCGCCAACCCCTTTGACAGTTTCCCTTGCCCCACACCTCTCACACCCCCTCACCTATCCCCCCACAGCTCACCCCGAGCCCCTCTCCCTTTTAAGGGATGGCGGGAACATTATAATGATTTTTTAAAAGCCTTTTTGCCATGGTCTTCCCAATCCTGATGCCCTCCAGATGGGGCTGATGTAGGGATGGATGAATCTGTTGACTCAGGTTCTCTTTGTTTCTCGTTTCTCCACTCTTGAGTTCAGTTCCCCTTATTTCAACGACAGTTTGTAATTTTTTAATGCCTTTATGGAACTTTCTTCTAATATATGCATTTAGGAATGCACTTTTGCCTCACACATACCTTTTTGCAAAGCAAATATCCCCCTAGTAAAATGCGTTTTTGTTTGTTATTTTCACAAATATATGGCTTTTTATGCACCACTTGGCCTAGTCTGTGCATTTTTGTACATATTACTCGGCCAGAGAACTGCATTGCAAAAGTTGGAGAAGAGCAAAGTTCAAAGGATGTCTACGTTTCAGTTCTTGGAATGTTTCAGAATGTGCAGTTTAGATAGATCTGCCTTTAAATGTGAACTGAATCAAATTTATCCCCCATCCCTAGACTGATAGGATTTGTAATCCAAATCAAGCCCAGCTAATATGGCTGTGGTGGCTGGGGTTGATCAGAGTTGCGTCATTATTTCTTGTTTATAATAATTAATTTATATATGACTTAATTGCCAAAGTGTCTTCTAGGTGGTTTACAATAGCAATTGCAAAATAAATATGTGTAATTAAAATGTGCAGTAAAAACAATTCCATCAAAACATTAAAACAAACACCCGCAATTGAATGCACAGTAAAACAAGCCTGTCAAAACAGCACAGTAATTAAAACTTTGTGTCTCTATCTAATACAGAACTATGCTAAATATGAACACTGGTAGATTGTACAACTGGTAGTTGTAGTCCAAAACATACGGAAAGCACCAGGTTGTGGGGTGGGGTGTCTTTTTGCTTGCCTCTCTGTGAAGGATCCAGGGCGCCCTTGTCTCATTAGATATCATCGGTTGGAAAGTACCTTTATTTAAGGAAGTGTCACCTCCAGTTTCATGTCCCTACTTGAAAGTGCACACATTTATTCCTTTCTCTCAGCTATTGGTCCTCTTCTCTCTCCCTCCCTCCCCAAACACTCACCAAACTTGATAGCTCAGTGGTGGACCATCTGCTATCTAGTAGCTCCAGGAAGGGGTGGGAAAGCCTCTTGACTGAAACCCTGGAGAGCTACTTCCAGTCAGTGTAAAAAGGTAAAGGTAAAGGACCCCTGGATGGTTAAGTCCAGTGAAAGGCGACTATGGGGTTGCGGCGCTCATCTCGCTTTCAGGCTGAGGGAGCCAGCGTTTGTCCACAGACAGCTTTCTGGGTCATGTGGTCAGCATGACTAAACCACTGCTGGTGCAGTGGGACACTGTGATGGAAGCCAGAGCACACGGAACTGCCTTTTACCTTCCCACCAGAGCGGTACCTATTTATCTACTTGCACTGGCGTGCTTTCGAACTGCTAGGTTGGCAGAAGCTGGGACAGAGCAATGGGAGCTCACCCCGTCACGGAGATTCGAACTGCCGACCTTCCGATCAGCAAGCCCAAGAGGCTCAGTGGTTTAGACCACAGCGCCACCCGCGTCCTTCCAGTCAGTCCTGAGATGTAGTGTCCTGAGATGAACCAATAGTCTGACTCCGTATAAGGCAGCTTCCTATGTTCCTGTGTTGAGATCCTTTTACCTGAATGTCTTTCTTTTCTGTTTTAACCTGCTGCTCTGCCATTTTTTAATTTGCAGTTTTATATTGTCATCTTGCCTGTATTTTTATTGCATTTTTAGTGTTCTACGTTGAAAGCAGCCTTTAGGCTCTCCCCATAGAAAGCGACTTCTAAGTAAATAAAAGTTCTCTCCCCTTTCTCTCTGTGTGTGCAGATCCCATGGGCATGGGGGCCAGACAGTCCTCCACTGGAGGTCTCTCCATCGGCCAGGGTCCAGCGACAGAGACTGTGGAGGGCGCTTACAGAAGTGGAGAATTCGGTAGAGCCCAGGAGCTGATTAAAGCAGCGTGTCAGGAGAGTATCTCGGCAGTGGAGAAGGTAAGGGCACAACCGTCAAAATTCTGTGCCAAAATGAAAGACGAGAAGAGTACATCCTGCAAATCAAGACATTTGCTATAGGATCTCCAGCATAACCTTGCAGCCTCTTGAATCTTGTTTCCTAGGAGACCCCTATTCCTCTCACAGAGCTACAGTTCCCAGAATGCTTTAACAATCCCTCTTCCCAGGGAACTTGGGGAATTACAGTGGTACCTCGGGTTACATACACTTCAGGTTACATAAGCTTCAGGTTACAGACTCCGCTAACCCAGAAATAGTGCTTCAGGTTAAGAACTTTGCTTCAGGATGAGAACAGAAATCGTGCTCCGGCAGCACGGCGGCAGCGGGAGGCCCCATTAGCTAAAGTGGTGCTTCAGGTTAAGAACAGTTTCAGGTTAAGAACAGACCTCCGGAACGAATTAAGTACTTAACCCGAGGTACCACTGTATAGCTCTGTAAGGTGAATAGTGTTCTCCTAACAATTCCTTGCACTCTTAACAAACTATAGTTCCTAGGGTTCTTTGTGGGGAAGCCATGACTTTTTAACATGGCCTGATAACTGTAAGGTGGAAATGAGGCCAATATCTCACGAATCCCCCATGCCCATTTAACTTCACAATGGTTGCATTTAAGAGCAGCAGGTCTCCCATTCTGTTCACAGTAACAGCATTGTGGAAAGGGTTAACCACACTTCCCACCATTGACCTGTTATTTTCCCCGCTGGGGAGCAACTCTGAGGGAGAATATGATTGAGATCCAGAAAACAGCAGGGGTGTATACGGGGAAAATACCCCTCTACCCACCTCTACCCCTATGGTCAAAATCATAGGCTAACCCTGCTAAGCTCTCCCACAGTGGGTTACTTTGGCCTACTCACTTCTAGATTCTTCTCTAGCTACCCCTCCACCAAGGATGAGGAACCAGTGGCCTTTCAGAAGAGTTTGGACTCCAACTCCCATCAGTCCCAGACAGTGTGGTCAGTGGTCATGGATGATGGGAGTTGTAGGCTAACGACACCTTGTGAGCTACAGCTTCCTCACGTCAGGATATCCTGATGAGATCGAGAAGGCCATTTTATGAAATTCCGGGCCATGTCGCCACCCCCACAAAACATCTTATGGAGAAAGTAGGTAGAGAGACAAACAAAGCATCCGAACTTGTGGGCATCCAGCAAAGCTGAACGTTGGAAGATTCAGGATAGATTTTTTAAAACTGTGGAACCTCGTCCCATACAAGGCATTGGTGGCCACCAACCTAGGGGGCTTTAAAAGAGGATTAGACAAATTCATGGAGGATAAGGCTAACAGTGGCTACTAGCCAGGATGGCTATGCTCTGTCTCCACAGGAGGGGAGAAGCTCAGGTGCTATAGTTGCAGGTTCCCCAGTGTTATGGGAGTGGCTACTACGGACTAGGTGGGCCTGATCCTGCAGGCTCTATATCAAAGATATCTTCGCTATGGCTTATGAATAACAAAAAATCTCTGTGTTTTGGTTCATTTGGGCTCATGTGCTATGTATTCCACTCCTCTTCTCCAAACCAGAGCCTCCTCTTGAGTCTTTCCACTGCCTATGGAGACCTTGAGACCGTGAGGTATTTGCTGAAAGAAGCATGTGTGACTTTGCCCCTGGAACCCAACGACGATAACCCAGCTGTTGTGGCAGCATATTTTGGGCATACAGACGTTGCTAAAGAACTGCTGGATTCTTTTCATGGTAGGTTCTTCTCCTGCCCATCCCATTAGCCTTTGAGGTGCTTGTTAAAGCTACTTTGCCTCTAGCACCTTCCACTGAAGGGCCATAGCTCAGTGGTAGAGCATCCACCTTGCAGGCTGAAGGTCCCACATTTAAGCCCCAGCATCTCCAGGTAGGGTTGGGGGGATGTCCCCTGTCTGAAATCCTTGACCAATGATTTTACTCAGTGTTCCATCTTTCTGTGTTCCATCTTTCTGTGTTCCATCTTTCTGAACCCTAGGAGCTTTCAGAAACGGGACCTTGGGAACTGTTGTTCTGCCAAGCGGCCATTTTATTTTATTTTATTTTAAAATTATTTATACATTTCAAGTTTATACCTTTCACTAATTTTATACATTTCACTAATTTTTTCAATCATTTTGACATTTCAAAACTTGACTTCTTTCCCCCTCTTTCTACGGTTCCTTAAATTTGTTGTTAATATCGTCTGCATATCCAGATTAACTTAATTTGCTCATTTATTCACCTTCTTTAAATATATACTGTTATGAAACTGAAGGTTATTACAATAATCCCGCCAATGTTTTTATCTGTGTATAATTTATCTGTAATTATTCAATAAACCATTTCCATTCTTTTATTTAAAGAATTGTTAACTTGATTTCTTATTCTTCCAGTAAGTTTCACCATTTCTGCATATTCCATAAGTTTTTGCATCAATTCTTCCTTTGCTGGAACTTCTGCTTTTTTTCCATTTTGGGGCAAGTAATATTCTTGCTGCTATAGTAGCATACATGAATAATTTCTATACATTTTGGATAGTTCTGTCCCACCAAGCAGCCATTTTAAGCATTCTACCATTTTAAGCATTAAGGATTTGAACCTGCTTGGGCCCCTAAGCTCAGCCTTGGAGGCCCTGCTGCCTGGACCACCACTAAGTTCAATGAGATTGATACATACCAGAGTTAGGACCTTTTTCGTGGTGGCCCACATTTGTAGAAGTCTCTCTATCCTAAAGCTCTGATTGACCACCTCTCTTACCACATTTAAGTGGACCCACTGACTTAAAACAACAAACTGCCAAGCACTTTATTTATTGGAGGACTTATATACCACACTCTTCATAAAGTATCAGGGAGGTTTACAACAGTATGTTGTATGTATACTATAAAATACAAAAACCATTTAAAGCAGAACACAGTAGTCATTAAAATGGCTGGCTAATATAAAGGTTGTAAGCAGCTGCAATAGGCCTTTTGGCATGAAACTGGTTTTATTTGTGGCCCCTTATGTATTATTGCACCTGATACTGTTTTAGTTTTAAGTTTTAACTTCCGCACTGTGAAGCAGCCTTCCAAGGGCTTTTCCTACAAGGCAAGGTATTTATAAACAGTGCAGCAATAAATTGTAATAACAGTTTAATAGGGAAGCTCCTTCACAAAGCAGCCGTTCCCAGGATTCCTTGGGGAAAGCCCGTGACAGGATAGTGCTTTAAATTTTACCGTGATCATGCCCTAAAGCTAGACGTTGTATTTATTTAAATTGAAAGTCGAGTTTCACAGGGCTCCAGACTCCATGCCTGATAACCAGACTATTCTGTTGACTGGCAGTCCTGAGGCTACTGAGATGGCAAATAGCCCTGGGTGTCCTGTTACAAGATAATTGACAGATGTGCTGTTTATGGGCGACGCCCCTTGTGTTTTCTTGCCTGTAAATTGCTCCAGAGCCTGACGTAGTTGTGCTTGTGCTTGTTTTGTAAAAAACAGGTCCTGCAAACATGTTGCAGCTCCTGAACTGGATGCTGGCCATTGCTTGCCAGCAGGGCCACCTGGACATAGCCAAGCTCTTGGTGCTGACATACAAAGCAGACCCTGACAGCTATGCCTTGAGAAAGAATGAGTTTGCAGCTCTGACACGATTGCCACTCTATGCAGCTATGAAAGCAGGTAATGTATGTGAATGTGGGATCTGTGGTCTCCTTTCCCTTTTAAAAACTTCGCATTCTCACTTAGGGGCAAAAGTAGAAAAGGTTGGCGTCTCGGGCTGCAAAATGGCACCATTCCCCATTCCACACTGTATTTGACACATAGAGGTTTCTTTTTTTATCAACGAGCCTCTCAGTTGGTGTTTTTTAATTACCTGGCTGTGATCACACCAGACATTTAAAGCACATAACTTCTCCCAAACTGTTTGTGAAGGGTGCTGGGAATTGTAGCTCTGTGATGGGTAAACCACAGTTCCCAGGATTTTTTGGGGGGGCGAACCTTGTGATTTAAATGTGCTTTAGCTATGTAGTGTGCACACAGGTCTTTTGGATATATGGCATTTTTGCTTTAAAAATAGCCTGAAATGTGCACACGGGTGTTACCGTATTTTTTGCCCTATAGGATGCACTTTTCCCCCTCCAAAAATGAAGGGGAAATATGTGTGCGTCCTATGGGGCGAATGCAGGCTGTCGCTGAAGCCTGGAGAGCGAGAGGCATCGGTGCGCTCCACCCCTCTCGCTCTCCACGCTTCAGGAAGTTATCCGCAAGCCTTGGGAGCCCGGCGAGAGTGCCCGCCGGGCTCGCAAGTCTTGCGGGCAGTAGCCTGCAGCCCAAAGCACGGGGCGCGCTCCAGAGCGCACCCCGTGCTTTGCACAAATGTCCGCAAGCCTTGCGAGCCCGGTGGGAGTTCCCGCCGGACTCGCAAGTCTTGTGGGCAACAGCCCCGCAAGTAAGCTCCGGGAGCGATGGCGAGGTTCTGCAACCTTGCCATCGCTCTCGGACCCATTCTGGGGGGCTGGGGACGGGGGAAGCTCGGGCTTCCCCAGCCCCGCAAGCAAGCTCCGGGAGCAATGGCGAGGTTGCGCAACCTCGCCATCGCTCCCAGACCCGTTCTGGGGACTGGGGTCAGGGGAAGCTCGGGCTTCCGCCGCCCCCAGCCCCCAGCCCCGCAAGCAAGCTCCGGGAGCGATGGCGAGGTTGAGTGCAACCTTGCCTTCGCTCCCGGACCCCCAGCCCTGAGGCTAAAAACGAAGCCAGGACAGTGAGCGGGATCCATCCCGCTTGCTGTCATGGCTTCTTTGCTCTTTGGGGCTCGGGGGGGGAATAATTTTTTTTCTTTATTCCCCCCCCCAAAAAAAAAATAAGTGCGCCTTATGGGCCGGTGCGCCCTATAGGGGAAAAATACGGTAATTTTCTTCCCTTCCATCTTCTTTGCTAGGACATGAAAAGGTTGCTGCCTTCTTGCTTGAGAATGGATCCTTCTTTTCTTCCTACGTCCTGGTGGACTGCCCCAGCACAAGCAAACAAGTTCTTCGTAAATACTTTGTAGAAGCAATCAAGTTACCTGGGAATGCCCCAGCAAAGACAGTGAGTAGGTGTTTGCATATCACAAGACAAGGGGAACTAAGTGACTTGCACTTGTTAATGCTAATAACATGCCTTTCTGGCCTCAGATACACTCCATACTTCCCCTCCCCCCCCCCCAAAAAAGTGTCTCTTTAATTCATTGCTTTAACACAGCGTGAAGACTTGAGCGCACAGTAGATCAGTCACGATGCCCCATGATAGGCCTATTTTTGTCCTGATAAGCTGGAATGAGTCAGATGACTTTCCCTGGCCTCCATTAAGGCTTGCAGCTTGAGCAGGCTGGCTGGCTGCCTGGCTTGAGCAAGCATAGGAAACCTTTGGGCCTCTAGATGTTGCTGAACTACAACTCCCATCAGCCCCAGCACTTGTGGCCAATGTTTGCCATGGTGAGCATCCATCTCCCTACTGGTGATTGTGAAGCTGAGATCAATGAGTTTGCATGTCCATCTGTGGTCTAGAGTAGAAATTAGTCAAGTGTATTCAAGTGGCATTTATTCACATTTTTAAGTCTACAAGTAATAATTGTGTTCTTTGCATTGTTCTGTTATTTCCTTTGCACTGAAACGAATGTGATTTCCACTTACAGTTTCATAAGTTAAATAGCAGAACGGTGAGACAAGTAACTTAGTGGTTGTCGGGAACCAAACTAGAGCAGCATGAAAACAGTGCTGTTGGAGCAAAATTGCAGCATTCTTACCTTCCTAGCTTAACCAAGCAGCTGAATGGCCTGGGTGCATCCCAGAGATTCAACATTTTATGCTTTTCAGTCAGAGTCATTGATGATTCCCATTAAAACCTTCACCTTTCTTTCACATTCAGGCTCTTTCTGTGAACTGGTCGAACCTTGGGCTTCCTTGGGTGGATCTCGAATGGATGCTAGACATTTCCCACCAGATAACTGAGTTGGACCTCTCTGCCAATTGCTTGACTTCCCTCCCATCAGTTATCCCTTGGGGGCTGATAAACCTCCAGAAACTAAACCTTGCTGAGAACCGGTTAAACAAACTGCCTGACGTACATTCTTCAGATGGAATCATCTGCACAAAGTACGTACCATGTCTTGGTTGGGGAACCTGTATCCCTCCCACTGCTGTGGGACTCCAGCTCTTATCATCCCTGACAACTGCCTCGCTAGATGGAGCTGATAGGATCTGGAGTCCAGTAATATTTCTTGGTCCCACAGATAATGAAAGGAACCACATGATCTCAGGTATGCCTTCTGGTAGCTTGGTAAATCTTAAGAAACCGAACCAAAGTGGTTAAAATCAGTGCAGTCCTAGTTCATATCAAACAGACAATTTTCCAAAATATATAGCAGATTTCTCTTTTGTGTTTATTTAAATCCACAGGTTGCTTGAGATCGACATTTCCAGCAACAGGTTCCTTATTCTTCCTTCTGGATTCCTGCACCTTTCCAGACTCCAAAGGCTTGTGGCTTCCAAAAATTATCTCGAAAAGTTATTAGATGCAGAGAATGGTGGGTGCATCTTAGCTAGGAATTTCCAGTTGGCCTGTGCGATCTTCCTAGCCAGTGGGTGGGGACCAGTAAACCTTGCAGGCATTCTCACTAGACCTTGCAGATTTGTGATGAAACTATCTAGCCAGAACTACCTGTGCAGGGTGACTGATGAACTGCTGATCTCTTGCCAAGAGACCTCTACCACAAACCCTACTGTGCCGTGTTTTCTCCTGCTTCTCATAAAAACATAGGAGTCTTATCCTCAGTCCTCTTTTAAAACCATCTAAGTTGGTGCTCATCACTGCCTCCTGAAGGAGAGAGGTCCATAATTTTAACTATGCCCTGTGTGAATAAATCATTTCCTTTTTCTGACCTGAACCTTCCAGTAGTAAGCTTCCAAGAGAAGAAGAACAACTCCCTATCTGCTTTCTCCGTGCTACTTTATAAACTTCTTTCATGTCACTGCTTAGTTGCCTTTTCTCTATAAAGAAGTCCCAAACACCTTACTTCATAGGGGTTTTTATGATGTAGCCCCAGAGCACCAGCAATTCAGCCCCAGAGCTCAGCATTCTTGTGCTATATAGTGCAGTGCAGTGGAGATGTTTCTCCTCATCCCTCAATTCCTTGCAGGCTACCAACTTCCTTTTAGTTTAGTTTCTCTCTCCAGTCCTTTTGTATGTCCTGTCTTTTTTTCTTTTAGTTTTGTAAACCTGGTGGCACAGCTAGTCTCATTTATTTATTTTTTACTGACACAAGCTGCTTTTAGTAGACACCAGTTGTCTGAAAATCAGGATACAGATAATTGGAAATAAAGAAAATGAATAATTTCACTGCCTGCTTATGACAATTAAGAACCTCTCATAAAATCTTCCTTTCTTCTTCTTCTTCTTCTTCTTCTTCTTCTTCTTCTTCTTCTTCTTCTTCTTCATCCTCCTCCTCTGATTCTTCTTCTTTTTCTTCTTTTTTTTAGCAGTTAACTGGATTGGATTAAGGAAGCTGCAGGAGCTGGACATCTCTGACAATAAGTTGTCGGAGCTGCCCACCCTCTTTCTCCACTGTTTGAAATCCTTGAATGTCCTGAATGCATCCAGGAATAACCTGAAGGTGTTTCCTCAGCCATGGGCCTGTCCCTTGGTAAGTCTGAACTGCAGTCGTGGCAGACGCCTTGTAAGATGGCACGTGAATTGCTTGGCATGGCTGAGGGATGCCATGTCTCTTGGGCTACAATTGGGATTCTGCCCAGTGAGCTCCCTTGAAGAGTAGATAATGCCTTGGGGATTTCTGTCCACATTCAGACTTTCTTTTCCCTCTCAATTCTAGAAATGCTGCAAAGCTGCTAGAAATGCAGTTGAATTCCTCCCGGATACTTTGGCTGTTTTCTGGAAAAATCATCTCAGGGAAGTGGATTTTTCTGATAATTCCCTGAAAGAAGTTCCCCAGTGTCTCTTCCAGCTCGAAGTAAGTGTCACTACGCTTTTGGTTGCCTTCTTTATTACAGAGAGTAAATGTAGATATAATCACTTCCCCAATTACTTTTGCGTCCCTAGAGTGGCAGAGGAACCTAGATGGAATTCAGTCGAAAGGGTGTGCTGCATGATAGGATTCCGAAAAGACCTTTGGAACCGGCTACAAAATCTAGCTTGCTAAAGCCACAATACCAGTGTAGTAGTTAAACCACAGAGCCTAGGACTTGCCGATCAGAAGGTCAGCGGTTCGAATCCCCGTGACGGAGTGAGCTCCCATTGCTAGGTCCCTGCTCCTGCCAACCTGGCAGTTCGAAAGCACATCAAAGTGCAAGTAGATAAATAGGTACCGCTCCGGCAGGAAGGTAAACGGCCTTTTCGTGTGCTGCTCTGGTCCTCCAGAAGCGGCTTAGTCATGCTGGCCACATGACCCGGAAGCTGTATGCCGGCTCCCTTGGCCAATAAAGCGAGATGAGCGCCGCAACCCCAGAGTCAGCCACGACTGGACCTAATGGTCAGGGGTCCCTTTACCTTTTAGTTATAGAGAACCAGTGCAGAGTTAGTGATTGGTGCAGAGGTAGCTAAACTGTGGCCCTCCAACTTGAGCTGTACTCTAGCTCCCATCAGCCCTGTCAGGAATGATGGGAGTTGTAGTTTGGCAGCAGCAGGAATGCCGTGGGTTAGCCACCACTCTGAAAATCAGACTAGGAATGGGAAGAACCAAAATCAGGGCCTCAACCCAGACAGGGAGCACAGTCACTGGGCGACCTTGGACCACTCCTTACCTTTTGGTCTCACCTGCCTCACAGGATAAAACCAGGTGAAGGGAGGAGCATGTACACCTCCTCAAACCTCCCTAGAAAGCGGTCAGGATAGAAATGTAAGAAATGAATACCTGCAGGAGGTTTTGTGTGTCTGTGTATGTTCTCAGACCCCCTTCAGACAGCATGGTTCCATTCAGCTACCAGCTGTCCTTTGGGGGAATTAATTACTAATTGGGATTGAATAGTCCACCCTGGAACAAGAAATGGTGAAGTCACTCATGGTGGTTGTGGCGACTGCAGCCCTTGTGTGTGGCTGATGTGGGGAAAAGCTACCTCCAGTATGTGCCTGTATTTCCAGCAGGGATGTCAGAAGGCAGCTGTCTTTGTCACAATCAGTGCTGTTTCCGTTCCACTGCAGTTTGATCTCTGCCAAAGAGTACATTTTCCCCCCATCTTGCTTTCCACTATTTAACATAAATCATGAAAGTTAGAGATTTAACATAATTAAGGAAGTCATTATTTCCACACCATTCGTTTCAACGCAAAGGAAACACAAATTTAAGGGGGGGGGGAGGAGTCATTGATTGTGGATTGTTTACAGACTGAAAAACAAACAACAGCAAATTCCAATTGATATTCTCTGGCCTGATTCCCACTTCAGATGTGGGACAGACAAGCAAACAATTTTCACTTCTGTTTTCGGTTCGAATTCTCCAGCAACCATATTTTCCAGTTAACCCCATACTTTCCTTCTAGTGGTCCAGGGAAATCATGAGTCTGATATGACTAGAGTGAATCTTGCGCCATCAAATGTGCACCCTAATTTTCGCGACATAATTTGGCCAAAAAAAAGAGTGCATTACCTTCGAGTAAATATGGTATTTGGGGGCTGAAGTTGGCTGCGTAAACTGGCTTTGGATTCCTGAGCATTAGACAGCATAGGATCTGAGCAGCTCTCATAAACACGGCTTTGTTTCCCTGAAGGAATCAAATACATGGCTAGGAAGGCACATGCCAGTCCAGCCTTTGGAACACTAGGTGGTGCTGCTGTGGCATCTTTTCCTGGGCTTATCTTTCCTCTGTGCCACCACTCTTGCTATGTTGTCATACATTATGCTATTGGTACAGTGCAGCACAACAAGAATCGCAGTAATTTAGAAACCAGAGTCCCTGGCAAGCTTGCAGTGTCTCACCAGGTGGGGATCCAGGGAAATCATGAGTCTGATATGACTACCGTATACCATTCATACAGGAAGTTGCCTTAAAGCGAGTCGGGTCATCAGGCCATCTAGGTCAATGTTGTTGACACTGTCTGGCAGCAGCTCTCATGGTGTTTCACCCAGGAGTCCTTCCCAACCCTAGCTGGAAGTGTGAAGGATTGAACCTAAGACCATTTCTTTTCATTGCATTAAGTATTCTATGGCTCTTCCCCAGAGATATTCTTTGCTGCTTACCAAAAATATAGGGTCATTCTGTAGACAAAAAGACCTATGGAATCAATGGTTCAGGGGCAGATGTTGACAGCTGTGAAATGGAATTTGAATTTCCTGATAAATTTGTAGTTCAAGCACAAGTTAACCTATTGTTGAACTAGAATATGGGTTTCCTAATTCCCATTGCAAACTACCAATGCTGTTACACTGGTATAAAGGTAAAGGGACCCCTGACCGTTAAGTCCAGTCGTGGACGACTCTGGGGTTGCGGCGCTCATCTCACTTTACTGGCCGAGGGAGCCGGCGTTTGTCTGCAGACAGCTTCCAGATCATGTGGCCAGCATGACTAAGCTGCTTCTGGCGAACCAGAGCAGCACATAGAAACGCTGTTTACCTTCCCGCCAGAGTGGTACCTGTTTATCTACTTGCACTTTGACGTGCTTTCGAACTGCTAGGTTGGCAGGAGCTGGGACTGAGCAACGGGAGCTCACCCCATCACGGGGATTCGAACCACCAACCTTCTGTTCAGCAAGCCCTAGGCTCACGTGGTTTAGACCACGTGCCACTTAGTCCATATGCCTAACCAAAATGAACCATAAGGGTTCTGCTCCTTGTTGGGGCAGGGATCATTCCTCCCTTTCTCTGTTTTTTGCTCAGGTCATTCTGTAAAACACCATACCATATAAATAAGTGATAGCCAATGAGGTGCCCTCCAGATGTTGTTGAATTACAACTCCCATTATTCCTGATCGTTGACTATCCCAGCTGGGGCTGATAGGATTTGAGGTCCAACAACATCCAGAAGGCTAAGTAAAAATAGCCTTCCAAAATTCTCCATTCTTTTTGTGAGAGGCAAATTCTGGAGCGAAATATTTGGAAGGCGAGAAAGAGGTGAAATTTTCTGATGGTTTTCCCTCAGAAAGCTCTCTCTGGCAAGCTTTCAGCTCGCTTAACAGAGAATGGAACTCTACTGTTATTTCAACTTGGTGGAAGGAGGAAGTGGATGAGCTAAGTCATGGTGAAGTTTGTTGTTTCCTTCAACAATGTTTAAAGAGTATTAAAATTGTTGCACCCACACATCTTGGATGGCAAGATCAGGTGGTCCATTTTGCAAATAATCTCTAGGAGTCGACAGAGATTCCTGCAATGGTTCAGGATAAGCTCAAAAAAGGTTTATTTTGTTGTTGTTTTTGTTTTGTTGTTAACTTTCAGCTCTACCTTTGTTGTGTCAAACTACTAGAACTTTTAACCGATTATCCATTATTGACCCCTCAAAACTGTCGCTTCCTCTTTCAGGCAATGGTGTCCTTGAAACTCTCAGGAAACCGCTTGGTCACATTACCTTCTCAGGAGAAGTGGACTTGCAGGCAGCTGAAATCACTCGATCTCTCGAGGAACCAGCTTGGAAAGTGAGTTCTTCGTGTTGGTTTTGGAGCAGTCCCACAGAGGAGGGCTCTCTGTTTCATTGGTCTTTGTTTGCATTTGCCTACAGAGCTGGCGAAGGGTGCAGAACTAAGCGGATTTCATTTTTCACTACAAGGAGCAGAGCACGTTCTGGCACCGATTCGGGTATGGAATGCGGGGAACGAAGGGCTGGGCGGGAGCTTATGAGGAGGGGGGGGGGGCTGGTTGCAATCCATTGGTCATGGCAAGAAGGATCCAGCATGCAAATTATTATCATTGCTATTCTTCTCTTCATTATTGCCCTTCCTCTGCTCACAGAGAGTTGTGTCCACCTAAGTCGTTGCATGAGCAGAATGACTTCTGCTTGCACCATGGGACTTCCACTCCATCCTGCCTGGATAGCTCAGTTGGTTAGAGCATGGTGTTGATAATGTTCAGTCCCTGTATAGGACAACTGCATATTCCTGCTTTTGCAGGGGATTGGACTAGATGATCCTCAGGGTCCCTTCAAACTCTTTTGATTCTATGATCCCCTACTTCCTCCCCTACCTTCCTGTTCTGCTGATTTCCCTAGCTCCCTGGAGCAGTTGGGAAGGCACACAGTGGGAGGAGAGGAAAGAAAGTTCAATTGTGCAAGCAGAAGCCATTCCTCTTGTGCATTGACTGAGACCCCATCCGCACCACACATTTAAAGCAGTATTACACCACTTTAAGCAGTCATTGTTTCCCCTAAAGAATCCTGGGAAGTATTGTAAAGAGGTCAAGGGTTGTTAGGAGACCCCTATTCCCATCACAGAACTGCCGTTCCCTCTTCCCAGGGAACTCTGGGAATGGTATCTTTGAGAGGGAAATAGGTAAATGGACCCCTGACCATTAGGTCCAGGCATGACTGACTCTGGGGTTGCGGCGCTCATCTCGCTTTATTGGCCAAGGGAGCCGGCATACAGCTTCTGGCTCATGTGGTCAGCATGACTAAGCCGCTTCTGGCGAACCAGAGCAGCGCATGGAAACGCCGTTTACCTTCCTGCCAGAGCGGTACCTATTTATCTACTTGCACTTTGACGTGCTTTTGAACTGCTAGGTTGGCAGGAGCAGGGACCGAGCAACGGGAGCTCACCCTGTCATGGGGATTCGAACCGCCGACCTTCTGATCAGCAAGTCCTAGGCTCCGTGGTTTAACCCACAGTGCCACCCACGTCCCGAGAGGGGAATGGGGATCTCCTAAAAAAATTCAGGACCTTTAACCAGCTTCCCCTGCCTACACCCTGAAGTCCCAGGGTGGTTTGCAACCATTAAAACATGATAGTAAAGACAGCTTAAAACACCTTTCAAAACACAGGAATAAGGTGGGTCCTTAAAATATACATCTCAAGTATCAAAAGTCAGGGGAAAGAGGTACATCTAGAGCATTCGCTGGAAGTTATAAGCTGAAGGTGGCAAATCACTTTGGTGGCAAAGGATAACTCAACTTAGGGGCTGCCACAGGGAACACCCTCTCCCAGGCCGCATGCACACACCTCAAGCTTCTGAGAGCAGTGGAATAAGCATGAGGGTACCGTCTGCCAGAGGGTGGTGCTGTGGGTTAAACCACAGAGCCTGGGACTTGCCAATCAGAAGGTCGGCGGTTCGAATCCCCATGACAGGGTGAGCTCCCGTTGCTCGGTCCCAGCTTCTGCCAACCTAGCAGTTCGAAAGCACGTCAACATGCAAGTAGATAAATAGGTACCACTCCGGTGGGAAGGTAAATAGCATTTCTGTGTGCTGCTCTGGTTTGTCAGAAGCGGCTTAGTCATGCTGGCCACATGACCCAGAAGCTGTATGCCGGCTCCCTTGGCCAATAAAGCGAGATGAGCGCCGCAACCCCAGAGTCAGTCACAACTGGACCTAATGGTCAGGAGTCCCTTTACCTTTACCATCTGCCAACCTTAGCACCCAAGAGTCTCTGTAGGGAAGGAGCCTGTCTTTATGGTATTTGGGACCTGCGTCGTTTAGGGCTTTAAAAACACCAACATGAGCACCTTGAATTGGGCTCAGAAACAAACTGACAGTCAATGCAGCTGTTTTAATACGGGGTTATATGAGATGTAGATGGAACTCCAGCCAGTAATCCGACGGCTGCATTTCCCCGAGTTGTCTTCAAGAGGCAGCCCCACATAGAGCACATTGGAGTAATCCAGTCTGGAAATTACCAGAGCAATGGAGTACAGTGGCCAAGTCATCTCTGTCTGAAAAGGGCCATAGCTGCTTTAAATGCATAGCGTAATGGGGCCTTGGTTGGATTCAACCCAGAGGCATGTAAAATCAACTGCCCTGTGAGCAAGGGGAGAGAACGACAGCAAGGCCATCTGTCATTGTCTCCACCTCTTTAAATAGGCCATTTTAAAGCCCACATTCACTACTAATGATTTGCTGTTGTTTCTATTCATCTGACTTAAGTTGCTCAGGGAGCCTTGTCTGTGGAAGAAGACTGCCATAAAAAATGTGTGATGTTCTTGTAAGCATTCGGAGGTTGAAACAGGCTCTCCTGTGTTCTCCTACTGTAGATTTTTATCAAGGGGTTAGAGAATGCATCGTTTATCCTCTCTTGAGGCAGTTTCCTGGTCTTTCCATAAATGTTCTTTTGTGTATCTTCCTTGAGAAGACTGATCTATTACCGAACAGGTGGCAACATATCTGAGGCAACATGTCATCTCTCTCAGACCAGTTATGATAAATTAGTCCCTACCTTGTCAGTAATTAATTAGTGCTACTGACATTCTGATTTAGGGTTGTAGCCAGCTAAGTTTTACTCAAGAGTAGACCCACTGAAATTAATAGGCCCAAGTAAGTGGTGTTCATTAATTTCAGCGTGTCCACAGTGAGTGCATTTTTCATTGGATGGAGCTCACTAGTGCAAAGGCAAAACTTGTCAGTTTTACTGTTGCACAACAGAAGAATCCATCACATCAGTTTTGCTAGTAGAAACAAACTCGTGGCACAACAGACAGAACAGTCTATTGTGCAGTGAAGTTACCCACCACCTGCTTATGTATTTGCTTGTGCTGCATCGTTCCACCAGTGCAAAACATTTCACCAGAGGAACATGTTAAGTGATGTTAACTTAGCATTCCAGTCAATAAGCCCTGTATGTTTTGCGCTTTGTTTATTGGCTAGTCGACTGTAATGAACACTATGATTGACAAAAAAAGTACCGTATTTTTCACCCTATAGGATGCACTTTTCCCCCTCCAAAAATGGAGGGGAAATCTGTGTGCGTCCTATGGGGCGAATGCAGGCTTTCGCTGAAGCTTGGAGAGCGAGAGGGGTCGGTGCGCACCGACCCCTCTCGCTCTCCAGGCTTCAGGAAGCTATCAGCAAGCCTGGGGAGCCCGCGGGAGTTCCTGCAGGGCTCCCTAGGCCTGCTGCCCGGAGCACGGGGCTCGCTGAAGCAGAGCGCCCCGCGCTTCAGGCAGATATCCGCAGCCTAGGGAGCCCTGCAGGAGTTCCCACAGACCTCCCTAGGCTGCAGATAGTAGCCTGCTGCCCGGAGCGTGGGGCGCGCTGAAGCCGCGGGGGGGGGGGATAATTTTTTTTCTTTATTTCCCCCCCCCCCCCCAAAAAAAACTAGGTGCATCCTATGGGCCGGTGCGTCCTATAGGGCGAAAAATACGGTAAATAACATAGGAAGGTGCCTTATGGCAGTTCAAACGATTTGCTGTACTGTTTCTGGAGCCTGCTAAAATCCTTCTTTGTCTACCCAGATCTGTAAAGATGATATGTATTTCAGTATGTAATTTTATTATGCATATATTTTAAACTGCTGGTTTTTATCTGTATTTTGCACAAAAAAGTTAACTTGTTTTTAACTCTCAGCTTTTGTCAACAATTTCAATGGATAGTATTCAACTAAGTTTTACTCAGTGTATACCTACTGAAATGAATGGCCCTAATTTAGCCATGTGTTCATTAATTTCAGTGGGCTGCTCTGGAGTAGAACTTAATTGAATACCACCCAGGTATTCTGTTTTAGTTTACATAAAACATATGTTATAGTTTACATCAACCACTTAGACATTTTTACACCTAAGCGGCATGCAAATTCTGTTGACTAAATAAAATTCTGTTAAACTGCCCGCAACTTCATGCTTCTGCATTCATCTTCCACATTTGCTTGCTGTTCGGCTTTCCCCCCCTCCCCAGGTTCCAACTTGGAGTTTCCTGAATTCCTGTGCGAGTCTCTGGAAGTCTTGTGTCTCAATGACAACCATCTAGACTCCGTCCCGCAGTCGGTCTGCCTTCTGAAAGGCTTATCGGAGCTTTACTTGGGAAAGTAAGTTCAGGTATCACGAACTGTGGGAAAGGTGGCTGGTGTCATGGAAACTCTTGCTGCTATCCCTTGACAATCCTTGAATGTTTCATCTGATCCTCCCTGTGTGCTCTGCAGCTAGAGCACAGGGGCACAACCTGCACCCCTCAGCTTGTGCCTCTTGGTCTAATTTCAAAAGTCCTCTGCCAGTGACCAGTTTAGGAGATATCTGACTGACTGCTGGAGGAGAGAGAGGAAAAGGGCTGACCTTGCCCACTTTATCTCTGGCCCTTGACAGATGTTTGCTGCATTCTGGATCCTATTGTTCTAGGATCATAACATCTGATTCACTTCTACCTGGAGCTGGATTGGGTGGCTCCTGCTGACTAATCAGACTGCTGCATCCTGCATCCTATTGTTCTAGATTCAGCTCAGTACATGTCTGATTGGTCCGCAGGAGCCACCCAATCCAGCTCCAGGTGGAAGTGAATCAGCGGCCTGATTGGCCTGCAGGAGCAGCCAATCAGGCTTCTGGAGGAGGTGAATCCGCAACCTGATTGGCCTACAGGAGCAGCCTGGAATTAGCCAATCATGCAGGGCCCATTGTGTAAATAATGTATATATAGCTAGACGTTTTGGGGAAAGTTTCATTCATTGCTACTATAAGCTGTATAAAGAGATGAAATTCACACTCGACTCCGAGTATATTACAACAGATTATTTCTGAGGGGGATTGTGGCACTCTGCAAAAAGAAAAAAGATTGCCCGCCCATTAGTCAGCATGTCTGACTAGGGCTTAATTCACACAGAACTAGGATACCACTTTGAACAGTCATGGCTTCCCCTAAAGAATTCTGGGAGCTGTGGTTTGTTAAAGGTGCTGAGAGCTCAGTCGGTAGAGCATGAGACTCTTAATCTTAGGGTAGTGGGTTTGTGCCTCACGCCGGGGGGGGGGGAGATTTCAGCACTGCAGGGTGTTGAACTAGGTGACCTACGTGGTCCTTTCCAACTCTATAATTTTATGATTCTGGGAGTAATTAGAAGGCCCCTGTTCCCTTGCAGAGCTACAGTTCCCAGAGTTCCATGTGGTGAGGGGTTGGTTGTTAAACCACCCTGGGAACTGTAGTTCTGTGAGGGGGAACAAGGGCCTCCAACAACTCTAGGACTGGGGACTCACAGGTTCAACTCAGCCCTCAGCCATGAAGCTCACTGAGTGACCTTGGGCCAATCAGAATCTGACCATGGGCCAGGCCTAACCTGCCTGATAGATTTGTTGTGAGGTAAAAGGAATAAAACTGAGTGAAGGAGAACTACTTGTGCCACTTTTGGCTCATTGTGGAAGAGTGGGATGTAAAGCAAACATAATTTCGCTTTTAGGTGAAAATGGGTAGTAATTCTCGGTTTTGCCCATTCCTCCAGAAATTTCCTCACCTGCCTCAAACTTTATTTAACAGGACATCCGGAGTTTGACAAGGGGCAGGTTGGCCAACACATTTACATTAATGCTTTCTGTGCCCCCCAAACCCCAAGAAATTTCATTAGTTCGATCACTTCTTTCTAAGGGAATTCTTTAAAGGTTTACACCCAAGCTGGAGCCCTTTACGTTTCACCTCAAATGTTTGCATTTGTCAAAATTTGGTGGCCACCATCATGTAGATACCCCTCTCAAGGAAGGCTATTGATTGGCGGATGGGTGTGTTGTTGTTGTTTTGCGCAGTAACGCCGGCATACAAGAACTTCCTCCTGAACTTGGCCAGCTGGTTAATCTTTGGCAGCTGGATATTGAAGAGCTAAATATTGGCAACCTCCCTGCAGAGATCAGAAAAGAGGGTGAGTCTGCTTCCTCCCTGTGGTTTTATTAATATCAGCTGTTTGAAGAGAGAGAGAATCCAAACTCAGCCTGGGTGAATTTATTATTGAATGGTGGAGAAAACAGGGTGGAATCTCTCCAGGCTGCCGTTGTTACAAAGTGGAATTGTAAACCTTTTCATGCGATCCAAATTCGGCTTGATCAGTTTGTTCTCAGGGCAACCTTCATAAGTTCATAAAGGTCCCTTTTGTGTTGCACATATTTTGTGTCGCACATGTGGCAGTACTTTTAGGGATGCTGCTGATGTAGTTATGGATGTTTTATTTTGCACTGTTATCTTTTGTCTGACTATTTCTGTGAAAGTGTTTTTAAAAGTGACATATCAGCGATATGGTGGTTAGGGATGGAGGAGACTGGTTTGAACTAACGTACACATTTCTTTCAAAGCTGTTTCTCCTGATGTAATGCATTTTTGCATGTTGCTTTCACTTAAATCGCTTTTACGCGCACATGTACCTGATATATGCATTTCTATACACATTGTTTTGTTTGGAGAGCTGCATTGCAAAATTCGAATAAGTGTGGGTTTCAAAGGATGGCTGTGTTTCGGATCTCATATTGTTTCAGAAAGTGTGCATTTGGTAGATTTGCATTTAAATGTGAACTGGATCAAATTTCTCCCCTGCCCCTATGTGGCAACATAAAAATACTTTTATAAATAAGTCCACAATTAGAAATTACAGTTCCTTGGCCTGGATGAATTAAGTACACATTCATGTTCATCTTTAAAGGTCATGTTAGAGCATCCACTTGAGATTTCCCTCCCACCCCCATCATTTTAATCCAGCCTAATCAGCCCCAAAGGCTATTTGCTTCCTCGTTAAAAACATTTCTATTTGAGTTGGGAATTGTTGTTCCCCACCCATGCGCTTTAATTCAAGGTGTGTTAGAACAATCCTTGCAAATCCCTCTTACACTGCTGTGATCAGTTAAGCAGTTTTTCTACCCCTTCACTTGCTAGGCCCCAAGACCATTTTAGCTTACTTGCGAGCCCAGCTACGCAAAGCAGAGAAATGCAACCTGATGAAAATGATTGTGGTGGGTCCTCCGCGCCAGGGCAAGTCCACACTGATTGAGATCCTGCAGACGGGGAAAGCTTCCCATTCGATGCCCAGCGACGGCACCATCCAGACCACAAAGTGGGAGCTTCAGAGACCAGCTGGACTCAAATCAAAGGTAAATCAAAGGTAAAACAAAGCTTAGACTTGGAGTGTCTAGCTCAAGGCAGGGCAGGGCAAGGCTTCCTCCTTGTCAAAGGGACAAACCAAATACAGTGGTGCTTTGGAATTCGAACAGAATCTGGTCCGGAAGTCCATTCGACTTCCAAAACGTTTGGGTACCAAGGTGCAGCTTCCGATTGGCTGCAGGAAGCTCCTGCAGCCAATCAGAAGGCACAGAAGCTGCGTCAGATGTTCAGGTTCCAAAGAACATTCGAAAACTGGAACAATCACTTCCAGTTTTTGATCATCCGAGAGCCAAAGCGTTCGACTCCCAAGACGTTTGAAAACCAAGGTACGACTATAGATAGACGGCGGGGGACTGGTATACGGGACATATTCACCCCTCCAAACACATGTTTGTGGCATCCCAAGATACTCCCAAAATTTGTAATTTTAAAACATTTTAAAATGTTTTGAATGCTCCTTTGGGTACCCCACAGTGATGCCATGATACCAGCAGGTTGTTTTTTGCCCCATTGAAAGAAGAAATTGCATTTTTTTATTTTAAAAACTATGTTTTTCACAAAGGTCAACGAGACTTCCGGCTTCCTTTTCTGTTGCCTTTCCAACAACTGGTTTTCAGTGATAGACTGCCTCTGAACATGGAAGTTCTGTGTGGCCCTCTAGGTCAGGGGTCAGCAACCTTTTTCAGCCGTGGGCCGGTCCACCATCCCTCAGACCATGTGGTGGGCCAGACAATATTTTTTTTGGGGGGGGGGATGAATGAATTCCTATGCCCCACAAATAACCCAGAGATTCATTTTAAATAAAAGCACACATTCTACTCATCTAAAAACATGCTAATTCCCGGACCGTCCGTGGGCCGGATTGAGAAGGCCTACCCCTGCTCTAGGCCAATAGCTGATTTGATACTCCTATCCTCTTTGACTTGATCCAACCACCATAAAGAGGCATGGATGTCTTCACCCAGTGCTTATTACCTGATTTGTTTCCGTGTCTGCAACCTTTAAAGCTGCCTAAGCTAGTGACCATTGCCACATATTCAGGCACTGAATTCCATAAATTAGGACTGTGTTATGTGAAGAAGCACTTGCTTTTGTCCACTCCAAATCCATTCCCAATCAATTTCATTGGGTCACACACACAAACACACACATAGAGGGGTGCCCTATTCAGGGCAGTTGTTTTCTGAGTGAAGTCAAAATGTGAGGGTGAGAACACGGACAAGCAAGCTAGCTGGGCCCTCTGCCACAGTCCCTGTTGCTCTCAAATTTGTGGAGGGTGATGGGGATGGCATTAAATGGAGTTAATTCACTCATCCCAGGATACCTGAAGGAGTGTCTCCACCCCCATCATTCAGCCCGGACACAGAGGTCCAGCTCTGAGGTCCTTCTAGCAGTTCCCTCACTTCGAGAAGTGAAGCCAAGGGGAACCAAACAGAGGGCCTTCTCAGTATTGGTGCCCGCCCTGTGGAATGCCCTCCTATCAGATGTCAAGGAGATAAACAACTACCTGACTTTTAGAAGACAACTGAAGGCCACCCTTTTTAGGAAAGTTTCTAATATTTGATGTTCTATTGTTTTATTGTTTTTAACATTAATATTCTGTCAGGAACTGTCCAGAGTGGCTGGGGAAAGCCAGCCAGATGGGCAGGGTATAAAATTGTTGTTGTTGTTGTTGTTGTTGTTAGAATCATAGAATCATAGAATCATAGAGTTGGAAGAGACCACAAGGGCCATCGAGTCCAACCCCCTGCCAAGCAGGAAACACCATCAGAGCACTCCTGACATATGGTTGTCAAGCCTCTGCTTAAAGACCTCCAAAGAAGGAGACTCCACCACACTCCTTGGCAGCAAATTCCACTGTCGAACAGCTCTTACTGTCAGGAAGTTCTTCCTAATGTTTAGGTGGAATCTTCTTTCTTGTAGTTTGGATCCATTGCTCCGTGTCCGCTTCTCTGGAGCAGCAGAAAACAGCCTTTCTCCCTCCTCTATGTGACATCCTTTTATATATTTGTACATGGCTATCATATCACCCCTTAACCTCCTCTTCTCCAGGCTAAACATGCCCAGCTCCCTTAGCCGTTCCTCATAAGGCATCGTTTCCAGGCCTTTGACCATTTTGGTTGCCCTCCTCTGGACACGTTCGAGTTTGTCAGTGTCCTTCTTGAACTGTGGTGCCCAGAACTGGACACAGTACTCCAGGTGAGGTCTGACCAGAGCAGAATACAGTGGCACTATTACTTCCCTTGATCTAGATGCTATACTCCTATTGATGAGGCCCAGAATTGCATTGGCTTTTTTAGCTGCCGCGTCACATTGTTGGCTCATGTCAAGTTTGTGGTCAACCAAGACTCCTAGATCCTTTTCACATGTACTGCTCTCAAGCCAGGTGTCCCCCATCTTGTTGTTGTTGTTGTTGTTGTTGTTGTTGTCGTCGTCATCATCATCCCCACTTTTCCCTTTCTTGCGTTGAACTGACCCTGAAGGCAAACACTTTAAGAGGGTTCCATGGCTCAGGTCATCCTTCTACTCACAGAGGGCAATAAGGATGGCAATAGAGATGGAGTTGGCACACTTGTTCTGCCCTCTCCCCCTCAACCTAGAAGACAAATAGGCCTGGAGAGAAAGAGAAGATCTGTATCTGCTTTTTCCCTCATTGTTCCATGTGTGAGTGTACACACATGGAGCAAGGACTCGTTTTGCTGCACATGGAATTGCCGCTCTGGGGCATTTTGGATAGGACCCTTAGTCCTGTCATCTGGATCCACTCTGAATTGGGCTCGGCCTTTTGAGGCCTCTCGGCCCTGCAGCATGGTGAAGATGTCATCGCTGCAAGCTTAGGGCCAGCTCTGACTTGAAGCCAGTCCAGAATCTGGGCATCCAGATGGAAATTAATATAAATAAAATATATTTTTTTATATTTAGATTAAGATGTCAAAATAAAACACCCCTCAGAGCACAGGTGCCCTCACAGCAGAGTGTGTGAAATTCCACAATAAACCATAATAATGCATAACATCATCAAATCGAAACCACATTGCATCTCTCAAAAATGAACAGTGCCAGTGGTTAATACAATGCAGATTAAAGTGCCGTATGACTCAAGTAGTAGCTGTTTCTTACAACTGACAGTGATACAGCCACGTATATTTCAAGGGGGGAGAGTTCCACAGACATGGAACTGCCACCAATAAAGTCTTGCTCCTGGTTCCCCTCATTGCAACATCTCTTGTCAACAGACCAGGGAGCAGGGCCTCAGAAGCTGATCTTAAAGCTGGGGCATGCTCCTACAGGCTAGGCAGCCATCAATTAAACTTGTCTCAAGCTAGGTCATTGCAGATTATAGCCTGAATATATGTTTCTCTGTGTAAAAATTCCTTTCTCAGGCATCTCCTTTCACACCTTGAGCATCTTTCTACCTTTATCTGAACAGATGTTAGGCAGTCCTGCTTCGCTTCACCAACAGATTTTGTTCTTTTGTAAAATGTACTGGCTGGTCTGAGGGAAGTGGGGTTGATGGCAATAATGTTCCTCTCCCCTGACATATGAAGGAAAGGAGAAGGGCCCTTCCCAGCCAAAATTAGCCGTGCGCTCTTGAGAGACAGAAAAGGGCCAATTGATTTAATGAAGGAACGGGAGCACTGCTTCTTCCCCAGTCTCGGCAGATGACGCCTGCCTTAGCAGTGAGCAATTAGCTTACATTTCCTGTGGAAGTGATAGCCGCCCTTGACAAGCCCTTCTTTCTTCAGCTGGAGCATGAATACCCATTGATACCCTACTGTCGAACATTATGAAGCTACTTTGCGGGAGGGAGGGGCGGTGCGCGAGTTTATTATGCATTGACTATTATCTCCATGTGATTTACTTTTAACCGCTATGGATGTTGTCTCTCTCTTTCAATGTTTCTCTTTGTCCAATTAGGTTGATTCAGTTGAGTTTAACGTCTGGGATATTGGAGGCCCTGCCAGTATGTCGACAGTCAATCAGTGTTTCTTCACAGATAAGGCATTGTATGTCGTCGTCTGGAACTTGGCACTGGGGGAAGAAGCTGTTGAAAATCTTCAGTTCTGGTTGCTAAATATTGAGGTGAGTAAGGCGTCACTACTGCCTTGCAGGACTTCTCTTTATGCACTGGTGGGAGAATCCAGTGTACCAGTGGAGGTAGTGCAGACTAGTGTCAGAATTTCATTACTAAGACTTTGGGACTATGTACTCATTAGCAGCTTGAAACGCTGTGAAGTGACTTGAAACAAAGGGAGGAAACTGTTCTCCCTGTGTTTCAAGTCACATGTTTTATGTCACTGTACATGCCAGAGAGGAGGTGGAGATGTCTTCCCCTGACGCACATTACCTGATTTGTTTCCCTATTTGTGCAACTTCTCCAAACGCCAGTTCAGTGAAGCTTGTCATCTGAGCATGTGCTGTCATCTACGCAGTGGCTATCTGAAATGTACACACCTCAGCTTAACTGCAGCTTAGGTTTTGAAATCGGCTGGAAGCTAGTTTGAGGGAAAACCCTCAAACCAGCTTCCAGCCTTCAGGGTATATTGATTGTGTACTCTACTTCATACACCAGCAGTGGGAGCACACTGGAAGCCGAAGTAAACACTAATGTGTACACAGCCTTGGCTAAAACCACCACTCACTTTTACTGTTCCATCTTGAAATTCTAATCACTTTGGACTGAATGCAGACTTTCTCTGGACCTCATGTACACCAACTGTTTACTTCACAAATATGTATTTAAACACTTTCAGTCTACAAGAAATGCATCTGAGAGTGGCAGTGTTCCTCTTGTAAACATTTGCCTGCACATGGTAGAGCCAGGAGGTCCTATTCTCTTCCTTCTGATTTCTTAATGCGTCAAGGATGAGCAAGTTCTGATGGATGTAATCCAGTCTTATGGACAAGTCAATGAGAGTGACCAGGGCCAGGTCCACATCATACATTTAAATCACATCCAACACACATTTAAAGCATGTGACTTCCCCCAAAGGATCCTGGGAGCTGTAGTTTGCCCCTCACAGAGTTACAGTTCCCATGATGCTTTGGGGGGAAATAACATGCTTTAAATATGCATTGGTGTACTTCAAATATATAGTGTGGATCTGCCCTAGTCCTAAAAAAATGCTACTTTTCTCCTGCAAACAAATCAGAATGAATATGCAATAAAGGAGAGAACCTAAAACTTCTGTGCAAACGTTGTGCAAAGGAATTGGGACGGATGCTCAATAAACAGGTCACCTTGCATTTGAACCCGGTGAAGCTTTATTGGGCCAAATAAAAATTAAAAATTCTTTCTAGGCCAAGGCTCCAAATTCAGTTGTGCTGGTAGTGGGGACACACCTTGACTTGATCGAAACTAAATTCCGCGTTGAACGGATCGCCACCCTGAGAGCGTACGTCCTGGCTCTCTGTCGATCTCCTTCTGGCCCGAGAGCCACTGGCTTCCCGGACATCACAATGAAACACTTACAGTAAGTATGATATCACATTCTCCCACCCACCCCAAATTGTAAATGCAGCGAACTCTCTGCAGTGCTTAGTATATAAAACCAATAAATTGGGATAAGGTTGCAGCTTGCATTGACTCACCAGCCACCTCTTTCCAGCTATATTGATGCTGGCTCTGATGACCCAGCCACTTGGAGACTGAATAATAATAATAATAATAATAATAATAATAATTTATTATTTATACCCGCCAATCTGGCTGAGTTTCCCCAGCCACTCTGGGCAGCTTCCAATCAAGGGTTAAAAACAATACAGCATTAAATATTAAAAACTTCCCTAAACAGAATCAGAATACTACCATGGTTACAGCCATGCTTGTGGTACTTAGGCAGTAGATGAATTGGGTCCAACAGCAATTCATACCAGCTAGGAGACTTGCAGCCCAAGTACAGCATCCTTAGTACAGATTCTTTGCGTTCTTGATGCTAATATATTGCTGCAGACTCAACAGTGCCTTGACCAAACCCCTGTTTCTTTTTTGCAACTCAGTTGTATTGTATTATGGGTTCAGTGTCTTGTGCTTGTATGACCTGTTCAGATTGATTTCTCTCTCGGAAAGCCTTTCCCACATAAACGTGTAACTTCACCGGCCCACTCACCATCACAGAGCAAGGCTTGTGTCTTCTGTCTCTAGGAAAATTCTGCTCCAAACTGTCGTCCTCCGAACTTGACTGAGGCTTCTTTCAGAACCTTCTTCTAAAGCCCAGTCAAGTCCCAGCAGCCCTGCTGCCATCTTCTCATGTACTTCCTAAGACCATAAGACGAGCTCTGCTGGATCAGGCCAAAGGCCCATCTAGTCCGACATCCTTTTCTCAAAATGGCCAACCAAATGCATATGCAAAGCCTGCAAGTGTGACCTGAATTCAGCAGCCCTCCTCTCTTCAAGGGGAGTGGTGGAATGGAATGGCAGGCAGATGGTAAAAATGGCAGTGTGGAGAAACAGCCCTTTGGTTGAGTAATCTTCGTGGTTTCTCTTTGCAGTGAGCTCTCCTGCAGGACTCTGGAAGGCCTGGATGGGCTGCGCCAGCTGATCTACACCATCACTTGCCATATGAAGGACGTTGGGAGTTCTATTTGCTCACAGAGACTCGTCGGGAGATTGGTGCGTACCTTTCCCTGCAGTGGAAGACCACGTCAGCTTCGGGTGGTTAAAGGTTTCCCATATGAGCTATTCAGAACGAATGCTACTGGCTGTGATGGCTGTGCTCTGCTTCCATACCTAGAGGCAGTAATGCTTCTGAATACCAGTTGCTGGAAAGTACAGGAGGGGAGGGTGGTCTTGTGCTTGTGGGTTTCCAACAGGCATCCAGTCGGCCACTGTGAGAACAGGATGCTGGACTAGATGGGTCATTGGCCCGATGCAGCAGGACTCTTCTTCTGTTCTTTCATACTGGGGACGTGGGTGGCACTGTGGTCTAAACCACTGAGCCTCTTGGGCTTGCTGATCGTAAGGTCGGCAGTTTGAATCTATGCAGCGGGGTGAGCTCCTTTTTTTTTGTCCCAGCTCCTGCCAACTTAGCAGTTCGGAAGCATACCAGCACGAGTAGATAAATAGGTACCACTGCGGTGGGAAGGTAAATGGCGTTTCCATGTGCTCTGGCACTCGTCACAATGCCCTGTTACACCAGAAGCTGTTCAGTCATGCTGGCCACATGACCTGGAAAGCTGTCAGCGGACAAACGCCGGCTCCCTCGGCCTGAAAGTGAAGATGAGCGCTGCACCCCTTAGTCAAATTCTACTGGAATTAACAGTCCAGGGGTCCTTTAGCTTTAGCTTTAATACGGTTCAGAAGCAATATGTTGATCAATGTTCAAGTGGGGGCTGCACTCTCTAGTTTCACCCCTGATGTCACAAACAGCAGCTTATACCTGTGAAGGTTTCCTCGTAGCAGAAGTTTGCACTGAATGCACAGACTTTTGGATTGGAGGTGGGAGCAAGGAAGACCCCTAGGTTGGTAGCTTGGTGCAGGCTGCTCAGCGTAGACCTGCTCATGCATCAATTTACTTCTGCACAGAACTGTGGTGTAACCTCATTCTCATGTAAATGGGGGCAGGAATGTTTCTGATTGAATTATATCAGCAGAAGGAAAATTCTCTATCCCTTCTCCATGTTAGAGAATTCCAACAAAAGGCGCAGCGGAAATTGCCAATGTTCACTTATTCGTCCCATATCTGGAACTTAAGTCAGTGCAGCAAATATGATCATGCTGTAATGATTGGGACAGAATAATTCAATGACATCATAACTAATGTAAGTAATATAATTTTGTCACAATGGACAGTGACATGAATAACGTTTTCTTGGCAGAAGGCATACTGCAGTGGAAAGGAAACACTGCTGATGATGAAGAAAGTGGGGCAGAATGAAAAACGATGCCTTCTTTATTCACCATTTCCCCCTCTCAGTTGCATATTCTGCTTCAGAAAGATTTGTTGGGAATTGGTTTCTGAATCCTCAAATGAATAAATGAAATGCTATATACAAATGAACAGAGACACAGCATTCAGAGCATAATTGATTTTCAATGTAATTTAACAGATCCCAAGGAGTTACTTGAGCCTCCAAGGATCCATCATAGCTGAACAACTGAACAGAAGTCAAAACGACAACGTACAGTATCTAACAGACAAGGAAATAGAGCAAATTGTAGAGAACACTCGAGGCAACGACATCAAAGACTATGAGGACTTGCAATCTGGTATGCCTGCATGTAGTAACTTATTGGAAACCAGCATGTTCGGTATTTGTGAATGAATGTGTGTCTTTTCTTGCGTGCATACACTTTGCTTGAGGATGCTTCACCCTGAATTTACAAAAGGACTGCCTGAAACATTATTCCCCAGCTTGACCACTAAGATAATCCACAGGAGTGTTATTAGCCATTCAAAGAATTGGTGGAGAAACCATGGTGGCTTCAGTTACTTACCCAACAGAGCTTTCTCATGTGGTCAGCTGGCTAACTAATCATGGGAAACCCTGCATCGATGTCAATCATAGGAGCATAGGAAGCTGCCTTATACTGAAACAGACCATTGGTCCACTTTGCTCAGTATCATCTACACCAGCGTTCTTCAACGCTGGATCCCCAGATGCTGCTGGACCAATCATCCCCAACCACCTTAGCCCAGTGGTCAGGGGTGATGGGAGTTGTAGGCCAACAACAACTAGGGACTCAATGCTGAAGACCAGCACTCTACACCAGGGTGTAGACTTGGGTCTCCAGCTGTTTTTGGACTACAATTCCCATCATCCCCGATTACTGGTCCTGATAGCTAGGGATGATTACTGGTCCTGATATCTAGGGATGATGGGAGTTGTAGTCCAAAAACAGCTGGAGACCCAAGTTTGGGAAACCCTGGTCTACATGGTCTGGCAGTGGCTCTGCAGGATTTCAGACAGGAGTCTCTTCTGAAGAGATGTCAGGGATTGACTTCTTGTGTGTAAAGTGAATGCCGTAACGCTGAGCTGCAGCCCTTCCTACAGCCCCCCAATGCCTCTTATATTTTCCAGAATCAGACTTTCAGAGCTTGCGGATAAGTTGAATACAGCCCATTGGAGAGGTTGATAAACCTCCTTCCTGTGCTCATAGCTTACCTGGCGCCTTCCTTTCTCCGCAGCAATCAATTTCCTGATCGAAACAGGGACACTGCTTCACTTCCCAGACACGAGCCACGGATTGAGAAACCTTTATTTCCTCGACCCGGTTTGGCTGTCGGAGTGCCTGCAAAGGATCTTCAACATCAAAAGCTCAAAGTCGGTTGCGAAGAACGGTGTGATCAAAGCGGAGGACCTCCGGATGCTGCTGGTCGGGACGGGGTTCACCACACAGACGGAGGAACAGTATTTCCAGTTCCTTGCCAAGTTTGAAATTGCACTGCCGGTAGCCAACAACAGGTACACTGGTAATTGTCGCCGGGGCGTGGCTAATTCAGGCAGTTGGAGACAAACTGAGACAAGCCACATCCTCACCATACATTTAAAGCACCATGATACCATTTTAAAAGTCGTTACTTCCTCCCCCCCCAAAAGAATTCTGGGAACTGTAGTTCATCAAGGGTTCTGAGAGTTGCTAGGAGCCCCCTATTGCCCTCATAGTTGTTCATTTTATGTCAATCAGCGCTGCAGTTCCCAGAGTTCCCTGTGGTATTATTGATGGTTAAACTGCTCTGGGAATTGTAGCTCTGTGAGGGTAGCTCTGTAGGGACACGGGTGGCGCTGTGCGTAAAACCTCGGCGCCTAGGACTTCCCGATCGTATGGTCGGCGGTTCGAATCCCCGCGGCGGGGTGCGCTCCCGTTGCTCAGTCCCAGCGCCTGCCAACCTAGCAGTTCGAAAGCACCCCCGGGTGTAAGTAGATAAATAGGGACCGCTTACTAGCGGGAAGGTAAACAGCGTTTCCGTGTGTGCTGCGCTGGCTCGCCAGAGCAGCTTTGTCACGCTGGCCACGTGACCCGGAAGTGTCTGCGGACAGCGCTGGCCCCTGGCCTCTAGAGTGAGATGAGCGCACAACCCTAGAGTCTGGCAAGACTGGCCCGTACAGGCAGGGGTACCTTTACCTTTACCTGAGGGTCTCCTAGCAACTGCCAGCACTCTTGACAAGCTACAGTTCCCAAGGTTCTTAGCGGGGAGCCATGGCTGGTAAAGTGTTATCACTGTGCTTTATAGTGCAGATGTGGCCAGAGAGAGGTGGCCTCAGGTGTTTGTTGCAGGTGTTGGCGCAACAAACTCCAAAGTGTGCATGTCAGGTGCTGGCTTTTGGATGGCCTTCAACTAAGCTTTACTCAATGCAGACCTATTGAAATTAACGGCCCTTGCCTAGTCATGTTCATTGCTACCTCTGGGTCTCCTCCTAGTAAAACTGAATTGAATACCACCCTTTTGTGTCCAAACCCTTTGGATTCAGTTGGATGGCAGAGGTTGGATGGCCCCTGTCATGGATGCTTTAGCTGAGATTCCTGCATTGCAGGGGGTTGGACTAGATGACCCACAGGATCTCATCCAGCTCTTTCTATGATTTGGTGATGAAGTGTTGCAACATACAGGGCAGTGATGTTCCCTGCATCCCTCACAGCTCTGGTCTGGGGAAAACCCTGGTCAGGCCACCATCAGACCCCACCAGCTCTGCTCTGCCCCGTCCTTGAACTGTGACAGAGACACTGGTGTCTTTCGTCAAGTGTGGATGCTGTAGTTGACATTCCTGCATTGTAGGGGGTTGACCCTCAGGGTACCTTCCAGTTCCGCGATTCTATGGTATGTAGTTTCATTTACACACATATACAACCTGAGCAAGGGACGCAGGTGGCGCTGTGGGTAAAACCTCAGTGCCTAGGACTTGCCGATCGTATGGTCGGCGGTTCGAATCCCCGTGGCGGGGTGAGTTCCTGTCGTTCGGTCCCAGCTCCTGCCCACCTAGCAGTTCGAAAGCACCCTTAAGTGCAAGTAGATAAATAGGTACCGCTTTATAGCGGGAAGGTAAACAGCGTTTCCGTGTGCTGCGCTGGTGCAGACTCGCCAGAGCAGCTTCGTCACGCTAGCCACGTGACCCGGAAGTGTCATCGGGCAGCGCTGGCCCCCAGCCTCTTAAGCGAGATGGACTTGCAACCCCAGAGTCGGTCACGACTGGCCCGTACGGGCAGGGGTACCTTTACCTTTACCTTTACAACCTGAGCATAGGATGGAGGGACTCACAGCATTAACACTAACCATAGATCTGGTTCCCCCATTAGGTTTCCAGCACACAGCAAGATGAGTCTAGGTCTTCCAGCATCAGCCAAAACTCACAGCTGTCACATACACAGCCCCTCTTGGCCTGTTCTTCATCCTAGGATGAAATGGCATTCAGCCAAGTAAGGTGGGCAAAAGCTTGCCCATTTGTCACTATGGCAACAGAGCAGACCTCTTTGCATATGGTAAATAGCAGTAAGCTGGCCAGTCAAAGCCATTATCTTCCCAAGAAACTTGTCTGGCCCTTTTAGGGGGCTCTTCTACTAGATTCTAAACATGCCCTGGAAGGGAACCAAGGCGTCATCCAGACTGATCCCCCCCCCAAAAAAAACCCCTCCAAACTCATAACAATGTATTAGCAGGCAGCATGAGGAAAGTTGGTTAGATTTGCTAAGGTTCTCACCTGAACTGATGGATCATGTCCTTATCCCAGACACACACATCCCTCAGATTTGTCTGTTCCGGAGAGTTTCTAAAAATAATTACAAGGAACTTGCTCTCGTGAAAGACATACCAGCCATTGTTTCTGCTGAGGAAATTGGGCCTTAGACCTTTGGGTCCAACCAAAAGGAATTTGGGAAGATCTGTGCCAGAAGATGTCCTGGGGAAAGGAGTTCTTAAATGCTGACATAACAAGCCTCTGTGAATTAAAAAACAAAAGCTTTGCTTGACACCCATGAAGCTGGCAGCTTATCTGTCCTTCAGAAGCATTTAGATTTCTTTGTAGGCTTGCTTCTCTCTCTCTCTTTTCTGCAAAGGCAATTCCTGCAGGGAAACAGGTTATTCCATTGTCCCTTGGCCCCTCAGCACTCTCTTCAAGCCCCCCCCCCCCTTATTTTGCTGCATCTTCAGGCAAATCTTGTTACCATTTATTGACACCGTTTCTATGGTTAGTTACCTCTGACAGGCTTCTAGCAATTACCGTCTACATTGCCTGACGGAATTGCAACCCTGTCATTGGCCAAGAAGGGGAGGGCGAAAGCTGCTGTCGGCTGAGAAATATACTCTGGAATGTTCTGGGCCATTTATAAGCAGCTGATTCTCAAGCACAGAGTTAAATCTGCCCCTGCACTTTGATGCTGTTATGGCCAAATGTGCTGTTTATTTATCTATAAATAAATTCGAGGTCCATCCTCCCTCCATTAAACAACTGACCAAGGCCGTCCAACCATTCCTCATGCTGCAGTTGGGGTGTCCTCCTATTGGTGGCCAATCAAACACAAGTGTGTGATGACGCCTTACATTTTTATGCCCATAGGAAGAAATGGTATCCTTAGATTCCCAAGTCTGAGAGGTGTTCTGAGGACAGTAGCCTAATCTCTTCCACCCAAGTCCCATGGAGGGAATTTATCAGGAAGTATAAAACTGCACAGGGACGTGGGTCGTGCTGTGGGTTAAACCACAAAGCCAAGGACTTGCCGATCAGAAGGTCAGTGGTTCGAATCCCCACAACAGGGTGAGCTCCCATTGCTTGGTCCCTGCTCCTGCCAACCTAGCAGTTCGAAAGCACGTCAAAGTGCAAGTAGATAAATAGGTATCACTCTGGCGGGAAGGTAAACGGCGTTTCTGTGCGCTGCTCTGGTTCACCAGAAGCGGCTTAGTCATGCTGGCTACATGACCCAGAAGCTCTACGCCGGCTCTCTCGGCCAATAAAGCGAGATGAGCGCCGCAACCCCAGAGTCAGCCACGACTGGACCTAATGGTCAGGGGTCCCCTTTACCCTTTATAAAACTGCACAGGTAAAGATGCCTATGGCAACAGGTTCCTGAAGTAGCTGTTGGTTCATTAGAAGTTTCCCATGAGCCCATTTTTACCTCGGCACATTGCTGGGCTTAAGGGAAATCAACAAATCTTTCAGCACCTGATCGTGTTTTTAAAATAAAATAAAATAAGGGAGTTCGTTTTCTGGTTAGTGACGCAAACATCCCACATTATTACGGCACTCAAAATCCATTCCAACAGACGAGCCTCTAAGCTAAGTCTGTTCCTTGCTTGTCTCTTTCCATGGCATAATTTTAAACGCAGCAGCCCCCAGAGCCACAGTATCGTACCACCCTGTGCTGCTCCGGAAGTTTAAAACGTATATGATTTTGGCTGTGCTGTTGACAGCAAAACTAACATGTTCTATCAGGCAAGCCAAAGGCATTTGTTGCTCTGAGAGCCACAACTCAGAATCTGAACGTTTTGTTTGGTTTCAGTTACCTCCTTCCCCACCTGCTTCCTGCCAAGCCAGCCCTCGATATCCATGGCTTCCGCCATCAGACAACCAACACCATCCAGAGGGTGTTCAAGATGAGTTTTGTTCCCGTTGGCTTTTGGCAGAGGTTCATAGCCCGGATGCTCATAAGTCTGGCAGAGATGGACCTCCAGGTAGGTAGATGCAAACAGCAGCCAAAAAAAAAAAAAACCTTCTTAGAAAATAATCCTGGTATACGATGAAACCTTACTTGACAAGATTTGTTGCTAAAATGCCCACCTGCCATTTCCTGTTTGTGCTATGTTGCTTCTGTCACTCTCTAGTGTGACCAAGAAACAGAACACAGGGTTAGACCACACAAAGGGCTATGGGTTCAGTTCTCAGTGACTTTACTAAGTTTATTTATTTATTCATTCATTTATAAAAGGATTTCTATACTACTGTATCATAAAATATCAAGGTGGTATACACTGTAAAACATAAAGCACCATTTAAATTTGGTTTTTTAAGAAAATAAGAATTATGGGTTGAATAGCTGCAAAAGCATTGCCAGAGAGAAAACTCTGGAAAATATGTTGTCAAGGCCATGGGACAGATTTATTGCACTTTGGTATGCAGCATATGGCTTGTACATTTGGCCAGAGAGTAGAACTTACCTGTTGTAATCACACAGGGAGATTTTGGTAAAGAGAAATGAGCAAGTTAGTTATTAGAGCAAGCACGTAACTAGGATAGAAAAGTTTCTAGTTCTGAGCTAACTAACTACATCTAGAGAAAACAAAGTAAGTTGTGCTAGCTCCTTTATTACTCAGGGATAAACCCAAGATTACCTCTCATCCTGAGGTGTTGATAAAGGAGGAGGAGGAGGAGGAGGAGGAGGAGGAGGAGGAGGAGGAGGAAGTTGTATACAGGATGCATCCTTTGACATATCAGTCTAGATTTCAATGGAAAGAGAGATCTGCATAGGTAGGCTAGGAATCTGAAGGTCCCTTACTCTCTGTTTTAACTCCTTGCAATACATGTTCTGCAAGCTGAGTTGCACCCAAATTTCCAACATTTATGCCCACCTCAACTGTATCCCCTATATAAGGGAATGGTTGCTGTGTGAGAACAGGATGCTGGAATAGATGGCCCATTGGTCTGATCCAGCAGGCTCTTATGTTCCCTCTTACTCCTCTGGGGAAAGGGTGGAAAGGAAGGCAGGGCAGCGAGACACTACCTAATGGGGGTCCCATTGTCTCCTGAAGGGTCCTTGCGATATACAAGCCGTATGCATGTCTGATACCCACCCTTCACCTTGCACAATGACAGGCATTTTGGGAGCAGTCTGACACAAGTTCTAGAATGTGCGCTAACAAGTTGGAGTAGACTTCTTTTGTTTTGTTTATCCTCTCACAAAGATTATTCCAACATGATTGTCACCACCAGTTTGTTTTGCTTAAAACTCTCAGCGGCGACGCATTTGGCACTAGTTTAATTCTCGGCACACTGATTACATTAGTATTAACTTCATTGGCAATCTGTGTAATTACCCACCCAATCTTGTTATCTTGTTGTTATCCTGTCATCGCATCAAATTGTTCAGCTGATTTGTATCAGTGCTGATGACAGGGATGATGCCAGGGGCTGCAGGAGCTTATCAGGCTCCTTATGAATATGCAGTTTTTTAAAATAAAAAAACCCAACTGATGCTAAAAATAGCTTAGCATCGTTCCTGACTATGGTGGCTATGCAGAGTGCAGTCCAGCTCTGTTACATTCAATGGAAAATTGGTCATTCATTCCAAGGGCCACATTTACCTCAGGGCAACCTTTGGGGGGGGGGCACATGGCAGTGGGGGGCGGGGCCAGAGAAAAGTAGGTGGGGCAACAAAGGTAAATCTTACTTTTGTACAGTATTCTACTTTCTGCATGCACCTCTCCATTCTCCATCCTAGAAAACAACCTCTTAGATGATATTTAAATATTTTGCAATGCATAGGAGGAAATTTGCACTCTGTATAGAACACTAGCGGGGAGTGTCCAGTGCTGCCCAGGATTTATTAGAAACCCAAAACTACTGTGTTTTTTAAATGGATATTGTTGTTAGCGGGTTTGGACCAATCACACACACAAAAATGGATGGAGTCTTGCCAAAGTCATGTTTTGGTACACCGGCTTGATTCAAAATGGTGCCTGACATCCTCACCACAGGGACCTTCATGCTGAGCTCGGCAACAATTTATCTAGAAGCATCTGAACACATAGAGAACAAATGGTCATAACAGACAAATATGCAAAATATATAGCAGTTAAGCAGCTGCCTTATTCTACACCAGACCCATGACTGCTTGGCTCAGCACTGTCTTACACTGAGTAGCCAATGACACTCCAGAGTTTTGGGCAGCGGTCTCTTTCAGCCATCCCTGAAGAGACAGCTGGGGCATTCCGCACCAAGCTAGGGCCATTTTATTGATTCCAATTAGCAAATGTGTGATTGGCAGCAAGAGCATATGCCTGCGGATTGAGAAGACTTTGCACCTGATTCTCTGAATTCTTTCTCATATTCCAGTTTGTTGAAAACAAGAAGACGGGCAAGAGCAGGAATAAAAGAGCCGCTGTCTACAGCTTCACAGGCACACAGCGCAACAGATGCAGCACTTTCAGGGTGAAAAGAAACCACACCATTTACTGGCAAGAGGGGCTGTTTGTCACCTTTGATGGAGGCTACCTGAGGTAATGGTTGAGGTGTGGCAGGTACAACCAGGGGCATTTCTCACAAGACCCAAAGCAATCTCAAATGTTAAAATGTTGGATTTATTTCCATTATACTGCTTACAAAGAAAGGGTGAGCCACGGGGCCTATATAGGATTGCCTCCAGGGTTCTATCGGGTTGCTGGGCCATCACGAGTCCAAATTATATTGATGTGAATCAATAACGATAATACCTGGAGATGCCAGGGGTTGAATCTGGGCTCGTCTTCAGACGCAGCATGTGCTCTTCCACTGGGGAAGACCCCAGGCAGCTGAAACTCAACAGGAATTGCTGTAACGATCCTTCTCTCCTGTCCCTTTCTCAAAAGCACATCTTTCGGGTTTCTCTTCCTTGCAGTGTTGAGTCTTCCAACGTAAACTGGAAGAAGAAGAAAAGCGGCGGCATTAAAATCATCTGCCAGTCAGACATGAGAGATTTTTCAGCAATGGCTTTCATCACCGATCATGTCAATTCTCTAATAGACCAATGGTTTCCAGGTAAGAATTATTTCTGAAAAAGTTGGCTTACAGCAACGATGGCTTGGCCACGACCCAGAGAACTGCGCTTCAGGCATCCTTAAAGATCTGGGCACCCAAGGTGGTGTTTTCAACTTATTCTCCATTGAGTGGATCAGTTTTATACCACATCTCACAATCTGATCTTTGAACAGCCTTTAGTTCCCTATGCTGCATGGGAGGGCTTGGATCCGCAGAGTGGAAGAAAACACAAATGTTCATGAAATGCATATCTAAAGCCACCTTGGGAATCAGAAGCTGGTTGTGCAATTTTCTATGATTGTTTTGTATTTTGTTGTTTAGTCGTGTCCAACTCTTTGTGACCCAATGGACCAGAGCATGCCAGGCACTCCTGTCTTCCACTGCCTCCTGCAGTTTGGTCAAACTCATGCTGGTAGCTTCAAAAACACTGTCCAACCATCTCGTCCTCTGTCGTCCCCTTCTCCTTCTGCCCTCAATCTTTCCCAACATCACGGTATTTTCCAGGGAGTCTTCTCTTCTCGTGTGGTGGTCAAAGTATTGGAGCCTTAGCTTCACGATCTGTCCTTCCAGTGAGCTCTCAGGGCTGATTTCCTTAAGAATGGAGAGGTTTGATCTTCTTGCAATCCATGGGACTCTCAAGAGTCTCCTCCGGCACCATAATTCAAAAGCATCAATTCTTTGGCGATCAGCCTTCTTTATGGTCCAGCTCTCACTTCCATACATCGCTACTGGGAAAACCATAGCTTTAACTATACGAACCTTTGTCGGCAAGGTGGTGATTGTTTTGTATAAGTACTATCGAAAGCAATATTTTTAAATAAAATCTGCTGCCTAATTAATCAGAGTCCGTTTGAAAGGTCTTCTAAGTAATTAATCTCACTAAGCAGTCAATTAATCTCACTGTGCAATCGATCAGATGTTGCTGACCAACAAATAATGATTCCAGGCTAGTGATTTTCTGACATTAGTACATCCTCAGGGATATAAAAATATTGTTTGTTGAAACACTACTTTTTTAAAAAATAGAATAAAGTTAATTGTTTATTATTCTGTACTATTAAATTATGTTAATAAAAATCATTTAAAAAGTATTAAGAACAATTGATGCTTGCCCCTTCCACCCAGGTTGTCATCCTGGGCAATGGACAGGCAGCCATTGAGGGAATTCCCCTTGGCCGCCTAGGCAGTTGGCTTGAGTTCCCACCAGCTGCTGAAGTTCAAATTGGCCAATGAGTGCCCTCCTCTGGGGTGTGTGCCTTGATGACTGAGAGGGCATTAGCTGCATGCATGCCCTGGCAGCCAGCGGAACAGCAACAGCAGCAGCAACTTAAATATAATAGGTAGACTTAAGCTAGTCTTGTCATTGCTTTCAATAATCCTATTCTGAATAGAACTAACATTGGAGACCACCCACTGTTTTTGCTTGTGTACACATTCATGACATTTAATTGGCTGGCTAAAATCCACATGATTAATTGACCTGTGATTTCTTTAATTGGGTGGCCATCATGATAGCTTATGAATGTTGCTAATGCAGGGTAGAGTGTAAAACAATTTTTCAAATCAAATGCAAATTCTGGTCAGTGTGTAGGTTTTGCATTTGAATTGTAGGCAAGAGAAGGATGAAAACCAATACAAGCATCCCCTATGAAATCGGACTAAGCGCCGAGTCTGTTATTTCACAATTATGTAGTTTTGGCAAAAACAAACTGAAAAAGAGGAAACTGCTCTGCTAATTTGCTCTGTTTTACAAGCAAAAAGCCCTGACTTAAATGTCAAACTGTGTAACACAAAGCCCTCCCTTTATGAGGTTGAGCTCTGTGCATACCAGAGAACTCATTTCATAAAAAGACTTTGTCCTGTCCTGTGAATTTTTCCATTGTGATTCCCTTAAAAAAGACATTCCTTTCTGGAAGCTTGAAATACCCATGCTGCAGACTCATCAATGGGGTCCAGTTAGATTTGAGTGAAAGGTGTTTGATTTATGTTTTTACTTTCATAATTACAGGCATTTCCCATCTTGTGCACTTTGAACACACGAGCATGCATGTGCAGGTTCTTTTCAGACCCAGAAGAGGGTCTGCATGACGGGGCATGGCGGGCTTATGTGCGCTCCACCGACATGTGCAATGACCACAAAACATGCACAAAACAGGGGTTGCATATACATAAATCTTTTCATGTTGTAAGCCACCTTGAGCATGGTTTCATCTATGGAAGGGCAGCAATGTTGATGATGATGTTTCTTAATTCCTCCTCAGCACTCACAGCCACAGAGAGCGACGGGACTCTGTTAATGGAGCAATATGTCCCTTGCCCAGTCTGTTCCACCCCTAAAAGTCAAGAAGGAAAAGGCAGCCAGGAAACTGAAGATGTGCAATACTTCAACATGGAGGATTGTGTCCTAACCGCCATTGAGCTGGACAGCATCACCTGTGCTCACCACCCGACCATACCTGTCCCTTTACAGGAGCTGGTCCCTGAGCTTTTCATGACAGATTTCCCTGCCAGGTAATACTAATGTCCCTTTTCTTTTTCCCTCCCCAGAGCTACAATTTCCAGTTCTCGTTCCCATACCATTTTCTGCTGTAATCATTTCTCAGATTTACTCGTTTGTGCATATGTACCGCAAGCAGAGATGGAGGAGAAATTCAATTTTTGAATTTAAAAGCGAACCTACCCAATTCGCATGTTCCAAAACACACGACACAAACCGAAACAAAGCTGTTGTTGGAAATTTTGCACTTCTCCAAATTTGGTAGTGCAGTTCTCCAGCCAGAGTCACTGTTAGGATATGTCCGTTCCACCTTAAAAGGGAGCAGGCTTTGTCACAGAGTCTGTGTATTTCCTGTTCACAGGATGTTTATGTTTTCTGTTGCTTTCGTTTTCTCTCTCTCGCTGCCTGAAACGCTGAAGCAGGCAGTCATGTTTTTCTCTGTTCTGACTAACGCAGAATAAACTTATATAAATAATGCTCTCCTGCGTGCATCTTCTGCTGTGCATTATCTGCTGATAAGAGCATGCATCAGCCCTAGAATGTGGCATTATCCCAACAGTCACCTGTGTGCAAAGAAAATTTCTTACACTAGAGTAAAGCGTGCATAGAAGTGCTTAAATGGGTGAAAACAATATACAAAATTGCATTATTTCAGGGGAAATCACTTTGCAAAAATGTATACATGGCATACACAAATGTTAATTTGCATGAGGACTTGAGGTCACTGATCATGCAGCTTGGCTCATGAGTGAGAGAGCAAATAAGAAAGACGTTTTGTTTGGCACAGCTCTAGGCAGCAAAAAGCTGGGGTGAAAGACCCATCATGACTGGGGACAGCATTTGCTGTCTTTTCCCAGAGAATTTGGAGGTGATGTGGGTGATCTTAAAGCCTGACGTTGCCTTCTTGCACACAACTCCATGTGTGTGTCTCTTCATTTCCAATCATAAGGTTTCTCTCTGTCTCTTTTCCCTTCTTTCACGCGTGTGGCCGGCAGATTGTTTCTAGAAAACAGAAAGCTAGAATACACTGAAAATGAAAACAATGTTCTTGGCCAAGGAGGAAGTGGAACGGTTATATATCAGGCACGGTACGAGGGGAAGCCAGTGGCCGTGAAGCGATTTCAGATTAAAAAATGCAAGAGTTCTGCTGGTTCGGCTACAGGTGAATATGCCCTTATTTATTTATCACATTTTATTTTTACATTTGTATCCCACCTTTCATCCAAGGACCTCAAGGTTGCTGTTATGCGTGGTTCTCTTCCTTCCCATTTTATATCCTGACAGCAACCCTGTGAGGTAGGTAGGGCTGAGAGTGAGCGACACGCTCAAGGTCACTCAGTGTGTTCCATTGTTAAGATTAGAATCCTGGTCTCCCAGGTTTTAGTCCAACTCTCTAACCTCCATACCACACTAGTTCCTTGTGGGTCCTTCTCCCTCGCCACCAAAAGCTATCCATGCTTACGGGCAAACAAGCTTCCATACTTGAGGTACCGGGAGCACCTGTTTAAATACAGCTTTTACAATGTACAAGAAAGAATGTGCATCTTGGTGTGGGGATGTGTGTGTGTGTGTGTGTGTGTGTGTGTGTGTGTGTGTTTAAGGGGTGGAGAGGTTTGGTGCATTCTCCGTACCTATGGGACCGCCTCTCCTGGTATGCCCCGCGGAGGACCTTAAGATCCACAAATAACAACACCTTGGAGGTCCCAAGCCTCAAGGAGGTTAGATTGGTTTCAACTAGGGCCAAGGCCTTTTCAACACTGGCCCCAACATGGTGGAACGCTCTGTCACAAGAGACTAGGGCCCTGCGGGACTTGACATCTTTCTGCAGGGCCTGCAAGACAGAGCTGTTCCACCTGGCTTTTGGTTTGGACTCAGTCTGACCCTTATGTTTCCCTCCCCTTATGGTCTTGATTTATCGACTACTTTAAAATGAGGCTGCATTTTAAATTGCATTTTAATCTGTATTTTAAATTGGTTTATTTTCCCTCTCTTTTTCCCCTATTATGTCTTTACTGTGATTTTATTGGTGTTAGCCGCCCTGAGCCTGGCTCTGGCCGGGGAGGGCGGGCTATAAATAATAATAATAATAATTCTCTGTGCAACATGCACGTATGAATAAAAGCAGGAAGCCTGATCTAGTCTGCTACAGGGCAGAGGTCTGAGCAATGTATGGAATTGAGGTGTGGAGAAATGAGCACAGGGGTTTATTTCAAAGGTGGAAATAGTTGTCGTTGACCCTTTTGCCTGCGGGCTTCCCAGAAGTATCTTGACTGCTACTCAGTCGGAACCAGGATGCTGGATTCAATGGACTCTCTTTAAAAAATTGTTAATTTGGTTTTTCAAATTGCAGTTTTACAATCACATATCCAATATACAACATAAGAAACAAGATTCCAAGGAATCTCCTGGACTTCCCTCCTCCCCTTTGTGGGGCCTATTGTTAGTCATTTCCTCCTGCATCTTTTATACCAATCCAAATCTCCATTATATCCAAAATTCACCATTAAACTACAAATGTTATTCTAATCCTACTAACAATTTTAACTGTTTGCAATGGTTTTTATGATAAATTATAAATTTCCCTCATTCTTTTTTAAAATTTTGGTCGCCCTGATTTATTATTCTTCCAGTCATTTTTGCCATTTCGTCATAATCCATCAACTTAATCTGCCATTCTTCTCTGGTCGGGACTTTTATCTTCTTCCCATCTCTGGGCCAATAACATCCGCACAGCCATGGTCACATACATAGTCTTTTCTGCTCCAAAGGCCTCCTGATCTGGCCCAGCAGGGCCCAGCAAGGCTACTCTTCTGTGGTTGTGCCAATGCCCTGCAGCATAAAATAATGTAACAGCAGCGCATTGTCTCCTCTGCTTAGACTCCATGTTGAGGCACTTGCAGGCCATGGATGCCATGAAGAACTTCTCCGAGTTCCGCCAGGAAGCCAGCATGCTCCACTCACTGCAGCACCCATGCGTCGTCTCCTTGATTGGGATTAGCATCCACCCGCTCTGCTTCGCCTTAGAGCTGGCTCCTTTGGGCAGCCTCACCACTGTGTTGTCAGAAAGCTCTAAAGGTAATAACTTGGATAGTCCTTTTGTGGTTTGAGGTTGGGCCCATATGGTCCTTTTGGATGGGCTATGGCAGGTCTTTTGCAGGAGCAGAGGGCCGCAGTTCTAGCGATTCCCCCTCAGTGATATTTTCTCCCCTCTCTTTCTATAGGGGCATCCTTTGTGCCACTAGGGCACATGTTGACCCTAAAAGTAGCCTATCAGATAGCAGCAGGCCTGGCCTACCTCCACAAGAAGAGCATCATTTTCTGTGACCTGAAGTCAGACAACATTCTAGTGTGGTCTCTAGACGTGAAGGAAAGCATCAATATCAAACTATCTGACTACGGGATATCTCGACAGTCCTTTCACGAAGGCGCTCTGGGAGTGGAGGGCACACCTGGGTACCAGGCTCCCGAGATACGACCTCGGATCGTCTATGATGAAAAGGTAAGTCTCAGGTGTCTGCTTCTGTGGAAGAAATTCACACCCAGAACTAAAGGGCCGATCTTAGGCATAGGAGCCAACTCCTAGGGGCTAAGGCCCCTTCAGCTCCCCCATAAAATGTTTCAGGGGGCTGGGGACCCCCAGGTTGATGGGCATAGCCATTCAAATGGTGTGTGATTGATTGTGCGGAGCAGGGCTTACCTGGGTCCCCCTAATATTTTATTCAACTTGGCACCCCTCATCTTAGTTAGGTATAGAAACCAGAGCCAAGATGTTTCAAAAATGATGGGTTGTATCCAGTGTAGTCACTTAATGATACACGTGTTCCAAAGTAAGCTAAATGTTTTTGTACCAACAGAGCAGCTGGTAACTTTGTCGCACAACAGATTGTAAAATCTCTTGCGCAATGGGTTTCTGATTTTAATTGTTTTTTTAATGTTATAAATATTTATTTTTGGCCGATACATTTATTATTATTATTATTATTATTATTATTATTATTATTATTATTATTATTATTATTATTATTATTGCAAACCACTTTGAGGGTTTAGGACAATCAAGTCATATACAAAATTTGCAAAAATGAAACAATCAAGAATGCAACTGTGCATAGTATTCATTCCAAAGCTTATCCGAAATGCAAAGATCTCTGTAATGGGCACGTCTTTTTCTCCTAGGTGGACATGTTTTCCTATGGAATGGTGCTCTATGAGGTGTTGTCTGGGCAGCGGCCTGTGCTTGGCCAGCACCAGCTTCAAATTGCTAAGAAGCTATCCAAGGGGATCCGGCCTGTCCTGGGCCAGCCCGAAGAAGTACAGTTCCATCAAATGCAGGCGTTGATGATGGAATGTTGGGACACTAAGCCAGAAAAGGTACGAGAAGGTTGTATTGGCACAACAGGGTCTTCTTTTGACCATTTTCTGAGTTACAAACAGGGCTCTTCATACATTTTCATCAGCCTAAAACTTTACCTAGGTCAGTATCCTATTTCAAATTATGTTGACTCACAACAACAAAAATCCAAAATCCACATTAACTTTTATTAAGCTACCCAAAATGTAAAAAAAAAAAAATAGCGTGCAAGCTTTTGAGTTTCACAGAATTCTTCATCGGGTGATTTAAAAGTGCTGGAACGAGGAGAGCCATCTATGCTCAGTTGGGTAGATAGCACCAAGGTTCGATCCCCGTATGGGACAGCTGCATGTTCCTGCATTGCAGGGGGTTTGACTAGATGGTCCTCAGGGTCCCTTCCTATTCTTCAGTTCTTTGATTCTGTGTCTGCTCTTTGTTTAAGATGGAGCATGGGAGGCAGTAGCAGGCAGTCAGATGTCAGGTGCTCTGCTGGTTTGAGGTTGCAACCAGACCTCCTGGAAAGGAGGAGAGAGCAAATAATGAGGGACCCCATCCTCCAGTTTCTGCAGATACAGTAACCAGCTGCTAACCCAGTTCCAGCTCTGTCCTTAGGGCAAGTTCCTTTGGTAGGCAGAGAACAGGAATGAAGAAGAAGTAGGCAGCTGTTCCCAGGAGGCTGCTCTGCAACCTGAAACCTGCAGAGCACCTGAAAGGGCCTCATTTGAATGTCTGCTGCTGCCTTTCTCCCCCCCCCCCCAAAAAAAACCCGGCTTTAAGGCTGTTACTAGATGCAGACACAGATGCTTTGGCCAACAGATGTCTCTCTCCCCCACCCCCTTTGTGTTGCTTTTACAATGATGAATTCTGGGTAACTTTATAGCCCTGCACAGGATCCTGCGACATTTTAGTTGAGCTAATGAAAGTATTGCGCTAATGTGGATTTTGGAATTTTTGATTTGTTAATGCACTTATATTTGGCCCTGCTTTTCCTCCAGGGAGCTCAGAAGAAGCGTATCGTGATTCTTGTAATTTTATCCACACAAAAGCCCTGTGAGGTAGGCTGGGTTCAGAGAGAGTGGGGGCCCGCTTCAGATCACCTAGTAGGGGTGCGGAACAAATTGGATTTGGTTTGCGCTTTAATTAGAAACTGCTAATTCGCACTTCGGACCGGGACGCGGGTGGCGCTGTGGGTAAAAGCCTCAGCGCCTAGGGCTTGCCGATCGAAAGGTCGGCGGTTCGAATCCCTGTGGCGGGGTGCGCTCCCGTCGTTCGGTCCCAGCGCCTGCCAACCTAGCAGTTCGAAAGCACCCCCGGGTGCAAGTAGATAAATAGGGACCGCTTACTAGCGGGAAGGTAAACAGCGTTTCCATGTGCTGCGCTGGCTCGCCAGATGCAGCTTGTCACGCTGGCCACGTGACCCGGAAGTGTCTGCGGACAGCGCTGGCTCCCGGCCTATAGAGTGAGATGAGCGCACAACCCTAGAGTCTGTCAAGACTGGCCCATACGGGCAGGGGTACCTTTACCTTTACCTTTAATTCGCACTTCTGCTGGGCCCGGGCTTCTTGAACTGGCATTTGATCCCTTCCACAATGTCGCAGCATGTAAAAGCAAGCCTAGCTAATCCATGCTTCCCAAAAATATGCAAACCAGACTGTTAGTCACCCGTCAGAATTCACACTTCGGATTTTGTGATGCAGTTCTCCAAACGATGTGCTTATAAAATGCATATATTAATGGAAAGTACGGATGAAAATTCATAGGTTGGTGAAAACGGCATGCAAAAATGCATTGACTGGGGAGAATTGTTTGCAAAGAGCTGCCCATTCACACCATATATGCCAGACAACTGCAAAACAATTTCATTTAGGCAACCCTATCCAGATATGTAGAATGTCAAAGTGTATTCTAACCTGTTTTTAGTTTATTGCTGATTTTAATACATATTTTTTGAACAGTTTTTACGATAATTTGTTTTTTTCTATTTGCAAACCACTTTGCGGTGTTTCTTTGTTTTTACAACCAAGTGGTGTGTAAATTTTATGAAATAAATAAATACATTTTGAGCACTATGGTACCTTTAAATAATGCTTAGGGGGCTCCTGTTTCCCTCACAGACTCATGTGTGCAGCCCCTTGTGTCTCTGTTCGTTCCAGTGGAGCAAAGGGCTCTTCATGGTGTGTGCCTCAAAGGAGACACAGAGCTCTGAAGGGGACAGGAGGTCCTTTCATATATACCATCATCTTCCATAAACACATTACTCTGTCCTCTCTTTCACACAGCGCCCATTGGCCACCTCTGTGATAGGACGAATGCAAGAACCTTCTTTTGCTACGTTCATGTACCTGCTGCCATGTGGGAAGCAGTTGTCCTTCTTCTCTTCCCAAGGGGAAGAGTGCACAGTCGTATTCTGGGATGGGAAAGAAGACGCAAGGTTTGTGCATTGTTGTTTTTATTTTTAGATCCTTCTTGTCATCTTTAGTTCAGCATAAACAAAGCCGTCGCTCAGCATCCCTTGAGCTGCATACAGAAGATGCTCACTTGTATTCATAGGGAAGGTTGGGTATTCTCACTTCACAGATGGAAAACAGACCCTTATAATGAGCGCATTACATTGGATAATGTAGTAATGGAGATCTTGTGGGATCCACCACAATGAGGTGGTTTCAGTGGTCCAGTTTAGAGTTCATTTGTAGACCAAAGTAGTGTTTGGGGGCCATCAGAAAAAGGACTATTTACTTGGGCCACCATTTTGAATCCCTGAGCCCAGGGCATTTGATGAACAAGGATTAGAAGAGTGTTTTGAATTTGAGATGTGAATCTTCCACTCCACTAGTGACACCATCTGATCCTTCCTGCAAAGGAGGAATCTCCCTTCCAGCCATAGATAGGTATATGAGAGCCTTGGGCCCATCTTACTAATTTATCTATATGTTATAAATAAATGCTGTGGTAAAATGGAAGTTGTGTCTTGGGTCTGACCAGATTTTTGATGCCCGGGCTTCTCCTTTTTGTTATAGGTAGGGTTGTTGCTGTTGTTTCGTAACGCTGGTTTTGGGGGTGTTTTTCCAAAAGACAGGACAATAGCGGGGAAAAGCACATCTGGTTCAAATTTTTAATGTGTAACGTTTTGTGCTCAGGCTGGTTAAGACATCCAGCATTCAGTGATCAATTTATGGATGCTTTGTGGCTTTTCCTTTCCAAATGCAAACAGTATCTTATTGTGAGTAGCAGCAAAATTAAAATTAACTCTCTGTTCCTCCTTGGAAATGTACCCCTGTGCCATTGTTTTAAAAACATTCTGATCCAATTGCCATGATGGCTTTCCCTTAAGGAAACAAATGCAATGTACGTATATTCCTTACATAGTTTAATGAACTTTTCTTGTTTAAAATTGTTGATGCATTTTGCGGAAAACTGTAGAAATCTTTAAATAGATAAAATAAGGGACCCAGAATACAGAGGGAAGGAACAGGGGGGGAAACCAGCGCTAGGCAAGTTGCTGTTGTTTAAAGAATGTATCAGATCCTCTGGCCTCTTCAAACCAAACCAACCTCATCATCTTTCATTGTGCTAACTAGGCCTGGAGGATCCAGCTGTTTGGTAGTTAAATGGAATGAAAATGTATTTTGCTCATTGATCGTCCCTTTTCCTCCAAGGAGCTGAAGGCAGTATTCATGATTCTCACCTTTTCCGTCTTATCCTCACCAAAACTCTGTGAGATAGATTAGCCCTGGGAGACAGTGACTGGCTCAACCTCACCCAAGTGAATTTCATGGCTGGAAGGTTGATGATTTGTTTGAACCTGGGTTGTTCTCCCTCCCTGGTCCTAGTCTTCCAGTCTTGCTTCAGCACCACGCTGGCTACGGTTTTCTTCTCCAGAAAGAACTTTTCTTCCTTTCCCATCCTTCCAACTTCCAGCTGGGAAGGTAGATAGCTATACAGTGGTACCTCGGGTTAAGTACTTAATTCGTTCCGGAGGTCCGTACTTAACCTGAAACTGTTCTTAATCTGAAGCACCACTTTAGCTAATGGGGCCTCCTGCTGCTGCTGCCGGAGCATAATTTCTGTTCTCATCCTGAACCAAAGTTCTTAACCTGAAGCACTATTTCTGGGTTAGCGGAGTCTGTAACCTGAGGCACCACTGTATCTTGACAACACCCACTGTGGGGAGCCCCCAAACACCAGGGCTGCTTCCAGGTGAGCACTCTACCTGCTTTGTCGGCACAAAGCTTGTGAAGAGGTTGTAGAACCTCAGCTGTTTGTCAAACAATTGCTGCGATTGGTTTGCAGGGAAGGTACACAAGCAATTTTACCTACCCCATGCCAGTGTGTTTTCCTATCACTCTCCTTACCACAAAAGGTCTGGTCTTTTTTTTTTTTTTTTTTTTTTTTAAGGAAAAAAAAGTGAGCTAGTTACACACAAGCGCCAAATCCACTTTAATCGCATAAGCTGAATTTGGTAGTTGGTGTCTGAATCCTGCCCTCATAACAGAAACAGTGTGGAAGTTACCCTGGGAGATAGAATTCAAGAACCATCCAAACACACAGCCATGATTTTTCTCCACTACTCATGGCTGTTTCTGGCTTTACTTCTGACGCTGTGTGAGCCAGTGTGGTGTAGTGGTTAAGAGCGGTAGTCTCGTAATCTGGGGAACAGGGTTCGCTTCCCTGCTCCTCCACATGCAGCTGCTGGGTGACCTTGGGCTAGTCACACTTCTCTGAAGTCTCTCAGCCCCACTCACCTCACAGAGTGTTTGTTGTGGGGGAGGAAGGGAAAGGAGAATGTTAGCCGCTTTGAGACTCCTTAAGAGGAGTGAAAGGCGGGATATCAAGTCCAAACTCTTCTTCTTCTAACATAGAAGTAGGGCTGGGAGGGACCCCTGTCTGAAACCCCGGAGAGCTTCTCCAATCAGTGCAGACAACTCTGAGCTAGGTGGACCAATGGTCTGACTCAGTATATGACAGCTTCTTGTGCTCCCTGTCCCTAGGTTCTGTTCCACAGGAAGTAGAGAACTCGTGTGGTGTAGTTGTTAAGAGCGATAGATTCGTAATCTGGGGAACCGGGTTCGCTTCCCCGCTCCTCCACATGCAGCTGCTGGGTGACCTTGGGCTAGTCACACTTCTCTGAAGTCTCTCAGCCCCACTCACCTCACAGAGTGTTTGTTGTGGGGGAGGAAGGGAAAGGAGATTGTTAGACGCTTTGAGACTCCTTTGGGTAATGATAAAGCGGGATATCAAATCCAAACTCCTCCTCCACTCCTCCTCCGCTGTTGTTAGAATGAGTTCTGTTTCCCTCCTTCCAGGAACTACACGGTAGTTAACGTAGAGAAAGGACTGGTCGAAGTTGCAAGGATGAGCTGCCCGGGAATGAAGCTGTGCTGCCAAATGAAAGTTCAGAGTTATCTATGGACAGCCACCGAGGTATTTGTGATTCAGCGAGGTATTTCTTATGTCACCTGTTTTTGAGCCAGAGTTTCTCTTCTGCTCGCTTGCTGGCACTCCATTGCTTCAGACATCAAACGCATTAAGCGGGTGCCTGCTGTGGTCTGTTAATTGGTAGGGTTGAAGGGCACAGCAGGGCATGGATGCTTCAGATGAGCAGCCTGACATCTCAGGTGGCTCTTCGCCCCCAGATGGTATTTTTAAAAAGGACCTCAATCCCAACAAACTGAACACATGATTTTAAAAAATGACTGTAATTTAAAAAATAGCTATTATAATCTAACAGGAATAGATTTGGTATATGAAATACTTTTGCATAAGTTAAAAACAGACAATATGTGCCCACCTATTTCAGAAGCAAGTTGAATTTTTAAAAGTGTGTACAACATGTTCTCTTCTGTTTCTATATTGACATATTCTATATATGCCTAATTGTTGAGAAAAGGTTTCCTTTATTTTGTTTGCATACAGGATCAAAAGATTTACGTGTACAGCTTACAAGGCATGTGTCCTTTAAAGGTTCCACAAAAGGGTGTGGACACTCCAGCAGTTGTCACTTGTTTCCTTGCAGTACCTGTCATAAAAAAGGTAAAGCAGAGTGGTTTTCAAAAGTGAAGCATTACAAAAAAAACCACATTTTTAAAGGACTCTTTCTTCTTTTTTAAAAAGAATTATTCAAATTAGTAAAGCAAGCTGGAGGAGTTGTTAATAGCAGAAATACAACTATAGCTCCTGCTGCTGGCAGTTTTAGGAATAACCATTCCCTGTATTTCAGTGCACATTCAGTGCTGTTAACTCTAATACATTTTGAATCAAGTCAGGAAAACTGCTGGGTGTGATGCTAGGCATTCTGGAATTAATGAAAATACATGCTGGTTATAGAGCTCTGAGTCGCTGTAATTCAGAAAGGAATTGAGGAGCCGCACAAAGATTCCTTCCACTGTGTTTCTAGACAAGATGGTCAACCCAGGCTACAAATTTTTATAACTTCCTCAGAAGTTTTAGCAACCTTAATCTAGCTTTCCATTACATGACCGGAGACTCTTGGACTTCCATGCCTGCAAAAATATGAGCATCTTCCTGCAGTGCCCCGACTTATTTTACATGTTTCCACCAATTAGCAATTAAATTAGCTGGAATTTGATTACATTGGTAACCAATCAAAACTCTTAACATAGTTTCAAAAGGTCTCTGGTGTTGCGAGATACATATTATTGGATCTTGGCTGATGAAAAATGTAGTTCTGTAGACAGTTCTCTATCCCATGGGTGGGGAACCTTCAGCCTGCAGGCTGATACTGGCCTGCCAGAGGGTCCACTTGCCTGTGAGGCCATTTTCCCCAGACCTCACCATTTGTCAAGCAGCTGTCCTCACTCATGCCATCAGCTGATGGGTGGGAAGGTGGAGTTCAGTTCTGCCTTATCTGCATGCACCTGTTCCCAGAAGATGATAGGCACTTGCAGCCAAAGCAGCAGGAATTAACTCCCCTGCTCATCAGCTGACATGGAGGAGGTTAAATCCTGCTCAGTTTGGCTTTGCAAACCTGTTCCTTGCTGGGAACAGGCACGCACAGCCGAATCAAACAGCCTTGTTTCTTTGCAGGCAAAGCACATCTTTCTTGCCTCCCCATCGCCTGATCTCTCCCTGCTGCCAATGTTGGCCTGCAGGATGGAGCCTAATAATTGAACAATGCAAACAGATGAGCAAATGGCATTTTAGAAAGGTAAATGCTGGGCAGGGGGGGGCTGTCCATCCCCCCCCCCGGCAGTTACCTTTCTAAAATGCACTTTGCTCATCTGTTTACATTGTTACACTGATTAAGGAAATATAATTGTTTCACTGTAGGGTGGATAGATCAGCTAAAGTAATCAGAACCCTGCAGAGTTTTTGCTGCGTCGCTAACAAAAGCGAATGGATTAACGGATACATTTTACAAATAGGAAACCTGGAATTTTTACCTGCCCCTGGAAAAGTTAATGCGTCTCGCAAGAGCTTCATGAATTCCCCTGCTTACCGTATTTTTCGCCCTATAGGACGCACTTTTTCCCCTCCAAAAATGAAGGGGAAATGTGTGTGCATCCTATGGGGCGAAGGCAGGCTTTCGCTGAAGCCTGGAGAGCGAGAGGGATCTGTGCGCACCGACGCCTCTCACTCTCCAGGCTTAAGGAAGCTATCCGCAAGCCTTGCAAGCCTGGCGGGAGGTCCCGCCGGCTCACAAAGCTTGCGGGCAGCAGCCTGCAGCCCACAAGCTCGGGGGATAGTGGGGAGGCGGAGCGCCGCCACCCCACTATTCCCCAACCTGATCTGAAGGCTGGCAGGGGGGGGGGAGAAGCAAGCTTACTTCTCCCCCCCCCCCGCCAGCCCCACAAGCTCGGGGGATAGTGGGGAGGCGGAGCGCCGCCACCCCGCTACCCCGCTATTCCCCGACCTGATCTGGAGGCTGGCGGGGGGGGGGGGAGCAAGCTTGCTTCTCCCCATCGCCAGCCCCATAAACTCGGGGGACAGCGGGGAAAGCCGCTGCCCCACGGAGGCTAGAGAGGCTGTCCTTGAAGGCAGAAGAGGGAGACGGAGCGCTCCGTCTCCCTCTTCTAGCTTGGGGATGGCTGCACAAACCTGGGGGGGAAATAAATTTTTTTTCCTTGATTTCCCCCCCAAAAAAGCTAGGTGCGTCCTATGGTCCGGTGCGTCCTAAGAGTGAAAAATACGGTAAATACGATGGCATTGTTGCTATATTTCTTATAACACTGTATTAAGGTTGGGAATCTAGAATTCTAATTTACTGCCCCCCCCCCAAAAAAAAGTCCTTTAAAAAAAGCAAACAACTCTCCTGCCTTTTTAGAATGCCTACCTTGTCCTGGCTGGTTTATCAGACGGACTGATAGCTGTTTTCCAAGCACCGCACGGTATCCCCGAGGACGGCTGCTGCTACCTCTGCTCCCACACGGCCAACCGCTCCACCTTCAAGATCAGCGACGACGACCCCCGCCAGAACCCTTACCCCGTGAAAGCGATGGATACGGCAAACAACGGGGCCGAAGTTTGGTACAGCAACGGCCCTGGGATCCTCATCATAGACTGTGCAAGTATGGAGATCGCCAGGAGGCTGGAGCCCTATGAACCTCCGTCCACGGTTGTGTCCATTGTGTGCAGCTCAGAGTGCAATGGAGAGGAAGTGGCCTGGTGCCTGGACGACGCAACCAACCTCCTGGTTATGTATTACACGGCCACTTACCAGCTGTGCGCAAGGTACTTCTGCGGGGACTGCAGTCCCCTGAGGGACATGTTCACCATTCAGCAGCCCTCGGCCTTGATCCCCGCCGAGCTGGCTACAGACAGGAGCCCGGAGCCCGGGAGCAATGCTTCTGCTGATGTGGGGATCCTCCGCAGCCAAGAGCTTGGCATCCAGATATTAAACCACCAGGACTCCTTGACGGACTATTGCTCTGTGTCCTCTGTCTCCTCCTCGTCGGTCAACCGCTTGATGAGGTCTGCCTCAAGCATGCCGAGCTCCCCTGCAAGCTATTCCAGCGCTCCTTTCTCGACAGACTGTGAGGAGCCCGACAAGACACAGGAGCCTAAGACTCCCTGCGAGGGGCCTGACAGTGATTTGGAACCAGCAAGCACTCACGCTGGCTGCCTCCAGGCTGTAAGGATTCTACCTGTGAAAGACCTCCTCTGGATTCCCAGGTAAATTGCACTGGAAGCCTCTCTCTCTCGCAAAGATTTGAATGCCTTCACGTTCAAGGTTCAGGATCCCACGCTGAGATCCTGACTTGTCTTCCCAGTTCTTTCTGTTTCTCATTTTTCCAGTCATAAATTCAGTTCTCCACATTTTGCAGTCGTTTGCATTTTTTAAAAAAAGTATTTTTTTTTTGAAAGTTCACCTGGTGCCTTCATTATACACCAGGCATAGGCAAACTCAGTCCTCCAGATGTTTTGCGACTACAACTCCCATCATCCCTAGCTAACAGGACAAGTGGTCAGGGATGATGGGAATTGTAGTCTCAAAACATCTGGAGGCACCAGGCAAAATGTTCCTTTTTTACCAGGCCTTTGGTTGATCCAATTTACGTCCTATGCCCTTTAAAAATATTTTTTTGGGGGGTATTGGGTTGCTGTTTTTATTCTTATTAGGTATTTTGTGGTTTTATATCTTGGATTTTATTCTGTGAACCACCCTGAGACACCCGAGTATAGGGCGGTATATAAATTCAATAAATAATAATAATAAATCACATGAAAATTCAACAAGTTAGGATGAATTTATCCTAAATAACACAGTTTATATGCAGTTTTGAAGAATGTACACATTTTTGCAAGCAGTTTTCCATAATATACTTCATCTCCATCTATCTATCTCTCTCTCTCTGTGTGTGTGTGTGTGTGTGGTTTCCACCAGTATATCTGGTGAAACCTGCACCCTCCAAAGGGCTCAAGGTGGCGTATATGGTTTCTTCCCCACAACAACCTTGTGAGAGTAGGCTAGGCTGAGAGACAATGACTGTCCCAAGGCTACCCAGTGAGCTTTGTGGCCAAGTGGGGATTTGAACCTGGTTCTTCCAGGTCGTAGCGTGGCACTCGAACCACTATACCACATTGGCCTTTTATGCACAATTCCCCCCCAGTATGTGCATTTTTGTAAACAATTCTTTGGCTGGGAAGCCCCATAGCAAAAATTGAGTAAGTGAAAAAAAGGATAGCTGTGTTTCAGTTCCCATATTGTTTCGGGAAATTGACATCTACTAGATTCGGCTTCAAGTGAAACCCAAGTTGAATTTCTCCCTGCTCTCTAATAGCCTCCCAGGCTTTTGAACTACATGCTCCTTGTGCTTCCTACCAGCTTGGCTTGAACAGCTCTTCAAGGCCACAGCTCATCCTGAGAGATTAGAGGCTGTATATGAACACCCTGGGTATGTTTTTGCTCCTCAGCAAAGCCTGACAGGCTTCTATGATCCTCTAAGAATCCTGCCATTTTCAGGAGTTCAGGTTTTCTCCGTGGCCTTTTGGATGACTGCTGCTTTGGCCGCTCCAAGGCATCCACACAGGAACCTTTCAAACGTCTGCATTTTTCCTGCCGTGGAATCCCGCCCCCCCCCCCCGCCTGCATGTAACGGAAATCCCCCTGCTTTCCCTTTCCAGGCGAGGCGGAGATATCATTGTGATCGGCTTGGAGAAGGAAGCCATCTCTCAGCGGGGGAGAGTCATAGCGGTTCTGAAGGCGGCAGAGCTGGCCCCTTATGGGTAAGGATGAATGGGAAAGGGGAAGGTGGCAGGGAACAGTTTTGGAAAGACCTGCCGCTCTGCACATGGCAGGCACAGAGAGCCCAGTTCAATCGCAGACATTTCCACTTGTTAACAGTATCTCAGGGAGAGAATCAGGAGCAGTTCAGAAGAGGCATGTGCACAGGCAGGCACCTTCTCATTTGCTCACGAGCAGAATCAGACCAAACACAGTTTTGCTCTCAGCTTGCTGCAAGATCCTGCAAACCTCTTTCACTGGCATGAAGGTGAAGGAAGTTCACTTCAGGCAGGCAAAGAGAAAGGTGGTAATGTGCTGTTCACAACAAGACAAAAACTAAAGCAACCCTGGAGCAACTTGGGAGAAGGGATGCGTGTATACCAAGGCAAGATATAAATCTGTTAAATAAATAGGCTAGCATTGATTAAAAGCCTTACATTTCTATATTTCTGCAAGGGTAGAATGGTGAAGATTGAAAGGCTTCTCTGTTTGAGAAGAGCATAATTCTTCAGTAATTAAATTGAGCAGGCTTGCATTATCTTCCTTCATTTTGCATAATTTATTCTGCCTTTTTTTTTTTTAAACACCCTCATATAAGTTATTCCAAATTAGCTAGTTACGAAGAGAAGGGCAATGAGGAGCTACGCAAAACACAGAAGCACCATCCCTCCTACCTGGAAATCTTGATTAGCTGCCTTAAAATTGGAGCAGGATTTGCCCACACCCTAAAACAGATGTGGGGGACTTTTGTCCCTCCAGATGTTGCTGGACTTCAACTCCCATCAGCCCCAGCAAGTTTGGCTGATGGCCAGGAATGACTGGACTTAGTTCAGCAACATCTGGATGTTCCTCAAACCTGCCCCAGAAGAGCTAAAAACTTGCTTTAACTTTTTAAAAAAATCTTCTTGCAATATACACTGTGCAAAAGGAAATTTCTGTCTTTTATTTTTTTTCCTTTTAAAAAGAAACCTCTCTTTTTTTCTGGGTTCCCCAGGACACTGGAGGATGCTGCTGTGCTGACCAAGGACACGGTTGTGTGCTGCTTCAAGAATGAGGCCACAGAGTGGTGTTTGGCCGCCTGGAAGAGCTGGGGTGCCAAAGACTTTGACATTTTCTATCGGTCCTATGAAGAGCTGGGAAGGCTGGAGGCTTGCATGCGAAAGAGGAGGTAGCAGTTGTGGCGCAGAGGCAGAGACTGGATGCCTGGCGAACGACACAAAAACTGACACACAGTTTCAGTTCCCAGCAATCTCCGTATGAGGATCTCCAAGGACACTAGATGTTTGCTGTTCAATTTTGCTGCTAAAGGACATTCTAGGTGGCTACTAGCCATGATGGTGATGATGTGCCTCCACAGTCAGAGGCAGTACGTCTCTGAATACCAGTCGCTGGAAACCTCAGGAGGGGAGAGTGCTGGGGGCTTCTCATAAGCATCTGGTTGGCCACTGTGGAAACAGGATGCTGCACTAGATGGGCCATTGGCCTGATCCAGCAGGGTTCTTTTTATGCACTTAGGTGGTTCCCCACCCCACATTGCACGTTGTCTATAATGCATATGGATTTTCAGCTAGCTAAGCAATAGTCAATGGGAAGACCACTCCCGCCCTTAATCTATTCACACACGCACGTGGATATGGGCAGCAGCACTTCAAGGTCAAAGTAGTGCTGTTGGTTTTGCAATGCATCGCTGACCCCGTAGTTAGCAAGCTTTGTCTTCCAAAACACAGAGAGTGACCCCCAAAGTCACACATCAGCTTTCTGATTCCATAGCAATAATAAGGCACGGAATCACTGCCAAGAGAACACTGCTGTAGATGGAGGTAGCTTCTTCATAAAATTATCCAGAGGTTTTGGTCTGAGCAGCAGTACGGGGAGAGAGAGAGATGAATACAGAATCCCACTTTTGATACCGTTTGCAAGCTTCAGGATGGACATACTACTTTGTTTCTAATCTGTGCATGTTCTGTAACTGCCTGCTGTAATTTTTCAAGTCACCAGTGTTCCTGGGGGTGGGTAGGGAAGTGGTGTCTAGCTTTCGTTGCAGAATAGGAAAAGAGTGCCCCGGTAGATGGCAATAATGACCATCACAGAACAACAGATAAAGCAGAATGATGTGTGGACAGTCCAGTATAAACCCCACCGTTAATGCACTATTATTGCGTCAATGACACGTTGCAGAATATGCCCAACAAAAACCTAGCCCCCCCCCCCGTAGGGGCCCTTAGTTACGTGGAATCCAGTTCAAATTAACCCCGTTTAATTTTTGTAGCAAATTACCTCAGAACAAAAAGAAGTGCACAACTCTTAGAGCTTATGGGACTTGCACACAAGCATATTGTTCTGTTGATTTCAATAATACTTTAAGTGCAGCTATTACTTGTCTAAGGGACTTAACCAAAGGACTAAACAGCTGCAGTTCTTTCTTGGTGCTGTGCCCCAGCACTGCACAGGGTTTATAAGCAGCACCAGGACCCTGCCTGCTGGTCAGGCTTCCCAGAGTAAAACAAAAAACAGTTCCAGGAGAACTTTGCCACTTGCTGGCGTGGGGGTGGGGAGCAGGGAAGGCACTATGGGGAACCCAGCCTTTCCCCCTGCTTGCTTCAAACCCCCGCCCCCCCATCCTATTGATTTAGTGTGACAATCGTTCTTTGGGTGGGGGTCCAATTTCATTATGGGAGGGGAGGATTTTCTGTAAATATTTTTTTTATTTCAGCACTACCAAAATAGATTAAACATGAAAACATGTATACAGTTTTCTGTTTCAAAAATAGACGTTATCTCCCCAAAAGATAAGTTTTTTAACAGAGGGATGTGCAGGCTTTGGTGGAGGGTGTTTTAAAGTGGGGAAATGCATTTCAGATCCAATTTTTGTGTTGCCTTCATCATAGACTCCCAGCTGCCCTTCCTGCTGCAGACTTTTGCTTGTTTGTTTTTACAGTTCAACACTCTACAGCTCTTCCTCTGTGCTTGAGGAAGAAGTCTCAGTTAACTCCTAACTCCAGTTTCTTCCAGCAGGAGAAGAAAAAAATGTATCCGGCAAGAAATCTAGAGCCACTGAGTGTACAACCCTCTGTATATTAACGAGCTGTTTAATTGCACTACTGCAGCTTCAGTTGCCAATGTAAGTGCAGAATCATGCAAACAAAGATTCTGGTTGTTCTGAGGAGAATAGGGAGCAACAGCAATCAGTTGCAATGCAGACAATTCCTAGTTAGGTCATCTTGCAAATCTGTGCCACTTAAGATGTCGTAAAAATTGGGCACAGTGGGTTGGCTGACTTTGAAAGCAATAAAGCAGAGGTAAGGAACTGGATCTGGTCAGGTCATTACTTTCCCCATCCACCGCCTATAGCCACTTGTCAATCGACTGATGTCATAATGACATCAGGTGATTTGAAGTTTTTTGCCTGCATGGTTTTGATGCACAGCCCACAAAGGGCCTTTCAGAGCACATTGCAAGACCTGACAATCAGCTGGTATTTGGGTCTTGCAGGGCGCTTTGCAGCTGGCCTAGGTGTTCCCCAAATCCGACATCTCAGAGCAGAGTCCCTCTCCTACACTGCTTGCCACTTATTCAACTCGCTCCATCTCCTGACCTCAGTTTGTCATTCATTCCCCCATGCATTGGTTGCCACTGATGCAGGGAAATGCACATTATAAGGACAGTAGGAGAAATTGGAATACATGTTGTGGAAGAGGTTGACGGGGTGTTCTTTGCTATATGTCACTTTTCCCTTAAATGTCCTTCCACCCCCAGCAACTGACAAGTTCTGTACAGGCCCTGTACAGAAAAAAAGAGTTTACGGCTATTTTTATGTAAAACCCTGAAGAGAAGAGTTTATATGACATGCTGAGAAGGCCCCTGGGGACTTAGCTTTGGCAATTATAAAAATGAACTTTCTGTTGTTGCAAGCATGTACAGAGGAATGTTTTTATAAGCCATAATAACAACAATAAAAAGCAGCTTCCCCAAATGCCAGTGAGATGTGCTGAAAATATGAGCTGCCTGGAGCCTCTTTTTTCCCCTCCTCCAAACGGGGTGCTTGGTTTCAACTTTAAATGTTCCAGAGCCTGTTGCTTTCCAGTGACCTTATTCCAAAGCGAAATGTGTTTCAAAATAGACAGACTGTCCCAAGGATTAAGCCATGCTGCTGTCACTCCCAATTGGCAGCTGACGGCTGCATCCGCTCTTAGGTGTTGTGACACCTTCCAAAGCAGCTCAAGAGTTTGCTGCAGCCGGTTGAAAATTTGAAATGACCTTTAGCACCAAGCTGTTGGTTTGGAGCAGTGTGTGTCTTGCCACTTTTATTGAATTTCACACATTTATTTAAGTATGTGTCTGTGTGCCTCTGCATGCTTTAAAGTTGTTTAATTAGTAGATAAATGCACTAAACCTTCAGCTGCTTAACGGGGGTGGGGGTGGGATGGAAGCTTGGCTGTGGTGTATTACACTAACAGAGAAAGAAAGGGGAAGGGGAAATCTTCCTAAAAATAAGTAGCAGCTATTGTTAACAGCATGCATGCATTCTTTTACTCATCCATCGGTACCTGAAAAAACACCCCACTAAGGTATTTGGTGACAATACAATTTAAATTGTCTAAGTGAAATTGCAGCTAAATCAGGGGTCAGCAAACTTTTTCAGCAGGGGGCCTGTCCACTGCCCCTCAAACCTTGTGGAGGGCCGGACTATTTTTTTTTTTTGGGGGGGGGGGGGAGAATGAATGAATTCCTATGCCACACAAATAACCCAGAGATACAGTACATTTTAAATAAAAAGGACACATTCTACTCATGTAAAAACATACTGATTCCCAGACCGTCCGTGGGCTGGATTTAGAAGGCGATTGGACCGGATCCGGCCCCCGGGTCTTAGTTTGCCTACCTATGAGCTAAATCATCAGCTAAATTATTTACTCACAGGGAAATAAGACCCCTTGAGCTCAGTGAGCAATTTAGAATTCCAGTGCTAAATATATCAGCCAACCCTTTAAAACAAAAACCCTGGTATACTTTAACACAAAGGTGGTGGTGTTTTTTAAGCTGCCACCTCTCAGGGGAACTGAACACATTGCAGAGGAACCCTCTATATTGTGGAGTATCCTGGGTTATGTTCCAGGGCACACATCTCATTCACAATGGCCTCATTCACACAATAAACCAAGGTTTGTCTTAAACCATGGTTTAATTTTCAGTGGCTCTGCTACCATGCCCATATGACTTCTCACTCCCCATGGCTCGCTTGTTGGGGAATGACCCTAGCTCAGGGGTAGAGCATCTGCTTTGCATACAGAAGGTCCCAGGTTCAAGCCCCACAAAAGGCTGGGAATGATCCCTTCCAACACTATGATTCTGTAAAAGATCCCCTGTCTGAAACTCTGGAGAGCCATTGCCGGGCAGAGGTAGAGACAGTGCTGAGCTTGATGGACCAGTGATCTGACTTGGCCTAGGCATCCTTCCTGTGATCCTAATCTGGACCGTGGTTAGCTGCTTGCTACAAACAAACAAACCACATGAAGCAAGCCAGTAACAAACCAAGGTCTGTTCTTTTATTTCTGCCTTGTTCCTCGTGCCATGTTCAGGCGGTATGACAAGCCATGGTTAGTCTGAGCAGCACATGTGCTGGGGGCAGGGGAGCCATGCTGCCAATTGAATCATGGCTTACTGTGTCAAGCAAACCCTGCCAGTGGCTGGTGGCAAGGTGCATTGAGCTTAGCCAACGGAGCAATGCTCCCAACGCTCCTCTGCAGCATTTTGACAGGGGGAGGGGGTTAATTCTTAATGTACTTTCCCCCTGAAGAAACAACTTAATTGTACAGTCATACCTTGGGTTACAGACGCTTCAGGTAGCGTTTTTTCGGGTTACGGACAGGTTAATTCCGGGTTTCGGCGGTCGTGCATGTGCAGAAGCGCTAATCGCACTTTGTGCATGCGCAGAAGCGCCGAATTGCAACCCACATGTGCGCAGACACGTAGCTGCAGGTTGCAAATGCTGCAGGTTGCGAACGTGCATCCCGCATGGATCACGTTCGCAACCCAAGCATCCACTCTACACATCAGCCCGTCGTTTGCAGCAACACAGATTAAAAGTTGCTGTGTTGAATAGACAGTGAACATAACTATGCCTTACCTTCGTAGCTCTGAATTCCTGCTGGTTATTGTGCTTGAATATTGGTGTTCAGACCTTGGTGTGGTCCCCCAGATCTAGCCTCGAGAAGGCATGAAGATATCTCAAAGGACTTGCACAGCAGGAAGAACATTCATGCTTCTCTGCAGCTCGCGCCTCTCCGGTTCTTCATGGTTTCTGTTCAGCCCCACATACAGGTTCTGCAGCTACAGAAAAAAATATGCAAAGCTCAATTAGAGTTGTTTTCTGGGTGCCTCACTCTCTGTTCATGTACACCAATGGGCATGGTGCTCACCTTCCGCCACAGGTCAGCAATGGAGCAGAGCTATGAAGAAGGGTTGCAGGGTTTGGGCCTTCTTGGTTTAGAGCAGGCATATCCAACTCCCAAGAGACTGATCTACTCCCAGTGTAAAAAAACTGGCAGTGATCTACCCATTGTCAGTGGAGGGAGGAAGAGTGGGTGGGTGGACTGAGCTTTTTTTAGGAGGGAAGTACCCAGAATTGTAGAGCTTTTGGGGGGGAGGATTGCACAGAGGTTTTTTTTAGGTTTTTCCACATAACATTTTGTACACGATAAGGATCCCGTGATCTACCAGGATCAGCTGTGGATCTACCGGTAGATCACGATCTAATGGTTGGACATCCCTGGTTTAGAGAAACGAAGAGAGTTAGAGGTGACATAATAAGATGGAAAATTATGCATGGCATGGAGAAAGCAGACAGAGAAAAGGGTTTTCTCTGTCGTAACACTAGAGGAACATAGAATAGGAGAATATACCTGTGTTTAGTGCCAGGACATGTAATACTGGGGGGGGGCAGTTTTTGGTTGTTCGTTTGTTATAATGGTATGCGTTTTTGTGTTTTTATATTGTAAACCACCCTGTGGTCTTCAGATGAAGGGTGGTATTGAAAACAACAACAGCTAATAGTAGTGTATCTGACCGCATGCAGAGCAGCTTTCTCTAGCCTCTGGATAAGATGAGGCCTGCCACTCCACGAATTTGCGTGTCATCCTTGCGCAGGGGCCATGCTAATCTTCTCTATCGTTCCAATTTTAGTATATGTGCTGCCGAAGCGAGCACCTGCCACTCCACCCACAAGTCCCCAAGCCATACACTGGGGTTAGGGAATCAAGACTTCTAGGCAGAAGTTAAGCCCCAGCACCTCTGTTTTTGAAAGCTAACTATGGTCCTCTCACCCAATTGTGTTCCCAAAATTAGGCATTGTTTAAGGGGGAGGGTGTTCATGATGTCCCTAAACCGAGACACTAGAGGGCGCTTTCTCTTCAGGGAGACAAAGCCCAGTAGATCAACAGACTCAACAAAGCAAGTAGGAGAAACAATTCCGGCAGCAGCTTCCATGCTCTTCACAGAACCAGCATTGCAACTAGGTCAAGGCTGAACTAGGCTGATGATCCACAGACCAGCTGTTTCTGAGCATTGGCATTCACATGGGCCAGTTCCAGCGCCCACCTGCAGCTCCTGTGGAGGAAACAGCTGGAATGGGAATGAGGAACCTGTGAGCTGTGGCCCTCCAGATGTTTCTGTATGACATACTCAACAATCTTGACCTTTGGTCTTTGGAAGGACCAATAGAACTTGGGTTCCCACATCTGGAGGGCCACAGATTCCCTGTCTATGGGCCTGAATCTGGACTATATCTGAGGAGACCACTGTCAGAACCTTGTCTTGTATCTTTGCAACAGAAGAGTCAAACCTAAGTGGTTATTAATGAAGATAAACAATAACAACAATGAAGAAAACAAATAATAGAAATATATAACACCCACAACTAAGATGCAGGTCCATTAAATGGTTTGTAATGAAAGCCATTTATCATGTAGAACCAGCGAGTTACCTGGAAATATAGATGTTCCTGAGAAATAATTGCATTTGTTCTGAAACACTAAGATGGAAGGAGAGCCCCATTCTCTTAAGCCCTCCCCATAGTTTTATTTATTTATAATCACCTTACACACACACACACACACACACACACACCTACCTCAAAGCAAAACGCAATAAAAAGCTTAAAAATGGTTTAAAACAACACAGTTAATAACAGCAGATAAATTTAAAAGCAATACCAAGTAGACCTCCGTGGAAGAGGCATACTCATTTTAGGTGCGAAAGTCTGTCAGAACAAAAATGTCTCCAGATATTTCTGGAAAGTGCAGGCAGTGGTAGTACCCTGTCTGCATATGGCAGGCTGCCCAAAATTAGCAGGCCGAGGGGAGGGGAGGGGGTGGAGGAAGATAGGAGAAAGTGAATATCATGACTGCATCTGAAATGCTCCCTTGGAGTTCAGTTGCCCATCTCTACTCTCGCCTATTGATACGAGCACGATGAAAGTTTGCTCCACCAACCACAATCAAACAATCCCCGGGCTGAATCTGTTTTTTGTGAGGTGTGACCTTTTTCACCAGTAATGGCTGGTTTATAATCCTTTTCAGATTATTTCCAGGCCCCCTAAGGTTCATCAGGAGGGTGAGGCTGATGAACTGGAGCAAGAATATCTGTAAGCAGGAAAGCTGCTGAGGCGCAGATGGGAGCAAGGAGAAGCTTAAGGCAGAGGGTTAGCAGACAGCAGGGAAGCTGAGATGATGAGAGCGGGGAACCTTTCTGGCACCTCAGCAAAATGCTGAAGTGATCTGCCCAGTAGAGGCGAATTTCCACCCAGTAGCAGTGAGCTTCTTCTCCTAAAGATTCCATGATGCAATAGCTCTCAAGTGGTTAAGGAGGACTCTGCACGTTCCCTGGTTCACAATCTGTGGCCTGATCCGGGATGTTGGATTGGTCCAGGGACAACTCAGCCCCACACTTATTCAGGGGCGAATGTAATGTTTTAATCCGCTTGTGAGCAGAGGGTTAAATTCTGCACATTTGGGCTGCTCCCCTGATGGGAACAAACACATGGCCAAAAGCACAGGGGCTGTTTAAAAGCCCTCTTGCAAACAGCTGTACACTGTCCTTTACAGAGGCTGCCCATCTCTCCTTTCTTCTGCCCCTTGACGGCCCTTGATCACTCTGGGCAGCACAACCTGGGCAAACCAGAGCTGTCATGATCCATCTTGGCCAAAGCCCGCTTCTGCCCAAACTGGCCTAGTTTAGTTCAAGACTCAAGATCCAGCCAAGTCCAGCATTCAGCCCCAAGACCCAGTTTTAGTTACAACAACCTTTAAAGTTTTTTAACCACGAAGAGCCAGAGAACAGGAAGGTTCTTGTTCACTTAATATGGAGGGGGAGCAAGTGCCTGCAGCAGGTGGAGCCAAAACCAAAGTGGGCGTGGCCAAAGAAGACCTGGACAGAGCTAGCCGAACCCCAGTCAAAAGGAAACTGCATAGGTTCACACTCCTTCCTACATCTCTTGTTTCTAGATTCTACAGTTCTTGGCATCTCCCAGCCATCCCAGTTTCCCCAAGATGGCAAGCTTTAAGCTGCAAGCTTCTCAGGGTAGCGACAGCTCCTTTTCATGGTTATTCTGTGAAGAGGTACAGTGGTACCTCAGGTTACATACGCTTCAGGTTACATACGCTTCAGGTTACAGACTCTGCTAACCCAGAACTTTGCTTCAGGATGAGAACAGAAATCGTGCTCTGGCGGTGCAGCGGCTTCGGGAGGCCCCATTAGCTAAAGTGGTGCTTCAGGTTAAGAACAGTTTCAGGTTAAGAACGGACCTCCGGAACGAATTAAGTACTTAACCCGAGGTACCACTGTACAGAGATTCAAGGCACTGTAGTGTATCAGGTGTGAGGAACCTTTTTCAGCCCGCAGGCCACATTCCCTTCTGGGCATTGTTCCAAGGGCTGAATGCCAGTGGTGGGCAGGGCCAGAAACAAAAGCGGACAAAGCAATACATGTAAATTTAAACTTTTACAGTAGGCTAGATTCTGCACACACGCAGGTGGCGCTGTGGGTTAAACCACAGAGACTAGGACTTGCTGATCAGAAGGTTGGCGGTTCAAATCCCCGCGACGGGGTGAGCTCCCATTGCTCGGTCCCTGCTCCTGCCAACCTAGCAGTTCGAAAGCACATCAAAGTGCAAGTAGATAAATAGGTACTGCTCTGGCGGGAAGGTAAACGGCGTTTCCGTGCGCTGCTCTGGCTCGCCAGAAGCGGCTTAGTCATGCTGGCCACATGACCCAGAAGCTGTACGCCGGCTCCCTCGGCCAATAAAGCGAGATGAGCGCCGCAACCCCAGAGTCAGCCACGACTGGACCTAATGGTCAGGGCCCTTTTACCTTTACCTAGATTCTGCACACACACACACACACACACACACACACACACACACACACACATATGCACACACGCATTCTTCATCCAGGCAACCAAGAAGAGTTCAAGGACCAGACCCTAAATTCTGCATTATATACAGCGGTACCTTGGTTCTCAAACTTAATCCATTCTTGAAGTCCGTTCCAAAACCAAAGCATTCCAAAACCAAGGCACACTTTCCCGTAAAAAGTAATGCAAAATGGATTAATTAGTTCCAGACTTTTAAAACAACCCCAAAAACAGCAATTTAACATGAATTTTACTATCTAACAAGCCCATTAATCCATAAAATGAAAGCAGTAAACAATGTACTGCAGTCACACAATTAATCAGTAGCTGAACTGGGTTCCAGACAGTCACACACACAAAAAAGAGCCACAAAAACGCAAAATAAATAGCAAAGACAGACCTCAGCGTAACACTCAAAAAGGAAACATAACACTCAAAGTTTGACTTCTGAAAAAAGTTCGCAAACTGGAAAACTTTGCAGTGGTTGGGTTCCAAGTTGTTTGAGAACCAAGGCATATGAGAACCAAGGTACCACTGCAAATGGTGTAATAAGCCCAGCTTTTTATTTATTCTATTTTATGATAGCAAAACTTAGAAGCCAACCATATATATAAGATCCTACAGATCTTGTCAGACTCCAAGCCCCATCAGCCTCAACCAGCCTGACCAATGGTCATGGATGTCAGGAGTTCGAATCCAGCGACATCCGGAGAGCTACCTTTTCTCTCTCTCCCCATCTTAATGGAAAACCAACAGCCCTTACACATGCAGCTGAAATTAACAAACCCAAATGCATTGCACTGGGCAAAACTGCATGCAGACATGTACTCTACATTGCTGGTTTATTTTCATGACAAATAAATCGTAATTCGATGCAGCAATGTGGCAAATTGAATTTAAACTTGGGGGAAATGAGAGAGAGAGGGAGACCAAATCTGGCAGATCCATTCCTCCCAACATTCCTCCTAAGCAGTTGCGGCTGCTGTGACTCTGCCCACATCTTGGGCAGTAGGAGGGGGTGGGCAGATTAAAATCTGCTATTATTGTGCCTTTGTCCAGTAATCCCGTTATTTAGCCTCATTGTAACTTTGGGTTCCGCTCTGCTTCCCACAAATGCCTCTAATGCGATTATGCTATAAGGATGTTATTATCTCTTGTATCGCGCTTGATAATCCAAACTCGAGATAGCAGGGGAACAGAAAAGAACAGAAAGGATAATTTGATTTGTATTAACAAGGGTGGTTTTTTCCCCTTTTTTCTTTCTTTCTTTCTTTCTTTTTTTTGCCAAGACTCATTCTCGGGGATTTTAATCTGCATAAATGGAATATCCATGTCCTTCACAAAATCTAGACTCGCTGGGTGGGGAAAGAAACGAAAATCCCTAGTTCTGCAACCAGAGAAGCTCAGGGCAAAAATATTCAGCCACCTCTTGGCTGGCTACAGATTAAAGAGGCAGGATGCTGGACTAAGGCTGGGGGGTGGGCAATGTTTTGAAAGTGTCTTCTGCAACATGTCATTGGCACAACAAACATGCATTAGTGGCGTATTTGTACTGGACTGCCCACAATAAGAACTGCACCCCAGTTGATACTTCCAGGAGGCTGGGGGAGACATTGGCCATCATACGCCTTTCACTGATGCCAGCCTCCTCTGAAGTAAGGATTTGGGATTTAGCTGTACAGTGGTACCTTGGTACTGCAAATCCAGTAGTAAGTGTTCCAGTTTGCGAACATTTTTTGGAAGCTGACTGTGCTCAGTTTTGAGTGTTATGCTTCTGATTTGAGTGCCACACTTCCGTTTTGAGTGTTACGCTGAGGTCTGTCTGTTTTTGCTATTTTGCATTTTTGTTTTTGCTGCTATTTCTTGTGTGACGCTGTGGAACCCTGTTCAGCTACGGATTGATTGATTGTGTGACTGCAGTACCTTGTTTATTTTTATGGGTCCATGGGCTCGTTAGATAGTAAAATTCATGTTAAATTGCTGTTTTGGGGGTTGTTTTTAAAAGTCTGGAATGGATTAATCCATTTTGCATTACTTTCTATGGGAAAGCACGCCTTGGTTTTGGAACGGACTTCCAGAACGGATTAAGTTTCATAACCAAGGTACCATTGCATGTCATCTAACCTGGTAAGAGGACCCCTCCCCTCTGAACTGTATTTAAGCCAGGCTCCTTGGAGTGCAGGAAGATCAGTACATAAACTTTGCCAGCTAACTCTTCGTTGCTTCATATTTGTGTACTTAAATCTAGATATTCTGTGGGTTTTTGTAATATTGAATTCTGTGTTTGTCAAACTGTTTTTTCTTTTTGACAGTTTTGAATTCACTGACATGCTCTGTATTTCGTATATTTGTATTTTTATGTTCTTGTTCATTGTACGCCACTTAGGGCACAGCTCATTGTGGAAAAGCAGCATATAAGTAAACTCAATCAATCAGTCACTTAATCCTGCTTTATTAGTTGTTATTCAATGCTTCCCCAATGTTACCACATTCTTGCCACTTAGGACAAATTCACCTGGCAGTTTATTCTGTTTCCCTGTTAATTTCCATGTTATATTTGAGCTTCCACAGGTCATAAAAGCCACTTTGGGAAATATAGCGGAATCTGCATGATGTTTAGAGCTCATTTCCATATTAATTGCCTTCCAGAAAAAAAAATCCATTTGCAACCCCATTAGTTTTCCTAAATTACTATCCCCTGCATCTGAATGGCCCACTGGAAGGGCACTCTTGCAATGCAAGACAACAAAAAGTGGGACAGAAAATAAATCGGAACATTTGGTGTATACCAGGGTGGACTTTGGTCTTTCAAATATCAGGGGCCCCTTCTGCAAGGACAAAATTGGGTGCCCCCCACCTGCCTCTCACCTTCCATCCTACTCAATTCACTGCATCATAGTTGCAACGCCCTGCAGCACCCCCTATGGAGAACCAGCGTGGTGTAGTGGCTAAGCGCGGTAGTCTCGTAATCTGAGGAACCGGGTTCGCGTCTCCTCTCCTCCACATGCAGCTGCTGGGTGACCTTCAGCTAGTCACACTTCTCTGAAGTCTCTCAGCCTCACTCACCTCACAATGTGTTTGTTGTGGGGGAGGAAGGGAAAGGAGATTATTAGCCACTTTGAGACTCCTTAGGGTAGTGATAAAGCAGGATATCAAGTCCAAACTCCTCCTCCTCCTCTTCTATGCTTGGTGTCCAATGCAACAGAACCGGTTGTGCTGGCCTAAATTCAGTGGTGTAGTGAGGAGGGAGAGGGGCAGTGGCCCTGGGCACAAAATTCTGAGAGAGGGGTACAACCAGATTCAGCTGCCAAGCCAAGACGGCATGTGGCCACCAGCACCAGCAGCGTCAGTGCCGACAGCCATGTGCCTTGTGGACTCCGTGTACGCCCCTGCACCCCGGCACGTGCCTCCCCCCAGCTGCCCAACAAGGTGCAAAACTTGCCCCTCCCCGGGCACCTGCAATCCACACTACACCACTGCCTAAATCTGCCTGTGAGTATACAAAGATACGGGATTTCAACAGAAAGTGAAAGAACATGCATTGCTCGGAAGCATAGCAGCCTGTCCAATTTGAAACCTTTGCAGGTGCTAACAAACATTGAAAGGGTAGAGGTTGCATATAGCCACCCCAATAACGTTATGAGCACAAATAATCAGAAACACACAACCAAAAGGACATCTGAAATGAAGATGATGGACTTTTCGGAGCTAGCCAACCTGACTGGAAGAGTCTGTGACCAGAAGGAGGAGGATTACCAGGAAGAATGGATGAAATTTAAAGACTATTTAGTCAAATATGTTAAGTTAAATTAATCGGAGAAGCTTGCAAATAACAGATAGGCTTAGGATTTAAATAGGTAATGTGATGAATTAATATGTTTAACAGGAAGGTAAATGGCGTTTCCATGTGCTGCTCTGGTTCGCCAGAAGTGGCTTAGTCATGCTGGCCACATGACCCAGAAGCAGTATCTCGGCTCCCTCGGCCAATAAAGCAAGATGAGCGTCGCAACCCCAGAGTCGTTTGCGACTGGACCTAATGGTCAGGGGTCCCTTTACCTTTTACTGAACTGGAAAGGGAAAAAAAGATGTTAAGTGATTAAGTTAATTTTATAAGAATATTGGTTTTGGAAAACCATGAAAATGATACACACTGAAATTCAACCAGGGGGATACGAGGAAGTCACTTAACAATGTTACCAAGTTTGGTTTAAAGACGGTTGAGATTTATGTTTGTTTGTCTGTCTGTCTGTTTTAAAATTTTGTTTGGAAAATCAATAAATTTTTTGAAGAAGAAAAAAAGGACATCTGAAAGGGGCCCCTTGATGGCTGATCCAACAAGGGGAGTCTTCATTTCTTATCTCACAATGCGCTGCTGGCAACAGTCACTTTTGTTCCAGGAAATAGAGGGGGGGGAATTAGCTTGATCCCCTCTCCTGTTTCACAGAGACAGGCCAAAATGCTGGAGCTGCAGTTCTGGCCAGCTTGGTTTGATCTCGCCCAGGTTTTCACTCCCTGCCCTTTACCATCCCTGGACCGGCCTCCACCTCTGAGCAGGCCCTTTGCAAGGTGGCTTTCATTTGAAGCCAGAAATTTCCTGCAGCTGGACCTTTGCAACCGCCGCTTCCCACGGGCTATGAAACACGCCGGCCGGCAGCTGGGAATGGCTCGGGGCTCCATTAGCTCACTCCTGGGAATGGCAGCCCCCAACCCTCCGCAAATTATGGCCACTTCCTCCTCTCCCTGCCATCTCCCTGCCGACGGCAGATGTTTCAAACAAGGGCCTTTGTTGGCTGCAGTGTTTATAGACTGCGGGAGCCGCAAAATGGTTAACTCGGCTGCATGCAGCAACAACAGGCCTTTGTGCACCAGACGGGCGCTGTAATGCAAGTGGTGAGAGAGAGGGAAGCGGCTTTGGAAAGTCCTATGCAGGGCAGAATTACTCACACATCTGCATGGAAAGCCAACTGTTGACACAGTGGTGTCTTTGGGAAGCGGTGCGTCTCAGGGACAGAGCACATCCTTTGCCTATAGGTCCAGGTAGTGTTGGGCGAGACCATTCTCCAAAACCCTGGAGAGCCACTGCCGGCCAGTGTAGAAAACACAGAGTGGAGTACAGTGGTACCTCTGGTTACATACGCTTCAGGTTACATATGCTTCAGGTTACAAACCCAGAAATAGTACCTCGGGTTAAGAACTTTGCTTCAGGATGAGAACAGAAATCGTGCTCCAGTGGCGCGGCAGCAGCAGGAGGCCCCATTAGCTAAAGTGGTGCTTCAGGTTAAGGGCAGTTTCATGTTAAGAACGGACCTCCGGAACGAATTAAGTACTTAACCTGAGGTACCACTGTATATGGAACTGGGAAGATTGACAGCAAAGATTAGAAACCAAAATGATAGGAAATTTATTGAGGACGGGACCTTTTATTGAGTATTTAAAGAACTACTAAAGTGAGATGAAAACACGAGCAGGATTTTAAATATAAGTAACAGCATCAATTATTTAGATAAATAGGTTAAAATGGATGAATTGACAAGTATATATGAAATATGCAGCATTCAAGGGTAAATATGGAAACTACGAGAGGACGGAAAGTCAATGGCTAAAGTAATTTACAGTCTATTATATATATTATATACGGTTGTAAAGTGTGTGTGTGTGTGTGTGTGTGTGTGAGAGAGAGAGAGAGAGAGAGAGAGAGAGAGAGAGAGAGAGAAATCAATTTATTTTTCATAAGAGAAAGAGAATACTGAGTTAGATATGCCAGCAGTCTCACTCAGTGTAAGGCAGCTTCCTATTTAAATTATGGTCCATGTGGACTAGCAACTTTATTTTGAGGGAAAGGGCTGCGGCTCAGTGGTAGAGAAGGAATTAGCACTGATTTACAGTATATGTATTAGCAATTCTGTATTAATGTAACATTTTTATATGTGAATAAAAATGTATACTGTAATAAATTGTCTTTGGTTGCTCTAGCTTTTTGCACACCACTTAAAGGTTTTAGAAATGACTTAGACAAATATAAATGAACGAACGAACTTGCAGGTGTACTTCAGGAGAATTATTTGGGGTCAGAATCATCCCATGAAAAGGCCTTTCATCGAGCTTTCGCTTGTCTAGGGGAGGCCTGGAAAGTTGCTACCGGCAGGTGTGCATTGCAAACAAAGGCACCAATGATTCTTTCCATTCACTGTAATCAGTACAGATGGACCCGGCTGCCATAGAATGGAAGTCAGATTATCTCTCCTTCCCCCCGCCACCTACACAAATACGGCATGTGATAACATGCTAAAATAAGGCCTGAGTCAAGGCAGCCAGGCTTTGTGAGCATGGAAGTGTTTCTTTTTTGCTTTTTAAGATTGTTCTGGAATGATCAGCAGCTGAGTGTATATTCTGCACCAGACTTCTAAATTCTGCTTTCACAAATACCTGATGCAGATGAAGAGTGCATGAGTGATTCGTTTTGCAGAACTAATCTGCTTCCATTAATCAGATCATGAATTGATCAATTCAATTTATATCCTACCCTTCCTTCTTGCTGCCCAGGGCAGCAAACACATTTTAATAACCGGGGGGGGGGGGGGGTTAAGCATTTTAAAAAGCAGTTCAAAATGTTCTAAAAACAGTTGAAAACATTATCTTGACCAGTGACCTCAGAGTTGCCAGGAAGAGTGCCTAGGCTTTTGAATAATAATAATAACAACAACAACAACAACAACAACAACAACAACAACAACAACAATAATAATTCCTTCTGAAAGTCAATAATGAAGGATAGAGATTACAAGGGTGTGAATTCCATAAACAGTGAGCTGCCACTGAAAAGGCCCTATCATGAGTCAAAATGGGCAGCCCCTGAATATGGTATTCTGGAGCAAATAAAGTGGGTGGGTGGGCTAATGCCCAAACAGGAAATGTATTGCTGAACTAAATAGAGCAGATGTAGCACCCAATAAGGGGGCACCATTTTGGCTTTTGCCTCAGGCAGCCATCTTGTCCTTTGAAGGGGTGCCATATTGAGGGGTTGCCATCTAATCCTTTGAGGGGGCACCACCTTGCCTTTGCCCCAGGCAGCCATTTTGTTATTTGAGGGACGCCATCTTGCCCTTTGCTTCATGCAGCAAAATGTCTTGGGCCAGTCCTGAAACCAGGAGCAGGGGATTCCAGAAAGTGGGGGGAAGCTCTCCCTTGATTTTTATTTTTAAAAAATTGGAGAGCCTAATCCATCCCAAAGAGGCATATTTCCATCCACCACCCTTTGTGGGCAAAACCCAAGGAATCTAAGATTTTTGGAACATTCAAGATACAAATTGGCAGAGGGGAAGAGTTGGAGGGATGGAGGCAAGCAGGCAAGGAGACCATCTGGTTGGAAACAGCCGTGGCTGTGAGGAAATTATTTCTTCCTTTACATCCAGCAGAATTAAGTGGGAAGAATATCAATGGCATGATTTATTACGCGCTGGGCTGGGAGCAGCCAAACTGGAGAAGGCTGATGCATTAGCAATTTTTCTACTAGGACGGCAGTAATCATGATGATGACATATGGAGAAAAGAGCAGTTTCTTTGGCGCTGGGCCAAATACCAGCTCTCAGTATCTGATCTTAAGGCTGTTATTCACAAGCTGGCGTGTGAGAGAGCTGCTAGCATGCAGCGAAGAATAAATTAATTTGAAGGCTTTGTGATCTCAAAGTCATCCCCACCCGCAGAGGAGGCGGCCCACTGTGTCTCTGTATGCTTCACTGCCCTGAATGTACCTCCTAACTGGCATCCATTGGGGGCATCATTCAATCATGCCCCATGCAGTACAACTGTCTGCACATAGAGGAGGTTGCCTGCTGTGTCTCTGCATGAGTTACGGGTTTGCCTGCACACTCACCTACCCTCCAACATTTCTCTGATGAAAACAGGGATGTCCTATTCTATTTATTAAATATTATTATTATTATTATTATACCTTGCCCATCTGACTGGGTTGCTCCAGCCACTCTGAATGGCTTCCAACATATATAAAACATTTAACATTTAAAAACTTCCCTATACAGAGCTGCCTTCAGATGTCCTCTAAAGGTTGTACAGTTACTTATCTCCTTGGCTCAGGGAGCCAACAAAACTCCATACCCTCCAACATTTTCCCAGTGACAATAGAGACATCCTAAGGAAAAGTGGGACATTCCAGGATCAAATCAGAAACTGGGACGGTTTCAGTAAATCCAGGTCTGTCCCTGGTAAATAGAGGGACTTGGAGGGTCTGTACTCAGATCACTGGCTCTTAATTAAATATGGACGAGCAGGCTCCTTTTAGGATAAGCAGCTGTTACTCTTCTAACAATATTTGGCCCTCCAGTTGTTGTTGGCCTCCAGTTCCCATGAGCCCCAGCCAGCATAGCCAATTGTCAGGGATGATGGGAGATGTAGTCCCTTGGCCATGCTGGCTGGCGCTGATGGGAGCTGGAGTCTGGAAGGCCACAGGTTCCCCATCCTTGTTCTTAAATGTTCTTTGCAAGACCAGAACTCACATCCACAGAGGAAGATTGCAGCTGGATCGCTGCATGATCTACCGCTCTGACTTGCCTCCTTCCATAGCAGCTGTATGAGAGAGCAGTGGGGAAAAACTACAACTCCTTTCAGACCCAGCAAGCTTGACCAATAGCCAGGGATGATCAGAGAGTTAAAGGTATAAAAAGTTATCCCTCCCCCCCCACCGATTAAAGCTTTTCAAAAGGACCCTTTTTCTTCTTCCAGAAAGTTCAAAATCTGTCCTCTGCCCAGGCAAACCATGATGGATTAATGGCAGGAGATGTATGGCTTTATAACTGCTGGCTGACAAAGAGTGAATATATATATATGCTGGAGTGGCAGAACTGCGGCTCGCGAGACCTCACCCTCCAAATGACTTTTTAATTGCAAAAGGTTTCTTTTAAAATGCTCGGGAATCAGCATTTTGGATGCAAAGCATCTATTAGAAGGCATCAGCTTTCGCCCTTTGGAACGGAGACCATTTGTGTGCCATTGAAATGGTTTGGGAAATGGTAGCTCTGGAACCTAAGAGGATGGGATTTCACCCAAACCAAATAGGGCTGATACAGAACTTTGGCTGGAGGAACCACCTCCTAAAGCAAAACCATATGTCAGGCTTTCGGGTTTGTCTGTCTCGCCAGGGATCGAGCATCAACTCACACCACAGCCTTAGTTTTTACATGGGGCCAGCAGGACTCAGCCCCCTATGATCCTGTTTTTATTGCAAAAGCTCAGACTGTGCACATACCAAATTTCAAAGCATATTGTTTCCCCCGCAAGAATTCTGGGAACTGTAGTTTGCCCCTCACAGAGCTTTAATCCTAACACTCTTTTAAAAACTACAGGGGGGGTTGGTGGGGGGGAATAATGTGCTTTAAATGCATGGCATGTCTTTATTGAGAAATTGAATCTTTTAATAATGTTCTGCAGTAATGAGGTAACACGATTCTATAAAACAATTTGTGTTCCTTTGAACCTTGCGATATTAATTTATCGTGTTCTATTTTGGTATGGAAATTTGTTCCTATGTGCTTAGTTCTAAAAAAAAAAAAGTATCTTTATTTTATTTGACATCCGTTACTGGATGTGGCATGCTAGTTGGTGTGAACACCGAAGTGGGAGTTTCGTTGCAAACAGATCCAGTTATGGAGGGGCAAACCGCTAAGAAACATTTTAGCCAGGGTCTAAGGAGACTTAGGTGGCGCTGTGGGTAAAACCTCAGCGCCTAGGACTTGCCGATCGCATGGTCGGTGGTTCGAATCCCCACGACGGGGTGCGCTCCCACTGCTCGGTCCCAGCGCCTGCTAACCTAGCAGTTCGAAAGCACCCCCGGGTGCAAGTAGATAAATAGGGACCGCTTACCAGCGGGAAGGTAAACGGCGTTTCCGTGTGCAGCTCTGGCTCGCCAGAGTAGCTTCGTCACACTGGCCACGTGACCCGGAAGTGTCTGCGGACAGCGCTGGCTCCCGGCCTCTAGAGTGAGATGAGCGCACAACCCTAGAGTCTGTCAAGACTGGCCCGTACGGGCAGGGGTACCTTTACCTTTAAGGAGACTTAGCTGATGCTAATTCAGTACAGTCATACCTCATGTTACATTTGCTTCAGGTTACTCGTTTTCAGGTAGCATCCCACAGCGACCTGGAAGTACCGGAAAGGGTTACTTCCGGGTTTCGCCGCTCATGCACACGCAGACGCGCAAAATGACATCATGCACATGTGCAGAAGCGGCAAATCGTGACCCGCGCGTGTGCAGACACGCAGACGTAGGTTGCGTTCTTTTCAGGTTGCGAACGGGCCTCCGGAACGGATCCCATTCGCAACCAGATGTACCACTGTACTTAACCCTACAAAATATGGAGCAGAACTTTTGAGAACGCCCTCAATTCACACAGTACATAATTAAGCTATGGAATTTGCTTTCATAGGCATTAGTGACAGTCACCAACTTGGATGGCTTCAAAAGACTAGTACAGTCATAGCTTGGATTCTGAACACCTTGGTACTCAGACATTTTGGCTCCTGAATGCCACAAACCCAGAAGTGAGTGTTCTGGTTTGTGAATGGAAGCTGTTGATTGGCTGCAGGAGCTTCCTGCAGCCAATCAGAAGCCACATTTTGGTTTCCGAACATTTTGGAAGTTGAACGGACTTCTGGAATGGATTCCGTTCGGCTTCCAAGGTATAACTGTAGACAAATCCATGGATAATAAGACTATAAGTGGCTACTGGCCATGATGGCTGTGTTTTACCTCCAAGTGTAAGAGGATTAAGCCCAATAAAATACAGATAAAATTATCAATAAAACAGATAAAATCAGCAAAATCTTTTAAAATAATTATGCCCGGGCAGGCTTGCTGAAAAAACACACAAGTTTTCAGCAGATGTTTAAAACAATGTAAGCATCCACTGGGTTCCCAGAGGCATCTGTCTGGACACTGTGAGAACAGGATTCTGGACCAGGTGAACCAGGGCTCTTCCAATGTTCCTATGTCATTCCTAACGTTGGAGGAAGTGTCAGGAAGCAGGTTCCTACTATTACGGTACATGAATTGGGGGTGTTGGAAGATAAAATGTTTCAGGTCTTTGGTGCTTGAAGAAATGAGATTATTCAGCAAAGGGTACTGTGGGATCCTTGTTTTCACAATTTCAAAGCTAAGGATGCATTATGTAAGGGTCTGATTATTTTTGTTTGGGTAGTTTCAAGGAGGTTTATTGCAAGTTACTGGGAAAAGATTAAGACACGTTACCCATGGATCTCTGATAGAGCAAAGTATGGCAAATAGCTTTAGCAGGGAAAATTAACCACGCAAGGAGCAGCAAATCAGGACCAAACTTTCTTTCACAAAATTCGGTATTGTTTTATTCAATGCCTTTTTTCGGGGGGGGGTGCCCGTACTGGTTTTATCACATGTATGTCAATATGCAAGACAATGCAATAAAACCTACAGTCAATCATGGTCACCTATGGAAAGATGTTTTCATTGGAAGTAGGGATTTCATAGAAACTCATGTGTTTGTCTGTGGTCAGGAATGGAAATCCTACTCTCCTGCTTGCTGGAAGGGATGTACAGCTCAAGGTTCCTTCACACATGTGTGGTGGGACTGTGCCAAAGTTGGCCAGTTCTGGGATGAGATATTTGTCGAAATAAAAATACTGGGAAAACATGTAAAAAGGGAAACCCTCCTGAAATAGCAGCATTGAGCATGTTACAGCTCAAGGACACATTCTAGCCAGGAAAAAGCACCTGACCAGAAAAGGGTGTAGAGTAGAGGCAGTGAGACTCTCAGCCTGGGAAGACTCCTGAGGGCCAGATAAAGAGACTCAGAGGGTCATATTTGGATCAAGGGCCAGAGGTTCCCCATCTCCAAGAGAGGCCTTTGATATGATCCAGAAGGGCTCTTCCTATGTTCTTATGGAAGTAGGAACAGTTCAGGTTCCTCAATTTCCCTCAAGTAGATACCATCCAGAGGTTCCCCCACCCCAAGCCCAGGATTTATTTCCAGAGGCCCACATGGTCTCAATTAAGTTTTAATAGAGGTGAGGAAACCCACATGAAACCGCGAGCCTTGCTCCTCAAGAGCCTTCCAAGTTGTCATTGGAAATGGCTCTTTGGCACAGCTTGTGGGAGATTTGATTTATAGGGTGCTAATGTAGAAATGAGGACTTGGCAGGCAGGCTCAGAGTCCTAGTATTTTACCTGATGCTGTAATGGCATGTCTGCAGCTTGAAATGTGAGAGTTAAAAGTCCAGAGGCAAGGTTTGAAGCACAGTGGGCTTAGGATGGCAAGGCCGAAGCCACACAGGCCTTCTGTTTGCAAATAAATGCAAACTTTAATTGACGTACCTATGGCTACAAACAAACCCTACATTGTGTTTGACGCAGAAAACTACAGGTGTTTCAACTCCGTAGAAGCCGGGGATTATTATTTTTTGCCAGGTGCTTTGAGAGTGAACTCTTTTTATTAAGCTCTCCGCTTACTCAGTCACCAAAGGTTTCAGCAAGTGCCTCAGCCACCAGCCTCTGCTCAAAATGTCACTTGATTCTCCATGTTGGGGAATTATGCACATCATGATCAGGGCAGCTCTTGGGTCCACCAGCCCCTGCGGTACCTTCTTTTTCTTAGAAAAATAGCACTGCTTACATACTCTGAAACTTGAAACTCAGTGGCTTCATGTAGATGTTAAATAGCACAGGGCAGGCCCATCCAGCTCCCAAGAGACTGCGATCTACTCCCAGTATTAAAAAACTGGCAGTTATTTGCCCATTGTCAATGAGGATTGACCACAGTTGTTGAGTTTTTTGGGGGGAGGATAGGCCACAATTATTGAGCTTGGGCTGGAACTCTGCCACTAACAAACACATGCAGCACTAAAGCCAACCATATTCCCAATTGCCAACAGAAATCCCCAAACACCGCCAACCTGTCGCAATGGAGGAATGAGGGGGACGGGACAGGGGGTAGATACATTCATTCCCCAGTTCTTTTAAGCCCGTGATCAATAAGACTCCCGTGATCAACCACGGTCAACTGGGGATCTACCTGTTGATCGCAGTTGACTGGTTGAACATGTCTGGCATAGGGGATAAAACTGAACCTCAAGGAACCCCATGGGGTCAAAAAGTTCTTCCTAGGCATCACCCACCCTCTGTAAATGACCATCCAAGTAGGACCGGAACCACCGCAAAGTGGTACCACACACCCCTAACTCATATAACGCTTAATATCCCCATACGGTGACAAGCTTCAGCGGTTGATTTTGCAAATCAAGTTTTCATTAAAGGCACATGAGCAGACCAGACCATTGTTTCCTGGTCAACTGGTGGCCCAATCCCATTGCATCCCTACTCTCCACTTTAAAATGTTAGCCTCAGAAGTAGTGGTAAGTGGAGACAATCCTAGAGGCTTCTCTTAATCTGTTTAAAATGTCCCACTTGATGAACCAACCATCTTAAAACAGCAGAGGGGTGAGGGGTGGTTGCAAGAAAGTCAAAGGGGGTGAAGAAGAAAGTGGATCTAGTGAGTTTTTTTCTGAAGGGGCTTTCTCTGGCCTTTAATTTCTTGCCCACAATTAATGGGTGCAGTTAACAGTGTACATGCAAACATCTTACATCTTGATTCATGGGATTCAGCTCAGAGGGAAGCTACATTATATATATATTCCCCCTGAGCTTCTCCTTCCGTTCTTAAGGACCTGAATTGTAATAATGCTTATCACTGACAAATATCATGGCTTTAATTTTATCCTTTGTAATTGTGAGTTTGGGCTGCATTCCCAAACATATCTGATATCAGAAACTACGAAAATGGGTACAGACCCTGAGCTTCACACAGCTGGGCTTGGTCTATGAAAAAAGATTATTTTATTAGCTCCAGAAGTGTAGTGACCTGGGGTGGTGAGAGACCCATTACTGTTTCTATCACAGGGTCCTAGCAGGATCCCCGTCTCCAGTATCCTAGAGCAGCCCAGTCACCATGAAAGGGGAGCTTTTTAGCCACTGAGATGACTTCTCACCCTTTGTGCTGATTGGAGCCAATCAAAGTGAAAGAAAGGGAGCCGGCCACTGAGGATCGGCTCCTAGGGTCACTCCGGAGAAGGCATGTGGGAAGAATACCAAGGCATTGCTGTTACACACAATTGAATTTCAAGGGAAACACAGCTTCAGTCACTAGGAAAGAAGATACTGGAACACTGTGTATATATACACACAGAAAATAACATATCTAGCTGGAAGGCAACACATGCAAGATTTGCATGGATCGTTGCAATGCACCCATAAGTATTATTGTGTAATTTTAAGTTTATTGTATCAACTTAGAAGGGAACATGGCTGTGAAGGGTGTGGCTGTGACTATCACAAAGGGACCTTGCACCTCTGAATTTACTACCACAGTACAGATTTATGCAGTGATGGATTAAACTAGCAAAGTAGGTGGTCAACCTGTGCTCTTCAGACATTGCTAAGGGAAACTGGTGGTGGTTCTGGCCATCTTAACCTCTCCAGAAGCACTTTCCCCACCTGGTCAGATCTAGGGGTAGAGCAGGCAACAATGTCTCAGACAGGTGGACAAATCCTGTCCTGCTATACGATTCCTTTATCAGTTGACTTGATGGCAGTAAGAATCCTCACAGGGCAGGACTTGTTGGAGTGATCCTTCTCCCTCACCAACATCAGGGGGCTTTGGTTTGGGATCTGGCTCCAGCTATGGCTGAACTACAACTCCCATCACCCCCAGCAAGCATGGCCATAGACCAGGTATGGTGGGCATCAGGTATGGTCCAGGAACTTCTGGGAAGCCAAAGCCACACCTGGACTACAGTAACCAGGGCCAGCCCTACCATTGAGTAGCACTGAGAGTCCCATGGTGCCAATCTGAATGGCAAGATTTGCTAGAGGATGAACCAGAGGTAGGGACCGAGGAGAACTATTATTTGGGGTGCTGTAGTCTTGTTGCTGAGCAACAATGTACAGAGCTCAGTGGAGTGGGAGACCAGCCAACTAGAAGAGTCTCTGAGGTGTACTTGCCTGGAGGCAGAGGCAGCATCTGAAGTCGGGTCCAGTCCTAGGGACAGGCAAACAGCAAACTACATGGTCAGATGGCCCAGGGGTCAGGGAATCCGATGATCATGGGATCAAGACGAGCAGGAAACAGCAAGGTTGGACCAGGAACTATAAGCATTGTTACCAGCATCTAACAGCTACTGGAAGCTCTGCTTAAGAAGGCTGAAGCCAGCTGGTTCTCACCAGCTCCTTCTCCTCTGTGTCCTTGAATGCTGATCAGTTGCAGGTGGAGTCACTCTGCCTTCTCTCCCTTCAGGCTGCTGTTCAGCAGGTGAAGCTGACTCCTGGCCCATGACATGGGGGAAGAACCGACACATTATTTCCAGGCCACACAGAAACAAGGAACCGCCTAAGTCAGTCTCCTTTGTGCCTCCTGTGAGCAAGGTAGCCATAGTATTACCGTATTTTTCGCTCTATAAGACGCACCAGACCACAAGATGCACCTAGTTTTTGGAGGAGGAAAGCAAGGGGGAAAAAATTCTGAATCTCAGAAGCCAGAACAGCAAGAGAGATCGCTGCACAGTGAAAGCAGCAATCCCTCTTGCTGTTCTGGCTTCTGGAATAGCTGTGCAGCCTGCATTCGCTCCATAAGACGCACACACATTTCCCCTTACTTTTTAGGAGGGAAAAAGAGTCTTATAGAGCGAAAAATACTGTATTTAAGGCACAGGGAGGGGTTAGAAGCACCAGTTTATTATTCAGTGGTGCTTTCCAGATGTTGCTGAACTACAACTCCCATCAGCCCCACCAAGCATGGCCAATGGCTAGGGATGATGGGATTTGTAGTTCAGCGACATCTGGAGGACCTAAGCATTCTCCCCGTAGCTGTCAACTTTTCCCTTTTCTTGCGAGGAATCCTATTCGGAATAAGGGAATTTTCCTTTTAAAAAGGGAAACGTTGACAGCTATGATTCTCACTCTCCTCCAACCTCTTGCTGCCAACCCACTGCGTGGCAGGCATACAATTCCCAAAGTGTTTAGCAAAGAATTCCTCGAACCGTAGTTTGTCAAGAGTGCTAGGAATTGTAGCTCTGGGAGGGAAACACAGGATTCCCAACCACTCTCAGAACCCTTAGCAGACTACAGTTCCCACGATTCTTTGGTGGGAATCATGATGGTTAAAGTGGTAGAATAGTGCCCTAAATGGTTGGTGCAGGTGTGGCCCTACTGTGTTTGTGTGTATGTGGTGATTCTTTGCTTCTAGCCTTTATAATAATAGGTAAAGGTAAAGGTACCCCTGCCCGTACGGGCCAGTCGTGACCGACTCTGGGGTTGTGCGCCCATCTCGCTTAAGAGGCCGGGGGCCAGCGCTGTCTGGAGACACTTCCGGGTCACGTGGCCAGCGTGACAAAGCTGCTCTGGCGAGCCTTCACCAGCGCAGCACATGGAAACACCGTTTACCTTCCCGCTATAAAGCAGTACCTATTTATCTACTTGCACTTAATTGTGCTTTCAAACTGCTAGGTGGGCAGGAGCTGGGACTGAACGATGGGAGCTCACCCCGCCGCGGGGATTCGAACTGCTGACCATATGATCGGCAAGCCCTAGGCGCTGAGGTTTTACCCACAGCGCCACCTGCCACCTTTTTTCCTTAAAAAAGAAAATGGTGTTGAGCTTGCTTCTTTGGTGGCCTCTAGTGCAAAAAGAAGCTTTGCTCTGCCTGTGAGGTGGTGGTAGAATCCTTTCCTCTTTAAAAAAAAGTAAATCCTGATACTTTGGAAGGGCTGATGCAGAGGGAATAATTTTATTTTGCATCCAGTCTGTCCCACCAGCAGCTGGAAAGCGGCGGCTGCCACGCCACTGGAAGATGACAATGCAAACATGTTGAAAAATCACTTCCACCCAGCCAAGGTGGCTCGGAATTAGGGGATTTGAAAATCCATTTGCTTTGGTAGAATTTAATCCTTGAAATTGCCCGGGAGGCGGGGGGGGGGGGGGGAGAGAGAATCTGTGATGAGCCAGCCTGACTTGCCAAAAGAGAGGTTTGTGAAGCGAAGGGAAAAGGAGTAAATCCTCGTTTACCGTTAAAAATCCAGGCCTAGCCAGCCTACGAATCCTTTGCAACAACAGAACAAAGAGCTGCTTCAATTTCCAGCGGAATATTACACGGGGTGTAATTGAAACAAAACCATTCTCTGCTCTCATGGCTTGAGAAATAGAGCATTTGGGAATGGAAAAATAATATCTTCCCATCCTCTCCCCAGGGAAGGACACGAGGCCAACTCTCTTTCAGCGTATGAAAAGCTGATTAAAACCGTTTTATATCATATGCCTTTGAGGTTGGATGGTTAGACATTTTAGAATCTTTTGTTGCCAGTACATCTCTGTGCTGAATCTTTCTATAATTTGTATACATTGTTTTAATGAGCCGCCTTCAGAGCCCAACTGAAGTCAAAATGCAGGTTAACCATTTTAAAACAATCGGAGTCACCCTTCAATCCTTTTTGTCGGGGTAGAGAATATTTTTAACCAAAAGGGGCCGCATTTCCTTCTGAGCAACCTTCCAAGGGCCACATGCCAGTGGGGCCAGAAGCAAAAGTGGGCAGAGGAACACACGGCACTTTACCTTTTGCAGTAGGTTGGTTTCTACACATAGTCGCAAACCCCTCCCTATCCTCCATTTGGAGAAGCAAAGGACATTATCAGAGTTCATGGCACATTCCAGCAAGGCAAGAACACGTGAGGAGGGTGCGAAGTGGGACCAGTGAGTGGCATGGCCTTGGGAGCAGGGTTGTGGAATGGCAGCAGTTCTGAGGGCCAGGTAAAGCAGTCAGGCCCAGGGTCATGTGCTACCCTCCTGAGTCCTACTCCAGGCCTTGTACATAGCAGGAGACATTCAACCAAACACACAGAGAAACACTCCCTCAGGACTACACAGCCATTCAGGCCATGGGCCACCTCAGTAAGCCTCATACCATTCTTCCTAGTTGCTAAGCAGCACCTCCACAACCAACCCGCTCTTGATCAGCTGACTTTCTGATAACATTGAGCAACACTCTAACCACTGCACCACATAGTACTAGGTTTGTGAGTAAGGATATCCACCCTGCAGTCCACAAATTAACCCTTGAGTTGCACATGGCATGATCTCTGCTGCTACAGGTCCAGCACCCACTTCTGGTCCAAAACATCTTGTGCTGTACCCAAGAATCCACTTCAACCCTGCTTTGAGTTTGATGGTCTTATCAGGCTGCTGCCTCCCTTGGCCGACATCTCTCTGGTAAGGCGATTTAATAGCCTGGCTTGTTACTCTTGCCGCAGCCTAAGTCTCCCTAAGCCAGCTGGCTTCCTTTCTGTTTATTTATACACTCACTAACCAGTGACTTAACTCAGAGAGGCTGATGTCAAGCAGAGGCCTAACACTACCTTATTATTAGTTAGCTAATAAGGTATAGACGTATCTTGTCTGCTTGTGAGGAGGGGAAGCAGCCATGCAGCTGGAACTCAACAGAAATCCCTGCCTTCCCCCTACAAAACATTTTGCTGACGGAAATTCACTTGTGTGAATTTGTAACACCTCTGTACGTATTTTCTTGACCTTACCTTGTACTCACATGTCAGTACTGTCTGATACAGTGGTACCTTGGGTTACATATGCTTCAGGTTACAAACTCCGCTAACCCAGAAATAGTGCTTCAGGTTAAGAACTTTGCTTCAGGATGAGAACAGAAATCGTGTTCCTGTGGCGCGGCAGCAGCAGGAGGCCCCATTAGCTTAAAGTGGTACCTCAGGTTAAGAACAGTTTCAGGTTAAGAACGGATCTCCGGAACGAATTAAGTACTTAACCCGAGGTACCACTGTATTTGAAAATTTGCCAACAATGAATCTAATCGTTGCATTTGTTGTGCAAGTGTGTTTATATTTCCACTGTTTAATTTCATTTTGAGGCGGTCTCCAAACTGTCAGTATTTTGGGGGAAGGATTAAAACACATACTGGGAAATTTGGGTTGGTACAATTAAAGTGGGTTAAAGTGCTCCAACACCCTACAGCAACAAATCTGCTTTTTAAAAAAGTGAGCAATACCATCTGTGCCTACGAAGGTTTTGGGGTTTGCATTCAATTGGTGTGCATATCCTACAGTTTCCTGCTGAAATCTTGCAACTTTTTATATCGCAAAAGTTCCAGGTTTGGTTCTTTCCAGGTTTGTTTTTTTCATTCTGTATTTGGACACTTCTTGAAATATTAGTTTTTTCATGATGGTTCTGGAGATCAAGGGGCAGATTTTCAATGCCTCCGTTTGGATTCCATTTTGAATCAAGATGGTGAATGGACCATGGATTTTAATTTTATTTTATTGCTTTTATTGCTTTTTTGTTTCCCATTCCAGAGCAATGCCAGGTATGAGGCTGCTAGCAGGACACATAGCAACCAAATTAACGGGTGGCGCTGTGGCCTCAGCGCCTAGGGCTTGCCGATCAAAAGGTCGGCGGTTCGAATCCCCGCGGCGGGGTGCGCTCCCGTTGTTCGGTCCCAGCGCCTGCCCACCTAGCAGTTCGAAACCACTCCCGGGTGCAAGTAGATAAATAGGGACCGCTTACTAGCGGGAAGGTAAACGGCGTTTCCGTGTGCGGCTCTGGCTCGCCAGAGCAGCGATGTCACGCTGGCCACGTGACCCGGAAGTGTCTCCAGACAGCGCTGGCCCCCGGCCTCTTGAGTGAGATGGGCGCACAACCCTAGAGTCTGTCAAGACTGGCCCGTACGGGCAGGGGTACCTTTACCTTTTTATGTCTTGAGATGGGGAAACCAACAGGTCCAATTCAAACTGTGGTTTGTCTACTATATATCTCAAGATCTACTGCTCAGCAAGTAAGTCTAAGCACCACAGAAAAGAAGGATTGTTCAAGAAGCATTTCATTCACCGCTTGCCTGAATAAGAGATGGGATTAACTAACCAGAATTACAACACTTCATCACAATTTATCAATCTGCTTTCCCCATATCCAAGAAGAATAGAACTTTCTTGTTGTACATAAGCATTGCAAAAGCTTAAATTGGTAATTGGTAAATTAAGTAGTTATTTTTAATTATACCATCAAATACTAAGAGAATATGTTCAAAGCAAATTATGCAGCACCTGCAGCTTATAAAAATATATATAATTTATATATTGTAGTCTGTTTGCTGGTGAAACAGTGAAGTATTGTTCAACATTTTGGGGTCAAATACCTTTACTGTCAGCACTATAAAATAACTATAGAAGCTGTAATGTTGTGTTTCCATATGCCTGTCACTTTGCAGGAGCTACTTTTTCACAGCCACTGATGAAGTTAGGAATATGGATTTAATGGGTTTATTTTCCTTACCCCACCCTTTAGCCTGTTGGTGCATAGAGATCTGGGAGTTGCTACATTTGTTTTCCAAGTTATAATGCTATCACTTTGTCCCAGGTCCTAACATTCCTTTTTACACTGCATTTCCTGTTGCATTATGGAATGGTAGCGTTTGTTTTGTTTCCCCCCCCCAAAAAAAGTATTAGTTTTCCACAAATTTTAAACACACAAACAAATAAACAAACGTAAATCCTAACCTTATTAAAACCAATCTTATTAACATTGTTAAGCGACTTCCTCGTATCCCCTTGGTTGAATTTCAGTGTATATCATTTTATCAGTTTTCCAAAACCTGTATTCTCATAAAATTAACTTAATCACTTAACATCTTTCTTTCTTTCCTACTCTCAATTTCATCATATTAATTTATCACGTCACATATTTAAATCCTAAACCTATCTGGTATTTGCAAGCTTTTCCAATTAATTTAACTTAACATATTTAGCTAAATAGTCATTAAATTTCGTCCATTCTTCCTGGTAGCCCTCCTCCTTCTGATCACGGACTCTTCCGGTCAGGTCAGCTAGCTCCAAAAAGTCCATCATCTTCATCTGCCAGTCTTCCACTGTTGGAATTTCTTGTGCTTTCCAATTCTTAGCTAGTAAAATTCGAGCAGCAGTTGTGGCATACTATTATGTACTGAGTTGAATAGGATTCAAAATGCAGCAGTCTGATTGGTCCCTAGAACAATAGGATTCAGAATGCAGCAGTCTGATTGGTCTTAGAACAATGCAGCAGTATGATTGGTCTGCAGGTGCCACCCAATCCAGGTCCAGATGGAAGTGAATCCACAACCTGATTGGCTTACAGGAGAATTCCGGAATTAGCCAATCACGTGCAGCCCATTGTGTAAATAATGTATATAAAGCAGATACTTTGGGGAAATATTCATTCCTCCTCACCACTATGAGCTGAATAAAGAGCATGAAATCCACTCTAGACTCTGAGTATATTTCACATACAAAAAATAATTTAACATTTTTCTTGGGCAATTCTAAACGTTTGATCGATCTATGACACCATGTTGCACTTAATTCCATTCACACCCATGAATGCAATTTCCCATAACAGCGGACATCATTGGGCATGTCACCACCCATTATGTGCATGCATGCATGTTTCTGCTATCCTAGAATTTGCCCATGAAAATGGTGGGAAAGAAATGTATGCCAGAATACCGTCCCAAATTTTGACAGGTGAGTGGCGGCAGCATGATCTGTGAAAACCATGGGAAAGTTACGGCACAAAACTCTTGTGATTTTCCGGGTTACTGGGGTTGCAAACAGATTTTCCCTGGAAGCAAGTAACATGGAAATGAATGCTAAACTTCTTCTGCCAGTGGCTTTTATGTCACGAGACACACACGTTCTGCCATTGAGCTATGACCCTTCAGCTCAGATATGTCAGTCACTTTGTGACTGGGACCAGTCAGTGCCAGTGGCAACATATCTTGCCACCAGTATGCAAAGAACTTTAGAGATGTCTGGTGCATTTCCAAGCACAGTTTGAAGCGCTCAGTTTGCGTTTTGCCAAAATGGAAATACAGTGGTACCTCGGGTTACATATGCTTCAGGTTACATACACTTCAGGTTACAGACTCTGCTAACCCAGAAATATTACCTCAGGTTAAGAACTTTGCTTCAGGATGAGAACAGAAATCGTGCTCCAGCAGCGCAGCGGCGGTGGGAAGCCCCATTAGCTAAGTGGTGCTTCAGGTTAAGAACACCTTCAGGTTAAGAACGGACCTCCAGAACGAATTAAGTACTTAACCCAAGGTACCACTGTAGATGGGAAATTTGATCATAGGTGTCTATCTCTTTGGCTTAAGCCAATTGCCACTGAGGAAAAGTCTTATCATTTAAAAAAAAAAACATTGGATTCCAATATATTGCTCTTGAGGCCCCTTTCGTTTTTGAAAATTTTGATTCCTCATAACCACTTTTCTTGAATTTTGAGCCTTTCTTCATTTGTTTTTGTTAAAAAAACAACAACACAGGTGATATTGTTGTCAAATTGTTGCGGTCCTACCAGATTTTTTCAGACTATACTTGTTACTGGGGGAAGGGTAAAATAAAACACAGCTGTAGAACCATATTGAACAGATAAAACATTACTGAGACTTTTCATTATTACTGTGCCTTTAAATAAAAGTTTCCTGTTTTCAGATCCTGCCTGTTTCATTGCTTCCTGCTGACTGTGGCTGGGGGATTAGTGTAACCAGTAATTAAACCCAAGGAAACCAGTCATTAATGTCTCTTTCATCCATCCCATGCTTAAGACAAGCTTTTTAAGGAGCAATGAAGAGGATAGTAATTACTAATGCCCTAGCCACACTCAACAGGAACCAATAAAACAGGCAAGACTTGCAAACAGGAAACTTTTAATTAATATTGGAAAAGACCATTGTGGAATGGGATTTAGTTTTGTGTGTAAGCATTATATAAGGGTTTTTGTCACGGGAAAGTGCATTGCTGAATAACATAGTGCTAAATTAAGTGCACTGTGGAAAGCATAAATTGATTCCAGCTAATTACAAAAAGCAATGTTGCTGCAATGATAAAGGACTCTGTCGTAATCTCTAAGCCCCTGCTTTTAATGCAGCCTAATATTGCAAAAGAACTGCTGTGCAAAAAGCTTCTCTGACTAATTTCCAGTAAATCTTCCCTCCAGATGAGAGGCTGATTTACAAACTTCACTTAGGTCATGAGATGGAGTCTTCTTTCTGAGACACTGCTCTCTGTTCCCATGCTCCCGGAATTGGTTTTTCCCAATGCTCTGGCACTTTCTATACCACGAATGGCCATTGTGGTGCCATGCTGCTGTTGTTGGACTACAATTCCCATCATCCCTGAACACTGGCCATTCTGGCTGGGGCTGATGGGAGTTGGAGTTCAACAGTATTGGGAGCCAGGAGGGCATCCTGCCTACTCTAGGTCCTAATATCCTTGCATCATAGGAATGACTATCTTGCAGGCCTCTAAATGTTGTGGGACTCCAACTCCCATCAGTCCCAGATAGCATTGCCAATGGTCAAGGATGATGGGATGTGTAGTCCAACAACATCTAGTGAGCACAAGGTGTGCTAGTATTGCTTTGAGACCTCTTGTGGTTGAAGATACACCAGGCTGCATCTTTGAAAGATCTTTAAACCTTTAAAATTATGCTTCTAGAGAAATATTCTGGGATCCACTGTGCAGCAGCCTGGCTTTTACCCAGGTTCTGTTATCCCATCTCTGTGTGAGTTTTGAAACCTATATTTGCCTTAATTCCCCCCCCCTCCCCAATGTTGGGGTGCATGATGGGGGATCTGTCTCTTTCTCTGCCCTTTTGGGTGTGGTGGCCATTTTGTGCTATGTCACATCCCCAGACAGCCATTTCATGACTGACACCCATATCACTTAACTCAAAATTCCAGATGTGAAAACTGGTCCCAAAAGGTTAGTGCTCTCTGAATAATCACAAAGCAATAAAACCACAATCAAAGTTATTATTGTATTAAAACAGCTGCAGTTAAATCAATACAGAGCAGCTTGTGTGTGTGTGTGTGTGTGTGTGTGTGTAGATGTACACTTCGCACTAAGGTTTGGGACCGAAACTATTTATTTACTACAAACTCAAACAACCATTAGGTACTAGAAAAGTCCACCATGCATCTTCTCAGTTGCCTCGGGGCCTGGTTTTTTTTGGAATTTTGTGTAAGCTCTGGACTGGACGTGCTTGAAACCCTGGTGAACTCGAACACACCTAAAATATGGATTGGGGATACCATAGAATAGGCCCCGTCTCTAGTACCCATTAAGGCTGAGTTTAAGACCTGGGCAACTTTATAATGCTGCAAAACTCCTTCAAATGACCTGGTAAGTATTGTAATAGAACTCTCTGGGATCCCATACCTACATTATCTCGAGGTTCACGCAAGCTGGCCTAAATCTGGAGTCCTGCGTGTGGCCTTCAAGGGGAAGTCCAATGAAGAACAAACGCTTCATTGAACAGCTGGAGAAACATAAGAGCTTTGTTTCAAGCTAGCTCCTAAATGTCTGCCCTTCTGCTGAGTCAACCAGGAACTGGCTTTCGTGAGTCATTTGATCTACATTTGAGGGAGCAATTTACGATACAAGTATCCACTTCCAATTCTCTGCCTCCCCCGCCCTAAATCAAATGCACAAAATTTTACCTGTCCTCAGATATTGGCTGCATGCATACACTGTGCAGTTGAAGCACATTTCCCCCATCAAAGAATTCTGGGTACTGAGGTTTGCTAAGGGTGCTGGGAATCTGAAGGCAGCCCTGTTTAGGGAAGCTTTTAATGTTTAATAGATTCGATATAGATTCGAACCGCCGACCTTCCAATCGGCAAGCCCAAGAGGCTCAGTAGTTTAGACCACAGCACCACCCACGTCCAACTACATACGGAGGGCACCACAGGGTCCCCCATCCCCAACATAAAACAGAGATTCAAGCATCTCTGGAAGATCTAGCCCTGGAGATCTGGCAACCCTACGTGCCACTGATGGGGAAGGGCATGGCCTGCAGAGATTCCTGAGGGCTAGATAGAGATTTGGGCTCCTGGTCTGTTGTTTTCTGCCCCCCACCCAGTTGTATAAACAGATGATACCCTCTACAGTAGGCCTCCAGAGCATTTTGTGTTTCCACTTCCTTGCCCAGTGAAAAAGAGAAAGGAGGGAAGCTTTTGTGGAACTGAGAGGGCAGCACAAGAGGGTCTGTCTCAGAGCTCTGGCTCGCAGACGGGCTTTCTAGGAACGAGTGCTGAGAAGCCATCAATGCTACCTTGTTGGGTTCGTTAGTATTCATAAGCCATCCCTGTCTGCGCGGACGGACACCATCAGTTACTGTGTGCAGGCAGGGCTCTTTTTCTCCGCTCGGTTTCATTGTTTAAGAAGCCAAGTAAATGCGAAACCACAAGGGCAGGAGAGGAGCCAAAGAAACATGAGTGCGATGGCCAGAGGAGATCAATGAAATCCCCAAAGGATTGTGGGAGGGAAACTTACAAGACAAGAGAGGGGGGGAAAGACAAGCCTAACTGTACCTTCAGCCTCTACCTCTTTTGAGTGTGCATTTTAAGACAGCTACCCTGAGTTCTTCGGAGAAAGGGTGGTATTAAAAATGTAAATAAAACAAGCGTGGGTGTTTTTGATATTTCTAAAATATATACCTAAAAGATAGTCTTAGCTCCTATATGCTCAGATGATCACTGAGCTCTTCAGGAAAGGACTTTCTGATGAGGCCATAGCATATGGAGGTCCCTTCAGCAGTGGGGTGGCACTGACCCCTTGAAACTTTATTCTGCTACATATCAGGCAGGCACATTCTCTACTGTCCTTTCAGCTTCTCTCGACGACTTTCCTCTTTCAAGAGTGGATATTGTTCTAGATTCAGTTGTGCACCATTCGAAGGTACAGCAGAAGTGTAAACTCGTTCTGGGCAGGCGGGTTGCAGGCTGAAGTTTGGTGTGGGTTCTGTTTGTTTTGCTTCTTTTTGAAGAATTGAAAAAGTGTAGAATTGCCTGTGTGTGGATCGTTTTGTTCAAGGGAGAACAGCAGAGATACTGTGCCCACTTTGCTGCATAGTCAATGCTGGCTAATTAATGCAAAGAAGAAACCACTCTGCCATCAGATGCCGCAGAGCACAATACATGTTTTTTTTGCAAAGGTAGTTGTGCTGTGGTGCTTCATTTTGGAGCCACCTCCGTACCACCTGACAGGACCACCAGGAGGAAAGAGCGGAATACTGAGCAGAATATTGGCCGCCTGGGCTGCTTCAGACTCACCGGTCACATCTGCTACCTCATTTGTTTGGATTGCTGTTAGGAAGCAGCCCTGGCATTTTGGCACGCTTCCCACATCACGTCAATTAGCACGCACAGATATGCAGATTAGCAGGGCCTGCTTTTGTTTCCCACAACAGGTGGCAACCCTTTCGACGGGCTGACGGGTGGCTGGGCCATCTATCACTGATCGCTGGAAACATGTGCTGGAAAAGTGACACGTCTCTGGGCTTTTTTCTTTCTCTTCGATGCCAGTGGCAAAGCATTTCAGAAAAGCACCCAAGGCACATCGAAGTTCCGGCGATAGAAACAGCAGCTTAGGCAGGCTGGGCACCAGGAGTGCAGTTTTCAAATAGTGAAACTGTTCACTATTCCCAAATTGTGAAACTGGGGAACTGTGTGTGCCTCAAAAACTGAGCAAGGGTAACTCAGCAGAAAGAGCAGTAGCAGATAAACTTCCTTGGAAGACAACTAGCCACTGCATCACTGCAGGAGATAGTTGAGTGAATTCTAGAGCAGAGGCCACATCTACACTAAACATTTAAAGCACTGTGACACCACTTTTAACAGCCATGGCTTCCCCAAAAAACTCTTGGGAACTGTAGTTCGTTAAGGGTGCTGAGAGGTGTTACAAAACCTCTTTTCACCACACAGAGCTACAATTTCTAGAGCAGTTTGACGAACAATTCCTCTTCCCATCAAATTGCAAACACCAGCAATATCCACTCTCGTTTCTGTAAGAATTCTCCTGCATCCCTACCCAAGGACACAAAGCTTTGTCTAATCGGACATCTTATATCAAGGGTGGGTGATATTTTTCCATCCAAGGGCCTTGTTTGTTTCTGAGAATGCTTCCAGATAGGGTTGCCACTCTCATCCCTAGACAAAAGTGATCATCTTTTTGTTTGAAGAAAAGTGCCCCCTGTCCTGTTTGGGCTTCAAACGGGATGCCTCCTCCCCCCCCCCCCCGCCAAGTATTCATGCTCATGCTCATCCTCAAAGCTGTGTGGTCAGAGGGTGCATGCAGTGGGGAAAGGAGAGTGAGAGCCTGAGTGGGAGTTTGTACAAGACATGGACAGAGGGCCAGGAGGAGGAGTTTGAGAGAGTTTAGGCACATGCAGAAGGTAGGTTGGGGAGAGCAAGAGAGTGGGAGAGTCTCACAATTTGCGCAGGCAGGTGGGGTGGCGGGTGGGGTGGAGAGCACAAGAGGATGTTTCAAGGGGTCTGGTCTGGTGCGGGGGGAGGGGGAGGGGTGGGTCGGACTCAGAGAGCAAAAGAGGAGGTTTACATGGCCCTGGTGGAGAATGGGGGGAGTTTTTTTTGCAGGCAGAAGCGGGTTGGTCAGACCCCATGTGCCATTGTAATGGATTGCTCTGATGTAATTTTTAGGCCCCCACCCCCAATCTGTCCCATATTTTGCCTGACCAAAGGCAGCAAACCTACTTCCAGAGGCCACGCTGCAGTGGTGGGCATGGCCAAAGGAAAAAGTAGGCAGAGCAATGAATATAAATTTTATCTTTGTACAGCAGGCTACCCATATACTCACACATCCCTCTCTGTCCTCCATCCAGGCAGGCAAGCAAGCAGCATTAATCAGAGTTCAAGGATGTAATCCAGCCAGATAAAAACACTAAAGGAGTGTGCAAACCAGAGCCTGTGAGGGGTGTGGTCTGTTGGTAGGGGGTGTGGTCTGTGGAGCATTCCCCAAGACCAGATAGACATTCACCTCCCATACCTGATGTTCCCCATACCTGGTTTCTATAAAACACCTACTTTTGTTTATATAAACTGTAGAACAAAATATATACAGTGGTACCTCAGGTTAAGTACTTAATTCGTTCTGGAGGTCCGTTCTTAACATGAAACTGTTTTCAACCTGAAGCACCACTTTAGCTAATGGGGCCTCCCACTGCTGCTGTGCTGCTGGAGCACGATTTCTGTTCTCATCCTGAAGCAAAGTTCTTAACCCGAGGTACTATTTCTGGGTTAGCAGAGTCTGTAACCTGAAGCGTATGTAACCTGGGGTACCACTGTATTTAAAGAATAATATCTTTAAATATAAAGAATGTTGAGCAACATCCAGCATCACACCAGCAGACTTCCTCTCATGTAACAAGACTTCATTTTCTTCCCCTCTCCACCCTGAAACCAGCCACCCAAGTCTGCCCTGGAGGCAACCGGCACCACAGCACATCAAACAATTAATCCAGAAGGATGTTAACATAGATTTTAAGAAATGCAAGTCATCAAAACTTAAAATCCTCCTAATCCTTTAAGTATTTTTTTTAAAAAAGCTCATGCTTCCCTCTTGACAATGTCACTGTCTAGCTTGCAATGTCCTACACAAACATTTGAGGGTGCATCTCGCTCACTGCAAGAAATGGGTGCCCATGTCTTCAAAATGTGGGTAATACAAGGATTCAACAAAGTCAAAGTATGAGCCTGGATAGCTCAGTTGGTTAGACCATGGTGCTGATAACACCAAGGTTGCAGGTTCGATCCCTGTATGGACCAGCTGCATATTCCTGCATTGCAGGGGGTTGGACTAGATGATCCTCAGGGTCCCTTCCAACTCTACAGTTCTATGATTCTGTGACTTTCTATGATTCTATGTGTCTGAGAAGCAGGAGCTGATGGCTGGGATGTGCCGTCGCACCCAGCTTGGGGGCTCCCAAAGGCATCTGGCTGGCTGCTGTTGTAAACCTAGGTCTGTAAACAAAACAAAAGACATTGATCTGTTCCAGCAAGACAAGCCTCCTCAATGTCAGTCAGGTGTCAGCCAAATTTATTTGCTAAAAAACACTGGTCACCACGAAAATGCAATCTATCAATCTACTTACATTGTTACGGTCTCAGATCAGCCACTAGAATGCAGTCAAACGGATAGAAGTTTACAATTTCCAGGCAAAAGAAAATTTAGGATCAACAGCACAACGGAAAGCTAGGATATGTCTCTGCATTCTCGCACATTTACAATCACGCTAGAATGAGTGTTAGTGTGGTTGGTAAAGAGCTTTAATCATCTGGTTCCTAGCAATGTGTGCTGAATTTCAGGGAATTTTGTCGCATTGATGGTGATTTTGTTAGTGGAGGAGGGAAGTGCAAAAATGATCTGGTTTGGCTGGGAGTTTGAATTAAAAATGTGTGATATATAGGGAATGAATGCCTTTATAGTGTGAGCAGTATAGTAAAACATGCTCAGATGTTTCAATGCTGGTTTGACAAATGCAGGAAACATACCAACAGATTGTGATGCATTTTAGAGTCCCTAACACATTGCACACAAGTTGGGCAAAGGAATTTTGTCTATTTGGGCCGCTAAACCTAGAGTTGCTATATTTTGAAGAGCAAAAAAGAGGACACTATGACGACTCTCATTTTAAATACTCCTACTCTATGTAGGCTATAGAAGCTGTGATATAGAAGAGGAAAGCAGTATTCAACCACCAGTTATGTCTATGTCTCATCCTGAAAGTAGAGCCAGAGACATCTTGGCAAATTTTTTAAAATCCACCTGGACAGAGATTTTACCCCTGAAAAAGAGGACGTGTCCTGGACAAAGAGGACACATGGCAACCTGAAATACGCAAACCTTATAAGTAGTATATTTATCTCCATCCATCTGCAAGTAAGAAGCATTGGGGAAGGAGGTCTGTAAGCTCAGAGATAGAGCATTTGCTTTGCATTCAGAAGGTCCTGGGTTCTCTCCCTGGTACATCCAGGTAGGGCTTGGAGAGATCCGAGTCTGAAACCTTGAAGAGTCACTGCCAGTCTGTGTAGACAATATTGGGCTAGATGGACCAGTGGTCTAATTGGGTCTAAGATGGCCTCTTATGTTTTCTATGCTCTCATAAAGGAAACTCTCTGAACTACCCCTTTGAGAAATCTATCCCCAGGGGATATTTTGCAGGGAGTGATATGGTACATAATGAACAATATCTTCCAGTTCTCCCTGGCCACAAATACATGAAACCACGATTTACAGATATTCCATCTTATCTCTCATCTAAATATGCTGCGGGCACAGTTTGAAATCTCAAAGCTGTTTTTAATGAGCCACGGGTTGCTCATTTGAAAAGAACAAAAAACCCCCCCACAAAACAAGCATAGATTTTTGCTCGTTTTGCATTCCACTAAGTCAAAAACACAAAGGAAATTAATCTTTCTTTTTTCTTTTTTTTTAAGGTTAAATTTGGAGAGAACAGGAAATTTGGATTCCATAATACCAGCTCATCTGTGTCTGTAGGGGCATTTCATGACATGTGGTGGTTTAACCCAGCAATTCAAAAGCCGTGTTTCTCGGCACCCTGGGGCTCCCAGAAGCTTACGGGGGTTTCCCAGAAGATCAGAAACAGCAAGCAAGCTTCCCCAAAAGACAGCTGCCCATCACTTCTGATCATTACTCTTACAGTGTGCCGCTGCAGGGGAGTTTTGAGGTTATTCCAGGGCTTGCTGTCCATCAGGATCAGCATCAGGCCTAGTCCCCAGAAGGAAGAGTCAAATATTTATTCATTTCATTTACAGTATTAATTTCAGCTATTTCTATGTTGCTTGATACCATAGTCTCTGATGTTGCATTAAGGTTATAAAAGGTATAACGAAGTTAAAATCGGTTAAAATTAACGGGGGCAGCGGGGTGTGTGTGTGTCAGAAAAGCTTACTTAAAATGACTGCTGATTATTTTTTTAACGTCTTCTCCAAGGACCAGAAGTTCAACAGGAAGGGAGCTTGTGTCAGCTAGCTGTTCCACAGTTTTGAGCCCACAATACTGTATGTATAGTCCTTGGTGCATTTGAGCCATCAGTCTATCTGTCTCCTTGTGCAACTTCTAGTTCAGTTCTGACCAACAACAGCATATTAGGAGATAAAATGATGCTCAGCTGTAGTTTTATCAGCTGAGTTGTTAGAAGACCCTATTTCCCTCAAAGAGCTACAATCTCCAGAGAGGTTTAACAATCAGTTCCTCCTCCTAGGGAATTCTTGGAATTGTAGTTCTATCAGGGGAGAATAGGGGCCACTTAGCTACCCTAAGCACCCATAACAAACTACAGTTCCTATGATTCTTTGGGAGAAAGTCATGACTCTTAAAGTGGTATAATAGTGCTTTACTGCAGCCGGGTCATAAATCATATGTGGAGTTAGAGGTTAATTACTCAGACATTGATCTGTGGTCAGAAAGTACAAAGAGCTAGTGAAGTCATTTAATAATAATTAAGATGCATTGCTACGGGACGCGGGCGGCGCTGTGGTCTAAACCACAGAGCCTACGGCTTGCTGATCAGAAGGTCGGCGGTTCGAATCCCCGCAATGGGGTGAGCTCCCGTTGCTTGGTCCCTGCTCCTGCCAACCTAGCAGTTCGAAAGCACGTCAAAGTGCAAGTAGATCAATAGGTACCGCTCCGGCGGGAAGGTAAATGGTGTTTCCGTGTGCTGCTCTGGTTCGCCAGAAGTGGCTTAGTCATGCTGGCCACATGGCCCGGAAGCTGTACGCCGGCTCCCTTGGCCAATAAAGCAAGATGAGCGCTGCAACCCCAGAGTCGTCCGTGACTGGACCTAACGGTCAGGGTCCCTTTACCCTTTACCTTTAAGATGCATTGCTATTCGCCATTCCCAATAACTGCAGCTGGGTTTATGACAATGGCAAGATGTTAATCTGTGACTTCTAAATTCGCAGCTTACATGCTTAATAATATTCCTTTTTAAAAAGAAGAGGGTAGTAGATGGTTATAAATTGAAGCAAAACATTGAGTATAAAATAATAATTATTGATATTAACAATAAAGTAACTTTTGCAAAAAGGAGATGACATAATAAAAGACTTCAAGAGCCCACTGAAAATCTGGATACACAGCAAACATCATGAGTCCTGGGATCTTATGATGTTGTTTTCCTTCACCCCATAGCCTGTCACAAGTTTGCTGCCTGAGGGCAGAAAATTATGGCTGGCTTAGTGGGTTGTTGTCAGGCTAAAAATAAGAGGCGACTCTTTAGATTTTTGCTTCTGTTTGGGTCTACAGATTTAAAGGAACACAAAACCAAAAGCTAGCCGCTGCCACCAGTGTACCAGAAGCCACAAGACAGTGGTACCCTTCAGGAAAATTGCAACATCTGGAAAAAACAGCTGGAGGAAGGGAAGCTATTACATAAGGCCCTATCCAAAACAGAACCCTGCAAGATCAAAGCAAGGAGCCACCTAGTTCAGCATCCTGACTCCAGCTGTGGCTAGGCATATAGGTCCATGAAGGAACACAGGGACCTGTCTTAAACTAAGTCAGACCATTAGTCCATCTAGCTCAGTATTGTCTACACCAGCCTGTCTCAATATTATATTTTGTTGGACTACAACTCCCATCATTCCTAGCCAGTGGCCAGGGATGATGGGAGTTGTAGCCCCATGTTTCAGACTGAGGTCTTTTCCTGCCCTAACTTAGAGATGTTGGGGGTTGAACATGGGACCTTCTGTATGGAAGGCAGATGCGCTAGCAGTGAGCTATGGTCTGACCCTGAAGTCCACAAGTATTCACAGGCAGACCACCTGTTTTAAGGATAGTAAGAGAGTTGGTATCTCTCTCTGTACTTTTTTATTTGCAGGATTACTGAAGAAATTAGGATATCAGTCTCATTAAAAAGGTAAAGGGACCCCTGACCATGAGGTCCAGTCAAACCAAAGAACAACTAATTATTTCAGATCAGTTCATCCAGATTGCTTTATATAATTAGGGGTGGACAGAAGGTTGATGCATAGGAGCCTACTCCTAGGTGCTGATGGGGCTTCGCCCCCCCAATAAAATATTTGAGCTCCCCCCCCCCAAGTTGATGGACATTGCCATTCAAATGGTGTGCGTTCACTGCATCATGTGATTGATTATACCAGGTGGGATTTATCTGGGCCCCTGCAATATTTTATTCAGCTTGGCAACCCTGGTACATTGGGATCTACTGGTTGAGTGATTTGCATAAGGAGAGCTCTGCTGGATCAGGTCAAAGGCTAATCTAGCCCAGCATCTTGTCACAGCAGCCAACCAGCTGCCCACAGGAAGCCCAAAAGTAAGGATTTTGGCCCCCAGTTGTCTTACAGCAGCAACAAAAGGGCCTTCCCAACTTGTGCCAAATTGCATTTAAGACTGGAAAAACGAGGAACTAAGTTTGATATCCATCAGTCCCTTGTCCAGAGTGACTGCCTAGAGCAGCTACACAGGCAGACACACTCTTCTAAAGGTGGGTAACTGTTGGGGGAGAGATTAAGTGAGCCGATGACCAATGAAAAGGTGTGGCAGAATCATTAAGAGACAAGCCCAGAGCCGTCACTCATGTAGAGTGTTTCCTGGATGAGTGGGGACTTTGGGGCTCATGGAAAGGTTTGATGATGATGATGATGATTTAAACCAGGCACAGGCAAAGTCGGCCCTCCAGATGTTTTGGGACTACAACTCCCATCATCCCTGACCACTGGTCCTGTTAGCTAGGGATGATGGGAGTTGTAGTCCCAAAACATCTGGAGGGCCGAGTTTGCCTATGCCTGATTTAAACCCATTCCTTGTGTCACAAGTGTCTGGCTCCAGCGTGCAGTTTGGGAGTTCCTGCTCTAAATAGGGTTGCGTCATCCGCCACTGGAGGTCCTTCCCATCAACAAAAACACTTGCCTTTGCACTAAACAGATTTCTGGAGCCGTTTACATAAATGGACAGGAAAGAGGTCATAAATGCTTTTGTGGTCAGTGACAAGGAGGCAGCCTCCACTGAAGCAGCCTGTCTGTGGGAGGGAGAATGAGGTTTTATGGGCCAGAATGGACCTACCCGTTCTGACTCTCTGTTACCCTCTTTCTTGCACAACAAAGGCCGCATTTGATGGAAGAGATCCGCTTTGAGTGTCTGCAGCTGCACCAAGAGCTGGTGTTGCGCCAATGCAGACCAACGGTTTGAATCCCATGTGGCTAGCATGGGATGGAGGGGGTTTGTCCTGCTGTAGCAACACCAGATCTCTTCCAGCGGATGCTCTTAAACAGGCTGCTTCATGGGATTTGGTCTAAGCAGAACTTTTGTTTCCTTTAAAGAATGGGTATTTACTGATTCTGAAAGCAGAATTTGGAAACATAAGCAAGTGACTAAGGATGTGTCTTGAAGGCTTATTACAATAAATAGAATGGCTGGAAATTTCTGGCTAGTGAATACCTTGTGTTAATTGGACTAACCTAGAGCCTAGGACTTGCCGATCAGAAGGTTGGCAGTTCGAATCCCCGCAACGGGGTGAGCTCCTGTTGTTCGGTCCTTGCTCCTGCCCACCTAGCAGTTCGAAAGCACCTCAAAGTGCAAGTAGATAAATAGGTACCATTCTGGCGGGAAGGTAAACGGCGTTTCCGTGTGCTGCTCTGGTTTGCCAGAAGCGGCTTAGTCATGCTGGCCACATGACCTGGAAGCTGTACGCCAGCTCCCTTGGCCAATAAAGCGAAATGAGCGCCGCAACCCCAGAGTCAGTCATGACTGGACCTAATGGTCAGGGGTCCCTTTACCTTTACTAAACATGTTATCCCTAAACCGAATCAATGGCTAAGAAGCGTCTTTTCTATATAAATGAAGAAGCAATTTGCTCAGGTAAGAGTTCAGGTTCAAGGTGTTACTATCAACACAGAAAGCCCTTAACAACTTGGGTCCAGTTTACCTACAAGAACAGCTTGCCCCACATGCCCACTTGGCTCTTCTGATCACCAGAATTGGCACTGCTACAGGTGCCACATAACACCCAGTCTTCATTTGTAAGAACTTGATTTAGTGTGGCAGCACTTAACACTTTGGAACTCCCTGCCTATTGATAGCAAGCACACCCCTTCACTGTATTATTTCCAGTGCCTGCTAAGAACATTCTGGTTCAGGCAAGCCTACCCCAACACTTAGAAATGCTAGTGTGAATTTAAACTGTTTTAAAGAATTTTAACTTTTTGTATTTTTCCAAAGTATTTCCCCCCCCCCTTGATTTTATCGTTTTATCTTTTTATAAACCGCTTTGAGGTTTTTCTTTTACAATCAAGCGGTGTATGAATTTTGCGAAATAAATAAAAATAAATAAACCAAGCGGTAAAGCTTTTCCTGGGCTGGACAAGGTTACAAGTCTGAATGCTTCCCCATAGAAAGAAAAACAGCATGTCAGGTGGAAGGGAAAACTGAAATGCTGGTTCTCAAAAGTGTTGAACCCAAGATTTTAGTAAAGGGTAAAAACCCCACACCCTCCCCCCAAAAAGTCTGGATTAATCTTTGGTGGGATGGGCAATTTCTGAAGGGAGGAATTTGAATAATTTTATGTTGTATATTATAGAGCCAACTAATTGTATTACAGAGCCAACTAATTGTAGTTTTGCCCCACCCTCCTCTTCTTCCCTGCTGAGTTCTAGAAGCGCAACACTGAAGACTAAGGAGGCAGAAGTGAACAGTGGAAAGCAGGCAGGCAGAAGATGCCTGAGAGCAGTCTGAAGTTGTGCCCCATTTGCCCTAATGGACCAGCCTCCATTGAGCCCGTCACTGATTTGCAAAGGAATATCTGAGCATAAAACCTCTGATTTATACTGAGTCGACCATTGGTTCACATAGCTCAGATTAGTCTGGGACAGGAGTGTACCCCCTAGCCCTGTCCCCGGAATCTTCTTAACCAGACATTAAAGGTCACATTCAGGATGCCTGTAGCTGTTTCAACAAGTGACACAAGAACATCAGAAGTGAGCTGCTGGATCAAGCCAATGGTCCCATCTAGTCCAGCATTCTGCTCTCGCTGTGGCCAACCAGATGCCCATGCAAAGCCTGCAAGCAGGACCTGAGCACAAAAGAATTCTCCCCACTTGCAGCTCCCAGCAACTGTTATTTAGATGCATGCTGCTTCCAGGAGAGCCTAGCTATCATGGTGAGTTGCTACTGATAGCCTTCTCGTCCATGAATTTGCCTTGCCCTCTTTTAAAGCCTTCCAAGTTGGTGGCCATCACTACTTCTTGCAGGAGCAAATCCTGTAATCTTAGCTATGAACTGTGTGAAGAAGTCCTTTTGCCTGTCCTGAGTTCCCCGATATTCAGTTTCATTGGATGACCCTGAATTCTAGCATTTATGAGAGAGGGAAGCACAACCAGGAATAAGGAGAAGGCATAATGCTGAAGAGTGCAACAGAGTAATGCATATTACTCAATTCATTTTATTTTTTCCAGCAGGAGAAAGAGAGAGAAAATTTGTTACAAATGACGAGGTGCCAATATACGATTGTGCTTTGAACACAAGTTCTGGTGTGCCCTTGTAAGGTTCAGTGCCAAACTGCTTGTTTGTATTCAATCAGATGCATTTTATTTTGCAATGTGTGCGCATGTGTGTGCATGTGTCCAGCATGTGCACATATTTTACAAGTTTTTGCTCATCTGTGATTATCCAAAACACCCAAACAAATCCAGCTTCTATTCTCTTCCTCATTTGGAGGCATCAGAGGTTAGATCCAAAGGTTCCAGTTACTTTTTTTTTACTTTTTTAAAAGTGATTTTGGAAAATGAAAGAGAACGCTTTAGAAAGAATCTTTGGAGATCAGTTTACTGCAAAGTAAGAAGACGTACGCTACCTGTAACAGCATGAAAATGCAATACATTCCTAGGATACATAAATATTAATGACTAGCAGATATTAAAAATAAAAAGACAGAAGATCTAGAACAAAGTATATTAAATAAATTAAAGGCCTACCCAATACAGACAGCAAAAAACAAACTAATTAAGCAAAGGAAACATAGTAAATTGTTCCCATCGAAATACTGTAACTGGTGGGGGGGATGGATATTTCCCCAACACATTCAATTTCGAGTGTCTTGGTTTAAAGTTTGTTGCTTTTTATGGCAAAGAAATGTCATATTTCCCCCCCCCCCCCATTAACTAAAACACTGTTCTTTGCCATCAAGGCATCTACACAAGAGATCCAATTTAGAATGCAACACCTGCTGTGGAAATTTTTAAACATCAGATCCACATGTGGACCAAGAAAGAAAATACTTTTTGTTTTGTTTTGTTTTAAGCGAAGGTACACATTTATCAAGGTTGTGCTCAAATCTCCCCTTTTCCCTCAGTTGCTCGAAATACAATGAGCAAAAAATGGTACATTTTATGGTTGAAATATCAACCAGATTGAAAGATTCTTGTACATGAATTAACCAATACTGCCACTCTTGTTTACTTTGTTCAATTTTAAAAAAAATACAAGGAAGAATCCATTTACGTTGTTACCAATCCCAAGAGGGAAGAAATATTAAGGGAATCATTTGTGCCACTTAGCAATGGATAACTCCTGGGGAAACCCAAAGAATATAAGAGGGGGGCAGGGAAGTTTTCTTTTCTCTTTTTTTAAAAAGTCTTGTTTTATCAGGAAAAGGTAATTTATTTCAAGTCGTCAGAAATCAGGCAAGTTGTAATACTCAGCCACAAACGTTTGTTCGAAAAGGCAAAGGTTGATCACAGTTTTGTTCAGAAAAACACTCAGAAGGTCCTTGTAAGAAAACGATGGTTTCTAAAATATACCCTTGTGCGGTCTTTTTCTTAAAAAATCAACTATCAAAAAGTTTTCCAAAAAAATAAATTAGGGCAATAAAAAAAACGCAATAGGTAGTTTTTGTTTGTTTTGTTTTTGTTTCCTCTCCCAGCATAGCTGGATGTTAGGCTGTCCTCAGGGAACCATTAGCAATGCTGTTTTTCCCAAAGCTGGGCTCATTTTTTTGAAGCCACAGCTCAGCCAACTGTTGCGTAGACCCATAAGTTGATGCTTTGGAGCCCAAGCACATTTTATACTGTTTTGGATCAAGGTTGGGGTCACAAAAGACAGGATGGTGTACGTGGACAACTCCAACCTCTTGGCTCCGGAAAGTCTTTAGGCCAGCCTGGACAACTTTGTTAAACAAGTCGACATCCTCAAGACCCCAACCTTGGATAGAGACATCAAAACCACCAGCTCGAATAAGATCACCCTTGTAAATGCAGGCAATCCCAAAGCCATAGTTTCTCCAGAAGCCGGTTTTCTGGGTGAAGGCAAAGTGATTATCACTAGGAACTTTTCCACTATAGACAATCTTTGGATCGTACTGGCTAAAGATGACTGGGAAATAAATCTGTTGCCCTAAAACGGTGTTGGCTCTGCACCGCTGGAGAAAGTCTGCCGTAAACACCAAGTCGACATCGCAGAAAAACAACAAGGACTCGTTGCTGAACTGAGAGGACCCAACTTCTAGCGCCAGAGCTCGGGAAAATTCACCAGACACCGGCAAGATCTGCATGTCTGCCTTGGGGTATTTCAGGCGATAATCCCTCATCAGTTCAACCTGCCTGGCTTTGTCAGGGTTGGAGTCCGAATTGAAAAGCAGGACAACCAATTTGACGTTCTGATTAGGAATGAGGCAGGTCTTTTCAAAGTTCGCCATGAAGCGAGCAAACATGTCAAAGCGCCCAGACAAAGGAATCAAGATGTTGATCTTCTTGTCTTTGGGTTCCTTCTTCTCCGCTTTCGACTTACTCAGCTGGAATGGGACAAACATCTTGAGGGAATTGGAGAGGAAAGACAAAGACCCTGAATCCTGGTTGATCTTATTGGCCAGTTCTTTGGCATCTATCTCGTCGTGCTCCATAAACTGGACTTTGCTAAAGGTCTGTTGCAAGTATGCATGCCTGCGGACGGGAACCGTCATTTTCTTCCCCTTGTGCTTCTTGTACAAGAGCAGTAAGTCGAGAACGTATTCCGCCCCGTACATTGGATTCACCCTGCGATAGCCGTACTGGATCTCCTTGAAGTCTATGATCCGCCCTCTGGTCTTGGCGTTGGCGTTGATCATCTCCATGACCTGCATCACAATGTCGTCCAACGCCTCGCGCTGAGAGGAGTCCATCCCTCGACGAGGTGGCTGCCCATCTGCAGCGGAGTAAAGGTACTTCCCTGTGAGGAACTCCCACTCCAGAACATCCTCTCGTTGCCTCGGCTGAAACCGCATGAAGGAAGGCGCGATGCCCAGCTGAAGGTCATCCCTGTGGACTTCCGTACTGCTGTATTTGCTCACGAGGACGATTTCTCGGTGCAGCTGGATGGTCCGGTAGCGCAGCTCTGCTATTTTGCGACTAAGCATGTAGCTATGGAGCCTGTATTGGTAGGGCGGGCTCTTGTTTGGGTGCAAGGTGATCGCCCTGTGGATCTTGCTATTACGGAGGTCTTTGATGTAACCTTTTTTGTTCTGCTCGTAGTTTTCGTAAAATAGCTGCTGCATCTAAGAAAACAGGGGGAGGGGAGAGAGAATGTTACTATGTAAGAATGGATAAAGTAGCCAATCACCCTACACATTTGCTTACATGAATAGAAGGGCTTTTAAGATAAGCTCTTCCCTGCTCTTTAAGCATAGGTTTTAGCAATATCAGCGGCTACTCAAAAGGAATTAAGAGGATTATGGATTGTAGACCAGTGAGAAGCAAACATCTACTATACTACAGTCCAGAGATTAGCATAACCTGTTCCACCAATTGCATTGAGACTGTCTTCCCAAGGGACCATGCAAGAAGCCTTTCCTGCTAGTACACATAAATATATTTTCATTACAATAAAAGGAAAAGAAGTTAAAGCAGTAAACATGCCACTGCAATGGACTATCACAAGAGGAAGTGATGGCCACCAACATGGATGACTCTGAAAGGGAGTTCATGGGGGGGGGGGGAATAAGGCGATCAATGGCTCCTAGATACCATGGCTATGTTTTCCCTTCACTGTTGGAGGCACTGTGTCTCTGAAAAGCAGCGCTGGGGAACACAAGAGGGGAGAGGTGCTCTTGTGCTCTGGTCTTGCTTTCGGGCTCCCACAGACATCTTCCTGGCCACTGTGAGAACAGGATGATGGGCTAGATGGATGGTACGTTAGTCTGATCCAGCAATGCACTTCTTCTGTTCTTACTACTCATAGCCATCTTTGTCCTATCTTCTACACTAAAAAGCCAGGCATATTTCTGATGCATATGACATGGCAAAAGGTCTTTTAAATCCAGTACTGTATCATGATTTTTTTAAAAAAAATCTTGCCCTCGAGCAACAGTAAAATGCGCCCTTCTTCCTGCAAACAGTGAAATGAGCTGACCAAAAAATTAGCCATCTATGAAGGAACAGTCACCTTTCAGTTGCCAATCCACCAATGAGACAGTTGGGTTCATTCCACTAGCTCTGCTGAAAAGAATAGCTTTGTTGGATTCCTCCTGTCCCTAAACCAGGCATGGCCAAATTTGGCCTTCCATTTGTTTTGGGCCTACAACCCCCATCATCCCTAGCTAACAGGACCAGTGGTCAGGGATGATGGGAATTGTAGTCCCAAAACAGCTGGAGAGCCAAATTGGCCATGCCTGCACTGTTTCCATTCAAGCTAAGCATTATAATAATTACTATGTAACTTAAACCAACTAACTAACTAACTAATCACCAGTGCCTGAGAGTTAGCTTGTTTTCCTCTTTCCTCCTCACCCCTTTTTCCTTTTGTGATGTCTTTTAGATTGTACACCTCCAAACAGGGATCCAGCAGGGCTTTCAATATGAGCAATTCCCCTCTATCAGTCTTGCCTTGTACTAAATCTCATCTAAATTGTGGGTGGGCTGAGATAAAACTATCCACCTCCCATCTACCAGGAGGCTGCCTGCTAGGCCTCTGCAATATTCTGTGCTCTGCCTCTTCCTAACTGGTCTCTGCTGTTCTCTCTCCCTCCCTCTCTGTTGCTGCATAAGGGGGGGGGGGTGTTGCCGTATAACTTCAAGTGTGACTGGATTGCTGCAACCTAACCAAGTATTGGGACGTGGGTGGCGCTGTGGGTAAAAGCCTCAGCGCCTAGGGCTTGCCGATCGCAAGGTCGGCAGTTCGAATCCCCGCGGCAGGGTGCGCTCCCGTTGCTCGGTCCCAGCGCCTGCCAACCTAGCAGTTCGAAAGCACCCCCGGGTGCAAGTAGATAAATAGGGACCGCTTACTAGCGGGAAGGTAAACGGCGTTTCCGTGTGCGGCTCTGGCTCACCAGAGCAGCGATGTCACGCTGGCCACATGACCCGGAAGTGTCTCCGGACAGCGCTGGCCCCCGGCCTCTTAAGTGAAATGGGCGCACAACCCTAGAGTCTGTCAAGACTGGCCCGTACAGGCAGGGGTACCTTTACCTTTACCTTTAACCAAGTATTGTCTGCTTTGAGATGAGAACAGTAACTCATGCAGAGATTCAACACACAGTCTTATATGGGGACAGGCATTTCTAGTGTGTTCCTTTATTTAGAATGCCTGTCCCCATATAAGACTGTGTGTTGAATCTCTGCATGAGCTCCTGTTCTCATCTCAAAGCAGACAATACTTGGTTAGGTAGCCTTGACCTGGTCTAAGGCAGCTTCCTACTTAAACATTCTAAAAGCACACATTTCAGGGGCAAAAATGGCCTCCAATTTTAGTTGAGATCTTTGCTTTTAAGATCAGAATTGTGGAAAACACTGGCTTACATAAGCCAGTGGCTTCCTTTAAAAGGATGGCTTTGGGGATAATGATATGACTTGGGCCAGGAACAGGCTGGGAGGAAAACAAAGGCGAGTCTGCTTGAGGGGGTCTCAGATACCAAAGCAACAGAAACAGCCGCAGTCTCTGTCCTATATTCAGATGTATCAAGTACTTTCCACTGGTATCGGGAAACAGCCATGGGAAGTGCAGGCATCTCAAAGCTATACAATATTGATGGCAGGAGATAAACATGGGGGCTCAAGTTAAGCTTGGCAGGCATAAATATTTATGGCTAAATGAATTCAAACACCTGCAAAGTCACAGCCACCTAGCTCAGCCAGGCAGGACAGCCGAGATGCATCAAGTGTCAGGAAGACAAGGTTGCCAGGGTGTGAACTGATAAGTATGTGGCATCAATGGGTGGAGCCAGGCCAAGTCTGGACTGGACAAGGGTGGAGCTGGGTGGTTCAGGGACGTAAGGAGAATGGCGACAAGGGGACGGGGTCTTTTGGGGATGGCACCTAACCTATGGAACCCTCTCTTGGGGAGGCTTGCTGGGTACCTACACTAATGTATTTTAGGCTGCTCCCTATTTATGTTTTAACTGTTTTAAATTTAAAATTGGGATCTGCTGGTGAAGGGCATGCAATATTAATAACATAATATAATACACTGTAACACTGATGACACTAAATAAAAACATATGAAAATCAATCAGTGATCTTGGTTTGGTTAAAAAAAGGGGAAAGATATTAAGTTTTGTATTTTTCTCTATAAACCTTCATAAAATTTAATAATAATAATGATAACCACAGCAGCCCACAAAACCAGCTAGAGAAGAAACAAGAAAGGGTCTGTATGGACCATACAATCCCTCGAAGCAAAACTTTCGTTATTTTCAAAAGCAACGTTACGTGTGCAACTTTTACTTTAGCCTAAGATTTATTTTGAAATGCAATTCATGGTTTGCATAAGGAAATAAAGCAAGTAAGTGGTGGTGAGGACGGGACGTGAACAGAAAACCAAACCCTCTATAGCCCTGAGGCATTGAATCCAATAAGCAGTCAACAGAGTATGGAAACAGCCCCAACAGGAAATTAATAGAAGCCAACACACTTTGTTGATTACACAACTGCATTTTAACAAGCTACCAATGGTCTAGTCTAGATGTTATGAAACACAGGGTTGCAAGGTTAGGTATGGGTTATTTGCAGCTAGCCTGCTTTTTTTTATGAATGACTAATGTCAACCACTGAGCAGGACCACATGGGAAGAAATGGCAAGTGTGGCCTTCAGGAATGGACTTTCCTTTTTGCACATGAACAGTTCAAGAGGATCTGGGGAATGAGGAGGAAGGGTGGGATCTCATCCTTCTTCTCTAGTGGTTGGACATCAATAGTAAGACAGTGACAGAGAGAGGGACAAAATCCAACCACCCAGAGGACTAGTCCCTCTCGCTATACAATATTGGCAAAGCCTCATCCTGCATAATAGTGGTTCCTTCCAGAACCCAGAGAACAGCTACAAGGTTGTGAAGAAGAGCTACCATTGCAGTGTTGTACATTCTTGAAAACTGCTGCTGATACAACTGGAATTGGGCTTCAACCATCAATCAAAAACACAGCACATTAACGTTACACTTGTTTAGCTGGAAACAGAGCCTGCTGAGTCCAAACGATATGTCTTCCCAAGAAAGAGCCCATGGAATTGGAGTCTGAGATTCTGTACCAAGAAAACCAGAATTCTGCCAACTGCAGAAATTAAATAATTAATTCTGAAAGGGTTACAGTTGTGAATGTAGTAATCTGGTTTTGCTAATCATGGGGAACTCCATCCCCCTCAAGTCCTGGAAATCCTGTTCAGCCACTTCTCTTTGAATTTTCAGTAGGTAAAACTCATATATTTAAACCAAATGTGCTAGAAACTTGCTTTTTTATTTAACCGAGTTTGTCACAGAGATGAATTCTGAGACTTCTATCACTTTCTTCACTCCTCAGCACACATATGTGAACACACACACCCTAGTCAGACCCGATGGCCCAAGAGCTTAACATTTGTATTTGAAGAGAACACTTTTTTTTGAAAGAGGACAGAAGTCCTGAAGATGCAAACCTGCCTAGTCCTTTACTGCTTCATATATGCAAGTATTTTCTTTTTACTGAAAGGAGTAGTGTTGATTTTTAATACCACCCCACAAACACACATTTGGCTACTTCCAAATCCAGCAGGAAACATTCAACAGTGTGGAATGCCTTCCCCCTCCACACCACAAGCTTTCAGATGACCCTCTCTCCCTCCTAGCACAATGCATTTTCCAGCCCTACACATTTACCGGAACCCGCTTCTCCGAAAAGCATGTTTAGAATAGAGTCTCATGGTCATCAGCACAACCAAGCGTGGGTTTCTATATAGAAGGTTGCAGAGAGCCCACAGATAGAATGAGAGAACTATTCCTCATTGCTTCCAGGTTGGGTGGTTTTCAAAGGCTGCATATGCAAGGACTTGACAATGATTCATCTGCCTCAGAACATAGGCATCATGGTTAGTACCCACTGATAGCTTTGTTCTCCATGATGGCTATGTTCACTCTCCACTGTTGGAGGCAGTAGGTCTCTGAATACCACTTGCCAAGACTCACAAGTGGAGAAAGTGCTGTTGCACTCAGGTCCCTCTTGCAGGTGACCCATAGGTATTTTGGCTGGCTACTATTACAACAGGATGTTGAAGTAGGATGTCTTTGGTCTGATCCAGAAGGGCTCTTCATACGTTCAGGAGTTTCATGTAGATGCTGAATAGCATGGGCAATGAGATGGAATTGTGATGCACAGACCCTCCAGTGTCCCTACTTTCCAGAGACAGTCCTAGATTTACAGAAGCCATCCCAGTTTCTGGTCCCATAAGGTCCTGCTTTTCCTTAGGACATCCCTATTTTCACCAGAGAAATGTTGGAGGGTATGGAGTTATGTGACACCCCCCCCCTCCCGGAACCAAGAAAATAAATAACGATACAACCTTTAGAAGACATCTAAAGGATAGGGAAAGTTTTTTAATGTTTAATTAAATAATGTTCTTATATATGTTGGAAGCCACTCAGAGTGTGTGGGGCAACCCAGTCAGGTGGACAGGGAATAATAATAATAATAATAATAATAATAATAATAGAATAGGACATCTCATCCCTATTTTCATCAGAGAAATGTAGGAGAGTATTAATGTATCCTAAAACCTAAAGAATATAGGGTTGAACAATAATCTCCTAGTCCTGCTGTCTGGAACCAGCCTTACAGGAACGACTGAAACCAGCACAACACAAGTGCCTATAACTCTCCTTTTGGGCTACCATCTCCAAAGGATACCATGGCCAAAACTGTCAAAAGCCCCTGAGAAGTTCTGCAGAACTAACTTCACATCTTCCACTGCTGTGTCGCAATTCAGGGTAAGAAGACCAAGAAGAGGCCACACTTTGCCTGAGTAGTAGGGCGAACCCCTCGCTGCCTTGTGTTGCTGCAATACTGCAGGGCGATTAGAACAAAATGGTGCCAATCAACAGTGACAAGGAAGCTGACCATTATGGCTTCAGAGTTAACAGCCACAGAAGAAATGAATTAAACCGGTATTTTATACTGGCCTCCCTTAACTCTGCACGGCTTATTTCAGAGTAGAATCTGCGCAGAATTACACTTTAAATGCATGGCATGAAGTTCTTCCTTGAGGGAGGCATAGCCTACCCAACAAGCTCAACACCTCTTCCTAGGAGATACTTCAGCTCAGCATTCGTAGTAGGCAATATGCCTTTCTCATTGAGAAACCCCTAAGCTTTTGAGGATTGCCAGAGACAGTTTGAGACCCACTGGGCTAATGTTTACTTTTAACCCACCAGAGCGCCTCTCTCCCTTCTCTCTCTCTCTCTCTCTCTCTCTCTCTCTCTCTCTCTCTCTCTGATGATAAGATAATATTTCTCTCTGATAATATCTCTCTCTGATGTATCTCCCCTTCACTGGAAACTGAATATTGTCGTTGTAGGAACCTTTGGCTCAGGCTCAAAATACTTTTCACTGAAAAGTTTGTGTTACATTCACTTCCAATGCAAAATCCCCTCCCCCTTTTGCAAGCTTTCAATTTTTTTGCCATTTCAGTGCATTGGGGGGGGGGGACGGACAGCTGCTGGGGGTGGTGGTGGGGTAATAAAGTCAGTTTATACTGAGATGAGCAGACAGCCAAAGAATACCCCTGGAACAGGAGCCCTCTACTGCAGCTCCATATTTTAACTCCTTCTTCCTAAAAAGAACGCAGTGTCTAAAAAGCAGCTTTCGATGAGCTGGTGTTTTGAGCACATTTACAAACTTTCAAAAGGTTTGCTTTGAATCACAATATAAACTGTCCAGCTCGTATCTATGGTACAGAGTCAGTTGTGACACACTGGTAGCCTTAAAAAAAAGTGATGGATAAGAGGGTATCGACTCTCTCCCTTGCTTGGTCAGGTAGGGTCAGTACTCACAGTCCCCAGGCAACCTGGGAAATGACTGGTGCCAAAGCAGAACGACAGGTTTGTACCATGTCCAGATAAAGGGTGTGTGATTTGCTAGCAGGCAAACACCTGGATTTTGTTGGTTATAATGTGTGGGGAGGGGGGGATAAATCACTATAAAACAATTGGCATTGATTTGCCACTGGGTCCCCACAGGCTAATCCAAAAGTCTTGCTAACCATATCTGGTTTTCAGGTTAGCCTGCTAGTAGGTTAAAGGGAAAGCTACTTGAGCAAGGAGAAAGACAGTCAACGATGCTTGGGCACAGCAACTTAAGTTGGGTGGAGGGGAGAAAAATCTTCATTTTTATTGTGTTTGCATAAGAGACAATGTAGTAATGGAATTTGACAAGAAGAAACTATACTGTCATCTTTAGGTCCAGATGTGGAAAAAGGCATCCAATAAGCACATGTGGTTTAGCTTACCGCATGTGGATTCGTGCTCCTCTCTCTGATTTATTTATTTACTATCCAAAAGGCCCGCCAATTTTGATGGGAAGGAGAGCCAGGCCTTTCCTGAGACCCACTTCCCCAGCCTCCCATCTGTAGCTGAGGCCACTGAGCTTGAGGCTTCTAGACCCCCACACTGCCTTTGCTTTCCTTTCAAACCAGGAAGTGTCCAAAAGGGCTCCCCCTTCCCACCACTAGCCTACAGCTGCCTTTCGGAGAGGCATTCCTCCCCATGGAAAGACCAGGACACTCAAGGAAAGAGCAGCTCTTGGCGCAAAGACACACACACAAAGACAACAACTGCACAGGTGAATATGGTCCCCAGCGTACTCCACGGAAGACATTTGTGAAGGGGGGGGATGTTATACTGTTTGCAGGTGTGTGTGTGTGTGTGTGTGTGTGTGTGTGTGTGTGTGTGTTTTATCTGTAAGAACTGCTTAGGTTAGGGCCTGCTTTGAACAGTTTTTGCCAAGCAGTATAAAACTCTTTCCTTGACAAAAAGAGTATTCTCAAAATGTCCTGGGAGCCATATCCATGTGTGCAGCTGTGCCTGGGAGCTGTTTTTGGAAACACCTCCTGTCCTCAGCTGCCTCCCAGACTGCAGCCCATTCATTTTCCCCTATAGAACTCAATGGGAGCCAGTGAGGGCAAACCCAGCCCCCACCTGCTCTAGGATTTGTGGGGTTTTTTTGAGCAGGCACGAGTGTGGCGGGAGGTAAGAGCAAAGTGGAAGACTGCATGAGGGTTGATCAGAAAGGCCACAATGTAGCTTTTATCCCAGTCGGTTTTTGAATTGGATCTTATTTTCATTTTGTCATGGACTAGCTGGTTGCAGAGAAGTGGTGGGAGGCACCAACTGGGGAACCCCCAAGGGTACCCCCAGGGGGAAAGAAGGCTCAGAGCCAGGGAGTGGTGGTGGGACAACAATGAGTGGTCAGAGGGAGAAGAGGGAGCAGACTGGGAGGAGATGCTGGAAGCTGAAGAGGTAACAGGGTTTCGTGAGCAGGAAGAGTCTTTGGCAGAGAGCAGTGCAGAATCAGAAGCGGCAGCAGAAAGGGGTCAGGAGGCAGAGCGCAGGCAGGCTACCAAAGAAGCTAGGGAATCTCTCCCTCCTGCTGGGACCAGCTCCCTTCCTCTCTCTCTTTTTTTTTTAATAATAATATTTTATTAGAAATTTCCAAAGAATTAACAACCAAACAGAAAAAACCACAAAAAAGAACAGACAAACATCAAAAATCCAAACAATAAAACATCAAAAAAAAAAGAAAAAATACAAAAAAGAATACAGAAAAAAAGTATAGCATAAAAAAGAACACTCTTTCATTTTGATAACTTTCAGAACCTTATTCTCTTTACTTCCACCCGCCTTCCCTTCTTGTATTCTATTTTAAAAATTAATTCAGCAAGATCATTAGTTATTCATTTTTAAGCCTTTGTCCATCTCTTTAAAGTCTATTTAACTTAATTGCTAAAACCCCTTCATTTCATTTTCAGAGCCCTTAGCATTCATAAATTTTACAATATTTTTGAAGATAAACTTTAAACTTCTTCCAGTCCTCTTCCACCTGCTCCTCTCCTTGATCTCGGATTCTGCCAGTCATTTCTGCCAGTTCCACCAGCTCCCTTCCTCTCTGGTCTCCCAGAATACACAGAGAAATAGAGAGGGCAAAGCAAAGAGAGACAAGACGAAGGATGCCAGGGAAGGAACCAGGGGATGAACCTTCAAGAGCAGTGGGAAGGCAGGGACCTTCAGTCATCACAACTTCCTCATTGGGGTCAAGGCCTGCTGGGAAGAGTTGGTGTGATCCCTAGGCCTGCGCTGTTTGGGTTTCTTTGAATTTCACTGGGTGTTTTATGGCTGACCTGCCCCTGACTCTGGCTCCTGACATTTTTAATATATCCAACTGTTTAATATAAGCTTTTATTGTACTGTGAAATCCCTTTCAGATGTTCCATAGTAAGGCTTCATGAACGAAATGAACAAATAAATAATATTTTGATATTGATAACAATTTGCTGAATACATTGCCCATTGGTATGGACTCAAGTCGTGCCTATTGTCTATTTTTGATTATTTTAATGCAGAACTTGTGTGTAAACTTCTGGCAATTTACTTGTAGGTTGCTCCTCATTTCATTATAGCTCAGGGTGGAAGGAGGCCTCATGTTTTTCTTCAAATATCTGTTAAATAAGGTTTGCTCTCCAAATAACTAGGGAAACAGCCAGGAGAATGGACTTTGCATCCACTTGGTGGATGTACGTTTCAGGCATACGTGGATGGCACATTAGTGCGGAAAACAATTTTACTTGTTATTAACCATATGTGTTCAATGCTGTAACAAATGTTCCTTTAGCATCCTTTCCTTTCATCCTCAGACTTGATTTAGCTGCAGGATTTTCCCTATTTATGTGCTCTCAGCTCTGTATCCCCTCATAGTGTAATGATGGTGAACCCTTGTTTTGTTCTGTATTTTAAAGTTCCCTGTGATTTCTCTGTATTTCTCCTTTGATTCTCCAATATAATATTTGAAAACCAATAACAATAACAGCAGCAGCAGCAGCAGCAGCAGCAACAAGAAGAAGAAGAAGAAGAAGAAGAAGAAGAAGAAGAAGAAGAAGAAGAGGAGGAGGAGGAGGAGGAGTTTGGATTTGATATCCCGCCTTTCACTCCCCTTCAGGAGTCTCAAAGCGGCTAGCATTCTCCTTTCCCTTCCTCCCCCACAACAAACACTCTGTGAGGTGAGTGGGGCTGAGAGACTTCAGAGAAGTGTGACTGGCCCAATGTCACCCAGCAGCTGCATGTGGAGGAGCGGAGACAAGAACCCGGTTCCCCAGATTACGAGACTACCGCTCTTAACCACTACACCACACTGGCTCTCCAATTCCACCCACCAGAAGACAAGTCTCAAATACTAGGAGACACAGCTGATTAGAGCAAGATTCAGAAAGATTTGTGATACATAAAATAGGAAAAAGGTTTTAGACTATGATATACAAACATACCAATTTGTGCAGCAACCAATTACACAAACACAAATTTGGTGGTGTTTGGAAGGACTAAGCTGTATCTAGCAGAATAAACAGTTTTTAACTGTGGGCTCTAAAGTGCTGCTGATGATGTTTTTCTTCTTATTGGTGCCTGTGAAAGGCTCCCAGAATTTCCTTCCTTGCGGTGCCTTGAGCTTGATGAAGCTACCAAGAGCTCTAAGAAGGAAGCCAGCTCTCTGAAGAGAAACTTTACAGTAAGGGAAGCCCAAGGTCACTCAATTCCCAAGGCATTTCAAATCCAGCTGTGAATTGGAAAAGTTGAACGGGCTCCAGTTTAATCTTTCATTTACATTATTACGCAATGACCTCATGAAGCGATGTTTTTCCCCCCTCGTCCAATCAGCAGAAAAGCCGTGAGATTTATATTTACTGGGAAACTAATTAGGCTAAAACAGAATTTTCACCCCCACTCCCCCTTGCATTTGGGGAGGGGGAATAAACCCTACACCATCTTTCAGAAGCAAGATCCTTCCTTCTGTTCCAAGTGCCAAGCTAGAAGCTATCTTTTGGAACCGGGATTTAAAAGGAGAAAGACTGAGAATACATTTTTTTAAAGCTCCCATTTCTTACTTACAAACACACCCAGACACTTGAAGTCAGAAAAAACCCACAAATGACTGATAATTGTCAGCCTACTTTTAAACACAGCTGCCAAACAACCACACTGTGCTTGATAAAATAGCTTTGTGAAACTTAAAAAATTGAATATTGCCTATGGTAACTAAATGGGTCCAACAAAATGCTTTGGGTGGCGCTGTGGGTTAAACCACAGAGCCTAGCACTTGCTGATCAGGAGGTCGGTGGTTCGAATCCCCGTGACAGGGTGAGCTCCTGTTGCTTGGTCCCTGCTCCTGCCAACCTAGCAGTTCTAAAGCACGTCAAAGTGCAACTAGATAAATAGGTACCGCTCCGGCGGGAAGGTAAACGGTGTTTCCGTGTGCTGCTCTGGTTCGCCAGAAGCGGCTTAGTCATGCTGGCCACATGACCTGGATTGGCTCCCTCGGCCAATAAAGCCAGATGAGCGCCGCAACCCCAGAGCCGGTCACGACTGGACCTAATGGTCAGGGGTCCCTTTACCTTTTATTTACCTTCTATGATGTGTACAACCACAATACACTCTTCTATTAAAGTGTCTGTTGTTGTTGTTGTTTAGTCGTTTAGTCATGTCCGACTCTTCGTGACCCCATGGACCAGAGCATGCCAGGCACTTCTGTCTTCCACTGCCTCCCGCAGTTTGGTCAAACTCATGCGGGTAACCTCGAAAACACTATCCAACCATCTTGTCTTCTGTCGCCCCCTTCTCCGTGTGCCCTCCATCTTTCCCAGCATCAGTGTCTTCTCCAGGGAGTCTTCTCTTCTCATGAGGTGGCCAAAGTATTGGAGCCTCAGCTTCACAATCTGTCCTTCCAGTGAGCATTAAAGTGCCTACACAACCTAAAAACGAGTTGCTTTTCCATTTGATCTAATACAGAATTCTGAGTAGCCTGAAGGCTTGCAGTTTACACCAATCTAGCTAACTTTCCATATCCAGACATTTGGAACCAGATATATCCATGTCTATATCTGAGGATAGGGATGGGGATATAGTTCAAGGCCTTCGTATTCTGGAGATTGTTTGTGTGGTGCTCCATCACCAGCGTTGGCATGTGTTACCAGTTCAATCACATGCATCTGGGCTGCATTCTGGAGTGTACATTTAAAGGGCTGCACATGAGTCCTGCCATAAACCATTGCCTGATAACAGCAGAGAACGGCAATACAGAAACCACACAAGCTTCCTCATTATCCGGGAAACATCCTTTGCATTGTAAGAAGTCACACACTTTGCTGCCACCTGCCCAGTGAGATCTTTCATTCAGAGCACGGCTGGCCTTATAGCAACAATGCAAAGGCATAGGAGGTTTCCGGCTTCAACTGGAAGATGGGTGAAAATTGCAATTTTTATATGGTGTCTAGGTAGCTTGGAATTTGAAATGTGCACAGAAAAATTTCTTGTTTTTAAAAGTGTGGAAGCAAAATTGGGGGAAGGGGGGATAAAGACAGGAACATAACCCCTGGTTTAGGGTGAAAATGGAGAAATGCACATTATTCATGATCAGAACACTGGCAGCTGCTCTCCAGGGTTTCTGGCAGAAGTCACTCCCATCTCTACCTGGAGTTGTTGTGGATTGTACCTGGAACTTTATGCAAGCAGGTATTATTATTATTAGTAGTAGTAGTGGTAGTATACTGCCCTTCATCCACAGATCTCTACCACTGAGTTTGGCCCTTTCCCACGTGATTCCTTCAGACCACCGGCCCATCAAGGTCATGTTTTCAAAGCAGATGTGCTACTACTGCACTATGGCCTTTTCAATAAAGGTTTTGTTGTGATTGCTTGTTAAAACTGTTCGGATACTGACTCAATCTTTCCTTTCTTTTCTTTTTAGTAAAAGGTCCCTGATAAAAGTATAAATACATAACGGTGCCCAGAACCTCCAGAGGGTCACAAATGGCAATTTGCCATGCGCTGTGTGCAATGGATATTAATTTATCTTCACTTCGTAACTGAACATGATACACCACAACGAACGACTGTAAATCTACTTACAGCCGCTTCCCCAAGCTGGCTTTACAGGAACTATAAAAGTGGGCCAATATAAAATAAAACCCCGCCAGACCAAACACAGATGTTCACAACCTGCTTTTCTCCTCCGATGAGTCACCTGAAGTCTGGGGTTATTGTTTCTAAAAAGTAGGTCTGAGCAATGTTCTAAATAAAAAACAAACAAAGCAACGCAAACATTTTGGAAAGGGAAAGGCAGAAAGCCACACATTTCTCTTTGCTTCAATGAAAATGAAAGTATAATACAGTAATGCTTTACGTTAGTATAGTGCAAGGGACAGATGCAAAAGAGGACAGAGCAAGAACTGCAAATTTTGCCTTTAGGCTCCAGTTGCCATTATAACCAAGAGCTGGAAATGAGGGGAACTGTAATCCAAAACAACTGGAGGACACCACATTGACTTTCCCCATTATAGAGCTTTTAAGTGGTCTAAGTGCTTGTCATATTATGACGCACACCCACCCATACCCATTTTGCACATAGGATGACTGAGAACACGACAGAGTAGCTTCCCTAAGGCCACCTAGTGAGTTCATGAGAGAGGTGAGAGTCAAAGCAGGCACTTCATAGATCAGTCTCTTAGCCACCACACTGTTTCTCAGTGGGTCATAGGATGAACAAGAAGCCCGTGTCTGTCACTTCTCCTTCACATTCGGAATTTTCTTTTTTCACATACATATCCCCCCCCCCTTTTTTTTTTTTTTTTTTGAACCCTGGTCTCCTAGGTTCCAGTCTTACACTCTAACCACTCTATCACCCTGGCTCGACCACTCTAGCCACAAAATGGGTACTGTTGTTGTTTAGTTGTGTCCGACTCTTCGTGATCCCATGGACCCAATGGGTACTACACCCATTCAATGTACAAAACTGCCTTATCATGAGCCACGCCATGTTGCCCCAGCCATGTGTCAGATTTGGTCAAGCAAGTGTAGGGTGGTAAGGATCTGGCCCATGGGCAGAAAAAGCTCCTCAGCCCTGCTTCAACTGGAAGTGCAAGAAACTAAACCTGGGACTTTGTGCATGCTGAACAGCTGCTCTGCCGCTCAGCTACACCTCTCCCCAAGTGGAGGGATGCCAGAATCCATTTTGTGTGTTACTTTTAAAGCTTATACCACCTTTCTATTAAAAAAATGACCAAAGCAACATTGTGTTATGACTCCTGAATCTAGCAGCAATCCAGACATGGAGTCGGAGGCTGCAGAGTCACCTCCTAAGGGGTTGGATATGAAGTTCATGTACTCTGAGCTGGCTGATGGAGATCAGGGGGCCACAGCAACTGAGGCTGGCAGACATAAAAACCCAGAGGAACCTCCTGGACTACCAGGGCAAAAGCCTTCCCCTGAATTTGAGGAACAAGATGGCTCCGACTACACGTCACTAGTCCAGCAGTGCAGGGAGAGAATCAGGAGAAGTAGTGCTCATCTTCAGGCCAGAGGGTTGGCCCTCTAAGCCCTCAATGTTCTCCATTATGGGGTGGAGCCTGGAGAAGGCCACAGTCTGCTCCCAACCCTTGTCAGAGCACATGGCTCACTCTTGAGTCACCTGTGGTCCTGCCAATGTCTGGCCTGCCTTTCCTCCAACCTCGCCCTGCCTTACTTCACCCAACAGCTTTGCCACCTTGTCTGTGGGATCTGGCATCGGGAACATGAACTAGTCCATTGGCATGAGATAGGAAGCAGAACTCGCTGCATCAGCTCTGTGGAAAACCAGCTCCACCAGGCCTCCTCTACCTCAGCTGTCATCTGCGGGCAGTCATTCCATCAGACTGCCTCAGTGGGACAGATGGGAAGCAGGGCTCATTGCATCAGCTTTGCCAAAAGGCCAGCTCTGTCAGGTAGTTCCTGCCCCTGAGCTGTGCCAGCTGGTTGTTATAAGAACAACTGCTTAAGAATTGGTGCCTGAGTTTGATTCTTTTCCTCTTCCCTCCCTGCCCTCTTTCTCTTGTGTTGTGCCTGTGTTTGTTTGTTTGTTTGTTTGTTTGTTTGTTTGTTTGTTTGTTTTAGACTGTAAGCATGTGGATAGGGATGGGATTGTTTTAACTGATTGTATGTAACTCACCCCAGAAGTCTTTTTGGCTGAGGAGTGGGGTACAAATGCTCAAAATCAGTGGTTGCCAGTTGGTGGTCTGCGGACACCAGGGAGTCCGCAGAACCTACCCAGAGGTCCTGGGCATATATCTATCAACCATCAGGGACATCCCGTTTTGGGGGGCTGTGCTCTTGAGCAAGAGCACAGCCTGGAAGATGCATGTCCTGGTTTTTCACTGGGACATGTTGGAAGGTATGGTGGCACTATTCACCTACTGAAAACTGCCACAGAGATATCAACATTTTCAGAAATAGGGGGTTAGCTAATGGGGAACCACTGCCCTAAATAATAATATTCCTTCTGTCAGTTCCTAACCCTGAATATGTACAGTGGTACCTTGGGTTACAGACGCTTCAGGTTACGGACTCTGCTAACCCAGAAATAGTACCTCGGGTTAAGAACTTTGCTTCAGGATGAGAACAGAAATCGTGTGACGGTGGTGCGATGGCAGCAGGAGGCCCCATTAGCTAAAGTGGTACCTCAGGTTAAGAACAGTTTCAGGTTAAGAACGGACCTCCAGAATGAATTAAGTTCTTAACCCAAGGTACCACTGTAATGGAAACATGGGTTGTACATCACTAACTGCAAAGGGACACATACCGACTGCAAACTGTGACTGGCGAAGATGAAATCTGCCGTGTCAATCGGGAGGAAAAATGTAGCTTGAGGCCTTTGGATACATCGTAGGCTGTTTGGCATTAGCATTACCCAAAAAATGCTTTGCAGGATATTAAGAAATATAGATCAGGATATTAAAAGTAAGCCTCCTTTAAATGCTAGCAGTGAGCGCCACAGCATTGTCAGATCACAAGCTTAATGAAGCCTAAGAAATGAGCACCAGAACCTAATTTGAAGCATACCAAAAAAGAATCTTGTACAAATTCCAGTAAATCCGTTAACTCCTTTAAAGGATGCTGATTGCTTTGCTTATAAACGGGAGCAGAGGTAGGCATATGACTATCATATGATGATGGCATGAAATCACTTACAGACAGCGGTTATTTGTGCAGCAAGTTCTAGGGCCGGCATTTTCATGCAGGCTGTTGAAAATGGACCCATGACAGATAGATAGATGATAGATAGATAGATAGATAGATAGATAGATAGATAGATAGATATATCTTTATTGTCATTGTCCCATGCAGGACAATGAAATTGCAAAACTACATAAAACTACATTAAAACTACATAAAACATTCAAAAACCCCTAAAAACTCTAAAACCCTATTTTAAAATACACTATACTGTAGAAACCCCTTATGCTGCATTTAGAACCAGAATTGCATTTGCATAGAAACTGTTTCTCAGGCGGCTAGTCCTGGCCTTTATAACCCTATACCTTCTTCCAGAAGGCAGAAGCTGAAAGAGATCATTTCCGGGGTGCGTACTATCCTGTGCTATCTCTGCCGCTTTCTTATGGCACGTAGCAGCATAGATTTGATCTAAGGTGGGAAGAGTGCACCCAATTATTCTCTCTGCAGTCTTTACAACCCTAGATAGCATTGTTTTTCCCCTGACCGTGCAGCTCCCAAACCATACACACAGACCATAAGTTAGTACGCTCTCCACAGTGCAATGGTAAAATGCCATCAACAGGTCCTTTGAGAGATTGTTTTTCCGGAGGACTCTCAAAAAATATAGCCTCTGCTGTGCTCTCTTCACCAGGTCTTTGCTGTTTTCTCCCCAGGTTAGGTCATTTCTCAACTCCATTCCCAGAAATCGAAACACTGAGACCTGTTCCACACACTTCCCCTCAATAATAAGTGGCTGAATATTCAATTTACATTTTCTAAAGTCCACAATGATCTCTTTTGTTTTCTTTAAGTTAAGGAGTAAGTTGTTTTTCCTGCACCACTCCCCCAATTGCTCAACTTCCTTCCTATAGGCCGCCTCCCCCTCTCCAGCTGTGATTAAACCAACCACCGTTGTATCATCTGCGAACTTAATGATCTTATTACTGGGGTATTTGGGGGCACAGTCAGCTGTATAGAGCGTACATAAAAGCGGGCTCAACACGCACCCCTGCGGCGTTCCCATATTCGTGATGAGATCTGTAGAGACGTGGGAACCCAACCTGACCCTTTGGGAACCCTGCACAGTCTAAGGCAGCTCTTAACGTTCCTTTTGTATTACTGGTTTCACATACATTGTAAATTCATTTTTAATAGATGCACTTCATGACTAACGTATACCGTATTTTTTGCTCTATAAGACTCACTTTTTCCCTCCTAAAAAGTAAGGGGAAATGTGTGTGTGTCTTATGGAGCGAATGCAGGCTGCGCAGCTATCCCAGAAGCCAGAACAGCAAGAGGGATTGCTGCTTTCACCGCGCAGCGATCCCTCTTGCTGTTCTGGCTTCTGAGATTCAGAATATTTTATTTCTTGTTTTCCTCCTCCAAAAACTAGGTGCGTCTTGTGGTCTGGTGCGTCTTATAGAGCGAAAAATATAGTAAGTTGCAACTACAAAAAAAGAAAGAAAACCGATTTACAGCATATGTGAAACCAGTAATGTGAATGGAACAGAGGAAGCTGCTTTATAATGCCTCAAATGACCACCTCCATGCAGCTAAATACTGTCTGCACTGACTTTCTAGGGTTTCAGACCATTTCCCCCCAGCTCCACCTGCAGACAGCAGTGTCTGAACCTGCAATCTTTCTGCATGCGAAGCATGAACTCTGATCAATGAGTTACAATCTCCTGAGTTGTCCAGCGTAAGTAACAAACAGCCCTGTCTATATTATACATAATACATAGTTTCTGACAGGGCTTAATTTATAACAAGGACATCTATGGGGTTTACACTTTAACTTACAAAGAGAGTAAGGAAGTCCACGTAGAAAGCATGCACTCCTGGTGCAATCCTGTACACACTTATGCGAGAGAACATCAATGGGGCATTAATATTTCTACACACATTCAGGACTGAGCCTTTGCACAAATTACTGTTTCTGGAGCTAAGCCCAGATACATCCTGGCTCAATTTAAGCTCATATGACCTGAAGATATTCCACCCTGATGGGCCAAATTTTGAATAACTGACGCATTGCCTCACTTTGCAGTCACCAACACTGGATCTCAGACCCTACAAACTAAGTCCCTGAATGCAGGAAGAGCAAAATCAAATCAAACCACAGAATACTTTGCATTGATCTGTTTCTCTTCTCAAGTTTCACCATTTGATCTCAACACTGGCTACAAATTAAGCCCTGTAATTCAGGGCAGATAAGAATGAAACTGACCCTTGGGGAAGCCAGCTATCCCTCTCTGCAAGCAAGACAGCAACAGTTGTAGACTGAAAGAGAGAGGTACGGGTTGGAGAGTTCCTTATCTAGCCTGGGCTTCATTAATATTTATAATTCAGTGCAGTAAGATCAATGGAAGGTAACTTTAATGTTTGAAGTTGCCCCAAACTTAAGGGAAGAGAAGGGAAAAATTTTAGATTGATACAACTTGTAGGCGGGTCTTTGCTAGAGAGGATTGTTTATTTTAATAAAACATTTAGATGTAAGTTTTTGGCCTCAAACTATCTTACAAAACATTTTTTTTAAAAAAAATGACTTTTTTACTGGCTTGGTAAAAAAGGCATCGCATCATTTTTAAAGAACCTTGGGATCCGGCAACTTTAAAAACACACACATAAATTTAAACAAAGATGTTTTTGAAAAGGTCCTCTCTACATTCTCACTATTTTTAAGCAAATCCACTTATTTCGCACTTTCCAAACCAAAACACAGCCATTCTTCAGAGTCTGGCACCTCTGAATTTTGCAGTGCAGTTCTCCCACCAAGTAATTTGTACAACGATGCATACACTAGGTTAACATAAGCATAAAAATGCACGTGTGGTGAAAATAACATACAAACATGCATTGTGTAAGGAGAAAACGTGTATATCAGCGGGAAACGAATACAAATATATATGCATTAGGATAAATTTGCATTTAAAAGCAGCTGAATTTTCATGAGGACTTTTTTTAAAAAAAATTGCAAACTGATGTAGAAATGTTGAAGAGCTGAATTTAGGATTGGAAAAAAATGAGAAACCGAGAGAAACTAAAATTGAAAGATACTGTCATATTTAGACCTCATTCTGCTTGGGGTTAGAGGCTATACCTTAAAAGTGCCCCCCTTTTTTTCTTTTAACCCCCACCCCCCAAAAAATAATCTTATCCTTCTGCTTGAAATATTAATGCTGTAGTCATGCTAACCAAAAAATAAATTGGTTGGAAAAGCAAGTTAGCCACCCATAGAGTGTTTTAAGTCCAAATCAGATACTAATCAGGCCTGAAGTAAGTAGCTGGTAAGTGGTAAGTAACAAAGCAGAGATTAATACCCCGAGGGAGACACAACTCTGGAACAGGTTCAAAGAAATGATTGCTGCTTACTTAGTCACTGTGTTCGGTCTCTTGCCCAGACAGCAGAAAAAAGCATACTATTCCAGATTTCAGAGGATTTAAAATATTTATTTTGATGGGTGTTGCATGATGGAAAAACTAGTATAGATAACCCAAGAAATAGGATATGGGCTCCAAGTTGAAAGAAGATTAATTCACAGTTGAAAGAAGCACTGTTTTTTCTGAAGGGGATCTATGTTCCATCCACATTTACCGGTAAATATGGTTAGCACAAGTTTTCTGCTTAGAAACCAGAGAAAGGTTCCCTCGGTGAAGAGAAGATGAGGATTTCTATCTAAAAGTAGCCCCCCAGACCTGTCAGGATCAGGCATGGCTTAATAAGTTCAGAAGGACAGGGTGGGGGCAATTGTGGGAACTGAGGATGGAGGTCCTCGCCTTCTTCAGGAGCAGAGGAGGGTGTAGACCAGCCACCAGACATGACTGAGCAAGAGGCAGAAGAAGCTCTTCAGGTGTCAGAAGGGGAGGGCACTGCCTCCATACATAAGCATAAGCACAGACTCACCCAGAGAGACAAACAATGTGTCTATGAACCTGGCATTCCCGTGAAGAAAGACAGTCTCGCAAGAAAGCTTGGCAGGAAGGGTGTGGAAACTTCTTAGGACATCTCTGTTGTCCTAACAGTTCTGAGCTTCTTGCTTAGCTCCTCGACTCCTGCTGCTATGCTTGCACTGTTACTTGCCTGAATAACTATCTGTGTCTTACTCACAAGTAAGAACCTCTGTCATGTTTTGGGTGGGAGTCAGGACAGTATGATGGATGCTTAACATTGAATACCAACACAATGCTGGGTGCTGCACAGACACCCACAAACCATGTGCCAGGGCACTGAATCTTATAAATGGATGCAAGACAAAAGAGAACATCCAGTAGGCTACCCAGTTTGGAAGAAGTGGCTATACAGGTGATGAGCATAATGGCACCTTTATTTCAACTTGGGAAGCATCTGCCAAGTACTGAGGCTATGTTGTTGTTGTTGTTGTTGTTGTTGTTGTTGTTGTTGTTGTTGTTGTTGTTGTTGTTGTTGTTGTTGTTGTTGTCAGCCCTAATGACACGATAGAAGTACATTTGCACCATCTTCCATTGTACAGTGGGGCAAAAATGGAGTTAATTTCACAAGGACATTGCTCTGACAAGGAACAGCTAAAGACTATGACCTCTGTGCCCTGCTTGCCAATGTCCAGTTGGCTCTGACTGGACATTGTGGCAGAGTTAGTGCTTGACCAGAATGTCATTTGGCCTGACTCAGCAAGAAAAAGAGAGGAAAAACAAGAAAAAGGGAGAGAGAGAGAAAACCTCCTCAGAGTGGTGCTCAGAAATAGCAACTTATTTGAGAGCTGCCAGACATGTTTCAAAATTATGTTCCTTGAGGGCAAAATATACTCTCATACCTTACTTGGGGACAACTCATTCAGGAAACATGTTTCCTGGATGGGGACAGAAGGAAGGTCCAGCAGCCCAACAAAGGTCAAAGATTGGACACATCCCAGGATTTGGAGAATGGAAAAGTTCAATGGCTCCCACCACCTTAGAACTCTTGACTGGAATTTCCCTTAAAGGCCTCCTTCATAATGAAGATTCTACATCAGGCTTATGGCACCCCAATATTGGCTCCTTCAGTGTTTCCCAAACTTGGGTCTCCAGTTGTTTTTGAACTACAATTCCCATCATCCCTGACCATTGGTCCTGCTATCAAGGGATGATGGGAGTTGTAGTCCCAAACCAGCTGGAGACCCAAGTTTAAGAGACACCGGACTACATTAACACCATACAATTAAGTGTTATTATACTACTTAAAACCAGCATGAGTTCCCCCAAAGAACCCTGGAGTGCTGTTAAAGGTGCTGAGAATTGTTAAGGAATTAGCTCTCCAGTTGGTGGCCCAATGTCCTTTTGAGTGACTGCTGTCTGCTTTTGCAGCACTAAAGAAGAAGGAAAAGACTAGGTAAAAGGTAAAGGTACCCCTACCCGTACGGGCCAGTCTTGACAGACTCTGGGGTTGTGCGCCCATCTCACTCAAGAGGCCGGGGGCCAGCGCTGTCCGGAGACACTTCCGGGTCACGTGGCCAGCGTGACAAAGCTGCATCTGGCGAGCCAGCGCAGCACACGGAAACGCCGTTTACCTTCCTGCTAGTAAGCGGTCCCTATTTATCTACTTGCACCCGGGAGTGCTTTCGAACTGCTAGGTTGGCAGGCGCTGGGACCGAGCAGCGGGAGCGCACCCCGCCGCGGGGATTCGAACCGCCGACCTTTCGATCGGCAAGCCCTAGGCGCTGAGGCTTTTACCCACAGCGCCACCTGCGTCCCGTATAAGGAAAAGACTAGGTCATTCTAAAAATGTAGAAAGAGGCTACTGGACCAGACCAGTGGCCCATCGCATCCTGTTCTCATAGTAGCCACCCAGCCACTGGTGGGGAACCCACAAGCAGGACCTGAGCACAAGAGCACTTCTGTGGTTCCCAGCATATGATATCCAGAAGCATTACTGGCTCAAACCGTAGAGGCAGTGCAGAACCCTTGTGGCTAGTAGCTAAGACTTATAGCCAGACTCCAACTCCAACAAGGTACTGCTTGCACAATAACAACAACTCTCCTTTCCATTTGAGAGCATCTAAAGCAGGAGCTCCAGCTCCACCACATCCGATGATGATGGGTAGAGGCAATGATGCAGGCACTAGGAATAACTTGTGACATTCTGCAAGATTTTGCCCATCTACTTCTTTCCAAGACAGTCAAAGATTTATGCATATATTCTGTACTAAGCCACTTGTGGCTTTTAGACTCATCATTTATTTCTATTACTGGACAAACCATTAAAAGCTTGAGGGTTTCTTAATGTTTACCTTTTACATACCCAAGCGATCTCTATTGCTCTCCCCCCACCCCCCAACTTCTTCAAAGCAGCCGAAGTCGGCAATATGGAAGATTATATGTTTTTTTTCTGGGTTGGGGGAAGGGGAAGAAGCACTTTACTTCTATTCCTGTCTTTAATTCATCCTTTTCACATACAGCTGGGCTGCGGGCAAGTCCCCAAAGCCAAAGTGGCAGTTTGCTGTGTCTGCTGGTCTTCCAAAATTACCACTCTGCCTGCTGGTGATTCACAGACCAGAATAAGACCAGGGAAGCGAGAAGTGCACTCGGGGACTAGAATAACCCATTTGCACAAGGAAACAGCTGGCAGCTTAATTTTTCCTTTCTTCAAGACATTAAAATCGCTCTATATAAGCCAAGAGGAAATATATATATATTTCCCTGACACAGGTTTTCTGTACAGCAGGAGCTGGAATGCCGCTTTTGGCACAGTCGGGAGAGGTTAAGTGGTACATTTGAAGGTCCCTTTATAGAAGGAGTGAGTCCCATTCAGCAGAGGCTGGGGCCCATTTGGACTGGTAGGGCAGCAGGCAGAGGGGCCAACTGTTGATGAAGCCAAAGCAAATGAGTGGCAGAACCAGAGCCAACGATAGGAGGAGCCGACTAGTTCTGGTTTGGTCCATATGCTAAGGGGTTATCAGGGGGCGGGGAGAGGAGAACACACACAGCAACACAGATTTCCAGACAGATATGTCAGCTAAATTTGCATTTCCACGAAGCACAATAGTTCTTCATTAACATGACCTTTAAAAAGTATTCAGTGGTACCTTGGTTACCGAACGGATTGGCTCCTGAATGGCTTGGCTCCCAAACGCCGCAAACCCGAAAGTAAGTGTTCCGGGTTTGCGGATGTTTTTTGGAAGCCAAACGTCTGTTTCGGCTGTTGGCATTGTTTCCGGGGCCAATCAGAAGCCACTCCTTGGTTTGCGAACGTTTTGGAAGTCAAACAGACTTCCAGAACGGATTGCATTTGGGAACCAAGGTACCACTGTGTGTGTGTGTGTGTGTGTGTGTGTGTGTGTGTTTTCAAGCTCTCTCCATCTGCACTAATGTTGTAGTAAATTCAGAACTACAGTATCCCTTCATGACAGTCACAGCAACACCCCTTCTAAGATCATACAACTTTCTAAGATGATACACATGTGCACTGAATGATCACTGCAGATCTCCATGTGCAGCCTTTCAGCTATATCTACTAATTTCTGAGCACATCCCTCGGAAAAGGATTTGGAGTGTGCCATTGTCATCTTCTGGAGTGACTTATTTGTGTTTCCCTTGAAGTTTTCCTTGTATGTAACAGAATTGAACACTATTCTCTAGAAACCGAAGCACCTTGTGTATTCAGTGTTCCTAAATGCTTAGCCAAGGAGCACACAGAAAATGCTTATTTCCCAAGTCATCTGCATGCTCAACAGGACCTGAGAAGGGAGGAGGCAGGGGCAACCACAAATAATGGCTGGCTACCAAGGTGAACCAAACATGTGGATCTCTGCAAATCCAACGCAATATCTCTGCAAATCCAACACAAGCTAACAGTCCTTATGCTGAAGACTCTGCACTTTTCTGCCCAACTCGAAGATTACAAGATGCCCACTACTGGCATTGCTTCGGGAAAGGTTACCCAGGACAGCTCACTGCAATGTAACTTTTCCATATGTATTAATTCACAGGGTTGGTTTCTCTGAAGAGACATACACAATCAACCTCTGTGGCTTGGCCCTGTACTTAAACCAAGAACAAAAGGATAGTGTTAAGCAAAAAGTCAGACTTAGACCGTAGATAAGTTTTTTTGTTTTTGTTTTTTACAGTCACAATGGTTACCAAGTATTGCCACTTCACATCTGGCAAAGCAAGTCACTGCCCAATTTTCACCAAGGTGACTTGTCAGGCTTGAACATTTGAAGAATTTCAACCCATTTCACTTCTAAGACGACCGAAAACCCGACAGTCTCTGTTTTGTTTACCCATGAAGTTGGCTATTTTGACAGAATCTCTGTCTCCCACGAAAGAAGAAGTGGAATATAAAGACTTCTCTCCTTTGTTTTATCATCTGGAAATGAGAAGTTTGGCTTCCAATAAGTTTTAAAAGTTACACCCATGTAAAGCTTTCACTTCGGAAGAATTAAAATTCGCGGCTGCTTTGGAAAAGCTGCCAACTTGCTACAGTACTGAAGCATCCACCTCTCCCACTGAAATGTTTCCAGCTTCTTGTGTTCAGAGGGAAGTCCTTCACCTTCTTCGTCTAGACTTCCATCCCGAAACGTTCAGAGAAAGGGACAGAACTGGAAGACTGACAGAACTGGAAGATTAACATCCCAATCCTCGGCATCTTCACCTGGAAAGAAGCCTTGCTTTATTCAGTGGGACTTTCTCTCCCGCTCCCGCCAAAAAAAGGATGCACAGGATTGCAGCCTTCCTTTCTTCTCTGGAAAAACCATCCAACATTGTGGAAAAGATGCTTATTTCCCACCTAGCAGTAAGAATAAAAGTTGGCTCTTGTGTACAAAAGTCCGCTTCAAATGCAGGAAGTTGGCATACACAAACTAAAAGGGGGCAGAAAGGGGGGGGATATAAATTGTGGGGCCAAAAGGATATGGCAATTCTGTCCAATGCTGGGAAACTTAGCAGGGATGGAGAACCTTTTTCCTATGAAGGACCACTGAATGATTTGAAAAATTAGTTGGGGGCCACATCTGATGTTAGACAAAATCAGTGATGGTGGAATTATTATTATTATTATTATTATTATTATTATTATTATTATTATTATTTTATTTATTTATACACCGCCCATCTGGCTGAGTTTCCTCAGCCACTCTGGGCGGCTTCCAATCAAGTGTTAAAAACAATACAGCATTAAATATTAAAAACTTCCCTAAACAGGGCTGCCTTCAGATGTCTTTTAAAGAGAAGATAGCTGCTTATTTCCTTCACATCTCAAGGGAGAGCGTTCCACAGGGCGGGTGCCACTACCGAGTAGGCCCTCTGTCTGGTTCCCTGTAACCTCACTTCTCGCAATGCGGAACACAGTGTGTCCCCCAAATGGGTGGAATTCAGAGCCCTGTGGTAAGGCATAGATCTTTTTCTGCACCACCCCATTCACCAACACCCACCAAGTGCTTTCCTTCCTTCCCATCTCTGGTCTTTTCAGCTTCCCTCCACTGCCACACAGCACAGGCCTAAATTTATCACTTGCAGAGGGCCACACAAAATTAGGCTGAGGGCCCAGGTTCACTAGCCCACTAAGTTAAAGCACAACAGAAGGGATCGGTGATACTACAGTCGTCCTAACTTTGCTATGCTATCTGAGTGAGAAATTGGCAGCAATCGAGTCCTAAGCAAGCAGAATGTAACTTGTTATCAACTTAATGCAGCAATCTCCTTCACAAGTTCCTTTGCCGAAGTACAATGTCTTTGAGATCAGCAGCAGAGTCACAGGAGAGAGATGTTCTCCCCCTCATTTCTGAGCATTGCCATTTTTTATGGTAGGTTTATGTTCTCTTTGTTCTTCTGTGCAAAGATTAACCTGTTTGTCCTGTGTAGGTTGGGAAGGGGATTGATGACAGGTGGTGGTATATACAACTGAGCATTTGAATGAGGCCCCTGGAGATAAACAGTTTTAGGAGGAGAGATGCTGGGATCCAACCAAGCCTGAATGAAAGCAAACACAGGTGGACAAAGACCACCTGTGGGGAAGGTTCACACAATCATAGAAAACCACCAAAGCGCAAGGATGGAAGGAACAAAACTGGACTGCTACAAAGGGGGGTGGGGAGACTTCATACAGGTCTGCATTTCTTAACTGCTTAACCGCAGAGCAATTTTCTCCATCTATTCCAGACACAAGCACACCCATGCATTTCTACCATGAGCAAGAAGGTTATGAGCATTTCGCTTAATCCCTTTGGCAGCAGACACTGTCTGGAGCAAGGAAATTAAATGTGCCATATGCAAAGAGATCCTGACTATAAAAAAAAAAGAAATTCAGCTCCTTTCCCTTCAGGATTCCAAATTAAGTTGTTACTGCTGTCTAGCGAATAGGTCAAAAAGATCTGCATAAGTCAAAAGGATCTGCATGCATATTTAATAGTCTCACTAGCAATGCATACCAGTGCAAACCAGAATGCTACAGTGCTTAGGATGTTGGACCAGGGCAATCCAAGCTCAAATGATATGGGGTCAGCACCAACTCCCCTTTGAGAAAGGGGCTTTTTTGTTTAGATAAAAGGTGAGTAAAGGTAAATGTAAAGGGACCCCTGACCATTAGATCCAGTCGTGACTGACTCTGGGGTTGCGGCGCTCATCTTGGCTTTATTGGCCAAGGGAGCCGGCATACAGCTTCTGGGTCATGTGGCCAGCATGTGGCGAACCAGAGCAGCGCACGGAAACACCATTTACCTTCCCACCGGAGCAGTACCTATTTATCTACTTGCACTTTGACGTGCTTTCGAACTGCTAGGTTGGCAGCAGCAGGGACCGAGCAATGGGAGCTCACCCCGTCGCAGGGATTCGAACTGCCGACCTTCTGATCGACAAGTCCTAGGCTCTGTGGTTTAACCCACAGCGCCACCTGCATCCCAAAAGGCGAGTAAGGTGTATAAAATTACAAACTGTGTGGAGAAAGTGGATACAAAAAGGTTCTTCTCACTCTCTCATAATACTAGAATCCAGTTATCCAGTGATGTTGAATTGTAGAACATTCTGGACAGACAGAAAAGGAAGCATCGTTAAAATGATACAATTCGCTACCAGAAGGATAAGGTGTTGGTTATCACTTTAGAAAAAATGGGATTAGAAAAAATTATGGGGTATAAGATTATGCAAATTCAGAGGGTATCAGAGACAGCATTATGGATGGATGAGAATTTTTCATGATCTGCTTTTCTAAGCAAAGCGACCTTAACTCACACCTTACAGACTAAGGGTTATATCTAACATTGCATTAACTTAAAGTCACTTGGCAGAATATTTGCCCCAATAGTGAAATGTGGAAAAGAGGATGCTGGAGCAGATAGGCTTTGAGTTTGGTCTAGCAGGGCTCTCCTTATGTTCTCTGATACAGTGGTACCTCGGGTTACATACGCTTCAGGTTACAGACTCCACTAACCCAGAAATAGTACCTTGGGTTAAGAACTTTGCTTCAGGATGAGAACAGCACAGCAGCAGCAGGAGGCCCCATTAGCTAAAGTGGTGCTTCAGGTTAAGAACAGTTTCAGGTTAAGAATGGACCTCCGGAATGAATTAAGTACGTAACCAGAGGTACCACTGTAATACTGAGCTAGATGGACCAATGGTGTGACTCAGTATAAGGCAGCTTCCTATACTGTATGGAAGCTATCTGTGGCACTTCAGCAATCTGTGAAATGGGGACAGGGAGAGGAACTCATTCTCAACCAGTTTACAAAGAAAAATGCTATTTGATCACCTTACTTGCTACAGGCAAGTGGCTATTTACAAGCTGTGTCGTGATTGCATCTAACACATGATGGGCAAGTAGAACATCTAAGCATTATCCAAGCTACTTGGATGGAAACTGAGTGGGGCGTGTGTTGTGGCCATTTCACACATTTATACAATTTTCACCACAATAATTTTAACCTCCAACATCTCCAAACAGCACGGTGCCTGGTACAAAAGGAACAGCTGTTTATAGACAACCACTCCTTGATTTCTTGCAAAATGGGCTCTTTTTCAATCCATCTCAGACGTTAGGCCAGAGAAGAACAACACTAGTCTTTTGTAAGACCTTTATACCAGTAGTTTGCAAACTGTGTTCCGAGAAACACAAATACAGTACACTGCAAAAGCTTATCAGGGTTCTGCAAGAAGAAGGCTGGCAATGGGAGTCAAGCTGCATGACAGCCAATTAAGACTCTCTTCCAACAACTAAGGGAAGGGGTAACAGAAGAGAATGATCTCTCTATCCTTTCCCATCGATACCAGAGACCATATTGCTGTCTACAACTTTCCTATTTCCTGTTACTGTAGGCAATCAAGACATTGTACACAGGGCCTAAAGTGAGCCAGCTTACAAGCATTACTATTTCTGTAATACTCAGTCTCCTAAAAGGTAAAGGGACCCCTGATCATTAGGTCCAGTCGTGGCCAACTCTGGGGTTGCGGCGCTCATCTTGCTTTATTGGCTGAGGGAGCCGGCGTACAGCTTCCAGGTCATGTGGCCAGCATGACTAAGCTGCTTCTGGTGAACCAGAGCAGCGCACGGAAACGCCATTTACTTTCCTGCCTGAGTGGTACCTATTTATCTACTTGCAGTTTGACATGCTTTCGAACTGCTAGGTTGGCAGGAGCAGGGACCGAGCAACGGGAGCTCACCCCGTCACGTAGATTCAAACTGCTGACCTTCTGATCATCAAGTCCTAGGCTTTGTGGTTTAACCCACAGTGCCACCCGTGTCCCTACTCAGTCTCCTAGTATAAGCCAATCCCATTGTTTTCAAATTGTGCTCTGTGGAACCCTGGGATTCACCAAAAGTTTACCAAGATGCCTCAAAGAGGAGACCAAGCATTTATTATTTCATCTATCTAGATACCCCTTCATCACCAAAGTTTCCAATCAGGACAGACTCCTTCACAGAAAGACAACTAGCCCACCAGCAAATACTGATTTTCCCTTTCCACCTATGGCCCTCCAGTTGCTGCTGGACTCCAACTCCCAACAGACCCCAGCTAGCATGGCCAGTGGCCAGTGATGATGGGAGTTGAAGTCCCACAACACCTGGAGGACCACAGCTTCTCCATCCCTGAGTCTAGGGTGGACTCTCCAAGTCATGAGAGATAATGAGGAGGCCCAATAAACCTGACCCAGTGCTCCCACAAGAACCCTGGGGTTATGTGGCTTCACTAGGAAGCCTCCACAGTGCATGGCTCATGTGTGGTGACGGTAGGGGTGTGGGGTCCTTGGCAGACAAGTCAAGCTTTGAAAGGGGTTCCCTTCAATGTTCTGCTAACAGAACATATAAAACCATGTTTCTCAGATTAAGTGAACCAGCTAAGCTTTGGATGATCTACGGCCAATTTGCTGTCATTTATAGCAATTGCTTTTCTTCATTGCTGTTTTGCTTTCAAGACCTGCACTAAACAGTTTCTTCCTCGTATGAGCATTCTGCATGCCCCAGTCCCTTCTCTTTTGAGACCGTACACAGAAAAGTTGCAGCAAGGGCAAGAAGCATGCTCTACGTGATGAGAAAATTGCAAAGTAGAAAAGTGTGATTATCTACCACCGCAACCCTGCTGGCTACGATTCTTAAGCCACTTTTTAAGTCCGGAAGAAGAAGGTGAAGAGTATGACTCACATCCTGCTGAGGAAAATCCTCACCCTCAGGACCAAGTGAGAAAGGTGAAAGAACATACAAAGCTACTTCATCATGAGTCAGACACAAAAACGGCAAGGTTTCCCAGAAGAACACAAGCACACAGCTAAGACTCAATTCTGGTGCTTAAAAGTTTGCAATGGCTGCACATACATTGCCATGCCAGATTCAAGTTTCTTGTAGTAATTTGTAAGGCCCTTAACAACTTGGGTCCGTGATACCCTTAAGGACCATCTGATACCTTATAAACCGTAAAGGTAAAGGTACCCCTGCCCGTACGGGCCAGTTGTGTCCGACTCTAGGGTTGTGCGCCCATCTCACTTAAGAGGCCGGGGGCCAGCGCTGTCCAAAGACACTTCCGGGTCACGTGGCCAGCGTGACAAAGCTGCATCTGGCGAGCCAGTGCTGCACACGGAAACGCCGTTTACCTTCCCGCTGGTAAGCGGTCCCTATTTATCTACTTGCACTCGGAGGTGCTTGCGAACTGCTAGGTTGGCAGGCGCTGGGACCGAGCGACGGGAGCGCACCCCGCTGCGGGGATTTGAACTGCCGACCATGCGATCGGCAAGTCCTAGGCGCTGAGGTTTTACCCACAGCGCCACCCGCGTCCCTAAACGGGTTATAAACCCTAGCTGATCACAAAGATCTCGGGGGGGGGGGGTGTCTCTGTTTGCAGTCCCTCATGGCTCAGATCCATGCCTCAAATCCCTCAGGAGCCAGACATTCAGTCTTGTGAGCCTGACCCTGTAGAAACCCCACTGTGAAAACTCCCCAGAAAGGCCCACCTCCCTGTCAAACTTCAGATCTTTGAAAAAGACTTTCTATTTCATCTGGGATTGGAAGTCTTATTTTGCCTATTTATGAAACTTACGGGATTTTTTGGGGGGGGGGCTGTGGGTTTTGTTTTGCTTAAAACACAGCATTTGTTTGCTTGATGAGTTGCTTGACTGAATGTTGTGTAAACTGTAGCAAAAAGTGTCCTATAAATATTGGAAAGGATAGACAAATAAATACAATAAAAAGATACTGGGGGAGAGGCAAAAGCAAACAAGGTCTTCTTGACAACACAAGAACTCAGTCAAAATCAGTCTCTGAAGACAGAGAAGGTCTCCCCCACCCCACAATCTCCCTCCTATAACCCTATCTGTCTTTGGACTATCAGTTAGCATAGTCCATTTCCACCAGCACTAAAGCTGGTTCTGATTCTCAGCTTATGCCGTGTATATGTGGAGCAAGAGGGTGAGTGTTTAGGGAATATGGCCTTACAAACCCTGTCTCAGAGCAGGCAACCAAACGTTATTTTATAAACATTTAATTGTTTACTCATTAATGGCAGCAGGAATACTGATAGCTAGAAAATGGAAAGAATCAAATGGTTTTTAAAATGTACATAAAATGGTATAATGCAATTTGGGGGTACAGCGCTTTCTGAGAAACTGATGCAAAAACTTTGTGTGGCTAGAGAGGGGAAAAAACCCTCTTTTATGGTAGACTGGAACAAAGACTCTAGCAGACAAGCTGTACTTTCCACATCCCATAATATATGGTTGTTTTAACAACTTCCTTTGTATTGACATCACCAAATTTTGGACACTCTACTTCAGTGCTCATATGAACTTTCCTACTATTATTGAGATCTGAACTATGAGCTGGGTAAAGGGGGATGTTCAGCTTGTCATTTTTTTTTAATACGTAACAATTAACATTTAATTGAAATTATTATTATTTTAATTAAGAGTTCCCCCTCACTTAATTTGGCCCATGGACCACAGGTTCCAGACCAAGGCTGATTTCCTTACCATTGGGTGAGGAATTTCCTCACCACTGACCTAACTATTCCAATTCCCCATCTCCACTGTTGAAACTGATCTCTTTCTTTCCCCACCCTTTCTGTTATTAAGTAGAAACAAGCCTTTTGAGCCCAGGTTTCTGCTTGCAGCAACATAACTTAAAGGCTATTTAATGAACAGTGTAATTAGTAGGCCACCAGTGTTGTTAATGCCCATTAATAACAGGCTTTCTCTTGGAAATCCTAAAGGCAGGTAAAATTGGTGACAATTTACTTCCTTTGGGAAGCCAAGGCTGACAAAAAGTTGATGTTTCGGTTAACCATTTTAATTAATACCAACATCTCCAAGAAACACAGAGCAGATCACTGCAAATTCAAGAACACAGCTCTCATCCAAGTTGACTTGTTCACCTTAAAAAGAAGTGAAGACTTACTTTCAGCCTGAGGAAAGCTATAACACACCCTTTTCTTATATAATTCCAATCTACCGCTGGCTGCAGGGCATTGGGTTTGACAGTCTAAACTGAAGAAGATCTTGGCGGACTTTTTTTTCTTGAAGAAAAAAAAGAGAACTATTTGACTTTTCTTTTGAATGTTGTGAAAGCAGCAACTGCATTGCAGGGCGTTGCAGCAGATAACACCAGGGCAGAAATCTGTCCAAACTAATGGCAGCTGGCTCTGAAATATTTGTAGACTGAACAGAAGTCTGCATAACCAACAGATTATGCTCATCAATGGATGGTAAATTATTACCATTGGTTTTACCATCTGGTAATACGCAACAACTATCTTGACTGGATCTTGCACTTATCAGCAGATTGTTTATCAAACCATTGACGTACTTTGTAGTAAACTATTTTTGTTTTGTGTCGAGGTGCTTTGTTCCATCTGGTTAACTTTTAGGGGTGGTCTTATATGGTTCTAACAGCCATTTGCAATTGCACAGGATGTTTTGCTGCATAGAGGGCAATTGTTAACCATTAATTTGCCATTAGAAGACTACAGCTAAAAAGCTGAACCAGTATGAACATCAGCTCTGTCCATGCTTTATGGTCCTCGTTGTCTTCCAAAGGGTTGCCAAAAATCAATGCAATCCTTTTGGAATTTTCTGTTTTACAATAGATTTGTGTAGAGTGGGCCTGGCTCTCAGATCAGGGCAATTTGGATTCAGGTCCTGGGACCTGAAGAAAGAGCTTTGGGTTTGCTGTACCTGACATAGAGATGCAACCTGATTTCTTAGTGTGTGTTTTCAACCTCAAAAGAAGAGGAAGACTGGAAAGCACATTGTAAATCAAGAACTGCTTTGTAAACCTTTCACAGTGATCACTTACAAGAAGAAGACGAGCTCATCTTTCAAACTAAACAAGGCTATTAATTTGAACACAACCCACAGAGGACTGCTCCATTGCAAACCACACAAAATGTTGTTACATAGCAAGAATGCTTGGCAAGATTGCACCCTTTCCATATGAGGGGGGGGGGGGGAATGGGGATGTCGTATGTTCTGGGTCTGGTTGAAACGAGCATGAGTTAGAGCAGCGGTGGGGAACTTTTTTCCAGTCCAGGAGCTGCATTCCCTTATAGGACATTTCCTCTTTTTTGGTGATGGTGGTGAGAGCACAAGACAGGGGTGAGTGGAGCAACAACTGTGACTCGACGCCTGTACAGCAGGCCACAATCCAGCTGTGCAAAAGCCAGAGGTTTCTGCACATGCGCACATCTCACGCCCAGGAAAGCAAGAGATTATTATCACGGTCCAAAGCACAGGCACCAACTATAGGGGCCCCTGGGGACCCAGGCACCCACAAAACAAATTTGTGGGTGCTGAGCACCCACAGCGCGGGCTCTGATGCGACTTCAAGTTTCTACCGAAAGTCATGTTGGTGGCCCGACAGAACCCCAGAGTGGTTTTAGGCCAAAGCATAAGGTCTGTTGTCTAGCTATTACAGGCTTAACAGCAGGACAGCAAACCTAAATCATGTGAAAGAGAGAGTGGGGAAAGGAGAGAAAAGATGGAAGGGTACAGTTTTGGTAAGTGAGGTATAGGGTAAGGATGACAGCATCGGAAGGGTATAATCACCAGAGAAGAGTGACAACTGAAGCACTGGGCAAAGCTGCCAGGAAAGCTTTAGTACAAAGATCCAAAAATAACGAGAGAGAGAAAATTAAAAATAACCAAAATTTGAGACTGACTTGCTTCTTGCAGGAGATTTTCTAGGCGCTGACGTTACCTATTAAGAATCCAACTTATTGCTCATTCTGTGGTCTCTATCTCTGACTTTCAAGCATTTCGGCACACGGCCAAGCATGACTTTTCATTCAGACAGCCATCTGTACTGTTCCTGTTCCAAAGCCAATGGATTTCCAGGGCTGCCTATATGGCTGTGATTTCACAGGCGAGCCGAAATCCCAGAGAATGCAACATGGGTGGGGTGCAGAATTCAGAGGCCAGGGAAACTTGTCTTCCATATAAGTGCAGGTTAAGATGATGCACAAGGGCATAAGAAGAGTCCTGTTGGATCAGGCCGAGAAAGCCCATCAAGTCCAGCATCCTGTTCTTCCTGCACCACATATTCAGAGCTAACCCCAAACTATATGGGCCAATGGTTTGACTCAGCAAAAGGCAGTTTCCTATGTCCTAAATCAGCCTTCCGCATGGAAGGATCTGCAATCTAGTCAAGTTTCCTGTTCTCATAGTGGCCAACCAGATGCCTTAGCTCTGTGGTGTCCAAACTTTTTTCAAAGAGGGCCAGATTTGATGAAGGGAAGGGCTGTGAGGGCCAACCAAAGGGCAAACCTTTTTTTAGGATTTAAGTTGTTCAGGTTTTTTTAGGATTTTACCCCAGGAAATAAACTGCTGCTGGGACCGGATTAGACCAAAACGGACTTTGGTCATGCCTGCCTTAGGGTTTGCCTGCACATGAGTGCCACCGCACTCTGCCTACTTGTGACTCCCAGTAACTAGTATTCAGAGCCTCTGACAGCAGAGGTGAAATATAACCATCATGGTTAGTAGCCATCGGATAGCCTTATTCTCCACACGTTTGTCTAATCCATCCAAGTTGATTACCTTCACTACATTTGGGGGAAACAGATTCCATTGTTTTAACGATGCACCTCGTAATATACTTTCTTTCGTCTGTCCAGACTTCTAGTCATCATGGCTGCAAAGGCATGTCTGAAAGGGTAGTGCCTGCTTAAATCTCAAAGCTCAGAGGGATTTTTATTATTTTTTAAATTTTGTAGACTGCCCTTCATCTCGTCAACTCATCCAAGGACGGTTTCCTATTACTACATAAAATACAAGAAATGCAAGTACATGCCACTGATTAAAAACAATCAACCAACCAACCAACCAACCAACCAATCAATCAATTAATTCTGCTAGTCAATGAGAATACTAAAACTGAAGGGCAGTCTTACTCATTTACTCCAAACAGAAGCTCAGATGTTAGCATTTACATAGGTGCATACAGGCAAACTTGATTCTGTGTTACCAGTTAGGGATGCAAACATTTTAAAGTTGGTACTTTTTATTAATAGGTGAGCACAAGTACAGTGGTACCTCGCAAGACGAATGCCTCGCAAGACGAAAGGGTTTTTTGTTTTTTGAGCTGCTTCGCAAGACGATTTTCCCTATGGGCTTGCTTCGCAAGACGGAAACGTCTTGCAAGTTTGTTTCCTTTTTCTTAACACCGTTAATACAGTTGCGACTTGACTTCGAGGAGCAACTCATAGAACGCGGTGTGGTAGCCTTTTTTGAGGTTTTTAAAGACTTTGGTGATTTTTGAAGCTTTTCCAAAACTTTCCCGACACCGTGCTTCGCAAGACGAAAAAAATCGCAAGACGACAAAACTCGCGGAACGAATTAATTTCGTCTTGCGAGGCACCACTGTAATGAGCAGCAGCATTTGGCTGGGCATATATTCCAAAGAAATGGGAGCGGGGTTATGTTTTTATTATGTATTTTGTGTTCTCAATAATAAAAAAGGCCTTATAAATTATGCAAGATTTTAAAAAAATAATCCTCACCTGCCTAATCTGCACACACTATAGAATTTAATTTGAAAATTTAAAGTACCTAAGACGCACAGTCATATCAGCTGCTCACATTTGCAAAGAAGAGCAGGTGCCACATAATACTCATTCCACAGTTGTAAGAAATCAATCTTTCCGTGTGGCAGCACCTAAACTTTGGAACTCCCTGCCTGTTGACATCAACCAGGAACCTCTAATGTATTCTTTTCAGTGAGTGCTTAAAACATTTCTGTTTAGGCAAGTGCATCCAGACACGTAGAAGTTAAATGTGGTTTATTTCTTTACAGTTAAATACCCGTTTTTAAATCAACAATTTTAATGTTTTATTTTATGTTTCTTATAAACTGCTTAGAAGTTTCCTTCAACCAAACGATATATAAATTTTGTTAAATAAATAAAATTGGTCCATCTGTCTACACTAACTGGCAATGGCTCAGACACTGGACACTCCCAGCCTGACCTTGAGGTGTCGGCTATTGAACCTGGGACATTTTGCATGCAACGCATGTGTGCTATTCACCAAGCTACTGCTCATCCCCAGGGAAGTCCTAAGGGACCTAAAAGTCCCTAAAAGGAACTGAAGCTCTGGAACGCCCTTAGAGGTACAATTGAATTTCGTCCATACGTAGACATTTAGGAAGAATTTGAGAGGAAGGGGAGAAAGAATAAATGTATGCTTCATTTTGCAACTTGTTAGAAATGATCAGAAGGGCAGAAAGAGTCCAGTTAAGAGCAAGCCCATCCAAGTTCCCCTCTTCCAACTAATATTTATTTTTCCCTGAGACAGAAAGTTTGTGTCTGGGCAATACCATTTCAGACAGGAGCTTCTGCGATGGAACACTCTTCCGTACAAAAGCATTCCCTGCAGACAGAAAGCTAGTGTGTCAGGGGAAAGGATTTCTAACATGCTAATGTTCTATATTCAAGGAATTCTTTAAAATGTAGAAGCATTCCATCACAGGAACCACCAGTATGAAGTGTAGCAGCCCAGAAACGTATCCAACCAGCAGCTTTTAAAAATAATGTTAAATAGTATTGCCACACCAAATGCAGTGTTTTAGTTTTGTGTCAGTTAACAAATGAATGAACCTGCAGTAGTTCAGTCCTACCCTGGAGTAGAACTAGCACTGGATAAAACCCCATATAAATATATTTCTTCCATCGTTTGCAGCTCCATTCCAGATTGATATAAACAGAGCTGGTTTTAATAAGGCTCTTCCAGTTAATGCTCCAGTCTTTTCCATACCCCACATGTGCAAGTCACAAAAAAAGTGTTTTTCTTGGCTGGAACTGGAACAAAATCGCCTGAAGGTCATACGTAAAGGAACTGAAGGAGTGTTAGGTTTAATAGAGAGAGGCAGAAAATACTCTGTAGGGGGGGGGGCTGGAGTTCAGTGGCAGAGCACATGCTTGGCACACAGAAGACCGCGGGTTCAATCCAGTTTTAAAACGGCATGGGAAGGGCCATAGTTCAGTTGGCAGAGCATCTGCTTTGCATGCAGAAGGCCACAGGTTCAATCCCCAGCATCTCCCGATACGACTGGGAGAGATTCCTTCCTGAATCCCAGCAGAGCTGCTGCCAGTTGGTGCAGACAGTACTGAGCTAAATGGACCAATGGATAATCAACCCTAATCATCCCTGATCAATGGCCACGCCTGGCAGGACTGCTGGGAATTGTAGTCCAAAAACATCAGAAGGGCACCAGGTTGGATATGGCTGGGGTACACAGAACAAGACAAGGTGGGCTGAAGGGTCTGACTCCACTTCAATATTTCATAGAATCATAGAGTTGGAATAGACCACAAGGGCCATTGAGTCCAACCCCCTGCCAAGCAGGAAACACCATCAGAGCACTCCTGACATATGGTTGTCAAGCCTCTGCTTAAAGACCTCCAAAGAAGGAGACTCCACCACACTCCTTGGCAGCAAATTCCACTGTCGAACAGCTCTTACTGTCAGGAAGTTCTTCCTAATGTTTAGGTGGAATCTTCTTTCTTGTAGTTTGGATCCATTGCTCCGTGTCCGCTTCTCTGGAGCAGCAGAAAACAACCTTTCTCCCTCCTCTATATGACATCCTTTTATATATTTGAACATATCACCCCTTAACCTCCTCTTCTCCAGGCTAAACATGCCCAGCTCCCTTAGCTGTTCCTCATAAGGCATCGTTTCCAGGCCTTTGACCATTTGGGTTGCCCTCCTCTGGACACGTCCCATTTCATCCCAAGTCTTCCTCCTTCTGGTGCTTCCATTAGAATTATTCATTTTACCATACTACCGAAAGCAAGAGAAAATACTTTTGAAACACAGTTTTGCATGGGGTGTGGAAATCACACAGTGAAACAAACAGTTAAGGTGCTATCTATTATTAAGCCAACTTCAGCTGATGCCAGACTATCAAAGCTTTTCGAGATATGCAGAGGCTTGTTTTTTTTTACGGGTGTGCTGCTATCTCAGGGCCATTTATAGAGCAACATAGCTCAGCAATGCAAATATTTTTTATCGGATATCTATTTTGTTGTTTCACTTTGTTCTCCCCCTCCCACTTTGCCTATAAGGTCATCTTTTTGTGAGCCTCCTTTAAACAGAACTGGGAGGTTACAAATAAATTCTTTGGGGCAAAGGGCAAAGCAGAATTTTATTACATAGCTAGGCCTTTCTTTTTACAGTTCTGGTTAAAGCCTGTTCAAATGTTATCCCCACCACCACCATGCCAGACTCCCCACCCCCTGTGGAGGATCAGAGGAGATCCAATATTCAAAGAACCATGAAATATCCTGTTTGGTCATTCGCTTCCCCCTGCTGGGAGAGCAGTGGTGCAGGGGGAAACCAAAGGAGGGAATGCAGTGGTACCTCAGGTTAAGTACTTAATTCGTTCCGGAGGTCTGTACTTAACCTGAAACTGTTCTTAACCTGAAGCACCACTTTAGCTAATGGGGCCTCCTGTTGCCGCCACGCCGCTGGAGCACGATTTCTGTTCTCATCCTGAAGCAAAGTTCTTAACCTGAAGCACTATTTCTGGGTTAGCGGAGTCTGTAACCTGAAGCTTATGTAACCTGATGCGTATGTAACCCGAGGTACCACTGTATGTGGATGCTAAGGTCCACACTCAACCTCTCCCCGGACGATCTCAGTGTGTGCGCACGTGCGTGATGCCTAAAGGAGATCAATCATTACCTGGGGCACAGCAACCCCAAAAGCATTCCATGCAAAAAGGGAACTTGAGGAGATAAGTGAACCGTCAGCTATCAGCCTTGTGTTCTTAAAGCATTTATGGAATTATGTCATATTTGAGCCAGCAGGGTTGTAAAGATTAGAAATGCCAGACAAGCTCCCCGTGAAACCATTAATTGCTTCATGGGGTTTCTAAACAGTGAAACAGTTAAACCTCCAAAGGTTGCTAAATCTGCACTTCCAGAGGCTTCCAGTCTCTGTAGCAAGAGAATTTCAACAATACCGGTAATTTTTTGAAAAAGCACACACCAAATACTCTGGGCTGCCTTTCGAATAAACATTTTGCCACGGTCCAACAATCTACGCAAAGGAAAAGCTGAATGCGCTGATGTTGTTTAGTGGTACAGTAGAGTGCAGCACAGTAAACGGCCTTGGTCCAGTATATCTGAAGGATTGCCTCCATCCCCATCATTCTACCCAGACACTGAGGTCCAGCACCGAGGGCCTTCTGGCGGTTCCCTCACTGCGAGAAGCCAAGTTACAGAGAACCAGGCAGAGGGCCTTCTCGGTAGTGGCACCCTATGGAATGCCCTCCCACAAGATGTCAAAGAGAACAACAACTACCAGACTTTTGGAAGACATCTGAAGGCAGCCCTGTTTAGGGAAGCTTTTAAAGTTTGATGCATTACTGTATCTTAATATTTTGTTGGAAGCCGCCCAGAGTGGCTGGGGAAGCCCAGCCAGATGGACGGGGTATAAATAAATTATTATTATTATTATTATTATTATTATTATTATTATTATTATTGAAATGGGAGCTTCCAACAAAATGTTGCATGCAGGGTACCAGCCACTCAATTCCACCATGTTCAGTTTCCTTTCCAAACAGTCAGTTAGCACTCTAAGGCTGTGAAGTATTCTCAGTCCTTATCTGGCTGCTTTGACTCCTCTCTCCTACCCACTTAGGTCCCTGACCCAAATGATATTTATTTTATTTTATTGCGCATCTGCAAACTTCTGGGTTCTTCCCTAGTCTTGCTGATCCCTCCTGCACTGGTGGGCAGGTGATGCCATTCTGGCTACATATGCATTATTAGTCAGAGTAAAGAGAAGGAAGGATAGTATAGAACACGAAAATTGCATTTATTTATTTATTGCTCAGTCTCTCACTTAATTGCCAAGTGGCTTCTACGCCTCTTATGATTATAAACCAATTACAAACACACACACACACACACACACACACACACACACACACCACACACACACATAATTAGAACACAGAAGAAAACAACTAAGAAGCTTGCAGTTGAGGTTTTTGCCTCTGCTGTGAACATGTTAAGTGGCCTTAGGCCAACCGTACAGGGCTGTTGCAAATACAATAATAAGGTAAGATATGTGAAGAGCTTCGAACGCTCTGAAGCACTGTATAAATGTCAAGCAATCGCTTCCAATCTTGGGTTAAGTGGAGACTCCAAGAACATAGGAAGCTGCCTTCTACCGAATCAGACCACTGGATGAGTGTTGTCTACTCCAGGGGTAGGGAAAATCCAGCCCTCGGGCCTCATCAGGTCCACCAGGCTTCCCCCATTTGGCCCATAAGGCCATTTCAGTCAAGCCTCGCCCCCCTGCCCTACGCCTGACATCATACATGATGTCAGGTATGGAGAAGGTAACAGCCAGCTGATTTATGGGATCTTCAGAAGCCCCTTTCAAAGCACTGCACAAGAAAGAGGCTTCTGAAGTCATGTGACTTCCCTATGGCACGGGTGATTGACAAGTGCAAGGCTTCACCTACCTGATCAGCTTGGCCCACTGACCAGACCCAGGTCCATAGCCTTGCTCTATACTGATTGGCAGAAGGTCTAAGGGAGATAACCTGGAGATGCTGGGGAACTGAACATAGGGACCTTCTGCGTGCAAAGCACATGTTCTACCACTGAACTAAGGCTCAACATAGTGAGACTAATTGTAGTTAACACAGTTGGTGATACAGTGCTGAACTCTTTGTTAGGTCCCAAAGGAGAAATTTGTGCTCTGGAATAGAGTGGGGAACGTTCTGATTGCTTAACCATGGTTAAGCAATCAGTGGAGTTGCGTCTGCTGCAGCTTTCGCAGTTGATCTATGTGGCATTTCTCATTGGATCAAGACAACTCTTTAAGTGTCCCAGTATATCTTGAAGATGATATCTAAGCTTTCACTGAACTTCGTTCTCTGGAAGATGACTAAGGCTGCTGGCAGATTTATTAGGATTGACCAAGCACTTTCCTAACAATCCATCAGGAATGGCCTTGCACAGTAGAGCTGTTTTCTGAACTCACAAATCCAAACTCACGAACTGTAAATAAGTTGTCTGCCATCTGAGGGGGCTGGCTACTTACAGCAAATCTATGTATTAATGTAAAGGGGTTGTATGGGGGGGGGAATTTTAAGTTGCATTCGGTTATGAAAAGGCCTCAAGCTCACAAAATGAAAAAGAAAGGAGAAAAGGAGGAAGGAAAGGGAAGAGAATGGAAGGGGAGGAATGAACAAACAAATGAAGGAAAGGAAAGGAGCCTGTACTGAAAGGAGGGGTGGAATCAAACATAGATCTGGTTTAGGACATTTAACAGACTACCAATCCTATTTGTGCTTCCAGATGAAATATGTTTTCAGTAATCAAAACTGAAAGACCACTGAAACGTTCTGCACCATATCACACAATTTTGGAGGGAGTTGTGGAGACCACAAGAAGTGCCTTACTGGATCATACCAAAAATCCATCTAACCCAACATTCTGTTTCCAACAGCAGTCAGCCAGATGCTTCCAGCAGCTTTTAAAGAAGACAGTGAAGGCTCTCTCTAACCACTTCCCCATGCTTTTCTTCAGCAGTAAAGGTGGTCTGAGCTTCAGCTATCCATTGAGTTTCTATAGCATGACGATCAGGTCTTGATAGACCTAAAATCATATTTTGTGGTGTATTTGGAGTCTTCCCTTCTTTTCTTTTCACCACTGTTCAGCAGATAGCTAATCAGCTACGCAGCTGGGAAAGATGGGCAGAGCTCTCCTGGGACTTAGTGGGCCATGCAGAGAGAGTCCAGGGGCCACATGCTGCTCACGGGTTGTCCATTTGTGTCTTAGGGAAGAAGCAGATCAGGGGTCGCCAACATGGCACCCTTGAGTGCAATGACGCCCTTGAGGTCTTCCCTGCCACCCATAAAGCCTCTGAGCTTCCCCAACCATCCTTCACCTGAAGGAGTGTCTCCACCCCCATTGTTCTGCCCAGACACTGAGGTCCAGCTCTGAGGGCCTTCTGGCTGTTCCCTCGCTGCGAGAAGTGAGGTTACAGGGAACCAGGCAGAGGGCTTTCTCAGTAGTGGCCCCGCCCTGTGGAATGCCCTCCCACCAGATGTCAAGGAAATAAGCAACTATCTGACTTTTAGAAGACATCTGAAGGCAGCCCTGTTTAGGGAAGCTTTTGATGTTTAACAAACCATTGTATTTTAATATTTTGTTGGAAGCTGTCCAGAGTGGTTGGGGGAACTCAGCCAGATGGGCGGGGTATAAATTATTATTATTATTCACTGTCCTCTTGGTCACAAGGCTGTTGAGGGCGGTTATTTTTTTCCTCCCATAACAACTACAGTCATACTTTATGTTGCATCCGCTTCAGGTTACTCCTGGGTTTCGCCGCTCACGCATGTGCAGAAGCGCTAAATCGCGTGCACAGACGCGGCGCTCCTGGATGCGAACACTTCAAGTTGTGGATGTGTCTCCGGGACGGATTACATCCGCAACTCGAGGTTCCACTGTACTTAGAGCTGAAGGAGCGAGTTGGAAGACTGCCCTTCTTTCCCACTTCCTCTTTCAGGTCTATGTGCTTCTTGAGGTTCAGATTAATTCTACTGGATACAGCTTGGAAAAGTGAAACACATGAATGCATCGTCTCACTCTTTCTGTCTCGGGTGGGAGGCTGATCCGAAGGAAGGGAAGTGGACCCAGAGGGTGTTGCCCATGGTGCTCACTCAAAAAATCAAATGTGCCCTCAGGTCTAAACAGGTTGGCAACTCCCAGCTAAGGCTGATCAACAAGAAAGCAGGGGTAAAATGTAGTTCACCAATGCTATTAAACAAGGCTGGCTTTGGGAAAAAATGCCTTCTAAGCAATACAGGAGACAGCATCCCAAGGGAATTTGCAATCACACAACTTTCTGTGGAATGTGGCAGCTGTTACAGAATGGGAACAGTTTATGCAATCTACTGAATCAAGCAGGAAAACCTTTCCATTTTAAACTGTATTTAAAACTTTAAGTGTACTATAAAATCTATATATTAGATGTCTTTAAATGCATTAAACAACTTGTACTTAGGTTTCTGTGGTTCTGCATAAACAGATAATGATGCCTGCATCCCAGAGGCGGGAAATATCAGTCCTGATGGCCAAATGCAGCCCTCCAGACCTCTATTTGACCGTCAGAACTCTCCTGAGGTCATACCCCTTCAACAGTTATGCATTGCACCCCGTGGTTTTTTGCCTGGCTGAAATGCATCCCTTGCACTCTGATGAAGCTTCTTGCATGCCTGGATGCAGGACAGAGAAGGGTAGAAGCTGGTGCAATGTGCAAAGGTAAGCTTTACATTTGTTGCCCCACCCACTTTTGCCTCTAGCTCTGCTCACCACTGGCATGTGGTTCTTGAAAGCTTGCCCGGAAGCAAATGCAGCCCTCCAGCTATATAAGGTTGCCCACTCTTGCTCTAACGTCCTTGCCATCACACACAAAAAATAGCTAGGTTTAGGGTTAAATGAATTCTCTCCAGACCAGTCCTTGTGGAACAGATGGTTCACAACAGAGGCTAAGGAGGCTGCAGGCCTCTGGGAGAGAAAGAACAAGCCCACCATTCTAGGACTGCACACTGCATGGGACAGTGACATAGGAAGTTGCTGTATAGTGTGTCAGCTCAGTATTGTCTATACTGACTGGCAGATGCTCTCCACTGGATCTTGCCCAGCCCTACCCTTCTCCTATTGGAAACTGGAAGAGTGATGCTCTCTCCCACTTCCTTTTTCACCTCCTCTTTGCATCCATCTCAAACAGGAAGAGTGTGTTGGAGAAAAGCAAATAATTCCTTCTCCTGAGTTTGTAGTTAATACATGTGTTGGTTTAAACTACATGAGGGCACTGTTTGTGTAGCAACCTAGCAATTTGTAAGCCACTCTGTCTAAGTTAACTCCATCCCTAAAACCTGTTTTTTTGTTTGCTGTCCTCTCTAGACAAAATGTCTGCTACTTCTCTCCTATCTCCACTCATCCTTTAAATAGTTCCTGCATGAATAAAGCCTTTGAATCTAACTCACCCAAGCTGCAAGGTCTACTAACAGAGCACTCCCTAACTCCTTCTCTCTTTGAAAAACTATAAACATGTCTGCTGGGAAGGGACTGTACAGTGAAAGCACAAGAACCTCTGCAGCTGGGGCTTCTTCTACTGTTATCATTAAAATAACTTAGAAGCATGTGAATGCAATTTCAAATGTATCCTTCTACCAGACACAGGATGCTGCCATACTGAGCCAGACCATTGATCCATCTAGTTCAGTACTGACTACACTGACTGGCAGGGACTTTCCAGGATTTCAGAACAAGATCTCTTCCAGTCCTACCTGGAGATGCTGGGGATTGAACCTGGGACCTTCTGCTTGCAAAGCAAGCGCTCTACCATTCAGCTACAGCATTTCTCAAGATAGGTCAGTCCAGAGCCAGACACCATTGATGCACTACAAGGCCATTCAAGTCTAGCTGGGAAAAACTCCTGCCAAAACAAAGAGGGTGTGTACAAACTGCTACATAGATCGCCTCAGAACTGCACTCAGAAACACTTGGAAGAAAATCCTGGTCCTGCTGTTAAATTGTGTGGGAAAGGCGGCAAATTAAATAAGAAGGGTTGGAAGAGACGCCAACCTTGCAAGGAAGGCAAGCAAATATGCCAAGGGTGTTTTAAAACTCTGACAGGCTTGGGGGGGGGGGGACACAAACACAAAAGACTTTGATTGGAAATTAATGTCAAGCATCTGACTTCAATATAGAAGAGGTTTCCATTCAGAATTTCCTTGTTCTCTAGATTGTCGCTCTGCTCTCCGGCAATCAAGAATTTCAGAGAATGAGATCAGCCGGCTACAAATGTCCAGCAGCCACAGGGCATGTTCAAAAGGAATAAGTGTAGATGCCTTGAGCAATTTTTAGTTTGCTTTGTGAGCTAATTCTTTTGGGGTGGGAAGCAGAGGGATCGGTGCCTTTTCATCCCTTTTTGCAAGCTTTCAAACTGTATCCTAGGAAATCTGGTGGGTTCAAAGAAAGGTAGGATGCTAATTTAAGGACTGGAGATTTTGAGATATCACTTGTAAGGCCAATTGTCAAAAAATAACAGCAGCAGCAACAAAACCCCATCAGTATTATCTGCATTATAATATTATAATAATCTCCAGCCTGACTGGCTTTCAAACAGCTTTTTATAAGGGCATACATTTAAGAAGACCAAACCTACCTAATCATTAGTCATCTTTTATTTTGCCTGTCTGTAAATCTTAAATGTTATGTCACTTCACTCTTTCCATTAAACAAAATAACATGAGTACCAGGTGAAGCTTAAATAAATGCAAGATTCTTTCATTTTTCCTGCTTCTTTCCCCTTTCTTTCTTTTTCTGTTTGTTTTTTATTTCTTCTTTATTGAGTTTTAGCTGCAAATTATGTAAAATGAGAGTTTACGCTGCTGACAGAATTTATGTATAAATGCTCTGTATATGTCAACTTGACATTTAATAATAATAATAAAAATAATAAAATCCTACTTCCTATTGGTTCATCTACCCCAGTATTTTAAACTGCAACCTTTCCCACTCTGGCACCTTCCAGATGTTTTGTACTACAATTCCCATCAGCCCCTGCTTCCTTCCCCATCCCCTGTCATGTCTTTTGGATTGTCAGTCTGCATGCAGGGAATTTTTATCCTTTTTTGATCATATGTAAGCCGCTCTGGGAACCTTTTCAGCTGAAAAGTGAGTAAAAACATTTTACATAAATGAATGAACCCAACACTAGGATTCGTGTGAAGAATGTTGAACAAGGGAGATTATTGGCTTGGTCCAGCAAGGACACTTCTTATATCCTTAAGCAAAAGCATTTCCTAACATGGATGAGCCAGTGAATGTGGTGGCCAAGAGCTTCTAGACCTGGGAGACCACCATTCAAATCCCAACTCAACAATGAAGCTCCCTAGCTGACTTTGGGCCACTCGGCCTCACCCACCTCATAGGGTTGTTGTTAGGGTAAAAATGTTAGGAGAGGCATTCAGATGCTGAGAAACTTCAATAAAAGGTAAAGGTGCCCCTGCCCATTAGGTCCAGTTGCAGACGACTCTGGGGTTGCGGCGCTCATCTCACTCTATAGGCCGAGGGAGCTGGCGTTTGTCTGCAGTCATGTGGCCAGCATGACTAAGCCGCTTCTGGCGAACCAGAGCAGCGCATGGAAACGCTGTTTACCTTCCCGCCAGAGTGGTACCTATTTATCTACTTGCACTTTTTGGGGTGCTTTCAAACTGCTAGGTGGGCAGGAGCTGGGACTGAACAACGGGAGCTCACCCCGTCGTGGGGATTCGAACACCCAACCTTCTGATCGGCAACCCCTAGGCTCTGTGGTTTAGACCAAATGTAATAATACATATTTTATGAGACTGGGAGTATTCTTGCTTTGTAAATTTTACACACGTTGCTGGACAATAGGGATTGTTCTTTAAAAAAAAACCAACAACACAATGCAGAAGGGCTGAATTCAGCCCTTCCACTTCAGAGCTAATTGGGAATCTTATCTCTTAGGACCTCCTTTGCAAAGCCAGGCAAGTCAGCCTCTTCATCCGCTGTCCAGACTTGTCCCCAATTGCTCGCCATTTGCAGGATGGAAAGGTCTTGAGGAGAGGCCTTGTTAAAGATCTTAAAAGCCCCAAGGCAGATGAACACCCATAAAGCACAGGAAGTCAAACTCCATCTTAGTGGAGCTAATCAGCTCAGATCATTAATTTTCCATGGTATAATCATGTTCAAGCAGAAACACGTCTACGGCTGAACTTTACCGAGGGGTGAGGAAAGACAGAGAGAGAGAGAGAGCCCTGCTCACTAAAAATGTTTTGGGTTTAAAGCATGTATTAACTTATCCTCATACTGTCCATCATTAGAACTGTAGATCTGGGTAATTAATTCTAGAAGAGGAAGGATGACGATTAAAAAAACAACCCTCAAAGAGATCCAAACTTTACACAGCAAGCAAGAGACCAATAAAATAGCAGAACAATTGTAACGAAAGGAGGATCTACATCAATGACAGCTCTTTGAGGATAAGTTGACCGAAACAGGATATTGACAACAGCAACAAAACAACCTGAAAAAAATTAAATTTTGATGCTGCAGGTATCTGAAGCATTCCAGATCTGAAGCTAGGCACACAGCAACATGCACTCTCCCATCCAACACACAAGCAAATGCCATTTATGATGCCTGAAACCTTTGCAAGAATCTAGAGAACTGCAGTCCCTATTTAATCTAATCCTTCCCAATGTGCTGATAAAACTGAAATAACATAAGACTGAGAACCATGAAGCAAGCTGCTGAAGACAGTGTCATGAGTTACAAGCCTATATATTGATCTCCTTGCAAGGAATCTTCCCTTAAGGAAATGCTTCTGCAGGCACATTTTCCTGGGGTCGTAATATTTCCATAGGGCAGAGGTGCAGTTCTTCCCACAGTGAACGCCATTTGGAGAAATGTGTGGAATGTGGTTGTGCCCGTGGTACAGGTCTGCAAGGGTCTGTGCCACGTATGCTTTCAAGGACAAGTGATTCAGGTCACTTCCCTTGCTCCAATCCCAATTTGGCAGTAATACAGACCTGCTTGGGACGCGGGTGGCGCTGTGGGTTAAACCACAGAGCCTAGGACTTGCTGATCAGAAGGTCAGCGGTTCGAATCCCTGCGAAGGGGTGAGCTCCCATTCCTCGGTCCCTGCTCCTGCCAACCTAGCAGTTCGAAAGCATGTCAAAGTACAAGTAGATAAATAGGTACCACTCCGGCGGGAAGGTAAATGGCGTTTCTGTGTGCTGCTCTGGTTTGCCAGAAGTGGCTTAGTCGTGCTGGCCACATGACCTGGAAGCTGTACGCCGGCTCCCTCGGCCAATAAAGCGAGATGAGTGCCGCAACCCCAGAGTCAGTCATGACTGGACCTAATGGTCAGGCGTCCCTTTACCTTTACCTTTACAGACCTGCTTGTTCACCACCGGAGACCAGGAATTCACCACAGAAGAGTACACCGAGTTCCATGCAAGCGAGTGAGCAGGCTGGAGGAAGAGGGACAGATCTTTCTCTCCTTCCTCCACCAGTTCACTCAAGTTTCATGGAAGAAGGAGATCCCTTTCCTCAGCGACTAGGATGGAACTAAGCCAGCTGGCTGGGGGGAATGACAGCTCACTGCAGAGGGAGAAGATGGGTTTTGACCTTTCCACCTTTCACTAAGCCCTTAATCCCCATTCCCAACTGTGACAGCATGCAGCTGCATTTGCAAATATTCACCCTTCACTGCCCTCCTCTCCTCCTCCCCGGTCTCTGCTGTCTGCTTTCTAGTGTCCATTTTAGTTTGTAAGCTCCTTGGGGCTGGGAACTCTCTCTTCTTTATTTGCTTAGGAAACTATGTCACTGACCATTTACACCGATGACACAGGGCCAGCCCTAACATTAGCCATTGGGAGGTGACCACCTCTGGCAGCTGATTTTGGGTGCCGTGAAAGGGAAGTAAATTGTTAGCTATTTCATTCATTATAATGATTGTATTTTTGTTCCCAAGTTGCAGGGGGAAAGAAGAGGCACTTACAGGATTCTCTGACTCAGGTGCCAAAGAACATAGGAAGAGCCCTGGTGGATCAGACCAAAGGCCTATCTAGTCCAGCATTCTGTTCTCACAGTAGCCGACCAGATCCCTATAGGAAGGCTGTAAGCAGGACCTGCAAAAAAACTGTTCTTCCCACTTGTGATTCCCAGCAATTAATATTCAGGTGCATAAATGCCTCTGGTACACTTGGCCAGTCTTGGGCACCATGATTTTTGTGCGTTGGGGGCAGTTGTACTTTGCTTTTCCGCTCCCATCAGGTATTATGCAAAACCTAACCTGCAGCACGGGACGCAGGTGGCGCTGTGGGTAAAAGCCTCAGCGCCTAGGGCTTGCCGATCAAAAGGTCGACGGTTCGAATCCCCGCGGCAGGGTGCGCTCCCGTTGTTCAGTCCCAGCGCCTGCCAACCTAGCAGTTCGAAAGCACCCCCGGGTGCAAGTAGATAAATAGGGACCGCTTTATAGCGGGAAGGTAAACGGTGTTTCCCTGTGCGGCTCTGGCTCGCCAGAGCAGCGATGTCACGCTGGCCACGTGACCCGGAAGTGTCTCTGGACAGCGCTGGCCCCCGGCCTCTTGAGTGAGATGGGCGCACAACCCTAGAGTCTGTCAAGACTGGCCCGTACGGGCAGGGGTACCTTTACCTTTACCTTTAACCTGCAACACATAGTAACTTCAGAAACTGCCACCCTCTAGGTGTACACAGAGAGTGAAAGCCAGTAATTTGGAGTCTCAAGGAACTAAAAGGGCCAAAAAGTGAAGACTGCCAAACAGGTGTACACTCCGAAGGCTTCTGATTATGGAAGTTTGAAAACTTACCCTCAGGCTACTTACTGGTTGCAACTTTTGCCAAAATGTCAAGCAGGCAAGCAACCAAGTTGCAAGATCTGGCAAAGTCACACAAAGTCTTCAACATTTCCCTCAGAAGCAGGAATGAGTCCTCACTCCTTTCCCCCAACCCCCAATCAACTCAAAATTGCTATCTTCCACATTTTTCAAATGTTTAAGCAACACTTAATGTTTATCCAAAATGTTCAGCTTTTAGCGGAAAAAAGGCAACATGCATGTCTGGGAAGACGACAGCAGCCTAACACTGAAAACAGCTGGTTTTTTGTTTTAAAACTCCTTCAGTTAAAGATACATTAATGTATCTAAACAGGCGTCTCTCACTGTAGCAGATGATTAAGAATTTCTCTTTATAACTTTGTAACAAAATTAGAAGAAGAAAAATTGGGGGAATCAGTGATATGAACAAAGAGATGGTCTGTCTTCATGCTTGTTGAATCAATCTTGTTCTTTACTAGAACTCCAAAATATATAAGCCAGAACAAGATGTACAGTTAAGAATTAAAAAGCAAGGTACCTCTGAGCATATTATTATTATTAGTCTTGTTTTCAATGCCAGAACTGAACCAATTTCACAATCTTTCCTAATTTAAGTGGGGACAGTCTGTTGTTATTGTGATTGTTAAACAACTGATCTACTGCAAATCACTCCAGGATCTATCAGTACATCCTGATCTACCTTCTGCACACCCCTGCTGGAAAAATCGTTCAAAACCACTATTCAGAGAAGTCCAACCTGAAAACTGCATTTGTTCCAGATTTGGGAAGAGGTTTTAGCACTGAATGAACAGCAGCAGCCTTTGAGCCACAAGTTGCCAGAATTACTGTTGGTCTCTTTGATTTTAAGAAATAAACTTTTCTGGATCCTTCAATGTCTTTTACTCAAGATAGCTTTTCCTGCTTTCAAGATAAGCCGGACATTTCTTCAAAGAAGATGACTGAATAGTCAACGATAAGAGTATCTTCTTATAATAAGAAGCTTGTTTGTCTGATGAGAGGCAGCGACTTGGACAGAAGCCTATCTGTTTTGTGACAGTTTGGCATGGTGGGATGGAGAGTGGAATAAATGGAGGAACAGGCTTTAAAGGGGGAATCTGCTGCCCAAGCTACACAGAAAACTGAAAATATGTAGTAATGACCTCAAAAGAGAGAGAATATAAAGCGACTGGTGGATTTGAAGCTATGCCTAAGAGTCTGAATTTAAGAGAGGAAAGGGTTTTGATTGAGACATCAAACCCAAAATATTCCCCTTGCAGGCAACAGAGAGATCATAGCAGATTTCTGGGATTTATTTATTTTTTAAAAAGAGCAGATAAAAAGGAGTCAGACTGACCACTTGGGCCGATTTACACCATTGACTTGGCCCCATCATCACTGTGCATTTAAAGCAGTATCATACCACTTTAGACAGTCATGGCTTCACCCAAAGATGATGATGTTAGGAGACCCCTATTCCCCTTACAGACCTACAATTCCCAGAGTGGTTTAACATTTGATCCCTCTTCCTAGGGAACTATGGGAATGGTAGCTCTGCAATGAGAATAAAAAAGGTAAAGGGACCCCTGACCATTAGGTCCAGTTGTGACCGACTCCAGGGTTGCAGCGCTCATCTCGCTTTATTGGCCGAGATGACTAAGCCACTTCTGGCGAACCAGAGCAGCGCATGCAAATGCCATTTACCTTCCCGCCGGAGTGGTACCTATTTATCTACTTGCACTTTGACGTGCTTTCAAACTGCTAGGTGGGCAGGAGCAGGGACCGAGCAACAGGAACTCACCCTGTCGCGGGGATTCGAACCGCCAACCTTACGATCAGCAAGTCCTAGGCTCTGTGGTTTAACCCACAGCGCCACCCACGTCCTTGCAATGAGAATAGAAGCCTCCTAATACCTCTCAGGACCCTTAACGAACCATAGCACAATGCTGCTTTAAATGTACAGTGCAGGTGGGTTCTCTAACTGAATTAACAGTCATTTCCTCTCTCCTGGGAATTGTTTTGGGGAGGGGGGATTTGGAATATTAATAGGTGTCTTCAAACTGCAATTCCTCGGATTTGTTAGAACCTTATGGGAGCTGGAGTTTAGCAACAATCCAGATGGGCACTGTTTTCCTGTACCGGGTTTACAGGAATCCATGACAATGAAACTGGGATGAATGCAACATATGATTAGACTGGGAGGGCTCAGAAGCCCATTAGCAGATCAGCCACAGAAGTTCATTGTTTCAAGTCTCAGCAATACCACCAAAGATCCCTAGGTAGCAAGCTGTGGAACAGATTCCCATGAGAGGTGGTGGACTCTCCTTCCTTGGAAGTTTTTAAGCAGACGTTGGGTGGCCATCTGTCATGCATGATCTAGTTGAGATTCCTGCATTGCAGGGGGTTGGACTAGATGACCCTCAGGTTCCCTTCCAACTCTACAATCCTAGGATTCTAAAAGCTTCCAGATTAGGACAGATTCTCCACATATTTGCCGACAGTGGCATTAAATGGATGTACTGGCCATTTACAGAGACTCTTGCTGCTTCTCAGTGTGAAAAGCACATTACTACGGGAGAACCCTATAAAAGTCACAAATACCAGGCAATAAAGTCACTACTTTTAAATGGATGGAATCACTGTCCTAGGCTTTGGGGATGGGGAAAAAGGGAGGTTTATGGTTTCCTCTCAAGCTGTATCCATTAGAACTAGACCGACCTAACCAACAGCAAGGGAGAAGACGGATTATGTGCAAATGAACACACAATTGTTGAGGGAGAGACAGACAGTTGTCTCCTTGACCACCCCAAACTGCCTTAAAGGCCAGGTGACAGAGTATACAGACCAATGCCCATGCAAGGGCTCATGAGAGGCATTTGTTTTGTCACTGAAATTTCTCACAAGCAGAGTTTTTAAACATTCCAAAACAGCATAATAAAGAGCTATTAGGCCACTTACTTGCCACTGTGAGTTTTATTCTGTATTCTATAGAGAGAAACAAGCTGACTGAACGGGAGAGATGGGGGGGGGGGAATGAATGCATGAGAGACACTGAGATTGATTGATTTTAGAAAGTTTTTAAAACCTCATCCTCTGTGGCTGAGGCTTCAAATACCACTGGCTAAAATGGATGCAAATGATTTAAATCAAAAAGAAAGCAACTATAATCACTGGGTTCCTAAATGAAAATAGGAATGCATTAGGTGGGTTAAACCACAGAGCCTAGGACTTGCCGATCAGAAAGTCGGCAGTTCGAATCCCCGCGATGGGGTGAGCTCCTGTTGCTCAGTCCCTGCTCCTGAAAGCACGTCAAAGTGCAAGTAGATAAATAGGTACCGCTCCGGCGGGAAGGTAAACGGTGTTTCCGTGCGCTGCTCTGGTTCGCCACATGACCCGGAAGCTGTACGCCGGCTCCCTCGGCCAATAAAACGAGATGAGCGCCACAACCCCAGAGTTAAATGCTAGCACTTCTCATTTAAAAACAAACAAACCAGAAGTACTGGATGATTTAAAACAGTAATAATTTGGCAGAATTTTTAGGTAGGGTTTTTATCAATTTTCAAGTATGCACATGGAACAGAATGAGGTGGTCAAATGGAATGTGAGGAAGTGCCATTTTTAACACTCCCCCACAACATATCTCACTGCAGGGCAACTAGTACAGAGAGGCAACAGCTGTAGCCAAGCTCTCTTCCTACATTGCTAGCTTTCTACCTGAAGCAAACATTTGCTCTGAAAAATGACACCCTGAACTAGCAATCGACATGGTAGAATCCTCTCCACCAACCCGGCCCAGGTTTAACTATAATTTAATGTGAAACACTTGCCCGCTACTCAAAAGCTGGGGAGGAGGTTTGAGAGGAAACAGGGCTGGCTTATACCATAGGTTTAAAATGTTTCAGCAAAAATAGTAAACTATAGCAGAAGTAATTAATAAATACAAAATGAATGGTCTTCTCCTCCAAAATGAAACAACCAAGCTAACCCTACACCCCAGCTTTGAGTTGATAATCTAATGGTTCTAAACCCTTCAGCTAAATTTCTAATTATGTGGCAGATTTAAAGCCTCTCCTATGCCCCCCCCCCCCCCGCCGCCCCAAATGATATTACAGTCCATTTAATTTAGGCCAGTACATACAGGTTGGCTATTGTTGTTAAGGCTGAGCCACAAAGCAGCTGTCAGAAGTGGGCCAGAAGTTAATCCAGGGAGTTAGACCCAAGAGATGCACAGAAAAAAACCAGAGCAAAGAAGATATTGTTGCTCAGGCAAGGTTCCAGTCCAAACAGGAAGCCTTTCATCACTCTTCCTGTCCATTGCGGCCAGTATGGGTGGGCAGAAACAAACCAGAACCTAATTCTTCATGGCATCGGAGCTTTTTCAAGCTGCACTTACAATAGCAAACCCGAAAGTCCCCCAGCCCCAGCAAGTACTAACAGTTGTCAAGTTTGTGAGTTTGTCTCTAGCCATTGGCTAAGCTGCTCTGATGTCACAGAAGTTACTTGCCACAGTTTAATTCTGTTGTTGCTGACCAATTTTTGCAGATATGCTATGGTTACTAGTGAAGATGAATAAAGCAAAGATGCTTATAAAGACCAAAGCATTTTTTCCAGGTCCCCACCACACCCTCCCAAAAAATCTTAACTCTGCAAAGTAGGTTAGATTGAGATCTACTGACTGCCCCCAGGAAACCCAGTGGGCTTCATAACTAATTGGGGAATTCAACCCAGGTATCTCTTGGGACGCGGGTGGCGCTGTGGGTAAAACCTCAGCGCCTAGGACTTGCCGATCGCATGGTCGGCGGTTCGAATCCCCGCGGCGGGGTGCGCTCCCGTCGTTCGGTCCCAGCGCCTGCCAACCTAGCAGTTCGAAAGCACCCCCTGGTGCAAGTAGGTAAATAGGGACCGCTTTATAGCGGGAAGGTAAACGGCGTTCCGTGTGCGGCTCTGGCTTGCCAGATGCAGCTTTGTCACGCTGGCCACGTGACCTGGAAGTGTCTCCAGACAGCGCTGGCCCCCGGCCTCTTGAGTGAGATGGGCGCACAACCTTAGAGTCTGTCAAGACTGGCCCGTACGGGCAGGGGTACCTTTACCTTATCTCTGGTCTATGTTTAATCACTCCATCACATTGGCTCTCAATAGCACAGAGATCAGGAGAATGGGAACTGGAAAAACTAGATTTCATGGATGTGAAGAGGGAAAGAGGCCAGAGGAAATGGAAGATAAGCGGGGAAAGACAAGGTGATAAATGAAACGTTTCTCCCCAACAACGAAAGTTGTTGTGTTCAATAAACATAAGAGGTGTGATTCTTAGACCAAATTATCTGATGAGAGGTAAGATTATATAACTGTCACACACTTCATGATAGGCAAAATTTTAAAATGAGGAATTCTGTTTTCTGAAAGGGTTTTCCCCCCACCCAGAAAGTGAACAAGTTGTGCAGATTGACATAAAACCTCCAAAAAAGAAGAGAAAGAAAGATTTAACAAAACCCTCTTAAGTGCAGGAAATGACTTAGCCTTTACAAAATGAAAAAAGAGCACATCAGACAGACTCTCCTTTGTGGTTTCAACTTTAAAAGAAACAGAAAACACAAGAGAGGTTAAGACAAAGCACAGAATAATCCAGGGTGTGTGTGAAATATATCTGTATTTAGTTGTATCCATCCCCCAATACAGATGTTTGTTTTTAGCTATACCCATTCCCCAGCACACATAAGGAGACAGATTTTTTATTGTCACAGGAAATTTCCATTTAAAACGAAACAAAAGCTTGCCCACCAATGCACATACAAAGATCAGGGCTAGCGATCTTCTATGAAAAAATGACCAAACAGGTAAAATAATACCCCCAAATTATTATTTCCAAATGCCTAAAATCTGCTAGTAATTAAACTACTGAGACATATTTTGCCATTTCAATAAACACTTTCCACCAACCTTATCTGTTTAACTGTAGCAAAACAAATTAAAAAGAATCATAGCCTAAACCAACTGTTACATGATGTTACAGTGTCGGTTGTCTTAAATCCCACTACTGAATCCAAAGTTGATTCCACACACGGAACTAGTGTTTGCGTTCAGCAGTTTAAACTTGACATAAGATGCATTCTTTGCAAAATAATTATTTTTTGGAAGCCAGCCTGTCCGCCTACAACATTGAAAGGTATCTTATCCAAGTGACAAGGGGTCAGTTCTCACACACACAGCCTCGGTGCAAAGGTTTTCAGTGTAAGTGGGTGCACAGAAGCAAGCTTGACCTCCTGCACAAAGCCTAAATGTCGTGGTTGTGCCTGAACCAACCTTAGGATTCCTCTTGCCTGATGCTACAAGTTATCACTCAGAACAACTCAGAACACAGGGAAAGAGAATTGTTAAACTGAAGGGTCATGCTCAAATTCAAATATTACACATCATTTCTTAATTGAAGTCACTTGCCTATGTAAAGGGTGGCGCTATGGGTTAAACCACAGAGGCTAGGACTTGCCAATCAGAAGGTCGGCGGTTCAAATCCCCGCGACGGGGTGAGCTCCCGTTGCTCGGTCCCTGCTCCTGCCAACCTAGCAGTTCGAAAGCACGTCAAAGTGCAAGTAGATAAATAGGTACTGCTCCGGCAGGAAGGTAAACGGCATTTCCGTGCGCTGCTCTGGTTCACCAGAAGTGGCTTAGTCATGCTGGCCACATGACCCGGAAGCTGTACGCCGGCTCCCTCGGCCAATAAAGCCAAGATGAGCGCCGCAACCCCAGAGTCAGCCACGACTGGACCTAATGGTCAGGGGTCCCTTTACCTGCCTATGTAAACCAATTGTTTCTACCTACAGGGAACACTGTCCACACTGATTTGTCAACTGAGCATTCCCAAGATTGCTTGGGATACATTATAGGGCAAAAAGTGAGGAATATCAGACCCAGGGGCCAAATGTAGCACTCTAGGCATCTCAGTCTGCCCCTCCCTGGGCTACACCTCCTCCTCAGCTACACCTTCTCTCTCCAGGCCAATAATGCCTCTTACTTGCCTGGACTGAAGACACAGATGGATGTGTAGGTCTAGAAACCAGCCTTCTGTACAATGTAAAAAAATTACATTGATTGCTGCATCCACTTCTGGCTCTGGCCCCACTCACCACTGATGTGTGACCCTTTGAAGGTGTGGCCCTCTGTCTGAAAAAGAGTTCCCCATCCCTGACTTGCAGGGGGGACACTGCTGGCCCTCACCATCACCTGAGGCAGCTCCCTTAAAAACACACCCAAGCTTCCTCTCCATGTGTGTCCTGTGGGGAAAGATGAGCAGCGGTGGGCAAAGTCACCTGCAATTGCTCATCTTCTCCTTGAAGAACCTGGTTGTGAAAGCAGGACTCCAAACTAGATGAGCCATTGGTGTGATCTGGCAGGCCTCATCTTTATGTCCTTGTGGACAACAACAACTTCCATGGTGAAAGCTGATTTATGCTAAGTCAGACCACTGGCTCATCCAGCTCAGGATTGCCTCTGAATACCAGTTGCTGCAAACTGCAAGTTGGAAGGGGTGCTGTTGTGCTCAGGTCCTACTTGTAGGCTTTCCGTAAGCACCTGGCTGGTCACTGTGAGAACAGGATGCTAGACTAGATGAACCACTAGCCAGATCCACCAGGGCTTGTCTTTTTGCAGAAAACTACCTTATATCTAAGGGACGCGGGTGGCGCCGTGGGTTAAACCACAGAGCCTAGGGCTTGCCGATCAGAAGGTCGGCGGTTCAAATCCCCATGACAGGGTGAGCTCCCATTGCTCGGTCCCAGCTCCTGCCAACCTAGCAGTTCGAAAGCACATCAAAGCGCAAGTAGATAAATAGGTACCACTCCAGCGGGAAGGTAAACGGCGTTTCCATGTGCTGCTCCGGTTCGCCAGAAGCGGCTTAGTCATGCTGGCCACATGACCCGAAAGCTGTACGCCAGCTCCCTTGGCCAGTAAAGCGAGATGAGCGCCGCAACCCCAGAGTCGTCCGCGACTGGACCTAATGGTCAGGGGTCCCTTTACCTTTACCTACGTTATATCTGCTCAGGCTATTTGTCCATCTAGACCAGTATTACACTGGCTTTCTCCAGCCTTTCCCATCACTTTCTACCTGGTTCTTTTAGCTGGAAAAGCAGAGGATGAGACTTGGGAGCATCTGTCTGCTATGCAAGTGCTCATCCACTGAGCCACAGTCCCTCCCTACAAGGAAGGGTGAGGCAATCAGCAATTTATCATACATAACCACTGCATTCCTGGGTGAGGTCAAAGTTCCCCAAATTCTGCTTTTCAGCAACAGACAGTGTTTGCAAGTAGGAAGTTTATCATCTTCACCTGTCAAAGGACTTCTGCAGTCGTGTGTTCCCAGCATTCAGATATACTGTCTTTGTACATGGAGGTTTTGGTAAACAAAAACTGACACTTCATAAATGCTAAACACCTTTTTTCATTCCCTAAATAGATGTGAAAAACAACCACTTTTTGGCCTTAATTATCAGCTTCATCAATTAACTAACTATAGTTTTAATGTACTGATCTGCTAATTAAATTTTCCCACTCTGGTAATTTAATTCTGCTAAGGAAATAATACTTATTTTTTCCAACCCTTGAGATGAATTCACCAGAATACTTCTCCTCAGAGGCTAGAGGAGCTGTGTGTGTGTGTGTGTGTGTGTGTGTGTACAAATGGTGCTGATTTACTTCTTATATTTTGCAAAAGCTTTTCAAAAGCACATTATTTTAATTTCAAGATGAGACAATATTTACATTTTATTTTTTAAAGAAATCAATCACATTGTATTGAAACCTTACAGCAGTCAACTAAATATTTAACCAGAATATGGGAGAGAGAGAGAGAAGAGCCAATATAAAGAGCAGGACCCCCCACCCCCCCAAAACCCAGTCACATGTTCTCCCTATAAAGGAGGGCTGGTTGTCAGTAGAGCTATAATTCATTCAGAATTCAGTGGAGAGCTTGCTCCAGCTCGAGGGGGAAACGGCGGGGAGTTCTGCACAGTAACGGATCTGTTACTCTTACACATCACCCGGGTCGTCGCGACTGGCTGGCATGACTGTGCATTGAGAGAGGACTTTGCAGTCGTCACAGACAAAGGCTCCTTTGTGTCCTGTTTCCTAGAAATCAGTTAGCTAGAAATCGCATCGCAAGCTGTATCCGCTTGCAGCTCTGGGGCTCAAGTTTTCTGCAGGGGATCAATGACAGGCCTCCTCTCCCTCCGCTGAGACCCACACTTCCTTCATTCACCATTTCAGTTCGGCTTTTTGTTGCTTTGCTTATTCATTTAGTGAATATGGTCACACCAGTGCTTAAAGCCCTGAACAACTCAGGCCCCAAATATCTGAAAGACCACCTCCTTCCCTACAGACCACCTCAGGTGTTAAGACTGGCAGGGGTACTACCCTCAGAAACTCAAGGTGGGGGGAGTAGCCCAGGAAAAGGCACTCTCTGTGGCAGCCCCTAAGTTGTAGAACTCCTTCCCCACAAAAGTGTGCCTGGCATCATCTTTATACAGCTTTCAGCAAATTCTGAAGGCAATCATCTACATCCTGGCCTTTAATACATGAGATGTATTTTTGGGTGTGACAGTGAAGTTGTTTTAAACTGTTTTTAATGGTGTTTTTAATTGATGTCACCTGCCCCGGGACCTTCAGGTGAAGGGTGGGTTGTTAATAATAATAATAACAAGAACAATAATAATGCCATTTTCCAATCACCTCATAAGGGCCACTGCAGACATTCTCTGAGAACAACAATTAACACCTCAGACAAGATTGCATAGGGACCTATCCCTGCCATAAAATTCTACTGATCCAGAAAGCTTTTGGTTTTTCTTAAATGTCTTTTGCATTCATATTTCATATTTTAATTGAACTTGGGTAAAATATTTGTTATAATGCTACACACACTCATTGGCGTGTGCTAGGATGTCTATCAACAGCAGGGTTTTCTTTTTGTGAATGGCCACTGTTAATAGAGTAAGTATTGCCATCTATAAGGGATCTGGGTGGCGCTGTGGTCTAAACCACTGAGCCTCTTGGGCTTGCCGATCAGAAGGTCAGTGATTTGAATCCCCGTGACAGGGTGAGCTCCCGTTGCTCGGTCCCTGCTCCTGCCAACCTAGCAGTTCTAAAGCGCATCAAAGTACAAATAGATAAATAGGTACCGCTCTGGCAGAAAGGTAAACGGCATTTCCGTGTGCTGCTCTGGTTCGCCAGAAGTGGCTTAGTCATTCTGGCCACATGACCCAGAAGCTGTACGCCGGCTCCCTCGGCCAATAAAGCGAGATGAGCACTGCAACCCCAGAGTCGTCCGTGACAGGACCTAATGGTCAGGGGTCCCTTTACCTTTACCTATCGCCATCTATTTTGACCAAACTGCGGGAGGCAGTGGAAGACAGAAGTGCCAGGCGTGCTCTGGTCCATGGGGTCACGAAGAGTCGGACACGACTAAACGACTAAACAACAACATCGCCATCTATATTTTTCTGCATTCCTTTTCTTCTGCCCTTACTGCTTACAATTATCCCCATCCCAATCATGTGTGTACATGTGTATTCACATATGCGCATGCACACACGTAACTCAGATTAACAGTTTATGCATCTGATGAACTGGACTGTAGTCCACAAAACTTTATTTCATAATCAGAAGTGGGGAACTGCTGGCCCACCATTGTTCAACTACAACTCCCTCCAGTGCCAGCAAGCATGGCCAATGGCCAGGGATGATGGGAGTTGAAGTTCAGCAACATCTGGAAGGCCAAAAGCTCCCCTGCTGGCCGTAATAAATGTGTTCATTTTTAAGTGCCACAAGACTCTGTTACAAACTAATGTTGCTACCCCTTTGGAAAATAATTCAGCCTCGCTGCTTTTCCTGCTGCTCAGGTTTTTTCATTTTTAATAGAATTGCCAGGCTTCTACTGTTTATTCGGCCTTTTTCATTTAGTTGAGAGTAGCCATACTGGACATCTCCAGCTGGAGGAGAAAAGCAGAATATAAACCTTGCAAGAAGCAAATAAATACAGATGCATTCCTCACTCATGCTTCAACCACAGTTAAGCACTAAATTGGCATTTAACAAAATTACAGCTATCTGGGGCTTCTGCCTAACCAAAATTTAACACCAGGGTTTAAAGCTGTTTTTACACACTGGTTTCACAAGACGCCTCGTTAGTTTTAAATGTGGTGAATATTGGGGCGTACATCAACAGTATTGTGTGAAGTAAATGGTAGTAATAAAAATATTGCATGCCTAGCATGAACTATGCCCTGTGCAAAAGACAAAAAAATGAAACCTTTTCAGAGGTTTGCAGTCTTAATCAGTCATCCAACAGTACAGATGGGAAACTGAAGTTAGAAATTAATTCAGCCCCAAAGGTTTCCAGTCAGCTGAGAGCTAAAATAGGAGATTGGAGTCCAGATCTATCTCTCATGTGGATCACACTGCCTTGCAATCAAACAGGAAGATAAAGAAATATGAAAAGAGATAGTGGATAACTATCTTATCCACTTATTAAGGCCAATCTATTTATTTCGCGATGACCCACGTAAACACGGTTGCACGCAAGTGGGATGTGGGGTGCCTGTAATGGCTTTCGGAAAGTTTTTAACTGTAACTGCTTTTAGCAGTTTATAATTGTCATTGGTTTTAAAAGGTTTTAATCTGCTTTAGAAAGTGTTTACTTTGCTTTTGTTTCTACACAGCGTATCTGTTTCCCTCCCTGGGCTTCTTGGAAAGGAAGAAGGGGATATAAATTCTATTTTTAAAAACAGCATTTTTAATTAATTTAAAAGGGTTGGGGTTTGAACCCTGCATGAGACTTTAGTTAGGCCTTCTGTTTGGCTGATGTTCTAACTCAGCCTTCCCCAGTCTGATGCCCTCCAGATGTTTGGGACTACAGCTCCCATATCCTCCCAGCTAGCTGAGTTATAGTCCAAAGAATCTGGAGGGCACCAGGTTGGGGAAGGCTCTAAACTTAAAACTTCAGAGCAGATGCCTTCCACTCCCCTCCTGCTTCCCTCATGCATGAATGGTTGTGTGAATTGCCAACTGCCAAATCACTATCAAAGTTTGCTTTCCTTAAAACCTTCTGGTTCAACACCCACACTCTAAGTAAGGTCACTCTGTACAGTATCCTGAAGCTTCAAAAACCTCCTACTCATGAAGTCTAGACACTAAATGCAGGAAGAAAACTAAACAACAAAACTCACTGACCTGGGATGCCTTGCTTTGTATTTTACAGGACATATTATCGCCCACCCTTTGCCTCAACATGTACAGAATTCGGATTCTTCTTTACCTCAGCCATTTAACATTTTTGTGTGTGAACCGTAAAGGTTGAATTCAGTTTCTCAGAACGTAACAGATCAAGAAGTTGGGGGAGGGATAAAGGGAGCTTTAACTCAACAATATCTAGAGGGCCATAGACTGCCCACATCTGATTTAGACAATGCTGGGATAAATGAGCTAAGTCTCTGCTCTGCTATTTTTCTTTCCTCACAACAACCCTGTGAGGTAGGCTAAACTGAGAGACAATGACCAGCCCAAGGTAACCCAATGTGCTTCGTGGCTGGGTGGGGATTTGAACCATGTTCTCTGAGGCCTTGGCCCAACACTCAAATGCATGGGTATGCAAACTAAGGCCCGGGGGCCGGATCCAGCCCAATTGCCTTCTAAATCCAGCCTGTGGACGGTCTGGGAATCAGTGTGTTTTTACATGAGTAGAATGTGCCCTTTTATTTAAAATGCATCTCTGGGTTATTTGTGGGGCCCAGGAATTCGTTCTTTTTTTTCCCCCTTCAAAATATAGTCTGGCCCCCCACAAGGTTTGAGGGACAGTGGACCGGTCCCCTGCTGAAAAAGGCTGCTGACCCCTGCTCAAATGCATCTTCCTAAGACCAAAACCATTCTCTGGCCTACAGATCTTAAAAGAGGATGCCTTGATGAGTTTCATTAGCATCTCTGGCACTTTTGGATAGAATCATAGAATCATAGAGTTGGAAGAGACCACAAGGGCCATCGAGTCCAACCCCCTGCCAAGCAGGAAACACCATCAGAGCACTCCTGACATATGGTTGTCAAGCCTCTGCTTAAAGACCTCCAAAGAAGGAGACTCCACCACACTCCTTGGCAGCAAATTCCACTGTCGAACAGCTCTTACTGTCAGGAAGTTCTTCCTAATGTTTAGGTGGAATCTTCTTTCTTGTAGTTTGGATCCATTGCTCCGTGTCCGCTTCTCTGGAGCAGCAGAAAACAACCTTTCTCCCTCCTCTATGTGACATCCCTTTATATATTTGAACATGGCTATCATAACCACCCCTTAACCTCCTCTTCTCCAGGCTAAACATGCCCAGCTCCCTTAGCTGTTCCTCATAAGGCATCGTTTCCAGGCCTTTGACCATTTTGGTTGCCCTCCTCTGGACACGTTCCAGTTTGTCAGTGTCCTTCTTGAACTGTGGTGCCCAGAACTGGACACAGTATTGGAGGGGGGGCGAACTTGGTGACAATACAGAGACTGATCCCAGACCTGACACACCTTCAACCTTGGGCCAGTCAGCCTAGCCTACCTCACAGGGTTGTTGTACGAATAGAATGTGGCGGGCGGAATGCCTATAACATCTTGCACTCCTTGGAGGAAAGTTGGGAAATATATGTAATAACAACAACAACAATTATTTCAGGTTCTAGTCCCACTGCGGTAGGCTTGAGGCCTAATGCAAAGAAATCACTGAAAATAAACTAATGCCTGAACTTTCTGGCGCTCTCACCTAGAAACCCTCAAAGTTTCTGAGGCCATTTTCAGAAGTGACACCACAAAGCACCGCTGGACTTCTCTGGCACTTCTTCGTAAAAATGTGTAAATGTTATTAGGCACAAACCAGGAAGCCCAGGGGAGCCATTTTAAACCAGTCTAGCTAATACAGTGCCAAACAGTGTACACATCAGCCCTGCGACAGAGCATACAGGTGGGGAGGGACCCATGGCGAGACCACTGTGTAACTATTTGCAAACTGCAGTGTGGGAACTGAATTATGGCCTGGGGTTTATTGTCAGGTGTGTATGTTTAGTGCGGGGTGGTAGGAAATATGATACACATACACCCAGCAAGACAAAGTTACAAAATAATCTGCTTGGGGGTGCGGAATCATTCTCCGGGGGGGGGGGGGATGCAGCGCTTTAATGGTTCGAAGCCAAAACAGATGTGCGGCAGAGCAGCTACAAAAGAGTCTTTGTGTCAGTTCCAGAGGAACATGGCTATTTCTGCAGGGGAAATATGCCTCTCGATAGCCCAAACAGAGAGTTGATCAGGGGACTGTCTTATTTATTTTTAACACTACCTCTAGAATTCCTCCTTTTCCTCTGCTCACTGGCTTCAACTTTGCTTGGCTCTATATTGAATACCTAACTCTTCGTCTTCTGGGTATTGTTCGGACGTGACAGCTAGGCGTGGGACAAGAACTGCTTGGTGGAAGGTAACCACCACCTTGGGGCAAAGCTGGGGGGGGTACCTGAAAGAGCATCTGCCCCTATATAGAGCTAGAATATCAATGAAATTATCTGGGCCATCCCTTCCTATAGGCAAGGAGTGGGGAGCATCAGGCCCCGTGGACAAAATGTGGCCCTCCAAGTCACTCTATGTGGCTCTTGGAGCTTTTGCCAAGCCACATTCCCTCTCCACAGGCCACTTCTCTTACTAGATCTGCTGACTGGAATGTGTCCTTGAATGCTGATAATACCTCTTACATATCTGCATGGAGAATAGAGAAAGAGGTGTGTCTGTGTATCACAGAAGCAAAGAGCTGGAAGGGGCCCCAAGGGGGATCTAGTCCAGGCATAGGCAAACTCGGCCCTCCAGCTGTTTTGGGACTACAACTCCCATGATCCCTAGCTAACGGGACCAGTGGTCAGGGATGATGGGAATTGTAGTCCCAAAACATCTGGAGGGCCGAGTTTGCCTATGCCTGCTCTAGTCCAACCCCTGGCAATGCAGGAATCTTTTGCCCAACAATGGGCTCGAACCCATGTCCCTGAGATTCAGGGTCTCATACTCTACCGACCGAACTACCTCACGGTAGAAACTAGATTCTTTGAAAACCACAGAAATAAATGCAAACATAAAGGTAAAGGCAAAGGGACCCCTGACCATTAGTCCAGTCGTGACCGACTCTGGGGTTGCGGTGCTCATCTTGCTTTACTGGCCGAGGGAGCCAGTGTACAGCTTCCAGGTCATGTGGCCAGCATGACTAAGCCGCTTCTGGCAAACCAGAGCAGCACATGGAAACGCCGTTTACCTTCCTGCCGGAGCGGTACCTATTTATCTACTTGCACTTTGATGTGCTTTCGAACTGCTAGGTTGGCAGGAGCTGGGACCGAGCAACGGGAGCTCACCCCATCGCAGGGATTCGAACCGCCGACCTTCTGATCAGCAAGTCCTAGGCTCTGTGGTTTAACCCACAGCGCCACCCGCGTCCCTAAATGCAAACATAGAGAGCTGTAACTATCTATGTGAAAGTTGGCTCCTAGGGAACTATTTTATTTCCATCACACTGTGCACGCCCAAGAAAGCAGAACAGAACTTGGGGTGATGCAGATGCGAGGGCAAATAGCTGAGTCACGCTTGGGAAAACAGAGCAAACTAAACCACCAATCCAGTCGTTTTAGGTACGCATCCCTTTCTTTTCTACCATATGAGAGTAAATCATGCAATTCATGCTTGGGAGGGGATTAAACTGGTGCAGTTGGGAGGGCACTCAACCCCACCCATCACTGTGGCAGGTACCATTAACCGCCATGTTCATAGGAACATAAGAAGACCTTGCTGGAATCACCCCAATGGCCCATCTAATGCAGCATCTATGGAGGTAGAGCATTGCCATCATAGCTAGTAGCCATTGATAGGTTTATCCTCCATGAATCTGTCTAATCCTCTTTTAAAGCCACCAAGCTGGTGTCCATCACTGCCTTCCATGGGACTCAAATGGCTGAACTGCTCCTGAGACACTTTCAAAATCCACCAGCAATTACAGTAGCAACCAAATTTAAATGCCAACAGGGCTACCAATCCTCCTATGACCTCACTGGCTGGCCGTGCGCTTCTTCCCTTCCCAACCCCATAAAATGTCTCTAGCGCAAGACTACATCAAATACGGATGGAGGATTGGATCTTTCTTTGCACTGGTGGGAAAGAACGGAAAGTCACATTTGTGTCACATCCACCCCAGACATTTACACCGCTTTAACAGTTGTGGCTCCCCATGCAGAATCCTGGGAAGTGAAACTGAAGGTGGTAAAACTCACAGAGCTACTGTTCCCAGCATCTCTAACAAACAACTGTTTCTAGGATTGGACTGTTAATGTGGTATAAATGTGTTTTAAATTTACAGTGTGGGTGAGGCTTTGCTGTGCTGCCATTGCGTGGCAAAGCAAAGGATTATGGTCTCAGACACCGAAAAGAAAAACTTGTTTCTTTTGTGGTAGGGAGAACATCTTCTCTTCTCGCTCAACAGATGTTCAAGCTGGAAAAAAAACGAGCATATACAGCCAGGAGATGCTACAGAGTTATTTTTGGCCAGGGGAGATACGATCTCAGGCTACCTCTTCTCATAAACGATTAGAGGGCAGATGTGAGAGGATGAGGCTTGGAGATCCTATCAGGCTCATCTTAACATCAGGCTTCACAGACTGTTCCAGCACAAGCTAGAATTCCCACCCCCCCCTCTCTCAGCTCTCTTTGAGCCTACATAAGCCATAAGAAGGTCACTGAGCAAGCCTTAATTTATTTTATATAAAAAAATGATTTTTTTTTCTGAGCAGGGTCCATTTTCTTGGGTCTTGGATTTAAAAATACATTTGCAACAGAGAACTATTGGAAAGAAAATGAAGCTCACTTACAAACACTTGCTCACTGAGCCAAGCAACCTATCTACCACTTCTCCTTTTTTAGAACACATATAAGATGCAACAAGGTTGGGAGGATTGGATGTGAATAGAAAGAGACGGTGCTCCAAGGCACATTTTACCTCCAGCCACACTGTGTGATAAGCATGCTTTTAGATGTGGCTATGGTGCAAACAGGAAGTGCAGCTGGCTCATGCTTTCAGTCTCGTGACACAGCTCCAAATTGCAAACCGAGTGCATGACACACCTCCTCACTGACAGAGAGATGCAAAAGATCCATTTCATACAAGGCAGACATGCAGAGAAATATTTAAAAATAATAGGTAGCTGCGTTTCCTGTACTTTCCATGCTGATGTTAACATCTGAAGCATATCTAAAGAAAGAAGCAAGGGACAATACGATGAATCTGGGGTGACATGGGGGGACCAAGAGCTTTAACACAGAAAGTGACTGGAAACCATTATGGAGACTGACAGAAAGGAGTAACACTGAGAGAAAGACTAGTTTAGTGGCATCATTTTGAGTCTCTTAAGAGAGGGAATGATGGGAGGAAAGAAGCGAGCAAGTCCATATACAGTAACCCCAAGGTACCACTGTAATTCCCACCCACCTCCTCTACAGACGCAAAGCACTGAACAAAAGCAAGTTAAAAATAAATCCATTAAAGGCTCCAGCAGAAGACTTCTGCCCTAGACCCTAGAGAGGCAGTTAAAGAAGCCAGTACTACAGCAACCAAATAACCTGAGCTGGAATAAGGCAGATTCCTATGTTACTATTAAGCTGACAACACACCCTGATGGCCCCAACAACCTAAGTCTGTGGTTTGAAACAAGGGCCACATTCCCTTCCAGGCAATCTTCTGAGGGCCACATGCCAGTAGTGGACAGACCCAGAGCAAAAAGTGCTCATGTGCAGGGGGAGAGTTGAGCCAGAGAGTAGCCACCATTATGGGCTTTTTTTTTTTTTACCTCAGAACAGTTGGGGTTGTGCCTGTGGTCTCCTTTTCATAAGAGCAAGTCAATACTGAGGTTTCCCCTTAAAGTTTTAAAATGAGTGGTGATATTTCCCCCAGTTCCACATTGTCTGTGGATATCCTTTGCGTTATGAAGGGTTGCAGGTTTCAGTTTCCTGAACGCCAACCCTTTTGAGAAGACTGCTGTGGAGCTGAGGTGAATGAGATGAGGCAATTTCCTCTCCAGCCAGAAGAAAGACCAAGCTTCAGGGAGAGGTTTTGTGGTGGCACAGAACTTCAGAAGGACAGCGCTTGGTTTTATTAATGTTGTGACACTTGCATAAATTATATCATTTATGCAAAATCCTTAACTGAGTACTCCTGTTCGATGTTGGAGAGCTTTATGTTATGTGGCATTCCCTTAAGTCCCTTCAGAGGCTATGATAATATAGACCTTCGACATACAAAAGAACGTTCAGAATCATACCCCCCCCCCCCAAAAAAAAACCTACACAATGAATCCAGGTTTTTACTTGTTATACAGTGGGTTAGTTTCTACACATCCTTCTTTAATCCTCCATCCAGACAAGAAAGAAGCAATATCGGAAGTCAAAGATGCTCTCCAGCCAGGCAAAGACACTCAAAAAGGGTATAAAGAGAGGCCTAGACTAAGGTGTGTGGCATGGGGAGAATCCTTCTGACCAGACAAGAGAGGCTTGGAGAGCCGCACTTGGCCCTTGAGGTTGCCCACTCCCTAGTTTAAAATCTGGGCTGCAATACCTCAAGGACCACCTCTCGCCATATGAACCCTCCCGGACCCTGAGATCATCTTCTGAGGCCCTTCTTCATGTGCCTCCTCCGCAAGAGGTCCAGAGGGTGGCAACATGTGAACGGGCCTTTTCTGCAGTGGCTCCACATTTGTGGAATGCGCTCCTCAGGGAGGTTCGACTGCTGACTTCATTACACATTTATAGGCGCCAGGCGAAAACGTTCCTCTTTAACCAGGCCTTTAGCTGATTGACATCTGGTGGCTTTTTAAAATATGTTGTGGAAGGGGAGATTATTGGATTGTCTTTGTTTTTATTACGCATTTTGTGTTCTTTTATATTGTGATTTTATGTTGTGAACCGCCCTGAGATCTAGGGGTATAGAGTGGTATACAATTTTTTTATTTATTTATTATTATTATTATTATTATTATTATTATTGATAATATCACATAGGAGCCGCCATTTAAATGCATACCACTATGCTCTCAAGAAGTCAAGATAACAGTCACAGCTTCATGCAATGCCTTCCTGTTAACATTCCACACCAACTTGACAGGGCGATAAAGTAAAGGTAAAGGTACCCCTGGCTGTTAGGTCGGTTGTGGCGCTTATCTCGCTCTATAGGCCGAGGGAGCCGGCGTTTGTCTGCAGACAGCTTCCAGGTCATGTGGCCAGCATGACTAAGCCGCTTCTGGCGAACCAGAGCACCGCACGGAAATGCCGTTTACCTTCCATATTTATCTACTTGCACTCTGACGTGCTTTCATAGCACTATGCTCTCAAGAAGTCAACATAACAGTCGCAGCTTCATGCAATGCCTTCCCGTTAACATTCCACACCAACTTGATAGGGCGATACACACAGCCAAAGCATTTTGGTCTGCTTCAAGGTTGTTTTTTTTTTGTTTTTTTGTTTGCAAGGGCTCGTTGCCAAGTAATTAATCACGGCCCAACGCTGCAATGCTTCATTAGTGTGGAAGTGCTATTCACAGAACAGCAATATCCCTGCCGGTCATGCCCATACTAAGTTACTCACACACTCTCTCTCTGGAAAACTTTCACTGTTATTCAACAAAAGAAAACTTGTTCCCTTCAGGAAGGCGCTGTGACAGAAGGACTTGGATGAACAAAGATTATTATTAGAAGCAAATTTTTAAAACACACATAAAAACCAAAAGGCACTTCCTCCATTCACATTCAGAGCTGTGCACCTGTTAAAAGCTAATAAAGCAGGGGTTGCTTTTCTGGAATTATATTGCAATCGATATGAAAAGAAGAAAAAGCCTTCAAGACTTTACACGCAGCCCATTTTCTCTGTAGGGTTGACTTACTTGCCAACTGCATTCACAAACCGCTGCAGTGGGGCTAATAACAGAAGCCCACACAAAAACTATTACGAGTTGGCTGGCTTGGCAGAATAATGTTATTTAAAAATAAAAATTAATAAATATGACTACTGCCAACAGAGCTGGCCTTATCTAAATAACATTACGACCCTATTAGGTTATAGGCCCAGTTTCTTGTCCAAGCATAAGCTGTTCTTTAAGAGCTGCTAATTTGTTGTTAAGCACCAGTGAGACTTTCCCAGTTGTCTCAGAGCCGCTGTGCCCCTCCTTTAACATTTTCCAAAGATAAGAGGACTTTGGCATGGGTTGGAACAAGGCTAGCCTAATTAACAGAAGCCCTGTTTATGTGTTTGGAGCAAACATGCATGGGCTTTAAGAGAGGAGGGGGAGGGTGTGCAAGCCCCACCTCCCAAGTGCATTCCACCTCTCTAACCTTTGCACAGAGTGCAAAGGTCCAAAGGGATCTTCTAATTGCCTTCAGCTGATCACTCTTAGAAACCTCCCTGTATCCAGAAGCTCTGGATAATCAGGATTCTTGGAGGGAGACTTCTTAGCACACTCACCTGAACACACTTCAAATGCCCTTTCAGAAATTCACACTCAACAAGTCAAAGTGGGACAGAAAGTTGGCGTGCATAAGGTTCTTGGAGGGGTGGGTGGGATTGGAAGGAATTCTTGTCCCACTTTGAATCTACATGCATTCACCCTGAATGCATAGCTAGGGCCAGAATCAATGTTGGAGCAGTTGTACAACCAAGCCAGGCAGTGCACACACACACACACACACACACACACACACACACACACACACACACCAGATTAGTGCAGGAATCTTTCCAAGAAACCAAATGACTTCGGAAGCAGCCTTAACACTGGGAGGGCATGCTCTCTAGGCCAGCTGTGAGGAACCACAGGCTCTTCTGACATTGCTGAACTACAACTCCCATCAGCCCCAACTGGCTTGGCCAATGTCAGGGATGATGGGAGTTGTAGTCCAGCAACACCTGGAGGGCCAAAGGTCCCCCACAGCACCTGCTCTACGTCATTTGGAAAGGTGCTGTAACACAGTGAGTTATGCTTTGCATGCAAAACACCCCATGTTCAATCCCAGGTTCAGGATGAGGAGGGTTGGGAAAGACCTCAGCTTTGAATTCTGCTTCCAGTCTGAGCAGGCATCATAGGGCCAGATGGAACCAATGATCTGGGCACAGCATAAGGCAACCTCACATGCTCATCCCTAGTCCACAATTTGCAAAATGGCCCCAAACAGGATGGGCGAGAGGCCACTGATAGACAGAAGAAAACAGGAAAAAGAGGAGCATTTATTTACAATAGGCATGGGGAACCAGTTGCCTGCTGGATTACAAATCTCATCACCCCTGACTCTTAGCCTTGCTGCCTGGGCCTGAAGGGAGCTGGAGTCCATCAGCATCATCTGTAGAGCCACAGGTTCCTCACCCCTGATTTGCAAGAAAACACACATAAGAACGTGCACAGATTTTCCCATTCAGGGTGAGTGTAGCTTGATTGAAAGGGAATTGTACTCCCTCTTAGGCTAGTCTTGAAGGTGCAAAAGATAGATAGATGACTATTTAAAGATTCCTCCTTCCCTCTTGCACCCCAGAGTGATATAATCCAAGGAGTTTTTCTCTCTCTCCCATCGCTTGATTCTGCTAAGCACTTAAACAGGCCCTCAACTCTACCTAGGGCAGCACCTAGCTATTTTGAAAGCAATTTAAGACAATATATCCTGGCCTACTAAAATATTTAAAAAGTTTTAAAATAGCTACTGCCAAGGACGTAGGGGGGAAAGGCAGCTTTTTCCAAGACTCTTCACTGCTCAATGAGAAAAGATTGAGCTGTGATGAGATTGGCAGAGCCAGAGCTATCCAGTCCTCCAACACTAAGGACAACAGAAAACTCTCTCTTTTTATTGTTGCTAAAACCACACAGCAAATCCTTGACAATAAAGATGATTTAAAGTGGCAATAGCCACAGAAAATCTTCTTTTAAAAAAAAACTGTAGCAGAAATTCATTGTTTCACTCCAAACAAAACCAACGAGCCATTTAAACTTCCTCAAAAGCTCAAACCATATTAGCAGTACGACAGACTGGTACTCTGTGCCACGTCCCTGGGCTTGGGAAGCAAAAACTTTAAAGGTCACTTTGTCCCAGCCAGGGCAAGGAGATAATCCCTACCCTTTTAGACAATCAGGATTCCTGGCAAGATTTTGAGAGGCTCCAGCTGGCTGCCAAGAAAGTTCACACCATCAGGGGGTTCGGAAAAGCTTTTACTGCTAAAAATGCTGGAGACTGCTTTAAGGCTCAATTAAGGCTAAGCATAGCAACTGAGAAGCTGCAGAGCTCCGGAGATTTGTTTGCAAAATGTCAGTCAAACAAGGAACCCCACCTTGCATTGCTTGCTAGTCTAAAGCACCACCATGTCTGGCAGGTGTGCCAGACACTCCTTATTCCTTTCTTACTCTCTATTGCAGCAGCTCTGCTGCCACTGATAGTCTTTTCACAACAGTAAGAGGAAGAACCCTGTCTCACTGCTATGTTTCCCACAACCTGCACCACTTTCAGAGGTCCCCTCTGCACCACACATATGAAGCGGTATCAATCCTGTGGACTGTAATACGATAAGGCTGCCAAGAGGTGTTAGGAGATCCTGTATTCTCCTTCACAGAGCTGCAATTTCCAGAGGTCCCTGGGAAGAGGGACTGACTGTTAAACTAGTCTGGGAAATCTGAGGAGCACTCACTTTTAGTTGGCATTTAGCCTATAAGCAAACACAATAGCGCATTCTTAACATTTGTCTGTAGTGTGCATTTTATCTTATGGAATAAAAATATATTATTTTCATGTTTGCAAAAAACCTTATTTTGCCTTAACTTTGTCTTTCTTTCTTTTTTTTTGAAGCTGTATTCTGTTAAAGGGAGTAGAACTTTTTCTTCTGTTTCGTACACTTTTATTGTATGACTTCATAACCTACACAAATGAAAGAGGCCTATCAACTCCTCTCCCCCCCTTTCTTCCACTGTGGAAGAAAACCTGAATTATGGATAGTCTTGGTTGTTGGTCTTGAAAAGCAATTGCCCATCTGCACAGTCAAACCTAGGGATGGGGAAGGAAAGCAAATATAAAAACAGAACTTACTGCTATTGCTAGGCATGACTGTGTAAGCCTCTGAGCAATGATTTACACCACTGGTGGGTTTTGTGTGTATAATATATTATCTGTATGTATGTATGACTCTGGGGTTGCAGTGCTCATCTCGCTTTATTGGCCAAGGGAGCCGGTGTACAGCTTCCGGGTCATGTGGCCAGCATGACAAAGCCACTTCTGGCGAACCAGAGCAGCACACGGAAACACCATTTACCTTCCCGCCAGAATGGTACCTATTTATCTACTTGCACTTTGACGTGCTTTCGAACTGCTAGGTTGGCAGGAGCAGGGACCGAGCAACGGGCGCTCACCCCGTCGCGGAGATTCGAACTGCCGACCTTCTGATCAGCAAGTCCTAGGCTCTGTGGTTTAACCCACAGCGCCACCCACGTCCCTGTATGTACATAGTGTGTGTTAATTAAAAACGAATGTAGACTTTGCTTCGTCGTAAAATATTTTGATTACTTAATAAAGTCTTTTTTTAAAATAAAAAATAGCCTACAGTACAAAGGTAAGAGCTACGGCCACAGATCTGCCCCATGTTCTCTTGCCTCTGGACCTGCTAGCCACTGGCATGTTGCCCTTGAGAAGTTTCCCACAGGCAAATCCAGTCCTTTGGGTAAAAAAGGTTCCGCACAACTGCATAACAGCAACAATCAAGAACATGACTGTGAGCAAAAAAAAGCCTGCAGCAATGCAAGAAAAGACGCAACAAAGGATAAGGGAATGACACATAGGAATTGTGCCACGAACCCCAATGGCTATGGTCTACCTCTACTGTCTGAGGAGGTATGCATCTGAATAGCAGCTGCTGGAAACTGCTGGAGGGAAGAGAGCTGCTGCATTCAGGTCCTACTTGTGTGCTTCCCGTTAGTTGCCACTGCGAGAACAGGATGCTGGACTTGATGAGTCACTGGCCTAATCCAGCAGGACTCTTCTTATGTTCTAAACCACATTGGAAAAACATAGGGTACGGTATAAAGAAGTGTCCTATGTCCCTGGGTCAGGCTATTGGTCCATTGACCTCGGTATTGTCTACAGACAATACTGACAGAAGCTCTCCAGTTCACAGCCAGGATTTCTTCCACTCCAATGTGGAGGTGCTGGGGTTGGGACCTGAAACCTTCTGCATGTGATTCAGATGCTCTGCCACTGAGCTCAGACCTTACCATAGCTGTGTGCATTACCTGGAGCACACAGAGAACAACTTATCAGTGCTGGGTCTAAGATAGCTCTGGAGTAAGAACCAGGAACCTCTAGGCCACATATCTTCAATCTATTCAGACTCAGGACTCACGTTTGACACAGACATGCATCTGAGGACCCCATTCTTAATATATATTTGTATTGTGGGAGTGCTCCTGTTGCAACCCACCTTGGATCAGGACAAGACCTGAAAACCAGTGCTCTAGGCAAGAATTGTATGGGGGAAAGCTCTAGTCTGACCCAAAGCCTTTGAGCATGGGGTTGGGGGTGGGAAGGGTTGGCCTGGGAGGGGAGAGCAATTATGGGTCCTAGAAAAACTTGCCCTGGCCTGCAGTTTGCCCTACAGGGGCAGCAGTCCAGGGAATCATAGTTCCTGCAGCCCTCAAGACAGCAGCCAGGTTTTAATGCAGCCTGCGCTGATGAAAAAAGAAGGCTGCAGATCGGTGGTTGGGATTGTTTCTGGCAGCCTTAGTGCCGTTTTGCCAGGAGACACACCATGCGCAAGAGTTTCCATCAAAGTCATAAGGTTCCACTTTGGTAAAGGAAGAGCAGGAGCTATTTTTTTTCGGTGGGGTGCCCATCCAGAACCCAGAATACTCTGTGCAAAGGAGAAGCCTGCCCATCACTCACACCTTTGTAAACCACACAGAGGTTTATTTTGGGCAGCTCCCCCCACCAGCCCTTTGTTTTCATTTCCAACTTCAGAAATACTTTGGTGTGTGTGTGTTATTTTCACAAGGATAAGTTGCTAAGACTTGCAAGATGCAGAAACAGGAACAAACAAACCCACTTTCAGTTTTAAAAACTCAATGGGAAGAGGAAGAAACTTTGCTCATAAAGACCCAGAATCTCCCTTCCTTTAAAGGGAAATTGCAAACAAGAACACAGAGTATTCCATGACTTTACAACACTATGAAATGCCTATTGTTAGAAGAAAAGAAAATTCAAGACCAGCATATGGAGTGCACCAAGTTTTTGATCATCTTTTTTGATACTGAGTATGTCAGAGGTACTTTCGAGTTTAAAACATTTTGTTGTTGACTTTGATAAAGAGAGGATTTATTGTATTTGCTTTTAACTTGAATGGGAGGTTGTGATGTTATCACAATATAGCTTTTCACTTTATTATGTTTCTATGTTTATGGATGCCCAATTTATTTTGCTTTTAGATTACGGTGGCCTTCTGGCTGCAAGCCATAAAGTTCTTAAGAAAAGAACAAATGAAATTTCCAAGACAAATCACCGTAAGGTCCTTTCCCCACACAACCACCCATTCAGCTTGCCATCGCCTGCATTGCACGCCAATGCCCTATCAGTTTCAACAGCCAACAGCTTATTCCCTTAGGAGAGGTCATTCTAACTAACTGGAAGCAGATTAACAGTGCATCTTCTCACGAAAGCTGGCCTCCCCTTCTTCCCAGGCACCAACCCATATATACAAAGCAGCTGCAATGTCTACCCTGTCTCCTCCTCTCTACTATCACCCGATGAAGGTCATTCGGAAGATACCAGGATATAAAAGTAGCGTAGCCAAACTAATAAAGAACGCCCTGTCTTTTTAAGAAGTACAGCTGCAAAATTCCTTTTATAATCTCTGGTGAAAGAAAAAGAAAGCTACTTTCTCAGGGCAAAGCTGGACACAATCGCTGGCGAGTAGTATCATGGGGTGTCATAGAGATTACCTTTCTGTGCCATCGCTTAGTTGCCATCTGCCCACATTATGTTCAAGGCAGGCTACAGATGCCCTTTAGTAGATTCTCACTTGGCTTTCAGGGTTTGACCTCTGTATACTGGTAAATAGCCTACAATAGGGTCAAATGAGACACAAAAGTGGCCTCTTTTCATTCATATATATCAGGCACGTCCAACTCTCTAGAGACTGTGATCTACTCCCAGTATAATAAAACTGGCAATGATCTACCCATTGTCATTGCCAAGAGTTGTTGAGCTATTTTTTTCTGGGGGTGCATAAAAACTCTACAACACTACTACGCTAAGGGAGTGAATACAAGCTTTCACAGCGGCAGCGGAATTAGGACATAGCACCGGGGGCAGGGCATGGGGCACGGAGCGACCGATCAGGAGCATGCAGGTGATCAATTTCTTCAATTGCATGATTGACCTACAGCACCTCGGCGATCTACCTGTCGATCGCAGTCGACCGGTTAAACATGTCTGATATATATAAAATACACGTCATGCACATATAGAATGGCGTGTGTGCATTGTAGCTTAACAGTAAATGAAATGTGGACTGCCACAAGCAAATGGAACTTCTGGGAGGCCATGAAGAGGACTTGCCATCAGTCTCTCCCCGCACCCACCAAGCATTTCCCTTTTGCAGCTGTCGGCCTCCTCTGGAGCCAGCTGTTAAATCATCCAACCTGGTAAGGAAGACCTTCTGAAATCTATTTAAACCAGTCTGCTGAGGCTCTTTCAGCAAACGGGAAGTTTATTGCACATTAGCTTTCTCTTTGCTCTGTACTTATATATTTGTGTCTAGATTATTTTACTTTTCATAATATTGAATTTATTCTGTGTTTGCTAAATAGCTGATTTGTAAGACTCTAAGAAAGGGACGCGGGTGGTGCTGTGGGTTAAACCACAGAGCCTAGGACTTGCCGATCAGAAGTTCGGCGGTTCGAATCCCCGCGACGGGGTGAGCTCTCGTTGCTCGGTCCCTGCTCCTGCCAACTTAGCGGTTCGAAAGCACATCAAAGTGCAAGTAGATAAATAGGTACCACTCCGGCAGGAAGGTAAACGGTGTTTTCGTGCGCTGCTCTGGTTTGTCAGAAGCGGCTTAGTCATGCTGGCCACATGACCCGGAAGCTGTATGCTGGCTCTCTCCCAGAATCGGTCACGACTGGACCTAATGGTCAGGGTCCCTTTACCTTTACTTTTAGACTATAAGAAGAGCCCCACTGGATCAGATCAATGGTCCAGCCAGTCCAGCATCCTGTTTCTCAAAAAGGCCACCCAGATGCCCATGGGAAACCCTCAAGTAGTTACCGTGTGCAAGAACGCTCTCCCTTCCTGTGGTTCCCAGCAACTGGTATTTAGAAGCACTGCTGCCTCTCAAGGTGGAGGCAGAGCATAAACACCATGACTAGTAACCACTGATAGACTTACCCTCCAGCAATTTGCCCAACCCTCTTTTATAGCCATTCAAGTTGGTGGCCATCACTGCCTCCTGTGGCAGTGAGTTCCATGGTTTCGTCCTCTATGTATGTACAGTATAGGTACGTTTTGCAAACTGGTTTTTCTCTACTGCGCGTACACACACCCTCAAAGTTCTGCATTTTGTTTCTTGCAAGCTATTTTGGACACGGCTCACTGTGGGAAAGCGGCATACAAATGAAACAAAACTAAATCAAAACGTATCTCCTCAACTCTTAGAGAACAGCAAACACTATTCTATCGTCTCAGTTTACTTCCAGAGTCAAAAAGAAGGAAAGTGTTTTGAGCAATGGACTAGGGTTCACATGGGAGGATGTTTCTGTGCCCTTTTTACTGATAAAGTAACCCCAACTCTCTAAACTCCTGCCTTAAAAATGGGTAATGCAAATAAAGTGGTACCTTGGGTTAAGTACGTAATTCGTTCTGGAGGTCCGTTCTTAACCTGAAACTGTTCTTAACCTGAAGCACCACTTTAGCTAATGGGGCCTCCCACTGCCGCCATGTTGCCGGAGCACGATTTCTGTTCTCATCCTGAAGCAAAGTTCTTAACCCGAGGTACTATTTCTGGGCTAGCGGAGTCTGTAACCTGAAGCGTATGTAACCTGAAGCGTACCACTGTAGGTGGATGGTGACAGCCCATTCATTTTCTTGTTCAGCTCTCAGTGGTGAGTCAGGTGCTCAAACAGGGAACTTAGGAACGTGAGTCAAACCACTGATCCATATAGTTCAGTAGTCTACACTGACTGGCAGCAGCTGCCCAGGATTTTAGACAAAATCTCTCTCTCTCAGCTCTACCTGGAGGCACAGGGGTCGTACTTTGGACCTCCTGCATGCAAGGCAGATGCTTGACCACTGAATTCCTTCCTCAAGGGGTTGTTTGGTTTCTTACAAGAGTATATTTTGCAGGTACATGTTTTAACCTTCCCCTCTTGTTGACTACCTGGGTTCTCAAAGCTTGAGAGAAAGAGAGTGCGACTTAGACCGTGTATGTAAACAGGAAGATGAAATACAGAGTGATTCTGATCAGTCAGGAACTGAGATCAGGGAGAAAAGGTAAGAGTTTATGTGAACAGTTTCAGAATAAGCTCTCTAATACAGACCAGTCAACTAAGCATACCAAAGCTAGCTTTCGGGTTTCAGGGTATTCTCCCTCAAGCTCAGCACTAAAAAATAAAAAGGGGAAAGAGGAATGCAATGGAGTGGGGGGGGATGGGTGTCACTGGCACAGGCATGTTAAAGTCCCATCTGCAAGGTGATTCAGGAAGCTCTTGCAAACTGGTTGGCTTTTGCATGGTGCAAAAAGATCGCAGGTTGCACCACAGACTGACAAAGGAGCAACGGTTGCTTCCCTTTCGGAATAAATTTAAAATGCCAGAGGTTACAGTGGTACTTCAGGTTAAGAACTTAATTCGTTCTGGAGGTCGGTTCTTAACCTGAAACTGTTCTTAATCTGAAGCACCACTTTAGCTAATGGGGCCTCCCGCTGCCGCCGCACCGCCGGAGCACGATTTCTGTTCTCATCCTGAAGCAAAGTTCTTAACCCGAGGTAATATTTCTGGGTTAGCGGAGTCTGTAACCTGAAGTGCCTGTAACCTGAAGCGTCTGTAACCCGAGGTACCACTGTATTTAGATCTGCCTCTGGCACTAATTAGAACACATGAGGTGGTGGCAGTGATGACTAACAATGCTATTTTTTTGGCCACCTTTCCTTATAAAGAAGAGAGCTGAAGAAAACGGCCTCCCCCAGCCTGGAGTCTTCCAGATATCTTGGACTACAACTCACATCATCCCATCATACAGCTGATTCGAGTTGTAGCCCAAAATACCTAGAGGGCACCAGGTTGGAGAAGGCTCTGTTAAACATTACCCTAGCAACACTGAAGATTTAAGATCTATATAAGCCAAACATCGAAGTATTGCCTAATGGGAATTTAACTTCCTGTCTCACACCTTTAACTTCCTGTCTCACACCTTTAACTTCCTGTCTCACACCTTTAACTTCCTATCTCAATTTAAGATTTCTCGCACGCACATCCTGAGTTTGGGAGGTAGTTCACCAAGTTGCTGTCTTCAGCAAGATGTCCATAAGAGAAGAAAGGAAAACCACATTTTCTCCTTCAGTTATCCTCTGGGCTTTGCCTCAGTGCTAAAGAGCTTAAGGCAAGCTAGGGACTTACTGAACTGCAATGAACCAAACATAAACCAAACATAATCAAAATGTAACAAAGGGTACTGAACGCCAAAATTTTCTCATCCGCCCCCCATCCCACCCCGCCACACAATGCAGAGATGAATATTTGCCTAGATTAAAATTTAACCGAAATTCCTCAAAATCAAAACCATTAGATCTGAAAGCAGATTTCCTGGAAGGCCTCCAACGATTGCACACAATTTGAGGAATACTAGTTTTCAGTCCATATGCTGTGGGTTGCTCAGGGGAGGGGGGAGAACACACACACAGCAAGAGAGATTTCCAGACAGATATGTCACCTAAATTTGCATTTTTCTCAAAGCACAACAGTTCTTCATTAATATGAGCTAAAAAAGAAGTATTAAAAAACATTTAAAGCTCTCCCCACCAGCACTAGTGTAGTGGTAGATTCAGAATTTCAGGGTCCCTTCATAATGGCTACAGCAACACCCCTTCTAAGATTATACAACCACCTTAGAATTGAATTGAATAAATAAATAAATAAATAAATAAATAAATAAATAAATAGGAAGCACTAGAATCATCAATGCTGATCTCCATGGACAAATAATTTGGAGTGTTCCAATGTCTTCTTTCTGAGCGACTTAAGTTGTGTTTTCCATGAAGTCCCATTATATGTAAGCACTGAAAGCACAAGTTTCAGGAGCACTGAAAGCACAAGTTTCAAGAGAATGGTGTGCAATGGAACTTGCAAACCATTCTCTTTAAACTTGTGTTTTCAGTGCTCCTAAATGCTTAGCTTTGGAGCGCACAGTGGCCAAAATGCTCCCACCTTCCATGCTGATTGAGAGACTCTGGGATACTGGAGACAGGGACCCTGCTGCAGAAACAGCAAGAAGTCTTCAACACTCCCCTCCTCCCACACACCGTTACCCCGGACCATACCAGCTACATACCTCGTAAGACCAGACGCACTGCACTCCTGCAAATCTCCGCACGCATCTCCCAATCTCCACATCCTCGTGGGTCGTGTACATCTCTCGAAGGCACTCCCCGATGTGAGGGACCATCCTCCGCAGGACTTCCCGGCTCATGATGACGCCTGGGCCCCCCATGCAGAAGTTCTCCCCGGGCTCCAAGGCCAGCTTCCCCATTTCTTCCGTGGTGCCCAGACCCGTCTGCCCAAGGAAGAGGGGCTCGCTGCTGTTCAAGCTCCGAAGGAAGTTCTCCAGCTTGTCCCCCTTGACGTAAACATCGTCGTCTGCCCGCATGAACCATTCGTACTGGTCCAAGTAGTGGTCATGCATGTACTTGAGCATCATGAACGATTTCTTCTGGGGCGGGTAAGAGTCATCCACACCAGGCAGTGGCACGATGGGGATGGGGAGAGAGGTGTCTGAGCCCTCGCTGGAGAAGAACTCAACCTTGCCAGGGATGGTGCTGGACCACGTTCTGCAGAGTAGAAGACCAAAAACCAGTTATGCAAAACCGCTCTGTTTGTGCATATTCGTGGAGACTATAGGAACATAGGAAGCTGCCTTCTACTGAGTCAAACCATTGATCCATCTAGCTTAGCATTACACAGACTGACAGGTTGCTGCTCTGCAAGGGTTCAGGCAGGGGATATTCCCAGTCCTACCTGAAGATCTTGGGGAGAAAGCAGATGCTCTGCTGTTCTAAGTACTGGACAGGTGGGGTCTGGTAATGACCAAAGAGGCCTCACCTGTGTTTTGATTGGCACACGATCTTTAATGGCCCCAGCTCAGTGGATGAGCATTTGCTTTGCAGGCAGAAGGTCCCACATTCGATTCCTGACATCTCCAGGTAGGGCTGGGGGCGAACTCCATCTGAACCCCTGGAGAGCTGCTGCCAGTCAGTGTAGCCAATGCTGAGCTAGCTAGACCAATGGGTCTAACTCACTGTATTGATAAGAGCCCTCTGCCCTGGCTGTAGAGCTGTGCTTATTGTGACCAAAATCGCAAAAGAGGGCATCTCATCTATATCTCATTTCTAAAGCTTCCTACCTGCTGACCTGAGGACGGATCCTGCTGAACAGTAAGAGGGTTTGTCTGATAAGACAGATGGGGTGAAGTACTTGTCCTGCAGCCGTCTAAGAAATTAACCCACATCACTTCTTTTGACCAAAGGACTGAAACCTAGGCGTTTAAACACGCACCCATGACCATAAGGTGATAATTTCAGGTACCATATTTTTCACCCTATAAGACACACCAGACCACAAGACGCACCTAGTTTTTGGAGGAGGAAAACAAACAAACAAAATATTCTGAATCTCAGAAGCCAGAACAGCAAGAGGGATCGCTGCGCAGTGAAAGCAGCAATCCCTCTTGTTGTTCTGGCTTCTGGGATAGCTGTGCAGCCTTCATTCGCTCCATAAGATGCACACACATTTCCCCTTACTTTTTAGGAGGAGAAAAGTGAGTCTTATAGAGCAAAAAATACAGTATATACAATCCAGAGTCTTTAGACCAAGCACTTTCTGGCCTATATGAATTCACATTTTGTTATTCTTTGAATGAACATAGGAAGCTGCCTTATACAGAGTCAGAGCCATAGTCCTTGGACATTCCCACCCCTACCTGATAATGCTGGGGATCAAACCTGAAGCCCCTTCCTGACAGTGTACGCTCAGCCCATGAATGTAAGGTCAAGGACCTTTTGCAAGGGAGTTTGTTGAATGCTTTATGGAGGTTCAAGCACATAATGTCTAGGAGAACATCCTCATCTACGTGTGTGTTGACATTCTAAGAGGCTTGTGAATCGTGGCAGGTGAGACTGATAAAGAGTTGTGGTGCCAAAACATCTGGTGAGCACTAAGTCGGGAGAGACTGTCTTAGTGTTTGTCTGAATCCACCAGGTATGCATTTCAGTGTGAGATTCTATCATTTTAACAGTCACAAGCAGCAATGATTGGGCACACTGCAAATCTGTTCAAAATCCCTCAACAGTGCATTATGGCAGAACCAAGCTAATCTGGACAGCAAGGCCACACTCAAAACCATACATTGTTCCCAAAGCAGTTTAACAATCAATCCCTCTTCCCAGGAAACTCTGGGAATTGTACTTCGGGCAAGGGAGTAGCTGTGCCCTCTCAGCACCCTTACAAACTGCAACTCTCAGGATTTTTTTTAGGAGAAGCCATGACTGTTGAAAGCGACATCATGGTGCTTAAAATGTATGGTGTGAAGAATGTGACTTAACATAGACTGCCGTCGCCACTGTAATGCAAGGTTTCTGTTGCAGTTCTCTCTCAAGTCAGACCCAAAAAACAAGAGCCACCCAAGGGACAATTATGGCCAACATACACATTCAGTGTCTGCTCCAGGCTTTCAAAGACCATGAAGTCTAGACTACCCAATGTTCTCTTCTCAAATTTCCACCTATAATTTCTACCTACAAGAAGTGTGCTTTTGGCAGGAAGAGATGAGGGGGGAAAGTCTCTGCTCAGTAACCAGATAGTTTTATAGCTGTCACCTTTTCTTCCTTCCCTGCACAAAGGTAGAACATTTTTTGTTATGTTAGACAGCTTTGTTCCAGACATTATCGGTGTTCAGAATCTGACCTGAAAACACTCAAGAGGTGCAAAAATAAAGCACTCTTTAAATGTGTTCTTCGTATTTTATACTGGAGGCTCACCAATAGTTTTAGACAATCAACTGATCTGTTCACACATGACTAAGAAAAGGAAGGAAAGGCTGACTATTTTATGTGGCATTAGAATTTAAAATACTCACACATTTTAAAGTAATTTACATATACTTAAACTACCAGCCTATTTGGAAACAGATGAAAGTGGTTTGGGGGTTTTTTCCAGCATAATAAAGTCAGGAGGAGCAGAAAAATTGCTGTTGATATGCCCAATACATATTAAAGTCAACACAGTGGATTAATTTATCAGAATTCTATCAACCTAGCCTGTCCTACAGATATGGACTGGATAACAACAAAATGAAATCTGACAGAAAATAAATAAAATGTCCATTAAAACGAATATATGTTAAGTGTAATTTAGGCTATTAAACACTTTTGCTGTCCAGGCACATGCAAAGTATCTGGCAAGCCAATTAGAAAATAAGAAGGCACAATTTAAGATAGGGGATCTATTGAGATCCTACTTCTGTGAGCAGAGATGAGCCAGCCCTTCTGCGAATACAGAAACTCATGGAGGTGTTTGCTTCACCTGGAGCACCATTACAGTAAAAGCAGGCAGTCAAATTAATAAAAAAAGAACAGAGGTTAGATTTGGACATTTGGCACCGCCAAGAAAGGAGAACAAGAGTAGTCTTGAAGTTGCTCATCAACAGTTAGCAGCTAAGACTGAGCAGGCACTCGGATCACCTGATCACAGTCCCTTCCTACTGTTTCAATTACAGTAATTATTTCTAAAAGTGTATCGACACACATAAGTTAGCAGATGCAAATCTGGGCCCGCTTTTGTCTTCTTTCTCGGTGATGCGTTTCCTCTTTTTTAAATGACGCGACAGGCCGTTTGTAAAAAGGGTCTTTTCTTTTGGGCTGCTTGCCATGTCTACTCTGCCTTCATGGCCAGGAGCCTGTGTGCTTCTGAAAACCAGTTGCTGGAAACCGCAAGAGGAGAGAGTGGTCTTGTGTTCAAGTCCTCCTTGCGGAATTCCTATTGCGGCATCTGGGTGGCCACTGTGAGAACAGGATGCTGGACTAGATGGGCCACAATGCTCTTCTTATGCTCCTCCCAATTGCATTTTGGGGGGAGGGGGAGAGGCCACTCTTCTCTGCCCCTTACCCTTTTCTCTCACCTTACCAATTCATTTTTTTTAAGCCCAGACCGACACAACTATGGCTTACTGTGAGCAAGTAGCTTCAAAACAGCCAAACACAGAACATATTTGATTCATTCTTTAGAGATCGTATCAAGGAAACAAAAGTTTCTCCTCCCTAAAATTAAACAAAAGTCAACCCGAAGCAGCTTCTTCCCCACAACCACCAAAGCCAGAAAGAGATAAACAAACATTAATTTTGGGTTTCTTCCCTTCTCTGAGTGTCACAGGAATACAGAAACTCAAGGCAGAAACTGTAGGGATCTGCAGTCGTTCAGAGGCCACAAAGTTAAGCATTTGGTATGTGGGATTTTGTGTGTGTAAAAAAACCCCCCAAAAAAACCCCTGTTCTTGCTTTCATTATGAAGGAACCCCTGATTAATAAAAAGCACTCCCCCTCCCCCACCCCCCCACCCCCACTCCACTCCAGGCAGATTCATCTGATAAAGTGGCAAGATTAGGTTCTCCCAGCTACTCCTGTTTAATGACTTCCCTTTACAAAAGCCAATTAATTCCCTTACTTGCTTCCCTGCACCATGAAAGATTAACTGCTCCCAGTCATGACTGCCAGAAAATACAGGCAGGCAGTTTCATTTGTACAAAAGACGAGTTACACCTAAGGCAGTGGTTTTTCTAAGCATCTGCCTTCAAGGAATCAGTTCCACAGACGCTAATCTGCAAAGGAATTCCTTTGAGTTACTCTTCTCAAGTGGGCACCTCAGGTCAGAATAACCTGGATAGGTGCAGTGTTCGGAGTACTGCATTGGGAGACCTGGGTTCAAATCCCAAGGGACTGACAAGAACTCTCAGCCTAATCTACCGCACAGGGCTGTTGGGATGATGTTATGTACTGAGTTGAATAGAATCCAAAATGCAGCAGTTTGATTGGTCCTAGAACAATAGAATTCAGAATGCAGCAGTCTGATTGGTCCACAGGAGCCACCCAATCCAGCTCCAGGTGGAAGTGAATCCACAACCTGATTGGCCTACAGCAGAATCCCGGAATTAGCCAATCACGTGGGGCCCATTGTGTAAATAATGTATATAAAGCAGACATTCTGGGGGAACTTCCATTCCTCCTCACCACTATGAGCTGAATAAAGAGCATGAAATCCACTCTCGACTCAGAGTATCTTTCAGATGACAAGGGAGTGGGAAGAATGTGCATGACAATGAGCTCTTTAGAGGTAGTTTAGAGTAACCTTGTAAATAAATAAAAACAAAATAAATAAAACAAAACAGGGGAAGGAAACTGCCACCTTGGGTTCCACAGTGGATGAAATAAATATTCACCTGGATACTGTGCACAATAAAATAAGCCTGTAGGATGCCTGACAGACACTCATCAGGCAAAGAGGAACGTTGCCAATATTCTTTAAAGTGTTTTGCGGGCATTTGAACTACACCAAATAGATATATTATCTCAGCCTTCAGCAGCTTGGTATCCATGGGACTACAGCTTCCCTCAGACCAACGGACCCAGCCAGCACTTTGTGTGACCCAAATCCCTCTGTGATGTGCAGTTCAATGTCAAGACATGTAGAGGTTCCTCAGTAGTGAAGCTGTATTGTAATTTCAATAATTTTAAGAGTTGTCACTGTTTTTTATGGTTTTAGAGTGAAGCATCTTCTTAAGTTTCCAGTTCATCAACAATAATCTTAGTCCTGCCTCCAGGCTTCCCAAAGACACCTGGTTGGCCACTGTGAAGGCAGGTTACCATACCGGACGGGCCTTTGGACTGTACTACAGCCACTACCACGGGGAAGTCTAATTTAGGACACTGGAAACTGCCTTATGCTTAGTTTGGTCACTGGTCCATCTAGCTCAGCACTGCCTCTGAATACCAGATGCTGGAGAACATGGACGGGAGAGAAGACTGATTGTGCTTTTACCCTCCTTGTGGACTTTCCATAGGCACCTGGTTGGCCACTGTGAGAAAAGGATGCTGAATTAGATGGACGATTGGATTGATCCTGCATGGTTCTACTTACCATCCTATTTACCATCTCCCAATCAATTTGGTGTGGGGTTTTAATTTAACATTGGCAAATTTTTAAAAGAAAATACATAAAGAACCATGTGTTGGAAAGGAAGCGCCGGAATTGTTGTTTTTTGCAGAATGTTGATCACACAAACAAGATTTATGGAGGGTGGACATTTACAGCTGAGATACAGTGGTACCTCAGATTAAGTACTTAATTTGTTCCAGTGGTCCGTACTTAATCTGAAACTGTTCTTAACCTGAAGCACCACTTTAGCTAATGGGGCCTCCTGCTGCTGCCACGCCGCCGGAGCACAATTTCTGTTCTCATCCTGAAGCAAAGTTCTTAACCTGAAGCACTATTTCTGGGTTAGCAGAATCTGTAACCTGAAGCGTATGTAACCTGAAGTGTATGTAACCTAAGGTACTACTGTACTAAACACCTCTAAGACACTAGCATCTCAGTGGAACAGACATTGAAAATCTGGTGATCGATACTGTAACTAAAAAAGCAAACTGAGCCAGTCAACATAGGTAGGCTGCCTAATATGAAGTCAAGCAACTGATCCACCTAACTCAGTTTTGTTGACACTGACTGGCAGCGGCTTTCCACTGTTTCAGACAGAGGACATTACCAGCCCTACCAGGAGATGCCAGGAATTGGACCAGGAACCTTCTACAGAAAAGGCAAATATTCCACCATTGAGCTATGGCCCTTCTCCCAGCTGCTGCTTTAAGTGTCTCACTCAGGCCTGGCCTACAAAGTAGCAGAAATTAGTGGTGGAATTGTATCACAAGAGTCTGCAGTAGAAGAAAGAGTTTGTACACTCCCAGTGTGGGGAGCAGCGAGGAATTGTCTACAAGAAACCTAGCACCCTAAGGTTCTAGCCCAGCCTACTCCCTGCTGGGCTAGTTTTCCGTCATGTAAGAAGGGCTGCTTCTTACATGAGGGAGTATTCAAACACTGCACCCCGACGCCAGCAGTTTGAAGTGGTACAGTCCATTCTACTACCTTGAGAGGACTCTACCACCTCATTCCGCAGCATGTGTAGCTTCAGACTATATATGCACTCCTCCTGCTGTTAAAACCCTTACACTGGCTTCCCATTGCCTTCTGGATCTAATTTTAATCTCCTCGTCTTTAGCTTTACTATTAGATAGATAGATAGATAGATAGATAGATAGATACCATATTTTTTGCACCATAACACTCACTTTTTTTCCTCCTAGAAAGTAAGGGGAAATGTCTGTGCGTGTTATGGATCGAATGCCTAGGGGTGGCGGGGGGGGGGGGATCTGCTGCAGTTGTGAGCAGAGGATCCATGGTTCCCCTTCCTTCCCTCCTCCATGGCTCGCTTTGAAACAGCAAAGCGGGAGAAGAGCCGCTGAGTGGGGAGGAGAGAGGGACAGAGAGCCTGCTTGCTTTAAAGGAGCAAAACGGGAGAGGAGAGGAGCCGCTTACACGAGTGTAAGTGGCTCCTGTCCGGTTGGCTCCTTTAAAGCAAGCAGGCTCTCTGTCCCTCTCTCCTCCCCACTCAGCTCGCTAAATAGCATTATTAGCAGCATCCTTCTCCACACACCCCATGCGTGCTCCTTGTCCCTTGAGTGCTTTTCCTTCCCTCCCCACTTAAAACGCGGTTACAAAGCATGGATCCACATGGATCCTCAGGATTTTTGCATTGGGCTACTCCAAACTCACTGTCAGATCACATGTCTGTGGCCACAGCATGAACCACAAAAATCATACATCCACTGTTTCGTTTAGAATATGTTTGTTTTTGTTTTCCTCCTCTAAAAACTACTTGCGTGTTATGGTCTGGTGCGTGTTATAGAGCGAAAAATACGGTAGATAGACAGACAGACAGACAGCATTTATATATCACCTTTTCATAAAAGATGAGAGATAGTGGACAGCAGCATTTGAAAAAAAACATTAAAAGCAATACAAGAGAGTTGTTAAAATGACTGGCTACTCAAGAAAAAATTTAATAGGCCTGTTGGCATAAAAAAAAGTATTCAAGAGGAACTTGGAAATAAAAAGCAAGGCTGCCTCTGCTGCATCTCTGTTGGAAAAGTGTCGCACAGCAGAGGACCAAAGACACTAAATGCCCAGCTTACAATTAATGCCAGTCGGGACTCTGCAACTCAGGGGACAACAAACAGCTCTCCTCTGGATGATCACGGTGATGGGGCTGGGATGTACAGTAAGGGCTCAGGCGGTCCTTAAGCTATCCTGGTCACAAGTTGTTTAGAGGCCTCTGCAGCATTTCTCCAGCCTGTATATGGGTACTTATTTCCCCGCTCTTTGCTCCTCTGACTCCACCATCCTGAGCTGGCCAAACACACCCCTACATCCTGAAATACTCTTCCCATTCCCACTTACTGCCCTTACGCCTCGAACTCTTGTTGTTTCTGAAAGTGCATGCGAAACCACCTCTCTTCCTCAAAATGTTCCTCAAAAACTCATCTTTGCTGCACACACAACCAACACACACGTTATGCTTAATTGCAAAGAGTAACCTTGGCAAACATTCGTGTCGGCGCTCTCACCTGCCTCTCCACTTCCATCTCTTCTATTGGGCTCCCCATTGACAATTTCACCACTGCAAGCTCTGTGAGGCCAAGGAAGTGGCTGCAACTTGCTTTTGCTACAGAACTCTGCAAAGCTTACGAGTTGCACGCATGCGTGCATACCTGAACAAAGCAACCAAGTTAAGGCTACCTATATACCAGTATAAGCAAACCAGTGAAGCCTCCTCTGAATTATTGCATTGCAGGGGGTTGGACTAGATGAAGGTATCTCTGGGTACCTTCCAGTTCTTACAATTCTATGATTCCAGGAAATCAAGAGAGTTAAGTTATCAAAAAGGATAGTTTTCGTTACGTGCAACACTTGGTGTCACCTATGTGAGTTTTGCGCATGGGGGGGGGGTCCTCGAAAAAGGGATAATAGGCTGGAGTTTTAAAAGCCTGGTGAATTACCCAGGACAACATGGCTATGACTCAATGGCTACTAGCCATGATGCCTATGTCCTGCCTCCATGGTTGGAGGCAGCAATGCTTCAGTTGCTGGAAGCGACAGGAGGTGAAAATGCCCATGTGCTCAGATCCTACTTGACAGTGTCTCACAGGCATCTGGTTGGCCACTGCGTGAACAGGATGCTGGACTAAATAGGCCATTGATCTGATCCCCCAAGGTCTTTTTCTTATGTAGCCTACAAAGGGCTATGTTTCAGGGGAAGGAAACACGCATTTAAAAGGAGATGGTCCCATGCTCGGCGTCCTGATATGTCCAGTTAAAATAACCCAGGTAGCAACATTGAAAAAGATCTCTGGCTACAATACAGTGGTACCTCGGGTTACAAACACTTCAGGTTACAGATGCTTCGGGTTACAGACTCCACTAACCCAGAAATAGTACCTCGGGTTAAGAACTTTGCTTCAGGATGAGAACAGAAATCGTGCTCTGGCGGCACGGCGGCAGCAGAAGGCCCCATTAGCTAAAGTGGTGCTTCAGGTTAAGAACAGTTTCAGGTTAAGAACAGACCTCCAGAACGAATTAAGTTCTTAACCTGAGGTACCACCTTATTGAAAAATGACTGAGCCAAGGAATTGCTTTGGATCTCTGTGTATTGTACGGTCAACACTCTGGTGGTGTGTATATGTCTGTGCGTTAGTTAACAAAATCACTTCCCCTCGCAATCTTCACATAGGCCCATAAGAAAACCCCACCACCATCAGCTAAACTATTGGCTCCCTGGAAGTTGAACTTTCTGTATATGGTAAAGGGGTCGGGGCGGGGGGTGGGTGGGATAAAATAATTTCCCAATCAATCAATTACATTTTTAAAAGCTTCCACTCCGTTAGAAGCGGGGGGGAAAGAAAATGAGCTGGTTTCAATTACGGGCTCGTTTGTGCCAGAATCCTTGCCAAAAGTTATAATTCAGTACATGAACATTAGCTTCTTACAGCCTCGCTGAGAACAAGGGTGCTTAATCGATGCCACCTAAATGATTCGGAGGAAAAAAGATGAGCCACGAACGAAGGAACCCTCTTAAATCACGGCTCTCAGGTGGATTGCAGGCACCAGTTTTGCTGAATAATACACCATGCATTTAAAGTACTCTAGTACCACTTTAGCAGTCATGTCTTCCCCCAAATAATTCTAGGAGCTGCAGTTTCTTAAAGGTGCTGAACTCTATTCCCCTCCAAGAACTCCCCTACAATTTCCAGAGTTCCCTGGGAAGAGGGATTTGGTTGTTAATTTACTGGGAAATGCAACTCTGTGAAGGGAATAAGGGCCTCCTAAGAACTCTTAGCCCCCTTAGCAAACTGTGGTTCCCAGAATGCATTGGAGGAAGCCCTGACTGTTAAAGCAGTATAACAAGGGTTTTAAATGTGTGCAATGGATGCAGCCTAAGTATAGCTGAGTGCAGAAGGTCAGCCCCCCTGTTGTGAAAAGAAATCCACCTAAAGAGCCTGCAATATCCTGTCACTTTCTCCTAACGTCCCACTATACCAGGGGTTGTCAACCTGGTCCCTCCCGCACACTAGTGGGCGTTTCAGGATTCTAGGTGGGCGGTAGGGAGTTCTACGGCACAAGCGGAATCCTCCTTCCATCAAGCACTGGTGGGAGGTAAGGAAATTTTACCATCAAGAAAGATGCATTAGTGGGCGGTGGGTATAAAAAGCTTGACTATACACTCAGCCAGGGCAGGCTTGGTTCTTAATGCTTTTGGGTCCCAAGGTGCAGGGAAGAGATTTAGCTATTGTCTATCCCCCTCAAGGGGATATTGTCAATCCCCCCCAAGCGGACGCGGGTGGCGCTGTGGGTTAAACCACAGAGCCTAGGACTTGCCGATCAGAAGGTTGGCGGTTTGAATCCCCACGACGGGGTGAGCTCCCATTGCTCAGTCCCTGCTCTTGCCAACCTAGCAGTTCAAAAGCACATCAAAGTGCAAGTAGATAAATAGGTACCACTCTGGTGGGAAGGTAAACGGCATTTCCGTGCGCTGCTCTGGTTCTCCAAAAGCGGCTTAGTCATGCTGGCCACATGACCCGGAAGCTGTACACCGGCTCCCTCGGCCAATAAAGTGAGATGAGCGCCGCAACCCCAGAGTCGGTCATGACTGGACCTAATGGTCAGGGGTCCCTTTACCTTTATACCCCCCAAGATCCCTGACTGCCCCCTTTCTCTACTATCATATGGAGAAGCACCGGAACATTGGGAGCTGACTTGTACGGAGTCAGACCATTGGTCCATCCAGCTCAGTACTGTCTACACTTTCTGGCAATCTCTCTCCAGGGTTCCAAGCAGGAAGTGTTTCCCAGCCCTACCAGGAGATGCTAAAGATTGAACCTTGGACCTTCTGCATGCAAAGCAGATGTCTACAACTGAGCTGCAGACCTTCCCCGGAAGCATTGCATTCCCAAATCCAAAAGGCATTACATTTGCAAGCATTGATTCAGTTTGAGGGCTAAACTTGCCCACCACTAACATTGAATGGCCTAACATCTGATAACATGCACCTCAAGTGGATATGATGCCTATATGCCCTTCACGCCTTTCATAAAGGCAGACATTTATTACCTGGCTCTCAGAACACTGTTGAAAGAATTGAAGTCAGGCCAGCTTGTCTGCTTTAGGGGTTGAAGAAAGGACTTGAACTCTTTCCCCCCGTGTTCCTGCCACACACTTGATCAAATCTAATAGTCCTTTGGCTAATGTAAAACAAAGCAAATGGCTATTTACACGCACCCGGGAAACTGGATTTGCCCCTTCCAAGCAAAAGGTCACGAATACGTTTGTAGTTTGCAGAGCAGAGGTGGGGAACCTGTGACCGTCCAGATGCCATCGGACCACATCTCCCATCACCCAATGCATGGCTAAACTATGGAACTCACTTTCGCAGACGGCAGCGATACCTTCCAACTTGGACGGCTTAAAAAGGATTAGTGATAGAACAAGACTAGCAACGGCTACTAGACATGATGGCTATGCTTTGCCTCGGCAGGTGGAGGCTGCAGTGCTTGTGAATGCCACTTGCTGGAAACCACAGGAAGAGAGAGTGCTAATGTGCTCTCCCAAGCATTTGACTGGTCACTGTGAGAACAGGATGCTGGACCAGACAGGCCACTGGCCTCTTCTTCATGGTCCATGTTGGCTGGGGTGATGAGCTGGAGTCTTAATCTGTAGGGCCACAGACTGCCCACTTGCATTATAGAGAAGGGGATATGCAACCTGCAGGATGGCCATTCCTTTTCTTTTCCCCTTGCAGAGGAGCCATTAAGCTGGGAAGTCCACCATCGGCAATAGGCTGTTCTGTGTCTACCCAATTGCATCACTTCCTACCTAAGCAGCTTGATTTAGTAATTCTTGCGGTGTCTGTAACAAGCAGAGGAAGAGTCTCAGACCGAAGAAACAAGAAACTGCAAGGAGGCCCAGTGGTAGAGCATCTGCTTTTGATGCAGAAGGTCCGTGGTTCAATCCCCACCATGTCCTGAAGAAACCCTGCAGAGCGGCTGCCTGCCAATGCCGGCAACACTGAGCTAGCCAGCGTAGCTGACTCTGTGTAAGGCAGCTGCCTGTGTTCATTCAAAGAACATCAAAACATGAATTCATACGGGCCAGAAAGTGCTTGGCCTAAAGACTCTGGGTGGTCTATATCTGAAATTATTTGCATGTGGCTGCGTGTTAGCAACTAAGGACATAAGAGCCTGCTGGATCAGGCCAGTGGATCATTGAGTCCAGTATCCTCTTCTCACAGTGGCCAACCAGATGCCCCAATGGGAAACCCACAAGCAGGGCCAAAGGGCAAGAGAACTGACCCCACCACCCTGCTGAACTGCCATTCAGAAGCATCACTGCCTGCAGCCATGGGGGAAGAGCAGAGTCAAAACTCGGGTTTCAATCGTTTGGTCAAATTAAGCTGTTTTGGTTTCATTCCTTAAACAGATGCAGGGCAAATATTTCACCCCACCTGTCTTATAGGATAAACCCCCGTTACTGTCCAGCAGGATCCTTCTTCAAGTCACCGAGCAGGAAGCTTTAGAAATGAGATAGAGATGAGATGCCCTCTTGGGGGATTTTGATCACAACAGCAGGCACACAAAGCTGTTATAAAGATTGGCTGCCCATCAGGACACAGGCAAGGCCTCCCTGGTCAATCCCAGTGCCCATCTGTCAGTGCTTAAGAGAAGCCAGCAGGTATTCAGCAAGACACCCCCCCCCTCCTGGAATTATGAAGCAGGTTTGAGATGCTTATGGGGAGGGAGGAGGGGAAATAAAACAAGATTCCCTTCCTCTCTAATGCAAGCCTTTATCTTCTTAACAGATGGGAAGCTAGCAGCACATATACAAAGGAAGCAAGCTGGTCTCAGTCTCTCTCCCCTCCGCTCCAGAGATCTCCAAACCACCTCCACCAAAACCAAGGGAGGGTGTGTCATGTATTTTCACATACAGAATTATCATGCCAAGGAAGCTAACTGGCAGAACTTACAAGCCGCATTCCCTATGCCAGGGATTGTTCTCTTGCGAGAGAGGGCCGCCAGAGAGGAGTGGCTCTCACATCCCTGAAGAGCAAGGAACAGGCAAAAGAAAACCCTGGGAATGAATTCCTGGGAGGGGAGGACAGGTGAGAGGGTTCTCTCCCCATCTCCCATGCGCAGTGGAAAGAGAGACCCGTTTAACATGCACCATGCGGTTGTGCAGAGTGGGAGGAAGGTGATGGGGTGTCAGTGAGACAGGCCTTGCCACATGCATCGCTGGGCACGGAAGAGAGATGCAGGATAGCAGTTAATTGCAAGGTAAAAGCTAGGGAGACAGGGAGCTGCCTCATGAGTCAGACCACTGGGTTCATTTAGCATGGGGCTGTCTACCGGGACTGGCAGTGGCTCTTCACGATTTCAAACTGGGGCCTCTGCCAGTCCTACCTAGACGTTCTGGGGACTGAACCCCAGACCTTCTGCATGCCTTACCACTGGGCCACAGTTCTTCCTAACAATCTAAGGTTCTAGTCCTCATTGTCCTGAATAAAAAGTTGACTGGAATGGGAAGCTGCTTTAGATCACTGGCCCATCCAGCTCAGTACTCTCTCAGTGACTCTCCAGGGTAGAGGCCTCTCCCAGCCCTACCTGGCAGACTGAACCTGAGACAGCAGCAGCAATGAGCCATGTCCTGTCCCACAAATGGGTGTTAGAAGCCTTCCTAGCCACACAACAGAGGGTAAATTAAGTCTGCGGTTCAGAAGGTGGGTGGGAGGAAAGAATGAATGGAGGTCCTCACCTGTAAGCCGCCACCGCTCGGTTCTGCAGGTATTTCTGAGCCGTCATGACCCCCACGAAGAGGAAGTTCTTGGCAGGCAGGATCTCGCCTTGGTGCTCGGCAGGGTCCTGATGCCACAGCAGGGCCCCCCGGGAGTCTCGGTGCAGCAGCCCCCCACTGGCCTTTGTCCGGCACCCTTCCAGGCTGGCCTTCCGCCGGTGCTGCCCTGCTCTCTTCAGCTCCGAGGCTCGAGGGAGGATGAGCCGGGAAGCCAGGATGAAGCCCAGCACCAGACCGAGCAACACGCTGAGCCAGGAGCGGCGGCTTCTGCCAGCCATTCCCCACCCCCTGCCTCAGCACACCCAGGGCCCCCCAAAACAGACACACACACACCCCTCAATTTCAGATCTGCAGAACAGGGCGCCTTCTCTTTCCGTCCCTTGGCCACACACTAGAGCTCCCCCCAAAACAAGAAGCACCCCAAGAGTAGTGCGTGGAGGGGGGGTAGGTCTGAGCTCTGGAATCCGAAAGGGGGGTTTCCTGCACCCCTCTCTGCCTTCTGAGGCCTCCCTCTTCCTGTCCTCCCCAGATATCCCAGTCCTCTGCCACCTACCTCAGTTCTGAGCTTTTCTGTACCCCTTCTTCCCAAACCCTACAAACTCAGCAGGATTCCGCCGCCCCACAACCTAACTGACCACTCCCCCTCCCCAAAGGAGACCTAAGCACTCTTCCCAACTCCAGCGAGTTTCCTCCCCCCACCGCGCCTTGCTTAATCGGCTGCCTGCAAAAAGGAAAAGCGCCGCCTTGCCCCCCCTTTCTTGCTTAGGACGCCCCCCCCCTCAAAAAAGCGCAGCCCTCTCTTTATCTCTCTGCCGCCCCTTCTCTTTCCTGGCCGCCTCCTTCCCGCAACTCCAGCTGGGACACCCCCACCTCCTCGCTCCGGCCCAGGAGCGCCCCGCGCCCCCGGCCCTTCCTCCTCCTCCTCCTCCTCCTGCTGCTCCTAGCCGGCCCGGCTGGGCTGCCCCGGCGGCGAAGGGAAGCTCAGCGTCTCCGAGAGCGCCGCGGCCATGGGGGAGCCTCCCGCTCCGCCTCCTCCGGCGGCGGCTGTGCTGCTGTGCCGGGGAAGCGCGCTTTGTTCGGACGCCTCCGCCTCCGCCGCTTCTTCCTCCTCTCCCTCCGCCTCCTTTGCGGCCGCTAGTGCTGCCGTGGCTCGCCGCCTGGACGCAGCCCGGGGCCGCCGCCTGCTCGCCGGGCGCCCGCGGGCTCCGCCTGGCCCTGCTGCTGCTGCTGCTTCTTCCGCGGCTGCTGCTCCTCCTGCCGCCGCCGCCGCCACCGCTCCTGCCCGGCCCGGGGATACTGCCCGCGCATCCCCACACAGCTCAATTCGCCATGGCGCGCCGGGGCGGGGGGAAAAGAGGGCGGAGCGGGGAGGCGGAGGCGAGCCAGCCCCTGGCCGCCACCTCTCCGCCTGCCAGCCAGACGGCCCGGCCGCCGTTCAGGGCGCACGGAGCCCGGGCGCAGCGCAGCGCGTCCCGGACGCAACCCTCGGCCTCTCCCGCTCGCTCGCTCACTCTTCGCCAGCGGCGGGCTCCGAGGAGAAAAGGGGGTCTCTCCCGCACTTGGCAGGCCGAGGGAGGAGGGAGGCTGCTGGCAGGGAAGCCGGGGGGCCCCGGAGAGGGAAGGCCGGGCGGGGAGGAAGGAAAGGGGAAATAGGAAGAGGGAGGGAGGCTCGAAATCGAGATTTTTTGAATGACGACTCGCCTCGCCCGGCCCAGCCTGGCAAGTAAGAACGCGCGCAAGTTACTAGCCCCTAAGAACAAAAGTTCTGCTGCGTTAAAGCGGGTTGTTGTTATTTTGATTATATATGTTGTGGTTTTATATTTTGATTTTGTTCTGTGAACCGCCCTGAGACCTCCAGGTATAGGGCGGTATATAAATTCAATAAATAATAAATAATACAGGGTGAGTCCTTTAAAAGAGGCCCCGTGGATGCAGAGTACACATGTTCCATGGAACCTCTTTTTAAAGACTCACCCTGTATTTATAAGGAGCGCTTGTTGCATCAGGTCGATGGGCCACCTAGTCCAGCATCGTGGTGGCCGACCAGGTGCAGGCAGGACCTGGGCACAGGAGCACGCTGGCATTCAGAAGCATTACTGCCTTCCACTGTGGAGGCAGAACAGTAGTCACCATCCCTAGTAGCCATCGGTAGCCATTCTTCATGGAAGTTCCCAATCCTCTTTTAAAGCAATCCAAATTTGTGGCCATCTCCAGCCCAGCCCTTGGCTGTTTGGGGCCACCTTTCCAGCTGTGTTGGACTATTGCTTCATCTGATGGGAACTGTCATCCAAAAGAGCTGGAGAGGGAGCCCCAGAAATATTTACCCAAAGATTCCCTGCCAGATTCTTCTAGGAAGTGATTGTCCCTTGCTGTGAGGAAGCCAGAACCAGTCCTGCATTCTGGCTCCTAATGGCCCCCACATCTGGTGCATATACAGAGATAGACTGCGTCTGGACATGGAGGTTCTTTTCACCTGCCCTCAAGTGTGGTGAATAGCCAGAGACTTACCTGGTCCTTTTTCAGATGCTAGGAGCTAACTGGTTCAAAATGCCATTGATTTCAGTGGGCTGTATTTCTAAGTTAATCGGTGATCTGATGGGCCCCATCTGCACTATGCATTTAAAGTGCTATCATATGACTTTTAATAGTCATGGCTTCCCCCAAGAATCCTCCCCATTCCATGTACAGCAGCCAGTGAGACTGGCTATTGAATCTCACTTCAATGCTAGCAACAAGATGGAACCCTCCGCTGCACCTGAGGGTAGCAAACCTAGGAGGCACAGGGCTCTGTCAGCTCCTTGCCGCCTCTCAGCATCTGCTGTCAGAGGCAGCTGCCTCACTGTGCCTCGTGATGGGGCTGGTACGTTCTGTGTCTGCAGGCCCACCCAAAAGAGGGACAGTTGGCCTCAGACTTTGTAGATTGATGAGCCTCAATGTGGCCCCAAAATGAGCAGGTCTTCTCAGGGCTATCTTTTGTATCCTGGTTCCAATAAAGTAAGTGACCAACTCTGGGGTTGCGACTCTCATCTCGCTTTATTGGCCGAGGGAGCTGGCGTACAGCTTCCGGGTCATGTGGCCAGCATGACTAAGCCGCTTCTGGCGAACCAGAGCAGTGCACGGAAATGCCGTTTACCTTCCCGCCGGAGCGGTACCTATTTCTCTACTTGCACTTTGACGTGCTTTCGAACTGCTAGGTTGGCAGGAGCAGGGACCGAGCAACAGGAGCTCACCCCATTGGGGGGATTCGAACCGCCGACCTTCTGATCGGCAAGTCCTAGGCTCTGTGGTTTAACCCACAACGCCACCCGCGTCCCATTATTCTGGTTCCAATACCTGAGGACATAATACATATGCATGGCAATTTAAAGCAGGGGGCTGAGGGCCAAATGCAGCCTGCCAAGCCTTTTTATCTAGCCTTCAGGACTTCCCCAGGCCATGCACACCCTCTCCCTAGGCTAAATCCCTTCATCAGACCTTCTTCCCATCCCCTAGGCCAGGGGTGTCCAACTTCCAAGAGACTGCTTGGGACTGATCTTCCAAGAGATCTACTCCCACTATAAATAAACTGGCAGTGATCTGCCCATTGGTTTGCCCCTGGAAGATTGCTCTGAAGGGAATGTGGCCCACCTCTAATTTAAGGTTTGCATGTAATTAAGGGAAGACTGGTACACTGGCTGCAAGCGTTTCAATGGGGAAAGTTATGTGGAGGCCACAATTCTAAGATAAAGAGTCCAGGCACTGCATGCCAAATATCCCAGATTCACCACTATCTCCCATTAAAAGGATCTGAGAGATCAAAACTGGGAATTCCATTGAGACCTTGGAGAGCTGCTGCTAATTGGAGTAAGACAGTTCTGAGCTCTAGATGGATGACTCAGGATAAAGCAGCTTCATGCTGTATGTTCGTATAAACACTGCAGATGATACAGGCAGCCTCTTTATTACTTTATTACTCAACTCATATATTTTCCACTTGGAGATTGGAACTCCAGAACAAAATGTACGACCATAAGGCAGCAGCTTTCACGAATGCTCTGAGGTGGCCAATTTTATTTCTCCCACTCCTTGAATCGACTTGTGCCTGAGCCCAACCCGAACCCAAGGCATTGAAACACAGCCAGTGGTCTGTTTGAGTATTTTATCAGTGAAGTACTCTTATCTGAAGTTTACAATGTGGAGGAATGATAACGTTCTTATGTTCCTGGTCAGCAACCAATGGTCAATGTGGGTCAAAAGAAGGGCATAGGGTACAGCAGCCTGAGCCTCTGATAGGCCTCCCTTCCCCTCACAAAGCTGTCTTGGATTACAGCAGGGTTAGGCTTCCAGATATTTCTGAATGACAACTCCCATCAGCCCCAGCAATCATGGCAAATCAACTGTCAACATTGAAGCTTATTCAAGATAGGTGGATAGCAGAGCCTTCTGATTGGCTAAGAGGCTACCTAGACCAGGGGTCAGCAAACGTTTTCAGCAGGGGGCCAGTCCACTGTCCCTCAGACCTTGTGGGGGGGGGCAGATTATATTTTGGAAAATAAAAATGAACAAATTCCTATGCCCCCAAAATAACTCAGAGATGCATTTTAAATAAAAGGACACATTCTACTCATGTGAAAACACGCTGATTCCCAGACCATCCAGAGGCCGGATTTAGAAGGCGTTTGGGCCAGATCTGGCCCCCAGGCCTTAGTTTGCCTACCCATGATCTAGACCAGTGGTTCTCAACCTTGGGTCCCCAGATGTTTTTGGCCTATAACTCCCATGATCCCTAGCTCACAGGACCAGTGGTCAGGGATGGTGGGAGTTGTAGGCCAAAAACATCTGGGGACCCAAGGTTGAGAAAGGCTGACCTAGACAATAAAGAAGAAAACGTGGAGTTGCTAAGCGCTCTGCTGGATTAGGCCAAAGGCCCATCTAGTTTATCTTGTCCAACTCCCACAAGAGGTAGTGAGGGCCACCAACCCGGATGGCTTCAAAAGAAAATTGCATACATTCAAGGAGAATGCATGTTGATGGCTACTTGCCATGATGACACTGTTCTACAACTACTGCTGAAGGCAGTATACCTCTGAAGACCAGTTGGTGGGACTCAGAAGCAGGGAAGAAGGAGAAGACGACGAAAAAGAAAACAATGGCCAGGTGGCCTGTGTTGAATGTTGCTCAATCCACTCCCCAGGCCTTTCTAACCTGGGCAACTTCAAGGCCTCTGCTCACCTCCCTCCCTACAGTTCTTCATTTCATTTTCAAATTAGACTTGGCCCAGAACAGCTCTTCAAATGCTTTTTTTTTTTTTTAGTTCTGTAGTTCTTAAATTCTTGTTGGTTTTTGTGTTTCAGTATTGTTTTATGACCTGCATTGTGTTTCATATTCTATCTCTGCATATCACTTGGGTATTTTCTGAATGTAGAGCGGTTTGTGAAACCCTGAAAGAAAGCTGAAAAAGTCATTGGAATAAAAGATGGCTAGAGGGCTGTCCGCTGTCAAGGAGGGCACCTTGCCTCCTTTGCCATCTTTCGTTTGTTTAGCTCAAGGAAAATCACACAACCAGGGTACCCCAGAAAAGAGAAGATGGTTCAAAACAGTAGCCTGTCTTCCTGTCCTTTGAACAGATCCACAACACACTCTCCTCTCTCTCTCTCTCTCTCTCTCTCTCTCTCTCTCTCTCTCTCTCTCACACACACACACACACACACACACACACACACACACAAGCACACCATTGTCATTCCAGCTTCATTTCCAAGTTGCTGTCTAGAGCAGCCTCTCTCTTGGAGACACACACGGGGGATGTGATGTAAAATCCACTGAAATCCAACTTTGTTATATAATGTGACTCAACTTCTACATTCAAGCAAAGCTGTCTCAGTCTCCCACAGGGCTTTCCAATCTATGTTTATTTTTATTTCCCCCTTGCAACATGGTCAAAGAGTCTATTATTTCCTTGTTGTTATTAAAAATAGGAAAGAGGAGTGAGAGCTGCATCTAAATTTTGCAGTGTTGTCTGCTTCCAGGCAGTCCACTTCATTCTGCTGCCTCCTTTCCAGTAGTCTGTTCCCACCCCCTGACAGTCAGTTGTCTACTAAGTACTGTATGTTCTGGTCTCATTGGGTTATGGGGTTGAGGGACAGAGGGGTACCCTCCCTTGAAGTATTTTCTAGTTAGAAATTGATTGTACTTCTGAAAAACTCAAGATCTCCCTGAGCCTACTGCTGTCTTCCTATTCTGCATGGCTGATACAGTTTTGGCAGCATTAGGACCTTAGTTAACCCCTAAAATTCCCCTTTCAACAAATTATTAATTGTACGTCTGCAAACCCCAAGGTTCCCCTAGCCCTGCTGCTACCATTCTATTTTGCATGGGTCATACAGTTTTGCCTGTGAAAGAACTGGTACTTGGAGAACTAAAATCACTATTTAGTATAAATGATTTGCATTTTAGGAGACATCCCAAGCTAGAAAACAGGAGCAGAGCAATGGGGTTTGTGCAAACTAGATGTGACACCCCCCAGGAAATCTAGGAACAGAATTTCCCACATAAAAAAAAAAAAAGATTAAAGCAGCTACAAGGGTGAGGTACACAAGAGAGATCTGGTGTTCAGGGGGTGAAGGTGTTTAACCTTTTTCTCCTGCACTGTTTCCCCCCATATGAATGGCACCCCCATGAAGATGCCATATTGATTAATGGGTGGACAGATTGGAGAACAAAACTCTGTCACTAAACAGATGCAAAGGAAGAGCCACAGAGCCCCTCTGCCCACCCACAGGGAATTACAGCCGGCGGTGGCTTCTAGTTCAATACTGGAAATTCAGGCTGCGGTGCTTGAATGCAAATCTCACCTGGTCACCCAATCTAGCCAACTCACTCTGTTGCCTTAGGCAGGTTGTTATCTCTCAGCCTCAAATCCACCCCACCTTACAGAGTTGTAACTGGCCTGCATTACAGAGTTGTTGTAAGGACTAAGATACTGCACAGGAAGCACTTGGAGCACTCAAAGCTATATTATTATATAATACAATATTTTTTTAGTAGTAGTGTTTTAACGTTCAGGCAACTTTCTTTCTGCCGAAGGAGACCAACAGAGTGCTGTTATAAAAGAGAGCTCAAATGATCCCTGAAAAAAACCCACACAAGGCCAAAATGGCAAAACATCTCTTTAAAATAGGCATTGGGCTAAGATGCAACTTTTCCGTGAGGACGTGTGGCACAAGACGTGCCCTAGAATCGTATGGCAAAGACTTGCAAAACCTTCCTAAAATGAATGCTGAGTGATGGGGCAGCTTCCTTCGTCTAATTGCTTGGTAGGCTGGTAGGTAGAGATTTTATAATGGCACGGACAGCAGTGTCCAAGTCATACTGAGTCAGACACCAGATGACATTCCAAACAACAGTCTCTTAAGGCCTATTTCCCCCCCTGAGTTGGTAAACCTATGTCTAGGCTGAGCTTCAGACAGAGGGTGGGGCAGAAGATAGATGGAGCAGTCATGTCTCCGCTCTGTATTACTTTCACATATGTTCATTTGTAAGCCCATCCATCAAAAATACATATATTGGGACTTCTAGTTTAGATAAATGGCGAGCAAGCAGCAACAGAAGTGTACACAATTATTCATGGCGTCATTGGCGTGGAGAAATCGGAGGCAAGTTTTTCTTCCTCTCTTGTGTCCTTGTGGTCGTTCAATGAGGCTGAACGATGGAAGATTCAGGACAGTACTTTGAGCAGCACATCAGTAAACCATCATTAAACCAGAGGAGACAGTGGTGGCCACCAACTTGGATGGCTTTAAAGAGGAACAGGCAGATGGAGGAGAAGACTATTGGTGGCCATGACAGCTGTGTACTACCTTCCAGTATTGGAGGAGATATATCTCTAAATACAAGTTTCTGAGAACTGCAAGTGGAGAGAGCGCTTCTGTACTCAAGTCCTGCTTGCAGGCTTCCTACAGGCCTCTGGTTGGCCACTGTGAGAACAGCATGCTGAACTAGATGGGCCATTGGCCTGTTCCAGCAGCCAGGCTCTTCTTTATGTTCACTTCCACATCAGTCTGCTGGCTTTTTTTGACCACAGAACATTTTTTATTCCTGGTATGTGTGTACTTACTGTATGCTACACGAACCATGTTGCAGTTGGTTCTATTGTTGATCTTTACAGTTGACTTTTTGAAACAAAATTAAAATGCATAACAATTTCCCCCATTATTTTTGTACAATTTCCCCCCACCAAAAATGCATTTGGGGGACACCTCCTCTAAAATATGCATTTTGTCCACCTTCCCCCTAAAAATACACATTTTACCTAAAATAATGCAGTTTGGGTACATTTATTGAGTTGAGAATTGAATCAGAAAAACTGAAGAATTACTGCATTCCAATCTGTGTGTTAGTCTAGGGAGTGTGGATCAGGTTTGTTTGCTTAAAAAATGTGGATGAAACAAAATATTCAGTCATCTCAATTTGCCTGATTGAATGCTCGCTCCACACAAAAACATTCCCCCCTGCAAAGAAAAACAGCACATCAGGAAGCAAGCTAGTATTAGAATTTCTACTCCCTGACAGGCTAGATTTCTGTTTGCAGAGAGTTTATTATACGGAGGAGCATTCCCCACCTACAGTCCGAAGTGGTACAGCCTCCGGGCTGGCCCTCTCTGTGAATATGAGGCCAAAGTTTCCATTCAAGCATCACACTTTTCCCTGCCAGCTACAAGGTCCCGTTTGTTCCTGAGTCTCAGAAAGAGAACAGCCAACCAATTCTTTTTTTAAAAATGCTTTTTTAAATTAACAAAAATGAAAGCCGTCACCCAGAAATGAAGCTAGGCCTGCATGGTGCAAGTCAGACGGCTAGGTTTGCAGAAAAGGTTGGCGAGTATTTTAAAAACAGAGAAACTTGAGCAACATCTTAACAGTGAGAAGGACGCTGCCAGGCTCCCATGATAGTGCTCTCCTCTCCCTCTTTTGCAGGTACGACTATTCTGTGCAGAAACCATGTCCAAATTTTTGCTGGAGCAGGACAGCTTCCTGTTTGCTGTTCCTGAGGGATGTGATGGACTACAATTAAGGAGACAGGAACACAGGCTGCCTTATACTGAGTCAGACCCATTGCTCAATCTCACTCGGTGTTGTCAACACTGACCACAAACAGCTCTCCAGGATTTTAGACACCAGGAGACCTTCCCAGCCCTACCTGGGGATTGGACCTGGGACATTTAATTGATATCTTGACTTGCTCACAGTCTGGCCAGCCAGATTACTGCCTTTATAACCCCAAAGTCCAGGAACTTCAGTGGAAATAGCTTAGAGATCCTCCAACTGGTGAGAAAGAACTGAAAACAATGGGTAGAAGCTAAATCCAAATGAACCTAAAGGTTAGCAATGAATTGAAGAAGTCAATATGCTGTAGCAAACCCTCAGCCAACAGATGCAGCCAGGGCTTTAGACTGCCAGGAACACCCTTGTATTGCCACGAGGGGCAGATGAGGTTGTAGCAAATGGGAAAAGAACACTATTATTATTATTATTATTATTATTATTATTATTATTATTATTATTATTATTTTCCAGCCTCCTGAGTCAAAGAGCTCCGAGCAAGTTTTCCTCTCTCCTCACGAGCTGCGAGAGAGATGTGGCAAGTGCATCTGCGCATATTTCAAAAGGCAGTATAATTCAAACCAGGGGCTAAATCAATATTAAAGAGAAGAAGAAGAAAAAACCTCTCCTGATTCCAGGGAAAGATGACATATCCTAAAATCACAAGCATTTTCTGACAGGAAAAGCCAGGAGCCAGTGTGGTTTTTGATGCAACGAAGGAAGTGGCTGGGCATTGCCGCATGACCCGCTGGCTCCTTCCCGTAGGAAAAAAAACAACCCAGCTGTCAGAGCTGCCTTATTTTACTTGACAATGGTGGCAGCCGGAGGGGATGAAGAGAGGACAGGAAAGGGGTGAAGAAAAAGAAATGGGGCTTGCTGTACACGTGCCTACATTTCCCTAGGCAAACAAATACATAACGAAGCCCTGGACTTTTCAATTCGAACTGCCCCCAGCTGGAGTGCATTGTGGGGAATCATTGCTTTTGAAAACGAAATGAGATCAGAAGCAGCGCAAGACACTGATGGATAGAGCTGTCACTTCGCCAAAGGCTTCTTGTGACTTCGGGGGTTTTTTTGCCCATAGTGTATATTATTTATTTCCTTCCAAAACCTTAAAATAGCATGCAGCAGAAGGGGTGGGGACGCAGCATGCCACCAGCTGTATTCCACTATGATTCTGTTACCATCCAACTTTTCAAAGATGAATATGGGTGAAAAGCAGCACTCTGGCTACAGAGCTACAAAGCTCCAAGTGGCTTAGCACCGCAACAGGGAGAGAGAGTGGCTTTCCAAATCCTTAGGATAAAAAGAACAGAGCAGCCTAAATGTGGTTGGTGTCAAGCAAGGAGAAGAACGTGGTCTCAAAAGCTTCACACTCCATGAAAGACCTGGCCAGGGATTCATAGGGTACATGGCACCCTTGAAAGATTGCCTAGGCTTCTTAGTCAACAGACACCAACTACACACTGACATTTAAAATTTCCCACAATGCACTAGAGCACCACTCTGGGGCATTAAGGGTTTTTTAAATGGCTCTTTACTAGGGTACCTGAGGCACTATGGGAAATATAAAATGGTGGCTCATTGTTGCAACACCACTTGAGGATGGTACAAGCAGCAGGAAGGGGTCTATGGAGGGCATTATATCAATGACTCTGTCAAGAATGGAGCTGGATCTCATCCTCCTTGGGTTCCATGACAGGAAATTTTCAGGCGAGGTGACATAGCTGAGTAGAGTGTGTGCTTTCCATACAGAAGGTTCCCGGTTCAGTCAAAAAGAATGGTGAATTACAGATGATGTGAAAGACTACACTGTCTGAGGCCCTGAAGAGAGTTGCTACCAGTCTGGGGCCACATTCACACAATTCATTTAAAGAATTCCCCTCACAGAGCTACAGTTCCCCATATTTCCTGGGAAGAGCGATTACTAAACCACTCTGGGAATTGTAGTTATGTGAGGGGGAATAACGGTTTCTGCACAACTTCCCAGAATTCTTTGGGGGAAGCCATGGCTGTTTAAGGTGGCATCATAGTGTTTTAAATGGGTGGCGTGAATGTGGCCTGGGTTAGATGGACCAAGTGCATGGCTTGATATAAGGCAGTTCATAAGAAGCAATGACACAGAGAAAGGCTTTTTTCACCATGAGATAGACATGTGCACACACACATGCACACACTTAAGCTTATTTCTAGTCAATAAGCAATTTTAATTACACAACATCGCATAGACAGTTTTAAGTAGATGAATCAATTAAACCTCTAGGTGATTAACTGCAGGGGACAACTTCCATTTACTGAAGGAAATTTTAATACTTGGGGCTTAAAGTGTGTTCCTTTTGTCAAGCCTACTTCTATGTGTTGCAGTATCAACAAATGGACTTCTAATGAGTGGTAGGCTAGCATCTTTCTCTCTCTTTTTAAAATACAAAACCTTTAAAATAAAAAAGTAGGAAAACATGTGGCTGCCACACAGGATGGTCCAGATTAAACCCCTCACATCTGTACTTAAAGGTGATGGAGTAACACAGGGGTGAGGAATCTGTGCATAGCTGTCAACATTTCCCCTTTTTTAAGGAAATTCCCTTATTCCGAATAGGATTCCTCACAAGAAAAGGGAAAAGTTGACAGCTATGAATCTGTGGTCCTCCAGTTGTTGGTCTCCAGCGCCCATAAACTCCTGCAATGGTTAGGGATGATGGGAGTTGTGGTCCAACAATACCTGGGGAGACATAGGCCCAGCCCTTAGTTAGCAGTTTGCCTCAAATCTTGGAACATAGGAAGCTGCCTTATACTGAGTCAGATCATTGAACCATCTAGTTCAGTACTATCTGCACGGACTGGCAGCAGCTCTCCAGGAAGTAAGCTCAACTAACCTCAGCAGGGCTCACTTCTGAGTAGACGTCTATAGAAGTGCACAGTTTTGTAATTACCTTACATTCCTTCAGCATCTCAAAAAGGCGCTTCTGTGGAGGATTTGGCAATGTGCAGTTTTATTTGAATGCCATCAATCAAGCATGAAAAGGCAAGTCATCACCTAAAAGTTCTCTAATGTAAAGAGAGTCCTAATTACAGTTACAGATCCTCCAAAGTGTCCCTATTTTCCAGGGACAGTCCTGGACTTACAGAAGCCGTCCGGTTTCTGATTTGATCCTGGAATATCCCACTTTTCCTTTGGATGTCCCTATTTTCATCGAAGGAATGTTGGAGGGTGTGGAGTTAAGCAAACCCCCCCCTCCCTGAGCCAAGGAAATAAGTAACTATACAACTTTTAGAAGACATCTGAAGGCAACCCTGTATTTTTAAACGTTTAATGTTTTATTATGTTTTTATATATGTTGGAAGCCACAGAGTGGCTCGGGCAACCCAATCAGATAAGTGGGGTGTAAATAATAAAATTATTATCTATTATCTGTTATGATTATTATCATCGAATAGGATAGATATCCCTATTTTCATCGAAGAAATGTAGGTGGGTATGCAGTTAAGTAATGGATACAGATCAGAACCATGGAATTTGAGACATCTTGTAGACCACCTAGTCCCAGGTTGGCCAACATGGTGTCTTCCAAATGTATTTGGACGCCTATATATTAATCCCTGATGGAGCTGACTGGCATTGGAAGTTCAACAGTATCTGGAAGGAACCATGTTATGAAGCTAATTCATAGTTATTGAAGCCAAAGTAAGCCTGGAATTGCCATTTTGCAAGTGGGCACCCCAACCAGCCCATCAGAACCACGCAGTCAGGGTGGGTGTGGGGAATACACCCCTTTTGCATATTCAAGGTAACAGAGTCATCGTGGAAAAACTAAACTGGGCAAGCAAGAGCATTTGTCTGGGTTACAATTATTTCCAACAACTCTCTTTTTCTCTCTCCCTGGGCAGCACAGACACCTCCTGGCTCCTTGCAGATTTCCAGATGTTTAAAAGCATCCCCACTTCATCTTGTCAGGCAAATATTAATCATATCCTTGGATGAGCCATTGTGGAGATGTGAAGAGCGGCTCATTCAAAATCAAGACCGATGCTGCCCTCCAGAGGGTGTAACACAGCAAGGCACATGCGAGCCGAGCGCAAAGGCCACAGACGTTTCTCTTTTTGAGACAAGAGAAATAAACTAAATCAGTGACTTCTGATACTTGGGGATGGTGTGTTGCTGCTGCTCTATATCTGAAGTCAGCCCATCCCAGAGTGCATGTGTGCCTTATTGCATTAAGCCAGAAGTGGGCAACCTTTTTCCAGCCAGAGAGCCACATTTGCAACCTTCCAGCCGTGGGAAGGGGACAGAAGGAAAAGTGAGAAGAGCGACAGAAGCAAATTTTACCTTTGTACAGTAGGCTAGTTTCTCCACGGACACTCACAGAGCCCTCTTGATCCTCCATCCCAACATTCAAGAAGCATGATCAGTGTTCGGGGACACATTGCAGCCAGACATTGCAGGGGGTTGGGCTTGATGAACCTTGGGTCCCTTTCAGCTCTACAATTCTATGAAAAACAGTTGGGCGTGTGAAGCGGGGCTGGTGAGGGGCGTGGCATGGGCAGAGGTCCAGGGGCAGTAGAGAGGCATGGAAGGCCATATTCCCTAACCCCCCCATTGAATCCTCAGGAATCCCAGAGAGATCATCCAAATGCAGAACAAGAAGTGGCACGTTCAACAAACTCTTGCAGCGTGGAGTGCATCTGGTCAGCCCCGTGAGCTATACCCTCTTTCAGGATGTTCCATTCCATCCAATTCTACACACACACACACCACCAGACTTCCACCTTCCCCCATCAGCACTCTACTTCCACTCTGCTGTGCCTTCATTCAGCTGCTTTGGGTCACCTCCACCACGACCCCACCCAAAAGAAAACACACACATGTCCCTCTGCAAAACTTCCCCCCCCCTCCCTGCAAGCCTGCTGTTACCCCCTCCCTTGCGCACCAATGGTGCTGTTTTGGGGCTATTTCTCTCTATTGTCTGAGTCAGGTGAGTGCTTGGGTTTGGCAAGGGTCTGTCAACTGAAGCCGAAACCTGCCAATGCAGAGATGAACCAAAAAGCTGGTTCTGGTGCCCTGGCTTATCCTGAGGCCATCCACATAGCTCAGTACAATCTACACAGCAGCTTTCCAGGGGACATCCTTCTTGGGAGCTGCCAGGAATTGAACCCAAGACCTTCTGCATGCAAAGCAGATGCTGCAGCCCTCCCCATAAAGCCAGTTACAGTAAGGGCAAGCCCACAGCTTGGCTGCAGTGAGCAGTAACTTTATGCTTTACTGAAGCTGGCGCAGAGCTTGTCCCACTTTGCCTTACTCATCGTGCAGCTTCTCGATCCCTCTCTGGGCGCTGCTAAGATTTTCCATTCCCATTCCAAAATCCAGGAGTGATTTGCTTTTGCAAAGTCTTGAGGGGAAATGTCCCTCCAGCTGCACGGCACTCGGCCAACATTTCACACACCGTCGCTCGATTCAGGCTTTTTAAAGAGGACCTGGAAGTGCAGCTCTCAACTCTTATGCTGTTCATCTGCCAGCCATGCGATTCTAACAGGATCACACCATCCAGTGTATTCTTGATTTTTGACTACAACCCAAGGGAGGAACCACTGACCCAGGGACAAGCAAGTGCTCAGCTGAAACCTTTAAGCCAGTGATGGCCAAACTTGGCCCTCCAGCTGTTTTGGGACTACAATTCCCATCATCCCTGACCACTGGGTCCTGCTAGCTCTGGATGATGGGAGTTGTAGTCCCAAAACAGCTGGAGGGTCAAGTTTGGCCACCACTGCTTTAAGCTGACTTGCCCAATCTTTTCAAAGCATTTGGGCTGTGTACACACTCCTGCTAACTTTGCCTCCAGTGTGCTCTCACCACTGGTGTAACAGGGGGTTTAAACCAGATCAAAAACCTTTTCTCTGGTTTATTTCTGTAGATCGCGGCATGAGTAAAAGTTGGCATACGTAACTTGGCATAAAAAAGGATCCCATAAAAAAAAATCCTCCCCATGTTTAAAAAAACATGTCACCTGGGCCCTAACTTTAATAAATTAAGACTCCTTTGCAGAGCAGCTAAGTGCAGGATAAAAATCTTTCCATGTTAATTAAATCCGCCTTCCAGGAAGGAGCTTTGGTCAAGGCTTCGGCCTGAGAAACGTTTTTTGATAAGCTGCAAGAGCCTTTTGCAACTGTTTTCACCCACGGAGATGTGTGTTAGCAGTGGCGTAGCGTGGGGGGTGCAGGGGGGGCCGGCCGCACCGGGCGCAACATCTGGGGTTAGGGCAAATCCACGGGTTAGGGGGCGCAAATCCACGGGTTAGGGGGCGCAAATTACTTGCCTTGCCCCGGGTGCTGACAACCCACGCTACGCCACTGTGTGTTAGCCTGCACAGCCACAGCAGGGCTGCGATCCTCTACTCACCTTTCTGCAGCTCCAGAGGTTAGCACCCAAACCGATGGGATTCAAATTACAAAGAAGGAGATTCAGAGTAAATATTAGGCAGGGCTTTCTGTCGGGAAGAGCTGTTTGACGGCAGAACGGACGACCTTGGAAGGTGACGGACTCTCCTTCTTTGGAAGATTTTAAACAGAGGTTGGATGGCCATAGATGAGGGGTTCAAAAAATGAATGTACCATGCCATATTAGAAGCAAAAAAACTTGTTCTGATGAATTGGAAGAGCGGCAAAAAGATTCCATGGAGCACATGGATTGACAATATGGGCAGACTAGCCACATATGAACAAACTGCATGTCGACGCAAATTAAGAATGGATAAATATAAAGAAATCTGGAAGGAATCTTTAAGCGATTGTGGTGGGAAGTAGGGGGATGAGAGGTGGGGAAATATTTTTAAAAAGGTGTAGTCATAGGTATATCAGTACTCAAATATGAAATGTTAAATTGAATTATTAGTGTTGTTGCGGTTTTTGTTGCATGTGTTTTTTGTGGTTATTATTATTGAAAAAATGATTAAATAAATGTTTTTAAAAATTGATGAGGGATTCTTTACAGTGGTGCCTCGCAAGATAAAATTAATTCGTTCCGCAAGTTTTGTTGTCTTGCGATTTTTTTTGTCTTGCGAAGCACGGTGTCGGGAAAGTTTTGGAAAAGCTTCAAAAATCACCAAAGTCTTTAAAAACCTCAAAAAAGGCTACCACACCGCGTTCTATGAGTTGCTCCTCGAAGTTAAGTCGCAACTGTATTAACGGTGTTAAGAAAAAGGAAACAAACTTGCAAGACGTTTCCGTCTTGCGAAGCAAGCCCATAGGGAAAATCGTCTTGCGAAGCAGCTCAAAAAACAAAAAACCCTTTCGTCTTGCGAGTTTTTTGTCTTGCGAGGCATTCGTCTTGCGAGGCACCACTGTACTTGTGATTCCTGCATTGCAGAGGGCTGGGACTAGGTGACCCTTGGTGTCTCTTCCGACACCACAGTTCTCTGATTCTCTGAATAAGTTCCATTGAGATGAATGTAACTTGCTTTTGAGAGGATCACATCCGTGGCAGACTTGGGGACTGCTGCTGAAGATAGTTTCTCGTGAGTTCTTCCCCCGACTTGTTTTAGTCTGCTGTACTTTACAGGGCAATCCTATATAATGCCAACACTCAACGGGGCTTACTCCCAAGTTAAGTGTGTACAGCAGTAGCCACCAACATGCTTTCCTCCTCAAGTTGTGGACTCCAAGACCCACCAACCCTGACTTTCAAGGCCAATGGTTAGGGCTAATAGGAGTTAGTAATCCAGCCAACATCAAGAGAGCACCATATTGGCTTTCCCCCATATACAAGGACTACAGCCCTAGCTTTGGGTTTCGTTTCCAATTGTTTTATTTACATGGTAGTCTTTATTTCTGCACTGCTTGCAAGCCTCTTTTATTTCTCCTTTTTGTCAAAGAAGGAGTCCAAAGTATTTCAAACACATGCAGATAATATCCTCCTCTCCAGCAAAATTTTAGGTTGCAAGCTAAGCTCCCTTAGCAAGACCTGCTTTGTTTTGGGTATGTTTCCTCCCCTCCCTTATGCTTCTCTGCAAAGACTCCTGTACGCTGCTAGCACTATATAAATAACATTTATTAATTAACAATATTTTGAGCGGGGAGGGAGGGGCGGGGAAGGAAGAAAAAGCCACACACAACCAATTTACTTGCTTGAGACACATCTATTAAGCTAGAATACATACTTCTCTATAGAAAAAAGCTATAGAAATTGCTGTAATGTTATTTACAGTATATATATATTTGTCATACAAAGCTGAGAACATAAAAAGAAATGGCAAAAACTCTCCACTTGCTGTCTAGTTTCAGCAGCCATTAGTGGTACGTTCACCATTTATAAGGACTGCATCATTCAAGGCTGCTTGGTACAGGGACAATCGCATCCATAACTGTGGATGTTGAAAATTCCCAAAGGCAGGGCTGGGGAACCTGTGGACCTCTGGATGTTGCTGGACTACAACTCCCATCAGCCCTGACAATTGGCTGTGGTGGCTGGGGCTGAATGGGAGTTGGAGTCAGAAAACCTGGAGTGCATCAGGATTGGGAAGGCTGGTTTCATGTGTTTCTCACACAATACTTTCCTTGTTTACATAGGAGAGATGGAGCAACAGAAACATTAACACATGCTTGGGGCTTTTGTATGCAACTTTGACAGAGATGATCATAATAGATTATTTACTCTCATCCTATTAAAAATACCCAGGAATGATATTTGAATTGTATTCGGCCTCGTTACTGGAAAAATAATGGAAACTGGTGCTGAATCTCTTTTAAACTGCAAGAGACCCATAAAAGACTATCTTGTTAATTTCATTTGTGGTTTGTTCCTGTCCTTGGTCTATATAAGTACCATATATTCTAATTTGGCGTATGTTAAAAGTTGTGTGATCTTCATATTTTAACGTGCCTTTATGAGGTCTTTTGACTATGTTAAGATTTGAATTTGTGGTGTTTTGCTGGGGGCTGATGGGGGTTGGAGCATGACAGTAGCATCTTGAAAGTCACAGGTTCCTCAGTGATGCTCAGAGCCAAGCTCAAAACAAATCCATCAATCATGCTACCTGACCACCTTGCCGGCAGGAAGTTTGGGTGGAAAAGCCAGTTAGGAAACGGTGGGCAGGAAACCCACCTGGTCCTAACACCCAAAGCAGTGTCGTTCTACCTAACCATTACTTGCACCGACTTGCCAGCACACTTCCCCAGTGTCAGTTTGTTCCGCTACTTTGAGAAAATTCCAGTTTTGATGCCTGAAGCTCACTTTTGAAGGGGGGGGGTATCACACGCTGCCCTTTAAAACAGGCTTTTCTCCAGCAGAGTCCAAACCACTCTCAGCAGAAGGTTAAGTCACAAGCCCTCTTGCAAGGCAGAATGGGCAACATCCCCATTTCACAGAAAAGGCGTCTCAAAAGAAAAGCCCGTCATCCAGACTAAAGTGCAAAGCCATGGCCACCAGGCCTCTGGGAAAGGAAAGGAACTGTCCGCCCCCGTCCCGCGAGCATCGCTTTTTGTCAACGCTCACCATTTATTTTGGGCAGCTTGGCTACATTAAAATGTTTTGGAAATTCGACGTTGCGCTCCTCCACTCAACGCAAGCATTTTTGCTTCCCAGATGCAATGATCTCCCCACCCCCCATGCGCTGTTCCTGTGGTTCTCCTGACCCCTCCCCCTAGCCAATTTCAAGGGGCACAAGGAGGGAAGAGAGGGAGGAATGCCCCAATGTGCAAACTAAAAGTACCTGCTCAGGGCTTCTGCAGACAGGATTCAGTAGCTGAATCCCACCTGTTACAGTGCTAAAAACAGCCCCCCACCCAAAGTCCCTGTGCCAAGCAGCCCACAGACAGCCACAGTTGTGGAGTTAAGTTAATGCCTGCCGGTGTCTATGGACAGCACCGGCAGAATTAGCCTCATCCACCTGAGGAAGGCCCGCGGCGCCCTGGTCTCCACGAACAAGTCCCGCCACCTTCTCCAGAAAGGGGGTTGTAACCTGGGAGAAGAGAGGAGCAAGAAAGAAACCATAGCATGACTGTTCAAGGAAAAGAAAGGGAGTTACAGCACAGTCTCTTGAGTGACTTGAAAATGTGGTCCAGACATTTAGCTCTAACCTCACTTTTGAAACCAATTACAGTGGTGCCGCAGAAGTCAAATGGAATCCGTTCCAGAAGTCCGTTTGACTTCCAAAACATTCGGAAACCAAAGTGCAGCTTCTGATTGGCTGCAGGAAGCTCCTGCAGCCAATTGGAAGCCCCGTCAGACGTTCAGGTTCCAAAGAACGTTCGCAAACCGGAACACTCACTTCCATGTTTGCGGCATTCGGGAGCCCAAACAGAAGAGTACCAAGGCATTTGGGATCCAAGGCACAACTACGTTCCACTCACTTTTCTACTATATCAATAGATTTCAACAATTTAGGGGGTGGGGAAAAGTCTCCCTTTATATCACGCGTGAGTTTTATGAGAATTCAGTTCCATTGACAGGTGCGCCATTACAGACAAAATAGCAACACTTGAGGCTACAGGCCTATAAAATACTTCATTTTATTACACTGAATGAAGTGAGAGTCAAGTCAACACTCATTCCCCTTTGTAACTTTCAATAGTGCCCCCCCCCCCAAAAAAAATGCTCATGACAAAGAGAATATATCCTGGATATACTGTATCTTGGAATCAAATAAGGCTGGCTCTTATGATGGTTTAAGGACTTGTTGGGAACATGATTTAGGTGAGCTCTCCCACTGCATGGGTTAACATTTGGGACAACGCCCCATCTGTGCTAGTTTTAATCTGGGTATATGAAAACCTCCTAAAGATAGTTTGCTATTGCTACATGTCGTCCTACTTATTAAGCAAGATCAACCAATTAAAAGCTTGACCAATTAAAAGTGCTGGTGTGAACTGGATCATAGAAATCGTGAGTAAAATGGGACAAAACCTTTTGCCAAATCCCAAACGGGATCTCCTCTTTACTAATTGCACCCAAACTCACTACAAGAAGAACATTGGAAGCTGACTTGTTTTTAGCACTGCCATGGTCAAAGCTGGAGCCTGTCCCTCATGGAGAAACTACTACTCCATCACATTCGGACCAGAAGTAATCAAACTACAGAAGACACATTCTCTATGAATTGGTTCGTGTTTATTCAATACGCTGCAACCAAAGAGCATGGTTTCCATCCTCCATTAACTCAAGAAAGCACTGGCTCAAACACTTTGAATGGTTCTTGAAATTATACGTTTCATTTCATGTTTGCATATGTTGCTTTGTAATCTGATTTAAACAATAAAAAGAGGACTGTAGGGTTGTTGTTTTTAAAAAACAGCATAGCCATGTGGGGCTCTGTTTAGGCTAAATTAGTATTCTCATTAATTGATTGGTTATTTTTAATCAATGGTATGCACTTGAATTTATTGTATTTTATGCTGGAAACTGTCCTGGAATGAGTTGATGAGATGAAGGTCAGTCTACAAATTAATAATAATAGTAATAGTAATAGTAATAATAATAATAATAATAATAATAATAATAATAATCCCTCTGCACTATAAATCTGGACAGACAAAAGAAAGCACTTTACAAGGTGCGTAGTTAAAAAATTGAATTTGCTCCCCAAAAATGTAGTGATGGTTGCCAACTTGGATGGTTTCCAAGAGGATTAGACAAATTTGTGGAGAATAAAGCGATCAATGGCTCCTAGTCATGCTGGCTATGCTCCACCTCCATGGTTGGAGGCAGTAATGCTTGTTGAGAATCACAAGAGAGAAGGTTATTGCACTCAGGTCCTGCATCTGGGCTTCACATGCACATCTGAGCCTTTGGTCAAATCCAGCAGTGCGTTTATGTTCTTATGGTCTACAACAATTCCCATTGGTAAAGCTGATTCAGGGCACAGGAAACTGGTCGATGCTGAGTTAGGCCATTAAGCTGAGCACTGCCTCTGAATACCAGTTGCAGAGAATCGTAAGTGGGGGGGGGGGAGTGCTGTTTGCTCAGGCCCTGCTTCCTATGGTCATCTAGTGGACCACTGTGAGAACAGCATGTTGGACAAGATGCCCAGTGGTCTGATCTGGTAGGGCTCTTCTTATGACAAAGCAAAACTTGTTCCAATGTGTTGTGAACACTGCGAGGCCTAGGCGGAACCTCCCCATCAGCGGATACTTTCCCCATTAAGCTGCATGCAACTGTGTTGAACCAGTCACAGGGAGCGCCCGGCAGGAGGACAGAACTAAGTGTGAGACCCAAAACTTTGTTTGCTGTTAAACAGACTTGGAACTTACCAGCACCTCGCAAAGGTTTCCTGTTGGGTTTTGGCTTTGGGGCAGCAGCCGCTGCAGATGCTCCAGGCTCAGGTTCCTGCTGTTTAGAGGAAGAGTTAATTCAGCAATTTTAGCTCATTCTCAATTTTGAATGCAGTGGTACCTCGGTTTTCGAACGTCTCGGAAGTCGAACATTTCGATTTTTGAATGCTGAAAACCCGGAAGTAAATGTCAAATGGCTTCCGCTGAGTTTATTTTCAATTTTCTCTATTGAATTTGCAAACCACCATTTGAGCCTTGGCTTTCAAATGTTTTGGAATTCGAACAGTCTTCCAGAACGGACTATGTTCAAAAATCGAGGTACCCCTGTATATTTGTCCCTCCCTTCCCAAAAGACCAAACCAACCTGATTCTGTTTCAGGGTCTCCTTATAACTTTTGCCTTCCTGCATGCTTTCCCACATGACAATCTTCTGCCTTCTCTTCTCTTCTTCAGCCTAAGGAGCAACAACAGATTTATTTTAGACTATTTTAAAAAGCCTGATAACAAAATGTAGTTCAGACCTACACCAACTTGGGTAAGCCACCCAACTGAATGTGCGTCTAGCATGTGCCAACTCAACTGCTTTGATCTGCAGAATCGGCACTTTTATCAGCGCCATGTAACATTCATTCTGCAGCTGCAAGAAATGTGGCAGTACCTAATCTCTGGAGCTTCCTGCCTACAGATAAGAGGCCAGTATCTTCACTGTACTGTTTTCCATTCCTGCTAAAAAACACCCCAACCCTTTTTTATTTAAGCAATCCTACTCAATAAATGTAAATCTTATCATGTATATTTGTTTTTTAAATACTATTGATTTGATCTACATTTCTATAAATGTATATTGTCACCTTGTTTTTAATGTCTGTTGATGCATCACTGTATTCACAGCCTAGGACCCTCGTACCTACGGGACCGCCTCTCCCGGTATGCCCCACGGAGAGCTTCAAGGTCCATAAATACCAACACCCTAGTGGTCCCGGGCCCTAAGGAAGTTAGATTAGCTTCAACCAGAGCCAGGGCCTTTTCAACACTGGCTCCGGCCTGGTGGAACGCTCTGCCTCATGAGACCAGGGCCCCGCAGGGCCTGTAAGACAGAGTTGTTCCGCCTGGCCTTTGGCTTGGAGCCAATTTGATTCCCTCCCCCTCTTTCTTTTTTCTTTTTCCTTTCTCCTCCTGTGATGAGGCTGCACTTTAATATTTCAATGTTTCAATATTTTAATTGTTGTATTTTAATCTTGTTTTTAAGTTGTACTCATTCAACTTGTTTTTATTATTGCTTGTTAGCCGCCCTGAGCCTGGCCTTGACTGGGGAGGGGAGGGTATAAATAAAAATGATGATGATGAATATTTTATACTATCAAAGTGCTTAAGAGTTTTATTTTCAGTTGATCATGCTGCATATAAATCTTATTAAATAAAGCAAGCACAGCTTCCCAGCCATGGCAGACCTTGGATCAGCCTCCTCTCTCAACTGCAAGCCTGAGACTTGATGATAAGGGACCTGGGAAGCCACAACAAACAGCTGATTGGGTCATAAGGTGTGCAAGCCTGGTTTAGGCAGACAGAAACAGAAAAATCTGCAACCAGGTCCTAGAGAGTCAATGCTTAATTGCAACATCTGCTATCTAAGAGGGTACAGAGTTGTTTGACGACGCCATGCAGAGTTTTGCTTTTGTGGCAGTGGAGCTTGTTTTCCAGAAAGTATCCTCACAGGGCATTACCTAGATACAGGCTGAATAGCTAATATGCAAGGTCTATAAAATGATACACCTTAAAAAGTTAAAACAAACACCAGTCAACATCTTTTAAAGACACAGGGAACTCCCCTGCGAGAACTCTCAGTCCAGTAAGAGCCTCAGTCTGGTGGCAGAGTGTCCCTTCTCTCGGCTACAGGGAAAAAGTACCGAGCAAAACCAGACTGTCCCGCCTTCATTTGAGCAGGCTTAGAAACGCTAAGTGGGCAGTAGGAGCAGGAAGGAGCAGGCACAAATGGCACGGAGAGGCCACTGCAGCCATTCACTGCAGTGCTACTCCTTTCAGGGCTGGGCTCTTGAAAGGGGGCAAGTTATCCAGGATGATTGCCACCAGGCCCAGTAAGCTTTCTGGGGCATGATTTGGAGAGACAGGCTCCTCAAAACAGCCACAGGCACACGAGTGATGCACTCATCAAGGCCAGCACAACTTCCCCCACCCCTAGCCCTGAAAGGAATAGCATCACCAGCCACCATCTACTTTCCTCAAATGCCTTTGGCCCCCAATGTAGCATCTATACATTCGAGGGTGGGATCCAGAGGCACCAGGGCAGAGAGGAAGAGGGACAGAGACAGTGGCCACTGCAGGGATCCTGCCTGGAGTTTTTCCTTTCAGCACCAGACACTTACAATTATTTCCTCCCCCATCCCTAAATTTCAAAACCTGATGTCCACTCTAGTGGACTTCTTGGGGTCCACGGCATTTGCCCTACCATGCTGGATGTGGTCAGTGCCACTGCCTTTGCATGCAGTTCTCGCCATGGCCACATAACCTGAATCACTCATTCTTGGGCAAGCTAAAGTAGCTTGGCTGGGCAGCAAGAGACTGCCCTCAAACGGTTCACCAGTTCTTTTTCCCCGCAGGAGGGAAGGAGTACATAAAAGGCCAACTCAATACAGGGTGCTTATTTTCCCTGGAATGCAAGGAGTTGGCAGGCCCACGAGTCAGCATAGTTTTACCAAACATCTGTTTGACTGTCAAACACAAGGCCACCTGGCTCGAACAGCATTACCTTCTTCTGTTTTTCTTTGAATTTTTCTGCTTGCTCATTCAACTCTTCTTGCATGCGCAGACGGGCTGCGAGCAGAGCTTCCTGTCGTCTCACCACAGCATCAGGTTCTAAACCAATCACAGAAAAGAGTTATCAAAAGCTGAGATCACAAAGTAGTCCAAAGAGGCTCCAGATACTTTCATCCTGTTGGTTATCCTCTGTCTGTGTGAGAGAGAAACATTTTTTTTTCCAGAAACAGAGAAGAAGTTTCAAGAAGCAGCATAAAGCTGAGATTATTTTATCTGTGCAAGGACATTTTTCGTGGGAACTGTTCTTTGGACATGCAGAGTATGACAGGAAGTACTGATAACAATGGTTCTGTGGAATTTGTTGTGTCTCTTGCTTGCGTCTTGCGGTGAGAGAAGAAGACAGAGAGGCTTGGACTCTTGCTGGGCTCTAAGCATGCCTTGACCAGGGCAGTGGTGAATGTCTGTATATATTTGCCACCAATATGCTTTTATACCTGTCAAGTAAACCTCTACACTTGACTGAATCTTTATGGTGTCCATGAGTGTTTACTGCCTACTGTGTGTACCTTCAACCCCAAAGACGATTCCAAGGCAGGAGCTGTGTTGAGATATAAGTCTGCTGAGTATGGATACTGGCACAAAATGCACAGTGAAAGCAATGCCTGACCCTTCTAAATCATCCACCAGAGGTTGATGGATTGATCCAATCGTTCCCAATATAAGCCAATCCCAACTTAGCTAACTTTCCCCGCAATACCATCCAGAAATAATTAGTTAACCCCCTCTGCATTATTTTGACTGGTTCACCTGAATAGTCAAACTGAAATCTACAATTCACTAATTGCAAAGTCACTCCTGGCCCTTTCAGATGTTTGTTTTGTTAACAAAGCTTGGAGGGAGACCAGATGCCGGCTGCTGTCTAGAGAACAGGGACATTGCTTCTGCACACTTCTGAAAACCTCCTGGGTCCCCTTCCTACAGAAGGAGGGTTTGGGGACCCTCCAAAGAATCACCTGGCTGAAGGGGCAAAACACCTACCCAGGCCCAGGTGTGCCAGGAAGATACAGGTGACTCCCCACTTTACACCAGGGTTACATTCCAGGTCCCCATGTGCATAAGCAAAGTTGTGTAAAGTGGGAAGCACCCTTTAAACACCATTAAAACACCCTCTCTGCCGCTTTCTCTTCAATCCATACCAAAAATACTGTATCCAAAAATATCTACAACTAGAATTGAAGCTCTGGGGCTGGCTGGAGGCCGGAAGCTACGCAGGAAAACAGCTGCTGTGCTACCCTGCATATCAGCTGTTAGGTTGGGGAGAATAGGCACACTAGATGCCTGCCTTCTCGTTGTGGTCCATCAGGCCTCTGTGATGGGAACAACTAACAGTGCTGCTCTGGATGGTCTTAGTGAATGAGCTGGGATGTCATTCATTCAAATGGCCCAAGCTGTTCAGGGTCCAGGATACCTTAGCCCTTATATCCCAGCTCATTCACGAATATCATATGGAGGAGAAACTGTGGCCTGCGTGTGTGTCACACGTAGGCTGTGCACATAGATTTAGCTGTGTGAAGTATTATGGCATGTGTGTAAGTCACTCTGTATGGCAAAACAGTGCAAGACAACACATCCTCTCCCAATCCCATACAAACCAACAGCTGCTGCATCCAAGCGGGGCTGCGTCTTGCCTCGAAAGCTTCGTGAGAGCTTTTGTATAAGCAGATAGATCGCAACGGAACTGAGGAGGATGTACCACCCATAGTCTGCAAAAAGTGAGCCCACTGGAAGAGAACACAAACAGATACAATAATTAGGCTTGGCTGAAGGGTAGCAGGAGCCAACGTAATGCCCATACGATGCTGATGGACTCTCATCTGTCCCCATCAGCATGTCCATTGGATAAGGATGGGAAGTGAAGTCCAGCAACCATTCAAGAGGCACACAGTCTCTTGTGTACTCTTGTAGTTACTGGGGGTTAGAGATCTTCCCTGCATCGGGAAGTTTTTTAAATGTTTGATGCTTTATTATGTTTTATATATTCTGTAAGCCAGCCAGAGTAGCTAGAAAAACCCAACCAGATGGGCGATGTATTAATTAATAAAATTATTATTATTAACACCTACTATATTCTTTCATGAGACAGTTTCCTGAGCTTCTTTAGAGAAGTTTCCAAGCATCTTCCTCAAGGGGACAAATAATTTTGTTACACAGAAGTAAGTCAGCTCTTTGGTCATTTTTTACAACTGATTTGAGGCTGCAATTTTGGCCAAAACCCAAAGTGTCCCGTTCGAAATTTGAACAGATCCAGTTGGTGGAAAGGAGTCGGCAGCTCTGCCTGCAGCCTCCTGCAAACCACCAAGATCTGGTTCAGAGGGGTGGTGGTGGCACACACCTGAGCAGAAACAGCCAAGGCATTCACTCATGTGACATTGTGCAATTTCTAGTTTGCCACCTGCTCAGGTGACTTTAATAAATTCCTGACTGACTCAATCGCAGTATAACTTAAAGATAGCTTCAAACATTCAATACCCAACTGATCACTGCGTTCTGCAGGAGAGGGCAACTTGCAGATACCATCTTATCAGTAGGTCTATTCAACACATTATGTGGTGGTACTTACCTGTTGGAGCTTCCTCTTGTTACATATCAGAAAAGTGACATTTCTATAGTTTTTTGTGTGTTTCCTCTTCCAAAAAAGCCTTATAAGTCAAGATTCTTATACATGCACTAGTTTTAACTGAGCTGTAGCCAACATTGTCTGCTAGTGCAGGTACTCTTGTATTAGAGAACAGGTGAGTTTTAATGCTGCAGAACAGACAGCACAAGCTATTCTGCAACATATTTAGCAGTCATCTACTCCTGCATTCTTTTGCGCAACAATGTTTCACCAGTGGAACAACTATGCTAAGTGACTTTCACTTAGTGCTACATTGGATACACCCCATTTTTAGATATGCAATAGTTTTGAGTATCATTTTACGGTATTGTGAAGTCACTTTGAAATGCTTCATAGGAAGCAAATTCATAAATGAAATAAATTATTTTGCTTTCAACATTTTTATCCTACTTTTTAAACACGAATTCCAGCCATCTTGGCTACAAAGTGTCATAACATAACATTAATAAACACAAAACCATGAACTCCCTACTCACTGGGACTCAAAAAAGGGGGGTGGCGAGAAAGAAAAACAGCAGCTGGAAATTAGTCTAGAACGAGAATGACAAGCATGCTAGTTCCACACACCTAATCCACAAACTGGAGAGATAGCTTCTGAAGTGAGGAGCCTGCTCTGCATGTTCCCCCCACAAGAAACATTTAGTTTGCTAGAAAACCAGGAGTCTAAAATGCACAGCGTTCCCTCATGAGTACAAAAGGCCCGTGGAGGCTGAAAGTTTTCTCTGACGTGTGGAAGGTGGGGTGAATCTAGCCTGCTCTCCTTTATCATGTGAGCGATCTAGAACACCTGAATGCAGTTGCAAGTTATCAAACAGATTAAAGGCAAAAATCTCATCCAAGAGGCAGGGAAAATAATAAAACTGGTCACTTATTTTAGACAGCTATACAAAGCATGATACAAAGCTCTGTTCTGCTAGCGCAGCAGACTTCCACTTGTGCAAGGGAACTTTCCCCTGCTCTCCTCTGTAACCCCTGCTCCCTACCCCAAAATCTACCCCAGAGACATGGTGGAATGTCTGGAGCATATTTTGAAACTATGCAGGGAGAGGAGAAGAAGGGGAAGTCCCACTGCATGAGCAGAACGCCACATGCCCAGTGCTGGCTCCAGCCCTTAATATGAACAAAGCAAATAAATCATAAAGATAACAAATCGTAGCCACTGTAAGGTGCCATTTGTAGATTACTGCATGTCACTTTGAGAGCCACCCTTGGCTGAAAAGTAGGCCATAGGTACAATGCCATATTACACAGTACATGTGACACACAGTACATGATGTGGCACTTTTGTCTAGGTCTCGTCTGAGCCTGGATGGGAGATTTCCTGGGAACTCAAAATCCCATTAACCAAAGATATAAACTAAACAAATACTTAGTACACCAAAAATAAAAAAACAGAGGCGGAAGAACCTACAGGTTGCTTGATACTGCATGTATCGAGGTGGCATACATGGTTCTCCCCCTCCACATTTAAACTCTACAACAACCCTGTGAGGTAGGTTTTGCTGAGAGGCACTGTCTGGCCCTAGGTGAGCTTCATGGCTGAGTGAGGATTTGGATAAATGAGATGGTGGAGGCATTGCTGCATTTGGAGGAACTGGCGGCGGCAACAACTTTGGCGCTTTTTGCAGCGTTACATCGAAGCTAGCACAGCAGAACCATCCATATTGGAGGTTGCCATATTGCTTGCCCATGATTCCAGCTGGTGCAATGGAGACTTCTGCCACATCCTAACCCACCCCCGCATACAGGATTAGGAATTAGCATTGCTCTACTTCAGGCATCCCCAACCTGCGGCCCTCCAGATGTTTTGGCCTACAACTCCCAGGATCCCTAGCTAGCAGGACCAGTGGTCAGGGATGATGGGAATTATAGTCCAAAACATCTGGAGGGCTGAAGGCTGGGGATGCCTGCTCTACTTGTACCTGCATTCTCTCGCTTCCCTCCTCCCTCTCCATTCCTTTCCCCTCCTGTATCATATCTATCCAATTGCAAACCTTTGCAAACCTCCACGGAGCGCTTAGAACACTGTAGCAAGCCAGCCAGCAAACCAGTTTTTCTTTATCACGACATAGGCTTTAGGAAGCTGCCTTACAAAAAGTCAGACCATTGTTGGCCAATCCAGACCTCTGTTCACAGTGCTGGGATTTCAGACAGGAATTCTCTCAAAACCTTGCTTTGGAGATGGCGGGCACCTTCTGCACGCAAAGCAGAGGCTCTACCACTGACAGCTACAGCCCTCCCCCTGTGACAAATTGCGAGATTAGGCCCTTGAGAAGAGCTGCAAATTCACCTGCCTTTTGAAAAGGTGCCACAAAACGCAGCTGCTCCTCTACAGATCGACAGGCAGGCGATTTAACACCGATAAACAACGACGAGCCCTCTACTTTGCCCCCAGACAGCACCTGACAGCTTTAAGGTAGGCTATTCCTGAAAATGGAGGCTCTTCAAGGGCCGCTTCCTGGCCCCTCCGCCTCAAGAAAGCCATATGCTAATCCCCTTTCCCCCCAAAGACCCCCTCACCTGTCTGCTGAAGGAACTGGACCCCTTCCCGCTCCGGGGGCGGATTCCCCTCTTGCGCTGCCCCCAAATCCATCTCGCAGAAGACCCGGAACTGCAACTGACCCTCCTCCGCGGCAACATCCGGGTCCTGTTAGCCGTAATCACCACGCCCCTTTCGATAACTGTCCAATGAAAAAAACCGCAGCTCAGAACTCCAGTTCCGAGCCAATGAGGGCGTGGAGAAGCTTAAGCCAATCAGGAAGAGACAGGAGGGGGAAAACGGTGTTCCTCGAGGAAAGTGGAGGCGACAGGAGGGAGGAGCTACAGCCAATCCGGAGAAGGGGGAGGAGCGAAAGTTAAGATGACGGGGCAAAGTTTTGAAAGCGAAGGCAGCCGTCGCGTGGCGCGCTTTGCTAGGGAATAAGGTCTATGGCAGGGAGCGGGGCTTACTCCAGAGGAGACCTGCACGGGAAACAGCACAAAGCCTTTGCAAAGACTCTGGCAGCGGCGTTTGCGACATGTTGTTGTTTAGTTGTTGTGTCCGACTCTTCCTGACCCCATGGACCAGAGCACGCCAGGCACTCCTGTCTTCCACTGCCTCCCGCAGTTTGGTCAAACTCATGCTGGTAGCTTCGAGAACATTGTCGAACCATCTCGTCCTCTGTCGTCCCCTCCTCCTTGTGCCTTCCATCTTTCCCAACCTCAGGGTCTTTTCCAGGGAGTCTTCTCATGAGGTGGCCAAAGTATTGGAGCCTCAGCTTCAGGATCTGTCCTTCCAGTGAGCACTCAGGACTGATTTCCTTCAGAATGGAGAGGTTTGATCTTCTTGCGGTCCATGGGACTCTCAAGAGTCTCCTCCAGCACCATAATTCAAAAGCATCAATTCTTCGGCGATCAGCCTTCTTGATGGTCCAGCTCTCACTTCCATACATCACTACTGGGAAGTATGTTTGCGACATACTTACTGCATAAAAATGAAATAGCACTTGATTGTATTTTTTCTTTAAAAAAACACCTTCAACCCTCCCAAATTCTGCGAAGCAGCAGCAGCAGGGGTGCAGCCGGGTCAATCCAGGCCGGCCTTCGCCAACCTGGCGCCCCCTGAAAGCTTTGAACCGCAACTCCCATGATTATTAGCTAGCCGCTCGCGGGAATTGTAGTTCAGCACCTGGAGGGTAGCATGTTGGGCAAGGGGGCCAACTTGAAAGAAATATGGGGGGGGGAGTGGAAGCAGGCAAGCCCACACCGCATAAGCGGTCACATGACACGGCACACCCTATTTGAATGGCAATGCCTATCAACTTTGGGGGGCGGCCCCCTCAAATATTTTATAGGGGGGGGCTCGGCCCCTAGGAGCTGGCTCCTAAGATTTTGGGGGAGGAAGCACGGGCGTAGCCAGGATTTATGGGGGAGGCAAGTTTCATGTTAGGGGGACAGAACCTCAGATAAGTATTTTTATTGATTTACTTGATTTGGGTGGGGGGGCAGCTGCCCCCTGCTCCCCGTTTCCTTGGCTACGCCCATGGAAGCAAGACATGACTTTAGAATGATCCTGGAAGGGGCGGGGGCTCTGGCTTCACCCGCCCCATCGCTGGGCTGGGCTTCGGGCACAAGTAGCGGAGGACGGGTCCAGCAAGCAGCTAGTCTCGAGCAGCGCCGGGCGGCTAAGCAGACGCAAGGCGAAGTTTGCTGGTCTGCAGCCGGGCTCCGCAGGCAATGGGTCCCGGCGGGAGGAAGCGAAAGGCGCCCCCACCCGAGGACGATGACGGCGGCAGCAGCAGCAGCAGCGGTTCCGAGCAGGAGCCGCCGCCGCCGCCGCCCATCTCTCTCCTGCCTCCGGAGCTGCTGATCAAGATCTTCGAGTACCTGGACGACGAGGACCAGGTCCAGGTGTCGCAGGTGTGCCGCGACTGGCAAGCCGCTTCCTACCAGATCTTGTGGTGGCGTTCGGAGGCCCCCGTGTCCCTGTGCCATCTCCGCAACGACCCGTCGATGTTGGCCAACATGGCAGCCTGGGGCATCCGTCGGGTGCGGATCGTGATGACGCCCTGTGTCACCATGGGCTTCGTCAGCCACGCAACCTGCATCCCCGAAACCTACAGCGAGCTGTGCCGGGCTTTGCGGGCCGGGCTGCCCTCCCTGCGGGCGCTGAACATGACCGGCTGCCCATCCGTCACCAAGAGGAGCCTGGCGCAGATTGGCAAGCATCTGAAAGGCCTGGAGGAGCTGGTGCTGTTCGGGTGCAGGCATGTGAGTGACGCGGGCCTCCTGATCCTCAGCGACAGGCTGCTGCACCTGAAGAAGCTCAGCCTGGACCACTGCAACCTGGTCACCAACGCGGGTGTAGGGCACTTGGCGGGCATCACGGCAAGGGGCTGCCTGCAGCTGGAGTGCCTCAGCCTAGAGAACTGCGACAGACTCAGCGATGTTGCCCTCCACCATGTGGCCCAGGGCCTCCCCCGCCTGCGCTACCTCAGCGTCCGCTTCTGTGGGGGCATCAGAGATGAGGCTTTGGTGCCCCTGTCGCGCCTGACTAGGCTGAGAACCCTCAACCTGAGCTTCTGCCAGAGAATCACCGACGTGGGCGTTGGGCACCTCGCGGGCATCACTGCCGACGGCTGCCTGCAGTTGGAGGAACTCGACCTGGCGGGCTGCGGCCAGCTCAGCGATCATGCCGTCCGCTACGTGACCCAGGGCCTCCCCCGCCTGGTCCACCTCAGCCTCCGCTTCTGTGGGAATATCGGGGATGGGGCTCTGCTGTCCATGTCACTCCTGAGCAGGCTGAAGAGCCTCAACCTGAGCTTCTGCCAGAGAATCAGCGACGTGGGCATTGGGCACCTTGCGGGCATCACCAGCCGCGGCTGCCTGCAGCTGGAGGTGCTCGACCTTGAGGAATGCGAGCGGCTCACCAATCTCACCTGTCGGTATCTGGCCCAGGGTCTCTCCGGCTTGCGCCACCTCAAACTCTGCTGCTGTGAGAAGATCAGGGACGAGGGGCTGCTGTTCCTGTCGCGCATGAGCAGCCTGAACATCCTCGAAGTAAGCTACTGCAATATCACCGACAAGGGAATTGGGCACCTGGCAAGGGGATGCTTGCCCCTTTCAACCTTGAACATTACCTGCTGCGAGACTCTGGGAGACGCAAGTCTGGGTTATATCGTACGGGGCTTGGGCAGGCTGCGCAAGCTCTACCGCTGTGGTTGCAACTTCAGCCTCAACTGCATGCTAGAACTGGAGCAACAGATGCCTGGACTGTCGATTCTCTGAGAGCTGTGTAATCTGCCAAACAGTTTGTCTACTGACGTAGCTCGGTCAGTAGAGCACGAGACTCCTAATCTGTCAAGGAGACCCATGCTGGGCAAAATATTTCTGCATTGCAGGGGGTTGGACTAGATGACCCTTGTGGTTCTTTTCCAACTCTGCAGTTATATTACTGTTGCTTTTCACCAGTGTGCCTTTCCGTTTTGTATTTTTTCTGATAAAAAGCATGTGAAAACTAAGGGTATTTGGTTATTTTCTCCTCTATTCTGCAAACCATTTTCATTTTGTGTTGTCTCTTTCAGATGGTATGTCTGAGGTCATTAAGAGATAAAAACTTTCTTTTTAGTGATTTGTAAGTTGCCCTGGAAGCCTTTTTTTTGGCAGAGGAGAAGGATTTCTTTAAAAATCAAAAACAATCCCTAATTAGGTATTACTTCAGTTGCAAAAGTATGCAATTAGCAGACCTCTATTATTCCATGCTGTGCAACTGCTTCTACATTCCTGATGTCTTACGACAAAATAAAAAGTTTGCCAACCCTTTTGAAAAGAAAACAATACTATGAAAAAGCACACAGAAACTGAAAAACAAAAAAACAAGACCTGAAATCATAGCACCTTCACGGGTCCAGGAATTTTTGGCGCTACAAGTCTGGTGCTAAACACACTTGCCTGGGAACATGCACATTTTGTTTGTAGAAACAAATATGTTTTTAAAATAAAAATATTACCATGATACAAGAACATGAGAAAAGCCCTGCTGGATCAGGCCAAAGACCTATCTAGTCCATAAGATGCTTCTGTGAAGCCCAAAGGCAGGAGCAGAGAATGAATGAATGAGATCTTTATATGCGTCAGCCATCGGCCATAGCAATAAAACAATACAATATACAAAGAATAGAAATAAAAAGTCAATTATATAAAATACTGTGGTGTTTGCCCTCCTAGGTGTGTGACATCATACTGGGTTCATAAGGAAAGGGTTAACTAATTGTAAAATGCCTAACCTATAGGAACCCAAGGGGAGGAGTTCGAGTTCAAGTTCGAGTTGTTAAGAAGTCAGTCTGGAGTTAGAGAAGAGAGAGGGAGGATAAGTCTGTGGGTTGGGCTAGTCTGATGTGAGAGAATCTGTTAAGAGGAGTCAGACAAACAGTTGAGATAATCAGTCAGACGGTATTCGGAAGGTATAGGCCGGTAAAGAAACTAAGGTTAAGAAACTGACAAGAAAATTATCTGAGAAATCATAAACTTGTAAATGCTTATAAAATAAATTTATTTGGTTTAATTTTAACTGTCTGGACTCAGTGTGTACCCGAGAGTAACGGGTTTGTGGCAGCGGGGAAGAGAGCACAGTGGTGGCACAGGGATCAATAGACCGTCAAATGTCCGGGGAGCCTGTGTGATCGCCACAAATACATTTTAGGGTTCTGAATCAATAGTCAAATACAGTCATACCTCAGGTTACAGACGCTTCAGGTTGCGGGGGTTTTTGGGGTTACGGATGCGCCGAAACCCAGAAGTACCAGAACGGGTCACTTCCGGGTTTCAGTGGCCGCGCATGCGCAGAAGTGCTAAATCACGCTTTGTGCATGCACAGAAGCACCAAATTGCAACCCGTGTGCGCGCAGGTGCGGCGCTGCGGGTTGCGAACATGCCTCCCGCATGGATCACGTTCGCAACCCGAGCGTCCACTGTAGTGGATCTTATTCTGAGTGGCCCAACTAAAAACCTTGCAACCTTTGCTGTCACTTGCTCATCTTGATCTGCCAAGAGAAAGGACACTGGCAGTGGTTGGGCGACCCGGAATAGACAATAAAATAGGGGTGATAATCTCATTCCTCAAGTCTTTATAAAGAGTGCAAGCTAGAAGGGCATGTACCAATTCAGTATTGCCATCTCCACAGGGACATAAGCGTCTTCGTGTGGAATCCTTTGTGTGTGGGGGGGGGGATACTGTGGCAACCAATGGCAAATTTTGTGGGGCCTGGCGTGAGCCTGATCCAGATACTGATGCAGGATCTGTTTGCCAGTGCCTCCCATCACCTGCCACTCTTTGGGTGATCACAGGATGGGTGGGTGTAGAGTGGCTACATGGCTCTAGGCTTTGGCCCTGGCTGTGTTACTACAAAGAAGCAAGAGATGGAAGGTTTCGTGTGTGGTTCATAGCCCCATCCCAGACAGGACAGAAGCAGCTAGGTCAAGCCACAAGAAGCCCAGAGATCTAATGGTTGAGGGAGTCCCATCAATAAGAACTGGCCCCTCCTGCAGCAAGTAAAGAAGAGATACTTGCAATGTTAGTGCGCTCATACCCAGAGCATTTGCTAATAAACAAGGGTGGCAGCGGCAGGCCCTTAGACACTAAATATGGGAAATCTGCAGCCACTGACTTGATTTCACATGGGGTGGGGGCAAATGGAGAAGGCACAATTCAGAGTTCCACTGAGAATGATCTGTCTCTCCCCAGGCAGCTTCCCGGGTGCAAAGGAAGTAACATAAAACCCTGCCCACTTTTAGCTCTGGCTCCACTTACCACAAGCTACAGCCCTGTCCACCAACAAAACGTACCTCCCACAAAACACCCCCTAAGGGAATCTGGACCTCCACAAAAAAGAGTGTTCGGGCTGAATGATGGGGGTGGATTATTATAAGGTGTGAGACATCCAACACTCACCAAGGAACGTAACAGAAGCAATGCGGACGTTCTGGCTGACATTTGTGTCAAAATAGGGGTCAACCTTACCTTCTCTGAGGTAATAACTGCTGTAGTATAGTTATTGATTCACACTTGTGTGCATGAAAGGGCTAGCCTGAGCCCTGAGCTGAAGTTGCCAGTGTGGGTGTAGCTTAGCAGGCTCTTAGAGTAGGGTTACCAGTCGTCCCCGGATTTGCAAATCTGTCCCCTGGAAATGTGGCAGTGGCAGCCTCAGTAGCCCGGAGCCAGCCTGGTAGCGCAGTTGGCTCTGGCTGGTTCAGGAGCTGCTTGCTGCCGCTGTCACTGCCGAAGGGGAACCAGGGATGTCTGGTGGTACAGATCTCCTGCCCCCTTTGTTTTGACAGATCAGGGGAGGCTTGGGAGTCACGGGTGGGCGGGCGTTGCCCAGGAGGGGCGCAAGGTGCGTGGTTTCTCTGCCAGGCAAGGTGCAAAGCCCTTCTTTTGAACCCTGTGATACATAAATGCGCAGTTTTAAATAAAAAAACTGGGCAACAGCCACCCACCTGTGACTCCTCCCGATCAGTCAAAACAAAGGAGGAGGGGGGGCAGATCGGGGGAAGCTCAGGAGTCACGGACGTGCGGCATGCTGTTGCCCTGTTTTTAAAAAACTCTGTGCATTTATGTTTCACAAGGTGGAAAACAAGGGCTTTGCACCTTTATACAATATGAATGTTTGCTTGGGCCCAGGGTCTTTTGCCTCACGATCCCCACTACTGACTCCCTGTTGCTACTCAGCTTCCAAAAAAAAAAAAAAAGTGTCCCCAGATTCATTGAAAAAATCTGGTAACTGTATCTTAGAGGCCTCTCCTCCAACCCTTTCCTCTCTGTGATTTCTGGAACAAACAAGAAACCATGTGGCCATGGCTCTCTGCAAGTGAACTGCATCTCTCCAAAAGGAAAGTTTTTAAATGAACAATAGTTCACATGTAACCTCCTGGTATGGAGGGCAAGTGAAAACTCTGGCTTGAAACTTTAGATGTAATGGCACCAACTTTAGATGTAATGGCACCAACACATGCACTTAGAGGTGGGACGGTGGTACACGGAACATAAAGCTGCATTATTTTAAAATCAACTGTTTGCACCAAATGTTATGCTGCATTTAGGAAAAGTTTTAATTTTACTTCAAAATGTACAGTATAAAAAATTAACAAGAGTGATTCTGAACAAAAACTACAAAAAATAATAATTCCACTTCAGCAATCAATCAAAAGGCTTTGACAGACAATGGTACAGAGTATTCTGCAGACTTCCCAGATGCAGAAAAATGCATTTTAGGATCCATTGGCAATTGAATCTTCCTCCATCTCTTCTTCAGCCTCATCCATAGGGCCTAAAGAAAAGAGCACAATTTCTTAATATTTTAATCATTCCCTCCACCACAAATGTGAAGCTGATGATAAGGAGTGACTGTACAGGTCTGCTTTTTTATTCTATGGAAGTATTCCAAAGATGGGCTTTTGATGCTTCAAATTTAGCTCACTAGCATTAAGTGAATTTGCAGGTTCTTAACTTGTTTGCTTCCTCAAGCTGCAATAATGGCTATTCTACTAACTACTGCTGCCAAGAAATACTTAATTTTGCATAGTGGCCTTTTCTAGGCTATGGAAAATCCTAGCTTTCTTAAAACGTCTGTCTAAAAATCAGAAGCTGCCTTATACCATCTTGGCTGTGAGTCCTGGAAGACCTGCTCCCTGCCTGGCAGGCCTTTTCCCACCTGGCCTGGGAGGGCAGGGCTATGATTGACTCCAGCTACAAAAGCCAAGGCTGCTAAACAGATTCTTGGGCTGGGGTATTGTTTGGCTGGTGGCAGGGGTGGGTGGGTGTGTTGCTGTTATTGACTTCTGGCAAGGGCCAACTCCCCTGCACGGAGAGGAAGAAAGCGACAGAAAAGGGGCAGTTCAACCTCTGTTCAAAATGTCCTGCAAGAATAAGGGTTCCAAAGATATTCCTCACCTGCTTTACGATCTCTGCCAGGTATCTGACCAGCCTGCAACAGACCCTTCAGCCTCTCTACTTCAGCAAGTGTTGTGGCATTAGCAATGGCATTCTTAAAGGGAAAAAATCAAAGGTCACTTATGCAACACTGTTAACATTAAATTCAATGCCTGTTTCACAACAATTGAACTGTGCCTATTACAACAGTGCTAACAAGACTGGTCTGAACACCAAGGAAGAAGAGGAGGAGTTTGGATTTGATATCCCGCTTTATCACTACCCGAAGGAGTCTCAAAGCGGCTAACATTCTCCTTTCCCTTCCTCCCCCACAACACACACTCTGTGAGGTGAGTGGGGCTGAGAGACTTCAAAGAAGTGTGACTGGCCCAAGGTCACCCAGCAGCTGCATGTGGAGGTTCCCCAGATTACGAATCTACCACTCTTAACCCCTACACCATACTGGCTCTGAAAACGATTCAGCATGTCAAGAAGAGTTCAATTCAATTCCAGCTAGAGGGTGACATTTTATTACCTATTACATTTTAGCTGTTCCTCCTTAGACAAATACATTTTTAACCTACTGATATCTACCCCTAGCTATCAGACTGTGTTGATCTGGCCACTTAGAAACTTGAATTTTTGCAATAAGGAGCAAGACAGTTATAGTATGTTTACAAAATCTGAACTCTTTATTTGCAAAGGAAAGCTACGCAAACTATGTCAGTACCTGAAAAACAAAGCAATGTGGCACACTCAATACACACATAGATAGATCTATCTTCTGGAAGTAAATGACAGTGAATGTTTTTCTTGGTAGATTCCTCCCTGTACAAGTCTGAAAAAACATTACCTTAATAGCCTCCACATCTCCTGGGGAGGGGCCCACCTTCTTTTTGTCACTTGGCAAGCCAGCACCTGGGTTGAAACTTCAGAAGGAAAAAAGACGCCTTGTTAAAGTCAAAGAGTTATTGTCATGCTTCTCAAGCTTCCAAAGAGAAGTCTCCAGAAGCACCAATTTCAATCAGGTGTAGTATCTTATCTTTGTTAACAAACTGATACAATCAAGTAATAGCTCCTTCAGAAACACCAGCAGAGTGACCTTCCCACATCCCACCCTTTTTAGAGCCTTTTATGAAAAAAATATCAATCGGATGTGTTGTTCAAGCTGCTAGCTTGGATGTTAAAACTGTCAGGGTTCGTAATGTACTTGTCGAGAGAAAAAAGCAATGATTGCCATTCATCAACAATGCAATTTTGGTGCTAACTAGCGCACCGACTACTCAATTTTCTTACAGCCCAAGAGTATTTACAAACTGGCTGTGGTGTTTCTGAAGGAGACTGCCAGTTTAAAGTGGTTATCTGTATCTTACGTTTTTGCTCTCCTGGCAATATCCTTTGCAAGCTGTGCACCCCGCTTGCCCTTGAACATTTTCTCTGCCTCCTGACGCTCCTACAGCGATACCACACACACAGAGTTAATGCAACATTCAATAGAAGCATGTATACGGTGCATAGCTCCTGTCTCCCAAAAAGAAATGGCACGGGGAGGTGCAATTCTTGAAAAAACAAGGCGGCATCAAGATGAAGCCTTAAAAGTTGGCCCCAGTGAAACCTATAACCCTTCACAAGAAAGATCTATTTTCCATTTAGCTCAGATGGCAAGGGAGGCCACTGAGATATTCCCCACCACGCAATAGTTCCTGTCCATTAATTTCACTTCAAAAACAGTATGAAGTTGATTGAAGTCACAGCCAGCAGGCAAACTAGAGTTTATTTGTTACACAAGAAACTAACGTTTAATCTCAAAGCATATTTGATAAGACTCTGCTTTCTTTCCTCCAGCCACAGCTGCGGGCAGGGAACAGACACCCCCCATTTCTAGGAATTACCTTCACAGAAACTATTTCAATTAAATGGAACACACAATAAGATACAGACTAAAATGCTTCAGCATGTTTATCGTCTGAAAACTGCTTCAAGCTTTCATTTAGGCTAACATTTGCTGATTGGTGAGGAGAAGGCAATCCTGTATTTATGTTAATAATGATTCAAATCTAAAATACAGTTCCAAATAAAAAAGCTTCCAGGCTTATGACTGCAGATTCATAAATGTGTTTTCATGATATCTGTATGGTCATGAGAAAGGCATTCAGAATTACATTTGCAGAGCCGTAGCCATAAACAAATGTCACAGTCTGAAAATGCGTTATAATGAGAAAATTATGTTATACTATAGGCACGAAAAGAAAACTCAGGTAGTAAACATTTAAATGCATAGCTTCTCAAAAGACAAATTCTTCACAATTGCCAAAACACTTACTTTTAATTTCACTTTTTGGAAATCCAGGACTCTGACTTGTGGGACCTTGAAGATGACATACAACCTATAATGCTTCTTATTTGTCACTGGATTCCTTAAAATACTGAAGGGAGGAAAAGGAGAAACATATTTACACAGTTCAAACAAAGGCACTGCTGAAGAGGAATGTTTTGGCCCAACATTCCCTATTGCCAAGTGTCTTTCCCCTTCATCTCCCAGGTTCTTACCAATGTTGGGAATAATTATTTTTAAGAGGCCAGACCAAATGGCAAGACCCTAGTCCTGCCAACCTCTTAACCATGCTTTGGTCCACCAGCCACTTTGAGGACCGAGGTAAAAAGCAGAGTTGCTTGACTAATTAAAGGGAGATTAATAACCAAAAGTAAACTGATTACACTATTTGATGAAGAATAAGATTGCTTTGATTGCTGTCACCGTTAGTGGGTTACTGATGTCAGAACTGCTCTCAAATTTAATTTTATTGGAGGCAGGACCTACTAATCTGCTACGTGTTAATGTATATCTGTTTGTGATGCTCATGAACATAAAAGTTTATGCAAACATTACAAACAGAGACAGGAAGACGTGACACTTCTTTCAAAGACCTATGCTATCCAGTGCCATCTATGAATCAAAATATTATCTGATAACTATATGAAGCATAATATTTTCATTTCATTCTGAAAAAGCCTCAGCAAAATGTTAAAAAATGAACCATGCAAATGTTAATTACATAAAATAAACAGGGATCTCTTCAATATATAATTATTTATCTCATCATACTTTTATTATACTCTCCTCTTGTGAAGAAGCATCACTCTGTGGTAAGAATTCACATCTAAAGACCCCAGGTGTACATTTTTATTATTTTAATAATGTTTCAGCGTTTCACTTTCTTTGCATTTAACTGTTAGACAGAATGTGTTAGGCTTGAGTTTTGTGTGTTCTCATTTGTGAGACTCTCCCGCCTACGCTGCATTCCATCTCTCCTTATCTGACCTTGAAAGCAGCACAAATGGCAGGATGTTTTCACATGAGTTAGTACCAGAGTCTTAATCAAAAATCCTTGGAAGCTTCCTGAAAGATAGATGGAGAAACGTCAGCAAAGAATGATAATAGACTAGGCTGCCAGGGCAATGTGGGACATCCAATACCCAAAATGGGCAAAAGGTCTCGGCACTGCTGGTCAACCACAAGGCGACAGCAGGGGGAGTGGAAAGCAGGAAAAGGCCATACATTTTTTTCTGTTTCATGACCTGTAACCTTTCCTGACGTATGTGAAGATGTTTTATGATTCTTCGTTTGCTGCGTTTGAACTACTATATAAGCTTTTGCTCTGAAGTGCCTCGGAGCAAACCCTCTCAACTGGCACTTTGGGTTGAGTTCTATTGCAATAGATAAATAAAATAAATAAAAACGCCGAGTCCCTAAATCTGGATGCTGGACTTGAAACAGTTTCCTTGGTTCTGTGGTTCATTTAAAAGGTGCTCCCGCACCTGGGTAACAAACAGTGGGGGTGTAGAGGTGAATTCTTACCACAACGCCACACTCGGAAATCCCTAGAGAGCCTTTGGAAAACAAAGCAAGCCCTCTTAGTTCTATTAAGTGTTGAAGGCTTCGGGGGAAAAAATATTTGGCAGATCATGTTGCCAACCTTAATTTATAGGACAGACGTTTGGTAAGGAAGGCATATTATAATATTTGATCACAAAGGTGAATTATCTCATACCTCAGATATGTTAGCGATTTGACAGTTGCCAAAGGATCTAGATCACCCTGAATAAGAGAAACACAAATGTAGTTAAAGCTATGTTAATATACGTTTAACAGCTCACACTGAGGCCCCTTAACCAAGAGTTAATTATACTATAAAATGAGGATCACTGCATGCATTTCAAACTTTATAGCTTAAGAACAGTTAGGCTTAACTCACTATGTGAAACATGTTAAACACATTTGTCTCAGTTGTATGGCTTTACATTGTAAAAGCAAGACAATTAACCCTTAGTGTCTTTGCTTTCAAAAATTCACCCAGAACAGCAGCAACAAAAGTTATTTCTGGGGTCAGTTTACATTCTAGGGTTTATTTTCAACTGATTTTTTTCACTTGTTTACTGAGCTCTTCTCCAAGGGTGTGTATGGCTTACTACACCCAACCATATTGTATGTAGATGCTATTTCCAATTGGACATTGCTTCTCCCCACATCTAAATGCACCAAAAGAAAAATCGGTGATCTTATACGGGGACAGCACGTGCACCATTTTCCTATACAGTGGTAACTCAGGTTACAGACTCTGCTAACCCAGAAATAGTACCTCGGGTTAAGAACTTTGCTTCAGGATGAGAACAAAAATCGTGCTCTGGTGGCGCAGCAGCAGCAGGAAGCCCCATTAGCTAAAGTGGTACCTCAGGTTAAGAACAGTTTCAGGTTAAGAACGGACCTCCAGAACGAATTAATTTCTTAACCTGAGGTACCACTGTACAAATATCAATGGCAAAACTGCATATTAACAAAATATAGTGTCTGATTAAGAAATAATTTTAAGTTCAGGTTTTTCAGGTAGTTTTGGATCATAGAGCTTATTTGTTTAACTTTGCTTTTCCTAAGCTCAGGCAAGCCGTTATGGCCATTTATTTTCAGACCAAGCAACCAGCCAAGATTGGTGGTAGATATCAAACGACTGCAAAGCTGACTGAAGGCAGCAGCAGTCCATTAACATCTGGAGGGCCACAAGCTTCAAACTGTTGTTTCTGCAGCTGGCTTGATTAAACTTAGCAGAATTTGTTACAAATCACAATCTCTAGGTCATTCGCAATGATAAGCTGTGATCAGTGGAAAGCAAAATTTAACCGCTGCCAAGGACTCCCAGCTGCATGGAAGGAAGAAATGGGAGAGCAGTGTTGTTCAGGGTCTTCTTGCTCATGCATGGAGCACAAAACCATGGTTTAATGTTGTGTGCAAACCTGGGCCATTTCTTTATTTTAAGCAACAACATGGAAACAATATTCTGAGTAACATTTCACTGGTATTATCTGCTACATTGCAACTGCTCTCAAGAAGTCAGAATGGGTAAAATCTTCACTGAGAAAGTTGCCTCATGTAATCAAAAAAGGCAAGAAAACCCTATCTTAGAAAATTTGGGGCCTTTCTAGTGATTGCGTGTATGTCATTCAATCATTCCAACTTCTTTCATCCTTTATTTCACTTACCAATTCCATGATGTTATTGTTGGTAAGAATGAGCTCCTTGAGATTTGGTAAAGACTGTTCAAGTCCCTCACCTATTCGGCTAAAAATAAAATAAAATGGGGGGGGGAGGGAGAGCCATCAGAATAATTATTATCTTGGAAGTTGTAAGTCCTCTTCAACCAAACTTCAACTGCTTTTAAGCTTAGACTTGAATAAGTGGTACAAGAAGTAGAGTATTGAGAACTGCAGCCAAAGAGATCTCAAAACTGAAGTTGGAAAGACACTCACCTTAACCTGTTGTTATTCATCAGCAATGTTTTCAGTCTTTTCAGCAGAGGAAACCCATCTAACTTCCGAATCTCATTGTCAGAGAAATCGATAGCATCAAACTGGTCCAAGGTAGCGCCCAAGTTCTCAATCACAGGGATCTTATATCCTGATGATGCAACATGGGACAAAAACAAACAAACTATAGTGCAGGAGAAATATATACTTCAGTTATGCACTGGACGACATATGAAAGAAAACTATCACGTCAGTGTTTCTTACAATATCCTGACAATTCTGAGAGGATGGACTTGGGGTTACTCAGTGAAATTGCGTGCCAGCAGTTTTAGGATAGGCAGAAAAAAATAGTACTTCAAAGCACTCAATACTAATTTGTAGTTCTCACTGCTACAAGTCATGTTAAATAACGGGTGTGCCTTCGCTCACAGGTAGAGCACATGCTTTGTTTGAAGAAGGTCTCAGGTTTAATATCTGGAAAATTCAGGTAGGGCTCAGAGAGGCTTCTGTCTGAAACCCTAGAGAGTCACTACCAGTCAATGTAGAAGCAACACTGAGCTTGATAGACCAATGGTCGGCTCAGTATATGACAGCTTCCTTTGTGGTAATAGCCATTCTCTTAAATTGCTTTAAAAAAGGAGGCTCACAGAGGGAAATTCCATCAACAGTTAACAGCTGCAACAGCTAATTAAAAGCTCTATTCTTAAGAAATCACTCTAGATGCCAAATACTTGTGGGAGGGAGGGTTATTAGGTGTTTCTGTTTCGCTTTGGTTTGTATTCTGTGTTCCCATTTTGCATTTTTATGTTGTGATCTGCCCTGTGATATAGAGATTTAATAAATTAAAATGAATACTAAACATGACGGTGTAAGGGTCTTCATTAGCTCCTTTTGAGTTTCCTGGAACTGTGTGGATGGCCTCTTATTAGAGACTGTATATATATGCAACGGGACGCGGGTGGAGCTGTAGGTTAAACCACAGAGCCTAGGGCTCGCTGATCAGAAGGTCAGTGGTTCAAATCCCCGTGACGGGGTGAGCTCGCCTTGCTTGGTCCCTGCTCCTGCCAACTTAGCAGTTCGAAGGCACGTCAAAGTGCAAGTACAGTGATACCTTGGGTTACAGACGCTTCAGCTTACAGACGCTTCAGCTTACAGACTCCGCTAACCCAGAAATAGTACCTCGGGTTAAGAACTTTGCTTCAGGTCGAGAACAGAAATTGCGTGGCGGTGGCGCAGTGGCAGCGGAAGGCCCTATTAGCTAAAGTGGTACCTCAGGTTAAGAACAGTTCCAGGTTAAATGGACCTCCAGAACGAATCAAGTTCTTAACCTGAGGTACCACTGTAGATAAATAGGTACCACTCCGGCGGGAAGGTAAACGGCGTTTCCATGCACTGCTCTGGTTCGCCAGAAGCAGGTTAGTCATGCTGGCCATGTGACCCGGAAGCTGTACGCCAGCTCCCTTTGCCAATAAAGCGAAATGAGCGCCGCAACCCCAGAGTGGGCCACGACTGGACCTAATGGTCAGGGGTCCCTTTACCTATCTACAGTACAGTGGTACCTCGGGTTACATACGCTTCAGGTTACAGACTCCGCTAACCCAGAAATAGTGCTTCAGGTTAATAATAATAATTTTTATTTATACCCCGCCCTCCCCAGCCAAGGCCGGGCTCAGGGCAGCTAACAAGCAATAATAAAAACAAATTGAATGAATACAACTTAAAAACAAAATTAAAATACAACATTAATATATTGAAACCTCATCACAGGAGGAGAAAGGAAAAGAAAAAAGAGGGGGAGGGAATCAAATTGGCTCCAAGCCAAAGGCCAGGTGGAACAACTCTGTCTTACAGGCCCTGCGGAAAGAAATCAGATCCTGCAGGGCCCTGGTCTCATGAGGCAGAGCGTTCCATCAGGCCGGAGCCAGTGTTGAAAAGGCCCTGGCTCTGGTTGAAGCCAATCTAACTTCCTTAGGGCCCGGGACCACTAGGGTGTTGCTATTTATGGACCTTGAGGCTCTCCGTGAGGCATACCGTTAAGAACTTTGTTTCAGGATGAGAACAGAAATCGTGCTCCGGCGGCGCAGCGGCAGGAGGAGGCCCCATTAGCTAAAGTGGTGCTTCAGGTTAAGAACAGACCTCCGGAACGAATTAAGTACTTAACCCGAGGTACCACTGTATATGCAACAGGGTTCTTCTTACGTCTTCTTCTGTCCATTATTTTGGGGGTGCCCACCGAACCAACTTTGCTCCTTAAGGCCCAGGTGACCTCTGCAGCATTGGGCTCCTATTACCACCAGCTGCAACAGGTACGCCAACCACACCCTTTCCAGGACAGGGGCGGCGCGACCCACGTGGGCCACCTAACGTGACCCTCTTGAGCCACCGTCCCCCGACTCAGCTGCCCCTCCCGCTTTGCCTACCGCCCGCGCGCTTCAGGCCTACTAAGGCCAAGCAAGCGCCGCGCGCTTCCCGCTCCCAGGCCGCCGCCGCCGCCACCACCACCGCCAGGCCGAGTTCCTCACCGCGCAGGTCCAGCTCCCGGTCCCGCACGGCGTTTGTGTACTGCGCCGCCTGCTCGATGAGCTCCGCCGTCAGCTTCACCATTTTCGCTTCCCGCGGCCGCCGCACACCAAAAGAAAACCTGAGCGGCACGCCGACGGGGGAGCCGAATTAATACGCATGCGCCGGCCGGCCGCGCAGCCCGCAGAGCCGAGTCGCCGAGCCACGTAGACAGGGGGTGAGTCGAGTGCCGAGCGGCGCCTTCGGAGAGACGCTTGCTCGTCGCCATGGCGACGCTTTGAGTTCTGGAAGGCCTGCAGAGGCTTTTGGGTCCAGTTGCGCTTACCCTCGAGAAGAGAAGCATATGGTGCCCGCTTGGTTAGACGCAGTTAAGTAACGTGCATTTAACACAGTTCTGTGCATATTTGCCACCAAATTCCTTTTAGCACAATTCTGTGCATACTTACAACTAATTTCTGTAACACAGTTCTGTGCATAAAAAGGTAAAGGGACCCCTGACCATTGGGTCCAGTCGTGGAGGACTCTGGGGTTGCGACGCTCATCTCGCTTTATTGGCCGAGGGAGCCGGCGTACAGCTTCCGGGTCATGTGGCCAGCATGACTAAGCCACTTCTGGCGAACCAGAGCAGCGCACGGAAACACCGTTTACCTTCCCGCCGGAGCGGTACCTATTTATCTACTTGCACTTTGACGTGCTTTTGAACTGCTAGGTGGGCAGGAGCAGGGACCAAGCAACAGGAGCTCACCCCGTTGCGGGGATTCGAACCGCCGACCTTCTGATCGGCAAGTCCTAGACTCTGTGGTTTAAACCACAGCGCCACCCGCGTCCCTACCTATTTATCTACTTGCCACCAAATTTCTTTAGTACAGTTCTGTGCATAAAGGTAAAGGTAAAGGTACCCCTGCCCGTACGGGCCAGTCTTGACAGACTCTAGGGTTGTGCGCCCATCTCACTCTAGAGGCCGGGGGCCAGCGCTGTCCGGAGACACTTCCGGGTCACGTGGCCAGCGTGACATCGCTGCTCTGGCTAGCCAGAGCCGCACACGGAAACGCCGTTTACCTTCCCGCTAGTAAGCGGTCCCTATTTATCTACTTGCACCCGGGGGTGCTTTCGAACTGCTAGGTTGGCAGGCGCTGGGACCGAACAACGGGAGCGCACCCCGCCACGGGGATTCGAACTGCCGACCTTTCGATCGGCAAGCCCTAGGCGCTGAGGCTTTTACCCACAGCGCCACCCGCGTCCCTGCGTTCTGTGCATACTTACAACTAATTTCTGTAGCACAGTTCTGTGCATACTTACCACCAAATTCCTTTAGCACAATTCTGTGCATACTTACAACTAATTTTTTTAGCACAGTTCTGTGCATACTTGCCACCAAATTCCTTTAGCACAATTCTGTGCATACTTGCAAGCAGGTTCTGTTGAGCTCAGAAAGGCTGCTCCTAATTAAGCACACGTACAATTCCACACATACTGAATGTTCCAACTGACCTCTGGTTTGTAGTCCTTGCTCCTGATGAATTCTTGCTGTTTTATCCTTATTTTGTCATTTGGTGAGTAACAAGCACCAGAATAGCCCCGCTGGATCAAACTGACGGTCCGTCTAGTCCAGCATCTTGTTCTTAGATTGCTTATCCAGATGCCTCTGGGAAACCCACAAAGAGCATGGCAGAACGAAAATCCCTTTCCCCAGTCGTGATCCCCAACAACTGGTATTCAGAGGAAATCCTGAGCTAGATGGACTATTGGTCTGATAGCATAAAATGTCTCGATTGTAGCAGTTTTGCTGGTGGAATTCAATGAATTGAGGGGGCACAATTAAATTGGATTTGTTCTTGTGCTATAAACATATTAAAAATGAAATAAAAATGGCCCTTTTTGCAGTAAGGAACTCAGTGGGGAATGTACTACTCGAAAATGTGGGATAACAGGTGACCTGCATACAAACAGGCTTGCCATATGTCCTCTTTTTCCAGGACACATCCTGTTTTTCATGGGTATGTTAAAATGAGAGTCGTCATAGTGATCCATAGTTAATAGGAGAAGGTGGCCAATGTGTCCTCTTTTTTGCTCTTCAAAATATGGCAACTATAAGTCAAATGAATAAGCAGCCAACCTCTTACAATCTCCCTGCAAACTTTGGGCAAACAGATCAGGATGGAAATTCAACCAACGGACCACGTGGATGCAACCCAAAATATCCTAGACAAGCCACAGCAGCTATTTCCTCTGCCATACATAATTTTAAAATCTTTATTTTTCTTTCACTGAAGACCACATGGTGGCACACTAGCGTCAAATAAATTTCCACTTCTTCACTATTCCATTTGCAAGCTATTTAACAAAGGAAAAACGTTTTAATTTTATGGCAGTGCAGATCCAGGTAACAGACATCACTAACAAAGAGGGACACAATTTGCGGCTAGCCCACATTTTTGCCAATGAATACAGCAATAAATTATTCTGCACTGTGCCACACTCTGCCAAAGATGATTATTTAAAAAAACCTATTGAGCTTTTTTGGTTCCAGTCGGTCACCCACGAGTGTGAAAATTTTATACAAAAGAAAAGAATTAATAGTTGCCTGAAAGAGTTTTTAAATTATTATTGTGTACAACCAAGATGAACTAAGAGCCAGGTACAAGGCCCAACCCTAAAGAAAAGTTATAGGACAGGGAGGGGCATATTTAGGTGTCCTCCAAATCTCTGGTTTTATATCTGCAAGAGGGGATTATGTAGATCAGAGGAAGCTTTTTGGCAGCTAGCAGAACAGGACAGATCTGAATCTTTATGAACCCCCACAGAGGGGAGGGCATCTGCCTTGCCAGAGTAGTCTCCACCGGGAACACACTGGCAAAGCGGCACCCAGCTGGACTGAACACTCCGCTATCCAGCTGATGAGAGGAGGATTCAATCCTGCAGAGCGGTACCTGGAGGGGGAGGCTAGCCAGGTTATTTTTGCCCTGGGTGAAGCCTCCAGAGGGATGTCATTGAGGCCCCCAGCCTGTGTGTGTGTGTGTGTGTGTAAGCAAATTTGCAGATGGGGTGTGTGTGCGCCAAACTGTGTCTTTGACCCGGCTGAAATAAAGCCTAGTTTTGCCCCTGAATCCTGCTGGCTGCAGGGATCTGCTTTGACAACGCATTCCGCACAGGGGATGCAGTGTCCCAAGTACTGTAATACCCAGCAGGACCGAGCCCAACCCTCTTGCCTATAAACTGATGGACTGTGAGCATGGCTAGAGAAAATGGGCTCACATGCTAACCTGAGCCCTGCAGTGGGCCAAGACTGGTATCCCCCACCCTTGTTGTAAAAGAGGCTGCTGAAGCTGTCAAAGCAGTCTCTTTGTTAATGCCCCCAGCCAACATTTCTTTCTTGCCAAGCCTTTGGCTTTTAATTATCTGTGGTCCCCTTCAATGGGTGGGGTGTTTTAATTCTGCTTTTTAAAAATTTGCTTCTTCTGTGCTTTGTTTTATGGTGGTTTTACTGTTATTTATTTATTGTTGTGGGTCACCTTGGGTTATATTGGTAGGAAAACAATGACGAATAAGTTTAATAAATAATAAGAACTCTGAAGTTAGTGTGGCTTATGTTTTCAAATTGTGCAGAAGCTGGGTTGAGGAAAGACACACCAGACTGTTGTATTTCTCAAGAAATTACAGGATAGGTATGGATTGTGGCTAACGTCATGCGCACACAGCTTGAAGCAGCGGCAGTGGGAGCACACTGGAGCGAGAGTAAATGGTAACGCTGTTCCTCTCCCTGCTGCTAATTGCAGCTGTGTTCGGCACCGGGAGTTGCTCGTGCATTAAATGCGGTGTCTATTAACTTCTTTGCCCCTGTGGTATTTGCTGAGAGTGTGCTGGCATTTCTACCACCGCTCCTGTTTGCGGAGATTGGGAGACGGAAGTTCTGGACATGCTGATGACAGGATAGGACATTATTATAATTACAGCTCTGGGTCAGGGAGGAAATGAATGTATAAATCACAGGCCCCCACATTCACTCTCCTCTGCTGCTGGGTTTTTGTGACCCTGAGAGACAAAAAAGCATGCTTCCTTGTGGTTACCAAGGACCCTTGCTTGTACCACAGTTAGCAAGGGACAAGCTAGTAGTTTTTTTAAGGGTGCTGAGAGTTATTAGGAGGCCCTGGTACCCCCCACAGACCTACAATTTCCAGAGTTCCCTATGAAGACAGATGGACTGTTAAACCACTCTAGGAGTGGAATAAAGGTTTCTGAACAACTCTCTGCAACCTTAGGAAACTAAAATGTTTCTGTAACTAAAAAGAAATAAAAATAGTTGTATCTACAGTGGTATCTCGGGTTACATACGCTTCAGGTTACAGACGCCGCTAACCCAGAAACAGTACCTTGGGTTAAGAACTTTGCTTCAGGATGAGAACAGAAATTGCGCGGCGGTGGCGCAGCAGCAGCGGGAGGCCCCATTAGCTAAAGTGGTGCTTCAGGTTAAGGACAGTTTCAGATTAAGAACGGACCTCCAGAACGAATTAAGTACTTAACCCGAGGTACCACTGTACTTTCCTGTTATTGAGCTTAACGCAAATTGAGCAGCCAGACTTCCCTTCAGTTTAAACACAGGCATACTTCTGAAACAATCCTTTCTCTTCGTCGGCAGGTCAAGCCTCCCTCACAGTTGTCAAATGAACACAAATTGCGCACACACCATTTTTGTAATTCCAAGCAGGGCGCCAGATTTTCCAAGGTCCACCATAAATGGCTGATGGGCTGCATTTTTGCCCCGTGGATTATGAAGCGCGCAGGCCAGATGTCAGGGTTTCTCGTCGGGATTTATTTTTATTTATCAGCCGTGCTTACACTTTGAAGAGCTTTGAGTAGCTTCCATATGGTTCCCACATGGTCTCCTGTCCAAGCAGCTGACAAGTAGAAGTTACTTTGGGGCTAGCAGATGGCGCAGGGGCACCTGGTGATACAGGCCTGTCCATAGTCACCAAAGTTACTATATTTACTTGAATGTAATGCCAAATTACGTCGCGAAAATTAGGGTGTGCATTAGATTCAATGGCACATTAGATTTGTGTAAATACAGTAAGTGGCTGCAGGCCCGATCAGTATTATGGGTTGCCACTAGGAGGGCTATATACATATAGGGCTTTCTTTCAGCTGGAACTCAGTTCCAGAATCTCTGAGCTGGGTGCCACTGCCGTTCTAAGAGAACAAGGGAGGTATTCATGATAGGTTCTTGCACCTAGTTTTGATAAAGCTGCTAATGGACCAAATACAGACACCTTCCAGTGTCCCTATTTTCCAGGGACATTCCTGGATTAACAGAAGCTGTCCCGGTTTCTGATTTGATCCCCAAATGTCCCGTTTTCCCTTAGGACGTCCCTATTTTCATCAGAGAAATGTTGGAGGGTATGAAATTAGCGTTTGAGCAGGAACAGTTCTGAAGGGGGAACACACACACATATATATAATGCACATGTGTCACCTGCTATCCAGATGCTGCCCACCAATACTTGAAACACAGCAGCTACCCCGGCTTATAGGACCTCAGAAGAGGTATTTTCTCCTGACTGAGAAATAAGAGGATCAGGACAAAAGCCCATCTAGTCCAGGATTCTGGGCAGCAGTCAACGTTGTGCTAAAATTGTCTATGAGAGCAAGCATTTCTTCTTGCTGGATGGATTGATTTTTCTTTTCCTCACACATGCTGTTCTGGGGGGTTCTCCTGAACCCCCCACCCTCCTGGGGGCGAACAGTGGGAGGAGAGAAGGGAAGCCTCATTGTGCTAGTGGAAGTCACTGCACGGGCTTCAGCTGGGAGGGCCAGTTAGTTGAATCTGGCGCACTGTTCCATGGCCCACCAGATGCCTATGGGAAGCCCATAAGTATCTTCTGAAATTCCTACATTAGAAATAATCAACAATATTTTTAAGACCAGCTGCCCTGTTAGAGCAAGCATAGGGACCCTGTGACCCTCCAGATTATGATGGACTCCAAAATCCATCAACCTCAGCCAGCATGGCCATGGATTATGGGAGTCGTAATCCAACATCTGTAGAGCCACAGATTCCCCATCCCTAAATTAGAGGCACCTTGAATCATGCTGAGGGTCATTAGCTCACTCACTGGGAATAATCTACAAGATGAATCACATCCCAATGGATTTTTGTGTGTGCATCTCATCAATAAATATAGGTCGTTGATCCCCCTCCAGATGGTAATTAAAAGACTACACAGAAATAGGATATTCATAGTAAAATAAAGCAATTTACTTTGGTTGCTTCGGGGTGGGGTAAGTACAGAATAACTCATCAGGACTATAAACATTTTATTCATGGTGTGGTTGCCTTGTCAACTTCTTGCCATTGATCACATCAGAAACACTGTTGGCTTTCACTATTCATTCAAGCCAAGTTTGAGAGCGCATGGGTCTAAAGCAGTACGGTCATGTCAGTTATTTTTAGCCAGGAAAAAAAGGCTTAGAAAACTCACTTTGTTAAGAGCCAATTAATGTTTTACCGCCAATTTCATGGGCTGAAGGTTTAACTTATTAAAACAGCCAACAACGCGAATCAGAACAGGCATTATAAGAAAAAAGAGAAGTGTTGTTTACATATGTCTGAAGAGGGGGAAAAGGGACATTTTTGTTGAAACTTACAAAGATGTCACTGGAAGGGAAGGAGACACATAAAAAAAAAAGGTTTGTCCCTGTAAAAAATAATTTAAAATTTCTGTGAATAAAGGCAATGACTGTATAAGTTACTTTTTTAAAAAATTCTGTAAGACAACATAGCCAAATATATTTAAACACAATTATATAAACACCACACAACAAACTAAAAAATATATATTATTATATGTATATATATATATTTATATGTATAGTGAATACATTCAGATGTGTTGTATAGCGCCGTTTGGTACAATTGGTTGCTTCCTTTCCCTCCTGGCTGGCTAAATAGAACGTCTCCTGGAAGGGATTGCTTACTAAAGTCACTGAGCTGTCATTAGACAGGAAAGGTTTTGTCAGCAAGTTGTGGTAGGCCAGAAAAATGAAGCCATCAATCAAAGCTGAAAAAGCTAGGAGATGCAAACATTTGGGGAGGGGGGGAGGGCAGAAATAATCTTATGTTGCGGAGAGGAAATTATTCTAGTCTGTGTCTGCAGACAAGAGATGAATTCATTCCCAGCAATTTCACGGTGAAGGCTTCAATCCTGCAGGGTGCTCAGGGCTACCGGGTTCCCAACAGTCACTTAGGAAGGATTCGGCTACTCAGAACAGCTTGCAGTAAAGGTGGACACTTGGGGCTTAGACAAAGACCGCTCTCACCTCTTCCTGCCAACTCTGGGATCGCCTCTTTGGTGACTGCCAAGTTGCAAGTTTGCTAAGGCCAATTTTGCTCCTAAAAGGAAACTGGGGATTGTCCTTATTTTTCACCACAACATTGCTGGGGTGAAGTGCATCAAGCCAGGGTTGCACTGGAAGAAAACTCAATCACTGTACAGCTAAAGGGCTGTACATTCTTTTGGGATGGGTGGGCAAGAGGTGCCCTTTTCTTCTCAAAAGTGCAGAAATACCTTAAATCTGCCCAGTCACCCGCCTGGATACTATTTGGGAGGGTTGATTATTTTGAATGAAGCTGGGCATGTGGACTTTGGTGTCACTCTCCATTTGCAAGACATGTCCAAGAAGGATTTGTGTTCCCATCTGCATTTTTATTTATTTTTATTTTTTTCTTTTAAGATGCAACAAGCAAAACAAGGATGCTACCTAGGCTTGGGTGTTAACCAGGCATGTGGCACTGTAAAAACCAGACTGGCAGGCAATATTAAAGTGGTCCGAGTTGCAAGCCGAAGCTTCAGTCAGTGTTGGGTGAAGCTTCCCAAAGTGTGTGTGGGGCGGGGTAGGGGTAGGGGCAGAGAGGGAGGAGAAGGGAGACTTTGTCCTAGGGAACTGGCACAACAGGGCCTCCAGAGGGCGGATATTAAAATCTTCGGCTCAGCCAGCCAAGAGGCACGTCCGACAGCAAAACTGTATAAATGGCTTGCGCTCACAGAGTTTGTTGGATTTCACCATCTCGCAGAAGACCTCATCAGCTGGGAGAGCATACATACATTTGGAAAGAGGGAGGAGAGGGGGAAAGAAATTGGATTAGCATTTTAGCCAAACAAAGTAGGACTGGAAAAAGCACAGCAAGAGCTATTCTGCTACACGAGAGACAACGGAAAAAAGCAGCTCATCCATCTGTTGGAGAGTTTCGAGATGGGGAGGGGCATGTGTGTTTCATGAGCATAGCTCTTACACATGCATAGACTTCAGAATGGAGATATTGATCTAATCCTTCTACCTACCATATTCATATCCCAACCTTTCCCCCCATGAGCTCAAAGTGGCGTACATAGTTCTCCCCCATCTCTGTTAACTCCCCACAACGATCCTGTGAGTAGGTTAAAACGAGGGGCAGTGACTGGCCATGGCAGGGTGGGAATGTGAACCCTGGTCTCCCAGGTCCCAGCCTGACACTCTAACCACTACACAACACTCTTCTGCTCAAGTACTGCACAGATGCACCAACATCGTACAAGGGGATGAGCAAGAAGGGAAAAGAAAGTGACAAAATGGCCCCACGCGGCATTAGGATAATATGGAAAAACTGAAGGATGGTGGGGATGAGTTACTGCAGCTCTGAACCCTGGGCTGTCCATTGTGCCCACACCACAAAGGAAGATGCCATATACGTCAGACTGCTGGGTCCACTTAGTTCAGTACTGTCTATAATAATAATAATTTATTATTTATACCCCACCCATCTGGCTGGGTTTCCCCAGCGACTCTGGGCGGCTTCCAACAAAATATTAAAAACGATAAAAGATCAAACATTGAAAACTTCCCTAAACAGGGCTGTCTTCAGATGTCTTTTAAAGTCCTTTACATCTGATGGGAAGGCGTTCCACAGGGCGGGCGCCACTACCGAGAAGGCCCTTTGCCTGGTTCCCTGTCCCTTTGCTGGGAGGGAACCAGCAGAAGACCCTTGGAGGAGGACCTCAGTGTCCAGGCTGAGCGATGGGGGTGGAGACGCTCTTTCAGGTATACTGGACCGAGGCCGTTTAGGGCTTCAAAGGTCAGCACCAACACTTTAAACTGTACTCAGAAACGTACTGGGAGCCAATGTAGGTCTTTCATTATGTGGTCTCGGCTGACTGGCAGCAGTTGTCCAGGGTTTCTGGCAGGGGGCACCCCCAGCCCTACCCAGCTTTGCCGCTGGAACTGGAACAAATGTAACTCCACAGAAAAGGTGAGTGGCGTCAAATTCAGCAGTAAATAGTGGCTTTCCCTGGGGGAAAGCAGCGGAACAAACAGGAAGTGTGGATGAACCCTGAGGTGGGTAAGGAAAGCTTGGTCAATCTGTCCCTTTTTAGGGATATCTCCCAATATTCTCATTGAAACAGCTGACAAAGGGTGCAGTGACGGACAGGCTGAATTTAAGAAAGAGATATAAAAATGTTTTTCAGCAGCATAATGTATAGACTTGGAATATGCCAATTTCTCCCATCCTTCAGCAGCCGATTCTTAAAACAGCTCCATGCAAATTCTGTGCCAGCAGAAATTACAGGAATTTTCTTTCTTTCTTACCTTACCTGCACATTTTCAGGTCACTGATTCTTCTCTACCGCCTGCTGCCCCAAAGTTAAATTTCAGTAAGGTTCATTATATATTCCATAAATATGAAATCTCAACCTCAAAAGTAATTAAAATTGCCGCAAGTTCCTGATGCAAGAAGGGAGTGAAGAATGAGCAACATCTGGCCGAAGACAAGGATGAGATTCTAGGGAATGTAGGTATGCAGAACTAGTAATGATTCAATCGAAATGTTAGTTCCTAAAGTCCCATCACATTTCTTCCCTAGATGCCCTCCAATTTGATACTAAAATCTAGTTCCATTTGAGCTGCGCGGGGTTTCCCCCCCGCTTTGCTCCCCAGCTGCATCATCTTTCAACTGCTGTGATGGAACCAAGCAAAGGGGGACAGAGGCTGTATTAACAGTATAATTTAAAGCACATTATCTACCCCAAAGAACCCTGGGAACTGTAGTTGGTTAGTGGTGCTGGGAACTGTCACTCTGTGGGGAGTAAACTACAGTTCTCAGGATACTTTGGGGGAGGCCATGTGCCTTTAAGTGCCTGGTGTGGATGCAGCCTTATCAGTGACTAGTCAGGTGTGTGTTATATTGCCTGACTATGTGGGTACTTGGGCAGAGCCACACCAAACATTTAAAGTGCATGCAATGCACATTTAAAGCATGATCCTGGGAGGTCTCGTTTCCCACTCACAGCAATACAATTCCCAGCACACACTTTTTAACTAAAAACGCTTCTAGGATTATTTGGAGGAAGTCATGTGCTTCAAATGTGCATTGGCTGTGCTTTAAATGTGTGGTTTAGATCTGCCCATCTTTAATAAACGTACATGTGAATACATACCATTGTGGCATCTGTCGCTAGCAATGCATGAGCCACTAAGCAAGCTAAAGCCTTCTTTACACCGGAGACATTTTCTTCCCGAGCTGTCACAACTTGAACAGTTATCTTCACATCTGAGGAAGAGATGAAAAAGGCAACTCTTTCTAGTAGCTTGTTGCGTGCCCATAATCCAAACGAAGGCATGGAACCTGCAGCCCTCCCATCATCCCCAACAACTGACCATGTTGGCTGGTACTGAGGAAGCTGGAGTCCAGCCAACATGCAGATGTTTCCCATCCTTGGCACAGATGGAAGGAGGGTAGACATATCTGACCACTAGCTTATCCCACAGCCCTACCAAAATTCTCTTCCTATACAGAGAATTTGAGGTCTCCCATCCAGACAGTTGCTGTCCCTGCATTGTATCCAGCACAAGAGCCATGCCAACCCACCAGGACAGTTCTGTTGCTCCTGTGTAGTCCAGAACTCCTTGCCCTGATCTTGGGACTCCTTAACCATGGAGCACTGCTTCTAACTTGGCTAGTCTCATCTTTCCTAGTATAGCTCAGTCAGTAAAGCTCTAGACTCTTAAAACATGGTGTCATGGGTTGAGCCCCACGTTGAGCAAAGGATTCCTGCATGGCAGGGGGTTGGAATATATGACGCTCATAATCCCTCCCACCTCTACAATTCTTTAATTCTATGCCTGAGGGTCGTGGCTGCCATGACTACCTGTTGCTGAGTCTGTATGTCTTCTCTGCTTCAATAGAGATCTCTCTTCCTTACTCTCAAGGAAGAGCCTCCATTGTCATTGTCTGGGAGGGAGCTAAGACACCTTTCTGGAGATGTGGGGGTTTGAACTTGTGACTCTTTATGCGTAACATATGCTCAGTATCTGAGCCTGGTTCCTGGAGAGAAGGGGAGGTGTGTGAGGGGTCTTGGCTAAATGCCATTTAATAAGAATTCACCTCCCAGTTCTTTCCTTGTTGTGGAAAGAGATGTTGCAGGAGGTTAAAAGAGGACAATATCAACTTGGTATACACGTGGTAGACTAAGAGGAATAAATTTGATTCTGACAATTATCTCCTCCTTAAATCTGACCACAACAGAGCTGCTTTGAGTCAAGAAGAGAGATCCTTGTTTGTATTATGCCAAAGCAGAGTACTTGGCAAGGGTTAACGCTTGCTCCCACGCTACTTTCACAAAAGGATACAAGGACATAAGTGGAATCTGCTGGATCAGGCCAATGGCCCACTTCTCTCACAGTGGCCAACCAAATGCCTGTGGGAAAACTGAAAGCAGGACCCCAGCACAAGAGCACTTTCCCTCCCTCCTGTTTCCGGCAAATGGTACTCAGAAGCATTACTGTCTCCAACAACCATGGAGGCAGAGCAAAGCCATCATGGCCACTGATAGTCTTTGTCTTCCATCCCTTTGTCCAATCCTCTTTTAAAGCCAACCAAGTTGATAGCCATTACGGCCGCCTGTGGGAGTGCACAGTTTGAAGTAGCATTTTTATCTGTCCCGAACCTTCCAATGTTCATCGTCAGAACCGGGTTGCCAAAACTGCTTGCTCTCCTACCTTCTGCAGACCTTGTGGGGGAGCCCACGCAACTCCTCGGGGTAAAAGCCTTCGCCGCATGCTGGGACGCACCTCCACTCGTGCAGGTGCGAGTTCCTGGCGCACTGGATGCATTCCTCTCGGCCCGGCCCTAAGGAGCATGGGGAAAACAAGCACACCAGTTTGGTAAGACAAACACTGTACCGGGTGCAAACTGGGGGATAATGGAGGCGAGGAATCTGCCTGTTGCTCTACTCCTAAGGGAGAAGAAATGAGTTGCTAGAGCCCTTAAGATTCTCATCATTTTGCCTTTGTTAATGTGCAACAGACGACGGTTCTTGGATACCAGTGTGAATGAATCACTTTTGAATTTCTATGGCTTAGAAGAATGGAGAATCTGGTGTGATTCATGCTGGTGGCCAAGGACTATCAACCAAGGCAAAGTGCTCAGGGTCTTTTGAAAAGAGGAAACGTAAATGGAGGAGGAATTCATATGAATTTCTGTGAGATTACAATGCAATGGAAGTACAAGCTGCTATCATTGTGAGGTTTGTTTGTGTGTGTTTTTTAAAAATAATAATGTGACATTAACAAGACAGCAGGATGAATCTGCCTTGGTTTCCTTCCAGCAGGAAGATAAACACAAGCCAGAGAAGCTTCATCTCTCCAAGGACACCCTAATGCAAAAAATCTACAGCTTACATACCAGCTAGCTACTGCTAGGGCGTCTTTTGCCATTTCATGCAAGCAGAAATTTGGATTCCTCAGATTTGTTCTTTAAGGAAAGGATGTTCCTAGCCCTTGTAGAGCTTAGTTTGAACACGAGCAGGTGATTAATCTGCAAACGTCTTGAAGCCCTCAAGGAGCCAAGCTTCTGGGTCATAGAAACCTACCTGCTCTTTCAGAATTTAAGGGAGTACAGTCCACTTGGCAATTCCACTCCTAAGCTGTTTGTCACTCTTTACTGCTAATGCTGAGCTTATCAATAGAGAGAGAAAGGGATAGGGCAACATCCTAACTGAATTGTGGTCAATAGCCACCTTCAGTTTACCACACAAGTTCAGGCTGTGTGTTATTCAAGTCTTATTTCATCTCTATCATCATATCTCACCATACATATATATAATGAACCTCTCATTCTTTTCCTAAAGAGCTCAGGATGGCGCACACATGGTTCTTCCCACCTTTTGTTTTATCCTCACAACACCCTTGTGAGGTAGGTTAGGCTGAGAGATGGCTGAAGGAAGCTCACTGAGAGTTTCATGGCTGAGTGAGGGCTTGAAATTGGGTCTCTCCAGTACTGCTCCTTCACTGTAGTCACTATACCACACTGGCACAGAGAGAGCTTTCTAACCACCTGCTGTTTACAAACTGCTCCCCACACTCATAAAGGGGGGTGGGGAGGAAGAAAGCAGAAGGTTAATTATAAAGACATGCAGATTGAATCAACTGCACCTTGTAAAGAACCACAAATCCTTGAACTTTGAATTTTTTTTGAGAATTGCACTTGAGCATTCTGTCTGGAGACCAACAGCCATTTGGGATATATATGTTGAAGAGGCTTGATTACAACATGTGGCCAATGGCAGAGTCCCGCGTGGCTGGTGGCACTGCAGGAGAAAGCATTTTACAGGCAGGGACAGACTGACTCGTTCCGAGTACATTTCGTGGAAAAAGCACAAGTCTCTCTCAATTGCGATTTGGCTACAGACCAGGCCATTAAAGGGGCAGCTGCAAAGACAAAATGTTTCTGGCATGGAACAAATGACTTGGGGGACTCCAAATTGTAGGACTCTGGTAGCAGAGCCACTCAGGCCATAAAAAGAGTGTATATGAACATACCAGTGAAGTTGAGCTTTGCATTCCCTCAAAGCTGGCATGTATGCGGTTGGCAATCTGGTATCAGACAAAGGAGGTTTATGGTCTGTGGTGGTAGCATCCCAGCATGAAATGCTGACACGTCCTTTCTGGGGGGCACAAAACTACAACTCTCAATATTACTGATATTGTGTTGTCTGGAGCTGATGGGAGTTGTAGTCAAAAACATTTGGAAGGGAAGGCTGGAACAGGGAACCTGAGTAGCAGAACTCCGGGATGCAGTGCACCCAGTGCTCCCCAAATTTGCACCTGAAACTCAACAATTGTGATATGGCTCAGAATTCTGCTGTTCAAACGCATGACAATTTGACAATTTGCTTTATGTTCACGCAAACCCTTGGGCATACATAAAGTAGCTCTTTGGATCGTGGCCATACGCTCTGGAAAGGGGAGATTGCCCAGCGTTCAACAGGAGGGGAAAAAAGGATTTCAGCACATGCTTTGTGTTCACTGTGAGTTTTGTAGATCTTCTTTGTTTTTTTAAAAGTGCATTTGCTCTTGAATTATTACTGGTCTGGGGCAGAACAAGCTGGAAACCGAAGCAAATTCTCAGTGGGACACCACACAAGCTTCCCATGCAAACGTACGGATTTTGAAGCACTGACACTTTTATGTACTCAAAAAGCTCTCTTGTGCTGTGCTTCTTACAGGCTTTTCATATGGCTCCCTTTGAGTCCCATGAAAGGTAAGGCTTCTATCTTTAAAGCAGAAGGAATACAAACAACAATACTCCAATCACATATATATATTTTAAAGTCTTCTTGAAACACATCCAGAATATGTGATGGAGTAGAAAGGAGGCTGTCGGTCTCAGGCAGTCATGTCATTAGTAAAATATAAATGAACTTTTTTAGCTTTGTTCAAGTAATGTTACATTGAACGCACCTTTTGATTTACAAACTGCACAACAATACCCTCCCCCTTGTTCCCCAGTGAGTCTACATTCACACTGCAACAGGTGCAGGGGGCTCTTGTCAGTGGCCCCTCTGCCCAGCCATGCCCACGTGTGATGCTGGCCCTGGCAGAGCAAAATGCAGTTGGATTGTGGAAATTTTCTATGGTTTAAATATGAAGAGTTGGCTGTTCTTCCTTGTGAGCTGGCAAACTAGAAGGTGTGTGAAGAGGGCCTAGGACTCTTTGGGGTTGTACCCAATCCTAGTTTTACTCAAGAGTAGATCCATTGAAATTAATGGACATGATTAACCTAGGTTCATTATTTTCAGTTAATCTACTCTGAGTAGATCTTAGCTGGATGCAATCCTTAGAAATAAGAATCTGAAGGCAGACTTGACTTAAAACAGATACAGAGCTCAATGCTCCACCGGCAGAAACCTATTTCCCCTTTTAGAAACCCCATTGGCTTTTCAGTCTAAAACAGCCTCCCGCAACTTCTCTGGTCCTCTCTGGATGTTTTGGTCTACAACCCCAGCCAGCACAAAAAATTCTGAGTGACAGCTTGACGTGCTCCAACTGGCCCAATGTATTAAGGACAGCTCCTTCCTACATATGCACTAGAGCAGCCTCCCCTCAACTTGGTGCCCTCCAAATGTTTTGTACTACAACTCCCATCAGCCCTAGCTAGCTTCCTGGTCCATAGCAAACCATACATTTGCCATTGCATTTAATCAGCTATGGTTTGTGCCTGCACTCCAAACAAGAAATGGAAGCCAAGGGACTGGTTGCCCATGACCCAGGGAGTCAGAAAAAGCATGGGCCTATAGTCTGGCTCATGGTAAAACCAAACCATGGTTTGGGATCATATGTGAATCGGCCCCAAAGAGAGAAGAAACCAAGGACCAATCAGGACAACACTCCTTCGTTGGTGGAGCCGCACACCCAGTAGCTTTCATTTCTGCAACTCCTGCAGGCTGGCTTTGTCGTTCTCTGCAGTGAAGGACATGCAAAGCTTGCAACAATTCAGATCAACAAGCTGATGTTTCCCACGTACTACCTGCCTCTTGTAACTACTTCACACAACATACCCACGCATGTCCGGCAGTTTGACTGGCATCCCTCACATCGTACTGGCTCCTTGATCAGGTACATGCCCGGCCTGCATCCTGTAACACAGCTATTGTCTACAAGGCTGTGGAGGAAAGCAGTGGAGATCATCATCAATGTCATTTCAATCTCGTGGTTGACTGGCACGTTAGGAGTGCCAAGGGGGGTTACAAAATTTTAAGAGTGCAAAGCACAATGTAAAATAAAAGACAATGCGTTGCAACAAAGGCCATACAATAATAACACATAAAACAGCTCAATAAAACAGCAGCAAAATGCACAATCAATAGTCAGCAAAATCACTGTAAAACAGTCAAATGTCTGGGAGAAGAGAGAAGTTTTTACCTGGCGCCGAAAGGATGCTAATGATGGTAGCAGGCAGACCTCACTGGGGAGAGCATTCCACAAGCAGAGTCACCACAGAAAAGGCCCTGTCCCTTAAAGGGTGCACCTAGAGGGGGGTCCCAGATAAAGACCAAAGGATCCAGTAGGGTCCACACTAGCACTGAAGCCTAGAAATATGCACACACTCCCTGCATCCTGTTCTCATCGAGGCCAGTTAGATGCCTATGGGAAGCCCACAAGCAGGACCCGAGTGCAACAGCAACTCTCCCCAGTTGTAATACTCAGGAACTGGTATTCAAAGGCAGACTGCCTCTGGCAGGCGACAATTGCTTTTTTCTGCAGGAACCGGTACAACTTCTATCCTATTAAGGTTTGGGTCTCTGGACATCTCTCTACCTGCTATTGCAATATTGCCTCTTCTGCCCAGCCTACCCAACTCAAAGCAATAAAGATTTTATTTTTAAAGTGCAATTACGGGTGGGGAGTGGGTGGGCACAAAAATGGCCAGCTGCCTGTTCTGAAGAGCACTGCTGACAGTGTCTTTAGAGGCAGCTGAAACAGAGCTAGCAGCACAACAGAAATTAATTTCCTTTTTGGGGAGCAGAGGAACTACTGCCTTTAAAAAAAAAAGTTTTCAAACTTAGAGGAATGGGCAATGTTTTTTCATATCCGTATCTGGGCAGTCAAGCCTGACTCTCTGAAGATCTTCATCATGAACAACCCACAGAAACTTTAGTAATAAATGGTTCCTAGCTTTTGGCTGCTTTTTTGTAATTTCTCTAGCAGTGACCCTTTCTTACAGAAGAGGTTGCTGTGCCTTGATGTGATTGGGGCTGAAATGTTAGAAAGGTCCCTTGAATAACTTTTAAACCATCCAAGGTCATCTAACCTAGCAGACCATGGAATTTCATCCAACCATTCATTAGTGGAGCTACTAACATCCAGCTGAGGTCAACTGTTCCTCAGGCAAAGCCACTGAGTACAGATAAAGGAAAGCTATAGAATTGTTCATGCAATCACCCATGGAGAAATGGAGGCAAGGAAACAGAATAGGATCACGGCCAAAAGGTCCATCCTGCAACATCTACCTATCTACCCAAACCGAACAACAAGCTCTGCTTATATATCTGCAGCATATGAAGATCTGGTAGTGCTGCTTGGGGCATGGCCAGCGGACTCAGTCTCACTTATCCTCTCCCCACAAAATGTGATCATTTCTACACAGATGAAGTCATGAGCAATCCTGGGGTGATGGAAAATTGCTCCTGAACCAACGGATGTGTCCTACTGTTAGAAGCGCATGTTCTTTGGCAGTGTTTGGTTGGCTAAGAGCTGAGCTACATGATGCGTTAGCCATACAGATGTCGGAGAATTCCAACCAAAACCGAAACAGGAGTGGCAATTGCAAATGTTTGCTCCTCGTTGTGTTATATGTAGGTTGGTCCTTAGGAGTACTTCATCATGTGCAAAGGCCAGCTTATTTTCTCAATGCCGCTGTGTAGCATGCAACCATTTCTGCAGTGCTGCTTGCACTTTTGCTAGGTGCCACAGTCCATATACCAGCCTTCACCAACTTGATGCCCTCCAGATGTTTTGGACCAACTCCCATCAGCCTGACCAGCACAAACTCACTGACCAATACTTATTAAGACTCCTGCGCCTAGCCATGCACTCATATATCTGTGCAGATGATGAATTGCGTGAGAAACGCGCCCTTCTTGATTACTTTTAGCAGCTATGATCTCACCAAGGCTGTGTAGTTGTCTCAACACTTTAACATGCTCCAATGGCACAAGCTAGGAGTCAGGTATCCCTGAAAGATACCCCAAGGCAAACACTGCAATTCAGTAGTAGAACATCTGGTTTGCATGCAGAAGGTCCAGAGTTTAATCCTGGGCATCTCTGTTTAGAGTTGGGACAAAACTCCCTCCCTTGAGAACCACTGCCAGTCAGTGTAGACCAGGCATAGGCAAACTCGGCCCTCCAGATGTTTTGGGACTACAACTCCCATCATCCCTAGCTAACATAACCAGTGGTCAGGGATGATGGGAATTGTAGTCCCAAAACATCTGGAGGGCCGAGTTTGCCTATGCCTGGTGTAGACAGTACTGAGTTATATGAATGCCACACACTTTCTGTCAATGCATGAAGGGGAAGTGGGGTTATACTACTTAGCCCCACTCTTGTTGGTCATACAGCTGAGTTGGGATTTGAACCCAGATCCCATCTGTCTCCAGTCTCACACAATATCCACCACATGAAGAGCTTTCGTCCTTGGTCTAAGCCAGGTGTGGGGAAACATTTGGCTCTCCAGATGTTGCAAAACCACAACTCCCATCATCTCTGTCCACTGTCCACGCTTGTTGGGGCTGCTGGGAGCTGTAGTTCAGCAACCGTTGTAGGGCCAAAAAGTACCCCACATCTGGTTGGGGTTTTGCATCACACCATCCTGCCATTTAAAAATGAAGTGATGTTTTTGAGGCAAAAAGGCCCAAACTCTACAGAATGATCAAGTTCAAGACCAGGCCATCATTACTTTATAGAGATATGGAGACAGATTCCTCAAGTCCATCTGCACTTCCTCAGTGAGCCTGATTTACAGCTGAACCATCCCTGTAAACATCTCTTGGTTTCACCCTGGAAGATTTTTCTTTTTTTAATAAGCAGAGACAGAAACGTTGCTGGCAAAATGCTCTTCAAGGTGACAAGCCATGATTTTGGGGGAGCAGCTTAAGGAAGTTAGCGGACAATAAAAATATACTTTTCCCCCTTTCCTAGGAAGTAGATAATCTTTGGAGGCAACTTGCAATTTTCCACTTTAGCCAAAGTGCCGTTATTGAAGCAGTCACTTCAGACCAATTACTGCCCTATAAATGAATCAGGCAAGGAGGCCTTGGGCTCTGCAGTGAAGCAACACAGACGTGCAGCTGCTTGAGGTGGCCTTGGGGCTCCCGCTTGAACAAATTGTTCAGATAAAGCTTCTGGTGTTTGACATTTTAAGTTCCGCTTCTTTCCCGGGGGAAAACCTATCAGTGGGACCCATCTTCCTAAATCCACTCCGAGTTGCCATGTATCATTTTCCTCATGAAGGCTAGATGGAACTTTATTACTGGAGAAGGCAAGGGAGAAGAAAACCAAATGGGGATTATAAAGAAACTAATCTTTCAATGGAGATTCCATTTTGAGGGAGGTATTGCCGTGAGTCCTGTGAAGTTGTCTTGGAGGAGGGGCTCAGGATGACCCTGGGGAGGGGTTCTGGCAGAATGGGGAGGGTGGAATTGGGATCCCAAGACGTGCCTGAGTCTGGAGAAGAGGCCAGTAGTCTGGGGAAAGGAGAGTTGGGACTAAGGGAAGGTCCAAGCAAGTTGGCAGAGGAGTGTTTTTCTCCTGTGGGGCTGGACAGCCCTAGTCAAATGCATCCTACTGAGAAGCCACCCTTGGCACCCCCTCCTGTCCGTAAGGGGCTTCCTTCAGAGGAGGAGATACCTGAGAGCCAACTCCAAGGACACAGAGACAAGGATAAGCCCAACCCACTCAAAGGAGTGTCTGTCTGCTAGTCCAGTCCTTGGACGCTTGCTGTGCTAAGTTCTATGCCTGCCCACTCTTCAAAAAGAAGTTACAGGGCGGGGTGTCTGTGTCACTCGCTGGATCAACGTCTTAACTTGTTGTACTTAGCCATGAATCTACAGCTCTTATTTATTTGCTGCATCTGGCATCTTCTTTGTCCTAGATCTTCCAATATTCAGTTTCGTTGGCTGTCCCCAGTGAGTTCTAGTATTTTGAGACGGGAAGGAAGACTTTTTTCTACTTTCTCCATACCATACATAATATTATACAGTATCATCTTACTTGCCTTTTCTCTAAACTAAAAAGCCTCAAACTAGATGCCCAGCTTCCCAATAGCACTTAGGTTTAAACCCAATAGCACCCAGGTTTAAACTGGGTCTCCAGCTGTTTTGGACTACAACTCCCATCATCCCTAGCTAGCAAGACCAGTGGTCAGGGATGATGGGAACTGTAGTCCCAAAACCGCTGGAGACCCAGGTTTGGGAAACACTGGTTTAAACCAAGGTTGCACAGCTGATTGCTAGACTTCCCCTACATCACCTTTAACAAAATAAAATATGTTCTGGGATCATGCTATTTATATTGTAGCAACATGGTGGATTTGGGGGGGGGGAGGTAAAAATGTTTGCAGCTCAATCAATTAGCCAAGGCTAATCAAGGAAAGTTTCTCAAATCATTTCTGAAAGATCCTCATTCAGGACTCGTGCTGGCTTCTGCTTGTCTCATGCTTAGAAAGAACGGAGCCGGGTGGTTTTCCATTCACCCTGCTGCTTTCCCCAGGAAAACCTGCTCTTTAGCACTGAATCGGAGCAAACATCAGTCTGCGGAAAACCCAACTGACATTTGCTCTGATTCAGCACTAAAGAGTAGGTTTCCCTGGAGGAAAGTGGTGGGACCATCAGAAGTCAGAGTGAGCCCTCTGTTTTCTTAAGCAGAGTTTCAGCACAGAGCAAAAACTATAGGGTGAATCTTCATGCTCAGTAAGGTATATTAGAAGTGTACAGATCAAGACCAGTCATGTTAAGTAAACACAACTTGCTTGGAATAATAACTCATACAGTACGCAACACACACAGCCTGACTTAGGCAGGTCTGAAGGAGGCACCAGGCAGAAAAATGTGTGTTTTATAAAGTTCAACATAAACATATTTATTTGCTTTCCCTCTCCTGAAGGATGCTTGCACCCTCTTCTTTTACAAACACATCTACCACAGGAAATTTGAATTTAAGATGCAGGTAAGCACATGGTTGCCAGTTCCTTTCTGGGCCTAACTCAGGGTGCTCATGTTAGTGTTTAAAGTCCTAAATAACACAGGCACCAAATAGCTGGAAGTCTGCCTCCTTCTCTACAGACCTTCCCATGTGTTAAAATCAGTGGAGCGGTCCTCTTGACAGTTCCACCTCCCTCAGAAACTTGGAGTGGGGTTGGCCTGGGAGAGAGCATTCTCTGTGGCAGCCCCTGAGTTGGGGAATTCCCTCCCGACTGATGCGTGCCTGACATTTTTACCTTGCAGCTTGCGGCGGATGCTGAAGATGCACCCCTTTATCCTGACCTTCGACACCGAGACTTGTGCTTTTAGGGCTCACTCTATTCCTGTTTTAACTGTTTTAAATTTTAAATTGTTATACCCACCCTTGGACCTGCTGGTGAAAGGTGGGTAATACATTTATTAAGGTAAAGGGACCCCTGACCATTAGCTCCAGTCGTGACCGACTCTGGGGTTGTGGCACTCATCTCGCTTTATTGGCCAAGGGAGCCGGCGTACAGCTTCCGGGTCATGTGGCCAGCATGACTAAACCGCTTCTGGTGAACCAGAGCAGCGCACGGAAACACTGTTTACCTTCCCGCCAGAGCGGTACCTATTTATCTACTTGCACTTTGACGTGCTTTTGAACTGCTAGGTTGGCAGGAGTAGGGACCGAACAACAGGATCTCACTCCGTCGCGGGGATTCGAACCGCCGACCTTCTGATCGGCAAGTCCTAGGCTCTGTGGTTTAACCCACAGCGCCACCCGCGTCCATTTAGTAATAAAGTAAAAAAAACAACACCGCTGGTATACCAGGAAAAGGAGGGCTGCAGCCTTATAACAAGCAGATTCCCCATGTCCCAGTTCCATCTGAATTGAGGCTTGGGCAGGGGTGGGTGAGTACATTTAGGCATAATTTATAAGACATGAATACATCACATGTATAGAGCACTTGAGGAGGCTGTTCCAAGCACTTGTTCCAAGCACATATGTTAGCTTGCTGTAATGCTTACAGTCACCACCCTGTAGTCATACCCACACCATCCATTTAAAGCACATGGCTTCCCCCAAGAATCTTGGGAACTGTAGCTGAACCTTCACAGAGCTGCAATTCCCAGCAACCCAAATTCTTACCGACTCTACAAGAGATTGCACAGGTATGCAAGATTACAGGTGTGTATGGGTAGGGAAGAGGAGAACAAAGCTCCGGTAAATTTCTTGTGCCACGTAATAGCGACAAACTACTGATTCTTTTGTAGCCTGGTTGTGAATGTCCAAGGGGAAGCCTGGCTGGCCACTGTGGGGAAAAAAGGATATCAAACTAGATGGACCCTCGTCTGGCCTGATCCAGCAGGGGGGTCAACTGTACATGCCTAGTTTTGACCCATTTCCCCTATTAAATAATTTGATAAATTGAATGTTAGTTTCTTCAGAAGAAATTCTGAAAGCCTAGCACAATTTTTCCCCATTAGCAATTTACCTGAATCCATCTTTGCAGACAGTGCATTTGTCCATCTCTCCAACACATTTCTTACAGTTCTGATGACATTTCTGACAACGTCTCTGACCTTTATTGGGGAAGAGGGGGAATCATAAAGATGATCAGTTGCAGATATTAGAGTTAATAAGCTTCAGATTCTTGCAATTTATCTGTCAAATTCACAATAATCTAATACTAAGAGTATAATTGTTTTTAGACCAAGTGGGAAACTAATTCTTAGTTTTTATGACAAAAGAATAACTCACAAAACTTATCAGTTTCAACTTTAAATTAAAAAAAAAAAAAAAATTCCTTCCAGTAGCACCTTAAAGACCAACTAAGTTAGTTCTTGGTATGAGCTTTCGTGTGCATGCACACTTCTTCAGATACACTGAAACAGAAGTTGCCAGATCCTTCTATATAGTGAGAAGGTGGGGAGGGGTATTACTCAGAGGGGGGTGGGAATGGGTGATTGGCAGATAGCTGTAATGAGCCTGTTGACGACTATTAACGACTGCAGTAGGTCTTACAGGAAAAAGCAAGGGGTGAGAAGGTGAAAAATGGCTTTGTCATGTATAGTGAGATAAGAATCCAATGTCTTTATTCAGGCCAGGTGTCTCCATGGTTTTAAGTTTGGTAATGATTTGCAATTCAGCAGCTTCTCTTTCCAGTCTATTTCTGAAATTCCTTTGTAGTAAAACAGCTACTTTGAGATCTTGTATAGAATGTCCTGGGAGATTGAAGTGTTCTCCTACTGGTTTCTCTGTCTTGTGATTCTTGATGTCAGATTTATGTCCGTTTATTCTTTGGCGTAAGGTTTGGCCTGTTTGTCCAATATAGAGAGCTGAAGGACACTGTTGGCATTTGATGGCATACACAATGTTAGACGATGAGCAATTAAATAGTCCAGAGATGGTGTGTGTGATGTTGTTGGGGCCAGTAATGGTGTTGTCCGGGTGTATGTGGCAGCAAAGTTGGCATCTGGGTTTATTGCAGGCTCTGGTGCCAGTGTCCGTGTTAAGTCTGGTTGTAGTATTATTGTGGGTTAGGAGTTGTTTAAGATTGGGTGGCTGTCTGTAGGCAATGAAAGGTCTTCCTCCCAGAGCTTGAGAAAGAGAACTGTCATTGTCCAGGAGAGGTTGTAGATCTCTGATGATGCGTTGTACTGTTTTAACTTGGGAGCTGTATGTGATGACTAGAGGAGTTCTGTTATTTTCTTTTTTGGGTCTGTCTTGCAGCAAGTTCTCTCTGGGTATCAGTCTGGCTCTGTTGATCTGTTGTCTAACTTCATCTGCTGGGTATTTTAGTTCTAAAAAGGTTTGCTGTAGATCTCTTAGGTGAGAGTCTCTGTCTGTAGAATTGGAACAGATACGGCTGTAACGTAGTGCCTGGCTATAAACAATGGACTGTTTGGTATGTTTGGGATGGTGGCTAGAGGCATGTAGATATGTTTGACGGTCAGTTGGTTTACGGTATAAGGTGGTGTCTATGCGCCCATCCTGTATTTTTATAGTAGTGTCCAAAAAATGTATTTCTTGCATAGATTGATTCATTGTTAGGTTGATTGTGGGGTGAAAATCATTGAATTTCTGGTGGAAGGTGTTCAGGGTCTGTTGACCATGTGTCCAGATGATAAAAATATCATCAATGTATCGCAGGTACAAGAGAGGTTTGAGTGGGTAGGAGTTTAGGAAACGTTGTTCTAAATCTGCCATGAAGATGTTGGCATACTGTGGGGCCATGCGGGTGCCCATTGCTGTGCCGCTGATCTGAAGGAACAGGTCATCACCGAATTTGAAGTTGTTGTGGGTAAGGACAAATTGGCAGAGTTTGGTGGCAAAGTCCGCTGTGGTTTTATCTGAAATGGTGTTCCTTATAGCTTGTAAACCATCGTTGTGTGGGATGTTGGTATACAGAGATTCCACATCCATAGTAGCTAGTATAGTGTTGTTGGGAAGATTATTTAAAGATTGTATTTTCCTCAGGAAATCTGTGGTGTCACGTACATAGCTGGGAGCACTGATGGCATATGGTTTCAGAACAGTGTCCATATAACCGGAGACACCCACTGTGATAGTGCCAATACCTGAAATGATGGGGCGTCCTGGATTTCCTGGTTTGTGTATTTTAGGTAGAAGATAGAAAGTTCCTGGTCGAGGTTCTGTTGGTGTGTTGGTGAGGATCTGTTCTTGGATGTGTGGGGGTAGCTCCTTAACAATCTTGTTCAGTTCTTTTTTGTATTCTTGTGTGGGGTCTGAGTCCAATTTTATGTAAAAGGCGGTATTGGAAAGTTGTCTGTGAGCCTCCTGGATGTAGTCAGTTTTGTTCATGATGACGACAGCTCCACCTTTGTCTGCTTCTTTAATTATAATGTCTGGGTTGTTTCTGAGATTATCTATGGCTCTCCTTTCAGCATGGTTTAGATTTTGTTGTAAGCGGTGGTGTTTTCTGGTCACATCTGTTTGTATTCTGTGGCGGAAGCAGTCAATGTACAAGTCCAGTGTGGTATTGCGTCCATCAGGAGGAGTCCATGTGGAGTCTCTTTTTGTGTAACACTTTTTCGGTGGTAGTTGGTGGTCAGTGTTCTGTTGGGAGGATGGTGGTTGTTCTCCAGTGGGTTGAGAGGTGTTGTGTTGTGAAGTTGTTGCTTGTTCTGCTTTGTCTTGTTGTTGTGTGTGTTGAAAATACTCCTTAAGGCGTAAACGGCGGAAAAATGCTTCCAAGTCCCCGTAGAACTGAATCATGTGTGGGGATTTGGCAGGGCAGAATGACAGTCCACGTGAAAGGACTGATTCCTCAGCTGGGCTGAGTGCTTGCTGTGAGAGATTGACAATATTGTTGATCTTGTTTTGATTGGTAGCCTGTAGGTTGGAAAGGTTAGAGAGTTTCTTGTTTTTCTGTTTTTTCAGTAGCTCCAGTTGAGAGAGGTAAATGTTATGTTTTTCCTTTTGGAACTCTTGCCAAGCTTGGTGGTTCCTGATAGAGTTGTCCAATACAAGGAGTTCCTCCTTTATTAGCTTCTGTTTAGAGTAGAGAACGCTGATCAGATGTTTGAGCAGCTTCTTAGAGAAAGTGTTGCATAGTTTTCTTGCATATTCAGTGGGATATGTGGATTGTAGAGGGTTCTTAATTCTAAGACCCTTGGGTATAATGTCCAGGTTCTTGCATTTAGTAAGAAAGAAGTTTTCTTTCTTTCTTACTAAATGCAAGAACCTGGACATTATACCCAAGGGTCTTAGAATTAAGAACCCTCTACAATCCACATATCCCACTGAATATGCAAGAAAACTATGCAACACTTTCTCTAAGAAGCTGCTCAAACATCTGATCAGCGTTCTCTACTCTAAACAGAAGCTAATAAAGGAGGAACTCCTTGTATTGGACAACTCTATCAGGAACCACCAAGCTTGGCAAGAGTTCCAAAAGGAAAAACATAACATTTACCTCTCTCAACTGGAGCTACTGAAAAAACAGAAAAACAAGAAACTCTCTAACCTTTCCAACCTACAGGCTACCAATCAAAACAAGATCAACAATATTGTCAATCTCTCACAGCAAGCACTCAGCCCAGCTGAGGAATCAGTCCTTTCACGTGGACTGTCATTCTGCCCTGCCAAATCCCCACACATGATTCAGTTCTACGGGGACTTGGAAGCATTTTTCCGCCGTTTACGCCTTAAGGAGTATTTTCAACACACACAACAACAAGACAAAGCAGAACAAGCAACAACTTCACAACACAACACCTCTCAACCCACTGGAGAACAACCACCATCCTCCCAACAGAACACTGACCACCAACTACCACCGAAAAAGTGTTACACAAAAAGAGACTCCACATGGACTCCTCCTGATGGACGCAATACCACACTGGACTTGTACATTGACTGCTTCCGCCACAGAATACAAACAGATGTGACCAGAAAACACCACCGCTTACAACAAAATCTAAACCATGCTGAAAGGAGAGCCATAGATAATCTCAGAAACAACCCAGACATTATAATTAAAGAAGCAGACAAAGGTGGAGCTGTCGTCATCATGAACAAAACTGACTACATCCAGGAGGCTCACAGACAACTTTCCAATACCGCCTTTTACATAAAATTGGACTCAGACCCCACACAAGAATACAAAAAAGAACTGAACAAGATTGTTAAGGAGCTACCCCCACACATCCAAGAACAGATCCTCACCAACACACCAACAGAACCTCGACCAGGAACTTTCTATCTTCTACCTAAAATACACAAACCAGGAAATCCAGGACGCCCCATCATTTCAGGTATTGGCACTATCACAGTGGGTGTCTCCGGTTATATGGACACTGTTCTGAAACCATATGCCATCAGTGCTCCCAGCTATGTACGTGACACCACAGATTTCCTGAGGAAAATACAATCTTTAAATAATCTTCCCAACAACACTATACTAGCTACTATGGATGTGGAATCTCTGTATACCAACATCCCACACAACGATGGTTTACAAGCTATAAGGAACACCATTTCAGATAAAACCACAGCGGACTTTGCCACCAAACTCTGCCAATTTGTCCTTACCCACAACAACTTCAAATTCGGTGATGACCTGTTCCTTCAGATCAGCGGCACAGCAATGGGCACCCGCATGGCCCCACAGTATGCCAACATCTTCATGGCAGATTTAGAACAACGTTTCCTAAACTCCTACCCACTCAAACCTCTCTTGTACCTGCGATACATTGATGATATTTTTATCATCTGGACACATGGTCAACAGACCCTGAACACCTTCCACCAGAAATTCAATGATTTTCACCCCACAATCAACCTAACAATGAATCAATCTATGCAAGAAATACATTTTTTGGACACTACTATAAAAATACAGGATGGGCGCATAGACACCACCTTATACCGTAAACCAACTGACCGTCAAACATATCTACATGCCTCTAGCCACCATCCCAAACATACCAAACAGTCCATTGTTTATAGCCAGGCACTACGTTACAGCCGTATCTGTTCCAATTCTACAGACAGAGACTCTCACCTAAGAGATCTACAGCAAACCTTTTTAGAACTAAAATACCCAGCAGATGAAGTTAGACAACAGATCAACAGAGCCAGACTGATACCCAGAGAGAACTTGCTGCAAGACAGACCCAAAAAAGAAAATAACAGAACTCCTCTAGTCATCACATACAGCTCCCAAGTTAAAACAGTACAACGCATCATCAGAGATCTACAACCTCTCCTGGACAATGACAGTTCTCTTTCTCAAGCTCTGGGAGGAAGACCTTTCATTGCCTACAGACAGCCACCCAATCTTAAACAACTCCTAACCCACAATAATACTACAACCAGACTTAACACGGACACTGGCACCAGAGCCTGCAATAAACCCAGATGCCAACTTTGCTGCCACATACACCCGGACAACACCATTACTGGCCCCAACAACATCACACACACCATCTCTGGACTATTTAATTGCTCATCGTCTAACATTGTGTATGCCATCAAATGCCAACAGTGTCCTTCAGCTCTCTATATTGGACAAACAGGCCAAACCTTACGCCAAAGAATAAACGGACATAAATCTGACATCAAGAATCACAAGACAGAGAAACCAGTAGGAGAACACTTCAATCTCCCAGGACATTCTATACAAGATCTCAAAGTAGCTGTTTTACTACAAAGGAATTTCAGAAATAGACTGGAAAGAGAAGCTGCTGAATTGCAAATCATTACCAAACTTAAAACCATGGAGACACCTGGCCTGAATAAAGACATTGGATTCTTATCTCACTATACATGACAAAGCCATTTTTCACCTTCTCACCCCTTGCTTTTTCCTGTAAGACCTACTGCAGTCTTAATAGTCGTCAACAGGCTCATTACAGCTATCTGCCAATCACCCATTCCCACCCCCCTCTGAGTAATACCCCTCCCCACCTTCTCACTATATAGAAGGATCTGGCAACTTCTGTTTCAGTGTATCTGAAGAAGTGTGCATGCACACGAAAGCTCATACCAAGAACTAACTTAGTTGGTCTTTAAGGTGCTACTGGAAGGAATTTTTTTTGTTTTGACTATGGCAGACCAACACGGCTACCCATCTGTAACTGGAACTTTAAATTAGTAAGTTTCTAGACCTCATTGTTTTGAAGAATTAAAACAGCATAATAATTAAAAGCTTGTATATTTGTAATGGGCAAGGACAAATGTTAACGGCTGGTGCTGCAAATTATGAACTTGTTGAGACTGTTTTGGTTATACCGTGTCACTGTGAGAGAGAATGAAAAAGAAAATACTTCTAAAGCTTTTCATTCTAACAAAGGGGGTTGGTGTATGTTTATCAAATTGTAGGTGCTCTCTCTTACCCTTCAATATTTTCCCTTAAAGATGGGAAGCTACAATGAGGGGTTGGCAGTATGCACAACTTGAAATCAATTAACACAGAGACAATTATACTGGGTAAAAACAAAACAAAAACCTTCAGTTGGTTAGCAGCCCTTAGCTGAGAAGCATTTCCTTTCCTTACCCTCATCAGAGTAAAATCCAGCTGGACACAGCATCACACACGTATTCGTCTCTTGGTGGTGATAGAAGCCGCGTTTGCAGGCTGTGCACGAGTTCTGGCTTCTGCCCAAGCAAGCTTCACAGCCCCTGTAGCATCTGCGGCATTTCCGCTGTGAAGTGTCCCCAAAGTAGCCAGGGGGGCAGGAATTTACACACTTCCTGGGGGGGGAGAGAGGGAAACACAAGGAAAGTGAGGGGCTCCAGCACAACCAGCATAGTTGTTATGGTCCTGTCTCCATTGTGAGCATCACAGTTCTTTCCTGCCATCTAAATGTTGCATGGTTCTCTGATCGCCCATTCACCTGTTTGCTTTGCCAGCATGTGGCTTCCGGAGACATAAGAAGAGACTGCTGGATCAAGCCAATCGGGTCCTGTTGCTTTATAGCAAGGGCAGGGAAGCTTTTTCAGCCCAAGGACCACATTCCCTCTAGGAAACCTCCTGGGCCACAAACTGAAGCCCGGACACGGAAGTCCAGCTCCGAGGGCCTTCTGGCAGTTCCCTCACTGCGAGAAGCGAGGTTACAGGGAACCAGGCAGAGGGCCTTCTCAGCAGTGGCACCCACCCTGTGGAACGCCCTCCCATCAGATGTCAAGGAAATAAACAACTAGCTGACTTTTAGAAGACATCTGAAGGCTGTTCAGGGAAGCTTTTAATGTTTGATGTTTTATCATGTTTTTAATATTCTGTTGGGAGCAGCCCAGGGTGGCTGGGGAAACCCAGCCAGATGGGTGGGGTATAAACAATAAAATATTATTATTATATCAATAATATACAGAAGGGGCCACAGAAGAGGAGGAGTTAGGGAGACAAGCACCCACCCAGGCCTGCAGCTCGCATCCTCACCTAATCCTCACCTCATTGTTGGACCCCCTGTTTCATATATATTATGTCAATCATAAACTGGAAGAATTATGAGGCTGCAAACCTCAGCATGCTTGAAAGTTAACTCCATAAAAAAATCAATACAACTTAACTTTAGAAAAGATAGATATGATGGGAATATTTTGTTTTGTTTTTTACATTTATATCCAGTTGCCCTGCCCCTAAGGAGCTTGAGATGGTGTACTTGTTTCTCCCCCTCCCTATTTCAGCTTCACACAACAACCCTGTGAGGTAGGTTAGGCTGAGAGACAATGAACGGTCACTCACCCATGGCTGAGTGGGAATTTTGTACCTAGCTCTCCCACCACTAAACCACCGCACCTGCTCCTTCGGAAAGCTAACATGTGCGATAAGACTTCTGTCCACTTTACCTGCCAGTTTTAAGGCTCCCGAGGCTGAAATGGAAACAGTTCAGGCACTGGTCAGCGTTGGGGCCGTCGCATCCTTTGTCGCCACATTCCGTATGGCACGGACCTTAGAGAGACAGACAGTTCTGCTGAAAGAAGAGATATAAAACTCCTCCTAGTTCAACCCACAAAATTGCATCCGGTGTACATTCTATCAAGTGTACCACATAGCAGTAGGATTTAAAAAAAAACAAAAACCAACCCCAAAATGCTGGGAATACTTTGCACTCATTTTCCCTCCTTCCCCAACCCCAAAGGTTTACCATAATCATACCAAGAGCCAAAAGCCAGCAAGGCTCTTTCGGTTGGTGTATGCCTGGCACGAGGAGCACGAAACTTATGTTTTAAAATGGGGGTCCACGACTTAGCTCTCCTTTAGGTGCTCTGCTTCAGACTGCACCATGATCAGTGGTTTAGTGGTCGGGGGGGTGTCATTGCTGTTTCTGTAGCAGGGTCCCTATCTCTGGCATCCTAAAGCTGCTCAATCAGCATGAAAGGGGAGCTTTTTAGCCACTGTATGCTCCTAAAGCTAAGCATTTGCAGACGCTGAAAATACAAGGTGTTTCAGTTTCAGGAGAATGGCATTCAAGTTCTGTTGCAAACAATGAAACCTTGTGGAAAACACAACTTAAGTCACTCTGAAAGAAGATACAGACCACTCCAAAACATTTGCCCATGTCTATGCACAGAAAATAGGGACCCATGTCTATGCACAGCGGGTGGCGCTGTGGGTTAATCCACAGAGCCTAGGACTTGCCGATCAGAAGGTCAGTGGTTCGAATCCCCGCAATGGGGTGAGCTCCCGTTGCTTGGTCCCTGCACCTGCCAACCTAGCAGTTCGAAAGCACGTCAAAGTGCAAGTAGATCAATAGGTACCGCTCCGGCGGGCATTTCCGTGCGCTGCTCTGGTTCACCAGAAGCGGCTTAGTCATTCTGGCCACATGACCCGGAAGCTGTACGCCGGCTCCCTCGGCCAATAAAGTGAGATGAGCGCCGCAACCCCAGAGTCGGTCACAACTGGACCTAATGATCAGGGGTCCCTTTACCCTTTACCATATGCAGAGAAAATAGCAGATCTAGCTGAAAGGCAACACACGGAGGAAGGGCCACCAGCTCCTGGGGGCCGAGCCCTTTGGACCCTCCCCAATATTTTGGGGGTAGGGGCCAGGTGCCCCCCAATGCCCCAAAAGCATGGAAACGTTTTATTTGCAGCTGTATAGCTGAGTCCCAGGACTGTCTCCAGGCCACACCCTTCACTGTCCCTGTGCAAATGCTTTGGTCTGTCTGGAATCCATCCCTGAATTTTGAAAATGTCTTGTTTGGGGTCCAGATTTTATTGGTATTGATATATACAGTCAAAGGTATAAGTACCCTTAAGCTTGGTTTTGTTTACTTCTAGAATCCAGATACTGCCAGCAAAAAGTGTCAAGGGTATTATGGCAAGCGCAGCCCAAAATGACATAAATGAGCGGAAGAACTTGCATGTCCCACAAAACACAGAGGTCCAATATTGGGACAGGTTTCAAAGCTGAGCTGAGCTATGCAGCTGTGTACGATTCTACATTTTTGAGGGTTTCACCAACGTTTATGAGACCACCTGGAAAAAGACTCCAAATGCCACAATAAATTTTGTGTGAATAATTTAATAGCGCTGGGGAGGGGTGGGCAGAGCTTGGAAGGACAACAAAGCTGCATCTGCGGCCGGTTTTTAACAGGAGGAGTGGGCTCTGTCCAAAGAAACCCATTCACCTACTCCTGAATTCTTGGCTCACAGGAAGAGGCTGTATAAACCAAGAGTCAAACAGAACCTAACATTTATCTCGCAGCCATAATATTAGTATACAGGATATCAGCCAAGCCAGCAGCAGCAGCAGCAACTCACATTTCTTGCTCATTTCTTTATGGGGCTTAGAGTTACAAGGCCTAAAGTGGAGCTACCAGGCCAATTGAATGTCTTGCCCTGGAAATACAGCTTGTCAACTTAATTGTCTCAAGGAGGTGTCCATTAAAAAAGCATGCACATTTCTGAAACTTCTGGTATCCGTGATGTTGGGTGGTTGCGTTCCCCCCCTTATATTAAAACTGGAGACACAGTTCAGCCTTAAAGATGCATCTAAATTTACTAGGGACTGCCACCCTTGCTTGTGTTGCTTACCAATCCCACCAAACCCCACCCCTCTCCCTTTACATCTCACCTAACCTATATCTCCTCACAGCTCCTCTGTCCCCCCCCCCATCCTTGCTTTAATTATTCAAGCCTCTGCTGTTGTTCAAAGCTGCCATTTTAAACCTTCCTTCTGTTTTGCTCCCTCCTCCTGTTCGGAGTTCATGAAATCTAGGATTGTGATGCACCACTACAAATCCTCCAACAAGGGCTGCGTGATGACAGCCTTACATTTTTATGTATATAGAAAGATAGGCATAGAGACACAAAAGTGAAACCACCAGCAACAGCAGCTCCAGTAGCTCCTCGTACCAACACAGAAGTTAATACTGCCTCCTGGGCATTCTGTATTCCCAGACTATCAAGGCAATGGTTTCTAGGCAACGGCGGTGCTTCACACCTGTCATGCTGTAGCTGTGGGATGGGGAACCAGTGGTCCTCTGGGCGCTGCTGTACTTCAGCTCCCATTGGCTCCAACCAGAATGGCCAGGGATCAAGGATGATGAGCGCTGTAGCCCAGAAACAGCTGGAAGGCCACAAGATCCTCAACCCTGCTGTATTGAGCAAGGCTGTGTCAGCTGCTGCACATCTTTATCCCCCTCACTTAGGATGAGGTTGCTGCCCACATATTTTCAAAGAAAGGAGAGGGATCACAGATGCATGGGACCCCTCTGAAACAAGACAGGCATTTCTGGTTTTCTGAAGATTGAGAGGAAAGCAGTTAAGCCAATGTTCCTGGGGAGGGTTCTAAAGATCCAGCAAAACTACAGGAAAGTTACTAACTCTAACATGGGGTAGTAAAAGTGGTGCCCTCCAGATATTGTTGGGTTACAACTCTCATTAGTCCCTGCCAGTATGGCCCATGGTCAGGGATGATGGGAGTTACAGTCCAGCAACATCTGGAGGCCAACCACATTGGCTACTCCTATTCCATCATCTGGTCCATCATGACACTGATACGAAACTCTGCTTTTCTTGAAGCCTCTGCGTCATCCCCCCTGAAGCATGGGTCAGCTATAGCTTAGCGGTGCATTTTGGAATCCCACTGCATTTTTACTCCATCTTTGAGATGATGGCACTGCCAATATACTGGCGGAGATAGTAGGCATCAACTGCATGGTGCCTCTCTATGCTGAACAGAATGGAGTAGCAGATGTATTGCTGCCCTGGGCTCCTTCAGGAGGGGCAGGAAAGAAATGGAATAAGTACATGAATAAAATATCCCTCACTTTTCAAGGCACACTTCAGTCCTTCTTAGTAGCGCACCCTGACATGCAGTGTGGAGTTATCATATCATACGATAGTGCTTTGCTGCATATTTGTTGTTGTTTAGTCGTTTAGTCGTGTCCGACTCTTTGTGACCCCATGGACCAGAGCACGCCAGGCACTCCTATCTTCCACTGCCTCCCGCAGTTTGGTCAGACTCATGTTTGTAGCTTCGAGAACACTGTCCAACCATCTCGTCCTCTGTCGTCCCCTTCTTCTTGTGCCCTCAATCTTTCCCAACATCAGGGTCTTTTCCAGGGAGTCTTCTCTTCTCATGAGGTGGCCAAAGTATTGGAGCCTCAGCTTCATGATCTGTCCTTCCAGTGAGCACTCAGGGCTGATTTCCTTAAGAATAGATACGTTTGATCTTCTTGCAGTCCACGGGACTCTCAGGAGTCTCCTCCAGCACCACAGTTCAAAAGCATCAATTCTTCGGCGATCAGCCTTCTTTATGGTCCAGCTCTCACTTCCATACATCACTACTGGGAAAACCATGGCTTTTACTAATTCGCAGGGTGGTGCATGAGCCCACCCCACAAAGAGATACAAATCAGAAATCTGTGCTAAAGCAACCTAAACTGCACAGCCAGATCCCCTCTGTTAATTCTGGGCTCTGTAGGAGATAGCCAAATTAAGTACATTTGTATTGTGGTTCTCATTCTGCCATTTGTATTGTTTTCCAAAACATTCTGTTTTGGTTTCTGCCAATCACCGGAAGGGATATGGGATAAATTTGATTCAGTTCACATTTAAAGACAAACCACCATAATTCATACATTACAAAGCAAATACAGGAACTTAAACGCAGCCATCCTTCGAGATTCACACTTTTTCTGGATTTTGCTATGCAGTCCTCTAGCGAAGAAATGTGTACTAAAAGGTATAGGCTACAGTTTGCAAAAAGGCGTGAAAGTAACATACAAAAATGCTTTCTACGAGGAGGAGAAATTGCTTTGCAAAACTGAGCATATTACACCAAACTGCATACAGATCTGTGTATATTAGGATAAATTATCAACACGAAACTGATGAAATTTCATGAGGGAATAATAATTAAAAAGAAAAAGCAAGCTGATGTGGAGAACTAAGCATAACACTGAAAAACTGAGAAAATGAAATTGAGAGATTTGCCATGCCCTGGTCATGAAAAAGGGGAAGGACTGGTGGTGTGGACTTCTGCATCCCCACTTTATATGTATGTATTTCATGTGTACTTTAATGAATTGAATAATGAGTCATGGGGGTGTGGGGAGTGTGTGCATAAACTTAGCAGGGCTTATCTTTTCAGTTGCTAATCTGTTAATGTTAATACTGTTTTGTAGAACGCCACATTGATTTGTTAATCATATATTATGACTTTTGCTGTAATTGTGACGCTCAGCTTATTTTTAGTTGCTGCTTTGTTAACAGTGCTTCATAGACAGCAATTGTTTTATTGATGGTCGTCAATTATTTTATATTAATTATGCTGCCTTTGTGATGTTCTATGATGTTATTGTTAGTTGTTTGTAAGCTGTTCTGGGATTCATTCAAATGGAAAGAGGCATAGAAATACAATAAATCAAAATCAATTTGCATTCTGAAATTTAACAGGCATTGTCCATACCTGTCGGAAGTTTATCTGTATAACCTCAAAAGGCTTGGAAACTTCCTGTTGTAATGTGGTTTTAATTTCCTATATGCTAGTAGGGGCCGCATCATGCATTTGGGATTAACCAGTTTGGAATTAGAAACATGGACACCAAATCCCAACATTTTCAGGAATCTGAACGGATTCTTGTACTCGCTGAACATCAAGGGAGAATGGACAAAACATTGTACTAGTTTGGGATAGGGTCAATTTTTTTGGAAGTCAATGGAGCACCATCTTTGTTCATAGTACTTGTGGTGGACTTGGCAATAAGACGGCTTGGTGTACTGGATTACAAACAATCTCCTAGTTTTTCCAAGATGAGGGGAGTGACAGCTCCGGTTGTTTGCATAAGGAAGTGGAGTTTGAGGCAGGGGAGGGAGGAAGGGACAGACAGAGAAATGGGATTTGTGCACTTTACCTGTGTATTCCTCTTCATCCTCCAGTATCTCCATCTGAGTTTGGAAGAAAGCTGCTTTTGAGGCTTCCATATCAGAAGATGGCATCTCCAGCATCCTTGACCTGGAGTGATGGGAGCTGGAATTGGAATATGGGCTCTCAGCTGTTCCATATAAAATGAGGCTCCATTCTTTTAACTTTCCTGCAAAAGATCCGGCATTCATAAATATTGCCCTGGTTTGCACATTAATACTAAGCAACGGTGCATTAAACTATGGTTTATAGTCTGGAGCCTGTCCAGGGATTTGTTTACTCCCAACAAACCACAATCTTAAGCCACGGCTTGTTGTTACCTTACAACTTTTTAAAAATGATTACTTGGCATTGAAGTGTGAACCTAGCACTGTTCTTTAACTATGGTTTGCTTGGCCGCCCCAACTCAGGTATTCACCAAGCTATAAAGCACGAGGCAAGAGCAGCTAAAAAACAATCCAAGTTTGGAGGAACAAACCATAGTTTGTTTGATTGTCTGTGGGACAAATCATGGTTAACTCATGCTTTGTTAAACAAACCATAGTTTAAACAATTTTTGAAACAGCTTTCCCCAGTCTGGTGCCCTCCAGATGTTTTGGGTTACACTCTCATTATCCTAGGCCAGCATGGCCAATGGTGAGAGATGATGGGAATTAACAGTCCAAAACATCTGGAGGGCACCAGGTTGGTGAAGGCTGCCTTAAATGAACCAACGCTTAGCATTATGTATGATCCAGGTCATTAAGTCTATTAACTGTTAATAATCAGTCATCTGCCTTAACTGATGGAAATGCTCCCAGGTACCACCTACTAATGGATTATTTGACAAGGTTGTAATGGGCACAATTACTTAAAATGGATAAAACACCTATGCAAATTAAGGCGGCTTTGCATCCTAATTTCAAGGGTGATTTCTTGTGAAAATGATCCCTATTTCAGGTAAATATTCGCTCCAAAGGGGAGATGTGTAAAAGTCTTGCTAGAACTAATCCTATTCTGATGTTGATCTGTTTTAATGAATTTGATCCTTGATGACTCTGAAAAGAGAACGTGGAAGAGGAAATTGGCAGTTACGTTTGAAATGAGTGCTTAATGAAATCTTGGTAAATGTGTTACTCTTTTGAAATGTTTGAATGCTCAAATAAAGTGGTTGAAACATCAATTCAAATTAAATAAGTGTGAAAATTACAAAAGTCTACTATATGTTTGGCAGGGGGTTGGACTCGATGGCCCTTGTGGTCTATTCCAACTCTATGATTCTATGTTTTGGAAAGTTCTTGGTTCATTCCATGCACATTTGGAATGAACCAATTTGGAGTATCTTAAGATACTCTAACCAAATATTGCATGATGCTTCCTGAGGTCAAGAAGCAGGTTTTCATCTATGTTTGGATACACCTGGATGCCATTTTGAATCAAGATGGTGGACTGAACCTTTCAAAACTGCACTGATTTTTTTTGTTTCCAATATTTCCCAAGCAACACTGGTTATGAGGAAACTAATGTACACATAAGTGACTTTTTGAGATAACAAGGGAATGCAGGGATTGACAATTTAGTTTCTCCTTCATCCTTTAAGACCTCATTGACACATACCTCAGAATGAGGTGGCAGAGTTATGAGACAGTTGAATGGCCTTTAGTGCTTAAAACTACAGAAGGGTGAATCATATTCTTCAACGCTTGCACCACAGCGTAAATATAATTCATTCCCTGGCGGATGTACATTGCTGAGGAAGATCAGTAGTGGCCCGAAAGCTGTCTATCAAAACTGCTGGTCTGCTTTTGATGGTCTTCTAACTGAGGGATCTCCAACGTGGTGTTTGTGAGCACCAGTGCGCCCACCAGATTTTGTGTTCTCACACTCCCACAGCAGCCATTTTGTGACACGTGCTCATAGTGCTTTCTCAAAATTGCAAATGTGCCCCAAAGGTTGGCAAGCTTTGTTTTAATTGGAGGAGTTCCAGACAAGTTTTGAGTGACTTCAAGACTTCCTGGAAGACAGTTTGTAAGTCTGTGCGGTCACCCTTCTCCAGTGTAAAGATTGCAACTTGAACTGGTGTCCAAGATTTACAAATGGCCCTCAAAAAGGCTGGCTACTCAAGCATTTAAACATTTGTTATGAAGCAGAAGCACTAAATCATTCGCAGGAGAGGGGACTAAAGATTTGCTAACATGTACAATTCCTTGTTTTTTGCTCATTCTTTTCATAAGCATGTTGTTGTTGTTGTTGTTAAAAGGAAAAAAACCTAAAACGTATCAACCAGCCTGATTCAAGTCTGCAATCCTAACTCCACTTACCTGGGAGAAAGCCCCACTGAATTCAATAGGACTTACTTCTGAGTAGACATGGTTAGGATTGTGCTGCAATGGTATCACAGAAGCAAAAGGGGGGAAGGGGGGGTTGCCTTTCCAATGAAAGCTCAGGAATAGGATGGGCTTTGAGAGTTTTATTAAAAAAACAAATATCAAGGGAATTAGAAGTAATCCACCTGAGCACAGAACAAATTTGCTCCAGGAAGGGCATGAGGAGGAATCTATTCCCAGGGATTTATTGCTGCTTCCCGTGGTTAATATGTGTTGGGAAGCGTTCAGAAAAGAAGCTGCAGTAACTCATTCCCAGTGGGTGCAGGGATCATAAGCAGCACCCACAACGAGCACATTATTTTTATTTTTTTATTTACAGTAAGCCTGCAACTTACGCTTATTCGGGTTGACATGCCTGGCAGAATAATTTTTTTAAAAAAAATATATATATATTTTATTAAGGATTTTCTTGTTTTACAGAAGTGTAGTGCCTCGTTTTTTGTTTGTTTTTTTTATGTAACATTTTTACAAATCCATTTCATTTGTTGAGGCATTAGGGGGAGAAGAAAAAAGAAAGAGGGAAGAAAAGGGGGGGTGGAGAGAGGGAAGATGGATGGGGGTGGGGTCGGGTGGCGGTGTTTCTATTATGTTTAATGTGTGTAGAGTTTGGTGTCAGCATTGTTTGTGTTGTTCATTTGTGTTCCTTTGGTGGTGAGAGAGGTTGGGGTTGGCCTAGGGTGTGATTGTTTGCTTGTGATTGGCTGTGGTGATCTTTGTTTTCATGTGTGAGTGAGGTGGGTGGGTGTTTTGGATCAGGTTAGCCATATTGATTTGTATGCTGTTGGTGGATTATTGTCATTGTCCTGTTGGGCTGTGTGTGTGATAAAGGGGAGCCATACCGGGGTGAAGGTGTCTTCTTCTGTTCGTCCCCGTGTCAGTTTCAGTTTATTAGTTAATTTTTCTAGTAGGGCTGTTTCCCATACTATTTGGTACCATTGGTCCATGCTTACTCCTGACAGGTCTCTCCAGTGTCTGGTTATGGTATTTCTGGCTGCTGAGAGCAGGTGGGTTGTGAGTTCTTTGTGGTGTAAATGGGCATTGTTGTCTTGGAAGATGTTTAGTAGGGCCAATTCTGGGGTGATGTCTATTACTTGCTTAGTTATTGTACATATTTCTTGTATGGCTGTCATCCAGAATAGTTGGATTTTGGGACACTCCCACCACATGTGCAGAATAATTTAAAAAAATTAAAAAGGAGGAAAGAGGGCAGGTGTCTGGAAAAAATGACTTCGGCAATCCCACCCACCATTGCACTCAATGTATTTTGACTATGCACGATTTTGGCTTTAGGCGTGATCCCCAGAACATAACTTAAGTTGCAGGTACGCCATTTATCCCTCCTTTCCTTTAAGGGGCTCACATCCGCACCATTGGCTGTCGCTTTTCCAAAGAAAGCTGCCTTACACAAAGGTAAGACGATTGTTCCAACTAGCTCAATATGGTCCACACTGGCCGGCAACAATTCTCCAAGATCTTGGACCGGGACCATTCCAAGTCTAGCAGGTAGATGCTTGGGGAAGGGCCACAGGTGGCTGGAAGAGAATGTGTGTTGTGTGTCCCTGGTGCAATCCCACTTCTTTGCAGCCGGCGCAACAATGCAGACTAGGAGACGGGGAGCTCTCCCAGCCCACCCTAGGGATTCTGGAGACTAAACCTTCCTGCATGCAAAGCATGCTCCACCACTGAGCTACAGCCCTGGCCCAGACCTGTCCTCCTGCTTCCAGAGTGCTTCTTGGTGGTGGAACATCACATTCCAGATCGACAAAATGTAAATATTGAAGAGCAGCAAAGCAGGCACATTTAAAATGCCTGTGCAGCATTAAACAGACTACGTTGCACTGATTTGCTTAAACCAAGTGCAGAAATGTAACACTGTTGGGTGCAAGATGATCATGACTTTCAATCCATCAAATTTATGTTATGGAATCCCAAAATGTCATGGAAAGCATGAGGGGCACACATTTGAACATCACAGGGAGCTTCTGCCCCATGTTAGTCTTTTAGTTTCACATCTGTTTTGTTTTAAATGTGTTTGTTGTTTTTTCTGTGTTTAACTTTTTAAAATTATATGATGTGCAAATTGCCTTCAGATGGTGGTTTAGAAGGAGAGTGATAAAGCAATGATCGATAATAATAACAATTCTCCCACTTATTTACAAGTGGCAGGGAGTGCCAGGAGCAGCCCAGGAATTTGAATAAACCAAAAAAAAATTTGTGTTTTTAAAATGAATAGCATAATTTGTGCATTTTGAACTGTCGCGTCGAGAATCAGGCCAAATCAGGTCAAAGTCGTGTTTTGGTCTGCCATCTTGATTTAAAATGGCACCCAGCACCCAAGCATCAAAGAAAACCATTGCTCCCTACTTTGGAAACCCTCATGCAAAGTTTGGCAAGGATATATCCAGAAGCAGCAGAATCTATGCCAAAAGAAGGGTGAAGTCACATTTTGGACCGCCATCTTGATTCAAAATGGTGCCTGGTGTCCAAACGTTGACAAAGACTCCCATCTTTGTCCAGGTGGCAATATTCCCCTCTGCAGCACTGCCATTTATTTCTACACCCAAATAACCTGAATATTCTCAGCCCTTCGACAAAGCTAAGCCAAAGCTGGTATGTCAACTGTGAGAGCCTCAATGAAAAATTATAGCAAAGGTCACATGGGGGGGGGGAGAGGAAATTGTGCCCCTTTATTTCACTGCCAAGGCTTGGAGACCCAGAATCACACCAAGGAAAGAAAAGGACAAGAATCCTGTCCTTACGCCAGCCTTTTACACCCTGCTGTAAAGGCACAGACTCCTGATATACGTTGTTCAGTGTTTAAAAGTCAACTTGAGGCCTTTTAATGGCATTTGTATCAGAGGTATTTCATGCTGTTTTGCCCAAACTGCAGCCAGTTCCTGAGAACACTGTCTCCTCTTGTATTAACAGGGGGAAAATGTTTCTGAACACCATTCATGACTCTAACCGGAAGCAGGATGGGTTGGGGGTTGGGGGAGAGACTAGGGGCCAGAAATCTTGGAGAGGGAGAAGGAGCGACTCCTAAGGAATGAAGAGGCCTGCGTACCAAGCACAAAAACACCGTCACTTGTTAATATGTCATCTCTCTGTAACACTGCAAAGCTTCAGTCGGCGAGAAATAAATATAGATCTATACCGTATGACGCAACCTACAGAACAGCCCCGTCCAGAGCTAAAAACAGCACGCAAGAGGCGTTAAAAGAAATCCCTACATTGCCAATGCAAACACTGGAGGGAAGCTTGAGTTTTATGTGCTGATTTTCACGTTTTCATGGCTGTGGGGTGAGAAAAGAGGGAAGGGAGTTGTAGGGTGGCAGCCAGTCACATGTCTCACCTGCACCAAACATTTGGGCCTCTCACTGCAAGAGACGACACAGTCCAGAGGCACTTACCTTGCATGTCTGGGTTTCGCACGTGGTATGGCTTATCCTGGATTTCCAGTGTCCATTCTCCTGCAGCCCTTTCTCCCCAGCAGTGGACAGTCATGAACTCCCAGTGCTTGAAACCATTACTAGAATCATCGTGCTGTCTGTTAATAGGATGACAAACATGAAGAGGTCACACCAAGAGGTGGCAAAGAGAACTGGTGGGCTATCTAGTTCAACCACCTAATTTAGGCTCACAGGCTGAAGGTTCCCCATCAATGCCGGATTTACGTATAAGCTAAACAAGCTATGGCTTAGGGGCCCATTCTCTTGGGGGCCCCCAAAAAAATTAAAGGGGGAAAACTGGATGTACATTTCCAAAATATAAGATAAAAAACAAATAAAATAAAACCTACATACAGCAACAGTGTTTTGTGTTGTGTAGGCTCCTATGATGTAAGTAATGGGCCCTGCCTGCTAGCCTGCTCCCTAACATATCACTGGTTTGCCCATTTCTATATACAGGGTGCCTACATTCTGCATGGACTGGTCCATAAATTACCGTATAGCATATATTCAACACAAAAAAGTGACAATCTGTTGTTGACAAAGGACAGCTGGACATATAAAGGGCCCCATTACCTTCAGTAGCTTAGGGCCTCATCAAACCTAAATTCGGCACTGTTCCCCATGCCTACTCTAAGTAGGACTGGTTGGATTCTACCCATTTGTACTAAAACTAGGAACAGAACTCCCAATTTGACTACGCCATCGACCCTGAAAACTCTCCTTTTTGGCACCAAAGGAATAGCAATTATTTGCCAACATCCACACATCAACAGAGGGACGCGGGTGGTGCTGTGGGTTAAACCACAAAGCCTAGGGCGATTTCAGCATGCATGTCTCTGGACACACTGGGCTGCTTTCTGCCAGCATGCATCCTGGAATGTTTAACTGTTTTGATTCAGCTCCGCTGCCATAGAGCAGCTTGTATCTAGAGGGCATCAGTTGCTTTTCCGGATTAGCAGACCCTGAATTGGCAACGCAAGCCCTGTCAGCATCTTTATAAAAGAAAATCCAAAAGGACAGTAACGGCCTCCTGCTCATGTTCACGGTACGTGAAGTTGCAGCTGGCAGAGGGACATGCAATTCCCTGAAAATGCACTGTTTCCCACTGGCTCTCTGGTTTCCAAATCACCTAGTGCTAATAGGAGGGGAGAAAGCAGCATGGCCAAAAAGCCTGTTGCATATATGCAAAACAGGTGCAGCTGGAAGTAGAGACCAATGAGGGCAGGTATCAATAAAATGATGAACGACAGCTCTCAAGTGCCAGTGGATTTCAGTGGCTACCTATAGCCACCCTTGTGTAGTGTGGACATATTGTGCAACCTGGTCTTGATTACATTGCCCTCAGTGGGGGGACCGGATCTTGGAGGCACCAGGAAACTGCCATGGGATTCTTCCCCAGAGCCTCAGCCTTGAGGAGAAAGGGTACAGTTCTACTGTTGTCCTCCAGGGGTCAGGAGGGAGGTTCTCCCTGGTTTTTGACTGGTTCCCAACCTCCTTATGGCTACCTTGCCTATCTCCCAGCAACCACCTGGCTTCCTGCTCTCTATACAGCAGGGGTGAGGGACATCGGATGTGGGAGCCACACAAGTGGCCCTTTGAGACTCTATTTGGCCTTCAAGATTCTCTCCAGGCCAAGTCCCTCCCTCAACATCACACCCCTCACCAGCCCAGCAAGTGCCTTTGCAGAGCTCTAAGATGCTCTTGAACTGTGGTACCTCTTTCTTGTTTAGATGGAAGATGGAGGAGTGTGTGTGTGTAGAAACCTCAGAATTTTAAAGGCAGACATGTCCTACTTTACGAACACTCACTACGCAAATATTCACTTATCAGAACACAAGGAATTAGCACCCAAAGTTCCTTATACACACTGCAGATTCTGTGGTCAGGAATCAATAGGAATCAGTGGAAATTGTTGACTTGTTATGTGAAAAGAAATCGTTTACTCATTATGCAAATGCTCACCTAACGAATGATTTCCAGAGAACACATTTTGTTCATAAGGCAGGACCTGTGTGTATGTTTTTGCACAGGCTTTTCCTGCATAAGACTGGAACTTGTGTGGTTTTTAAAAAAAATATTTTCACTGTAATTAAATTGTTTTTGTGTTTTTATGTTTTGTGTCATCGCACATTGCTTAGGATTTTTTTTTTTAACGTTAAGAAATACTTTTCAGTGAAATAAATAAACCCACGCACTCCAGGTCTTTTTTAGAAGCTCATGGGCATGCAGTCTAGCTGGGGCAGGTCACGTTCTACTCTCCTCCCTCTCAATCCTTTGCCTGGTTCTTTATTTTTTTAAGAGCAAAATGTCTACCCCGCTTTTTGAGGAACTCCCCCAGAAACCAACTCACAATCTCTAACCTTGAAACAACTCTACTTGACAACAAAATGCAAACCACTAAAGAATAAACCAGCATAAAAGATGAAATACAGAAACAGAATACAGTGCATAATACAGATGAAGAAAAGAGTATGAAAACATTTTTTTAAAAAAAATGCAGAAAGACCGTGTGGTGTAGTGGTTAGCGTGACGGGAGACCAGAGTTCAAATGTCCATTCAGCCATGAAGCTCACTGGGTGAAGAATAAAATGGCGAGGGAGAGAACCACCCTGGGCTTCTTGGTGGAAAGGTGGGGTATAAATGTAATAATAATATATTTATTAAACTTTTGAGTAATTTGGGAAGGCTTTTACATTATTTATTTACATAGGGTTGTAGTCAACCAACTTTTACTCAGAGTAGACACATTGAAATTAATGGCCAGGACTAACATAGGTCCATTAATTTCAATGGATCTCCTCTGAGAACTCCCCCCCCCCCCAATACAATCCATACCATTTCATGCCAAAATAGGCTTATGAATGGGCAGGCCTAGTCGAGTTGCAATCCCACCTGCAAAATCCAAGCTGTCCTCACCCAGTACCACCTACTGGCATTCATGAGGAGCAGACCCAGAATGCCTTTTCAACCTCAGTCCATCCAGGCTACAAACTCTCAGGAGGGCATCTGTGTAATGGCTCACCTTCTAGCCAGGAGCTGGGACTTCGTACCAGAAGGAGAGGTGAGGTTTATCTGCAGGTCTCCCCGGCGCGGGTGTGCAATAGAAACCCGCACGATGACGTGCTCCAGATAGGCTACGTGATGGTCAGGGTGGTCCACACAGGCGTTAGTTAGAGTTGCCGTCCGCACCGTCTTGTTGGTGGGGATGAACCTAGAGAACGGGAAATAAAGGGAAGCCTTTGGAGGTCAGCAGTCCAGAATCTTGACAGAATAGGTTCAGGGCTGAGGAATCTTTGGCCCTCCAGATGTTGCTGAATGGCATTGCCCATAATCCCTGCTTACTGGCCATGCTAGCTGGGGTTGATAGGCATAGGAGTCCAACAATATCTAGAAAGGCTACAGCTTGCCCATCCCCAGCCTATGAAATGGGCTCCAAGCCTTCATTCATTTAGACAGCCCCTTTCTATTATCTTTTCCAGCTCTTTTATACATGGCAAGGTGCATTAGAGAGGTGGCAACCAGCTCTGGTGGTTTGCCAGTTTCTCTTTCTACCTCCCAATTCTCTGTTGGAAAAACAGCTATAATATCCAGACCATGCTTTCCTTTCTTCCTTCGTTGGCCAAGGAAGCCTGCAGCATTCGTTCTGAGCTGGAGCTGAACTTGTTCTCGCTTGCCAAATCACACTGAACTACAACTCCATCATCCTTGGTTACCGGCAATGATGGATGGGGCTCATGGGCATTGGAGTCCAAAAACATGTGGAAGGGAGGGCCCCAGGTTCCCCAGCCTTTCCCTAAGTCAAAGTGGAACACTTTAGACATTTTGTGTGATGGCCTGGGATTCGGACTCGGATGCTGAACCTGAGGGATCCCAGCCTGCACAGGATTCCCTGCCTCCAGAACCAGCTGAGCTGGGGCTGGGGCATGAGCCTGAAGGGTCCTCACCTGTGCTGGGTCCTCAGGTGCTGAGTCTGCTCTGGCTCCTGAGGTGATGGAGGACCCATTGCCTGCAGGTGCTCCACTCTCAGCCCCATCAAGGGAAGCTGAGCTTGCCTCTGGGTCCGGTAACCTTCCAGCCTCTCCTGAGCTACAGAGGCTCAGGGCAGAGATGCGGAGGGAACCAAGTTCCCGCAGGAGGAGTGCTCACCTCCAGGCCAGGAGAGGCGAGTCACCAGAGGATTGGGCCACCCTATACCTCAGGGCAGATAAAAGCCGGCCAGCCCCAGTCCCAAGTTGTGGGAGCAACATTGTTGGTTGACAGTTCCTGCCTGAACCCTGTCCTGCTTTTCTGCCAGAGCTCCTAACCTGCCCTGGCTCTCTGCTTACTTGCTTGCTTGCCTGTTCCTGACTTCACCCGACTCCCTGCCTTGCACCCAGCTTCAGCTACTATGGACTGCCTCCAAGTTGCACCTTTGACCATGGACCGGACTTGGACCTCGCCTCTCGGGTAACCCACGGGACCAGCACATTTTGGTAGTTAGCCAAACTCCACCACATGCTGCTCCAATAACAATTTGTATTGCAGCCTAGAGGGTTTTTAAAATGCATTTATATTTATTTAGCAAGCACATATATATCCTGTTGTTCTTCCATCAGGGAACTCAAGGTCACATAGGCAGTGTTCCCTGGTGGTCTCCCATCCAAGCACAGACCAGACCATGACCTGCTTAGCTACAGCAAAGTGGGTGCATTTGGTGCCATGAGACCAAGTTGTATGTTGGCCTGCCCCTGGGAATGCTACCTTAGTCAGGTGGGGATGCTGACAACTTGGTTCTTGGAACTGCCACTTTAGTTCACAAGAAAAAACGGGTCAGTCTATAACTGCTCTTAACAGCCTTCTTGAAGCGAGAAGCCAATCTCGACAGCAGTCTTGGATCTCGTTCAGCCGAGGACTTCGTGCTTTCAGAGACCATCATCTCTCCTACACAGTCACCGCCCACCAGCAATGAACCAACTCCCAGCACAGGGTCTGGAGCATGTTGTTAATGTCTAATTTATTGGGAGGAAGCTGCTCACCAGTCCCCAGACTTGCTCTAGGGACGCTTCTCAGCATATGGTGGAAGAGACTCGTGGGGATTACATCGCCGGTCTTTTATTTCGCCTTAGTCATAAAGGGAGAATCGATGAAAGCTATAAACAGTGATGTCATTTCCCGGGGAGAACAGGATTTTTACAAGGGGACTTCAAAACATTATTTGAATGCAGCATGAACTGATTTAAGGAAGCTGTTTTGGCCAAATGTTCCCGACTTTCAGTTTAAGCAAGCGTCAGCTCTAGCGTCCCGATCGCAAACACCGACAAATCGCATAAGGCCAAGAAAGCAATGTTTTTCAGCCAGATTCTCAGTCAATTGTGTGGAAATATTTCCTACTGAAGTCAGCGGGGCTTACCTCCAGAACTGGAGCCCCATATGTTCCTGCATGCATGGAGCGCTTAAGCACAAGCCTATGACGCAAGGATGGGGAACCTGTGGCCTTCCAAATGTTGCCAAACTACAACTCCTATCAGTCCTGGCCATTGACCATCCTGGCTAGGGCTGATGGGAACTGGAGTCCAATAGCATCTGGAGGATCAAAGATTATCTTGATAACCTGCTATACAGGTTGACTCATTTGCTAAAAGGAATGGGGACATCTGAACAATGAAGATTTCTCTGTGTGTAGATCACAACTCCCATGCCCACACTGTATCTGAATATTTATCGCCCATCTTAAAAGATCTGTGCTGGCTTCTAGTAAGTTTCTGGGCTTAGTTCAAGGAACCAATTTTAAAAGACCTAACAGCTTTGGTCAACCAGAGCATCTAAAGAACAGTCTTCTCCCAGATGGGCATCCCCTAAAATTAAGATCTGCTTCAGAGACCCTCTTCTGAGAGCCTGCATTGGGAGAGATTAAGAGTGTGGCAAACAGACAGGGTCTTCTCAGTGGTGGCACCTCATTCATGAAATACCCTTACCAAAGATAAGCGGGCAACAGTAATACTTACATTGTTCTGAGAGCAGATTAAGACATTTTTATTTTGACAGCCCATTTTATTTGCTCTTAATACTAACTTCACTGAACAGCATTTTAACATCTTTAGATTTTCTCTTCCTTTTACAGGCAATCTTTACTGCTATATGCCTGCCGTTCTTATGACTTGCTGTTACCTCGAGATCACTACTTTGAGGGGAAGGGAGGAGAGGATTTTTAAATAAATAAAACAGATTGCTAGAGCCAGACAAAAGTGTTTGAGAGGGACATAGTGACACAGCTACCTCTTCTGCCTGATGTATCCATCTTACTATTTAGCCACTACAATACCTAGATTCCCCATGAATATAATGGAATCTGTCCTCAGGGAGTCTCAGGAAAACAATATACTTCACCATTAGGATGTCATACAAAGTGAATTCTGTCTGGCTCGTAATGCTTAAAATAATCAAGTTGGAAGAATCTCTCCAATGTCATCTAGTCCAACCCCCAGCCTATACAGGGAGCCGGCTACTACAGGATTCCCGATAGAGGTTTTTAAACAGAGACTTGCCTAACAAAAGAGAGTCCACCTTCCGAGGCGGTCTGGTCCACTGCTGAACAACTTGTGCCATCAGGAATGCTTCCTAAAGTTCAGCTAAAATCTTCTTTCTATGTGAACCTGCTGTGGGGTGGGGAATCTTGGGGCCGAATACCCCATTGCAAGCCTCTCTGTGTGGCCCTCAGGATTCTCCCTGAGCTACACTCCTCACCAAACCTGCTCTGCACTCTCACTGACTGCATTTGCCTGGCTGGAATGTCTCCCGGAACAACGATAACACCTCTTCCTTGCCTAGATGGAGGATGGAACGACATCTGTACACAGAAACCTCTTATTAGTCTGTGGCTGTAATGCAGCCTCCTGTACAAAGAGTCGCATCTATGGCTCCACACAGTTTTGCCCTTGGCCCCACCTACAAGTGGCATGGAGTCCGCCCAGATCCTAGCCCAAAGCCTGTTTCCTCCTGCCCCAGTCTTTGTGAAAGGAAACATTCATTCTTATGGCTGAGGATGCAATGAAGGCATTTCCACACCTGCCTGGAGTTGCCCTGGGGGCCTGACTCAAACACGCTTCTAGATGCTTATCCATCCAAGATGACTGCTCATCAGACACCTGGGTCAATGGGGTCTGGTCCAGGAGTGGGGAAAGCAAAATGTCACTTAGAGAAGGATCTGAAATGTTTTGAAGCTTGAATTTGTTTTATTCTGGATTGTTTTATTTGAAGTTTTAATGTGTTGTAAACCACTTTGGGATTTCCCCTCCTTAAAATAGAAAGTGGTATAGAGATGGAATGAATGATCATCATGGCAATCAGACAGCCTCTTATTGAGCAGCTACTTGCCTGCGCTGTGACGCGGGTGGCCCTGTGAGTTAAACTACAGAGCCTAGGACTTGCCGATCAGAAGGTCGGCAGTTCAAATCCCCCAACAGGGTGAGCTCCCATTGCTCAGTCCCTGCTCCTGCCAACCTAGCATTTTGAAAGCATGTCAAAGTGCAAGTAGATAAATAGGTACCACTCCGGCAGGAAGGTAAACGGTGTTTCCGTGTGCTGCTCTAGTTTGCCAGAAGTGGCTTAGTCATGCTGGCCACATGACCCGGAAGCTGTACGCCGGCTCCCTCGGCCAATAAAGCGAGATGAGCGCCGCAACCCCAGAGTCGGCCACGACTGCACCTAATGGTCAGAGGTCCCTTTACCTTTTCCTTTACTTGCTTGGGCTATAAACTCCATCCTCTTTTTACAAGTTCAACTGGAGAGTATCAGCTTGAATTAAGCCTCAGACCCAAGTCCTCAATCACCTCACTCCACAGGGGAAAATACTGACACAGGGTAGGAGAAATGGAGAGGAGGAGGATAGGAAATTAGGTTATCCTCATTGACCAGCTGCAGACTGTAAGATTCCAGCAAATGTTAAACACCAGTTTCCAGATGCCTTTAGTCAACACAAGGCAAGCTGGAGATGTGTTACTGTAAGGGTGGGGGACAACTTTCAAGCCAAGGCTTGCATCTCCATGCGGTTAACTTTCCAGGAGGCACATACCAAGGGTGGGTGGGACGAACGTCAAATGTGGGCATGACCAAAGTCATATACATATACACCCAGTTGCACATCTACACACACAAGCAAACCACTATCTCAAGCCCAGCCTTCCCTTTCCCCTCCATCTGTGATACAAAGACAATAGCCCTGACCTACTTTACAGGGTTGTTGTAATGATCACTGAGATAATGTGTGTTACATGTACACATACTGTAAGTTTTACAAAAATGAACGCGATGCTAATGTATTCACAGTTATAAGGTTTACAAACACTAATGTGTAAAATGCTATTTTAATTTATACTATATTTTGCTTGCTGTTGTTAGACTGAGATGGCCACTTTTAAAGTTGTATTTATCAACATGCAACTTTCTGTCATTTATTTCGTTGTGTATTGTATCTATTTATGCTTTAAACATTGGCTTGGATGCTCTGAGCAGAACAGCAGGATTCTAATAAACAGTAAGCATTTCTTTAGATCAGGGTGGGAAAACTGTGTCCCTCTACCACTAGATGCTGTTAGACTACAAATCCCATCATTATCATCATTTTTTACCATCGGCCATCCTACCTTGGGATGATGGGAGGTGTAGTCCAACAGCATCCGAAGAACCAGAGGTTCCCTACTTTGGCTTTAGACCATAACCGATAGACTGAGTCAGTGTTAGTTTTAGTTTTTATACAGTGCCAAACAATTTTAGGTGCTTTATTAACGAACTATTATTATTATTAAATGGGTATTGGTCCTCCACCTATTGGAAGTTGAATTAACTGCATTTTAATTTCTCTTCATAACAGCATACAGGGTCTTCCCTTCATTTTATCCTCACAACAACCTTGTGAGGTAGACAGTAACTGGACCAAAGTCACCTAGTATGCTACATAACGGATGTGGGATTTGAAGCCAGGTCTCCCCACTCTTCATCTGAAACACTAACCTCTCAAAGATTGGGGGAGGGCTCCAAAGAGAGTGTGGCTGAGGCAGGGGACAGATCCAGGAGAGGGGACCAGTGATTTATGGGGTGTGATGCCACCCACAAGGCAGAAGCCAGGGGAGAGGGATTGTCAAGGCAGTCTGAGGCGGAGGAAAAAGGGACAAGCGACAGGTCAGTAGATTCCTCACTTCCTCCACCCCAATGTCTCCTAGAACCAGGAGGGGCTTGAAAAGGAACCAGGCCTTTTTGGTAGTTGCGCCCTCCCTCCCAGAAGATGTCAAACAGATAAACAGCTCTATGATTTTTAAAAGACACCTGAAGGCAGCCCTGTTCAGGGAAGTTTTTAGTGTTTGATGTTGTGTTTTTACTATTTTTTGTTGAATGACTGAGGCAACTCAGTAAGATGGGCGGCATATATTATTTTTATTATTATTATTATTATTATTATTATTATTATTATTATTATTATTAGAGTTTGGATTTGATATCCCGCCTTTCACTCCCTTTAAGGAGTCTCAAAGCAGCTAACATTCTCCTTTCCCTTCCTCCCCCACAACAAACACTCTGTGAGGTGAGTGGGGCTGAGAGACTTCAGAGAAGTGTGACTGGCCCAAGGTCACCCAGCAGCTGCATGTGGAGGAGCGGAGACGCGAACCCAGTTCCCCAGATTACGAGACTACCGCTCTTAAGCACTACACCATTATTATTATTATTATTATTATTATTAAGCAATGATGACTTCTGTGCAGGCGAAGCCTCAGGTTGTGGGCAGGCAAGCTGTCAGAGGAGGGTACATAACCCAGAGGAGGAGAGGGGTCCCACTGTTGCTGCGACTTCTCCAAGGGGCCCAGACCTGTGGCCAGCTACCTAGAGGCTAGAAGCATGTGTGCATGTGTATCCAGAGCACCATGGAAGCTACTGAAAGTGTTCTTCTTGACAATAAAGTGTTAAGGAAGACACATGTCTTCCTTATCTGGGACGGGCTGTGACATAACCATGACACCACACTGGCTCTGTAGTCTTGCCACAGCCTGTGAACGTACACTTAAGCAACACTCACTCAGGATCACAGAAATCAGAATCTTTTGGCAATATTTATAAATTCCATGTGTGTGTGTGTGTGTGTGTGTGTGTTCTGTTGTAACCTATCCCCACCCCAAAATGGGTGGAAGGGGAAAGGGAGGGATCAAGGCCAAACTGAACCAACTTCCAGTCATCCTCGAGGTTCAGGAAAAGGTTATGCAGTTCAGTAATTAGAAACAGTTGTCAACATGGAAGCCACACCAAGTTATACCAGCAGCAGACAAACTTTAAAAAAGGGGGGGTTGAAATGTAAAAAACAAAACAAAACATAATGCGTGAAGGGAAGAAATACTGGAGGAGATCTAGGAATAGATCTGTCATTGCAGCCTCACAAGGAGTAAACACATTAAACTGTACTAACAAACTCCAGACAACTCCATGACTGGGTGATTATAAACACTGCAAATGAGCCAAAGCACACAAGGAAGCCTGTTAAACCACAGCAGGGGTGATATAGCTTTTCATCTCTTGCCAGTGTTTCTCAGACTCATTGGACGTCCATTCTAAAACGTACCTTGTTTTGTGTGTGTGTGTGAGAGAGATTTATTACTGACAAGAGGGCCCTGCAACAAAATGTTGCAGTGTGGCGTGCTCCCTAGGGGGAAAGGCTGCAGCATATCAAACTTTTTAGTTTAGAGAGAAGCAAGCAAGAGGTGGCATGATAGAAGTTTATAATATTATGCATGATGTGCAGAAAGTGGGTAGATAAAAAAGTTTTTTTCTCCCCTCTCTCATAGCACTGGAACTCATAGACATGCAAAAAATAATGTTGGAAGATTTGGGACACATAAAGAAATTATTTCATGCAGTACATTATTGAACTATGAAACAAAATCCCACAGAAAGCAGACACAGCCACTAACTCGGATGGCTTCAAAAGGGCAAGGTCGACACTGTGCAAACGCACTAGTAGGCAGGCTAAATTGGTTCCACTGGTTTGTTTGCACTGCGCTGACTGCCTCCCTTCCCCTCTTTCCCTTCCACAGGTAAGCAACAGTGCGCTACTTACCAGGAAGACAGCATAGTGATTCCACCCCACCTGACAAGCCACTTCTGATACACACATTTAAACACTCACCAAGGCTTCTTATTTGAGGTCCCGACACAAATGTGCTGAGCAGGGACTGTTCGCCACTTCTTTGCCTCGACAACAAGAGCTTCTGCATCCACCAGGCCGAATCCATACAAATGGCTAACTGAAAAGACAGGTGTCTCAGAGATTCACTGGTTTATAAAACAAACCCTTATTTTTCACAGCCTCTCAAAACTCTTCCCCTGTCCCAGCACCTTGTGGGCTTTGTTCATGTGTTTGTGCAACGCTTTCACAAAAGAACAGCTTTAATTTTCCTCCATTCAAAACCTACAAAACGTTGTGTATTTTGCGCCTCTTGTGCCATCAGCTTAGATATTCTGATCCCTCCCCTGCTTTAGTTCTAAATAATGTTGTATAAATGATTTGGATACATGACTTATTGTTATATAAATTGTTGATAGAAATAAATACAGCATTTAAAATAAAAATGGGGAACAGAACCAGATATCTAACTTCATGCTCAGCATCCAGAGGCAAAATGCAAAAGATAAAGCTAGTCTCATAGACCTGTCTCTAATACCCCATATTGCCCTATTATTAATTAAAAGTAAATTGACCCCTGACCATTAGGTCCAGTCGTGACCGACTCTGGGGTTGCGGCGCTCATCTCGCTTTATTGGCCAAGGGAGCCGGCGTACAGCTTCCGGGTCATGTGGCCAGCATGACTAAGCTGCTTCTGGCGAACCAGAGCAGCTCACGGAAACGCCGTTTACCTTCCCGCCAGAGCGGTACCTATTTATCTACTTGCACTTTGACGTGCTTTCGAACTGCTAGGTTGGCAGGAGCTGGGACAGAGCAACGGGAGCTCACCCCGTCACGGGGATTTGAACTGCCGACCTTCTGATCGGCAAGTCCTAGGCTCTGTGGTTTAACCCATAGAGCCACCCGCATCCCATTACTAATTACCGCGTAATTACTACTATTATTATTTAGACTTGTTAGACGTTTGTTACCCAAAGGTCTCCAAGTGACTTACAACACATTTAAAAACATAACAGCTTCGTATGCTCAAAACACCATAGGAATCAGAACTAAAGTCAAGGTGCAGAGCAAAGAATTCCACAAAAGCAAGACTGCAAGTGCAGTTTTCACATTTGCTAATTTTGAAAAAGTCTGTAAAGGCTTTCTAGCTGTTACATTCCTGGCTTCAAACCTTAAGCATTTCTCAATAAATACTTTGAGGTTTCAGCTGTGCTGTAATGCGTAGAGACCATTGGAAACCATCTGAAGCGGGGGATTGATAATTGATTCTTCAATGTTTTTTATGTGGTTGAAATTAATGTCAAATCAAGGTGGCGTGTGTTAACTTCCTATGAAGTGTGCATTGCTTTGCCCATCTTAAATGTTTATACAAGCTCTTCTGCCTACAGGCCAGACGAATAAAATGATTTGGGCCACTGAACTGACACAACAGTTGATATATGACTCAGCCCACCTATTAACCTGTGAGGACTGGAATGGAGATCACATCTGCAACATGTGTCCAAATCAGACTTTGGTAATGTATTTTATATTAAAGAAGTTAACCAGTATCTGTGATAAAACCTAAGCATTTTCAGTTTGACTGTAAAACTGCAAAGGAAAACTAGTGTTGTTATCTGATGCACTCTCTCTCTCTCTCTCTCTCTCTCTCTCTCTCTCACACACACACACACACACACACACACACACACACAATTGAAAGGTACTTCCTTTTGCATACATACCCATCCCTAATAAAAACAGTTTCTGGGAGGAAAAATAACGTAGAACCTACAGATTACTTTGTTTCAGAAGTAACCAAAAGTCTTACTGTAAGGATTACTTTAAAGTCACTGAAAGGAAATCCCAGAGGTAGAACTTAATTTTGACACAGGCTTGTTTTGCACCTTGGCAATAGTTTTTTGTCACAACTAAGAAAACAAAATGAAACAAAACAGAAAAAGGCAGGATTTCCCACATCGAATCACTATTCCAATCCAGTAGAAGTTAAGCCTTCTCAAAATGCTATTTGCTTTTGCATCTGTCACCACTGCTTGGATTTTGTCTCCTGAAACAGACAGGAGCTCGCAAATACCCATTGATAAAAAAGGCTTCTAAGGGGATTATCAGACCTCCGAACAACCAATAATCATTTTTCTTGGCAGGTCTGTGGGGCAAGTAATAGAAGGAGCTGTTTGAAATGGATACATGAGATCTCCAGCTCAGAAATCTCTGTGGATATTGATTTGGATTTATAACTTAATCCCACAAGCGCCGTGTGGGGAGATGCATTGCTAAGAGTAAGAAACAGAAGAATCATACAGGTTTATCGCCTAGTGGCAAGGTTTTTCTCTAAAAAAGTAGGAGTGTACATAGACTGCAACTGATATGGCTGGAGCATTCAGATGAAGGAACCTAACTGAGAATGTGTTGCACACAGACTTGGGACACACAAGGCGATCTTTGTAGGTGATCTTGTTAACCATTGGAAATATGGAGCTTCAACAGCAGAGAAAGAACTTTTGCCATTTTTAATGCTAGTTTCAAATGGCCAGGACAGGCAGGTGCAGGATAAATGCTTTCTTCACATTTAGACTACTGCAATGTGCTCTACATTGGGCTGTTCCTTGAAGATGATCCATAGACTGCAGCTATTGCAGAGTGTTGTCCCCATTTGTTGACTGACACACCTCCATTCAGCAATGCAGAAACCAAACCCAGCCCCCAAGCATGCATGTTAACTCACCTCGACGTCCAGCTCCATTTGTTTTCCAGTCGGGGGCCAAGAGGTGTCCTGGTCGAGATGTTTTAACGAGAAGGTGCTGAACGTCTCGCCAGGTCAGCAAAGGGCTAAAAGTCAAGGAAGGAAGAACAAGCCAAGGATAAGACAACATCTCTCTTGTTCTGTTGGTAGGATTTTGAAATGGCCAGGCTAAGGCTAAGGCAACAGCAGAAAACTCTCTAACATCAGTCAGTATATATAGCAAGAATTTGCCAGTATCTCCTACGGTGCCCATGAAACGGTCTCAGTAAACATCCTCTCAAAAATGCAGACTTCACAAAAGACTCTTTGCTCTTCCCACTCAGTTCCTTTTTGCACAGGCTCAGTCTCTCCTACACTGAACTTACCCCCTTAAATATGCCCCATAGAACGTCAGGATTGCACACCCACTCTCCCATCTGTTCTGAACAGAGAAGGGGTGCACATTGGCAGCGGTGTAGGTATCTTTTCCCTACTGATGGGGCATGACCATACCCATTTTGTGGTCCAGTCTCTTTTCTGCTGTTCTGGATGTGGCAGCCATTTTGTGTTGTGCCACGCCCCCGGCAACCATTTTGTGACTGGCACGCACTATACTTTGATCCAAATTCCAAATGTGTCCAGTGACCCCCAAAGGATGGCAACCCCTGGTATAGAGGAATATCAAAGTAATAGAATAGGTTTCTAATAAGTAACTCAAGCGATCCACCCCCCCCCCATTGTCATGGGTTCAAAATGGAAGTGCTTGTTTATACCAGCTAGATAAGTGGAGTTTGTATGAAGATTTTGGTATGTAACTTTTTGATTTAAGTAGTTTAGCTACCCTAAACACTTGCCTCTGAGAATGTGTTTATGTGTGTATAAGCCAAAATATTTAGAAGAATTCCAGTTACAAGCTGTCACATGGTCCTGTGATGCTTTTGCCCAGCAGGTGTTCCTTAAAGTGCCTGGAGCAAGGATGGGGAACCTTAGGCCCTATATCCGCTCTATATCCGGCCCTCTGGACACACTCTCTAGGCCACAGCCCCTCTTTCCCACCTGGCCCTCTATGCCAGAGCTTTCCAAACGTTTCATGTCGGCGACACACTTTTTAGACATGTGTAATTTTGTGACACAGCAATTCAGTTTTACTATCAAACCAGAGGTTAAACTAACCCCTTTCCAGCCCCAGGAGGAGCATGGGGAACACGACACACCAACACACCAACACACGGCAGCCAACACACAAACTTGTCGTGACACACAGTTTGGAAAGCTCTGCTCTATGCCTTCCTCAAGTGCTTTTGCTTGGTTGGAAACCCGAAATGCATCCTTCAGCTGTGACAATGCCTCTTGCTTGCCCAGATGGAGAGAGAGGTATGCATGCATGCATAGAAACCTCTGGCATTTGCAAGGCTTGAATGTAGCTTCCATTCAAAGGTCAGAGTCACATCCAACGTTGCACTCATTTTTGCCTCTGGCCCCACCCTGTGCTCTCACACAGCCTCTGGAACTATCCCTATCAGCCCTTCTAAGATTATACAATAATCTGTTAACTATACAAAAATCATTGGAGATGCATTGCAACGATCAGTGCAGGTCTTGTGTTGCCTTTTGACCAGATCTACTATTATCAGTGCACACATATAGGAAATGATGCGGAGTGCTCCCATAACTTTTTCCGGGGTGACTTAAGTTGTGTTTTCCACGAAGTATTTAAAAGAACTTGTACACCATTCTCTTGAAATTGAAGCCCCTTGTATTTTCAGGGTTCCTAAATTCTTAGCTTTGGAGCATCCAGCGGCTGAAAAAGCTCCCTTTGTCATGATGCTTCAGCAGCTCTAGGATGCTGGAGACGGGGACCCTGCTGCAGAAATAGCAATAGCTCTTTGGATTCCTGTGACCCTGGTTCGCTCCACTACTGCCTATGCAGTTCTCTGGGTGAAAAGTTTTCCCCATTCCCTGACCTGGAGAGACAGATTTGTAATTATAGCAAAGCATTTAGCAACGGGAAAATGTTAATTCATTTGCTCCCCGGCAATAAAAAAGGAAACGTCTCAGCACTCAGCATCGCTTAACGCGCCTGATCCCGGGTACTTAATGGTGCATTTTATGTCAAGAGCTAAACAATTCCAAAATTTACAAGCTTAACCTTCTCCAATGTACTGGTCACGAAGACTGCACTCCTTTCAAACTGCGTTCACACAAGTGTTTAAGAATTGAGCCAAGCCACCCCAAAACGCAGGGCGTGGGGAGCGAGGCCACCGCTGCCAGCTCTCTTTGTGCTGGCAAGACACTTCCACATCCCCAGTCACAATAATGTAACAAATTAACCGTCTCGACTGCTGTGAGCTCACAGCAGCCGACAATATATTAGCGACGAGAGCCAAAGTCACAGCATGGGAGTATTAAAAGTAGTCAGCAGTCTGAGCTCGGGGGTTCATTTTCCCCACCCCTCCTAATTCTAAAAATAAAACAAAGCTGGAAAAAAGTCTATTGCTATGCAAAAGAAACCAGGGAGAGAGGTTTTAAGAAAAGCCCTGCCAGATCAGACCAAAGGCCCATCGAGTCCAGCATCCGGCTCTCACCGTGGCCAACCAGAAGAACACAAGCAGGACCCGAGTGCGACAACATTCTCCCTGCTAGTGACTCCTAGCAACTGGTACTCAGAGGCACACCCAGAGACACTGATGCTGTAGGGAGCATATCACTATCACGACTAGGAGCTGCTGGTAGCCTTATCTTCCAAGGGTTTTTTCTAACGCACTTTGAAAGCCATCCAGGTTGGTGGCCATTATCACTACATCTTGTGGCAGTGAAGATGCAGCAAAGTTATGGAAGCTGATGCCTGCCCCCTTAGTGGAAGATGGGGCAATGCTTTTCAGGGGTTCCACGCAAGCCTATCCAGGGAAGGTGTGCTGCTCAATGAGAAGGTTCACGATTTAGGCAAGTCCATCCAGACACACAGAATCTTGTTTTTTAGCTTATCGTTGATTTCAATCTTTTTTTAAAAAAAATGTTTTAAATAGTTGTTTTTACTGATGAATTCATCGCCTTGTTCTTTCTTGCTTTGAGGGTATTTTGCCCCTTACAATCAAGCAGTATATGAATTTTGTGAAATAAAATAAACCAACGAAATCATAGAATTGTGAAGTTGGAAGGGACCCTGAGGAAGGAATATGCAGCTGTCCCATATGGGGATCGAACCTGCAACCTTGCCATTATCAGCACCATGCTCTAACCAACTGAGCTACCCAGGCTGCAGACAAACTTCATCAGTGACAGCTTGGCATACTCCAGCTGTCCCAGAGCATCAGAGACAGTTCATTTCTGCTTAAGGCACCAAAGGAACCTTCCCCAGGTACCTTCCAGATGTTTGGGGCTACATCTGTCATCGGCCCCAGACTGCTCAGATGGGAGCTGTAGTTTGAAACATCTGGAGGGCAGGCTTACGAGAGTCTCAGTCTGCAGCTCCTTCTTATGCTCTTGTACATAACTTCAGAAAGCAATTATATGCAATTCATGGAAAGCAGCACACTTGAAAACCAATGGTTTGTTGTACTGCCTTCCTCAAATGTTCCATCTCCCCTGTGTCCTGCTCCCCAGAGAAGCCTCTTGCTTTTAACAACAAATCTACAAACTGCGAGAGAAATAAACGGAGCTCTTACTTGGCCTCCAGAGCCAGAGCGATGATCCCTGCCACCATGGGGGCAGACACAGAGGTGCCAGTATGTCCATCTGTACAACGTTTCCGCAGATCGGTGGTAACCTAAGGAGAAAGTCAGTGCAGCTATTAGCAGGGAGTGGAGGTGGCAGAGTGGTTCACACTCAGGCCCACTGGGACTGGAAGGCCAGAAGGTGGGGAGGTCAACAGCAGGTGGCGCCAGAGCTAATGTCAAGCAGGGCCGGCTCATTCCAGGTTTGTCTGCACCCTGCTCCCTGCTTGAATTCTACAAGCGCAACCCTGAGACTAAGGAGGAGGGCAAAGCTGACAGTCGGTGTCATCCTCTGGACTGGATGAAAAAAGGAAGGTGGGCACTTGGGGGGTGGTACTGGCTGAAGGCAGACTAAAACCTATTGGGGCAGTGACCCATTTGTCATAATGGACCAACCTCCACTGTGCCCAGCTTCTGTACAGCTGGCCAAGGCCAAGGCAGTCTGTAGCCCTCAAGAGTAAGTCAGAGCAAGATTTTACAAGGTAGACACTGACCATCTCCTGATTGATGGATCACATTTATATCCCACCTTTTCTCTATGGAGCTCAAGGGGGCATACATAGTTCTCTTCCCCATTTTATCCTCAAAACAACCCTGCAAAGCAGGTTAGCGTGAGAGTTAGTGACTGGCCCAAGGTCACCCGGTGAACTTCATGCCTTCAAAAGTATGAAGGATTTGCTCCATCCTAATTCCTAGTTCTGACTCCAGTAGAGTCGTACCTTGGAATTTGAATGGCTTAGTTGCCGAACGTTTTGGCTCCCACTGAGAGCCAGTGTGGTGTAGTGGTTAAGAGCGGTGGACTCGTAATCTGGTGAACTGGGTTCGATTCCCCGCTCCTCCACATGCAGCTGCTGGGTGACCTTGGGCCAGTCACACTTCTCTGAAGTCTCTCAGCCTCACTCACCTCACAGAGTGTTTGTTGTGGAGGAGGAAGGGAAAGGAGAACGTTAGCCGCTTTGAGACTTCTTTGGGTAGTGATAAAGTGGGATATCAAATCCAAAAATCCAAATCCAAACAATCGAAAACCGGAAGTGAGTGTTCTGGTTTGCAAACGTTCTTTGGAACCCAAACGTCCGCAGCTTCCAATTGGTTGCAGGGGCTTCCTGCAGTCAATCGGAAGCCACGCCTTGGTTCCCAAATGTTTTGGAAGTCAAACAGACTTCCGGACCGGATTCCGTTCAACTTCCAAGGTACATCTGTAGTCAATCTCAGGGACGCTTGAGTTGGAGAACTCACATCCCAAGTTTTGGTTGGGGGGGGGGGTAAGGTTTCCCACAGCCCAGGCAGTCAACTGGCTTCACCGTCTACTTACAATTTGCCGCTCATAGAAAGCCCCGCTGCTGTAGGTGGTAGCAATGGTGGAGGCACACTCCTCTAGGTACCACGGCTTGTTCCCGTTCTCCGTGGTGCTGCTGACGGAGATGGTGTAGATGCTGTTGGTGTATCCATCGCAAGAGCAGTGGTCCCCTTCTCTTCCACCGTTCCCAGAGGCCCAGACAAATATGGAACCCCTTCCTCTACGGCCCTGAGTGTTTGGAGTGAGGAAATGGAAACAGAAAGCAATATGTCATTGGCTGGCGCTGGCCTGGATTCCTACATCTCCACAAGATTTAAGTTTTGGAAGGATGCATCTTCTACAACTTCCTTCCGCAACTTCAGGGATCAGGAAATGACTGGCCCCATTCCCTCTTGTGGGTCCCACTGTTGCCACAAGGGGGGTCACTCTCAGTGAAAATAAGGGCTACTAACAACTGTCTGGGTTTTTTTTCCTGCCTTTCAACGTGGTTGCTTCAGTATGGTGTCGCCTCAAAACTTTGTCTCGCAGGCTTGCGACAGAGTATGTCTTCCACTGGTGGCTGGTTTTCTAGGACCTATACCTCAATGAGCGAGGGGTTGCCAAGCTCAGAGGGGTGTACTTGCCGCAGGCTGGGGGCAGTAGAGCTATCACCACCCTCCCAACAATTAGCCCAAAGTTGACCACTTTGCAAACTCTGGGCTAGGGGCACAGCGTCCAGTGACTGTCTGAATAGACGCTCCAGGTGTTTTTGACTCCCATCATGGGTGTTATAGCACAAAACACCTGGAGGATACGAAGAACATGAACAGAAGAGCGTAAGAAGAGCCTGCTGGATCAAGTAAGCCCATCTAGACCAGAATCCTGCTCTCACAGTGATCATGCAAAGTCTTCAAGGAGGACTTGACCAAACAGAGCTCTGCCTTCCTGCGTATCCTAGAGGGATTCAGAGCTGTGCCCAGAGGTATTCAGAGGCATACCACCTCTGAAGGCTAGGCATTGTCATTGTGGTTGGTAGCTGCTGACTAGAGGTTGGAGAAGGCAGGAATCGGCTGGCAACCCCCTGCCAAAGCAGCCAGAAACATTAAGATCCCTATGCGAAATGCGGACCGAAAACGAAAAACACCCAAGAAGAAGGTTATGAACAATGCGCTGCATTTTCCCCACACCTTTTTAATGCCTTGCTCAAATGCTTGCTTGGCCAGAGGGCCAGGCCCATCGACTGTCCGCCCATCGTCGTCAGGGCCCCAGCTTGCGCTGTAGATGTGGATGTATTCAGGTTTGGTGCCAATCGCCTTTGCTTCCACCACATCTGTCACGTCGCCGTCTAACATCCGAATGCCTAAAAGCACCCCCCCCAAATTAAAAAAAAAAAGTATCAGGCGTTAGAGCTTCAAGGTCCCCCCCCCCTTTTTTTTTCTTTTCCAGAAGAGCTGGAGGACTGCAATCAAAGGCTTTTGTTCTGAGGCATGAAAAGATGCTTTCAATCTTGAATGGCCCAAAACAATTGCAACTTGTGCTCTCAGTTTGCCAGCTTGTTTTGGATGTGCTCTTTCTCCCCCCCCCCCCCTCCAGAGTTGCTGATTCAACTGCATATTGGAAGTAGCTTTCTTGGCACAACAGGAAAAAGCGACACAAAGCCAGTGACGCATGTGACTTTTCTTTCAAAACTATGAAAGCCACTTCCAGATGACACAGAACTCTTCTTCAAATGGCAACTACTACATTGCTGTCTTCTACGCCCAAAATCAGCATTTCACCACTGCCTTCAACTGTCTGGGCTGGCAGTTCAGAAGCAAGCTGGAAAGTTTGTAGGCAGCCATGTAGGCAGGGTGGGTTGCTTTTACCATGGTTTAGTTCAACAAACCATGAGTTGCCATGAATACAAGCAACCAAAGCATGGCTGATTTCTCCAACACTTGGGTTTTGTTTTCTAGCTGCCTTGTTGCTCTGTAGCTTGGCAGGCATCTGGGATGGGGTAGCAAAACGAAGCACGGTTAAGCAAGGCTGTTGGGTTTGGCTCAACCACAGTGGACAAGCCATGGTTCATAAGCCAAAAACTTCACATTGTGCTTTGTTGATGGAAAACAAACTACAGTAAAGTTGATGGGTTGGGTTCAGTCATTCAAACAAACCACAGTGAGACTTAACAAACCATATGCAAACAAGGCCAGTAGTTGTATCTTTATCTGCAGGGTGCCTCCAGACTGTCACTATTTTGTAGGAGGGATTCAAGCACATACCAGAATTTTAGATTTGTACAGTTCAAGTGGATTAATGGGCTCTGCCCGGCACCTTAGTGCAAAAAATCCTCTTTTTAAAAGAATCAGGCTTGGAGAGTGACGGGGAAAAGCATTGAAAAGTGCGGGATTAATGAATGTCCAAGGGGAAGATGTATAACCAGCCTGCCAACAAATAAGGATAAATGCAAGACGAATGTTCATTGTTGTACAACTGCCTGGCAAACAAATCAGAACGGATGCTTAATAAAGACCGGATATAATCCAATACCTGCATGAGCTTTGTGCAAGCAAATCAGAACGAATGCTCAATGAACAGGGCTTTAGGAGGGACCGCAATGTTCCTAGTTTTGGTCTACAGGACGCAATAATAAAAGTCAACCAACCATAACTGAGTGAGCTAACAATGACCATTCCAGAGAAAATGCTAAGATAGAAACAGCCTGAAATTTGGACCAGATCCAGCTTCCACACAGTCTTGAGAAGGGCCCTCAGATAAAATGCTCCCCAGTAATAAGATTTCCAATTCTTGAATAACCACAGGCAAATCGCAATTTGGCCATATCTGCAACTTGAAAAGACGATGGCTTTGTCCCTAATTCTGGTATGCCTCAGGCAACGCCTTCAAAAATTAGAATAAACAAGAAATCGCTGGGGGTGGCGGGAAGATACATTCCTTCATTTAGGAAACCAAAAGATTTATGGAATTTCTACAGGGGGCTAAAGCCATTTGTTTGTGAAATCCGGGGGGGGGGTGTCTAAATCTCCGAGGCTGACTTTGAACATGATCAAGCGATTAACTGGCCCTAGCTCCCCTGGATGAGGATGAGAAGGGGCACGATCCGCTGGGAAGCCTCCAGCGCAAGCCTGATCAAAATGAATGGCATTCATGCAGCAGCTGCTCGTGTTGGGTTGCACCCAAAATCTTACTTGCAGTTGAAAATATTTTTTCAAACAGACAGAAATACAGCCAAGCAAACAGGAAGACAAAATTACAAACAGCAGAGCTCGAAAATATATATATATATATATATATATATATATATATATATATATTTGCTTTCGTAGATTTTCACGGGTATAGGAATGCAGGTTTTGGTGTCCTCGGGTGTCTTCCCGTGTAAAAGTTGGGGTGTCTAGGCGACGTTTCGACGAGGTCTCACTCGTCATCTTCAGGCTGGTGCTTTCGGCTTCTTGTTACTGGAACAGAGCAGGATCTCAGTGTTTGAGTTCCTATAAATACTGTTGAGGAGGTGTGGTGTATAGCCTCCAATGTTCTGGGCCGAGAGGAAGTTCCCAGGCTAGTGTGCCTTTTCTTCTTTTGTTCCTTAATTGCTTGAGGGATATCTTGAGTGATTTCTTGAGTGATATCCTGAGTACCACTTAGGTGGGTCATTAGGTGTGGATTAGTTGCTAAAGCCTTTGTGTCTTGACCTCTTGAACTTTGTGAAGAGTTTTTCTGAGAAGATGGCTGTACTGCACTTAGTTGTGCTCTGGCTTGGCTTCGTGTATAGGGGCGAGCTGTGGTTTTGTGGCCTGTGCCAGCCAGATCTGTGTAGGGATTGCAGGGGGGTGCAGCATCCGGAGGTGCCACCATGGTTTGGCTACTGGATGGTGTCTGTAATTTATCTGTGGAGAGGGTCTGGGTTTGGGTCTGGTGTGGTTGATTGGTGATGGCGTTCTGTGTGCCTCTGGATCTGGTGTCAGTTTTTGTGGGGAGGGCTAATTTCCAGATGTCTGGCAAGCGGGATGTGTCGTCACGCTTGTTCATGTTGTGAGGGTGTTTCTCTATCTCGATGGCTTCCATGATTATTCTCTTGTGGTGATGTTCCATGTTAGAGAGCAATTTGGAATCTGCAAAATTAATTTCGTGTCCTGTTTCTTTCATGTGTTGGAAAAGAGAGGAAGTTTTTTCTTCTTTTTTGACGGCATTCTTGTGTTCTGCGATACGTGCATTTATTCGTCTGTTTGTTTGTCCAATGTACGTGGCTGGGCAGACTTCCTTATATCAAGGGCACTACAGATAAAATTAGCAAAATCCTCCATAAACACAATATCAAAACAGCCTTTTGCGCCAACCAAAAGATAGCCAATATCCTCAGAAACCCCAAGGATAAAATCCAGTTGGAAAACCAAGGGGTCTATGAAATACCCTGCAAAGTCTGCCCAGCCACGTACATTGGACAAACAAACAGACGAATAAATGCACGTATCGCAGAACACAAGAAGGAGCTGAAGAAGGAACCAGGGGAGAAGCCTCAGAGTGCGGTGGGGACCTTCAGTCCTCACATTTTCCACATTGGGGCAAGACCTACTGGGAAGAGTTGCTGTGATCACTAGGCCTGCACTGTTTATTTGAATAAAGAGTTGACTTCACCCACACCGGTATTTTTTATTGCTGACCTACTCCTGACGCCGGCTCCTGACAAGACCATGTGGTTCATCTAGCGCAATCCCCAGCAATGCAGGGATCTTTTGCCCAACGTGGGGCTCAAACCCACAACCTAGAGATTAAGGGCCTCCTGTTCTACAGTGAGCTATCCCTTTGCCTCTTTCAAAGCTCTTATTGTCATGTACAAATCTATCGCACAAGCTGGCTCTCAAAACAATTCCTCTGACATTTTATTTATTTATTAAATTTGTATTCCACCTCTCATCACGAGTGAGCTCAGGGACAGATCACAGCAATATAAAAGGAAACATAAAAAGGGAATAAAACTCAAAACGTATCATTAACACATCCATCTGTCGCAAGTCCGCAAATATTCAGATGCAGGTCTGCTCAAAGGCCTGGAGGAATCGAACTGTCTTAACCAGTGCCAGAAAACAGACATGAGTTGGCACCAGAAGGTTGGGGAGGCAATTCGATTACCAGGCAGCCATTGTGAGATGGTCCTGTGACAGGTCATAGATCTCCTCAGTTAGGCCACATGTGCACTATGCTTTTAAAGCATCATCATACCACTTTAAGCAGCCATGGCTTCCCTCAAAGAATCTTGGGAACTGTAGTTTGCTAAGGGTGCTGACTGTTAATAGGAGACACACACCCTTCCCCTCACAGAGCTGCAATCCTACAGTTCACTAGGGAGAAAAGAGTGACTCCTAGACCACTCTGAGAATTGTAGCTCTCCAACCATCAGCTGATCGTCTAGACAGGCAAAAACGGGTCACCTGACATCAGGTGATAAACAGGTGGCTGGCCCCACCCACCTATGAAACTTGGCCCATGGTCCATGGGCAGGTGTGTAGGAGATAAGAACCCAACTGACCAGTCAGATCCAGTTCCCCACCCTAGTCCTAACAGGAAGGCAAAACAAAGAGGAGTGGTGCTCGAATTTCCAGAGGGGAGAAAAGTCACATGAGCAAGACAGAAGGAAATAACCAAATCAATCAATGTCTGATCCTTTCGCCAAAGCATTTATGCTATTACAAACCCAATTAAGCCAGACCATAAACATTTCCACGCCAGATCAGCCCAAAAGTTCATTTAGTTAAGCTTTCTACTGCCAACATCTGCCAGCCAAGTGCTTCCAAAATGTTGATGGCCACCCTCTACTGTTTTTGACCTGAGAGAAGGAGTCCACTGCTGACATTAATGAGGGATTGAACATCTATTCTTCATGAAAGGCAATGCTAACGCACTCAGCGTTGAAAGTGACTTGCAGATACGCACCTGGGAGGATGAAACCTCCATTTCAGTCACTCTGGCCTTGAGTGTTTGGTGGATCAAGGCTGTGTTCACAGATCCAGACACCACCGATTGCTTTCATAGCTATTTACAGGAAGTCCCTTTAGAAAGAGAGAATCTTTATAACAGGATATGGATTTGGCATGGATGGGCTGGTGGTGCCATTACTTAGGACACTGTGAGCTTCAGCAAGCGGCTAGGAATGTCCACATAGGTTGCACTGCCACGAGGCTGTGTTTTTGCTTGGGCGCTGGAGGTGGGAGATTTAGATCAGGAAAACAGCACAAGGGGAAGGGTTAACTCAACTCTCTCCCAGCAGCATAGATGTGAACTTACTCAGGACAAATCCATAGCTGTTTTAACTATTTTGAGACTTTTAGCAGAGTTTGGCCCAAATTTATCTCGGATTAAAAATGAAAGGAAGTTGCTTCAAGCATGAGGGCTCAAGTTGGGTAGAGAGAACTGGGAAACGTGCACTGAATCCAAACCTATCTTCTCTTCTCTTGACCTGTGTGCTGAACTGCAGGGAGGATTCTAACTGCATTGGAAAGGGACACAGCTCAGTGGTATAGCATCTGCCTTGCATACAGCAGATCACAGATTCAGTCCCAGGCATCTCCAGGTAAGGCTGGGTGTGTCCCACCTGAAACCCCGGAGAGCCACTACCCGTCAGTGTAGACCAGCCTTCCTCAAGCTTGGGTCCCCAGATGTTGTTGGACTACAACTCCCGTCTTCCCTAGCTGGCAGGACCAGTGGTCAGGGATGATGGGAGTTGTAGTCCAACAACCTCTGGGGGCTCAAGCTTGAGAAAGGATGGTACAGGCAATTCTGAACTAGATAGACGAAGTCTCCGTATAAGGCAGCTTCCTATGTACCTAATCCTCTCTTCAATTGGAAACCCTGACTGCAGGTTTTTCCCAATCCTGGGAAGGATTCTAGCCATGATCCAGCTGAATATAGCTAGAATCCACATTCAGTCCTGCGAATTGAACCACGTTGAGGACTTTTTTCAAAACAATCAAGCAGTGAAATAAATAACATTGAAAGATCAAGAAAGGATCTGGTGTACCCAGGGACATTAAAGGTAAAGGTAAAGGTACCCCTGCCCGTACGGGCCAGTCTTGACAGACTCTAGGGTTGTGCGCCCATCTCACTCAAGAGGCCGGGGGCCAGCGCTGTCCGGAGACACTTCCGGGTCACGTGGCCAGTGTGACATCGCTGCTCTGGCGAGCCAGAGCCGCACACGGAAACGCTGTTTACCTTCCCGCTAGTAAGCGGTCCCTATTTATCTACTTGCACCCGGGAGTGCTTTCGAACTGCTAGGTTGGCAGGCGCTGGGACCGAACAATGGGAGCGCACCCCGCCGTGGGGATTCGAACCGCCGACCTTTCGATCGGCAAGCCCTAGGTGCTGAGGCTTTTACCCACAGCGCCACCCGCGTCCCTACCCAGGGACATTAGGACCCTATTTTAAGCTAGCACAATTTCTTTTGCATGTCTGGTGAAGGCTCAGTTCAAGTATTCCAGTTTAAAACTGGTCTGTGGCTAGGCTAGCTGCCTTACCCCTCCCACACTCCCGGCTTTTCTTTCTCTGAATCAACCTGCCAATGCCTGTGAATCAGGCTTATTAAAGTTAACAGGGGCAGGCATAAGAGCGAGGAATGCATCACCTTAATTCCCAAGCACATAACATCCGCCGCAGTTAGCAGAGCCAACAATCAAAGCCCGGAGTAGAAGCCCAAACTGCGGGGGGAATCTATAGGTTGTCAGAGTGAAGTAGAGGTTAAAGAGAGGAGATGGGAAGGAGAAGGAATAAATCAGCCACTTCCCACGGTGCGAGCAATAAAAGCTTCAGAAGGCGCACAGCTTTAAAGGAGGGAGTGTGAGGAAGAAAGATGGGCTGGCATCCCCTTTTTGTTTATTGAGCGGTAAATGTATTGTGCCCTCGGCAGAAGCAAAAAGAAGAGGGAAGGAAATGCAAGGGCAATGAGGGATCGGAAAGTAAAAGAAAAAGAATTGGACTGTGGCAGATAGGACTCCGCATCAAGCTGAGCACAATCCTCACAAGGGCTACCAGTCTGACCTGAAGTCTCCAAGTTTGCCTGGTCCCCTCCAGGTGAATCTGCTGGTACCCAAGGGTGCCTTCAATTTATATATATATTAAGAAGGCGCTGTGTGTCCAGCTTTAGCCCAGCAGGACCTGGCTATAAATTATAGTGTAGACACTTGGGCTGGGGTTGCCCTCCTGTGCTCACCTCTCCCAATTAACCCCAGTCTCCAGGGCCTATCCTGTAACATCACCCTACGTCTCACGTTTCAGCCCCAATATCTCAGGGTTGGTATGCTGCTGATCTGGCAAGCCTAGTTCTTACCAGCTGTAGTTTTTAGCAATCTATTTAGATTCGCTTCTGGTGAATCCACAAAATGTACAATGCTCCCCATGCCCCCTAATATAAATAAATCACTATTTAAAAATAAATAAATTGGCTGGGTAATTATTATTTTTTTAACAGGCTTCCCCAACCTAGAGGACTCTGGATGTTGTGGGACTTAAACTCCCATCCGTTCCAGCCAGCACGGCCAATGGGCAGGGATGATGGGAGTTGTAGTCCAGCAATATTCAGGATGCATCCTACTTGTCCCATGCTATCTACTCATAGGGCTGCCACACATCCAAATTTTTCCAGACATTACCGGGATTTCAAAGGCGGAAATGACGTACAGGATGAATTTTCGAAAGGCGGCGCTTTGCCCTGTTTGTTTGGTGTTTTTGCAAAAAACAAAACAAAACAAAAAACTCAACATTTTTTGGGGGGAGGGGGGTCCTGGTTTTTTACTTTTTGAAATATGGCAACCCTATCTCCGCATGGATCCGAGGGGTTTTCTGTTTGCCATGCCACTTTCCCCAGGAAAACCTGCTCTTTACCAATGAATCAGAGCAAATGGCAACCCGCAGAAAGTCCAATTGATGTGTGTTCCAAATCAGTGGTAAACAACTGGTTTTCCTGCAGGAAAGAGGCAGGACAAGCAAAATCATAGAAGAGCTTTCAGAGGGCAACAGGTTGAGAGGGCTGTTTCAAAAGGGGATGGAAAACTGCCTGCAGTGGCTACTTCTGTAGCTCAACATGCTCTGGATTGCCAGTGTGCAACTCAGCTTTCATATAAGTTGATGCATCTTCATAAGAAAGGAGAGATAGAGAGAGGAACATCTGAGATTCCTAGACCGTCCTTGTGCTGACCTGTAGATCTTCCTTCAGTGTTAGACTGTTGACCTCACTTCCTATTTATTTTCTTCTTCTCCACACCTCCCTCCCTCATGAGAGCAGACATACTTTAAGCTCTCTAGATGCAAGAGGAAACATGGCCCAAAGCATCTCTACCATTGTTAGACGGAACTAAGCTATTTCCTATCAAAGATGTATTTCCATTAATAAACATAGCTTTCTTATTTTCCTAAACCCAGAGACTTGGTGGGATTGTATCCAGGGCAAAGTGTGCTGCTCCAACAGGGGTTCTGTATGCAGTTGCTGCTGAGCATGCAACTCCAAATGCTAACACGCAAAGCAAGTAAGAAAATAAATCCTCCTCTGGATACATCAAACAAGTTCCATCTCAGAGTTCTTACCAAGGCGCAGCCATGCCCTTTCAGCCCCTCCTCTGGCACTGTGCAGTGGAACAAGAGGATTATAGGGGCGAAAGTTACTCAGTTGCAACAAGTTACATAGCTGCCTAGCTGGAAGGGAACTTCCCTGTCAACATGCATCCAGTTTGCACCTCCAAAATGTCCCCAGTCCAGTGGAAGAGAGGAATGAGAGGTCAGTGGAAGTCAACAGATGTAAACAGAAGAGGTTTCAATTTCCTTTACTGTGCAAAAGATCTAAGAGCAAGCGAATTCAGCATTGCAAAAATACAATAATTTCATATTCAGTTAACAAACAAAAGCACTCCCACTACCAGTGGGGGAGAAATTCAAGTGAATTCGAATTTAAAGGTGAACCTACATAATCCACACTTTCCAAAACAATGTGAGAAGCGAAAAACAAGCATCCTTCAAAATCCACACTACTCTGAATTCTGCAATACAATTCTCCAGCCAAGTGATGTGTGCAAAAATAAATATACAGGTAGCGTCCATAAAAACGCGCATGTTGGTGAAAACAGCACACAGAAATGCCTTGTTTTAGGGGGAATTGCTGTGGAAACAAATAAGCCCTAACACACCAGGGACATCTTTACGAAACTTAAAATGCACAAGAAAGGGACCAAAACAGCACACAATTCTTACACAGGAAAAGAACAAAAATGCCCTAATAAGGGATTTTACAGCATGAGGAAAGCTGTGGGGTTACTTAAGGACTTTAGGGTGCGGGCAGAGGAGGACTTAACCGTTAGAAACTAAAATTGTGGGTATTGTTCTATGTTCATTTATTGGGAAGCTGTATATACTGCCCTCCAGCAAAACTTCCAGGGTGGTTTAGAAAAAGCCATGGAGGATTTATAGCAGAGCTTAGAGAATTGTGTCTCTTAGGTAAAAATTTAGGACCCACCCCCAAATGCCAGATTTAGAGGCAAAAAAGAGACTTGTGGATGAGGAATATTTGTTAGCCAGGGGGTTAGCCAGAAGCCTTCGGAGAGGGGTGATGAGGGCCAACACTCAGTGCTACTTTCTCAAATCAACCCTCCAGAAAAGCTGATTGCAGACCACTGATTGCAGAAACGTCTTCCTTACCTCCAATTCTTGCATTGTATGCAATTCCCACTATGCAGTTGGAGTTGTTTGCGGACGCTGCCACTTCCCCGGCACAACGGGTGCCATGCCTGGGGAAAGAATACAGAGAATGTTATTTCTCTTTCAGAAATCAAATACAGTCATACCTTGGAAGTCAAATGCCTTGGAAGTCAAATGTTTTGGCTCCCAAACGCAGCAAACCCGGAAGTGAGTGTTCCGGTTTGCAAATGTTCTTTGGAACCCAAACGTCCGTCGTGGCTTCTACAGCTTCCTATTGGCTGCAGGAGCTTGCACCTTGTTTTCCAAACATTTTGGAAGTCGACTTCTGGAATGGATTCCGTTCGACTCCCAAATAGATATATATTTGGAGGGGGGACAGAGGGAGCAGACTGCATGTGTAGGGAACACTGAGCTTTACCCCACATGCAGTCTGCTCCCTCTATCCCCCCTCCAAATATATATATATATATATATATATATATATATATATATATATATATGCAGGTTTTGGTGTCCTCGGGTGTCTTCCCGTGTAAAAGATGGGGTGTCTAGGCGACGTTTCGACGAGGTCTCACTCGTCATCTTCAGGCTGGTGCTTTCGGCTTCTTGTTACTGGAACAGAGCAGCTGTTCTGTTCCAGTAACAAGAAGCCGAAAGCACCAGCCTGAAGATGACGAGTGAGACCTCGTCGAAACGTCGCCTAGACCAGTGTTTCCCAACCACTGTTCCGCGGCACACTAGTGTGCCGCGAGATGTTGCCTGGTGTGCCGCGGGAAAAATTAAAAAATTGAAAGATTTTTTTTTTTAAAGTCAAATTTTCGATTGGGGTGCCGTCACTAGATGACCCCTGGGGTTCCCTCCCTCCCTCCCGCTCTGCGCCTCCCTCCTCCTCCTCCTCCTCCTCCTCCTCCGGGGAGGCCCTTCCTGGCTCTCGGCCAAGGCTTGGCGGCTGCCACTCACTCACTCGCTCGTCCACCCGTCCCTCCATCCCTGCACCCGGCCTCTCCCCCTCCGTCCCCGGCGCGGGGGCTGCCGGGATCCGTAGTCCCCTCACCCTTGGGCTCCGCGCCCGCGCGGGGTGCGCAAACTACGTTTCCCAGCGTGGCCTGGCGGGCCGGGCGTTTTGTTTGAAGCGCTCTTCTCCCGGCCATGGAATGAGCGCAGCGGCGGCTGGGCGGGCAGGGCTCTTCCGCGCAGACCCCGCGCAGCCTGCCTGCGCCCCCGCGGAGATCGGGCGGCAGGATGGAGCCCGGGGATCCCTGTGGAGGCGGAGGCTGCCCCCCAGGTAGGGCTGCGTTGGGGGTTTTTTATTTTTGCAATGCTGCATCCGCGCCGGAGGGGACGCATCGGACCGCGGGGAGACCCCTTGGCGGGCGTGCAAGGCAATGCATGCGTGCAGGCGTTGCATGGAGTGCAGTGCAATGCAATGGCAACGCGGCGCCCTGCATGCATGCATGCAACTTCCACCGGCGCTCCGGACTTGGCAGGTGAGGGGGGTCCCCAGTGGGCGGCAGAGAGAGCCGGGAGGGCGAAGGGGAGCCGGGGGGGAGCAGCGCTGCTCCCCGAGCCAAGCCGAGCCCGGGGGGAAACTTCGGCGTCGTTGCGCCGGGTGTTGGAAGCGGAGGCTGGCGGGGGCCCCTCACCTGCAAAACCTGGTCGCCTCTCATATATTTCGTGCATTGCATTCATCGCCCGCTTTCTCCTCCAAGGAGCTCCCGGGGGCGCGCGTGGTTCTCCCTGTGTTATCCTCGCAACAACAGCCCTGCGAGGTGGGTCAGGCGAGTGGCCCAAGGGAGCACCCAGGGATTGTCCTGGCCAGGTGGGGTGATTTGAACCCTGCTCTCTGCCCGGTCTTCGTCCTCATTTAGCCCCCACATGTGCATGACTGTGCATGACTGAGGTTTTCCCCCCTCGTCTTGGCTATGGTGTGAGTCTGTGCTGTTAATTAATGGGGTTCTGCCTTCGGAGAAGATGAGCCAGCCCTCAAGGAGGTGATTATGTAATTTGCTAGCAATTCATGTCCCTCCCGGCGTGACGCTGCGCGCTGACGTCACGAGGCTGTAATGGTGGTGTGCCTCGAGATTTTTTTCATGAAACAAGTGTGCCTTTGCCCAAAAAAGGTTGGGAAACACTGGCCTAGACACCCCATCTTTTACACGGGAAGACACCCGAGGACACCAAAACCTGCATTCCTGTACCCGTGAAAATCTACGAAAGCATATATATATATATATATATATATATATATATACGCATATATATATATGCGAGGACACCAAAACCTGCATATATATATATATAGTGCCATGACTCCAGACCACTTCAAAATTACATGGTGGTGTCTGAACTGTCTTTTTTTCTAAATAAAAAAAAAATGGTGACGCATTGAAATATGCAACAGCCCGATTTTCATCTTTAAGCAATTCAGTTCAGAAAAAGCTTTACCACTCCATTCTGAAGAATGCTATCTCTGCACATATACAAGTGTTTGCGTGAAAGAGTATACATTTGTTGATTTGTATCTCTCAAATATTGTGTACACAGGTACACAAGACTGTATGCTAGTTGAACGTTACATGTGAATAATAGTATGAGTGTACAGCTAAACCACCTTGTGTACACAGTTTGTACACTGTGAACACCTAATATACGTACCCTGACCTTAATGGAATTACAGTGTTTTAGAGTGGGAAAGTTCTTTATCAAAAATCATGATGAAAATACCCCTTCTATTTTCTGTGTTGAAGTGGAGACTCTGTATGGAAACCTTCGCCTCTTGCGAGTTTTCAGAAGTGTGCAGGAGTTTTTGGTAACTAATCCCCCGAATTAATGAAGTGCTCAGAGGATTAGTGTCATTAAAGAGAGAAATTCACAGAAGGCCTCCATAATAAATACAAATAAAAATGAATTCTTGGCTTGGATTCTGCCGGTTTGGAAACTGCTTTTGCACTGCAGCCAGCCATCTGTGAATTCCACCACACAACTTGCCCTTGTGAGGGAATCACAGGCAACTCTCTCCATACCAGGTGGGATGCAGCAGTGGAGCTGGAGCTGGAGCTCTGCACTTGATGTAGCCATCATAGCATCCCAAGTTAGACGTTACACCAAACCACAGTTAATGGTTTAGTCTAAAGCTTAGTTTTGGTTTGACTGAGCAGTTTTGGCCACTTCACCTAAAGCTGGAGTGCAAAGCAAACCATGTGGCCATAAACCATGGTTTGCCATTACATCTGGAAGCTGAAACCATGGTTTGAGTTCCACGTGATAGTGGAGATTATTATTATTTATTCATTTTTATTTATGGTTAACAGTTTTATCCCGCCCTTCTTTCCAATCAGTAGCATTATAGGTGTTAAACACAGGTCAAGTTATCTGGAAAGGGGAGGGGAATGCAGCATTTTTCGGCGCCTTCAGATATGTTGTTATTATTATTATTATTACTACTACTACTACTACAGAGTTCCCTAGGAAGAAGGATAGACTGTTGGACCACTCTGGGAATTGTAGCTCTGTGACGAGAATGGGAGTCTTCCTAATAATTCTCAGCACCCTTAAACTACAGTGCCCTGGATTCTTTGGGGAGAAGCCAGGACTCTTTAAGTGGTATGATACACAAGATTGTATGGTTACCATAAGTTGTATTCCAGGCCCGAATGTACTTGGTTTGTTTTTTGTATTTTTCTTAAAAAACAATAAAATACTTTATTAAAAAAATAAAGTAGTATATTCAGCTACTTTAAATATACAGTGCAGGTGGGGTTTGGGTTTAAGCACATGTAACTAGAACCATCTTTTATTCTTTTTATTCCACTCTTTATCCAGCCTCTATTTCTCTCCACTTCCTCTGTTTCACAAGCCCCTCAGGAAAGGGACCAGTACTTTTGTTCTTTGTAATGTACCATGTATTATAGATGGCCCAACAACCATACAGCTGTCAGATCATGTCTGTACTGGATCACTAACTTTAAAGGGGCAAGGTGCAGATAAGGTTATGACCTTTTTTCTAGTGGGGGTTTCAGAGCCTCAAAGGCAGAAGTAGCTGCTGCCAGCACAAAAAGGAAGCAACCAGTCACTGGAGATCTGTCACAGGCACCAGAGCCCTGCCTTCAAAGAGGCCACAATCTTCCTGGCACCTTGATGGCCCCAGGTGTTTTCCACTATAATTCTCAGTGCCGGATTTACACACACGTTAAGCAAACAACATCTTAGGGTCTCAGAAGATGAGTGGCCTCTAAATATACAGTCGTACCTTGGATCTCAAACGCCTTGGCTCCTGAACAAATCGGCTCCTGAACGATCAAAACCCAGAAGGCAGTGTTCCGGTTTTCAAATGATTTTTCAGATGCCGAACGTTCGGCGCGGCTTCCGATTGGCTGCAGGAGCTTCCTGCAGTCAATCAGAAGCCATGCCTTGGTTTACAAACATTTTGGAAGTCGAACGTTCAGCTTCCAAGGTACGAGTGTATATATATATTTTAATACTCATGTTCAAGTCCTTGAACATAATTGGCCATTTATTTTTTTTACAGCAATGGGGAAAGCAGACTCTGAAAGGACAAAAATATACTCAAAGGCTGCACAATTCTTTGTCGTATTAGCCCAAATTCCTGCTAGTGAAACATGGTCTCCCTCCCCACTCTTGCACGATCCCATCTTGCTCTGGTGGGTCAAAAGAACCTCCAGAACAACATGTGGCCGGGAAGGAGAGGGGAGATTGTTTCGGCTAGCAAAGCAAAAATGCCTGCACTGCTGGAACAATCATGTTAGCTCAAGGCTGAATTCCATCCATTCTTTTTATAAATCTGTGCAGAAAGGACTATGATCTATATCAAAATGTAATTTGGCAAAGTGCCCATATGCTGTCATACAGCACAGGTGGCAGCTGGTGTTCGGTTCAGGTTAAGTGCAGACCGCACCCCTTAAAGCATTAAGTCAGTGTTAAAAAACAGGCCTACTTGTTTTCATTGCTGGCATCATAGCGCGGAGTTGGGTCTTCGTCATCCCCATTGACATCATAGCTTGCACGAGGGTCCTGAAAGAAACAGAGGGAGTTGTTCACGTTAGAAAAACTAAGAAGTGATTGCCAGGAACAAGCTTGTACCAGGACAAGAGACACTCTGGCAGGATAGAGGTTCTTACAAACAACACAGTTTATAGGATATAAATGTTGTTAAATCAATAAAAAGTCACTATCAGTTGCAACAGATATTACTAGGCTATACAGTGGTACCTCAGGTTACATATGCTTCAGGTTACATATGCTTCAGGTTACAGACTACGCTAACCAAGAAATAATACCTCGGGTTAAGAACTTTACTTCAGGATGAGAACAGAAATCGTGCTCGGGCGGCGTGGTAGCACCAGGAGGCCCCATTAGCTAAAGTGGTGCTTCAGGTTAAGAACAGTTTCAGGTTAAGAACGGACCTCCAGAAAATTCAAGCGGGGCTTTTAAAGCACACTCAGCTCTCCAAACAAAGCACAACAGCACTTTTAATGAAAAGCCCACAAGCCTCTTGAGGTGCCCCATTAACACTAATGAGAAACGCCAGGGATTCAATCTGATAACCGGGCATTCCTATTTTTTTACATTTCCTCATCTGAGGCTATAAGGAGCCAGTAAGCATCAAGCAAATGTCAATTCCAGAGTGCTGACTTCATCGTGCTCTCACAGATGTCCAGCCCAATTCTAAAAGCAGGTAAGCAGGTAAATGTTTTTTTTATTAAAAAAAAAAAACCCAACTCTCCTCAGCGGCTTAGTTCACCTCACAGAATATTTTTTCTCCTTTATGGAAGCCAATAGACAATACAATGCATTTAGAGTATGGGTGGGAGGAAATTGTTTTGAGTTATTCATTTAGGGCTGTGGCATTTTATTTATTAAATTAGTTGGTTAGTTGATTTTTTTAAAAAAATAATCCTTAAATGAGATTAAGCTCTGGAGGGCCCATGCATAACACAGAGGCCTCTGAGCCACTCCCTTATTTTGTGCTTGGAGAGATACCTATCAGATGAATCTATGGCGTGACTGCATTTGGAATATTGTGTGCAGTCCTAGTTGCCTCATCTCAAGCAGGATATTGCAAAGTTGGAAAAGGTTCAGAAAAGAGCAACCAAAATGATCAACGAGGAAAGGCTGCAGCAAGGGGGACTTTCTAGTTGAGAGGAAAGGTGAGCCAGAGGTGACATGACAGAAGCTTATAAAATTATGCACAGCGTGGGGAAAAAGTAGATAAAAGTTTTTCTTCCTCTCTCATAGAACCTGTATGTTGGAAGATTCGGGACAGAGAAAAGGAAGCAATTCTTTGTGCAACGCATATTTAAGCTATGGCACTTGCTCCCATGGCCAGCAATTTGGAGAGTTTTAAAAGAGGATCAGACAATTTCATAATAAAGCCATCAGTGGCTACAATGGCTATTCTCTGCTTCTAAATACCAGTTGCTGGAGGGTGCCTGGGAAGACCAACAGGGTTCCTTTCTTAATGTCCTTAAGTCAGTCTTTCTGATAATCTAGATCAGGGGTAGGCAACCTAAGGCCTGGAGGCCGGATGCGGCCCAATCGCCTTCTCAGTCTGGCCCACGGACGGTGCAGGAATCAGCGTGTAAAAGGACAGTAGAATGTGTCCTTTTATTTAAAATGCATCTCTGGGTTATTTGTGGGGCCTGCCTGGTGTTTTTACATGAGTAGAATGTGTGCTTTTATTTAAAATGCATCTCTGGGTTATTTGTGGGGCATAGGAATTTGTTCATATATTTTTTTCAAAATATAGTTTGACCCCCCACAAGGTCCAAGGGACGGTGGACCGGCCCACGGCTAAAAAAGGTTGCTGACCCCTGATCTAGATGCTCCTCCCTGTCGGCCACGCTGGCTATGGCTGACGGGGGCTGGAGTCCAATAGCATTTGGAAGGCCACAGGTTCCCATGCCCTTGACTTATTCAAATATCATGGTTCTGATAACACGAAGGTTGCAGGTTCGATGCCTGGATGGGACAGCTGCGTATTCCTGCATTGCAGGGGGTTGGGAGGACTAGATGATCCACAGTGTCCCTTCCAACTTTACAGTTCTATGATTCTTTGTGGTTCATAGGCAGTCTGCTGTCAATGCAGCACACAACTGAATCAAGGCCCAAGTTAGCAATTTCCACCTGAGGCCACTTTTGCTCAGAAGCACGTTCAATGGGACTCACTTCCAAGCACCATTGTACAGTGGTACCTCAGGTTACATTCGCTTCACGTTACATACGCTTCAGGTTACAGACTCCGCTAACCCAGAAATAGTGCTTCAGGTTAAGAACTTTGCTTCAGGATGAGAACAGAAATCGGGCTCTGGCGGCGCGGCAGCAGCAGGAGGCCCCATTAGCTAAAGTGGTGCTGTTAAGAACAGTTTCAGGTTAAGTACGGACCTCCGGAACGAATTAAGTACTTAACCTGAGGTATCACTGTATAGGACTGTGGTCTTAAGGGCAAGTGTAAAAGAGAGGGTCTCCAGCTTTACTTACATAGTTCTGCACAAGATCAGGGTGGTGCTTCTCTATGCCATCGTCGAGAATGGTCACCACAACATCTTTGCCAGTATATCCTCTCTGCCAGGCTGCTAGGACGTTCATTTCTGACCTACAGTCGCTGTTGTTGTCTTCACAGTGCTGAGGGCGAAGGCAGCAGTCGGTTAGCCATTTCTTCCTCACACAGACCAGCAAGCAACACTCCGCACGGCTAAACAAGCAAGTTTAAAAGCTAGGATAGGGGAAGGGCTGTAGCTCAGCGGTGGAGCATCTGCTGTGCATGCAGAAGCTCCCAGGCTCAACTCCTGGCATCTCCAGGTAGGGCTGGGAGAGAACCGTGTCTGAAAACCTGGAGAGCTGCTGCTAGTCAGTGTAGACAGTACTGAATCAGATGGAACAATGGTCTAACTCAGTGTAAGACAGCTTCCTGGGCAGAAAGCCAAATTCAGTGGATTGGTCCTTCTTGCCAAGGCTACCCCTAGAAGCTCAGGGGAGGTTTAAATGTCCTATCCAGCCTAGTAATGTGCTCTGTCCATCAATCAAAGTCAGCCTTGTAAACAGCAACTAGCCAAGTCTTCAAAACCAGCTGCTTAGGTTTTTAACTTGTAACCCAACTTAATGCACACAAATCTAAGCATTTTGAAGCATCTAAGATTAGGTTTCACATCCTATTATTATATATAAGAAATACTATGAGCAAAATGGGAAATTGACCTGGGTCGACATTTACGTTACGATTATTTTTAATTTGTACTTAAGCCTGCTTACTATGTCGGTAGTTTTATTTGTTAGTTTTTTTCCTTTTTTATTTTTCTTCTTTGTATCTTTTCTAAAAGGCAATCTGTATAAAGTGTGATATTGTATCAGGCTGAATTTACTGACTGCATTCTGCTGATTTAGAGTATTTTGTATACACTATCCTGATTTTCAATGAATAAAATATATTTTTAAAGATAAATAGCCACTTTTTCTGGAATCAAGTAAGAATGAATAAACTGCCGTGTTGATGCAGCACAAACTGGGAAGAGGAGGTATAGAGTTGCAAGGGCCAGATACAGAAGCTCAGAGGGCCACGTTAGGACACACATTCACCCTCACAGTCTTGCCACTCCTGAAAAGCAGAGGAAGGGGGTGGAGGGAATGTGTGATTCTGTGATGCCAAAAGACTTTTACAAGATTCCCAAAATATGCATAATACGAAAACAAACAAACAAACACACACACACACACACAGAGTGAATGTATAGTTACCATGTACCACATTTCAGGCCAGAGCGGGTCATTGAAGGAAACAAAATGGTGGTCACGCCGAACGCGTCTTTTGACTCTTCGTTTAACTTCCTGTTGTTGCAGCCACCTTACCTAGAAAAAAAAATTAAATAGCAGTGTTTCACAGGAATGCTTGGGGTTTTTTAACAGCAGCATCAATAAGAAAATATTTGTTTGCTTTGACATCTAAATCCCAGTTCTTGCCATATGGCTCACAAATTGCTTATTAACTCTGTTTGTACGACCAGCCAACAACATACGCTCACAAAGATTAAGAGAATAAATTGTAACATTAAAAATACAATAAAGGAAGCATTCAAATTGTTCTTTCTGGCAATTAAACAAGAAGGCACAAATCAGAAAAATGGGATGCCCAGATTATGAAAACACGTCATATCCAAAGAAGTTCCATTGAAATCAATGGACTCTACATTAGGTCTACTCTGACTCTCACTAACGTTGTGTATAATCCAGGTTGTTGAAAGTAATAATATACAAATGTACACAACCTTAAACATACAAATGCACACAACCTTAAAACATCAAAAATGAACCTAACAACCTAATATGCATCTTTCTTCACCCAACAAGTATTCAATACAACCTAACAACATTTTCTGCAATTGAATTAATCAGTATCTGTTGTTTTGAAACTTGACTTTGTCTAGATTTATAGGCTTTTTTTGTGTACAGTATGACGATTTTGCAAGCAAAATATATAGAGATATAATTTTGTTGCATTAATCTCCCTATCTTAATACTGTATTGTTCTTTGGAATAATTCGACCCAGGCTTTTCTCTATTCTGTTTGATTTAACTATTCTTGTACTCTTATGCTACGAGCAATAAACCTTCGAGAATTTTTCTTTCTTTTAATGAACCTAACTAATTAACAAAGCCTAACTTATTCATGCCTACCCACAACCCCTAACAGCACCAAAAACTGTTTGCTACTAATCTGTTCAAAACAACAAAAGAGATCTGGTGGGCCTACTAGAGGTAGGGAATTCTTCAAAAATTCGCCAAAGAAAGTGCTCTCTTCCTTTGCTTTCATTGCCTGGAATGAAAACGCCTTTCCATTTTATTGAGGTGCCTATCTTAACCTCATCAGAATGACACTAGACAACAAGGCCATTTATCTAATTAAAAGCAGTTTCAAGCACATGAATAATTCCTCATCCTGTGAATATTGTTTTTCTAAGTAACCGTCTGCCTTTTTCTGGTTTTTGCCATTTTTTAATGGGTTTCTCTTCTTAAACCTAAACAAATCCCAGTACAAAGAAACACCAACGTAATTCTTAAGAGCAGTGGGTGCTTAGAGCCAAAACAAAAAAAACCCTACTTCAAACACACGCCACAGAAGAAAAATGAAAGTCGGTTAAAAGGGCCTCAGTGAGTTTTGATAACAAAAGTCGAGATAAAAATTCTAGAATGCTCCCCTTTGCTCTCAAGTAGCTTTTGATAGAGCAGATGTTCCACAGCTGTACAGACCCCTCCACAGAACATTAACAAGATAAATTAGATTATAGGCATGCTGTATACCAAAAGTATGAGGTTTAAAGCAAATGTTTATTCATCGGAACAGATCGGAATTATAATACAACTCCACTGAATTAATGCAAACTTCCCTGCTCAAGTACATAAGAGAATTAATCCTCCACATCCCCAGCTTCTTACAAGGACAGTTTCATCAAGGAATGGAGTCATGAAAATCTGGGATTAGTCTCCAAGGTAGGAATGATCCCCGAGGGGAGTCAAAGGATCTGAAGTGGATTCTCAGCAAGGGAGAACATTTCCGACACACGGATTAGCCTAAAGTTTCTGTAATAATAAATAGGAATCCCTGGGTGGGGGAAGGCCGGTTGTGACCTTTTGAAACGCAAGACCTGAGAAACAACGTGAACCAGACATTTAATGTGCTCAACCAACTCTTGAGTTATTGTTTTAAAGGATTATCGGCACTTTCACCCCTTCAAGCCTCAGAAGCTTAGAAATATAAGAAACCTCAAAAGGTTTGATGGGGGGCATTAAAAGCAGGGTTTGGGGGTTCTCTCTCTCTTATGTTGTTTAAGATGATGAGAATAATATAGTATTTCCATAACACACTTGTCTAGGTTATTTCCTGCCAAGACACACAGCTCCCGTCAAGCTGGGGAGCAGGATGGGACTGGGAAAATTGATGGTTAGTACAGTACAAAGCAAAGGCAGTCTGAAGTCTGCTAAAAGGCACTCACAATTGTCTAATTAATCAGGCCTAGCAAACAAACCTAACCCAGAAGGTTTTATTCGGCAAGGAAAACCACTTGACCTATTAGGACTTACTGTTGTCCCCTTCTTTCATTTGGTGGTGGACACGTTACGTAAACCTTCTCTCACCCCAACATCCCTTGGGTACCAGCTTCACAGACAGGAAGTGGGCTTCATGTCCAACAACAAAGCAGAGGCAGTGTGACGTAGTGGTTACAGTGATTGACTAGGACTGGGAAGACCCAGGTTCAAATCCCCAGTCAGCCATGAAGCCAACTGGGTGACACTCGGCCGGTCCTTATAATACTATAGTACCTTATAATACTATTATAGTACCTTATAATAGTACCTTATAATACGAATAATACGAATACTACCACTGATAATAGTAATAATTCTATTTTTTTGTACCCTGCCCATATGACTGGGTTGCCCCAGCCATTCTGGGCTGCTTCCAGAAACATAATAAACACAGAATTACAGAAACAAAATAAATTACAGAAACATAATAAAAACTTCCCTATACAGGGCTGCCTTCAGATGTCTTCTAAAGGTTGCATAGTTGTTAATCTCCTTGACATCTGATAGGAGGTCATTCCACAGGGCAGGTGCCACTACTGAGAAGGCCCTCCTCTGCCTGGTTCCCTGTAACCTCACTTCTCGCAGCGAGGGAACCACCAGAAGGCCCTCGGAGCTGGACCTCAGCATCCGGGCTGAATGATAGGGGTGGAGAGGCTCCTTCAGGTATACTGGACCGAGGCCATTTATGGCTTTAAAGGTCAGCACCAACACTTTGAATTGTGCTCGGAAACATACCGGGAGCCAATGTAGGTCTTTCAGGACGGATTTTATATGGCCCTGGCAGCCACTCCCAGTCACCGATCTGGCAGCCGCATTCTGGATTATAACCCCATAACCTAAGAAGCATCTCACAAGGTTGTTGAGAAGATAAACGTGAGGTCGAGGAGGAAAACTGTGTGTGCCACTCTGGGCTCCTTGGAGAAGAGGCAAGGTAAAAATGTAATAAATAAATGCAGAACAAGAGATGGTGGCTTTGAATTTTGTTGTGCGTAAGGAAGACTGAGCAGGCCCGTGCTGAGTGACAGTTACTGACAGCAGCGACAACCTCATATCTCCTTCTCAAAATGTCCCCCCAAAAGACGAGCCTTGGCCAGATGCCTGAAGCTATAAAAAGGTGAGGCGAGATGCACCTCCACAGGGAGAGAGTTCCAGGGGAGGCTGGTGCCCATTGGGGCCGGTCGCCCATGAGGCAATCTGAAGCAGCTGCCTTGGGTGGCAGAATCCCATGGAGCAGCGTAGGCTTCCCTCTCTCAGGGGTGATGGAGGGTAGGATGTGAATCTGTAGGAGAAATGGGTAGCAGACCGTACAGACTTCTGCCCCCTGCGGCAAAGTGTGTAGATCCGGCACTGCCTCCAGATGCATCCGTAGCGACGCCCACTGGGAAGTGAACGAAATCTTGCATGGCTAATTGCATTTTGCTAATTGGCATGCTGGTTTATTGGGCTACTTCCAACCCTGCCTAAATGTTGCAACACGCAGGCCGAGACACGTATAAACCAGGAAAGTGATTCAATTCACTTGAGGGAAAACAACGAAAATGCCAAGCCAATCCAACCCAGAACCTTGACTAAAACTTCAGCCTAGTCATTAAAACAAGATGCCCTCATCATGATGTAATGCTAATGAAGGATATCCCTTTGGGATGTCTTTATTTGTTATGATTTTCCAACACGGAAGATGCATCAGAATAGCATATAGAACGATCATCCGATTTGATGCTTTTAGGTGTTTGCAATTCACTGCATGTAAATGGCAAGGGAAAGCTGGCTGTTTGGGCATTATTTTCTTCCCACAATTCTCCGGGGGTGGGTGGGAGGAAAAGGACACCAGTTCCACACACCCCCACTCTCCTCACTAGGGATGCTGCAAAATTCCAATGGAAACAGGAATAGAAATTGCCAATGTTTGCAATTTGTGCCCCCATGTCCAGAACAAAAATTAATCCAGCAAATATGATCAGTTGTTGTCCCTTTCAGTCCACAAGCAATCTGTTCACGGTGTTTTCTTAGCATTGACATGGATAGGCTAACATAATGATGTAATCTTGCCATGGCCAACAGCAGGACAAATAATGTAGCTTTTGGCAGAAGACTAAATGCAGTGGAACGAAAACAGCACTGAATCCAAAGACCACAAGGCGGGATGGAAAAACAATGCCTTATTACATCTTACTCTTCTTTTGGCTAAATTATTTGTACCCCGCCCATCTGACTGGGTTGCCCTAGCTGCTGTGGGCGGCTTCCCATTGCCCCCCACCAGCTGAGATCATTACTAGAAAGAGCAATAATAGATAGCTCTTCCAGAAATGCTTCCATCAGGAAGCAAAGCTGACCCGTTGCATCATCTGGGGCCAGTGGTCATCTGGTCTCCCATCATCTGGGTGGCCATTCCAGCGGGTCACTATAAGATCAGTTATAGCGGCAGGAAACTTTTTCTGCCCTGCAGGCCAGCTTCTTATCTTTCCACCCTTGGGGGGGGGGCACAATTTACAGGTGGGTGAGGGCACAGCCAAACTGAGCCAGATTTTCTAGAACAAGTATGAGTGGAGGGTTCAATCCTGCCGGCTGAAGGGAATGTGCTGGTGAAGCTGATGTCACCCAGCAGTGGACAGGTGGGCATGATTTGTGGAAAATAGCTACATGGGCCAATTTGGGCCCAATATTGACCTATGGTGTGTACAGGTTTACCACCCCTGCTCTAATAACTGATACCAGTGCTTGCTTGCTTTCCTCTACCCTCGTAGTTCCCTCTTCCTTTTTCATCACGTCTGTCAGAAATCTGAAGGTTTTTGGTGCTTTTTAGCATTACGATCAGCTGCCCTGACAGATATCCCCAACTGTGTTTGTTTTCTGTGTCTAAATGCAGTATTGCGACAGCTTGGCCCTACAATAGAAGTTGTGGGATATAGATGCCCCGCCCTCAGAACTTGATTCAACTGACCTGGAAAAAAAGAAGAAGTAAGTAGCACTAGAGACTTTTCCTAATATTTTAAAGCTAACAAGTTCCACACGTTTCTGAGAACATTTTCTCTTTCCTTCATCAAGGAAGTCTAGGTAAATTGAAAGAGACAAACTGCAAAGCTTGTGGGAAAAGCCACTTGATCTACCAAGTTTCATTGGCAAAAGATCGCCCAGTTCAGGGAGCCTCTGAAATAGGATGCAGATTTATATAAAAACAAAAATAAACTTGAGAAGTTTTCAGCTTTAAAAGCACCAAGTCACTTAGTTGACTAGGAGCTTTAAACTTTTAAAAACAACGCGTGCACACACACACCCCCCAAATCCTTAAGTTATGCAGTTCCATCTTTTCCAGTTAAATTCAAGGCGGCATGACTTGTTTAAAGGCTTGCTTTAGCACCACTATTAGCATATTCATGCATACACATTAGGTATACCAGTCAAGTAGCAAAACACTTCCCAAGTGATCTGCTAAGGGAGAACACCAAGGCATGGATTACGAATCCAGCCTAGCTCCAAGCACCCAAAATACAGCGGTGCTCTATTTTGCAAACTGTTAGGTTGCATACATACCATACATTTGAAGTGCATCCCTACCCGCCCCCCCGCTCCAAAAAAGGAATCCTGGAAACTGTAGTTTACCTCTCACAGAGCTACAATTCCCAGCACCCTTAAGAAATCACATTTCTCCATTATTCTTTTTTTTGGGGGGGGAGTCTTTAAATGTCTGGTGTGCATGCTGTATTAATCAATACAACTAGGTAAATAGACTAAAAAAAATTAAAAACCATTTGGTTTGCATGAAGTAGACTAATTTAAAATGTGTGCTTTTCCATTGCAGATATAGATTCATACCCTTCCCTCGCCCTAGCTCCCCTAGGGCTCCAAAACTTAATTAGAACACCAAAAAAACCACCAGCCATCCGTTTTTCTCGCAATTGGTGGGATGTTCAGACACTCGCAGTTTGTTTATTCTTGTTCTTTCTTCCACCCACCCCCCAAATCCCACGCCATCGTCAACTATTATTGATGCAATATGGGTGCACATTCAAGAATTATCTACAGCTTGTTAGACAGTGAGCGAATAAGTTCAAATATTTGAACGGGAAGGCACATGGGTTGATTTGTTTGCTGTATGTGCACACGTCTGGAAGCTACATTTGGCAATACGGAATTGGTCGGAGAGCACCATTCTCTGCTGTATTGTAGACCAGCAGCCTTCATAATCAGTGTTCCGCAGATCAAATGAAGTTTCGAAAGGTTCAGCCTGCCACCTTGGTTAAAAATGGGGCCCAGCCAGCACGCAGGAACAAAATGTATTCTATATGACACTGTTTCAGGGTAGGCCCACTGTCTGTACACAAGTTTCATGCTCACAATTTTAATCATCCACTAAAATGGTTCTGGCCCAGAGGAAAGCTTTCCTTCTGCCAACTAAAAGGGCTTCTGCAGAGAGGAATGCCACCCCAAGGCAACTTACAACACTGTACTGCAAACTGAAGCAAATACAAATAAATAACGTAAAGTAAAACCCACATAAAGTTGCCCTGCAAAACCTAGGGGCCCACTGTTATCCCAATCTAATATTCTAGCAAAACATCTGCCATTATGGTGGGTTAACCTTTCATTTGACTTTCATTTCAATTGCACGGACCTCTGGAAAGTATAGTTTGCAGGCAGGCATATTGCAAGGATTGCCAAAGCAGTGCCCTCCAGAAGATACTGGACTACAACTCCCATCGTTCCTGACCACTGGCCATGCGAGGTGAGTCTTATGGGAGTTGGAGTCAAACACTACCTGGAGGGCACCATGTTGGCTATCATTGGTGTAGCCCATCAAGATCGACCCAATGATGCCCCTGCCAAGATGGCATTTGCCTAAGGGGCTTCATAGGCATTATATTTAACTCTGGAATTATGGTAATCATGTATTTAATCTTGCTGGTTTTAAGGACACATACCCACACACCCAAAAGCTAGTTAAATAAAAATGGTGATTTCCCGCCAAGTGTACTTTGGGCTTTCACCCAAAGTTCCTTTTGCCTTTTGTTCCTTTTGCCTTTTGTAACTTGCCCTTGTTCTGGAACTTGGGCTAACTCAAGACAAGCCTGCAAAGTAGACCTGACACCAGTAGCTTCCTACTGTACCTTTGGATCCATTCTGAGGAAGTTGTGTGGGCCTCTGCTGCTGAACGTTGACCTTTTAATCGTCTTGCTGTGGTGAAAGTGGTAATAGTCTTCCAGGCTGCCAATCTGCAATGAGAGATATACAGAAAAGGTGTCAGGACAGGAGGCAATGAGGACCATAAGGAACAGCTGCATGTTCTTTCACAGCACACTAGAACCAGGAAGGAATGCAATTCAGTTCGGGCAGGAAAAGTTTCAACGAGCAACCAAATATGCTCATTTCGCACAGCTAAACCTCTTGCACATTTGGTCGCCAGGAGGCGTTCAAATAGCCCCTGCAGAGGTCAGACCAAGTGTCCAGCTCATCCCCCACCAGTGGCCAACTAGATACCACTAGGAAGCTCACAAGCAGAACAAGGTGAAAACAGCCCTTGCCAGCAGCTTACCCTCCAGAAAAGGGAATTCAGAGTTCAAGGGGGACCTTCAAAACATTGCAGGATGGGAAGCTCCTGTTCAGGTTATCAACTTTCCAAGCTCTGCTCCAGGAGACTCCATTCCATTCCATTCCCGCTCCAACTCCATCTACCTCTCCCACCAATAGTCCATCAGCATTCCAAGGTCACTCAACAAGAACAATCCTTATTGGCTGCTTTTGCATTTTCCACACCTTTCAGTTTTTGCCTCTGAATTCTGCAAAACAATATCTCCCCCTTTTCTATGTGGATGGCCTCATTTTGGCTACATAAGGATTAGGTAATTTTAACTAGCTACATTTTAGTGTTACATGCACACCACAAACTGTGGTTGACGTTAGCTACCGTTTATTGAAACAAGCCAGCTTCGCAACTACAGTGGACTTTTTTTCAAGCAGAACAGAATTAACATTAACCAGAGTTTCTCAGGTGTAATTAATCAAACATCACACCCCTCCTTGCAGTCATGCCAAGGAGGAAGGACACAGAGTAGGCATGGTTTATCATCATATCAAAATGTGGGCAGTATCAAAGATGGGAGCAAAGGAATCTGGCTGAGCACTGGTTCACTAAGGACTCCTCCACACTTCCACTTGTCCCGCTACTTTCCCCAGGGCGGAAACCCACGTTTTAGTGCTGAATCGAAACAAATGGCAATCGAGTTTTCCATGGATCACCATTTGTTCTGATTTAGCACTGAATCTCGGGTTTTTCGGGGGGGGGGGTGGCATGGTGTGGCAAAGGCAAAACCACTCAGATCCATAGCTGTCAACTTACAGTTTTGAAAATAAGGGGCCAGCAGCCCCGAAAATAAGGGATCAGCAGCCAAAATAAGGGATTTTAGTCAACCAGCTGAAATACGAAGTGCAAAGGGACCAGATAATTTGGGAGAGCAGCGCCGGTTTTTAGCCCTTCGTGTCCAGAGGTTGCTGCTCAAGACACCAGCTGATGAAACACTGCAATTAAATAACTACAAGCAGCAACCACTTTTCACGCAAAACAAAGTCCAAGCTACGAAGATGCTGCTGCAGTTATGTATCTTTTCTCTCGTGCTCCATCTGTAGCTCTCAGTTCCATCAGGCGAGGCCACGCCAGGCTGCCCATCTCATCCGGGTCCTTTGGCGACGCAGCCACAGTATGGCCTAGCGGGAGTGGCGGGCAGAGGACAGGCCCCAGGCAGAGAAGCTCAGTTCGGTGGCCACAAGGAGGATGGCGGCAGAAGGGCCCGAGGCTCCTGCCAGTCCCAGCGGGGAGGGGCTCCCAGGGGCCGAGGCTGGTGAGAGGAGGCCGGAGGGGGGCATTCTGGGCAGCCAAGCAACACAGTTGGAGCCTCCCTCCTCCCTAGCCGGCAGGGAGGGAGGGAGAGGAGCTGCTTCCTTTGAAACCCGGGAAATTTAAGGGACATCATCAATAAGGGACAGCAGGGGGACACGGCACTGGGATAAGGGAGTTTCCTGCCAAATATGGGACGGTTGACAGCTATGCTCAGATCCATGCCTAGAAAACATGGGGAAACTGCTCAGAAAACTTCTCAGACTCATGCTTTCTAAGCTCGGGACAAAAGCAAAAGTGTGCACAAGCCCTAAATCAGACCATTGTTTCATCTGGCTTGCTTTTGTTGGCACAGACTGGCATCTCTCTCCAAGGTTTCAGACTGAGGTATTGGAGAAGCTAGAGGGCTTCTGCATGCAACCTGGGGCATTCTGTATGCAAAGCACTGAGCTACACCTCTTCCAGAGCAGAATCTCAGTTGCATGACCCATCTGTCTCCACTTCTGGTTAAAGGCATATGTGAATGGATGAGCTCGGGGTCTCTTATCTCCTGCTCACCATATGGGCCAAAGATAAAATGTGAAAACTGCACTTCTGAAATGCATACGGCCTCCCCTCCACCCGCCCCACCACTTAATAGCAACAGAATATGCCTGGTCCAAAACAGCCTCCAGAGTTCTTGGAACCAAAATCCTCAGGAAACCATCTGCCCTTCACAGGTGCACACACATCACGCAGGCGAAGAGCCGTGCGGCTGTGCCATGGCAGCAGCGCCTGCTGCACTTATTCTGACAAAATGTACAATGAAGTGCAGCATCTGGTGATGCTGCCAAGACGATGCTCAAGGTCTCCAGACACAGGCAGCTGCAAAAGTGACGGCTGCGATTTCCCTGCAAATGTCTCCTGGCGGGGAAGCTTTGGCCCTCCAGATACTGTTACCCTGGCTAGCACGGCCAATGGCTAGGAGTGATGGGATTTGTAGTCCAGCAACAACTGGAGAGTCCCAGGTTCCCCCACCTTGGTTTAAGAGAATTAGTCTGCAATCCTATTCCAATCAGCTGGGAGAAAACCCCACTGAATTCAATAGGTCCTACTTCTGAGTAGCCACGGTCCAGATTGCGCTGTAAATCACAAATTTAACTCAATGGGGAGAAAACCACCAGCGCATGTCAGAATCAAGCCAAATGCATCCTCTTCCTTAAAAAATAAAAATCAAGTTGTTATGAGCCATCTTTCCTAGAGCTATCACTTGATTAAAGCCGTATTTGATGAATTCACTAAAGCGCCTATGATTAATTCTGCTTAAATCTGTATTGGAAGAAATAAACCAATACTGTAGTGCAGAAGAAGAGGAAAATACTTATTTTTCTATACTTATTTTTAGATGTGCATGCATGTTGCAACAGGCTCCATTTCAGAAGACTGGCACCAACATTACAGTCTTTTCAGCGCCAAGGTAAGGCTTCCTTGTTTGCTCATGCATGTTAAATCTTCATTTATATTGGCTTGGTTTGTACATCACGCAAAGCCAAACAGTGGCTTAGTGGGACATACAGAAGTATGCAGGCTCCCCAAGAGGAGCAAGGTTACAGCTTATGGTTAGTGAGGAAAGGGCTTAGCCGCAAGCCATGGTTCAGAAAACAGGCTAAACCATGGGTAGGCAAACAAAGGCCGGGGGGGGGGGGGGCGGATCCGGCCCAATCGCCTTCTAAATCTAGCCCGCGTATGGTCCAGGAATCAGCATGTTTTTACATGAGTAGAATGTGTCCTTTTATTTAAAATGCATCTCTTGGTTATTTGTGGGGCATAGGAATTTGTTCATCCCCCCCTCAAAATATAGTCCGCCCCCCCCCAAGGTCTGAGGGACAGTGGACCGGCCCTCTGCTGAAAAAGTTTGCTGACCCCTGTGCTAAACCAAACCTTGGCTTAGCTCAGCACAGCAGCCTGTACACTCCCACAGACCCACTAAGTCGAGGATGGGAACCTCTGGGGTGGGGTGCAGGACATGGCCCTCCAGGACTCTCTATGAGCCCCTTAGGGCTCTCCCCAAGGTACACCCTCCATGCACCCTGCTTCACATCCTCCTTGCGTGTTTTTGCCTGGCTGGAATGTGCCCCAGAAATGTTTGGGAAGCACGGACCCAGATGTTGCAATATTAGGCAACTAATGAATTATAAATTATAAATAATGAGAATTAAAATAAAATAAATAACCTTCAATGCATAATGTATATTTTACTGCGTGAATTGCTTCTCCAATAACAATGCTATTTTGACTGATGTTTTTTGTGACCGCATACATTTCTTTATAAGGTCCACAGTGGTTGAAATGCGCAAGTTTTGAGGTTTATGCCGTTGACTCTAATATAACATTGTCTCCTGCCTGTGTTGGATATTTGTAATTTTTTTCTGTTAATGACAGAGGCATCTTTTTTGTCTATAAAAAAATAAGACAGAGTCAACGTGTGATGTTTTGAACATATGGTGTGGATACTTAAATACTTACAGTAAAAGAGAAACTACCACTTCCTGAAGCAGCCTGTTCTTACATTGGTATATCCAGTGCTTTTTTTCTTGGGGGACGCATACCCCTAAACTTTTTGTGAATCTTTGTACTTTTGTATTGTACTTCGTATTTATTTTCCCCGATCTGAACTATAAAATGGTGATTTTCTTGAGTCCTAATGAGAGTACCCCTAAACATTTTTTAAGAAGAAAAAAGCACTGCATATATCCAATTGCTCTACTAAACATTGCAGCTCTAATCTTTTCACAACTCCAAAAAGGGAAATGAGGCAAATCAGACTGACTGCCGTTCTATTTTCATAAGAGACATTGTTCGCACCAGAATTATCCATCTCTTGGTTTGTTTTATTATTGTTTTGCTACAGAGTTGCCAGAAGGCTCCTAGCCCATGTAAAGTATGGTGTTCCTCCTTTAAGAAACAACATAAATATCAGAGACACCGGCCCAGATAGAAGACAATTCATATGTGCCAAGAACCATCACTATATAGTTTCAGAAGCAAGTTTTCCTCTTGCTTAGACTTGGCTTCTCCTCTCTGGAAAGTGGAGATTATAAATAAGAAACATCTATATTTAGCCTGGAGGATAGGAAGCAATAAAAACCAAAATTTAAAAAGAGGTTTAGGAAAAACAAAGTGTACCAGTAACTTCAGATGGATCTATGAAGTTGCCTTACACCACATCAATCTTATAATCCATCCACCTAAGTCTTAACAATTCCAACCAGCAGTAAATTTCCAAAATCCCAGGCAGATTATGTTCAGCAACACTTCCACCCATCCAAAAGATGAACAATGGTTACAGAGGATGTGCTCCGAATGACTTGCCGAACTCATGAAGTCCTTTTCAGTGGCATCTATTTGGAGGGCATATCATTGTGCACTGACTTAAGTCCATTTGTATGGCATATACTTCTGCTGCAGGTCAAAACCAGGCCCCTTCTGCTGATCTAAACACCTGAAGGGGGTCTGTTGGGGAGGAGGTGGTCTTCCAGGTATCTGGGTCCGGAAGAAGAAGAGGAGTGGGTGGTGCGCAGGAACAAGGTGAGCCAAAACGGGACATCAGGGAATACAATCAGAAGCCGGGGTGGCTTCTGTAAATCCAGGCTGCCCCACTTAAAACAGGACAGTTGGGCTGTTATGCTTAGGTCCTGCCTGTGGTTTTCCCAAAGGCATCTCATCGGCCACTGTGAGTACAGAATGCTGGACTAGATGCGCCACTGGCCTGATCTATTACCTACAACATCTAGGAGAGAATACCAGGGTCTACAGGAGGTGATCTAACTGAGGAACGTTCACACAAGGAGCAACTGATCTAGTGGTTTTTAAGTAAATAGCAGGTGCACATGCATACACAGAGAAAGAGAGAAAAAGAGAGAGTGAGAGAGAACATTGGACTGGGCCTTTGGTGCGAGTGCAGGTGAGCTTAACCCTTTGCCCTTGTTACGATGGCTGCGGCAAGGATCAGGTACTAAATGACAAGGAAAGTCCTCTCCCCAAGACCCTGGAAAGCTGCTGCCAGTCAGAGCAGACACCACTGAGCTTAATCAACAAGTAACATGACCTAGTTTAAGTCCGCTTCCTATGCTCTTTCCTACACCTACTGGGAAACCCCAGTCATTGCGACAGAACTTGCAACTCTAAAGCCTCTCTCCAACTTGCCAGTTTTGTATGTCACAAATGGGTTTCCAGTAGCCTTCGCCCTTCCCAACATGTCTCTGCAGGTTTCCCAGCACCACTTCTACCGGTATTGCAATGACACCACTTTGGTGGACTGCCATTTCAGCCACGTGCAGCAGCTGTGACTGGCATGACTTGTTTATGCCTTGCACCAACTTAGCACCATGTTTTGTGAAGCTACGATAAATCTGTGTATTTCTGTTGGCAAGATTTTGCCAGGTCATTTTGTTTACTCTTGCCTTTGCTATCATCAGCTACATGTCTTTATCACCCTCTTTCGATTATGCTATAGATCAGAGGTGGCTAACCTCTTGGGCCCAAGAATTGTGCTGAACCCTCTAATGGCTGCATGCTATTCAAACCACAAGCTTGCCACACATAGGGCACATGGGCACACAGAGACTACCTTACCCTATCATCCCTACTCAGATCTAGAGCTCTAGCATGGATGGGGGCAGTGGGAAAGTCTTTCAAGGTCCACCCCACTCTTTCAAACTTCTCAGGAATAGAAAAAAATAACCCCAAGCCCCAAAAGCAGATCAGAGGGACAAAAAAACTTTTAAAGGGCTCTCTTCCCAGCCCAGCACCGCCATCACTTCACCTTTTACCAGTGGCAAAATTGTCACTGAAAGGGGGACCTCTAACCCTCTTTTCACTACCTTTGCAAATGGATTAAAGCAGCCCAGAAACAAGGTGCTCTGATTTGGTCTGATGTTTCCACAGCCATCCCTGGAAACATCACAGTGGACTGAAGTGATCCTCCCTGTTTTTGGAGCACTCCAATCTCTTTGCAATAGTGAGAGTGCTCTGGAAACAAGCAGCACCTTGCTCTGCTGTTTCCAGGTACAGTAGTACCTCGGGTTACAGACGCTTCAGGTTACAGATGCTTTAGGTTACAAGACTCCGCTAACCCAGAAATAGTACCTCGGGTTAAGAACTTTGTTTCAGGATGAGAACAGAAATCGCCCAGTAGCGGCACGGCAGCAGTGGGAGGCCCCATTAGCTAAAGTGGTCTTCAGGTTAAGAACAGTTTCAGGTTAAGAACAGACCTCCAGAACAAATTAAGTTCTTAACCCGAGGTACCACTGTACAGCTTGGGAAACCTCAGAGCAAATGAGAGCAACTCCAGGGCTCACCCAGCAGAATGCTGGCAAATTCAGAAGAGCAAGGTCCTTTCATGATAATCACATCCACACCCAGGGGTGGCCCGTCCAAAACGGTTCAGTGCTGCAGCTTCCGGGTTCCAATAGCGCCCCCTCCACTAAGGGAAAAGTGGCGGCGGCTTCCAGGTTCTGGCAAGATTTCACCAGAACACAGAATAGATGTTGCAGCCCCCTTCTTGTTTCTCCAGCAGCAGCGTGGAGTCCAGAGGTGCTGGTAGCAACAGCAGAAAGTGAAGCGGCAACGAGAACTCGTGGAGTCTTGTGCAGAGTTCTACGAGATTTTGTGGGGTCTTGCTACAAGGCACCACCACTTCTCCTCACTGTGGCAGCAGCAGTGCGAGTGAGCCTGGTTTCTGCGGCCCCACTGGGATTCCATCAAGATCTCACAATCTTGCCCACATCCCTTCTAAGATTATACAATATGCTTACAATTACAGTGGTACCTTGGGTTACATACGCTTCAGGTTACAGACTCCGCTAACCCAGAAATAGTACCTCAGGTTAAGAACTTTGCTTCAGGATGAGAACAGAAATCGCGCATTGGTGGCGCGGCCGCAGCAGGAGGCCCCATTAGCTAAAGTGGTGCTTCAGGTTAAGAACGGTTTCAGGTTAAGAACGAACCTCCGGAACAATTAAGTTTGTAACCCAAGGTACCACTGTATAAAATTATTATTATTATTATCAATGCATTGATCCACATGTCTTTCAGCTAGATCTAATCTACTGTTTTCTATGCACATACGTGGGCAAACGATATGGAGTGCTCCCTTACCTTCTTTTGGAGTCACTTAAGCTGTGTCTTCCACTGTACATAACAGAACTTGCACACCATTTTCTTAAAACTGAAGCCTCTGTGTTTTCAGTGTTCTGAAATGCTTAGCTTTGGAACTCAGGGTGGCTAAAAAGGTCCCCTTTCACACTGATAGGATGGCTCTAGGATGCTGGAGACACAGACCCCGCTGCAGAAATAGTAACAGGCCTTTGATGCCCCCCTCTCACAACCTTGGACACAACTGGGCTCGCCATCCCGATACAGATATTACAATTTACGTGTGCATGTGCAAACTGCATTAAATATCTGACCAAACTACGTCAGATGTTTGCAATTCAAATGCATCTCTCCCCAGCATCCATCTCCAATCCCCATTGCTGGGTAGTCATTTTTTCCCTTTCCTGCAGTATTCTCCCCCTCCCCACTGCTGTTAAGAGTTTAAATTTTCCAGTCTTTATTATGTTCATTTAGTTCTAACCTCTAAATCTATTTCTAATCTGCAACCCCTGGGGTCTTCATTTTTAGTATAAATTAAATTCATAAACAAGCAAGGCAAAGGAAGCACTCGCATTCCCCGCCACCCGCGAAGAGCTACGCAGTCCCCTGTGTTTGTCATTTGTAAAATCTAAACGCAAGGTTTGAAATGCACCACTAGCGAAAGAGCAGAGGAAAACAAGCATCTGTTGGGGCAGAAGAGGGAAAGGAATTCAAGGCCAAAACCAAAAAGCAAAAGAAAGAAAAGAGAAACCAAGTTAAGCTATGGAAATACCGTTTCCTTCAGGCAAAGGATGTCTTCTCTTGGCCTAGTGAGCAGGCGAAATCTTCCAAGGAAGATTTCTTGCCGGTCCAGGAAGACGTATCTGGGAAGTTATCCCAGTTTGAATGGCAAGATTCACTTCCAAAATCTGTCTAGGAAGCTTCTTCCTTGACCTCCTCTGGAATGTCCCCTATCTTACAATCAGGTGTGGGAAACCGTGGGCCCGAATGCGGCCCTTCAGGCCTCTCTCTGTGGCCCTTGAAATTTTTCTGGCCACATCCTTCATTGGTTCTGATTTGCACTCTTTTCAAGTGCTTTTACCTGGCTGGAATGTGCCCCAGAATGTTGATAATGGCTCTGGCTTGTCTGGATGCTCGGCAAAGAGCTAGGATGGTGTAGTGGTTAGAGCGCTGGACTAGGCCCTGATCTGGGAGACTAAACTTCCAATCTCTGCTTAGCCATGGAACTCATGGTGTGATCTTGGACCTCTCCTGTCTGTTCCCTGCTCAGATATTAAATAACAAGCTGTCCAATACCTAATCAAATTATTTGTCTCTGTAGTTCACTGTTGTCTGCTCCACAGCAGCTCTCTAGCAGACCCTCCAAGTGTCTCAATTATACAGGGATGGTACCGGATTTACAGAAGCTATCCCAGTTTTTTATCTGATCCTAGGATATCCCGCTTTACCTTTAGGACGTCCCTATTTTCATTGGAGAAATGTTGGAGGGTATGGAGTTATCTGACCCCCAAGCTATCTGAAGGCAGTCTTGTATAAGGAAGTTTTTAAAAAAATGTTTCATGTTTTATTATCCTTTTATTTTGCTGGAAGCCACCCAGAGTGGCTGAGGCAACCCAGTCAGATGGGTGGGGTATAAACAGTAAAATTATTATTATGATGATGGAATAGGACATCTCTATTTTCATCAGAGAAATGTTGGAGGGCATGCTCTAGTGTTTCAGATACAGTGGAACCTCAGTTTTCGAACGTCTCGACTGCTGAATGTTTCAGAAGCCAAACATCGAAAGCTCATAAGTAAATGCTTCCATTTTCGAACGCATCTCGGAAGTCAAACGGGCATTTCTCAATTTTCCATTAACTTTGCAGACTGCCCTTTCCGCCTCGGTTGTTGAATGTCTTGGAAGTTCAACGGTCTTCCAGAACGGATTATGTTTGACAACCAAGGTTTCACTGTAGTCTTACCATATCCCACCTAGAGATGTTGGGGATTGAACATGCAACTTTCTGCGTGCAAGGTTCTATGTAGCTATATCAATAGGGCCACATCTGCACCATATATTTAAAGCACTATGGTACCACTTTAAACAGTCATGGCTTCAGCCGAAGAATCCTAGGAGCTGTACCTTGTTAAGGGTGCTGAGAGTTGTTACAGGGTGGAATTACCAGAGTGGTAATTCTTCCCAGGTGTCATATATTCATTTATATATGTGTGTGTGTGTGTGTGTGTGTGTGTGTGTGCGCGTGCGCGCGTGCGCATTCTCTTTTATATATATATATATATATATATATATATATATATATATATATATATATACACACACACACACACACACACACAGAGAGAGAGGGGGGGGGGGGAGAGAGAGATACATATATATATATATATACACACACACCCAAAAATAACATGCAAGAATGATACTAGTGGAAATTGCTCCACACAAAATTTGTACATTAAGTATAATCACATGTAAGAATGTGGCTATTATTCACACTAAATTCACACTAAAAGGCTAGTGAATTTTCATGACATCTTTTTTTATTAAGCACACTGATGCAGAAATGTGGAGAATTGAACTTAATAGTAGAAAAATGAGAAACCGCAAGAAACCAAAATTAATTAGCTCATCCCTAATTATCACAGGCTCTTGCAAATGCCATACGAAATCTGATATTATTAAAGTGCACAGAAGCATACTCATCCAATGCACAAAGATTAGGGCCATGAGAATTTAGATACATTTAGTTGGTTTTAGGAAACAGTTTTTGAACACATATGAAGCTGGGTACATCTAGCTGTGGGAAGGGGCACCTGTGGCCCAACAGAGGTTGTAGACTGCAAGTTCAATAGACCTAACTGAGAATAAAATTGTCTTATTCTGACTTGAGGTAGCTGTCCATGATCTCAGGAAAGGGACTTTTCCAGCCCTATTAAGATCCCTGATGAATTGTAGAGGGTAAGAACAGTCTTCACCATTTGAGATAAGCAATGAGCACATTGCAAACATTTTTTGTTTGTTTCGTTTTTGATGCTGCCTGAAATAACGTCCTTACCTGGCTAATCTTCTAAATCTGGGGTGGGAGCTGTGGCCTTCCATCAGTCACAGGCAGCATTGCAAGTGATCAGGGAAGAGGGGAGCTGGGGAGCTGGGGGCCCACAACATCCAGAGGATGACTTTGTCCTCTCCTGTATGGCCAGCCCAGCCATTGGACAAGTGGCAATTTGTCCCATACATTTAGTGATGGAAGGAAACACTGGGCAGAGAGCTCCTGTGCTTCTGCTTTCGCAGCAGCATCAGTGGCAGTCTGGAGCCAGGCAGAAACAGGCAGCTATCAGAAGGTACAGCACTCTAGATTTTCATCTGCATTCTTCCAAGGGCTGAAAGTATTAGCTAGCAATAGAAGCAATCAGCAATGTTAATATCCATTTGCAAAAGTGATGAATAATGTTACGCTGCTATGACAGACGTCCATGCACCAATTAGGCCTTTAACTCAAACCAATGTAGGTTTTATTGTTTTCCTGAAGCGCAAAAGTCCCGTTATGTTTTTGTTTTTTTGGCCTTCTGCATATTTCTGCTTTGTTGTCACAAAGCCCCAGATTGGCACCGCTCAGCTCTGGGTGTTTACGTCCGCAGCAAGCAAGTCTCAAAACAATGAGAAAGTGTTATTTTTGTCTTGCAATGCCACCATTTGCACATGAAGGGTACGGCTCGCTCGGTTGCCATGGGAATGGGGCCCTGCCAATTCCATCCGACTAAGTGTTAACTGCCAGGCACTGAAGGAACCATTCATCACTATTTAGTGAAATTGGACCAAGGACGTTATGCATCACGGACCAGCTGAGCTCAAAAGATGTCATAATGGAGAAGGATGGTCTATGGGTTGGGGCACTTCCACATATTGTTGACAGCGGAGGCTGCAGAAGCAAGAATGCCCAAGAGACAGGAAGTACCTTCTCTGGTACTGGAGCAACTTCTGGTTGTGGGGCTTAGCGCCAAAGGTGGAAGCTTCCCCACCTGTGCCTGCTAGGCAGTTTTCAGGACTCAAGCCCACATCAGGTCCTGAACCTAGGACCTAAAGTGAATAAGATGTGGATTTGGTACACAACATCTTATTGTTTATTATTTTTAGTAGTAGAATTTATATCCCACCTTCCTCTAAAGCTGAGATTCAAGGCAGCTTACAACATTTAAAAACAACATTATAAAATGCAAAGTTAAGACAAACAAAGCAGTTAAGAACAATAATTAGGATACATCAGAACACATTTAGAACCAGCCATTAAAAGACGTTTGCCCTGACAGCAGCCCATCAGTGATCAGAATCATCTGCACCTTCGTTTTCAAAGGCCTGACTGAAGAGGAAGGTCTTGGCCTGCTGACGGAAGAACAACAAAGAAGGAGCCAATCTAAAATCTCTTGGGAGGGAATTCTGCAATATGGAAGCAGCCGCAGTAAAGGGTCTCTTTTGTGTCACCACCAATCATGCTTCTGATGTTAACGGGACCCAGATAAGATGCTCACCTGAGGATCATAGCACCCAGACAGGTTCATTTCGAGAGATACGTTCTTTTAGGCAGCCTGGGCCCAAGCCAGGGTTATTTTGACCTACATACCAAACCTTTCCCCCAAGAAGCTCAAGGTGGCATTACATGGTTCTCCAACTCCCCATTTTATCCTTACGCCAACCCCACAAGGTAAATTAGGCTGAGAGATAGTGGTTGGCCCAAGACTACCCAGATATCTTAATGGCTGAACAAGGATTTGAACCCTGATCTCCCTGCTCCTAGTCCGGTGCCCTACACTATGCCACACTGGACCTCAGCATTCCAAAAACAGGTAAGACGACTTTAGACAGCTTCTGAGCCTGACTTGGGCCACATTCACACATTAAAGCACCAATACCACTTTGAACAGGCTTCCCTGAAGAATTCTGGGAGCAATAGTTTTTTTAAGGTGCTGAGAGTTGTCAGGAGACCTTTATTCCCCTCGTTGTTGTTGTTTAGTCGTTTAGTCGTGTCCGACTCTTCGTGACCCCATGGACCAGAGCACGCCAGGCACCTCTGTCCTCCACTACCTCCCGCAGTTTGGTCAAACTCATGCTGGTAACCTCGAAAACACTATCCAACCATCTCGTCCTCTGTCGCCCCCTTCTCCTTGTGCCCTCCATCTTTCCCAGCATCAGTGTCTTCTCCAGGGAGTCTTCTCTTCTCATGAGGTGGCCAAAGTACTGGAGCCTCAGCTTCAGGATCTGTCCTTCCAGTGAGCACTCAGGGCTGATTTCCTTAAGAATGGATGCGTTTGATCTTCTTGCAGTCCATGGGACTCTCAAGAGTCTCCTCCAGCACCATAATTCAAAAGCATCAATTCTTCGGCAATCAGCCTTCTTTATGGTCCAGCTCTCACTTCCATACATCACTACTGGGAAAACCATGGCTTTAACTATACGGACCTTTGTTGGCAAGGTGACGTCTCTACTTCTCAAGATGCTGTCTAGGCCTGTCATTGCCCTTCTCCCAAGAAACAGGCGTCTTTTAATTTCGTGGCTGCTGTCACCATCTGCAGTGATCATGGAGCCCAAGAAAGTAAAATCTCTCACTGCCTCCATTTCTTCCCCTTCTATTTGCCAGGAGATGATGGGACCAGTGGCCATGATCTTCGTATTTTTGATGTTGAGCTTCAGACCATATTTTGCGCTCTCCTCTTTCACCCTCATTAAAAGGTTCCCAGAGTGATTTAACAGACTGTCCCTCTTCCCAAGTACTCTGGGAACTGTAGCTCTGTGAGAGGAATGGTGCCTCCTAACAATTCTCAGCACCTTTAACAAACTACAGCTCCCAGAATTCTTTGGGGGAAGCCATGGTTGTTTAAGTGGTACAATAGTGGTTTGAACGTATGGAGTAAATGTTGCCTCGCTTGCTGGTCTGAGTAACTAGCAGACTCCGCTGCAGCTGCTTCTTGTGCTAGCTGCAGGTTGCCTAGGCCTTGGTCCTCCTCTGTCTCTCACACCCCACCCTCAACCTGATATAGGAGCCACTCCCCTAAACATGCAGGTGCCTGCCAGGCTCCCTCAAGCATGAGTCACCCACAAATGAAAGAAGTGCAAGTGCCACTAGACCAGATTGCACCAACTCGGTGGTCACAATGGCTGAGACAGGGCGGAGATGGTAGCCCAAAACATTAGGAGAGTGCCAGGTTGACTCACTCAACCATCTTGCTTATGCACCTGAATGTAGCTCCTGGTCACCTATGGCTTCCAGTCATGATGGTAAATGCAAGCCTGAGGAATATTCACCTGCCCAGTTAGGTCAAAGGCAAATGATGGAGTTCCAAACAGGATTCTGGAGCAAGCAAAACACACAATGGACTAGAGGCACATGGCATAGTCTAAATCAGTGTTTCCCAACCTTTTTTGGGCAAAGGCACACTTGTTTGATGAAAAAAATCTCGAGGCACACCACCATTACAGCCCCGTGACGTCAGCGCGCAGCGTCACGCCGGGAGGGAAGGGCGCCGGGGCGCTGCTGCTGCTGCTGCCGCCGCCGCTCCCGGCAGGCATGGGCCCAGCTGAGGCGGCGGCAGCTGTTGTGGTGGTGGCGGCGATAGCGGGCGGAGGAGGGGGCGGCGGGCGAGGCGGCGGCGGGTGGAGCAGGAGGGCAGCCGAGGCCGGTGAGGGAGTAGGGTTGCCCGGGGCTTGAGGAGCCGTCGCCAGGAGTTGCTGCTGCTGTTGTTGCTGCTACTGCCCGGACATGCCGGCCTCCTCCTCGTCCGCTGTCTCGCGCTCCTCCCTTTTGCGCACGCTGCCCCGCCGTCGCCCCATTGGCCGGGTCCTGTCAGCTGATCCTGTGTTATTTCCTGTGTGTGTGTGTGAGGGGAGAATGGAGAGAGAAACCTCGGCACCACCACCGCGGAGCCGCCCCCGGCTCGACGCGGATCCTCGCCGCCGCCGCCCTGCCTCTCGCCGCCCGACTCGCCCGCCTCCCTCCCACGGCATACCAGGCAACGTCTCGCGGCACACTAGTGTGCCGCGGAACACCGGTTGGGAAACACTGGTCTAAATCAGGGTTTCCCAAACTTGGGTCTGCAGCTGTTGTTGTACTACAACTCCCATCATCCCTAGCTAGCAGGACCAGTGGTTAGGGATGATGGGGGTTGTAGTGCAAAAACAGCTGGAGACCCAAGTTTGGAGCACTCTGGTCTAAATATATTGTTGGGTAAATTCTGAAGCAGGCCAAAAAGTTAGGCAAAAAGAGGTGCTGGAATTCCTCATGAACTCCGCTTGTTCTCTTAGAATGGCAATGGCACCCACCTGAGAGATGCAGGAACTGAGTTCCGGCTGAAAAAAAAGCCCTGTGAAGAATCACAATAGTATTGTGCCTCAGGGTGACATGGGAATGACTGTCCACCCTCATTTCATCTTTTCAAGAATACTGCAAGGCAGACTGAGCCTAGGACCCTCGTACCTACGGGACCGCCTCTCCTGGTATGTCCCACAGAGAAATTTACGGTCTGCAAATAAAAACATCCTGAAGATCCCAGGCCACAGAGAGGTTAGGCTGGCCTCAACTAGAGCCAGGGCTTTCTCGGCTGCGGCTCCAATCTGGTGGAATGCTCTGTCACAAGAGACTAGGGCCCTGCAGGACCTGACATCTTTCCGCAGGGCCTGCAAGACAGAGCTGTTCCACCAGGCCTTTGGCCAGGGCACAGCCTGACCCCCTCCTCTGGCAATCTGCACAGAATGTTGCTTAATGGTTGCCATTAATTTGATTTTAATTAATTTTATAATGAATGTTTTTGAATGTTGGATTATTTTGATTGTTGTTAGCCGCCCTGAGCCCAGTTTCGGCTGGGGAGGGCGGGATATAAATAAAAAATTATTATTATTATTATTTATGAGCCACTCAGTCTATGTGAATTTCATGGATAAGCAGAGATCTAAGCCCAGATCAAGCCCAACATTTGACTCAATGCCATACTTGCTCTCAAACTTCCATTGCGATGGGCTTTTAAGGAAAATCTCCAATTTAAGCTTCCAGCAAGAAATCCCCGTTTTTTATTTTTTTAAATTGATATACCACCACCCTTTGGCAGCTTTGGTTCCAACCGTGGTTTACAGGGTTTGGTGTTCCTTCCCTCGCACTCCTGCACCCAAACATCTGCCAGCTTAATTATACTGGAACAAGGCTGAAATTTAAAAGTCAAGCCAGAATTTATAACGGATCCTTTTTAGCACCAAGACAAATTACTGTGCCACCTGGGCAGAGGAGCAGTGAACCGCAAAAGAGTGCAGAGCCCGCAAGGAAAGCAATAAGCTAGGATAACTGGCCCCCACCGGCCCCAACCCACCAACTTTGTTCTTTGCAACTGAAGGGCATAAGAAAAAGATTTAGGAAGTAGTGGGGAACAGCTGTAGTTCAGTGGCAGAACATCTACTTTGCATGCCAGGGTCAATCCCTGGCATCTCAAGGAGGACTGGGGATGCCCCTTGCCTGAAACATTGAACAGCCACTGCCTGCCAGCATAGCCATTACTGAGATAAATACAGTGGTACCTTGGGTTACAGACGTTTCAGGTACAGACTCCGCTAACCCAGAAATTGTTAAGAACTTTGCTTCAGGATGAGAACAGAAATCGTGCTCCGGCGGCACAGCGGCAGCAGGAGGCCCCATTAGCTAAAGTTCAGGTTAAGAACAGTTTCAGGTTAAGAACGGACCTCCGGAAAGAATTAAGTACTTAACCTGAGGTACAACTGTACAAATGCTTTGGGTTACAAACTCCGCGAACCTGGAAGTAATTGCTCCGGGTTGCAAACTTTGCCCCAGGATGTGAACGGAAATCGTGCTCTGGCGGCATGGCAGCAGCAGGAGGCCCCATTAGTAAAGTGGTGCTTCAGGTTAAGAACAGTTTCAGGTTAAGAACGGACCTCCGGAACGAATGAAGTACTTAACCTGAGGTACCACTGTAGATCAATGGTCTGCCTCTGTTTCCTGCAACCTGCCCATGTATTGACAGAAGCAGAGTTCAGCCAGTGGAAGTCTGCAACGGTTTTTTAAGCCTGGAAAGAGGCTGTGGACTCATCCGTACTTCCACTTTCCCCTGCCTAGAAAGCACAAGCCAAAAATGGTTTCCCCCTTGCCCTCCAGCTTTCTCAGGGAAAGCCCATTCTAAATTGTCAGTCCGGAGGCACGGCAGGCCACTGAGACACGCAAGCACAAAAGGATGAGATTATCTTTTGCAGAGCACCAAAATCACTGCCCGTTACTGCTATTGGGACAAGATTTGTGATGCAAAGAAAAATTCTATTTAGATTAAAGCACCCTGCTCTTTACTGGTTTCCGTCACGGATGATAACACTCCATGTGGAAACACTGCAAGACGCTATGGTTTGAATTACAAAAAGAGCTTATCTTTAAACTCTGTTTGATTGCTTGTGTCTGTCGTTCGCATGCATTTGCTAACCCCAGCTCCCCTCGCCCTGCTCCGCCCCAAACCCCTTGAGAAAGCCTGTATACATTACAAGTTCATAATAACTTACTTCTGCCCTTGAGAGAGCAGACTGGGTTTTCTCTTTTTGAGCAAACTGTAATTATATAATTACCCTGCGTTCCTCTACTGAGGCTCTTCTTCATGTGCCTCCTCCGCAAAAGGTCTGGAGGGTGGCAACATGAGAACGGGACTTTTCTGCAGTGGCTCCCCACTTGCCAAATGCCCTCCCCACGGAGGCTCACCTGCTGCCTTTGTTACATATCTATAGGCACCAGGCAGAAACAGTCCCCTTCTCCCCAGCTAATTAAACAATCTATGGCCATTTAAGCTGTGGGAGGGGGTACTGTTTTTGTTTGTTTTGTTTGTTTCATATGGTATGTGTTTTTGTATTGTAAACTGCCCTGAAATTCTCAAATGAAGGGTGGTATAGAAATTTAACTACCGCCTCAAAAAAATGGAGATATCACATAGCCTTGTCCACATGGGGGAGAGGAGGGAGTGAAGACACCCCATAAATAAGAAGGTAGCAGCAGGTCCATAATATTAATAAAGAATGCACACAACTCTATAACAGCAGCATGGCCACATTCACTCCCTACATTTAAAGAGCTATGGTACCACTTTTAACAAGCATGGCGCCCCCCAAAGAATTCTGGGAGCTGGACTTTGTTGAGAGCGCTGAGAGCTGTTGCAGCTCCTAGAGTGGTTTTAACAATCAATCATTCTTCCCAGGGAACTATGGGAATTGTAGTTTTGTGTGCTAGATAGAACACTGTTCTCATCAGGTACAGGGAAGGGCTGTAGGTCAGTGTTTTGCAGGCAAATGGTCCCAGGTCCAACCTCTGGCATCTTCAGGTAGGCCTGGGAACGTCCCTTTTCTGAGCCACTGCCAATGAATGCTAAAATGACCAGTGTGAAGTGGCTTCCTATGTTCACCTTCCTTTCTTCCTTACTTTCTCTCTCTCTCTCTCTCTCTCTCTCTCTCTCTCTCTCTCTCTCACACACACACACACACACACACACACACACACACAAATAACATTGGAACTCACAGCCTCCCCATTGAAGCTGAATGCTGGAAGAGTCAGGATAAATAGAAGAAAAACACTTCAAGCAGAGCGTAGTTAAACTATGGAACTCACTCCTACAGAAGGTAGTGATGGCTAGCAATTTGGATGGCTTTAAAAGAGAACTGAAGGACTAAGGTCATGAAGGACTAAGGTTATCAGTGACCACTAGCCATGATGGCTATGTGCTGTCTCCACGGTTGGCACGCCTGGCTGGAAACAATATGAGAGGAAAGGGCTCTCATGCTCAAGTTTTGCTTGCAGGTTTCCCACAAGCATCTAGTGGGCCACTGTGAGAACAGGATGCTGGACTAGAGGGGGTATTGGCCTGATCCAACAGGCTCCTCTTATGCTTGTGTATTCTTATGTTCTTATTTATGGGGGTATTCACTCTCTCTCTCTCTCTCTCTCTCTTCTCCCACCCCCAGCAATGGGCTGCCTTGGCCAGCAGCATGCAGGGCTCCCACCCTGTGATGCTTCACAGTTTTCATATTTCCTGGAGGGTGAGACATCAGCCCAGAATTTTTACAAATGCAGGAAGTTACACTGATTCAGTCTGCTGCTCCATCATCTTGTGAGATCATCTTCCCAAGAGAAATGGCGATATAGCCATGACGAGACTCTAGAGCGAAGTATTTTTCAGGTGGGTGGAGGCCTCTCTACATAGCCACTGGCAAACTCCCAGAAAGGAAAGGTCATTTCTGCAAGACCACGTGGGTGGGTGGTGCCATTTCACCACCCGCTACTCCTGCCTGAATGGCATATGCTGTAGGAAGCACGTGCCAATGGCTGCTCCCCCACTAAACGGCAACTCGGGAGTGGGGAACCTGAAAACCACATCCTCTTCCATGCAGCCTTCTGGGGGCCACATGGCAGTGGCAGGTGGGGGCTGCTGGCAAAAATGGATGAAGCAACAAATGTGAATTGACTTTATGCAGTAGGTGAGCTTCTACACACACTCAACTCCCTATTCCTCCAGCCAGGCAAAAACGTTCAAGGAGGGCGCAAAACTGGGCCAGTAAGAACAGTGGTTAGGAGAGGCCTAGGAGCCACATTTGGCCCTTGGGACTGAGGTTCCTCAAGCCATAAGGCTGGATCAGGTTTTCAGATACTGGGAGGACTGGGTTCCCTTCCCCTCTTCTATGCCGCTTCTCACAGTCTCCTCCACCAGAGGTCAGCAGCTGACAGCCTCTGGACCAAATCTGACCAACAGGAGAAAACATTATTTGGAGAATGCAGGTGATGCTTCGCTGGCAGGTTGCATGTATGTGTGTGTAAACATATGTAGTGATATAAACATATGTAGTGATGCCATATAGTTTTGGCCCATTCTCCTCCCGCTCCTTATCAACGTGACCATTTGGTTTTACTAGTTCCTGACCAAGGTCCTACAGCAGAGATGGGGAACCTGTGGCCCTTCTTGATGTTGTTTGTCAATAATAATAATAATAATAATAATAATAATAATAATAATAATAAATTTTTGTACCTTGCCCTCCCCGGCCGGAGCTGGGCTCAGGGCGGCTAACATCATAAAACTAACACAGTATACAAAGAACATAAGAACATAAAAACAGGTGATCAATTAATTAAAATACATCTTAAAATTAGTTCAGAGCAAATTAAAATCTAGACAGATGGCCGTCCATGGGTAAAACTGAGGCCCAGCCAGAATGCTCAATGGTCAGAGATTATGGGCATTGTAGCCCAAAAACATCTGGGGAGAAATTGGCTTCCTATTCTGGTCTTAAAAATAAAGAGAACTGAGATAATGATGATGATGATGATGATGATGATGGGTTTTATGTTGCTGTGTTTCCTCCCTGGTTTTCACTGGATTTCAAGATGCTTTAAAATACAACAGCAAGAGAGCCAGAAACTTGGCTTAATTTGGATGGAAACTGGAAATGCAAAGAATTCAGAGTGGGGCCACCTAAACATTCCAGTGTGTCACAACTGGGTTGTTTCACTGTCCTTATTGCGATCTTGATCTCACTCTCTTACTTACACACACACACACACACACACACACACACACACACACGAGCACACACAGAGAGAGCCATTAATCAGATCTCCCTTGTGCTTTCAGTTGATATTCTGCCCCCTTCCTGACATTCACAGAATCAATTAAGAAACACCAACGGGGGTGTTTTATGAGTCCCATGCTGGTTCTTTTGCCACCTTCGCTAAATGACCCGCATACCTAAAAATAACAAAAATTAAAAATTCCCCAAGCAGAGTCGTTATTAAAATCTGCAAAGATAGTATAAAGTTCAAGCAATTACCAAAAAAATAAAAAATATGAAAAAATCTTGGCAGTGATCTCAATATAAACATTTCCATATTTATAGCAATCCTTCTCCGCTCCCCCCCTCCACTGTCACACACCCCAACCCTTAAAAAAACCCAACACCCACAGAAAAATTGATTAGTCTTACGTACAGCAGTTGGGGAAGAAATATATAAAATAGCTTTATAAACGGTATTAAATTGATAAGGGTGCATTTTGCTGTGCAAAAATTAAATATTGATTCATTTCCACTTGGCAGTTCCCCTCGGAGTCCGCCTCAGATGTTTTCTGTCATGCTTTAGCTGACTAATTACCTTTTGGGTCCATCTGCTATCATGTGTCAACTAGAGCCGGTTGGATGGAACCATTCAGCAAAAGTTGGGGTTGAGCTGAAAATTAATTGGTGGGGATTGGGATGGGGAGGGCAGGCTACTGAATACTCTCCGTACATTTAAAGCACATTTAAAACACACATGCAGTCAAAGAATCCCAGGAACTGTAGGTAACAACTCACAGAGCTACAACTCCCATCTGAATAAACTACAGTTCCCTTCTTCGGGACGGGTAAGCTTTAAATGTATGGAGTATGCACAGCCTAAGAAGCTCTGGAGACTGAAGAAGAAAGAAAAAAAAGAAAGAATCTGGAAAAACAATAGCCTGGGAGAGTCATGATGGATTTAATGAGTGAGAGGGATTTGAGGCTGAGTAGGGGGTGTTGATAGGGTTGGCGCTGTGGGTTAAACCACAGAGCCTAGGACTTGCCGATCGCATGGTCGGCGGTTCGAATCAACGCGGCGGGGTGCGCTCCCATTGCTCGGTCCCTGCTCCTGCCAACCTAGCAGTTCGAAAGCACATCAGTGCAAGTAGATAAATAGGTACCGCTCTGGCGGGAAGGTAAACGGCGTTTCCGTGTGTGGCTCTGACTCGCCGGAGCAGCTTCGTCACGCTGGCCATGTGACCCGGAAGTGTCTGCGGACAGCGCTGGCTCCCGGCCTCTAGAGTGAGATGAGCGCACAACCCTAGAGTCTGGCAAGACTGGCCCGTACGGGCAGGGGTACCTTTACCTTTAGGGGGTGTCACTGGAATGACTACAGAGAATGCGGAAGGGGAGAGGTCATGCAGGATCCAGGATCCACCTCCACAGAACCAGCAACAGCAAATTGCCAGCATCGAACACAGAAACACTGCCTTTTAAAACTTCCTACTTAAGAAGAAGCCAGGTTGCCCCGGGTTCAACCCTTAGCAATGCCAGGTAAATGATCAAATTAAAGGCCTGTATGCCTGAGAGCTGGAAGGGCAGTGCTGTTCAAGACTAGCCAGCACCGAGAGAGCTAGAGCAATGGTCTGATAAGGCAGCTCACTATGTAAGAGCGTAAAAGCTTGCTCTGTCTCCGCAACTTGTAGCTCGCCCTTCTCCCAAATGACATACAACCTGTAACGCTGGGATTCTACCTTTCAAGCATCTAGCATCTTCCCAAAGACCTGACAAGCCTCCATTCTGAAAAGAATCAATCAGTCTTATGCAGTTTATATTTTAAAACCCAGAGATTCAGTCCTAGCAAAGAATCTGTGACATCTTTTTTTTAAAATGACTCTCACATATGTTGTGATGTACATTTTCATAGGTTACGGCAGTCTTCCCCAACCTCGGATCCCCAGATGTTGTTGGACTACAACTCCCATCATCTCTCACCACTGCCATGCTGGCTGGGGGTGACAGTCCCAAAAACACATGGGGACCAAATAAAGCTGGGGCGCGAGAGAGAGAAGAGACCTACACAGACCACACATCTGCAAAACTGGACTCCAGCCCCTGAAAACATCTGCCACAATTTTCTTAGGGCACTCACCCAGTTGGAGTTCAGCACTTTTAAAGCCCCATTCGTTTCCAAGAGGAGAGCTAAGAATATGCTCAGATTTCACTCTTCTACAGAAACTGGCAGGGATCTATTAAGTACTTAACCAGGGAACCTGTTAAGGATTCCACTGGTTTCACTGGGTCGTTGTCCTCCTGGCTTTCATCGCCTGGAGCCCAGTTTGCATGTAAGGAAGCCGGCTTTAATACTGCGGCGATCCTATGCTCATTTGCCTGAAGTCCCAGTGAACTCCATGTGGGCTTATTGCCGAGCAGACACGTACAGGCTTGCACCTTAAACGTGCTAGTCTTAAAGGTGCGGCAAGGCTCCTGATTTCCACTTGCACGCAGCTACCTGCCACGCGCGTGCGGATTTTTCTACCTAACCCCCTTCGATCCAGAAGCGATGCTTGCCTTAAACCGGACCGGCACCGTCGACACTGCACCTTTCCTGTGTTTCTCCCAGCGGGGAGACGGCGGCAAAGCGGTGCCAAAAACTGGACCGAAAGTTCTTTCGGGGGCGCACGGAAAGTTCCTTCTGGGGAGCAGCGCTGCTACGAAACTATAGACAGGGAACAGCCTGGAGCACCCCAAAAAAATCATCCCCGGCACCCACTCACCCCCCACACTCGGGATCCGCTCGTGCAGGATCCACAACAGCGAATGGAAAGAAATAAAAAGTTTTGCCTCTCTCACCTGTCCGAGGTTCAGGTAGCCGTAAGCGGAGGCCAGCCGATGCGCTTCGTCGGGGCCCCCCAGCACCCGCACAGCCCAGTGGTTGGTGTAGACGGTCCGGGGGCGCCGGGCCGGGCAAGCGGGCAGCGCCGCCAGCAGGAGGAGGAGGAGGCAAGCCCCGAAGGCGCGCATGGTGGCGGCGGCGGCGCAGGGCTCTTTGCGCGCGGGGAGAGGCGCAGCGAGAGAGCCGCTGGCGGCGACGGCGCGCACAGACGCCCGCTCCGAAGCCGGCGAGAGCGAATCGCAGACAGGCCCCCGCCTGCCTCAGCCGGCCAGTGGGGGGAGCTCAGCCTTTTTGAGGCGGGCGCAGCCGGGCAGCGGGGGGGAGGATGGGGCGGACGGAGAGATGGAGGCGGGGAAGGATCCGCTCGGGATCCCGGCGGCGCAGCAGAAGCCGAGATTGGCGGCCCGGCGGGAGGCAAGCCCGCCGCTGGGGGGGGGGGGGGAGGCGATCCCGGATTTGGGAGCCGCCGAAGCCCTTCCACGCGCGCTCTTCTTCAGCGTGTCGCTGTTGGAAAAGCGGGAGAGTTTGGGAGCTGTTGCTGCCGCCTCCCAGTCGGAAGAACTGGGTTGGTCGTCTAAACCGAGCGAAAGCGGATCGCATGGGGTTCAAATCAGTCGTTCCTGGTCACCCCCTCCTGGGTCACATGATCTGGGCCGCTGCTTATGTTCTTAGTTTTGCGTTTTTTTAGCAGAAGGTCTTCGAGACCCCATTGAATAAAGCTTCTTCACAAAACTTCCACTTTCAGGTTGTTTTGTCATCGGACCCACAAATATTACACAAGATGCCTCAAAATGCAGCCCAGATCCACAAGGTGCCCAAAAAGGCAATCCACATCCACAAGGGAGTTATTCCCTGTGAGAAAAGGGTTTGGGGGTTTTCTGAGCTCAGAAAAAAAGGGGGAAACGTGATTGAGCTGCATAAAACTATGCATGGTGTGAGGATGCATAAAACTATGCATTGTGCTCCAGTGGCACGGCAGCAGCAGGAGGCTCCTGCTGGAGCATGATTTCTGTTCTCATCCTGAAGCAAAGTTCTTAACCTGAAGCACTATTTCTGGGTTAGCGGAGTCTAACCTGAAGTGTATGTAACCTGAAGCGTATGTAACCCGAGGTACCACTGTACAATCTTAGATGATAAGCATAGCTCAGGGCCAGAGCATCTGCTTTGCATGCAGAAGGTCCCATGTTCAATTCTCAGCATCTCCAGGTAGGGCTGGGAATGTCCCCGTCTGAAATCCTACAGAGTCACTGCCAGTCAGCATAGACCAGGCAGAGCCGGCCCACCCATGAGGCAGGGTGAAGCAGCAGCCTCAGGTAGTAGAAGTGCAAGAGGAGGTGTTCCGCCCATCCCACTACTTCCATCATCACCAAGTTTCAGTAAAGGGAGGGGGGACATTCTGGCGCACAGCATTGCCAAGGCCTTGTGGAGCACCCCCTTTCACCAAGTTTCAGCAAGGGGGTCATTCTGGCGGCAGCCAAAGTGGGAGGCGAGGCACAGCAGCAGGTGGCAAAATGGGCTGGGCCACCCTTGAGACCAGTGCTGTGGAATATTTTTCAGCCCAATAGCTGCATTTGCTTCTGGACAGCATTCCAAGGGCCACACTTTAGTGCTGGGTGGAGCCAGAGACAAAAGTAGGTGGAGCAAATAATGCAAATTTTACCTTTGCATGGTAGGCTAGTTACACACACACACACACACACACACACAACCTCTGTAGCTCCCATGCATCCAACAGGATGAATAATCAGAGTTCAAGGACACATTCTGGCCAGGCAAAAACATTCAAGGAGAATTAAAAGTTGGACCAGCAAGGGATCTCTCCTGGGGAGTGTCCATGGGCTTGAGGATTCCCCTCCCTCATCCATGGATTACTCTCTTATCTAAACAAAATTAAAAAATTCCTTCCAGTAGCACCTTAGAGACCAACAAAGTTTGTTATTGGTATGAGCTTTCGTGTGCATGCACACTTCTTCAGATACACAAACGCTCATACCAGTAACAAACTTAGTTGGTCTTTAAGGTGCTACTGGAATGGATTTTTTTATTTTGTTTTGACTATGGCAGACCAAGGCTACCTACCTGTAACTAGAACTCTTTTATCTAAGAACATCTAGAATTGAGCACCTTGCTGTAAAAAAAGGACACTGACCATTGCTTAAAAAAACACGATTAGCTTGGGGTCAGGTCTAGGGCAAGAGACCATTGTCTCTTATCATTTTAAAAGGAAGGTTTACTCTTGATGAGTGGCTGTGATTATAAAGAGGAAATGCATCACTGCCTGGAAAACAAAGCAACAGTTGTACAGTATGTTGATTGGGATGCTAAGTTGATGGTGTGACATCTCTCTCACACACCTGTGCAGATGGGCCTTTAAGAACAGATTATGGTTTGCAACACCTATCCAAAGCTTATCAGTTTTCAACATCTGGCTCTGCCATGTACTCTGAAGCACAGCCTGTTCAGCTTCATTAACTACAAATCCCCATTTTGAGTACTGATTCTAAGTTTGGAGGACACTGCAAAATGTGGGTTTTTGCAAAACTTTGGCCCCGGTTTGGGGTGAATTGGAGAAGGTTGTTTTTTGGGGGTGTTACCTATGACCCCCAGGGTTGATGTATCAATTGCTCAGTTTAGGGGATGCTGCAGGGCCTTCAAGATGGAGCTGTTCCGCCAGGCCTTGGGTTCGTGCTGAGTCTGACCCCCTTAATTCTATGGGACCCTGTATGTAAGTGGCCTCCTTGGCTCAACACGAGTGGCTTGGCCTGGTGAACTTTTAATTCCTTACCCCTACAGTTATGATTTGTGGGTTCCCACTTAATTTTATTCTGATTTTAAATGTGATTCGAATTGTATTTTAAACTAATCGTTTGATTTTGTGTTTTTAATGTATTATATATTTGGTGTTAGCCAGCCTGAGCCCGGTCTCGGCTCGGGAGGGCGGGGTATAAATAAAATTTATTATTATTATTAAAAACACGAGGTATTATTGGCTGCAAAACTCTGCAAAAGGACTGCAAAACCTTGGCAGTGGCTTGGAGGAGACCCCAAGTTTAAGCTTCTATCCTGTGCATAATAGCAGGATGTGTGTGTATAATAGTTGTTTCTCAACTCAAATCTACCCATTTCAGTCCCCGGCATCTTCAGGCAGCAAGAGACTGAAACCCTTGAAAGCTGCTTCCAGTCAGTGAAGACAGTACTGGGCTAGATGGAACAAGAGTCTGACTCAGTATATAGGCAGCTTCAGTTGTTTCTGTGAGTTTACTAATTCATTGGTTTGGGGGGAAGGGTTGTAGCTCATTGTTGAATGGCTTAGTATGCTAAAGGTCCCAGGTGCCATATCTGACAGGGTTGAGAGTGTCCCTGGTCTGAAAACCCCAAAGAGCCGCTGCCAGTCAGTGTAGACAATACTGAGCTAGATGGACCATTGCTCTGACTCAGTATAAGGCAGCTTCCTGTGTTCCTTTTGGGTCTTTCTAATGATGATCACAATCCAGCCGCAGTGAAACACTTTGAAATCCTTTCTGTTTTCAGTGGAAGAGTGGAATTCTAAACCAACCAACCACCAACACCAAATAAACCCTCTTAACTCTGCCTTTAAGGCTCATCATAAAGCTTTTTGCATGGAAATAAACATTTACCAATAGGTATAATTCAATAGGTATGTATTCAGAGGGCATACACACATTTGCATTTTTCTGCACTGCTTTAAGGCTTAGAAATGGGTGAGTGAGTTTTAAATAAAAGCTCAGCTTCTATATTCTGCTAAGGATTTTAGCCTGTCCTTGTTTTAAGGCTGTTTTCACCGGGTTGAGTGCTGCCATGGTCACAAGCAGCTGAGCAATCTCAACCCTGTGTGTGTTTGGGAGAGGCCAACTCCCATCGCAGAAATGTGCTTCTCCCCACCCACCCCTCACTCTTGGTTCCATCTGCAGCCCCTCCAGCTACAGCAAAATCAGCAGAGAATAACCCATACGAATTCATCGCATTTGAGCTACGATTTCCCTGAATGGACCATTAAGGAGCAGATATTTGTCTTGCCTGCGAACTTACAGTGGCTCTTAGCTCATGGTGCTTCTGTTTATCGAATGATGATGATGTGCCAGGAATAATACATTCTCAGAGGTTCTCCTCCGCCAATGATGGATGGCGCCGATACATAATCGGGGCAACCCATTGCTCCACTGATGTATTATACCAACATGCCATCAAAGGGAAAGGCTGTTGTTTTATTGATGTCCTGAGTCTGATTTGCTGCCTGACTAGGACCCTCTGATGATGCATCACACAAAGGACCATTTCCTGGTTAGGGAAGAAAGGTGTCATAATTGCTGGGATGGTGCAATCAGGGAAGGAATAGCAAGCAACAGACAAAAGGTTGCTTTATACAACCGAAGGTCATGGAAGCTAATGTTGTCTTTTTCTGCTCTCTTTAAGGTACTGGGCCCTGAGGAAAGTGTCTTAGCTCAGTGGTAGAGCATCTGCTTTGCATGCAGAGGTTCAATCCCTAACATCTTGACGTAGGGCTGGGAATGTCCCCTGCCTGAAAAGCCAGCGTCATGCAGTGTAAACAGTACAGTACTGAACTAGTTGTAGCCTGACTTCATAGGCTCCTATGTACCAAGGACTGGTAGGGATGCTTTGCTTTAGGGATGCTGAGGGGCCCAGGGTCAATTCCTAGCATCTTCAGGTAGGGCTGGGAATGACAGCTGTCTGAAACCCTGGAGATCTGCTGCTAGTTAGTAGTTAGTTATTATTTCAAATCTCCAGGTTTGGGCAGATTTGGTCAAAGTGTCCTCAGATGAGCCACCTCTTCTTTCAGTGTGTTCTGTTGGGTTTATCTGGCTGCCATGAAAGCCCTCCAGAGAGTGCTGATTGGGCAGCTGGGTCTAGCCACCCTTTTAATGTCCTCTCATGTCCCAGAGTATTGCCAGGTTGGGACATGGTGGGATATGTATGGCTCTGGTTTTCCCAGTAGTGATGTATGGAAGTGAGAGCTAGACCATAAAGAAGGCTGATCGCCGAAGAATTGATGCTTTTGAATTATGGTGCTGGAGGAGACTCTTGAGAGTCCCATGGACTGCAAGAAGATCAAACGTATCCATTCTTAAGGAAATCAGCCCTGAGTGCTCACTGGAAGGACAGATCGTGAAGCTGAGGCTCCAATACTTTGACCACCTCATGAGAAGAGAAGAATCCCTGGAAAAGACCCTGATGTTGGGAAAGATGGAGGGCACAAGGAGAAGGGGATGACAGAGGATGAGATGGTTGGATGGTGTTCTTGAAGCTTCCAGCATGAGTTTGATCAAACTGCGGGAGGCAGTGGAGGACAGAAGTGCCTGGCATGCTCTGGCCCATGGGGTCACAAAGAGTCGGACACGACTAAACGACTAAACAACAACAACAAAATACAGCTGCCTGATGTAGGGGGTGGGGGCTTCAGCAGTGGACCCTGTCAGGGCTTACAGGGGCCTTGGGGCACCAGGTGCTGATGCCAGCCCCGAACTGGATCCAGGATTCCAGCCCAGGCAGTGGATGCAATCATGAAATGAGTATTTATCATAATAACCTTTCCTGCATGAATGTTTCAATTCAAAGCTAGAGGCACACTGTGTGATGCAAACAGTTCAATGAAATTTGTGAGCCAAGCAATTAAAGGTAAGGAAAAACCACTTCAAATACTTCTCCAGAGGGGAGGGGAGGAGGGGACGCAAAAATTGGCAAGGTGAAAGAGTTCGTATCTGCAAGAATTTCAGCTTTCTTTACCTCTGAAGCTCCTTTCCTTCTGCAGCTCTCCTCTGTTCCTTTTCCAGTTTTCCTTCTCCTTTTTTCAAATGCTCCCTTATATTCTTCTCCAGCCTTCCTTTCCTAGGACTCCCTGTCTTGCCTGGTCCTTCTGGGACGTCAGAGCAGTTCAGCCAATGGTATGCAGAGATTCTTAGGGTCAGCCAGTATGGCAGTCTGAGGTCCTTCTGCAATAGCAAGGAAGGGAAAGGGTGCTTTCAAATAAATGTTTATTGGAGGATTGCTGCTCTTTATGAATGCAGAGTTTTCAAAGGCTGTGTACACACCATGCATTTAAAGCACATCCCTTCCTGCAAAGAATTCTGGGAACTGCAGTTTGTTAAGGGTGCTGGGAATTGTAGCTCTGTGAGGGGTAAATTACAACCCCCATGATTCTTTGGGGGAAGGCATGTGCTTTAAATGCCTAGTGTAGAGACAGCCACAGTGTCAACACAACATTGTTAGCATCAAAATGCAGCCTATCTTTCTTCCCTTCTCAAATTGAATCCAGATTTTCCCTTTCTGTGGAAAATGCAGCATTGCAAAAACATGCCAGCTGCCAATTTGTGTTACCAACCTATTTGCCATTTTAAGTCCCTGTCTGGAACACCCAGAGTAGCTGATATCGTGACTTCTAGATGTTGTTGGATTACAGTTCCCACCAGTGGAAACTGGCGCCCTTTGGGAAGAATAGGAAAAAAGTCAGGGAGGCCAACACCAGCACCAGAGCACATGGCTGGTGGAGCTAGCCTCAATAGTAAGTGGAGCTAGTGAATTCTGCGTTTGTCTCCATCCTCCTCCCTGCTGAGCTCTCCAAGGGCAACACTGTGACCAGGGACAAGGAGGTGGACCATCTAAGCCACAGCCTGGACTGGTTGTAAGTAAGGAAGTGGGCAGGTGGGGGCTGGCTGAGGACAGACTGAGCTTGGTGGGACAGCGTTCTACTTGCCTAATGGATTACCTCCAGTGGTCCCAAACATCCCTGACTGTTGGCCACGCAACAACTGGAGAGATCCAACTTGGCTACCCTTGAATTAGATCATAAGACTATACTTTTGCTGCAACTCCAAGCAGTGGGTTAGCAAAAGACTCAGTCTTGCATTTTTTGCCACTTAGCACGGAATAGTAGATGCCATAAAAGCCGAGGGGATTTCAACTCTTAAGACCAGATTTTCCTAAGTATCGAGTACTCAAAACCCCGGCTTGATTTTTATCTGAGATTTGCTTTACCTTTCACTTTGCTAAAGCAGAGACTGGATTATTGGAATCACACCAAACAGATCTTATTATCTAATCCTGTGATTAGCCTCTCAGAAGCATGTGCCTTGTGAGGCAGGAATCTGTCACGTCTCAAGGAATTCAGGGGGTCACTGCAGTCAGGCGGAAAACAGGGAATTTCAAAAGAGAAGACGTTCGTTCCAAAGCTAATTCAGCACTTTCCAGTTCTGGTGAATAGTTACAGGGACAAGAGTATGGGCCCATCCGCACTAAACATTTAAAGGTGTATCGTACCACTTTAAAGAGTCATGGCCTCCTTCAAAGAATCCTGGGAAATGTAGTTAGTTAAAGACACTGAGAGTTGTTAGGAGTCCTCTATTCTCCACACAGAGCTACAATTTCCAGATTTCCCTGGGAAGAGGGATTGGCTGTTAAACCACTCACTTTGCCTAATGATAAGGCACTGTCTCCAGCTGTTGCTGGAATACAACTCCCATCAGCCATGACCATTCTGCAGCCAGGGAGAGGTGGAAAGTGTTGTTCATTATGTTCACTATTGCTCCTTGTACAATTCTCCTAGGGACAGATTTCTCAAAGGAATTCTCCAGAGAGCTTCCTTTTTTGAATAATAAAGAGAAAACCTGTTACTTGTTGATAGATGGGGATAAATAAGCTTCGTGCAAGGTTTCTAAGTTTGCTTCCACAGCTCAACAGATCAGACAGAATTTTGTTGTACAGCATGGGGTCCCGTGTGCTGGGAACCACCTGTGCTCAAATGTGTTTCTATGCTGCTTGCATCTTTGTGATGACCAAAGGCTTGCAACAAATTAATCTGAGTGCCCCTGACCATTGGCTGTGTTGAATGGGGCTGTTGAAAGCGGCAGTCCACAGCATCAGAAGGGCATCACATTAGCTACCATTGCCTTAGGCTGTGATCCTTGGTGTGAGAACATTGGGGTCTCATACATATACCCAGAAAAGGGACAGGTACCATATAGCTCAGTGGGAGAACATCTGCTTTGCATGCAGAAGGTCCCAGGTTCAACCCCAGGCATCTTCAAGTAGGGCTGGGAAAGACTGTGTTTGAAAGGACCCTTAAAAAGGTAAAGATAAAGGACCCCCAATGGTTAAGTCCAGTCGCAGATGACTCTAGGATTGTGGCGCTCATCTCGTTTGTCCGCAGACAGTTTTTCCGGGTCATGCGGCCAGCATGACTAAGCCGCTTCTGGTGGAACGGAACACCGAAACCAGAGCAGCGCATAGAAACGCCATTTACCTTCCTGCCAGAGCGGTACCTATTTATCTACTTGCACTTTTTGGTGTGCTTTCAAACTGCTAGGAGCTGGGACCAAGCAATGCGAGCTCACCCCGTCACGGGGATTTGAACTGCCGACCTTCTGATCGGCAAGCCCAAGAGGCTCAGTGGTTTAGACCACAGCGCCACCCGCGTCCCCCGAAAGGACCCTTAGGTCCCTTCCAATTCTACGATTCTATGAAATCCTACAAAGCCTCTGCCAGTCAGTTCATACAATACTGAGCTAGATGGACCAATGGTCTGACTCAGCTTCCTGTCCCTATGGTCATCTTTGTCACACTGCAGGATCTGCCGGTCTGAAGCTTTAGTGTGCACATATCTCCAGGTTGCTTTTTGAGTGCATTTCCAGGCTTTAGACCCCAAGCACCCACTAGTTCAACCTTTGCCAACGTGAAGCAGATAAATTTCTCACCCATACCCACACACCACTGGTTCCTAGATTCCTTTCATAAAAAGAGCGACGGGGAAAGCCAGACGGACTGTGGGCAATGGCACCCTCAGTAGCACGAGTTCAATAAGTTAAATAAATAAAGAATGTGCTCAGTAAATACAGAGCGGGCCTGCAATGGATTCCCTTAGGCAAACAGAAAAAGCCTGGGCTTTCTTCTGCTCCTTTGCCTTCATACAAACACTCAGTGTGCGTTTCCATGGCTCTGGTCCCAAGAAGCAATATATTATTGAAAGAAATAAAGCTTTAAAGTCTTCTCCATGTGCAACGCTCACCCTCCCCACCCCACCCCCGAGAAACTCCACGAGCCACGCTGGAAATTGGTGTCGATGCAAATACAGTGGAAAACCACCGAGGTCCTGTTCCGGCAGCATACAAAGAGCAGCCTCTCTTCCTTAGATGTGGCAGAAGTCTGGCTCGCCATTGCCAGGCTGTGGAGTTTGCAAACTCTTCAGCTTTTAGGCAGCGCCCCCAAAGGCAGAAATTCAATGGGTGAAGCTTCCCTTAGCTGGGGTGCAAAAAGGAAGAATGCAAAGCATCCAAGCCTGTTCCACTTCTCCACATTGGGTTGCTCTTAAAGACACTGGGGATGGAGCAGGGCTGGCGCTGTGGTCCAAACCACTGATCCTCTTGGGCTTGCTGATTGGAAGGTTGGCGGTGTGGCGATCACACAGGGTCCCCAGACGTTTCACCTCTATTGATCCCTGTGCCACCACTTTATTTCTCACTGCCACCACCCAGGCACTACCTGGTACAATACTGAGTCCAGTCAGGGTTAAATTGGAACATAAACTTTTGTTTATTTATTGCAGTTTAACAAGCATGTGGTTTCATAAACGGTATCGGTCAATTACAATCATGGGGTGCCTAACCAGACCTATAACTTCTGCTACCTGCTCTCACTCACTAAACCACCTTTCAGATACAGTGGTGCTTCGCAAGACGAAAAGAATCCATTCCGCGATTCTCTTCGTCTAGCGGTTTTTTCGTCTTGCGAAGCAACCCTATTAGCGGCTAAGCGGATTAGCGCTATTAGCGGCTTAGCGGCTATTAAAGGATTAGCGGCTAAGCTGCTAAAAGGCTATTAGCGGCTTAGAAAAAAGGGGGGGAAAGCGAAAAAAACCCTGCAAGACTAGCAAGACGTTTCATCTTGCGAAGCAAGCCCATAGGGAAAATCGTCTTGCGAAGCAGCTCAGAAACAGAAAACCCTTTCGTCTAGCGGGTTTTCCGTCTTGCGAGGCATTCGTCTTGCGGGGCACCACTGTATTTACTTGTCTGCCTAGCCCCTAACTGTTCCTGACTCAGCTTATTTCGCTATGCTAACTCAACCTACCCACACTCCCACTCCAACCAACCACCCAGCTCCCAACAAACTCCTCCCTTCGCCCCTCCCAGAGCTGGTTTTATAGTCCTCTGACTCCACCCCCCTGGGTTCTGATAGGGTAACCTGTTTAACTATTTCACCTCCAGTACTCTCATATGTTAACGTCACAGGAGGTTCGAATCCCCGTGGCGGGTGAGCTCCCATTGCTCTGTTCCAGCTCCTGCCAACCTAGCAGTTCGAAAGCATGCCAGTGCAAGTAGATAAATAGGTACCGCTCCGGCAGGAAGGTAAACAGCGTTTCCGTGCACTCTAACACTCATCACGGTCCTCCATGCGCCAGAAGCGGTTTAGTCATGCCGGCCACACGACCTGGAAAACTGTCTGTGGACAAACGCCGGCTCCCTTGGCCTGAAAGCGAGATGAGTGCTGCAACCCCATAGTCGCCTTTGACCATCCAGGGGTCCTTTACCCTTACCTTACCTTACCTCATAACATGGGAACAGCTTGCTGGATGAGGCCAATGGCCATCTAGTCCAGCATCCTGTTCTCACAGTGGCCAACCAGATGCCTGTGGGAAACCCACGAGCAGGACCTAAGCAGAAGAGCACAGTTCCCTCCTGTGGTTTTCAGTAACTGGTACTTGAAGCATCATTGTCTCTGACCATGGAGGCAGAGCCTAGCCATCATGGCTAGTAGGCATTGATATCCTTATCCTCCCGGAACATGCCCAATCCTATTTTAAAGCCATCCACGTTGCTGGCCTCACTGCCTCCTGTGGGAGAGAGTTAAATAGTTTATGTGATGCACAGAGAAATATTTCCTTTCATCTGTCCTGTGTCTTCCAACATTAGATGTTCCCAAATTACAGTGTTATGAGAGGGAGAAAAACTGTCCTCTGACCGCTTTCTCCATGCCATGAATAATATTACATATGTCTGTTGTGTCACTTCTTGCTTGCTTTGTCTTGAAACAGAAAAGCCCCCCCGAAGAAGATAGGAACCGCAATGTTTCCCATGGCTAGCAACACAATATGGTGTTACTGAAATCCAGGCCTTCCTTGAGTGGTCACCATCCTTTCCCACCAAAGAGAGGGAAGCAGAAACACATAAAGGCATTGGTCACCAATACAGCATTGTGGGCACAGAACCACCCTTAGAGGTGTTCCCTGGCATCCACAGGGTCCCATCTCTCCTCCTACTGAAATCAGGCTTGAAAAAAGCTTTCCATTTTGCATGCACATTTGGGCTTGCAATTATGGAGTGTGGCTGTGATACATTCATGGTTGTAGTGCATACATGTTGTGCATGCATGGTTGCGGTGCACACAACAGTTTCTCTGGTTTACAAATGTGCCCATGGACCCACAAAGACCAGCAGCCCCTGCATTAAGACCTCTAAAGAGAGACAGACAAAAAAATGTGTGTGCCTTCAGTAATGGAATCGACAAAATGCAGCGGATTCAGGACATCGCTTTCAGGAGGTTCTTGGTTGTTTCCAAAACTTGGTTGTTTCCAGGGTCTACCAGCTTTTAAGAGTGATCCAGTCTGCGGGAATGAGCAGCTAACTCGTCTCCATTCCATCAAAAGCTCCACATTTCTGCAAATTAAGCTGCTGGAAAAGACACAAGAGCAGGCTGGGCCATTTCCCCCCTGATCCGTTGGCAAACCCAGCTTTGAAGTTTGTGGCTTCATTAAATCAATTACAAATATTGTGGAATATATAAGGCACAGGTGTGTGTGTGGGGGGAACCTGTAGCCCTCCCTATGTTGTTGGACTAACACTTCTATCACCTTCAGCCAGCACGGCCAACTGTGAAAGGGTGATGGTAGGAATAGACCAGCAACTGCTACTGTGCCTCCAATTCCCGACCTACGTAAAAGGAGCTGAGGTAGCTGAGCTGAAAAGACCTTTTGCCCTGACTGTTGGAAAGTCACTATTGGTTAAAGGACTTTTGGAGGGGATTATTTGGTTATTGTCTGCATGCTGCCAAGGATGCAGGGGTTTGGGGACTTTTGACTGCCAGGTGTGATCATCAGCCCCAGCTAGCATGGCCAATGGACAGAGAAGATGAGGGCTGTAGTCAGGAATATCTGGAGGGCTGCAACTCCCCTCTCCTCGATATAAGTGCTAGAAGGAGGAAGAATGCCTCCTCCTCCTCTTTTTATTTTTAGCATCCAGCAGCTGCGGTTCTTTCTCTGGGTTTCATTGGTAAGCAGTCCAGGTGAGACAAGAACACTATACGAAAGCAGATCCACACTGTACGTTTAAAGCATATTTGACACACGACTTCCCCCAAAGAATTTTGGGAACTTTAATTTGTTATGGGTGCTGGACAGGGTAGCACCGTAAGGGGGGGAAACTACAGTTCCCAGGATTTGGGTGGGTGGGTGTGCATGCGCTTTGAATGGACACTGAATGTGCTTAAAATGTATAGTATGGATTTGTCCTTATGTTGCCAGCGCTGCCTTAACTAAACAGAGGTGTGGTAAAACATGCTAAATTAAAAAAAAGAGAAGAGGAAGAACAGGACAAAAGGCAGTCAAGGTAAAAGGTGTTATTCATAAATGTCAGGAGAAATGGCAACAGGTGCCCTTGAATGAACTGCACACTGAGTACTGCAGAGTGGCCGGCGGCAGCAGCAGGATGAGGAGCGATGGGTGGAATTTCCTGAGCAGGGAATAGAGAGCATCTTTTTAGAAATTCCCCCAGCCTCCTTTACACAATATGTTCCCTGTCAAAAATAGCTCTTGCTCATCAGGCTCACCTGTCCTCCCGAAAGACAGGTATTTACAGATGGTAGAATCATTCCCTTTAGCCCCAGAGGTTTCAAAACAAACAGAAGGCAGCTCTCGGAATCTGGAATACTGGCAAAGCCATTGGCAGCTTGACCAGCCTCTGGAACGTATCAACGCAGACGGCCCTACCGTGAGGCAGAGTGAAGCAACTGCCTCAGGCGGCAGCTGCCGGAGGGCCTTTTGAGGCCTTCCCTTCTGTTGGAGGACAAACCTGCATGTGCCCCATAGCCTATCCTGCGTGCCTTAAACTAGCTTGCTGCCCTCGGGTGCCTTGAGGAATTCTATTCCATACGGCAAAACCATCAGCAGCTTGACCTATCTCTGTAATATTATAAATGCTAAGGCAAGTGCTTAAAATGTGAAACGGAATATTGATCTAGCCCAATACTTTAAATGTTTTGTGTGGGGCTAGGGGGATTTAGCAGCAGTTTTGATCTGTAGACATAAGCAGACGACAATGCTTCTCTGCAGGCTGTTAAAAGCCTAACCTGCTTACCGTATTGGCACGAATAAAAGCCACACTTTTCCCCCAAATTCCGACCGTGAAATATTAAAGTGGGGCTTAAATTCATGACCTTACAAAAATAGGCATTTACGATATCGCTGCTGAAACAGACATGTGGTAAAATGGAACAGGTGTGTGTACCTGCAGAGTTTTAAGAGAGAAGCTTATACAGTGGTACCTCGGGTTAAGTACTTAATTCGTTCCGGAGGTCGAATTGTTCTTAACCTGAAGCACCACTTTAGCTAATGGGGCCTCCTGCTGCTGCCACACCGTCAGAGCACGATTTCTGTTCTCATCCGGAAGCAAAGTTCTTAACCTGAAGCACTATTTCTGGTTTAGGGGAGTCTGTAACCTGAAGCGTATGTAACCTGAAGCGTATGTAACCCGAGGTACCACTGTATTGTCTTTTTCCCCACTCTTGAATTTTAAAGGTGCGGCTTATATTCAGGTGCAGCTTATATTCGGGCCAATACGGTATTTCTACCGAACCAATGGCTTTTAGAGGAGCAGAACAGGTCCCTCCCTGATCAGTTGGCAACCCTATATGTGCTGCATTGGCTAAGGCTTCAGGAGAAGGGCTGTAGCTCAGTGGCAGAGCATCTGCTTTGAATGCAGAAGGTTCAGTCCCAGGCATCTCCAGGCAAGGCTGGGACTGTTCCCTGCCTGAAACCCTGGAGAGCTGCAAGTCAGTGTAGACTATGCTGAGCTAGGTGGACGAATGGTGTGACCTAGTATAAGGCAGAGTCCTATGTTCCTGATATATCAGAGAACTGCAATAAAATGGCCTGCTAATTCTTGTTCTTCCTTATAAAATAAAAAAGGGGTGGTTAAAGCTAAAATTTTAACAGCCGCATGCTGTGTACTCTGGAGAGCAATCTTGTTAATTTACCCTTGAGTAATCCCCAGAAGCGGCGGCCAGCTTCATCTCCTCTCTAGACAGGCCGCTAGGGGGACCTAATACAGCAGAATCTTCATTAATAATTTTCGCAGAGCACACAGATGTTAGGAAGAGTGAATGGCAATAATTAAACTAGGCAAGCACAGGCAAAACAAAAAGGAGAGGATGTAACACTCCCTCCATCCCCTGCTCTCATTGCTTAGTCTTCTGTGGAAACTCAGGCCCAGGGGACAAATAATAATAATAATAATAATAATAATAATAATAATAATTATTATTATTATTATTTATACCCCGCCCATCTGCCTGAGTTTCCCCAGCCACTCTGGGCGGCTTCCAATCAAGTGTTAAAAACAAACAATGCGGCCCTCAAGCCCTCTCTGTGTGGCCCACTAAACTCCCTCCCTCACCAACCCTGCCTTGGGCCCTCCTCAAGTGTTTCCCCCAGTCTGGAATGTCTCCTTCAATGGAGCCAATAATGTCTGTTGTTCAGCGGGATGGAGAGGTGTGTGTGTGTGTGTGTGTGTGTGTGTGTGTGTGTAGAAACTAGCCTGCTGTGCAAAAGGTAAAATTTACATCTGTTGCTCCGCCCACTTCCCCACTGGCCCCGCCCACCACTGTCATGCGGCCCTCGGAAGCTTGCCCAGAAGGGAATGTGGCCCATCAGGGATATGTGTATGTGTAAGGAAGGATTCCAGATATAGTGGCAGCCTCTAGCATTTAATAAGAACTTAACACACACCTTCAGCACTTTCCCCCAGTGTTGATGGAGATGGATTGGTGAGGAAAGCTTCACCAGTTGAATTTCTCCCTGTTATGTAGTATTTAATGGCACAGGAGCCTGTCTTGGAAAGGGGGAGGAAATGACAGCACTCCTTGCAAGATTTAACAGTCCCCCCACAATTGCATTCTCCTTAGGCTTTTAGAATTTGCATCTTCGAGTGTTTAATCCCAGTTTGAGATCCAGAGTGGAGATATGGGTAGTTCTCTCTCAACAAATACGATACAACTCAAATTATAGTTAATAGACAGAGAAAATAAAATTTAGACAGCATTATTGAAGCTGGCAGTTCTTCAGGCTAAACACAGATTGAAATGTTAACAAAATTCATGGGCTGTAGCTGACGTACATTCGACGTTGGACTCGATAAATTAAACCCTAGATAAATTAAACCTCCATTTCTCCTTCAGAGAGGGCAAGAGAAGGGGGGGAGTTAATGTGCTTCTATTCTGAAAATGACTTATTAGTCCTTGTTAAACATAATTACACTCTGCCCCAAAATGAGGCATCCGAAAGAATTTTTACTGTTTAATGGACAGTTAATATGTTACTAAGATTATGTAGAAATTGAAAAAATAATACTGTATATTAAACATGATTTATGTGTTAGGATGGCTGTTTCTGGTAGCTACTTGGGTGCACAATTGTGACCTGTGTCAAATTAATAAGCTCTTAGTAACCAATTAGAAAGAAAACTAGGCAGTTTTTCAAAAAGGAAATTGATCAAGGATACTGTTTGAAACAGACATTCTTCCTCTTCTGGCTGAAAATTGTACAATTATCTATATATATGTTTAATAGCTCTTTGAATATTGGCTTGTGATATGACCAAGGAAGATTCATATTGAGGCTATAATCTTATGCACACTGACCTGGAAGGGGGGAGGGGAGAGAAATCTGATTCTGTTAGCATTTAAAGGCAAGCTTACCTAATTTGCATTTACTGAAACAATTAAACAAACAAATTAAACACAGCCATCCTCCCAAATTTGTACTTCTCTGAATTTTTCAATGCAGTTCTCCAACCAAGTAATGGGTACAAAAATCTATATACAAAGATGTACACATAAATGTATATATTTGTGAAGGAAGAAAACATACAAAATGCACTGTATTAGGGGAAATTTTGTACAGTGGTGCCTCGCAATACGAAATTAATCCGTTCCGCGAGTCTCTTCGTCTTGCGGTTTTTTCGTCTTGCGAAGCACGGCTATTAGCGGCTTAGCGGCTTAGCGGCTATTAACGGCTTAGCGGCTTTAAGAAAAAGGAAACAAACTCGCAAGAACTCGCAAGACGTTTCGTCTTGCGAAGCAAGCCCATAGGGAAATTCGTCTTGCGGAACGACTCAAAAAACGGAAAACTCTTTCGTCTAGCGAGTTTTTTGTCTTGCGAGGCATTCGTCTTGCGGGGCACCACTGTATATTAGTCAAAATTGCAACAAAAATGTATATATTGGGATAAATTTGTGCTAATATGCCAATGAGGAGTTGTTGTTGTTGTTGTTGTTGTTGTTGTTGTTGTTGTTGTTGTTGTTATTACTGATGTGGAGAACTGAATTTGAGATTGGAAAAATTAGAGCCTTGAGAGAAACTGAAATTGGCAGATTTGTCCATCCCTAGTAAACTCAACTGAATGCAGTGGGGTTTTCTTGTGAGTAAACGTGGCCTCCTCAAACTGTACAGCTGCTGCCCGGCGCAAACTGAATAGAGAGCAGGCCCTGTAGAACTCACTGGGACTTACATTTCAAAGAATTGGCCTGACAAGCGAATTACTGCTCTTATTTTCGAAACTGTTTCCTGCTTCAATAGTACTGGGTGCTTCCCAGTGGAAGTTTATTGTGGAATCAGTGCTACTCATACACGAAAGCTTTTCGCACCGTCCACGTGACATCACAGTCATCAAATGCCAACCAGTGCTTTTTTGCATTAAATCCAGATTTAATTTTCAATCCACATTTCCTCATTTGCCTTTTTCTCAGACAGAAAACCTGTTGCGCAAAAATATCCATTCCTGACGTGGAAGCTCATTAGCCCACAGTTGTTGTTCTGGTGGGTGGTTTGTTGTGTGTGGTGGCATTTTTTTGGTGTGTGGTCCCTATTGCCACATCAACTCCTCAACTGTCGTGAAACTACTGTATGCTGAAGGCACACTGGGATTTCAGCAACCCAGTTTGGAGGAGTTATTTTCTCAAGATTTCAACATATATGGGGGAGACTGTACTGTATATGTAACCTTGGAGGTGAGCTACTCAGAGTAAACCCACTGAACTAAATGGACCCAAGTGAGCCAGTGTTGTGTAGTGGTTAGAATGTTGGGAGTAGGACCTGGAAGGCCAGAGTTCAAATTCCCAGTCAGCCATAAAGCTCTTTGGGTGACTGTGCGCCAGCCACAACCTCTTAGCCTAACCTACCTCACAAGGTTGCTGTGGGAATTAAATGAGGAGCAGGAAAACCACGTATGGCATCTTTGGAGGAAAAGGTGGGATATAAATACAATAAGTATACCCAGCCAGATGGGCAGGGTATAAATAAATTAGTAGTAGTAGTAGTAAATAATAGGAGCCATGTCTGTTAATTTAAGTCAGTCCACTCTGATCAAGACTAGTATTGGGTACAACTTTATAACACCTACACTGATTATTGTTATAAATAAGATGTATTGTGTATTAGCTCTTTACCAGAATTTCAGTAGAGCTAAGAACACAAAAGAGCTACAGTATTTTTTGCTCTATAAGACTCACTTTTTCCCTCCTAAAAAGTAAGGGGAAATGTGTGTGCATCTTATGGAGCGAATGCAGGCTGTGCAGCTATCCCAGAAGCCAGAACAGCAAGAGGGATTGCTGCTTTCACTGTGCAGCGATCCCTCTTGCTGTTCTGGCTTCTGAGATTCAGATTTTTTTTTTCTTGTTTTCCTCCTCCAAAAAACTAGGTGCGTCTTGTGGTCTGGTGCATCTTATAGAGTGAAAAATACTGTATGTTGGATCAGGCCACGTTTCAGCCAGGCAAAAGTGCTTGGGGAGAGTGTGGAGCAGGACCAGTGGTTGGAACAGGCTGTGGAAAGAGTGGGCAGCCTGGTGAGAGTTCTGAGGGCCAGATGGAGAGACCCTGAGGGCCACATTCTGCTCCGCCATACAGCATTTCGTAAGATCACCTGTTCCAGCTTCACTACAAAGAAGCTCAGAAGCCGAGAAGAAGGACGAAGGAGCCGATGAAAAGATCTGGGAGCTGCCACAAAGGCTGTGTTTCCCCAAAGCACATCATGGGCATATGGTGCTTTTCTTTTCATCGCATCACATTTCTGAGAGAGGGTGTGGGGAAACTTTGTGAGTTTAAGGACACTTGAAAGCATGTGCCAGGACGGGCAGCCGTTACCTCTCAGCATCTGTTGCAAGTGAGGCTGGCATCCTGCCTGTTCCGAAATCCCTCGGAGACCCACCTGAGTTGCCGAGAAGGAAGGAGTCACTTTGAACAAGCAGATGGAGGGCCTCGTTTGCATGCCTGCTATCCTCCAGGTAGGAGAAATAAGAGTCCCAGGTTTCCTTTGCTGCGCCGCGGAGTTGGTTGTTTTTTTTTAAAGCCACCGAGTTCTGAATAATAAAAAATTACAGTCCTCTCAGCTCTGACGGGAACTGGCAGCATCGCGCAGTTGTGCTGGTGATGAGTGTACTTTCTGCTTGAATGTTTTCTGCACATAGCTCTTGTGACAACTAAATAGAACAGTGGAGCCTGGTCCATTAGGGCAAATGGGGCACTGCCCCACCAACTTCAGTCTACCCTCAGCTAGTCTAACCTGCCAGCCTTCATGCTTATAACCAGCCCAGAAGCTGGCCCTGTCCTCTTCCCCTACTCTTCTTCCCCCTCTTCAAAAGAATTAGTTAGCTCCGCCTATTATTGATTCTAGCTCTGCCCATCTTTCTCTCTGGCTCCACCTACTGTTGCCCCGCCCCCCATTCCTTCCAGCCTATGGGTACCAGCTACCACTGAAATGGGACCTCCATAGAGAGAGAGAGAACATCATGCCCACCATTTCTGATTTCCAGGCTGTGAATGGTGATCCTTATGTGCACCAAATTTGCACAAGAAGGCGGTACAGTGGTACCTCAGGTTACATACACTTCAGGTTACAGATGCTTCAGGTTACAGACTCCGCTAACCCAGAAATAGTACCTCGGGTTAAGAACTTTGCTTCAGGATGAGAACAGAAATTGTGCTCTGGAGGCGCGGGAGGCCCCATTAGCTAAAGTGGTGCTTCTGGTTAAGAACAGTTTCAGGTTAAGAACGGACCTCCAGAACGAATTAAGTTCTTAACCCGAGGTACCACTGTATCAGCAGGGTCGGGGGGACTCTAATGGTTGCAGAAGTACATTTAAAAAAAACCTAATGGTGGTAGATGGGAAACCCCAAATAAAGCCCAATGGGGATGAGGGATGTTAAGTAGGCATTGATTTTCGTTCTGACCGGTGTTTGTCACATGCAGTGCTGTTTCTGTTCTGCTGCAGTTCGGCTTCTGACAAAACCTATGCTTTATCCAACCTTCTTTGTCCCACAGTGCAGGAACTCTTGAGCTAGTGTAGTGGTGAGTTTAAATGTTGTACAACATAGGAATCCAAGTTGTGCTACTTGAAGCTCTTTGTGCAGATTGGGCAATCTATTACGCAACGGAGTTACCATCAACCCATTTATATATTTCCTTACACAAATATGTTCTGCCAAACGTTTTGCCAACAGAACAAGCATAACGTAGCTTAGCACTACGCTGGACACAACCAAATTGGACAATGAGTTGCATCCATATTTTGGAACTCCCTATTGACATCAGGCAGGCGTCTTCACATACACTTTTCAGAACTTGCCTAAAACATTTTTGTTCAGGCAAGCCTATTCAGAATGTTGTTTTAATCTAGTTTTTAGCTTATTCTTGATTTCAACTATATATTTTTTAATGTTTTAAATAGTTGTTTCTTGCTGATAATTTTATTGTATTCTTTTTTGTAAACCACTTCGAGGTCTTACTACCATCGAGCAGTATATATATATATTTAGATAAAAATAAAAAGAATGCTCACAATATACGTAATTAGTCTCTCCTGTCTGCTGTAATTTAATTACGTTATCATTATGTTATTTCACACCATTAATTTCAACGCTAAGAAAATGCAGTACAAAGGGGGGGGGGAGCAATCAGTTATGTATCATTTGCAGACTGAAAAGCAAAGCAACTACAGTGAATACTAGTCATATTTCCTGGATTGATTTCTGTTGCAGACATGCGACAAATAAGTGAACATCGCTGATTTCTGCTTCCATTTCCAACACAATTCTCTGATATCTTCAATGAAGACCCTAAAGAGATTTCAGGCCTCTAAAAAGTCAAAAGAAACATCCTGTTGTGTATTCACTGAAGTTTTAAACAAAAGGGCCCACCTCAAGAGTCACAAACTTGCCCGCAACAAGTGAGAGGGCCTGCATGTAGGACTGCCGCAAGCTATGCGCTAATAATTCATCCCTGAACAGAAATGCCAGGATAATAGGCAGAGGCTATTAAATAAGTTTCTCTCTGGTTAAGGCAGAGGAATGAGTGGGCTCATTACAACCATCACCAAGCAAACAGCTGGCCAGATGGATGGGAGAGCGGCCAGAGAGCTCAGAGGGCAAGATCTATCACACCGAAAGCCCTCACATTGGCCTGGAGGAAGGAAGCACTTGATAAGATTGGGCTGGGGAGAGATAAAGAGATGGACAAAGACATACCCAGGGCAGCGATTAAAACAAAAGCACACACATTGCCAAAAGCACTCACAAAATGGGAGTCCTGGGACAGCCTTGCTAGCATTTGCATTGGGATTTTGCTATAGTTATCAGGCCATAGTCACACCATTTAAAGCACAATTGTACCACTTAATCAGCCATAGCTTCCCCCAAAGAATTCTGGGAAGTGTACTTCGTTAAGGATGCTGAGAGTTGTTAGGAGAGCCTTATTCCCCCCACAGAGCTACACTTTGCAGATTGGTTTAGCAGTCAATCTCTTTTCATAGAAAACTCTACAAACTGTAGCTCTGTGGGGAGAATGGGGCCTTAAAGTGGTATCATAGTGCGTTAAATGCAGTGCTTTTTTAAAATAGGAAAATAGGTGCCAGTACTCACCATGAAGTTGTTCCAGTAAGTGCCACACTTTTTAACAACAACAAAAGAGGTGCCGGTACTGTGTACCCTTGAGTACCCCCGGGGGGAAGCACTGTTTAAATTTATGGTGTCTAAAGGTAAAGGTAAAGGCACCCCTGCCCATACGGGCCAGTCTTGACAGACTCTAGGGTTGTGCGCCCATCTCACTTAAGAGGCCGGGGGCCAGCGCTGTCCGGAGACACTTTCCGGGTCATGTGGCCAGTGTGACAAAGCTGCATCTGGCGAGCCAGTGCAGCACACGGAAACGCCGTTTACCTTCCCGCCAGTAAGCGGTCCCTATTTATCTACTTGCACCCGGAGGTGCTTTCGAACTGCTAGGTTGGCAGGCGCTGGGACCGAGCAACGGGAGTGCACCCTGCCGCGGGGATTCATGCCGACCTTTCGATCGGCAAGCCCTAGGCGCTGAGGCTTTTACCCACAGCGCCACCCAGCACTCCATTAAAATGGACACAGGAAGCTGCCTTATTCTGAGTAGAAATCATTGGTCCATCTATTCTATCTAGTAGATGCTGTCCTTATTACACACTAGGGATGAGGAAGAGATCCAATTCCATTTGCATTTAAAAGGAAATCTACCTAATTCACATTTTCCAAAACAGTACTTGAAACAAAACACAGATGTGCGTCGAAACGGCACTTCTCTGAATTTTGCAATGCGTTTCTCCAGCTATGTAGTTTACAAAAATGCATATACTAAGGCAGGGGTCAGCAACCTTTTTCAGCCATGGGCTGGTCCACCAACCCTCATACCATGTGGTGGGCCAGACTATATTTTGAAAAAAAATATGAACGAATTCCTATGCCCCACAAATAACCCAGAGTTGCATTTTGAATAAAAGGACACATTCTACTCATGTAAAAACATGCTGATTCCCAGACTATCTGCAGGCTGGATTTAGAAGGTGTTTGGGCCAGATCCCCGGGCCTTAGGTTGCCTACCCCTGTACTAAGGTAAGATGAGCACAAAATTGCATATAGTCATGAAAGCAGCATACAATAATGCAAATAATGCTTTGCAAAATGTATATATTAGGTAAAACTGCATACAAATGCACATATTAGAAGAAATCTGCACTAAAATGCAGGCGAATTTTCATGAAGACTTAAAAAACAAATCACAAACTGAAGTAGAAAGGTGGAAAACAGAACTTAAGGAAGAAAGAGGAGCTGAGATAAACTGAAACTGACATATTCCCCCAACCCTATACACCAGAACCTTTAACTCAGGGGTGGGGAACCTGAAGGTCTCCAGATGTTTCTGGACCACAGCAAACATCATTCTTGATGAACGACCATGCTGGCTGGGTCTGCTGGGAGTTGAAATCCAATGACATACGGGGGGGGGCACAGATTCCCCACCTGTGCTTTAACTCGAAATATCAGGGATCTAGTCTAGAACTTTCTGTACGCAAAGCATGTTGTTCTACTGAATTATGGCCCACTCCCCCCAAACAATCAACAGCTGCAGTCACAAGCCATCCTAACCACAACCCCACCTTGAGAGAAATTTCTGAATGGGACCTGCAGCAAAAGTTTGCAGCATGGAGTGTTCATGTTCAAGATTCCAGCCACTCAATCTCACCCACCCCAATTGGCCCCAGTCAGTCAGTCTGACTGACAGTGGCCACCGATTCCTCATTAGGTTGTTTTGAGAGTCCCCGGTTTGGATTCTGCGCCCCCCAAAAAACCTTTTGTACTTTGGTAAACTGTGGGGTTCTCCAAGCCACCCAATACCTGCTGGTTAAAGTTCCCTATGTCCCCACATAAGGGTCCTTGTCTGGATGGGGGCCAGCACATACAATGTGTTAAAGCAACCCTCACACACTGAAAAAAAATTAGCTGCATAGCTAATGTAACATGTAAAGGTAAAGGTAAAGGTACCCCTGCCCGTACGGGCCAGTCTTGCCAGACTCTAGGGTTGTGCGCTCATCTCACTCAAGAGGCCAGGAGCCAGCGCTGTCTGCAGACACTTCCGGGTCACGTGGCCAGCGTGACAAGCTGCATCTGGCGAGCCAGCGCAGCACACGGAACGCCGTTTACCTTCCCGCTAGTAAGCGGTCCCTCTTTATCTACTTGCACCCGGGGGTGCTTTCGAACTGCTAGGTTGGCAGGCGCTGGGACCGAGCAACGGGAGCGCACCTCGCCGCGGGTATTCAAACTGCCGACCTTTCGATCGGCAAGCCCTAGGCGCTGAGGCTTTTACCCACAGCGCCACCCGCGTAACATGTAGCTTGAGCCATCAATCAGAAAAATTAAAAGTTGGTGACAGGAGGGATAACAATTACAGAAAGGATGAGGGGTATGCAAACGGTACAAGCTGTTTGAAGAGAAGAGAACAATCTTTTAATTCCTGAGTTGTTCTAATCTTTGAGATGACATCAAGAATGCAGGAAATTGCATATTTGCAATGAGATTGTGCTACCAGAAAAATGTAAATTTCGGGAAATACTTCTGTGGAACTGAACAGCAGAGAGATAAGGGTGTACTTTCACCATCCAGCCTCCCTCCACCCCCGGCGATCAAGAAGCTTTTGGGATATTTCCATGCTGAAACAAATCCTATTTAAGCCAAGGCATTTACCACACATGGACCTTGCTCCCAGTCAGGAAATTATTATAGACACATGAGGCATAACCTGTTATGAACTTCTCTGAAGTCAAGGGAACTGTACCAGACCACAAGCAATTCCTAAATCACCAGGCTCTATTCCCATCAGCAGAATTTGTTTTTATGTTAAGATAATAAACTAATGCCAGAAACAGAAAATCTGTTGTCCCAGCTCTGATGTAGGTTGTAATTTAACTGCGAGTATGCAATATTTATTAACAATTTGTAATGTTTTCCCACAAACATTTCTATCTATGTGAATGTTAGCAACTCTGGACTGGGCTGTTCTCATTATGCCATTTATGCCTCTTAAACAGCTTACTTAAAAAAAATTATGGCATAGATAATATGCAAAACGTGTTAAAGCGCAAATAAGAAGAAAAGAAAACAAGCTAATCTCGAGCACAAAAAGAAAATCTCAAAGCCAGACAGCAATGAACCTACACAGACGAGCCAAATTAACTTTGAGCAGCTTGATCCATCTGTTTTATTCTTTCAACTGGGAAGGGAAATTTAATATGATATAATTTATCTACAGCAGTACTCAGTTTGACACTCATAAAACAATATAAAACAAAGAATCATGCGAGCAGTGTTTTTAAGGGTACCGAGAGTGTCTAAGGTAAAGGAACCCCTGACCATTAGGTCCAGTCGTGGCCGACTCTGGGGTTGCGGCGCTCATCTCGCTTTATTGGCCGAGGGAGCCGGCGTACAGCTTCCAGGTCATGTGGCCAGAATGACTAAGCCGCTTCTGGTGAACCAGAGCAGCGCACGGAAATGCTGTTTACCTTCCCGCCAGAGTGGTACCTATTTATCTCCTTGCACTTTGACGTGCTTTCGAACTGCTAGGTGGGCAGGAGCAGGGACCGAGCAATGGGAGCTCACCCCGTCGCAGGGATTCGAACCACCGACCTTCTGATTGGCAAGTCCTAGGCTCTGTGGTTTAACCCACAGCGCCACCCGCGTCCCAACCGAGAGTGTCTAGGAGGCCTCTATTCCCTGCACATTACTACAAATCAGGACCTGTCTGCCCATGAGGCTGGGTGTGGTGGCATCTCCCAAGGGATAGCATCCTGTTCCACAGCCCAGCTTGTCTGCTGGTCTCCCAGCCTCTAAGGGCAGAGAGCAACGGTTGGCAAAGCTCGGTGGAACGCCTCCCCTCCTTCCAACTCAGGAGATTTATCCCACCCCACCCCACTCAGCAAAGTGTTGAGTCTTTGTTGCCATGAGCAACGGAATTGTAGAGTTGGAAGGGACCCTGAGGATCACGTAGTCCAACCCCCTGCAATGCAGGAATATGCAGCTGTCCCATACAGGGATCGAACTTGCAACCTTGGCATTATCTGTGCCATGCTCTAATCAACTGAGCTATCCATGAATTGACTTTGCACTGGCTTCTCCTTGAGCTGCTAAAATGTGTGGTAGATGCACATCCCTTTCTGTACACACCATTAAACAACCCTCTGTAACTACATATGGTTTATTCTCTAATAATAATAATAATGTTCTATGAGCAATGGGCTGAATCTCTGGGTTGTGTTCCAAGTTCTACTCAAGATAGGCCCACTGAAACTAATGGAACCAAATTAGAGATGTTGTATCCAGCTAGGTTTAACTCAGAGTTACTCTAAAGTTAGTCATGTCCATTAAATTTCAACAGGTTGACTATGGGCAGGATTGGGTAGAGACAACGCCACGTCTGCTTCGACAAATGAAAAAATGAGGACCGAATAGTATGAGCTCCTTTCTTTCCTTCACCATTTTCAGCCAAATGCAGCAATTTTCTCACTTATCTGGTCCATTTTTCCACAATGAAAGCATCCCAGATTTTAACAAGCCATCGCCGAATGTCCGGAAAGGTGTAACCCTATCTCATTTCTCGGCCACAGCCAATTTAGCAGCTGGGCTTAGATTTCTGGCTTTGTCGCCGGTGCTGCAGGCCAGTCGGAGTTTGAGGCCGTTGCTCAGTGAGATCCAGCCTTCAAACTGGACATTGTTAATTGCAAAGAATGGCTTCCAGGAGGACAGCGACTTGGAGAAGACACTTTGCTGCAACACTGCCAGGAGAAAGTGTGAGTCACTTGGCCTTCAATCGACAGAGGAGGAGGAAGCCTGAGAGAGACAAGCAGCTTAAAGGCTAAGATCACAGAGTACCTGGCCTTTGTCCACACCAGGCTCCTTCAATTGCAAATTTATGGAAGCCATTTTGGGAGCCCAGGGCTCTCCCTTTCTCCCTCCACCCCACTGTTGCAGTGGTGTAGTGGGAAATTAGTAGAGGCTAGTGATGGGGGAGAAATTAGATTCAGCTCACAATTAAAGGCAAAAATCACTTCATCCACACTTTCCAAAACAATACGTAAATCAAAGAACCGCCACCCTTTGAAATCTGCACACCTATGAATTCTGCAACACACTTCTCCAGTCAAGCAGTGCATACAGGAATGCATATAATAGGGTAAACAGTATATCGTTTAAAATGTATCACAAAGAAAATTACTTTGCAAATTGTGAATATTAGGCAAAACTGCATACAGTGGTACCTCGGGTTAAGTACTTAATTCGTTCCGGAGGTCCGTACTTAACCTGAAACTGTGCCAGAGCACAATTTCTGTTCTCATCCTGAAGCAAAGTTCTTAACCTGGAGCAATATTTCTGGGTTAGCAGAGTCTGTAACCTGAAGCGTATGTAACCTGAAGCGTATGTAACCTGAGGTACCACTGTATAGGCATACGTAGATTAAGGGGGGAAATATATAGTCAAATTTTCGTGTGGATGGTTTGTTAAAGGCAAACTGATGTGAAAATGTGGAAAACTGAATTAAAGACTGGAAAAATAACCAGCTGAGAGGAGTAGAAATTGACAGATTCATCTATCCATAGCAGAAGCTCATTGTAACAACCATGTCCCCAACTCACCGCAAGAGTCAAAAAGCACAGCTGTGTTGAATTATTTTTCTCATGGATGGGGAACCTCAGGCCTGATTGGAAAAGGGGGGGGGGGAATGCAGCCCCCCAGGTCTCTTTAGCTAGCCCTCAGGACTCTCCGTGGCCACATCCACTCTCTCCAGGCTACTCTTCTCAGCAGCTCTGCTTTGCACCCTCCTTGAGTGTTTTTGCCTGGCTGGAATATGTCTTTCTACTTTGATAATTCATTTTGCTTGCCTGGGTAGAGGATAGAGGTGGGGTATCAACATCATCAGCGAGCTCAATTTAACACATAACTTTATTTCATAAAAATGCAACTGTGCTAAGGAATGGTAAGCCCAGTTCCTACCTAACCCTAAGCCTCTTGGGGGGGGGACCCTCAGAAATCCATGCAACAAAATTGGTTCATTCTCAGAGGCAAACCTCATATTTCTTGACTTGGTGGGCCCTATGTATGTTTTTTGCAGTGGAAGAATTCAATCGCAGGCTGCAGAATCGGTTGGGCAATTCCAGTTTCGAGAAAAGAAATGAAGGCTTTGAGTGTCCTCTAGTGGTGTGAGATTTTAATGCAGGATTTGTTTCTTGACAAAGAACAGAGCGGAAGTTAGCGAAGAGAAGTTGGCTGGTGCCAGTCTTGCCACTCTGACTGGCCAAGTTCATGACCCTCCCTTGCAAGGAGGGGCGGGTAGTGCCCCCATCACTGACCTGTGGGGTAGGAGGGAAAAGAGGCTTAGCCTCCCTCCTCATCTGTCTCAGCAGCACCTTGTTTATGCTCCGGTAGTGATTGGAGCCTCAGTGAGCCTGTGCCATCCAGCCCCCTCGCCCCATAATCTTCTTGACCATTGTGCAAGCATCTTACCAGCAACCTTAGTGCTGGTGCACCTGAGCATTGCAGATAAGGAGGAGGAAGGCGTGGGCAGCGGCAGGGAAGGGGTTGCAAAGGAGGAGGAGGAGGCACCAAAAGTTGGCACTTTCAGTTTTGCCTCAGGTGGCAAAACATCCTGGGCCACCCCTGATCCACACCACACACTGAAAGCACATTCGACATGCATGGCTCCCCCCCAAAAAATAATCCTGATCACTGTAGTTTAACTCTTACAGAGCTACAATTCAAAACACCCATAATTACAATACCCAGGATTCTTTGGGAATCTTACACAGGGCAGAACACCCCACACATTTTGATTTGAAACTAGCCTATAAATCCTTCTGAATTATCCTTTCTTCTTCTTCGTTAAGTGTGCATTCTGCACCTTATCTGCATAATATTAAATACAGTACAGAACAAACTCGTCTGCTAATTTTTATATACCCACCCAACCCACTTGCTTCTGTTGCCATCCTAAGTAAGCCTCTGCTATAGATCTAAGGCAGGGGGACACTTCCTGGAATGATGATGTTGATGACAACAACAACAACAACAACAACAACAACAACAATGTTGCTAATTGAATATATTAATTAATCCCACTCTGCAATTACTCTTACCTGCCTTGCAGTGGCGTAGCGTGGGGGGTGCAGGGGGGGCCGGCCGCACTGGGCGCAACATCTGGGGTTAGGGCAAATCCACAGGTTAGGGGGCGCAAATTAACGGGTTAGGGGGCGCAAATCCACGGGTTAGGGGGCGCAAATTACTTGCCTTGCCCCGGGTGCTGACAACCCACGCTACGCCACTGCTGCCTTGATTGATTCCCCTCTGAAATCAACATTGTTTCTCGTTCTAGCCCTTAAATAAAAGAGACATAATTGGTGTCAGCGGGTGCTCCATATCAATAACATCTGGTGTTATCTATATCTGATATGAATAGTCTTCAAACTCTGCAGTTTTATGTCCCAGTCTACAACTTCTATGTTAAATGAAGCTGACCTGGGTCCCATCTGTCTTGTGCATTTAAAGCAGTTTCATACCACTTTAAACAGTCATGGTTTCCCCCAAAGAATCATGAAGGCCTTAAGTGTACTGAAAGTGGTTAGGAGACCCCGATTTCCCTCATTGAACTACAATTCCCAGAGTTCCCTGGAGGGATTAACTATTAAACCACTCCGAGAATCGTAGCTCAGTGAGGGGAATAAGGTCTTCTAACCACTCTTACCACTCTTAAAAAATGCAGTCCTCAAGATTCTTTGGGGAAAGCCATCACTGTTTAAACTGGTATGATGCTACTTTAAATGTATAGTGTAGATGGGGCCTTATACTGCATCAAATAATTGGTCCTTCCAGCCCAGTCTTGTCAACCCTAACTGGCAACAGCTCCCCAAAGTGAGATCCTTTTAATTCAAGGGTGGGGAACTTGCAGCCTTCAAGATATTGCTATTCCTCATCCTCCTATACAACCTTTAGAAAACATCTGAAGGCAGCCTTGTATAGGGAAGTTTTTTTTTAATGTTTAATGTTTTATTGTGTTTTTATATGCCCAGCTGTTGGAAGCTGCCCAGAGTGGCTGGGGCAACCCAGTCAGATGGGTGTGGTATAAATAGTAAAATTATTATTATTATGAAATAGGACATCCCTATATTCATCAGAGAAATGTTGGAGGATATGAACCGGGTGCCCTCCAGATATTTTGGACTACAGCTCCCTAGAGTATTGGCCCAAAACACTTTAAGGACTCACCTATACAGCTGCAAATAAAATGTTTTAATTGTGTTTTAAGTGCCATATACAATGTGACACTAGATAGCGATGATGAGCCTTATGGAAAATTCAATGTATTTTTTAAAACGCTTTTTTAAAAAGCATTTTCAAAACAGATTTTATATGTGTGCGGATTCCACCCAAGTTAAAAGCAACATACAGTATAGAACCGTAGCAATCAGATGTAGCTGATAAGAAAGATCTAAAAACAAAAAACTGGAGCCAAGCTAACACCAGTCACAGCAACGGCCAGAGAGTCTGATGGCTGGATTATCATTGCAGCCTGTATTAAGCTGTATTTACAGGGCCGTAACCCAGGCAGCAAAGGAAACAGGAAGCAAGCCCCATCAGCTACAGAAGAGGATTATCAAGGGCATACGGTAAAAGGCCAGGTTCTCGCCCCCTGCGGTGGGGGGGGGGGAGAGTTTGAGGATGGCGGGAAGTGATGACTAAGAAGCTTTCAACAACAAGGCCTTTCCCTTCTGACACTCGAAGCCATCTGCGCTTCTTGCAACAGGTCCACTCTCACATCCACAAAGCAAGACAGTCAGACAAGGAGGAAACCTCTTGGGAAAACATAGGCGGGGGTGCAAAAGGGATCTGCAAAGCTCTAATAATAATAATAATAATAATAATAATAATAATAATAATAAGTGCTTTTTTTCCTAAAAAATGTTTAGGGGTACTCTCATTTTGACTCAATAAAATCACCATTTAATAGTTAAATCGGGAAAAATTATTACAGCAAATGGATAAAAGTACAAAGATTCACAAAATGTTTAGGGGTATGCGTACCCCTGCGTACCCACAGAAATAAAGCACTGATTATAATGAATTTATTTATAACCCATCTTTTTCCTTGACAGGGACTCAAGGTGGCTTACAGATAAAATAAGAACAGCTCTCTCTGTATATAAATGCAACAGGCTGAAGTTTTGGATTACCATTTAAAAAAAAGCACAACTAATCTCAAGCACATTCTTCTAATTCTTCTTTTCTTTCTTTCAAAAATTCATGTTAGACATGAATCTCCAGTGTTCTCAGTAATAGATGCTATTTAGCTGTAGGAGAGATAAGTGTGAACACAATGAGAGGGAAGGGGGAAAAGCCAGGATTTAAAGTATGATGTAGGGGCAAGGCAGTCCAATGCACAGGGCCATATGGAGCCCTCAAGGCCTTTTTTGTGGCCCCCAGCATAGTTGGATTGCCCCCCCCCCCGCTCCCTCACTTCCTTCCCAAAGTGAGGTAAGCAAGGTGCTGGGCTTTGAGAAGGAGGCCCACTTGATATGAAAAGTAGGAACTGCCCTGATTGAGGGCCGCATTCACACCACTCATTTAAGGCACTAGAATATCACTTCATACTGTCATGGCTTCCCCCCAAAGAATCCTGGGAGTTGTAGTTTGTTATGGGTGCTGAGAGTTGTGAGGAGACCCATTTTCCCCTCACAGAGCTTCAATTCTCAGAGTGGTTTAACAGTCGATCTCTCTTCACAGGGAACTCTGGGAATTGTAGCTCTGGGAGGGGAATAGGCGACAGCATCTTAAAAAGCAGAGACATCACCTTGCCAACAAAGGTCTGTATAGTTAAAGCTATGGTTTTCCCAGTAGTGATGTATGGAAGTGAGAGCTGGACCATAAAGAAGGCTGATTGCCAAAGAATTGATGTTTTTGAATTATGGTGCTGGAGGAGACTCTTGAGAGTCCCATGGACTACAAGAAGATCAAACCTCTCCATTCTTAAGGAAATCAGCCCTGAGTGCTCACTGGAAGAACAGATCCTGAAGCTGAGACTCCAATACTTTGGCCACCTCGTGAGAAGAGAAGACTCCCTGGAAAAGACCCTGATGTTGGGAAAGACAAGGAGAAGGGGACGACAGAGGACGAGATGGTTGGATAGTGTTCTCGAAGCTACAAACATGAGTTTGACCAAACTGCGGGAGGCAGTGGAAGAGAGGAGTGCCTGGAGTGCTCTGGTCCATGGGGTCACGAAGAGTTGGACACAACTAAACGACTAAACAACAACAGCAAACCACTCTTGGCACCCCTTAACAACTTACAACTCCCACGATTCATTGGGAGAAGCCATTATTCTTTAAAGTGATGCTGAAGGCTCCGCAGGGCTGAAGAACATTAGGTTTATGTGATAATAGACGCCTTACACAAGACTTGCAGATAAATCTTTACTTGCCAGTTTGGCAACGGTTGAACAACAAGTATTATTCATATATATTTATTAATGAATGCAACGTGTTTCGCGCCCCTGAGCCCAAGAGAGGGTTTAGTCCTTTTGCTTGCTAAACTCTTTCATAGCAGTACATAAGTTATTAATTAGGGTTGCCATATGTCCGGAATTTCCCAGACATAGTCGGCATAGTGTCCGGGTGGAAATCACTTAAACGTCCAGGGAAATCTGAATGGATGGCAACCCATGTCATCAGTGTCATTTTTGGCGTTTCCCCTTAAAAGTGGCTCAAAATCTTCAATTATTTTTATTTTGAGATTTTGAACAACAACAAAAAAAGCTGTTCTGTCTGGATTTTAAATTTTTGAAATATGGCAACCCTATATTAATACATAGCTTGCCTGCCCTCACAAACTTCTCTAGCCAGTTTCTGCTTGAACTCACAACACTCCCTCATTCTCAAAGAATCAACTAAACAGAATAACCAGCCAACTGCCAACTGCTACCTCCTTTCCAGGATGCCATTTATTCTTTGTGAAATACATTTGCAATGCAAAGACAATACAAATACTAACCAAGAACACTCCCCAAGCAACACCCTCTGGAAACATCCATGCCCTTCTCTGCCCAGCCAAGCAAGAGGCATTTTCAGAGTTTAAGGATGCATCTCAGCCAGGCCAAAATACTCAAGGAATGGGTAAATCAGGGCCAGTGAGGGGATAGGCCTGGGGAAAGGGTGTGTCGCCTGACGCAATAGAGACGACTGGACAGATGTATTTGGCTCCCAGTCCTGGGGTTCCCCAACTTTAGGGTAGGCAAGAGCTTGGAAGAAAAGTCTCAGAAGGCTCCTGCCAGATTTGAACAACCTCTCTGAGCTGCAGCATCCTCCGGGGAACACTGTGGCACTATGCACAGTTGGTTCTGGGAGAAACAGAACTGTTCTGGGGCCTAATGGAATCAACTCCACTTCCCATTCCACCTGCATACTGCTGTCTCCAAAAAGAAAGTCCATGTGGAAAATGCATTGCAACTTTATTCATATGCTTAGCATGCTCCACAATTGCATTAATTCATCAGCAGCCATGTGCTACCTCTTAAAAGGCCTTTTCTGCATATATAATGGCGTGAAAGATTTAGAACCTTCACGTGAAAAGGGTTTTGGTGCTGCCCTGTAAATCCATGTCTAATCCACTTTATCCTAACCTACTTCTTGAATCAGACCAAGACCAGTTATGGGAAATATAAATCTATGAACTTGGCCACTGTTAGTGTACTGTGTACAGTTCCAGCCATCACATCTCGAAAGGGATATTCTAGAGCTCGAAAAGATTCAGAAAGGGGCAAATAAAATGTGACTGAGAAACGGCTTCTGTAAATCCGGGACTGTCCCTGGAAAATAGGGGCACTTGGAGAGCCTGCTCTTTGCATGAAGGATAGGGAGCAAAACATTTTATTTAGAACAAACTCAAAATGTTAAGCACAAGAAAAGCCCACCAGAAATCCACGTCCTCAAATCAGCTGTCTCAGGGCCTGGTCTTTATAAAGCTATTTTTTCCCCTTTTTGGATGACCTGGAACTGCTCTAGACCCTGGTTAACTGGGAAAAAAACATACAACATGGCCTGGATTCCTGAACATTATATGGAATTGTTTGAGTCAATGATCTGATCGTTAGAAAACAGCAGGGGCAGCTTTTAAAGGTTGCTGTTCTAAAAACTAACACACTATGTCATCTATCTATCTATCAATCATCTATCTATATCTATCTATCTATCTATCTATCTATCTATCTATCTATCTATCTATCTATCTATCTATCTTAGACTCAAAGGTAGCCAAAATTGCACCATCCATGCAAAAATGGAAGTTATAAGCAGGCTTCCTTCTGTAACATTTTGGGCTCCTGCCGGTGACTTATTTACTGAACATTCATCTCAATTTGGTTGCACAATACTTCATACAACCAAGGACAAACATTCAATAAATAGGTCTTTACTAAGCATATATTTATGGGGAAATTATACAACAACATGCTGATGGGAGTTGGAGTCCAACAACATACAGAGGGCCCTGGGTTTTCCACCCTAGTTATGTGTGCTTGCCTGCTTATGACATCAGCATTTCTTATGTGCTTTTCTAATTACAGACCCAAAATTGTTTGAAACCAATCTGTTCAAAACTGGCTAATGCGTATGCAGAAGTAAGTGGACACCACCAGGATTATCTTTGGAATGGAGAGGGGGAAATGTGCAGCCAATTGCGCAGACACAACAATCTATTCTTTAAGATTGCAAATGGCCATTATTACATTAGGTTAATCTGACTGGGAAAGTACATCTCCTAGACTCCCATGTTCTTTGTAATGCAGAAATATTTTTTTGCTTTTAGCAGGGAGCTGCCAACACCTAAACGGGACAGTCTCATGCAATGGATACTACTATTTCCATCCACTCTGAGAGCTAACAGCTTGCAATTCTCTTGCTGGGACAGGAATGGCAGATCAAATGCCTAAAATGAGAATAAAATGGATCAGATTGGGGATAATATGACCAACATAGGCCATTTTAAACTATGAACGTTACAAAAGCCAAGATGGTCATTGTTATAAAGTGGAGAGTTAGGTTTCACTGGGACTACTCTAGAGTAAGTGATCTTTTTAAGGATCCGAGCCCCCCAGTTCCAGTCATGATGCTCAAACTGTAGATGGCTACCTGAGGAATAAGCCTTAGACCAGTGGATGCTAGTGTTGAGCCCAGGGTTGTGACCTTCCTTTGGTACCCACAAAGCCTCTGAGCCCCTCTCACTGCCCCCAAGTTCATAAGGAGATGATGGTGCTCATTTTTTTTGGGGGGGGGGGGAGTGGAAATTAATAAGGTATATTAGGGAAAGGGGCTCAGTGCCTTTAACAAAGCAAATGAGTGAGAAATGTTGGCATTAGCCACACATACTTTGGCCTGAGGGGTTAGCCATGGGTCAGTGTAGCCCTTCGCCTGGGAAGGATGAGTCAACCCTGCCCATGGGGTGTTAATTATCGAGAGCTCACTGCCATCCTCACATCATGAGAGCATGTGGAACTACTGCACACCTGATACTCCTCAACAGTGTTCAAAACTCTCGTTGTTCTAGGTGCATTTTGTGATGGGGAATTTCATAAACACGGGCACTTTCTGAGCTGTGGGTGCAGTACTGCACCTAAGGTTTCAGATTAAAATTGCCACTGTTACCCAGAGGTAAATGCCAACCATGTTCAATGGGGCTTCCTCCCAAGTAAGAAGAAGTAGTGTTTGGATTTGATATCCCGCTTTATCACTACCCTAAGGAGTCTCAAAGCAGCTAACAATCTCCTTTCCCTTCCTCCCCCACAACAAACACTCTGTGAGGTGAGTGAGGCTGAGAGACTTCAGAGAAGTGTGACTAGCCCAAGGTCACCCAGCAGCTGCATGTGGAGGAGCGGGGAATCCAACCTGGTTCACCAGATTACGAGTCCACCGCTCTTAACCACTACACTACACTGGCTCACATTCATGGATTGGCAGATCTGACAAAATTTCTCTTTTTTTCTTTTAAACCCAACATGTTATGTTCAGGTTTTAGTTGCCTTGTTTAATGTACTTTTAATGTATGACGTGCTTTTAATTTGAAATATACTAGCCAGTTACCAGTAGTTACGATGATTTAAGTAGTGCATGTTAGACTCTCACAGTGATGCTTAAAACCAAAACAAATTTTGGAGTGGGATCACTGAGGGACCCTTAAGTCTTAGGTTTGCCAAATGGACACTCAAGGCGGGTGTCTCTGCTATCAGTTGTATAGACCTTTAATATGTGTTAATTGTGGTGCCGAAAAGATATATTTATATGGAGGAAAGGGGATGTAGAGAGAATCCAGGGCTTGTCTGCAGAGTGAAATGAGTAGAGGAGCTTTTTCTGTCTCCCCACTTCCAACCACTCTCTGAAGACTGCAGAAGGGACCCTCTTAATAATATTAGGGGAGTGGGGCGGGCAGGGGAAGCATTGCTTTGCTTTTTAAGTCTTCAGATGAGGACTAGACCATGTGAAAAATGAACATCAGATTTCAGCTGCAGTTCATTCATTTTCAGCTTTGTATTCCTGTTATAAAAAGTGCACCTAGACATTCCGTTGTTGCACCCATAACCTAGGTTTAAGGTGCCATTCAGCTCCTAGCTTTCATACCTCAGTTTCTAACACTGCTCCCCTACAAAAGACCAGCAATGATGACGCTGGTAAGAAGCTTGTCCCCCATCTTGATTTTTGTTCCAGGGCCCACTTGTTATTTCTCTTGTCTTTTTGCTATGCAGTTTGCCTAACGGCTAATTATTCCATGGACCTTCATTTCAAAATGAAATGGCACCAGGAAGATTTTGACGTATAAAACAAATGGACTGGCTATATGGCTCAAATAAGCACAACTAAAATTCACAACAGTGACCAGAGGAGGAATGATTGCTGGTCGGAGTGCAGAAAGAAGAAATGCCATGGTACACCTACATCAGCACAACTGGATGCCTTCATCTGTCCCAGCTGCAACAAAACATATCTTACTCATATTGTTCTCTACAGCCACAGCAGGTGCTATAACACTCCAACAGTTTGACTTCACCTCTGAAGGCACACTCTTCCATTGTCTTGTGAGACAGATGGATGCCAGCCTTCCTAGTTGCAGAGTGGTGGGAGGTCTCAGCCTCTCATAATCCTGCACTGAAGGCCACTGGAACGACACCCACCTCAACCCAGAGAGTCAGCTTGATGCGAAACTTAGTGCATTGTCTTTGGATGCGAGAGATTGGCATTCATCTCCTTGCTCAGCCACAAAACTCACGACAAATCTTAAGCGAAAGCCACCAACCCTCTCCAGCTTTTTGGCAGCCAAAATGTCCTTGCCTCATGCAGCAAGTGTGTGTGTGTGTGTTTCTCAGTTCTTTTGTCAAAATGTGATGTCATACATCCAGAAGATTCCACTTCGTCTGAGATACCAATACAAATCGCTGTGGGATTGTGCAGAGGCTGTATGGAATTTCCTGCAGGATCCTACTGAGCAACTAATTCTTAATGCAGACTGTACTTTGAATGGGGTCAGTGGAGGCTGGTTGATCAGGGAGAATGGGGCACTGCCCCACCAACATTGGCTGGCCCTCAGTAAGCTCCCACCTGCCTGTCTTCTTACTTACAACTATCCACGGGAGAGCACTGCCTCCCAGATTGCTCCTCCTTACTCTTAATGTTAGATGGGACGCGGGTGGCGCTGTGGTCTAAACCACAGAGCCTAGGGCTTGCCGATCAGAGAGTTGGCGGTTCAAATCCCCGTGACGGGGTGAGCCCCCATTGCTCGGTCCCTGCTCCTGCCCACCTAGCAGTTCAAAAGCATGTCAAAGTGCAAGTAGATAAATAGGTACAGCTCTGGCGGGAAGGTAAATGGCGTTTCCATGTGCTGCTCTGGTTTGCCAGAAGCGGCTTAGTCATGCTGGCCACCCCAGAGTCATCTGCGACTGGACCTAACGGTCAGGGGTACCTTTACCTTTACCTTTTACTCTTAATGTTGCCCCTTTTTCTCTTCTACTCATCCATCATATGTGCAGGAACCCTGTCCTCATTTTTTTCACCCAGCCACCCTAAATTTTGAATGGAGAGAAGGCTGGAAGGCTGACCATTTTGGCTCTGCTGCCAGCTCAGGTGACCCAATTAAAGTTTAAAGGGCTCATTAACCCCTTCCTTCCCAGCATGAATAGCTACAGAGTCAGGTTGGATAGCCTCTATGTGTAGGTAAAGGTAAAGGATCCTTGGACAGTTAAGTTCAGTCAAAGGCATCTATGGGGTTGTGGTGATCAGCTTGCTTTCAGGCCGAGGGAGCTGGTGTTTGTCTGCAGACAGCTTTCTGGGTCATGTGGCCAGCATGACTAAACTGCTTCTGGCGCAATGGGACACCATGACAGAGGCCAGAGCGCATGGAAATGCCATTTACCTTCCCGCCACAGTGGTATTTAGTTACTTGCACCAGTGTGCTTTCGAATTGTATGGTGTGGATGTGAAGTATGACAGAACACATTTTGGGGATAATTTAAATAGGGGGGAAAAGACATCTCACCAGAATGAGGAGGACTATGACCAGGTGAGCTGTGTATACACTCAGTCTGCTCCAGACGCTAACTGGGGTCAGGCAACTTCAAGGCCCCTCTTTCCCCTTCTCAGGGCTCTTTTTCTTTAAACCAGACTCGGATCATAAAACTCTTCAAACAGAGATCTCCTTAAATGACTTGTCTGCAAAGGCAGAGGGCCTTCTCGGTAGTGGCGCCCGCCCTGTGGAACACCCTCCCATCAGATGTCAAAACAATAAACAACTACCTGACATTCAGAAGACATCTTAAGGCAGCCCTGTTCAGGGAAGTTTTTAATGTATGATATTTTAGTGTTTTTTGGTTTCTATGGAAGCCGCCCAGAGTGGCTGGGGAAACCCAGCCAGATGGGCGGGGTACAAATAATAATAATAAATAATCATCATCATCATCATCATCATCTGCAAAGTCAGTACCACACCAATTAATGCAAAACCACCACCCCCATGCATATGTTTAAGGCAACTGAACGTATTCTAATACGATGAAAAATCGTTGTTGTGAAATCTTTTCTTCTGCAAGTTTCACACACATGGGAGAAACTGTCCCATATTACAGCTAGTTCCCCATTCCACAACGTGAGAGTTTGTAGCTTGAACATCTGATTTCAATCACTTTCTTTTTTACATCCCCAATTAAACCCACCGAAAGTGGTGGCCGAGACGTGGAAGTGGTTCCTGCCTGACCCTCAGCCACCACTTTCAGCCTTAAGCCCAACTTGGAAATGCAGGGAAATGAACTTAGGAACGTCTCTGCATGCACAGCAGATGCTCTACCATTGAGACCTTGTGCCAAGTTGGAGGGGAAAGAGAGATGACACAAGGCCCACACCCTTTAAAAGTTTCAACAAGCACACTTCCTCTGGAAGCTGCATTGCTTAAGCAAAAATAAGTTTGCAGTTTATTTTAAGAGCCTGCAGCATGTGAAGTGCCATTTAGAGAAGCCTCTCGGACCATTGCAGGTTCTGCAAACTGTGCAGCTTTGTGCTGCACTTTGGCCTGCTAGATATCAGGAGCCACCTTCCGAACGCTGCCAGCCCAATAATGTTCAGTAGTCACTAAAGAGGGTTGCCATGGCTGTGCTAGCTGGGGCAACAAAAACTGAGACAAAAAAACTATGCCCGTTCAGTTCTCCCTCATTGCTGTAGATCCACATTTGGAAAAGACATGCTGTTTTTTAGAGCTGGTGGAGTGGACCTGAATGGCTACTACTGAATGAGAGCCAGTGTGGTGTAGTGGTTAAGAGCAGTAGTCTCATAATCTGGTGAACCGGGTTCGCATCTCCGCTCCTCCACATGCAGCTGCTGGGTGACCTTGGGCCAGTCACACTTCTTTGAAGTCTCGCAGCCCCACTCACCTCACAGAGTGTTTGTTGTGGGGGAGGAAGGGAAAGGAGAATGTTAGCCGCTTTGAGACTCCTTCGGGTAGTGATAAAGCAGGATATCAAATCCAAACTCTTCTTCTTCTTCTACTAGCAGACTCACACTTAGGATTGATCATAAATTCTAAGAAACCCCTCCAAATCAGTGCAGTTATGAAATCAGTAGTTAAGACCTATGCAGATCTGAAAGCTTCACTCCGCCATTTTGATATCAAAATGATGTCCAACAGTATGGAAACAGGCGGAAACCTGCACCTTGATCTCAAGAACCATGCAAAATTTGATTTTGCTGTCTTAAGAGCATACAGAACTGACAAACAAACAATATCCCAAACAATATAGTAGAAGCATGTGAGCATGTGAGCTGGGAAGTCTCTGATTCAAATCTCACCACAGCCAGAAGCTCATTAAAGGGCCTGCATCCTGGTCTGGCATTAGCAACCCTGCTCCTCAGGCAGGGCCCACTGCCACTGATCTCTGCCCTGGGTGACGTGCTCCTATAAGCCACTATTTTAAATTTCCTTCAGTGTCCCAGAGCACTCTACATCACATTGCTTTCTGGCCATGTGGATATTTAAAATGGCAGCCGCAACAGTTGGTTGGAGAATTGCTGTCATCATCAGGTAAGGCCCAGGAGTGTTATGGAAGTGTCCTCCAGAGCGCATCATGCTGAGAGGCATGGAAGTGGCCCTGCCTTTCCCCCCCAGCCTCAGTCCCCAATGTGGGGGTAATAATAACCAGTCAAGGCTGGTCCATTAGACCAAGTGGGGTGTTGAATTACTTCCCTCAGCTGTCCCCCTGTCTGGATTTTTAGTCTCAGTTTTGCTCCTTGTAGAACTCATCAGGGAGTAGGTCAGAGACAAAAGTTAGCTCTGTCCGTCAGTGGTTTTGGCTGCACCTACTATTGACCCGGAAGTGTCTGCGGCCAGCGCTGGCCCCCGGCCTCTTGAGTGAGATGGGCGCACAACCCTAGAGTCTGTCAAGACTGGCCCGTACGGGCAGGGGTACCTTTACTTTTTACTATTGGGCTCCCTCCTTCAGCCCTTCTTGTCCCAGTGGCCAGCAGCCACCACTGATATTTGCACTATTTAGAATCAGATGGCTATCAGTTCTTCACATATACAGTGAATGCATGTCTGTTTGTTTGAGAGAGAGTCAGACTGATAGAAGTTGCAAGCCCAGCCTCCAAAGTACTCCGATTCTCAGTATCCTATGTACATTCCCCACACAAGCTACAGTATATGTGAGTCAGCTTCCCCCAGCCCCCTTTCTTCTTAGCCCTTGGTTTTGACTGCTACTTATGCATGACCAAAAAGAGGAGATGCTTCTCCAAATAAATAAGGCAAAATAGGGCAAAGATTTGCATAAAATGCACACACAAATTATTACTACACCTTAAATATGATGCATCTCACCAAAGAGGGGATGACTGTAGCCAGGAAATCTATGTGCCTGATCAAGTCCGCTTGGCTGTACTGGCTAACAGGTATGGAAATCCAGGCAATATCCAGAGGGCTGTAGGTTCCTCATCCCTGGTGTAAAGATAAGAACCGTAAGAAGTGAGAACAGGGGCTCTGAAGTTGCCTGTACAACAGTTAGCATTTGGACAGAAGGTCTACCGAGATCATGTACATGAAGCATTTTGAACCCTTAGAAATGTGCCATACCTAGTGGTGCTGCTAGATCCTATACAATGGTACCTCAGGTTACATATGCTTCAGGATACACACGCTTCAAGTTACAGACTCCACTAACCCTGAAATAGTGCTTCAGGTTAAGAACTTTGCTTCAGGATGAGAACAGAAATTGTGCTCTGGCGGCATGGCGGCAGTGGGAGGCCCCATTAGCTAAAGTGGTGCTTCAGGTTAAGAACAGTTTCAGGTTAAGTACGGACCTCCGGAACGAATTAAGTACTTAACCCGAGGTACCACTGTACTAATAATTGGTGAGTTACACAACACTTTCTGTGAAGAAGGAACCTCTTATGTGTCGTCCTGCCAGTTCATGACAAAGACCAGGTTTCAAATCCCCATCAGCTACAAAGCTCACTGGGTGACCTTGGACCACTCACTGTCTCTCAGCCTGTCCTAGGGCTGTTGTGAGGAAAAAATGGAGAGAGAGAGAACTGTGAATGCCACTTTTTGAGCTCTTTGGAGAAAAGGGGGTGGCTATAAATGTAAAAATTATGTTCTGTCAAGAGAACTACTACCTCCCAGAATCTCAGTCTGGGTTTGACTTTTTTTTAGTCGTAATCATTAATGATCCTATAATATTTTATTTGATAATACATTATTGAAATATGTTGGATAAAAGTGTCAGTGAAACAGTAGTATAATTGTATAAGGTTTGTTCAATGTTTCTCTTCAAGGTTTTTTTTATGATGAATGTTGCCAAAATTAACTTTAAAATAAAAATAAATTTTATCTATCTATCTATGAGATATATATAGATATATATGTGCCAGATAAATGCTAAATTATCACCACCATATTTCTTTTTCCAGCAGAAGGGTTTCATCCCATTTGAAAGTGCGGCTCCTTCATAAATATATTCAGATTGGCCTTTCTGGTTGAGTTGCCTCCCAAAGTCAAAAGATTCTGCTTCGGATCTAAGAGCCATTGAGATCACAGTGCTGATCCAATGTAGCTGGTGTATCTATAATTAGGTATGGAAAGAGGGATCTGCTGGACTAAGAATAATGAAATCAGAGTAATGATTTATACATACTTATTGGCTTAATCTTGTTTAGCGAGGTTAACCACATTTTATAGTCTCCAGGATTAGCTCCCATAAGCGTAAACACAGATGATGGCTTGAGACAATCTCAGCTATCACAATTGTTTATAGTTTACCTGTTTGTGTTTCCACAGCTTCCTCCGCATGTTTGGAAAGTCTATTTGCAAGTGGGGTGCTGCCCCTCTTCCCCCAGGCAGCCCCCACCTCCCTACCTTCTCACTTACAACCAGTCCACGGGTGTCTCTCACTGATAGCTTCATCCTCCTCAATTCTCAGTGTTGCTCCTTATAGAATTAAGCAGCGAGGAGCATGGAGACAATAATAATATAATAATAATAATTTCTTATTTATACCCCGCCCATCTGGCTGGGTTTCCCCAGCCACTCTGGGCGGCTCCCAACAAAATATTTAAAATACAATAAAACATCAGACATTAAAAACTTCCCTAAACAGGGCTGCCTTCAGATGACTTCTAAAAGTCAAATACAGTTGTACCTCAGGTTACAGACACCTCAGGTTACAAACACTTCGGGTTAGACTCCACTAACCTGGAAGTAGTACCTCAGGTTAAGAACTTTACCTCAGGATGAGAACAGAAATCGTGCACTGGCGGCAGCGGGAGGCCCCATTAGCTAAAGTGGTACCTCAGGTTAAGAACGGTTTCAGGTTAAGAATGGACCTCTGGAACGAATTAAGTTCATAACCAGAAGTACCACTGTAGTTGTTTATTTCCTTGACATCTGACGGAAGGGCGTTCCACAGGGCAGGTGCCGCCACCAAGAAGGCCCTCTGCCTGGTTCCCTGGAACCTCATTTCTTACAGTGAGTGAACCGCCAGAAGGCCCTCGGCGCTGGACCTCAGTGTCCGGGCTGAATGATGGGGGTGGAGACGCTCCTTCAGGAATACTGGGCCGAGGCCATTTAGGGCTTTAAAGGTCAGCACCAACACTTTGAATTGTGCTCAGAAATGTACTGGGAGCCAACGCTGGTGTTATGTGGTCTCGGTGGCTGTTCCCAGTCACCACTAGACTTAGTTGACTGTGCCTGCCTTTGGCCCTGGATCCACCTACTTTTGGGCTCCACTACCAGTCCCAAGGGCCACAGCCCCCATTGGTTAGGGTCCAGTAACATCTGGAGTCTCCCCATTCCTACCTTACCCACTTTCTTCACATCATCCATAATTTTATATGCACCTCTATCATGCCTAAGGGACGTAGGTGGCGCTGTGGGTTAAACCACAGAGCCTAGGACTTGCTGATCAGAAGGTCAACGGTTCGAATCCCCGCGATGGGATGAGCTCCCGTTGCTCGGTCCCTGCTCCTGCCAACCTAGCAGTTCAAAGTGCAAGTAGATAAATAGGTACCACTCCAGCGGGAAGGTAAACGGAGTTTCCGTGAGCTGCTCTGGTTCTCCAGAAGCGACTTAGTCATTCTGGCCACATGATCCAGAAGCTGTACACCGGCTCCCTCAGCCAATAAAGCGAGATGAGCGCCGCAACCCCACAGTCGGCCACGACTGGACCTAATGGCCAGGGTCCCTTTACCAAGGGACGCTGGTGGCGCTGTGGGTAAAACCTCAGCGCCTAGGACTTGCCGATCGTCAGGTCGGTGGTTCGAATCCCCGCAGCAGGGTGCACTCCCGTCATTCGGTCCCAGTGCCTGCCAACCTAGCAGTTCGAAAGCACCCCCGGGTGCAAGTAGATAAATAAGGACCGCTTACTAGCGGGAAGGTAAACGGCGTTTCCGTGTGCTGCGCTGGCTCGCCAGATGCAGCTTGTCACGCTGGCCACGTGACCCGGAAGTGTCCTCGGACAGCGCTGGCCCCCAGCCTCTTAAGTGAGATGGGCGCACAACCCCAGAGTCAGACACGACTGGCCCATACAGGCAGGGGTACCTTTACCTTTACCTTATCATGCCAACCCTGTCCTGAAGTGTGAAAACTGGAGATCTAGAGTGATCGGTCTCAAAAGTGAGAGTTTCATTTGACATTAAAAGCTTCCCCCATACTTGCTGACATATGGCTCTTCAGGGCAGGGCAGGGGTGTTATTATATTTCACTGGGAGCGTGACTTTTCTGTTTCCCATCCTCATCTCTATATTGGATACAGGGCTGTCCTTTTCTCAGTGAGAAATGTTACATCTCCTGTCCTCCTTCAGCGTCCCTTTGGCCAGCCACAGACTTGTTCATTCAAGGGCTAAATTGGCTCTCTCCGTTACACTTGCACAACTCCATGGAGTTCTGGAGTTGGCTTTACATCAATGTCCGTTGCATTTCCTCTCAGCTTTTCAGTATTTTATTTACGTCTTGAATTTATATCCTCCCACCCTTCCTCCCCAAGGAGTGCAGGGTGGCAAACAGATCACCATTTAAAAGAAAAAACAAATGAAACAAACATTCTAAAAAACAATTAAAATTTCTAAATTCGGTTGCAGTTTAAAAACATCCTGAAGGCAGTCACAAACATCTATCCATCCAAAGATCTGAGGGTTGCCTGGAATACTTTCAGCCACCAAATGCCTGGGTAAACAGGAAACTTTTTCAAATTCCTCCTGAAAGTTAATAATGATGGAGACAGGCTCACCTCACCAGGAAGGACATTCCACAACCAAGGAGCCACTACTGAAAAGGCCCTGTCACCACCAACAAGGCCTCACTTGCCAATCACAGGGTTCAATATGGTGAGTATTGGGGAAGGCACTCTTTTAAGTACATGGATCCCAAGCTGTAGGGCTGTATATGATAGTACTACGAACATTTTGAATTTGGCCTGGTAGCTCACTGGCAGGACCAGTGTCACTTGGACCCGGTAGCTAAAAACCAAATATACTTCTTTGATGGGCATGGCTAATGCTTGAATGAACATTAAAAGCTTTCGACGGCTCGTGACTGTTATCTACCCCACACATCCCACTTGCGTAGCTCACAGCCAAGAAAAACAGTTTCGCCATTTTATTAGTTTGAAGTTTTACAGTGGTCTAAGGAGCCTCGGAAGGGGCAGGCTTGGAGTGATGCTATGCCAGGGGCATTGTGGGAGATTAAAAATGGCCACTCATAGTATTCTACACTCCAGTTGCACCTGTGTTTAGTCAATGAATCCCACTGGGGAACTGGATTCCAAGCAGCTGTTAGGGTGCTAGTTGCTGATGTGATGATTTATTTTATTTATTATTACACTTTCATGTAGGCACTTCTTCATTTTCCATTTGTGGTTCTAAATGCTGCCACCCCCACCTCCACCCTCTTGGAAACCTCATCCAAATCAGTTTACATTTGGGGGAAGTGCTCTTACGCTCATCTTCACATGACTTCCTCTATCTGTCCGGTGTGTCAAAATCGCAATGACGCTGCTACTCAGCTGTGATATTTAAGGCCTTGGGGGTGATGCCAGAGGAGTCCCAAAGTGCAGACCATGCACAGGAAAAAAAAAAGTATTTAAAAATCTATTTTTGTTCAGAAAGCTATGACCCTTGTCTCATAGGCTGGACACAGAAGCAGCCTTCCTTTGGTCCACTTCTGCAATCACTTCTTTCTCATGTTCACCGGGGTAAGTCTGCTCATAATTAACTGTTCCAACTTTATCCCTATTTTTACCATACCTATTAAATCTTTGGGTACAGCGAGGTTACACTTACATTATCAGCTTAAAACCCAAGGTTATTCTTGCTATGTTTCAAGCGACATTTGCATACCCAACTCCAACATTTCTCCGATGAAAATAGGGGCGTCCCATTCCATAATGATAATTTTACTATTTATACCCCACACATCTTATTGGGTTGCCCCAACACACTGGGCAGCTTCCAACATATATAAAAACATAATACAACATTTGAAAAAACTGCCCTATACAGGATTGTCTTCAGACGCCTTGGGGGTCAGATAACTCCATACCCTCCAATATTTCTCCAATGAAAATAGGGACATCCTAAGGAAAAGGGGGACATTCCGGGATCAAATCAGAAACCAGGACGGCTTCTCTAAATCAGGGGCGTCTTTGAAAAATAGGGACAATTGAAGGGTCTGCATTTGCACAGTGTTGTTCACATCAGAGAGGGGGACAGGGTTGTTTTCACCTGACAGGCATGACCTTTTAGTTTTTTTCTGTCTTTGGGTTGCATAGTAAAGGTAAAGGGACCCCTGACCATTAGGTCCAGTCGTGACCGACTCTGGGGTTGCGGCGCTCATCTCACTTTATTGGCCGAGGGAGCCGGCGTACAGCTTCCAGGTCATGTGGCCAGCATGATTAAGCCGCTTCTGGTGAACCAGAGCAGTGCATGGAAACGCCGTTTACCTTCCCGCTGGAGCGGTACCTATTTATCTACTTGCACTTTGATGTGCTTTCGACTGCTAGGTTGGCAGGAGCAGGGACCGAACAACGGGAGCTCACCCCGTCGCGGGGATTTGAACCGCTGACCTTCTGATCTGCAAGTCCTAGGCTCTGTGGTTTAACCCACAGTGCCACCCGTATTCATGAAGCTGTCCTCTGTGTGCTCATCCGAGCATCCTCTATAGCTGTCTCAAATGTAGTATGAAGTGAATGTGGCTTAAGTTTTCTTGTTGGATTGAAGCTGGTTTGAGGGGGAAACACACCAAACATTTCATGTGCACAAGCTGCTTGGGTTGGCAGTTGTATTTTACTCCCTGCGATGGGGCCACATCCCTCCATTGCACCTGAGGGCAGCCAGGTAGCTTAAGGGAGTGTAGGCCAAAGCGTTGTCCAGCAACCCCTCAGCTGCCTCACTCTGCCCAATGGTAGGGCTGGTCCATTGGTAGGAGGATGCAGGACAAGGTGTGTACATGGTAAATGGCTACTAGCCCACATGGCTATGTTCTACCTCCACTGTCAGTGGCAGTGAATACCAGCTGCCGGGAATCACAAATAGGCAGAGTTTGCTCATGTGCTCGGGTCCTGGTTGCAGGTTTCCCACAGACATCTGTCTGGCCTCTATGAGAGCACGATGCTGGACTAGATGGGCCATTGGCCTGATTCAGTAGGCTCTCTTTTTGCTCATGGTTTGATCCAGTAGGAGTCTTCTTACATTGTTCTCTTGAGCTTCCTGCCCTTGATGGGATAAATTGCTTGGTGTGTGGCACAGGCTCTGATCTTTGGTACAGTTTTGTCAGCTTCACCCCCCTCCCTCCCAAATAGAGGAAAGTTCTAAACTAACATCACTTATGTATGTGTTAAATCTCTATTGTCACACATACACATGTGCTGTCTAAAAATATTCTCAGTTTTGTTTTAAAAAAACCTGATTAATATTTTCCAGGAAATGCAATTTTATTGGCCAACACCCAGTCATTATAGTTACTCACCCATTATTTCCTCCAGCTGTGCTGTTTTAAAGCTAGGGTGTTACATTTTGAAAGATAGCCGAGTGTGGGTTGGTGTCCAATTATGGCCAGAGAGAAACAATATTATTTTTTCCTTCGAAATCTGAAACTGGTACAAGAGAGCCAATGTTGCTTGCAATGCATATACACTAATTTCCCCCCTCCCCATATTGCACTACTATTGTGTATGCTCCAACGAGCTTTGTAAATTTTTTTTGTAGCAGGACACAAACATCAAGGAGAAACCTGTGGGTGACAATGGCCTTATTCCTGCATTCCACAATCTTGCTCCTCTCCAGATGTTTTGGACTACAAATCCCATCAGCCCCAGGGGGTACAGCTTCCTTACCCTATCAAGGTAAGAGGATCAAGTGTACAGGTGATCACCTTGACCTATCCAAGCACCCTGCCCACATCCTTGAGTCTTACTAACTGAAACTTATCCAACACAACAGCACTAGACAGCGCTCTGAGATTTGTCTGCTGTAACAGCGGAGTCAAGGTCCCAGTGAATGAAAGGGATTTTATCCTCAAAATGCTTTGCGAACATGTCACAGCAGGTTACTGTTGGTTCTACCACCTTGTTTGGGCCAGACTGTAAAAGGCCCAAAAGGAAAAGCTCTGTATTCCAGTGTGAGGATGCCACTAAGTAGGCTTAATGATGAGCCCCCACCAGTGTTCAAATGCATTTAACGGGAGTTTTCCTCTACAGTGGTACCTTGGGTTAAGTACTTAATTCGTTCCAGAGGTCCGTACTTAACCTGAAACTGTTCTTAAAATGAAGCACCACTTTAGCTAATGGGGCCTCCTGCTGCCGCCACGCCGCCGGAGCACAATTTCTGTTCTCATCCTGAAGCAAAGTTCTTAACCTGAAGCACTATTTCTGGGTTAGAAGAGTCTGTAACCTGAAGCATATGTAACCTGAAGCGTATGTAACCCGAGGTACCACTCTACTTGCATTCCAGCTTGTCTCATTGTCCTAAACCACAGAGCCAAATAGGCTCTACAAAGTGGGAGAGGACTCTCAGGGGCGGATCGTGTCAACGGGCCTGAGCCATTTAAATGTTCCATAAGTTGGCCAGGGCTTTGGCAGGAGTGCCAGTCATATCAACTGGAAAATTCCTCAGGGCCATCTGGAAGCCAATTGGATCCATCAGCCTTTGAGGGCAGACCCTCCTTGTAGGACCCTACCTCTGCAGAGCAGAAGAGGTGCTGAAAGCCTAAATCTCAACAGGAAGTGATCTCAACAGGAAGTGATCAGACAAAAGCCTGATGCCAATACACCCCACACTTTCAGGTCACCCTCTTTCTTCCCAGTTAAGAAAACAAGGTCCAGACTGTGGCCTGCCACATGTCTTGGACTGATGACATGTCCCATGGTCATCATGGCAGCCATGAAGTCCTGAGCCACTCCAGAGCCATTCGCCTTGGCATGGATATTGAAGTCCCTCAAAAACAGGAGTCTGGGAGTCCTCAACACTGCAGGAAGACTACTGGGCAGTGAGTTATGCGGCAAATCAGCAGAATTCCTAATTTGTCCCAACTGCCCAGTGCCAGGAACACACACTCTAGATCTCTTCCACACACACCCCACAACTGGACAGAGAGAGATGGAATCCCTATGGACTATAGCAATTTCTCCTCCCCATCCTTAAGTCTGCCCTGATACTGCATTATGCACCCAGGTAAGCACAGCTAGATGAGACCAACTCCACTCTGCTCACCCACCCAGGTCTCCATGATACAGACCAGATCAGCCTCCTCATCTATAATCAGATCATGGATGAGGGAGGTCTTACTCAGAGCCAGCCTGGTATTCAGCAACAGCAGCCATAGTAGACCTGAGGGCTGGCTGATAGGACAACCGCAATTCCCCTGGTAGGAGAGGGGCTACTAACTGTACTGTGCTAAGTGCCCCTCCCTGGGGTCTTGGGTCCCCATCGCTTTCTCTTCTTATAGCCCAATACATCCCTGCCTGTTTCCTTCATTCCTCCAGCCCAGAACCCACCCACCTGTCTGAAGGTCTTCTGCTCTCTTAAATCAGAGGTGTAGAATCTGGGGAGCCTAAAGGGGGAAGGAACTAGTATTGCCTAACAGTGGATTTTATATATTTTAATTTGTTTACAGCAATTGTTTCATGGATTAGGAATAGATAATGCAGGTGAAGCCCTTTGCACTTTTAGACAAATGTACAAGATTATTATGCAGTAAGGTGGTCCCCTTTTATACACCCCAAGTATTGAATTTGAGGGTTTGTTTGTCTTTGTATGTGTGCGTGTTGCAGTTTAAACCTTCATTCTATGCCTCTTTGAGACTTTTTGCTGGTAAAAAAGTGACAAATGAATAGAATGATTGCGTGTAGGGCCGTTCAGAATGCACACCAGCTGGTCCTCAAGATGACACCCTCCAGAGGTCGTTGGCCTACAACTCCCAGCACCCAAAAAGGGGAGTTGTAGTTCAGCAACCCCTGGGAGTCACTAACTCGGGCAAGTCCGGTGTCCCTAGAGCCTCTCGCTTTGGAGTCGAGGCGCTCATGCGGGACTTACTCCCGAGTAGACGCTGGCACGCTGGAGACAGCCCTGCAAGCTGGAGCTGGATCTCACCCAGTGTGGCTGTGTAGGTGGGGAGAGTGGGGGGGACAGCTTCCCCTTCTCAGCTGCTGCTGGTTCCTCCTCCTCCTCTCCTTCCCTAAGAGCTCAAGCTACTACCGGAAACCAATATTTTTTTGCTGCCGCTGTGTCTTCTTTTTGCAAAGTTGTTTCGAAGCAAACAGAGGCGCAGTCAGAGGCGCTGCAAAGCAGCATCGGCGGCGGAGCTGGTTTCTTTGCAACTTCCGAACGAACCCTGGACTTTTCTTTTTCTCTTCGCCAGCCTGGAAAGTTGTTGAACCTCCATCTCCCCGTTCCCTCCCCAGCGCCCAAACCCGGCATGTTTGATCCGCCGGCTGCTGCTGCTGCTTGCAAGCTCCGGGACTCCGGCAGAGCCCGGGCGAAGGATGGAAGAACAGCCCCGAGGCTCCTAAGAAGGCATTAAAAAGCGATCTCCGAGCGAAGAAGCGCGCCCGGCGTGTTTGGAGAGGAATCCAGATAATAATAAGAATTATTATTATTATTTTTGCAAGGGGTGGGAGACGCATCGCCCTCCTCTTTCCTCTCTCCCTCCCCCCCCCCAATCTCCACCATGGAAGATGTGAGTAATGTTTCAAGTGCAATGGGTTGGCAAAGGAAGGCAGCTTAAAAAGGCTTTGCATACTTGGGAGAGAGAAGGAATGGGCGAGTTACAAGATAGAGGAGGGAGGAATGCGGCCCTTTTCTGTTTGTTCAAGAAGTTAAGTTTCTAGTCCTCTGGGTCCAGCTGCTTGCTTTCCTCTGCTCTTGGCTGGGCGTGTGTTTGATCCTGTGATGATTATTTAGATTTCTTATCAGCCCTTCGCTGTGGGGTCCCGGGCGGGTTACAGCCATGTGAAAACACAATATTAAAATCAGTTAAAACAAATTGCGGTCAAGAGAATAGGATGGATCCTAGATCGATAGATTGTCAGAAACTAGGGTACAGAGCATGCAACAGAAACTACCTTCTTCAACATTCTTATCCAGATCTTGTTTTGAAAGCTGACCGAACTTGTTAAGTTTAACATCCGAAGAGGAGTAAGTCAGTTTCAAAAGCTTTTTTTTGGGGGGGGGGGGTAGGAAAAGCAAATATACTGTAGTAGAGGATAGAAGTAATTGGGGACGACGACTGGACGCTTCCCCCTTCCCCCTGCTTCCTGCTGAAATTAAACAGAGGGAGCTCTCAAAAGGGCCTGGATGAAAGTCTTTTTAAAAGTTTGTTTTCCTATTGGCATGGAATGGTCTTTGGCCTGGGAAAAGGAGAGGGAGGAAAACATAGCTTGTTTTGTTGATGGATGTCCGAGGCTGCTGGAAAAGGAGCACGTGCTTCAGAGGTCTCTCTGGAGTTGGTTTGCCCTGCTATGAGAAAACTCAGGCGGTGGTTGAAAGTTGCCAAGTTTCCTATTCTAACCTTGCTCCTGTGCCTTTTGTAGCAGCTTAGCACACTCCAGTCTTAGGCATCAAGTGTCGGCGGGACAGCTTTGCTGACTTAATTCCTGGGCACCAAGTTGCTGTTGAAAACAGTGGAGCAGGGCCAGTTTAAAAAATAAAACAAAAGCTGGCAATGCTTAGGCAGCAGTTGCTGATAAATTGAACTGGGTGAACCTCGCTGTAGGAAATGATGCTTGGAGTGTGCTTTTGGCTCAAGACAGCTGGGTGTGTGTGGGTGTTTCTTGGTTGCCATGGCTCACAAGAAGCAGGGAATTGTCATAGCCCAGGGTAGAAGGGGCCAGGCTCAGGCATCCTCAATTTCTCCAGATCCTGGTGACCCACTGTGCAACTCTCACATGCAGTCTGAAGAAGCAACCTGAGAGAAATGCCTTTAAGGACTGTTGCTCCATGGTAGAACGTCTGCTTTGCATGTTGAAGTTCCCAGGTTCTATTCTGGTAGGATTAGGAATGCCCCTAAACTGAAACCCTGGAGAGCTGCTGCCAGTCAGTGTGGACAGTACTGAGCTAGAGGGACCAGTGGTCTGATTCAGTATAAGGGAGCTTCCTATTTTCCAGTTGGTTGGGATGGAGAGACCTGTATCTCATCTGTTTTGCATGCAATAGGTCCCAATTTCAACCCCCAGTGTCTCTAGGTAGGGCCGGGAAAGACCAGAGAGCTGCTGCCAGTTAGTGCAAACAGTATGCAGCTAGGTGGGCCAGTGGTCTGACTCAGCATGAGGCAGCTTCCTATGTCTCATGGGCACATCTTAGCAATCCCTCCCTGGACCCAGCAGCATCCTTGACAATGACCCACACCAATAGCTATTGTTAGATTGTGGGCAAATATTAATAAATTAATACTCAAACTCATAGGAGCAGAGGAAGCTGCCAAGTCGCATCATTAGTTTACCTGGCTCAATATTGTCTACAATTGGGAAAGCCAACATTGTGTCTTCCAGATGTTGTGGGACTACAACTCCCATCAGCCCCAGCCAGCAAGACCTGTAGTCAGGGTTAATGGGAGTTGCAGTGTAGCAGCACATTAGTGGATACCCTTGCTTTACATTGACTGGCAGTAGCTCTCCAGGGTTTCAGACAGTAAATCTTTTCCAGACCTTCTTGGAGGTGCCGGGGATTAAACCTGGGACCTTCTGCATGCAAAGCATGCGCACTGCCAGTGAACTATTGCCCTTCCTACATTTTGTACTTGGAAGCAATTCAGTACAGACCACCGGGCTATTTAAACTCTTGACATAATTAATTCAAAGGGTCACAAGAAGGCAACTGAACCCATTATATTTACTACATTCTGCCTCTCCTGTGCTGATGTTGCTGCAATAGGATATAGGTGGTAACCCAAGATAGAGACCTGCTTTGCTAAGAGCACTTAGCATGCTTTCAGTGTGTGCTTATTTGCAGCTAAAAACTACTTTCCTATATAGGTTAGCATGCTTCTCCTTTAAAACGTTGTTTATTCTTTTGGGCATCTCTACCCAAATCGCCTCTGACCGGGGTGTACCGTTTCCCCTCATCCTAGAGTTTAAATGGGTCTGTCCAGAAGATCAGGCGGCTGCTTCTTTCCTTCCCTGGTTCCCCCCTTGTTTTGCATTTTGAAACTCTTGCCTTTTCAAATGGGGCTGCTGCTTCCTTCTGCCAACAAACTCGTGCTTGCACCAATTCTGTCAGGGCACTTTTGTACTGGCAACCCATAAGCTGCTTTCTCTCTGCTAATGGGCTGTTGCACTATCGAGTGGGTTTTGTTTTGTTTTTAAAAGAGATTTCATGGAGCCTTCAGCTGTTCCGTCCTCTTGGAGAAATGGGAAGTAGGGAAAGGAAAGGAAAGGGCTTGCAAGGCTTTATAAGGGCATGGCGATGCTACAGATGTAAACCAGTTTCACTCCTGTTGGGCAGTGAAGAATAAGAGCATATACAGTATTTACTCATCGGACTTTTAAAAAGGTTCAGTACTGCTACCATCTCCGCAGTGCTTCTTGGGAACTGTAGTTCTGTGAGGCATTCTGTGATTCCCAGAAAAGTGTGGGTGAAGCCGCAACAATTATGTTGTTAAAATCTATATAAGTTTGCTGTGGAGACATAGCATGTTGCTTTATACTGAGTCTGATCATTGTCCATCAAGCTTGGCTTAGTCCACAGTTTCCCAAACGAATCTTCAGTTGTTGTTGGACTACAACTCCCATCATCCCTAGCTACTAAGACCAGTGGCCAGGGATGATGGGAGTTGTAGTTCAAAAGTAGCTGGAGACTCAACTTTGAGAAACCCTGGTTTAGTCTACATTGTGGCCTTCTAGATGTTGTTGGACTCCAGCTTTCATCATCCCTGTCCGTTGGCCCATGCTTGCTAGTGCGATGGGAGGTACAGTCCGACAACATCTGGAGGGCCACAGGTTCCCCATTCCTGGTCCGCACTGATAGACAGTGGCTCTCTGGGTTTTCAGAAAGGAGAGTTCCCCAGAATTACCTGGAGAGGCTGGGGCTTGAACCTAGAATCATCTGCATACAAAACCTCAAGACCGACCCTACCATTAGGCAGAGTGAGGAAGCTGCCTCAGGTGGTAGATGCTGAGGGTTGGGGAATGGACAAAGCTGTGTGCGCCATATTGTGAGCACTAGGTGAGCCTGTAGGCCTCAGGTGCAGCGGAAGGCACTGCCCCATTGCCAGAGCTGAAGTGAGATTCAGCTGTCAGTCTGGCTAGCTTTTTTACCCGGAATGTAGCAGAAGGGAAGGCATCACCTTATTCTTTGCCTCAGGTAACAAAATGCCTTGGACTGGCTCTGCAAAGTATGGGCTAGGCTACAGTGTCCTTCAGCCTTGGGTCCCCAGACACTGTTGGACTACAGTTCTCATTAGCTGGGAGTTGTAGTCAAACCATTTCAGCCCCAAGGTACTGCAGCTTAATTAGTTGTCCTTTGTCATCACTGTGCTGTACTCAGGTGGTTGAGGGAATGGTGACATATCTTGCAAGTAAGGCATTGAGCAGTGGGTTTGTTTCCAGGATTAGTTAACACACAGGACAGGTCAACCACAGGTGTCATCTCTAGGCTGAGCCTGCCATGTTCATGACCATTTAAGGAATTATAACAAGGATGGGGAACTTGTGACCTCTATATATTGTTGGACTCCACTTCCCATCAGTCCCAGCCAGCACAGACAATGGCCAGGGATGATGGGAGTTGTGGTCCAGCAGTTACCAAAGGACTGCAAGTTCCCCATACTTGGAAAATAAACTTTGCCTTTGTCTAGCATCTGGTATTCTCAGCTAAACCGTTGCTGAACAAGGAGGTTACATTGACCTATTTTGGCTAGTATCCACTGATCATGCTAATTAAGAGATAATAGATTTGATTCATTTTTAAAGCTGTCTGAGTTTGTTGCCATCACTATATCTTCTTATTTCCTTTTTTACAGTCACACTGTTATCTTCCTAATTGTTTCCAGGATTTTAGGCAACAGAAAATTACAAAGATGCTTTTTTTACAATCTCGTGCCATTTTTATTTGCAAGGAAAAAAATCTTTTTTTCTATGTCTTTATGGACTGCGCTTTCATTAAAAAACAAATACAGTATACCAGTTTGTAAAAAGGTCAATTAAAACATCAGTAAGTATTGGTTACTAAAAAAGAAATTCACATTGCAAAGGCCTGTCTGAAACATAGTTTTTTTCAGATTCCTGCTGAAACTCTAGTGGCAGGGAGTTCCACAGGACTGGGTCTGTCACACTAAAGGCTTGGTCCCTTGTAAAGCCCAGCAGAACCTCCTTAGACAACTTAACTGCGAAAAAAATCCTTTTTGAAAGTGTTTGAGGGCAACTGCCTTGAAAGGATTGCAAAAGGAAACTGTGGCCTCAGATCTTCAGGAAGCAACTGTCCACAAGTTTGCTCACCACATTGAGTGCCCACCAACCCAACAGGCATGCTTGTTGGAACTTAAGTCTGTGTTGCAGAGTCCTCTGAGTGCCTTGGAGGCAACAGAAGACGTGTCTAAACCCTCTTCCTGACTGCCTCTGAGTTTATGCTGCACCTTGTAGATTCTCAAAGTGCCTCTGAATGAAGCTGAATGGGAAATAGGAGACACACACCCCGCCCTTCCCTATTGGAAAAGGGCAGGGGTCCTGGCAAGCTAAACGTTAGATTACTATTAAAGCCATCCAAGATTTGTCAACTTCTCCCTCAAATTGGAATTTCTGTTTGTCCCATAATAAATGTTAAGCGTACGATGGAAGCCAAAAGGTTAAATTTTGGACAGGACCTTTTTTAGATTGTATGTGTAAAGTCATATGTCTGAATTTTCCACACATACAAATGCAAAGCTCCCTTCAGGTAATATTCTAGCATACTTAGAAGCAAGGCTTCAAGTATTCTTCTCCAAGAGAGAGAGGGAGAGAGAGTGGTACAGTCATACCTTGGAAGTTGAATGGAATCTGTTCTGGACGTCTGTTCGACTTCCAAAACGTTTGGAAAGCAAACATTCGGGTTCCAAAAGAACGTTCAGAAACCGGAACATTCACTTCCGGGTTTCAATTGTTTGGGAGCCAAGGCGTTTGAAATCCAAGGTATGACTGTATATCAAGATTTTCACTAATGTGGGGGAAGAGAGCTTTGTACATCACAATTTGACGCAAAAGAAATGAAATCCCACCAACAGCTTTGAAATGATCCAGGTCTTCCTTACCCTTAGAAACATGTAATTTGTGGGTTATTTTCTCTGCGATAGCCAGAGTTCACATACCCTTCTACCTCAACAAGTGGTTTAAGTCATGTCGGGTCTTCCATTTCTGGGCCAAAAAACTTCTAGATTGGCTAGTTTGAAAATTTGTGTGCGAGTATCCAAAAATGTAATCGTCCCCTGCAGAAGTTGAAATGGTGCAGTCCAGAATTTCATCACTAATGTTCGAATCCACTGTGCACATTTTGGTTACAGTGTGGGAGGAGACTAGGAGGGAGGGTACCACTAGTTATAGATATGCTGTAGCCAATGTTACACCGGAAACAGCTGAGCTAACCTCTGTTGGCCATATACCTGGTGACTTGCCAATGGGCATCCTTTGGATCCATGTCAGAGCACTGATTTCAAAGCAGTTGTGTGGCTTCCAAGTCCACCGTGTTTATTGCTGGACCACACTAGCTGCAGACCACTACAAAGAAGTGAACTGGTATGCTCGTTCCAGCAACTGGAGTAACTTTATTTTTGATGCACTGGCTGCCCCCCCCAAAACCCTAAAAAATAAACCATTAAATACATGACAGTGGTGTGATCATTGGGGTCAAACATGCAGAGAAACCCAGGACTGCCATTTGCAGAACTTGTATTTGTTGCACTGCAATTTTGCATATGTCTCAGAAGTAAGCCTCATACACGTTCAGTGGGGACTTACTCCAGGTAAATGTGCATAAGATTTCTGCCTGAATTTCAGTGATCTGGTTCATAGTTTTTCTTTTTTTAGCCCTGTGCAAAGGAAGTTAGAGTTATAGATTCTTGATAATGCTTCTAAGAGTTGCACCAAAAGGAGCTTAATCAGAAATCCTGACATGTCTATATTTGTACAAGAACTGAAAGTTGCAGGAAGTGGTAATACGTAGTAAGACATAAGTTCCTGGTATATTAGAAAGATGAGTTCTTGTTTTTTTTAAAAAAAAATACATTTAATCTGATTTAAGCACTCCTCATATCCTTACCCTCAAAGAATGAATGAATGAATCTTTATTTGCATCAGCCATTGGCCATAGCAATAAAAAAACAATACAATATATAAAGAGTAGAAATAAAAAGTCAGTTATATAAAATACAATCCCTCAAAGAGATTTGAATAAGAAATCTAAATTGCAAACCTTTTCAGCATCAGTCTAATTAAAATTAGGAATAGTCAGGTTCCCATAAGGAATATATTTGGGGTACTTGTTTGTTTGTTTGTATTGCACATTTATAGCCAGATTTAATTATTTTTTATTCAAAACATTTTTATGCCCTGCTTTCCCTCTTCACAGAGCAGTTGCTCAGAGCAACTTACAAATAAAGAGCAAACATCAGTTCAACAGTGATCCAAGCACTAAAACACAAATGTTGAAACAATTTTTTTTACAAAGAGCAGTACTTACAGTGAATATGTTGGGCAGCAACAGAAGAGAAGTTTTTAATTGGCAGTGGGGGGGGGGGAGAGTAAGATAACCTAACCTTCAGCTGGTGCAAAATGTAATGGCCAGATTGTTCGCCAGAACAAGATGGTTTGAGCATATCCTGACCCATCTACCCTGGCTGTCAATTAGTTTCCAGGCCCAATTCAAAGTGATGGGGTTGACCTATTAAGCCTCAGGACCTCAATACTTTAAGGACCACCTCTCCCCGTACAAACCGATCCAGACCCTGCGCTTATCATCTCAGGCCCTTCTTTATATCCCCCCTCCCAGAGAGGTTCAAAGGGTGGCAACAAGAGAACAGGCCTTTTCTGTGGTGGCTCCCCGACTGGAATGCTTTCCCAAGGGAGACTCGCCTGGTGCCATCATTACATGTCTTTAGATGCCAGGCCAAAACATTCCTCTTTACTCGGGCTTTTAACTCATTACTTAAATAACTTATGGTGTGTTAAAGTCGGTGGCATGTATGACTGTTATTATGATTATTATTTTATTATTATGCTGCCTGTTGCTATGCTTTTTATTATGTTTTTATTATTGATTCTCCATAAAATGTGTTCTTAAAGTTGTACACTGCCCTGGGATCTTTTGATAAAGGGTGGTATATAAATCAAATAAAAAATATAAACAAACAAACAAACAAACAAATCGCCAGAATATCCATTTCAGCAATTCTCTGTGTTTGGGCTTTCCCCCATTTTCTTTCTAATATATTTCCCCTTAGCAGTGCTACTTGAAAGTCATGCAAACCTATTTCTTGAAGATGTTCCAATGTTGGGGGCAGACTCATGAAAGGAAGCTTCTATCTGATCTTCTGAGAATGTGTACTGCAAAGTTTATTTGAACTCATCCTGTCAGCTCTCACAAGATATTATGAGACTTTAATTTAAAGAGAGATATATATTTTGGGGGGGGGGTAGCTATTTGGCCTGGAAAATAGAAGCTGTTTGCCCTTAATAGGAAGGTGTACTGGAATTTAGGATGTTTTTTTTACTTAGACTATATTGGTGTGTTTGAGTAGCCGTCCTGGCTATGGGCTTCTATTAGTGCAGTTCTGAGCAAGTATGCCTGAGGCGAAAGCTTTTTTTTTTTTAAGGCGAAAAAAAGGGTATGAATGTGACTGAAAAGTGAGAACAGGAAACACCACGTTATATTTATAGTTATATGTACATTTAGTTATCTATCTGTCCACAGTTTATATATATCTAATGTGATATATGTATAGTCTTGTCAAAGAGAACCCTGAATGACTGAGGGATCTTAAACCATTTCTTTCAGCAAATTTAAAAAACATGTTTTCAGTCAGTTGGATGGTTTCCAGGGGTAGCGTTTCATGGGAGATTGACAAAGCACCCCTACCTAACGCACATGTTCAGGGTGCGAGTCTCCCTGCTGATTTTCTGCTAGTCCCCATGGGTGAGCAATGTGGCTGGAAGAGGTAGAAACCGTTACGAGAAAACAGGCATGATGCCTCTAAATCCTAAAGAAGGACCTCCTTATTTGAGATCCATGCCTTTGCTCTACCAGTTGGGCAGGCCAGGGATCTTAGTGTCTAAATCTGGGGCTAGATTTAGAATTGGGAGGGGAGAGCTCTTCAGTCAAGGCCAGATTCAGAAGAGGAAGTGCTGTTCTGTTGACAAGAGTAGATCAGAGAGAGGCCAGGCTCCTGCTATATATCCCAGGCCTGGCCAAGCAAGTAACCGCATGCTGTCTACCAGTGTTACATATAACATTACTGCATCTGTGCAGAAGTCGTGGAATCTGGCACTCCAGATCCTTGCCTCCCTCCTGGTTCATGTCTCAGTTTCTGTGATTTTCCTTTCCTTTCCTTTTTTACTTTTTACTTCTCCTTTACCATACCTTTCTCTTCAACACATTTATTCTACGTTATACTGTAGGGGTGCTCAGGTGAACCCCCACGTGCCAGTCCTCAAAGGTTGGAGGGGGGTAGGAAGTGGGAATGTTAGGCAAGACTCACTTAAGCCTGCCTGAAAAGTGGGGTGCCCATCTCGCCCCAGTTTGAGTGCACTGCCTCATGTCCTCGATGAATACGTGAGGGAGGGGTAGTATCCTGATGGAAGGACTGCGTGGCAGGAGCTGCCTTGACCTCTTGGATTGGATCTGATCTGTGGGCAATTGCCAATTATAAGAACTGTAACTTGGAGGAACTTGTTTTCCTCCTCCCTCCAATTCCTTTTTCCTTGTGTGCTGTGTCTTTTTTTATTGAGAGCCTGAGGGCGGTGACTGTCTCGTTTGTAGTGCAATAAACACACACACACACACACACACACACATGCAAACAAACAAACAAACATTTCACAAAAGGTTTCTCTCTCCTTGATTGCAATTTCTTTTCTCCTTAAATAACGGAGAATGGTGGTGAAACACAGGAGAAAAACTGAGCACCTCTTATGCTGTGCACATAAATTAAAGTTGCTTGTATAGCTGCATAATGTGCTGTGGGGTGTGTGTCAAGGTTTGAGTTTCTAATGACAACCTTTCTCTTTCTTATTTCCTGGTGTGGCTCTAGGGTGTGAAGGAGGAGACCCCAGAGAAGCCGAAGTGTCCTACTAAAGCGGAGAAATCTGGCTGGATCAGGAAGAGCAGTTCAGGCCTCTTTGGTCTCTGGAAGGAGCGTTACATCCAGCTCTGCAAAACCAAACTGTTAGTGTACGAAGATGAGGTAAGAACAGTTGAAGGGAAGCTTCTCTGGAGAGGGCTGTTCTCTTGCTCCGTGCTCTGTGACACTGGGGCCTGCCACAATGCAATGATAGGATCAGCCACTCTTGTCTTGACACGGTGCCTTTCAGTACATTCGCCTGCTAAATCCTGAAGACCAGTGGTGCTCATAGTTCGCCTGCATTAAGGTTGCCCCTGTCAATTCCGTATCAAAATAAGCTTCTGTTTCTTTTTTTAAAAAGATATTTATTCAAATTTTATAAAATAGAAAACGTAAGTTTACAAATTAGAGAAAATTATAACAACAATTAACAAACTAAAATTATAACAACAGTTAACGAACTAAGAAAAAACACACATAGAAAAAAGAATAAAAAAGGTACAAAATGCAAAAAAAAACCAGGCAGTTGAAAAAGAAATTTAAAAAGAAAAAATATCCATTTTTCAATATCTTTGGACTCATTTACTTGTTTCCTTGACCTCCTCTCCCCTTTTTGTATTCCCATTCACAAAGACATTTCAGCAAATCCTTACCCTCTTTCAACCATCTTTACTCTATATCTTAACCTATTATAACTATATATTTTCACTCATTATCAATCCATATTTGCATATTCTTATTAATCTTAATACCAATACCACTTATTTTCAATCCAACATCATTTTAACATTCATTAATTTTACAGTATTTCTGCAAATAGTCTTTAAATTTCTTCCAGTCTTCTTCCACCAACTCTTCTCCCTGGTCTCAAAATAAGCTTCTGTTTCTCCCCTTGTATGAGACACTACATTCCAGGGAGCTTGCCCTTTTGGTCCATTGCAACAGAAACCAGCAGCCTTGTACCACTTCAAAGGTTTGTGTTGTGGCATGAAGCTTTGGGGATCTCAACCTGCTCAGGCTTAAATACCTGCCTTGGAGACCCTGCTGTCTGTGTCATCGTCCAAGGTGCTTAATAATAATAATAATAATAATAAGCATGCAACCCACTTGAGTGGGTTTCCCCAGCCACTCAAGTGATTAGGCCCTTTTGGTAGTGGAAATGGGTTTCCCTGTAGAGCAGAGATGAGGAGCCTTTATCATCCTGAGGGCCACATTGCATTCTGGGCAACTTTGCAGGCAGCCACGTGCCAATGGGCAGGCAATAAATGTTCAGTATACTGATTTCTGGAACGCGGGTGGCGCTGTGGGTTAAACCACAGAGCCTAGGACTTGCCAATCAGAAGGTTGGCGGTTCGAATCCCCGCGACGGGGTGAGCTCCCTTTGCTCGGTTCCTCCTCCTGCCTACCTAGCAGTTCGGAAGCACGTCAAAGTGCAAGTAGATAAATAGGTACCGCTCCAGCGGGAAGGTAAACGGCGTTTCCGTGCGCTGCTCTGGTTTGCCAGAAGTGGCTTAGTCATGCTGGCCACATGACCTGGAAGCTGTACGCCGGCTCCCTCGGCCAATAAAGCGAGATGAGCGCCACAACCCCAGAGTCAACTGGACCTAATGGTCAGGGGTCCCTTTACCTTTACCTTTATACTGATTTTTACACACGTTCACCCACTTCTCCATCCAGACTAACAAGACACATTGTCTGTGTTCAAGGGTACGTTCCAGCCAGGCAAAAACACTTGGGGTGCTAAGCTGGGGTGTTTCTTGGGGGGAGTCCCAAGGGAGATAAAGAGATTTGGAGGGCTGCATTTGACCCTGGAGCCTGAGGTTCCCCAGCTCTGCTGCAGAGATTCACCCAGCTTCCTCCCTGTTATTTTTCAGACAAAAATTGAAAACATGTCTATTCATCAAACAGGATTTTAATATCTAACTCTGCTTCTTTCTTTTATTAATTGCTTGGGGGTAAGCAGCTCTAACTCTTAGAAGAAAGGCAGATTTAAATGTTAAACTAGTAATAATAGAGCCCATTTTCTTAGAAGCGCTGCTACACATTCCCCCCTCCCTCTATACTCGTGTGTGCCAGTGAGAGATAAAGTTCTGCCATCTAAGGATCTGATCAAATAGTTTCTAAGCCACAAACATTCATGTCACAATAAAGCTGCAACCCTGTGCAATTTTACGTTGCAGCAAGTCCTGCAGAATTCAACAGGACTTAATTCTGAGTAGGCAGAACTTTTTAAAAAGAAAGAAGAAGAAAATGAAATTAAGTCTGAAGCCCAGTGTTGGTGAAGGCCTGTTAGATTAGCAGTAGACATTCTACTGTGCATGCAGAAGGTCCCGGGTTCAACCCTGGAATCTCCAGGAAGATCTGGAAGAGAATCTCTGCCTGAAACCAGGAAGAGCTACTGCCAGTCAAAGTCAACAATAGACCAGTGGTCTGACTCACGACAAGGGAGCTCTCTGTGTTGCTCTTTTGTTAAGAGCTGTGTTTGGACTTTGAAGAACTGGGTTTGAATCACAGCTCTGGCATGAATATTCTTTGTCCTTGGGTGAGTCACTATTTTTCTCCTTCAGCCTTATTTTTCCCAGCTGTCTGCAGGAATAACAAGGACTTGCCTCACAGGACTTAGAGAGAATCAACATAATAATATTTATTATTATTTTAACAAATATCAGGAACCTCTTCTTATATTTGCTGAGAATTGGCCAGGATATTATTTGCAAATAATTTGTTTTGATTTGACTGGAAAATAAAATCACATCAAGAGAAGGTGAAATGACTTCATAGGATTTGGGAACAATCAACTGAAGACTAATTCACAGCTTTTCAGCAATTAAGGGTGCAGTCCTGGGCATGTTAAATTTGGAGGAAGAAAATCTGGAGTTTAGGATTGCAACCTAAGCATCAGAATATAATTCAGACTTGGGGATCGGTGGTTACTTACCGTATATAATGAATAAACCCTCGTAGACAATCAAGCAAGGATTTTATGAATGATGCTCCTTGCTGCCTTTCATTTTTGGATATTTTAAAAGATTTTATTTTTAATAATGAGTGCTAATTTAATATACTTTAAGAAATATGAGGTATATAGCCCCATCAGTGTCTGCAGCCCTTTATAGTATAGGCAAAAGGGAGTAAAGACAGTGGTACCTCGCAAGACGAATGCCTCGCAAGACGGAAAACTCGCAAGACGAAAGGGTTTTTTGTTTTTTGAGCTGCTTCGCAAGACGATTTTCCCTATGGGCTTGCTCCGCAAGACGGAAACGTCTTGCAAGTTTGTTTCCTTTTTCTTAACACCGTTAATACAGTTGCGACTTGACTTCGAGGAGCAACTCATAGCACGCGGTGTGGTAGCCTTTTTTGAGGTTTTTAAAGACTTTTGAAGCTTTTCCAAAACTTTCCCGACACCGTGCTTCGCAAGACGAAAAAAATTGCAAGACGACAAAACTCGCGGAGCGAATTAATTTCGTATTGCGAGGCACCACTGTGAGTTCCTGCTCCAGGGATCCTACAGTCTAACGGGAAGAGAGCAAAGGGAGAGCATTTTTCACATTGGAGAGCATTGAGAAACACAAACCTCCTCCTGCAGTTGCATGTACAATACTTGGATTTCCTGGAAGTTGGGAATAAAGACTGGGGTGGAGTGATGGGGTAGTAGTTGTATTAAGCAAGAGCTTCATAGAACACGATCTGGAGTAAGGCCTGTGTTCAAGTCCCCACTCAGTGATGAAGTCTGTGAAGCTTGGGCCAGTTACATACTCTCAGCCTAGCCTATGTTGCCAGGTGATTGCGAGGAGAAAATGAGACAGCCCCCCTGCATGTCAACCTCTGGCTCCTTGGGAAAACGGGACAGGATGTGCAAAAGGGTTATTTTAATTGTAAAAGATGCTTGTATATAACCACTTGCCTGGTCAACTATGGTATTCCCCCCATTTCCTCCAGGTGACCAGCTATAGGGCTGGTCCACACAGGCAACAGAATAAGACTGCAAGAACCCTGAAGTGGTAGAATAGGCTGTACCACTTTGAACTTCAGGTGTGGCAATGCCATCTTTGTATGCTTATCCACTGTAAGAGCTCCCTGCAAATTTAAAAGGGAAAGCAATGCCTCTTTGTTGTTGCTTTTTACTTTCAGAAGCCTCCCCCAAGCACACACAGAGGGGAACGATTGAAAATGTGCTGCTTCTCCTGCCGTCACAAGTAGTGTAGTTCATTCTGACACCTGCTAACGCTGCTGCCCTCTTCCCACAGCTTTCTGCTAGCTGTGACTAGTAACTTCACGCGTGCACACCCCTCACTCCACCCTCAGCGGTGAGCTTGCCAAAGCTAACAGAGGCAAGTGTGGGCTCGCAGGCTAATAAAACCAAAATAAAACTGGAGGCTGCAGAGCTTCTCTGCAAGGCTGTTGTGAAAGCACTCTGCAAAATTAAAAATGGTGCAAAGATTGCAGTGGTGCTTATTTATTTTTAAAAGCATGTATCTGGTGCCCTTCCTCTCAGGGCTGTCTTAAGACCATCACAGGGAAAGATGCCGTCTAATATGCCAAAGGATGGGTTTGTTAGAAATGACAGAGCAATGCAATAATGCCATGCATGAACAGCAGGATTACGTTCGAAAACCGAGGTACCACTGCATTGCAAATTTGTTGAAGAAAGGGGGAAAACATATAGAAAGGAGAGGAAGAAAAGGGGGGACAGGAGAAGAGAGAAAAACACACCCGAGGGGGGGGGAACCATTTCAGCTCACATTAACAATACAATAACCATCAATACATCCATCTTAGTTTACACAGGTAGCTCTATACATGCCAACCAAATGTCCAAATATGTATACAAATGAAGCTGATGTTTTATAAAATGTGTGTTCAGATTTAGCAAGGATGTTATGGTCTCCAGACCATTGCATGATAGATGGTGAGTGTTTATCCTTCTAGTTTTGCAGTGTCTCTTGGCTCGCCATTGTCCTGCAGTTAAAACCCATCCTTCAGGAATGCAGCATAAAGGAACACAAGCACCCACAAATATCAAGGATTTCACCAGTACAAAATTGATAAAGAGAACAACTTTGGACCAGAAAGGGTCCTGTCTGAGGAACCTGCAGGACCATGGAGAGTTTCTAGTGGGCAACCTGTTCCACTGGAGACTGGGACTGGATTGAGCCCTTTTCAGCCTCTGACTTCCTTGGACCCAGGAGAGGGTGTCCATGAGGGTCCTAGTCCTCATTCTATAAGCCCTAGTGCTGTGGGATCTGGTCCAGAGGGCTCCTGTGTCCCAGCCTTGGGTTTAGCAGCCCACATGAGTCTCCAAGCCATGAAAGCAGACTACTCTGGCTACTCAAGTGTAAACTCAGGCCCCATCTGCATCATTCCCCCCAATGAAACCTGGGAAGTGTAGTTGGTTAAAAGTGCTGAGAGTGGTTAGGAGATCCCCACAGCGCTCCAGTTCCCAGAGTTCCCTGTGAAGAGGGTTTGATTGCTAAACCACTCTGAGAATTGAAGCTCTGTGAGGGGAATGGGGTCTCCTAACTACTCTCAGCTCCCTTAGCAAATTTCCCAGGATTATTTGAGGGAAGCCATGGGTGTTTAAAGCGGTGTCATGGTGCTTTAAATGTATGGAGTGAATGTTGTTGCCTCAGTAGACTCTAAATTTGGCATCAGGATCCCTGCTCAACCCAGCAACATAACGCTGCTGTGTTTTTAAGGTAAGCTTCCTGGATTGAGGTCCAAAATGGACTGGCAACTGTTGGGAGTGTTGGGCTGGCAAAGTGTGTTTGCTTCCACCAGTCCCGGTTGGTAATATTGTTGTGATGGGATGATGAGCTGCTTGTGCGTAAAATGCAAGTCCCTCAGAGTTTGATCAGGTTTTCAAACCTCTGCCTGTGACGGAACCCCTCCAGCATGGCTGCGTCAATCGCTAGCAGAATCCGAAAGTGGTTGCTTTCGGAATCATTTCCAACATAAAAGCTCCTTAACGGAAACACGTCTCCTGGACTCTCGGCGTGACAGTTTCCGGCGAGGAGTGGGTGTCCCTATAGGAGGTCCTGAGACCTCCCCACTGTTTTCGCTGGAAGCGTCTCTGAGCCATCCCTCCGACTCACTTTCCCTTGGAGTTCCTGATCTCCCCCTACTGGTTCCCTCTTCAGCTGCTACGTCTCTCTCAACCTCAGTGTGCCTTTGCACCTCCTGTCTTTCCGATGGCAGTTCCCTGACATCCACCTCCCCTCCAGGGCCCCCTTCACCCCCTCCCGTCTCCTCCCCTACGGGCTGTGAGGAGGTAAAACCCCTGAAAGAACCTTCCTCATCGTCCGAAGTTTCGAACACTTCCCTCCACTTGTTGCTGTCCCTGGTCTCTCGGTACTCCTCGTCATCGGAGTCCATTCCCTCTTCCAACTCCGACTCCGCGAATCCTTCCAGTTCCTCTTCCTCGTCGGTGGTGCCGAAATACTCCCTCCTAAACCTTGCTACCGGCTGTGGTTTCCTCGGGAATCTTTGGTGGAACGTTTCTGTTAAAACCTCGTCATTGACCTCCCCTGCAGTCACCCAGGTGTTTTCTGACTCCGGTTCCCCTTCCCACGCCACCAAATACTCCACCTGATTTCCCTTCCACCTAGAATCGAGGATTTCCGCTACATGATTGCTGCGTTCCCTTTCTTCCAAGGCTGGTCCCCTGGCGTGCTCCCCTTCACGTCCCCCCCCTGTATGGTGACAGTAACGACCTGTGGAACACTGGGTGCAATTTCATGTGGTTGGGTAACCGGAGTTTGAAAGCCACTGGGTTGATCTGCTGAATGACCTCAAAGGGTCCCAATCTTTTGGGTCTTAATTTCTTACAACCCCCTTTGAACGGCAACCCTTGGGTTGACAGCCACACCTGATCCCCCACCCTTATGGTTTCACCTTCCCTTCTGTTCTTGTCTGCCTGCTTTTTATATTGTGCCTTGGCCCTTTCTAAGTTGAGCTGGAGCTGATGATGGATCGCTTCCATCTCTTCTACAAAATGTTCGGCCGCTGGAACGCTCCATCTCTCCCCTCCATCCCCTGGAAATGCCCTTGGGTGACACCCGTAATTAGCCAAAAAGGGGCTCATCCCTGTGGACACATTCTCCGCATTATTGTAGGCAAATTCTGCCAGCGCCAACTTTTCGACCCAATCGTTCTCTCTGTCATTGACATAACACCTCAGATATTGTTGGAGGATGCCATTTGCTCTTTCCGCCTGCCCGTTGGTTTCAGGGTGCCGGGCAGTCGAAAAATTGACTTCCACGTGCAGCAAGCTCATGAGCTTCCTCCAGAACCTGGAAGTAAATTGTTTGCCGCGGTCTGAGATCACCCTCAAGGGGGCTCCGTGCAACCTAAAGATGTGTTCTACAAACAACTTCGCTGTTTCTTCCGCTGTGACTGCATGTGAGCATGCTACAAAGTGGCACATCTTAGTTAACAGGTCTACTACTACCATGATGGCTGTTTTCCCCTTGGACTTCGGCAGATCTGTCATAAAATCTATTGATACCGCTTCCCAAGGCCGTTCTGGTGTGGGTAATGGTTCTAATAACCCTGCCAGCGCCCTTCTTTCCCCTTTGGCTCGCTGACATTGGTCACACCCTCTTACATACTCCTTTACATCTTCCCTCACCTTGGGCCACCAAAATTCCCTGGTAACCAACCACATGGTCTTGTGTTGCCCAAAATGTCCCGCCGTGGGGCTATCGTGCAACTGCTTGAGTACTCTCCCCCTCAATTCACCTTCTGGTATATACAGTGCCCCTTTGTAATACAATGCCCCATTTCTTTCCTCAAAACCTCCGGGTTTCTCGCCCTCCCCCCTAAGACCTCTGAGCTTATCCTGGGCATATTCATCATTTTCCGTTTCCTCTACCAGTTCTCGTTGCCCCACCAGCGCCGCCCCACACACCCAGCGGTCTTCAGGGATGACATGTCTCTCTTCGATTGCCCCCTCCCCCTCCAAATACTCGGGTTTGCGTGAGAGAGCGTCCGCCCTGACGTTTTCTGGGCCTGGCACATAACAAATTTCAAAGTGGAATTTGGAGAATTCCTGTGCCCATCTCACTTGTCGTTGGTTGAGCACTCGAGCTGTTCTCCAATACTCTAAATTCTTGTGGTCGGTGCACACTTGCACCTTGTGTTGTGCCCCAATTAATAAATGTCTCCACCTCCGGAACGCTTCGTGAATGGCGAGTAGTTCCCTGTCATACACCGTGTAGTTCCTCTCGGATTTATTCAGCTTCCTCGAGAAGAAGGCACACGGTCTCCACTCTGACGTATTCCTCCCCGGTTGAAGAAGTACCGCCCCGATCGCCCGGTCGGACGCATCGGTTTCCACTCTCATGGGCTTTCATAAGTCCACATGCAGAAGTTGTTCTTCCGAGGCGAAAGCCCTTTTCAGTTCTTCAAAAGCTCGCTCCGCCTCCGCCGTCCAAACAAATTTCTTCTTGCTGCTGAGGCAGTCGGTGATGGGCGCCGTCAAGTGTGCAAAGTTCTTGATGAACTTCCGATAAAAGTTCCCAAACCCCAGGAATCTTTGCACATCCTTCTTGGTCTTGGGTGTCTTCCATTACAGTACCGCTTGGACCTTGCCTGGATCCATGGCCAATCCCTTGTCTGACAAGCGGTACCCCAGGAATTCCACCTCCTTGGTATGAAACTGGCACTTCTCCAGTTTCACCCACAGCTGGTTGGCTTGCAGTCTGCCCAACACTTCTCGAACGTCCCTCACATGCTGCTCCTCATTCTCCGAATACACCAACACGTCGTCTAAAAAGGCCACACAATTCTTGTAGAGCAAAGGTTCCAGGACGTGGTTCATAAAAGCTTGAAAGCACGCCGAGCCCGCTTGTAGACCGAAGGGCATAACGAGGTATTCAAAGGCTCCCAGAGGGGTGAACATGGTGGTCTTCCATTCATCCCCCTTCCTTATGCGTATCAGATTGTACGCCCCCCGCAGGTCCAGTTTTGTAAAAATCTTCCCCTTCCTCACCCTGGTCAAAATGTCATCAATTCGGGGCATAGGAAAAGCCAGGGGTTCCGACACTGCATTCAGGGCCCTAAAGTCCACTACAAGTCTCGGCTTATCTGTGTTTTTTTTGTCCACAAAAAACACTGGGCTGCCCCCCACCGCTCTGGACTCTCTGATGAAACCTCGCTTCAGGTTTTTGTCAATGAACTCCCTCAACTCCTGCATCTCCCTGTCTGACATGGCGTACAGCTTGCCCACTGGGAGTTGGGCCCCAGGGAGTAGGTTGATTTGACAGTCAAAGGGTCTATGCGGCGGCAGTTTGTCTGCTTCCCTTTCGCTGAATACGTTGCTCAGATCTGCGTATTGTGGGGGCACCTTCCCTTTATCCATTACTTCCATCCTGGCTAGGGTGACTCTGGCTCCTCCCAGAACCTTCCCCTGCTTGCAGTGTTCTAGGCAATGCGCTGACCCAAAGGAGACCACCCTCTGATGCCAGCCCACTAGCGGATCGTGTAGCGCCAGCCAGCTCATCCCCAAAATGATGGGAGCTCCTCCCAAGGTGGCCACATTAAACGCTATCCGTTCGGTGTGCCTTGCCACCCTCATTATCATCGGGACAGTCTGTTGGCTAACTTCTCCTCCCAACAGCTCTCTGCCGTCAATCGTGGTCACCTGCAAGGGGTTACTTAAAGGGATGGTCTGTATCTGGTGCTCAGCTGCAAACTCCTTACTCATGAAATTACAGGAGCTGCCTGAATCCAAAAGCGCCTTGATCTGTAGTGGGTGTCCGTTTGGCAGCTCTAGCAACACCTCTATCACTAAAGCAGGTCTGGGAGGTTCTGGCGTGGGCACTTTCACTGCTCCTTGGCCTGGCTGCTGTGCCCTGACGGTGGCAGCCAGGCGTTGGCTTTTACTTGCTCCTTGCTTTCCTCCTCCTTTTCCCCAACAGCTCCTGCCATCCCTTGCCATTCCTTTCTTTGTGGGCAGACTCTGGCAAAGTGCCCTGGCTGTTGGCAGAGATAACATTTCTTGGCGCTCTTTCCCTCCTTCTTCCGCCCTTCACTGGGATTTGAAACTGCGCGCGCCCGCGCTGTTCCAACTTCCATCGGCTCTGCTGGCGGGAAAGGTGGCTCTGGAATGTCTGGAATGCGGAAATCCCTCCAACGTTCTCCTTTCCCTTCCCGCCTTTCCAAAGCCCTCGCTTCCTGGCGCGCTCCTATGGCCAGCGCGGATTAGGTCAGCTGATCCATAGACTCCGCCCTGGGCCCCCGGGAAAGTTCATCTTTAACGGCCGAAGAAAGCCCCTCTTCGAAAAGCATCTGGATGGGTTCCGCCGATAGGTCCCACCCCAATTTATGAATCAACATAGTAAACTCAGTCCAGTACTCACGGACAGATCGGCTCCCCTGTTTGCAAGCCATTAACTGCCTTCGCACCACTCCCTGCTCAATGTCGCTGGAAAACATCAGGTCCATGGCACGAAAAAACTTCCTCGTGTCCTTTAGGATCTCATTATTCACTGCCATCAGGGGTCTAACCCAGTCCTTCGCCCCCGATTCGAGATGGCCAATTACAAAAGCCACTCGCGATTCCTCATCGGGGAAGTCATCAAACTGCAGGTTGAGAGCGTATTGCATCTCTGTTCTAAAGGCATGATAGCTTCTGGGATCCCCCCCGAATTTCTGCACCAATCCTGGCACCTTTCTGGCGAGCGGGGTGGTTTTCTCCTTTCCCTTCTCTGCATCCTGAGCCCTCCTCTCCTCAAGCCTCGCCGTTTGCATGGCAAGCTGGATTTCCAACGCCCTGTACCTTTCTTCCAGGCTTGGACCCCCTCCAGCTGCTCCTGCTCCTCCGGTTCCGGCTGGGTCGCTCATGATGCCTCTCCCTGCACAAGCTGGCTTTCGGGGACTTTCGGATTGCTGTGATGGGATGATGAGCTGCTTGTGCGTAAAATGCAAGTCCCTCAGAGTTTGATCAGGTTTTCAAACCTCTGCCTGTGACGGAGCCCCTCCAGCATGGCTGCGTCAATCGCTAGCAGAATCCGAAAGTGGTTGCTTTCGGAATCGTTTCCAACATAAAAGCTCCTTAACGGAAACACGTCTCCTGGACTCTCGGCGTGACAGTTTCCGGCGAGGAGTAGGTGTCCCTATAGGAGGTCCTGAGACCTCCCCACTGTTTTCGCTGGAAGCGTCTCTGAGCCATCCCTCCGACTCACTTTCCCTTGGAGTTCCTGATCTCCCCCTACTGGTTCCCTCTTCAGCTGCTACGTCTCTCTCAACCTCAGTGAGCCTTTGCACCTCCTGTCTTTCCGATGGCAGTTCCCTGACAATTGTCTTTTAATGAAAAGCTTTCAAAGGAAGCTCCACGTGCAACACATTTCTGTAGTCCAGATCCCAGATAGCAGTGGCTAGGCTACGAGGAGAAATATGGCCGTTCCTAATCAATCATTATTCCCCCGGGCAGCTGGAAGTCATCAAGTCCTAGGAGATATGAGAAATTTAAAAAATGCACTCACAACAAACACCTGATTTAATTGCCACAGCCCATGTTCCCTACTGCTACTGAGCGCCAAGGCAATTGTCCTTCATACCTTGTGGTCTGCCTTTCCCCTTTCTCCTCTTTGCCCATTCATGGGCATGAAGGACACCTGTCTGATTGTGTTTTCTTCTCTGCCTTAGAGGGTGACACCTCTGGTGATAACTCTCCAGATGTTGCTGGCTCAATAGCACTTTCTTCTCCAGTTGATTTCCATAGGGTTGGTGTCTTGAAGCAAAGGCAATTTAAGAGCCTTTGGGCCTTAAATTTATTATGGCAAAAGTTCTTGTGGACTCAGATGCATTAAGGGAAATGTTAGTTGGCAGATACATATAAAGGAGAAAACGAGACGGTGGGAAGTAAATGGCAGTGAATTGCAAAAATTACAGTCAGTTTGCATGAGAGCTTAAAATACACAAGCAAGAGGCTAAGGCGGTCCCTCAAGCAATTGATGTGTTGGGATTTGTACTTGATCTGAAAAAGTAGTCCTTGGTCTAGGACAAAGTCCCTTCCCATAGTATAAAGGTAGATAGAGACAAATAGATATTTTTAAATATTCTTTTCTGCGTGGCCAAAATATACAATGAAATACAAACGGAGAAATATAGGACAGTGGTTGTATTGTGGCTGGCTGGCAGGTGAAGACTGTTTTATTCCAACAGACTTTTGGGAACTGACTGGTTTTAAGGAAGGGGCCTTTAATTGTACTGTGCTGCATTTCTATAACTTGTTTAATTCTATTATAGATAAAATGCCATTTTAACTATTGTCTTTTATATGTTTTTAGCTATCTGTGCTTTTTTTCATGTTTGCTTTAATTTTTGTGAGCCACCTCGAATCTGCGAAAAGGGCAGGATATAAATTAAAAAAAATGATAACAATAGTGTTAGCCTTGTGCAATAAAAGGTATCAAAGGGGTTCCTTCACACACACACACACACACACACACACACACTTGTAATATCATATAAGGACATTGTGTGTGTAAATGGGCCATTTCAGGATTAAAGCCTTCATGGACCTTTGGTTGGTGTGCCAACTCGACCCTTTTTTAGGTGAAGCTGATCTGGCTACTGTCGCATGTACTTTGGGCACATTTAGCATGGATTACTGCAACATGCTTCACATACAGCTGCCCTTGAAAAGTTAGTAGGAAATGCTAGCTGGTGCAAATATTATGTATTTTGTCATTTTATGACTTGATTTTATTCTGTGAATCGCCCTGAGACCCCCAGGTATAGGGCGGTATATAAATTCAAATAATAATAATAATAATAATAATAATAATAATAATAATAATAATAATACAGCTCCCAGAGTGTTGTCAGGGCTCACTGGTATTTTGAGCAGAATACTGTTTTCCCCTTTCAGTCTGAACAGGCTTCCAGCTCATTGGTGGTGCTGATAATGTCAAGTTTGCAGGTTTGATCTCTTCATGGGACAGTTGCATATTCCTGCTTATTGCAGGGGATTGGCCTAGATCAGGGGTCACCAACCTAAAGCCCATGGGCCAGAAGCGGCCCGCATAGGTCATTTGACCGGCCCATGAGCCATCCCCAAACTGAGCTGCCCGCTTGCACGCTGCGCTAAACCGACGCAGCGTGGCCACTCGCTTCCACAGCGCTGGAAATCGCGTCTGCGCACGTGCAGATGCCGGAAATCGCAGGTGTGCGCATGCCCAGGCAAGATAAATCTTACTGACCCTTGACCTAGATTCCTCAGGGTAACTTCCAAGTCTACAATTCTATGATTCATTCCTGGGCACAATTCAAAGTGCTGGTTATTACCTATAAAGCTCCAAGTGGTTTGGGTATTTCAGTATTTAAAGCTGTGCCTTCTCCAACACATACCTGCTCAGGACTGGCTGATGATGTCTTTCTGCCTGAGACAAAGGACAAGATGACACATCCTGCTTCCAGATTACAGATTCCATGTACAGAAGCAGACCAATCCAGAAGCTAAATCTTAGGCCACATCCATACCATACATTTAAAGCAGTATCAAACCACTTTAAACAGTTATGGCTTCCCCCAAAGAATCCTGGGGACTGTGATCTGTTATGGTGCTGAGAATGGTTAACCCCTGTTCCCCTCACAGAGGTCCAATTCCCTGAGAGGTTTAACAATCAATACCTCTTCCCAGAGAACTCTGCAAATTATAGCTCTGCGAGGGTTTGTCTCTGTTAATTTGTAGTTGAAGACGGGAGACAGCACGTCCCTCACAGTAACTATCCATACTGATCTTTAATTGTATTTCTTATGGCTTCTTGTATTGTATTTTATGGTATCGCAATATGAAATCTATGGGATTCAAATTATAATACAATAAAATGCAATATATAAGAAATAAAAGATGCAGTAAAAATACAATTTAAACCACGTAGCATCTAGTGCAGTGCCAGTTTTCAGGTGTGAGAAAAATGATTTTATATGTAATGGAAGCAATAAAGTCTCAGGCAGAACTCCTGAGCTTTGTGGCCTCACCTTGGGGGCAAGCTCTTATATGTTATAGTATGGTTTAAATGTGCTTAATGAGCTGGGATTTGCTTGTAATGCAAAACGAGAGAGAAAGAAAGTAAAAAGAAGAAGAAAGAAAACCAGTGGGGTTTTAGGCACCCCATGACTCTGCTGGGCTGGGACAGGGCAGTAATATTGAACTCAATCTAGCTATATATGCTTTGACTGGTGAGCTTCTCATGACTTCAAACGGACCCAGACAAAAATAATCTGTGTTTGCTCAATGTTTCCGTTGTGTTCAGTTTCCTGTGACTTGGTTTCTTGCACAAGCTAGATTTTGCAGGATCGGGCCCATAATGATAAGATTATTTTTCTGCTTTACCCAGCAAGCAGCACCAGATATATGGACACGTTTTGTCTCAAGGGAATTTGGAACAGCACACTTTTGCACCCTTAGAATATTGCTGCCCAGTGACCATTTTAGTTGCTTCTACAGTGCAGTCAATTGGGCCTCCTTCCCTGTGCTGACATTCCCACTGTGAGGAACCTGTGCTCCTCCAGCAGTTGCTGGACTACAAACCCTGTCAGCCTCAGCCAGCATGATTGATGGTCAGGGATTATGGGAGTTGTAGTCTAGCAACATGGAGGGCCGCAGGTTCCTCACACCTGGTCTGTATCCACAAAAGGATGTAGCATTTCCAGCAGTTGGGGGGGGGGCGGGGGGAGGCAAAGAGATTGATTTCGATTCCCTGTGAAACTCCTTGCTGTTCCTCACCACAAGAAGAACCATCTTAAGTGATGTAAAGTAGTGGAAATTGCAGAAAAAATGATCCAAAATGAGAAAAAATGGCTCTGCTTTCATATATGATAGACATACGCTTATATTTTCCATCTCTGTGTAAAAGTTTGAAATACCTAATTGTGTGTGAATTTTATCACATCTGTGTTCTTTTCCTTCGGCCATGAGCTTAAATCACTAAGTTCCATTTCCACACTCACAAGCTGCCTTCTGTCGTCCAGTGTTGCAATCTGTGAGCTTTTTACACCCTTGCAGAATTGCACAGCCTAGAATGTTTGTTGAAATGAGAATGGCTGCTTGAGGCCTTGCCAGTGGGCCTCGGGTTGAGGCAGGATTCGAACCCAGGCCGTCCTAGTCCAAGCCCAGTGCCCTCCGCGCAACATTGCGCCTGGTTTCATGTCCTAGATCAGAGTAACTCAGTGCGTTTTATTCCCCCGCCCCTTGCAGGATGAACAGAAGTGTGTTGAGACCGTGGAGCTGGAACGGTACGACAGATGCCAAGAGTTGCGCGCCCTCCTGAAAAGGAAAAATCGGTTCATTTTAATCCGGTCTCCGGGTCACAAGGTAGGATGTCCTTCTCTTTGTACATGGATGAATTGCATTTATTTGTCACCCCTCCCCAAGAAGCCAGCACTGCTGCCTGGTGCTGTGTACTTATCCATGCTTCACAGCTGTTCTTTTTCACAGCTCTCCAGGGTGTCATGAAGATGTATTGGCTTGAGAAGTCAGAGACTGAACTTAAAACCTTAAGTATATAAAGTGTGTGCTGTGTTGCTCTAGTTAGAGGTGTAGTTTGCTGAAGAGCTGGACTTTCCCATGTAGCAGCCTTCTTGTTCTGCCTGTTGGGTCAGCCTTATGGGCGCAAACAGACGTGATTCAGGGTTGCAAGAGGTCTGAAATATACTCGGAGTCGAGAGTGGATTCCATGCTCTTTATTCAGCTCATAGTGGTGAGGAGGAATGAAAGTTCCCCCAAAGTATCTGCTCTATATACATTATTTACACAATGGGCTGCACGTGATTGGCTAATTCTGGAATTCTCCTGTAGGCCAATCAGGTTGTGGATTCACTTCCATCTGGAGCTGGATTGGGTGGCTCCTGCAGACCAGTCATACTGCTGCATTGTTCTGGGACCAATCAGACTGCTGCATTCTGAATCCTATTGTTCTAGAACCAATCAGACTGCTGCATTTTGGATCCTATTGTTCTAGGACCAATCAGACTGCTGCATTTTGGATCCTGTTCAACTCAGTACATAACACCGTTGAAGACCTGCTATGCTTTCTGCAGCAGGGTCCCTGTCTCTAGCATCCCAGAACTGCCCAATCAGCATGAAATAGAAGTTCTTTTAGCTATTGAGATGAACCAACATTGTGTTGATTGGATCCAGTCAGCGTGAAAGGAGGTGAGTCAGTCACTGAGGATTGGCTCTGGGGGTCACTCTGGAGAAGGTGTGCAGGAATAACACAGAGGGGGAGTTTGTTCTGAATGCCCCAAGGCTAAGCATTTAGGGATGCTGAAAACACAAGGGGCTTCAATTTCAAGAGAATGGTAGGTTCTGTTACGTATAAGGGAAATGCAACTTAAGTCATTCCAAAAGAAGATACTGGAGCACTCCAAATCATTTGCCCGTGTATGTTAACAGAAAATAGTAGATGGTAGCTGAAAGGCAACACAGATCTGCATTGATCATTGCAATGGATTCCTAATTATTATTGTATAATCTTAGAAGGGGCATGGCTGTGAGGGGGTGTGACGATGAGGAGTCATAGCTGTGACTATCATGAAGGGACCCTGCACTTCTGAGTTTGCCACTACACTACTTACTATGTGGCAGTAGCCCAGAGGACCAGTGGCTTCTCTTATAACCTCTCACTAACATTAACATAGGGACACGGGTGGCGCTGTGGGTTAAACCACAGAGCCTAGAACTTGGTGATCAGAAGGTCGGCAGTTCGAATCCCCGCGATGGGGTGAGCTCCCGTGGTTCGGTCCCTGCTCCTGCCAACCTAGCAGTTCGAAAGCACCTCAAAGTGCAAGTAAATAAATAGGTACCACTCCGGCGGGAAGGTAAACGGCGTTTCCGTGCACTGCTCTGGTTCGCCAGAAGCGGCTTAGTCATGCTGGCCACATGACCCGGAAGCTGTACGCCGGCTCCCTCGGCCAATAAAGCGAGATGAGCACCGCAACCCCGGAGTCGGTCACGACTGGACCTAATGGTCTGGGGTCCCTTTACCTTTACTTAACATTAACATGAAACTTCTCTTAGCCACACACTCATTGTTCCAATTCCTGCATGCCTTGAAAGAACACACAAGGGGGGTGGGATCCTGGGTCACACTGTGTAGGTCTTCTCCACCCCCCATCCAGATGTGCCTCCCACCAGCTGCAAATTCATTGCCTGTTTAACTGGCTCAGGATCACCCCTCAAATGGAGGATCTCTGTACACTGTTGCAAAGGCATTTTGGGATTTGCAGAGCCTTTCAGTGCACAAATCCCTTTTGCAGTTCTTGGTTTCTGATCCTGCCTTGTTGAGAACCAAAGGGATGCAGGGGGACCAATTTCAGAATGAAACTCTGTGGCTGGAGTGGTTGACTCACGCCAACGAAAAGTTTACTGTTCAGAGCCTCCCCAACCCCCACATAGCTTGCATTCACTGGGAATCTGGCGCGAGTGTTGACAGGCAACATAATTGTGCAGATGTTACACCGGGCTTCCATTAGTAGGCCAGCATACACAACTGTGCGTCCCTTTTTTATTTTCCTGTTTTGGAATTGCAGCTGTGGGAAGATATATCAACAGAGCATTAACACACAAACACGTTGGTGACACTTGCTCCTCTGTCCTGAAGCTTCAGCCCCTTCTGCCCCCTGACCCCAAGCGGACTGCAGTTGCTTTTTCTTGTCAAGGGGTAGGATGAGAGGTGGGGCGGGGGGAGAAGCCAGCTCATGGCTGAGGATTTGACATGAGGGTGTGGATTCACTTTTGGAGGTGGGGGCCCGGGGAGAGACCCATATTGCATCTCTAGATGCTGAAAATTTGCCAGGATGCTTAGAAATTTCACGGCCTCAGTCGCGTGATGCGGAGTCTAATCCAGCTGTCCATTTGGAAGAATATGCAGATCCAAAGATATTGTGCAGAAAAAAATCCAGATTCAATCCCTGACTCTTCCAATCAGAAGTCTCTCGTGGGATGGGGTAGAATTTTATTTGTCTTAGATCCTAAAGTGCTGCTGCTGGTCAGACCAGGTGTAGGGACAATATTCCGGGGGCCCCGTACTTTGGTGGGTGGAGCCAGAGGCAAAGTGGGTGGAGCAAACAATACAACATCACCTTGATACTGCAGGCTGTACAGTGGTACCTCAGGTTACATACGCTTCAGGTTAAATACACTTCAGGTTACACACTCCACTAAGCCAGAAATAGTGCTTCAGGTTAAGAACTTTGCTTCAGGATAAGAACAGAAATCGGGCTCTGGCGGCGCGGCAGCAGCAGGAGGCCCCATTAGCTAAAGTGGTGCTTCAGGTTAAGAACAGTTTCAGGTTAAGTATGGACCTCCAGAATGAATTAAGTACTTAACCTGAGGTACCACTGTATTCCTCAACAAGAACATTTCATCCAGGAAAGCAAGAGGCATAATAATAATAATAATAATTTATTATTTATACTCCGCCCATCTGGCTGAGTTTCCCCAGCCACTCTGGGCGGCTCCCAATCGAATGTTAAAAACAATACAGCATTAAATATTTAAAACTTCCCTAAACAGGGCTGCCTTCAGATGTCTTTTAAAGATGGGATAGCTACATTTCCTTCACATCTGAAGGGAGGGTGTTCCACAGGGTGGGCGCCACTATTGAGAAGGCCCTCTGTCTGGTTCCCTGTAACCTCATCTCTCGCAATGAGGGAACCGTCGGAAGGCCCTCGGCGCTGGATCTCAGTGTCCGGGCTGAATGATGGGGGTGGAGATGCTCCTTCAGGTATACAGGTATCATGGTTCAAGGATGCTTTTCAGCCAAGCAGAAGCACTTTATGGGGCCATGTCAGGAGGACTGATGTGAGCTGTGGCCTGGAAAAGGGACATGGTTTGGGTTAAGTCCTGTGGACCAGTCTGACAGGCTTGGAAGGCCTCCTTCAACTCCTGTTCTTGCTGTTGCATGGCGATACCCGCCCCCACCCACAAATGGAGTAAATAAAGACACAGCACACCAGAATTAAGGTTAATGGGCGGAAATGGCCACAACTTTATTGATTACAGGTAAGAGCGGTATTGGCTTTAAGCATTGGCCCTAACAGACTATCCGGTCTAACCGGGAAGGGTTAAACAGGGGGAGCCCCCGAGATGCACATCCCTAGGTGCTCCCCGAGGGGTTACCGCTCGGGTGCGCTTTAGGCCCTAGCCTCCGTAGGTTTCGGACGAGGCGACGCCCCCCGGAGTCCTTTAACGAACTACCCATCAAGATTTAGGGGAGGTGATGGCGTTCCTCCCCCCCGACATCATTTGCATAACAATACCCCTGCCAATGCCTAACCGCCAAAACCAGAGGTTGTGACGTTTTCCTACGAGGTAGGCGAAAAAACCAAGTGGCTCAAAATACAGCCAATTTGCCAAATGGAAAAACTCCTACCAGGCCCCTTGCGGCGACCAGCCAAAGCCCATAGCAAAGTCCGAATGTAAACCTAGAGGGCGGGTGGGTGGGAAACCGCAGCTGCTGCAGGAAAGAAAAGGGGGCAAGTCAGGGCTGCCCTGACCTTAAGTGTACCTGGCAAGCCCGCCCCCAGCGCCATCCGATTGGCTGGCGCTGAGGGTGATGAATATTGATGAACTAGGGGAATCCCTGCGTCCCGCGGGGCTGACGCCAGCCCCGCGAGATTGTAGTTGGGGGCGTGAACCCGCAACCCCAACCCCTCATTAGGTCGGGAGTGGCTTTCTGGGCAATTTAGATGGATGCTGCTGCTGCTATTTCATGGGGGAAGCGTGTCTGTTTTGGAATGCATCGAGTGACTTCTCTCTCTCTCTCTCTCTAAATAAAATGTGTGCGACTCCCTTCCCAAAACACACCTTTCCCCTCGCCTTCATTCTGTGGGTTTCTAGCCAACGGCTTGTCATGGAAAAAGATGGCTGGGCTATTGGGACACTCTTAAAATTACAGTAAGCTGCACGTGTTGTTCAGCATGGGTGCTCTCATGCTGTGATTTGCCAGAACAGCTTTTTTTCCCTGGCACTGCAGGGCTGTGTTTATAAGGGTGACTCAGACTCAGCTGGCTGGGCACTTGGGAGGAGCACAATGTCCATCCAGCAAACTGTCCCTCTTGGTTGTCTGCTTGGGCTGCTGACCCTTTTTACCTTGGTAGCAGCTGCAGCAGCAGGGGAGGAAAAAAACACCCCATCAGATCTGCCTTTTACAGAGTTAGACCTAGCTCAGTATTGTCTACAAGGGGGCAGAGGTGGGGAAGGGACATAGCTCAGTGGAAGAACATCTGCTTCGCATGCAGAAGGTCCCAGGTTCAATCCCCGGCATCTCCAGATAGGCATAAGAATGTCCCGTGTTAGAAACCCTGGAGAACTGCTGCCAGTCAGTGTGGACAATACTGAGCTGGATGGGCCAATATTCTGACTTGGTATAAGGCAGCATCCTATTCCAATCAACTATTCAGAACAACGAGGACTAGAATCTCACTCTGTTTTTAGAGGAAGAGCTGTGGTTGAGTAGTAGAGTATGCAAAAGGTCCCAGATTCAGTCCTTAGAACTTCCAGGCTGGACTGCCTGAAACCCTGGAGAGCCACCACCAGACAATACTGAGCTTTTAAGGGTGTTGTTGTTGTGCTTATTGTCTTAGATCCTAAATTGCTCTTCCATTAGTGCATGTGGCCAGGGCGATTTCTGCCCAACCCCCCACTCCATCGGCAGTTCCCCAGCTCAAAGAAACAGACGGAAGGGCACATGGGACTACAGAAGGAAGGAGAAGGCAGCAACGTCCCATTTACCGTAATTTTTGCTCTATAAGACTCACTTTTTCCCTCCTAAAAAGTAAGAGGAAATGTGTGTGCGTCTTATGGAGCGAATGCAGGCTGTGCAGCTATCCCAGAAGCCAGAACATCAAGAGGGATTGCTGCTTTAACTGCACAGCGATCCCTCTTGCTGTTCTGGCTTCTGAGATTCAGAATATTTTTTCCCTTGTTTTCCTCCTTCAAAAACTAGGTGCGTCTTTTTGTCTGGTGCGTCTTATAGAGCAAAAAATACGGTATATGAACACTGAAAACTGCATTATACCAAGTCTGACGATTCTTCTATCTAGCTCAGTGTTGTCTACACTGGTTGGCAGCAGCTCTCCAGGGCTGGAGACAGGGCAGCTTTCCCAGCCCTACCTGAAGATGCTGGGGATTCTGTTTGGGGGCGCCACGACCATTTACTTTCATTTTTCACAAATGTGAACTCTTTTCCAAAGATAGAAAGAGAGTTAAGATCCAAACCACTGATTTTAAGTGCTCTTAGCCACCTTTTACGTTTTTACAGGTGTCTCTAGTAAATAACAGAGGCCCACGAACTCCAGAATTCTTTGGAAGAATCCAGTCACCCAGTAGATACCAGTCCAGTGGTCAACGTGTCGCTCTCTGGATGTTGTTGGACTCCAACTCCCATCAACCCCAATGAGCATGGCCATGGTCATAGAAACCCAGTCAGATGGGCGGGATATAAATAATAAATTATTATATTATTATTATATTATATTATATTATATTATATTATATTATATTATATTATATTATTATATTATTATTATATTATTATATTATATTATATTATATTATATTATATTATATTATATTATATTATATTATATTATATTATATTATATTATATTATATTATATTATTATTATAATATTGTGATGGAAGTTGAAGTCCAACAACATCTGGAGGGTCATAGCTTCCCCATCCCTGGCTGAAAACACATTTTCTGGCTAAAACTGAATTTACACGTTACAGCAGGGATGGGAAACCTTTGTCCCTCGAAATGTTTTTGGACTTCCAACCCTCAACAGCCTTCACCAGCATGGCCAATAGTCAGGAATGATTGGACCAGTTACATCTGGAGGGCTGTAGGTTAATCACCCCTGGTCTGCAGGAAAGTAGATTGCTGGTTCTCTAGAAAGTGGCTGGTCCTCTGCAGTTGGGTGTGATCAACTTTTTCAAGCCTTATCTACAGCACAAGAAAATCTTTGTTCCTTTGAGCTACCTGGTTTAGCCGTTGCCCGTGCTTCGGTGGATTTCTCAGCATTGATTGAAATGCGGAATGGGCGTTGATTTTATTTTAAAAAGAAAAGAAAAAACACAAGCCAACCGTAAACCCAAATTGCAGTCCTTGAGTATAGTCCACACCTCTCTCTTTTCCTTTTTCAGGTGCAAGATATCAAATTTCAGGCATCCAGCGGGGAAGAAAAGGAGTCGTGGATGAAAGCTCTCAATGACGGCATCAACCGGGGCAAAAACAGAATACTGGACGAGGTAGCGTGAATGACAGGGAGCTGCTTTCTGCTCTGCTTCATACTGGTCCATCCAGCTCAGCATTGTCTGTAGCAGGAGTAGGGAAACCTTTTCATCCCTGAGGCCACATTCCTTCAATGGCAGCCTTCCAAGAGCCACACGCCCGTGGTAGGTGGGGCCAGAGGCAAAACTGGGTGGAGCAGTGGATGTGACTCTTACTTTTGTCCAGCAGGCTACATCCCAGCCGCGCAGAAATCTGCACACACACACCTCTCCTTCCTGGAATGTCACCTACTGTAAAGGTAAAGGTGACCCCTGACCGTTAGGTCCAGTTGTGACCGACTCTGGGGTTGCGGCACTCATCTCGCTTTATTGGCCGAGGGAGCCAGCATACAGCTTCCAGGTCATGTGGCCAGCATGACTAAGCCGCTTCTGGCGAACCAGAGCAGCACATGGAAACGCCGTTTACCTTCCCGCCAGAGCGGTACCTATTTATCTATTTGCACTTTGAGGTGCTTTTTAACTGCTAGGTTGGCAGGAGCAGGGACTGAGCAACGGGAGCTCACCCCATCGCGGGGATTCGAACCGCTGACCTTCTGATCGGCAAGTCCTAGGCTCCACCCACAGCGCCACCTGCGTCCCTGTCATCTACTATCCGGAGGTAAAAGTCCCTCCTGCTGCTTCACCATTTGCTTCTGGCCCAAGCCCCTTCTGAGGGTTTCCCATGAAGGAATGCATCTCTCAGGCTGCAAGAAGTCCCACACCTGCTCCTCCTATAAGCAGTGATATCGCATGAGCAAGTGAATTTCAGGTGGGTGTCCCCCCCCCCCCCCAGTATTGCATCTAGCTCTAGGCTTGGCGGTGCCGAGGGGAAAGGATTTATTTTGGCCGGAGAAGAAAATCCGCTTGGGCTGGCCCTCCGTGGGCCTGTATCAAGGGCAGTTTTGGCAGCGGAATGTAAACTCTGAATGAACTTGGAGTCTGGTTTTCCGTCTCCTCCCCTCCTCGCTCTCTCTCGCAATTAAGCCCAAAGGGAGATTTGTGTGTGTGTGTGTGCAGTGTGGAGCTGTAACCGTTGAGAAGGAAACTGTTTCATAAGAACTAACCCATCCCTCTCCCACCAACAACATTTCCCCCTTCTAGCAGAACTGAATTGGCTTTGAGCATCGTGGTATCGCCGCTCCTCAAACTGAGCACAACAGGGCCAGCTGGGAACAGCAGACTAATTGCAGTTGCCTTGCAAATCCAAGGCGGGGGGGGGGGGGAGGCTGAATTCAAGGCATTCAGGGCTCCCGTTACACAGGAAGAAGGAATTGCAGAAGTGATGTCATGTTGGGTGATGCTGGCAGCGTTTGCTGTATCTATGGAGTCGCTGCCAAAGGCGGCTGTGGATGCCCTGAACTAGTGCATTGTGAAGTCTGGACATATTGTTTTCCTCTGGTGGGTGGGTGTGCTAATGAACTCCATCTGCCCCTTGCTGACAGCGTCCAAAAGGAAGAGTCTCCTGGGTGAGCAGGCTTCCAAAGCATCTAAGGCTGAAAACTTGGGTCTTTCTGGAAAAAGAACTATGTACGAGAAGAGAATCCAGAAGGGTGCTAGAACAGACTTTATGGGGCCCTTTTCTCCATTGCTGAAAAATCTCAGCATGATTCTAAGGTTATTGGACTCTGCTACAGCAGAAAATCTTACTGTATCAATAAGTCAATACATCATTGCTCATAACTATCAAATACTAAAATCATTTCAAAACTTAACACATCAAGCTGACAAATAAGTCAGTTTGCTTTATATGAACATTGTAACATTTAAGGTTATCATAAAATGGACTGCCAATCACAACAACATATTGATTAATGACGAATGTACTATACATTCCAGTGCAATTGCATATCAAGGATAATATAACCACCAGCCCCTGCATGGCAGTACTATATGTACTATATAGTTATTTGGAAGTCAGGGCTGCTTCACACACAATCAATCGATTTTCAAAAAGAGCTTGTCATTTTTAAATGTTTGAACAATGGCAGTGTCTTTGTGTGCAAATCCTGCATCAACCATCCCAGCCCATGGACCCCAAATACCTGCTTGTACCACTCTGGCAAATGTTATAAACTTGTGACAGCCAACTTTTTCATCCTGGTGGTAGGGGGCTCTCTTTAGCGGGAGAAGAGATGTTAACGGCATTGTTGAGATCCTAAGTAGTTTGGGTGGAAGGGTCTAGTTTGAGGTTGAAAACTCTGACATGTCTTCCTTCCTGGTATAAGATGAGAGAACATAGATATTCTTTCAGTGTTGTCTACACTGAATGACTCTTCAGAGTTTCAGAATAAGATTCCTAAGGTAGCTCAGTTGGTAGAGCATGAGGCTCTTAATCTCAGAGTTGTGTGTTTGAGTCTGACGTTGGGCAAAAGATTCCTGCATTGCAGGGGGTTGGACTAGATGACCCTTGTGGTTCCGTCCAACTTTACACTTCTATGATTCTGCTATTTTCCCCTGCCTTGTGTAGAATTGCTAGGACCTCCTGTGTGCAAAGACTGTGTACTACCACTGAGTTACAGTCCTATGTTCCAGAGACCTTTCCTATTCTAACGCGAGGGCTACTGCTCTCCAGATCAGAAGTGGCTAACTCTCTACTTGGTGCCGGGAGGATTGGAAAAACAAGGCCATCTCTTATATAAATTATACCTCGTAGTGGTTTTTAGTGCAGTGATTGATTTCTGTGCTGTATCAATTAATGTGTGAAGGAGTCATCCAAACTTGGTAGTTTTAGCAGGGTTGGAAAGCTGGATTCCTTTAGTCTTCATCCATTCATGGGCAAAGAAGGTGATGTTGTTTCCCTCCTCTTGTTTTCTTCCCTGTTTAAAGGTGAAGGTTGATCCAGACCTCTCTCTGGAACACGTGACACGAAACAGAGCAAAACTGGCTCAGGGCCGTCGTCCACCAACCAGATACCATCTCAAAGAGGTAATAATCAAGGCTAGGAAAAAAACCCAACTCCACTTTTTATGTTTGGTAGTCTGAATTCTGTATCTTAAATGCACCACGAGAGCCAATTTGTGCAGCCTTTGGAACCTAGGAAGCAGCTGTATACTCAGTCAGACCATTGGTTCAACCACCTCAGTACTGTCTGCACTGATTGGCAGTGGTTCCTCAGGGTCTCAAGCAGGAGTCTCTCTCATCCCCAACTGCAGTTGCTGGGGATTGAACCTGGGACCATCTGCATTCACAGCTATGCGCAATGGCAGCCATGGCCAAACTTGGCCCTCCAGCTTTTTTGGGGACTACAGCTCCCATCATCCCTAGCTAAAAGGACTGGTGGTCAGGGGTGATAGGAATTGTAGTCTCAAAACAGCTGGAGGGCCAAGTTTGGCCATGCCTGCGCTATGGCTTTTCCCCTGTAAACAATTTCCTGGCACGTAGCAACATTAGTTTCTTGCAGTGAAAACAATCAGAATATCTTGTGTCACCTTAAAGATGAACAGATTCATTACAGCAAATATAAAATTTGTTAGTTGAGAGTCTTTATCTTTGCATGTATATGTGTGAAATATATAGTGCTATTTTTTTTAGAAAAAGAGGTGCCGGAACTCACTAGGAACACCTCCCTTGTTCTCTTAGAATGCCAATCGTGCACAACTGACGTGCCGGAACTGAGTTCCGGCTGAAAAAAAGTTCTTGAAGTATACCGTATTTTTTGCTCTATAAGACTCACTTTTTCCCTCCTAAAAAGTAAGGGGAAATGTGTGCGCATCTTATGGAGTGAATGCAGGCTGCACAGCTATCCCAGAAGCCAGAACAGCAAGAGGGATCGCTGCTTTTGCTGCGCAGCAATCCCTCTTGCTGTTCTGGCTTCTGGGATTCAGAATATTTTTTTTTCTTGGTTTCCTCCTCCAAAAACTAGGTGCGTCTTGTGGTCTGGTGCATCTTATAGAGCGAAAAATACGGTATATTCTGTTATATTATACAGTATATAATTAATTTTGGACAAGAGAATTATATATAGCACATTTTCCCTGTCCCCCCACCTCCAGATCTGTAGTAAATCTTGCATATAAGTTATTTATGCTGCAAGCTATGGAGTCAAGTCTTGGGCTCTCATGCCACCCCTCTCCTGTGCACAGAACCTTACAATTTGGTGCTTATATTTAGTCCAAATGTTCCTAGGTTGCTGCTTGGCAGAAGCCTCTGAAACTGCTAGCCAACAAGCCAAATCCAAATGATAGTAAAACGATCATAAATCAAGGTTAAACATGTACATGATTTAAAAATCGATAATAACCAGTAGAGTGAAAGTGAATTGCCAGAGCATCACAGTCACTCCAAATTGAAAGCCCAAAGGAATAAAACAGTCACCACGGACACCCTCACTGATGGTGAGAGGATGCACAAGAAGGACTTAAATGATGACCTCAATAGACAGGAAAGGCGCATATTGGAGGGGTGCCCCTCTTTGGCAAGAGAAGGCTCTGCTCATGCAAACCACCCACAGCCTTAAGCCAACATGGTTTCTTCCAGATGTTTTTGACAGCACAACCATGCTGCTTGGGGATTATGGACGTTGCGGTCCAAAACATCTGTCGAGCACCAGGTTGGTGAAGGCTGATGTAAGGGACCCATGTGACATACTTTCCAGACAACAGTTCTATGTTGGAAGGATTACAATAAAACCAAGGGTACTGTTGTCCGACAGCAGTGCTGGAAGGACCTCTGTAGTACTTGGTTCACGTTTGAGGTTCTGCATAAGGAGGGAAGATGAGATCAGGTCTCACTCTTGTGTCTGCCTACATGCTGTGTGAACCTGCCACATTAAAGAAAACTTAACTAAAATAAAAAATAAATGCATGGTGGTCAGTAAGGAAAAACCAGTGGTGTATACCCAGTGCCTGTGTCAGATGCCTGATTTTAGCTCTGTAGTACAGTGGTATCGCCGGTTGCGGACAGGATCCGTTCCAGAGTTCCGACTGGATCCCAAGATTTTCGCAACTGGAGGTGCCACTTCTGCGCATATGCGCGGCGTGATATAGCGCTTCTGTGTATGCCACTTTCGCAACCCGAAGTTTACGTTACCCGAGGGTAGCATAAGCCGAGGTAGGACTTTAATTGCCTTTTTGGTTTCAGGAGTTCCTAAATTGTTCTTTGAAAGCCAGGTGGCTCAAAAGACTGATTATCTTCTTTTAACGTGCTCTTCTGATGAAAAACCTCCTAGAGCAGCTTACATATAGCAGTAAAAGCCAGGCAGTCCCTGCCTATAGGCTTGCAATCTAGAAGACATGACACAAAAGGAAAAAGGGATCTGGAGGGGGTGGGGACAAGCAAGGGTCACTTAAAAAAAAAAAGTAGGTCTTGTAATGAGCAGGTGAAATGGAGATGGTTCAGGGAGAGGAGGAGCCAAATGTAGCTGGTCTTCCAGCAGAGCTGATGGGGCGGTTCTGCTTACTTTCTTTCTCTTAGCTGCAGCCTGATGGAATGGCTGCTGCCAACAGACAGTTGTGGGAGGGAGGAGCCTGGTGGAGCTATTGTCTCAGTTGCTGGGGTGGCCCTGCTTCCCATCTCCCTTTCTGCTGCAGCCTGATGCCCAACATCTGTCTTGTTGTTTCCTTGCCTAGGTTGCCAGTGGGGTGTCAGATGGGATCCTGAGGCTTGACCTGGATGTACCAGACAGCGGCCCTCCATCCATCATGGTGGACACAAGCGAGGCTGCTGACGTTCCTCTTCCAAAGGAGACTCCCAAACCACCCATGCCACCTACGAAACCGCCTATGCCTCCTTCGGAGAAGATAAGCACTGACTCCGTGCCCAAAGATGTAGAAGCCAAGAAGCCCCCCGTGCCTCCTGCGAAGCCCCTTAAGGAAACCGCAGCACCCGGTGACAACGCAGACTCTGCGGAAGAAGATGTTGCTGCTACAGGCGATGACGCCGAAGAACCTGAAGCCACCCTAGATGGAGAGGACCTAACAGAGGCCCACAAAAACAATCCCAAAGTTCCAGTTCCTCCTCTAAAGATCTTATCTGATAAGATGAGGGTGACATGGGACAGTCCAGCTACCGAGCAGCTGGAGGACGAGGCCGTTGATCTGTCTGTGCACGGAAGTAAAGAAAATTTATCCGAAGCAGCCAAGGAGACGCTGAAACCTCCAGCTCCTCCTCCTAAGGTTCTGTCGGAGAAGTTGAGAGCCAGCATGAAATTGAACAGGAACAGCTCAGAGGTGGATTCTTCTGAAGGCGGACGCCCACCTGATGTCCCGAACGGTGAAAGCCCCGGTGTTGCTGGCGATGAAACCTCTGAGACTGTTTTCCAAGATGGAGAGGAGCAGGGAGAAGCTTTGTCAGAGCAAGAAGCAAATAAGGAGAGTTTGGACTTGGCGACTAAAGACCAGCTGCCCTCCTTGCAACCTGAAGGAAATCCTCCAGTTCCCAAGCCTCGCTGTGCCTCCGTAGGGGACCTGCTGTTGGAACCAGCCAAGAAGCCCCTTCTGGGACCATTCCTCCAGCGGGGAGCTGCCTCCAAAGTGGCCCAGATGGAAAGGAAAGTGGCCAGCGAGCAGGAAAGAACAGAGAAACTTCTGAAGGAGGTTTTGCGGGGGGGATTTGAACAGGCCCAGGATGGCAGCAACGGGCCTCCGATCTATGCTGAGACGTTGCTCAACGAGGCGGCAAAGCAGCTCCAGCAAGCCTCGCAGGTCTTGCAAGAGATCAGAGATTTAGGAGAACTGAAAAAGGAACCGGCTGAGCTTCGGAAAGGGGCGCAGAAGGATCTAGTGACTCTGTATAGGAGAAGTGCTCCCTGAAAGGAAGGCGCTTCTGCTTTTTGTGGCTTAGCTGAAATGTTGCCATATCGCAGCACAACTTCCCACTATTCCGCTAGGTCGGTGTTTTGAAAACGGGGGGATGTCATCTTGCTGCACACTGCTAAGAAGGAGGGGGGAACGTAATTTTAAAGTATCGCTCTGATGAGCTCAAGCTGTGGGCTGGAACCCCCTGGTGGGTCAGGTGACAGCAGCAGGGGGGTTAAGAGGACAAGGGAAGGGCTTCTCTCTGCTCTTTTTCTTGCTCTCTTGGAGACCCTTTGCAAACAGCAACTGAAAGCCTAGATCATCTGATGGTTATTTACTTCCTGGCAAGAGAGTAGGGGAAAAACAGGGATGGGACACCTCCTGAAACCCACCTTTAATAGCCATTTGTCCTGACCCACAAGATTCTTGCAAGTGGAAGTGATAACACAAACTCTAGCACATGAGAATCTCCATAAACCTACCAGCTAAAGCAGGTGGTTGATCTGTGGCTGGGAAAAGTAAGTTGTTGTTTTTAAGAGAGATGGAGGCAAAGTAAAAGAGATGGAGCAGGGGGAGTCTCCAAAGTTTGGGAACTGCCAGTTTATGGAAACAGGGTGTGAAGAGTCACTAACTACTTGCTGCGAGACTCCAGTCAGAGACTTAAGCAAGCACTTAGGGGATGTGGATCGTAACCTTCTTGCATTCCAGCAATGGCAGAATTCCTATGCTTGCCAGGCTAGCCATCCACTGCAAATTGCAGAGGATGGGGTGCATGGCACTCCCCCACAGGAAGCCAACGCGTGCACAGCTCTCCCCAACTCCGTTTTGTTTTTTAATGTGGAGGTGACCTTACTGTGTGTTCCGTTAGATGCGCAGTGAAGGAGGAGAGGGCATGTGCCTTCATTCCCACCAGGCAAATGGTGCAGCAGCTTGGCAACCATATGAACAAGGGGCTAATGTTAGGAAAACGACCCTTGCAAGACCCATGAGCATAGGCACACCCCCCCAACCCCCAGTATTACTATTTCTACACACCTGCTCCCCCTCCCCAATGAAATTAATGCTATCCATTCCCAGGACTCGTGATATCAGAATAACTTACTTTCAGTTCTGTTTAGTTGCTTTTTTTCTCATGTGAGCTCTTATTGCACTCTGGGGCCTGAAGTGTGGGAACCTCGTGCTTAACATTTTCCTCAGATGCTTCTTTTAACATTCACATGTCATTAAAAAAATAACAACAATTGTGCGGGCATTAAATTGGCACCACATTAATAAACAAGCGAATGGTGACTAATCGTTTGCAGTGCAGGCTAGGTGGCAGGAAACAGTGGTACTTAGTACCTATGACCCTGGAGGAGGCCGCTTACCCCCAGCCCCTCAAATGGCCAGCTAGCAAAGCCTTGCCATGGATTTCATTTTATCTGTACACTGGCAAGCAAGTGGGGTGGTGTGGAGGCAGAGAAGGATGCATCAGTTTTCATGGGAGGAAGGGAGATTTCTCGTTGGGGCTTCTTGTTGCTGACTTCTAGCACAGTGGCCCTGTGCTCTTGCTGAATACACCATGCAACTATTCCTGCAGGGTAAATGAGGAAAATGAGTGAGGTGAACAATGACTTAACAAAGCCCAAAGGGACGGGCTTAGCTCATTTTTGTTTTTTCTGCAGCTTTGAGGGTTGGAACCCCCTCCTCAAAAGGAAGGGAGGAAGGTAGAATTCTTCATATTCTAACAAAGTGCCTCAAGAGCTACCTAGTGCCCACCAGTGTTCTGGATCACCTACAAAATTGGTGTAGATCAGAGCGCTTTAATACAAAGCACAGTGTGAATGCCTATGACAGGCTTGAAAACAACAACCTGTTTGGTGAATAAAATTGGCCTCCAGGTGGCCAGCCACAAATAACTAACAAATATATGTGTGGGCAAGTGGGCACGCTGCCTTGAAGGGTTTGTTGATAAGGCTTGGCTTGGCTCTAAATGAGGATGCTGGAAGGGCAGCCACCCTGCCTGTTGTGAGGCACAATGGGGGCTGAATGGTTCTCCAGGGTGGCAGGAGGCTTTTGTCCCTTGACTTCCGGTTCTTGTTCCATGGTGCCCCACATGACTTCAGAGCATATTTCTTTAATCCTGACCTTGGCCCTAGTACCAGGGCCTGGCAACAATCAAGCAATTGCTGGGACCTCTGCTGTCCCAGCAGTCTCCACCAGTACTGACACTTGCACATGACACTTGCACCTTCCTACTGTGGGTTGTCTAGCTCTTGTTTAAGCATTTTATATTCCCATTTAATGTCTCACAATACCCCAGAGTTATGCTGTGCTGGAGGAATTGTGGGAAATGTCAAATGGTGGCCTGTAGGTGCCCACCCCAGCTGCCATGGAGGGACCTGCCAATGTAAGGGGACTCTCAAATTTGGAGCTGGCCCTGAAAAGTTGTAAGTACACCACAAAAGTGGGGGGGGGGTCCCCCCAAGCAATAGTTAACAACCTCATTATGTTCACTCAGGTTAGTTCCCTTGCCTTTCTTTGCTTTCCCAGCTTGGCCTTTGGGGAGCTGAGCTGCTCTGATCATGTGACTCATCACATGATTATATCTAAGTTCTAGTTCTCCAAACTTGGAGCAAAACTGGATTGAAGCTGGGCTCCTCTTTAGCATATATGCAATTGTTTTGCACTAGCAGCTTGCCTTTTAAATAAAGGGTGGTAGATATTTGTGTTTAGGGCTACTTCCCTCCCCATTACTGTTTTAGGTATACCCCACAATGGCTTTTGTGCGTGCCTAAAAAATGTATGATTGTGAACTTAACACAAGTTTGCAAAAAGAGCTAGTTCACACATGCCTTTTCATCTCCAGCAAAGCATCGCGTGGAGATCTGCACATGTGAACAGGCTGCCATCAACCTCAAAAAGAGATCACACATCATCTCTTAACATAGTGCTTTTTTAAAAACAAAACAAAAACCCAAGTCATGCCACACGTTCCACTGTCAGTCATAAAGTGTACAGAAAGTGATGTTTGTACATGTTGGAGCCAAAACCACACAGACACATTTCTGAAGACGCCAGTATTAGTTGTACTGCTCTGTGCAACGCTGTACCCCATGTAATGTGTGAACTGGCCCTTATTTATCTAGTTACGCACTGAAGGAAATACCTGCTGGTATCTCCTGCGTCATCCATTTATGCCGTACATATTTAATTTACACTGAATAACTGTCTGATATATTTTCTCAAAGTGCTTTCCATAGGAACCTTAACAAGAAATTCACCTCTGAATCGTCACAGCTGGTCCCCCCCCCCATAAATTTAGAAGCTACATATTCTACAACCTATATACTAACAGCAACTTAAAACTTATTTTCTATACTATCTTGTAAATAAGAGTAAATTAAAGCCTCTTTTGGCAATACCGGCTGGATTGAATCTCTTGTGGGAGAACTCGCTTTCCAAAATGTTTCATTCTGAAAAGTGTGGCATCCTTGTAAGCCTATGAGGTAGTTGGCACACATATTGATAACTGGTGACCCAAGTCCATAAAATCCTGAGAAACTAATATATATATATATTAAACCAAGATTTTCTGAGTGTCTTGATTTTTCTCTTTGGGCTTAAGGGTATGTTTCAACAACCCCCCCCCAAAAAAAATGTAGGGTGTGCTCTATAGAGCATGAAACAAAACCAACAGGAACATGCAAACATTTCAGGAGTCTCAAAACTTTTCGGGGACAGTGGGCACACCTAGAAATTATAGAAATTTCCATAGATGCAAGTCGCAAAATGGCTGCCATGTGGGTGTAGCATAACACAAAATGACTGCTACCTCTGAAAGAGCAGAAAAAGAGACGAATGGTGTGGGGTCTGCTCCCCATTTAGTGTGAGAAAAGGCATTTCCTAACACAGAGAATCTCTTTGCACATCTCTCATGGCATCCGGTGAAATGTGTGTTATGTTTAAGGGGGCATTTTTAATGTAGGAAAGGCCAGGCCAGGCCAGGCAGTCCTTCCTGCTATTGTTGGTTTTTGAGGCCAATCAAGGTGAAAGGAGCTGTGCCGGCCCTTGAGGACCATCTCCAAGGCTAACTCCGGAGAAGGAAGAACAGCGAGAAGCCGTTGATCTGTAGCCTCCAAAGCTAAGCATTGAGGAACACTGAAAGCGCAAGGCGCTTCAGTTTCCAGAGAACAGTGGGCAAGGTCTTCATAATGTACAGTGGTACCTTGGTTTACAAACTTAATCCATTCCTGAAGTCCATTCTTAAACCGAGGCGCACTTTTCCTAATGAGGCCTCCCACCGCTAGTGCCCTTCCACTGTTTGGCTTCTGTTCGTAGACTGAGGTAAAGTTTGCTAACCGGGACACTACAGTGGTACCTCCGGTTAAAAACTTAATTCGTTCTGAAGGTCTGTTCTTAAGCTGAAACTGTTCTTAACCTGAGGTACCACTTTATCCAATGGGGCCTCCTGCTGCCACTGCGCTGCCGCCGCACAATTTCTATTCTCATCCTGAAGCAAAGTTCTTAACCCAAGGTACTATTTCTGGGTAAGCGGAGTCTGTAACCTGAAGTGTCTGTAACCTGAAGCATCTGTAACCCGAGGTACTACTGTACTTCCGATTTTACGGAGTTCTCATACCAAATAGTTCGTAAACAGGGTTGTTCTTAAACCGAGGTACCACTGTACAAGGAAAGCACAACTTGAGTCTTGAAGAAGGTAAGGGAGCGTTCAAAAACATTTGCCTGTCTATGTGCACAGAAAACAGCACATCTAGCTTAAAGGCAATCGTCATCATCATCGTTATATTGAATTATAAGATTATTGTATAATCTTAGAAGGTTGTAGAGTCCTAGAAAGGTGTAGCGATGAGGCTGTGACTTTCATGAAGCAACACTGCACTTCTGAATTTGCTGCTACGCCAGGGGGTAGATATGCATTAAACTGCAAACCTAACTGAATCCCCCCCCCCCCCATCCCTACTCTGGACTGAATGGCCTTACAGAGAGGACCCATTTGAGACTATAACATGTACCGTATTGCTTAAAAATGTAGTATCCTGCTGCCTTTGGGACCCCTTCTCTGAACTCCTGCTCTTTTGAAGTCTTTCCCCTGTGGCTGCGCAGGCTGCAGGCCTCTAAACCGCAAACATCCCTTTCCCAGCCTGTGAGGGAAGCTGCCAAAGAGAAGTGGAGGTTGCGCACATGGCAGCAGAGTCACATGCACGACTTGTTGGCCATAGGGTGGTGGAATCTGGCATACGCACAACAGGCCTTTTTTCAAGCAGCTGGCTGCTGCGGGTGAACAAGCCTCCGTTTTTCAGAACAGCGCTGCTCTTTCCAGCAAGTCCTTTCCCCCCTGCTCCCTCTAGCAAAGCCAGCCCTTTTACGAACCCTGCACAACACCTCTCCTTGCTGCGGCACAGCTGGGTGAATTGTCTGGCGGTGCTGTATTTACGAAACGGCAAAAATCCTCCAGCAGATAAGCCACAAACCAGATGCAATTCGCAGAGCTTCAGAGAGTCTTTGCCTAATAAGGAAGGCACAGTGTGCTCCTGCGGCCTGTCAAGTTCCCGGCCACAAGTTGCGATGTTTGCATCTGCAAACAGAAAAGTGCTCAGGAGGCGTTTTGTGACCTGGACCAAGGATCCCAGCTGCTGCTCTGCTCTAAAAGGCTAGAGATGACTGTGATTACTCAGTGCAGTTCAAGTGTGTTCTGTTCTCCTGCTCTTTATATTCAGAACCTCCATCCCATAAAAAATGGAAGTGATTTATAATCATATCTATATATAATAAAAAGACATTAAAAATTAAAATCGGAGAACATCAAACAGCCATTATTGAAAGATACCTTCTTAACTGGCGGCGTAAGCTTGGCAGCTTAGAAAAGTTTTCAGCAGGCTTTTAAATGTTGAAACAGAAGGTGGCTGCTGAATCTGTTTGCAGAGCATTCATTAGGACTTGGCCAAGGGTGCCAATTTCATGAGCCTCACCAATGCAGAAGGCAACCAATAATACTCCTGAAGACGATTTTGATAACTGAGCTGGGATATAAGAACCTAGGCAGTCCCTAAGGTACCCTGGACTCGAGGTGTTCAAGGCTTTGCAAATTAATACAAAGACCTTGAGCTTGGTTTTGTGGTAGGTGGGCAGCCAGCACAGATGTTTTAGCAATGGTGTCACGTGTTGTTGGCAAGATGCCCCCATCAACAGTCTGGATGTTGCATTCTGCATTATCTGGATATAGAACACATTGCAGTAATCCAGCCTCAATGTTACCAATACATGGACTACAGTGGTTGGTCATGCCAGTGTGGTGGTCTCCAGATGTTGCAGACTTTCATTCTCATCATCCCTGACCAATTGGCCATGCTGGCTGGGGATGATGGGAACTATGGTCCAAAACATCTGGAAGGCACCAGGTTGGCTGTCTTTGGATTACTAGGTAGGCACTTAGTGTATTCTTCCTGCTAAGAACACACCACCGCCTACGCTCTGCCTGAGCCAATACAAATCAGTGCCACAATATCACACAGTTGCCAGCCAATATCAACATTGGTTTCAATGGAAGAGGAAACCGGCTTTTCGGGGGCCGCAGAGCTGCGTTTTAAAATACAGTCAATAAATAAACACTGCCTAAAAATACATCATCTACACTGTAGTAGACCCAATGGAGGAAGGCAAGTTTGGATTTCTGCAGCAGACTGAAGGAACCCCCAATGGGCTCTTTGTCTGTGAGATATTTTCACAGCTGATTAGCCCTCCCATATGCCACTGAAAACTGAAGAGGGAGATCCTTGTTCTTAAGCATGCAGAGCAAAGCAAGGAACCGCAGGGAACAATGTTAGCCTATGTTTAAGATTGTAAGAAATTCTCTCTTGGGTTGGGCCAAAGGTCCAAGCAGATGAGCATCTTGTGAACAGCCACTGAAGAATACAGTACCCAGATATCACATCAGTGAATCCTATGCAGAGGGACCCTTGACCCTTGACTCACTTGGCTGATAAAAAGTAAGAGGGAGGCGAGAGCTGTCTGGGCCAGGGAAGTGATTAATGCCTCCTCAGGAGACGGGTTTGTCCTTGCTTGCTTAAAGGAGGAAGTGGTCAAAACACTTCTAAATAAACATTCCCTGGATTCTGAAAATTTAAGTAATTACTGGCCAGTTGTCAATCTCCCCTTCTTGGGAAGGTCCTTGAGCAGGTGATCATGGATCAGATCCCAGTTCTCTTGGTGAAAACCAATTTTCTAGATCCTTTTCAATTGAGTTTTAGGCCGGGTTTTGGCACAGAAGCTGCTTTGGTCATCCTGTTTGATGACTTCTGTAGGGAGAGAGATGGGGAAATGTGTCCTTGTTCATTATTCTTGACCTCCCGGGGCATTTGACCATGGTACTGGAGTGGCTGTCCAAGCTGGGAGTGGACGGCACTGTTTCGTGGTGGTTCTGATCTTACTTAGATGGTTGTTCACAGAGGATGATGCTTGTGAAGTGTTGTTTGGCCCCGTGGGTTCCTCAGGGTTTGATTTCATCCCTCATGCTGCTTAACATCTATCTACATGAAAGCGCTGAGTGGGGTCATCCAGAGTCTTGAAGGACGTTGGCAGCAGTATGCTGACAACACAGAGATCTGCTGCTCCAGAGAGTGGCATTTGTGGAATACTGGGGTAAATAGTTGTAGTTCAACATTTCCGGGGGGGGCATCAGGTTGCCTATGCATGTAGTAAGTTGACCGTCTTTCGTTTGGGGTCCCTCCTGGCCGTTTTGCAGACTGGGGCTCTGGATTTCTCCCCTAAAGTCCTACCCTGAAGGCAGTGGTGGCAGTAAAGGTTAAAAAAGGACCCCTGGATGGTTAAGTCCAGTCAAAGGCGACTATGGGGTTGTGGCGCTCATCTCACTTTCAGGCCGAGGGAGCCGGCATTTGTCCACACATAGATGGTTATGTGGCCAGCATGACTAAGCTGCTTCTGGCACAACAGAGCACCGTGACGGAAACCAGAGTGCACGGAAATGCTGTTTACCTTCCCACTGCACTGGCGTACTTTTGAACCGCTAGGTTGGCAGTAGTGCCCATTGGGACTGGCGGGGTGGAAAGCAATGAGCCCAGCAGCAGGTGGAGCCAGGGAACTTATTATTTGTCCCCATCCTTCTGCTGAGTTTAAGAGGACCACACTGAGTCCAAAGAGGAGGAAGCAGAAGCAGACAGCCAGAGCTGCTCTTGGGACTGAGTGCAAGTCAGAAAGCAGGTGGGCTTGGGGGAATCAAGACTGAGGTTGGTGGGGCAGCGCCCCATTTGCCCTAACAGACCACATTCCTACATCCTTGTGCCAAATTGCAGACTGATCAGCAATTTCCTCTTCCCAAGGTCGTTGCGTGGTTTGGTGGAAGGCAAGTGGACACCCACAGAGAACTGGGGAGTGGTGCAACCCCTTGGCCTGCATCATGAACCTTTGGCAGCTGAAGGGCATCTTTTAGATGGGAACCAGAAATTAAGGGTTGCCATGTAGATGTCTTGTTGCTTCCTCTCTTCTCTTTTTATGGTTTGCTGCCAACTTTTGAATTCATGCAGATAGTTCACGAAAGGAAGTTAACACCCCCAAATGCAGAGCCTATTTTTGGTGCCTTAGAATGAAAACCAAGTGCCTTAAAGCTGCCGAACATTTCCTTTGCATTTTGTCACGAGCTTATTTCCTCTCCTGGCTTCCTCTTTGCGCCCATCTCGAACAGGAAGAATGCTCCTTCGCTCTTTCCCTCTTTGGAGAAACTATAAACATTTATTCTGGGACAGGACACTGGACAGTGGAGCCACAGGAAGGTCTGTAGCCAGAGACACACATTTCCCTTGGCTGCTTCTGGTGTTGTCCATACAAACACACACACACACACACACACACACACACACACACACACACACACAGAGAGAGAGAGAGAGAGAGAGAGAGAGACATTAAAAGCACATGAACTAACATCTTCAGTAATTTCAAACACATACTTCTAGCAAACACAGGAACATAGGAAGCTGTCATACTTAGATCATTGAATCATATCGATCAGTATTGTCTACAATGGCAGAGGCTCTCCAAGATTTCAGGCCAGGATCTGTACCAGCCCTGTCTGGAGATGCTACAAATTGAACCTGAGACCTTCTGCATGCAAATTTAGAGGTTCTGCCAACGAGCCATAGCCACACCTCCCCAGACCAAAGCGGTGGAATGTTGGAACGTGGGTTGCATAAATCGCTACGTATCAGACAATTTAATTGGCAGATTGTGACGCATGTTTGCTAGTGGCATGAACAATACATATTGTTGAAATAGACAAAGGGTGACCCACTGTTTTAGGCCCATGGGCAGATCTGTTTTTTTGAGTGGGCGATATGAGCACCACCTGCTCTGGCCACTTCTGTCCCCTCTATCAGCCCCTCACTCCAAAGAGACAAAAAGAGAGAAAAAGTGCACACTCATGAGCTTCATTTTTTCCAAGCAATCTGGGTGCAAGTTAGGTTCAGCTGAAATAATCTGAGACTTGGAAAAGCACATAGATGTAAAAGAGCAAGCAAAGGGAAACAGCACCACTAGGGGAAGGGTTGTAACTCGGTGGCAGAGACCGAACATCTGCTTTGCCTTCAGACATGGACACATAGGACTGGGAGAGACTCTCTGACTAAAACACTAGAAAACCATTGCAAGTCAGTGTAGACAATACTGAGCTGGGTGGGCCAGTTGTCCGACTCTAAGGCAGCTTCCCCTGTTCCCAACACCCTCCTTCAGCCTTATATACTTTTCTGGGGAGGAAAATGTAAGCTCATCACTACCTGTGGGCACCAGAGGAAGACCTCAAGGGCGCCACGTTGAGCCCCTTGAAATAGGCAATAAACATACAGTTGCATCTGTCTTCTGCTTTCTTTTTCTTCTGCTTCTCTTCTTTCTGAAGAGCTATAAAAAGTGGGAAAGTTTGTGGCTTTCAGCACTTTGGGGTTTCCTTTTGCAAATTACCAAATAACATCAGACTCCAAGACAAACTCTAGTAAAGGTAAAGTAAAGGTACCCCTGCCCGTACGGGCCAGTCTTGACAGACTCTGGGGTTGTGCGCCCATCTCACTCAAGAGGCCGGGGGCCAGCGCTGTCCGGAGACACTTCCGGGTCACGTGGCCAGCGTGACGAAGCTGCATCTGGCGAGCCAGAGCCGCACACGGAAACGCCGTTTACCTTCCCGCTAGTAAGCGGTCCCTATTTATCTACTTGCACCCGGGGGTGCTTTCGAACTGCTAGGTTGGCAGGCGCTGGGACCGAGCAACGGGAGCGCACCCCGCCGCGGGGATTCGAACCACTGACCTTTCGATCCATAAGTCCTAGGCGCTGAGGCTTTTACCCACAGCGCCACCCGCGTCCCTTCAGACAAACTCTACTCAGAAGTAAATCCCATTGAGTTCAATGAGCCTTACTCACAGGTAAGTAGGGCACAGCATCACAGTCCATTTAACTTAGCAGGACTTACTTCTCTGTAGATATGTAGAGGATTGCGCTTATGTGCCACTGAATTCATTGTATTTCTCAGTAAGCATGTTTAGAATCGCCCTGTGGAGATAAATGTGTTTGGGCAATCCCAGAAAATAGCCAAGTGCTTGAACTGACACTATTTAGCCAGTGACAAGAGTCCCTCCAGGTAAGGGCTGGGGAATCTCTGGCCCGCCAGATGTTTTTGAACTCCAATTCCCATCAGCCCTTGCCAACAATGGCAAGGGATGTTGGGAGCTGCAGTCCTGGAACAGCTGGAGGACCAAAGTTTCCCATCCCTGTTCTAGACTTCTGAATGTTCATCACACCACCGTGTTGTAGTGGTAAATGTATCAGACTAGGATTTGGGTTCAAATACCCACTCAGCCATAAAGTTATCTGCGTGAACTTTAGCCCGTCACTCTCTCCCTTATGAGGCAGGTTAGGCTACTCAGAGCAAAGTCTTAACCCAGTGCCTAAAATATGTCAGTGTTGGCGCCAAGAGGGCCTAACAGGCAGTGGGGCCGCAACCAAAAAGACCCTCTCCCTTGTTCCTGCTCTCTGGGTGTCTTTCATGCAGAAAGGCCTCAGATGATGCTAGTAAGGTCTGAATTTAAGGTGGTAGATGTGGAGGAGGGCTATGAATAAAATGACTGTCTCTTTAAAAATAACTCATTCACTCACATTCCCATACCCTTTGCCCCAGTGACCTAGATTCTTCATTACAGAGCAGCCACCTTGTCACAGTCTCAATCATATTCACCATGGGGCGGGCGGTGGGGGGGGGGTCCATAGCAGGCCTTGCCTTCTCTCCCATTCCACACCTCTTCCTCCCTTCTTCCTTAATAAGCCACCTTCCCACACATTCACCATCTCCGAGATGCACCTGATTGAGAGATGTTCCAGCTCCTGCCCACAGTTCTGCTGGGATAAAAGTCAGCTTTTCCTCATGTGAATTTGGACCTCAGCTGAGCAAGATTTGCTGAGCCTTTGCTAGGGGTAAGTAAGAATTAGACTACATGTATAAATTTTTGAAAAAGACTGGTGCAAGCTGTTTAGAATGTACTAGATGGACTTATGAATCTGCCTATTCGCTTATCTTCCTAATGCTAGTGGAGGCTAATTTGGAACTGGCAATTTGATGGCACACTTTTGACTGCAAATATTTGGTGCCAGATTGCTTGTTCATACTGTGATTTTCTTAAGAGAGGCTAAAGGGCAGGCAGGAGGGAGGGACAGGCTGAAATTGGGGAGTTAGCTGGCAGTTGCCCCCTCCTAGGTTAAAGCTTGCAGGTGTTTTGAGTCCTCCTTGCTGAAAATCTAGAATTGAATCCAGATAAATGGAGAAGTGGACTGCCCTATTCTCCATGGTAGAGTGGATTGTAATGTCTTAGGCTGCAGGTGGAGAGGTTCAAACTTTTAATGCTGCTCTGTGTTTGAAACACAAGCGTGTGTGTACACACACACACACACACACACACACACACACACAAACCTCTATGCAGTTAGAAAACTAGCATATCTAGCAGACACTAGGCTAGCACCTTAGGTGCTAGATTTTTATTTTTACTTGTAGGGAAGACTGAAAACAGTTTCTCCTCTCTGCAGCCTCAACGAGCACAGTGTAATTCAGAGCAGGTGAGATTGCTTTTTTTGCTGCAAAGGTAGCCGAGGTTTTCACAAACAGAATTTCGATACAATAAAGGAACTGGAGGCCCCTCGACTGTCCTCGGGTCCAGTATTGGACCACTTTGACCGGATATCCCCAGCCGATGTGGACAGACTCCTCCGAGCTGGAAAGCCCACCACTTGTCCTCTCGACCCGTGCCCGTCCTGGCTGATTAGAGCGTGTCCAGACGAGGTGCGGGCCCCCCTGGGGGATATCATCAATTTGTCCCTTGGCACCGGGACATTCCCAGGGGAACTGAAGGAGGCAGTGGTGCGCCCGCTTTTAAAGAAAACATCATTAGATCCCTTAGATCTATCCAATTACCGCCCGGTTTCGAATCTTCCATTCCTGGGTAAGGTGATTGAGAGAGCGGTTGCGGAACAGCTTGGTAGGTTTCTGGATGAAACATCGGCTCTGGATCCATTCCAGTCCGGCTTCCGCGCTGGTCATGGGACCGAGACGGCTCTGGTCGCCTTAACAGATGATCTCCGTAGGCAGCTGGATCGAGGCGGGTCGGGGCTGCTGATTCTTCTAGACCTGTCAGCAGCCTTCGACATGGTCGATCACGAACTCCTGGACCACCGCCTTGCCGACGTGGGGATCCAGGGCACAGCCCTTCAATGGCTGCGCTCGTTTCTCTCTGGTCGGGGACAGAGGGTGGCGCTTGGGGGGGAATTGTCATCCCGCCACTCCTTGGTGTGTGGAGTGCCTCAGGGTGCGATTCTCTCCCCGATGCTTTTTAACATCTTTATGCGCCCCCTTGCCCAGCTTGTCCGGAGTTTTGGGCTGGGCTGCCATCAGTATGCTGATGACACCCAACTCTATCTGTTGATGGATGGCCATCCTGACTCGGCCCCAGACACACTGATCAGATGCTTGGAAGCTGTGGCTGGATGGTTACGTGGGAGCCGGTTGAAGTTAAATCCTTCGAAGACAGAGGTCCTCTGGCTGGGACGGGACGATATGAGATTGAGGGGGCAACTCCCTTCTCTTGCGGGGGTGCAATTAGTGCCAGCACCGTCCGTTAAGAGTTTGGGTGTAATCTTCGATACCTCCCTCTCCATGGAGGCGCAGATTGCAGCTATAACAAAGGCGGCATTTTTTCATCTCCGCCAAGCTAAGCAGTTGGCTCCTTACCTCTCTCGCCCTGACCTAGCCACTGTGATCCACGCGACGGTCACCTCCAGACTGGATTATTGTAACTCGCTCTACGTGGGGCTGCCCTTGAGACTGACCCAGAAACTCCAGCGGGTGCAGAATGCCGCAGCGAGACTCCTTACGGGGTCTTCGCTGCGAGATCACATTCATCCGGTACTATACCAGCTGCACTGGCTCCCGGTGGAGTACAGGATCAGGTTTAAGGTGCTGGTTTTAACCTTTAAAGCCCTATACGGCCTAGGACCCTCGTACCTACGGGACCGCCTCTCCTGGTATGCCCCACAGAGGAACTTACGGTCTTCAAATAAAAACATCTTGAAGGTCCCAGGCCACAGAGAGGTTAGGCTGGCCTCAACTAGAGCCAGAGCTTTTTCGGTTGCGGCTCCAACCTGGTGGAACGCTCTGTCGCAAGAGACAAGGGCCCTGCAGGACTTGACATCTTTCCGGAGGGCCTGCAAGACAGAGCTGTTCCACCAGGCTTTTGGTCAGGGCGCAGCCTGACTCCCTCCTTTGGCAATCTCTACAAAGCTTTAGTCTATGGTTGCCATCAATTTGTATTTTAATTAATTTTTAGAATGTATTTATAATGTTGTACTGTTTTAGTGTTGTTAGCCGCCCTGAGCCCGGCTTCGGCTGGGGAGGGCGGGATATAAATAAAATTTATTATTATTATTATTATTAAGGTATGAATGCGTTGGTTTACTGAGTAATGAAATGCAAGCCCCTTCCTTTGGGCAAGTGGTACATCTGTCTTGATGGTATTCGGAAAGGCAGGCAATATAGTCTACGTTCTCAGGCACTTGAGGCCTCCAATTTGCTGAGGCCTTGGTCTGGTCATTGTCTAGATGGGAGACTTCCTGGAAGCCACATGCATGTTGCCTTGGGTTCCATCATGGAAGAAAAGTAGTCTATAAAATTAACAAAGGGAGTCAGCCCTACTCTTGGGAAGAGTGGGGCTGCCCACTTCAAGCTGCAAATGTCGAGATGCCATTAAAGTCAACACACTGTAAGTGATTTGGTACACATTTTTTTGCTCCCATTTGGATATTCTGCCCTGTGCAATTAGTGGCTGTGTGTCCTACTTTAGAGGACATGTCTCTTTTTGAAGTTGTATCCCAATAGAAGGGCTGTCCAGTCCAAGTCTAATTAAAAGATAAAGAACCGTACGGTGGGAGAGCTTGCAGTTGCATATCAACAGTTAGCATCTAGACAACAAACTGAGTGAGGAGGCACACAGGAGACCTTGTTCCCCACTCCGGCGAGATGCATCAAATTTCTTTTTAAATCATAGTAATTAATTCTAAGGGATGCGGGTGGTGCTGTGGGTTAAACCACAGAGCCTAGGGATTGCTGATCAGAAAGTTGGTGGTTCGAATCCCTGCGACGTTGCTCAGTCCCTGCTCCTGCCAACCTAGCAGTTTGAAAGCACGTCAAAGTGCAAGTAGATAAATAGGTACTGCTCTGGCAGGAAGGTAAACCGTGTTTCCATGTGCTGCTCTGGTTCGCCAAAAGCAGCTTACTCATGGTGGCCACATGACCCAGAAGCTGAACGCCGGCTCCCTCGGCCAATAAAGCGAGATGAGCACTGCAACCTGAGTCGTCCACGACTGGACCTAATGGTCAGGGGTCCCTTTAGCTTTACCTTTAATTAATTCTAAATGTGCACCTGGACACAGAATATGCAAATTTGTGCCATCTTTCATTCTCTTTGGTGCTGGATGTACTTTTTATTCTTTGGGCATCTTAGCAGCAACATTCTTTAGGTTGTGCATCTCTAACTGCTATGCATTTACTGCTGCCTTGCAGGTTATTGGGGGTCCGGAAAGCTATGCTTTGTGTGGCCAGGCAATTGCAGAATCTGCTGTGCATGTACCTGCTTTGCCACCTCCCCAGAATTGTGGCAGGATTATTGATATCTATATTTGGATGATGGATTAGCGTGTGCGTGGTGATGAGGCCCGTTAATGATGGGAAAGTACCACCAGATGGCGCAAATTCACAGATTGTGAGCTCAGCCAGATTTCAAGCCTCCAGCTGCAGACTTCCTTAGACCTGCAGTTCTTTTGCCTATGGACCGGATTTCCTGGCTGTTTCTGAAGCCTCCTCTATCTCTTGTTAGAGTGGTAAAAGTGATGGCTGTTCATAGGAGGCAACTCAGAACTATATCACTGTAGTGACTACTAGCAGCACTGTGTTGTCTCCCCAAACTAAAAGGAAACACAAATTCATAAACTCCTGAGCACAGGGACACCATATACAGTTTTTTCCTCGGCTATTCTGCAGCCTACCTTCAGGCAACCTGAATGCAGCTCCTGGACCACTATTTGAGAATCTTTGCCCTAGAGCAGATGTGGGAAACCTCTGGCCCTCCAGATGTTGCTGATATACAAATTCCCATCTGCCCTAGCAAGAATGGCTGATGGATGGGACTTGTCGTTCGGCAACCTCTGGAGAGCCAGAAGTTCTTCACACCTGCTCTACGGCACTGGTCTTCAGCTGGTGGATCGGGACCAGTTGCGGCCTGATCCAAGGTGGGTCACAACAGGAGCTGTATCACCATGTAAATATGTGATAAAAGATTGAGAAGTGGGGCCCCCCATGCCTGTTTGGGTTAAATGTGGGTCCTGGGTCTGAAAAAGTTGAAGATGCCATACCTGCTCGAAGATGTGTCAGCATTTTGTGTGTCTTAAAGGTAAAGGGACCCCTGACCATTAGGTCCAGTCATGGCTGACTCTGGGGTTATGGTCTCATCTCGCTTTATTGGCCAAGGGAGCCGGCGCACAGTTTCCGGGTCATGCGGCCAGCATGACTAAGCCGCTTCTGGAGAACCAGAGCAGCACACGGAAATGCCGTTTACCTTCCCGCCGGAGCGGTACCTATTTATCTACTTGCACTTTGACGTGCTTTCGAACTGCTAGGTTGGCAGGAGCAGGGACTGAGCAACGGGAGCTCACCCTGTCATGGGGATTCGAACCGCTGACCTTCTGATCAGCAAGTCCTAGGCTCTGTGGTAACCCACAGCGCCACCCGTGTCCCATTTTTTGTGTGACTTGCCAATACTTAATCTGGGTGCTAGGAGCAGAGATGGGAAGGTCTGAAAAAAAATGGGGGAAATGGAAAAAAAACCATTTTTTCCCTAAGCTGTTTTTTCTCAAACAATTGAAAAAAACAGTTTGATATAGTCTGAATATTCCACATACCTCCCCCCCCCCCAATTTTTCTGGAGAAAAACCTGCCCCCCCCCACTTTTTCTGGGTTTCCCCCCCATCTCTAGCTAGGAGTCAATACAGTTGGGTTTCGTGTATCAGTTACACTTGCTAAACAAGTTTATTTTTTATTTTAGGCAATGAAATTCATGGCCACTGGGGGGAGATGTGCTGTTGCTCTTACTGCTGAAGAAGCACGCTCATTCATAAATGTACAAAAAAAGGGAAACCCACCCATATTGCATTGCTCAGATAAATTATATTTAAGCCACTGTTAGTGAGTAGTTCCCTTGAATGAATGGATGGAAGGTTGCCCACTTTGATGAGGTTACATTCCCTCTGAAGGCGTGGGTACATAGCTTGGGGGTACACCTTTGCTGTCACTTGACACACAGGTATCCATTAGTTTCAGTTGGTGGCCCAACTGCACCCCAGTGCACCTAAGAGCCAGTGTGGTGTAGTGGTTAAGAGCGATAGACTCGCAATCTGGGGAACTGGGTTCGCTTCCCCGCTCCTCCACATGCAGCTGCTGGGTGACCTTGGGCCAGTCACACTTCTTTGAAGTTTCTCAGCCCCACTCACCTCACAGAGTGTTTGTTGTGGGGGAGGAAGGGAAAGGAGAATGTTAGCCGCTTTGAGACTCCTTCGGGTAGTGATAAAGCGGGATATCAAATCCAAACTCTTCTTCTTCTATCTGGACAAGAATAGCCTAACCTCTGTCGTCTATGCTCCGGTAACTTCCAGGTTAGATTACTGCAATGTGTTATATGTGGGGCCGCCTCTGAAGACAGTCCGGAAACTTCAGCTAGTTCAGAATTCAGCAGCCAGGTTGCTCACTGGGGCAAGACAGTTTGAGCATATTATGCCAATCCTGGTCCAACTGCACTGGCTTCTGTTTAGTTTCCAGGCCCAATTCAAAGTGCTGGTTTTCACCTATAAAGCCTTAAGTGTCTCAGGACTGCAATACATCCCCATATGAACCACCCCAGACCCTGTGGTCATCATCTGAGGCCCTCCTTCATGTGCCTCCTCTGTGAGAGGTTCAGAAGGTGGCAACACAAGAACAGGCCTTTTCTGTGGTGGCTCCCTGCTTGTGAAATGCTTGACCCAGGGAGGCTGGCTTGGCGCCTTCATTATGTATATTTTAGGCACCAGGCAAAACATTCCTCTTCTCCCAGGCCTAAACAATCCAGGGTGGGGGTGGTATTAGTTTTCTTTGTTACCATGTTGTGCATTTTTGAGTTTTTATGTTGTAAACCACACTGTGAACCTCGGGTGAAGAGCGGTACAAAAATTTAATAAATAACAACGATATGAAATGCAATAACACCAACCTGTAAATATGCCACGTAATTAAAAAAAGTTAGTAAAACATCAGTAGAAAATGGTTTGCAGAAATTTATATTGTGAAGGGCTGTCTAAACAGTGCAATTGTTTCAAACTGTTTTATATATGTAACTGTCTTTCTGTGTTATTGTACGCTGCTTTAGGATGCCTCATAGGAAGTGATTCATGAATGAAAGAGTGAGTCCAGTGATTCATGCTTTTATCTTTCTTGTTCCTTCAACTGCTGTCCTACTGTTTTAAGCAGGTGGAAAAGCTTTACCTGTATAAATTCTGCATCTCAAGCTGATGTGCAGCAGGAGAGTCAGAACAACACAACTACAGCAACCCCCAGCTGCAGTCTCATGTTTACTTACTCAGGAGTAAGCTCTCATTGAACTCTATAAAGATGCATGTGCTTGGGATGCACAGTTGCAATAGGTACTACTACACCTTTTCTATTTATGTCCCCTCCATCCCTTAACTATCAACCCATTGCAAATGGGGCAGCAGTCTTCATGGCAGAGAGGTGTAGCTGAGCAAGGACTCCTGGTAGGAAGATGAGGAATATCCCTTGCTTTCGGATTACATGGGGCTGACCTGAAAGCAGCCACTTTTCAACAGAATGATTTAAAAAGGGAGAATGTGGTGTGGAATTCCTGAGCTATCGGCTAGTTTCATTCTATTCACTTAGAATTCAGGTGAAACCAGATTTCTTTTTCTCAAGGTTGGGAACTTAGCATATCAATACTGGGAAAATTGTGGCGCCATCGATTACTGCTGTGTGTTGAATCATCCCGCTTTTATGTTTGGGCTTTGCATAGATAGGCTGTACATTGTGCATTTCAGTGCCTTCTCTGCTATACATCTTATGCATATATTAAAAGTTGGTGCTGGGTTTTGCTTCTTCCTCTTCCCTCTCTGTCACTCCTTCCTTTTGTGCCATGTTGTTTAGAGAAAGCCTAGCTGGTGGGGACTGTTTTATTTGAATTGGTTGCATTTAAGCTGCCCTGAGAGTGCCACTTTTCCGGGCGAAGCGTGGGCTGCACATGTTCTGGTATTGTAATAAATGTTCTATTATGCAACAATATATTGTCATGATAGCCCTGCCAGCTTCGTGCATCAGATGGAGACTGCTCTAATTTGCATTCTGTTAGTTTTAATGGTGCCCAATATTCCTTTTTAATTTTTAATTTTTGGAATGTTTTATTTTTGGAATGTTTTGCAAAGGTATGAGGAAGCAATTTTGTGGAGGACAGTGGGAGAGTGCTGTAGCGCTCATGCCCGGCTTGTGGGCTTCCTAGAGGCATCTATATGGTTGGCCATAATAATAAATTATTATTTATACCCCACCCATCTGGGTTGAGTTTCCCCAGTCACTCTGGGTGGCTCCCAACAGAACATTAAAAACACGATAAAATATCAAACATTAAAAACTTCCCTAAACAGGGCTGCCTTCAGATGTCTTCTAAAAGTCAGATAGTTGTTTATTTCCTTGACATCTGATGGGAGGGTGTTCCACAGGGCGGCGCCACTACTGAGAAGGCCCTGTGCCTGGTTCCCTGTAACCTCGCAGTAAGGGAACCGCCAGAAGGCCCTCAGAGCTGGACCTCAGTGTCTGGGCTGAACGATGGGGGTGGAGACGCTACTTCAAGGTATACTGGGCCGAGGCCGTTTAGGGCTTTAAAGGTCAGTACCAACACTTTGAAATTGTGCTCGGAAACGTACATGGGAAAAGAATGCTATGCTAGATGGTCCCTTGGCCTGATCCAGCACAGCTCTTCTAATGTCCCTATGACTGAAACAATAGGAATGGTATTATCTAAGAATAAATATCCTCAGGGGATTGACCTGTTTGCAGCAGACTCTCAAGTAGTATCTAATCTGAAATCTCTGGGTGGCTAACTCAAGTGGTAAAAACAGCAAATGAGACACAATAAGGAGGGAAGGAGAAGGAGATTTTTGCAATGAACCCTCTACAGTGGCTCCTTAACCTTTTAAGGTGTGTTCGCTGGAATAGTCATGAGGACTAGCGGAATGAATATTAGGTGCTTACAGGTATTAGACCTTCCAATAGTGTAGCCCAGTTAGTTTGCTGCAGCAAAACCAACAAGGGATATTTGTAGCACCTTAAAAGATTAAGCCTAGAACCTGGTGAAGTGGTCTGTAGGGCAGGGATAGCCAATATTGTGTCCCCCCCCCCCAGGGTGTTGGACTGCAGCCCCAGCTAGCATGACCAATGGTTAGGGATGGTGGAGGTTTAAGGCAGTACCTGATGGGGCTCACATTGGCTCCCCTTGCTCTGTGCTGTAAGAGCATATGCTTAACCACAAATTTCTCTCTGTGCAGGTGCCCTGCAAATTATAATTTTTATGGCTTCCTCTCCAGTGTGCCAGGAAGTGAACTTGTGCAAAAATGCTGTGTTCTCTGTTTCCTCTCCCTTCAATAGAACCACAGTTCCCTCACACCCTTTAAACTGGGTTTGAAAATGGTTTAACCTTGCAGTGTAGACATGCCCTATGGTGCAACGCAAAACACTTTGTTTCTAGGAAGAACAGTGCCGACGAACCTCCGTCCCAGGGGCTAAATGCGGCCCTCCAGGCCCCTGTCTCTGGCCCTTGGGACTTTCTGCAGGCTACACCTCCTCCTTAGCCACTGATACAGCTTTGCACCTTCTTTGAGTGCTTTGAACCTTGATAATTTCTCTTGTATGCCTGGGAGGAGGTTAGAGAGGAGTGCAAGTAGAAAGTAGCCCATGGTCCACAGACAAAATTTGCATTGCCTGTCCACTTTTGCTTTGGCCTTGTCCACTACACTGGCATGCGGCCCTCGAATGGTTGTCCAGAGGGGAACGTGGCCCCCCATTGGGCCGGAAAAAGGTTCCCCCATTTCTGCTTTAGGGAGACCTGTGTTTTGAGCTCACCGTCCAATAGGTGGCGGTCATGGAACCGATTTGCGTTCCATGCAAGCGCAAAGGGAAGAATAGTTTTTCTCCAATGTCCTCTTTCAAAGGCTGTGCTTTCCACGCAGGCGCACGGCGTTGGAGAGCAGCCTGCCTGCCTGCCTGCTCGTTCGTTGCGGGAGGGGGCAGCCCAGAGCGCTCGGGTCCCGGACAGAGCCACAGCCACCACGCAGCAGCAGCGGGCGGTGTGTGAGCGGCCATTTCCCCCCGCGGCTGCCCATCGTGGATGCTTGGAGGGCCCCCCCTCCAATTCTCTTCCTGCGGCCAAAGAGGGAAACTTCCTCGGCGGGCGAGTCTCGTGGTGAGCGGGGAAACTTTCCTCCTTCTTGTTTGTTCTTCGCCTTTGCTGGTTTGGGGGGCCCGCGATGCAGCGGCTGCACAGGATTGGGGATCGCGACCCTCTTCTGCGCTTTTTAAAAAAACTGCTGTAGGGGAAAAGTGTGCCAATTCAATCTTGGCCAGGCCGAGCTTTTTCCTTGCGGTTGGGGGTTTAGGATCGGGCGCGCACGCTGGCAAGGCTGGCGGCGCTTGCGCCTCCTTGGGAGTAAGTCCCATGGAACTCGTCGCGCGGTGGTTTTTAATCCGAGTCAATGATCGGTGCGCTTCCACGTGCGAATAATGGCAACAGGTTCCTTTGCTCGTCGGCCGGCTCTTGCAGGGAAAGCGCGCGTGGGGGGGGGGGGGGTCCTCCATATTCCGCCTTGCGTGAAGTAAGCCTCTTCTCTCCCCCCCCCGGCCGCTTTGTGGGTAGCAAAGATGGGATCCAGAAAGGGGGTAGATGCCACTTTAAAGGGTGATCTTGGGCGAGGTGGGGGGTGAGTTTTGTCTTTTTAAAAGCATTTCTAAAGCCTGACATTTTACAGATGGCCTCTGGGTGGCGGGGGGCTGATCATGGATCCCCTGCGAAGATTTGGGGGTGGGTAGAAAAGAAGAGGGAGGAGGAAGGGGGGCGTCTGTGCTTGCGGGAAGGGGGGCCTTGCTGCTCTTCCTTTAAGGGGAGGGGGCTTGTTTGGCGGGGGTGTGTGTTGATTCCCCCTTGCAAAAGCCCCCCCCCCCCAGCTCCCTTTTACGCTATTTACTTTGAAGGGAGCGCCCCCTCCTCAATTTAAACGTGGCTTTATTCCAGACCAGGCAAAGTTGCAAATCTTAGAGGGGAGGGGGGCGCTTGGGGGAGGTCGGTGTGAAGTTTTGCAAAAGGCGCCGGAGGAGGAGAAGACTCATTTTCTCCCCAACTCTTTTAAATTGTTTTGCAATGCGGGTGGGGGATTCTTCCTCCACCCCCAAACAACTTCCTTCTCTTTCTGCACATTCTTCAGTCTTTGAGAATGTTGTAGGGCGGAGAGAATGGGACTTTTAACTGCATGGAAGCTGGTTTTTTCTTTTCTTCCAAAGTTCCTCTCGGGTTGCGTGTGGTGGTCTAATCTCTGGCATTTTGGGTGATCTGACTTGGTAGAGGCCAGGAACGGGATGCGATCTGTGCTATGCCTATGAGGGCCCCCCCCCTGCCTCCGACTGCCGCTATGTCTGCCGGCCTTTTGCGCTTTTGGAGACATACTGTGCGTGAGCCTGTTGAATTCCACTGTGCCCCTGTATGGGTTTTTTTGGGTGGGGGGCTAGGCTGTTGCACACACGAGGCATTTAAACCCCATTCTCACCCCCGCCTTCCAGAACCCGGGGGATGTATAGTTTCTTAAGGGGTGCTGCGAATTCTAGCCCTAGGAGGGGTAAACTACAGTTCCCATTATTTTCTGCAGAGAGAGGCTGTGCTTTAAAGGCATGGTGTGCACGCAAAAACAGGAATCTCTTGGGAGATTTAAGTGCTGTGGGTTGGGGGGAGGTCCTGGATGTCTGAAGGCCCCCCTCCTCTCCCTCCCAGCTCAGTTTCTCTCTCTCCCCCCCCCACTTCCAATTGTGTCCTGTAAAGTCATTGTGTTCCTTCTCTCCTCTCCACCCCTCGCCTTCCAAATGTTTTTCTGTCTAATAGGCTGGTGTTTTGTAACATCTGGGCCTTAAAACGGAGCTTCATTTCAGCAGGCAACACTGTAATTTCTCAAGTAGTACTTTAAAATTTTGAAAGCGTGATTGAGAGAAACTTAAAAACACACACACAAAACCCAATGCCATTTTTTTTGGGGGGGGAGGGAGGCGGTTACAAAGAACTAATTGTGGTGAGGTTTCCATTCCTCCTCCACCTACCTTGCAACTTTTCACTAATTTGAAGTCTGATTTTTGAATACTGTACCCTCGGCCCCAATTCTGGTTTGGGATTGTGATCGTTCCTGCATATGCAGGCTAATTTGCAAGTTTTCTTTCTAGAGTTCTTATTGAAGGCCATTGGTTATAGCGCACACATACTCTCTCTTACCATTATTCTGTTTTTCATTAATGTACGTACCATTGAGACTCTGGGTAGTTTCTAAGCAGTTTGCAAAAACATGAAAAGGAACTGCAAAGCATTGGTAAAAATCCCCAATTGTTAAAAAGCACATCTAAATTTGAAATACACAGCGAAGCAACCCCATTAAAATATAAACCACCCTAATTTAAAATGATTTTAATTTTGATCCACTTGATATTGTGGTTAAGAGGAAGGGGAAGGTCTGGTGGAGAGTTGCTTTATTAAATGCGTACAGCATAAAGTTTTTTGGGAAAACTTCTTGAGCAGAAAGTACATGCATCCCATTTAGTGGATGAATAGCTGGCGGAAAGGTTTAATAGGAAATTACTGAATACTGTGCAGGACATTTCATTGGTCTGCTATGAGCTTGTTCATTCAGCATTCGTTCTGTTTTGTTTGCTCAAAGCTCACATGGTGGTTGGATTATGTCCAGTCTTTATTGAGCATTTGTTCTGATTTGTTTATGGGCTGTATGACAATGAGCATATATACTGATACTTCTGTTCATAAGTTCTCTGTTGAGCATGTATTTGTTCATTCACCCCACACTTTAAATGCCTTTTCTCCATCACTTTCCGAGCCACAAAAAAGTTTGGTTTTTAAAAGTGGATTTGTTGTGCTGGGGCAACAGTAATTCTACAATCCACTTTATTTGTGCAAATGTACGTTGACAGTCTGTGTCTAAATCTCTCCCTCAAAATATTGACAATCTGGAGACGCTGAGAGTACGCCTTGATGGAATACTGAAATTATTTACAGTACATTCAAGGGTTTTTCTGTAATAACAATAATGTTTTATGCGCTCTGTTTTCTTCCTACCTTCTCTACCGGTTATTGACACACACGCATATATAATATAATTCAGGACATGTCCAAAGTCCAATTTACAGCTATTTTGCGTATTTTCCTTTCACATCTGCTAGATTTTCCTTTATCTTCCTAAAGCTTTTGTGTGTTTGTCAGTGAATCCATGTTTTTATTTGTATAAACAGAAGTTTGCTTTGATTTTTAAAACAAAAAAATTGCACATTGTTTTTATTTTTATTAATACTTGAGTCTGGAGCCGCCCTGCCTATGAGGTGGAATGAGGTGGCTGCCTCAGGCGGCACTTTCCCAGGAGGCAGCATCCAATTCCACCACCCAGCTTTGCTGCCAGTCTCCCCAGCATCTTGGGGCAGAGAGGGACTGGGTGGCAAAGTTCTGCAGAACTCCTCCCCTCCTGCCGATTTGAGAAGAGAGCAGGTGTTCCGCCACCCAGCTTTGCTGCCGGGTGGGATGGGGGAGATCTTTCCCTCCTGCCCAACCTTGCGGTGGGGCCTTGCATTCTGAGTCAGCCAGATTTGGCCTGGGTGGTGGCTCTCTCCAGTGCCTGATCTCTAGTTTAGCCTAGCCTCTTGAAGCTGTTTTGCAGAGTTAACTATGTGAAGTTGAAGGAATGGGTGGGGCGCTTCTAGTAGTTCATGTTGATGTCCTAATGTGCGTGGGAGATTTTAATCTTGCAGCATAATCGGTACATGTTTTTCCCCTAGTCTGTGCAAAGTGGATGTATGTATGTTTGTTTATTTACCCTTTATTAAAAAGGAATGCTCCCCCCTCCGCAGTGAAGAGCCTGGGTTAGAGGTGTATGAAATGTGCCTCTAAAATCTCAGCTTCAATTCTAGGTTTTCTACTTCCGTTCTACAAATTGAGCGCCATGAGGAAGGCTGTGCACACACTATATCTTTATAGCACATTTGAAGCACATTCTTCCTTAAAGAATTCGGGTTACTGTAGTTGTGAGGGTTTTGACCTAGTTGAGATTCCTGCATTGCAGGGGGGTGGGCTCGATGACGCTTGAGTCCCTTCCAACTCTATTGTTACTGAGAATTGAAACTATGAAGGGAAGAACTAGCCCAGATTTCTTTGAGGGAAAGAATGTGTTTTGAAGGTATAATGGCTACACAGCCAAAGACTTTGGCCTGGTTTGCCAGAGGTGGGGAACCTTTTTCATCCCGGGGGCTGGATTCCCTTCTGGCCAACCACCTGGGGGCCCCATGCCGGGGTGGGTGGGGGGCCAGAGGCATAAATGAACATGAATTTTACCTTCATACAGTAGCTTAGTTTCGTGTATCCCTCTCTATCCTCCATTGATGCAAGCAGTGCATCGGAAAGGACACTTCGCTGGGAGCAACAATTTGGAGGTATTTCCTCGTTGTCCGAAGGTGGGTTTGTGGTTTGTTCCCTTCCATAAAAAACACAAGCTGCAGCCAAGTTTGGTTTTTGGCTTGCCACTTATGGTTCGTTGTGTGTGGGAAACAAACCATGAATCTTGAGGAGACATGCGGGATTACTGAGAGCGTTTGATACCCCTCTCCTCGGCCGAAAAGGCTCCCAGAGTGTGGCTTGCTCACAGTCAATTACAACATGGTTGTCCCACCCACAGGCTTACATACAATCTTAAAAAACAACAACACTGTGGCACACAAGGTGAAAGGGAAGGAAGGGGGAAATCAGACTTGGACACCAATTTCTAATCAGTTATAATGACCAGCTGACACAGCTCAAGGGTAGGCGGTGACGGTTGGAGCTGGCCTTTTCTGATGGAGTGAGAGCCCTGCTTTCCATTTCTCCCATTAAGGCTGTCTGATGAAATGGCTGCTCCCAGATGACAGGGGAAGGAGAGCAGTTGCTCCCAGTGTGTGATGGCGAGGAGCCAGTTTTTGAGCCACATGCACCAGCAGGCTGCCCATTTGCTTTAAGCACAACTGTGGCTTATTTAATGTGACTTCCAATACAGCCATTTTGATGCAGTAGTAGGACTTGGGGGGTGGGTATGAGACTTATGAAGCACTCCACCAGAGCCAAGTAAAAACTCTTCCTTGTTTTTTTTTAAGTGCCAGTGCCATTTTTTTTTATAAAAAAAAGCTTATGTGTCATTCCCATTCATTTCAGTATGGGAAGTGGTGGATAACGTCCTGTGAGTCAACGTTTGTCTCCCTCTCTGTGACTCCGAACAGCGACCCAAAATCTGCCACTTGAGACGGGACACATCATCTTGATGCCTTGAGGCAGAACCGCCTCAGTTTCCATGAATTAGTGTTGAGAGAATTTCTTTTTTTATTTTTCTGCTTTCTCCACCCTGACGAAGGCATTTATAGAGCCCTGTACATAACGAATCACATTATTGATATGCGATTGTGATCCTTGTGATCCCTGCAGATGATTGGTATTAGATGCTACGGAGGAAAGTAGAATGACTGCATGTTGCTCCACTCCTGGTCGTTAATACTTCATTCCTTTTCGAATATTCCAGATGATAATTTTGAGAGGAGGCGAACTACTGGGAAAACAAATTAAAAAATTAATTTAATTTAAATATTTCTGCCTTGTCCTGTATTGCTAGACCATGGGATGGGTTCATAAAAGCAGCACACGTTAGTATAACTTGACGTGAAAACGGGACCTGTCAGCAATAAAATAAGTCCAAAGGCAAATCATAATAATAACTGTATCATTGGTCTATCTGAAATACCTGCATAAACAACCAGGGTTTTGATGCAAAAAAAGAAGCCACTATGATCATGTCAGGCCTCCTCTTTTTCCCTAGAGTAGGATATAAATTCCACCCCCTTTTTATCGCCACAACAATCCTGTGAGGTAGGTTCGACTGATTTCTCACAATGTAACATCTTGAACTAGGCCGCATCCTCACAATGCATACGCCATACGCTTCTTAGCATGGTTTGAGTCAATCCCTCTTCCCAGGGAACCCTGGAAATTGTAACTCTGTGAGGGGATTAGGGGGTTCCTAACAATTCCCAGCCAACAAACTACAGCTCCCAGGATTCTTTGAGGGAAGTCATGACTGTTTAAGTTGTATACTAGTGCTTTAAATGTATGATGCAGATGTGATACCAGCCTAAGTCCAATGTCTTCTCCACTACAGGTGCATTTTTCAGACATTGAGAGTCTTGCATTCATTTTCGTGGTTGTAACGCTAGCCCTTCTTTCCTTTTACACAACATTGCCTGTTTTAAGGAACTGTGGCTTTTGATACATATAATGCTATGTTGTGCTAAATTTCATTCACACTAATGGTGTGTCATTAGACATGGACTTTATAGGTGTGCATGTTTCTGTTCCTTCATGAAAACTCTGGGAAAACAACTGTACGCCAGAATACCACCCCAAATTTCACCACATTGTATCATCCATGAAAACCACGGGAAAGTTACAGCCTGGAAAACTCCTGCGATTTTCCAGGTTAGGAAGTTGCAATTGTGATTTTCCTGGAAGCAGTTAACATGGAGATCAGCATTAAACTTCCCTTATATGTGACTCGATTTCCAGAAGTCGTTGTTGCATTGAGTGAAATCTGAAATAAAACATTAAAATCTATGGATATGGAAACGTTTGGGGAAATGGAATAAAGTTGTGTTTGGATTCAGCCTCCATTATGCATTAGGATGGCTCTAGGAAGGGTGTCAACAACATTCGGCACCTCCTTATTTAGAAGAAAAAGCCCTGCCTCCCTCAGTGGACACCAGGCTTGTATTCCACCAGTTACCCCCAGCTGTCCTTGCATTCTCCTCTTCTCCCAACCCTGGTCTCCAACGCCAAAAGCTGCAGTGAGGTCTTGGTATCTTAGCAACAGCCCTGCTCTTGAGTTTCTTTGGGCCAGGTGGCTGCAGCTGTCCCAAGCCTGGAACAGCTACTTCCTGTTACGCGCTCTAGTTTTGCAGCAAAGTATTGACAGCAGAATTTTAAACATCAGGGATTTGGCCAGAAGCAAACATTAAAAGGCGCAAGGAGATAGGATATTAGTATATTAAGGATGGAATAACAAAGAAAGTGAATAAAGCAACAATAACAAAAATAATAGTGGGGAAAGAAGATCGCACATGGGTGAAGGGAGGTACTGGGCTGTTGGGGAGGGAGGTGAAGGGATTAATTGAAATTGTTAAAGATTGGTATAGGATTTAAGAGATTTACATTTTTATAAAGATTCTATAAGGAAAGCAGAAAGCAGCAAGAAATATCAAGTAAAGGTATCGGAGCGGAGATCAGTGTAAATGAAAACATGAGACTGATGGTTTTGTTACATATGATTTTATTTTGGAGTTGTCTGCTTATTTTGGAGTTGTTTGTTGTAAAGATTGTATATTATGTGAATAAAATAATAAAGGATTTGAAAAGGGGAAAAAACATTATGGGATCTGTGGTGCTCCGAGCATCAAAAGGTACTCTGAGATTGCTTTTGTGGCGTCACCAAATGTCCGCTCATTTATTGTGGCACATATCTGAAGTCATTTTACTGTGGTTTCCTGGCAGCCTCCTTACAATCTTTTTCTAGCCCTTGGCATCTTAAATGTGAATCTGGGAGGTGGTTGTTTTTTAAAACATTGCCCATGTGAGGATCCTATGCTTGGGGTTGTTGGCACTTCTGTGTCAAAATGTTAGCAGGTGGCATTGCATATTTACGGATCCCTGATGTGCTGATCTTGAATGTGCAAGGTTTTTCCTAATTAACATTCCCAAGTGTAAATAGCGAATAGATCGCAAGCCATGTTGCTCAGCTCTACTATGATAGCAAGTTGCCTGGCAATATGACTCAGGATTTTAAAAAGCACCTAGCTCCTAGCAGTCAATACCAATGGTGGAACTATGTGTGATCAGAAACACTGCCTACCACATAAGAGTTAATAATTTAGTGTGGCAGACCTCACGCTTTGAAACTCCCTGCCTATTTGCACGAGGCAGGCACCTTCACTGTATTCTTTTCAGCACCTAAAAAACCATTTTTGTTTAAGGCTATGTTGACACGTGTTTTTAACCTGGCTTTTAGATTATCGTCGATTTTAATTATTTTTTGAATGTTCTAAATACTTGTTTTTAACTGTGTTCTGTTGAGAATTCCATTCTATTCTTTTTTTTGTAAACTGCTTTGAGGCTTCTTAAAAACGATAAATGTTACAAAAAATGTAAGTTGCAAAGTGTTCCGTTCTCAGAGTTGTTAAAGCAATTAGAGCTGACTTCGGGCTTGTGGGATCTACTTAGTTTGCTACTAGAAGCTCAAGATCTGCCAACCGTGGTCAGGTGCCAAAGCCCTCTAGAGACATTTTTTTAAAGCAGGGTTGGATGAACCCCAAGTCCAGGGGCCAAATGTGGCCCTCCAGAGTTTTCTGTTTGACCCTTCGGACCCTCCCCAGCTCACAGCCCCTCCCCAGCTTTAACCTCACTTGGGTGTGTACTCTACACATGAACAGACGTTTGTGTGAAATACAGCTTGTATCTGTGCTCAGTGCGACATGTGAACAAGCCTACAACCTTTATCTTGGAGATCTGACCTGGGGTATTTGGGTTGGAACTCAGCAGCAGATTATAGTCTTCCAGGTCACTGGTCACCTACGCTGAAAAATGAGAAAGCAGCACTCAATTAGCAACGGCTGTATCTTTCTCTCCTTCCTTACCTGATTTTATATTGAATAAGTGGCTGTAACCTTTCTCTTTTGGGTTACCGTTGGTTGTTCTAAATTCTTCTGTAGTTATATTTTCAGTCTCGGAGCAAAAGTTTTTAAAAAGAAGGAAGAAAGTAGATGTTACTATAACCGGAAAAACGTGTAACCTGGCTCAGAGTCACAGGTTATATTCAGGTAAAACAGTGCCAAGTATGGAACCTGATCTGTGTCCAGAACACTTAATAAATTGGTGGGGGGTAGAGTGTGAAAAATGGAGCAGGTTCAACTTTGGGCTTGATTTTCCCTCTTGCCAACTCTCCTTGTGCTTTAATTGGGCACTGCTAAGCCCAGAAACTGCTTCATGGATCACTGCCTTGTCGTGGCGAAGGGGCTTGAATACTTTGGCCACCTCATGAGAAGAGAAGACTCCCTGGAAAAGACCCTGATGTTGGGAAAGATTGAGGGCACAAGCAGAAGGGGACGACAGAGGACGAGATGGTGGGACAGTGTTCTCGAAGCTACCAACATGAGTTTGACCAATCTGGGGGTGGCAGTGGAAGACAGGAGTGCCTGGCATGCTCTGGTCCATGGGGTCACGAAGAGTCGGACACGACTAAACAACTAAACAACAAGCCCAGAAAAGGAAAGGCAAAACCATTTTGCAAAAGCAGATACCAGTTCCCACCCAATGCCAGCCTGTGTTTTGAAAACGGTTATAAAGCTGTTTTAGCCTGATAACTTCAGCACTTTTAAGCACTTTTATCCAGCGGAGAACGAACATGGGTGTAGCAGCTCTGCTGGGGTATGTATGTTTCAGCTCTGACTTCCCAAGATTGGGTGAATTATTCAAGCCTGTTTTGTGATAAAACCGAACCTTCTGTATTGGGGAATGTTTTGTGTCCATGGAAAGCTCTGATCTTCCAGGCTTCTTTAGATGCAAAAGTCTCTCTGTTGCAAAAGTTGAGTTTCATCAGATGATGGGCAGAGAGGAGTGGTGCAGCCTCGGGGCTAGTAGACATTTGCTTCTGTTGCTCGTGTTCCTTCAGGGACATCATCCGCCCTTTATTGTTGTCATCTGCGTACTCAGATGTTAGTTATGTTATAGCTCGATGCACTTTGACTGTTCCGCATCCAAAACGGAACATCAGGCCAATGTGGGGACCTTAGTGTCCTGAAATAAATCTATCCCACTTAGTCATTCAGGGAGATTCAATCTGCTTCCAGGGTCAAGTTTTTAAAATAACATAATACAGGTATGGGGGACCTGTGCCCCCCAGATGTTGTTAGACTGTAACTTCCATTGTCCCAACAACATCTGGATGGTCCACAGGTTCTCCACCTCTGTCTTAAAATATTTGTTTAAAAAAACCTCTAGTCGCTTTACTGAGTGAATATCTTTTCTTAGCTGTGTTCCTCATATGGAGTTAATCTTTAAGCTGCTTTAGAAAGCCATAAACATCACCTTGGTGTTCCTTTAGTTTGTGATAAGAACTGTACTGGCTGTATTTCAGCAGATGTGGTTTCTGAGTAGTGAAAATAGGGAGCACAGTATTCCCACTTAAAATATACGCCCCTTTCCGTCCTTAAAGAAGAACATCTATGTGACTCTTTTTAGTGATGACAGAATTCAAGCAAGTATCTTCCACTTAATTATATTACAACACGCAATTTCTTAATATGTTTCCAAACAGAACTCTCCCCTGTTTGTAATAGGCGCTTAATCCAAGTGTGTGATAAAAACTGAGGTGGGCATTCCAAGTTCTGTGTTAGGCCAGGCTGAACTGCAACTTTGATAAACTATGCAAACTTGTTTGTTTTACATAACATGTACTCTGCAATGAATTTTTTATTCTCTGGGCGAGGGTTCAAATCCCTACTCGGCCATGACTTGTTGGACCACTCAGTTTAATCTACTTGACAGGGTCCTTGAGAGGATAAAATGGCTTATTTTGGAACAAAGTCCACACTATCTGGTAGCGGTTCGGTTCTCCAGGGTGAATTTCAGATGAGGGTCTCTCCCACACCCAGAGATTCTGAGGATTGAACCTGTGGCTACTGTATGCAAAATAGATGTTCTACCCCAGAGCTGCAGCTCTTTGGAGAGCAGAACCATTTACTGTATATCACCTTGAACTCCTTGAAGGCAAGGTGAGATATAAATGTAAATTTGTAGCCAATACCGCAACCTACCTACTCCCAACCCTTGCAGAATAGAGAGGTCTTAAGTACTTGTTCAAAGGTGACATGGACAACTTAATTGCATCCTCATGTTGCCATCTCTGTTCATGAATCTCCTTTTCGGCTACTAAACTTCCTTTCCTAAAATTGATCTGGTTGTTTCTTCATTCCCTGAATAGTTTCTTCGTGGTGGCGGTGTTGATGTTGACTAATGTGCAGTGTGCACTCCCCTTTTGTGCCCTTTCTAAGCCTTTTGAGGGTAACTGCTTAGCAACCGTCCTCGCTTGGTTAATGTTTTTACAGGCTTCTTCTGTGCAGACGTGGGATCTGCTTCAGTGACTGGAGGTTTGTAATGTTCATCAAGGTCGACGGCCCAAAGCAGTTTAAATCCATGCCTGGATTTCATTCCTTGTTCTCATTTCAAGAGGCCTTTCCTAATAATTAGTGGGCACGGTAATCTTCCATTCTAGTAGTTAATTTGCACCTGATAGGACCAAGAACTCTAAAAGCCCTTGTCTTTTCATTTGAGTTGCCATAATAGTGTCTTCCGTTATTCTGGTTTGATGCTAAAGACCAAAGGCTGGGGATGATTGAAGTGGCAGGATATCTTCACGGGGGCAGTTTTTCAAAAGTGGGTTGGTTAGGAAGCCCAGAGACACATGCCTTCGTAAGATGGGACTGCTCTTTCCACCTTGCATACTTATGGGACCAGATACCTTTCTCTGTAGGTTTGCATTTCAAAGTTGCTCCCGTGCTGCATCCTGCATGTAGCTACATGACTTCTCTCCAAGGTGGCCCAACATGTAATGCACCTGTAAGCATCTTTCAAACCTGTTGTTTGTGCGCACACACTTTTTTTTGGTAATGCAATCTGAACTTCAAAAAGAAAAGAAATGCTTGTGGCAAAATGGCTGTTTTTTGGCCCTGCGCTGGTGAAGCACCTTCTCTTCCAGAACACTAGACCTTACATAATGGCAGTAAAATGGAATTATGCTGTGTCAAGCTATTATCAGAATTGTTGAGCATGTGGCTTAAAAGAAGAAGAAGAAGAAGAAGAGGAGGAGGAGGAGGAGTTTGGATTTGATATCCCACCTTTTACTCCCTTTAAGGAGTCTCAAAGCGGCTAACATTCTCCTTTTCCTTCCTCCCCCACAACAAACACTCTGTGAGGTGAGTGGGGTTGAGAGACTTCAAAGAAGTGTGACTGGCCCAAGGTCACCCAGCAGCTGCATGTGGAGGAGCGGAGACGCGAACCCGGTTCCCCAGATTACGTGACTGCCGCTCTTAACCACTACACCACACTGGCTTGTAGGCTAAAAGGTTCTTCTTGTTCGTGTGCCAATATTGTTCTCATTTGACCCTTTTCTTGCTATCTGTGTTCTTCAACTGTGAGTGCGAGAAATGACCTGTAGACTTGTGACATCTGAGGATCTAATCAATTAGATCAGCAATTCTCAAATACGGCTCTCACAGACCACTTGAACATTGCTGTGGGTTTCTGTGGGCCACTTAATCAGCTTCCTTTGTTCTATAAATTACAGTGCACAACTCAGACTTTAGTAACTGGTGTAGGCTTGCTTTTATAACATGAAAGATGGGCCTGTTTTTGTGAGCAAAGTTATGTGAAGCTGGGTGGAAGACAAAAGTCTGAGAACCCAGAGCTGGGGAAGCTTTTCCAGCCAAGGAGCTACATTCCTGCATTGGCAACCTTTGGGGGCTGCATAACAGTACAGTGGTACCTCAGGTTAAGTACTTAATTCGTTCCGGAGGTCCGTACTTAACCTGAAACTGTTCTTAACCTGAAGCAGCACTTTAGCTAATGGGGCCTCCTGCTGCTGCCGCGCCACCGGAGCACGATTTCTGTTCTCATCCTGAAGCAAAGTTCTTAACCTGAAGCACTATTTCTGGGTTAGCGGAGTCTGTAACCTGAAGCATATGTAACCTGAAGCGTATGTAACCTGAGGTACCACTGTAGTGGGTGTCACTGGGTGAGGCCATCATGCCCGTTATAACCTGAGTTGTAGGTTTGCAGAGGTTTGGTTGCTGTTTCCTAGGATGTTGGCACGTGACTTCCCCCGAAGAATCATGGGAAGCATGATTTGTTAAATATGCCTGGAATTTGTAGCTCTGCGAGGGATAAACCACAATTCCAGGATCCTTTGAGAGACTCATGTGCTTTAAATGTGTGATAGATGTGTTTAGAATGTATGGCGTGTGCATCTGCAGATGTACCACTTTAGTCTGATTCTGCTACGGCAGGTAACTTAGAACCCTTCCAGGAGGCTGGCTGGTTGAGCATTCATCCTGATTTCATTACAGGGAGACTAGATAATGTTGGCTGGTTTAATGAGCTTGGATTTGTTAGTGGGGAGGCTAGGCGACATTGTGTCAAAGGAAGTGTTATCTCATACTTTTCCCAGTGCTTTCCCCTGTCGCTTTCCTTATCGCTTTCCTTGAGCAAAAGCCTCCGTACAGTTGCTCAGACTGAATTTTCTGCTATGCGATTGAGTCGCATCCAAAAAACAGCGACAGCCTGGAGTTGCCCTTAGATAACATTCAGGACTTATTTAGCACCGTATCAGCCATGGTGGAAAACAAAATAATTGAAATGTCAGATGATACTAATCGAGCAAAATAAAAGCAATGTCTGCTGCATCGCCTCAAAATTATGGCAACCTGCTAGAGTGATTTCAATTACTGCTTATTTTTCTTTCTCCGACTTGCATTAACTGCAGCAAAACAACGGAAGGCAATGTTCTGGGATCTTTGGGGAGTTTTTTTTTGGGGGGGGGGGAAGGCTGTAACACAGTGGCAGAGCATCTGCTTTTCACACAGGAGGTTCCAGTTTCAATCCCTGGCATCTCCAGGTAGGGCTGGGAATGTCCCCCTGCCTGGAACCTAGGAGTGATTCTACCAGCAAACGTGGGCAAGGCAACTTCCTGTGTCCAATAAGTAGCATGTAATGCGGGTGGCGCTGTGGATTAAACCACAGAGCCTAGGACTTGCCGATCAGAAGGTCGGCGGTTCGAATCCCCGCGACCGGGTGAGCTCCCGTTGCTCGGTTCCTGCTCCTGCCAACCTAGCAGTTCGAAAGCACGTCAAAGTGCAAGTAGATAAATAGGTACCGCTCCGGAGGGAAGGTAAACGGCGTTTCTGTGCGCTGCTCTGGTTCACCAGAAGCGGCTTAGTCATGCTGGCCACATGACCCGGAAGTTGTACGCTGGCTCCCTCGGCCAATAATGCAAGATGAGCGTCGCAACCCCAGAGTTGGCCACGACTGTACTTAACAGTCAGGGGGCCCTTTACCCTTTACCTAATGTAAAGTGGGGATACAGAGTTCTTGGTGTTGTCCTCCGTCTGTCTCGGGAGACAATGGATTATCTTCTGGAGTTCTGCTCTGTGAATATGAAAGGACAGTTAATGGTTGCATCATACGGCAACTTCTCTATGGATACCTAAAATGCAGTGTTAGAAACTCAGATATATAAGCTAGGCGCCAAAATGGCTCTTTAAACCAAGGTTACAGTCACTAAAATGGAATGTCTAGTTGTCACTTTAGGGCAAGAAGGCTCTAAAGTCTTATTTTTCAAATGATGGACTGACTGTGATTATCAGTTAAACACCTGGCTAGTTCAGGTGGCAACCTTGAGCTAGGTTAAGAACTCTGAGAACTTAAAGGAAAAAAGCCACTTTTCCAGGGAGAGTCCACATATATATTGGCCTATTCCAATCTCTTTTTCTTAATGGTGACTGCTCCTGCTGAGGCTGCGCAGGAAAAGCGTGTGGGTTCCAGAAATTCATTCCGTTTGTGCAGATAAAATATAACGGATAGAATTGTACAGGATGGGGTATTAGGGTGTGAAAACAGTCCCGATCCAATGATCCCCAGGTATGCACTTCCAGATGGTGGCGATGTCAGGCGTCATCCTGGCACCCAGGCATCTTCACTTGGTTGCAAGTTGTCGAAAGCCTGGTTGCAAAATGCGCCTGGTGCCTGGCTAATTTTGAACATTGCTAAAATGTGACCGTGAGAAGTCCAGTTTGTAGGATGTTCAGTATTCTTCAGCAATACTGGTTTCAGGGGCCTTGTGGGCTGGGGCCTAGCTTAGTGAGATGCCCGTGGCTCTTCAAGCACTGATCACAGGCATGGCTTCCCCAAAGAATCCTAGGAATGGTAGTTTACCCACAGAGCTACTATTCCAAACACCCTTCACAAACCACAATTCCCAGGATTCTTTGCAGGTAGCGATGTTCTTTAAATGTATGGTGTGGGTATGACCATAGGGCAGAAGTCTTCAATCTTTTCTGATACAGGACCCATCTTTAACCCAAACGTACATTTGGAGAACTGTCAAGAGCCCCCCCCCCCCGCTTATATTAATAAGCTGATTTTAAATCAGATTTTCACAATTAGCCTTCTTTCTTGGGGATTTTTAAATCACCCAGACTTGAAGCTCTTGTAACCATTCAGGAAGAGCCAAGTAGGTATTGCTATTAATGTGGTTGCTATTATTAGGCCTTTTGTAAATGTTCCCTCAAAGTATCAGATTTGTGTCAAAAACCAGCTCAACTTGTTATCTTACTGCCTTAACATACGCATTTTGTAAGAACCTCTGCATGTCTCTCTGAAGGCCAGACTTGGGAGGGAGGATTCATAATTAAAGACCTGGGCAAAAGCAAACCTTGGGTGGTTGCTACGTAAACCTGAGGACCTGAATCTAGAAAATGAAGCTAATGTTCCTGGCAGTCGAGTTGTCAAGGAGTCTTCATTGAAAACAAACAAACCCTCTTTGCTTATCTGTCTGCAAGAACTGAATAGACCCCGGCTATGCTTTGTGGTTGGATTCCTCTGACTCATGAGAGCCCAAAGTGTTTTGAGCCTGGTGGCTGTTCCTGACGTCCACAAGGTTGTGCCTGCAGGTCACTTCCAGCTGTCTGTCTGTTAATTATTACTACTGTGCTTCCAGATTCCCATTGCACAGCCAGGCATCTTCATTTGCAGCGGCTATAACAATCACAAATTTCCTTTCCTATGGTGGCTTCTTAGGCAACATTCAGCTGAGCTCTGTGAAGGATCTCCAGACTTTCAGGAGATTTGTCTTCCCAGCTGGGGAGTTCTTGCATAGCTGTCAACTTTTCCATTTTCTTGCGAGGAATCCTATTTGGAATAAGGCAATTTCCCTTAAAAAAAGGGAAACGTTGACAGCTATGGGAGGCAAGGACTTGAAATCTGGTACGTTTGCCTTGCATAGCTTTTTCCATCTTGTCTCTTAGTTCATTCTTGCAAGCACCTGTGACATGAAACCAATAGCTTTCTGACTTTTTTTCAGCTGACCATCCCTAATGTTTGCAGGCATGCTCAAGTTAACCAAGTATGTTAACACTTCACAGTGCCTCCCCCCTCCCGTTAAAATCTAAATAATGGAAGGGATGCGTATGCTATCCTGCTGTCTTCTCTGAAAGCATTTACTACAAGTATTCTCATAGAAGAGATTTTCAAGTAAAGCTTTTGAATAGGACATTTAAACCATATAAAATGCAGTCTGTCGAATTTCTGATATTTCCATTCAACTACTTTTAGCTATCTGAAATACTTTTTATTTATTTACAACATGTAAATTTAATGTTATGTTTCTGTTTTAGCATGTGAGTGGCTTGCAATTCTGATAGACAGGTCTCAATCTATTTTAGGGAAGTAGAAGGACTTCCAGATCAGAATTCCCTGGGAAACCAACATCACTGCTTGCCTAGAAATGTAAGTTCTATAGAACTGAAATCTGAAGAATAGCACCTTTCTTTAAAAGGTGGTTACCAGGGACAGATTTGATATGATACCTAGACATCCGAACTGCCCTAAGTAAATATTTATGCACTTAAAAAAAGTATCTTGCCTTTCTAGAATGACATGGATTTTATCGTTCTGAAACTGTTCTGAAACAATTTCTGAAACATTTTTTATCCTTCTGAAACTGCTCAATAAATAATAATAAAACTTATTTTATAAAGGATGATTGTATCTTTCTAGAGTAGCTCATTTCCCTCTCTGAACAATCCATCCTCTCTTTCGGATTCTGCAAATGGCTGCGATTCGGTTTCTCATTATGACAAAGCGTCTGCAAGGAGTTAGATGGAGCTGACCAAGTATTTTTTTACTGTTTCCTGCTCTGGATTAGAGACTTTTGGCAGGATGAGGGGGACTCGGGGAGCCTGCACATTGCTACTGCTTAGTCATCCATTGCGCTGGTTTATTAAACCTCACTTGGGAAGAGTTTTGCCTTTCTCTGCTAGCTGTGTATACTTTTTTAGATCCTTTCTTCCCGGAAGTGAAAGCTTTACCCACCCATTGATGAATAATGAATTGAAAACCTGCCTAGTTTCACAGTAATCTCTGTTTACAGCCTTTGGTGCCTTCACAGAAAGGAAGAGTCTAATCACAGGAGGATTGTGGTAAGGAGGCACACCTGTTTGAATGCCGTGGCTGCTGTCTTTTAGTATCTGTTTTTTTTAAAGATGTTGGCTGTTGAATAAATCAGTTCCTTTATCTGGCGTTAGTTTACTATTCACATTTGGGAGTTCTCTTGTGTCAGAAAGCTGGTGGAATAAGCTCTTCAGTCACTTGTTCAAAGAAACAATGGGGGGGGGGCTATGAAGCCTCATGTTTTAAGTAGGACATGGGATGGCAGGGGAGGAAACAGCCCTTTAGTTAGGTCTGAGTGTATAGCACTACCTTCCTGAAAACAAATAGTTTTTTTAAAAACAAAAATTGCTGGTCATAGTGATATGCTTGAAAATGTATGGGCTAAAATCCTGAAAGTCAGAAGGTGGCTGAATAAAATTTCCAGGGTTTGACGGATAGGGGTCTAGTGTTCTTCCCCGTGACTAGCCAGATTGAGTTCAAATGTACAAACTGGCAAAAAAACTGAAAAGATTGTGCTTTCAAGCTACAAGTCTTTGTTTAGTCGTTTAGTCGTGTCCGACTCTTCGTGACCCCATGGACCAAAGCACGCCAGGCACCTCTGTCCTCCACTACTTCCCGCAGTTTGGTCAAACTCATGCTGGTAACCTCAAAAACACTGTCCAACCATCTCGTCCTTCGCCCCCTTCTCCTTGTGCCCTCCATCTTTCCCAGCATCAGTGTCTTCTCCAGGGAGTCTTCTCTTCTCATGAGGTGGCCAAAGTACTGGAGCCTCAGCTTCACGATCTGTCCTTCCAGTGAGCACTCAGGGCTGATTTCCTTAAGAATGGATGCGTTTGATCTTCTTGTAGTCCATGGGACTCTCAAGAGTCTTCTCCAGCACCATAATTCAAAAGCATCAATTCTTCGGCGATCAGCCTTCTTTATGGTCCAGCTCTCACTTCCATACATCACTACTGGGAAAACCATGGCTTTAACTATACGGACCTTTGTTGGCAAGGTGACGTCTCTGCTTTTCAAGATGTTGTCTAGGCCTGTCATTGCAGCCATAAACTTCCTTTCCTTCTCCCACCAAGTGGACACTTGAAGTATCTTCTTCTTCTTTGGTGATCATTCATAGCCAAGTAAGATTGTCTTCCATAAACATGGTTTTAACAATGAGTCCGTAAGTGACTGTGGAGGCCAATTCTGGATCCACAGCGGGGACATTGGTTTCTGGGCGGGAGTTGATCACGGTGCTGATTTGCCAAGGGTGCCTTCCTCTTAGCACGTTTCTCCCTTGCGTCCTGAGTTTGAGTGTCTTCAAAGCCCATGACACCTTTTGTAAAGGCTGTTCTCCAATTGGAGCACTTGCAGGCAAGTATTTCCCAGTTGTTGGTGTTTATACTACATTTTTTTAGATTTGCCTTGAGACAGTCTTTGAACCTCTGCTAGTTGGACAGGAACAAGGTGCACAGAGCAAATGATATGATTTATATCTTCCTTACATGCCACCATCAGCCTACATGCCCATGTTCAAGAATAACAGAAGTAAAATGGGTAGTTTGCTGCCCCCAGAAACTTGGTGATCCACATTTAAACAGTGTGAGGAGGTGGTAACAGGTGGAAGACTGTAAAAGGAAGAAACTTGAATGACCAGGGATGTGTGTGGGCAACGGAAGCAAGCTTTCTCAATTATAAACCTGAAAGGGATTGGTGTAGGTTTCTGGGCTCATACCAGTTTTATGATATGACATGGTCAAGTGAAGACAAGCAGCAAAACATGCCACCAGTCAATTTAGTCGGGGCTGGAGCTGAACTTGAGGGTACTATGGAAAGTGGCAAATCGGGCACCAGATGCTAAATCCAAGTTGAGTGTGCTGTGTGTATATGTGTGAGAGATTTTTATCCACCCTGTCTTCAGTTCAACTAAAAGATCCTGACAGAACGATTAGAGGTTGAGAAATGCAAATCTATAGTCAGGTAGTGAAGTCTATTTGCCTGAAACCTTTGGCAGTGTTCTTGACTCAAAGCAGCTGTCTATTTCCTCCTTAGCTTTCTTCATATTTGCTCAACAGTTGTCTCAGGCAGTGGTATCTGTATTTGGAAAGGATCTTGTTATAAAGTGGAAAGACAGTTCCTCCCTTCAGCTGCACGCATTTAAAACAACCAGCAGGTCTAAAAGGACAGCAGTGAGGGTTGGTCCAGGCTTATGATCTTAAGATGCGTTGCACGGCAATCTTGCTGAAGCCAAGTTGGTCTGGGTTTGGTAAACATTTGGGAATCCTATTCCTTACACTTGAGTTTCTTGGAGAGGAGGGATTATAAGTGAAACTAACAATTCCACAAAGCACCAGGTTAAACATGGTCAAACAAGGAATTCTCTTAATAAATAGAATAACACACGAAATCCTAAGAAGCAAGACATAGCAGTAGGATTATTATTATTATTTATTATATTTATTTATTTTAAAAAATTGCAGGTAGCTATTGATCCATTAGAAAAAATTGAGAACTGATTGCTTAGTGGCAAATTCAGAAGTGCAGTGTTCCCTTCATGATAGCCACAGATTATACAACCGTCTGAGATTACATAGTAATCTTATAATTACACAATGGTAATAATTTGGGATGCATTGGAATGATCTGTGCAGATCTTTATGTGTTGCCCATCAGCCAGGAGTGCCAACAATAGGGGGTTCTGGGTGTCTGAGCACCCACATTTTTTTGTTGTGGGTGCTCAGCACCCACACTGCAGGGCCCCCGGTGCAATCTCCGAGGTCTCACAAGGCCTGATTTCTGGTGGCACCTTTTACAGAGTTGGACCCAATGTTCTACCTAGCTCAGTACTGTCTACACCAGTGGTAGAGATAGAGAAGGGACATATTGCAATGCTCATTCAATTCAGAGTATCTCCAAGTAGGAGATGGATCAAAAGATGGCAAGATGAATCAAGGGTTTGCTTTGGTGCACAGCAGCTTCCTATATTCCTGTGAGTATTGTTGATAAGAGACAGAGAAGGAGAATGGTAGAGCTAAGCCTGAAAGGTGAGCTGGACACAAGCCTCTTTTTACTTGCAATGCCTTGTTCTTCCACCAAATAGTTCAGAGGGGCTTGTGTTTTTATATCAAGGAGTAGAACTGGATTGTGGTTTTTTAAAACCACTTTCTGAGCCATGTGTTTGCTCTCTTAAAGCACGTATCGCAAGGAAGGAAGTGGTGGGGAGTCTGTCATGGGCAGAGGTGACAGAAGTTAGTGGAGATGTGCAAAAAAGTTTGCATGTTGACTTTTTTTTTGTCTCTGAAGCTCTTGCACTTTCTCTTTCCCTCTTTATTGATTAAATAAAATTTAATAGTCTCTGAAAAAATAAATGAATAAACCTAGCATTGAGTTTATAGTGTCATTTTATATAAAACTGTAATGGTCAATGTTTGCTCTCCACATAGATGTTAGCAAATTTCTCCCCCCCAATTTTGCAAACATGTCTTGCACTTTCTGAAAGACCCCATTCTAAGACAGGCATTTGCTCATCCATTAACATCTATCACAGCTGAGTGTTGTCACTTAATCTTTTTTGACGTGTTTCAATCCATATGTGTGTTCATGTGCTTAGGAACACAGTCAAGGCCGGATTTAGGTTTGATGAGGCCCTAAGCTACTGAAGGTAATAGGGCCCTTTCTATGTCCAGCTGTCTTTTGTCAACAACAAATTGTTGCTTTTGTATGTGTTGAGTATATGCTATATGGTAATTTATGGACCGAATAGGTATCTAAAGCCATTTGCACATGTTGCCATACAAGCAGTCCAAGCAGAATGTAGGCACCCTATATATAGAAATTAGCAAACCAGTAATATTTTAGGGAGCAAGCTACTTACATCATAGGAGCTTACACAACACAAAACACTGTTGCTGTATGTAGGTTTTATTTTATTGTTTTATCTTATATTTTGGAAATGTACATCCAGTTTCTTTTCCTTTAATTTTTTTGGGGCCCCCAAGAGAGTGGGGCCCTAAGCTATAGCTTTTTAGCTTATACGTAAATCCAGCACTGAACACAGGCGGCTGCTTTCTGTCGAGTCGGACATTAAACCATGTAGCTAAGTGCTGTCTGCAAGGAGTGGCGGAAGCTCTGCAGGCAAAAATCTTTCCAAGCCCTGCCTGACGATGCTGCGAGGACTGGACCTGGACTGTTTTATTTTTTTGCATTTATATCCTGTGCATGTGGTTTCCAGGCTGTCACTTATCTGGCCATTGACTGGCTCCCGACCTGCTTAGCTTCACCAAGGTGATGGCCTCCTGAGACTTTTCCGCTGATGTGTGACCTTTCAGAGCTGCGTTTTTATCTGTCTTAATCCGCCGCCGCCCCCCCCCCCCCGAAATGCATATATACAGAAGTGTGTAGTGGTCCAGGATTGGGTGAGAGCGGAGGTGGCTGAAGACCCATTACTGTTTGTGCAGCAGAGTCCCCGTCTCCAGGGTCCTAGACCAATTTGCATGGTTGTAGGTGCAATGCTGGCAGTATACTACCTAATGGGGCAAGGCATTGTAAAATATGTATCACAGTGCAGACTGTTTATTTGCATGAATCCATGATGGCAGATTTAACTTATTTATAATGGACTTTTGACACATAATATTGCAATCGTATAAAGCTAGGGTTTATTTAACTGTAGACTGAGGAGCAATCTGTAAATATTTTAAATTGAACCTCTCACCGCTCGTCAATTAGGGCAGTTTGCATGATAATACTGTGTATAGAATGCCTGTACAGCAAACTACTACAATATATTTACCAGTATAGTATTTAAGACCCTTAAAATATAGTATTTATGACCCTTCCTTTCCCAAAGCCACCTCCAAAAGTAGGCATTGCTGGAGGGACACAAAGTAGGGGGAGCTGGAAGAAGAGGCGAGGGGGGCAGCCCCAGCCCCAGCCCCAGCCCCAGCCCCAGCCCCAGCCCCAGCCCCAGCCCCAGCCCCAGCCACTGCATTTACCTTCCCAGGAGCTGCCACCGCCACCACTGCCGCTGCCGCCACTTCTCGTAGGCAGAGGCAGCTCGTCCACTCTGCTATCTGGCCCACAAGAGCACCAGTGCGGTGGAGGGAAGATAAGTGGCATGAAAGGGCCGGCTCTGGAGAGGACTGCTTAAAATGGCACTCAGCCAGCTCAGCCCAGCCCCCTTCCTCCTCTAGGCAGGGCGGGGAGAAGCCAGGAGGAGGGAGGGAGGGAGGAGGTGCCACTGGGGTGTGTGCGAAGGGGGGGGAATGGAATGGCACACGGGGGGAAATGGCGCAGCCCGAACAAACAGAATCCCCATGCCGATCCACGGACAGTCTGCGGGCCAGATCCTGAAGACGATTGGGCCTGATCCGGCCCCCGGGCCTTAGCTTGCCGACCCCTGACCTAGAGAATTACTGTATTTTTCTGTGTATGACTAGGTTTTTTCCCTTAAAAATAATTTCAGAAATTAGGGGGCGTGTTATACATGGGGGAGTCTTATAGACGGAAAAAATTATGGTAATTCTAGAGGACTGAAGGCAATTGCTGAAAAGACCCTCTTCCAACTGTTGAATTAATGTTGAATTGTTGTATGAGGGTATATATGTAACTTAAGGCTAGGCAGTAGTCTTCTGTCTACTGTCTGCTGTCCATGAATTGGCTGGTTTTTCCACAATAGAAATTAATTTTACTTAGAAAGACGTATGGTTTGAAAAGAGGACGAGATGGTTGGATAGTGTCTTCGAAGCTACCAGCATGAGTTTGACCAAACTGCAGGAGGCAGTGGAAGACAGAAGTGCCTGGCATGCTCTGGTCCATGGGGTCACGAAGAGTCGGACACGACTAAACGACTAAACAACAACAACAAAAATGGTGTGAAAAACAGCTGCTCTACCTACTCTGGGCAACGCTGACCCAAGATCTGAACATCTGAACACCCGCCAGCTTGAGCACTCTCAACTTCACCCGTCTTTATCAGTTCTGGCCTTTTAAATTTAAAAAATGGATAAGCGCAATTGCTAAGCAAATAAGGGAAGTGCTTTCCCACATGATGGCTCGGAATGGAGGAGTTCTGCTGGTGCCAGTATTATTGAGGCTCTATTGTTGGCGCTGACAAGTCATCAAAGGAAACGGAATTCCCATATCAACGTGTTATTAATGCTGGAAGTGTTTACAAGCTCAGTTCAGGTTTACTTAGCAGCCAAGAGAGGTGTGACTATTGATAAAAACTCGGAAGTTGGAGATTATAGCCCCAATTTGGACACAATGCTTGGTGTCCGCTGAATGTCTTTTTTCTTCTTCATGCTCTCTCTCTCTCCCTCCACCAATGTTCTTGTTAGGTATATAAATACGGAAATGCTGTATGGCGCTGATTTCTCTCTGTGTAACTGTTTTTCCAGGGATCCATCAACTTAGAATTGCTCGTTAGATTGGCAGATAAGATGGCACAAGCAACTAGTTTGCAACTTTCCTTACTAATCTTCTTTAGTTTCTCCTCAATTTTGGATACATGTTTTAAGTCATTGCGGCGCATTCAAAGCTTGGTTGGTGTGTATGTAAATAATCTTTGTACTTCAAGAAATATCCTGCTGGTCACCTCACAGTTGAATCACTATTTGAACAGGGATAAATTACCTAATCTATGCTCTCATAGATCAGATCACTACAACGTAATCTTCCTTTGAAAACTGTCCATAAACTTCAATTAGCGCAGAAATTATTTGTTAAATTTATACCCTTCCCTTCCTCCTGAAGGAGCCTAAGATGGCAGATGCAATGCTGTTAAAGCATTAAAGTTAAAATAAACTAGCAAGTTTAAAACATCTGACAGCAATACTCTCTCAGCAATAGTTTCAAAGGTGCCTAGAACAGAAACATTCAGCCTTCAAATGCCCAGGCAGACCTGAAAGTTACAGAGAGGGGGGTCAGACACATCTTACCAGGAAAGGCACTCCACAAGCAGGGAGCCACCACAGAGAAGGCCCTGTTGTGGGTCTGTGCCAACCAGACAACGCTGAGTAACAAATCATATACAATAATCCTGCAACTTTCATGCATTTAACCTGTGCGCATTCAGCTTTATGCATGTGGCAAAATGTTTTGACCCTTAAATCTTTACAGCTCATGACCCCCATTATCTTTTGCAACATGTCTTTCAGTATGAACCTACGCAGACCCTTGGATTTTTATCTGAGGCCTTCCTTTGAGAGGTTCAGAGGGTGGCAACAAGGGAAGAGGCTTCCTTTTGGTTCTGAGTTAAAAGCTTTTCTCAGTCTTTGATGACAATGCTTGCCAATTTTAGTTTCTGGTTCTGCCGCTGGAGTTTTGTAGATTTTCTTAACAAATTGCACGCTGCTGTTATTATTATTAACCTTACCACCATCCATTCTTATGCTCCTAAAAATTGTAGTATGTCACTCGGAGACCTTTTGTATGTCACCAATAACAAACAAGTTCAAGAAATAACAATAATGTGGGATCCTCTCTGGAATAGCTTTCCTGTCAGATTTGCCTCCATGGAAAAGTTACATGGATAATTGGTTCAGACCTGCTAAAGATTAAGTCATCCTGTAATTGCCTAATGTGGTGACAGATTGGCACAGCATCTCTGAATCAGTAACTGGGGGGATGGGGGAGGAAGCAGCCTGATCACACCTAAAGCTGCCTTATTCTGAGTCGGAACATTAGTTCATCTATCCCAGTGTTGTCAGTTCTGAATAGCAGTCGTTCTCCACTGTCAGGTGAAAGTCTTTCAGATCCTCTTTCAGTGGAGATAACCAAGTGTTGAACCTGGAGATTGACTGTGTACAGAGTACAGTGGTACCTCGGGTTACAGACGCTTCAGGTTACAGACTCCGCTAACCTAGAAATAGTACCTCGGGTTAAGAACTTTGCTTCAGGATGAGAACAGAAATCGTGCTCCGGCGGCGCGGCGGCAGCAGGAGGCCCCATTAGCTAAAGTGGTGCTTCAGGTTAAGAACAGTTCAGGTTAAGAACAGACCTCCGGAATGAATTAAGTATGTAACCAGAGGTACCACTGTATATGTTCTTTCACTGGCATATGGGGTATGATTTGAACCGCTGATAATAAATGGATCCATCATGAGTGTGCTTCTTGAATAATTATTTGTCTTTATATCCTGCCTGCTTTTGGTCCTGGAATCAAAAAAGGCGTACATGTTTCAAGGCACTCTTCTATCCAGGCACTGATCTGCTTAGCTTCAACAAGGTGGTAGCTTCACGTGGCTCTGAAACATACCCTGGGAACGATACTCAATTTAATTAAGGATTGGCACAACAAAGGCTGTGACTTGATAGAACCAACTCCCTTGCAAAGTCTGCAGGATGAGTAGACTCCATCCTGGAAAAAACATTGCAACACTTCTATGTTCTAGGAAACGCCCAGTGGGTGTGTTTTTGGATCAAACTAAAACACACACATGGAGAATCTGTACGCTTTGCTGGGGCTGACTTGCACCCAGTCTCCAAACACTATTGTCTAGAGTGGATATGCATTTGAGGACCATTGTGTTTGTAGTGGATAAGTCTGGACTAAGACTGGGGGCACCTAGGTTCAAATTTCTTCTTGGTCATAAAGCTTGTTTGGCTGGTTTGGGGCTGATTGCCTTCTCCTAGCTTCAGTCTCTCAGGGTTGAGAAATTAGTGGTTAATTTGCAAGCCGCTTAGAGGAAGAGCAGAATACAAATGTGATAGATAAATAATACAAGCAAGCCCAGGAGAACATACCCTTTTCACCTTTTACCTATTCTGATTATTTGGACTAGTTTGATGTCTTTCCTCGACTTCTGGAGGAGTGGTGACGGTACAGGAACTACAGTAATGTGTTCCTTGGCCTTTTCTGCATTCCTGTGGCCTCCACTCTTAGAACTTTCCTCTGCTGTTTTCTTCTAGAGTGCATCGTACCTGACAAGAGTCCTGCTGGATCAAGCCAGACACCCATATAGTCCAGCGCTCTGTTCCCATAGAGGCCAACCAATAACCACATGAGCACAGCAGTGCTTTTGCCACTTGCAATTCTCTGGCGTTCAGAAGCCTGTTACCTATGTACAGGTAGAAGAACATAGCCACCCTAAGTTCGTGGCCTGCGGGTCTTCTCTGTGGCAGCCCCTAAGTTGTGGAATCCCTCCCCCCCAAAGTTGCACATGTCAGCTTCCTTACGCAGCTTTTAGCAAATGCTGAGGATGTGTCTCTTTACCCTGGCCTCTTTGACACTTGAGATGTGTGTTTTCAGGATCCACCCTATAATTTGCTTTAACTGTTACTGACTTCTGAATTTTAAATGGTTGCAACCTGTCCTAGGACCTGGTGTTGAAAGGGGGTTAAAAAAATATAATGACAGTAGTTTTGGCCATCCTTGTGACGTTGGGCTCCTATTCCCACCATCTTCAGCCAGTGTGATCAGTGGTTAGGGAAGGTGAGAGGAGCACTAAAGCAACATAGAGAGGCACAGGGTCCCCATTTCTCCAAAGGGACTGGAAAATGGAGACATGAGACATTGGATAAGGATGCTGCTCCTGAAGACCGTGCTTTTTGTCACAGGTAGCTCAGTTTCAACTTTTTCTCATACAGGTGGAATTGCTGAACGTTTGGAAAATCAGGTTGGCCCACGGGCATGAGCGATAATAGTCAAGCCAGCCCTTCAGTCTCCTTGTGTCCATGTTATTACGTAATCCGTTGCATAACCAAAAGAACCTGACTAAATTAAAACCTGGTTAACATTTTCTTTTCTCTTCAGTCCCATGTTTGCCTTCTCTCTGCCTGCCGCTGTATGGCCTAACTGAAATCTACCATGATCTTTATGAATAACTGGACAGGTTGAAAGCAAACCATGCTGCTGTGAGTTTGGACGTGTAGTAAGAGCCCTTATTGAATCTATATGGCCCATTTGGTGATGTGGGCATACAACAGATGGCTCAGCATTAGGGGCTGGTGTGTGTGTGTGGGGGGGGTCACACTTTGTATGGGGCTTGCAAATAACCACTCTCCTGGTGGCTCACAGGACTGTCCTCCTGGTGACTAGATAGGGATGCTATACAGTCGTTAGGACTTCTCAAGAACTGTTTATTTTTATAACTCCAAAAGAGCTGTTGGTCGGCCTGGCAGCAGTTTTGAGGTATGTGTGAATGTACCGTACTTAAATTGTGGAAACAGTGTGTGGGATGAGAGGATTAAAAACATCCTTGCCAGCATTGTTGTTCAGTTCAAAGTCAATGCTGATCTTACGTGGCAAGTGCAGTTTGGATCTTCATTTGGAAAGTACTGATTTTATCTTGGGTCCTTGCCCTTACGGGAAGAAGATGCTCTCAGGGCTCTATATATTCTGTGCTAAAAGACTAATCTGTATTAAGACTATCTGTACTAAGATAACCCGAATTATGTGATGCTTAAAAATCATGCAAGTTAAAGGAATCTGGTGGGTGTTTTGCAAATTTCATTCAGCTTTTGCTAGTCGGAAAAGGGGTGAGGAGAAGCTATATTGGACACTTGAAAGCCTGACTGCTGACCACTGGGGATTTTATTCCGAGCTTCTGAATTTCACAGCAGACATTGCCCATGCTCTTGCTCGCTTGAGGGGTAGAATGTTGTGGTTCCTTCCTTTAAAAAGAAAGAAAAGAGATTTGACACATTCTCTGCTGAATTCTTTGTTCAGTATCACATTGTGCAATCTATTCCGCTGGATTGCAGTGCACAGACTGTTTCCTGAGAAGACAATTTCGCATTGAATCTTCGTTTCTGTCATCTTGTAGGCTGTGTAATAAATGGCCCTTACTGGGTTTTTGTGTGTGTGGTATTTTCTTTCGCAGGAGATCATTAGGTGTGTGGTGGCTGTAATATTTTGCTAATGCATGTGGTGTTTAGGTGAAGTGGATGTCACGAATGGAGCTGAATTATAGCCTATTAATCCCCCTTAATGCGCTGCAAGATCAAGCCTTTCCTCTAATGAAAAAAAAAAATCAATCTCTACTTCTTTCACCTCCAAAAGCCTTTTACTGGTTTTATACTTCCCACCTGAAGGTTGCAGAGTTCTCTATTTTCTTCACATCCCGTTTCACTTCTGAGTTGTTGTAGATTATGGCAATGTTAGCGGCATGCATGTGTTTGTGTAGGTTTTTCTTTTCTTTTTTTAAGTCACACTGCACTGAGTTAAAACACAAACAATCCATCTGGTTGTACTCTGCTGGAAAGGAAGAGCTTGTTCAGAGTCCTTCCTCGAAATTGAGTTTCCAGATGCTGTAAAGCTTCCTATTCCCTTCCAGATAAGCAAGTACTTTACCAGGCATGCTAGTGGTGAACTCTCTTCCATCTGCACTCACCCTGCTTGACCAATGTCCATAAAGACCGTTCTTTTCACTACCCTGTAAGTCCATTCCCACATGCATTTGAATTTGTGTTTTTTATGCAATTATTTCATTTGTCACAGAATTGTAGAGTTGGAAAGGGAGCCCCAAGGGCCATCTAGTCCAGCCCCCTGCAATGCGAAGGTGTGGCGTGCATGGTTCTCCCCCTCGTTCAGTCGTCACAGCAACCCTGTGAAGTATGTTTGGCTGAGAGGCAGTGACTGGTCGCCCAGTGAGTTTTATGGCTGAGTTGGGATTTGAACACTGGTCTCCCAGGCCCTAATCTGATGCTCTAACCACTACAGCACACTGCCTGTCAGTGTGAGGAGCAATTTCAGTTATACCAGTAGGCGGTCCCTTTTGTGTTTGTCTCTGCCTTTTGATTTTTTCTTCTACAAATTTCTGTTATGGCAGTTAAGTAGCAACAAGGCATGCGTGTAGATAGCTGTGTGCACACTTAAAAAAAAATCCCTGCTGAGGAAGTTCACATGCATACAGTCAGGAAGTTGTAAATTTGCTTGTGCAGTTTTGGAGTTGGGGGTTATGTGCAAATCTATTCAAGTCTACTGTTTTGTGCAACTATATGACAGCATCCCTCTGTGCAGGAGCATGCTAAGCACAGTCAGATAATAAGTGAAAGCAATTGTAAATTCTCAGCACACATTTTTCAGGTCTCTGGTGTGGAGATTTTTAATGTGTGGTGTTTTCTGCAAATCTGAGGAAGGAACAAAGTGAGGTTCTGCTCCTCTGTTCAGGAGCCCAGTAAAAATAGGAGCACTGCCGGAAAGGAAACATTGTGGAGTTGTGGGTGTGGAAAGGGGAGTGGCAGAAAGTGATGGTTGAGCCACCCACCCACCAAAACGCCAAAATAAAAAATCTGCAACCCTGAGTGGAGCAGTTTGGAGCCCGATTTTCCCCAAAGTTATCAACAAAACTTTAGGTTCCGCTTACCAAAAAGCTCTCCAAGGACACAAGAGTGTCCAATTTTGCTTCACCCTCTTTTTCAAGATGCGTCTTTAGGGTGTGCAGCTACACATCTTCAACAAGAAAATGGTTGGACTTGCTGCCTTTGTTTCTGAGGTTTTATTTTTCTGACTGCGGCTGTTGAGCCTTTCCACCCCTTCCTGCCCAATAAGTCTTAAGTGCCTTATCTGCTGTATTGTAAACCCTTCTTCTGGTTGTCTTAACAGCCTCTCTCGCCCAGGGGGAGAGAGAGATGTATAAAAAGGGTCTTTTCACTACCAAACAGGAAGCTGAATGAATAGCAGGAACTTCTGATAATGCACCGTCTGTGTAAAAGAAAGAAAGAAAAAGAGCCAAGAGGGTGTGTGTGTGTGTTGGTGTTGTGTGTATGGCGTTGAGCAACGAGGAGGGGGAATTTGTCTCTGTGAAATGTACCAGAGCGATGATTAGACCCACAGGAGGTATCCAAGACTTGCTGAGTGTAATTAATACTCGTGGCTGAAGAATGTTCCCTCTTCAACTAATTATAAACTTACTGCCCAAAGTGCTGACCCAGGAAATAGCTTCCTGGTTGTTTTTTTCTACACAAGAAGTTCCCATATCCATACTTGAGGGTGCTCTGGTACCACTTTAAACAGTTGTGGCTTCCCCCAAAGAATTCTGGGAGCTGTAGTTTCTTAAGAGTGCTGAGAGTCGTTTGGAGGCTCCTGCTTCCCTCACAGGAAAGTCTCTCTTCACAAGGAACTCTGAGAAGTTTCCTCTACTTTTCCCATGCAATGTGTAATTTCATAAGCTTCTCTTGTGCCACCTCCTACTCAGCTTTTTTTCTAAACTAAAAAGTCCCAAACGTTGCAACCTTTCCTCATAGAATCGCTCCAGTCCCTTGATCGTCTTGGTTGTGCTTTTATGAACCTTTTCCAGTGCTACGGTATTTAAACCCTGTGTATCAGGTGCTTAGGAAAGGCGTTCCTGATGTAGAGATGCTGGTGTGTGGTTGCCTGCCAGAACTTGTAGCTGCCAGGACACTATCCCCTTCCTGGCTGACATCAGTTAACGCTGAGTTTCCAAAGCATGTCCAGCATCTCCGAAGCCCAAAGCAAACAGTAATTTAGGTTTGATTCCCTGCCCTCTTCTTCAGCTCCCTGCTGAGTAGGATGGCTGATGCTAGTCTCCCTTGTGCCTGTGCGAAGTGCTAAGAGCATCTCCACAGTGGAGTGTAAACATGGAAAAGCTCCACACTCCTTGAGCTTGGGAGCAGGCAGTGGAGATTATCTATTTCTGCGACTGCGCTGGGCTTCCAATGTGTTCAGAGAGCCTTGGAAGCACAGCATGGCAAAGGCTGCGTTTGAGTGAGCTTTGGGGTCGGTGCACACAACCATTTCCCCCTCCATTTGTGGCATTCCTGCGTGCCATGCAGAAGTCTACAACTGACCATAGTTTCCTCTCCCCCTGCCCCAAACTAGGGAACTCTGGTTACCAGCTTTGGAGCAACCCAGGATCTTAAATCACAGTTTGATTGGTTTCTATGTTCTGAAGCTGCTAACTGTACTTTCCTGGTATTGGAGGAAACAGGACTTTCTGGTTAATTGGTGACTTCTGTGTTGCATTCAGGTAGATCGCTAAGGGAGGACAGAAGAACCTGTGTGTGTGTTTGGGGTTGCGGGCGAGAGGGAGCAAAAAGCTAAGAGATGACGATCTGAACCTGGACAGGCAAACCAGACTCTTTCTGCTCAATCTTGTAACTGTAGGTGGGGTGTAGGGATTTTAACATACAATCGTGCAGTGCTTTGAAGGAATCTGAATTATCCTTTCCTAACAAAACCTTGGAATTTTGCTTTGTGCTTCATGGCAAAATATATTGTGCATCAGTAGTCTCCATTGGCAGCTGGTTGGGACGCTGAGAGTGGAGAGAGTGTATTTGGGGGCCCCCTGTTCTCCTTTGCCTTTGCTTGGGTTCCGAAAGCTAGTTAAATATTTTCCTGGCTTCTGTTTTGTCGCTCATCTTAAGGTATGTTTTGGAGCAAGGAAGCAATAATAAAATGACATATGCTGATGTTTGCCAAAGCTCTGCAAGCTCAGCGTACGAAACTGTGCAGACCTACCTGATAAATATTCCAGCCTGGTAGCTTTAATGAGGGAAGGGCCTAATTAAGTCTGCAGTCTGTTCAGCTTTCAAGTTGGGTCCAGAGCGGTAATGCTTTTTACACTGGAAAGTTAAACACTGTCATTATTCAACAGCGAAAAGCGCACACAGAGCTGACATTGTTTCTGCCTCCTTTTGATTTAATAATCATTTGTAGCAGGTTTGATGGGCTGTTAGCTGGTGTCTGTTCTTTTGCAGAGGGACTTTTCCTTATATACAAAGACATGCTCTGTGCGATGGCGCCTTGTTCGCGTGATTCATGTTTTGTGTAATATACTACCATTGATTCAGGGGTGCGTGTGCACGTGTGGGTTTGTAGTGGAGGAGGAGCGAAAACATTTTGGGTACAAATCTATTGTAGCTGAACTGCTTCCAGAACAAATTTCCATTAACTCCCAAGTCTTGCAAGGAAAACCCACAAGACTAGAAATCCATACACTTTTTAACTGGCCTCTTAACTTCATGTAAGTATATACCTGAGTCATCAGAGTCTCAATCCATAAGTCATTTGGACACCAGCCCCACCGTCATTGGTGGGACTTACTCCCGGGAAACTGAGTGCAGCTAGGATTGCATATGTGGGGCATGGAAGAAAGAGAACTAACTTGAAACATACGAAACTGCCTTGACTCAAGTCAGACCACTGGTCCACCTATAGCTTGGTATTGTCTATATTACATAGATTACTGCAACATGCTTTCTGCAGGGTTGCCCTTGAGTCTGGTCCAGAAGCTTTAGCTAGTATTGAGTGCTGCAGCTAGACTGATGATGGGAATAGACTAGCACCAACACATAACAAAGGGATTAAAAGGCCTGCACTGGCTTTCCATCTGCTACTGGGCCAGATTCAAGATTCTTGTACAGAGCCCTGAATAATTTGCACCAGGTAACTTAAGAAAGTTATCCTGAGATCAGCTGGAGGAGCACCATTAATGGTCCCCTTTAAACCAGGCATGACTCATGACAGCAAGAACTCATGCCTTCAGTGTTGTGGGCCATTTCTATAGAATTCCCTCCCACTAGAAGCTAGGCACTGTCCCTGCTGAGTTTAGGACATCTGGTTAAACCGTTTCATTTCAGGAGGCCTTTGCATCACAAATGCTTCTCTGATGGCTTGTGTGTTGTAGTTTTTTAATTTTACATTCCTGAGGTTTTAAATTTTAGAGGTTTAATGTAGGTTTTCAATTTTGTATTTTGCATATATTTATCCTTGCAAGTCTCTTTGAGACCTAGGTGGTGGAAAGCAAGGATATAACCTTGAAAATAAAGAAAAACAGGGCAGCACATGGATTGGCATTTTCTCTCGAGGGCTTCAGATGGCGATGTCCCCAACCCTATCTGGAGATGCTGGGGATTGAACTTGTGACCTTCTGCATGCACAGTAGATGCTCTACCACTGAGCGATGGTCCCCCCATTTAAACAAAATGCTTCCCCCTTGCAAACAGTACTCAGGCTAAGTTCTTAACTGCTTCCTCTATCCTTAACTCAGTGAATGTGATACAGATTCTTAGATGTTGGGTTTTAAGTACATCCCTGAGTGAAAAGCAAGGGATTCAAATTGGCTGGAATTTTTGCCTTTCTTCATTACAAGACGTCAAAGGAGCTGGATCAAACCAAATATCTACCTAGTCCAGCTTCTTATTTATACAGTGATTAACCAGATGCTTGCAATCAGAACCTGGGTGCAACAGCAGTCTCCTACTCTTCTCCCCAAATAGCTGTTTAGTAGCATCATCCTCTGATACCGGAGCTGATACAGCCATCATGATTGGTAGCCTTAATCCAGAATTAAAGCCATCTGGGTATCTTGGCCATTGTTGTATCTTGTGGGTGCAAATTCCATTGATTTAATGCCAGAATCTTCCACCTTTCAGCTTCATTGGATAACCCTACTTCTATTATTGCGAGAAGATGGGAGGTAATTGCTTATGCGCTTCCTGGTCTGTGGTTTGGGGGTTGTGAACTAATGTGGTATAACAACTAAGACTACGATCTGGGAGTTCAGGTGTTTTAAGATGGTATCATAGCTGTGTGAACGCACAGGGTGGCCCTGAAACAATCCACAGTCTCTTGTCACTAAATCTCCCTGGTCCTTTGTAATGGATGTTGACTTACCATTGCAGGGTTTCAGTGGTTACTGAAATGTTATATAAGGTAAAGGTAAAGGTACCCCTGCCCGTACGGGCCAGTCTTGACAGACTCTAGGGTTGTGCGCCCATCTCACTCAAGAGGTCGGGGGCCAGCGCTGTCCGGAGACACTTCCGGGTCACGTGGCCAGCGTGACGAAGCTGCATCTGGCGAGCCAGCGCAGCACACGGAACGCTGTTTACCTTCCCGCCAGTAAGCGGTCCCTATTTATCTACTTGCACCCGGGGGTGCTTTCAAACTGCTAGGTTGGCAGGTGCTGGGACCGAACAACGGGAGCGCACCCCGCCACGGGGATTCGAACCGCCGACCTTTCGATCGGCAAGCCCTAGGCGCTGAGGCTTTTACCCACAGCGCCACCCGTGTCCCTAAATGTTATATAGATTGCTTTAAATGCATAGGTCTCAGGAAGAAGTACTTACTATATAACTGCCTATCATCTGTGTGTGTGTATGTATGGGGAGGATGGTAAACTTTGAACAGGTGTTTGCTGTTCCAGTTAATTTAGTCATGTTTGGGGACACCTCAGCACATAATGGATGTGCTAAATGCACGTTTGTCAATGTTAAACTGCGGATTGCAGGTGACTTGCTCTTAAGTTGCATCATTAGTAGTAAAACGAGTTGGTTTTGCTGCTTTGTGGAATGTATGAAACTGCACTTTTTTTTTACAGCACTTTATACCGGGGTGGATAGATTTGAGTCGTCTTATCACATCTACTTTGATTTTTTTCTTTTCTTCTGGAGCTTGAGGAGCAACCAACCAGCAACAGGTGCAGAGACTTGTAGTTAGAATTAAAGAACAATCTGAGCACACTCTGCGCCTAGGAATGGCCTTTTCAGTACTGGAGCTGCACTGCACTCACCGACCTTCCATGTACAAGTCCAGCTCTCATTGGGGTTTTTTTTCATTGGGGAAAAAATGGTGGTTTGCTATTGTTAAACAATTGGGCGTCTGAAATCCTTGCCAATCATCCGGAGATCTACCAGTAGATCCTGTTCTACCTTGCTTCCACTTCTGCTTTAGGCCAGTCACCCTTAGACACACACACACACACACACACACACACACACACACACAGCAGTTGAGCTTCCAGTTTGTTGAAGAAAGCAGGGTATTGCAGAAAACTTCAACAAGGCTTCTTCCATTGCAGCCTTGAAGCACCTTTTTGGAATTGCATCTCTGTGTGCCGTTGTGTTGATAAACAGAGGGAGCTAGGCTGTCAAATCTGCACCCGCCCCAGAAACAGTGTGAACTTCTCAGTTGTCATTTCATAAGCCAGGATATGTGTGTGTGTGTGTGTGTGTGTGTGTGTGTGTGTGTGTGTGTGTAGTGGTGGATACAGCTGTGAACCCTGCTTGTAGTCTAGTGTAGGGGGAAATGTGGGAATCTGACTCACCACCATTTTTCAGGAAGGGCCATTGCTCAGTGGCAGAGCATGCATTCAGACGGTAACTGGTTCAATCCCCAGCATCTCCCAAGTGGGAGTGGACCCTCTCTGAAACAGTGGAGAGCTGCTGTCAGTCAGTGCTTAGCTAGATGGACCTAATAGTCTGACTTGGTATAAGCCAGCAGCTTCCCTTTGTTCCTTTATCATCTCCTAAAATGGTATCTCCATAAAAACATGTTACTGACTGGTGAGTTTGCAGGGGGAAGACATCTGCACAGTAGTGACCTTGCAGGCATTTTGGAGCATTAACATATGGGGAGAACTGTTGTAGCAACATGCTTGCTTTCCAGAGGAAGTTCTGCAAGGATTCCTGCTCTTTTCTCCAGATGTGTTTTCTTTGGAAAGGCTGGAGCCCTTAACTTGTTTGTGCTGGGCTCTCTTTGGGCCTCTTTGGCTAACAATGCGACTTTAAGTTTGGTCTGTTTGCAGAGCGTGTCCATTAAATCCCCCTTTCCTGCTCAGAATAAATATTGCCAGGGGGTTCCCTTTCCCTCTCCTATCTCTTTTTCCTGGACTCTAAAAGGTTTTAACTGGCTTCCCAAGACAAGCTGAGAGCCCCCTCCAGGGGTCTTTCTTATTGTGCGTTCATGACTGCTTGTGCTCATGATGGTATCAGGGTGGTTATACGTGATCACGCTTTCAATATTGTTGGGGGCAGACATACACTTTCATTTCCAATCAGTGCAGAGCTTCCTATAGCTTCCTGCTGAAATTCTGTAACTGTCCATACCACAAATGTTCTGTGCTTTTTTTTTGGCCTTGTTTTTCTTGCGCTATAGTGCAGGAATGTCCCTCCAGATGGCAATAATGTGGTAACACTGGGGAAGCTTTTCAGAACAGCTAGTGAAGCAGTATGAAGCGGTCTGCCATGAACACACTCTTATTGCATCAGTGACATGTTGCAGAATAGGTAAAGGTAAAGGGACCCCTGATCATTAGGTCCAGTCGTGGCCGACTCTGGTTGCGGCACTCATCTCGCTTTATTGGCCAAGGAAGTCGGCGTACAGCTTCCGGGTCATGTGGCCAGCATGACTAAGCTGCTTCTGGCGAACCAGAGCAGCAGCACACGGAAACGCCGTTTACCTTCGCACCGGAGTGGTACCTATTTATCTACTCGCACATTGACGTGCTTTCGAACTGCTAGGTTGGCAGGAGCAGGGACCGAGCAACGGGAGCTCACCCCATCGCGGGGATTCAAACCGCCAACCTTCTGATCGGCAAGTCCTAGGCTCTGTGGTTTAACCCACAGCGCCACCCGCGTCCCACAATGTTGCAGAATACACCCATCTAAAAACATAAATCTGGAGAGGGTCTAAAGCAGTATTGGTTTGTGGGCAACCTAGGGTGTACAAGTTCAGAATTTTACCTTTTCTAAACATCTGTGTGTGGCACCTTAGGGCTCTGGATCGGAGGGCATCTGTGAATCTAGTTCCTTGTACCCTGCACCACTAGGAATGTAGGAAGCTGCAGTTATACAGAGTCAGACCATTGGTACATCTAGCTCAGTGTGAAAGACACTCTAGCAGTGTCTCTCCAGGGGATTCTCTCTACTTGGAGATGTTAGGAATTGAATTTGGGACCTCAAATGCCTACCATTGGAGCTGCAGCCCTTCCTCTTGCTGACTAGAAGATCTGTGAACAATACAAACCAGAAATGGGCACCACAGCCTGGAACACTCCCTGGCCCTGCAGTTTCTTCAACTTGGTCACTGTGGGAAGCAACAAGGTTGGTCCTCTGCGCTGATCCTAACCATCCTTAACCTGTTACTGTCCAGATATTGCTGTGGACTATAACTCCCATGAGCTGCAGTGAGCTTGGCTGATGAGAGTTGGTGCCCCCCAGATGTTGTGAACTACAACTCCCATAGTTCTTGATCATTGTCCATGCTGGGTGGGACAGATGGATGTTGTAGTCCACAACATCTGAGCTGTCTTAGCCTCCAACCTCTACTCTGTGTATCTGCCAATCCCTGTGGGAACGGTAGGCCTGAGTAGGTAGTTTTCTGTCCGCTAGCACAAGGGCTGTTGCATCAGTGGACAGGCGAGTTTTAATGTTGTTCAACAAAGGAATCCTGTGCAACAGCTGAGCTAGTGGAAACTTGTTAAATGTGTTGCACAAAGTTACCAGCAACCTGCTTATGCATTCCCTTGCACAACGACATTAAACTGGCACAAAACATTTAACCAGTGGAACAAGTGTACCGCTAACTTAGTGGATATAATCTGTAGTTTCTAATTTGTCAGCCTTGGATTGAGATTTCATGTTACTTTTATCCATTTGTATTTATATAGAGACATTTATAATTGCAATAAATAAATAAATCCAATGTAAAATTCTAATTTAAAAATAATAATTGGTTTCTATCCTCCTTGCTCACTTTCTCTGTACAGCTCCTGCTGTAGGGCACTTCTTCTGCTTTCTCGATGATGATGACTTGTAACAGGATACGGGAAAATGAGCTGCTTTCAAAGCATCCAGGAGCAGCGCCTGGCTTCTATTTCATTGGCTTGCAGAGGGTTCATTCATTCATCCAGTTCGCCATCTGTTCTAGCGCACGAGTGTGCGGAGACATTTCCTCCGTCTGACCCACTTGGCATCGTAGCTCTGAAAGCCTGCAAGGCTACATACAGCTTAGCCTTTGCCAACCTGGTGCCCTCTGAACTGCTTTGGACTGCAATCCAGTCCTATCGACCCCTGCCAGCACACCTGAAAATAGGAATGAAAGGATCTGGGTAAAAGTTTATTCCTGGAGATTGAATTAATATGAGTGTTGAAAAGCACAATGCAGCTGATGGAGGAAGTGGGCAAAAATGTATTATTCTACCAAGCTCACCTTTAGTTCTGTGTTCCTTCCATGGGAGTAAAAGGTAACCACCCTTGCCATCTCATGACAAAGGGGGCAGTGTGTGTGTGTCTGTCCGTCCATCCATCCCTGAGGTTTTGTGGGTGCTTGGGGGGAGGGAAAGGCTTGAAGGGCACTGTTGTGCCCATGTGTGTTATGTTGGTCATCCCAGCCTACAAAAATCCCTGTTTCTCAGGCTGAAGGTCCATTATTCTGTTCCCTGCCATGGCCAGTTGGGTTTCTCTTGGAAAGCCTACAAGCAAGGTTTTGATGGCAGGAGCCCTCTCTTGCACTGTTGTTCTGCTGCTCAGAAGTACGTAGAAAGTTGTTTTATACCAAGGCAGACTATTTAGTTCCGTATTGTTCACGCTGACCTGCAGCAGCTGTCCAGGGTATCAGGCAGGGGACATTTCAAGCCCTAGCCGGAGATGCTGGGGCTTGAACCTGGAAGACCTTCTCCATGCAAAGCTCTGCCACTAAGCTGTGGCCCTTCCTAGTCCAGAACCATCTTTTTCAGAGTGGCCAACCAGATGCCTTTGGGAATTCTAGCACCTCTGAGCCTCATGGTTCTGTTTCTATAGCTGTTTATGTGACTGTCCTCCATGGGTTTGCTACTCCCCCCTTTGAAAGCAATCTTGAGCCAACATCAGTTGCCATGTCTTGCGAATTCCACAAACTTGATTCTATGTAGTAAACAGAGGTAGACTGGGAAGCTGTTTCCGACGCAGGTGCCTTCTTTGTCGGAGACCTTCTCTTAACCAAGCCAGGCCTTTGGCCAGTTCACCCTTTGTCACAGAAAACTAGGTCAAAGGATCATATAGCTCGCCTTTCGGTTTCCTTGCTCTTGGCCGAGCCCTTCATTCAGGCGTGGATAAAGCAAGGAATTTGATCGGACCTGCTCATGTCAACTGGGCTTTGAACGATGTGAAATGGGATACAGGCCGGGTTACTGCTCTGTGCAGAGTCTTGGCTTTATTGATGCAAACAGACACAAAAGGCCGGGATATGTGTGTGTGGCGTGGATGGGTGGACAGTTTTCAGTTGTGACCTCTGGTTGTGTTTAGGAATTGGAATTTCAGGGGCACGTTGTTTTTGCATCAAGTACAGCTAGTGGTTCTTGGGTGCGGTGCCTGTGATGTAATGGCATCCATGTCTCTGGAGGGCTGGCTTGAGAAAGACCTTGGCGCATACACTCAACCAGCGGTGTGTGGGGATGCGTCAGGATTTCAAATGGCTCTTTCTCCCCACCTCTGAGTGTGCAGTGTTCAGTGTGAATGTAGGTCTGCACACTTACGCTGTCTGCTCACTTGGCTGTACATAGGGAGCTGCTTTATGTTGTGTTGGTACATTGAAGTGAATGCCAGCAGGAGTTCTCTAGGCGTCTTTCCCAGTTGTATCTGCTGCAAACTGAACCTGAAACCTTCTGCATGCAAAGGGGTGTTTCCCACTGCAACGCAGTCCTTTCCATATTTATTGCATGGGCAGAGGGGGAGAGTGAGTAATAATAATAATAATAATAATAATAATAATAATAATAATAATAAATAATTTAGTATTTATACCCCTCCAATCTGGCTGGGCTTCCCCAGTCACTCTGGGCGGCTTCCAACAAAATATTAAAATACAGTAATCCATCAAAATTAAAACCTTCCCTAAACAGGGCTGCCTTCAGATGTCTTCTAAAAGTCTGGTGGTTGTTCTCTTTGACATCTGGTGGGAGGGCGTTCCACAGGGCGGGTGCCACTACCGAGAAGGCCCTCTGCCTGGTTCCCTGTAACTTGGCTTCTCGCAGTAAGGGAACCGCCAGAAGGCCCTCGGTGCTGGACCTCAGTGTCCAGGCAGAACGATGGGGGTGGAGATGCTCCTTCAGATATACTGGACCGAGGCCGTTCAGGGCTTTAAAGGTCAGCCCTAACACTTTGAATTGTAGGTCTTTCAAGACCAATGTAGGTCTTTCAAGACTGGTGTTATGTGATCTCGGTGGCCGCTCCCAGTCACCAGTCACCAGTCTAGCTGCCACATTCTGGATTAGTTGTAGTTTCCGGGTCACCTTCAAAGGTTGCCCCACATAGAGTGCATTGCAGTAGTCCAAGTGAGAGATAACGAGAGCATGCACCACTCTGGTGAGACAGTCCGTGGGCAGATAGAGTCTCAGCCTACGTACCAGATGGAGCTGGTAAACAGCTGCCCTGCGCCTCCATGGACAGCTGTGAGTCCAAAATGACTCCCAGGCTGCGCACCTGGTCCTTCAGGGGCACAGTTACCCTATTCAGGACCAGGGTGGCCCCCATACCTGCCCACCCCCTGTCCCCCAAAACAGTACTTCTGTCTTGTCAGGATTCAACCTCAATCTGTTAGCCGCCATCCATCCTCCAACCGTCAGTGACGTGGGTTTTCCAGAAGAAAGAAATGAATTTTCTTAATCGTATTATGGTATTCTGCATCTGATAATTTTCAGTTAGGTTCTGACTTTCCGCCCCATGTTGTAGAGCAGGGGTAGCCAATTTGGTGCCCTCCTTTCACTACAAATCTCATTAGCCTCAGCCACCACAGAAAAATGTGTAAAGGATGATGGAAGTTGTAGTCAAGGGGTCAGCAAACTTTTTCAGCAGGGAGTCAGTCCACTGTTCCCCAGACTATATTTATTTTTGGGGGGGAAATGAACGAATTCCTATGCCCCACAAATAACCCAGAGATGCATTTTAAATAAAAGGACACATTCTACTCATGTAAAAACACGCTGATTTCTGGACTGTCCATGGGTCAGATTTAGAAGACGATTGGGCTGGATCCGGCCCCCGGGCCTTAGTTTGCCAACCCATGTTGTAGTCCCACAGTATCCAGAGGGCACAACATTGGCCACTCTTGCTGTAGAATGATCTAATCTAGCATATTTGGCTTTTACTTGTATTTATCAGTCAAGTTTTTATTATGGTTTGTAGCCAACAGCCATTACAATACAAACATAAAGTCCATATATATAAAATGCACACACAAAAATGGATCGTCAATCCAATAAGGCATTGATAAGCCCCTTGGATTTACTTGCATTTAGCAAAGAGTTAAAAACCCAAACTGCCACACTTCCCTAAAGCTGTACATCTATTCATTGTTGCTAATGAACTAGAAAATGTTCTGCAGAAACATAAAGCACTGGGAATTTTCCAGAAAATGATCTGTTTTGGAAAACTTTCTGTGTCACCGGAGGAACTTGATACATAACTGCAGTTGTGTTAATGAACGTCATCTAAAGGCAGTAAAGTGTTTTGCCTCACAAAAACATACCTATAAACGAATGCTCCCTCCCAAGTGTGGACCCAGCCCATCATGTGCTCAGTAACCCCATGGGCAACTTTCCAAAGTAGAACCTGTGTATTCTGCCCTCTGGCCTTACAAGCAGGGCAGATTTTGGAGAGGGCTCTGAAGCAGTGAAGGGAAAAGGCTGGCAGCTCATGTCAGTGGGGAGACATTTACATTTCTCATGTAGATTTAGAGGTGGAAGGTACCGCCCGGTTGGGTGGCAGCTCTCTAGAGCCTGCTGAGACTTGATCTTCCAGATCATCTTCCCAATTTTACCTTTCCCGAGAGCATCCTAGACGATAAAGCATCTGTTCTGAGCAATATATGTGCCAGACGGAGAGAGGTGACCGCCTTTTCCCCCCTTCCTCCTCCTTCCTCTCGCACCTGTTCTGTGGCTTTAACCCTTGTAGCTTTTTGTTCTGACCTGGCACTATTGCATAAGTGTGGGGCATTTGTTGTTTTGACTTTCACATTCCATAGGAGCAGGTGGAAATTCCAAACACGTGTGTGTGTATATGTGCTTGAGCATATGTTCAGCACAGCTCGTTCTGGTTTTTGTTTTTGTTTTTCCTCCTGGCCTAATAGTTTTGGGGGTGGAGGGGAAGATGTTCTGGCATTAGCTCTTGTCCAAAGGTTTTGACTAGCCCAGGCTTCCTCAACCTCAGCCCTCCAGATGTTTTTGGCCTACAACGTCCATGATCCCTAGCTAGCAGGACCTGTGGTCAGGGATGCTGGGAATTGTAGTCTCAACACATCTGGAGGGCCGAGGTTGAGGAAGCCTGGACTAGCCTGCCTTCGCTAAGCCAAAAATTGTGGCTCCTGCTTCTACCCCAGTTGAACATTGTGCAACCACAGCACTTTCCCCCAGCTCCTTTGCCTGCGGGAAAGGGCGATGGGTGCATTCTGATTTGCCTCGGAGGTGGATGAGAAAATGTTGACAGGACCCACGTGGGATGGGGAGGTGGCTGGTTTGGCCTTGCCAGAATGAAGTTCTTGCGCAGAAATGACAAACATTTGTGGGACTTGGGGAGTGGATGGTGAACACTGTGCCCTCTCCCATATCTGCAACTTCAAGGTTTGGAGGCAAGCTGGGGCCAGTCACACGTGTCAGAAGGTGGCAGCAGCATGGTGAGCGAAAATGCGAAGCCCTGATCGCTTAATGCAGGGGTGTCTTTTTTCAAAGAGGGCCAGATTTGATGAAGTGAACATGCGTGAGGGCCAACCAAAGTTGTTGAGCTTTGCTTTTTTTTTTTTTTGCAATAATTTTTTTAAAAGGGTTTTACCCCAGGAAATAAACTGCCACAGGGGCCGGATTAAATCGATTGATGGGCTGGATTACGCCCCCGAGACAGACTTAATCTGACGCACTTCCTTCATGGATTTCTTTAGCTACACCTGATAGGACCTTCCACTACATCTTCTTGTTTTTTATCTGCTGACATGTTAGTAGTCGCTGTATCATTGAGATAATGCAGTTTGCAGAGTTTCCCAGACTAAAACGAAGTCACAGATAATTCATGTTATGTAGATTCCACCTGCTGTGCCTCAAAAATGGCACCGGCAGGGAATGATTTCCAGAGCGGCAGAGTGTATGCGGGTGCTAAGCCCTTGAGCTGCCTGCTGCAATGCTTGCCTTGCTCTCTCCACATCTGAGGTCCCAGATAATTGTTTTTATCGCAATTCAGGCTGAATTGCTTCCAATGTATATTCACTAACGGGCCATTTCAATTTTTGTGTTGTGAAAGGCTAAGTCCTTCCTTACAGCGATGCTTTTGGGTTTTAAGATCTGCAGAAGGGGTCCTTTTGCTAGTTCTGTTGCCCTCTGCTGGGGTGTTTGCATGGAGAGCCGGGAAAAGGGCGTTTTGTGTGGCAACCCCTAAGTCAAGAAATTCCCAGCCCACAGAGGTGTGTCTTGACACCTTCACTATACAGCTTTCTGTGAATGCTGAAGATGCTCCAGTCGGACATTTTGACACATGAGAGAGAGAGAGACAGAGAGAGAGAGATTTTAGGACCATCCTACTGTTGTGATTATAATCTGTTCTGATTTGTTTTTAATACTGTATTTTAAAATTGTTTTAACCCACCCTGGGACCTTATATTGAAGGGTGCACTAAGAAATTGTATAAAAGATTATCCTCATGGTGCTAATTATTTGCTTTAGATTCGCCTGAAACATAGCTTGCTAGTTTTTCTTGATCACCTAATTTTATAATCAAAACCCAAATCATTATTATTGTTCTCAGAGAATTTTTTCACATGTGTACATGCCATGATTGACAGCAGCCTGAAAATTCAAACATTGATCCACACTGTGCGTTATATGTAGTTGGTTCTCTCTCTCTCTCTCTCTCTCTCTCTCTCTCTCTCTCTCCCTCTCTCTCTCCCTCTCTCTCTCTCTCCCTCATATTCACTGAAGACCATTTGCTATTGCCACAGAAGAATATAAATATCCATTTGCTTAGCACTGAAAGATTCACAGCCAAACCTCTCAGCTAGGCCCTGCGTGTTGGATTACTGCCAGCGCCATTGTATGCCTCTCTTCTATACACAATTCACTGCTACAAGAACTTTTGTGTGTGTGTGTGCTTTTAACCAAAGATCTCAATGGCAGCCTGCCATTCCATTATTTAATAATTAAATTGTCAAATTATTATTTCAACTTCTTCCTTAAAAAGCTTTATTAAGTCTTAGGGGTGGGCATTCCATTCTTCTTCTAACTCAGGAGGTAGAAGCTTTTTGCATTCCTTTGTGTTCTCGTTTTGGCTGCCTTGCTCTGGTCAAGCTATGCAGCTGTTGGGCAGAGATATGTTAAGTGTTATTCTGGGGTTTTTAGCTTGCTTGGTGTCCCTAATTATTATTAGAACTATGATGTGAACTGCACAGACCTACAATTCCCAATGCAGTTTAACAACCAACCCCTCTTCCCAGGGAACTCTGGGAATTGTAGCTCTGTGAGGGGAATCAGGGTCTCCTAACAACGCTCAGCACATTTAACAAACTACAGTTCCCAGAATTCTTTTGTGGAAGCTATAACTGTTTAAAGTGGTAGGTAAATGTAAAGGGACTCCTGACTGTTAAGTCTAGTCGCGGACGACTCTGGGGTTGCGGCACTCATCTCGCTTTACTGGCCGAGGGAGCCGACATTTGTCCGCAGACAGCTTCAGGGTCATGTGGCCAGCATGACTAAGATGCTTCTGGCGAACCAGAGCAGCACATGGAAACACTGTTTACCTTCCTGCTGGAGTGGTACCGATTTATCTACTTAACTTTGACGTGCTTTTGAACTGCTAGGTGGGCAGGAGCTGGGACTGAGCAACGGGAGCTCACCCCGTTGTGGGGATTCGAACCGCCGACCTTCTGATCGGCAAGCCCTAGGCCCTGTGTTTTAGACCACAGCACCACCCACGTTGTATCATAGGGTTTTAAATGTATGGTGTGGATGTGTACACCCATAAATATGGATATGGGAATTTTCAAGGCGGTTTCTTGGGTAGAAAAAAAAGGCAGCCATTTCCTGTGTCGTAATGCGCTAGATGTATGGTGCCGGTGTGGCCTTATTTCACTGTGTAATGATGTTTGTTATAAGATAAACTGAAGCTGATGAGGATGACATTCTCTCCAGTTGGTGAGCAGGCGAATTCAGAAATGGCTTCCTCCTGTGGACCACCCTGCACGCATTTGTTTGTGTGTTGGACTTACCAGTAATTGTTGGATCTGTTGGCATTACCTATAGCAATGTTAACAAAAAGGGAGAACTTGGGATGTACCCATTGGATATCTAACACAGCCTGGCCTCAACCTGAAGGATAGTACCAGCATTGCTTAGCTTCAGCGAACAAAGCCCTTCTGAGCATTCCCTCTTCAAAGTTCCAAAACTACCACCTTGGACACAGCGCCATTTTTTTTACAGAGCGATTGGTGGAAGCGGAAGCAGATATGCTTTGCTACGAGAATGAAGAATTTGTTTTGTTCATCACTGGAATAAATAGATGGCATTGGCAATGGACTACATTTTGCCAGGCTCCATAACAAACTTCTCTGAAGTGCTGTTTGACGCTTCCATCTAGTGTCTCATCCTGGCTTTCTTATTCATGGGAAGCAATGATAGCAAAGGCCAGCTGCTGAGGAGCTTGCCTGAAAGGTCTATTTCCATTCAAATTCCCTCCTCTCCTTTCGTTGACCTCATCCTTCCATCATCACCCTTCTGTCATCACCTTTTGCCTTTTTTAGCAGCAATTTCCCAGCACAGTTTAGCCAAGAACAAAGCTCACTCTTTCTGCAGCAGTTAATGACTTGCTATAAGGAAGTGGAGCACACTGGCCCATTAGCTGGCTCTCCTGGTTTTTGTTTTGGTTATAGGAATAATCAGCCGTGAGACCTGGGCGCAACCCGCCCCTTGGATTTTAGGTCACATCCCATGCCATGCGTATTAAAAGCGCATGGCGTTCCCCAGAGAATTCCTGGGAGCTGTGGTTTGTTAAGCATGCTGGTAATTGTAGCTCACAGGATTCTTTGGGTGAAGCCTTGTGCTTTTGTGTGGATGTGACCTTTATAAAGGTAAAGGGACCCCTGACCATTAGGTCCAGTAGTGACCGACTCAGGGGTTGCGGCGCTCATCTCGCTTTATTGGCCGAGTGAGCCGGTGTACAGCTTCCGGGTCATGTGGCCAGCATGACTAAGCCGCTTCTGGCGAACCAGAGCAGCGCACAGAAACGCCGTTTACCTTCCCGCCAGAGTGGTACCTATTTATCTACTTGCACTTTGACGTGCTTTTGAACTGCTAGGTTGGCAGGAGCAGGGACCGAGCAACGGGAGCTCACCCCGTCATGGGAATTCGAACCGCCGACGTTCTGATTGGCAAGTCCTAGGCTCTGTGGTTTAACCCACAGTGCCACCCGCATCCCGTGACCTTTATAAGATTAGACAAATTCATAGATGGAGGATAAAGCTATGTTCTCCTTCCACTGTGGAAGGCAATATACTATTGAATACCAATTGCTGAGAATCACACGTGAGGAGAATGATGATGCTCTCAGGTTCTGCTTGTGGGCTTCTCAATAGATGTGGAATCATAGAATTGTTGAGTTAGAAGCAGTGTCAGAAATTCAGATATATAATCCATTCGCCAAATGGCACCTTAAAGCTAGGTTACGGCTGCCACAACAGATGTCTAGGCGCCTTTTTTTCCCTACAGTGAAGTTTGTTGCTGTTACAGTGGTACCTCGGGTTACAGACGCTTCAGGCTACAGACTCCTCTAACCCAGAAATAGTACTTTGGGTTAAGAACTTTGATTCAGGATGAGAACAGAAATCGTGCTCCAGTGGTGCGGCGGTAGCGGGAGGCCCCATTAGTTAAAGTGGTACTTCAGGTTAAGAACCGTTTCAGGTTAAGAATGGACCTCCAGAACGAATTAAGTTCTTAACCCGAGGTACCACTATTATTCATTTCATTTCTATACTGCTTTATATATTTTAAAGAACAAATTTCAAAGCGGTTTGCAACACATTAAAACCTCAAATAAAACAATCCGGAATGATTCAAGCTTCAATGAAAATATTTCAGATCCTTCTCTAAGTGACATTCTGCTCTCCCCAGTCTGGCTAACATATAACCCTGGTTGGAAGGGACCCCATGGAATATCTAGTCCAACATGGGTTGGCCACTGAGAACAGGATGCTGGACAAGATGGCCCTCTGGCCTGATCCAGACAGGCTCTTGTGTTGAATTTCTGACTCTTCTTGCCTGGTGATATCATGCGAATCTGAGCATCAGCTGTGCTTCTCTCTCCAAAATACTCCATTGGATGTCTTCCAGTGTGGGAGAAGCAAAGTTGCTAGGAGGAGAGCTTGGCTGATTGTTTTGCTTCTTTGTGGTAAGAGATGCTGATAGCCGATAGCCGTCTGTACTGTATAGTTAAAGAATACAGCTCTGCTCATTTGAATGTGAAACACCTAAGAGTGTCACTTGACTTCTAACATTGTTTCCCAGCATTTGGCAGGGAGGGATAGGGATTTGGCTTGGCGTGCATTTGAAGGCAAACCTACCAATTCTGCACTTCCTATAATAGTGCGAGAACTGAAACGGTTAACCTTTGAAATTTTGCACTTCTCTGAATTTTTTCAGTGCAGTTCTTTTTAAAAAAGAAGAGAGAGTTTATAGTGGGGAAAGTGTGCCTAAAAATGCACATGTTTATGAAAATAGCATGCAAATATGCATTGCAGTACAATTTCTTGCAAGCAGTTTTGCCCATGTCCCTGAACATGCTGATGACAGATTTTCATGAGGACTTAAAAAAAAAAAAAATCGCAATCTAATGTGAAAAGGGCAATGAACTGAACTTGAGACTAGAAAAATGAGAACCTGAGAATTAAAAAGTCTGTCCATTCTTTGTTACGAGACAGATCAGCTTTGGGCAGTTTCTTATTAAAAGATTAGTCATGTTCCCAGGTGGACAAGTTTACCAATGACTATTAGGATATCTAAATAGAACCCCTGCAAGTGCTTTTCAAAGATATTTGGTTGGCTGTTGCTGGAAGCAGAATATGGACAAGGTAGAGCTTTTTATAATAATAATAATAATAATTAATAATAATATAATATTGGAGCTCTTCATATGTTTGGTATATGTTGTCTAAGTCCAAAGTAAAACATGACTGAAAAGTGTCATTTCTGTCAGCTCTGAAAGCACCCTAAAGTTCTGCCCCTCATGTAAAACAGAGGCATAAGGACCTGCTGGATCAGGCCAATGCCCCATCTTATATAGCATCCTGTTGTAGCTGTAGTTGACCAGAGTCCTGTGGGAAACCTACAAGCAGAACCTCAGCACAAGAGCCCTCTCCCATCTTGCAGTTTCTGTTGCTGTTGTTTAGTCGTGTCCGACTCTTTGTGATCCCATGGACCAGAGCATGTCAGGCACTTCTGTCTTCCACTGCCTCCCGCAGTTTGGTCAAACTCATGCTGGTAGCTTCGAGAACACTGTCCAGCCATCTCGTCCTCTGTCATCCCCTTCTCCTTGTGCCCTCCATCTTTCCCAACATCAGGGTCTTTTCCAGGGAGTCTTCTCTTCTCATGAGGTGGCCAAAGTATTGGAGCCTCAGCTTCAGGATCTGTCCTTTCAGTGAGCACTCAGGGCTGATTTCCTTCAGAATGGAGAGGTTTGATCTTCTTGCAGTCCATGGGACTCTCAAGAGTCTCCTCCAGCACCATAATTCAAAAGCACCAATTCTTTGGCGATCAGCCTTCTGATCAGCTCTCACTTCCATAGCATTTAGAAGCATTACTGCCTCTGACCACAGAGGCAGAGCATAACCATCATGGCTAGTCAGCATTGATGATAGCCTTATCTTCAAGTTAAGGCAACTTAACTCCCCTCCCTCCCCTTTCCTTTTCTTTCTTGTGTGGTCCCCTCTACCCACTGTGGTGGGCTGGTAATTAGCACAGCAGCTGGATTCCATGCAGAACAGCTTCTCTGCAGATGTGATAAACGTTAGGTGTTTGCAAAAGTCCTCCCGCACCCCCCCCCCCCCCGCAGCTGTCTTTTGGTCACCTAGGTGCCTCTATGACTCTCATGTTCTCCTCTTGCTTTCCCTTGCTATAAGGGTAGTTATTTATCTCTGACCCTCCCTCCCTCCCTCCCTCCCTCCCTCCCTCCCTCCCTCCCTCCCTCCTTGGCACCAGACCACAAGATGCCTTTGTAGGAGACAACATGATATAGCGTGGGAATAGGCCCTCATCAGCACCACCGCTTGGCTCTTGATAAAGATGAACCCCCCCCCCCCACTAACTAACTTATTTAGGCTGTAGTTTTGACAGCTCCCACGCTCTTGTCTAGCGTTCCAACTTTTTTTTGCCACGTTGGCTCTTCCAGTGGTAAGGATCAATGTGCACGGTGGCTTGGAGCACAAATATTTTTTGCAAATAATAAAGGATTGTGATTCTGGGGGTATGCTTTCACACTCCCATCTCACTGCCTCCGTGTTGTGGTGTTGTCAAGTAGTTGTTTTACTCATTACTGCATCTTGCAGATCGGACTTTGTTCCTCTTAAACTACGCTTAACATACAGTGGTACCTTGGGTTACATACGCTTCAGGTTACATACGCTTCAGGTTACAGACTACGCTAACCCAGAAATTGTGCTTCAGGTTAATAACTTTGCTTCAGGATGAGAAAAGAAATTGTGCTCCATCAGTGTGGCAGCAGCAGGAGGCCCCATTAGCTAAAGTGGTGCTTCAAGTTAAGTACAGTTTCAGGTTAAGTACAGACCTCCGGAACGAATTAAGTACTTAACCTGAGGTACCACTGTACCTTTATGCAAGCAGGGTCTGGGCATTTATTTAAAGAGGGGACGGAAAGTGTGTGCTTTCAATGCATACACAGCCTGATACGCACAATTATTATTAACTGGGATGGTGAACCTGAAGGCTTGTGTAGGAGGCATTCTCTATTTCATGGCTTAGCTAAAATTCACTAAGTTACAGTCGTGGTGGTTTAAGTGCCTTTTGCAGCAATGAATGCAATTCCTAACATTTTAAGAACCAAACCAATATTGGGCTGCTTGGAATCCTTTCCATACCTCCCTGTGAAACTATCTTGGGTGGTTATTGTTTGAAAAACTGAAGGGGTTGGACTCCTGGAATATCCAGTGTCATCCTAGTTAGCAGTTACTGTGCCCAGAATTATTGGTGTTGACCCCACCCCCCAATTTTTTACTCTGGATTTAGAGTTTCCACAGAAATCTGAAAATGAAAAACAATCAAACCCAGATTAAATTAGGGGAACATATGAGCTGCATTTCGATGAAGATGAGTTTTGATGAGGATGACATTTGGATGCTGCGAAAAACTTGTATGAACAAGCAGCACCCAGTTTGCCATAAGCTGCCATGTGGAAGCACCCAAGAGTCCAGGTTCAGTCCCTGCTGTCTCCGGCCATAAAGCATATATAAGGACTTAGATGACCTTCGATGTGCCTTCCACTGTGGTGTAGTGGTTAAGAGCGGTAGACTCGTAATCTGGCGAACCGGGTTCGTGTCTCTGCTCCTCCACATGCAGCTGCTGGGTGACCTTGGGCTAGTCACATTTTTTTGAAGTCTCTCAGCCTCACTCACCTCACAGAGTGTTTGTTGTGGGGAAGGAAGGGAAAGGAGAGTGTTTGTTGTGGGGAAGGAAGGGAAAGGAGAATGCTTTGAGACTACTTCGGGTAGTGATAAAGCAGGATATCAAATCCAAACTCTTCTTCTTCCAACTCTGCAATTCTACAATTCTATGATCCTGCGAGGTCACTTGGCCACAGCATCATATGGTGTGTGTGTGTGTGTGTGTACTCACTAACAAATTGAGCTATTATAATATGCATACACTCAACACACACAATTGGTTCAGTTGAATTTACAAGGGGTTATATGTTTGAGTAGGTGCAGTTTGTGTTATTACTGGAACACTCTTAAGTTGGCTGACGTTCTTCTCCGCTGCCTCTGCCCTCTGTAAGTGCAACACGTCCGTTGTAATAAAAGCAAGGGTCCCTGCTTAGATTTAAAAAAATAAAAAAGATGAATTTGCATTTCTTCTCTAGCTTTTATGTGGGCCCACTCGGTCATAAAGCTCACTGGACGTAGAATGGATACTTGTGAGACAGCTTTTGGAGTCTGCATTTTTGCCAGTCAAGTGCTTTTGCTAACGGGCTCAATAGCTGCAAATGTTGAATGGAAAATTATATTCCAACTATTTTCAATATATTGTTTTAATTGTTGTAACCTGCACAGGAACATAAAGGTGAACGGTGAGGATAAATAAATGTATTTTTAATTTCTTTTTAAAATAAAAGTATTATTAGGCTGTTGTTGACTCCAGTTTTTTTTTTTAAATTTTTTTAATTCTTGTTGGTTGTCAGACCTGATTTCTGTGTTTTTTATTGAATTCATGAACTGCACTTCCAAAATAAATACAGCAAGACTGTGGCTGTCTCCACCTCCCCCTTACAATTCTTCCTTTTAGCCAGAGCATGGTGGTGACTGGAGTCAAGGGCAGGCAGGCTTTGTGAACGCCTGAGTCCCTAGTTCCTATCAGTTCCTATCTAGAGTGGTCAATGGTGGGATATGATGGTTATTATAGTCTAACGCAGCAGCATCAGGAGGGCGTCCAATTGTCCTAAGGCATCAATCCTCCAGATATCTGGTACCTTGTGATGCTTATTGCCCAGGAGGGCTTTTCAGAATTTATTTTATTTCATAGTTCACTTTTGTATGCTGCTTTCCCACATAAACATGTCCAGAGCAGCTCACATCACTGCAAAACAAAACAAACACCAATCAATACATTGCAATAGTGGTCTAAATGCTGGTTCATTTCAAAACATAGTGTGACAACAAAAAAATCGTTTTGATCATATTTGTTAAAACATGTTAAAGTACTCATAAAATAAACTCTCAAACTTTGAAACATATAAATTGATATCATTTAGGAAAAATATATAAGCTGGAATAGGATATGACGAACATTGACAGTGCAGTCGGATATTAACGATATAACCAGCAATTGGTACATGGAGTACAGTGGTACCTTGGGTTAAGAACTTAATTCGTTCTGGAGGTCCGTTCTTAACCTGAAACTGTTCTTAACCTGAGGTACCACTTTAGCTAATGGGGCCTTCTGCTGCAGCTGTGTGATTTCTGTTCTCATCCTGAAGCAAAGTTCCTAACCCGAGGTACTATTTCTGGGTTAGCGGAGTCTGTAATCTGAAGCGTCTGTAACCTGAGGTACCACTGTGCTAGCAAATAAAGTGCATAACATTTTTTTCGTAGAAGTTAAAATTTAAAGTGCGCGCAGTTCCTAGCTGTACTCTTACACTGAGAATACTGAAGGGCAAAGTTTTGTTTGTCATAACTGGGAGATTTCCACAATGGTCTTGTGAATATATGCTTGCAACACAAAAGAATCTCCTCTAGGAATATAAGAACCTGTCCTTGTACCACTGACCCATCTAGCCCAGTCCTGCCAACACAGGTTGGCAGCAGCCCTCCAGGGTGTTCCAGGCTGGGGACATTCCCAGATATACATAGAGAGGCTGGGCATTGAACTTGGGACTCTACACTTGGAAAGCATATACTGTATTTTTCGCTCCATAAGGCGCACCTGACCATAAGGCGCACCTACTTTTTTTTTGGGGGGGGGGAATTCAAGAAAAGAAATATTATTTAAAGGGAGCGCTGAGCAGAGCCTGTATGCATCCCAGGCTCTGCTCAGCGTTCCCTTTCATGAGCTGAGTGGAGCGTGTGTGTGGCGCTTGCAGGCTTTCCCCTGAGGAGCTGCCCTTCTCCCTCCTCAGGGAAAAGCCCCCAAGAGCCACACACACACTCCGTGCAGCTCTTTAAAGGGAGTGTGGCTCTTGGGGGCTTTTGCGGGAGGTGGGAGAGCTTTGCAAAAGCCAGGGATAGCTGTGCGAAGCCTCCCCAGGGCAGCAGGATGAAGGCTCCCCACTGCCCTGCGGAGGCTTCGCGGGCTACCCCAGAGCTGCTCAGGAGCTTGTCAGGGCTGGTGGGGGAAGCCTGGGTCCCCCCCCAGCCCAAAAAGCAGCTTTATTATTTGGTGTACAGCGCTCTACACCCAAATCCTGGTTCTCATAAACAAACCACAGCATAGATTTAGCAAAAAGTACTTGATGTACTCCTCCTTCCCCAAGAGCATTAGTAATCCAGCATGGGCCCACAATGTATTTTTATGCCTATTTATATTTTTGTGTTTGATTGACTTTTTAAAAAACACTCACACACAAAGTGGACTTTGTTGTGTAATTTATTGAGGCTTTGGCTCGGTCTGCGCGTCACAGTACGCTGCTTGAGGGCTACATCTACGAGCTGCCCCCAAGTGAAGCAGCTGACTCTCAAACTCCCCCCTTCCTCTCCTGCAGTTGCTGGAAGGACTTCTGCAGCATATTGTTCCACTTTCCACAAATCTTGGTTTGCAAATTGCAAAGTAGGGGGGTTGTGGCTTAAAACAAACCCTTATCAATTTCAAGGCAAGCCAGTTTCAAGCTATGAGTTCCGAAGCTGGCTTATTCAACCCGTTTGTTCTTAAGGCAGACGTGCTCTGGCTTGTGGGCAATAAACCGGGATTTGTGGAAAACAGAACAAATCTCTGAAGAAGTCTTCCCCTCTTGCTCTTGTGGAAGCATGCAAGTCCGCACTTGGACTCCTTCCAGCTGCATGCATGTAGCACTAAACGATGGTTAAGCATGGGTGAGCCTGTCCACTATGGAGAAAAGTAGGATTTAAAAAAAAAATATTTTTTGAAAGGAAAAAGAAGTGAACTGAATTAAACCTGAATTTTCCCCGGGGTGGTAGTGTGGTGTGGTTGAGCTCATCCCTTTTTGGGTTTTTTGTTTTAGCCGGAATGTGGATGTTGTGGTGTGATGCTATTCCTGTCAGCTTGCTATTTTACATTCCGGCCTTTCAATTGGTTGTAAACCACAGGCGATCCGTTTCGTAAAAAATTTGCTTGGAAAATGGCAAAACGATAAAAACGAAACCTTCCTCATTTTTATTTTTTATTTTTTGTTTCTTTTTAAACCTCCAGTTGCACTAGGATGACTCTTTTTTATGACTTGGGACTAGGAGTGGAGATTTATAAGCCACTGAACAAATACTCATGTCCCCTCCTAATTAGTTGCTTGTGCCGTTGCCATAGAAACCTTGTTGGAAACAACCGGTAGATAGGCTTGTACAGCAAGGGAGTGACGAGATGGGAGTGTTGAGTCATGGAGCCATCAAGGTGTTGGTTGTTATTATTAAAAAGCACATAAATATAACTGCCGAATGGGCACGATATTAGAGAGCTCTTTCTTCATACCTGTTGATGTATAATGCCTTTCTCCATTTAGTTAGGCCTATAGACATGCCTTTGGCTAGGGCTTGACCCTAACCTTGCAACCATCCAAATTTCAGAGGTCCTTCCCCAGTCTTGTAGCAACGCAAAGTTGTAGAAATGTCAGGATTTGAGGGGAGACGCTTGAGCCACATGCTGTTATGCCTTTTATTTATTCTACCTGTGTTGCAGATATGGGGAGGGAAGGGGCTGAGGCAAGAGTGTCTGGCTTAAGGGAGAGAAAGTGACCATGTGTCCATTTGGGGCGGAGGCCACCTGTTTTCTGTGGACAAACCCTCTTGTAGTTTTGGGTATTCAGAAGGACAAAGGGTGCCTTTAAATGGAATGGCAGTAGGGGTGAGGAATGCCACAGAGGTGAAGCAAGGGCATTGCTTGGTGGCTTAACTTGCAATTTCCTTGTTAGTTTAAAGTCTAACCCTGCGTATTGTTTTTTTGTATTTTCATTTCCTCTGTTTGAGTCAGGAGTGTGGGGTGGGGAGGTCAGAGGTGGGTCATTTTGAAGACATCTTTCCCCCTCCTCCCAAGAGAAATGAGCACATGGTGTCTTGGAAGCAAACAAGCCATAGGTTCCTTATGTTCTTCCCCATTAACCACTCCCACAGCAGCACAGGAGATGATGAGAAATAGTTGGCATGCGTCAATCAAAAGGAACCCAACTAGCTTTAAAATGAACTCATTTTAAACTATATTTAAAGCAACCCCCCATAATAAGAACCATGGGAATTGTAGTTTATTCCTCAGAGCTACAATTCCTAGCACCCTTAACAAACTACAGTTCCTATTATTATTATTATTATTATTATTATTATTATTATTATTGAAAATTTGCTTTAGATGTATCATATGTATGCAGCCTTAATAAGATGAGATTGCAATATGACATCTCTCTCTGTGTGTTTTCTTTTCTTTTTCATGGAAGAACATACAACTCTTGGCTTTCTTTGCTTTGAGATTGCTTTCAATGAAAAGAGGGCTTGAAATAAGCTGGGAACTAGCTACCTGGGGCTATCCAGTGCAGTGATTTCTTTTTTTTTATCCAAGAGATTGCAGATGGAAGACAGGCGTTAACAATACAGCTTTAATCAGCAGAATTCAAGCCAGCAGTTTGTACAGCATCAGACTCTTGCTTTTCCTCTGCTTCAACAGCTCCATGTGACTAGGGCATGTCCACAAATTACAGCCCTTTAAGAAAGCGTTGACATGGTGCCCCAAATTAAGGGAACGTCTCTAAAATACAAACTACTGTCATCACAATAAGCTCTCAGGGTCCTTTCAAGCCTCAGAACACAATAAAAGTGAGTAGCGCCAGTCCTGTACAGTAGATTACAATGGCCAGATCTGTTTAAATCTTATTTAGGAGTTTTGTATTCTGTCCTTTGCCAATGGGCCTCAGAGTGGTTTCTATCAACAAATATATATTTAAGAAATACAACAGAATACAAATAAAATATAATTCCAGCCTTCAGAACAGAATACAAATAAAATAAAACTCCAGCCTTCAGAAAAAAAGGAAGCTTTAAGTTCACAAATTGTATAAAATCCGGCTGCTGAGAGTCTTGGCCTGATCAGCAGATCAGTATGTGATTACATTTGTTTCTTTGGACTGGGGGAGCGGGAATTATGTTAATTTTGAAATGTTTGTTTTCTAAATCTACCCCCCTTTTTAAACCATTGAAACCCTACTTCTGCTCCCCTCTGTCTTTGGTTGCTCCCTTGTCTGTTGACAATTCCTTCTAATTGTACAGGGCATTTACATGAAAACAGGATCCTTGTTGCTTAGGATTTAATCTGCTCCTGCTGCTTATTCTCCATCCCAACTTCCCAAGAGATTGGTTACTTAGGTAGCAGGCCAGCAAAAAGGCCTGGGTTGGGTTGGGGGCAGGAAGCAGCAGCTCCTTTTAAAATTAAACCGAGTCTTTGCCGCTGAGTTGTAAGTGTGTGTGCTTTGGGTCCTCTGTGTCCAATCTACCTGCTCCGGGAATAACAGGGAGGAAGAACCTTGGTCTCCTTATCTGGCAGTTGCGTAAGTAAATCCCTCCCCACCTCCAAAAAGTAAACAATTGGAGAGGAATGCTCATAAATCTGCTTCTTAACTGTTCTTTTTAAAAACTCTGGGAGCGTCACATTCCAATCCAGTGTCCGTAGGCTAGTCGTCTCCCCCCACCCCCCCTTTTTTTTTGGAGACAAGAAGTCTTCAAGCATTGGGTTTCAAACACCAAAGGTTACGCATTCTGAAAAGGGGGAGGCATAAGAGAGATTGCAGGACCACGTTGTTGTGCGGTGGATACTGGAATCTTAATTGGCCACATTCATGCCATACCTTTAAAGCACCATGATGCAATTCTCTTTAAGCATGGCTTCCACCCAAAGAATTATGGGAATTGTTAAGGGGGCTGAGAGTGGTCAGGAAGCTCTCAATTCCTTACGGAGAGGTGCAGTTCTCAGAGTTCCCTGTGAATCGGAAAATTGTAGCTCATTAAGAGGGGGTAGGGGTCCCATAATAGTGCTCAATGCTCTTAACAAAACACATCTCCCAGAAGTCTGTGAGGGAAGTTCTTCAGATGTATTGTGTGAATGTGGCCTTTTAATTGTGTGTTGCAAAAGGATTCTAGCCCTGAGGCTAAGGTGCCATTGCTTTGGTGTTGGGAGTACAGTGGTAGCGCAAGGAGAAAGGGTACATATATTGTATGCTGTGTTGATGTTTTCCCATGGCAGGTGTCAGGAACCTACAACATCCTCCCTGGCCATTGGCTGTACTTCCTGGGGGCTGATGGGAGTTGTTGTTGAGCAGAAATTGGGAGGGGCAGAGGTTCCCCCCTCTTCCCCTAGGCTTAGAGAAAGCAATAATGTGACAGGTGGAGCATTGGTGGACGTTTATAATAACAAGGCCCTATGAGGGACTGGACCACGTAAAACAAAGCAAAAGGTTGCTTTTTAGGTGTTTGGCTGAAGTTGAGATGGAGGGTAAGCTTCAACCTAACACCATGTGTCTTCCAAAGCTAAGAAGCTGCCTGATGCCAAGTCAGATTATTTGTCCGTCTAGGCCAGGCTTCCTCAACCTTGGCCCTCCAGAAGTTTTGAGACTACAATTCCCACCATCCCTGACCACTGGTCCTGCTAGCTAGGGCTCATGGGAGTTGTAGGCCAAAAACATCTGGAGGGCCAAGGTTGAGGAATCCTGGTCTAGGCCAAATGGTGGCCCTCTGGATAGTGTTGCTGTACTACAAATCCCATCAACCCCAAGCAGCATAGCAAATGGTCAGAGATTATGGGAGCTGCAGCCTAACAGAATCACTCAATTTAGCCACCCTGCTGTAGGCTGATACTGTCTCCACTGGCAGAAGCTTTTGGCAGAGGTAGTTCCCATCACCTTTTTGTTTGAACTGGAGATGCCAGCGCATCATTCATCATTATTGCTCAGGGCACATTGGGGTTTTCCAGAGGAGCAGCTCTGGAAGTGGCATTGATTGGACACAGAAATTCAGCTTATTATAAGTTTGTAAAACTTACGCCGAGGTGCACTGTGTGGGTAATGACTGCTAAAATCCTAGAAGTCAAAGAGGGAGCTGAATAATATTTCCATTGCGTCTGCTGTTTGCATAGGTATCCTAGCCCTCCTCTTTGTGCACCCATGACTATTAAAGACTGAATAAATTATTTAAAACTCTTAAGAATTGCTGATTTGCATAGTTTTATACAGGGTTCAAAATTCAGATAATTCAGACATAATTTGATCTGCTTGGCCACAGTTATTTTAATCATCGTTAGAATTTGCTTTCTGTTGAGAGACGTTACAACAGCTGCTACTTCTGGCTTAGTCAAATTGCTAATTGCTTATAAGCTTTACCTAATAAATCCCCTTTGTGGCATGGTAATTTATAAGAGATCACTCATGGTAATGGAGTGTTTCTTTCTTACTGCATACTTAACAAATAGGGTGGCGGCAGCGTTCGAAATTCACCAGGCGCCAGGCACATTTTGCATCTGTCTGTAAACCACTTGGAACCAAGTAAAGATGCCCGGAAGTGATGCGGGTGGCGTTGTGGGTTAAACCACAGAGCCTAGGACTTGCCGATCAGAAGGTCGGCGGTTCGAATCCCCGCGACGGGGTGAGCTCCCGTTGCTCGGTCCCTGCTCCTGCCAACCTAGCAGTTTGAAAGCACGTCAAAGTGCAAGTAGATAAATAGGTACCACTCCGGGGGGAAGGTAAATGGTGTTTCTGTGCGCTGCTCTGGTTTGCCATGCTGGCCCTGTGACCCGGAAAAACTGTCTGTGGACAAACGTCGGCTCCCTTGGCCAATAAAGCGAGATGAGCACCGCAACCCCAGAGTCGGTCACGACTGGACCTAATGGTCAGGGGTCCCTTTACCTTTAATGATGCCCGGGCGCTAGGATGGCTCCTGACATCGTTACTGTCTGTAGGTGCATGCCTGGGGATCCTTGGATCATGACTGTTTTCACACACTAGCAACACATCCTGTAGACTTCTATCAGTTATACCTTATCTGCACAATCAGAATGCATTTCAGGAAACAAAAAGTCCTATTGAAAAATACGGCTTTCGAGCCATCTGGCTCTGAGATGGCAACTTGGCATTCTGTTGTGGTGACTGCAGCCCTGGTTTAAGGAGCTACTTGGCGCCTTGCTTATATCTCCTGAGTTTCTAACACTGGGTGGGGGAAAGAGAAGTTATTGTGTCTGGGAGATATGAAACTGAACCATAGTATCAGGATTTGGCTCTGGGGCTGAGTAGTTCCTTCTGCCTTCTTTTCATTCTTGTGAAATCACCCCATCCCACCTCCTCTGATTCACCTCTACCTTGATTTGATACTACATAGGACTAATTGCTAACCTTGCTTCAGAGCAGGTTTCCTCAAACTTGGCCCTCCAGATGTTTTTGAGACTACAATTCCCATCATCCCTGACCACTGGTCCTGCCAGCTAGGGATCATGGGAGTTGTAGGCAAAAAAAAATTTGGAGAGCCGAGTTTGAGGAAGCCTGCTTTAGAGCATCCCTAAAACCTAAGTTCATTTTGATTCTGCTCTGAATTCTGAAACCCTGAGTCTAGATTTACATTTGCATGGCATTGTTGACATCCATCTGCACTCCACTGTCTCTCGAGGCACTCCCCAAAGTGCAAGGCTGGACAGTGTGTAATCCTGGGCTGCCCAGATAAGACCCCTCTTCTGCCTTGCTGATGTGGTCCAATGGAAAGCAAGAGCAGTACATTTAGCACCAGTTATGCCAAGCTAACTCACTTGTAGCTGTTGCTGCCCCTTGACCAAGTTCTCATTGTTAGTGGTAAATCCCTGCCTGGAGCTGTGCTCACCTGGTTGAAGAGGGCCCTTCCATGTGAAAAGGTTCCTTGCACATAGAAACCTAGTGTGTCAGGGATTCTGTCACGATAGTTTTCTATTCGGAGGCAATTTTGTGTGTGCAGAGGAGCAGTTCGTGTGAGTCCTTCCTGCAAAATGTGCAGCCAGAAGTAGTAAGCTCAGTCAAGGCTGGGGCGTTAGTATGCATTTACCAATTGGGTGAGAATTTCCCTCAGGAAACATTTAAAACTGTCTCATAGCGCTTTCCCTTCAAATTTTGATTAGGTCTTAATTTACAGTTAAAGGTGATTAAAATATCTGGGGCAGATTTTATTGCACGAGAATTACTGTTGGGTAAAGTTGAATGGTGGGTTTGTACCCTTTTGGCTTTCAGAAAGTTCTTGCGATTGTCCCTTTAAAAATAAATAATTGATATATCTTTATGTCACCAAAAAGCAGCAGCCACAAATGCAAGTGTTGCCAAACTTCAAGGTTTGCAGAAGTACAAAACACCTTAGAACAACAACAACGACTTCCAGGTTATATTTATAAATAAATTAAATCTTTTAAAAAATATTTCTACCTCAACCCTAATAATAATAATAATAATAATAATAATAATAATAATAATATATTTTCCCCCAGGGAATATGAATTAAACAACCCAACTTTTGTTCTGTGTGTGTGTGTGTGTGTGTGTGTGTGTGTGTGTGTGTGTTTAATCTTAATTTTCATTCTGTTTTGTTTTTCTTTCTTCTTATGTGCTAATAAAGTGAATGTTTTGTTTAAATACAAAGATGTTGAATTAATAAAGGATCAACATATATGCCAAACAGTTAAATAGACTAGTCATTGTATTGTTGGTAAGTTCCATGTTTTCTGCTTATGCACAATGTTTTCTCTTTTCTCTAGGGCTCTGCCATCATTTATGGTGATCTGCTGTGCCTGATTCTTGGGGTTTGGCAGAAGTTGCTGGAGCTTGCATGCTGCTTCATGCAGTTACAGTAAGTTAAAAAACACACACACATAATAATCTGTACCTTTTTATGGAGATTTCCAATTGACCTGACACCACAGAATGCTAGAGTAGATAGCCTGTTGTCTGACCCCACAGGTCTCTTACATTCTCAGATGCTCATGCTGTAATGGATGTAATGAGCTGGGATCCAAAGTTGTGTCCAAGGGGATTACACAGGGAATGCAAGTCCTGTTCAAAGTAGACCCATTGAGTCAGATTCAACCAAGTTGCTATGCAAGTCCCACTACCACAACTGCACATTTCTCCCCCTGCCTCTCCCCAAATGCTTGGAAGTATCAGGAAAATCCCCCAGAACAGAATTGGGGGTGAGGAGGGAGAACAAAAAAAAAAAAAACCCATAAGAGGCTGCTGGATCAGGCCAATGGCCCATCTAGTCCAGGATCCTGTTCTCACAATGGCCACTCAGATGCCTGGGGAATAAATCTTCAAGCACAACAGCCCTCAGCCCTCTGTGGTTTCTAGCAAACTGGTGTTCAGAAGCATTACTGCCTCTGTCTGCCTGTGAAAGAAGGGAGATTGTTTTGTCTGGTGAGCAGAAATGCTTATGCTGATGGAACGATCTCCTTAGTAAGCTTTTAAAAATTTATTGTGACACCAACTTCCACCTAAAGAAATAAAGCAACGTGGCTTAATTTAGGTCCATTCATTTCAATGTGTCTGCTGTAACTTGGATACAGCCCATTGACTTTGACATGCTCAGTGTTGATTTTTGGCTCTTGAGCAGCAGAACAGCTGGATCACACATTGCTTTGGGAAGCCCCTCCTCCCCGCCGTGTGTCTGAAAAATCTTTTGTTGTGTGACATTGGGGGGACTATTATCAATGCCAAGCCTAAAGCACACCCCCACCCCAGGTGTATGGAAATTGCAGGACTCCATCAGGCCTCGTCTCCAGTCTCTTGGAAGCCCACTTCCACCAGAAGAGGGGATGGCCAACAGCTCAGATGGCTTTAAAAGACAAATTCAGTGACTACTAGCCAGGATTGCTTTGCATGACCCCCAGTGTTGGAGGGAGAGTGCCACTGAATAACAGTTGCTTGCATTCTGCTTGCAGATTTCCCGTAGGTATCTGGTTGGCCACTGCGAGAATATGATGCAAGACTGAATGGACCATTGGTCAGATCCAGCAGGGCTGCTCTTAAGTACCGTATTTTTCGCTCCCTAAGACGCACTTTTTCCCTCCTAAAAAGTGAGGGGAAATGTGTGTGCTCCGTGCGGCTCTTGCGGGCTTTTCCCCAGGAGGGAGAAGGGACTGACACGGCCAGTCAGTCCCTTCTCCCTCCTCGTAGAAAAGCCCACAGGAACCGCACGCTCCTTAAAGGGTGCGCGGCTACTGTGGGCTTTTGCGGGAGGTGGGGGTATTGCCATAGCCGTGCGAAGCCCCTCCTGCCAGGAGAGGCTGCGCGCGGCTATGGCTTCTTCCTGTCCACTGCTCTTTGGGGCTTTGGGGGGGGGGGGGATAAGATTTTTTTTCTTGATTTCCCCCTCTAAAAACTAGGTGCGCCTTATGGTCCGGTGTGTCTTATGGAGCGAAAAATACGGTACTTAGTCTTCCAGGCGTGGCAAGATAAATCTTGCTTCAATGCACTCAATGTAACTAATCCTTGTGAATTTGCACTTTGTTTTTTTTTTTTTAATATTTTTTATTACATTTTCAAATACACAAACAAGAATATAGATTCCACAAAGAAGAAATAAAGAAAACAAATAAAGAAAAAATAAAAAATTCCAATTTCAGAAATATTTTTGCATAACCAATCGGACTTCCTCACATCTCCCCTACCATGCATTCTTTACCATAAAAATGTCAGCAAATTATTACCTTTTTTCACATCTTAATTTGTACCTTTCAAATGTTTTAAATTTAAAATACTCTTTGTCAGTTACTTGTAGCTTAAATCACCCTTAGTAATACTTTAAATTTCATCCTTTTCTTGCTTTTAACTTAATTTCCTGTTTCAAAAATCTATTCGCTGAAGCCCAAACTTCCAAATCGTGCAGTTTTTAACATTCATACAACTTATAGTATTTTTGTAAATAGTCCTTAAATTTTTTCCAGTCCTCCTCCACCGCCTCTTCTCCCAAGTCTCGGATTCTGCCAGTCATTTCAGCCAGTTCCATGTAGTCCATCAATTGCATCTGCCACTCTTCCAATGTGGGTAGATCTTGTGTCTTCCAGTGCTTTGCAATAAGTATTCTTGCTGCTGTAGTTGCGTACATAAAAAATGTTCTATCCTTCTTTAACACCTTCTGGCCGACAATGCCCAGGAGGAAGGCCTCTGGTTTCTTGGGAAAGGTATACCTAAATACCTTTTTTAGCTCATTATATATCATTTCCAGAAGGCCTTCACTTTTGGACAAGTCCACCAGAGGTGAAAGAATGTCCCTTCAGCCTCCTTACACTTTGCACTGAATTTGCACTTTGAAATACTTGTTACTGCTTTAAACAAAAAACAAAACCCTGCAGTTTTCCAAAAAGCATTTAAACAGAACAGAAGTATGTTCTTGCGTTGGATGTTAGCTTCAGAATATTTTGCCCCTGGCTGTACCTTATTTCACCCACCACCGACCACATTGCTGGGCCAAAAGTGGAATTGGTTAGTTGGTTTTCCAGCCTGTCTGACCTCTGCTTATTTCAGCTAAAACCACTTCCTCCCCCCTATTTCTTAAGTGTTGAGTGGGAGGGAATGTTTATAGAGGGAGAACAGTGAGATAAATGCACACATACTCCCATAATCTCATACGTGCACCTCATTCTCCATGTGCTTATGTCTTCAAACAGCACCACTCTCACACACAAAATCGAGGTACAGTGGTTTAAGAACAGCTTAGTTTATGAACAACTTGGATTAAGAACGCTGCAAACCTGGAAGTAGGTGTTTTGGTTTGTGAACTTTGCCTTTGAAGCAGAACATATTCTGCTTCCTGTTGAGTGTGTTCCATTTGAAAAATGAGTCCCCCGCTGCTATGGGAAAGCACGCCTTGGTTTAAGAATGCTTTGGTTTAAGAATGGACTTCCGGAACGGATTATGTTCGTAAACCAAGGTACCGCTGTACCGAAGTGCAGAACACGTTAGAACAGAAAACCAGAAATGTTGGTGCTCAAGATGGAGAATCCAAATGGTGCCTTTTCTCTCTATGGATATAGTTCTCAGAGTGGTTGAGTAGTCAGTCCCTCTTCGCAGTGAACTCTGGGAACTGTAGTTCCGTGAGGGGAATAGAGTGTCTCTTAACAGCTCGCAGCAACTGTAACAAACTGCAGTTCCCCAAAATGCCATGATACTGTTTTCAGAGTGGTACCTCGGGTTAAGTACTTAATTCGTTCCAAAGGTCCGTTCTTAACCTGAAACTGTTCTTAACCAGAAGCACCACTTTAGCTGATGAGGCCTCCTGCTGCCGCCACGCTGCCGGAGCACAATTTCTGTTCTCATCCCGAAGCAAAGTTCTTAACCTGAAGCACTATTTCTGGGTTAGCGGAGTCTGTAACCTGAAGCGTATGTAACCCGAGGTACCACTGTATAGTGCAAACGATCTCTGGTACAGCATTACTGGGGCTTCCCAGTTGGAACATATCACAACAAACACTTGGTGCGGCTGTATTCTGAACAAGATGGAAGTTGTTTAGTTGTCTTAAGCAACTATTGAGTTGCTGCTTTATTTTCCAATTTGAAAGCAGATAGAACAAGGCTATGTTTGGAAAGGGCCACTGCATAAAAATAGTCACAGAATAGAGTTATCTAGCTTTGGCTTTCAGTTCCGCATACCTTTCTGAAAAGTAGATTGAGTCATCGCGGGCAGGCAATTGTGTATTCTCCGTTCAGCTATGTGCATCAATACTTGTGGTAAAACAGTGAGCATTGTGTTACAGATTCTGGACAAGGGAAAGAGGCTTATGACGAGGGTGAGCTCAGTCAGTATTATTAGAGCCAGCTGATAATCCTTTTACACACCCGTTACCGCATCGACAATATTTCTGTTTTATCCGAAACGAGAGTGCAGAAAGGGCGAGAATGGTGAGTGGCAGACAGTTGCTTCCTGGCAGGGTTTCTAAAATGGTGTTTGTGGGAGTGGGGTCTTTTGCAGAGTGGACAGAAGTGGAATGGAGGAGAGGAGCAAGACGCCTGGATTCAAAGAGGAGGAAAGCTGTTGCTGTCCTCCCTTCCCTCAGAGGATGGCCAATAAGATGTCTATAGGGGTTATTTACTTCTCGTCCCTGTTTTGTCTGCTTCCAGCACTTCCTTGGATGAGGGAGCTGGAGGCTGCATTTCTAGGAATTTTGAGTGAGGCGTGTTGAAAACTTTGCAACATTTCTTCCTGGAACCACTTTGAGCTATTTGCAGAAAGATTATTTTTAGGCGCAGGGGAAGCTGCCTTTGTACTGACCATTGGTCCATCTTGCTCAGTAGGTTCACAGCAGTTGGCAGCAGATCTCCAGGACTGGGAGATGCCAGGGACCTTCTGAATGCAAAGTGAATCCTCTACCCTCTGAGCTTTAGCTCTTCTCTTTCAAGTTCTCGTTCTCTCACCCCACCCTCCAGTTGTTGTTGTTTTTAAAACTGATTTGCTTAGGAATTCCTATCCTCTTCTGTACCAGTCTTGCAATTCTGGAGGTGCTGTTCCTGCTAGTTGTGATGAGGCAGCAACCAGTCACTGTGGCTATTAATGACTTGAGTGGACAAATGGTCTCATGCAGTATAAAGCAGTTTCCTATATTCACATGTTCCTAAGAAGTACCGTATTTTTCGCTCCATAAGACGCACCAGATCATAAGAAGCACTTAAGTTTTTGGAGGAGGAAAACAAGAAAAAAAAATATTCTGAATCCCAGAAGCCAGAATAGCAAGAGGGATCTGGCTTATGGGATAGCCTCTTGCTGTCCTGGCATATGGGATAGTCATGCACAGCCTGTCCCGGGCAGCGGGATGAAGGCCCCACCAAGAGCTGCGCTCCCTTTAAAGAGTGCACACATGCTCCACGCAGCTCTTTAAAGGGAGCGCTGAGCAGAGCCTCCCGCCTGCATTCGCTCCATAAGACGCACACACATTTCCCCTTTTTAGGAGGGGAAAAGTGCGTCTTATAGAGCGAAAAATACGGTATCTAATGGCAGGTTGAAGAGGATGGACATTTAAGCTGTGAAAGAGAGCTTCTTGGGAAGTTGATGATGAAATTGAGGCGGTTGGCCCTATTAAGAACATCTTAGCAAGCTTAACTGAGTTGGTTTTAAATATAAATTAAATCTGCCTATAGTTGCATATGCATAGAAAGCAATTTGCGTAAGGAAAAATACTTCTGTTTTTAGCTATGTTACTGCCAGTGCCATCTTAGAAGAGGCATTCTGCCCTGCCTGTCCGTGAGAGGGGGTTACCTTTTGTAAAAGTGCACATTCTACCTATGTGTTTTTTATGTTAAGATTTGTTTGATACAAGTCATTTTTAAAGCCACCTTCCTGATTTTAATTAGTCAACCCGATTGTTGCAGCCCTAGTTGGTACCTTGCACAGAGGAGATGAAATAGGGTTGCGAAATCATAGCAGTGATGCTGTATGGGTTCATGAAGTGTCACTGTTGGGTGAAATGGAGCTAAGGAATTGCAGGAGAGGGCTTGTGCATGCACAGTTATGTGTGCTCACTAAGATGTGCTGAGCATCACTGAGAAGAGAGGTAGGCTAGAGCAGTGTTTCCCAACCTTGGGCCTCCAGCTGTTTTTGAACTACAATTCCCATCATCCCTGACCACTGGTCTTGCTAGCTAGGGATGATGGGAGTTGTAGTCCAAAAACAGCTGGAGGACCAAGGTTGGGAAACACTGGGCTAGAGTGCTGGGGAATCCAGTGTGGTGTAGTGGTTAAGAGCAGTAGACTCGTAATCTGGTGAACCGGGTTCGTGTCTCCGCTCATCCACATTCAGCTGCTGGGTGACCTTGGGCTAGTCACACTTCTCTGAAGTCTCTCAGCCCCACTCACCTCACAGAGTGTTTGTTGTGGGGGAGGAAGGGAAAGGAGAATGTTAGCCGCTTTGAGACTCCTTCAGGTAGTGATAAAGGGGGATATCAAATCCAAACTCCTCCTCCTCCTCCTCTTCTTCTTCTTCTTCTTCCTCTTCCTCTTCCTCTTCCTCTTCCTCTTCCTCTTCACTTGTCTTTTCTAAGTACTGTATAATCCAGTTTCAGCCCAGACCAGCTCCTGTTGTATCTGCTGCCTGGCTACATTCTGGGTGGTGCAGTGCAATTCCCTTTGCGGGAGACAGGATACTGCTGGGGAACATACCCTGGTGCTCTGTGAGTGTTGCACGGAGCACATCTTAAGAGTTGACGGCTCTCATCAGGAAGCCAGAAACTCAGATTGCAATTTAAACACGGAAGAGATCACTTTGTGGAGCTCCTCTCAAAACAGTTCTAAAGAAGGCACAGGCGTGCCTTGCTTTTAACTTTAGTGCAGCCTTTTTGTAAAAACATTGTCTGCTTTAAAAAGCAGCCTTATTTATTTTCCTTCATGTCTGTATTTTGTTAATGACGTTGGCCTGTTTTGGGTGTCTTGTACCCTGATGACTTGCTGAGTCTTCCACCAGCAGGTCTGAGCTTGAGCTCCTTAATCGAGAGGTCTGGAGGGTGGCAGCATGAGAACAGGCCTTCTCTGCAGTGGCTCCCCGTCTGTGGACTGCTCTCCCCAGAGATGTTCGCCTGGCACCTTCATTATAAACCTTTAGTTGCCAGTCAAAAACATTCCTTTTTAACCAGGCCTTTGGTTGACCTGATCAATATCCCATACCCTTTTAAAATGTGGCTCTTTTTGTAGGGGGGCATTATTGAGTTATTGCTTTTATTTTAATTTTATATACTGTGACCTTTTTATGTGAACTGCTTCTGAGACTTCCTGATATAGGGCAGTATATAAATTAAATAAATCAGCAGCAGCAGCAGCAGCAGCAGCATTCTTCTCCAGTGTCTTATCTTCAGTATGATCTGTTCCCAGGGATTTTGAAAGTATCGCACTTTTCTGTGAAGGGTGCCCAACGAGCCAATGGAAGTTACTAGAGGCTGACCTCTTCTGTATCTCTTCAAAACAACAACAGCATTCAGTATTCTCCAACACTGCAGCTCCACTGGCACAACACAGCTTTTTGTGCACATCAAAACTTCCTCTTCCTTTTCTTTCCTCTCCAGATGGGGGAACCTCTGGAGCAGATTTGGGAGTAGGGGTGGCATACATACATACATGCATGCATGATGCTATTCATATGCCACCTTTCCATAGTTAAAACCATGCTCAAGGTGGCGTACAAGATGGGGGAAAAAACATAATTACAAACATAACAAAAGCAGTAATAAACAGTAAAACATCCAAAAAGACACAACCAAATTAAACAATTTCTACTATGTTTTTATATATGCTGAAGGCTGCCCATAGTGACTGGGGCAACCCGGTCAGATGGCCGGGTTACAAACGGTGTTGTTGTTGTTGTATTTTATTTTTATTATTAAATCATAAAAAGGTATAAAATAAAGATACAAAAATAATATCAAAACCAGCAACAGCAACAACACTCCCTGCGCCAACAGAAACCCCTAAATAAGCACTCCAACCCCAAAGTATGTTCAGCAGTCTCAGCTTTTGTAACTAGCTTCAGTCAGGGCCCTCCCCTCTCAGGCCAGATGGGAAAAGACCTGCGAGGCAGGGAGCAGGTCTTCCACGTCTCAATGCTGGTGACAAGACATGGGGTGAGGAGTAGAAATTGGAAGTCCTATTGTGCAAGTGCAATCCTGCTTCTTCAGCATTGTTATACAACCCTTTAAACAACTATTAGCATGATCTGGCAGTATAAAATTGCCCGTTTTTAATCAATAACAATTAATTAAATAATAATGGTTGCCTGATAGAAATCATCCAAAGTGTAGCAATCAGCAGAAGTTTCCCTAATGGGGTTTGTTGTTCCCTTGAAACTGTCCTATAAAGCAGGGAGACCTTCCAGATGATGTTGGACTACAACTCCCATCAGGCTTTGCTATTGGCTGCACTGGCTGGGGCCGATGGGAGATGAAGCTCAGCAACACCTGGAGGTTCCCCACCCATGTCATAGAGGGTGCAGGGCCTGCTATGCGGTTCACACGACTTTGTCCCGAGCGCATCACCTCTGTTCCTTTGCCCTTTGCCCAGCATCTGCCGCCTCCCTCTGCCTAATGGTAGGACTGGCCCTGATAGTTGGACATGTCTGTGTGTTGTGCAGGGCGACAGCCAAGCTAGCTGGACCTCAGCATTGCTCTTTGTTGATCTCAGGGCATGCCCTGGGATGTGCCCGACACTCCCCAGCGGTGTAAGATCAGCCATGCTATTGTCGTGGGACATTTGTCTGCCCTTACTGATTATTCTTTTGTGAGCCTAGCAGGAGAGCTTGAAAGACACTGTTGTAGGGAAATCAACTCCCCACAACCGCCTCCTCCCACCCCAAGACTCCTCCTGAGCAGGAGAACCAAAAAAACCCAAACGCTTTCATGCTCTGAGCAGCCACTGACAGTGATCATCTTCCCTTGAGGCTCTGTAAACATCCTTGTTAAACGTCAAGGATGCAACACAATTGTTCCTTTGTTTAGACTTTAAGCTTGCATCTCTCACCTCTTTTCTCCCACCACCCATCTGTGGTCTCTTCCTCTACTTCCCCCCTTCCTTTCATTATTATTTTTTTTGCTGCTTTGAATAGCTCACTTATAAGCAAGTTCCACTTTTGTCTCTGTAACTGTTTTGCCCCAGTGAGCTTCCCTTGCATAACTTCCTTTGGACTACTCAAAACGTAGTCCTTCCTTGCTAAGAGTTGGTTTTGCCTAGACATCGTGCTGTCATCCCTTGTCATGTGGCCAAGTCATTTGTGTCCAATAGCCCTGGTTTTAAGAAGGTTCTATGTGTGATTACATAATGAATTCTGTAACCAGGAAATCCAGATTTTGCACAAAGAAAAGCTAAGTTCTGTGCTCTGTGGGGATGGGGGAGAAATTTGATTTAGTTCGCCTCTAAAGATGAATCTATCAAATCCGCACTTTCTGAAGCAATATGAGAACCAAAACACAGCCATCCTTCAAAATTCTGCTTGTTTGAATTTCACAGTTCTCCAACCAACCATTGTTTACAAAAACGCATATATTCGGTAAAAGTATACCTACAGATGAATATATTAATGAAAATAAGATACAAAAACTCACTGTCTAAAGAAAAATTGCTTGCAGAAATACGTACATTAGTCAAAACTGCATAGAAAAGTGTTGATGAGGAGAAATTAGCACTAAAGCACTGGTAAGTTTTCACGAGGATTTTATAAACCACAATTTCTTGCAGAAATTTGGAGAACTAAATTTAAGATTGGGAAGAGTGAGTAACCGAGAGAACAAAAACTGACAGATCTTGCTATCCTTAGCGCTCACTATAAATTTAGGAAAATTGAGCATTTTTAAAAATGTTTTTTGCTTTTCTTCAGTTTTTACATCCAGAAAATCTGGGTTTTCTGTTACTGGGGAAAGGCAAGAAACTATTCAGAGCACTGAATCCCCGCCCCAAGATTTCCCCCAATGGAAATCTTACTTGGCTGCTTGGGTTCTTAGAATCTGGTAAGTGTCGCTCAGAAACTTTCCAGTAAATATTTGCAGCCACAAGGTCTAGATACTTGCTTTCACATAAAATGATAGCTGATATTCCGAAGCTGAATTCTGAATACAGTTTCATATTCTTTTCTCCCATGGAATTCCAGCAAATATCCAGCCCTGGGCACCGCTGTGTTTTACTATGTGCAAACAACAGCCCCTGTGTATGATCTTCTGTCACCCATCCCAGTTCTCTTCGTATGCAGACTGGTTCTTAAAACTTGTGCAACCTTGCCACTGTTTTGGTGTTGTTTGCTCCCTCTTATTTGACCTCAGCACTCCTAGATGACCTGTTATATGCTAATTGGGTTAAAGTCTAGTGTATCTCCAATGTAATTCTTTTGATATTGGCCAATTGGCATGTCTGCTAAAACACGGAGATCAGAAATGTGTCCTGTTTCTCTTCACTGGAGATTTTGTCCATTAAACGAGTTTAAACAAAACTCTTGACTTACCTTGTGTTGTTGTTGTTGTTTTTTAAAAGAAACAGGTTATTTATTTATTTTGCAACACATGGGTTTTAATGCCTCAGTTGGGAAAGTTTGTATCTTGCTGAGATTAGTGGAGTAGATCTGAAGCTGGGTATAGACACCAGGCTCTTTGCTGTATATTTGGACTTGAGCTTCATGTGGAACACCAAAACGTAAGATCTGGAGGGCACCAGTTTGGGAATGACTGGCCTACACTGATTTGGCAGCAGACCATCACGCTTTCAGGTAGGGTTCTCTCACAGCCCTCCCTGGGAGATGTTGGGGATAGAATCTGAGACCTTCTGCAGATTCTCTGCACTAAGCTGCAGGTTTTCCCTGTGCCCCAAACAATCAGGGATGAATGGGTCAGACTCCTCTTGGACAGAGCTGTAATAATGCCTGAGAATGGGTTAATTCACATTAACCATGAGCATGCACAATTGGACACAACAGGCTCCCTCTTCTGTGATGTTGGTACACTTCAATGGGTACACTTCAATGGGCTGAGAGTTTGTAGTGATTCTGCTGGAGCACTGAATAATGTAGAATGTGGTGTTTCTGCCAAGGCTTCAGTTTTCTCAAAAGGCGGGGGGGGGGGGGAGCAAAGTTTTTAGTCCTCTTGCATTGTGATAAGATGCAGCATGAGTAATGCTTATTAAAACCAGAGATACTAGAAATGTGATTTGAAATTAGGCCTCAAGAGGTTTGTCACCTGCTGCCCTGCATAGCTGCTCCTTACCTCCCGCTGATTGTTGTTGTTGTTGTTTAGTCGTTTAGTCATGTTGGACTCTTTGTGACCCCATGGACCAGAGCACGCCAGGCCCTCCTGTCTTCCACTGCCTCCCGCAGTTTGGTCAAACTCATGCTGGTAGCTTCGAGGACACTATCCAACCATCTCATCCTCTGTCATCCCCTTCTCCTTGTGCCCTCCATCTTTCCCAACATCAGGGTCTTTTCCAGGGAGTCTTCTCTTCTCATGAGGTGGCCAAAGTATTGGAGTCTCAGCTCCAGGATCTGTCCTTCCAGTGAGCACTCAGGGCTGATTTCCTTAAGAATGGAGAGGTTGATTAGCAAAACCCAAATACGCAAGTTGTGCTAATTTGCGGAAAACTGACTCAAATTGTAGTTTTTGCCCATTCCAAAACTGGAATATTTTTAGCTTGGAAAATAAACAGGATACACAGCTCTGGGTGTATTTACAGTCATACCTCGGGTTGAATGTGTTTCGGGATGAGTGTGTTCGAGTTGCGCTCCGCGGCAACCCGGAAGTAACGGAGCACGTTACTTCCAGGTTTTGCCGCTTGCGCATGCGCAGACGCTCAAAATGACGTCATGCGCATGCTCAGAAGTGCCGTCGCTGGTTACGTTTGCTTCTAGATGCGAACGGGGCTCTGGAACGGATCCCGTTTGCATCTAGAGGTACCACTGTATACCGAAGATGTGTACCGTTTTATACTAGTTTAGCTGTCATGGATTCCACTAGAGAATTCTGGGAAATGTAGTTTGGCAGGGGTGCTAAGAATTCCTATGGCTTCCATCCACCATGCTTGGGGCGTGTGAATGGTTATTAAATCTCGTTTAAATCAGTAATACAGATGCCTGCTAAAAAGAGGACAAGGTCCTGTTGTGTTGTGCCTTCTTCCAAAATTTGAAAAGGAAACATTTTGGGCATTGTCATGCAACCCTTCCTAAAAATAGCCTTAATATTTTGGATGGAATGCTTTCTTATTCACAGTGCTCTATTCCTTCCCATAAATCTCTGCATCCTGTTTCTGCAAGAAAAGAAAAAGATGATGTTACCAGAGCAAAGAATCTGTCTTGTTAAATGTACCAGGAGCAAATTGTTTGCGTAGTACGTCTGGCAGAGAGTGAAATGGGAGAATCGTATAACAATTGTATAACACAGCAATACTAATGCCATACATGGAGAAGTTTTATCAGATTCTGAAAACGTTTAAGGAACAGTTAATAACTGAGGTTTGCATGAGCTACGAGCTATCAAGGTAAGAGGCAACCAAGTATGGTTATGCTTTTGAAACTCTAAGGCGTCCCTGCGTTTGACAAATCTTTAAGAGGCTTGTTCAACTTAGTGTTTCTTAAGAAACCTATACAGATGCCCAAAGGATACTAGAGTGCTTTTTAAATACACGAGTTTAAAGTGATGCTGTTTTTTAAAATTACTTTTTCATTTCCGGTATTGAAGCATTGATAACTTTGAATGAAAAATAAAATTAGCTGGATTAAACAAGGAAGTGGGGTAGTGGAAATAGCAAAGAAGCTTAGCTATAGAAAAAGCAGAGGAAGTATTATCAGTCGATTATCAAACTCCACAATCGGGTAATAAACCCTGATCATTGGCCATGCTTGCTAGGGCTGATGGGAGATAAGGTTCAATTACATCTGGAGGGCCAAAGGTTTCCCATTTATTGGAACCAACCAAAAAATTATATTCTTAGTTGTTCTTTGGGCTAAACTTAGTGTGACACAGGAGATGCATGGAGTGCAATGGATGCTAGTAGGGGAATAGTAGAGCGGAAGGCAGGGAGGCCAGCAGCAGGGGGCGCCAGAGTAAATGGCTAGTGGAGCAAGAGCCTATGGTTGGTTGAGCCAAATGATTCTAGTTTATTCTCAATCTTCCTCCCTGAGTTCTGCAAGGGCAACATGGAGACCTGGCTGATAGTCAGGACCATCTCCTAGGCTGATTGTAGCCAGGTGAGGATGAGTTGGTGACAAACTGAGGTTGGTGGGGCTGTGGCTCACTTACCCATATGTATTAGCCTTCACTGATGGCAAGTTTTACTTAGTCTAATGAAGTAGTCGTGGATAGTAGGGAGACTGAATGTGATCAGAGCAATGTGTGTGTGTACTTAACCCTATATTCACACAGGGGAAAACTGTAGCTCAGAGTCCTGGCTCCTGCCCAAGAATAACAGCAGGTGCACTTTCTTGTAAGTAAAGAAGCCAGGCTTTATTCTAGCAATTTGACCGTGCAAACGCAGCAAAAGTAGGAGAGCAGGAATCAGTCCAGATGCCCTAAGGCTCCAGTGATGAGGCAAGGATCAAAACAACTTAGGAGAAGTGCTTCAAGGTTCCCCAATCACAGTTCAGGGACAAGGTCCAGGGATCAGGATTCCAGGATCTGCTATGAGAGGCTGCATGGCTGTTCCAACAACAGGTCCTGTCTACCCGCCAGGCAGTGTTAGAAACTGAGATACAAAAGTGAGGAGCTGAACGGCAGCTTAAACCGAGGTTATGGGAGCAACAATGGAATGTCTAGGCACACTTTTTTTATAACAAAAATACAAAGCTGAAAATGAATGAAGCACAGCTAAAATGTTTTGTTCATTTTTCACATGGTCTAGGCCTCATCTGAAGATTTCAAAAACAAAGCCACGCCTTCCCTGCATGCACCCTTAATATTCCCATTGAGGGTCCCTTCTGCAGTCTTCAGATAGTGGCTGGAAGTGGGGAGGCAGAAAAAGCTCCTCCTTTCCTTCTGCTCTGCGGACAAGTAAAGAAGGCTCCATAGTAGCTTACAGACAGTCAGTTAAAATGAAACAGTGGCTGTCCACAGGCTTATAATCTTAAAAACACAACACACAAGGGAAATGGAATAGGGGAGGAAGAGGAAAAATCAAGCTCAGTCGCCAATTCTTGAACAGTTGTTCTTACATGTACCAGCTTGCACTGTTCAGGGGTAGGAGCTGGTCTGCCATATCATAATTGATGGAGTAAATAAGGTCTGGTCCCCATCTCCCCTACTGATGCAATCTGATGGAAAGGCACAGTTTTTAATTTTGGGGTCTTGAGCCTAGAGTCGCAGTGTGCCATGGGGCAAATTATATGCTTATGCCCGGGGAAATTGGCTGTTGGGCAACAAAGAAAACTAATAATCAAATTTGTGACAGATTCCAAAACAGATGGAAATTGGATTTCATATGCTGGTCACTACAAAGCAGCTGGGGGGCGGGAGGATGAAACAAGTAGGGGGGGGGAAAACTTTATTAGACCAAGTTTCCATGTTGTGTAGAAATTTTTTTATATATAGTTAGGGTGGTAAACAGACCAGGGTGGTGGTAAGTGGAAATGGGTGTACTTGAAGCCATTAATTTTGCATCTTGCTGAGAACAAGAAATACAACAATGGTTGTTTCCCCATACCTGGGGACACAAAAACTTATTACCCAGTCGTGTCTAAGATCCTTAGACACAAGTTCCTTGATGGGCAGTGAAGAACTCTGGAGAATACAAGAGGTTGCACACTGTTTTGTGCGTGTGTTTTTTGTTGGCCTAATAAAAGTATTGCCTTTATAATGGATTTGAGAATATTTCTTACGGACCATGACTTTATTGTGTGACTCTGGAAGTATCAAATAATGTGCAGATATCTGCTGGAGGATGCTAACCTTGAGTCCTTCTAACAAGGGATAATGGGTGGAGGTGGCAGTGCCTTGGGCATTTGACACCTTCCTTTAGGGCTTTAAGTAGATTAAATCATTTCAGAGATCCTGATTTGATTAGGTTAGAGGTCAGGCAGAAAGAGGCAGCTGCATGTTCTGGAGATCCTGATGAGTTTCTCTCTCGCATTGATTCAGTATCAGTTGAGGTCAGCAAATAAACACACAACTATGTTGTCTTGTGTGCCTAAAGTTTTGCTTTGCATATTCTCCCAGGCAATGTGGACATTCTTTTAGTTGGGATACTAGGGGCATACTTTAAATGTTTCTTGTTAACCAGTGATAGGTCAGTTTTCTGATAAGTTAAGCAGATGGTGTGTGGGAAAAGTTGAAAGTGAAGTTCCTAATGGCAGCTATTGGCATGCTCCAGACCTCGGCCACAGACCTCGGTGTTCGCATATTTCAAGACCCCTGGTTTTGTCTCTGCTGTTTTTTTGCATCTAGCAACCCTGGAAGGAGAGGTACATTTGCATTGACAGGTGTAGCTGTCACATTCAAAGGCAGCTAGTTGAGTACTGTGACTTAGGTATGCATCTGTGTCAACTGTGATTGTCAATAATGACTTTAGGATTGTTCTCTTAAGAAGAAGAAGAGGAGTTTGGATTTGATATCCCGCTTTATCACTACCCAAAGGAGTCTCAAAGTGGCTAACATACTCCTTTCCCTTCCTCCCCCACAACAAACACTCTGTGAGGTGAGTGGGGCTGAGAGACTTCAGAGAAGTGTGACTGGCCCAAGGTCACCCAGCAGCTGCATGTGGAGGAGCGGGGAATTGAACCCGGTTCCCCAGATTACGAGTCCACTGCTCTTAACCACTACACCACCCTTAAGGGTGTAAATCTATTTCAGCATTTCGTTTCTTGAAAACCTTCAGATGATGTTTCTCTAATTTGTTCCACTGTGTTTGACTAAAAAAAACCCCCAACAGAAACATTTGCCATTGAGAAACTGAGTAAAATAACACCTTCAAAGTATTTTTAAGCATGACCATGAATGATCTTGGAAATAATGTATGAATTTTTAGGGTTTGTTCTTTTTTGAAAATATTGGACCGAATCTTGTGAAACCTTAACACATAAGCACAAGCTTTTATGTACTAGATTTCACTTCATCAAATGGATGTTATTTTTGTGATGTGGATGTTGGAAAATTATTCTGGTAATCATTTTTTCTTTTTCCTTTCCTTTCTTTTTCAGCGTTCTGGGTCATGAAACTTAATCCACAGCAAGCTCCGTTGTATGTGAGTAAAACTTCTTTACCTACTTTTTCCATCCATGTGGGTTATTGAAACTAAACTTCGATACTCTTTTTACCTAATAACCAAATGTCCTTTGAAAATCCATGCTACTGAGAAACAATTGCATTTGTTTGAAATTATAGTATTGTTGATGAGACGTTAAACTGGACTCGATTCCAAGATTTACTGAAAGCAGCATATAATTTAGAGTACAGTCATATCTTGGATCCCGAATGCCTTGCGAGTTGAACGTTTTGGCTCCTGAATGCCACAAACCTGGAAGTGAGTGTTCCAGTGTGCGAACGTTCTTTGGAACCCGAAAGTCTGACACGGCTTCTGATTGGCTGCAGGAGCTTCCTGCATCCAATTGGAAGCCGTGGCTTGGTTTCTGAACGTTTTGGAAGGATTGAACCTTGACACCTTCTGCATGTAAAGGAGATGTACTACCATTGTGCTCTGTTCCTCCTTCATGGCTGAGTGGGGATTTGAACTTTGGTTACTCAGGCCTAACCCCTGGGATTAGTGTAGGGTTGCCAAAGTCTGGAATTTCCTGGATATATCCGGAATACCGCAGTCATAAGCAGCGTCTGGGTGGAAATCGGGAAAATGTCCGTGAAAATCTGGACTTTTGGCAATGTATGGCAGTGTCGTTTTTGCCAATTTTCTTTAAAAGGGCCCAGAAATGTCTTTCTTTGCTATTTTGACAAAAAAGCTCAACAACTTTGGCAAAACATAAAAATTCTCTGTCTGGATTTTAACTGTTTTAAATATGGCAACCCTAATTAGTGTCCTGTTCCTAGTGGGGAAGGATGTTATGCTGGGCTCCTGGGAGCAGCTGCTGCCGCTTTCTTCCTCAAAGGTAAATTTGGGGGCTTTAGGGAAAGAGGAATCTGTTTGGCCACTGTGAGAACAGGATATTGGACCAGAAGGGTCACTTGTCTGTGCTTAGGTGAGCATGCTTGGTATTCCTGTGAGTGACCTTGAACCTTTAGCTAGTCTAATTGAGCACTTGCAGAACCTTAGCCTCCTTTTGGGGGGATGAACCATGTGATGCTTGAACACCTGTAGAGATCACAACTCCAGTCACCAAGCAAGCCAAAACTGTGGTGTGAAGTGTTGTGCTGTGAGATTTGCATTATCCTTTCCACCCGCTTGGAATTGGCTGTAGGGTATGTTGGAAGTGCAACAGCACATTCATTTTGGAGCTTAACAGTTCTGTTATCAATTAACCGGGGGGGGGGGGCAAGGTGTTGCTTAACAACCAGGAAGAGTGGCCTTATGCTTGTTGAGGTATCATGTGCCCTGATTGGCTATGTAGTTTTGAGGGAGTTTTTCCTCTCTATGTTTGGTTGAATGTCACCTCTCTGTTTATTTCTCCTCAGTGTTTTCGTTCAATTTTTTCAGCAAAGTGTTGCCAGGATTTCTTTTCTCTCTAGACTCTGTGTCTGCATTATTTAAGTAACTTTGCTAACATAGTGAAGGAAGGAAGATGGCCAGTAGTCAGGGACCTGCATTTGTTGGTAGAATGCCACCTTGTTTTATAGTGCTTAATAAAAAGAATTCTTTGCACGCTAGGTTTTTTAATAATAATAAAAAATACATGTATTACCTTGTGGCAAGGATGCAGCCTGCGGTTTTCCAGCTCTGTGTAAGCTGCTCAGACATCCTTTTCATGTGGCCCCTTATATTAAAATGTGGTCGCTGAGCACATTTTTGTTTACGCTTGGATTTCTGGACAATATCCCAGAATCCACCAAGCAGTCCTGGAGATCATATTTGGTACTTCCATTCAGGTGTTCATGCTTACTCATTTTCCTTAAAAAAAGAGACACCGACTGAGAGAATGGTGCAGTACTGAGTATGTGTGACTGAGAAAACAGGATGACATAATTTGAACAAGTGAACATTGCTTTGCAATACCTTTTTCCTGTGAAACATTTGGAAAAGACCTGCTATACACTATAAGAGACCTACATTGGCTCCCAGTACGTTTCCAAGCACAATTCAAAGTGTTGGTGCTGACCTTTAAAGCCCCAAACGGCCTCGGCCCAGTATACATGAATGAGTCTCCACCTCCTTGGTTCAGCCCGGACACCGAGGTCCAGCTTTGAGGGCCTTCTGGCGGTTCCTCCACTGCAAGAAGTGAAGCCAAAGGGAACCAGGCAGAGGGCCTTCTCGGTAGTAGCACCCTCCCATCAGATGTTTTAGAAAACATCTGAAGGCAGCCCTGTTTAGGGAAGTTTTTAATGTTCAAACTTTTATCGTGTTTTTAATATTCTGTTGGGAGCTGCCCAGAGTGACTGGGGAAACCTAGCCAGATGGGCAGGATATAAATAAATTATTATTATTATTATTATTATTATTATTATTATTTAAAGGGGTGCATGGAAGTGTTTCTCTGTGTTGGTGGGGAGCCATGATGGATTGTGGGAAGGGCATTTGAAGGAGGACGGAGGGTGGCTAATCATCAGATCGTCCTATGGTAAACACGAAGGGAAGTGGCTCTTAGGTTGCCTCTAGACTGTCAGTATTTTGCAGGAGGGATGGAAATACTTACCAGAACTTGATAGCTTTGTGTAATAAAAGTGAAACTAAGTGCTCTTATTGCCCTGGTACTTTTTGTGGTTAGAAAAGTAACAGGAAATGCACTGAAAACTGGGAAGAATGAATAATTAACAGGAAGACGTGCAAACACTGCAGAAAGTAGTTCAGGGGGAATGCTCATTGTCATATAACCGCTCCATAAAAAATTGGAACGTATTCTCAGTGAAGGCTGGGTATATAGTCTTAACATCCGTGAAAGGTTTGTGCGGCAAATTGGGATGAAAGCTCAGTAAACAGGTCTGTGGGAAGCCCCCCACCCGCAGCGCAACAGCTTTCAAACCTGGAATTGCCTGGAATAAGTGTGGACGTCAGTGGTGGCAACTCAATAAGCGAGCCCCGTTTGGAAGGCCAGCTTCCTTGAAAAGGCTTGTGGTGTAGTGGTTAAGAGCGGTAGTCTTGTAATCTGGGGAACCGGGTTCGCGTCTCCGCTCCTCCACATGCAGCTGCTGGGTGACCTTGGACTAGTCACACTTCTCTGAAGTCTCTCAGCCTCACTCACCTCACAGAGTGTTTGTTGTGGGGGAGGAAGGGAAAGGAGAATGTTAGCCGCTTTGAGACTCCTTCGGGTAGTGATAAAGCGGGATATCAAATCCAAACTCTTCTTCTTCTTGGCCATGGCTCTGGTAACATGGTGCTTCAGAGAAAGTGGCATGCTGGGGCTGTATGGGGGGGGGGGTGCTTGCAGTTTTTTGTGGGTTTGGTGCTGATTGCTTAGAGCCAACAGTTCTGGCTGTTGCCTGAACCAGAGTCTGTGTTACTCAGATGGCAATAATGCAGAAACATTGGTGGAGCCTAGCAGAAGCAACTAGTAAAGTGGAATGACGTGTCGGCGGTTCAGTGTAAATCACACCTAATGCTCCATTGTTGCATCAGTGACACCTTCCAGAATACACTTGCAAAAAAACAAAACAAAACAACCCCTCCGCCGCCAGTCTGAAGGGTTTGCTGCCTGTAAGTGAGTTTTGGAAGCTTTGTCTGAAATTAGCTGTTCCCTTCCATCCTTCTCCTCCATGTTCTTAAGTCTGTGTGGCATGTAAAATGCAAGCCTAGGTTGAGGGCTGGGCAGCGCCACCTGGCGCCCGTAGCAGAACATACACACCAAATTCAGATATTAGTTTCTGTCCCAAAGTTTCCCTTTCCTTTGTTAGTGCTAATGGGGACTCTGAAGAAACAAAAGAAGCTGGTTTCTCTCAGCTTTTGCAGAAGTGGCCCTCACATTGAAATACTAGTAAACCGCGTTTCTGTTTCGATCAAGACTCTGCTTTCAAAATAATCGCCATTGCTCTAGCTAAGGTTGCTGCAAACAGAAGGCACTGACTCTCTTACTCAATGTTTTAAAGTGATCCTAAACCAGCTTCGGATGAGCACTCTCCCTCTTTTGCTGCTTCCTAGAGCAAAGCATGGTTTGCTGGGACCTGCAACATAATGTTGTGTATATCCTTAGTCTCCAACAGGAGTGCTTCTTTACAGGTGTCACTCTGAGATGGGATTGGCTAACTTGTGACTCTCCAGTTGCTGTTGGACTCCAGATCCCATCAGCCCTAACCAGCATGGCCAGTGGTCATGAATGATGGGAGTTGTATTCCAGCAACATATGCAGGCCACCAGTTAGTCATCCCTGCTGGCAACGATTCTTCAGAGGCCCTCTGCATGATGCAAATCTCATTTGCAACCAAATAAATAGACACAGAAGTAGTACATTTCAAACAGCATTTTGGTTTTGACATGACACACTACAGAGGGTCTTGAATTTGAAGAACATCTGCCGGTGTTTCTTACCATCAACACAGGGTTGATAAGAAACTAAGATTTAGTTTTCTGTCTTGGAGCCTCTTCATATCCTTTAGAGCAGTGTTTCCCAACCTTGTGCCTCCAGCTGTTTTTGGACTACAATTCCCATCATCCCTTGCCACTGGTCTTGCTAGTCAGGGATGATGGGAGTTGTAGTTCAAAAACAGCTGGAGGCACAAGGTTGGGAAACACTGCTTTAGAGTCCTTGGGTGAGGACCCTCAGACCTGGGGACTGAATGAGCCTCCTCCCACCCACCCCCGGCCTCCATTTGGGACTTCTCCGCAGGCCACACCGCGATCTCCTTGGGTACTTTGGCCCGGAAGAAATGTGTCCTTAAACTGCGATAATGTCTGTTGTGTGTCTGGCTGGAGGGATAGCATGTAGGAATCTTCAGACTTTGTTATGGCTGACTTGCAGCCTGCTGCACAAAGGTAAACGCCACCTCTGTTGCTCCACCCCCCTTTTACCTCTGCACCCCCTGTGTGCAACTGGTGTAGCCCCCCCCCCCCAGATGACTGCTCATGAAGGGGGATGACCCCCAGGCTGACAAAGTTTTCCCCACCTTTGTGTTAGGGACTCAATCAAGGAAGCCTCTTATTCTTTCTCAAGTTTTCATATTTCTTTTCTAATCATAACTTAATGTTCCATGGCTTCTGGAGAGTGTCCTCACTGGGATTTTTTTTTTTGGTAGGGGCAGGGATGTTGCCCACTCCGTGTGTATTGATACTTCTGTATTCCTCAGGATTCACCTAATGTCCCTTCTAGCTTCTAGTAGCTTAGCTTTTTGTGCCAATCCTGTTGGCACACAGACTCTGTGTTTGCTATCAGAGGGGGCAATGATTTACTTACAAACTTAATTTAAAGAAGGTCCATGGATACGAAGAAAGCAGGCTTGCCTCCTGCTCCCAATCTCTCAGTTGCAGTCGGAAGAGCTAGTCTTACATTTGCACGGTGCTGCTCCTCATCTGTTGAGGAGTTAAGAGTTACATCTGCACTGACCCGTGAACTCGGTCTGAAATATTTGCCATTGGGATACTTCAGCAGCTGCTCAAAAAGCTGAAACGCACCAGCCGGCCCTGCTGTGTCTTTTGGCAAATGGCTTTAAGGGGATTAGGCGGAGAGTCGGCTAGCACTAGCTCTGCAATCTTGGCCTTGGACTTTGGATCTGGAAAATAATTCAAGGAGCAAGAATGTTAAGGGACGTGTTTTGAAGTTTTCATGGAAAACACTTTTATCCTGCAGAGAGATGGAGCCAGGGCTCTTCAGATTTTTACCCTAGTTGTGGTCTGCGGTTAAACAGTGGTACTATTTGTCAGCTCTTTAGGTGTTGAGGGTTCACCTGGATTTCTGGGTTTAACGTTCTAGTGGATCAATGTCCTTGTTGGCAGAAACTACTGCTCTGTAGGTATTCAGTAGGAAGGCTTTTAAGGCTGTTTTAACATATTGACCTGGTTCACATGTAACCCTAAACTATGGCTGAGCATTACATAGAATCATAGAGTTGCATGAACCTTGGGGCTTGCATGTTCCTCCCCCCTTCCGTGGTATGGCTACGTGATCAAATAGTTTTGCCTCTGTTTTTGACTAACACAATATGTGCAAATATGGACATACTATTGTTAGTCTTAACTATGGTTTTGGGCAGGGACGCGGGTGGCGCTGTGGGTTTACCACAGAGCCTAGGGCTTGCCTATCAGAAGGTCGACAGTTCGAATCCTTGCGATGGGGTGAGCTCCCATTGCTGGGTCCCAGCTCCTGCCAACCTAGCAGTTCGAAAGCACGAAGTGCAAGTAGATAAATAGGTACCACTCTGGCGGGAAGGTAAACGGTGTTTCCGTGCGCTGCTCTGGTTTCACCAGAAGCGGCTTAGTCATGCTGGCCACATGACCCGGAAGCTGTACACCGGCTCCCTCGGCCAATAAAGCGAGATGAGTGCCACAACCCCAGAGTCAGCCACGACTGGACCTAATGGTCAGGGGTCCCTTTACCTTTATGGTTTTGGGCAGTGGTTTTCAACCAGTGTGCTGTGGCACCCTAGGGTGCCTTGAATGATGGTCAGGGGTGCCGCGGGCAACAGTGGCCTCTGTCCCTCTTTCCTGCCCTCCCTCCTCTGATGCCCTCTTGTGTCTCTGCCTCCCAAAGACTTGCACAGCTGTTTGTTGCAGCAGCCCTGGCTATAAGCTCAGCAGGTGAATGGTGCCTCTGGGGCTAGCCAGGGGGTGCTGGTTGCCAGGAGCTGAGGTGGCCTCAGTAAGCAAGCAAGCAGGCCAGGGAGCCCAGCCAGCCAGTCCAGCCATTGCTGTTGGGAATGGGCAGACAAGTCCCAGAGCCCCGTGTGGCAGTGTGAGGAGGCACCTCTTTGAGGCAGGAGGGTGCAGCTCAGAGACCAGGGGTGGCAGCAGTGGATGCCCGGAGGACTCTTGAGAGGAGGCTGAGGGAATACAGTGGTACCTCAGCTTACATACGCTTCAGGTTACAGACTCCGGTAACCCAGAAATAGTGCTTCAGGTTAAGAACTTTGCTTCAGGATAAGAACAGAAATTGTGCTACGTCGGCGCGGCAGCAGCAGGAGGCCCCATTAGCTAAAGTGGTGCTTCAGGTTAAGAACAGTTTCAGGTTAAGAACGGACCTCTGGAACGAATTAAGTACTTAACCCAAGGTACCACTGTACTCCACAAGGTAGGGTGTTCGAGAAAGGGTGAGCTCTACAGGCAAGGGGTGACATAAATGGGCTCCTGAGCCCCACGGGGTGCCGCAGAAAGAATGTGGTTGGTCAAGGGAGCCGTGGACTTTAAAAGGTTGAAAACCTCTGGCTTAGGGCAAGAAACCAAGTTTTGATGATGGTTTATGATCCTTCCTTTGTTTCCCCTAAACCAGCTTCCCCCAAATGTTGTACAAATGTTTTTGTACTACAACTCCTATCAACCATAGCCAGAATGGCCATTGTTAACAGATTATGGGAGCTGTAGTCTAAAACATCAGGAGGGCACCAGGTTGGGGAAGACTATAACAAACCATAGGTAATACGAAACACAGTTCTCTGTCCAAATGAAACAAGAGACTGTAGTTAGCAGGAAAGAAGCTTCCAATTGTCTCATGGCTGCATTGGGGCAGGAGAGCAGGAAAGGGGGCCCTATTCTTTCTAAATGGCCCATTCCTGCTAATTGGTGCTTTAGCGTCACATCGAAACAGACATTGCGTGAAGCAAAATTTCATTTTCTCTACCTGGCTGCTGCTTACTCATCATATTCAAATATGTTTGTTAATGTGAACAGCATATACACCTAAAACTAGTATTCTCAAATGGCCCTGCTCTTAATATTTGGAACCCTGGAATCGTTATCAGTTTGCAAGCGATGTGGATTTTATTTTTTAAAAACGACACTGGAAATTTCAATATGAAATTGTAAAGCTTGGTAAAATTAAAATATCTCCATGTCTTCTTTATGTAGTGTTTCCCCCGCATGTTGTGAAAATACTTGCAGCAGATATATACTCTTCGTACACTCGGCAAGTAACTTGAAATGCCTCAACTCCAACAGGCAATTTTCCATTCCATTTATTTCTGGAATTTTTCCCTTGGAGGCATTTATCTGCTGAAGCCGGCATATGACATATGTCTCTTTCTCTGCGTGCTTGACCCAGGTCACTGTTTTTACTGGGGGCTAGTTTGTTGTTGTTGCACAAACAGGTATCTCTCGAGCTTCAGAGACAGGCTTACATTATGAACACCCATCACCTGCAGCTCTGCAAAGCCCATGTATTCCTAGGCAGTTTTCCAGGTGTTGTTCTCTGCAAAGACAAAAATTTGGGGCTGGGTGATGGAAGGGCCAGGCAACCTGTGTTGCTGCACAAACAGCTCCCATCATCCCCGATCATTGGCCATATTGATTTGGGATGGGGGTGGGGAGTCTGGAGAGCCACAGGTTCCTTAGTTTACATAGCTGGTCGCAAGGAACTCAGGATGACGTGGAGATCATTCCGCCACAGCGACAGAATATCTGCTTTGCCAATAGAAGTTCTCAAGGTCAATCCCCAGGTAGCAGACAATACGGGGAATGTGTCTGCAGTGGCGTAGCATGGGGGGTGCAGGGGGGGCCGGCCGCACCGGGCGCAACATCTGGAGGGGGGCGCGCTCGCACTTGCAGCTCTCTGCCCCTACCTGGTAGGGGCGCAAATTACTTGCCTTGCCCCGGGTGCTGACAACCCACGCTACGCCACTGTGTGTCTGAACATCTGGAGAGCGGCTGCCAGTCAGAGCATACAAGACTGGTCTCAGTGGGCTAATGGTATCATCTAGCTTCCTATGTTCTTATGCTCATAACAACCCTGAGAGGCAGATTCGTATGAGAGAGAGTGGCTGAGGAAAGGCGAGCCAGCGAAGTTCATGAGTGTGAGTTTGGGCCCAGATCTCTCCAGTTAAAGTCCAGCGAATAAAGACTAGAGGTCTTGGTATTAGCTCACGTGATTACGCCGGCGTGGCTGCCAAGCTTATTCTCCCCTATCCTCCACCCCACCCTGCAACCCTGGAGATCTGTCTTATTTCATCCATCATTACCCGGAAGATGATTTTTTTAAAGACTCCTTTCTTCGCCTTTTCCCATATGATTTGCGCATTTTTCCTGGCATCTTTCCATGTGGAGCAGGACAGGGGGAAGTATATCCTTTGGGTTGTAAGTTTGCAATTGGAGGCTGCCTCTTTTTAAAGCTCATACCATTTTTGTAACCTGTATAAATAAGCAAGAGCCTAGGGGTTGGTGGGTGGTAATTTTCCCATGCCAATGCCACTGGTCTATAGTTACTTTATTTTACTTCATTGGTTTAGAAAAATGAATAGTCTGCTTAATCAGAAAAATCTCTCTTAAGTGGTGTACATAATAAAATAATGTACTATATATTTTGGAATGTTGTTTGTTCACCATGCGTTTGCATGATGGCTCCTGAGATGAAAGGACAAGTTTTCGTCTGTTTGGATGCAATTGGATCCCATTTTGAATCAAGATGGCGAACTGAGGTTTTCAAAACAGCACAAACGTTAATCCCTGATTTCAAAATGGCACTGGTGTGTGTGTGTGTGTGTGTGTGTGTGTGTGTGTGATCTTTTAGAATTCCCGAGCGATTGGTGTGAGTTTGCTAGTACAGTATTAAGATTCTATGAATAAAACACAGATAAAATCAGCAAACCTTGTTAAACCTCACAATTCGTAGCTCCCTGTGAAGAGTAAAGGTAAAGGACACCTGGACGGTTAAGTTCAGTCAAAGGCGACTATCGGGTGTGGTTCTTATCTCACTTTTCAGGTCGAGGGAGCTTTCCGGGTCATGCAGCTTTCCGGTCCACAGACAGCTTTCCGGGTCATGCAGCCAGCATGACTAAAACGTTTCTGGTGCAATGGAACAGTGTGACGGAAACCAGAGTGCACAGAAACACCATTTACCTTCCCGCTGCAGGGGTACCTATTTATCTACTTGCACTGGCATGTTTTTGAACTGCTAGGTTGGCAGGAGCTGGGACAGAGCAAGGGGAGCTCACATCATCATGGGGATTTGAACCGTCGACCTTCTGATCGGCAGGCCCAAGAGGCTCAGTGGTTTAGACCAGTGTTCCCCAACCTTGGGCCTCCGGCTGTTTTTGGACTACAACTCCCATCATCCCTCGCTAGCAAGACCAGTGGTCAAGGATGATGGGAATTGTAGTCCAAAAACAGCTGGAGGCCCAAGGTTGGGGAACACTGGTTTAGACCACAGCACCACTCTCAGCACCCTTAACAAACTACACTTCCCATAATTCTTTGGTGGGGAAGCCATGGGTATTTAAATTGGTGTCACAGTGCTTTAAATGTATGGTGTGAATGTAGCCCTCGTCCAAGAATGTAACCTGCACATTAACTCCAGGAGACATAATTGGATTTTATTTTTGAAAAAAAATGTAGAACAGCTAGACATGTTCATGGGTCTGTGTTATTCTTGCATATCTAATCTAACTCCCAGGCAGAAACCTTTAACAAAATATTAGATGCTCCCCTGGCTAACGCCTGCTTACAAAGGGAGCTGATGAAAGGTGTCAGGTCTGTTTTGTGGGCAGCCACTTTGGGAAATCGTCCTTGACCATCTGCGATACGGTGTGGCGGCCAGTCCTGCTACGAAGGGATTGATGCAAACTGTCACCAGAGGCTTTGCTTGCTTAGTATTAACAATCCTCTGCTAGTGCGGAGAATGGCTGCGTTATGAGCAAGTGTTGACTGTTAGTTTTTCATTCTGTTTGGCACGCTGTTTTTTTAATTTTGCAAAGAATTGCTGCCCTTCAGTTAAAAAGAAAACAAAAGCCATTGTGTTGACGTCTGGATTTCATTAGATTGTAGGTTTAGAGTAGGTGGACACTTTTGTTTAAGCGCCATCCCTATCTTGCGATAGCTGTGACACCGTGGTTTGCAAATGCGCTTGCCGGTGATGAACAAATTGTTGGCTCTGAAGGAAAACCTGCCCTTCTTTTTCATATTTGGAGGAAAAGGGGGACACTCCCCAGGGCCACATTAAAAAGTGCAAGGGTGGGTCACTCTTGCCCTCAGATGGAAAAAGGTTAGCCATTCCTTCCCTAAGTGAATTGAGACAAATTCTGTGCGCAGTCCCCACCATTGGAGGCAGTGTGCTCTGAACGCCAATTGCTCAGGACCTGCTTTTCAGCTTCCCATAGGCATCCGTTTGGCCACTGTGAGAACACAATGCTGGACTAGATGGGTCTCTGGTCTGATCCTGCAAGGCTCCTCTTATGTTCTTAAGTCTTCCCTTAAAGAAGGCTGATGTAGGACATAGCAAACTGCCTTATGCTAAGCCAGACCATTGCTCAGGATTTCCTCTTGAGTACCTGTTGCTGGAGGGATGCGGGTGGCGCTGTGGGTTAAACCACAGAGCCTAGGACTTGCCGATCAGAAGGTCAGCGGTTCGAATCCCCGCGACGGGGTGAGCTCCCATTGTTCGGTCCCAGCTCCTGCCAACCTAGCAGTTCAAAAGCACGTCAAAGTGCAAGTAGATAAATAGGTAACGCTCCGGCGGGAAGGTAAACGGCGTTTCCATGCGCTGCTGCTCTGGTTTGCCAGAAGCGGCTTAGTCATGCTGGCCACATGACCCAGAAGCTGTACACCGGCTCCCTCGGCCAGTAAAGCAAGATGAGCGCCGCAACCCCAGAGTCGGTCACGACTGGACCTAATGGTCAGGGGTCCCCTTACCTTACCTTTACCTGTTGCTGGAGGTCATGAGCAGAGAGAGGGCTGCTATGACCAGGTCCTGCTTTCGGCCTGGAGTTGGTTGACCACTGGGAGAAGAAGATGCTGGACCTTTGGCCTGATCTAGCAGGGCTCTCTTGACCATTGCTGCTAGCTGCCTTTTGGCTGTGGGACTGTTGGTGTAGCTTTCCCCACTTTTTGTAGCTAAAAATGGATTGGGCTGTGAAGACGCAGCTACTTCCAGGTAAACGTCTCTGAAAGGTTCCTGACTTGAAAGTAAAGGTGACCTTTGTGTGTGTGTGCGCGCGTGCGTGTGGTGGAGTTAAATGGCATGTTTTCGTTGGCAGCGGGGCACCAAGCCAGGTAAACATTAGTCAATCAAAGCTAGGTACGAAATTAAGTTATACTTTTGTTTGCCGGCCTGTGCCAGAGGCTCTTTTGATCTTGGGAGACTTTTCTCCAAATGGGGTTTGGCTGCCCGGCTTGGCTGCTTCAAATGAACCGGGGTTATAATAACCACCTTGTGTGGTAGTGATCTCAAGCAGATGACATTATTTGGGTAATAATAAATGAGGAAAGGTAAACATGCATGAATTAAAACGTCTCTCTCTGGGTTGAGGGCAGCAGTGCTTTTGGAAACAGATTGCCTTCCTAGGTTACAGGAATTCATCTGCGCTTTGCTGTAGCTCCAGAGTTGTTTAAAACCGTGAACCTTACACCAGAAATTGTGAATTTATATTACTGACAGGGTTTATTATGTGTGTGGGAGGGAAACATATTTCTGGACCCAGTTTTACTTAGAAAGAAAGAAAGAAAGAAAGAAAGAAAGAAAGAAAGAAAGAACCGGTGGTGGTAATTTTTCCTAAGAATTCGCAGCTGGAAAACATGCACTAAGTATCTCATCTGTACCAGACCCCCTTCCGTAAGGAATTTAGGGCCCTGTGTGGATTTCTCCCCTTGGCAATCCTATTAGGTAGACTAGACTGAGAGCAGACCCTAGGTCACCTGCTGAGCTTTGTAACTGGGAACCTGAACTCTGGTCTTGGAGTTCCAGGTCTGATGTTTTTTATTCATGCTTCCTTTATCTTATTGGCGATTAGGAGGTGTGAGAGAATTCCTCAGTGCCTGCTGGCAGCTTGGTCTTGGTGGTAGCAGCTGAATGGACTTTGCTCTCCCCACGGAAAGGAGTAAATTATTGCTTCTCTTTGGCTGTGTCTTTGTGTATTCTTTTTTATTATAAAAAACCAACACGTTTTATTTTAAATGTGCTTCTTGGGAAAGGGAAAGGAGGTTGTTAGGCTGTATCTTTACCCCAGACCTTTGGATGGATGAAGTATTGGATTAGGGCCTGGGAGACCGGGGTTCAAATCCCCACTCTGAGCCATGAAGCTCGCAGTCACCTTCTCTCACAAGGCTGTGAGCCAGAAATGCAAAAAATAAATTCCAGAAATATTAAATCCTTATGATCTTCTTCTCCTCTTAGGGCGACTGCATAATCACCGTATTGCTTACCGAGGATGACAAAGCTGGGAGCGATGATGTAGTTTTCTACCTTGTGTTTACTGGATCCGCCGTTCAGCACTGCACCAGCACTAGGAAGCTTGATTCAGGGACATTGGAGACCATTGCTCCTGGTAAGTTCTTTTTTTTTACAAAAAAGATCTCCCGCAAATCTACCATTATAAGCCAGGGGCGAGCGAGTGAACCTGTTTTTCAGCCTTCCTCTCTGGACAGCCCATGGCAGCTTGTGAGCAGCACCAGAGGCAAAATTGGGGGTCTTTAGATTTGTACAGTAGGCTAGTTTCCAGAAACACACACCCTTTTTCCTCCTCCCTGGCAAGCAACAGGCCTTATCAGGATTCAAGGACACATTCCAGCCCGGCGAAATGATGTGTAGCTGGGGAACATCAACTGTGGTTTAGATAGATGGGGCGACTCGAGGTGGGGAAGAGATGGGGCAGCGTAAGGAAGCACATAACCTCCAGCACTCTCTTGACCATTTAACCATGGCTAAGCAAGTGTCCCCTGTGTGTCTGTGGTTGCTTAGCCCAAGGAACAGGCTGTGTGAGCAGCTGCACCCTTCTTAACTTAGTTGCCTATGAAGATCTGCAGCTTTGTAAAAAAAAAAAAAAGGCATGCTTTCTACCTTCTCGTTCAATTAGGTTAATAAATATAAATACGTTAATTTTGCTATTTTTGCCCAGGGCGCAACCCTCTCTCAATTTCTTGTGAGTTTTTAAATGTTTGCTGTAAAAATAATTCTCTTCCCTTCTTCCTTTTTATGAAATAATCTTTGTCCTGGGAGACCACAAGAGTAAACAAGTTGTGTAAGAGATGGTCACTTGAAAGCAACAGTCATGTGGCCTTGATTTTCCTTTCTTAAAAAATACCCTTTCGTATGAAACATAGCATCATTTCCCCACCCCAAAGGCAAAAGAGAGCACCATGAAGCCCTGTTGAGCAAGAATTTTTCTTAGAAGGCCCCTTAAAGGGGCTGACCATTAACTTTTATTACGGAAAGACAGTGGCATTAAAGGAAAGAAAGAAAGAAAGAAAGAAAGAAAGAAAGAAAGAAAGAAAGAAAGAAAGAAAGAAAGAAAAGAAAGGCACACGAGAACAAATGGGTCTTTGACATTTGAAGACCTGTACTGAAGAGATGGACGCGGGTGGCGCTGTGGGTAAAAGCCTCAGCGCCTAGGGCTTGCCGATCGAAAGGTCGGCGGTTCGAATCCCCGCGGCGGGGTGCGCTCCCGTTGCTCGGTCCCAGCGCCTGCCAACCTAGCAGTTCGAAAGCACCCCCGGGTGCAAGTAGATAAATAGGGACCGCTTACTAACGGGAAGGTAAACGGCGTTTCCGTGTGTGGCTCTGGCTCGCCAGATGCAGCTTGTCACGCTGGCCACGTGACCCGGAAGTGTCTCCGGACAGCGCTCTCCCCTGGCCTCTTGAGTGAGATGGGCGCACAACCCTAGAGTCTGTCAAGACTGGCCCGTACGGGCAGGGGTACCTTTACCTTTACCTTTATTGAAGAGATAGTTCGTGTGGTTGCATCAAATTTAGTGTTAAGGTAAAGTCACTTAGTGGTACTTGTTCTGCTGGAGAAATGTTGTTGCACAAGAGAATGCAAAGGTTGCTGGTGACTCCGATGCACAATGAATTGCACAGTCTGTTGCACAATGGTTTCCTACTAGCGCAGCTTCTGCATTTGATTCCTCTCTCGTGCGACATTAAAACTCACCTGTTCACTAACACAAGTTCCCTCATACTAGCAGACAGAAAATGTTGGGTGCAGCCCATTGGAGGGGGAGTTCTATAATTATGGGAGCCAGCACAGGGAAGGCCCTATCTATTGTGCCCACCAATCTAATTGACTGTCTTGGCAAGCACTCAGTAGTTGGTTTTAATGGCAGGATTATTTGGGCAAATGCAGTCCTTTAGACAACCCAGTTCCAAGCCATTTAGGGCTTTAGAGTTTAAAGTTAGCAACTTGAATTGGGCCCAGAAACACACAGTTAAGCAGTCCAGTTGGAGCAATATGTGCATGTGTGTTGCCTGGGAGACCAAGTAGGAACTCTAATGGGGCTGGATTTAGCTTGGGATATATCAGTTGCTGACCCCCTACAGTAAAGTCAAGAAACCATAGCTTTGCTGGTAAATGTTTGGGGCAGGATTTCCCATTTTTGAAGTATTATTGAATAAAATAATTTTGTTGATTGCATTTTGTTTAACTGATTTTTTTAACTGATTTTTTTAGCTCTTTCGTATTTTATGCTGTCGTAAGTTGCTTTGGGGACGCGGGTGGTTCTGTGGTCTAAACCACAGAGCCTAGGGCCTGCCGATCAGAAGGTCAGCAGTTCGAATCCCCGCGACGGGGTGAGCTCCCGTTGTTCGGTCCCAGCTGCCTCCCACCTAGCAGTTCGAAAGCACGTCAAGTGCAAGTAGATAAATAGGTACCGCTCCGGCGGGAAGGTAAACAGCGTTTCCGTGCGCTGCTCTGGTTCGCCAGAAGCAGCTTAGTCATGCTGGCCACGTGCCCCGGAAGCTGTCTGTGGACAAATGCCGGCTCCCTCGGCCTATAGAGCAAGATGAGTGTGCAATGCCTGAGTCATCCGCAACTTGACCTAACAGTCAGGGGTACCTTTACCTTTACCTTTAAGTTGCTTTGAGGCATCCCTTTTACATTGTGGCCAATAAATGCAGCTTAATCAGTTAAATTCCCCCCTTTTCACGTCCTAAACTACTTTTAGTGTGGTGCGCTTTTAGAGAAAAGGGTGCTTTTTAGAGATGCCTAATCTAGTTTTATGCACTTTGAGATTTGCACCCTCAGACTTCAGTCCTGGTGAGCCGCTGTCTGCGGTTGCCTGCAGAGGCAATGCTATCCTGCCTTTTCTATGGAAACTTAAAAATAGCTGCTGGAGCTGAACGCCTATTGTTTGTTCTGTGAGATCCGAGTCCTCAAAATAGGAGCTCTTGGACGGGTCGGCTTCCACTCCTGGCTGGACAGGCCATGAAGTCATGCGCTGAGCTTGGCTTCCAGCTGCCACTTGTTTAGCTACAGCACTGTTTTTGTCTCCATGCAGCTCGACGATAAAGGAGCCTGCTTGGATGGCTACCACTCGTTCGGAAAACGGCTGACCGTGACGCGAGCCAAAATGCTGAACTGTGGGCTGCGCCACTTTTTGCTGTTTGCCTGTCTAGACCTTTGTTGCCTTCCCTATCTCAAAAGATAGGCCAATGGGTTCAAACACTCAAACTGGCCACAGAATTGCGGTCCGTTTCACACCAAGGCCCCATCTGCACTTTGCATTTAAAGCAGTATCACGCCTCTTTAAAGAGTCCCAAAGAATTCTGCAAAGTGTAGTTTAAGGGTACTGAGAAGGGGCATAGACCAGAGACAGTGCGGGGGCGACATGGTCTTCTGGCCCAACTGTGTGGAGGGGATTGTGGTGAGCCCCTTCTCTCTTGCACAGCGCAGGAGAATAGAAGCTCATCCCTGCTGCGCAAATGCAAAAATCAGCAAGCAGTGTCTTGGTGTTTTATCGATTGCTAATCCTATTCAGAGTAAAAAGGTAAAGGGACCCCTGACCGTTAGGTCCAGTCGTGACCGACTCTGGGGTTGCGGCGCTCATTTTGCTTTACTGGCTGAGGGAGCCGGCGTACAGCTTCCGGGTCATGTGGCCAGCATGACTAAGCCGCTTCTGGCGAACCAGAGCAGCGCACAGAAGTGCTGTTTATCTTCCCGCCGGAGTGGTACCTATTTAGAGTAGATCCAGTCAAATCAATGAATTTAAGTTAGTCATTTGCAACTATTTCAGTTGGTCTGCTCTGAGAAGGATTAGCATTGGCTGCGACCCGTGGTTTTTCCAAGTGCCAGACAGTGTCACAGTGCTGACAGGCATTCAATGTCCAGAGTGAGGAATTAACTATTTATTGCCAAAAGTACATTACAAGTTAGGGAAAGGCATGGAAAATAGGGAAACTTGGAGGGTCTGTCATATTGGAGGCTATCTATCTATCATCTATCTTATCTATCTATCATCTATCTATATCTATCTATCTATCTATCTATCTATCTATCTATCTATCTATCTATCTATCATCTATCTATCTATCTATCTATCTATCTATCTATCATCTATCATCATCTATCTCTCTATCATCTCTATATCATCTATCTATCATCTATCTATCTATCTATCTATCTATCTATCTATCTATCTATCATCTATCTCAGTGTTTCCCAAACTTTTTTCGGCAAAGGCACACTTGTTTCATGAAAAAAATCTCGAGGCACACCACCATTACAGCCCCGTGACGTCAGCGCGCAGCGTCACGCCGGGAGGGACATGAATTGCTAGCAAATTACATAATCACCTCCTTGAGGGCTGGCTCATCTTCTCCGAAGGCAGAACCCCATTAATTAACAGCACAGACTCTCACCATAGCCAAGACGAGGGGGGAAAACCTCAGTCATGCACAGTCATGCACATGTGGGGGCTAAATGAGGACGAAGACCGGGCAGAGAGCAGGGTTCAAATCACCCCACCTGGCCAGGACAATCCCTGGGTGCTCCCTTGGGCCACTCGCCTGACCCACCTCGCAGGGCTGTTGTTGCGAGGATAACACGGGGAGAACCACGCGCGCCCCCGGGAGCTCCTTGGAGGAGAAAGCAGGCGATGAATGCAATGCACGAAATATATGAGAGGCGACCAGGTTTTGCAGGTGAGGGGCCCCCGCCAGCCTCCGCTTCCAACACCCGGCGCAACGACGCCGAAGTTTCCCCCCGGGCTCGGCTCGGGGAGCAGCGCTGCTCCCCCCGGCTCCCCTTCGCCCTCCCGGCTCTCTCTGCCGCCCACTGGGGACCCCCCTCACCTGCCAAGTCCGGAGCGCCGGTGGAAGTTGCATGCATGCATGCAGGGCACCGCGTTGCCATTGCATTGCACAGCACTCCATGCAACGCCTGCACACATGCATTGCCTTGCACGCCCGCCAAGGGGTCTCCCCGCGGTCCGATGCGTCCCCTCCGGCGCGGATGCAGCATTGCAAAAATAAAACCCCTCCGACGCAGCCCTACCTGGGGGGCAGCCTCCGCCTCCGCCGCTCCGCCTCCGCGGGGATCCCCGGGCTCCATCCTGCCGCCCGATCTCCGCGGGGGCGCAGGCAGGCTGCGCGGGGTCTGCGCGGAAGAGCCCCTGCCCGCCCGGCCGCCGCCGCTGCGCTCATTCCATGGCCGGGAGAAGAGCGCTTCAAACAAAACGCCCGGCCCGCCAGGCCACGCTGGGAAACGTAGGTTGCGCACCCCGCGTGGGCGCGGAGCCCAAGGGCGAGGGGACTACGGATCCCGGCAGCCCCCGCGCCGGGGACGGAGGGGGAGAGGCCGGGTGGAGGGATGGAGGGACGGGTGGGCGAGCGAGTGTGTGAGTGGCAGCCGCCAAGCCTTGGCCGAGAGCCAGGAAGGGCCTCCCCGGAGGAGGAGGAGGAGGAGGGAGGCGCAGAGCGGGAGGGAGGGAGGGAACCCCAGGGGTCATCTAGTGACGGCGCCCCAATCGAAAATTTGACTTAAAAAAAAAAAATCTTTCAATTTTTTAATTTTCCCCGCGGCACACCAGGCAACATCTCGCGGCACACTAGTGTGCCGCGGAACAGTGGTTGGGAAACACTGATCTATCTATATCTATCTATCTATCTATCTATCTATCTATCTATCTATCTATATCTATCTATCTATCTATCTATCATCTATCTATCTATCTATCATCTATCATCTATCTATCTATCTATCTATCTATCTATCTATCTATCTATCTATCATCTATCTATCTATCTATCTATCTATCTCTATCTATCTATCTATCTATCTATCTATCTATCTATCTATCTCTCTCTCTCTCTCTCTCTATCTATCTATCTATCTATCTATCTATCTAATCTATCTAATCTATCTATCTATCTATCTATCTATCTATCTATCTATCATCTATCTATCTATCATCATCTATCTATCTATCTATCTATCTATCTATCTATCTATCTATCTATCTCTATCTATCTATCTATCTATCTATCTATCTATCTATCTCTCTCTCTCTCTCTCTCTCTATCTATCTATCTATCTATCTATCTATCTAATCTATCTAATCTATCTATCTATCTATCTATCTATCTATCTATCTATCTATCTATCATCTATCTATCTATCATCATCTATCTATCTTCTATCGATCATCATCTATCTATCATCTACAGTGGTAACTCCGGTTGTGGACAGGCTCTGTTCCGGAGCCCCAGTCGGATCCCGAGGTTTCCACAACTGGAGGGGCCACTTCTGCGCATGTGCGCGCGGTGAAACACTTCCAGGTTTGCCGCTTTTGCAACCCGAAGTTTACGTTACCCAAAGGTAATGTAAGCCGAGGTGCTGCTGTATTCTGTTCTACCTTTGTCCTTTGAAATTACAGTGCAAACAAACAAACAATAAAATGCATGCGCCACACAACATTAAATTCCACTTAAGACCAGCCATGACGGAGATGGGAAAATAAATATGGGAAGAAAAGCTGCAGCTTGCTGCGAAATCATTGGTTTAGTTTCTCTGCCCAGTGGCAGCAGGGTTGCATTTTGTTTGGAGGAGAGCTCTGGAAGTGCAGGAGGGGTTTAATTTAAACATTTCCCATATTTGGGTGGGGTAGAGGGTTATCCAGTTTTTAACAAGTTGGTTTTGGTTCTGTATTCAACTACATTTGTAGCGCAAAGCCTTAGCAAGGCCTATTTTATGTTCGTAATTCTTTTCTCTTTTCGGCTATTGCAGAAACTAGGCAGACAATTTCAAGTGACAGGTTCGGGGGCCTCCTGGAGTCGCTTGCTCATTATGGAATAGCTCCCCTGATCTTTTGAACTAATTGCCAAAGTCAAAAACTTATCTCTCCCCCCCCCGCCCCAAGCTCCCCCCACTCTTGGCCTCAAATCTTTGTCAGTTGTAAGGGAAGGGGGGGACATCAAAGCACTTGAAAGGGACTGAACATGTTGCCCTCGAGGAACACATTAAACTCCTTTGCTGTAGCCGGATATGCGTTTGATCTGATCAAATCCAATTTGTCACCTCCTCCAAGTCTCTGAAAGCTGGGGGTTTTCAGATGCTGCTTAGTTCTGCATCCCCTCCCAGAATTTCACTGGTGAAAATAGGCAGAGGTGTGTGTGTGTGTGTGTGTGTGTGTGTGTGTGTGTGTGACCCATCTCACAGCCCAATTCTCTACCTGAGTCCTTGCCCCTGTACTTAATAATACTCGTTCACACATAACTGGAAGCTACAATATGGTTTGGTGCACAGTGAGAAAGTTATGGCTGCTTCCCTCTTCCCCTGCTCCTTGTCCCTGCCATATTAACCAGAGCTAAGCCATGGTTTGGATTGGCATTGTGACCAAACCTGGGCTCATGGTTTGTCTGGCTCCTTTCACAAGCTGTAACCAATGTATTTTTTCTTGACTTGATTGCTTATGGTTTGTTTTTTTTTTTTGGGGGGGGGGAAACAAGCCACAGTTCTGGGTTTAGATGTAACCATCAAAACTATGGCTTAGCCCCCAATAGCGCAGGAAGAGCGAAGCGGCTGAGTTTTTCTCCCTAGGTTAAAGAAATAAATGCAGTCAGTGCTGTAAAGAACAACCCCAGCTGCTTCCTTTCCCTTGCTCGTGAAGTCACAATTATTTAAAACTTCCTAGTCTGTTTGAGCCTGTAATTTCAGCTTTGATGGTGGTGGTGGGGGGGTTTCTTCTCTTCAATTGGGTGCAAAGTTCCTCTCTGGAGACACTTCCGGGAAAAGGAACATTCCCGCCTGCCACCGTCCCAAGTGAGCTAGTTGTAAATTTCAAGCTTCTTTCTGGGCGGTGGCAAAGGGGGCGATGAGGGATCCGACTCCCATTTATGCAATTAAAAACAAAGAGAAAAGGAGGATAAGAGTTGATTCACACAGTCAGAGACTGAGGTAATGGGGCAGAGCAACTTTTCCAGTAATTAGTGAATGGTCACTGCTGTTCTGGCACAAGGAGTCCTGACGTCAGTGCATCAGTGGGGAAAGAGGGAGGGTACAGAGCCGGCAGAGGACATAAGTCACCAACCTGACTATTAAAGGGGGCTGGGCTGGCAATTATGGAACAATGGCTGTGCTGAAAATATGAAACTTCCACCTCTCAGCATGCTGTTTGAAGTTCGTCACGCGTTTCCTGGGTCTGCACAACTTGCTTGGATGGTTAAATTCAAAGACGTGCCCCAAGCACACTCTTTCTTCCCCACCTCTCTCCCCCTTCAAGTACTTAGGCTCATAAATTCGTATTTATTATCTATTTATTGCATGTAGTTGGTTAGAGCATAGTGCTGATAATACCAAGGTTGCAGGTTCAATCCCTGTATGGGGCAGCTTTCATATCAGTGGCGGAGCAAGGTTAGGTGGTACCTGGTGTAGAAAATTTCTTGTCACCTCCCCCCCCCCCTTTGAATTCCCCCCCCTTTCTTTTCTTTTTTTTTGCCTGAAACTATGCTTTTTAAAAAAGATATTTATTAAGATTTTCAAAGTATTACAAAATGAAAAAAGAAAAATACAAAATAAAAATAAGTAAAAACAATTCCATCTTTCCATTACTTATCTTTCATTTGCTTGTTTCCTGGACCTCCTCACACCTCCCTTTTTTGTATTCCAATTCAATTTGTTAATTCAGCAAATCATTTCCCTCTTTATTTATCCTAATCTTTAATCTTAAAATATTGTAACCTTAAATTTTTACCTGTTAATAATCCATTTTTTCATATTCCTTATAGCATTATAGCTAAAAACCACTTAACTTCTTATCCAACATCATTCTAACATTCATTAATTTTACAGTATTTCTGTAAGTAGACTTTAACTTTTTCCAATCTTCTTCCACCTGACTCTTCTCCCTGGTCTTGGATTCTCCCAGTCATTTCTGCCAGTTCCATATAGTCCGTCACCTTCATCTGCCATTCTTCCAGAGTGGGTAGATCTTGTGTCTTCCAGTAGTTTGCAATAAGTATTCTTGCTGCTGCTGTGGCATACATAAAGAAAGTTCTATCCTTCTTTAGCACCAATTGGCCGACCATGCCCAGGAGAAAGGCCTCTGGTTTTTTGCCTGCAACTATGGTTTGACTGGGACGCGGGTGGCGCTGTGGGTAAAAGCCTCAGCGCCTAGGGCTTGCCGATCGAAAGGTCAGCAGTTCGAATCCCCGCGGTGGGGTGCGCTCCCGTTGTTCGGTCCCAGCGCCTGCCAACCTAGCAGTTCGAAAGCACTCCCGGGTGCAAGTAGATAAATAGGGACCGCTTACTAGCGGGAAGGTAAACGGCGTTTCCGTGTGCGGCTCTGGCTCGCCAGAGCAGCGATGTCACGCTGGCCACGTGACCCGGAAGTGTCTCCGGACAGCGCTGGCCCCCGGCCTATAGAGTGAGATGGGCGCACATCCCTAGAGTCTGTCAAGACTGGCCCGTACGGGCAGGGGTACCTTTACCTTTTTATGGTTTGACTTCATTTCATTTTTTGGGGGGGGGGAACCAAAGTTGTTGAGCCTTTTCAGGGAGATCAAGTGCCTTGCGACGAGGAACCTGCCGGCCGCCATACAGTTGAGGGAGAGCTGGCTGGCGGATCATTTTGGCAGCGGGAAGCCTGCGTGCGCCAAAGCAAGAGCGTCTCTCACAGCCGTTGACGGCCGCAGCTAGGTTTACCTTCAAGCAGGAGCTGGGCGCCAAAGCAACAGCTTCTGCCCTGGTTCCTTCTCTGTCCCCCACGAGAATCTGGGTTTGCCAGAGAGGAGAGGGAGGCGGACCAAACGGAGCGGCAAAGTTTTTGAAAGCGCCTCACAAGGATCCCATTGGCGAGGGCTTCGCTGGTGCATGCATGCATACCTCTCTCTCTCTCCAGCACCGTGGCCAGAGGAGGGGGGTGGCATGATCCCGCTGCATGTTAGCCACGGTGGGGGAGAAAGGGGGCAGCAATTGAGATCTACACACACACACACACACACACACACACACTCAAAAGAGAGAGAATAAAATGCATGGCGATGTTGGGGTCTAATCTGCATGCCACCCTTTAGCTTTTCATCCGCCTCCCTCATCTCCTATATATATAATTTTTTTAAACATATCATTTCCAACAATCATTTAACATAACTTCTTATCTTATACAAAATTTTAGACTTCCATCAACAACCTCTGAAGATTTTCCTTTCTTTATCACTTGTTCTGCATTTCTTAATTTCTCTATTACTTTTAATTGTCATTAACTAATAATTCTTTTCATGGTCTTCCTTGCAGTATTTCACAATCCTACTAGCATAATCTGTTTATTACAATTGCTTTTCAAATAGTTCAAATATTTACTCCCGCCTCCCTCATCTCCTTTTGGGGAGATTGCATGCCTTGCGGCAAGAAACCTGCCGGCCGCCACACAACTGAGGGAGAGCCGGCGGGCGGATCGTTTTGGCAGCAGGAAGCCTGCGCGCGCCAAAGCAACAGCGTCTCTCACAGCCGTTGACTGCAACACAGCATTTTGTCACCCCCCTTGGAGGTGGCACCCGGGGGACACCGCACCCACCTTGCAACGCCTCTGCTTCATATTGCAGGGGGTTGCACAAGATGATCCTCAGGGTCCCTTCCAACTCTACAATTCTATTATTTATACCCTGCCTCCCCCCCCCCCGGAAGCTCAAGGAGACGTATGTGGTTCTCCTCAGAGAGCCAGTGTGGTGTAGTGGTTAAGAGCGGTGGACTCGTAATCTGGTGAACTGGGTTTGCGTCTCCGCTCCTCCACATGCAGCTGCTGGGTGACCTTGGGCCAGTCACACTTCTCTGAAGTCTCTCAGCCCCACTCACCTCACAGAGTGTTTGTTGTGGGGGAGGAAGGGAAAGGAGAATTTTAGCCGCTTTGAGACTCCTTCGGGTGGTGATAAAGCGGGGTATCAAAGCCAAACTCCTCCTCCTCCTCTTCTTCTCATTTAATCCCCACAAACAACCCTGTGATGTGAGTCAGGTGGAGAGGCTGCAACTGACCCATGGTCACCCAGTGTGCTATATCATGGCTGAGTAGGGGATTTGAACTGTGGTCTCTCAGGGCCTGGTTTGGTGCTCTAAGCACTCCACCACACTGGCACCGATGCTGCCCTGTGGGTCCCCCCTCCCCAAGAAACCTAAATCCACTTGGTAGTTGCAGTGCAATGATCTGTGTGCGCACTCACCTTTTAGTAGGGTCTCTGGCTATTCAGTGTCTGTAGCAACTCATTGTGCTAGCTCAGGGTTTCCCAGACTTGGGTCTCCAGTTGTTGGACTACGACTCCCATCAACCCTAGCTAGCCGAACCAGTGGTCAGGAATGATGGGAACCCTTCTCTAGCTTAATTACAAAGCAGTTACTTAGCAGAACTGGCAAGGCTATTTACTTAAGAAAGGAAGTGTTTTGATAATTTTTGTGGTCCTCGTTTCCTACAGAATCCCATCTTGCCGCTTTAAAATCACAGAACTGGAGGTGACCACAAAACCCCATCTAGTCTAATCCCAGGCTCATTACATTGTGGTGCACAAGCTGAGATTCTTCCTCAGTACTAATAAGCATGGGACTGCCACAATGGTTTTCTGTGCCCATAGCGGAACAAATCTGAAAGGAAGCTGGTGCAATGTTTAAGCAGCATTTGAATCCATCACGTAGATGCTACAGCGGAATAATTGGCTGCAATGTGGTTTTAGGAGTAGAATTAGGGTGCAATGAAAGGTTTTTTTTGCAGATGGAGACTGTCAGCTGTGTCCGTTCTTGTTCCACAGGCCACGATTGCTGCGAGACGGTGAAAGTCTCTCTCTGCGCTGCCAAGCAAGGCTCCCCTCTCTTGGTGGTGGCAGAGGACAGCCTGCAGTTTGTTCAGGATGAAGCTTATGACGCAGCTCAGTTCTTGGCAACCTGCGCTGGCAACCAGCAGGCTCTGAACTTCACGAGGTTCCTGGACAAGTCCAGGCCGCCGGCTGGGGATGTGGACTTCCTGGATGAGAAAGTGGCTTTGGCGTTTCGTCATCTGAAATTGCCGGCTGGGTGGAATGTGCTGGGAGCAGACCACACTGCAAATGGTAAGATGGTTTGTTGAGATCCTTTTATATCCATGTTGCCAAATTAAATGGAACTGAATGAAAATGTAGAGTGGAAAAGCTAAATTAAAATACCTGAATGAGTTTTGGACACTAATATTTGAATGGGACTTTGATATTGGGTTTTTTAAAAAAAACTTTTTATTTCAGTTTTCTTGCAAATGATTCCATTCAGTTGCCTCTTTCTTTCTGTGACTTGTGGAAAATGTCTTCAGGGGTGAATTGGGATTGTGACCTCTGTGCTCTGCTGTTTCCCCTCCTTTTGAATATGTGGGGAATCTTCAGGTTACTATGGGATGCTCTTAAATAGTGGTTGATTCTTTGCCTGGCTGTTTCCCCTTCCACCCCCCGGTGGCTGCTGCTCACGAGTTACTGTATAGTAACCACCATTTGTTCTTTTTTTTTTTTTTTTTTAGCACTACTTTCTGCTTCTTTCCTTTTATTTTATTTTTTTGAATAGATTTTTATTAGTTTTCCATAAGCAAAAAAGAAACAAAGCAAAAACATAAGCAAACACAAAATCGACTTCCCCATACCACCCCTTTTCTGCATTCTTGTTTCATGATTTTTCAGCAACCCTTTCATAATAAACTTATTTATATTTCATAAATTTAACTTCTATAAATTATTAATACAACTGTAGTTCTTTATCTCTTATTACTCTGAGCCCCTAATTTTCCAAATTACAACAATTTTTAAGATAATCTTTGAATTTGTTCCAATCTTCATCCACCGCCTCTTTCCCTCGGTCTCGAATTCTGCCAGTCATCTCTGCCAGTCCCATATAATCAATCACCTTCGTCTGCCATTCTTCCAACGTGGGTAAATCTTGCGTCTTCCAATACTTTGCTAGAAGAATTCTTGCTGCTGTTGTGGCATACATAAAAAATGTCCTATCCTTCTTTGGCACCATTTGGCCCACCATGCCCAAGAGAAAGGCTTCTGGTTTTTTAATAAAGGTTCTCTTCAGAACTTTTTTAATTTCATTATAGATCATTTCCCAGAAGGCCTTAATCTTCGGGCAGGTCCACCAAAGGTGGTAGAAGGTTCCCTCCGTTTCATTACATTTCCAACACTTATTGTTGGGCAAATGATAGATCTTTGCTAACTTGGCCGGAGTCATGTACCACCTGTAGATCATTTTCATAATGTTTTCTCTTAAGGCATTACATGCTGTGAATTTAACACCAGTGGTCCATAACTGCTCTCAGTCAGCAAGCTCAATGTCATGCCCCATGTCCTGTGCCCATTTAATCATGCTAGATTTCACCATTTCATCTTGAGTATTCCATTTCAACAGCAAGTTGTACATTCTTGACAAATTTTTAGTATTGGGTTCTAACAGTTCTGTTTCTAGTTTTGACTTCTCCACTTGGAAGCCTTTCTTTCTGTCCTGTTTAAAAACTTCATTTATCTGTCGATAATGTAGCCAATCTCTGACCTTAAATTTCAGCTTCTCGAAACTCTGCAATTTTACTCTTTCACCATCCTGTTCTATGATTTCAGAATATTTAGGCCAATTAGAACCCATATTCAATTTTTTCACCTCTTTTGCCTCCATTGGTGACAGCCACCTAGGGGTTCTACTTTCAAGCAAATCTTTATACCTTATCCAAACATTATACAAAGCTTTCCTCACCATATGGTTCTTAAAACTTTTATGCGCTTTTACCTTGTCGTAACCACCATTTGTTCTTTATGCAAACAAGGAAAACATGAGGAAAGCGGCCGCAGTTGAACCAGCAATTGTTTCTGAGTGGTCACAATGTTTGCATTCAGTGGGCTTTCTTGAAACTGAAGCCCAACCACTCTGCATGCCATGACGTGCTTGCACTACATAATCAACCACCCATGAGTGCTCCACATCCTCTCATTCATTCTTCAAACTAGGGAAGAGAGGAGGCTGCTTTCTATTGGGCCAGACCAATAGCTCAGTATTATCTATTTTGACTGGCAGCTGCTCTCCAAGGTTTCAGGCAGGGGTCTTTCGCCAGCCCTACCAGGGGATGCTAGGGTTGAACTTTGGACCTTTTGCATACATAGCAGATGCTCTACCTCTGAGCCACAGCTCTTTCCTGTAAAACCTCCAATTGCCAGGAAACTCTACCTCGATTCAGCTTCCAAGGCGCTCTTGCAACATAAGATAAGGCTATCAACGGCTACTAGCTATGCTCTGCCTCCACATTCAGAGGCAGAAATTATTCTCCCTCCCACTCAACACTTAAAGGTAAAGGGACCCCTGACAATTAGGTCCAATCATGGCCGACTCTGGGGTTGCGGCACTCATCTCGCTTTATTGGCCGAGGGAGCCGGAGTACAGCTTCCGGGTCATGTGGCCAGCATGACTAAGCTGCTTCTGGCGAACCAGAGCAGCGCATGGAAACACCGTTTACCTTCCCGCCGGAGCGGTACCTATTTATCTACTTGCACTTTGATGTGCTTTCGAACTGCTAGGTTGGCAGGAGCAGGGACCGAGCAACGGGAGCTCACCCCGTCGTGGGCGAAGAGGGACTGACTACTTAACCACTCTGAGAACTATATGCATAGAGAGAAAAGGCACCAACATTTCTGGTTTTCTGTTCTGATGTGTTCTGCACTTCAATACCTCGGTTTTTGTGTGTGTGAGAGTGGTGCTGTTTGGAGACATAAGTATAGGCGCTTGGGGAATGAGGTGCATGTATGAGATTATGGGAGTATGTGTGCATTTATCTCACCATTCTCCCTCTATAAACATTCCCTCCCACTCAACACTCAAGAAATAGGGGGGAGGAAGTGGTTTTAGCTGGAATAAGCAGAGGTCAGAAAGCCTGGAAAACCAACTAACCAATTCCACTTCTGGCCCAGCAATGTGGTTGGCGGTGGGTGAAATAAGGTACAGCCAGGACAAAATATTCCAAAACTAACATCCAACGCAAGAACATACTCCCCCCCCCATCTAAATGCTTTTTGGAATACTGCTGGGTTTTGTTTGTTTGTTTGTTTAAAGTAGTAACAAGTGGCACACTCCCTCTGACACAGGGGGCCATGTAAATCAAATCCTGGCTAGTAGTCATTGAATTTGACTTTTGAAGCCATCTAAGCTGTTGGCCATCCCCTCTTCTGGTGGAAGTGGGCTTCCAAGAGACTGGAGACGAGGCCTGATGGAGTCCTGCAATTTCCATACACCCGAGGGAGGTGGCTTTAGGCTTGGCATTGATAATAGTTGTCCCCCTCCCCCCCGCCATGCCACATAACAAAATATTTTTCAGACACACGGCGGGGTGGAGGGGCTTCCCAAAGCAATGTGTGATCCAGCTGTTCTGCTGCTCAAGAGCCAGAAATCACACTGAGCATGTCAAAGTCAATGGGCTGCATCCAAGTTACAGTAGACACATTGAAATGAATGGACCTAAATTAAGCCACGTTGCTTTATTTCTTTAGGTGGAATTCAGTGTCACAGTAAAAACACACACACACTAAGGAGATCATTCCATCAGCACAAGCATTTCTGCTCACCAGACAAAAAAACCTCCCCTCTTTCAGAGGCAGACAGATGCAGTAATGCTTCTGAACACCAGTTGCTGAAAACTGCAGGAGAAAACTCTGGAATTCAGAGGTCCTGCTTCAGGGTTTATTCCTCAGGCATCTGGTTGGCCATTGTGAGAACAGGATGCTGGGATAGATGTCCCATTGGCCTGATCCAGCAGGCTCTTCTTATGCTCACGAGATCCCTGTGTGGTGCAGAAGGGTCCTGGGCATGCTTGGGGGCCTGCACTCACTCCATGTTTGTTGTGGGGATAACAGGAGAGGGAGGACCATGAGCACTACTTTGAGCTGCTTGGGGGCAGGGGATAAATGCAATCAGAAAGAAATGGCATAAGAAGGGCACAGAAAGGTGTTTGAAGCCCCAAGAAGAGAAAAATAGCTACATGGGGAAATTGCACCTAAAATTCGTGTGGGGGAGCTATGTTTGCTGTAGGTTAAGCTGATGGTATCTGGAAAGACTTGCCCGGTGACCAGATTTCAACTTGTTGAGAAAGTGAGCCTCAAAGGTTATATTGGAACATGATCAGAAAGGCTGGAAATGAGCCACCGAAAGGATCTGCTCTGGTTCCTGAGAATTAGAAAGGATTTTGGAAGTTAATCCCGGAGTTAAATGCCACCAGAAAGCTGATTCTGTGCCTGTGGATTTCTTCATCCCTTGTGTTGTGAAAAAAGTGATTTTGCATGTAGAACGTTGCCACCTGCAGTTCAGAGCTGCTGATGGAGGCAGGACAGAGCCGGCCCTCCCATGAGACAAGGTGAGGCGACCACCTCGGGTGGCAGGACCCACCAGGGCAGCAGATGTGACCCCCAAGCAACACATTGCATGCAGATCTTCACCCCCCCACACACACATTCCTGATGTAGAGTTTCACTTTCCGCTTCTTCCCTGGCTTGGTGTGTGTGTGTGTACCATTTCGTGGCTTGCCTTGGGTGCCAAAATTTATTGAGCTGACCCTGAGGCAGGATATGGAAGGAGTAGCTTAGTGGTAGAGGATCTGCTTTGCACGCAAAAGGCCCTAGGTTTAGTCCCCAGCATCTCCAGCCAGGACAGGAACAGATTACCTGTCTTCAAATTAATATTGCCTCTGAACAAGATCAATTGCGTTCCTTTCTCTGAACGGTTCCAGGTGTGTTTGAAACCTGCTACCAAGCGCACAAGGTGTTGATTCCTTGTTCGGCTCTTATCGGGGTGAGGCTGCAGTGGCTTCCTGCCAAGTTTAATTCAAATATGCTTGGGGAGGCGTGCCAGGACTCAGGAACCTTTTTTGGCTTGTGAGCACAGGTTAAGGAGCCCAAGTGCTTTTGAGTCACACAGCAAATTCTGTTTGACTCAGAGCACTGAAACAAGGTCCTTATGTTCTGACGATGTGTATGCCAAAGTGTCTCCGGACAGCGCTGGCCCCCGGCCTCTTAAGCGAGATGAGCACGCAACCCCAGAGTCGGACACAACTGGCCCGTACGGGCAGGGGTACCTTTACCTTTACTTACCCTGTTGGCCTGAATGGGACAGCTTCCAGGAGCCCAGGAGTTTGTGGCACTTGTGAGGGATGTAGAGCCCAGCTCTCTGAGAGTTTCTGTCTTTAATTGTAAAAACATATAAAATTAAAAAATGTCCAGTAACACCTTAGAGACCAACTAAGTTTGTTCTTGGTATAAGCTTTCGTGTGCATGCACACTTCTTCAGTTATCAGTGTGCATGCATACGAAAGCTGATACCAAGAACAAACTTAGTTGGTCTCTAAGGTGCTACTGGACATTTTTATTTTTTATTTTTTTATGTTTCGACTGTGTCAGACCAACATGGCTACTTACCTGAATCTTTGATTGTAAAAACAAAGCAAGCTGCTTCTGGGCCTCATGGTTGTGAGGGTATGTTTAGAAGTAGGATAATAAGCCTTCTAATTATAAGCCTGCAAAAGTTACTAATCTCCAAAAAAAATTAAAAAAAATAAAAATAAAAAAAAATTACTGGACTGCTGAGGGATTGCAGAGGTGGGACAACGAATTCCTGTCCTGCAGGAACTCTCTGTATTTCTATGCCTGGGCACAGATGAGGGGCAGAGCACCCCAAACCTCTGCTATATAATTCCTTCTTGCCTATAGGCATTACTTATTCATTAAATTTGTATACTGCCCTTATACCTGTAGATCTCAGGGCATTTCCAGGTACCAGAAATGGTTGGATTCCAACTCCCATCAGCTTCCACTGAGGGAAAGGTTGCAGAGCTTCAGCCTTTCATGCAGAAGGCCAGAAATGTAGCCTCCAGAGGCATTTCCTGGTAGGCCTGGAAATGATTCCCTCCTTTAACACCCCCCCCCCCCCCGGAGAGCCTCCGCCATTTAGTGGAGACAATACTGAGCTAGATGGACTAATGAAGCAACCAGGGCTTTTTTTTTTCTAGCCAGAACTCAACTCTGGCACCCCTCAGGTGGGCGCCATTGCCATTATAAGAGAACAAGGGAGGCGTTCATGGTGAGTTCTGGAACCTCTTTTTCTAGAAAAACAGCACTGGGTGTAACTCAGTGTAAGATAGCTTTGTATGTTGCTATTTTCCTATGATTAGCTATACTTACTTGGTTTGGTGGTATAAAAAGTCCAAGACTGAAGGTGCTACCCGTCTTTAGTTTCTTGTGTCCCTCACCCACTCCCTTTCTTGTGCCTAAACTGAAATTGAAATACTTTATTGTCACTTGTACAACTTGTATACAGTGAGATTACAGGAGCACCCCCCACTCAGCTCTCTTAGCCTTAGTTCCCCTCCTTTACTGACGCATAACCACCAAACCCGAAAGTCAGTTTCCCTGTTCTTATCTTTTCATTTAGCAGCCTAACAGCCCATGGATAGAAATGATGGAAAATAGTAAGAAGCAAATTTTTAAAATGGCATTTTGGTATACTTTTTTTTACAGGTCACAGAAGTGAGCACAAGCTTCACAGTGGTACCTTGGTTCTCGAACTTAATCTGTTCCGGGAATCGGTTCAACTCCTGAAACCGTTTGAAAACCAAGGTACGGCTTCCGATTGGCTGCAGGAGCTTCCTGCACTCAAGCGGAAGCCGCGTCGGACATTCGGCTTCCGAAAAACGTTCGCAAACTGGAACACTTCTGGGTTTGCAGTGTTTGGGAGCTGATTTGTTTGGGAGCCAAGCTGTTCGAGAACCAAGGTTCCACTGTATCATCATCATCATCATCATCATCATCATCATTGCCAAGTAAACACACAGTCCTGGCTTATACCTGTACACTTGAGACCACGGTTAACTCATTGACAAACTAGAAAGAGTTGTGGTTTTCACTGGAAACTTCTTCTGTGGGTCTCTTAGCCAACCTGTTTTATATAAACTCATAAATCACTGCTATTATCGCTCAAGGTGCTCTACCAGAGCTCTTTGCTTGATTGAATTGCTGCAGCTGTGCTCTATCGAGCTATGCGGTAGCAGAAGCAAACATCATTTATAATGCTACCATTATTAATAAAAAATGTCCTCAGGAGTTCTAAATGCAGAGATGATAAATGCTGTACAATACATTCCACGTAGTGCAGATGAGTTCTTTCAAGTTGGTTACAGACTGAGACAGACAAGATGATTTTATTTGTTTATTGAACGTATTAGTCCCCCCGCCTTTTAAACAAAATGTAACTCAAAGCAATTTACAACAAAAAACAATGCATACGGTAAAACCAGCTCGAAACTAAAATAGAATAAAATCTAAAATTCTGTCTGTCTATCTATCTATCTATCTATCTATCTATCTATCTGTTGAAATGGCAGGACTAAAACATCCTATCAGCTCAGATTTAATTTTATGAAACTATCAGGTGGTGTCTTTCAACCATGGGGAGAGAATATGGTAAGGAACATTCTGTTTCGGACCTTGCTAGGTGTCATCCAGAAGATACGTACACATGCTGATAGATTGTGTTGTACACAGAACAGAGGGAGGAGAGTGAAGCAGTGCTTATCCTCTAAGTTTTGCCAAGACCAGATGCCTTTGGTCAGGGGCAGTTAAACCAGCCCCCGAACCGCCCACTTGGCGAGTCCCTGTGCGCTGCGCTGAACTGGCACGGTGCGGGGACTCGCTTTCGCAGAGCCGGAAATCGCGTCTGCGCATGCCCAGAGGCCGGAAATTGCATGCGCATGCTCCGGCCCACAGAGAGATCTCCGTGGGACTTGACCAGCCCAGGCAGGTAAAACCTTGTCAAATCCTGCCTTTGGTCAACGCTCACGTGTTCACCTAGTGCTGGCTGTTCCATCTGGCTACCTAAATTGTTTCCATCCCAGCTACTCATTAGACGAACTGGACTGCTGCCCTCCTCATCCCTTTTTCCTTTCGTGCCATATCTTTAAGATAAAAACCCCCCCTGATTTTTGTAAGCTTCTGTAGAAGCCTTTTTACCTAAAGCGTATTTTTGTGTGTCCTTAAATAATGTTCCTTTGTGCAGAGAACTGCCTCTGTAGTACTCTGCAAAGTGCAGTATAAAAAAAGTAAATATCAATACAAATGCAGGCAATCCTGTTTCCTTAAAAGCTGCACTGCAAAGTAGGTCTTTCTGCAAACAAACGAGAAGCCCCGCTTTGTTTACATGTCTTGCATTTCCTTTGTGCGAGAGAATTTTGGACTGTTCTTTTCTGTCTCTGGAGTGTTTTCTGCCTGTTGTTCTTACTATGTCCTGGAAAAATCCAGTGTGTTTGAGTTGCATATTGCCTTTCAGCAATGCCAAAATCCTGATTTATTTGAAATGGGATATGAGAAAGAGAGAGACAGCCTGCTAATGAAGGCAGTAAGCCAGCTTTTCTTTTAAGGTGGTGTAGAAATTCTCTTAGCTGCCTACTTGATTTGGGAACAGGACAGTGCTTGGTGGCATTTAAATGTAGATTGCATATTGAGTGAGAGGTTGTATTGTATCTTGTTTCAGAGTAGGGTTGGAGAACCTCAGCCCTGGGGGCCAAATTCAAGTCACCCAGCACACAAGGGCATGCCCCGCCCCCCACAACGTGACTGCATCATCATTGGGGGCTGAGCAGGACGCAGTTTGCCACCCACTAACCTGCTGCCCAGGGCACATGCCCCTGTTTCCCCCCACCTACCTCAGTTTAGACCCAGTTGGAATCACAGCAGATCTTAAGGCAGGCAGGTATTATGGAAAGTGTTTATTGTGGTGCTGTGGGTTAAACCACAGAGCCTAGAACTTGCCGATCAGAAGGTCAGCGGTTCGAATCCCTGCAACGGGGTGAGCTCCCGTTGCTCGGTCCCTGCTCCTGCCAACCTAGCAGTTTGAAAGCACATCAAAGTGCAAGTAGATAAATAGGTACCGCTCTGGCGGGAAGGTAAACGGTGTTTCCGTGCACTGCTCTGGTTCACCAGAAGCAGCTTAGTCATGCTGGCCACATGACCTGGAAGCTGTACGCTGGCTCCCTCGGCCAAAAAAGTGAGATGAGCGCCACAACCCCAGAGTCATTCGCGACTGGACCCAATGGTCAGGGGTCCCTTTACCTTTACCTTAGGGCTTTTTAGACGAATGTCAACACCTTGAATCAGGCCTGGATGATCAACAACTTCTGAGTTTGAGCCAATAAGCTCTCTGTTATATGTTTCCCAACTGATTTAATTATTAGCTCCTCTTGGCTCGCAATGGCACTTTGGCCTTTAATACCAGCTGTTTGACTCGTGTGTGTGTGTCTGTGTGTGTGTGTGTGTGTGTGTGTGTGTTATGTGAGAGAATGAGAGTGCAAATGTTCACTCATTCCACCTCCTTATAGTAATGGAGATTTCTAGAGATGGCATTAAAGCTAAACCCCTTTTGTTTCCTTCTGGTTCTTCTTCCTCTCAGAGAATGTTGCCCGGGAGACATTGATGCATTTTGCTGTAAGGCTTGGACTGCTGCGACTTACGTGGTTCCTCTTGCAACAGCCAGGCGGAAGAGGAGCCCTCAGTGTCCCCAACCGTGAAGGAGCCACTCCTGTGAGCTTGGCCTTGGAGAAGGGATATCAGAAGCTGCATCAACTCCTGACAGAGTAAGGCTGACTTTCTGATTGCCGTGGCGATTCTGTTTATTATACCCCGACGTCATACTCGAGGGGTTTCCGAGTGGTCTCTCATCCAAGCACTGACCCAGACCCAGACCTGCTCAGCTTCAGTGAGGTTGTTTTCTTTTATTTCATAAAATTGATTGTTTTAAAAAACAACAACCTCAAAGCAGTTTCCTCCCCCCCCCCAAGAAAACCCACAATGAGATTATCAACAGGAGGACAGTTAAAACATTAAGAAAATAATTAAAATCAATGATAAGCTATATGCACCCCAACATTCTGAGTACAGTGAAGATGCCTGCCTGATATCAGTAGGCAGGGCGTTACGAACCATTCCATACTAAAAGACAGGTTTCTTACAAATGCGGCACGAGTAATAGGTGGCACTTGTAACATTGCCAGTTCCCTAAACGGCCTCGGTCCTGTATACCTGAAGGAGCGTCTCCACCCCCATCACCCAGCCCAGACACTGAGGTCCAGCTCTGAGGGCCTTCGGGTGGTTCCCTCTCTGCAAGAAGTGAGGTTACTGGGGAAAAGGCAGAGGGCCTTCTTGGTAGTGGTGCCTGCCCTATGGAATGCCCTCCCAGAAGATGTCAAGGCAATAAACAACTATTTTACTTTTAAAAGACAACTGTTCTCTGTTTAGGGAAGTTTTTAATGTCTGATGCTGTATTGTTTTTAATATTCACTTGGAAGCTGCCCAGAGTGGCTGGGGAAACCCAGCCAGATGGGCAGGGTATAAATAATTTATTATTATCGTTATCGTTGTCGTTGTTGTTGTTGTTGTTGTTATTCCACTGCATTGTGCATGAACCATGCCCTGGGATGCTTGTTTTGTTTTCTGTAGCTGCTCTCTCGCCTCACGTGCACAGATTCCTTTCCTGAACAACCTTAGCCATGATAAAGTGTCACCACCGCATGATGTTAGTTGTGGTTGATGATAACCAGGGTTTAGCATTGTAAAACTGGTTTCAGTTTTAACAGGAGCCCTGGTTAATGTGCTGACCAGTGCCAAGGTAGCCCGTATCCCTATCAATTATACAGTGTGGTGTAGTGGTTAGAGTGTAGGACTAGGACAGGCTTCCCCAACCTCAGCCCTCCAGATGTTTTGAGACTACAATTCCCATCATCCCTGGCCACTGGTCCTGCTAGCTAGGGATCATGGGAGTTGTAGGCCAAAAACATCTGGAGGGCTGAGGTTGAGGAAGCCTGGACTAGGACTTCGGAGACCTGGATTCAAGTCCCCACTCAGCCATGAAGCTCACTTGGTGACCTTGGGCCAGTCATTGTATCTCTCTGCCTAAGCTGCTTCATAAAATTTGGGGGGGGGGGGGAGCATATACACCATCTGGAGCTCCTCGGACGAAAGTTGGGATATAAACTTAATAACAAATTAATGAGTGGAATTAAGGCTGTTGAGGGAGGAGGAGACTTTGCCTTCAGAAGCTCCCAAAATCAATCTGTGGTATTTCCAGTTAGCAGGCGGTGGGAAAAACCCTGGAGACTGGCTGCCAGTCATAATTATACTAGCAAATTGTCTAATTCGGCAGTTAGTTTTTCTTTTTCTTCTTCTTTCTTTTTCTTTTCTTAGTTAGTTTATTCAATGTATTTATCACCTCCCACAACAGCCTCAAATGACCCACAAGGATAAAATACAATGTAACGGTAGAAAAAAGCAAAGCAAAACAAAACCCCTTAATAATCTAATCGGAATAAAAAACACCCTATCACTGGTACTTCCAAAATACCCAGGAAGGCCTAAACATCAGTGCCTGGTGCCAAAACTATGACCAAGGTGATGCCAGTCAACCCTCCCTGCGGAGAGCGTTCCGTAGATGGCGAGCTGCGGAAAGGGTCTGCTCTGTGGTCACAAGAACAATGGCCCATCCATTCCAGCTTCCTGTTCTCTTGCCACCCTTGGAGGCCGCATGAAGAGAAACCCCTCAGATGGTGATCTCAGAGCCTGGCCAGGTTCACATGTGGAGAGGTGGTCCCGGTGGAGTACAGGGTCAGGTTTAAGGTGCTGGTTTTGACCTTTAAAGCCCTATGTGGCCTAGGACCCACGTACCTATGGGACCGCCTCTCCTGATATGCCCCGCAGAGGACATTAAGGTCCACAAATGACAACATTTTGGAGGTCCCAGGTCGCAAGGTGGTTAGATTGGTCTTAACTAGGGCCAGGGCCTTTTCAGTACTGGCCCCTACTTGGTGGAACGCTCTGTCACAAGAGACTAGGGCCCTGTGAAACTTGATATCTTTCCGCAGGGCCTGCAAGACAGAGCTGTTCCACCTGGCCTTTGGTTTGGACTCAGTCTGACCCTTATGTTGCTCTCCCCTTATGGTCTTGATTTATCGGCTACTTTAAAATGAGGCTGCATTTTAAATTGCATTTTAACCTGTATTTTAAATTGGTTTTCTCTCTCTCCCCCCCCCCCCCCATTACTGTGATTTTATTGGTGTTAGCTGCCCTGAGCCCGGCTCTGGCCGGGGAGGGCGGGATATAAATAAATATTATTATTATTATTATTATTATTATTATTATTATTAAGAACCCTATTTTCTTATCACTGTTCCTGCCTCTGAGTCCCCTCTTTTTCCACTTGCACATCCATCTGCCAAGTACCACCTTCCTAAACAGCTTTAGAGCTCTTAATCTAAGTGCCTGTAATCTCTGTGCAGCTAATCATGGCCCTGGCAGCATCGAGGGAAGTACTAGGAGCCAGAATGAGTCACCCCCTCCGTCGACTGCCATGCATATTACATTCTAAAAGTTTGAAGGGGTATATTCAAATCCTAGAGCAATTTCCTCTAAGCTTGGAGTCATTTGTTTTGGGGGACAGGCATTTCTTTGTAATGTGTCTGTTATTTCAGCAAATGTGGCTTGGAGCTGCAATATAAAGAGTTACTGAGCAGGTTGTGAAGCTGTAAATCGCCTCTTCAGCAAGGAAGCGCAACACGGCTTTTTCATTTCAGAGCCAGAAGGTGGCTGTCAAGTTCAGTCTGACCCATTGAACCAAACAGGAAATCCTTGCCCATCCCAAACAGTGGTGGTCTCTTAGCAGAATTGATTCCACTGTGCCTGCTTGGACTATAGCAATGCACTCTACGTGGGGCTACCTTTAAGGTGACCCAGAAACTACAACTAATCCAGAATGCGGCAGCTAGACTGGTGACTGGGAGTGGCCGCCGAGACCACATAACACTGGTCCTGAAAGACCTACATTGGCTCCCATTATGTTTCCGAGCACAATTCAAAGTGATGTTGCTGACCTTTAAAGCCCTCAATGGCTTTGGCCCGGTGTACCCTGAAGGAGCATCTCCACCCCCATCATTCAGCCCGGACACTGAAGTAAAGCTCTGAGGGCCTTCTGGCAGTCCCCTCCCTGCGAGAAGTGAGGTTCCAGGGAACCAGGCAGAGGGCCTTCTTGGTAGTGGCGCCTGTAATTCAATGGGAGGGCACCTGCTTTTAATGCAGAAGTTGCCAGCTTCCCTGGACCAATTCCCAGTTTCTCCAGGCTGGGCTTGGAGAAGACCTCAGTCTGAAACCCTGGAGAGCCTCTGCCAGTCACTGCAGACAGTATTGAGCTAGGTAGACCAAAGGATCTGACTCAGTACAGTATATAGAATCATAGAGCTGGAAGGGGCCAGTCCAGCCTCCTTCCTCCTCTAGGCAGGGCGGGGAAAAGCCAGGAGGAGGGAGGGAAGAGGCGCTGCCGCGGTGTGTGTGAGGGAGGGGGGGGGAATGGAATGGTGTAGGGGGGAAAATGGTGCACCCTGAATGAACAGAATCCCAACGCCGATCCACAGACTGTCAGCGGCCTGGACCCTGAAGGCAATTGGGCCTGATACGGCCCCTGGGCCTTAGTTTGCTGACCCCTGCTCTACTGACTGAGCTATCCACCTTATGTTCCTGGTCTAGGTTTGTACAGTGATACCTTGGGTTAAGAACTTAATTCATTCTGGAGGTCCGTTCTTAACCTGAAACTGTTCTTAGCCTGAGGTACCACTTTAGGTAATGGGGCCTCCTGCTGCCGCCGTGCAATTTCTGTTCTCATCCTGAAGCAAAGTTCTTAACCTGAGGTACTATTTCTGAGTTAGCAGAGTCTGTAACCTGAAGCGTCTGTAATCTGGAGCGTCTGTAACCCGAGGTACCACTGTATTGTATACATTCAGCAGAGTCAGTCTGAAAGTTTTTCCTGAACTGGACCACTTCAGGCTGCAGGTGAGGGCCTGCTTGAATGCCTCCCCCCAAGGAAAAGAATGCCCTGCTTCCTGGCCTGTGGGAAAACGCTGACCTGAAGGGAATCTGGTCCTTTTGCTGGATCATGTCCCCCACCCCTATAGCAGAGACATGAGCTTGAAAGACTTGGCCACTTCCTTCCTAAAAAAATTGCAGCCTGCTAACGTTTTTTAACAGTTCCATTTTGTACTCAGGCTTAGTTAATCTTCAATCCAGAGTATAAGAACCCAAGAATTACATCACCACCACCACCATTAGAATTATGTACATATCAGTACATTGCGAATTCAAAAACCAAAATGAAAACAAGCCGATAGTTAGAATTTAGAAGAATACATAAAATTTTGAGTAAACTTTAAGCAACAATAATTAATATTATAACTCAAAATTGAAAATTGAAAACAAAAAGAGAAAAGAAGAAAAGGGGGAGCAAAGCAATTAAGAACCTTAATTAAAGGTAAAGAGTTCCAAACGCTTGTGCTGAGCTGGCAAAGCACTTTATTGGGCAGCTTGGTGGATTATCCTGAAAGGAAGTTGTCTGTTTTTGGCCAGACATTTAAATCACATTATTTCTCCTGAAGAATCCTGGGAGCTGTAGTTTACCCCTTTCAGAGCTCCGTTCCCTAGCACCCTTAGCAAACTACAGCTCCCATGATCCTTTGGGGGGAAATAACAAGCTTTAAATGTGTGGTGTGCATGGATCCTTTGTGAGCCACCAGGTGGCCAAAGAGCACTTTGATTTCCAAGCTGATAAGGGCGTGAGAACCACAGCCAGAGGCAGGATTCTCCTAATGGGAGGCAATTACAGCAACTGGAATTTATAATACGTATGCCGTATGCCGCAGTAACCCCAGCGACTGCTGTTGTGTGCAGTTTTCTTTTTTGTTTGTTTGCTACACGGCATCCAATGTGAACATTTCAAAACAGGTTGGCTTACAAAGGTGTTGTCCTCTTGCAGGAGGGGAATGCTTCCTGCTGGCCTGTGAGAATAGCTCTGTGTATGCTTGGAGGGTGAGGGGAGGGGAGAGAAAGCTGAAGAGCAGGGGTACAACCGTGTGCTTGGCACCACACCACATCCACAGCATGGATTTAAGCCACCACATGGCTTCCCCCAGAGAATCCTGGGAACTGTGGTATGCTAAGGGTGCTAGGAATTGTATCTCTGTACAGAGCAAGCAACAGTTCCCTAAGATTCTTTGTACGGTGTGCATGTGACCCTGTTTACTTTGGTTGTGCCCTAGGAGTTTTGTTGCTTCTCTGGGTCCTTGCAGACAGTTGCTATTTGGGGGGTGGGATTCAGCTAAAAAGGTAAAGGGACCCCTGACCATTAGGTCCAGTTGTGACCAACTCTGGGGTTGCGGCGCTCATCTCGCTTTATTGGTCGAGGGAGCCGGCGTACAGCTTCTGTGTCATGTGGCCAGCATGACTAAGCCGCTTCTGGCGAAACCAGAGCAGCACATGGAAACACCATTTACCCTCCCGCCGGAGCGGTACCTATTTATCTACTTGCACTTTGATGTGCTTTCGAACTGCTAGGTTGGCAGGAGCAGGGACCTAGCAACAGGAGCTCACCCCGTCACGGGAATTTGAACCGCCGACCTTCTGATCGGCAAGTCCTAGGCTCTGTGGTTTAACCCACAGCACTACCCGTGTCCCTCTGGGATTCAGTTACACACCAGCAAATTAAGGTTGTGCTATTATAGCTGGTCAGGGACGCGGGTGGCGCTGTGGGTAAAAGCCTCAGCGCCTAGGGCTTGCCGATCGAAAAGTCGGCGGCTCGAATCCCCGCGGCGGGGTGCGCTCCCGTTGCTCGGTCCCAGTGCCTGCCAACCTAGCAGTTCGAAAGCACCCCCGGGTGCAAGTAGATAAATAGGGACCGCTTACTGGCGGGAAGGTAAACGGCGTTTCCGTGTGCTGCGCTGGCTCGCCAGATGCAGCTTTGTCACGCTGGCCACGTGACCCGGAAGTGTCTCTGGACAGCGCTGGCCCTCGGCCTCTTGAGTGAGATGGGCGCACAACCCTAGAGTCTGTCAAGACTGGCCCGTATGGGCAGGGGTAGCTTTAGCTTTATTATAGCTGGTCTAAGAGCTCTTGTGCAACTAACCCACTACCTCAAAAGATCAGACTTTTTTGGGGGGGGGGCGACGACGAAAAGGCAAGTTATGGGAAAATTCACTATGTAGGTGTGGAATAAACACATGCAGCATCATCTAACCTCTGCACAAGCAAATTGGAATAAATGCTTGTTAAATAGCCAGTGCTGTCTCATCTCCCTGCAAGCAAATTAGGATGAACGTTCAGTAAACAGGTCATTGGGAAGCACCCTCCGAGTCTTCTACCTGTTCTACCAAGGAAATAATTGCATAACATCATGTAGAAGGACACCTGGCAACAAAGCCGGTTGTTGGGGCAGAGCGCAGTACTCTTGTTAACTTCGTCCCCATTCACTTCTTTGTGTAAAAGTGTCGTGTGACTCATAATAATAAGTTAATTACATAAGTAGAATTGCAATCCGTTCAATTTTTTTTTTTTAAAGAAGGGAGAGGAGAGAGGGATGCAGTTAATGTAACCTATGCAGGTGAGATCCTGCAACGACAGTGCCAGTTGCACAGACTGGCATATGGAGTAAAGTGATCCTGCAAGTAGATGAAATGAGGATTATTTATTTGTTTTGTTTGACAATATCGTGTGGTTGTAATGAAACTTGAAAGCAGTTTACAAAAGGAATTGAGCAGGCAGAAGATTCATAGAGTATTCCATCATCACACTCCAGCTCAATCAAAGACAGGTAGGATTTTGAACCTTAGTCACCCTGTTCAAATGCACCACACTTAGCAGATTATTTTTATAGAGTAATCTATACTGTCTTTGGATAATACGCCTCCAAGAGAGCATTCCTGATGATTCCTGAGTGGGCTTGGAAGGAGCTGGAGAGATATGCTTTGATTGTATCATTAATATCTATAATGTATAACTTGCTGCTTATGTGGAACACACAGGACGAGTTAGTTAAATCTGCTATGATAAAATGGGCACAGGATGTTGGACATAATATTATGTTTGAAGACTGGGAGAGGTTATGGAACACCGGAATGAAATTCACGGCATGCAGTGCCTTGAAGGAAAACATTATGAAAATGATATACCGGTGGTACATGACCCCAGTCAAGTTAGCTAAGATACATCACCTGTCTGACAATAAATGTTGGAAGTGTAAGGAAGCAGAGGGGACTTTCTTCCATCTCTGGTGGACCTGCCCAAAAGTGAAGACCTTCTGGGAAATGATTTATAATGAATTGAAAAAGGTATTTAGGTATACCTTTCCCAAGAAACCAGAGGCCTTCCTGCTGGGCATGGTAGACCAGAAAATGCCAAAGAAAGACAGAACCTTGTTTATGTATGCTAGCACAGCAGCAAGAATACTCATTGCTAAGAGCTGGAAGACACAAGATTTGCCCACGCTGGAGGAATGGCAGAAGCAGTTGATGGACTACATGGAGATAGCTGAACTGACCGGCAGAATCCGAGATCTGGACAAAGATACAATTGAGGAGGACTGGAAAAAATTTAAAGACTATTTGCAAAAATACTACAAGCTGTATGAATCTTAAGATAGTGCATGATTAGGAAAAGTTATGCTTTAGCAATTATGATTAAGTAAATTGTAAAATAAGTGATAAAAGAGAAAAGGAGACAATTTGAATCGAACATGTTATGTTTATTTTTAAAGGCATTGAAACTGAGATACAATATATCGAATCTGGGTACATAACATTTGAAAGTTACAATAAGGCATGAAATAAGGTAACAAAATGCTGACATTGTTAATTTAAATAACGCAGAATCGGAAGGGGTGGGGAAGTCCAAGTTGTTTTTGTTTGTTTTTGTTGTTAAAAAAAGGGAAAATTTGTTTCTTGCAATTATGTTATTTGTTTGTAACCTATAAAACTATGGAAAGAAACGCAATAAAAAATTTATAAAAAAAAAAAAATGATTGTATCATTAATAAGCTAGTTTGGGCTGCAGTATATAGCCCGTTGGCCAACTTTGTCATGCATTAACTCGAGTTTGTGGGTTTAACCTTTGGTGCTGTTTGTCATTTCAGAGAAGGAGCCAGCGAACCAGATTCCTGGAGCGCCTTGTCGCACACAGTGCATTCCGGGGAGTACTGTGTGAAGTACCACCGGGGGCTAAACATTTATACCCTGACGGTTGAAACGAAGGAAGGAGCGGGATCGAGCATGGAGAGCGACGTCGTCTGCCTCCAAGCGCACATACAGAACCATCAGCACATGGTGAGGGCAAGAGGAGTGTGTCAGTTTGGCACACTAAGCTTGGAGTTTATATAAGGAGTTAAAAAAAACTTTCCAGCCATTCAGTTCAGAATTTCATGGGTGCTTAATTGCCTGCTTTTTTTTTGCTCACGCACAATTTGGGTTGTTTGTCTCCTGTTTTTGGAAGGGAGGGAATGATGTGCATTTACGGCAGGAGTGGAGAACGTCCAGCCTGCAGGACAAATCTGGCCCAACGGAGGTCCCAGTTTGGCTCACAAGGCTCTTTTCCCTGAACCACGGCCACCTGACTCTCACACGACTCTGCAACTTGAGTGCTTTGCTTGGCTGGAATGTGTCCTTCCACTCTGATATTGCCTCGTGTGTGCCTGAACGGAGGAGAGAGTTGTGTGTAGAAAGTAGCTCACTGTACAGAGGTACAAAAACTACATAAATTGCTGCACCCGGTTTTGCCTCTGGACCCTCCCCCCACTGGCATGTGGCCCTCAGAAGGTTTCAAATAAGGGAATGTGGCCCTGAGACTAAAAATGGCTCCTTAACCCCAGACGTAATTGCATCTTGCGTTATAGATCCTGCATTAAGCAGGAGGAAATAGGGAACACTGTGTTTCTTTTGAGAAAGGTCCAGATTTCATCAGCTCCTGGAACCCCAATTAGTAAAATAGAGTCTAGGTTATTGAGAGGGGTGTGTGTATGTATTAAAATAGAACAACACTTTAACCTGTTGCTTCACACTCCCACTGGTTTTCAGCTAGCGGTAAAGTGCAGCCAGCAACACATCATGTACCAGGATTTTTTAAAATGATAGCGCAAGCACTGGATACGGGTACATCATGTCTGACAAATCGGAAAGGCTATGTTTAGATGGCCTTCCTCTGAGGCCTGGTTTGCTTCACATCTAATCTAATTTGGATTTGGACCAGGGCCTGTAATTATTTCATTTCAGTTCGTGCAGGGTCAGCTGAGAGGCTGCCGGCTTCCTCTGGAAAGGGACTGAGTCCGCCCCCCCCCCCCCCAATTCAGTCTGTGTGGAAGCAGAATGACTTCATTCAGAGGATGATGGACAACTCCCATTTCCCTCTTTGCTTCTCTCCAGGACACTTCTGTGTTCCAGAACAAGTGACACTTGTCCCTGTCTCCCCTCGTGGTGCTGGCTGGGAACCAGCTGAAAATTCTCCCTCTGCCCTTGCAGCAGCATCAATAATCACAGGAGATTCAGCTGAGGCTTCATTTGAGTGTGTCCACTTGTGCTGATAATTTTCAGAGAGGGAGGGGAGAGAAATCTATTCTTTTCTGACGTGTGGGTGATACTTGGGACAAAGAGCGAGAGTAGAGGCGCATTTACTTCTACGAATCATCTGTGTGCGCATTGCAAGCGCAGAATCTGAACTCTGGATTCAGCATCCCGAGAGAGCCCCCGCTTTGGATTTTGAAAAGTCAAGTTTGTAGGCTTGGAAATGTGTGTGAGCATTGCAGCTATCAAGGCTAGCTCTGTGCTGCATCTCAGCTGCTGGGAATCACAAGTGCTGTTGTGCTCAGGTCTTGCTTATGGGCTTCCCACAGGCACCTGGTTGGCCATTGTGGACTAGATGGGCCTTTGATCTAATCCAGCAGGCCTCTTCTGTTCATGGTGAAATCATAGAAGCAGGGAGAGAGGCAGCTAGGTGTGTTCAGCACGATTTCCAGAGGATAGCAGTTCTCTGCCCGACATAATAATTCCTTGTGCCTCCACATAACAAAAGCCTTTCAAGGTTTGAGCTAGAGTCCAGCATTCTGTTTTCAACAGCAGATACTTAGGGTCATTGCAAAACTTGCAAGCAGTTTTGTCCTCCAGAGCAGCTGGAATTTAATGGTAGACTGCCTCTGTCGCTGGAGGTTTCACATAGCTGTAACGGTTAATAAATACTTCTCTATTAACTTGCATAATTTAACATTTAAAGCCAGCTAAATAAGTGTCTCTCTCCATGACTTGTGGCAGCAAATTATGTTACATTAAACACTCAGTTTCAGAACTTCTTTCCTTTGGCCTGTCCTAAACAGTACTGCTAATCACTTTGACCCCCCCCCCCCAGCCCACCCTCTGCCTGGTCCCCTGAATTCTAATTCTCTTTTCAACACCATTCATCATTCTAGAAAAGTCCCCTCTCAGTTGTCTTTCTTCCCACAAACTAAAAAGCTTCAGTGCCTTTCCTTATGGGGAGGGTGTCCTGAGTCCTTGTCATTTTGGATGCCGTTCACTAGCTAAGGTGTGTCAAATTGTTCAGAATTACTTTTAATTGCTCAGTTTGTATGATGTTAACATAATTCAGGGAGACCAGCTTTTCACGAAAGTGAGATTGAGTTACTTTATGCAGAGTTCTGTGTGTGCGTGTTTAAAGCAAAGGGTAAGATAAAAGCATAAGAGCCGCCCTGCTGGATCAGACCGAAGGCATATCTGGCCCAGCATCCTGCTTTCACAGTGGCCAGTCAGGTGCCCATGGAAAGCCTGCAACTTCTTCATGCAGGGCATAATTGCATCTTCTATTTATTGGGGGCCGGGGAAGGAAATAATAAAGGAGAGAGTAATCTAGCCTACAGCCTGAAATGATAAAAGCAGCTAGGGAGGTCAATCTGGGCAAAAGTGCGTCATAAACCAAGAGCAACTAAGCTCACTGAGGCTCTGGGTATTTGCAGAGGAAAGGCTGGGGGCAGGAAACCAGTGGCCCTCCCGATATTGTTGGACTACCACTCCCTTAATCCCTCCTCACTTGCCATGCTGACTGGGGCTGATAGGAGCTGGAAGGGCCACAGAGTCTCCTGTGAAAAGTAGTTGTCAGCTGGCAGCTTTGAGTCCAGTCCTGCTCCATTTGAGGTGATCTTCCATGGCTACTTTAAGAGCTTAATAAAAGGCCTGTTGGAATCAGGCCAATGGCCCATCTTAGTCCAGCATCCTGTTGCCACAATGGCCAACCGGGTGACTGTGGGAAGCTCACAAGCAGGACTTGAGCGCAACAGCCCTCTCCTCATTTGTGATCCTCAGCAACTGGTACTCAGGGGCTTATTGTCTCTGACAACAGCATTTAGAGGCAAATTGTTAATGAAGGCTGGGGCAATGGACCTTGCTGTGTGTGCCTGTGTCTGCGCACACATTTTTCCCTTGTGGAAGGGAGGCGAGGGCCACATCCCAAAGAGGCTCTCCAACAAAACCTAGTTGAAAAACAGGATGGTAAAAGGCTGCAAGAATCTTAACAGAAGACACATCTGCTTTGCAAGCATAAAGTCCCAAGTTTAATCCCTGGCGTCTTCAGGTCAGGCTGGGAGAGGCTCCTGCCTCAAACAATGGGGAGCCAATCAGTGAAGACAATACTGAGCTAGATGGACCAATGGTCTATCTTTCTGTGATTGCCACCCTGGGACTGATGTCTTCCTATGGTTAATTGTTGTGTGTGTGGTTTCTTTTATGAACAATTACTTAGAGCTGTTGCAGAAAACTATCAAAGTTACTCAGAAACAGAGCACGTCTGCTTCCAGAGCATGGTAGGATAAAATGAATGTTAAATCTCTCTCCTCTTCTTCCAGAATACCAGTGAACACCCACACCCTGAGCAGGAAACCAGTTGCGAGGACTGCAATTTGGGCCAGGGAGCTGAGGGCCACACAGCTGTTCCGAGCTGCCATCCTGGTGAAATGGCGTCAGAAGGAAACCAAGGAGGCGCTTCTGTCCCGCTGGCTCTTGCTGCGATGCAGGTTTTGGCCCTTGCCTGCCCTGAGGAAGATAGACAGCTGAAGGTGCCCTTAGACACGCCAAAAGATTCGTTGAGGCTGGAGGAAGCGGCTAACCCAGAGTCTTCCTGTGAGAGTCGAAATACAGTTACCAGGCTGCACAAAGAGGAAGAGGCGGAGTCAGCCTTTGCTGTAGAGGCCGGGGCAACACTGGAGGCAAATGACGGCAGGCTGAGCGCGCTTGCTGGGCTTCACAGTGCTGTCGGCCTCCCGCCCTGTGGAAATACAAGCCAGGAAGTTGGGATGACAACCCCCAGCGTTGCTTTGGAGGAAGGACACCTGTGTGGAAGGGGTACCTCTGACCAGGAAGTGCAGGCAGCTGAAGTGAAAGAAGCTGGAAGTGTCCCTTCGAAGCCTCCGACTTCCCGCAAGGACCAGGATGCAAGCATGGGGCAGGGCGAATGCAGGAGCTGTACGGGGACTGCGGATGCTGCAACCCAGCAGCGTGTGGCGAATGGGGAGAGGGATTGTGAGCCTGCTGGAGCCACGAAAACTTTGCTTCCAGCCGGTGCAGTGCGGAGAGAGCCTGCTGCAAACTTCCCAGGAGACAGCGCTGCTTCTGCTACCCGTAAAGGTGAGGGGGGTGAAGCGGTGGATCTACAGAGTGATGCACCTGCAGATAGTGGCGCAGGTGTTAGTCTTTTTGAGAGCGGAAGTAGCAAAACAGCAGGATCAGAGACTCCCAGCGACAGCAGGAAGGAGGATTTTACAAAGTGTCCGGAGGGCTGTGAGCTTCCTGGTGAGGAGGCGCAGAGCACAAGCCCGAGCCCTGCGACAGAAGCGACGGCAGCAGCAGTGAACGTGACAGGGATTTCAGAGTCTTCTCCAAAGCGTGACCCTGGGGTGGAAGTGCATGAGTGTGGGCAGAAACCGGAAGGTGGAAACCTGCCTGCTGACACTCATTCTGATGCCAATGTGGAAAATGATGAGTTGGGTCGAACGTTTGTGGTGGAGCCCAAAGCCCCTGGCATCACTGATAAGAGAACAGAGCCTGTGGCCGAGGTGGGGGATAAGCAAAAAGACCTTGAGCCGATGCAATCGGGAACCGAAACTGCTAGCTGTGGCTGTGGAGGAAGTGCTGCCTCTACCAGCCTCAGCCAGGGGGCATCTGATACTTGCGATGCTCAGAAAGGAGCTGTCAACATTGAGGAACAAGTTAGCGCCCCTGTATTGTGTGTGGATTCTGCTGATGCCTCTGAACTGCAGGCAGACTCGCTCAGCCCTCCAGTGTTGTCCGCTGCCCAAGAGGAACCTCTTCCCCTTCCCAAACAGGCAGAGGTGGAGGAAAGCAGCCGAGAGCTGGACCGGTTTAGCAAAAGCGCTCAGGAATTCATTGCCCTGGCTTCTTCCTTGCTTGTCGAAGAAGCGATCCAGCAGGCCCAGCTGATCGTCGCTCAGGAGAGCAAGGCCAGAGCGGCCCCTGTTGGCCAGGAGGCATCTCTGCACTACCAGGACCTTGCCCTACCTTTGTGTGGCAAGGGCACTGAGTGTGCACAGGATAATGTAATGGGCACACCCTCTGCTATTCATAATAGAGAATCCAAACAAATCCAGGAAGTAGGAGCAGGAGCAGCAGCAGCAGCAGAGACAGCAACAGAGCCGACGGCAGCTGCCGCAGAGGGAAGCCCTGTTTGCAGCGAGGAAACGGCAGAGACTCTCTCTCTGGTGGATCACCGGGGAGAAAACCAAGAGGGCTTTTCCGCACAGCTGCCTGGAAGCGGACAGGAGCTGCCTGGCAAAGAGGAGGCTTTGTCGGAGGGCCCGGCACCAGCAGCTGTTGTGCAATCCCCTGCTCCTTGTCGTCAGGGCAAGGAGCTGGGAGGCAACGAAAGTAATGCTAAACCGGGGTTGAAGGGAGAAGCCTCCAGCTCAGGCACCGATGAGAATGCGAAGGCGTGTATCTCTGGGGATGCCCTGCCAGGCCCTGGACCGCCAGAGGATAGCTCTCTGTGTCCCTGCGAGGCCCCCTTCCCCGATGCTACGCTGAACCAAGAACTTGAGCCCAGCTGCCCAGATCCGTGTGCAGCCCCTCCACCTGGTGGGGTTGCCGATTTAATGGAAGCCCCCTTGGTCACTAGCGATCTACCTGTTGCAGCCATTCTTCCACGGGAAGGAGGGGAGGAGGTGGAGAACCTGCCTTCCAGAGTATTGCTTCAGCCGATTGCCGAAGAGCCCCCGTGCGATGGGGACCCTGGCTCTGAAATGTTCTTTTTGGCCAGCGAGGGGGAAGCTAGGCCTGGAGTTGAAGCAGCCCAGATGGAGGGCCTAGCTCAGCCCAGCAATGGCACAGGGGAGGAAAGCCAAGCTGAACAGGATTCCCAGCTTTTGCAACCCTCTCCCCGCGTGGCTGCCGAGCCGCTGGGAAAAGGGGAGGCAGCAGGTTCTGTTCAAGAAGCTGATGGTCCCTTGGTGAATAATGTTGACAAGACAGTTACAAGCGCCGATCAGGCGACAGCGGTGGAAGAAGCATGTGGTCCCTTGGTGTCTCCGGCTGGAAGCTCTGTGGAAATCGCCCCCTTAGCAGAGTCCAGATCTGAGGCACAGCATGCGGCGGATGCTGGATCCATCCCTAATGGAGAAGCGGATTTAAGTTTGCAGCCTGGCGGACTGACGGAGGGAGCTGCAAGCCCAGCACTTCCAAGCTGTTCACCTGTTGCAGGTAAGTGAAGTTAGACTGATTCTACGATAGCGCCATGGGATTTGTATTTTTCCTAGGCAAGCAAAGGGAATGTGTTCTTGGTTCATGGGGACTTGTTGTGTGTGAAAGAGGGGATGAGGTTATCACTTCCTTTCTTCTCCTCCATCTTCCTTCCATTATTTTGTTTTCATGGAACCTTTCAGCAATTTCCCAGAATCTGCATTTCCACAATCCATAGAGAATCTTATGTCTCCCTGGCTGTTCTCTCCTGTCCCTCCCTGCTGCTTGTTCTCTTTCCTGTAGTTGAAACTCAGATTGTAAGCCCCTTGAGGCAGAGACCTCGCCCTGTCCTCATTTTTTTGCTTCTTATAATTGCCATAAATGTGCATCTGTGCTGCTATATAAATAAGCCCAGGATAGCAAACACTAAATGTTTTATTGTATTAAGAGAGGATATGTATGGTTAAATAGTTAGCAACTGGGGCTTTATACCCTATGTTTTTTCTTCTAAGACAAGTACCCAAGCTGATCCAAACTTCGCTTGTGCTAACTTTCTCTGCTAACTTGGAATTGGAGAACCCAGAAGGGGTATGTGTGAAGCTTCTCCTTCATGTCAGCTGTTGAAGTTCTAAAAGTGTCCTTCCAGTCTGAGCCTGCCAGTTTCTAAATGTGGTACTTTTAGGTCACACACACACACAGCACAGTGAGAGAAAGAGTCTTACTCCCCTCCCTGCCCCCACCCGGATCCCCTTTTTGCATTTCTGAAACCCTGACTGAACACAATTATGCCCTTCCCAGCACATTTAAGAGCTGGATCTGGGATTCAAGCCTTTATTTCCGACTTGACAAAACAAAGGGTTGATGGATTTTGGCTGATGAGCAAACTTTGACAGGAGAGGACTTGACAGCATCAGGACAAACCGGTCGGGTGCCTTTATTAAAGCATTTTGCCTCTTCTGTAACAAGAGTTCATTGAACACTTTTTAGTTTCTTTTTAAAAAATGAAAACAAAAAAGGTTAAAAAAGTGAGAAAGAGAGGGACTTTTTCCAATCTGAGCTGAAATCCTAGAGGCGGAATCTTTAGCAACGCTTAATGATAGTCTTAATGCAGGATTTTGGGGCCCCACCTGCTCAGACAGCTGTTAAAATGTAAACAGCTGATTCCTCCCTTCCCTCCCCCCTCCCTTTTTTGTGTGCGTATGTGTATGGTGTCTGGTGCTATTATGCTGTTTTGCCCTGAGGAATCACAGGTGTGGCAAGCAACCCCATCCCATCTCAAGCAAAGGTTGATCTGCAACAAATTAGTGTCAGCAGACAAAGTAGAACTGCAAATCGAAGTGCTGGTGTTTTTGCATGTGCATGAAATAAAAGCTTAAACCTCCCCTCTTTCAAAAATAATAATAATCTGGTTGGCAAAGAGAGTAAAAGATTTGAGTAGTTTCTGGCTGCTGACATGTCTTAGGGCCATGTGTACAGGTGGTGAAGAAAAAAAGAACTAAATGTGAAAGTGGAAAATCTAGCTGCCACCTCTGCTTGGCGTGATTCAGCATTTAACAAGCTCCCATTTCACTTTAATTTTGCGCTGTATTTTTAGTTTGATGTTTCAATAGCATGGGAGTGGTTGCAAGGGAGACACTGGAGTCCTGGCTTCGTGAGAGCTCCTCCTCCTCCTTCCGGACGTCAGCGGCTGCTTCCTAAAATTTCTTTCTCCACCTTTCCCTCTCGGAAACTTTTGATGGGTGCAGGGAATAATAGGAAAAGGTGAAGGGTGGAAGCCACGCTGCCGCATTTGCAACTTCAGCTAAAAAGAAAAGCGCCATGCCCAGTGATGGCTTTTAGATATAATTAAGGACAGCTCACCAGGTGGGCTGGCAAGTGGCTAATAATAGTGCTGCTGCGTCTCTCGAAAGGTCTGGAGGACTCAGGAAAGCGAGGGGGTTTATCTGCCTGTGGTGGGCTTCGCAGGAAGCTTAAACAGAGAGAAAGGTGTCAGTGCATCCAAAACAGCTTTGTTGGGGAGTGTTGTTGGCCAGAGAGTGTAGGAAGGTGCAAGCCAGCGGCTGAGAATGGAAGCCTATAATTAGAAGTACTTCCTGCTCTGCACCTGCTGTAAACTTGATGCTGGGACTGGAAGGGGTGGGTGGGGAGAGATGCTGTTTTTGCCCAGGCACCGTTTGTTAAGTGCAGTTTGGCGTTGGCTCTTGGGCAGCTGAAGAGAACAAACAGAAACAGGATTCAGCTGTAGTTTTGCCTACCATGCCAGAGCACAGCAGAGGCAAGCGTTCCTCTCCTGTCAACACCAGCAGCCGCCATTTTCTCAGCCAAAAGGTAGGAGGGTGTTCACCGATAACAGAGCTGGGTCTGCTAAGTAGCTGTTGCTGTTGTTTTTTGCTTTGCTTTTGGGTAGTGCAACATTCCCTCAACCTGATGCCCTTCAGATGTTTTGGACCACAACCCTCCAAAGCAGATGGAGGGCACCAGCTCAGGGCAAGGCTGTTGCAGAGTGTCTCTGAAAAGCCTTGGACCTATTTGCTTATGCAAAGCAGGCACTGTTTCCAGGCAGTCGGGCAAGGGGGAAATTGACAAAGCAGAGGGTGGTTGTTTGTTTAGGCATCTTTGCCAAGTGGCTCGTTCAGGGATGACTGGCAGAATCTGCAGAGTCGTTTTCAAAGTTGAGACCTGCCTCGTTTACCTTGATTTGTCTAACAGCTCACAATGGGATAATGGGGCAAGGATTTTGAGATGAAGTTTGCTCCTGAGTACTCACCAATGCATGCTTTTCAAGAGAGTACCCGTTTTAATGGCCACAAAGCACAGGGCCTTTTATTGTGGTGGCCTCCCAGTTATGGAATGCTGGCACTCATATTGCTGTCTCTGGCACCAGCTTAGCATGTATGTTTCCCCCTGGATTTTAAAGATCTGTAGTATGGTTGGTGGTTTTAATGTTTGTATTTGGTGATTGATTTTAGTTCTGTGCTGAATCTAGTAGTTTATGGTGCTGTTTTGGGTGTGGGGTTTTATGCCGGCCTGCCTCTCTTAAGCTTACTTACTGTGGTTTTCTTGGAGTATGACTTTATGGCTTTTATTTTACACTCTCTTATTTGTTTGATGCCTAGATAATTTATTTTACGAGGCAATCCATACATATATAATAAGTAACAAAGGCATGCCACCTTGTCTATGACACAGCTGAGTGTAGCATGTAGTTTAATCACTGTAGGGTGACCCATCTTAATTAATAGACCCAGGTTAGGCCCCATCTGCTCTATATATTTACAGCTGTATTGTACCGATTTAAACAGCAAGGGCTTCCCCCAAAGAATTCTGGGAGCTGTAGATTGTCAAGGGAGCAGAGAATTGTTAGAAGACCTTATTCTCCTCACAGAACTCCACTTCCCAGAGTTCCCTGGGAAAAGGGATTGCCTGTTAATCCACTCTGAGGATTGTAGCTTTGTCAGGGGAATAGGGTTCACAACACCCTTAAAAGTGGTACGATGCGGCTTTGAACGCACAGTGCCGACAGAAGGGCCTTAATGTGAAGCGGACCTTAATTTTGTGGCCAATTTGAGTATTTGAACTCAGGCAATAAAAGTCCTGACCACAAATGATGCTGCTTTAAATGTGTAGAGCAGATGGGGCCTTGCCATGTCCATTTGCTCCTGAGTGTGACTAACATTGGATGCAACACAGTTTTTCCGTGTTTCTGAAAACCTCCTTGTGTCTCATCTCTACAGCTTTAGAGTGTGCCCCATATTTATTTATTCCCATTGCTCATACTGTGCCCATCTGCCCCTCTGCCTCCAGCGTGTGGCAAACAGGCTCCTTGGAGAAAGCATTGACACCCTGGAAAGACAGCATCCATAGCCTTCATTTTACCCCTTCCGCCTTGCGCGTTTCCTCTGCCTCCTATTCCCCTGGTAGCCCCTCCTTGCTGATCCCTGGAGCACCTTCTGGTTCCTCCCTCCCGGCTTGTTGTTGCTTTTCTGAGAGGGAAGAGAAGGTGAGGTCACAACACTTTTCTCCTGCTGCTTTACCGGCTGCAGAGGCGAAAGGTGGTCTCCTTCCCCTTTCTGCCGAGTCCAGCTGCATAATAATAATAATAATAGCCTTGCTGGATCAGACTAAAAGGCCACCTTCCATGGCTGGAGGCACAAATGCTTCTGAACATCACTTGCTGGAAACCTGAAGAGGGGAGAGTGCTCTCGCGCTCGGGTCCGGCTTTGCAGATTTCTCACAGGCATTTGGTCGTCCACTGTGAAAGCACAATGCTGCACTAGATGGACCCCTGGCCTGATCCAGCAGGCTCTTCTGTTCTTGTCCTGTTTCTAACCATGAATGGTGGTGATGTTGCAGCTACTGATGCTGCCCAGCCTTTAAGAGAGCCCAGGTAGCTAACGACAAAATAGTACAATGTTAAAAATCAAACGTAAGCACAATGCGAATTGTAACGGACTAAATTATTACACGAGCACAAATTTGTATTTGTATATTAATTTAGTTGGATTAGATCAGTGGTGTCCAAACTTTTTTCAAAGAGGGCCAGATTTGATGAAGTGAAGGGCCGTGCGGGCAGACCAAAGTTGTTGAGCTTTTTTCATGGTTTTGCCCCAAAGTTGTTGAGGATTTTACTCTAGGACATAAACTGCCACAGGGGCCAGATTAGGCCCCACAAATGGACTTTGGACGTGCCTGGATTAGATGATCCTTCCACCTCTGCAGTTCTGAAAATTAAACGTATACAGAGAGTTAGTAGAGGTGCATCTATGCAGACATGGAAAGTAACTTCCAAGGGTTCTAGATGTTTATGTTACATAATTTGAATCTAGCATTAATTTGTTTGACATTAAATCATGCAAATATAAGTGCTTATGTGTTTTAAAGCCACTTTGGGTCACTTTTGTGAGGAAAGTGACTAACGGTGCTTTTAAATAGCAATGTGCTGTTTTTACTATCTGTATTTTAATAGATCATTTTAAATAGTTTTAATTGTTTAATATTGTTTAACGACTTTTTAATTGTTATCTTTTATTTCCCCCGGTTTCTATATTTTATCTGTGTTGTTTTAATCTGTGTAAATCTCATTGAGTCTTTGAGTGGTAATCTGTGTTTTACAATGGCTGCATTCATGGGCAGTTTATTCCATTTTCACAATGTTTCTCTGACTATTAATTTCCACATTATATTTGAGCTTTCACACAACATAAAAGTCTCTTCCAGAACTGAAGTGAAGAATCATGGAACTGTAGTGGAATATAACACATCTTTAGTATTCATTTCCATATTTGCAAATGATTTTTTCCCCCCTGGAAGCAAATAACATGGAAATGAGCACTGATTTTGAACTATCTTCCACTGTAGTTCCAGAAGTAGCTTATACGTCATGTGAAAGCTCAAATACAATGCAGAGCATTAACAGCTAAGGAAGAGTTGTGAAAACTGAATAAACTGCCATGAGATTGCAGCCTGCGCTCCAAAGGCCTGTTGGAACAAAGAGGTTGCCATCTGACTGCATGCAATGTAGGGGGCAGTCAGATCGCAGTGGGGAGGGAGTTCCATAGCTGGGGTGCCACCACTTGTGGAAGGATAGGCCTCCAACCCCTTTGAAAGCCATTTCAGCTGGTGGGCCTCAGCACATCTTGCAGCTGGGGATTACGTAAGTTGATTATGTATCAGGTGAATAATAGTTCCTTCTGTCAGTCAAGCACTTCCTGCTGGGGGATTCTTTTTGGGGAACCCCCATGCTTCTCTCCCATGCTGTATTATATTGGGGTGGGGAGTGGGGAGGAACAGACTGATTATAATAAATTCTCTCTCATGAGTGCCCCATCCTTTCTCCCTCCTCCAAACTAAAGACACCGGTGTACCTTTGACTTTCCTCCCGTGGCATGGGTAGTGTGAGCCCGGCACCTTCCAGATGTTTGCTATATCACAGCGCCAATCATTCCTGACTATTGGCCATGGCGACTGAGGGCTGTTGGGAGCTGGAGTGCAACAATATCTGTAGTGGCCAAAGGTTGCCCTTGAGCCCCTGATCCCTTTCTCTAACCTTTTCCAACTCTCATTGGAGAGATGAAGTGTGTTGGGTTTTCTTTCCCCTTTTCTATCTCCAAGGTTCTGTTGCAAAATTTGCTGAAAGGTCCAAATCACCACGACTTTATATATACAGTGGTGCTTTGGTTTAAGAACAGCTTAGTTTGTGAACAACTTGGATGAAGAACGCAGCAAACCTAGAAGTAGGTGTTTTGGTTTGTGAACTTTGCCTTGGAAGCAGAACATGTTCTGCTTCTTGTTGAGTGTGTTCCATTTGAAAATTGAGTCCCCCGCTGCTATGGGAAAGCACGCTTTGGTTTAAGAACGGACTTCTGGAACAGATTAAGTTCATAAACCAAGGTACCACTGTGTGTGTGTGTGTGTGTGTGTGTGTGTGTGTGTGTGTGTGTGTGTAAGTGTGTAAATTTTGTTGGCCGAGGATGCCTGGAATGCTTGTTCTGAGCTGGAGCTGAGCTTGTTCTTGCTTGCCAAGTCATAAGTTGCACTTCTTTTGAGTCTGTGGAGAAGTAACCGCTACGCTACAAAAACAAACATGAAATCCTCTTCTGGCAGCTCCTTTTGTTGTGTGAGAGGAGAGGGGCTTCGCAACCAAACAACAACAATGCAACGTTATTTCTCTGGATCTTTCTACAACTGTTGCCAAGTTGTCAAAATGTTGAGCTGTGTTACCAGAAGTGCCTCCCTCGCAAATTATGCCGGCATTGGGGGGGGGGGGATGCTGCTGCCTGATAAAACTCCTATTCGTAGTGGTAGGGTACCTTTATGCAGGCTTGTAAGACGACTCCCCAGATTGCTAGATGTGTGTGTTAAATAATTTGAATCCAGCATTGAAATTTTGACATTGCTAGGTCAGACCAAATTTTGATTTCTTTCCTCCCATTCGATCTCTTCAATCTGTCACTGTTTAGACAACCTGAAGGAACAGTTTCTGTATGTGTGTTCCTTCTTGAATGTCTCTTAAAGCAGGGGGTGATGCACTTTGGGCCCCGGGGTGCCAAATGTGGCCCTCCAGCCCTGTCTGTCTTGCCCTTGGAACTCTCCCCAGGTCACAGCCCTTGCTGGCCCTGCATCAAATCCTAAGTGTTTCTGCCTGGCTGAAACGTGTCCTTCGATTCTGAAAGGGCTTCTTGCTTGTCTGGATGGGAGGATACAGAGATGAAGATGATGATGATGATGATGATGATGATAATTTATTTTACCCTGCCCATCTGGCAGGGTTTCCCCAGCCACTCTGGGCGGCTTCCAACAGAACACTAAAATACAATAACCTATTAAACAGAGAGGGTGTTTGAATATGTGTACATTAGTTGCTCTGCCCACACTTCCTCCTGACCCTGCCCACCACTGATGTGTGACAAGTGGAGGTTTGTGTGGGAGGGAATGCAGCCTGAAGAAGGCACCCAACCCCAGTATTAGAGGATGGTCCCAACAGCCAGCCCATCACTTGTTGCCAAGCCAGCTCTGCAAAGTTGCTAGCCCAGCAGGCCAGTACAATGTGGGTCACAGTAGCAGCCAGAAAAAGTTCTCATCAAATGTACAAAAACATGCCTCTAAGCTGTTGTCACATGAGCGCACAAAACTGCCTTCTACTGAGTCAGACCATGGGCCCAGCTAGCCTTGGGTTCCCTACTCTGTTTGGGAGACGTCTTTCTCATCAAATTCCACCACATCCTTTGAAACGAGATGGCAGTGATTGAACCTGGGACATTTCGGCACGTGAAGCAAGTGTGCTCTACCAATGAGCTGTTTGTTGCCTGCTCTCCAAATTCACACCCCGGTATTATCTTTGTCCTGAAGCTTCTCAGCACACTGTGCTGTCCTTTTCGAGTTACTGAAAAATCAAGCTGTTTTTAAGAAATGACATAAAACAAACCAGCTGTGTGGAAAGCAGATGTGGTGGGGTGGGGGGAGTTGGTTGGAAGAGCTTGCTGAGTGACTGAGAATGCATTTGGGTGAGCAAAGTTGTATCAGCAGTACTGGTGGTGCGAGAAGGGAAGTTTGTCGAAAAGCCCCATGACTGTTCTCCTTCTGTCACTGCAGAGGCTGTACAGATGAAGACCGAAGAAGAGGTGGGTTTCTTGAGGGACCTCGCTGAGAGCTCGGCTTCCGAAGGAATGGTGAGTTCTTGTGTATATCCCCTGTTTCAATCATGTCTGAAAGTAAATCTCTGTGTCGTAAATGGCCATTTTCCTTCTCTCCCTTGCCCTTGTTATGAAGAAGCCGACCTCAAGTTTTCCTTCTCTCCCTTTTGTGGAAAACACCATTGTTTCTGAAGTTGATGTTTTGTTTCTGGGAGATCTTTTGGTCTCATGGTGGAAGGAATATAGTTTGGGCCAGTTGCTTTGCTGTTGTGATCTGTCTCTCTTCCCCCACCAATCCACCCATCCGCCTGCTGTCTGTGCGCAATAATTCCCAGATTCTCTGCTTTCTCAAAAAAGGAGAAAATAATAAGTTTCTAGCATTTGTAGAACCTGAGATACAAAGCAAAATGTACAGGCACTAAATCTCATTTTTTTGGTGATAAATTAGCCTTCTCTCGCTCCCTCTCTGGAAAAATTCCTGCGGATTATGCCCAGTCAGTTTGCGGGTTGATCTTTCCTGTCCTACTCCAAGAATGGAGTTGTCATTGCATGCCTGCTTGTCTTGGGGTGATTCACTGACATGTGCTAGATGAAAGAAACTGCCCTGGTCCAGAGTAGCTTAGAGAGCTAGACTGACAGTCAAGGGATGACTGCTCTGATCTTTTCTGAACACGCTTCCTTGGTTTCTGGTCCTCCTCCTCCACTGAGTTGTCTTGTGTATGCCAGTGACCAGCAACTGGCAGCTGAATCTGCCCCCTTTTCCTTCCATTTATCACGTGATTCAGAGGATGCACTTTTATTATCTGGTCAGCTCTTTGCTCGGCGAAAAAGAGCTTATTTTCAACCTACCCTCTTGCATTAAAGTGAGCCGAGTCTCTTCTTGCACACCACACATGTAAAGTGCATTCTCTCTCCCCCCCACCCCCAAATCTTGGGAACTGTAGTTTGTTAAGGGTACGTAGACTTGTAGCTCCACCTTAGGTATCAGACTTTTTGGAATGCGTTATATAAATGGGGTTTCCTGTCTAAGCATTGATTGAACACAGAGCTGTTTAGTGTCAACTTGAGTTGCGGCATCACATACCTGGGACTAGTGAGTTGCATGTATGGGACATGATGCTGTGCTCTTTATTCTGAATTCCCACCCCACCCTCCTGAAACCACATTGGATGCTTGCAAAGCAACGAGGAGAGCTCTGTTCTGTTTCAGTAAATTCTTTGGACTCTTTATGCCTGTGTGCTTTTATCTGAAGACCTGGTGTGAGCAACTTGGGATAACTTGGGGTCCCTTGGAGGAATCACACTCCCAACAAGGCATAAGATCTCATTCTGTAAGGTTGCTTGCTTTAGAAAAACAGCTTGCAAAATTTACCAGCTGTTGCCGTTGTCTTGTGTGTGGTTCTGCTGTAGTGATAGACTCCAGTTTTGTCATCTTAGTTTGGTATACAGCATCTGGCGTATTGCTGTCGATGCCAGCTGACAGTTGCTGCAACTGTGTAAAGATTTGCTTTATTGTGATGTTTTGGCGTCTTTTGAAGCTGTTCTTGTGCAGCGGTGGTTTTCAGATCGACTAATCCACCGTGGGTCTCTGTACATGTTGCAGAGCGTTCTGGGGTGAGTTCTAAGTCTCATACTCTATTCATATGTGCACAGTTTGGGAATGTTGGGCTGCTCTGAAAGCGCTCCACAGAGTGTGTACCTACAACAGCCTTTGCTTACCTGGTTGCAAGAGAAGCCTGTGTTTGGATGACATGCTAGGCCTAACCATGGCTTATATGCTACCAGTAGGGACCAGTAGCAGCTGCAGTCTTCTCTCTGGAAACCTGCATATTCACACTAAACTGTGGTTAGAGTCAGAGTCCAATATAGCAGGGATGTCCAACAGGTCAGTTGCAATCTACTGGTCGATCACGGTGTGTGTGTGTCTGTGTTTCCGTCTCCGTGGTAGATCACGGTTGATCATGAGACCCCCCCCCAAAAAAAATCTCAATAATTTTGACTCCCTTAAAAGAGCGCTTTGGCTCAAAAAAAAAAAGGGGAAAAAAAAGCTTAGCAACTTTAGTCAATCCAGTGGGCAGATCACCGCCAGTTTTTTTATAGTGGGAGTAGATCGCAGTCTCTTCTAAGTTGGACATCCCTGCTGTATAGCATTTCAGAGTATTCAAAGCCTTCTACATATATTATATTGTTCTAATCCTGTGCAAGGTAGGTTATTATCATCTCCATGTTGAAAACTGTGGGGTGGGGGAAGGAAATAGAATCATAGAGTTGGAATCATAGAGTTGGAATCATAGAGTTGCATAGAATCATAGAGTTGGAAGGGGCTACGAGGTTTATCTAGTCCAACCCCCTGCAATGCAGAATCTTTTGCCCAACGTGGGGCTCGAACCCACAACCTTGAGATCAAGAGTCTCATGCTCTTCCAACTGTGTAGACCTGTTGAAACTATTGAACTTAAAATTGTTGTGTGTCTATTTACCTCAGTGGTCTACTCTGAGTAGGCATAGTATTGGATACAACCCAGAGACAGGAGCGGAGATTCAGGCCACCCGTTGACTTTGTGGCTGTGGTGAAATTCAAAGCAGGGTCTTGCTGACTCGTAGCTTGATCTCCTAGGCACTTGCTTTAGGTTGGTCATCAAGCTAATCAGCTTTCTTTCCCCCCAATGGGATGCATAGACTTTGTGGAAATAACTGCTGTGGCAAGAGGGAGAGCAGCCTGGTCCTATCTATCAGCTAGAGAAGGAAAGCTTCTCTTGCCCAGAAGAACATTCAGCTCCCAACTTCCAGATGAAGGGCAGCACACTCTGACCTGCTTCCTCTGCCTCCCAGGAAAAACATCATGGCAAAGGGGAGCCCAACCTGGTTCCATCCATCAGGCAGAGAAGAAAAAACTTGCTGTTCTCCCTTGCAGGAAAGAATAACTAACAGGAGCTTTCAAAACAAAGAACTAGGGTCTGTACTTACGCAAGCATATCCCACCCATGAGGTGGGGTGAAGCTGCCCCAATGGGTGCCAGAAGCCCCCAAGCCAGTGCCCCCATGGGTTCCCTTCTGCCCCCCACCAGCAGAGAAGCTGGTGCCAGTTTATAGCGAGATCTCATGGGATTTTACGGAGAGTGCAAGATTTCTGCAGCAGTGGAGTTGGAGTGGGCGGCACGGGGGCACCGCCAGGGTTAAATGGGATGTGCCACCCCTGCACTTATGTTTTTCCTTCTCCCTCCCATTCCCTTTTCCTTTTGTGTTGTGTCTTTTATATTGCAAGCCTGAGGGAAAGGATAGTTTCATTACTGATGGGGAGCTGCTGCTTTTCTTTTCTTTTTTTTTCCAGCTGGAGAGCAAGGTTAAAACATTTTAAATAAATAATAAGTGAGTTGGGCCACCAGAAAGTTAAAAGGTGCTGCTGCTGACTTGCTCTACACATCTTATTATAGATAATTTCTGTGACTAATCCTTGGGCGTTTGCTTTGCGCAGAAAGGCCATCTGTCAAAGAGAGCGCCACAAGAATACACCCTGTATTTTGTTTCATGTTCCGTCTTATGAGCAAACCTGCCTCTTATTAGAGGACACTTGGTGCCTCTTACAAGTTGGCATCAAAATGCCCTCTTCTCTCCTTTTTTTTGCTGCAGTTGAAAAGGGATAAAGCAGCAACCCTTTTGAAAACAAGTGTGATCATTATGCGATAGAAGTTGGAGCTTCTATTTTGCTCTTCTCTTTTGTTCCCCTGCAGGGGGAAAATGAACTTGCACCAATCATTTCCTGCCTCTCTTTCTCTGTTTGTTTGTCTGCCTGCCTCCCTCTCTTCCCCATCTCCAGAATCTGGCTGTTCTGGTATAGGATTGGGAGTGCCAAGGCAAATGGAAAGTTTGCGGCTGGATTGGTGACCACAGTTTCCTGTTGCTAAGTTTGATGGAATATTTTTATTTTGTTTTTTTAAGAAAAGCCAACAGCACTGTATTAACGCCGCTTAAAATCTTCAGAACTCTGTGTAACCCTTCGACACATTTAGGTTTGCAATAAATCCCAAATGAGTAGTCACCAGTATATACCTCCCATTAATTTCTGTGTGCAGGTGTTAACATAATAAACTGCTTTATATTGAGTCAGACCATTGGTCCATCTAGCTCACTATTATCTACCTAGATGAGCAGTGGCTTTCCAGGGTTCCAGGCTTTACCTGGAGATGCAGGGAATTGAAGCTGTTTGCAAAGCAGATACTCTACCACTGAATTGTGGCCCTTCCCCTAAAAATAAAGTATGATTCTAGTCCTCATGGATCTGAAGAAAGGGCTGAGTCAGATCTTCAGTTCATTTAAGGTAAAAAAAAAAAAAAAGGTAAAGGACCCCTGGATGGTTAAGTCCAGTCAAAGGTGTCTATGGGGTTGCGGAGCTCATCTTGCTTTCAGGCCGAGGGAGCCGGCGTTTGTCCGCAGACAGCTTTCCGGCTCATGTGGCCGGCATGACTAAATCACTTCTCTTTTTCTGTAAATGCTGTTTATTGATTTTATTAAGCGTTACAACTATTCTGTTCATTGTTAAAAATAAAATAAAAATAAAAAGAAGGGTGGGGATGCAAAACAACAACAACAAACAAACAAAAACAACAACAGTAAAAAAAACCCCACAAGAAACATCAGAACATGATAGTAAGATTCAACATCAAAAGCTGCCGATACAAAAAATCACAAATAATTAATCTTCTACTGTTTGAATGTGACTTCTGTCCACCTCACCTCGGGTCCTTTCTTCCTTTTTTAACTGCATCCTTTATCACCTTATAGTTCACCAGTATTACATGTAATACATTATCTGTCTGTCATATATTCTGCGAAAATTAATCAGAGCACATCAAAGATGTTGCTTGGGAACAATGTTTTTTTTTTTTTTAGTACACTCTATAACACTCCCACTCTTTTTTAAACTTTTGATTTGGTTGATTCCTGATTATTTCTGTCATCTTTCCAAGTTCTATATACTCAAATAGTTTTATCTGCCACTCCTCTTTTGTTGGAACTTTCTCTCCCTTCCACCCTTTGGCTAAACCGCTTCTGGTGCAATGGAACACTGTGATGGAAACCAGAGCGCGCGGAAACGCCGTTTACCTTCCTGCTGCAATATTACCTATTTACAGTGGTACCTTGGTTTAAGAACAGTCATGTTTACGAATGATTCGGTTTACGAACTCCGCAAAACCGGAAGTGTCCTGGTTTTGCGAGCTTTACCTCGGCCTAAGAACGGAATCCAAACGGTGGAAGGGAACTGGCGGTGGGGGGCCTCATTAGGGAAAGCGCACCTCGGTTTAAGAACGGTTTTGGTTTAAGAACGGACTTCCAAAATGGATTAAGTTCGTAAACTGAGGTACCACTGTATCTACTTGCACTGGTGTGCTTTTGAACTGCTAGGTTGTCAGGAGCTGGGGCAGAGCAACGTGAGCTAGCTCTGTTGCGGGGATTTGAACCGTCGACCTTCTGATTGTCAAGCCCAAGAGACTCGGTGGTTTAGACCAGTGTTCCCCAACCTTGGGCCTCCAGCTGTTTTTGGACTACAATTCCCATCATCCTTGACCACTGGTCTTGCTAGCGAGGGATGATGGGAGTTGTAGTCCAAAAATAGCTGAAGGCCCAAGGTTGGGGAACACTGGTTTAGACCACAGCGCCACTTGTCTGAATGGATATTCAAGCAAGGTTTTCTCCCAGCTCTACCTGGAGATTCTGAAGATTGAACCTGGGACTCTTTGCAAGAGGGGAAGAGGGGATTATAAACATATAAATGTAAATATGCACCATAAAGACTAAAGTTGGGGAAGTTCAAGAAGCAACTGTGAAGGTAAAAGGTCATGGTCAAAAATGCTGCCACTGATGAAAGCTGGGTCACAAAACAACAACAACCTCTCATTGGGTAGCATAAAGCACACAGACCACTCCATCGTGGATTAAGGGATATATTTATTTATTTATTTATTCATTTATCTATTGAATTTATATCCTACCCATCATCTCCAAAGAGCTGTGACTATAAATACAATTTAAAATGATTTTATTTTTTTAAATTGAAACATCATAAACTGTTAAAAACATTTAAACAATATCCAACTCTAGGCCATACTCTGAGCCAGATTAATGGGCATGGCTAATTTGGGGTCCATTAATTTCAGTGGTTCTGCTCTGTGTAGAAATTGGTTGGGTATAAAACACTTAACAAATGTTAGCATCTTTTGTGGACTTCACACGGTGCTCATGGATCTGATGGAGTGGATTCCACCATTAAAAAAAAAAAGTTTAGGGTTAGACAGCATCTTAACCAACCCCCTCTCCCGCTTCTAGAAAAAAATAATCTGGAGCTAACGCTGGTAGGCAGGAGAGCCTGGTGTGCCATGATTTCCCCCTCTTCCTGACAATGTGATTACATGGTGAAAGATGGAGTCAGGATCTGCCAAGGTTCCTTGAAACCACCTGTTGTGCAGCTTGATGGGTGTGGGTATGTCTCTGAAGCATCAGCTCTGCCATGAAAGCATGGCACCCAGTTTCTGAGCAGTGGCTGGTTGAGAGGCAATATTTAACTAAGCCGTAGCTCAGTTGTAAAACACCAGCTTTGAATGCAGGAGGTCTCAGGTACAATTCCTGGCATCTCAAGCGGGTGCCGGGAGGGAAGCTGGTCTGAAACACTTACTGTAAGAGCCGTTGTCAGTCAGTCAAGGTACCATCAACCTTTTCAGACCCTGGACACACTTTTAATCCAAACATGCATTTGGGGAGCCATTTCTTTTACCATACATCTGCATGATGGTAGTGCGCCTGTTGCAACCCACCTTAAATCAGACCAGTGGTGTAGGCAATACTCAGCTACATGGATCAGTGGGCTGACTCTGTATAAAGCAGTTTCCCATTTTCCTATCTGGAACTCCAATTTTGGTCCATGGTACCATTTTTTAAAACAGTGCATTTTTAAAAAGGTAAAAGGTAAAGGACCCCTGAATGGTTTAGTCCAGTCAAAGGCGACTATGGGGTGTGACGCTCTTCTTGCTTCAGGCTGGGGGAGCTGGCGTTTGTCCACAGACAGCTTTCCGGGTCATGTGGCCAGCTTGACTAAACCGCTACTGTTGCACAGTGACGAGTGCCAGAGTACATGGAAACGCCGTTTACCTTCCTGCCACAGCCGTACCTATTTATCTACTTGCACTGGTATGCTTTCAAAATGCTAAGTTGGTGGAAGCTGGAACCTGTTATTTGACTAAACTCATGCCTGTCTCTTTAAATGCTTTTATTGAGATGTGGTTTCAAGTGATGCTTACTGCAGTCTTGGATGGCTGCTACAATAATGTCCTACCCTGGTGGCAGATTTTGTATTTGTGACCAGATACAGGTGGAAGACATTATCCATTATTTGTTAATTTGCCCCATCTACAGGGATCTGGATTTTTGAAACCATTGCTAATGCATGGAAGTAGGTGTACTGTGGCAAAAATGGTTCCGTTTCGAGTGATGCTAATAGCTTTGTGACACATAACATGGTGCTTTATGCACTGGCTGCAAAACTGATGTGAGAGAGAGAGAGAGAGAGAGAGAGAGAGAGAGAGAGAGAGAGATAACATTGCTATAAGCTGTTATGGAGAAACAGAGGTTTAACTGGAAGCTGAGCTAGGTTTGAGCTAGGCAGTGGTTTTTCTGACTTCTCTTTCTTCCTGTTACTGAGGTTTGTTTTATATTTTTGGCATATGTTTTTATTATGGTTTGTAGTTCAGCAAACTGTTCTGAAATAGTCTTTACCTTTGGCTAGTACAATAAACTTATTGATGATGAGGAGGAGGATGTTTCTGTCCTGCATCCCTGTCCTTCAGTCTCCTTGGAGCTGGTCAAGGAAGAGATGCACATGTTCAGAATGAAGGGTGCTGTGACATTTTACCCTAGAAAGAACCTTTCGTCATTGGATGTGAGTTTCCTGCTGGTGCTTGGCTTCCATTAGGCATCCCTTTAGCCACTGTGGAAACAGAATACTGGACTAGATGGGCCTGTGGTTTGATCCAGAAGGTCTTTTCCTTGTGTTCTAATGGGATCAGTATCGGGTTGACCCTGGGGGAAATGTGGAGTGCAGCAACCCAGTGCTCTAAATGATTACATCAAGTGTTCCACTTTGTGGTTCCTGATGCGAGAAGCTCAGGCGCTTTACCGACTGGGCTGTGTCTGCTAGATTTGTTTGTTCCAGGAAGCATGACATAGCCTGTAGAGTGGTGCATCAGTCCAGTCATTGCCTCTCTCACACCCACCAGCATCCTCTTTCTGACTGGGGTCTGCCATAGGGCAGCGAAGGCCGCTCATGAGGACGTGTGGGCACTGGAACAGCTGATGGCTTTGCCCTTTTAGAATCCCCTGTCTGTTTTCTTGAGCGTAGTTAATTTCTGAATGAAGCAAATCTCACCGCTGGTAAATACCCAGCTCAATTTGCTTCGTGACTGAACCGTGCAAAGGTCATGTTCACTGCAAACGCTGCCTCTGAGCCCAGCAGATCTCAGGATAAACTATTTGTTTTTGGATTACTCCAGCAAGCAGCTTTGAAGTCCTGGCTCCTTAGGCATGTTTATAGAGAGTTCCAAATGGAGAAGCAAAAGGTACACTGGACTGTATCTGAAATGTGTTGCTGAGGTCTACAATTTCCCTCCCCTCCCAACAAAATGCATTGAGTATGAGAGCAATCATTCATTGCCTTGATTAAAATCCTGCAACGTGCTCTTTGTGCATGAGGACTGTCTGGAAGTTTCAGTTCGAGGGAAGTGATTTGATTTTTATTTATTAGACTTGTTTTAGGGAAAGAACCATAGCTCAGTGGTAGACCACCTGCTTTTCCTGCAGAAGGACCTGGGTTCTATCCCCAACATCTCCAGGTAGGGCTTGGAGTGTCCCATGCCTGGAACCCTGGGAAGCTGCTGCCAGTCAGTGTAGGCAATACTGAACTAGATGGACCAGTGGTCTGACTCGGTATAAGGCAGCTTCTTGTGTAGAGACCCCCCTTTGTCTCTATTGTATGTAGAAGACAATAAAACGCCAGAAGAACTTTGAAACAATACAAAATAGCTGCGTAATCACAATTGTTAAAGAAACCACCCATGCTTATGCCTGGATTGCATAGCTGTAACAATGCCATTAAAGCTGCCAAGAATAATAATAAAAAACCCCACTTTCACCTGATGCTGAAATGATAGTGAAGTTGGAACTTGGTGTACCTGGGGAGAGTATTCTGGGGACAGGCTATTGCAAAGAAGGCCAGTTCTCTGGCCAGCGCCCCCTCTACTTCGTGGGCCACAGGGGATGTCAGATGCCTATTGCAGTGTCCTAGCAGGTTCATTGAGGAAAGGGTCTCCTTGAAAGCAATGAAATAGGTTGAAAATGAGGAAGTGTGGTGGTCGTCCACCTCTTCATATTGTCCTACTTAGCCAATGTGGTGTCGTCTCAGATTTCGTGGACTACAACTCCCATCAACCCCAGCCAGCATAGCCCTCAACATTTATTTGTTTTTGTTTTTTGCATTTGTATCCCAGCTTTTCCTCCTAAGGACCTCAAAATGGTGTACACCAGGCATGTCCAACTCCCACTACAGTCTACAGTCTACAGTCTACTCCAGTCTACTCCAACTGCAATCTACTCCCACTACAGTGGTATCTCGGGTTAAGTACTTAATTCGTTCCGGAGGTCCGTTCTTAACGTGAAACTGTTCTTAACCTGAAGCACCACTTTAGCTAATGGGACTTCCTGCTGCTGCCGTGCCTCCGGAGCACAATTTCTGTTCTCATCCTGAAGCAAAGTGCTTAACCCAAGGTACTATTTCTGGGTTAGCAGAGTCTGTAACCTGAAGCGTCTGTAACCCGAGGTACCACTGTATTAAAAAAATAGCAGTGATCTGCCCAGATTTGTTGAGCTTTTTTGGGGGAGATCGTGTACTTTGTGACGTGGAGTCTGCCGGCCGCCCTACAGCTGAGGGAGAGAGCCAGCGGGGGACCATTTCGGCAGCGGGAAGCCTGCGCGCTCCAAAGCCACAGCGTCTCTCACAGACGTTGAGTGCCGTGCAGCATATTTTTTTGGGGGGGGGGTGTAGATCGCTCAGGATCACGTGATTCACCAGGGGCGCCCCGCAATCAGTTGGACAGACCTGGTGTACATGATTCTTCCCTCACAACAGCCCTGTGAGGTAGGTTAGACTGAGAGGCCGAGTGGGGACTTGAACCCTGGTTCCCCAGGTCCTAGTCACTACACACCATGCCGACTACCGAAGATCTAATGTAAAATTCTGGTCCTTTTTGTATGGTTACCATCCACATATCCAGCTACTTGTTTTGAACACAAACACTCACTATGGGGGTGGATCTGCTTCATTCTTATAACACATGGCAGGGTCAATTTCCTGGATGCCTCAGTTGAGTCTCCCAAACGTTAGGCCTGTGTACAGGTGTTTGGCAGAAGTGAGGGCAAGACGTTAAAAGTCTGCATGCAGCCTTGAAGGTAATTTTCTTTGGTATCGCCAACCCTGGGGCTTATTGAAAGAAAGGTAGATACACTTTGCAAGAGAGAACCTGCAAGACCAGGTGAGCTTTTCAGCAAAAGCTCAGCTTCCAAGTGCAGCTGCCAGGCAGGTGCGCTGTAACGGGGTCAGCAAATTTTTTCAGCAGGGTGCTGGTCCACTGTCCCTCAGACCTGGGGGGGGGGGGGGGACTATATTTTGGGAAAAAAGAAGAATGAATTCCTATGCCCTACAAATAACCTAGAGATGCATTTTAAAACATGCTGATTCCTGGACTGTCTGTGGGCTGGATTTAGAAGGCAATTGGGCCAGATCCAGCCCCCGGGCCTTAGTTTGCCTACCCATGCACTGTAAGCTCAAACTGCAAGCCAGGTTTCAACGTTTTTAAGAAGACAGAGAGAGCCAAGCAGAAATTGACATATTCACCCTTCATGCTGGAAGAGGCTGCCCTTCTTAACCTTCCTGCCATTTGTTACCTCCAGCATGTGGGGGGATATCTTGAGCTTCATGCCCCCCTCCCCTTCCCCCCAAACACCACGGCCATTTCATACGTTGATAATTCTTGCTTGAAAGAAGATAGGAGCGTCGGGCAAACACATTAGGTCAGAGACTTGGCATTGGGTCTGTTCAACATCAGGACTTTTTTCCGTCTGAGATAATAGTACATGTCACAACAATTCAGAGCCAAGCTCTAGATCCTAGCTGCCTGAATGCTTCCTCCCCTCTTCCTTTTAAATTATTTACCCCACTTTCAAGGAGCTCCGATCCTCTCTCCCATTTCTCCCAACGACCCTGTGGGGTAGATTAGGCTGAGAGCTTAAAAGCACAGGGGTCTTCTTCATAGTGAAGCGAGGATTTGAACCCGTGCCTGAATCCCAGTTCTCTGTCCACGGCCTCTTTGCTCAGCTGTGACGCAGCATCTTCAAATGTTTCTGGGCTGTGGATTTTTTTTAAATTCCGCATTGGTGGTGTAGTGCAGCGACAAGGAAGATGGAGATACAGTTTCCTTCCCTGATTCTAATCTGCTGCTTGGCACCCTGAAGTCTCCCTTGCTTTTTCCGAGTGCTGTGGGTGCAGTTCTTAACTGATGATTATCTGACACGCGAACTCTGATGGATGGAGACAGCTGGGCCATGTCACTATCACCAGGGGAGGCTTAGTCATTTATTTCCTTGTTCTCTCGCGCGCTCTCTCTCTCTCTCTCTCTCTCTCTCTCTCTCTCTCTGTGTGTGTGTGTGTGTGTGTGTGTGTGTGTGTGATCCTACATTTCTGGACCTTGCAAGGTGGTTGGTCTTGTGTTCTCCCTGCAAGAGGAAACGATGTGTTGGTGGTGGTGGTAGAAAGCTCATGCCTTTCCCCGATATATCGTCCAAATCCGGTTTGACGTACATATCATTATATCGGTTTCAGAATTTTTGCCCTGGCAATATATCGCAAATCATGGGGTGTGGGATCACAATGTGGGAAAACTGTGAAGCCAGCCAATGTGTCTCTCAATTCCTGCAGCCCCTGTTAACTCTACTGGCTCAACTCTTCCCTACCTCATACAGGGGGCAGCGAATCGCAAGAGCCAGCTCCGGCAAAAATCACGATGCAGGAAAAACCTTGAAGCCAGCTAATGCCTTTACATATCTCCATCCTTATTTCAGACATTGTGGTATATCGGTAGATACCACAATGTTTTTAGCTGGTGATATGTCACAGTTTTGAAACCCAGATACCGCCCAGCCCTAGTAGCAAATAATCTGAGAGATGTCTCTTGAAGAATTGTCCCTTGGGAGAAGATGCTTAAGAGTTCCTTCTCCACTTTAAAAAAATAATGTCAGCCCATTCTTTCGCCACGTTCATTTCAATACAAAGTAAGCACGATGTTGTGGGGGGCACATAATGATTTATGTGTACTTTACAGACCAAAAGCAACAACAGCAACAAATACTGATTGTATTTGTCAGATGGATTTCTGTTTCCAGATGTGAGATGAATATGCAAGCATTAGTACTGTCCTCTGCATTTTATTTTCATTAGAATTCTTCAACATCCCTATTTTGCACCTTTGTGTTCGGATACATTGCAAAAAATAAAATAAAATAAATCTCTGAAATTTTCCGAGAAATATATCTTATATGTTCCTTCCCCGACTCTGATGGAAGAATTTGTTCCTTCCCCCCTTTTTAAAGAATGATGGCAAGCAGCTGATGTAATCTTAGGGCAGCCTTTGCCAGCTTAGCTCCCTGCAGATGTTTTGGACTTCAACTCTCATCAGCCCCAGACAGCGCTAGGACTGATGGGAGTTGTAGTTCCATCTGGAGAGCACCATAGTTGGTGGAGGCTGGAAGACTCTATGGTAGGGTTTGCCATATTTCAAAAAGCGAAAATCTGGACACAAAAGTTGCTGTTTACAAAATACTCTGTTTACAAGGGCCGAATATGTCCGGGAAATTATGGCAACCCTACTCTACAGCCATCATCACTTGCAGCTTCCTGTCAAAGATTCCTAATCTAGGTGTGGTGAAGGAAGAGAGAGCTGGTTCTGGCTGATTGCTGAACCCTAATTAGCCTCAGTTCTGGCTTGTTTTTCTTACCCTGGCTCCTATAATGCAAAATGAGAGGGGAAACCAGGTTTCCCCCTTGCAGACGTCTAGCTTAGTTCAGGGATGGCCATCTTCAGTATTCAGGCATGGCGAGTGACCCATCCACCAGGTCTGTGGGCTGGAAGCATACTTTACTGCTTAGCCCAGCTTCTTTGTAGCTGTTCAGCCGCCTTAGCTTGTCCCTTCTTCTCTCTACTAGAAAATTAAAGGGAAAAAAGTTTCTCTGTTAGATCTTATGCTATATTCCCGCTACCCCCCCCCCCAGCATCTGCATTAAATAAGCTTCTTTAGCAGAACTTGATCCTCTTATGAAAACAAGGAATAATGTCAATGTCTCCATATGGGATTGATTAATTTTTTTGTGTTATGTTTTGAAGGAGGTCTTTTGTTTTGGTTTTTGTGGATGTAAAAAAAAAACCCAGACGTTGATCCTGAACAATAGGCTGCTAACGGAGGTAAATAGACGAGGAGTGGGTTGCCGACCAACTAATTAACTATCCCCAAACTGGACGGAATTTCTTTTTTTCCGCCTTCTTTCCTTGCTTTGCAAAATAATCTCTTGTAATCCTTGTTAGGGCTCCAAATCCCCTTATTGTTGCTCTGTATTGATTTCACTGGAATCTGCTTTTGTGGGATTTATCCATGGGCTTTTCCTTGTGGTTGGCTCAATAAATGGTTGGGCGCTTCAGTGTCCTGGGAATTTCAAAGGACATTTCCTCTGCTTCATCTTTTCCCCTAAACTTCCAGCTGATATTTGAGGGCACGATATTCAAATCGGTCCATGCCTGAACTTTCAATAGCTCTAAGGCCAGGGGGTAGGGATTGGGAAGCACTTGGCATATCAAGGGCTGCATTCGCTCCCAGGAAACCTTTCAAGGGCTGCATACCAGGCACTGAGCCTCTTGGGCTTGCCGATCAGAAAGTTGGCAGTTTGAATCCCCACGATGAGGTGAGCTCCCATTGCTCTGTCCCAGTTCCTGCCAACCTAGCAGTTTGAAAGCACGCCAGCACAAGTAGATAAATAGGTACTGCTGCAGCGGGAAGGTTCCATGCGCTCTGGTTTCCGTCATGGTGTCCTGTTGCGCCAGAAGTGGTATAGTCATGCTGGCCACATGGCTCGGAAAGCTGTCTGTGGACAAACGCCGGCTCCCTCGGCCTGAAAGCAAGATGAGCACTGCAACCCGATAGTCACTTTTGACTGGACTTAAGCATCCATAACCATCCACAGTTGAGAGGGGAAGGTGCCTTTTGAGAGTTTTAACATGGCAAGTGTGTGCTCCATGTTAAATTCTTTCTCCCCATGCAGAACGCCGCCTACCCACCTCCTGGGTAGGCTAGCTTTTCACAAGGGAGATCTTGACTTAGTGAACCAATCAAACATGCGTCTTGCTCACCCCAGGGCATAAGGAGACAATGCAGTCCCCTTCCTGAACATCCTGAATTTTCAAAAATCAAGGCTGGGAACATTTTGAAAGTGTCACGAGAGTTTAGGGTTTGGAGATGTTAGGAAAAGGTGGGGCTTTAGTCTCTCTCCAATGAATTCAACCATGCCAAGGAACCATGCCAAGTTCTGTTTTATTGAGTTTTTAAAATTACATTATTGATTGTTTCCCCTTGCTTTATGAAGTGCATTCATTTGTCTATAAATTCTGCCACTGGTTGCAAGGGGTTTTGGAGACGAAGGGTTAGATTTCCCTGTTTGCACCTGTCTTGTTTCCAAACAAGCATGGATACGGGGTCCAATTAGAATGGTAATTACTGGCTTGTTCCGTGGGCAGAGAAGTTCCTTTGCTGTAATCACAGACCTGTTCCAATTACTGATGATGGAGTCCAAGGGTGCCTCCAGCCGCCCTAAATAGAAAAAAATGAGGGACGAAACAAGTAACTCCAGTGTCTTCATCCCTTCTGCTCCTTGCCATTGGCAATGAAGCAAACAATTGGCCAGGAAATGCAGTTGGATGCTAAATGCTTTCTGCACATCAATTTTAATCTCACTGTTTCCTTGTCTGGTGTATTATCTTGCTAAATTGAGAAAGGGGAGGACCGCCTTTCTCATTCGGACTTTTATCAGGATGCCCAGCAGGAACTGTAAACAAAACCACATGGATTCCAAGTGTTGTGATAGCTTTAAACAAAACACGCAGGAGAAAATGTGTTCTCGAAGAGGATCAGTGTTCGCTAAAGCTTTTTCCCCCCTGGTGTGATGATCCATCTTAATTTGGGGCACATTTAACCTGGTTAAATGGACGCGGGTGGCGCTGTGCGTTAAACCACAGAACCTAGGACTTGCTGATCAGAAGGTTGGCGGTTCGAATCCCCGCAATGGGGTGAGTTCCCGTTGTTTGGTCCCAGCTCCTGGCCACCTAGCAGTTTGAAAGCACATCAAAGTGCAAGTAGATAAATAGGTACCGTTCCAGCGGGAAGGTAAACGGTGTTTCCGTGTGCTGCTCTGGTTCGCCAGAAGCGTCTTAGTCATGCTGGCCGCATGACCCGGAAGCTGTACGCCGGCTCCCTTGGCCAATAAAGCGAGATGAGCACCGCAACCCCAGAGTCGGTCACGACTGGACCTAATGGTCAGGGGTCCCTTTACCTTTTAACCTGGTTTAACAGCCGACTCCTCCTTCCTAGGGAACCCTGGGAACTGTAGTTCTTAGGAAAAGGAAGCTCTAATGGAGAATTCTGTTTGCCAAACTATATCGCCCAGGATTTTGTGGGGCAGGGGCCATAAAGTGTATAAACCCAATTTAAGTTGGTAGTGTAGCCACATCCTTTCAAAGCATTTGCAAACAATACTTTCCCACTCCCATCACTGCTACTTCTTTGTGAAATTTCTGCACTTGATCATCTCCTGCTTTCTGCATCACCTTATGGCTTCTAGTCTTCATTGATCAAAGCTATTCAGCTTTCCTGCCCCCTCATTTTGCATAAATTATAAAGATTATTAATTTATTAAGGCATGCCTCAGTTTTCTTTCAGAATAGTATTTGGAGAACTTCCCCAATAGTGGAAGAAAACAAAACCAAAACAGACCAGTCCTAGTGGTGCAGCAATAAAAACAGTTAGCGCTTTTGCAAAGCTAAGCAGGGTCCGGTATGGTTTCAGAATGGATGGGGAACCCCATATTGAGATTCCTGCATTGTTGGGGGTGGACTGGATGACTCTTGGGGTCCCTTCCAACTCTACGATTCTGTGATTCTAATCACAACAATGTTAGCCAGTGGTTTTCTAGTCAGCAGTGAAAGAAGCCAGTGTTAGGGGTTTGGCAGAGCTCTCTGGAGAGGAGCAGCACGTGAACCTGGCACCACTACCAAAAGGACCCTGCTTCTTATAAGCCATCCGCTTCTGGTTTTCATTTGTTAATGGAACAGTATGTTGGTGGGGGCACACGAGAAAGAAGCCTGTTTTTCATTCTGGCCATGGTTATGGTGTACTGATAAGTTAGGTTGGTTCATGCATCAAACCAAGCCATAGCATTGGCCTGTGGGAATGAGTCCTCTAATCAGGCACTCCACCCTTCTCCTCTCTCACACTCTGCTTAGTTAGTTTCCTTCCAGCTTTGGGGCAAACCCTAGTTTGCTGCTACAGCCAAGCTGCAAAACTATGGCTTGCAGAAACAAATTGGCAGGGATTTGTTGTGAGGAGCCAGGGAACGCAGCGAACTTTGATCAGTACACCGAGATTGATATTTTACGAGATAAATAAGATGTGAGAAGGTATTGGTTGATGCTTCTCAGTCGTCCCTGATTTTACTAGCTGATGTCCGGAGTCAGCAGCATCTGTTGTTGCCTCCCATAAAACTAGTTCAGAAGCCCGGCCTTTTTCCCCTGCTCTGAGCCCGGCTTTTGGCTGGGGAGGACGGGATATAAATAAAATATTATTATTATTATTATTATTATTATTATTGTACCACTAGGTGGCGTTCAGGCTTGATCTACTTTCAAGTCTTTATTGTCATGTACTGTAAGGTCTTCCTCTGAGCTCTGTTTAACAGAGGGTGAAAAAAGAGGCTGAGCTCTTAGGAACAGAGGAAGCTGCCTTCGTATATTGAGTCCAGACGGTTGGTGTATCTAGCTCAGTGTTGTCCATAGTGATGCTACAGAAGTTTTAGGCAGCTGTCTTATTTGAGATTAAGCTGGGATTTGTGCATGTAAAAGCATGTCTCCTGCCTAACCTAGATTTTCTAGATCTTGTCTAAGATCTATGTAAGACCCATTCTGTTCTAGAAAGTAATAGCATTTATGCTAAAACCCCTGTTTAATGACCATCCTGGTTCGCTTGCACAAAGCTTGCAGAGACTTGCCTAAGGCCACCTGTTATTTGCGTTTATTAGTTGCCTGTTAATCTGGGCACCGTCGGCACTAAACATTTAAAGCACTTTAAAAAGTCATGGCTCCCCCCCCCCCCCACAAAAAAGCTGGGAGCTGTAGTTTGCTAAGGATGTTGAGAGTTGTTAGGAGAACCTATTTCCCTCAGAGAGCTACAATTCCCAGAATCCCTTGGGAAGAGGAATTGACTGTTAAACCACCCTGGGAATTGTAGCTCTGTGAGGGGAATAGCGGTCTCTTAACGGCACCCTTAACAAACTACAGTTCCCAGGATTCTTTGCAGGAAGCCATGATTGTTTAAGGTAGAGTAATGCCTCTTTAAATGTAAAGTGCAGATGGGGGCTTATCTGTCTCATCATCTAGTAAGTTTGTGGATGCCATCTTGAGGTGGGGACCTTGTGCTTTAGAATGCGAGGTCTTGGCAGTCTCTGCCACATCAGCTGCCAGTGTGCTTGTTCTTTCATAATAAATGCAAAAAATAAAATAAAAGAGCAAAGTATAATCCTTCACTTATATGGCTCTTGCCCATGAGAGCGCGTAACCACAAATAAATCAGCTTGTATCCCATCAGTCATTTTTGATACCACAGACTAAGCTCCTTTCTCTTCCAGAAAGCTGTCCCCTCATCATGAATCTGCTTTGCTTTCCCAGTTTAGAATCGTAATTTCCAGTATGCTTGCACACTTTAAATGTGATCCTAAATAGCATTTGACAGGGCTGAGGTGAAATTTCTCAAAAGAGTTATCTGAAAAATTGTTAAAAGCACAGGGTCCCCATCCCCGCCAGTTGTGGAGGACCACAACTGTTTGAGAACTTCCTTCTTCCTCTGGAGAATATTTGGCAAGATGGTCCCCTCCTCTTCACCATTATTTAACTTTGGGTGCAACTGTAGATTCAGATTTAATGTTAAGATTTTCCAGTATGGATTAATAGTAAGAGTTGTGTTCAGTGGAAGATGATTTTCTAAGAAAAATAGTTGAAGAAATGCACCTATTTCCCAAGGTGAAATGATTCCCAAGTTTCGCTGCCAAAAAATAATGTGAAGAATTTTGAGAGGCCATTTTTGCTGAGCCCTAGAAACTGGTTCACGGTGGCAATTTGCACCATTCCTGAGTAAAAACAAAGCACCATTCCTGAGTAAAAACAAATCAAAAGAGTCTTGTGCAACCTTAAAGCCTAGCAAATGTGTTATGGCCATGAGCTTTCATGGATTTGAACCCTGTTCATGAGATGTACAAAGTGAAATCTAAAGTAGAGTAAGGCGGGAGTTGAATGGCAATGAGATGCAAAAATTACAGCCAGTTATCATTAGAGATTATGGGACGCGGGTGGCACTGTGGGTTTAACCACAGAGTCTAGGACTTGCCGATCAGAAGGTCGGCGGTTTGAATCCCCGCGATGGGGTGAGTTCCTGTTCTCTGCTCCTGCCAACCTAGCAGTTCGAAAGCTCTTCAAAGTGCAAGTAGATAAATAGGTACCACTCCGGTGGGAAGGTAAACGCCGTTTCTGTGTGCTGCTCTGGTTCGCCAGAAGCGTCTTAGTCATGCTGGCCACATGACCCTGAAGCTGTACACTGGCTTCCTCAGCCAATAAAGCGAGATGAGTGCCGCAACCCCAGAGTCGGTCACGACTGGACCTAATGGTCAGGGGTCCCTTTACCTTTATCATTAGAGATTAAATATATATCAAATATGCGATTAGCTTTTCTCACAATAAAAAATGTGTTTTGCATAAAACAGGGATGCAAACCAATTTGTTCTCCACCCCAATTCTAAATCCAGTGAATTTTTGCCTCTCTGTTCCACACTAAAGCAAGCTCCACCCCCTCAAAAAGCAGAATTAACGACTGCCCCTTGTTGCTTGTTTCCCTCTCCCCTGTAGCTACTTCTGCCTGAAGAAACAAAATGTTTTCTAGCATCCCCATCTAGAACACATTTCTCTGGCAGTTGGTCCAGTTGAACGGAATGTATATGTTTCCTACCTGAAAGGCACTTGAGTGGAGGGGAATCAAAGAACAGGAAGCGTGATAACCTACCTGGAGGTTTATGAGTGGTGGGGATTTTTTTCAAGGCTTACCACAGCAGTTCCTGATGGAGAATTATCAAGCATGGCAGAATGGTTTTCTCAAAAGGCAGTTTGCCCACTGTTACTGAACTTTTTACTGCTATGGGAATCAAGGAAACCATTGTGTGTGGAGGGGGGGGCACACTCTGGTCATGCAATGCAACACAGTGAGGCCCAGTCTGTGTCCCTTGTGAGCTGTATGTGTGTCCTAGGACGTGTTTGGAACCCTCTGCAAAAGCACAGAGATGGACATATTCTTCCACGAACAGACCAATAAAAACAAGCTCTCTCTGCAGAGGAAAGAAATTTGAAAACGGAGGTCTATGCAGTCACTTGCCAGGAGGCTAACAGTGACCTCCCCTCGCTCTCCCATCCAGCACAAAGATCCTGTCCTCCAGAATTTGCTGTGAATAGCTGAGAGAAGGTGTGTGTCCCTTTGAGTAAAGGGATTTCCCCCTGATTTGCAGTGAAACTTCACAGAAGGTGGGAGCAATGAGGTGCTTCGGGATAAGCAAAGAATTTGAACCCACCACGGGCAGCCCTTACTTCAATTCTCCTCACCCTTCTGCAGCCTGCTACTTTCCCACAGTGACCTTCGCGGCAGAGTGGGGATTTGATTCTGGGCCTCTCAAGTCCTAGTGTGACACGCCTAACCTCTTAGGGTTGCATCTATTTCTTTTTGTGGAAATCTGGTATGATTTTGGGTAATCAGTCTGATTCAGGCTAAGAAGAGCAGCTGCCATCTTTTCCCCCTAATCTGTAGAGCTACACGGTTTAGGACGTTAATGCTCTGCAGTATTTCTGCAGATTGCATCATTTTCAGGCTTTCATAACAACATGACAAGCCTAATGTAAAACAGATATCAAAGAGGTTCTCTGTTTTCGGCGTGGCTGTGATTTCCTCCTTATTAAAAGGTCAGCAAGTGGAAGGGGATGATACGGGGAGGAGGATTTTCTGGATGAAGTACCACACAATTGAGTTTGTGCGTGTGGGGGTGTCTTTTTGAAAACTGCAGCCCTAGACTTTGGTTTGGAATTGAAATGACTGGTTAGCCTCCATTAAAAAAGAAAAAAAAAAGCTCTGCAAAGCACACAATTCTGCAGCTCTTCCAGATGTTTTTAATAATGCAGCTTGGAACTGTCGCATCAGCAGTCTAGAGAGCTTAGCTGTTGGGTTTTCTCGTCCTTGCTCTGTTTTGAGCACTTCTCGTTCGCAAGTTTCTTTAAAAGAGTGCTTCTTTGGCCCGTGGGCACACTTGGGTTGTTCAGTGAGTGCTGTGGGGGCCACTTCCCCTGGTTACTTCTCCCCACCCCCTTCCCCAGATCTCCCCAACATCAGAGACAAAGATAAGAGTGCACATGTACGGACTTTGCTTTTCCAAGTGGATCTGCGTAAGAGTGGAATCCAGTAGAATTAATCTGAGCCTTGAATGGCACATGGAGTTGAAAGAGGAAGTGAGAGAGAGCATCTTTCTTCCAACTTCCTCCTTCAGCTCTATGCAGTTTTAAAGGAAGAAAAAAGTAAGCCAGCCTGTTAGTGAACCCTACTTTACAGTGGTTGCATGGCTGGAATGTAGTCTGTTGTACAAAGGTAAGAGTCACATGGGACACAGGTGGCGCTGTGGTCTAAACAACTGAGCCTCTTGGGCTTGCCGATCAGAAGGATGGCGGTTTGAATCGCCCCAAAGGGGCGAGTTCCTATTGCTGTGTCCTAGCTTCTGCCAACCTAGCAGTTCAAAAGCACACCAGTGCAAGTAGATAAATGGGTACCACTGTGACGGGAAGGTCAATGGCATTTCTGTGAGCTCTGGTTTTTGTCACAGTGTTCTGTTGCACCAGAGGTGATTTAGTTATGCTGGCCACATGACCCAGAAAGCTGTCTGTGGACAAACGCTGGCCTGAAAGCGAGATCAGCTCCGCACCCCATAGTCGCCTTTGACTGGACTTAACCATCCAGGGGTCCTTTACCTTTACCAAGAGTCACATCCATTGTTCCACTCAGTTTTGCCTCTGGCCACGCCACACCCACTGTGGGATTGGGGGCCCCAGGCTGAAAAAGACTCCCTACCTCTGATAAAAAGTTTTAAGGATATTTGCAGCTTTTGGGTTGCGCGCTCATCTCGCTCAAGAGGCCGGGAGCCGGCGCCGTCCGAAGACACTTCCGGGTCACGTGGCCAGCGTGACGAAGCTGCAACTGGCAAGCCAGCACCAGTGCCACACACGGAAACACCGTTTACCTTCCCGCTATAAAGCGGTCCCTATTTATCTACTTGCACTTAGGGGTGCTTTCGAACTGCTAGGTGGGCAGGAGCTGGGACCGAACGACGGGAGCTCACCCCGCCGCGGGGCTTCGAACCGCCGACCTTACGATCAGCAAGTCCTAGGCACTGAGGTTTTACCCACAGCGCCACCCGTGTCCCCAGCATAGTTTTGTGTAAAAGGTTGCTGTGTACAGGCAGCAAGCATTTTATGCATGTCTGATTGATGCACGCACATGCTCATGACAGTTGCTGCCTACCCAGAAGTGGCCCCCAAACAGGGTTGGTCTTATGCGCTCCCTGCTGATGCATGTATGTGTGTGTGTGTGGGGGGGTGTTGTCAGGGACGGAACCCCCATGCAAAATGGCCACTGCCTGTACAAGCACCCAGTCTTCTATTCCTGTCTTTGGGGATAGTTTGGAAATTTGTTAACTGTGTGTACAGTATTCTCCTTCTTGGTGTGTGTATGCTGGCTCTTAATTATTTAATGAATTTGTTCCATCTGGCACAAAAACAGTGCTTGAGTTAGTGAGAAAACTATACTACTGTGCAAAGGAAAACATGTATTTTTCTGGCCACCTCTGGTGCACAGTCCCTGGAAGATTGCCCCCAAGGGAATGTGGTCCTTGGGCTGAGTGAGTTTACCTGTATGAGTTTAAATTGGAGAAACACAAATGGAACACATATGGGAAGGGTCGTAGCTCAGTGGCAGAGCATCATCTTTGCACATAGAAGGTCTCAGGTTCAATCCCCAGCATTTTCCAGATGGAGACTTTTGCCTGATACCCTGGAGAGCTGCTGCCCGTCATTGTAGGCAGTACTGAGCAAGTCTGACTCAGTAGAAGGCAGTTTCCTATGTTCCAACATGACCAAACAGTTTAAAGCCCTTTGCTTGCGTCTGAAATTCGAGAACTGCCATCTGTGGGCGATGGAGCAGCAGAGATTCTATCCAAATGTGAGGAGAGTGCAGTGGGTTTCCTCACAACTGTGTGTGCAAGCAGTTTGGCCGTTTCCTTACCACAGCTGTTTACAGCATAAAGAAGCTTGAGGTGGCCCAAACCCCAGACCAAGAAGGGGAGGGGGCTGCGATCGGTAATTGTATACAGCTGAGGCCCCGGGAAATGGAAGCAGATATAAAATTAAACCGAGGAAGCTGTGATTTGAATAAGGGAGGTGTGGTCATGGGGAACAGGAAGATTGATCTATGTACAACAGTCATGCAATTTGTGTATTTGCGGGTGCTACAGAAATCTGTTTGAGATGGAATTCGGTAGCCAAGTTTGCAACTCTGGATTCCTTGGATTTTGGTCTGTTGTGGACCTTGCATCACAACGCAAGAGACCTTTTACATGTGACCAGTGCAGTTTATCACATCAAGCAAGGGTTGTCTGATATTGTCTGCTGTTCATGCGTTACTGCCGAAATCCATTGCAACCGACTTATGGTTCAATTTGGTAGGGCTTTGTTGTCCAGATCTCGGTAAGCTTGAGGCATGTAGAATGAGGTCTTGACCATGGTGAAACGTTCTGTGGACTTATAGGCAGAAGGCTTTTTCATATGGATTTAGGAAGCTGCTTTCTACCAAGTATGCCTGGTGCTTCATCTAGGTTAGAATTGTCTATGCTGGAGGTAACTAAACATTTGGTGTACTGGAAATGTTGTTGGGCTACAACTCCCACCATCCCTGACCATTGGTCAGGCCAACTAGGTTGGATTCCTGCAACATCTGAAGTGTACCATGATGTTTACCTATGATCTGCAAGGTCTATAGGATGAGGAAGGAGAATTTGGCCTACCGAGCCATCCACTTTGACCCATGAGGCTGTTTTGGCGAAGCCATGTCCACCCACCTTACACCTGACATATTGTGGGTCAAGAAAAGCCATGGCTGGGCCAAAAGGGGAGTTCTACCTGAATAGTGCTTTGCAAGTCTTGCCGACTGGCTGATGGTTAGGACTTGCAATCTGGAAGGTGGAAGAGATGAGGATCGTCCCACTGTGGTGTAGTGGTTAGAGTAACAGACTGAGACTGGGGAGACTAGGGTTCAAATCCCCACTCGCCCATAAAGCTCACTGTGTGACCTTTGGACCAGCCACTGCCTGCCACTCTACCTTGCCTCCTAGGGTTGTTGTGAGGATAAAATGAGGAGAATGAGAACCATATTGGAGGAAAGGTGGGGTATATAAAGGTAATAAATAAAACACCTTTCCCCATCTCTAATATTAGGAGTGGAGCAGGGATTAATAATATAAGCTCTGAAGGCTTGTTGTTGGCCTTCGCCTTGAGAGACAATGGAGTGCACTTCCAGGGGTGAAGTCAAACTGCTGGTTAACAGCACGGAAGTGACCTCAGCAGGGCGCAAGTCTGAGCCATGTGTATGGAGGTCCTGAGCTGCCCAGTTGACAAGACTTGGCCTTGCTGATGTGATCCAAAGGAAAGCACATATCAGTGGGGTTAATTACACATGACATAAATCAGTTCAAGCCCTTAGTGAAATGAACTGGAAGGCTGTATTTATTTTTTCATCTGAGGCTTCACAGAATCCTTTAGTCCACCACCGTCCCTCAGGAGTGATGTGAAATGTTGCAAGCTCTTACGTTAAGGGACTCCACTTTCCCCTGTGGTGCCACCATTCACTCCTGCTGCTCTTCTCAGAAAGTGGGATTGTCTGTGATAGGGGCTTGGGGGTTCCACAGGACGTCACAGCAAGTTACAGGAGTTCCCAAAAAGAATTGCATTGTCATGTTACGCACCTTCTTTTTCACTCATCGTTGTGACCCTTTCCTGGATCAAGCGGCAGAAGGGTTTTGTTTGTAAACTGGAAGTTATTTGTGGGGTGTGTGGATTTCCCCCACTTTCTGTACTGGGGTGTGAGTAATGGGGAAGACCTGTCATGAGATGTTATGCTGCTTGGTGGCATACAGGCAGGGATGCAAGAGAGCAGCTCCAGAAAAGTCCCCCTTCGCGGTTCTTGCCATTTGCAAAGACATGTCGTAATATTGAAAGCAGAAGTGTCTGGGTTAATAATGTTGATCAGTGGTTCCAGGCCCCATCTTCTGGGCCAAGCAGGCTGAGTGGTGCTAGCGGTCCAGTGCTGTTTTTCCTAGGATGGGGATAACCTGGCAATATACAAAAGAATGGAGGACAAGGTGAGAGGAGCCGTCAGATTTCCAATCTTTCATCTTTCAGGAGCTTCTCTGTCGCCGAAAGCAAAGCTACAGAGCATGATTCATTAATGTTGTTTCAGGGTAGGCATACATCAGGTGGAACCGTTTCTCATATGTATATTAAATGCAGCAAAAGAACCAGCTTCAAAGAACTATACTTTCCGGAGTGAAGTGCTGTTAGTATGTGTGATCGTCTTCCAAAGCAACTACTCTATTCCGAACTTAAAAATGGAAAGCGTAATGCTGGTGGTCAACAAAAGAGGTTTAGAGACTGTCTCAAGGCAAATCTAAAAAAATGTAGTATAAACACTGACAACTGGGAAATACTGGCCTGCGAGTGCTCCAGTTGGAGAACAGCCTTTACCAAAGGTGTCATGGGCTTTGAAGACACTCGAACTCAGGACGCAAGGGTGAAACGTGCTAAGAGGAAGGCATGCTTGGCAAATCCACACTGTGATCAACTCCCGCCCGGAAACCAATGTCCCCACTGTGGAAGGACGTGTGGATCCAGAATTGGCCTCCACAGTCACTTATGGACTCACTGTTAAAACCGTGTTCATGGAAGACAATCTTACTCAGCTATGAGTGATTGCCAAAGAAGAAGAAGTGTTTTTTTTAAAAGAAAATAAACGGGACAGACCGGAAGGACGCATGGTTTAAACCGTGGCACGGTTAATGTCATAAGAAGACTCATCTAGCCCAGCAATCCTGTTCTTATACTGGGCAACCAGGTGTGGATGGGAGCCCACAAGCAGGACCTGAATACAGCAGGACCTCTCACCACTTGTGATTCCCAGCAGAAGCACATGCTGCCTTTGACACTGGAGCAGGAACATGTGTTTGGATCCCAAGGTTGGCATAGGGCCCGCCACTCCAAACAGCACAACCATTCTTGCTTTGTATGGAGGGCCTGAAAAAGCTGGAAGCAGTCGGGAGAAATTCTCAAGATTGCCTTCCCCATGTCTTCCAAGTTAAGGGGTCGGGGCAACGAGAGTGTGCCGTATCTTGGGCAAATCCTGAGTACCCTGAGCTGTAGCATGTTACCGGTTTTGCTGCTTGCCATTTTTCGACACTGCTAATTTCCGAGTCTCTAGCTTAGAAGGTCTTCTTGCAGCAGAGCTCATAAAAGTTCATTTTATGTGTCCAAGAAGGAAATGGAGCTGAGTCATCCCTGCCTACAAGTAAACTTTGCCTGTGGTGAAGAAGAAGAAGAAGAGACAGCAGCCTTGATTAGTTTGGTGACTATCGATCCACTTCATAATTTCTGTCTCTCTCTCTGGCTTTGTGCAGAGCCAGAGAAACCCCTCGATTGCACAACGCCAATGCCATGAGTTTGTGCCCAGCGGCTCTGATAAAGAAGACTCCTTCTTGAAGCATGTGACTTCTCTGATATCATGTGAACTGCACAGGCCATGTTAACAGATGTTTTTTTTAGCTATCTTTTGGTGGGGTACGTTCCTTTGTCCCTGAAGAAGAATGCTCAGACTTGAAAAGGCTTTGAGCTCAAATTGTTTTAAGTGCACCTTTTGCAGCCTCCTCTCTTTGTTCCTGGGCTGGTGCCTTCCATTTCTCATTTTCTTTAGCCTGTACGGTGAGAGAGGGCTAGATGACAAAACCCACAGCTTCATCCTGGCCTTTGACTCCTTCCTGACCAAAACTGTGCCCCTCTGTGGCTATTCTATAGCAGGAGAGGTGAGGCAGTGGTTACAGTCACACCATGCATTTAAAGCACTGTGATACCACTTTAAACAGCCCCCCAAGAATCCTGGGAGCTGTAGTTTGTGACAGGTGCTGAGAGCCGCCATAAGACCCCTTGTCCCCTCAGCTTTACAATCCCCAGAGTTCCCTGGCAAGAGTAATTGACTGTGAAATCACTGAGAATTGCAGCTGCATGAGGGGAATTGGGGTCTCCTAACAACTCTCAGCACCCCTAACAAACTACAGCCGGGGGGGGGGGAGCTTCAAATGCATGGTGTGAATGTGTCCACTGAGCCCCCCTTCCATTGGCTCTGCTCCTCCTTCAGCCATTCCAACTGGCTACAGCAGAGAGAGAAGACGGCTGGGCCCCTCCATAGTCTTGGCTGGAGCTGACCACCATTTTGCTCCTCCCAGCCCAGAAGCATCTCCTTCAGCAGCCATTCAACATGCTCATTATAACGACTTGGTAACCTTGTTGTGAAAGTGAGAGCACGGAGGTGCTTATTTTCCTCTGCCCTCCCCATTCAGTTTTCCTTTCGCATCACAGCTGTTGGATGGCATGCCATTATTTCAAGTTGAAAGCAGTCTTGAGGGCATTGGTAGGAAGGGCATGGTTATATTAACATAGCAAGTAAACAACTAAGGAAATACAGGGCCCAATAATGTCATGGCCTCAATGCTCACACACATAGCTGATGGACCCAGCTAACAGCTAGCTACTCTTAAAGGCAATAGGAGTTGCTTCAGGTTTCCAGGAAAGACTGATGAGGACATTTGTGGGCCCTTCTGCTAATCCTGGCGCTCTTCTTGCCACAAATCTTTGTTCCGACTGTGGTGTCCTCAGCATCTGATTCTGTGGCCTGTGAAAATGTGCCTGATAACTCCAGCACTCTGCATCTAATGCTGTGACCTGCCTGAACTGTGTACCCCCTTCAAAGGTGGGCCGGGGCAGGGGGAGGAGAGGATGCTGATCGCTGAAATCAGTACAGTGGAAAATAGGCATGAATGAACCTTTTTGCAATATCCTTTGGTGATGGCAATGGCTGGAGGGGAAACGGTTTATCAGATTCCCCACACGCCATGCCTCCTTTTTGAAACCTTTAACATGTTTTTCCTCCTCATCTTTAATGGGAAAATACAGCCCCCCCCCCCCGGTTTAATCAGATCAGGCAAACATCTGCCTAATCATGTATGATCTGTTTTTTGAGTTCATCTCACGTAGCCCATGCTCCCTATTTTACAATAAGAACTCCAGAAGAGCCCTGTGGGATCAAACCAAAGGCCTGTGTTGTCCAGCAACCTTTCCCACAGTGGCGAAGCAGATGTGCTGCACATGCCCCTCCAGGCAAATAGACCTCTCCAGTTTTTGTCGCTAGCATGCTGCCTCTGAACCTGTAGCATTAGAGAGCATTATGCTCCGTGAATCCTTTATCCTTGACTTCCCCAACTTGGCACCCCAGCCCAGTAAGATATTATTGGACTCCAATTCTCATCACCCCCAGCCAGCGTAGTCAGGAATGATAGAAGTTGTGGTCCACAGCAACATCTGGAAGGCCCAGAAGGTTTATTCACCCCTCCTTTAAACAAAGAAGAAACCAGCTGTGGAGGACACCTATCGGCAAGCATTTGTGACATTCCCAACGCACCTGACTCCCTATCACCAGAGCAGTTTTGCAGCTATATTCAACATGTTTGCCAGTAAATAATAATAATAATAATAATAATAATAATAATAATAATAATGGATTACAGATATGTTCCACTTTAGTTATTTTAAAGGCTCACAGACAGTTTAGACCATGTTAGAAAGAGACACGTTAGAAAGCTGTACCAGCTTTCAGCTTTTGATACCTGTATGTGTGGTGCCAATTGCATGGGAAGTTGGCTTATACTGAGTCAGATGATTGGTCTATCTAACTCTGTATAGTCTGACTGGCAGCGGCTCTGCAGGATTTCTGGTAGGGGCCTTTCCCCAGCCCTAGCCAGAGAAGCTGATTATTGAAGCCAGGACCATCTGCACGTAAGGCAGATGCTCTGCCACTGAGCTACGGTCCTACTGTGAACATTTTCAGTGTTCACTCTCATAAGAGCATACTGCTGTTTCTCTGCCCAACATGTTACTGCTTTGTTGATCAGGGAAGGACAAAACTATTTCTGGGCCGTGTCACTTTTTGCATAGGTTCAGCTGTACTTCCGTTCCATTATTTTGTTTAAACAACAACAACAACAACAACCACAACCAGCCTCATTGAAACCGATACTTACATATATAGGGAGTTTGAAAAAGTGTACATAGTTTGATTCATTAGCTGAGCACTGGATTCAGAGTCAAAAAGCATTCAGAGATATCCATTATCCCTGCTTTAAATGGTGATCTGTGTGTTATTCTGAAAGGTGTGGATTTGGGACACACTGCATGCAAGTGTTTGCAAAGACTGAAATCCTCAAGTGTTACTTATTGCTGAGTACCCTTTTTTCACTGGAGAAGAAGCAGGCGTTGGGTGTTTAGTGTGTCAAGCTGGCATAGCTGCTCTCCTGTAATGAAATTGGTGGAAAGGTTGCCATCTTTCCCCCCTGATTCATCATCCAATTCTCCACCCCCAACTTTCCCTGCACAGAGTCTTTTTGGCTCTGAAGCAAAGAACTCAAGTAAAGTAAGCAGAAATACAAAAAATGAGCCTTCCCTTGAGAGACCAGGGGTGGAGACTGAAGGGGGCTCCCATCAATTTTGAAATCAGGAACTGTGTGGCAGTGTGTGTTTCGTTCTCTAGGCTTGGCCGATGTGAATACAGTGGTACCTCGGGTTAAGAACTTAATTCGTTCTGGAGGTCCGCTCTTAACCTGAAACTGTTCTTAACCTGAGGTACCACTTTAGCTAATGGGGCCTCCCGCTGCCGCTGTGCGATTTCTGTTCTCATCCTGAAGCAAAGTTCTTAACCCGAGGTACTATTTCTGGGTTAGCAGAGTCTGTAACCTGAAGCATCTGTAACCTGAAGCGTCTGTAACCCGAGGTACCACTGTAAGTTATTGGGAGCAAAAGAGGCACCACTTGTAGGCGAGGGCCAGGACAAGAGAGAGAAGTGGGTGGGAGCCCTGGTTTTTTTGTTCAGAAACAAAATTGGAGGTTTAGCCTCGGTTTTTATTCTTGCAGCAAGAGTGGCTACTTCTCAAGGTGGAAGAGGCGAACCGAAAGGAGGAACCTCTTCCTCTCCCAGCCAAAGAGATGAATCACATTCCCAAAATTACAATTAAGTTTTCAGCTCTCACACAACACCAGGGCAGTGAGCAAGTGGTGACGTCTCAACTCTGGTCAGGAGGGAGTGGTTTTTATATCCTTTCCACCACCTCCAGCTGTCTGCTGTCATTAGACTTTTTGACTTACTCTAGAGCAACCTTTGGTGAAAACTGACTATACTCACAGAGAAGATCAGAAGGAAAAGTGTGGCACATCTCTGGCGGTCACTTTCTCTCTCCGCAGCAAAATTAACGTTTGTGTTTTGTTACTGTTCTCCATTTGAATTAGGCACATTGGGATTTAGTCTAGCCTGGATCTTATTTTATTTTTGCACGGGGAGACGACAACGTGCCTTTTTTGTGTGTCTGTTTATAGAAGGTTCCTGTTTCAAACATCTGGATTTTGTTGGTTGTTGGGTCCTTATCCCCTCCCTCTTTTTTCTTCTTCCTTGGATCTTGAAGTCTTTTCAAACCAGACTGGGAAACATTTCGGTGGCAAAAAGTTTCAAGGAAGTTTTGGCGTGCCCCACTCTCAAGCAGCAAATCTCCTTCTGCATAGCCAACCATATCCATCCTGCGTACTGCTTGCATCTTTTATACAAGTAGCTCTATGTTCCAATGAGTCTTTTTTTAAAAAAAATAATCAACCAGTCACAGTGGTGAAGTTTCTCTCCCCCCTTTCTTCCTGTTGAGAGAACTGGCCAGACTCAATGTGATTCAGAGAGAGAGAGAGAGATCTTGCTGAGACTCCAGGACCCTTAGCAAAAACACATCTGGGAGAGAGAGGTTTTGTGTTTTTTTAGTTCTCTCTTGCTTGCTGAATCTACCCTGGAGTTGATGATTAGCCCTGCTCTTCATAACCCCAATCCTCAGACAAAATGTACGAACGTCACAAGAGACGATACAGCCTGTGTGACATTTCGAAGGTGGACAGGACTGTGGATGTTGTGCTCTTAAAGGTATGGTGCTGTTGCTTCTTTTCATGGTTTTCATGGTCTGCATCTCTCTTAGCTCCTGTTGCAGGAAGAAGCCAGATGTTTCTTGCTTTCTCTCCCGCTGTTGTTCTTCCCAGCTGTTTGTCATGATGGGACTTGGTAGGACATGGAAATCCGTTCACTTCCAATTGCATGCTTTAAAACTGCAAAGGAGCTGAGTATTTTGCAGCGTGATCCCTTCGCACGTTGACTCAGAAGTGAGGTGTGCAATGTTCACAGGCAAAATTGCACAGGGTTTTCAGACAATACGGGGGAGCCCACACAACCTTCACTTAAACATCTTTCTCGGTGGTTCAATAGGTGAATGCAGAGGTAATAAGCCCAGTAGAATTGTGCTTACAATAATGGAATAAAATAGAAAGATGGGCAATGTTCTTTTTATTATCCTATTTGCTGACAAATACTTGTTCATTTGGTGGCTTTTGGTATAGTTATCTGACTCGGTTGCATTTGCTGTACTCTGTACAGTAGTCATTCTGCTGGTCACTGTTTTTGTATATTTTGCCTTTCTCCAAGCTGTTCAGAGTGGAGCGCTCTATTGCCACAACAACCTTATGGGGTAGGCTATGCTGAGTGAGAGGGACAGTCTCACGGTCATCCAGTAAAGTTCATTGCTAAGTGATGGATATGAATGGGTTTCCCCCCAGTCAGATTCCGAATGATGTGCTCTGTCCATCAAACCAGTATTAGCTCCCTGGGTTATGCTCAGCTAACCAGTCACTAGTGAGCTTCATGGTAGAGAGAGAATTTGAACTCTGTGCATCCTAATGCAACAGGGGTTTTTTGGGGGGCAATTTCTGCTTTTCCCAGGTGTCATCTAGTCCAACCCTCCTGAGAATACCCTTCCAGTACTTAGTGCAGGAACTACTTACTTATGGCATGTAAATTGGTAGTAGTAGTACAAGTTTTCTTGGTGCGTTTTTTTAAACTGCCAATTCCATACTCCTTTCCCCCTTCCAAATTTTGCTCTTCTACAGCCAGTGGATGGGAACTCACTAATCCCTCCCTTAAAGAACCACATTTTCCCATCAAGTGAATAACTGTGTGAGCCCATTTCCTTTCAGTTCTGAACCCATCGTTGTCCAGTGTATACAGTCTAACCAAGTGTGCGTGAATACAGATCTTTAAAGAGTTGTGTACCCCCAGAAATTAAAATTTCTGTACCATGCAGGCAAGTTGCCACACTCCAGGAGACTGATTTTGAAAATGCAAGTGATTTGAGTTCCCATTTGTTTTGTGTGGATGACTTTGTCATCTGCCTAAAAAAGGCATTTTAATATAAAGCTGGGTGCCTCCCTCTTCCCCCTCCTTCCGCCACCCGAACTTTGTGTATATGTGTTTTCTTTTTCCTCATTGGAATAAAGATTTATTTTTGCCTTTAAATAGGGTGTGTAGGCGGGAGCTGCAAATACCTCTCTTGGCTAACGGTTCTTAGCATTCCCTCTCCCTCTTCACCCCCTCCACCCGCCCCCAAATCTAAAATTAGTAACTGCTCCACTAAACAGTAAGGTGGCAGTCTGGGAATGTTTTGTCACTCTTAAGAGCTTTAGTTTCCTGGCAGAGAAGGCGACTGGAGGAAGGCAGCCAGTTCAACGGGCAATGCAGTCTGGCTAGGATATAAAGTTGGGAAGGAGGGACCTCTCTGAAATGGAGGCTAAAGGGGCATTGCACATAAGATTTCCCAGGCCGTTTCTGATTTCAAAAGTGTCTAGTTCAATTGGTTTTCATCGAGGGAGGAAAACAAAGCAGAAACCCAAACTGTCCTGCTCAAACTTGCGAAGTTAAAAATGAAAAATAAAACTCTGTGTGCCAAGGTGACTTGAATCTTGCATCCCACAGGGTAGAGTTCTGCGAGCTGCATGAATTCAGCAAATATACAGAAATTCTGCCAATATTTTTGCAGAACTGGTTGTGCCATTCTCTTAGATATAACTCTGGTTTGCTATCATGGAATTGGGAAAAGGAGTCACACAGATTGCTGAAGTTACGCCTCCAGTCACTGGAAATTTCATTTGGCCACCTCTGTGGCATTTGAGGTTTTAGCCAATAGCGCCCTTAGTCTTTGAAGCATCTTGTTGCAGTTTGGAGGCTGAAAGCGAAGTCCTTTTAAAACTGAAGGTGAAATTATTAGCAATCTGGATTCTGTGCTTAATATCCAACGTCACACTTTCCTTTCAGTCCTGCAGAACCAAAGCATGACACAGATCTGGCTGTAAGGCAGATTTGTGGAAAGCCATCAGGTGAATTGAACCAGATTCTGACACTTTCCTATAATACAGCTGTTCTCAACCTGTGGGTCCTCATATGTTGTTGGACTACAACTCCCATCATCCCTGAGCTCTGGCCTTGCTAGCTAGGGGGGATGGGAGTTGTAGTTCAACAACATCTGGGGACCCACAGGTTGAGAAAGGCTGCTATAATTGGAAGTCACTGTTCTTTTGCCCTGTACTATGAAATGGTTAGGAGTTAGGAAATCCTCATTCATATCCCATCTTATCTTGCCATAGAGTATCTTTGGGGAAGTTGAGTACTTTAAATGTGTGATGTGATGTGCTGAGTGATGGGTCAGCTAGTTTAGCCTGATGCTGTTGCTAGATGCTGTTAATAAGAGTGATTGTGAAGGTGCTCTTGGAGGTTGTGTTTGTAAATGCGACTTTTCAGTGCTGTGATAGCTTTCTCTCATTGGCCAGTGACTTCCCGTGTTAATAATAGATTGAGTTGATGTTGTCGTCCAGGGTGAGGGCCGCATTCCCTTCTGGGAAACTTTTTAAGGGCCAAGTGGTAGGTGGAGCCAGAAGCAAAAGTGGGTGGAGCAGTGCATGCAAATTTAACATTTATAGTATTATCAGAGTTCAGGGATCCATTCCAGCCAGGCAAAAACATGCAGAGTACAAAGTAGGACCCAAGACAGGTGTGGTTTGTGGAGAGGGTGTGAGGCTTTAGGTTGAGTCCCAAGAGCCAGATAGAGAGATTTGGATACCTGCATTTACCCCCCGGTTCTAAAGTTCTCCAGATATGAAACGCCAGGAAAAACAACCTGGGAAAATGAATGGTGGTTCTCTCTCCCACCTGGCCTTCACGACTCTGTCCTTGCTATAATCAACCATGCAGGTTTGCCTCCCATATTAAGTAAGTGTTCATGCACTTTGGTGAAGTACTTATTTCTGATTCACCTGGAAAGAAGCAGCTAATTAGAGAAGCACGTTGACAGCTCTGTTCATGCAGGAATTGTGCGATAGCCCGTTCTCTCTCGTCTTCCTCCAGGGTTGACTTGGGTAGTACACGCACTGCCTTGCCCCCGCGATTGAGGGGGCCGCAGCCGCAAGACATCAGCACGCCAGGCGTGCACACCCCCATAGCCTGCACTCATGACATCAGTATGCCCCACAGTGTGTCCACGTGATGTTAGTATGCCCTGTGGTGTGGTCACGCCCTGTGGCATGCTGACGTCACTTGTGTACTCTGTGAGGCACACTGATGTGTTGCGTGAATGCCCCGTGTCTTGCGTGTGTGATGCGAGCATGGTGTACCTGTTCAGTAGTATTTGGTAGTATGGTGCCCTGAGCAAGGCCAAAATTAAACATTCATGGTATCCCAAATAGATCCCAAATGGATCTTCCCAATGATGGGGCCACCTTTGAAGGTGACCCGGAAATGACAATTAATCCAGAATGTGGCAGCTAGACTGGTGACTGGGAGCAGCTGCTGAGACCACATAACACTGGTCCTGAAAGACCTACATTGGCTCCCAGTACGTTTCCGAGCACAATTCAAAGTGTTGGTGCTGACCTTTAAAGCCCTCAACAGCCTTGGCCCAGTATACCTGAAGGAGCGTCTCCAACCCCATCGCTCAACTGAAGTCCAGCTCCGAGGGCCTTCTGGCGGTTCCCCCTGCCTTTGAGAAGCCAAGTTACAGGGAACCAGGCAGAGGGCCTTCTCGGTAGTGACACCTGCCCTGTGGAACACCCTCCCAACAGATGTCAAGGAAATAAGCAACTATCTGACTTCTAGAAGACATCTGAAGGCAACCCTGTTTAGGGAAGTCTTTAACGTTTGATGTTTTATCATGTTTTTAATATTCTGTTGGGAGCCGCCCAGAGTGGCTGGGGAAACCCAGCCAGATGGGCAGGGTATAAATAAATTATTACTGTTGTTGTTGTTGTTATCAATTTTGTGCCCCCTCAGCTTGGCACCCTGCGGGGTTTTTGGGGGGGGGTTGGGGTGGGGTTAGCCACCCCATATTATCCAAAATAGTCAAAACTCTGGGGAGGTGGGTTACTTATCAACTTCATGACTAGGAATCTTCTTAGAGCATCTGAACTACTTTGCTTTCTTTCTTTCCCCCCCAAATACAGACGTGGGCTTGATATCGTACAGGGATCAGAAGTTCTTTTTATCAAAACAGGAAAATAAAGTGTGTCCTTTGCACGCTGGAGGCTAAATTAAAACATGATTAAAGGAAATGCAGACCCGAGGGTTTTAAAAGGAAATGAATGCTAAAAATAATCTCCCCCCACCCCCAGTGAATCTAGTTTAATTTTATAGCTATATCAGCAAGGCTGAATCTTGCAAAAACACTTGTATTTAGGGAGGTTTTCCAGCGTCAAAAAATGTGCGAAGTGTACTGAGGTGACCTGGGAGAGGGGGCCATAGCTCAGTGGTGGAGCATGAAGTCCTGAGTTCAGTTCCTGTCAGCTCCAATTTAAAAAGGAACTCTTTGACAGCAAGGGATGGAAAACACCTTTGCTTCAAACCTTGAAGAGCTGTAACGAGTAATAGTAGGCAGTACTGAGCTCTATGGACCAACCACCCAACTCTTTACAAGACAGGTTTGTATATGTTTACATGTTTATAAGTGGGACCCACAGGGATGCGGGTGGCGCTGTGGGTAAAAGCCTCAGCACCTAGGGCTTGCCGATCGAAAGGTCGGCGGTTCGAATCCCCGCGGCGGGGTGCGCTCCCGTTGTTCGGTCCCAGCGCCTGCCAACCTAGCAGTTCAAAAGCACTCCTGGGTGCAAGTAGATAAATAGGGACCGCTTACTAGTGGGAAGGTAAACGGCGTTTCCGTGTGCGGCTCTGGCTCGCCAGAGCAGCGATGTCACACTGGCCACGTGACCCGGAAGTGTCTCCGGACAGCGCTGGCCCCCGGCCTCTTGAGTGAGATGGGCGCACAACCCTAGAGTCTGGCAAGACTGGCCCGTACGGGCAGGGGTACCTTTACCTTTACCTTTTTAAGTGGGGCCCACAACAAAACATTGCAGCATGAAGTGCTCATGTTCAGGTTTTGTACTTCTTTCCTGTCCCAAGAGCTGGTCAATATTCCATTCCCAGTGAGATTATAATTACCGTATTTTTCTCTCTATAAGACGCACCAGACCACAAGACGCACCTAGTTTTTGGAGGAGGAAAACAAGAAAAAGAATATTCTGAATCTCAGAAGCCAGAACAGCAAGAGGGATCGCTGCGCAGTGAAAGCAGCAACCCCTCTTGCTGTTCTGGCTTCTGGGATAGCTGCGCAGCCTGCATTCGCTCCATAAGATGCACACACATTCTCTCTTACTTTTTAGGAGGGAAAAAGTGAGTCTTATAGAGCAAAAAATACGGTATATTTATTTTTATTCCTACTACTGCTGCTACGTTTATATTCCAGCTTTTCTCCAAGGAGCTCAAGGTGGTGTACCTAGTTCTTTTCTCTCTGTGTTTTATCCTCACAACAACCTTTTGGGTTAGGTTAAGATTGTGGCTGGCCTGAGGTCACTCAGCAAGCTTCATGGCTGAGTGAGGATTTGAACCCAAGGCTTCTGATTCTAGTCCAACACTCACTATGTCTTCATTTGGCTGTCCCATTCTCCCCTCCTCCATTTCTCAATCAATCAATCAATCAATCAATCAATCAATCAAGCCTTTGATTCTCCCGAGTCTGCTGATATCTCTCTTAGGTTCACCACCTTTCATCTGGGGTTGGCGATCAAGAGCATAGAAGAGATCTAGTTTCACATAGTCTCTAGGTTTGACTCGAAGGCTTTGAGTTTTAGCCTCCTTCTTTCAGGGTGCATAAGAAGGGGGTTAAGTCTTAGCAGGGAGAACCCAAACAATATACTTTATATAGTCAAGCAGTTTCCTTCAAACTTTTTCTGTAATAAGAACTTGCACTGTCCTTGTATTCACTGTCTGCAGTATAAATGAAGTCGGGTAAATTTATATATTCTCTGAAGTCTTTTGGGCACCGAATACTACTTGATAATGGCATCTTATTGAAACTTATATCAATATTTACATGTGGTGTTGTTGCTAAATTCCATTTGTATATTTTCTTACATGGATAATCAGGGAGTTGATAGCCCATCTTATATTTGTGTCTTAAATTGTTTTTCTTAAAAACCAACCAACCAACAACCAACCAACCAACCAACCAACCAACCAGCTATCATATATTTTGATAGAAGCAGTTTACATAACCACTTTCTTTAAAAAGAGAGGGAATTTCAAACAGTTACTTGCGGAGTTATACATGTGTTTCTGTGTTTGTGTGTTTGAAGTCAGCACTCTAAGGATTGCATAGCCTTAGACTATTCCCTCTTATCCAGGCACCAATGGGTTTTATTTGCTGAACTTTGGATCTGTTTAGCCTGATGCATTGGCATGAGTAACTCAGAGGTACAGAGGCAACTTGAAAATATCCCCGTTAATTTTTCACCTCTCTTGCTTTCTGTTAGATTAACCGTGAAAGCTGGAGTCCTGTTGAAACTGCTCAGGATCCGTCACTGTTGGAGCCAAAGCATCCATGTCGTTCTGCAGGTAAGATGAATTCTTTAGTCTTCGAGATATAAAATCAGAAAGGCAAGCTGTTGTTATTGAGCTGGCTTCTCTGGGTGAGAGGCTGCACAAAGCATTTGAGTTCTCTGGAACTCTTTGCTAGCCTAAAGTGGGCAAGGTTGGCTTCCAAGCACGATTCAGTGCAAGTTCTAAACTTTAAAAGGCCCTGGGAAGGTCCGTAGCTCAGCAGTAGAGCACATGCCTTGCTTGCAGAAGGCCCTAGGTTCAATCCTTGGCATCTCCAGGAAGAATTGGAGAGGACGAAAGTCCCTGTCTGGAACCCAGCAGTGCTGACTGCTGCCAGTCAGTGTAGACCAGGGGTGATGAACCTGTGACCCTCCATGCATCTTACACTAACACTCAAATTGTGCAATGAGATTTAATGCTTGTGCGCAACAAACTCACTCCCCCCTCCCCAAATTGGGCTTTTTGCTGTAAGGAAAGTGATGGGAAATTGCGTCAGAACACAAAGGATCACAATTGCTTGACTTAACGTCATGTAACCTCCCTGCAAACAGCTCGGAATAAATGTTGAAGAAGCAGCCAGCATCATATCATCTCCCTGCAAACCGAGTTTATATTAAATATGCCCTCTGGTGGCTGCATAACCTCCCGGCTGCTATCCTCGTTGGCAAGATGGTAGAACCTTTTCTGTATGCGGAACAGTCCTGCCTTGTGGAAAGACACAGTCTTAATACAAGCTGCACCCCAATGGGCAAATGTCCCATGTCCTCTTACGTCATGCAAGATGATGTAGTAATAACAAAACACATCAGCAAATGCTTGGGTGAGCAGGTGGATCTTTAAAAGGTGCTGAAACTTTGACATGGACGATGCTTGTCTTACCTTTGGAACGGGGGGTGATTCCGAAGGTGGAGCATCACAGCAGAAAAGACCCACCTCCTGGTCACTGCATGATGTAGCTGTGCAGTTGGTAGGACAACCAAGAGATCCTGAGATTCCAACCAACTTGGATGGGAGACGGTGTCTCAGGTGATTGGGCCACAGGTTGTCCAGGGCCTTATATTTTTAAATGCTTCCTTTTATTTATTTATTTTAAAGGGGAGGAGAGAGGATACCTCTCTACAGACAGAGAACTGGTAGAGAGTCTTGCTTAGTCCTTTGCCTGCTATGCTGGTTTCCTGTTGCAGGAAGTTTTTAACATAGAAGAGTATTTGAAAACAAGCGAGTTCTTTGATTGTGAGCCACCTTGTAAAGACTTGTACTAAAATACGGTGGGAAATGTATAAAAGTGACACTAGGTTTCCCCAAATGCTGTTTGAGGTACAGCCATGTGTTCTCCCCTCCCTGGCCTTGAACCACCTCATTCTTGCTGCGTTTTTAGACCAGGCAGCTTCTGCCAGTCCCTGCATTAGAAAGGTCCCCAGTGTCGTTTTGCTGTGAGCTTTGCAAGTGATGGATGTTGACGGATGCAAGCCCTAAATCGCTCGTGCTCAGGAAGCCCGTGGCACGTGTGCTAGGAACTTGTCATCCTTCCAGCTTTGTTGTGATGGTGTTTTCATTGGTAGGGGCTTATCAAGGCATCAGGAGAGGTGGAGGCGGGCTCAGATTGCGCAACACACAGGCACACGCTTAAAGCAAAGGCGATAAAAACCCCCACAATAAACCAGGCTTTACCTGAGAAGACATGGTACACTTCCAAAGCAACCTTCTCAGCGCACATAGGACAAATTATTCTCTTCCCCCCACACCCATTTCTCAACACGTCTTTGTTTCTGATTCCTTCTACACATTTCTGGTCATAACTAACTCTAGTGGGAGAAAAGCAATTTCCTTGAAACCTGTGCTGCTTCATAACTCCCTTTGTTCTTCCATAGCAGAGGCTTTAATTGCCCTTTGGTGTTTCAAGCCTGGCATGTGTGTATGGTTTGAGGCTTTCAGTAAAAGGGCATTGTGGTCACTCGGGCCCCAATTTTTAAACGATTGTAAGGAAATAGCAAGTTGCATTTCCAAGGTATTTGGGGTCTAACTTGCCCAGATTTGATGAAAGACATCCTTTCATGCCAGTAATTATGTTATTTTAACTCCATCATCCATCATAAAGAGGTTTCAACAATTCATTCTCTGGGTGTGTGTTTTTAAAATCACATTTGCAGGAGTTCTAGAGTTAGAGGAGGGAAAGCGCAACAAAGGTATATGGGGTTATTACAGCCCTAGATGCCATCCAGTGCCATGGTTCCATTCCCCATCTCCAATGCACTTCTGAAAATCATCCTTAATACATGTTCATATTTTTACATTAATTTGGAATCGGTAGACCATTTTGGAGGTAACGAGAAGTCGTGGTTTTATACTACACAAATAACACTCTACCAAACCATTGACTCGCACATTTCCCCCCTTTCCTTCCATGCACCAGAGAAGTAGATGGGAAACTGTTGCTTCTCATTTTCAGCAAGCCACAGTTCCCTGTTACATCTTAAATTGGGAATCTGTGGTTGTTTAAATTCTTGTTAGTGAGAAGAAGCTAGGCTCAAACACCACTGTTTCTGATCCTGGTTTGCTCAGTAGCTCAATTTTTATTTATTTATTTTTTAAAAAACACATTTTCCCATGCTTGGATGTAACAGGGAACTGTGGTGTGCTTTTAAAATTGGAAGGAAAAGCTTCCTGTCACCACCTGCGATACGCTAAGATTTGCTATGGCTTGTTCACACAAGGAGCCTGGGACTTGACAGATGTTGCTGGGCTCCTATCATTGCCCAATGGTCAGGAATGATGGAAGTTGTGGTCCAGCAACATCTGGAGGACCTCAGATTCCCCATCCTTCTCATAGCAGGGAACCATGGTTTTGCATTGTGCCTGGACCCAGGCCATTGTCAAATGCATCCCATTTTGTACATGTCTTAAAAAAACACGGTGACAAAACCTGAGTCAATATCATCCCACTACAGTTGTACCTTGGTTCTTGAACAGAATCCGTTCTGGAAGTCCGTTCAACTTGCGCAAACGTTCGAAAACCAAGGTGCGTCTTCCAATTGGCTGCAGGAGCTTCCTGCACTCAATTAGAAGCCGTGTAAGCCGTGTCGGACGTTCTGCTTCCAAAAACTGTTTGCAAACCAGAAAACTCACTTCTGGGTTTGCGGTGTTAGGGAGCCAAAATGTTTGAGTCACAAGACGTTCGAGAACCAAGATACGACTGTATTAGAATAGTAAAGTGATTTTGACAAACGTTTTGAGAGTGAAAGAGGGGTGAGAGGCTGCATACACATTTAAATCACACCTGAAACACTTTTGCTCCCTCTCCCAAAATTCTGGGAAGTGTAGATTGTTAAGAGTGATGGAAATTGTAGCTCGTGTGAGGGGTAAGCTACAGTTCCCATTATTATTATTACCACCACCACTACTACTACTACTATTAATATTACTACTACTAGTAGTAGTAGTACTGCTACTATGGGGGGCAGATGTGCTTTCTTTCATACCTTCCTCTTGCCCTCTTGCTGACCTAGCTGTACCTTTTCTCAGCACGTGAGTTGATTAACTTCTTTGGACAAGGTATGTGCCCAGTGGCCAGCCTGGAACGTCCTTTTCAATTTTCCATCTGAGCTTTCTTGCGGAGCCGGCTTGTTTTTCCGTCTGGAATGTGGTGGGACATGGTCTGTTAAATTGCCAGCTGGATTTGGTGGGAATGCTGGCTTGCAGTTTGTTACGTCTTCTCTCCCGCCCCTGCCTCTCTCAGTCTCTCTCTCTCCCCCACCCCCAACACATACATATCCCAACTTTTTCCTTTCCCACTTACAATGGAAAAGAAACGCAGACTTGCCAAGGTTGGGTTGAAAGTGGAGAAGGTGCAGGGAAAGAAACTGCACCTGATAAAATAAAAGAGCTATTCCCTCCGCGGTGTGGAAGCTCCTCTGTGGAATGCCAGTATTTCCACTCCTGGCACTCATCTCCCCCAGCAGAGTTTTTCTGGTGCGTTAAATAGGCCTATTGCATTGAGGGTGGTGGGTTTGCTGAATCCCAGAATGTGAATTGACTCTTTGCATAGCCAAAGAATTGATTTTCAAGCTGTAAGGAAGCCTAGCTGTGTTGCAGCCACAGTCTGCAACATGGGAGCAGTAATGCTGGTGTCCTTTAATGGCAGGGATGTGTCTATGCCATGATTCTACAAGAATATGCAGTTCTGGGAAGCTCAGGTTTTTGCTTTTTCAAAGGAAAGTTTCTATTCCTTATGGCTGGGAAGATATACAGTGGCACCTTGGGTTACAAACACCCCGGGTTACAAACACTTCGGGTTACAGACTCCGCTAACCCGAAGTAGTACCTCAGGTTAAGAACGGTTTCAAGTTAAGAATGGACCTCAGGAACAAATTAAGTTCATCACCAGAGGTACCACTGTACTTGAAAGATGTGGGTAGAATCCGTGGAAACAGGAGGTCCGGATGGATATGATTCCTATTGGGTTTGGCTTTAGTAGCATGCGTTGTTCTCAGCCTCTGCATGTGAAAGACTTCATTTAAAAAGGGGGGGGGGAGGTTAAAGGTAGCTTGACCAGCATATTCAGTGCATCGCTGGGTTCAAGTGAAGACGGAGAAAGGTTCAACTGTTATTTTTGCAGCTTTGTTTAAAAAGAGGGGGGGAAACAACTTTCCCAATTGGAGCAATGGAAGGGAAATAAGAGGAAGAGACTTGGCTGAACTCCTGAACTTGCCTGTATTTCTCCCCAGTTTAGGGGCATGTTGGGACCCAGATGGCCTTGTGTCCTCCCCTGGTGCACCCATTTTTGGGCCCCACCAGTGTTTGAACTCCAGCTTTGGTGGTTGGGGCCAGCACATCAGTGGATCAGGTAGTGGCAGGGAAGCAGGATCTGCCATTGGATTTCCTCCTCTGATGTCAGAGCTCTGTTCCCCTCAGAGAGGGAAGACCTGATCTTCCTCAGAGCTATTGGACTGCAGCCTAAAGTATGCAGAATGACAATTTTCAGAAATGGGCTGAATATGAGAAATCATGCAAATCTGCAGAAAGGAATACATGTCACAGTCAGAATTTTAGCTTTTCTTAATGCAGAAATGGGATTTCCTGGGTGCAGAATTTACTTCTTTTTCTTAGCATGGAAGAACATTGGCCTACCTTACAGGGTTATTGCAAGAGTTCTTGATTTAATAACCCTTGATTGTGAGGCACTTTGAACTTCAGAAGATGCTATAGAAATGTTAAGCTTTTTTATTATTCCTTGGAATGGGGGAGAAGAACCATAGTTCAATGGTAATTCATATTTTGGTTCATATTTATACTACTGTAGCTCTTGAATGACACTTGCATTAGTTTGGTGAGCAATCTCAAACTGCCATATATTCCCCACCCCCCTTTATTTCCCCCTCCCCAGAAAGTGATAATTTCCTAGAAGATGGACTAAGTGGCGATTGTACCTCATCGCAAGACGTACTTAAAAGAAGATCTGAGAGCGAATCTGACCTCTTTCCTCTCTCAGGAGATGGGATGGACGAGGTGGACTTCGGGAAGGTAAGGCTTGAGTCTTGGTCATGTTTGATTATTGCTTTTTTGGTGCTGCATAGATGCACCTAAATGAAACTCTTAACACAAGAAGAGCCCTGCTGGATCAGGCCAATGGCCCACCTAGTCTAGCATCCTGTTATCACAGATGTTTATTAAGAGATTATTAGTCCCTGTGAAATGCCCTGTAGTAAGTATCTTGGGGAGATCTGGCGATATGATACGCACTCAGCAACACCAGTCCAGTGGCCTGGGCTGGGTCCCATTGTTTATGCACAATAGATTTATTCTTCATTATCCTTTCTCAGAATGATCACTCAGTGCTATGGGCAGACATTGCGACATTCTCCCATCTGAGTGAATCATGCTCGCTAATGTCATTTCCTGCAGTCGTCTCTGCTAAAGCCTCCCTCCCTCTGTTCCACCCCGCCCCAGTCACTTTCCCCAGCAGACCCTTGAACGTCCAGTGACCTTAGCGTTCCAAGACCTAATTTCTTTTCAGAGTCCTTTGTACAAGCTAGAAACTTTGCTATGTTGAAACTATAAAGCATCAGGTCCTTGCCGAAATAGGTGCTGTGCTCAGTGGTGCTTTGATGAGCATTGACAACAGCCACAGGGCGTCCGGCCAGCAGACTAAAAGTTCTGGACATGGAGTTGAGAAATGACTTTCCAACTCCTTCAGCTGTGTGCACAAGCCAGGGAGTGCCGGAGGAAAGGGTGAGGCATAGAGATGAATTGTAATTTTCATCTGCAAAATTCTGGCTTTGGTTTCTGGCCAGGGGAGTGGGGGAAAGGGGGGAAATCAACTACCACTAATGCAATTCAGATTCCCCCCCCCCTACACAAAAAAATCTCCTAATAGTTGGCTTTGCTGCAACAGTTTTTTATTCTTTCTTGTTCTCTGTGAGAGACTTTTGTTTTTTAACGTGCATCTGTGTAATGTAGCACCAAAGAATTGAAAAGGAAGTTGTTTATAAGTAGAATATTTGGAGCGCAGTATTGAAACCAGATGAGAGTGTTCTTGGAAGTGCTGGCAGAGCACCTATTATTGCATTACCTCTGTCGGTGGATCCTCAGATTGTGTGCCGGGGTGCATAAACGCTCTGTTATTGGGGCTGCAATTGGAGCTGGCCAAAGTTTGTTCGGGAAAACCACATTGCTGTCCTCTCATCATTGCCTGTGAGAGCAGGGAAGCTGTATGAGGCATTCATTCCTTCTCCCTCTGCAAGTAGATGATGCACAGTGACATCATCCCAAGAGGGTAACCAAGGATGTGACAGAAGCCATTCCAAGAGAATTCCCAGGAAGCGTCATATGCTTCCCTGAGCCCTGACTGCAACTGAGCAAGGAGAGGGTGCCTGGAAGCAGTAATAGCAAGCAGTATCTCACAGTTGCAGTGAGAATGCGCCTGCCTTTTGTTCTGGAAGGTGCCTGAAGAAATGCCTACCCAAGAGTGAAGCGTATTAAATTGGGGGAGAGCGGGGAGAGAACTGCACCCCAGGCATGAAATGCTTCTTCAGATTATTTACATTCCATCCTTTGCACAAGCCACAGGGAGGTTCATAAAAGGCAAATGAAATACATACATTGACATAGTGCTTTGAAAACAGCAAAATAAGAAGAGCCTGCTGGATCAGGCCAGTATCCCATCTTAGTCCAGCATCATGCTCTCACTATAGCCACCCATATGCCTCTGGGAAACCCACAAGTGAGATTCGAACACAAGAGCACTACGAGTCATTAAACAAGTTTCTGATAGCGGTAGCAGCAACCAGGTCTCCTCCTCCTCCTCCAAATGCCTTCTGGAAAAGATGTATCTTAACTAACCACCTAAAACTATAGAGAAATGGGGCCAGATTCATCTCTTTAGAGAGTTCCACACATAAAGAATTGCCACTGAAAAGGTCCTTTTCCAGGATCCTACATCACATGTCTTCGACTGAGGAGGGACTGCCAAATTATCTGGATAAGGAGCAGTCTCTAGGTTGTTACATTTTAATATATCTTTAAGTCAGGTCTGATTTTAACTGTTTTTAGATAATTTTTTTAATTACTGGTTTTAATTGTTTTTACTGATAATTCTAACATTTATTGTAAACTGCTTAGAGGTCTTTTTTCCACCCCCTTACAATTAAGCAGTATATAAATAAAATTTTTTTTAAAAACAGGCTGCAGTTTTAGCCGGAATATGATCTGCCGATAACTTTCCCCAAACATGAGCAGCTGACCCAAAGGGAACAGGAACCCTCCTGGTCTTACGAAGCCCTCGCATCCAAACCAACATCTCAGTTTGAGCAACTTTGTGGTCATTGAGTAGCCCTACTGATTGCCTCGGCCCTCTTTGTCTCTTTCTCAATCTGACCACGGACGTGTATTTTGCTTCTTGCTCTGTGGAGGTCCATGCTTGTGGCACATCTCCTGCCTCACCCCACCTGCAGACTGTCCTGGAGTTTGGCAGAGGCCTAAAAACAGATTCTAGGCCTTGACGCCAGGGATGCCCTTGGCTCTTAGGTTCACCTGTCAACCTGTGTCTGGTGAGAGGGTGTGTGCCTCCTAAGCAAGGTCACTCAGTAGATCACAATGATACTCTGATTCTAGCATTTGTCAAACTCCTCCTGAACTTAACTCCACCTTCCAAGCTCTCCAACCCAACTGCAGCCATCCCTTCATCTGAATGCAGATGATCCTTGCATGAAACCGCCATGTGTGCAGTGCTGTTGTGCTCATGTCCAGCTTGCAGACTTGCCACAGGCATCTGGTAGGCTACCGTGAGAACAGGATGCTGGACTACATGGGCCACTGGTCTTGACCTAGCAGGCTGTTCTTGTGTTCTTAAAAAGAAAGGCAGTAAGACATTTCAGGAGTTCGGGACGTGGGTGGCGCTGTGGTCTAAACCACTGAGCCTCTTGGGCTTGCCAATCAGAAGGTCGGCAGTTCGAATCCCCGCGACGGGGTGAGCTCCCGTTGCTCGATCCCAGCTTCTGCCAACCTAGCAGTTCGAAAGCACGCCAGTGCAAGTAGATAAATAGGTACCACTCCAGCGGGAAGGTTTCTGTACGCTGCTCTGGTTTCGGTGTTCCGTTGCGCCAGAAGAGGCGTAGTCATGCTGGCCACATGACCCGGAAAAACTGTCTGCGGACAAACGCCAGCTCCCTCGGCCTGTAAAGTGAGATGAGCGCCGCAACCCCAGAGTCATCTGCGTCTGGACTTAACTGTCAGGGGTCCTTTACTTTACCTTTTACTACAGTTCCTTGAAGCAAATCTACGAGTTGGTGAGGATGCAATACAGTATTATTATTTATTACATTTTGTTTCCCATCTTTCCTCCACTGAGATTAAAGGTGGCATGTGTGGCTCTTCTCTCACCCCTCCCCAATTTCATGCTCATAAGAACCCGGCGAGGTTTTGTTGAAATAGTTGACTGGCCCAATGTCACCCAGTGAGCCTCCTGGCCAAGTCAGGATTTGAACCTGGGTCTCCTCGGTCCCTGTGAACACTGTAATCACTGCACCATGCTAATTGTAATCTAAGTGGCATCTTCTTGATTTTACCGCGATGAAAAAATTCCTGGATTCAAAAACAACCTCTTGCAACAATATTCATGTAAGGCTTGTGATCCATCCCACCATGTGATGTGTTGAAGCCGCAGTCTTATGCTGCATGCAGTATCTATGTTCAGTTTATGCATAAAATATGCTCAAGGGGATTTCTGTCAAACTAACATCTCTGTGCAAAGTCACAGTTATGTAAGGAGGATGTGGGAGGCACTTCTTCTTTACGTTGTCTTGTAAATAACTGGCAAGGGTTTTGTAAATCCCCTCCAGGAGAGCTGGTTCCCAGTGAGATCATCCTTCCTAGCTATCTCTGCTGCCTCATCTTTCTAAATTTAATTTGGGGCCGAGGTTAACCAAGCAGGAGGAAGCTCTGACGCTCAGTGTTTCAGAGTTAAGAACTCCTTCAGGAGTTGTAGACAAAAAGGGGCAATATTAGTACCATGATGTTTAAAAATATAATGGAAGTTACATGGTCAAAAAATAATAATCTTTAAAACACATGACTAAAAACCTAGCTATGCTGAACAGTTATACCCCATGTCATACTTCAAAAAAGATTCAGAAAAAGAGAAAGAAAGCCAACAGCATCTGCCAAATACTAATCTCAGAATTTGTCTGTGAAATCTTTAAAAACCTTTAAAATCTTTAAATTGTATGTCTGCCCAATGTAGACCCTTTGTAGCTAAAGGACCTATGATACTCATAGAAATATCGTATATTTTATTCTTAGTAGAACTAATATTGGTTCCAGCCCTCTAACGCACATTCATTTATCTTTAATGTGAATGAGATCTGGAGGCCCACAGGGCAGCTAGATTTTTATTTTTATTTGCTTTTATAATGAGAAATAGGCGCATCTAGGCATGTTTGTTGTTAATCTGCAGCTTTCCTTGAGGTGTTGTTGACAATCTCTTGCAAATGAATAGTAGACTAGGAATGCAAAACCTTTCACCTGTCCAGATGTTCTTGCACTCCAGCTCCCATCAGCCCATCACTGGTCAGGGAAGACCCTTACACCACAGGTCCATCTAGCTCAGTATTGTGTACATTGAATGACAGCTGCTCTCCCAAGGTTTCAGCCAAACGGATACACCCAGCTCTACCTGATGCTGAGGATTGAATCTGGTACCTTCTGCATGCAAGCAGATGCTCTACCACTGAGCTGCGGCCCTCCAATATGAACAGCGCCAGCATGGAAAGCACATAGTTTAACTATGGAATTCTTTCCCGTGAGATGTGGAGAAGGCTTTCTTAGGGGTTTATATGGGCTCCTGGAGGAGATGAGATCCACCTCCAATGTCTTTTTTAAAATATAAATTCATTTATTTGGTTTTCAGATTAAAATTTTACAGTCACGTATCCAGCATTCAACATAAAAACAAGATTCCAGAGAATTTTCTGGACTTCCCTCCTCCCCTTTGCGGGTTCTATTGTTAATCATTTCCTCCTGCATATTTTATAATAATCCAAACCTTTTACCTCTCCATTGTATCCAAAATTCACCATTAAACTACAAGTGATATTCCAATCCTACTAACGATTTTAACTGTTTACAATGGTTTTTAAGATCAATTATAAATTTCCCCCATTCCTTATTAAAATTTTGGTCTTCCTGATTTCTGATTCCCGGTCATTTTAGCCATTTCAGCATAATCCATCAACTTGATCTGCCATTCTTCTCTGGTAGGGACGATATCTTCTTTCCATCTCTGGGCCAATAACATCTGCACAGCCGTGGTCACATACATAAATCGCCTTTTCTGCTCCCTTGGGATTTCGGCACCTAGAATTCTTAAAATTCTAATGTCACCTCCAATGCCAGAGGCATTATGTGTCTGCATTCCAGTTGCTAGAAATCCTAGGCCAGGAGAATGTCACTGTGTTCTTCTTCTGCTTGTGAGCATCTCATAAGCATCTAGCTAGCTACTCAGTGTGAGAACAGGCTGCTGGACTAAATGGGCCTTCAACCTGATCCAGCAGGGTTCGTCTTCACCTTCTTCACTGTGGCTGTGAGAAGGAGGGTTTTTACTGCAGTGGGCTTCAACTTTTGGAACAGGTCTGCTTTTCTAAAAGAAGGTCCTCTCTTCTTTGTTTCTGTAAAGGCTGCAAGACGTTCAGCAACCTTCAGCTGGTGTTTGATGGATTTGGTTGTAGTTTTAAGACTTTTATATCTGTGGATGTGTTTCAAATAACTCATTATCTTACTGTGCCATGTAAAGGTAAAGGTAAAGGGACCCCTGACCATTTGGTCCAGTCGTGGCCGACTCTGGGGTTGCGGCGCTCATCTCGCTTTATTGGTCGAGGGAGCTGGCGTACAGCTTCCCGGGTCATGTGGCCAGCATGACTAAGCCGCTTCTGGCGAACCAGGGCAGCGCACGGAAACACCGTTTACCTTCCTGCCAGAGCAGTACCTATTTATCTACTTGCACTTTGACATGCTTTCGAACTGCTAGGTTGGCAGGAGCAGGGACTGAGCAACGGGAGCTCACCCCATCACGGGGATTCAAACCGCTGACCTTCTGATCGGCAAGTCCTAGACTCTGTGGTTTAACCCCGCGTCCTGACTGTGCCATGTAGGTCTGTGTAAATATTGCCTGCAGCCTTGATTATCTGCAAATAATTTTAAATAGATTAATACAGTTTCTGCTTGTTTTGTCATTGTCCTCCTCCTTTGCTCCCACCCCTGCTTCACAGCAGCCCGAAGAGGAGCAGTCGGCGGGCGATAGCACAAGTTCTAGTTTCTCTGCTGACGATACACTGTCCCTAGAAAGGAACTCGTCCGTTGGGAGTGACATCTCCCTCCCTCAGGCGCTAGGCACCAGCAGGCCCAAGGATCGGTACAGCCTGGATGGCAGCTGCTTCAACATGGCAACAAATGCAGAGGGCCAAGATGGCGAAGCTGGAGTCTCCGGGGAGCTGGACGAAGAGCTGGACAGCATCACGGAAGTGCCCCCTCCTGCCTCTGCCCTGAAGAGCTCCATGAGGCCGCTGTCTCCTTTCCGCCGGCATAGTTGGGGCCCCGGGAAGAATGGCAGCAATGAGGCCGAGATGAACCATCGAAGGTGAGTAAAGGATGTGGGCACCCAGTGATCCATAGCTGTGGTAACTTCAGCCTTGTGATCTTTCTTTTTGGGTGGGAGAGGGCAGTAAGGCAGGCATTTGCAAATAAGCCCATAAAAGTTATTAGCCTGCAATTTTTGGGCGGTATGCAGTGAAGTTTTACTCAGACTAGATCCAGACAGGACTACCTCAAGTCCATGGAATACCACCCAGCGGTCTTACTCTGAGTAGGATTTAGTTGAATACAACCCACTTTATTATTATTATTATTACTCTTTTACTAACCAGCTAAGGGAACAGTAGCTGATATTTCCATGTGGAAGAATGGGAGCTCCTTTTTCTGCAGCCGGCATGAGAATCAATTTCTCAAAGCAGTGTTAAAAATAGCCTTCTACCAAGCAAACTAGTGAAAGAGGCACAGGGGTGATCTGTCTCCCCGCTCCGGCCTGTGTAGCTGCCGTGCTGGATGTGGAGGGAAGATGCTTTACTTCCTCTGCAGCAAGCACAGAAACCAAGTGGGATAGTGGAGGAGGAATGGAAGGATCGGTCCCTCCCTTGCCAGCCTGCCCACTTTCTTGCCTGTTGTTACTGGCTAGTTCTTAAATACAAGGCTGCAGTAAGAAGAGTTTTAAGGTCAGCAAAAGCACCACTGTCAATATTGCTTGAGTTCTAGGGGGAACAATCTGTGACAGTCAATTGGCATAAGTCCTTCTTTATACCTGTGGGTTGGATTTTTACATTTTAAAAAACCCCCAACAATATTATTTTGACCTTTGAGCATAAAATACAATTTTATGGGTTACAGTGAGTAAATTCAGTTAGCTGACACACAGTGTTCATCAGCTAGAAATTATCTACCCAATGAAGCAAATCAGTAGCATGTCTACCTCTCATTTGTAGAGATACTGGCTGGATATTTTTGTTACTGACAAAACTGATTATGATACAACAACAAAAATGTTATTAGCATAAATACATACAGCATAGCAGAATATGGGGGCAAAAGTTGGGGCCAGCTTTAGAAGCCAGACAAAATTACGCATGCCACAGACCAGGGTTTTTGTCTGTCATGTCTGGCTAAACTTTGGACGCACTCTGAATGATAGAACAAGCCTCTTTCCACAATCTGGAGGCATGTGTGGCTATCTCTTCCCTGCTGCACTGAGCTACGGAGAAGCTCGGAAATCAGAGAGACACTTTGCACTGCCTTCTGAACTTCTCCAATGGTGATGGTCACAGATTCTGCCCCCTTTTCTCCCAAGCGCTCAAGAAAACGAAAGTTGCACTCACCAACGATGAGGTGTCACGTGTATTCGTGCAGTCCTAGAGCAAAACTTTCTGTTTCAATTTGAGAGGTCAAAATATGCGTCCCACAAGTGTAAGCACGAGTCCTTGGTTTTGGAACGAGTGCGCTTGGGTCGCAGCAAGCCACAGAAAGGATTAAAGCAACCTTGTGTCTTAAGTTTCACACAGGTGAGTGAATGGATTGGAGGGGGGGGCAGGTGGCTCCTGTATCCTAGCTACAAAGGAAGGAAAGCCCTTCTTGGCAACCCACATGGAAATGCAACAGGTTCCTAAGAGGAGCGGATTGCTTGATCCCTCCCCTGCTTGTCTGCTTGGTAGAAGTGTGTTGCTGGACTGCATCAGTTCAGTCCAGGGCACAGGGCTGGAAGTTTCATGGCATGAAGAGAAGCAATCCGTTACTTAGCTCTTTGCCATAAAATCCAACCCCAGATGTTACTTTAGGTTTTACAGATTGAAGTGAAACTTACTTTCCCCCCTGTTGTCTGTTACTATGGGGCAGCCGGAAACCTTTAATTTCAGGTTGTTTGTGTATGTTAAGTAAAAAGGGGATAGCTGAAGAAAATTGACAGAATGCTAGAACGTCAGATTGTGTACAATCAACGGTGTGATTATATCCAGATAGGATTCTTAGGACAAAGTCCTTCTTGTGACTCATATTATTGCCTCATTACGACTCACCCTCATGCACTGGGGGTGGGGGGGATTGGCTGATGAGCTTACAGGTACAAAGCAGGTAATACTTCATGCTTCAAGATTAAGGAAGGCATTCGGCAGGTAGTTGGGGGGGGGGGTCATCTGGCATCATAGCTGTGCATTTAAAGCAGGGGAGGTGTAATTTTTTTCTAATCTGAGAGCCATATTGCCTCACTGCAAACCCTCCATGGGCTGCACACCAAAGCTAAATTTAAAAGAGAGTGCAGACTGAAGTTTGTGCATCTATTCCCCCCCAAAATATATTATTATTATTATTATTATTATTATTATTATTATTATTATTATTATTATTATGAAATTGAAATCCATGCATATAATTCTGGGATGGCTTTGGGGGCCATTAAGATTGCTTGGGTCCACCCCAGTTTAACTCAACAGACTGTCAGTAAATACAATAAGCAGAATAAAGAACAAAATCTGCCCTAGATTGTGCTCCTTCTGGCTCATTCCTATGATCATGTGATGGTGAGAACACCCTCCATGTACATAGAAAAATAGGATGCCAGGTTAGTCTGAACCTTCAACCTGACATACTGCTTTCCCCATGTGTGTAGAACAGGGATGGGAAACCTCTATCTGCCCGAGGGCCACATTCCCCTAGCGTCAGCCTCCTGGGGGCCACATGCCAACCAGTGGGCAGGGCCAGAGGCTGAAACAGCAAAAGCAAGAAATGCAAATTGTTGCTAGTTTCTGTATCCCTCTCTTATCTTCCATTGAGGCAAGCACTATCTGAGGTCAAGGATACTTTCCAACCTGCAAAAGCAGAGAGCACAAAGCACAACTAGTTTGGTTAGGAAGGGGAGGAGAGGGGGCCTGGGAGAGCCCAAGGGCCAGACAGAGAGGCTTGGAGACCCCTGGGCCTCAGGCTCCTTATGCCTGGTGTAGATGTATCCAAGCGTACAACTCTCCTGCACCTTCATTCACAAGTGGAACTGCTCCTGTAAAAGCTTCACCTTTTGAGTCTGTTGATTTAGACCCAAGGTGAGTTTCTTTCTGCTCTCTAGGTACGTTGCTGGAGCTTTATAAAACATGCCCTTATTTACATGTTGCCTTTCTCCACTTCTTGTTCCACATTCTTTTAACCCAGTACTTCCCCGGCCAGTCCCAGTCTGGGGGATTTCTCATTTGTTCATATTACGCCTTTGTCATTGCTGACTGACCATTGTCCATGATTCATTTTCAGTTCAATGCGAGTGCTGGGGGATGGTGTAAGGAAGCCTCCCACCCATAGGAGAAGGTACAGCACCACACTCTGATGCTGACTAACCATGTTGCATTTGAATGGCTACTAACTTCCTGCTTTTATGCCAACATCTCTTCGTTTATCCCAGCACAACTGGCCAGCTTGTTAGCAGCTTTGCCCCTCAAGTTTGAGACAGTGCGAAATGTTCCTGGACTACTTTCCTTGGATGGCTTGATTTGCTGTTTGAGGTGGCAGGAACAGAGCATAGTTTGAGGGTTTGGGTTCTTTTTGTAAATGTGCAGGATCCTGCCCCCACCCCATTGTATGTTCTTCATTATGTACCATAAAATGGATCAGTTGACACACAGTGTTTCTGAGGAGGAATAAGCCTTGTGCTTGCGTAACTCCACCCTCCCACCTCCTCTCCCCTATGTCTAGAGTCCAGGAATTGCAAATCATGGTTTGGAGCTACTTTCTAGGTTTGATTTTGAGGGTGGGGTAGTGCAAGCTGTAATTTGGCTATTTGACTGTAACAGGAAACAATGGTTTGCCAAGCCAGGAAGTAACTAATTGACTGAATGTATGAGAGGAGGAGGGAGTGTGCAAACACAAGACTTGTTCCCACTCCTCCCAAGTGGTGGTTTAGAGGAGTGGAAACATTGGGTTGTATCCCATGCTGCATGAGGGAACTTCCACTCGCACAACAGGACTCCCACTCCGTCTCCTCCCCGCCCATGCCCCCATATCTACTCCAGAAGGTCCCCCAACTCTCCTGAACTAATTTGGGTGCAATTTAGTGGAGGAGAGAGAAGAGGAAGTTCCATCGCATGCACAGAAGCTTCTTGCATGAGCAGAGCGGCAGTATTGGATACATCCCATGTAAACTGAGCTACTATCTGCACAACCTTTTGACTAGATGGCAGTACTCAAAATATAAACAGTTCAGTTAAATATAATTAATTGTTTGCAAAACTGTCCCTAGATTTTTCAGAATAGGCAGATGTGAAGGAAATGAAACAGATTTACAAAATATTCAGTACCCATGATCTGGCTGATTTTCTTTTCTTTATCCCTTTCCTTTAAGAACAAAACAAAAACAGTCTAACTCCCTTGAAAGCTGGGGGCATATAAGTCTGTTCCTGCTCCCTGTTTTTTGTTACGTTCTGTGTTCAACGAATTTTTCCTCCACCCTCTAATTTAAATTTAAACACGCTGCTTGAGGCAGATTTGTAGATTTCCATACCAAAAAACCTCAGCAAGCCTAATCCTGCCAGAATTAATAGGGCATCCCATGCTTGAGTGGTGATTTTTGCAAAAACATGTTTCTACAAATTTGGCAGAAGGTGGCTTAGAAAATTGATTGTCTATTATTATTATTATTATTATTATTATTATTATTATTATTATTACGCCCACTGTTTAATATTTTGTTGAGCTTTAAATGCTGAAAGAGGAAGACTCCAGCCATGGTATACTGTGTAAGACCCATTAAAGAAAGAAAAGGGGAAATGTCAGTCTCAAAGCATTTCGTGCACGATTGCGTTAATAACACATACAAAAGTTGCTTCAGGTGCCTTGTAAAAATTTAACCTTTTGACGAGACTTTCCCTGACCCATTAGATTGGACCCTGTTTTAGATGCCTGAATCTGTTTGAATCCTTTTATATGTTTTTATGTTTTTATTCTGCTGCATTGATTTTTAGGCTGTATTTTTGTTGTAATGGATATTTGTATATTGCACACAGTGTACACCACTTAGAGATTTTAAAACATTTGGGAGTTTAGGCATACTTTTAAATAAAGGTCTGTAGCCCAAACATACGATAACTGAACTGTTTCAGTATTCAGGCGCACACACACCCCTTCTTCCTGGTCCCCTACATAGGCTTTTTTGGCCCACAGTTCCATAGTTTTCATAGATTTTTTTTCTGCCTTTCTATTCTGTTCAGTGCCAATAAAACACAGTTCCTGCTATCCCTAATCCTGGGTGATGTTCTTCCTCAACCCTCCCTCTCATGTGAATGTTCCATTAATCACCTTCATGAATTATCCATCCATTCAGAACTCCACCTCCTCCATTCATTCTTTCCCAAGGTTCCATGATTCTCAATTACCCTGTCTTCTGGGTGCCTTATCTGTTAAACTCTCTTGTCTCCTAAACTCACTCCTACCCCTATTTCTCTCAGCCACATCCTTTCCATTGGGGCTGTCCCAGCCAAACTGGCTGTTCTCTTTCTCTCACTAACACCCCCCAATCCTGGTCAATATTCTGTGGACTGAAACTTCCCTAGGAGCTGCAGTGTCTGTGGGTTTTCTGTGACATCAGAGCAGCTCACCCAATAGCTAGTCTAGGTTTTAGTTAATTACATAGACATAGCTTTCTCTGAGGCACTGTGGGCCAGAACTTAACCCACCCAAGTTCTAACTCTCTAAAGAGAGACCACCTCCTTCGCCTCAGACCCTCTCACATGTGAAGATCAGAAGAAAGGGACTTCTTTGTGGCAGAGTATGTGTTGAACACATGTCCAGGCATTCACAAACTGGTCCATGCAAAGTTAACGGGGGGAAAGCAGCTCTTTGCTGACATCACTACTGCAAAGCTGAGGCATGCCTGCCAATCCACTACTCTCCCTCATTAACAAATGAGCATCAGGTGCTTTGGTTTAAAAGAGCTGTTTTCCTTTTAATGGATAGCAGGATTTGTTAGCACCTGCGTCTCTGACCGCCCTGTAATGGCTGCCTTCTTGCTCTCTCTTTTGCCTTTTGGCGTCCTCAGTTTGAGCTGGTGTCCCTCTGATGTCCAGTGCACCGCCATGGGTGCTGATCTGAATGGCAGAAGGTAGAGTATACATAAATGTGCTGCAGCCGTAGAGGGAGCTTGCAAACCCCGAGTTGTCGGCTTCTGGTGTGGTGTTTGTAGCCTTGTGGTGTCGCTGTGTGTCTGCTGACTTGAGTATTGTTCAGTCTCCGTCTGGTTTGCTTCCTTTTGAAGCATTTGAGCACATGCTCAAAGTTTGGCAAGCCAGAATTTGTGGTGGCCCCTCCTCCATGCTAACTTGAAGAAGGGGTATGTTGGTGTGTTTGGTACTGGAACTCAGGGCCATCAATTGAATCTGAGTGTTGGACTATTCAGGACTGACAAAAGGAAAAATTTCACACAGTGCATATTTAAAAATACAGAATTCACTGCCACAAGATGTAGTGATAGCTACCCTCATGGATGGCTTAAAAAGAGGGCTAGACAAATTCAAGGAGGATAAGGCTGTCAGTGGCTGCTAGGAAATCACATCTAAAAAAATTCTCAAAAAGTTTGACAAGCATGTATATAGCATAGTCATAAAACCAACGAAATACCATTGCAAAATAGCTTTTCAAACTGGTCATCCTTTTCAGCATCTTTCGCCTTGGGGAAGTCATTGCAGTGTGAAGTGCTCCTGTTCAGGGTTTTAGCTAGCCAACGAAGCCCTTTTCCAGTATACTCCATTCAGTTGTTGTCTCTGCTGCTAACTGCACTAACAGTAGATCACGTTAACTAACCAAGGAGATGAGATAGATATGAGTGTGCTTGCAACCGAATCATTTAAACCAGGGGTCGCCAATGTAGTGGTGTCTGCAGGGAGCTGATATATATGCCTCCCCATCCCCGCCATATTGGTTTAGGGGGGGGGAGTATGGTTGAACCATTTTGTGGTCCTGCTTTTATCTTCTTCTGCTCACTTAGATGTGGCAGTTGTTTGGTGTTACGCCATGCCTCAATGGCAGCCATTTTATGAGTGGTGCCCACAGCACTTCCTCAAAATTCCAAATGTGCCCACTAACTCCAAAAAAGTTGGCGGCCCCTGATTTCAAAACCTATTTTTGATTGGAAGCTTCCTCTCAGATATGCAGTGAGCTTGTATGTTGATCCACCGAGAATCTGCAGAAGCTTCAGATCTGTTTTCTCTCTCTTTAGTTACAGCTTAGAAGGCCTTGCTGGGGAGGGTGATGGTACTAAGAAGCCACCCTCCAGCCTCGAAACGGCAACTCTGAACACCAAAGATCTCCGGCAAAGCCCCCTGGCAAATGACGAGCGTGGTTCTCTAGTCTCACTCACCGAAGAGGAGCTGGAACTAGAGCAAGGGGCAATTAGAAGTCTTAACCGCCAGGTAAACAAGGTTCTTCTCCCCCTCTCCCCCCTCTCTCATTAAGAGTTTAATACCATCTGTATGATATCTACGGTGAGCTGAGTAGCCCATCCAGGCCACATTTGCACCATATATATGTAAAGCACTATGATACCACTTTAAACAGTAAAGGCTCCCCCCGCCCCAAGGCTTCTGGGAACTGTAGTTTGTTAAGGGCCCTGAGAGTTGTTAGGAGACTCCTGTTCCCTTCCCAGAGCTACAGGAGTTGTTAATCACAGGGAACTCTGGGAACTGTACCTCTGTGAGGGGAATATATGGGTTTCCTAACAACTCTCAGCGGCTCCCATGTATGGTCTGAGTGTGGCCCAGTCAGATATTGGCAGAAGTGACATGAGTCAAAGGAATGACTGTCGTGTCGCAGTGAGGACATAAGGGGGCCATTTCCTGCCAGAAGGGAACTCCAGTTTCCTTGAACAGATCTGTAGCAGGTTGTTCCTCATTTGGTCTGCCTGCCTCCCACTCTGTGACCCTGCTTTTATACAGCTTAAGAGAAGAGGGCGAATTATATTTCTTTCAGCCTTGCCCAACCTGCTGCCCTCCAGATGAACTACAGCTCCCAGCCAGTATGGCCAGTAGCCAAGGATGGTGGGAGCTGTACGCTCCGCATGTTTTGGGCTACCAGGTATGGGAAGGCTGCTAGGGAGATGAAAAATGGGCAGTTTTGCAACTTGCGTGTTTAAACCCATTTCACAGGAGCACAGGAAGAAGCTGCCTTGCACAGAATCAGACTGCCGGTCCATATAGCTCACTCAGCATTGCCCACACTGGCTGGCAGTGGCTCTTTGGAATTGCAGACAGGAGCTTCTCATCACTATGTGGAGATGCTGCGAATTGAACCTGGGAGTTTCTTCCTTTCAGATCACCTGGGGATCTTTTCTGGGGTGGTGGTGAGGGACCCTTGTACAGCATGTGGCTAGTCTTGACTGGCTTGCTTGTGCCACTTTGAGCTGTTTACTCTGCATTCACCTTTCTGTGTTGCGCCTGCTTAGCATTTGTGGCATACTTAGTGTCTGAACCTGTGTGTAAGGTGGTCCTACAATGGGGAGTCCGCTTTTTGGTTCCACGATGCTGGTGGACGTTAGATTCGCCAAGTGTTTCTTCTGTCCCCAAGTTCCAGAGGGCACCAACCCTCTCATTTTTAAAAGGTGAAATTGGTTTCACCCATGCCTAAGCAAAGACCCAGGCAAAGGGCTCTTTAGCTGCTTCTTCCCCGGTTGTGAGCATTAACAGAGACTTGGACATAGCCCTCTGCTTATTATCGATCTCAGCTGCTTAACTCGCCAGCACAAGGCAGTCATCAAATGGAGACTGGTCAGATGAGATGCACAGGTGCTCTGCTGAAGATGTTGTTGCTTGCTCATGCTGGTGAGGAAAGAGTTAAACGACCTTTTACTTGGTGGGTCTCAGCTTGCACAGGAGAAATTGACTCAGGTGAATAATAGAGACCTCGTGCTTGGGATTGGAGTCTGCTGCTTTGGAAGTCAAATGGGAATTTCCTCAGGGCTCCTGTGAGCTGTCTAGCTCAGTATTGTCGACCCTGACTGGAAGCAGCTCTCCAGGGCTTCAGATGGGATCATGCCAGGGATTGGACCTCTTGGCCACAGGTTGCCTGCCCCCTTTTGTGCAGTGGGGTTTTGTAGTTCAGCTTTGCTGTCTTGTTTTTTTGCAGATACGCCAAAGATCTCAGCCCCGTGCCTTCAGCTTCACTGCAACTCCTGTTTCTCCCCCACTGACTAAGTCCATGTCATTGATGACCATTGGCCAAGCTGGACCAGACAGTGAGTACACGTGGCTCTTTGTCTTTCTTGCTACATACAGGGTTTGGTGGTGACTGCACCTTGAGTGTACTAATAGCACCTTCCCCTTTTCCTGTGCCATGGCAGCTTGGATAGAAATAACTGGAGCAGGACACAAACACACTGAGCTGCTTTATCCTGAGTCAGGCCTTTGGTCCATCACGGCCAGTACTGCCCACTTCCAATAAGCAGTGATTCTCTAAGGAGACACAGGGTGAGGCTTTCCCCAGCTTGGCTGCCAGAGAGTCTTTTTAACTGGAGTTGCCTGGAACTGAACCTAGGAATACAAAGCATGCAGCCTCCCACTGAGCTGTCAATCTTTTCTGGCAATCTTCAGATAAACAAAGTTGGGGTGGAGGTGGTTGCAGAGAACAAGGATGGACTTCATTCCTCCAGAAACACAGCACTGCTGCACCTTTCCACTTCCAACAGCGCTAGCTCATGTCGGAAACAGCTGGTTCTTCGGTGGTCCTCAAAAAGCACAAACATGCTCCCTGTGACTAACATTCTCCCCCTTTTGAAAAATACCCACTTGGTGATTTTACGTATCTCTGGAGTTTTGAGAGACGTGGAGAACAAGTAATCTCTACATCTGCTCCATTCTCCAGCGGATATGCGATGACACACCTGTTGGATGACTGTGCGCCCTGAGGGTGTTTTGTTGATGCCAGAGCTATGTCAGTAAGTGCTGGTTTGCACAGATCCACTGAGCATCTCATGAGCCTTGACACATGTGCAGTGGCTGTGTTCTGCCTCTGAATTACTGGGAATATAGAGTGGCAAGAGCACTGTGGTACTCATGGCTTGCTTGCAGATTTCCTGAAAGCATCTGGTTGGCCACTGTGAGAACAAGATGCTATACTAAATGGGCCTTCAATCTGATCCAGCAGGACTTGTTTATGTTTTTATGGACCAGCACAACTCCCATGGGGAAAGGTGCCTTAGGTGATAGGGAACAGCCTTATGCTAAGTCACACCTTTGGCCCATCTAGTTCAGAATTGCCTCTGAATACCAGTTTCCAGGAATTGTAAGCAGGGATCGTGCTGTCGCTTTCCCATCCTGCTTGTAGGCTTCCCACAAACATCTGGGTGGCCACTACAAGGAAACAGGATTCTGGACTATAGATGGGCCTTTGGCCTAATCCAGCAATGCTGTTCTCGCGTGAGAATGAAGTCATTGCTATAATGCTTTGTACCCATGCCTGAACCTTTTCTGCAGTGTGCTGATAATAGTGTTTGCGCTAGGTGGAGGAGTTCCATTCCGTATTGGTTTTGAGATTGCGGCATTTGCACAGCCGGCCCTAACAATAGGCTGAGTGAGGCGGCTGCCTCAGGTAGCTGATTTTGGTTTATTATAAAAGGGTTGCAAAAACCCATGAAAAAAAATGGATCAAGGGTTAGTTATTGAATATGTTTCTGTTCTATTTTTACTGCCAGGGAGAGGCACTTGTGAAATGTTCTGTCTCAGGTGCCAAAATAGTAATGGAATTGTGTGCCTTGAATTCAAGGAGGGCACAATTTGCTGCTTTGCCTCAGACAGCAAAATGTGTTGGGCCAGCCCTGAGCATCTGATTGGATTTGCCCCATATTCATTTTCATTCCGAAATCTGGATTTTGACTCATAGGTGACTTCTGCCATTTCCTAAAAAAAAAAAGTCTTTCCTATCAATATCAGCTAGCACAGCCTTTGTTTGACCCTTTATTTTTAAGCAGAAGTGTCACCCTCCTGAAGCATTTTAGCAAAGAGGGTGCTCTTACAGGAGAGAAACCCTTTTGATTAGGGAGCTTCTTAAGGATGCTTCACAAGGAGGAAAGCCTTTTTAGAAAAACCATTCTCAAGACTTGTGACTAATAAAGATGTTGACTAGAGGTTGTTGTCCCTTAGCAATAGTAACCAAAGCACTAAGCTGTCCATCCATTAAAATAACTGCTTCGTCTGCTTTGCCTTATTGCACCAATTTTCCTCCCCCTCCCGAAGCCTGTCATTTAAAAAATAAAGAAAAGGAAACAGGAAATAACCATTTGGTATCTTTTTCTTCCTCAGTTGCTAACCAAACACTAAAAGCAAAAAATAAAAAGAGAGGGGAAATTTCTTCCCAGAAAACAGGCTTGCCTGACAAATGCATGATTCCCCCTGCCTGTTCCATTAGAGGAAAACTTTCCATCCAACTTGGAAGGAGTGGCATTGCATCAGTCTGAGGCAAACTGTGGCTCGTTGTGCACATTCCTCCCTCCTTCCCTGCAGAATCTCCTTTTGCATATGCTACCAACTGGGACATGGCAGGTATGGGGAAAGAACTCTCATAAAAATGTGGGGGTCAGCATTGCAGTTGACCATCTGGAGGATGCACAGTGAGCAACCAAGCATCGCATCTCCATGCGAAGTAGATGGTTGTACACAAGTGTAACTGCTGTTGAAACTGCCACCCTGTTCCTCTGCCTCAAGGAAATCCAGTAGGACTCTAGAAAGCTGCCTCTCATTGAGTCAGACTATTAGCTCATCTAGCTTAGTATTTTGTCTGCAGCAGGAATGGGCAGACTGCAAGCTTGAGTGATCTGCTTTGCTTTTTCGTCGAACCATCAGCCTGGATCCAAGTCCAAATAGTGGCTTAGAAAAAAGAGCAGGGATAGAATTAAGGAAGAGGGCACCTCTAAGTGCAACTTAGCCCAGGAATTTGTTTCCCCCCCCAACTGAGCGCATAGCTCTTTAATGCAAAAATGCATTCTTGGGTTGCCTCCAAACCAATTTTGTTTCAGCAGCCTAATTAGTGGAGGGTGGTGAGCTATTGCTATTATTCAGCCATGGGAAACCTTTGCCCTTCCAGATGTTACTGAGCTACAACTCCCATTGCGTCTGGACATTGGCCATGTTTGCTAGGGCTGGTGGGAGTTGTAGCTCAGCAGGACCAAAGGTTCCCCACACCTGAACAATTGGGATTTGAAAATCCTTGGTGTTCTGTTGCAGATCACCCAGGTCTCTACCAGGAGATCCTGACCTGCCTTCTTCCTATCTCTGGCTTGCAGTGACTGGCAGTGACTGTCTAGGATTTCATGCAGGGACCATTCCCAGACACAGCTGGAGATGCCAGGGATTGAAGCAGTGGCCTTTTGCCTGCAGAAAACATGCTCTGCCACTGTACTGTTCTCCCCTCATCCTACCCACTCCCCAAAAATGCCATCACTGTATGGCGGGTCTTCCCCTGCAGAGAGCCAGTGAATTGCAGCAAAGAAACATGCAGCGCAGTGGATGCTCTGTAGTCCCAGCAATTTTTGGGGTGGGGATGGAGGAGTGGAGCTACCACTTTTGAGTGACAGCCAAATGCCTGCCCAAAGGTCTGGTACCGGCCTTGGTTGAATTCAGATCTCAATTAGCACTAACGAGGCGTTTTCGCCTGAGGGTTCCTGCATTCCCTGGGTACAAGTTGAGAGAAAGTGAAGCAGGCTTAAGTTCTCTCTCTTTGTCTCTCTCTCAGAATGTGGGATCTGTTGGCTTGATGCATTCCAGAGGGAAACCTCAGCCCCGTACTGAGCCTTGAGCTGTTGCACTTCCCTCCCCCCCCCCAAAGGCTGCTGGCAAGCAGATGCTTGGCTGTTCTTCATCGTCAGCATTTTGTAGAAGTGGAGGTTTTAGAGGAGCTCTTCTGCCAGAATGTCCCAAAGGCTGCTCCTAACTTGGGGATAAAAAATATAAAAAATCAGTGGGGGAAATGCTGGGGGTGAGAGGTAGTTAAAGGCAGCCGGAAGCTTTTAAAGAATGAAATCCCCCCCCCCCCAGTGAAGGAAGGACCAAGGGCATTCTGGTGATGGTGGGGAGTTCATTGAAGCGAACCTGTTTCAGTTTTGAGTCTTGCTTGCCTTTCCTGCTGTAAGCTGCAATTCCCAAAGACGTTTTGCTTGGATTGAGATTTTGTAGTGAATTTGGAGATTCCTCCTGCAGGGAAATATCTGAGAAAGCCACAAGAGGGGCCCGATAGAAAAGGTGGCATTTCTCAGGGGAATTCCAAGAATAGCCAGAATACTATGAAGAAGGCTACTGAACCCTTTTGATAGCTTAATGCAGTAGGCTGTGTATTTACCTTTTGAAGTAATAGTGCCATTTGTGAACAACTGTAAGGGTCAGCCAAGGGAAGAAAAGTTGTTAAAGCGCCCCCCCCCCCGAGTGGTTCTCAGTACTGAGGATTTAAGCCATCAGACAATAGCATGACTTTGTTCCTTTTCCTGTGCTTGCTAATTCATTTAAAGTTTAAACAAATGTACCGCTTCCAAAACCTTGAGCTTGTGCAGAGGCTTTTAACTGCTGAGATGGGGCCTGGCTTTTAGTAAAGAGCACCAAGAGTCTTCAAAGCTGTGTGCTATGCTTACACATTGGGTGCAGTCCAGCCAAAATGAAGCGTCTTTCAGGTGTCGTTGGGCTGAATTTGCATGTAACGCCAAACCATGGTTTGAACCTACACGAATGAATGCAAACAAGTTGCTGAGTGAAGTCTTGGGTTTGAGTGCTCTTCCTTCCATCCCCTTCTCCTGTGATCCTGGGAGAAGGACTTTCCTAGCAGTTAGTTTCAGTGAATCCAGGTTTGTTACATACATACCAGCGATTGTGGTTTGAAACAGACTCTGATTAGTTGAATAAGCCAGCTCATATGAGTTGGATTTGGGTGTTTTTTTTTAAAGAAACTGACCAAAGTTTATTTCGAAGCATGATCCAACATATCGACTCTGGATTCTTTGAAACCATAAATTAAACTTTAGCAAAGCCCTTCTTCCTGGCTGTATGGGAGAGGGAAGATGGACATTTGGCTTTGCTCAGGCTCATTCTGGTTTGTGCATGTAATGCTAAACCAAGGTTTAGGGTTACATGCACAGTAACCCCCATTAACTTCAGTGGAAAAGTCAAACATGTCTTTAAAATCTCCATAGATGAATTGATTGGGATTATGGGTATAATCAATTTGGACTGGATTTTGTTCATTATGTAGAAGCTTTCCTGAAAAAAAATTGGATGTATTTCCATGCAGAATATATTTAGTATTGTAGAGCCAGGACTCTCCAAAATATTTTTTTTGATTGCAGTGAGAGTTAACTACCCTTATCTTTACCCTTATTGCTTTGTGGGGTTAATGGGCAGGAGGAACCGTAAAGAATTACATGGATCTTGTAAGAAGGTTTCTGCAAGGTAAGGTTGCACTTGGAGCCTTCTGCAGTAGAGAGCTGTTCCTTTTAGGAGATAGTTCTGCTCAGTGTGGTGGCTTTCTGCTGCTACCTGTGGTGATGCTGCCTTGTATTGTACCCTCTAAATTCTGTTTAGTTGTTTGTCTTATTTTAAATCAGTAATTTCCAAACTCTTTGGGGTGGGCCCATTAATGTGCTATGAGAGTCAACAACTTGGAAACTTCCCAGGGCAGCCTGTGTATTCATCTAGCTCAGTAAACACTGACTGGCAGCAACTCTGACATTTCAGACAGAGGAACATCTATCCCATAGCCTGAGCCTGAGCCTTTTGATTGGAGCTGACTGAGATCGAGCCTGTGAACTTCTGTGTGCAGAGCAAATGCTCTGTAGCTGGACTTTGGTCCTTTCCCTCTGCATCTTAGCAAGTCATACTTTAGTCATACTTCAGTGATTCAACCCTCTTCCATCTACAAACATTGTTCCACATAGAACAATGCTCATTTTAACTTATTGAAGGCCCTTCTGCATACAGAGGCCATACTGTACTCCTTACCTATGGTCCTTCCATCAACAAACTTAATAGTTTCTTTTGTGACCCCAAAGTCCCCACCAACATGCAAAGGGGGTTGCCCATTGTGACTCAGCTCACATTACTGCTCTGCTCTGCTCTCCTTCCTGTGAACTGGACCAAGGGTAACTTTGGCCCTCTCTCTACACCAGATATGTTTGGGATCATCCAATCAGTCTTGATGTAGAGAAGTCTCTGAAACTACCTACCCTTGGAGGAGCTTCCCTGCAAGAGTCACTGCTCTGAGCATGCCTCCTTCTAACCAGGAGGTATATCCAGACTAATGATTCATGCGGGAATGGGGGTGGGCAGGTGGGTGCTTGTCTGATTCTTTCTCGTCCACACTCCAAAAGCAAACCTAATGGGCGAAATGCGGCTGCACCTTCAATTTTAATTCATCCAAAAATGTACCCTAAGCGCTTAGAGGTTTGGGATATAACTGATTTAAGGAATACAGCACCAAGTCCTGATGTAGATCGCAGAGGGATGACTTGCAGTCTCTGCAGATTGTAAACATTAGCCGTGTTGGCTCATCATGGCATGGTAGGCTGTAAGCCATGTCTTAAACCTGCTATACCCTCCTAGGCCAAGTTGCTTGAAGGGAGGGGTCTTAATGTCATGGGGTGGGGTCCTCTTTTTCCCAAGCTATTATGCTGGAGAGGATTTGTGCTCAGAGCTGAAGAAGAAGGTGTCTGCGGATCTGAATAGCCGTGTTGCACCATGCTCAATTAGATCCTCGCGCGAATGAGGGCTGGCCGTCCAGGGGTCATTAAAGAGATGCCTGCATCTTGTAGCATTGCTATTGAACCTTTTCCTTTGAAGAATTGTTGTGGGAAAGGTTGCCAGTAAATAAAAAGCCTCAAGCCTACAGTTTACAGGTTGAATGCAACCTGCATTATTTCTCTCTCTCTCCTTAAAAGAAAGCCTTCTGCTCTGCACTGGTTTTGCTTTCCCTCTTTGGCTTGCTCTTGGCTGCTTCTGTTGCCATTCCCCCTCTCCTTTATCTACTATTGTTTGTTGTTGTTGAAATGCATGCTTTAACGTCTGCTGTTAACCCACTTCTCAGCCCAGGGACGGACTCGGCCATCCAGACGAATTTCCTTCTCCTTCAGCATCTCTCCACTCATTCCTAAGTCTAAAACTGTCTTTTCTATTGGCTCTTCTTCCAGTGATGAGGATGAGGAGTTGGATAGTAAGTAATCTGCCTGGGCAGAATGAAGCTGGCTTTGGGGTGGCGCTAGGCAGGGAAGCGCTTACATTTTACCTGGCTTTTCTTTAATGCAAGTGCTGCTTGCTCAAGTTGCCTCATCCCTTTCTTTGTGCTTCTGAACTTCACATGCTGCATCACAAAAGGGATGCCTTCCCTTTGCAACTGCTTACAAACGTTGGTACTCCCAAGAGTGCTTTTGTGCTGTCTCCTGTAGATGCCACAGCGCTCAAGCTTGTTGAAAATCTGTTTTGCTGTTTCACTGTGGGTTGTTCCTTGGCGAAGAAGGGGAAGGTGTTTGCTTTGGGGAATGGTTCAACGCCACCATTGTAGTTTTGCCACGTCACACTCTTGCATGCCGAAAGCTTCACAGTAAGAGTCGTGAATATGTGTATGTTTTTAAACCATGTGTGTTTGCTTGAGAATTGTACATTTTGATATATAGCAGGGGTGAGGAACTGAAACTGGCTGGAGGGCTGGATCCGCTCGCCGTGGGCTACTTTGATAGGTGGTTGGGTCCACCCACCTAGCCATTTACCTGATGCCATACAGTGTTAAATCCATGGCTGCAAAGAACCAGGAGCCCGTTTTAAGGCACTTCTGATTCTTTTGTTTCCAGCATCAATTGAGTGCTTTAAAAAAAATTCATGTCTTTTTCGGCCAACAGAAAAGAGCACCAAATTCTACCAGTGGCTGGAAAGGAAAAGAACTGAGAGTGCCCTCCAAATTCTTCCTTTTGAATTTGGTGTCCTGACTTTACCTGCCCTGTGGCTGGTATCACATGGCATCATATAATGTCATGTGATAGAGAGATCAGCTTGGTTTGAGCCAAACCACACCGTGGGCCAAATGGGGAGACTAACAGGCACAATAATGCCCACAGGCCAGAGCTGTCTCCAGCTCCCCTCTCCGCTGATACATATATTCTAGTGTGCCCTCAAATCATTTTACATTTTCAACATAATTGTATGGCGTGTTAGGGGTTTTGTGCTTCGTCACTCAGACATGCATAAGGGGAGGTGCTACTCTGCAGCTACTACTTAAGTAGAATAGAGGCTTCCGTACCAGATATCCAGCTTTTCTTTGGAAAAGAAGAGCAACTTTTTAAAAACAAAAAAACACAATCGCTGCACATTTTTTACTTTCAAGTAAGAAATAAACACAATAAAAGAAGCAAAAGGAAAAAAAAACCTACAATCTTCTCCGTCAGGTGGGAAAAAAGAATGAATATTCAGACAATTTAACAGGAGTCACATCACAGCAGTCATAATTTCTTAAGAAATGCAATTCATTTGAATTATTTACTTGAGAAATTTTTTGATAATGCTTCTTGTGCACATGATATAGAGATCCCTGGTTTGCCCAGGTTACGGATGGGAAATGGAGGTCCTGGGCAGTTCTCCCAGTTAAAGTTATTCCAAAACCTTTATGTTTTGAGAAGTTGAGACTTTAACTGGCATGGGCCTCCGTAGATGCAGTCCAGATAATCAAAACAGGTGATGATCACTTTCTTAATTTGCAGAGGGAGGCGGATAGAACTCAAAGCAGTGTTTATAATCACTTGCCTTTAGCACTTGGTCAACCACAGTCTGGAGCTCTGTGCAGTTTTAAACTGTTAGTAGGGGGTGGAGCCTCTAAAGACTACAGGAATTTCAAATACTGAGCTTCTTGCCATGCAGTCATCTTGACAATTAGCTCAAAGCACGCTCCGCTTGCGTCTCCGCTTTTGCAAGATAGTCTTGCAAAGGTCACAGCCTGATATCCACCCAGTTTGCTGCCTGGAGGTGAAACTAAACAAGGGGCTTCTCTGTACTTTTTCTTGAGAGCTGTCAGTTTTGGGTTGCAGGCTACTTCCCAGTTATCACCAGTGATGTCATATCTGCTATCCAATAAGAGCCTGTGATGCTTGCACAGTCATGTTCGAGTCGCTTTTCTCCAGCTATGCAGGAATCTGCTTGGGATTCTGTGCAACTTTTGTGTTGGTTATTTTGTAAATCATAGGTCCTGAAATGCCAGTAGTAACCAGTTCTGGGATGCTCCGGAGGGTATCTCTGGAGACACTTGTGTTAACATCTGGAAACAAGTGAACAAGCAAGCCCCTCTTGTCTTCATTATTCAGGACTTTGTAAAGAAAGAACGGGGAAAACCCATTCAGAATTACTACTTTTATAACCATGGTTAAGAAACCTTTAGTGGACCCAATGCACCAATTTTCCACCGGGATTTTGCGTTAGAATGTGTCATAGCCATCAAGGTTAATCCCAGGTGCAATTATTGTTAATTAAAAACCTTTTCTCCTTGTCTTTGCTCAGGTAACAGATCTTTCAGCAGTACCGGCAGTTCATTGACTCAAAGGTGAGCTTTTGATTTCCCCCTAAAATTGAAGGCAGGGCTTTGTTTTGTTTTGCGAACTCTTAAAACTCTCTTCATTTCCTTGAAATAGAAAAATCAGGGCTGTCACCCAATCAAGAGAAATCATGCTGATTTAACTCTGCGAGTTTTAGTCAATTCATTAGTTAAGTGACTAAAACTCCGTGGCTTTGCATATGATAGGAATGGACAATAGCTCTAAAGGGGATAAATCATTTTTGTCTTTCAGTTACTTATTTTAGACGATGTATGCCTGTAAAAGCAGATATAAGCTTTAAAAAGAGGTGCTACTCCTTCTCTTACCCATAGGGATGGGGTGGGGGTGTGTAAAAAATGGCCCTAGCCAGTGCTTTTTTCCTGGGGGCATGCGGGGGTATGCATGCTCCTAAACATTTTGTTGAATCTAAGTTTGGCCTCATGGAGGGGCAGTATTTCAATATGAGTAGGAAAAGGAGAGTACCCCTAAACATTTTTTTAAGAAAAATAACACTGGCCCTAGCTATCTGCAATTTTTATAAGTTCTTGTATTAAAATAATTTTTAAATAATTAGATTAGCCTACTGATTAATTGGGATGCGGGTGGCGCTGTGGTTTAAACCACTGCGCTGCTTGGACTTGCCAATCGGAAGGTCAGCGGTTCAAGGCCCCGCGATGGGGTGAGCTCCCGTTGTTCGGTCCCAGCTCCTGCCAACCTAGCAGTTCGAAAGCATGCCAGTGCAAGTAGATAAATAGGTACCACTCTGGCTTCGCCAGAAGTAGCTTAGTCATGCTGGCCACATGACTCGGAAAAAACTGTCTGCGGAAGCAGACAAACGCCGGCTCCCTCGGCCTGTAAAGCGAGATGAGCGCTGCAACCCCAGAGTCGTTCGCGACTGGACTTAATAGTCAGGGGTCCCTTTACCTTTACTTTTACTGATTAATTGGGAAGAGTGGAAGACACTTTCCCAGTTTGTTGATTTTTGTGTGTGCTGATTGGCTAAATGAAACATGTTACTGAAATCTAAGGGGGCGAGAAAATCATACACAATCATACACTCTAAATGCCTACCGGAAACAGCACAAACTGCTTTCTATTTCCTCCTCATCTTCCAGGAAGCTGTACTTGCACTTTCAGACAGCAGAGGGCACTGTGGGTATTTGGAGCTTGCATATGATTCTTTGCACTTAGGATGGTTGGTTGCCTGTTCTTGGCAGGACTCCTTTGGCCTTTAAGGGAAAATGGCAACCAGAGAAGCTTCGGGGTAAAAAAAGCCTCACCTGTTGAAGGCACAACAGGCCTTGTTTGAGTTAAGAAGGTGCTGGGCCCATTTGCAATATGCAACACAGCTTTCATTAGAGTTGCCAGATTCCCCCCCCCCCCCCCGGACCTTACCTTTTTATCGTTTTAAAATGTATTTACTTTTATTTCATGCAATTTATGCAATTTATATACTGCTTGACTGTAGAAAATCTGAGAGCAGTTGTTTCTTTTTTTAAAAAACACACGCACACATGCGAAGCTTTTCCTTGAGCAGAGATGAAGCCACAGATAAAGCTTCATCTGCTTAATTTCTGCCTGTCAAAATACTGTATTTTTCGCCCCATAGGACGCACCTAGTTTTTTTTGGGGGGGGGAATAAAGAAAAAAAAATATTTCCCCCCCAGGCACGGGGCTGGCGCAGGGTCAGTAAAGAAGAGTTGGCAGCTGCAGTTGTCATTAACTTAATGCTGGATTTATCACAAAAAAGATGAGCGATCTAAAGACATGAATGGGCTGGAATTCTTGATAACATAGAACAGTAAAACAAAACAAAATCAGTTTCTGCTGTCTGAAGTGGGAAAGTGAAGGGGGTTCTGTGCGCTCCCTGACAATGTTGTGTCTCTTGGCTTCCAGCATCTGCGAGGAGAGCGGCAATTTCCTGCCTCCCAGCCCATCCAGAAAGGACTTGGACAGCAAAAGTGGAACGAAAGTCAGCCGCACGTTCAGCTACCTCAAGAATAAAATGGTCAGCAGTAAGAAGAGCAAAGTAAGTAGCTCCAGATGTTTGTGGCTCACTCGGCCTTGGCGGTTCGGCGCACTGAGCATGGCAGGAAGAGCGTGGAGGTTGATCTTGTGTTAAATATGAGATTCTCATAATCTGAGGTTCTTTTCCTACATAACTGCTTCCCCCTCCGGTGGAGGGTACAAAACACTTGAACGGGTGGGTGGGTGCGCTCAGTTCCAGAGTAAGGAAGGATCTCTCAGCACAGAGAGCCAGAATGGCTTTACTCTCAACAGCAGGTTTAGCAAATGACTCTTTGCTAATGGAAAGCAGGGGAAAACGTGGCCATTTCTGATGGCTGTGGCTTCTGCCTCTTCATCCTGGCTGTCTGGTTTAAGGAAGGAAGGAGCTGGATGTCTACAAAGGTACTCTCTCTGAAAATATTGTGTGACGAGCACATCGAACCCGTTTTATCTTGCATGTATTAACCCTTCCTGTCACCTGCTCTGTTGGTGAAGATGTGAGACTCAGGGCAAAAGTCATACCATGTTTTGTGGTGGTATTGCATTAAGGTGTCAGGTTTGGGGGAGATGGTCTTTTCTAGAAAGACGTAATACAGTGGTACCTTGAGTTACATACGCTTCAGGTTACATCTGCTTCAGGTTACAGACTCCGCTAACCCAGAAATAATACCTCGGGTTAAGAACTTTGCTTTAGGATGAGAACAGAAATCGTGCGGAGCAGCGGGAGGCCCCATTAGCTAAAGTGGTGCTTCAGGGTAAGAACAGTTTCAGGTTAAGAATGGACCTCTGCAACGAATTACTGTATTTTTCGCTCTATAAGACGCACGAGACCACAAGACGCACCTAGTTTTTGGAGGAGGAAAACAGCAAAAAAAAAATATTCTGAATCTCAGAAGCCAGAACAGCAAGAGGGATCACTGTGCAGTGAAAGCAGCAATCCCTCTTGCTGTTCTGGCTTCTGGGATAGCTGCGCAGCCTGCATTCGCTCCATAAGACACACACACGTTTCCCCTTACTTTTTAGGAGGGAAAAAGTGAGTATTATAGAGCAAAAAATACGGTAAGTACTTAACCCGAGGTACCACTGTACTGCTTTTCAACATGTCATTCAGACCCCTGAGTTATCTTTATTGAATGTGCTTCAAGGTCAGAATGAAGATATTTACTATTAGTTATTTATTGTTAACAGCTGAAAACATGTCAGAATGAAGGTATTATTTATTGTTAGCAGTTAGACATGTTATAGCCCAGTTTTAAAAGGCTTGGAAGAGGCATCAAACCGGCTTGATAGAGAATTGGCCCTAATAGAGAAAATTATCAACAAAATACGATTAGCTGAAGGCAGAGATAATCAAAAATCAATTGCAAGTAAACAGCAGGAGAGGTGGAAAAAGTGATTCCTGGATTGTATCATGTCATAGTATGGGTGATGGCGGTGGGATTGCATGGTTTGAATGTTTCCCTATTTGTGGGGGAACTTTGCCCATATTCAACTAGTCTGTCACAGAGAAGTCTGCTGGAAACTCCATGCACAAGTAAGGCATCCCCATTCAGATAAAACCTGACTTTTCATGGCGGCTGGTGCCCATTGGTACTGGTAGGGTTGGTGGCAGAGAGATCAAAGGTGCTGCAGCCAATAACAGGCAGAGCCAACTCATTCTAGTTCTGTCTTCATACTCCTGGTGTTTTGCAAGAGCGACAGAGACTAAGGAAGAGGACACTGGCAGGTAGGGCCGCCCCTCCAGGACTGGCTGTAAGCAAGGAAGCAGCTGGGTTGAGGGTGACTGAGGGCAGGCTGAGGTTAGTGGGGCAGAGCACCAGTCTCCACTGTTGATTATGTATTGCCTGGAAGTGTGCCCAGCATGCACAGGGTCATCAAGGAGGTATGGGCAATCCTGTACACCCAATAGCACCAGTAATCTGGTGCTTTAGAATGAATATGCTTCTGAATGCTAGTTTCTGGAAACCACAGGAAGGGGTGCTGCTGTTGCACTTAGCTGCTGCTTTGTGGGTTTCCCGCACACATTTGGGTGGCTGCTTTGAGAACAGGATGCTGGCTAAGGGATCTTCATTTGTTCTTAACACTGTCTGCACAGCCGTGTTCAGCTACAATCGTAATCACATTAGTAATCAATGGGTAACCAGCTGTGTTTCTGTGGAATTGTCCTCCTATGTTCCTGCATTCAAACCTACTCAGAAAGTCTGTATTTCTCATAGTCATGCTCTGAGAGTCCAGCGAGATCACCTGTCTCCTGCAACCCTTCTGCTCTTCTAAGAAATGCTGGCGGGGAAGGACGTTTGTCAAGAGAGGTTTGGAAAACTGAGCTTAACTTAGTCTTTCCCATGCGATGTGCCAATAACGTCTCCTTTGGCAGAGCTACGTGATCGCCTTAGCGATAGTCCACAGCTAGGACACTGGAAGCAGACTGTATGATGAGTACGGGTGATGCCTTGGAAGGATGATGTAAAAGTCAGGAGCTTTAAAAGCAGAAGTTTGTCGGGGTTGTTTTTCTTCTTAAATTAAACCTTCAAAAAAAGGAAAACAAAGCCTTAGCTATAGCAATTCTTTCAGTATTAGAGCTGTCCATCCTCAAATTGCAAAAACAACAAAGACTCGTTTCGATATAAAAAAGGGGTGGTAGTCAATGAAGTTTTACTACAGTAAACCCTTTGTAATTAATGGACCTGACTTAGGGCTTATCCACACTTTCCTCTGCTCTTTTTAGGCATGGTCTGTGCTTTAAAGCTCCATATCTGAGTGTTCTTTCTTTTGCTCCAGAATTTCCCCTGTGATAGATAGATAGATTAGATTAGATAGAAACCATTCTTTAAAGCTGAATTGGAGCAAACAGCAATCCATGGAAAGCCCGAATTGAGGTTTGCTCCAGTTGAGCACTAAAGATCAGGTTTTTGCGGGGAAAGCTCCAGGGAAAACACACATTTTCAGTGGGTCTACTCTGAGTAAAACTCAATTGACTACACCCAGAATTTCTTTCTTACGACTTTTTTTTTTTTTTGGAAGGGATTTGGTATCTTAAATATCACTGCATTGTCCCAAAAATTTTCATACAATTCAGTAATCTGAAAAGGAATTTAAAAGTTAATAAGGAAATAACCCAAAGGCTTGCATTATTCAGCAATACAACTATTTGATATGAAGTGGAGTTGCTGTGTATCGATAGCACTTTGGTTGCTATATGCAACTTGATTGTAAAAAGCTGCCTTAGTGTGCGGGTGATGATCTTTCCTAAAGATTACAACACTGTTAGACAAAGTTGTGCAAGGGACACTGGCTTCCTTTTGCGGGTGTGTGTGTCTCTTGTGTGTACAGACTTCGTGAGAGTTTGTCTGAAGGTGGTGAGAGGAGAAAACCACACTCCTTATTTCAAAGTGTGTGAGGCTGCTTTTCACGGACCATGCCCTTCTGTCACTCAACTGACATCACATGTGATGTCAGATGTGGCACAGGCAAAAGCTGTGGCTGTAAAGAAACGACCTTAGAGTCTGCTCCCAGTTTTCCCTTTGCGAGCACACTTTGCATTCAGCGCTGTTTACCTTTGATGTTGAATGCAAGCTGCACAGCTTTTGGCTGGAGTCGGATCCACCTGATCTCAGGTGGTATCAGGTGATTGACAAGTGCGTGGTGGAGGGTTGACCACAATGTGATGTGGCCCTTTGGGCCCTGTGCAGTTTACTGCTCCCGCTTTAGCTATTTGCTGTGGAGGTCTCAGATTCCGTTGCCTTATGGAGGTTATGCCTTTATGAGAGAACATTCAATAAACCACTTAATTCGCTTTGCACAATGTTCCATGGAGCCTGTTAGACATTCTGAAAAATAAAATGTTCAGGGTACAGCAAGTGATATTGCACGTACATATAACAGCTTAGGTCCCAGTTGCTTTATCAGTTCAATCGATTTCACAGCCAGGCTTTCTCCGGATTATAGTCAGAAATTGTTACTGTACTATACACAAAGCAAGCGATAGTTATTATTTTTCATCCTCCTGTGGATAAAAAAAGAGGAATTTAAACTAAAATTTTCATTGCTTAAAACTGAGGGTGGGAAGACCTTTCCTCCCCCTGATGTTGCTGGACTACAACTCCCATCATCCTTTACCATTGGCTATGCTAGCTGGGGGACGCGGGTGGCACTGTGGGTTAAACCACAGAGCCTAGGACTTGCCGATCAGAAGGTCGGCGGTTCGAATCCCCGTGACGGGGTGAGCTCCCGTTGCTCGGTCCCTGCTCCTGCCAACCTAGCAGTTCAAAAGCACATCAAAGCGCAAGTAGATAAATAGGTACCGCTCTGGCGGGAAGGTAAACGGCGTTTCCGTGCGCTGCTCTGGTTCGCCAGAAGCGGCTTAGTCATGTTGGCCAAATGACCCGGAAGCAGTACGCCGGCTCCCTCGGCCAATAAAGCGAGATGAGTGCCGCAACCCCAGAGTCATTCGTGATTGGACCTAATGGTCAGGGGTCCCTTTACCTTTATGCTAGCTGGTGTTGATGGGAGTTTGAGTCAAACAGCACCTGGAGGATCCTCACCCTTGGCTTAAACAATTTATAGATTTATTACATTTATATCTGACCTCTCCTCCAAAAAGCTCAACAGTTTTCCCCTCCTCATTTTATCCTCACAACAACCCTGTCATGTAGTTTAGACCAAGACACAATGACTGGCCCAAAGCCATCCCGTGACCTTCATGTCTGAGTGAAGGATTTTAATTCTTGATCTTTTGGTCCTGGTTCCAACACTCCTATGCCACACTCAGAAGAATGGTCCTCATCTTGAAGCAGAGCTACATGTTGTAAGGAACCAAGGCTGGGCTGCTTCTGAAGTCAGTAGCTATGCTGAGATTTCTCTCACTCCACCCCCAAAATTCCAGTAACTTAGGGGCATGGAGTCTGCGGTACTCCAGTTGTTGGTAGGCTCCTTATTGTCTTCTTTTTGGCTGTGTAGGTTAGGCCTGATGGGAGCTGGAGTCCCACAACATCTGAAGAGCCACAGGTTCTCCATCCCTGTGTTACTGGAGTGTGTGTGTGTGTGTGTGTGTGTGTGTGTGTGTGTGTAACTGGAGTAAAGTGTAGGTCAGCAATCAAAGCAAAACAGTGAGGCCAGTGAAGTTAACTCTTTATTCAAGAAACCAAAACAGCACAGGTCTAGTGATCCCAGCAGCTCGTCCCAGTAGGTCTTGCTCCAATAAGGCAGTTGCGAGGACTGAAGGTCCTGCCTTCTCACCACGTCCTAAAGCTCCTCCTCTCCAGAGTCTTTCCCAAGCAGTTGCAAACAGTGGCTGTGCACAACCCCCCTCTGTTCTGCCCTCTTTGCATGTTCTAGGAGACCAGGGGTAGGGGAGCTGGTTGCAGCAGGAGGGGGAGACTCCCTGGTTTCTTCCGTAGCCTGTCTCCGGACCCCATTCCCCTCTGCCACAGCCTCTTCCTGCTCTTCCAGCCTCTTCCGACACCACCTCCTCCCAGTCTGCTCCCCCTTCTCCCTCTGACCACTTATCGTTGCCCCCCCACCTGGGCTTCTTCCCCTTGGGGGTTCCCCAGCTAGTGTCCCCCCACTTCTCTGCACCCAGCCAGTCCATGACAGCGTGTGTCTCAACATGGCCGCCTGTGTCAGCCGCATACGCTATCCCTGTGCTAACTTCTCATGCACACTCCCATGATGTCAGGAGCAGGGAGCTTGATGAACGCCCGCCACTTGAAGTGATCATCATGGGCTCCCTCTAACATGAAGTCCACCATCAGTTAAAGAACTCCTGGTTGTGTTCTGACAGTTTTAACCATCACACATAGGCAGAGCTTCCTTCGTCTTGAATTGCTGGAGGCATTGGCTTTTTCTTGTGCTTTTAAATGTGTACGGGTGTCCTTTGCCCTCTTTTCTTTCTGTTTCAAGAAGAAAAAAAATCTCAAAAGAGGAAGTGAAACAGGAAGTCTCTTTTCAGTGCCTGCTTTTAATATTGCAGGTTGCCGTTACCATCTTCTTAAAGATGCAGCTGTTTCTTTTGGAACTGGCTCTGTACCTGAAAGTTGCATAGTGAGCAGTGCAAATCATTACAGTCTGCTGGTTTGCCACCAGCAATCGGAAATGATTATTAGCAAGGGTGTGAGATAAACTCTTGTTGTTCTCTCTCTCTCTCTCTCTCTCTCTCTCTCTCTCTCTCTCTCTCTCTCTCTGTGTGTGTGTGTGTGTGTGTGTGTGTGTCGGAGAGAGAGCGCTTCCCCTGAACTCACCCACTACTTTTTCTAAATTTCTTTAAAATCTCTGAGAGATAACAGCTGTCACCTCTCTAGCATCGGAAGGGTTAAGATCCTCTTCGAGGAAACTCGCAAGAAACAGCCCTTCCTTCTCCCCTCCCTCCTTCTCTTGCTCAACTTGTTTCTGACTTCCTTTCCCCCAAACTCCCTTACATGACAGCAGCCTTAGCAGCAAGCAAGGAGGGTTTTCTCCCCACACACCCCGCACTATAAGCTTATGGATGGATAGGTGTCCGGCGTTGCTCTTCTTGCACTAATATCTCTGGGAAACATGTCCCTAAAATGGAACAGATTATCCGACGTACCCCAGATCACGGTGAGGCTGATAGGACGGTGGCACTTGGAGGTAAGAGTCTGTGTCTCGCCAGACGAGCGAAGGAAGCGGCCTTCTACTGAAACAGGCCATTGGGCCATCTACCTCAATACCTCAGTCTACCTCAAAGGCTCTCCAGGGTTTCAGACAGGGGATACTCTCAGCCATACCTGGAGGGAGATGCTGGGGGTTTAATCTGGGACCTTCTGCATGCAGAGCAAATGCTCTGCCACTGAGCTACGGCCCTTGGATGCTGAGGCGTGTGTGTGTGTGTGTGTGTGTGTGTGTGTGTGTGTGTGTGTGTGTATGTGTGTGTGTGTTAAACACAGAAAGCATGAGTTGGTTGCGCCTTATTTGTAGGCTGATGTCTTGCAAGTCCAGGTTTGACTGTCCGGTGGAACAAATCCTCCAAAAACAGTTTTTTCATTCTGGTGCGGCCTGAACTCTCATGCCATCTCTACTGGATTTGGAAGAAGATTCCATTTTATCTGCTTTCAATGATGGGTCGTGGGTTTCTTTAAAAAACAAACAAAACATTTTTTGATTGGTGTTTTGAAAAGGCCTTTTCCATTGCTGAAGCTGTTATACACCATTTCCTGTTTTCTAACTGAAGCCAGTGTCTGCCTGCCCGCCTGTCTTTCTTTTCTCTCCTCCTTCCGCCCCCCCCCCCTTTTTTCTCTCATTATTGGAGTGAGGCTGGTCCTAAACCAAACAAAAGCCATGCAATCCCTTAAAAACAAGGGCTATGTTTGTTGGGGAATTTAGAATCTTGGTGCTTGCTTTGGTCTTGCTGGCTGAGAAGCAAAGCGCTCAGGTAAAAGATACTTTTTTAATGGACAAATGGATGCTTAAAGTCCTGGAAGTGAGAGATTGTTGACTCACACAGAAGTCTTCTTGAGCCATAGGTGTTGAGAAGAAAACTTAGAATTCATGCTGCGCGTGTAGGCGTCTTGTTAGCCTCTTTGAGTTATCCGTGCTCTTTGATGTCAAAAGGAGAAGACGGGATTAAGCAATAATGCTACTTAGTGTTTACACAGTCTTTCCAGAGCCTTCAAAGCATCTCAAAACATATTAACTGAGTAATCCTTGCAACAGCTGCCTTCAATAAGTTGGTGTTATTTACCCTCTCTTGTTTGTTTGCTTTTTGTAAAAATTCGACATCGCACCCGTCATTTCAATTAGGCGTCTTACAAGTATAGAATAGAACAGTTCTTCGCAGTTACAATATATGGAACCAGTGTGGCACAGAGCTGGGGAGCGAGGCAGTTCTGGGTCCAGATTGCTACTCAGATGTGAAACTCACTGGAAGACCCTCAGCTGAAACTCCCTGTGACCAGCACAAACTACCTCTCAGGCTTGTTTTGAGGACACAGTAGGAATCAGCAGCCATTAACACTTAAAAGCTGTGAAACATTGAGAAACCCTGGCAAATAAAAAGTCCCTTGTTTGCCAAGAATTCATTACTAGTCATGTCTCTCTGTGGGGAGAGTTCCGTGACTGTAGTGCCACCACCGAAAAGGCCCTTTCTTCGGTTGCAACTCTTGTCACCTCAAACGGACAGAGGCCTCCGAAGATAATCTCAATACTTGGGCAGGTTCATTTAGGCATAGATGACATTCCTTAGGTAACCTGGGTCCTAAACCAGCAAACAGACAGCTAACCAGTGACAGTATTTAAGAACCGTTCTGGTATGTTCTTTCAAAACTGGTCTCAGCCAATGCTCTAGCAGCTATATCATGGCCCTCCTGGATTTTCCAAATAACCTCCTACAATGCATAAGAAGAGCCCTGTTGAATCAGGCCAGTGGCCCATCCATCTAGCCTGCATCCTGTCCTCACAGTGGACAACCAGATACCTGTAGGAAGCTCACAATCAGAACCTGACTACTACAGCATCACTCTCTGCTTGAGATTCTCAGCAACTGGCGTTCAGAAAGATATTGCCTTCCCAATGGCTATGCTTAATCTGGCCCAAGCTTGCTCTGTTCAGGAAGGGTTGAAGATAAGAGAAGTGTGTGTCGTCAGGCCACTTAGTAAGTTCATGACTAAGGTAAAATGGTAAATTTCACGATGTTAGCCGCAGCACCAAGCAACTTTCTTCCAGCATTCTTGGGTCTAGTTCTCACTGAGGCGATAAACCTCCATCTGGGTTGTACCATTTCAGTCAGGTGGGGGCCTGCGTGACAGAATGCCTCTCCTTATAAAAAGCATTTCCTTTACATGGAAAACTTGCATGTCAAAAGACAAGGATTTCAGCCTAGCCTTTTCTGTGTAGGTTTTTGGGGTTATGCGTGCATGAGAGAGAGAGTTCCATCCTTTGAGACCCCACGTGGTTCAGCACAGATTCATGTTCAGCACATTGAGGCAGGAGGGCTGTTTGTAAAATTAGCTTTTATTCAAGATTTTCTTGTGTAACAAACAAACAAAGGGGTTAAATCGGCAGAAGGGCTTCTTGAGAGTAAGAGTAAAGTTCCTCAAACGCTGTGTTCAGATCATGTTGTGGGGGGGCAGGGACACAAGGTGTGCGAAAGGCAGATGCAAAAAAGAGCAAAATTTCTTCCTCGTCACTGTTACTTGTGGGGTAAAAGTGTGTTTTCCTTTTGCTCCAACTTGTTTTTGCAGACTGAAGGATCTCATTTGAATCCTAAGAATGGCAACGTTGTAAATTCCTAGTCCTCAATGTTCCAGATGCTACTGAATATTTTAAAGCAGCAATGCCCAGTGTAGTTGTTCTTTGTTCCAGTTATTTATTTGGGGGGGGGGGGCTATGTTTTTCACCCAGCAATGTCTCTCCCAGATTAAAATTCACGATTTGTATCATTGATAGGAGTTCAATATTAATGAAAGGTTCCGTGGTTTCAGAAAAGAAGTAAGTTTCGGATTGAAACTGGCTTGACAGCAAGTGTAGTTTTTAGCAACTCTTGGCGCAATGTGTTCAGCGAGGGTAGCCAACATGGTGCAGTCTGGAAACTGACAGGCTCCCATCAGCCAGCCAGCATGGTCTAATTTAGGGAAGTTTTTAATGTTTAATGTTTTATCGTGTTTTTAATATTCTGTTGGGAGCTGCCCAGAGAGGCTAGAGAAACCCAGCCAGATGGGTGGGGTATAAGTAATAAATAATAATAATAATAATAATAATAATAATAATAATAATAATAATATTTTCTAATGGCCAGGGATGGTGGGAGTTGCTGTCTAGCAACATCTGGAGGCATTATGCAGGCCACCCCAGGTTTAAGGCCACAGTCAAAGCATCTTTGCTTAGTAGCCTCCACTACTCTCCCAAGTCATTGCATCCTTGGAATCAGGGTAGCAAACTTAGACTCAGGATAAAACACCTATGGAAGCCACAGCAGACAAACAGCCCAGCCATGTTCACGTTTACTTGAAAGTAAGTCCCACAAAATTCAGTGGTGCTTACTTCCGAGGAAGTGTGTTTATAGAAGGATTGATGCTTCAGACAGGCCTGGTTGAAAGAAGGATTGCTAGCTACAGCTGTATAACTTTGCATTCTCGCTTTGGAATGTAGTGCTTGAAATGGGGCTGATAAGACTTCCCTCAGGGGTTACAGTCAGAATTGTAGGTATGTGCTGTGCTCCTCGAGACACTTAGGACTGAATTCAGAGAGACATGGAGATGCAGAATTACGTAGCAAGTTACCAAGATTTGCATGTGTCATCCAGGGGGCTCAGAGCTTTTCCTCCTGAAGACTGCAGGGCTTGCCATAATTTTTGTAGCCGTTCCGCTATCGCTGCCAACGCTTTCAGCTTCCCTCCTGCAGTTAACTGTGTCGCTGCCGCTCGGGCAGCTGCTTGGAACGGATAGAATTAAACAGACTTGCAAATCATCTTCTGTCCTCCGATAGACTATTAGAGGTCTGTGGCTTGACAAGTGCCATAAATATCTGCCGATTCATACTAAATATGACCGAGTTCATCAGTCATAAGAACATAATAAGGAGACTGCTGAATCAGACCAAATTGGGTCCACCTATCCCAGCATCCTGTTCTTATACTAACCAATTGGATACCCATGGGAAACTCAAAAGAAGGACTTGAGTCCAGTAGTACTCTTCCCACTTTTGATGGTCGGCAACAGGTATTCAGAGGCAATAATGCCTTACCTCTGACAGTGGAGGTAGACCATTGCCCTGTGGCTAAACAACCACTGATATAGCCTTATCCTGCATTAATTTATCTAATCTCCATGTTTTTTAAAAAAACATCCAAGTTGGTGGCTATCACTGTGATAGACACCCACTATTTGTGCTTTCCAGAAGCAATTAAAAACATATTTCTTTGGAATGGAGGTCTTTCGTGGACTACTTAAAAAAGCATTAGAGTCAGATGAAATTGCGAGTGGGATTTGAGATAAAAGCAAGTGGAAGAAAAACGACAAGATAATCGTAATAGAGGATTTTTGGTTGTAGATAAAGATAAAATGCAGAAGAAAAGGTTTGAACAAAAGCACAGTGGAGGTGAGAGTGGGAAGTCAACTCGTGAAATAATGTAATTGTTTGATTTGAAGGTTATTGTGAAAATGTTTGAAAAATTTAATTACACGCGCACACATTTTTCTTTCAACGGGCTTTTCCAGCTAGATGAAAATATCTCTCCCGTAGATGTTTGCTTTGTGTGGCTTTTAAACCTAGCTTGTTATTTTTTTGTACTTAAAAACAACCACCACCTAGTTGACCTGTTTTTATGATACATTTGTAAATTGCCTTGACACACGCAAAGAAAGGTGATTCATAAATTAATAAAAGTGCAATAGTAGAAAATCTTACAGGAGTGAATGTCCGCAGGCACTTGCAAAGGTAGATACTTACAGCCTTGGTCATGTGGTTGATTCAGATGTGCCTCATTCTGAGTGTCCACAGCCAATGACTCAGGACTGAGCTTGGTGTGAGACAGAATGGGAGGTAAGAATACCTGTGGTGTCCAGTGATATGGCTCCCAAATATGTTTTCCCTCAGGTGAAAAGTGTCTTACACACACACACACACACACACACACACACACACAGAGAGAGAGAGAGAGAGAGAGAGAGAGAGAGAGAGAGAACAAAGAGCTCATTGTCTTTGGGGTTTCCCATCCTCACACATTTCTTTTCTTTTCTTTCTTTTAGGAAAAAGAGAAAGATAAGGATAAAACAAAAGAGAAGGACAAAGACTCCAAGGAAAAGGACAAGAAGATGATAAATGGGCACCTCTTCAGTGCCACTCCGACAGTGGGGCCTGTCCATTGTTGCCATTGTTTGAAGCCTTTTAACAAGGACTCCTTTGCCTGTGCAAGTGAGTGGCATTTTTCTGCCCTGTGTTCTATTGCGGACAGACGTGTGGAGCATTATTTTCCAATCAAAATGTAGATGGGTGATGGTGAAATTAACAAAAGTGGCTGCCATTTTGGTCCCAGAGAGCAATTTAATAGACTCCAAATTGGTTCCGACAATAAGGCCAATTTGGACACCCGGAACAAGCCAAATTTATTCATTTTATATCTTGCCTTTACGTGTTATCCACCCAACAACCTTGTGATGTAGGTTAGGGTGAGAGTTGGTGACTGGCCGCAAGGTGACCCATTGAGCTCCATGGATGATTTGGGAGATTTGAATCCAGTCTTCACCCAGCGCTAAGTGTTGTACAAAGTAAACACTAGCAAAGAAACAAGGACCAAAAAAAATCATTAAAAAAAATCCAGTGTGCTGTGGCGGAGTTAGAGAGTGTTGGACTTAGACCAGGGAAATCTGGGTTCAAATTAATGGATGATCTTGAGTCAGTCTTGGCTTGCAAGGTTGTGGATATAAAAATGGGGGTGCTGTTCTTTGTTAGAGTCCTGGTGTGTGTTCCCCCCCCCCCCGAAGTTGAAATCGGGAGGTGTTTGAATGGTTAAGTGTCAGTAGGGCTGAAACCCTTTGCCCTTGGTGTATGACATCATTGCAAAAAACGAAAATCGGTTTTGCAGTCAGGACCATTTTCATAAGGAAGTATTCATGAAAATCCTTGCTTTCCTGTTCTGATTTTGCATACCTATTCTAATGACCTTCTTGACTGCAATGCATTCATTTTCAATCACTTCTCACACATCTAGTAGTTCTGGTCTTCAGTTTATATGCTTACTAGTTCGTTCACATGACTGGGCAAAAGGTGATTCCTTTCAGAATGTGAAATTCTGTTTAGTGATACGGGTGAATACTGAACTGTTGTGTACGGAAGTAGCCAGAGACAAACCCCCTACTCCTTTCATTCTAGGAAACATAGCACCAAAATCAGGTCAAAATTATTATTATTATTTCCAGATATAAAATGATGGCCTTACATCTAACAAGTTAGTTTCCTGGGGGAGGAAGTGTTCAGAAGGGGAATAGAATATTCCTTGTATAGTCCCTTTTAAAACCTAAGAATTCTGACCCTTATGCCAGGGCTTTTAAAGTCAGCATGTGCTGTGAGCCCTTAATCAAAATGGGTTTGGGTTCAAGTGAGGCTTTTGAGCAAAATAAGTAAATAAAACAAAGCTATCTGTTAAACGGACATTGGGTTGGGGGATCTATACCTGACTCACAGGTTGTGACGCAATTCAGTATTTTCCTTTGCCTAATCGCCTAACGTGTGCAATGTCAAAACTGAGCCACGTTATCTCCAAGGGGGCATTTCCTTGTCTGAGAACCTGAAGTTGCTGGTCTGTTGCTATTGACTCAGGTGAAAATGCAAAGGTTAACCGATTAGACGTTTTTCTGTTGCCCAACCAGTATTGACTGTGCCGATGACGAGGATTATGAGAAACGAAAGTAGCTCGGCTTTCTTCGCACCCACCCCCAAAGTGTTGTATGCATAACATAGCGCCGTAGGACTTGTGATGGGAAGAGTTGACAACTTACTCTGATGTTCTGTGACAGCACATAACATTTCTCTCCCCCAAGAAGCTCAGAGCGGAAATGGAAAAACATAGCTTAGTTAGGCAGCTAGTTTGGACAGATAACAGCTCCCATAAGTGCTCATCTTGCCCAGGAGTCAGATTGGCTGTAGCTGTTTTATCACAAATTCTCTATGATGGCAAGCCCAGGTGTGATGGCATAGGGTGTGTGTATAGCAAGACCAGTGCTCCTTGTGAGTTCTGCAGAGGAAGGAATGGGAAGTGAGTTTTAGGTACCTACAAATTGCGAAGGGTTCCTTTACTGGAAATCTGAGTAGTAAGGGAAGGGGGAAATGGAGAATGTCTCTATTTACTTTGATGTTGGTCCATTGGCTTTCTTTTACATCTCATTTCCTGCTGAACTTGATATTTCCCCATTCTTCTGCATTTTAAAGTTGGAAGATTTGGTGGCAGGGTGATAGGAGGAGTCAGTCTTTCTTTCTGGTGGCATAAATAATTAACATGAAAGAAAGCAAATTTTAGCTGTCCCGATGGCTGCTGGGCACCTAAGGAGGTCTGAATTGTTAAACTCCGAAGACCATCATGAGAAACTAGGCAAATATTGACATGTGCTGCTGCCCTTCATTTTATACAGGTTGTGGTATTCTGGTCCATAAAAACTGTAAGGAGAACGTGGTTGCTTGTGCCAAAACCAAAATGAAGGTAAGAATGGTCTTGTTTCCTTTTGTGCAAAAAAAGAGACAATTATCCAAAATTTTCTGTTTGTGCCTAGAAATCGTATGGTAGTAATATGACCAGGATGTCCAGAGCACAGACCTCTGATTTTTAGAAGAGCAGGTTTTCTCTGACTTGCAAAATCTCACGTCTTCTGCTGTTTTTAAAATGTTTGTTTATTCAGTATTTTTTTTCTACTGCGGAACTCAAAGTGACCTACAAGAATAAACAAACATGCATTAAAACCAGTTTAAACAGAGAAAAATATAAACCTCATTCCCATTTTGAAAAGGCAGGACTTAAACATCGCATTCCCTGAATAAGACAGCAGATAATTAAAAGTCAGAGGTCTAGGAGAAATTGTATTTGCCTGTCACCTAAAGACAGGTAGATAATTTTTTGTACTTCTTGATTGTAAACCACTTTGAGGTTTGTTTGGTTGTTTTTTACAAAGTGGTTTACAAATCCCTAAGAGATTTACAACCATAATTTAAGACATGCAGAAAGTTAAAACCACAATATGTAATGATAGCGCCAGGCGAGCCTCTCTGGAATAGCATTCCACAAGCAGGGAGCCACCATTGAAAATGCCTGTTCTTGTTTTCATGCTCTCCAGACCTCCCATAGACTGGGCACATGGAGATGAGGATTTCAGGGTCCGTATCAGTTCATACTGGGGACAGTTCATATATTGGTTTCTAGCCCTGGTTCTTGCATATGTGAGAACAAACTTTGGTTCATCATCATGGTTAGCTTGAACAAAGCAAACCATGGTTGGGCATATTTATTCTGTTGATTTATATACCGCTTAACTACAGAGGCCTCTCAAGCAATTTTCAAAAGTTCAGTACAAAAGAGTAAAAATCCACTTAACCTATAGAAGCAGAATTCAGTTAAAATGTCTGCTGGAATGAAACAAAAGTCTTCAGAATACTAACAAGTTGGCTGTGTCATGTTTTAAGGGTAAATGTGGAGGTGCCTTTGTATGTTTTAAGCTCCTTCAACAAATTGTTTCTAATGCAGAGTAGCAATTCATTTGTTCTCTTTATTCTTTCCATCTCCAGAAAGGAGGAGGCCTTCTAGTCAATGATACTTCCTCGTTACCTACAGTAATTATGAGAAATAAGCGTGAGTACCTTTTCCCCCTTCCTTCTTTACTTCTCGCGGCAGCACCTCAAAAGTTGGCACCAGGGCTTTTTTTTCTTTTCTTTTTGTAATTGTGGCATAGAAGAGGTTGTATGTGCTTTAAGATCATGAGCAGAATATAAGGTGGTAGCTAGTGCTGGTCACATTACTAACATAGGCTCATTAATTTCAGCTGGTCTACTCTGAGTAGGACTTTTCCAGCATATATTTTTTTTTTCTTACCTCGGTGGTGCATGAATTCTGAACGTTGTGCTGAAAAGGCAGCTGCAAAGCTTTGTAGCTATGTTTGTTCTTCTTATACCACTTGTGATTGCCGTGTGTGTGTGTGTGTGTTGTTTAATTCTGTGTTTTTCACTTGTACTGATGTGTATTTTTATTCACGTTATTGTCAGTTGCTATAAAATTCTCACAGGCCTGTTGACTGTAACTAAAGAGATGGTGACAATATGTCCCCCTTTGCAGCCTCTCAGCCAAAGGAGAGACCTCGATCTGCGATTCTAGCCCCTGATGAGAACACCGTGACCTCCATGTTCAATAGCAGGCGATCCCAGCATAACCCTTCCCTTTCGAAAAGTGTCTCCATCCAGAACATTGCTGGGTAAGGGTCATTCTTTCTGGGCAGGTACATTTGGCGCTAATAAGTGCATGGTTTGATGAGTTGAAAAGTGAATAGAGGCACAGTTCAAAGGAAGAGCCTGTGAAGAAAATCCCAGGCTTAGTTCCTGGTTATTATTATTTTGCAATTGGAAGGATTTTAAGTGGCAGGGTTGCAAGAGAACCCTGCCTGAAACTCTGGAGAACTGATGCGAATCAGAGTGGAGAGTGACTGCCTAGATGAATCAGTAGTTTTACTCCTCTGTATGTGGTTTCACTTTGGGGTGGAGAAGCTACAGGCTATGGGCCATGTTTGGCCCAGCACGGATTCCATTCTGGCTGTTTCTGCCCAACCCTGTCTACCTGCTGTTATATGTCTCTGCGTTCCATTATACGTAGGCTGGATTGACTACACAAAATAATCACCCATGAGGGAACTCTTGTTGCGCTGCTGGCCCATGCAGAAAGCCTCTACTGCTGCTGGTCCCAAACATTGTGCAAAGGATGGGTAGGACAACCCAGTTATCAGTCACTGGGTGTCATAATGTCAGGTGATCAACAGGAGGTTTGCCCTGCCCACCTGTCAGCGTTGGCCCATGAGGATGGGGACAGATAACAATCCAGCCCACCAAGCCAAAAAGGTTCCTCACCCTTGTAAGACAACCTGGTGTGTTGAGTGGAGGTTCACACCTTCGTATGGTGAGATGATTTAAAGTATGGATGGGGAACCTGTGCTCCTCCACCAGGGTTTACTAGAATCCAATGCTCATCAGCCCTAGCTAGCATGGTCAATGGTCAGGGACGATGGGAGTTGGGAGTTTCAGTCCAGCAATAATTGCAGAATCACAGGTGTCCCATCCCTGGTTTTGGATACCATAACCACATCTGGGCATATATGCTATCCCCTGCTGGCAGAAGGATGTTAATAGTCGATGTGTTTGAATAATTGGAGATTTCAAGCAATGGATAGAGGTAGGAATGCTATTGGAGGAATGGGGGTTGCAGGGGAGAAGATGCAGGCAGCTGCCCCTTCCCCATCTCATATCGCACCCTCCCTGCATTCCTCAGTGGAGACCCAGGTTTCCTGAGTCAGCTGTCCAGCAAAGGTAAAATTCTGAATGGCCTGTTCTTTTCTGCCTCTTTGTCCCTCCAGAGTTGGGAATGATGAAAACATACTTTCATGGAAGTTCCTCTCCCAGTCAACGGACTCCTTGAATAAAATAAGCCGGGTGAACGAATCCATGGAGTCATTAACAGATGAAGGTAAGTGGCAGCAGTAAAACAGGCTCAAGTAGTGATCATAAGAAGAGCCTGCTGGATCAGGCCAATAGCCCATCTAGTCCAGCATTCTGTTCTTACAGTGGCTGAAATCAGCAAGCAAGATTCAACTGCAAGTGGTGATAGTTTGAAGCTTCCTATGTGTACAAAATGTCCTTGAAAACATCCACCAAATCAGATTAGGTCTATTGTAGATTGCCTCCTGATGGACTAGTTTTACTATGTGCAAATATATTATTGCAGGCACGTCCAACTCCCAAGAGACTGTGATCTACTCCCAGCGAGGGTGTGGGAGAATGGACTGGAGTTGTTGAGCTTTTTGGGGGGATGACTGACAAGGCTCATCAAGACTGATGGGCTTTGTAGCCAGATAGCATCCGGAGGTCCAAACTCCTGTGCTACAGCCTAGACACAAGATTATTGCCTCAGTTAGAACTAGGCTCCAAATTTAATTGCGGCTAGCAATTACAATTAGGGGTTTCATTTTTATAACACAATTCTCACACTCTTATATACTGGTCTGGTTTGCATGTCATGGTGATCCAGTGTTTTTTCCTGGAGAGGTATTGCACCCACTTTGCTCCTTCCTGGTTTTTGTTATCACAGCAAGGCAGCTAAGCCAAGGTTTGATTTACCGTATTTACTCAAATCTAACGCTCACCGTTGTTGTTGTTGTTTTGCCAAATTACATAGATAAAATTAAGGTGCACATTAGATTCGATGGCACATTTACATTCACCAGCAAATACTTTTTTTATTTTGTTTCAAGGTTCTGAAAACTGAGGTGTGCGTTAGATTTGATGGCTCATTAGACTCGAGTGAATACGGTACTAAGTCACCTGAGCCCAGGATCATGGTTTAGCATTTTCCTTCTTAACCACAGCCTAAAAATCATAAACCAAACCTTCACTCCAGATTGTGGATAAGGGGGAGAGATCTTAACCACAATCCCAGTTTTGAAAAGTGTGCTAAACTAAACTTTGGTTTAGTTGCTGCAACTTACTAAGCTAAAAGGATGAGGGAGAAGAGTGGCTACAATCTCCTCCTTGGGAGATCACACGTGGTTTGGGTTAGTATGTGACTGCTGCCACTATGTGGCCTGCTATCTTTTCATAGTTCCCAAATCAAATGATTACTTTTTCTGTTCAATGTCTGAGTAGGTTGTTTTGGACCTGGAAACCCAATTTCTTTGTGCGCCAGGACATAGCCCATCCGTTAATTCATTTTATCTAGGCACAGCTAAGACACACAGAATGGTGTCCTTTCAAGCAGCAGTGAGCAGTGGCTGCTTTGGTAGCAGATAATTTTTTTCTAAAATTGTATTCAGAGGACAAGTAAGCAGTTTCCTGCTCGCTCTCGCTGCGCGATGTGCTGCTATGCTGGATAATCCTCGGCTCCAGCCTCATCTGTTAATTGCTTTCATAGCTCGAATTTGCAGGCTTCGCAGAGCCCCTTTCAACCATTCTGTTAATTTCACCAGAGTAAACAAAGGCGGATAAATTGCACCTTAATTACAATGCAATTACATGTCATTACATAAATGGTTCGCTCTTGGAGATATACACTGTAATTGCGGATTTACTAAGCATTAACTACCAAGTAACTTATGGAAGACTTTTGAAAAACAAAAGGGGGGGTAAAAGAATTACACGGTTACCCGAATGGAGTTTAATGGTTCTACAAACGATCATCTCAACGCTCAGTAATGTGATAAAGACATCAAAGCGACCTTTAGCCAGTCAGATTTTACTGTGCAACAGCATCATGAACTCAAACCACACTGAGGGTATTCCTTCTTGCCTGCACTCAGAATGGGATAAAAAAGACCCTTCCCCCAAAATTATTGCTTGGGGAGGTTCCCTTTGCCCTGTAAAATGCACCACCCTTCCTTCCTCTGTTCATCTCTACTAGTTACTTCTCCAGTCCAATTCACATAATCATGTTTCCCATATTGGTAACACATAAATGCAAATAATGGCTGTAGCTCTCCTTGTTTGGTCAACTTCCAAGCCCCTGGGGTGTAAAGCTGAAGGAGAGTAAGCTTCAGTAGGAGCAGTTCAGCTGAAGAGGCTGAGTGCAGATTTTGGAGACCCAATAGAGGCCTGGACTCTACCGGGAGAGTTCCCAGGGAAGTCGCAAAATGCTTGCTGACTCTGCTAAGTCCTCGGTTGAATCCTTGCATCCCTAGGCAGGGCCTGATGCCTCCCAAAGCCTTGCCTCTTGAACTAAAGTGCACTAAATTGTAAGTGGCGCATTGGAATGGCCTCGGTGGTGCTCTTGTCTTCCCCAGTGGAAGATAAGCAAGCCACCGGCAGAAAGAACTTGCTGGGGTGGAGAGGATAGAGCTTCAGTGCTAGCTTCCTTGCAGATGGGTCTCTGTTACTTACTAGGAGAGAGCAGGACAAGGTGTTGAGAAGAGTGAGGCGAAAGCACTGGCAGAACCAATCTAGTACATTTTCATTGTGCTGAACCGCTTCTGGGTGGTGGGTGGAACAGGTTCATGTGCTCAAATCCTGGCTCAGTAATCCAGAATATTCGTGAGCTCTGTGCACCCATGTTACCCCTTTGCTCCCACTTGGCTCTCCTGTTCATGGAAGTGGGGAAGCAAATTAGGGAGCTGCACTTTTCCTTTATGTGTGAACTGGCTTATGAAGCTGTGATCTAAAGCTGGCTTCCAGCTCTTGGTTTTTGTGTGGGTTTTTTTGAATCCTTGAACCATAGTTTCCAGCTTCCTCTCTTGCGCGAAGGGGCTGTATGAGGAAGCACAGAGGGTCAAGCACATCCTGGCTTATTAAGCCAGGATTTGATTGTCTGAAGCTCCCCACCCAAAAGGTCTGAGTTGCTCTTCCAAAGTTCAGGATCCGCTAACTCAGATTCTGACATGTCTTCAAGGAGGTTCTATGAATTCTGCGGTCCTTAGGCTTCCTGGACAGGTGATCCTAAATTTGGGTCATCATCTGATGAGACGCTAATACTAAATTTTGTAGCACATGTATTGTTAAAAGCATCAACCCTGCAGCTCAGCAAACTTGGGGATAAAAATACTAGGAGCATTTGTCATTCAGATTTCCTCTCTCCACTACCCAGGTGCAGATATGAATGAAGGCCAGCTCATGGGAGATTTCGAAACAGACTCAAAGCAGCTGGAAGCCCAGTCCTGGAGTCAAGTCGTAGACACCAAGTTTCTCCGGCAACAAAAGAAGGATGTTGTGAAGCGGCAAGATGTCATTTATGGTGAGCGTCACAATTTAATGCTAAGACAATCAAAATTCTGCAAGCACAGAGACAAGATTCTGCAACCTTTGTACAATAGCAAAAGTGTGTGATTTCTCTTTTTTACATTTATTTCTTCTGCTAATCCCAGGAAGGGATAAGGTGGTATAGAGACGACTGAAGCCCCTTTCCCCCAATCTCATTCATTATTTCAGAAGGCATTCTCTCCCTCGGTGTTTTCTTTTTCTTCTAGAATTCATCCTTTTAAGATTCTGTTGTTTGTTTTGTTGTCCTGTTTTATCACGTTGCTACTGTTTGATGTGTGTATTCTTTGTAGATTCTTGTTGCCTTTTATATTGTCTGCCTCAAGAAAGTTCTGATTTCAAGTATAGGAACGTCCTCAGTTACTAAACCAGAGCTGAGATGCTTCGAGAGCCAAGTTCTGTGACCCAGGGATGGGGAACCTCTAGCTATAGAGGCAGATGTGGCCCTCCAAGCCTTTTTTTATCTGGCCTTCAGGAATCTTTGCACTCTGTGGACACACTCCTAACTAGTCCTGCTTTGCAATGCCTTTGAGTATTTTCGCCTATGTTGCATGAGCTCTTAAACTCAGATGATTCTTCATGCTTGTTTGGATGGAGGGTAGAAAAAGGTATATTATAGAGGGGATACCAATGTGATGCCATTTGAACGTTTCTAGACTACAACTCCCATCAGCCCCGGCCAGCATGGCCAGTGGTCAGGAATGATGGGAGTTGTGGTTGGACAACATCTGGAGGGCAGCACCTTGGCTATCCTTGGTGTGTAGTTAACCAGCTTACTATATAAAAGCAAAATTAGCCAGTGGCGTAGCGTGGGTTGTCAGCATCCGTGGCAAGGCAAGTAATTTGCGCCCCCTAACCCGTGGATTTGCGCCCCCTAACCCTAACCCCCAGATGTTGCGCCCGGTGCGGCCGGCCCCCCCTGCACCCCCCACGCTACCCCACTGAAATTAGCATGAGTTGCTCTTTTGCTTCTGGCCCATTGCTGTCATGTGGCCACTGGAAACTTGCCTAGAGGGGACTGTGGCCCCATGCTTGTAATGGCCAGTGCTACATTTTGTGGCTTTTCTCTGCTTTTCCGGGCCCTTCTCTGCTAACATCCCCTGTGTCTGTCTTGCCTTCACCCCTCTCTGTTCTTCTTCAGAACTGATGCAGACGGAAATGCACCACGTCCGCACCTTGAAGATCATGAGCGACGTGTACAGCAGAGGAATGCTGCAGGAATTGCAGTATGAGCAGCAGATGGTGGAAAAAGTCTTCCCTTGCCTGGACGACCTGCTGAACATCCACACCCAGTTCTTCCAGCGGATTCTGGAGAGGAAGAAGGAGTCGCTGGCGGACAGAAGCGAGAAGAATTTTGTCATCAAGAGGATAGGGGACATCCTTGTGAACCAAGTAAGCACTGGGAAGTGTATCTGAGGGCAGCGCAGGGCACAGAGCCTGTGTTTCAGTCCGCCTAATCTGGGTTGCACATGCAGCAAACTGAAAGCCATGATTCTGCGTGAGGAATGGCAGAATTCTGCAGCCTCTGTTAGCAAATTAAGTGTCTGTTTTGCACAATTTATTCTGCCAGGTGTGAGCAGGAGCAAATAGCTATATCAGGTCCTAAAGTCCCCACGTCGCTGCAAATCCTGCTCAGGATTGAGGCAGGATCCAGCCGTTCTAGTGAAGTCAAAGGCAGTATTTGCTTTTGTAAGCAGACCTATTCGATTCCTTGCAACATCTCTGTGGAGCGCTCCAAATGATGCTGTACAGTGATGCATAATGATTGACACTTACATTATTTATTTTGAGATTATTTTAAACATTCACTTGATTGGAGTCAGATAGCTCTTTTAGTGAATCCAATGGAAAAACACGCAGCAGCAAAACCACAATGGGAGCAGAACTGAAGCACAACAGAAGGAACGACATGTTTACTGAAGAAGGGGCACAACCTCAGGGAAGTCAGATTGCATAATTCATAGCTCTCTGAGGTCCAGTTATGACCCTAAATGTGTAAAAGGGACTTTAAAAAACAAAACTGTAACCCTTAATATTATGCAAAAGTGTCCCAAGTTGATCACTGACATCATCGGGGGGGAGGGGCACTATTAGTGGTCTCCCATGGATCAGAAACACAGCTTTGCATCAATAAGAAGTGATGCATTCAGTGCTGTGGGCCCAGTTCTGTCAAACTTCCTCCCTCTAGAAGTCAGACAGGCCCTGTCCCTGCTAAGTTCCAGGTGTCTGGTTATAACCATTTTATTTCGGAAGGCTTTTGCATCATGGATGTTCTTCCTTTAAATTTCCAAGAGATTAAATTTCTAAGGCTTAATTTATGGGATTTTTATAGTTGTAAGACACTCTGAGACATAAGATGGTGAAAAGTGGGACATAAGTAAACAACTATAAATGAATAAAAGCATTAATACCACCGTGAGTGCCACCACTTTCATTTTCCCACAAAAAGTGCTAGGACGTTTAGCACAAACCATGGTCTGCTGTGATGTCTCAACTGAGCGAGTGGCTGATGATTAGGTTGCCTTACCCACTTGGGGAGACCGCTGGTGAACTCTTAACATATGTTTTAACTTCTGGCAGTTTTCTGGGGAGAACGCTGAGAAAATGAAGAAAACCTACGGCAAGTTCTGTGGGCACCACAATGAGGCGGTGAATTACTTTAAAGACCTTCATTCCAAGGAGAAACGGTTTCAAGCATTCATCAAGGTAACACCGGTGTTTTGCAAATGTTCTCTTGTATAGAGGTGGGGTAGGGAATAGGGGGAAGAAGCCATGCAGGTGAAGTTTCTTGTATATTGTGCTTCCTCCTTAAAAATCCAGATTCTTTCACCAAAGTCAACCACATATTGCAAGGATAGGGAGCCTGTGGCCCTCCAGATATTTAACCCTGGGCTTCTAGTATTCAGTTTCTAGGCAGAATATGTGTGTGTGATCAAAGTGGGGTGAGGTAGGGATAGTTTGCAAGGAATAACTGCTCAGTAGTAGCAGCAGCAGCAGCAGCAGCAGCAGCAGGCTAATGGTGAGGAGTGTACCCTTTATCTCTCATTTCATTCATCTTTCTCTAGAAAAAGATGAGCAGCTCTGTGGTGAGGCGTCTGGGCATTCCTGAGTGCATCTTGCTAGTAACACAGAGGATCACCAAATATCCTGTGCTGCTACAAAGAATACTGCAGCATACCAAAGGTAGGAGAAAAACTGCCATTTTCCACCTTGGTGAGCAAATGGCGATATGGACCTCAGAAACTTTGGCATTTTATAACTGGGCTTGTGGCATAGAAAGCACCCATTGCAAAACCTTTTAGCATCCCTTTGTGCTTGCTTGCTGAGAGACTGTTGTCTTAGGATATATTCTAGGTGAAAGAAAGCTGTCTCTACAGCAGCCTCCATTTCATGGAAATGGTCCTGCGGCTTCTGAAACCCTCATTCTTCTAAGTTGTTTCTGTTTAGTTCAATTGCACAAGTGTAGGTTTGTGTGGGTCTGCTGATTCTTCATGCCGCTTCTGGCAATGATCCCTGTTTTGGCACTTGTACTGTATCACGATGCTAATTTTACCTCCATACAGTTAGCTTGTCTCTCCACACCCCTACAAGCAAGGCACGCAAGAGCCAAAAAACACTCTAGGTGTGAAGAAGGGCCAGCTAAAGGGTTTAGCCAGGGGAGAGTTTGAAGGCCAGAGAGGGTTGGAGGGCTCCATTCGACCCCAAGCCCCAAGGTTCCCCACCTCAACTCTACACGAATTGAGAGAGATCTAAGTGTCACTGTCAAATGTGTGCTCAGCAAATAGCTGGGAGGGTCAGGGAAAGGGAACGTAAAAGAAGTTAGCTAAAGCTCAAGAGCTGGGCGAAAAGAATTAAGCGAGAACTGAAAGGTGGGTCTCCTTGTGTTTTAAGAAAACGACGAAGAACATCAAGATTTGGTGCTGTCCCTAAACCTGGTGAAGGAAGTAATCACTGCTGTGAACAGCAAAGTCAGCAACTACGAGAAGAAGATGCGCCTCAATGAAATCTACACCCGGACGGACAGCAAGTCTATCATGAGAATGAAGAGCGGGCAGATGTTCGCCAGAGAGGACCTGCGGCGCAGGAAGTTTGTCCGGGACGGGCCCATCTCCCTGAGAAATGCAGCCAGCAAACTGAAAGGTAAGTGAGTCCTGCCGTCTGTATTTCCTTCCTGTCCCTGTATATTGGATAAAGGTGTAATTTGTTGGACCCTCCACGGTGTCCACATTGGGACAGTCTTTTAAATTCCTAGACTGCTTAAGCACAGCTGCTTATTTAAAAATGTGCGCCCTGCATTTTCCCCAGTGGATTTCCAAAGGCCTACAGTACTTTAAAACTGTTGTGTTGTAAAGAGAGAGAAAAATCAGGACCATAATAACAGCCAATAAAGCCAGCAATATTGGCATAAGACGGCAGCAGCAGCAACCATTCACTTAGCAGTGAACCCCCATAAGCCTTTTGCAACTGCAATGCTTTAATGTGCTCTCCAAACCCCAGCCAAGATGAAGCAAGGTGAATCTCTCTAGGGTGGGACTTTGGATGTCACTGCTGCAAAGCTCCCATCCTGTGTAGCTGCCCACCAACAGGGCCTTGGGGGATGACCTTCATGCAGAGTTAACCCCCCAGGTGTTGCTGGACCCCGGCTCTTGTCATCCCTGACTATTGCCCCTATTAGATGGGGTTGATGGGAGTCGGAGCCCCCCAGTATTTGGAGGGCCACAGTTTTCCCCACCCCTGCATAGTAAGCTGCCTTATACCAAGTCAAACCATCGGCCCATCTAGCTCAGTATTATCTACTCTGACTGGCAGTGGCCTCTCCAGGATTTCAGAAGTGAGTCACTCCCAGTGCTACCTGTAGGGATATTTTTTTCCTGCACAGCCATGTGATGCTTCTGATGCATGTCACGTCCAGCACACAGACCCAGGTGGTACATCATACTTGCTGGACACTTGTTATATGGTACAGTGGTGCCTCGCAAGACGAAATTAATCTGTTCCGCGAGTCTCTTCGTCTTGCGGTTTTTTCGTCTTGCGAAGCACGGCTATTAGCGGCTTAGTGGCTATTAACGGCTTAGCGGCTTTAAGAAAAAGGAAACAAACTCGCAAGAACTAGCAAGACGTTTCGTCTTGCGAAGCAAGCCCATAGGGAAATTCGTCTTACGGAACGACTCAAAAAACGGAAAACCCTTTCGTCTAGCGAGTTTTTCGTCTTGCGAGGCATTCGTCTTGCGGGGCACCACTGTACCTGGGAAACTATCTGAATAGCAGTGGTGGATCCTAAAGAATTAATTGCTTCTTGTACAGCGTGATTCAGCTGGAATAGTGTTTAGCCCGGGGGGCTGTGGAAACCAAGTTTGCCATTGCCTTCTAAGTTGCTCCAGGATGTGCCACCTTCAGTCTGGGGTAAGGTTACCAGATTTTTTTCCAATGAATCCAGGGACACTTTTCAACTTCAATGGATTTTGTATGGGGACTGATTTGTAAATCCGGGGACTGTCCCTGGGAAACGAGGACATCTGGTAACCTTAGTCTGGGGGAGATGGTTAAACTCTCCTTCTGGGTGAACTCTCACCCTGGAGCATATTGGTTGTCCTGTAAGCATCCTGCCATGTGTCAAGGAGAATTCTCCTTTAGTTTCCAGAAACTAGTATTCCAGAAATACTTCATGTACAGTGAAATGATGAGCTGCAAACACTGCCATTGCTGCACCTTGTGGAAGAAACTTGCTGCTTGTGGCCACTACTTTTGGAAAAACTCCCCTTGACCTGACACTTTGGTCTTTTGATACTGATGGTTGTGGTGGGTGGATGGAGAGCTGCCTGCAGCCAATGAGAGTTATACGCAGCAAAAACCACTCCTTAGAAAAACAGCGTTTTAACACCTTTTCCTCTTAGGACAAAAGCATTGATTGTGAATAAGGAGCATTTGCGCTCTCCTGCCCACTTAGCCACCTCTTCCCTAAACTTCCAGGTCTCTTGAGGTTTAGAAATGAGCAAGTGTTTGTGTGTTTTTACATGGTCTGTTGTGTTTTTCTTTGCCAGAAGTCCAGGCTGTTCTCCTCTCAGATGTTCTGATATTTCTTCAGGAAAAGGACCAGAAATATGTGTTTGCATCTCTGGTAAGGTCTTTAGTACTTTCTAATCAATAATAATAATTATGATAAATATACATTTGGCTAAAAAATGAGTTACTGAATCAAAGAAGATTCTTGTATTTAGTTTTTGTTTGTTTTTAAAATTATCTGCTCCTTTCACTCCTTTTTACCATTTTTAAGGAAAGGCACACAGCCTCTGAATATATTTGTTTGGGGGCAAAAAATTCCTGGCTCCTATTTTCTCTGTGTACATTTTCCTTAGCATCTTTCAAATTTATTACTATTATTTTATTAAAGCACTTGCTCCCTTCTGGGCAAAGCTCACCGTTATTAAAAGAGCAAGAAATAGCAGGAATAAAGCAGCACATTAAAACAGCAGGACTGTACAGAATGAAATTACAAAATGGGATTTAAAAAGCTGGTTTTTAAAAATCTTTTCAAAAACCTATAAAATGCAATGGTGCTTTTGATCTTTAAGGGGGGGGGACCTCCAAAATGCCCAGTGGAGCAATGTCTTTATTAGAACCAACCAAAATGCCACAAGATTGCAGCAAGCGATTAAGTTCCCCAGAAGTCTTCATTGCATTAGCTGACCTCAAGGCCATAACATGCAGTAGTGGTTACCTAACTGTGCATTTCAAAAGTTTATTGTTCTCCTTTCCCATTCAGTCCTGCCCTTTGCAGAGACGCAGAAACGTATTTGGCAATCTGTGATGATGTTCCTGTGTTGGTATAAGTAAGGAAATATACTGTCAGGAAGCAACACACAGCTTAAGAGAGTCAGTTTCCGGACTCTCTGCAACACGAATGGGGCATCTGTGGCTCCCCAGATGTTGTTGGGCTCCAATTTCCATTAGCCGCAACCAGCGTGACCGGTGGCCAAAGATGCTGAGAACTGGACTCCAGGAACTTCTGAAGGGCCACTGGTTCTCCTCATCAGCTGTACAATGAATCCAATCTAAACCAACATCTAGAGCCCCATTTAGGCTCTGATTTAGGGCAGCTTCATTATATAGTAGGTGGACTTGTGTTGGACAAATCAGATCAGTAGTGAAGAGTTGAGCCAAGATGTTTTCCTAGTCCAAATTCTCCCTACCATTAAAACCTACTGAAATGCTTTAGGAAGTCGCTTGCTCTCATTCGCCACAGCATCTAAGATTGGCTGCAGGTAATGAAACTGATTTGTAAAAATGTTACATGGAAAAAATACGAGACACATTACACATACTTCTGTAAAACAAGAAAATCTTTAATAAAACAAAAACAAAAGATTGGCTGCAGGCTTGAGAAACTCCCTGCACCTGTGTGTGTGTGTTTAAACTGAAGTACTTTAGAGGGGGATATGTATTAAATAATCCATTGGTTAGGGCTTGTAGTGGTTAAGATAGAAAAGTAGGCCTGTCAGGCTGCATCAGATTGAAAGCTGATTGATTTGTTTTCCTCTCTTCTTCCCAAAAGGATCAAAAATCCACAGTGATATCTCTGAAGAAGCTGATTGTCCGAGAAGTAGCCCATGAGGAGAAGGGCTTGTTCCTTATCAGCATGGGAGGGAAGGACCCAGAAATGGTGGAAGTTCGCGCCAGCTCAAAGGAAGAGCGCAACAGCTGGATACAAAGCATCCAGGACACCATGAATACTATGTAAGCAGCTGGTGGTTGGTCTGCAGAATGCATGGGCATTGTGTGTGGAATGCAATTGCAATCAAGTTTAGGATTGGCTGTGTCTCTGTGGCAGGGTGGCATCAAGGTGGAGGCTGCCCTGGAGCATTGCTCTAGTATTTGAATGCTCTTAGGATGTGCAGGTCAAGGACCCACATGTCCATTTTTAATGGTGTTGTGGTGCCATGTTGAATGGAAGGACCATAGATCTGGTAGAGCATCTGCTTTGCATGCCTTCCGCAGCATCTCCAGCTAGCGCTGGGGCAGACCTCTGTTTGAAACCCTGGAGAGCAACTTTCCAGACAGGGTAGTGAGGGTACTGAGCTAGACAAGGGATGCAGGTGGCGCTGTGGACTAAACCACTGAGCCTCTTACGCTTGCTGATCGGAAGGTCGGCGGTTCGAATCCCCACGACGGAGTGAGCTCCTGTTGCTCTGTTCCAGCTTCTGCCAACCTAGCAGTTTGAAAGCATGCCAGTGCAAGTAGATAAATAGGTATCACTGCTGTGGGAGGGTAAATGGCTTTTCTGTGCACTCTGCCTTCCGTCATGATGTCCCGTTGCGGCAGAAGCAGTTTATAGTCATGCTGGCCACATGACCTGGAAAGCTGTCTTTGGACAAACATCAGCTCCCTTGACCTGAAAGCGAGATGAGAGCCACAACCCCATAGTTGCCTTTGACTGGACTTAACTGTCCAGGGGTTTTAACCTTACTGAGCTAGATGGACGAACGGCCTGATTCAGTTATAAGGCAGCTCTTCCTGTGTTCATAAGCTCGGTGTCCTTGCATCACATTGAATAAAAGGGAGGAGTTCCAAAATTTCTGGCCAGCTCAAGCATTCTACATGCTGATTGTTGTTGTAAACTATTAAACAGGACTATATAGTAAGCAGGCATGCAAAAGACACAGATCCCTTTGTTGGAAAAAGGTCTATGTGTAACTGAGCTGTGTTGACATCGTTGTTAAAGTTAATGAGGTATACAAAAGCAATTCTAAGATACGCTAATCCACTGCATTTCTGCAGTTTAATCATCAATCAACCACTTTGCTTTTTTAGCCGCAGGCTGCTAAAACTGAATTGTTATATAAATAAGTAGCATCTGTACATACAGCTGAGTATCGTGTCTATATACGACTTTAAATGAGCATAAAACTAAATATGACTGATAGTGTCTTACTGTAAACTTAAATAAACCAGGAAAAGATGTACCGCCAGATGAGAATTCAGTACAAATAGCAACAAAATAAACAAATTACTAAATAATGCAAGTTACAAATCCATCCGATGCAAAATTTCCCAATGCTGGACATCAGTAGGCAAAATTGGCCACCTACTGGCCGACTTACTGTAATGTTTGTTAAAAGTTTGCTTATATTCAAGTCCAGGCATTCTAAGCCCTGCCAGAAATCTTGTCGCCTCTGCAAAGAATGAAAGCCTTTTCCTTCCCTCCTAAAACATTTGCTTCCCACTGACATCCCAAATGAGCACTTCAGGGGTTTCAAAAAAGATGCAGAGATGTTGATGTTTTTCCTGCCGTGTTCTACTCTGTTTTGGCTCTCCCTGCAGGGATAAGGAAGAAGATGAAGGCATCCCTAGTGAATCGGAGGAGGAAAAGCGGGTGCTTGACACCAAAGCCCGGGAACTGAAAGGTAAAAACAACAGAAGCTGCGGCCAAAACATTTGCCTAAAACATGCCATAAATGTGGAGAGCTGGGGAACCAATGCCCATCCAAATATGAGAGTCCTAAGCCCAGCAGCCCCAACCACTGTGGTCAGTGATGATGGCACTAACTGGAGGGCCACAGGCCTTTTAGAAGCTACCCAGTAAATTTCGGTGTTTTGATTCCAAATGCCTTGTACTGAGACCTAACTCGCTAATTATAGCACTGCACTGGCTCTTAAACCTCCCCTCACTTACTCTATATATATTGGCTCAATTCATATGTAACACTGAGCCAAACCATGGTTTAGTGTGAATGTGCCGGGCTCCCAGAGGTAGCTCATTGTGGCCACTTCGTTCCTCCTCTAGTCTTGCTGCTGCTGTGAGCTGAACCACAGTTTTGTTTTAACTTGTCATTCAAACCCATGCTTTGTCTCGCTCGAGATAAACTTTCGGAAGCTAAACCTAAGCCAGCTTTTGCAAACCTGGGGGTCTCCGGATGTTACATGACTACAACTCCCATCAGCCCCATTTGTTAGCCAAGCTGGCTAGGATGGGTGGGAATCTCAGTTGAACATCTGGAGGGCTCCACACTGTCTACACATTCTTAGCCGGAAGGAATAATGGTCTGACTAGGTACAGTGTTGGTTTGCTTTGCATCAGTTTGCCTTGCCCTGTCCCCTCATTTTGCAAAGCATCCTTTCCCCATGATAATAACTCTCTGTGACCAGAGTTTCTCTCGATTCCTGTGATTCCCTGACTCGCCAGAAGGTGGGGCCTGGGTCTCAGTGATTGTGAGTCCCACCGAGTTGCCGAGGCACATTCTGTGTTCTGCAGCAATTCTTCGACTGACCTTCCCCTTCTACCCCACAGAACAGCTCCATCAAAAAGACCAGCAGATTATCACACTGTTGGAGGAGAAGGAGAAGATCTTTCGGGACATGACAGACTGCAGTGGGCATGAGGACAGCTCAGGGGCTAGGACCTTGTTCCGGGCAAACACAGAAGAGGCACCCAAGGGGGAAAGTGTGATGAAGAGCGTGATAAATGAAGGTAAGCTTCCATTCACTGCCGTCTCCCCAGAAGGAAATGTATATTCACCTGTATATTCAGCCTTAGCAAATGCACAGTAGCTCAGGGGCGGCAGTGTCTGCTTCGCATGCAGAAGGTTCCAGGTTCAATTCCTGGCATCTTCAGGTGAGGGCAGGGAGCATCATCTCCTGTCTGGAGGCCTGGGAGCTGCTGCCAGTCAGTGTAGACAATCCTGAGCTAGGATGCAGGGATCTAAACTGCAGCAAAGGTGAGACAGATCTAATGTGGCTACACAGATTTAATTCAGGAGATGAAGTTGGAATTGGTCCCCTGTTTTGTCCACCACTTTGCCCCAAGTCAGGGGGCATAGTCTCCCAGCCAGGACACCTGCGCTTGGTGGCATGCGCACCCACACACCATCATTTCAAATCTCTCCTGAACCCACAACCCAATTCTTAATCTCTTAAACTTCATCCTTTTCTGAAACTTAAGCCTAAGCCAGCTTTTGCCAACCCGGTGTTCCTCAGACGTTTTGGACTCCCAACTCCCATCAGCCCTACCTAGCCTGTTGACTGTTGCAGTTATTAGATGTTGCTGCTCTTGGGGAGTTTTGTTTATAGGGAAAGTAAAGACTGATTGGGGACACGGGTGGCGCTGTGGGTTAAACCACAGAGCCTAGGACTTGCCGATCAGAAGGTCGGTGGTTCGAATCCCTGTGACGGGGTGAGCTCCCGTTGCTTGGTCCCTGCTCCTGCCAACCTAGCAGTTCGAAAGCACATCAAAGTGCAAGTAGATAAATAGGTACCGCTCTGGCGGGAAGGTAAACGTCGTTTCCGTGCGCTGCTCGGGTTCGCCAGAAGTGGCTTAGTCATGCTGGCCACATGACCCGGAAGCTGTACGCCGGCTCCCTTGGCCAATAAAGCAAGATGAGCGCCGCAACCCCAGAATCGTCCGCGACTGGACCTAATGGTCAGGGGTCCCTTTACCTAAAGACTGATTGCCGAAAGGTCCCAATACATAAGCACATTTATTTTGGCTAAGGCTGATGGGAATTGTAGTCTTAACACTTCTGTAGGGCACCAGGTTGCCAAAGTCTAGCATAAGCATTTATAATTTCATTTGCACGTCTTCTTGCCCTGTTTCTCTTGCCTCAGTCGCCCTTCCTCTTTGTCTCAGTGCAGATTGGGAGTTTTTTCTGGGTTCAGGGACTTTTCATCTTAATGTTACTCTCTCTGTAAGGCCCTGTGTGCTTTGCAAGCATTGGATGAATCCTCATGATGTCTAGCTTGAACGCAGGTGACTTTGCAGACTCCCATAAGCCACCCACCACTGCCTTCACAACTTAGTTTCTTCCTAACATTCAGATCTGCCTTAGCAGGTTAGCATGAATGTAGTTTGGTCATATAATCAACTTTTTCTGGTTGCTTGCTTCTTCTCCTTTCAGTTGAGCTGTTGCAAGGGTTGGTGAGCAGGAGCCTCGGAAGTGCCCTTGGGCAACAGATGAGCAGCCTCACCTTGGAGCAAGAGGGCGTGGGACCCGTCTCCCTCCCCAGGAGGGCAGAGACATTTGGAGGATTTGACAGTCACCAAATGAATGTCTGCAAGGGTGAGTATCCTTTTCACCTCTTCCCCAGGCACCATGGTGTTCCCTAGAACTTCACACTGCTTTTGTGTTGATCTTTGCATGCCCATCCCCTCCTGAGCTTGCGTCCAAGGTAAAATAAAAGGTAAAGGGACCCTTGACCATTAGGTACAGTCATGGCCGACTCTGGGGTTGCGGCGCTCATCTCGCTTTATTGGCTGAGGAAGCCGGCGCACAGCTTCCAGGTCATGTGGCCAGCATGACTAAGCCACTTCTGGTGAACCAGAACAGCACATGACAGCACATGGAAACGCCATTTACCTTCCCGCCAGACCTATTTATCTACTTGCACTTTGATGTGCTTTCAAACTGCTAGGTTGGCAGGAGCAGGCACCGAGCAACGGGAGCTCACCCCGTCATGGGGATTCGAACCGCTGACCTCCTGATCAGCATGCACTAGGCTCTGTGGTTTAACCCACAGGGCCATCCGCATCCCTTGCGTCCAAGGTCTTCGTATTAATTTGCAAATTCCTGAACAGCTTAGGTCTGGGATACCTTGAGGGACTGCCTGAACCCTTTTGCTTCAGTTCGATTGCTGAGATCATCTGTAGAAGTTTTGCAGGTTGTCCCCCAAGGTGGTGAGGCTCATTTGACATCAACATGAAACCGAGCCTTTAGTGGCATTGGCCCAATCTTGTGGGATGCTTTTCCCATGGAGATTCAGCAGGCATCTTTTGTGTTGGTTTTGAAATGTTTGCTGAAAAATTCCTTACGCTGTGACTCTCATGCAGACCATTTAAACATTTTATTAAAATCTGTTTATTCCATTTACATTCCCACTCTTCCTCCTGAAGGAGTCTATGGTGAGAAACTTATCAATAAAAATCACACACACACACAAAATATTTCCAACAGCGATTTCAGGGTTGGCAGGGACCATTTCTTTCATGGATGATAGTATTTTTAAATTCCTCCTGAAAGTCAATAATGAGGGAGCTGCTACAGACAAGGCCCTTTCAACTGGACATAGAAAACTTTTTTCTTTCTTTTTTGGTTTCTGAATGTACACAGAACAAAGAATCTCTGTATGGTGTCACCCCCTGCCCCTGGAATATTCCATGCATATGCAATGTAAATTATACAGTCAAATATTAAGTATGTTTGTATAATACTTAAGAGTTGATTGTACAAGTTAAAGTATTTTCTGTGCTCCATCTTAGCAGATTGCCTCAGAATATTGCCACTATTTTCTGAAATAGTTAGTGACCTGTAATTCTAGATGTGTATTTGTGTGTGTATGATTGCTGTAAACTACTTTTTAAAAAATGATTTTTACAAATTTAAAGGAAGTGGAGGACTTCCTTTCAAACAAGGATGTGGAGAGGTGGTTCTAGACTGCCCTCAGCTCTATGGCTGGAATATTGCAATCATTCTATGTTTTTTCCTGGGCCTAAGGAACTCACGTTAACATCTGACTTTTCAGGGGTGGAAAAGGTTGAAGGAGACGATGTGCAGGATCTTCGGAGGACAGAGTCGGACAGTGTTTTGAAGAAGGTATGGAACTGAGGAGGGTCCTTCACTTAGCAGTAGATGCATTGCCTATAGGGCTGTCAATGGCTACTAACCGTGACAACAGTGCTCTGCCACCAAAGTCAGAGGCAGCTTCTGAATACCAGTTGCTGGAAGCCACAGCAGGGGGTGGGGTGAGGGAGTCCTCTAGCGCTTGCAGGTTTCCCACAGGCACCCAGTTGGCCACTGTGACAACAGGCTGCTGGAGTAGGTGGACCATTGGCCTGATCCAGCAGGCCTTTTCTTGGGATGTTCTTCTGTCCATTCCCTAGCATCTCCAGCTATTAAGACCTTGGAGTGCAAATTGGAAGAGACAGTGTTGTATCCAATGTGCCAGAGGTCTAGAACAGAAATACAGACTGGGATAAAAGCCTTCACTAAAAAGGCACATTTTAAAAAAAGGTCTCTGTGGCGATCACACAGGGCCCCCGGACGTTTCACAGTCTATTGACCCTGTGCCACCACCCCGCTTCTCACGGAGACACACGGAGTCCAGACAGTTGTTAACATAAACAAATAATCAAGTTTATTTTTAAATGCAGGAAAGGGGTATGGTTGCAGTTTATTTTTCTCTTGTCAGTTTCCTAATCTTAGTTCCTAACAACCCCAAACTGAATTATTCCCAACTATCTATCTGACTCCACCTAACAATTCCTCTCACTCTCTCACAGTACAACTCTACCAACCCACTGCCTATTCCACCCTCTTCCTTCTTCCACACCTAAGCCTCAACTCCCAACTCCCAAACCTCAACTGACTTTCAAAACCTCCCACTCTATCTTTTACTCCCTCTTGCATTCTCACTGGCCAATCACATCACACCCATTTTAACCCTTTCCTTGACCCAAACTAGGAGGCAAACGCCACAGTCTCCCATGTGGGTGCCCACCCAGACAATTTCCTTGGGGCTCATTCTGGCTCATTCAGCAGCGCCTTATTTTTCCTCCTGAAAAACATGAACTTTGAGGCGGGTGGCGCTGTGGGTAAAAGCCTCAGCGCCTAGGGCTTGCCGATCAAAAGGTCGGCGGTTCGAATCCCCGCGGCGGGGTGCGCTCCCGCTGCTTGGTCCCAGCGCATGCCAACCTAGCAGTTCAAAAGCACCCTTGGGTGCAAGTAGATAAATAGGGACCGCTTACTAGCGGGAAGGTAAAGGACGTTCCGTGTGTTGCGCTGGCTCGCCAGATGCAGCTTGTCACGCTGGCCACGTGACCCGGAAGTGTCTCCGGACAGCGCTGGCCCCCGGCCTCTTGAGTCAGATGGGCGCACAACCCCAGAGTCTGTCAAGACTGGCCCGTACGGGCAGGGGTACCTTTACCTTTACCTTATTTAAAGAAAGAAGACAGGAGTGCCTGGCGTGCTCTGGTCCATGGGGTCACGAAGAGTCAGACACGACTAAACGACTAAACAACAACAATTTAAACAAACAAAATAAAAAATAATCACCGTTCTGGAACATTAAAACCCCTTCATATAAAGCCTTGTTTTTAATTATTTTATTTTATTTTGTTCACACTGACTGGCAGAGAGGGTCCTTCCAGCCCTGCCTGGAAGTTGAGCGTGGGACCTTCTGCATGCAAGGCAAATGCTCTACCTCTGAGCTGCAGCCTTGTCTCCCCTTTCTAAAGAGTTTGAGGCAAAATGGACTAAACACCCGATGCGAGGCATGGGCAGGCAACCTGTGGGCCTCCAAATTTTGTTGGATTCCATCTCCCCACAGCTGCAGGCGCCGTGGCCAATGTGTCAGGGATGATGGGAGTTGTAGTCCATCCATAAGTGGAGGGTCACAGGTTGTCTCCTCCTGGGGATCAGTGTTGCTGCCTGAGGCTGACTTTGATCCTTGCTATCTTTCCTCTGCCTTGTTCTCATTAAGACTGTCTGATCTCTTCCCAGGGAGGAACAGCTAACTTGATGTTTGTGCTGAAAAGGAACAATGAGGTAAACATTCCTGTTCTCACTTCGCCTTCTTTGCTGAGGAACACAGCCAAAGGAACCTGGTCTCTGCTTTTCAGGATCACGGTTTCCAAAGCAGCATGCAACACAATTAAAAACAACCGAAACGTTTTAAACCAGCAGGGAAATAGAACAAAAACTCGATATCCAAAGAATATGGGTGCTTCCAGACGAGGGTCTAATCTGCAGATGGGTTGTTGCAAGAAGACTTTAAAATAAATAAAAAATAGCAGATTTCCCCTGGAAAGGATATCCATGCTAAGTTTGTGGAAGGGGCAGGATACGGGCTTGCATTTTGATGCCAAACACATTGTGTGGACTTCAAAACAATTTTGCATGCATGAGGAGCACCCATCTCACAATGAACACCAGTCCAGAACACTCTCTGTTGTGTCGGATGCTTGATCAGTGTTACAGAGGCTCACTTGAGGTTGGCTAATGGTTGATCAATAGTAGAGTGTGCTCTCCCTTCTGCCCCTCTTGGGCTAAAACACTGCAGCAGATCAGTGTCGCCAGTAACTGAATCAGCAGCTGACATCAGTTTCTTTCTTTTTTTTCCCTCCTGCAGCAAGTTCTCCAGAGCATCACTCACCTCCACAGCTTGCTGGGCATGTTGCAGGTAAGTAAGTCCCAGGACGAGGGGGTGGGGAGGAATACTGCCATTGGCCAAGGGCTCTTTGCCATGTGGATTCTCTGCTTGCACAATGCACCATGTAATATTGGCTTAGAGTCTTCACAAGCCATATCAGAAGGGTTGGGGTGCTTGGGCTTAAACTAAGCTTCCCTCTGCTGCTGTACTTGCTGGCAGGATGTTGGGGGAGCCCTCAGTTCTAGCAAGGGGTCCAGCGAACTAAAGGGTCTCTCCCAGAAGCAGAGATGATTATGTGCAAGGGAAGAACATGGCATTGGTGTTGTCAGGGTACAATGCCAGCCCTGTTGCGTGGAGAGGTCCGACACAGAGGGAGCTGCCTCATACCAACTTGGGCCATGGGCACAACTAGTTCTGTCTTGTCTACACCACAAGTAGGAGACCTTTTTCAAGCCGAGGGCCACCTTCCCTCGCTGGCAGCCTTCTGGGAGCCACGTGATAATGGGGCCAAACTGGGCATGGCCAGAAATACACCACTCTTAGTCTCCATCCAGGCAAATAAGAGGTATTATCACAGTTCAAGGACACATTGCAGCCAGGCAAGAACACTAAAGGAGGGTGCAGGGCCAGGACCAGAGGACAACATGGTATAGGGAAGTGACATGGCCTGAGTAGAACTCCAAGTTCAGATATAGAAGTCTAGAGAGCCACATATGGGCTCAGGTTCCCCATCTCTTCTCTACAACACCTGGTAGTGGCAATCCAAGGAAAGGAGTCTCTTCCTGTCCTTTCAGAGAAGCGGCTCTCCGGGCCCTTCCTGGAGAGAGCAGGGGTTGAACTGGAGGGCAGGGCATCTCCTGCATGCAAAGCCCCGAGCTCCAGCCTTCCCTAAGCCTTCCCTCCCTTCCCCAGGCTGTTGTCGTGCAGCAGGACACCTACATTGAGGACCAGAAGCTTCTCCTGACGGAGAGGGCCCTGACCCGCAGCTCCCTGCGCCCCAACTCCCTGATTGAGCAGGAGAAGCAGCGCAGCCTGGAGAAGCAGCGGCAGGAGCTGGCCAACCTGCAGAAGCAGCAGGCCCAGCACCAGGAGGAGAAGCGGAAGAGGGAGCGGGAGTGGGAGGCCCGCGAGAAGGAGGTGGCGGAGCGGGAGGCCCGGCTGGCCCAGCGGGAGGAGCAGCTCCAGAAGGGGCACCACAGCCTGGAGAAGGAGCTGGAGGAGCTGCAGCAGAAGAAGGCCACCTACCAGCTTGATCTGGAGCACCTCCGCGCAGCCCAGAAGCAGCTGGAGAAGGAGAAGGAGCAGCTCAAGAGGGACATGGAGCAGATCTCCCAGCTGCGGGCAGAGCCCAACCACAGTCCCGTAAGTCACCTTCTCACTCTAGTTTTTGGCAAAGGCAGATGCGTATAGGAAGCCACCTTGTACTGAGTCTGATCCCACTGGCCCACATGAGAAGACTTGAGCCTTTTCAGAAACCAGACCCACCTTCTAACAGGAGACCTGTTTTGGTTATTTTTGTAAAACTTCATATTTGCATGGCCGTAGTGCTGCAGCTGTGACCCATCTTAGACCCAGTGCTGGGTCCTTACTTACCAGTTGAAGCTCAGTGGGGCAACTCTCCAGGGTTTCGGGGTAGCCCTATTTGAGAAAGCAAAGCTTTTCTGCCTCTCACTTAACAGTAGATCCTGGGGGCATCCAAGGAAGCTGATTGAAGGCTTCAGAACAGATGAAAGAAAGCATCTCCTCGCACCGTGCATATTAAGCAGTGAAGCTCACTCCCACTGAAGGCAGTGATGGCCACCGAGTTGGATGACTTGGAAAGAGAATTAGACAAATTCATGGGGGAGAAGGGCTATCAGTTGCCGCTAGACGAGATGGCAGTGCTGTGCCTTCACAGCTGGAGGTAGTCATGCCTCTGAATATCAATTGCTGGAAACAGCAGGAGAGGAGGGTGTTCTTGTGCTTGGGCCCTGCTTAGTTTCCCACAGGCCATCCTGTGATCTCTTCCTAGCGGAAAATTGTTGCGGAACAGATTGCGCAGCCAAATCACCTGCAGACTGCTCATTGCAAAACAGTGTCGCACTGGCTTAAACCATCCAGTAGGCAGCCTTTTATTTTCAAGGCGGGGAGGGATTGCTCCTATCCATGTGACGCCTGGACTGCTGGTCCCGCCGCCACCACACCTGTTTCACTTCTACCACTTGTTTTGCCTCCTGCCTTGCAGCTTTCCAACCAGCACGGCAAGATGACCAGGACACCTTCCCTTCCTGTGCCCGACGACTCGTCTTCCAGGCAACAGGGCCATTTGGAGAAAGAACTGTCTGCGTCGCCCAAAAGGAACAGCCTCACAAGGACGCACAAGGAGAAAGGCGCTTTCCACCTGCTTGGCACGACGACGTCGAGCCAAGCCAACAAGGCAGCTGACGGACAGGGTCAGGTGCAGAACCGCCTCTTTGGCTTGGCCAAGCCAAAGGAGAAGAAGGAGAAGAAGAAGAAGGGCAAAGGGCACCGTTCTCAGCCAGCCGGTAAGCAAAGGGCTCTTTCTACCTGCTAAGAGGTCTTCATGTCTCTTGGAGCCAAGGGAGTTAAGACGCATGAGACCTCCTTCCACCAGCTTACCTGCAGTGGTTGCTGCTGCCCATTGAGACAGATAGGGCAGAAGGCTGGGAGGCTCAACTGAAGGTGGTGCCAGAGCCAATTAATTATAGCTTTGTCCCCATCTTCCTCGTCCCTGCTAAGTTGTACAAGGGCAACACTGAGACTTGGGGAGGAGGAAGCAAACAGCCATAGTTACCCCCTGAGCCGGTTGTAAGTAAGAAGGCAGACAAGTGGGGCGCTGGCTCTGGGCAGACTGAGGTTAGTGGGGCAGTGCCCCATTTGCCATAATGGACCAGCCCTCACACCTGGAAAGGAAGCAGCTATTTGGAGCAGGGAAGGAAGAGGCAGCAGCAGGCAAGCCCTGTTTGGACACTTAGAAGAAATAAGAAGTGGGGAAGGGGAAGAGGTGCCTTTTAAACGATGTGGGCAATCTTCTCCAGGGTCCACTGGCGGAGGAAGAGGAGTGCGGGGGGAGCGCACCGCCCCCAGCAGAGCGATCCCAGCAGGGTGCCATTGTGGCTGCCCCCCCCCCCTGTGCTGGGCGCCCTGCCCCAGCAGGCAGCGTGCCCCGCCCCCAGGATGCACACCGCCCCCGCCTGCTCTCCGCCCCCCGGTGCCGGAGCATGAAGCGCTGCCACTGCCAGGGTCATATGATTCTCAGGGCTAGGATTTGGGTGCACCATGCCTGATGTGAACTGCTTGCAGTTCTTTCCTCTGGTGCGGACAGGAGAGAATTGGTTCCTCTGTAGCTCCTGACGTGCCTTGGAAAGGGAATCAGAAATCTGCCGCTACAACAGTCTGTCACTACTGCCTGCTTTGAAGGCACAGGTTTGTTGCCCAAGGAAAGATTCGTTGTGATACCCAGTGGTGGGGTTGAAAGCAGGTCAGGAGCACCTTCAAGGTTGCGTTTGGAATATTTAATTTGGGCATTAAGGTCTTCACAGCTATGAGCAGGGAGAGCAGGAAATACGTGCCCCTTCTGCATGGTCCTGATGTCGTTTGCTTGTGATTTCCTTCCCTTGTCCAGAGGCTCAGTCGCCAGAAGCAGCACCGGAGGGCGAGGAAATCTTCTGCTGACCCCACTGTTCCACCTCCTGCAAGGATGAGGCTGCCCCGTGCTGTGCCCTGCAGAGCGCTCCCCAGCACAGGGCAGATGCAGCAGCGACTCTTGTCTGCCTTGAACTGAATTGTCCTTGCAGCGCAAACCCACCTGCGTGCCTACAATTTGCAGCCTGCTCCATGACTGCTGGCTCTGCCCGTGTCCTGGATCCATGACCTTTTAAAAGGCAGCAGGGGAGGCAAAAGCTTCAGACTCTGGGTGTGGCCAGACTGGGCGGGCTTGGTTTTGGCTGCACGTGTCTCTCTGAAAGGAAAAGAAAAGCATCCATTCTGTGTGCAATGCTGGCTGTTAAGACAGACACTCCCTGCTTCTGTTTTCATCTCCAAAGATTGGGGGGAAAGTGCACCCCAGGTGGCAGCTTGGCTGATCTTCTATTGGGGAAGTCCACCAAAAACCATCGCCCTCTATAGCAAAAGCATGGGGCTCTTTAATGCAATGTTTTCTACATTGCCATATATATAGATAGTACTGTATATATACTTATATATAAATATAAATATAGAAAATGTAGCTGTATATCCGTTGGGGTATGCTTTAATTCTGTACAGAAAAAAGCTGGCTGAGCTTAGCTCTTCCCTAAAGGTTTAGCTGAAACTGTTCAGGGACTGTGTTGATATTAAATATCTCTTTACTTGTTGGCACTCTGTTCTAGTGCTTCTTCCACTGGCAAAAACACCTTCTCCCCCAAAATATCCATCTGTGTGTTGGGGAATGGACTCAAGGCCACGTAGCGGCAAATTGGCCAACTCAGTTAGGAAGGTGGTTTCCCATTAGAGAGGCTCTGAGGACCTGTTTGCACACAGTGTAAGTTGTGCCGCAGGATCCACACACAGGTGCATTGTGGGAATACTGGAGGCACTTGGCTGGTTCACAGTTCCAGGGACAGTATCGGGCATCTTCTGCTTGATAGAAGCAAAAGTGTAAGAATGGATTTGAGCTGGCTAAGGCTACCAAGTCGGAATGAAATATGAACGGGCAATCTTTGAAAATTGAGAGAGATGGAGTGTATGTTTTAGGGACAGGGAAGGGGAATCTGTGGCTCTTGAGACTCCAGTTCCCATCATCCCTGACTGCTGGCCATGCTGGCTGAGGCTGATGGGAGCTGTAGTCCAACAACTTCTTAAGAGCTACATGCACCCCCTTCCCTTCTTCAGAAGCCACTTCAGGAAAGCCGCAACAGGCCAATGTTTAAATCACAACTACTCTCAAGTCCCTTTTGAAATGAGCACAAGGGAAGGCCTGACTCCCTGGCCCAAGAACACCTCCTTTCCCAGCTCTCCCATCTCAGCCTTCAGTATTAATAGTAGTTTCAACTAGAAAGCCACTAATTCACCATAGATATCACTGACTGCTTTTGCCCAAGAGATGGTTAGAGGCAAAAATCAACAGCAGCCCAAATTCTTATTTCTCTTCCCTTGGCTTTCTGCTTTTTGCTTTTCTCCAAATTTGCTGGTTCATCTCTTTGCTAGAAGTGCTACCTTGATAGCCATTTTGAAGGGTGTTCAACTGATGGCAACTTGGGTGGGAAATGAGCCATATAAGCAGAAGTGCAATGGCCTTTCATTTCCATGTAGCTTCTGGTAAGGGGAACTTGGCGGGTGAGCGAACGCTGTGGCCTTCCAATTGCAGTAGGACTCCAACTCCCATCAGCCCCCCTGCCTGCACAGTCAAATGGTCAGGGATGATGGGAGTTGTAGTCAGACAACCGCTAGAGGGCCACAGTTTTGCCACCTTTAAGAATTGCAAAGTTCCAAATCTGGCATCACAGGTTGTGTCAGTGCAGACCATCATTTTGAGGTGGAAGAGATAAATAATGCCCCTCCCAACTGATAAAATGGTTCCTTATAACATATGAAAATACTTGGATTTGTTTCTCGGACTTAGCACCATGTGATATGGGGAAAACTTTGACAATTCCCTTTGCAACTTGAATCCCGGGGGTTGGGGGAATTCATTCATGGCCAGTTTCCCAGCTTTTAAATGATTGGGTGGCTCAGCCTTTAGGAGGGTTTGGTGCATAGTTCTTCCTTCTTTTCTTTTTGGACTCCAGTTAATTCTTCTGGCCATGCACACTCCAGTGTTTGAGTCGCAGACTGAGCGTCCTTCACTCTGGCGGATACAAGCATAGCGAGTCAGGCCAGATCCAGTGACTTCTTGACTATTTGGCGTTGCTCCACCAGTCACACTTAATGGGCGCACCTGCTGATTCCTGTACAGGTGATGCTTTATCAGGTTCAGAAATGCATCCTGTGAGATTGGTGCTTTCTGTATGGAATCTCAGAAAGCTGTTTTTCCTTCTGCAAAGCAAGCGGTGACCCTGAGTGGGCGAAGAGATTAAACTGCATCCTTCATTGCACTGGGAGCAAGAAGGCAGCAGGGCAGAGAGGGATGCAGCCCCAGTGGAAAAAAATTTGGAGTTGGTGTGTGAAAGGACTTTCTCCCTAGCACCGTGTGCCAATGCAAAAAGAATTGTGGAACAAGCTGGCAAAGTAGTTCATTATGTGGTGATGCCAAGGGAAGATGAAAGGTCCCCTGTTATGATATTTTTTAATAATATAGACTCCCCAGAGATTACTCCTGTAGACTGGAGAAAAGGGCACAAATAGTGCCCTCTCTCGCCTTGCCTCTGCCCCGCCAAATCCCTGAAGCATTTTGAAAGCTTCCTTTTCCTAACACGTTTTCAGACTTATTTTTTAACGAAAGGTTTGCACTATTGTCCTGATGCCTTCTCCCTTTAGAGCGTCTCAGGATTTGTGTTGTTGTTGTTTTTTCCATGCAAGAATCTTGCGCGGAAAAACAGAGAAAACTCCTTAACAAGCCTTCAGTGCTGGGACCGCGGCAGGTACGTCGGGTCTGTCTTGGCCAGCAATGGAGAACCTCCCTCAGCCTGGCTGAGTCCGAAAGCTCTCTAAGCAATTCACTCTCCAGAAGCGCAGCAGGAGGCAGCTGTGGAGGTCTACTTTTTATTATTGTTGTTACTTTAATTATTTTGTTGTTGTTGTTGCTTGTTCTCTTGACTGCAAGCTGGGCTTGCCATAAAAATAAATAAATCTTTCTGTTTGTTTGAAAGAGATCTGGATTTAAAAAGAAGAAGAGAGAAACGTTTACTGAGCTGTTTTTTGCTTTGAAGCTGGGCTTGTCAAGCCCAAAGTGGGGTTTTTTTGCTTATGTAAATATTAATTCAGTCACCAATAAATTAAAAAAATAACCTGTAGAGCATTGAATGCAATTGACCACTGCTAGGGAACAACCTCTAAAACCCAGTGTCCCTTCGCCACTTTTCAGAGATCTAAAGGCAGGTTGAAGGCAGATCATTTCTCACATTGGATATGCTCATCCCATTTTCGGTGCTGCTCAATGAGTTTTTGCAGGCTGGGGTAACTTTCCCCCCCTTAAGCTGTTTGTCCAGAGGTGGCAGTGAGAGAAAATGAGCATGAATAAGACACAGAAAGCAGAGCCTGCCCGGAACCACCTTCATTCCTCTCAAAAACTATTGTCTCCAACTTTATTTAATTATAGCAGACTAGCTGTTGCTGCTCAGCCTTCTCCCCTCCATCCCCTTCCCCGTCCGCGCTTTACAATCCAGTTTTCATCCATGCAAAGGACCACGATCCACAGGGTCTATATAGTTTCCCCTTTAGCAGTGCAGCTCAGTTTTAAAGCTCAAGACGAATGGTTTAATCTAGTATTATTATTGTCCGTGGGTCGTTGCATGGATGCCGAGAGGCACCAGAGGCTGGGAGCAAAATGGAATGCCATTTCATGTGGTAACATTTTAGAAAAAGGAAAGAAAAGTTTCTAAAAGTCTGCTGCCATTGTTCTTTTTCTTCACACAGAGAGTCCGGTGTTACATACATGTAAAAAAAAAAAAAGGAGATATGCATTTGTGTATTTAAATAAAATCTGTAGGTGTTCAAAGGTTCCTTCTATTCAATTATTCTCTGGTTCAGCTTTCCTCAACCTGGTTCCTTCCAGTGGGAGATGTTGTGACCCAAAAGCATCTCAAGGCCACCAGGTTAGGGAAAGCTGAATTATATATGGTTAAAATAAAGGTATGATAATTCCTTTCTGACAGTGAACGAGTATATTTGCATACTTGCCAGAGAAATGTATTATAATGATGTTGTCCACTTATTTGGACTTTCTCTCTCTCTCTCTCTCCCACCCGCCCCACTATCTAGGCTTCCATAAGGGTACCTGTTTCATATTTCTGGTTGAAAGTAATGTTTAAAAAACACACTTTAAAAATAGAAACATACAACAGTGAAGAGGGTAAAAAAAACCCCAACAACCTAAACTGCTATATGTTAATTTGTAATTATGTAAAAAGTAGGTTACTGATTGTAAAATTTTACAAAGCTCCCCCCCTTGTAATTTGCAAAAAAAGAAGAAAAAAATCAGATTTTTGTAATAGCTTTTATTTATCTGCCTTCCTTATTAATTAATGAGAGCAATTTCTTGTAAAGTCGTTTCCCCCTCCCCTCTAAATAAATCTTGGTTTTAAGTCTGATGAATTTCTGCCTGCCTGCGTGTTTGTTTGTTCATGTCAAATCAAACTGCGTTGAATGAAAATTTTCAAAGCCCTTCCTTTGAACGCCTTGATTGGATACTTCATTTTCTTCCCATGCAGCAAAGGAAGAGAGGAAGGAAAATGTAAGTGCCCAGAGTGAGGGTGGTAGGGATGCCTTCATGAGGCTTTGGGTAAGGAAGAAATAAAGAACATAACAAGAGGTCTGCTGGATGAGGCCCAAATGTCCATCTAGACCAGAATCTTGTCTTCACCGTGGCCAGGGCAGACGGGCTGTCATTGGCGGCCATTTTGTGCTGGCACCTACAGCACCTTTATCAAAGAGTACGGGCACCTCATTTCTTCAACCAAAAATAAAAGCATTGCCTATGGGCCTCTGCTTGGCTGCTGTGGGAACGGGAGGCTGGATGAGATGGGCCTTGGGTGCGATGTAGTAGGGCTCTTCATAAGTCCTTATGGACCACAGCAACTCCCCACTGGAAGAGTGCTTTAGGCCATAGGAAACTGCCTTAGGTTCATCAGTGCATCTGGTTCTGGACTGCGTCTGAATACCAGTCTCTGGGGATCACAAATGTGGGGTTTTTGCTCCTCTTGTTGGGTTTCCCAGACGTTGGCTGCTGTGAGAATAGGCTGCTGGGCCTTTGGTCTAAACCAGCAGGGCTTTCTTTATGCTGAGCTCTTGGCTCAGTTCCACTCTAATGCTTCACTCCTTTCCCTTGTACTGTGTGTGTGTGTGTGTGTGTGTGTGTGTGTGTGTGTGTGTAACCTGGGTTAACCCCTTGAGTTGGGTTTTATAGGCCTCTTATTGTCGATGGAAGGGAGCCAGTGGTGGAGCGCATTACCTTTGCCTGGGAGAGCCGAGGACACGAAGAATGCTGGCAGCGTGAAGATGGGATTAGTTCAAACTGTTGGGTTTGCTGGAAATGACAGCTGCTATGGTTGTGACCGTGCCACAAGTTGCTCAACTTGGGATTCGCGAGGCAGTCAATCCCTAGCTTTGCTTCTTTTAATGGACCCTGATGAAAGGGAAAAGATGAGTGTGGACAACGCCATCTTGTCCTCTGCTTTTCCGTGTAATTCTTACACAGCGTAGGACGTTCGCACTTTAGAAACCCAGTGCACAGAGCAAACCTTGAAATCGATGAATTTGCAGCCCTTCTCCTCGCTGCTGCCTGGTAATGAGCTGGCAAAGTTGGAGACTAATAGGCTTGGGCTATGAATTTTCACTGCTGGTCATACTCATCTTTTTATTACGAATCTCACTTTCACTCTGTAACTAATGAGACGCATTTGATGTCCTGATTTGGGGCCTCCACGGTCAGTATTCTTGGTGTTGCATAACATGGCAGCACTCTTAACTAACTAGTTTCCAGGATTATTTGCCAGGCCGGGGGTGGGGTGGTGGCAATGTCTATTGAAGTAGTCTCATTGTGTTTTCAGTGTACAGTGGTACCTCAGGTTAAGTACTTAATTCGTTCCGGAGGTCTGGTCTTAACCTGAAACTGTTCTTAACCTGAAGCACCACTTTAGCTAATGGGGCCTCCTGCTGCTACCGTGCCGCCAGAGCCCGATTTCTGTTCTTATCCTGAAGCAAAGTTCTTAACCTGAAGCACTATTTCTGGGTTAGCGGAGTATGTAACCTGAAGCGGATGTAACCTGAAGCGTATGTAACCCGCGGTACCACTGTATGTTGCAAATGGGGCCTAGTACAGCAATGGCCATCTCACGCTTCTGTGCATCATGGGAGATAAATTTGAGCAGGCTGATCTGACAGGACAAGATGGCCATACTCTGCTACACTCATGTCCCAGGAACGATGCCAGAGATTGATCCCTCTTTTCAGTTAACTTGGATGCAGCGTCTTAACAGACGGGACTTGGGGCATGAGAAAGGGGTAAGCAGCTGACCCTGAAAGGCAGACAACCCATCATTGTTTACAAAATGCTCTTTGTTTTCAGCCTGGAGAATAAATCTGGGGCTGGGTATTAGCATGCAGCGTTTCTTTCCCCCTCCCCAAAGCATTAACCAAAATGTCCCTCAGGCTGAACCTTATTATTCAGCTATCGCAACGGCTCTTTTGTGCCCCCCTCCTACTTAATCCCTTAGCAACAGACTGGGGGGGGGCTACTCTTGCTTTTGCCAATCGCCTCTGAATTGGATTTTTGGGCCAACACCAGCCTAAAGATTAAAGAGGAACAAATAACTTCTCATTCTTTTGTCCTCCAAAGTGATCCAGTAACAACCCTCTTCCCCCAACCTTCTCCCTCCCAGGGCCTTTCAAGGGAGAAGAGAAAAACTAGCTTTAAAAAACCCAAAACGTGAATCTGTTGTTTGTCTTTTGCAATGCACCCAAGTCCCCCTTTTGAATTGTTATTTTACCTGTGCAATTATCTGATTGTATATTTTAATTATGGATATTTGTAAACTGCTTAGGAGCCTATGTGAGCATTCAGTGACATATAAATAGATGTATTTATGTTGTGTGTTTTGTAAGATTATGAAAAAACAAAACAAAACCCCAAACACATAGGTGCTTGCTTAAATTCTTTGCGTTCAGAATCTTGGAAATTAAATATGTTTGCATGTGTTTGAATTCCTTTGCATAATTTAAACTACCTCTTCAGATTTAGGGTGTTTCTTTTAAAAGAAGAATAATGCGTTTGTATAAAATAAATAATTACAAATAGAGGAGTGCAGAAGTAGCTCCATAGAAGAGGAACAGAGAGGGGATCCAAGAGATCCAGGAATCTTAGGTGATATAAATGGTCGTCCGTCCCCCCCACTCTCCCAACCCCATGTTGTCCTCACAACTTTGTAAGGTAGGTGAAGCTGAGAGACGGCCCAGGTTTTCCCGGTAAACTTCAGAGCCGATTAAAGATTTGAACCCGGGTCCCTTTCCTACCCATCCTAGCCTAGCTACATGACACAGGCTCCCATCTTTGCAGCACAGGAGTGGGACACTTGAGTGATATTTGTAGGGGGTACCAATTACAAAATGGCTATTGTAGAGCAGGGGTAGGCAACCTAAGGCCCGTGGGCCGGATGCGGCCCAATCGCCTTCTCAATCCAGCCCGCAGACGGACTGGGAACTAGCGTGTTTTTACACGAGTAGAATGTGTGCTTTTATTTAAAATGCATCTCTGGGTTATTTGTGGGGCATAGGAATTTGTTCATTATTATTTTTCAAAATATAGTCTGGCCCACCACATGGTCTGACGGTGGACTGGCCCACGGCTGAAAAAGTTTGCTGACCCCTGTTGTAGAGTGTGTGGCATAATATAAAAGGGAAACCACACCTAAAGGAGCAGACCAGAGGACGAAAGGGTGCAGTCGTCCCATCAATAGGAAAAAGGAGCTACCACCAAGCTCACTCACAGAGAAGCTGTGTATTTTTGAGGGTATATTTCATGGGTGCTGAAGGAGGTCCTGGCAGGGACAATGAGGCATTGTGGGCACCAGGGGAAGGCCTGTGCCCACAGAGGTTGCCTATGTACAAGGGCTTAACTCTAACCCTCCCAGGTTCTGCAGCAGAGCCTCAGTATTTGTCCCTCTTCCCACCCAACCTCGCTTTTGCCAGTGTTGCATTGCTTCGATTTCTACGGCAGTGTTTTGCAGGCTGTACCATACCAGGGAACAGTGTGTTTGTAATTACTGCTTCACTAGCCCTGTCATTATCCCTACATCAGGTGTACTTCAAAAAGAAGCAGCCCCGTCCAAAGCAGACAGCTTCCCAAAGAGCTTTTATTAAAATTGTCGGAACTCCTGGGGAACCATCAAAGTAGTACAAAGAAAGACGTGCTTCTTTTTTCCAAAACGACTCAACGCAAATCTAGCCCTTGCAGAGGTGCCTGTGCTTCATTCATGTGGTGCAGCCGAGAGACGAGTTTCTGAAGTCCTCAAAAGGCTTCCTTTGTCTGAAGAAAGATGCTGAGGCTTTTCAGTCCCTTCCCTTACTGGGCTCTCTTCCAAACCCAGCCGATGCCAACATGGCACCCATGTGGCGCTGGCAAAGCTGCCGCCATCGAAGGATGTCCACAGTGCGTTGCTCCCTTTACCTTCGAGCGAACCAATATGATTTGCTCAGGTTCCCCATCCATCCATCCGGTTACTTCTTGGAGCAGCCTGACATCCCTCCCCATACTGAGGCAGTGAAGAATGAGCCCTGTGGGAGGCAGTAGACAGCAAAGCCAGTAGCCACTTGTGCAGATTCCAGTATCACTACTGACATACAAATTCAGTGTCGCTATCTGTGGGGAGAGAGGGAATAAAACATTAATATCCTGACCACACAACTACTTATGTGCTCCCTTGAGTCCAAAGTATCTGGAGGACACCCGGATGGGGGAGGCCTCTTGTTTCCAGAAAGGCTTTTTGGACAATAAACTAAAGCTTGCAGGAACCACCTCAGAGAAATGGACTGCCCAGTCCTCGTTCTCTCAGTCTGCCTCCCAGTCACCTACCAAACAGTGGGACTATTTGCTTTCCTTCTCCCAGCTATCTGATCTCACGTGTCAGCACAGCAGCTGGCGATTTGAGCACGAGCAAATCGAGCTGCCCTCCGCGAAGCAAAATGGCACCAGTCCAGAGCTAGCCCTCCATCTTGTGTCCAGAGATTAGAACTGCATAGCAACTGAGTCCCATCGCTAGGGTGGCCTCTTATGTATATCCAAAAGAAGTTGTCAGAAGACCACGGGGATTTGCATTAAATGTGCTCATTTTTTAGGCATGGACAAACCTTTGGAAATAATTACTATAATACAAATGAAAATGCCCATTTAAGGAGGACTCTGACCAGGTGCCTTGTTGGCCAGCTCAGTCTGCTTTTCAGGTACAAACTCTGGATGTGCAACCTAAAGGCCCCTGCTGCTTTCCCTTCTCAGGGGTTAATTTGGTGTTTTATTCTGTTTTTTTCTATTGGGAGCCTCCCGGAGTGGCTGGGGAAACCCAGCTGGATGGGGGGGGGTATTATTATTATTATTAATAATTATTATTTCTCAGGGATGGGTGACCTGTGGCCCTCCAGATGTTGATGGACTCCAGCTCCCATCAGCCCCAGCCAGCAGGGTAAAAACATCTGGAAGACCACAAATTTCCCATCACTGTTTCAGAAGTTACTGTGAGGCCTAACTCCTTGTCACAGCATTTAGATTTTCAGGACTATGTTGCTTCAGGACCTGTATTTTACGTTTTTGGTTACCGGAGCTTGCTAAGATTTTGATGACTGGACTCTTTGCAAGTGCTACTCTTTTTCATGTTTTTAATTATACGTCTTGCCATTTTACTTGTGTGTGTTGTGTCTGGGTTGTTTGCCGCCTTAAGCACATGCAGAAGAGCTAAATGCAAGTTCAGTAAATTTTGCTTTTGTTAACAATCCATTTAGTTTGTTTAGTTCTAACAAACTAAAACTTCTCCTGTTCCAGTCAGCATAACTTCATTTTGCACATGCTCAGAGTCACTGGGTGGAGGGCCAGAATCTTTCAAATCAAAAAGCTGGCAACAAGCTGTTGATAGGAACTGTTTGAGTGACTTAGTAAGTTTGTGAAGGGTTGTGAGAAGACCCCTATTCCCTTCAAAGAAGTATAATTCAGAGTGTGGTTTAACAACCAATTCCTCTTTCTGGGGAACCCTGGGAATTGTAAAGTGTGAGGCAAATGGGGGGTGTGTGCCTCCTAAGCACTTGCACCACCCATGACAAACTACAGTTCCCAGGATTCTTTGAGGGAAACCATGACTATTTAAAGTGGAAGGATACTGCTTTAAAAGGACTGTGCAGATGGGGTTGAATGCTGTATATTCTGTGGCTTCTGCGGGGGATTGCATGCCCCTAGTCCTCATCAGACCATTAGGAGTTTATTTGGGGTTTTTTAATGCCAACTAATATATCTTCTCTCCTGCCAACCTAGCAGTTTGAAAGCACGTCAAAGTGCAAGTAGATAAATAGGTACCGCTCCAGCGGGAAGGTAAACGGCGTTTCCGTACGCTGCTCTGGTTCGCCAGAAGTGGCTTAGTCATGCTGGCCACGTGACCCGGAAGCTGTACGCCGGCTCCCTTGGCCAATAAAGCGAGATGAGCACCGCAACCCCAGAGTCGGCCACGACTGGACCTAATGGTCAGAGGTCTCTTTACCTTTACCTAATATATCTTCTGCATACCTGGAGAGTTCCCTGGCACATTCAGAAACCCCTACCCATGATGCTTGGCACAGGAGCATCGTGTTAGGAACGAGTGGGGTTGCCTTTTTTCCCTTATTGCTGTGTAAGAGTGCTCTGTGCTGGTGCTTGTGCCGTACCTTATGATTTCAATCCAGGCTTGGCTAGAGCTTGGTTTGCACAACACCTTGTTTCCAAAAGGCAGCCACTCCCACCCAGCTTGGCTTGATAAACAGGCTCTGGAGACAACCATCTACTCAGCAGAACCAGCCCGTTTTCTGTAGCCAGTCTTCTCCTACCCAGGTTACAGAGGACAATCCAGTTAATTCCTCCTTGCGAGGCAATGCACCTCAAGCCCAACAACGTGGATTTGCAGCAGCTGAGGAATGTTGAGGTGACGATTGGCTGAACTGCTCTGATGTCAGAGGAGGACGGGGCTCTAGATTTTGTTGGCGGAACTGCTCTAAAACTAAAGGCCCTTTGGCCCTTTGGCTCTTTGTTGGATGAGCTTGTGTAGAAGCTACCAAGGAGCAGAGCAGGTGAGGAAGGGTAGGAAAGGAGGTGTCTGGAAAAGGAAGAGGATGCAAGACAAAGGGAGCCTAAAATGGATGGAAAGGGAAAGGAAATCTGGGATGCTGAGAGCTGTCAGTCACACGCATTGAAGTCCCTGACAGCCAAAGAACTGAGTAACACAATATCCCCCTCCATCTAGGTGAGGATTGCTGGAGGCTCTCAATGGGGACTAGTTGGGGAAGGGCTGTAGCTCAGTGGTAGAGCTTCTGCTTTGCGTGCACAGGGTCCCAGGTTCAATCCCCAGCATCTCCAGGTAAGACTGGGAATGTTCCCGGCCTGAAACCCTGGAGAGTTTCCTCTGTCAGATGCAGTATGCTTTGGCAAACCAGGATACCTGAAGGAGCATCTCCACCCCCGTCGTTCAGCCCAGACACTGAGGTCCAGCGCCAAGGGCCTTCTGGCGGCTCCCTCCCTGTGAGGAGCAAAGTTACAAGGAACCAGGCAGAGGGCCTTCTTGGTAGTGGCACCCACCCTGTGGAATGCCCTCCCAGCAGATGGCAAGGAAATAAACAACTATCTGACTTTTAGAAGACATCTAAAGGCAGCGCTTTTCAGGAAAGTTTTTAATGTTTGATGAATTATTGTATTTTAATATTTTGCTGGAAGCCGCCCAGAGTGGCTGGGGAAACCCAGCCAGATGGGTGGGGTATAAATTATCATCATCATCATCCCCATCATTATTTTATTATTATAACTGCAGGAAACCACAAGTGGTCAGAGTCCTGCTTCCATGCTTCCCATAAGCATCTTGCTGGCTACTGTGAGAACAGGATGTTGGGCTGGATAAACTTTTGGTTTGATCCATCTGGGCTTCTCATGCAGGGAATGGAATTAGATAAGACACAAGTTGGTACATTAAGCAGGTTGCTTGCTTTTACAGCCCCAGAGGAGAAAAACAAGATTTCCACAAATGGAGGGAGGGAGGAAGCAGGTGAGTTGCGTGGTTGGATCTTGCGCAGATCCAAATGCAGAAATGTGCCAAATGAACTGGAAATGCCAGAGTACCTCACTTGCCAAGCAGTCGGCTTCTTGCAGAGTTTCACGGCTGGCAGCTTTTCATAGCAGATGAGTCACGGGGAGCCGTCTATAATTAATTACTCGTGGTGTTTGAACTCCCTGAGGCCCATGGGTTGCTTAACTGTAAATGGGTTGATTGGCAAAGGAGCCAGAAGTTCAGCACCACATCCTCACTCTTCTTCCAAGCTAGGCCAACAAAATCGTACTAGTTTGGCAACTGGTAGTCTAGGCCAACCTTTGCTAACCTGGTGCCTTCCAGATATTTTAGCCTGCAACTCCCATCCGCTCCCACCGACTGGAATTGTGGTCACCTGCAAAACATGTGGAGGGCACCAGGTTGGGGAACGCTCGTTTAGGCTGTGGTTTTTACATAGTAAAACAACAAGCGAAAAGGAGAGTTTTATTGTAATTATTATTATTATTTATTTATACCCTGCCCATCTGGCTGAGTTTCCCCAGCCACTCTGGGCGGCTCCCAATTGAGTGTTAAAAACAATACAGCATTAAATATATGTAAATGGAAGAGGTGGTTGGAGATAATCATGTGAGCATCGAGGACAGCAGTGGGATGGTGAGCCAATATAACCTGAAATCCATTTTTATGGAGCACTAGCAGCCAGTTTACAGCACAGAAATCTAGGACAACGTGCTGTGTTTGGAAAGCATTTACTTTCACAATGTTAATCAGAGTTAATCCGCAGAATTACTGTCTGCGTAATAAATTAGTGTCACAGGACGTTCTGGTCAGCAAACGAGAATTCATTCTGAAATATGATCTAATGTGATTAACACCAGGGAAAGGCAATCCAGGTCACATTCCTCCTTTATAGCCAACATTATTACATATATACATTACAGGGGCAATGCTTCAATTTGTCGATATCATCATAGATTATTCCAGCCTCTTTTTGTTTTGTTTTAAATCACTTCTAAAGAAGAGAGAGGACTGGCTTCTGGGGGTACATGCAGCAGCTCTTGGAGGACAAAAGGTAGGGAGAAGTTGAACGGATGAATGCTTGCTGGTACTACAAGGAACCCAAGCCCTTAGGAAGCCAATTTGTCAGGGAGAATGCCAGTTAAGGCAGAAGTTTGAAAACTCTAATCTGTCCCCACCACAGCTTTCTGCAGAGTTCAGCAAGAACTTCCAGCAGGGAGCTTGCTGCTCATCTCTGGCTCAGATTTACAAACCTCCAAGTAAGATCTTGAAAGGTTAGGACAACCTTCCCAGCCTGGTGACATCCAGATGTTTTCAACGATGACTCCCATCAGCTCCTAGCCAGGTCTGATGAGAGTCGTAGTCTGAAAACCGGTGGAGGTCCCTTTATTGAGAAAGTGTGATTTAAGAGTTGCATATCTTTTCACAACAACGTTTTGCTTTGAAATGGAGGCCCTCTCCTTTGCAAAAAAAAGGCGGAGGCATCCTATCTGACTCTGCCAATATCATTCCTGCCCCAGTACTAATTGCAGGGGACAAGCTCTGTTCGTGAAAACATACTGGGGAAGGAAGAGAACCTGGGCCCTTCCTGTCTTGCTAGACTGCAACTCCAACATGGATGCACGCTGACTACACTCGCTGATGGGAGTTGGTGTCAAGCAACATTTAAAGGGCCAAAGGTTTCCCCATCACTGACGTTAAAGGTATGTGTGTGCGTGTATATACATGTAAACGGTAAAGAAACAGAAGTGTATATTTCAGCAAACACTTCATCACTGTTTTTCCAGCTGTTTCAACTTTGATTTTTCACTGCTCTTTGGCACAGGTTTTGCTGCTAAACTACAGAGCACATTGGGGGCACAACAGTTTTGCTTATAAAAAGCCCAAGAACCTGTTTGTCAGCAGAGGTAGCCTGAAGTCCCTGGGAAATCTGGCCCAAACATTTAAGGTGTAAAACTATGTCATTCTCAACCCCGTTTAGGGCAGAGTATCCCCTTGAAGGTGGCTTGAAAACCTTGGTATTTTGCTGTTCAGGAGACTTCCCATTCTGGGACCTGATGTTACTGAGGGACAGTGCAGGGGCAAAAGGAAAGGATAATTACAAACTAATATGTATTGGTATGTGAGTGCATTTTGTGACAACTTATACCCAGCTGAAACAGCTTTCCTGGTGGAAACCTCTTTCTGTTAAAAATGGCGAAAGCTTGGGCCTCTTTCTTCTGCGGAAGAAAACCACCAGCCATTATCCTCAGCACTTGCTGCTGCTGATACAAGCATCCTGGCCCTTCGCTACGTGGGACGCAGCTGCGTGGCAGGCCCATAAAATTAATCTCCGGCGAGAAAGCAGCTCTTAAGGGGAAGCCCTGTAACCCGAGCTGGAGAAAAGATGGACTCCTCAATGCGTTCTGCAGCAGTATTTAATAGCTAAGCGGCAGTTAATTAGATGCTGAAGTGGCTGTGTCAGTTGTCAGGAGGGGAGGGAGTGGGAAGGGGCATCAGCAATGGGGTGTGAAAGGACTGGAGGCTGGACCTGGGGGAAACACAGGTCAGTCCCATAGCAGCAGCAGCAAGCAGCTGCTTCATGGCAGAGCAGACCTCTTCTTTCTGTGTTAGAACCCCAAAGAGGACAGCAAGCTTAACCAGGCCTTCTCAAGCTCATTGATGTGGTTGATTCATATGGCAAAAGACAGTCCTTGATGGAAGGCAGTTCTGGTCTATTTAAGGCTTTGTAAGTCAAAATGAGCACTTTGAATTGGGCCCAGGTACCACTTGGCAGCCAGTGCAGCTGGGCCAGGACTCGTGTCCTATGCTCAAAACATCTTGCCTCGGTGAGTAACCCGGCTGCTGAATTCTGAACCAGCTGAAGTTTATGAACCATCTTCAGTAGCAACCTAAAATGTAATGTGTTGCAGTAATCTGGGAAAGAAACCATGTTTTGAACGCGTTATAAACATGCAACACTAGATGGTACAGGAGGGTTAAAAAAAAAATCTACACAACTTTCCATAGCGTTTTTCTTTTCTTTTGTTATAACGATTTAATTTCTGACTTATTTACAGCAGGGTTTTCCCCTGTGTGCAGACTCAGCCCTAGATGTTACCAGACGACAGAAGCTAGGCTATCCCTGTCCAGATAGGTAGGTGTGCCGCTGGGCTACCAGCCAAAGCTGATGGAAAGTGCTCTGTGCCAACGAGCCAACTGAACCTCAAGCCACAGCAAAGAAATGTAACCCCCTCAAGAGCTGGCAATTACTAGGGCATTTCTGCTTGGAATGCTTTCAGCACAGTTCCCATCCACCAGACAAAAAAGTCTCTACAGTGGTACCTCGGGTTAAATACTTAATTCGTTCCAGAGGTCTGTTCTTAACCTGAAACTGTTCTTAACCTGAAGCACCACTTTAGCAAATGGGGCCTCCTGCTGCCGCCGCACTGCTGGAGCACGATTTCTGTTCTCATCCTGAAGCAAAGTTCTTAACCCGAGGTACTATTTATGGGTTAGTGGAGTCTGTAACCTGAAGTGTATGTAACCTGAAGTGTATGTAACCCGAGGTACCACTGTAGTTGTTGCTTTTATAAACTCACCCTAGAAAAGTTGAAGGCCTGTATAATTTTTCTTAAAACAAAACTCATAAATAAATAAATGTTTGTCATGGTACCAGAGCAAAGACGCCATCAAAATACACACCTTTGCAGGGTTGTCACATCTTTTATATTTGTTAAGCTTCTGGGGTTCCTGTCTAGAAGTCCATGCAAAAGAGGAATCTGCAGGCATCAGCAGAAACTTCCGTTAAGATACCTTACCTCCTCAAGCTCCTCAGCTCTCTCCTGCAGACTGTGTGCCTCAAGCCGGTAAGTGTTTCCAAGTGCTAACAAACGCTGTTGGGATGAGAGAGTAAGGCACAGTGGTAATGCAGTTCCAGGTGTCCGAAGTCGGGTCATAACAATCCAGCGTCTTGCACCTCTGGGTCCCAAAGTAGCCACCCACCACATAAAGCTTGTTCCCAGAGGCCAAAGCATGGCAGGACATCCGCTTGGCCGTCATGTCCCCAATCCGCGTCCACTGGTCCGTTTCACAGTCAAAGCGGTAGGCGGAGGCCGCCGTGTACTCCGTGTCTCCACCCATGATAAAGATCTGGCTACCCAGGACGGCACCCGCCGTGTAGCGCCAGGGCTGGGGGCACTGGGCTTTGATGGTCCACCGGTTCTCCACCGGGTCGTAGCACTGGACTTTGGACACCATGTCGCGGTGGATGCTGGTCCCACCAAAGACGTAGAGCTTCAGCCTTGCGCTGACGACGGCTGCGTTGCTGACGCCATCCCTCAAAGGGGCCACCATGGTCCATTTGTTGGCGAGAGGGTCGTACTTCTCCACCTGCTTCAGTGAAACTGAAGGAGAAGCTGGGAAAACCCCGGCCACCGCGGTGTGTCCGCCAACGACATAGAGGCAGTTTTCCAGTTCGGCCGACCCATGTCCAAACCGAGCGATAAGCATTGGGGCAGCTTTGGACCACTCCTCATTCACTGTGTCGTAGACCCAGACATCCTTGGAGACCCCATTTTCGGAGCCCCTACCTCCAGTGATGTAGACTTTGCAGCCAATGGCGCAGGCGCTGAACTCTTTTCGAGGGCTGGGGAGGTCAGCTTTGGGGATGATCTCTTTCGCCTTGTGGTCTACTTGGTAAACCTTGTCACACATAAACGTCTGGCCCCCTAAGATGAGCAAAGTGTGCCCAGCCTTCCGAGGCCTGGCACAGGGGCTGGTGACCACCCCATCATTCTGCAAGATCTTCTTTTTGCACCAAAGAGCTTCATCCATGATTTGCTTGTTCTGGTCTTCCGCCGTGATCAGCTCCTCGTAGGTCATGGCTTCCTTCAGGCACTCGGAAGGCAGCAAGGCCAGTCGCACGTGCTTCAACATCTCTGGGAGGAAAGACTTCCTCTTGTCCAAGTCATGTTTCACCCACTGCATGACTGCCTTGAAGACCTTCTCCTCATCCTCAATTTCCAGCTCGTCACTGGAAATCAAGTCCAGCAGGGTGTCCTTGGAGAGGTTATTGAAATCTTCGTTTCTGTGGACTGTCTCAAAGTTGACCAAGCACATCCTCCAAGAAAGCTCATAGAGCCTCTTGCACTGGTGAGCATCTGAAAGGACCATCATGCCCAGACAGTTGGAAGGGTGCAGGTTCTTCTCAAGGAACTCAGCAGCTGCATCCCTGATGTCCTGGAACTGCAACATGTCACCAGCTTCTAGGAGGGACTCTGCATTCTCTTCATTGATTATGATCTTGGAGGAGTAAGCATAGTCCAACAGCAGCTCCAACACCTCTGGGTGCAGGCTATCATCAAAATTCACCTTGTCACCCAAGCTCTCGCGAAGGCCGTTGCTAAACATGGCTTCGAAGTACCTGCTGGCAGCAGCAAGCACAGCCCGGTGGCATGGAAAGGACTTATTCCCGGCCCAGAGGGTGACATCAGTGAACTTGCAGTGTTTCCTCATGGTGTTGAGGTGAGACAGGACACAGTCTGGATGGGAGGCTTTGTGGAACAGCAAGATGTTCATTGAACCAGTGCTTGTTCGGGATTTGCGGTTTTCATGGACGCTGACTGACATGACTACTGGACTGCTATCTGTAAGAAAATGAACATAGAAATTCTGAGTTTCAGAGGAATGAACAGGTTGGCACCTGCTGCTTTTTCTCACCTGAGATCAGCAATGCAGGCCCACTGCTACAAAAACCAAGAATCATGGAGCATGGGCTATCAAGACCCAATGTGGCAGAGTGCTTAGAAAGTTCAACTAACAGTAGGGAGACCCAGTTTCAAGCCCATCCTCAGCTGGAAAATTCAGCAGACAACATTGTACTAGTCACAGTGTCTAGTCTGCCTCACAAAGTTGTTGTGAGGATAAAGGGGGTGGGGGACACACATTTTGTACGCTACCAAGAGCCATTCAAGAAAATGAGCCAGAAACATGTATTGCATATTGCCCCAAACAGTTAAATGCAACGTTTTGTTTCCGTGGAAGTATGCCTACAGTTATGAGGCGCTGAGGGTGAGCACCTAGGAGAATGACTAAATCCATCTCCAACAGTCAAAATAAATAAAAAAATTAAAAACTTGTCCAGCAGCACCTTAGAGACCAACTAAGTTTGTTCTGGGTATAAGTTTTTTGTGTGCACGCACACTTCTTCAGATCCAACAGTGACATCAATGAAAAGCAGCTATCTACATCATGAACAAGAGCCGAATAAAAATCTGCATTGGGGTCTGCTGCCCCTGTGAATCCTGCCACCTGAGGCGGTTGCCTCATGGGTAGGCCAGCCCTGGTTGGGGCCTTCAATCCAGCTGAACTAGGAATAAGCTTCTGAGTTGGAGATCCAGTGCAGCCTAAACTGCTTATCTCAGTAGATCTCGTCATAGGATTGCCCCGTTCGGCTAGTTATTTACTCTCTAAACCTCAATCCCTCCCATCTGCAATATGGGGGATCACAATACTGCAATTAACAGAGTTGCTGCAAAGATTCCAACTAGGAAACGACTGGAATACTCGAGAGTGTTTCAAATAAAGGTTTATTATAAATCATCCTTGCTATTAAATTTATTGTTATTTTTTGCACTTTATTATATTCTTGATTTTAATTCTACTCTGATTTCCAGCAGTTAATAAATCAGAGACTGCACCCTTTTGACATGTGCTCGGCTCAGTTTTGCAATCCAAACACTGAAAAATCCTGTTAACATCATTTTCTCAATTCTAACTGTACATGAACCGTGGGGTGTCAGGAGGGATTCATTTCGCAAGCAATCATTCTTTTCCCCCCAAAACAAATATGAAAATAAATGAAAATTTCACACCATTCTCCCACTGGACATTGAAGAAAAATAAATCTATACTCTGCATGCAGACAGGCGTTCGTAAGCCTGGTCAAGGGAACAGTATTTTCAGAGAAAAGGGCGCTGGGCTGCTCTTGGCTTAGCCTGGGTCATGCTGGCTTTGAGTGCAAGAAGAAATTGCTGCAATTTGCAGGCAGGCTGTTTGGCTTCTTTATAAAATAGGTGGCTATTAGCAGGGTGCAGAGATTCGAGCCTGTGTTTCTGCACAGTCTTGTGCTCCCAATTCTGCCAGACTCATTTGCTTTGCAAAAAACAGGTTTAAGCTCCCATCAGGGAATTGGGTAGGCCTACCTGTCTACCAACTGGTTTAAAACAAAACAAATAACTCCCAAAGCCGCCCGCCCAACTAGATGGTTATTTAGAGTGTTTTTGTATGGATATGACAGTCTTGCATCTCTTGGCAAGCTACACCCATAGCATAACAATCTTCAGGCTAACGCAACATGATTTAATGGAACCCCATGAACAGCTGGCAAATCGACAGCTACATCTCTTGAAGCTACTCCACCGAAATTGTCCTCCACCTAGAAAGCAACCATAGCAAGGTCGCAAGGTTATTGCGTTTTCACCTCACTCTATCTCCAAGAAACTGAAGGTGGTGCACACATGGAAATATAGGAAGCTGTATTCTGAATTAAGACCATGAGTCCAGCTAGCTCAGTAGAGCCTTCATTGACCTACAGCTGCTCTCTAGGAATTCAGGCAGGGAGACTTTCCCAGACCTACCTGGAGATTGAACATGGGGCCTTCCACATGCAGGGCAGACACTACCACAGAGCCTATATCCCTTCCCCAAAAGAAAGTCCCCTCACACACACCCCATAATCCTTGCAACAACCTTGTGAGGTAGGGCAGGCTCAGAAATAGTGTCTGTCCCAAGGTCACCAGGTTAGTTTCCATGGTTGACGAGGGGTTTGTGTGTCATGGTCTTTGGCCAGAACAATAAACTTATGAACTAGGACAGATGAGGGATTTGAAGCTGGGTTTCTTCAATACTCCCAGTCACTACGTAACACAGGTTCAGCCTCTGAAAGCTCCACCTAAAATATTTCAGACAGTAAGGCTTGGAGAGATGTTTTTTTTTAGTATGCATCTTTTATTTTCTATTTTAGTATGCTTTGGTGACCTATGTGTAGAAAATCGGGGTACAAATAATTCTTTGGGGGAAGCCATGACTTTCTAAGCAGGGACATGAGTGGTGCTGTGGTCTAAACCACTGGGCCTAGGGCTTGCCGAGCGGAAGGTAGGTGGTTCAAATCCCTGCGATGGGGTGAGCTCCCGTTGTTCAGTCCCAGCTCCCGCCAACCTTGCAGTTTGAAAGTACGTCAAAGTGCAAGTAGATAAATAGGTACCGCTTCGGCGGGAAGGTAAACAGCGTTTCCGTGCGCTGCTCTGGTTTTGCCAGAAGCAGCTTAGTCATGCTGGCCACATGACCCGGAAAAACTGTCTGCAGACAAACGTTGGCTCTCTCGGCCAGTAAAGCGAGATGAGCGCCGCAACCCCAGAGTTGTTTGCAACTGGACTTAACTGTCAGGGGTCCTTTACCTTTTTTTAAATGGCTCTCTAAAGTAGTATAGTAGCGCTCAGTGCCGGATTTACGTATAAGCTAAACAAGGTATAGCTTAGGGCCCAACTCTCTTGGGCCCCCCCAAAATATTAAAGGGGGGGGAAAACTGGATGTACATTTCCAAAATATAAGATTAAAAACAAATAACATAAAACCTACATACAGCACCAGTGTTTTGTGTTGTGTAGGCTCCTACGATGTAAGTAATGGGCCTGCCTGCTAGCCTGCTCCCTAAAATATCACTGGTTTCCGTTCAACAATTACTTTGATAAAATGCATATTTTGTTATGTGCAAATGGCTTTAGATACCTATTAGGTCCATAAATTACCATATAGCATATATTCAACACAAAAAAGTGACGATGTGTTGTTGACAAAGGACAGCTGGACATAGAAAGGGCCCCATTACCTTCCGTAGCTTAGGGCCTCATCAAACCTAAATCTGGCCCTGGCAGCGCTTAAATGTATGGTATGAATGCAGCCCAGCTCAACGCTGCTCATATCTCCTCTATGGAGATGAGACAAATTGCAACTGCAGTCAGCTGACCTTTCCCCCCCGCCCTCCAGGGCTTGACAAACCCTTTTGAACTCAGCCTGCAGAAATAATATTATTATTTTTTCTTTAAAGGCGGCAGTGCTGGGGAGTGTTTTCCAGCCACAACACATTGCCAGCAGGCTGTGCTCAGTTGGTGGGTCACGAATTGCGCAGGCCCACCTGGTGGTCATTGGCTCCTGGCAAGCCAGGCCTCTCACCTGCTGTTCTGAGGTGACTCATCTGGATTCCAGACATCTTTCCACTTGCTACAACAAGGCCTTGCCAAGAGTTATTTACCCACACAAAGAATCCATCCCCAATTTGGGTTTGTTTTGCTGCAAATTGCCCACATTGCTCACTCCCGCTGACTAGGATCTAGCTCGAGGGAACAGCCTATTTTATTTTATTTTTGGCCACACATGCGAGAAATAAAGAGGAAAATTACAAAGCTAAAATCCCAGAATAATAATTGAGGGGTGGTTTCCCCTCCCTTTCCCCCCCTCGCCTTCCTGGTACACATTCCCAGATCATAGGTAAAGAGACTTCTGGTTTCAATTATAATGTTTCTGGGAATGGAAAGAGACTCAAATCCCTGGGGAAGATACTTGAGGGGGGCAGGTCACTGGTGTGGGGCATAAATGGGGAGATTTCTGGACATTTCCCCAGAACAACATTCGACAGAAATGCATTGTTTCAGTAAAACTGGCAGCGTAATGAAAAAAGGCAAGATAAAAAAAGGACAACTGGAAGGAATATACAGTAATGCCCATCAAATCTAACTTGCTTTTATTTTAGGTCAATACAGTATTCCTAGGAAACATGCAGTTTTTCAGGCGTGCTAAAATTATTATGTTCGCAGTGCCTTCACCCTGCCCCGCCCCCCAGCAAATATAAATAATGTAAGGGAAGTGTTTGCTATAGAGGTCAAATACCTTAAAATATTTACAAGTAAAGCTTTGGATTTGTTTGCTTATAAAATTTAAACTGCATGCATCATGCTTTATTGAATTTCCCACCACCAATTAAATATTTCAATTCAGCTCCTTCTCTAGCTATCGGGAGAGTTTTCCAGATACACAAGGGAAAAAAGAAGCATTGCGTAAGTATTCCTTTCCTCCTCACCTAGAAGTAACTTTCACTCCTTTACAGGTGACCAGCTGAGTGCTATTTGAACAAGCCTGGCTCTATGTGCAATGTACATTATTGCAAAGCGCTTCTGGCAGGACTCTATTGGCAAGATTGAGATTACCGTTGCTACAGAGATAATCAAGCCCACCAGAGCTCTTGCTTCTGCTATTGAAGGGCTGGTTCTGGGGATAACCAAGAGTCATCACGAAGACATCAATTCTGAATTAAAAGTTTGGGGCTCAGCCCAAGATTTGATGGATGTGCACAGATGCGAGAGGTTTCAGCATCACCAAAGCAGCAACAAATGAAATATGTATGAATCTACTCAAAGGCATCAATTTAGGCATCTGCCTCCTCAGGCAGCCACACAACCCAGTAAATACCTAGGCTTGTGCAGAGAAGTGAGTTAACCAACACTTTCATTTTTCCCAGCATGCAAAAGCACCCACTTAAAGCTTTCACTTTCCTGTGCTAATCCCTGAAGGCTCGGAGGATTTGAAACAATTTAAAAGAAAACACACTGTTAACTTTGCAGACTGGCGTACGCACTGCATACTTTTATTGCCTCTTCCCTTTAAACTAGTCTGAATCATGACGGATTTGCAGATGTGGCACTGAAGCCGCTCTGGGTGCAAAGGCATTCAGCTGATGTGACGCAAACGATTTTTACCACAGCACACCAAGTGCTTAGTAATACCTGAAATTAATAGGCAAGAAGATAAAGGAACCCTTGATGGTTAAGTCCAGACAAAGGTGACTATGGGGTTGCGGTGCTCATCTCGTTTTCAGGCCAAGGGAGCCAGCGTTTGTCTACAGACTGCTTTCCAGGTCATGTGGCCAACATGACTAAACTGCTTCTGGCGCAATGGGACACTGTGACGGAAACCAGAGCGCATGGAAATGGCGCTTACCTTCCCGCCGGAGCGGTACCTATTTATCTACTTGCACTGGTGTGCTTTCGAACTGCTAGGTTGGCAGAAGCTGGGACAGAGCAACGGAAGCTCACTCCATTCACAGGGATTTGAACCTCCGACCTTCTGATCGGCAAGCCCAAGAGGTCAGTGGTTTAGACCACAGCACCACCCAGCCAATAAGTCATCTTGTCAAGCATCCTGACACCCACAGTGACCACTCAAATGCCTCCACAGCTCAGTGGTGTAGCACCTACGTGCCACGGAAAGGGCCCACGTTCATAATTGTGTTGGGAAAGCCATACCTGTTAAAGCGGAATAAGAATGTGTTAAATGTGTGGTATGGATGCGGCCTTTGTCTTGTCAGGATTCTGTTGCTATTTAGTAGTTCACATTCCAGGCATGGGCTGCAGTGTTTGGAACGTTTTAGTTTGGGGGGGGGGGAGTGAATATGGCATGACATAATAGAAGTTTATAAAACTGCATGGTATGGAGAAAACAAATGGAGAAAAACTTTTCTTCCACTCTTGTAATATTAGAACTTGTGGACATCCGGTGGATGTTGGAATTCAGGACAGATAAAAGGAAGGACTTCTTCACACATTGCATAAACTATGGAACCCGTTCCCCCAGGAGGCTGTGATGGCCACCAACATGGATGGCTTTAAAAGATGGTTGGACAAATTGATGGAGAAGGTGGTTATCAATGGCTGATAGCCATGATGTCTATGGTCTACCTCCAGGCTGGAGGCAGTAATGCTTCTGAACACCAGAATGCTGGAAAACACAGAGGAGGGAAAGTGCTCCTCTGCTGTCCTGCTTGGGTCAATGTGAGCACAGGATGCTGGACTAGATGGGTCCAGCAGGCTCCTCTTGTGTTCTTACGGTTCAGGACATGAACAGCCTCTCCTGATTCAGATGTTACACAGGAAACGGAGCTTGGTATCATCAGTATATGGGTGCCACCTTGTCTCACACCTAGCAGGTTCATATCAATATTAAACAACAAAATCATCCATGGTGTCACCTGCAGATCAGTTTTCTGTGGGCCAAGGCAGTTACCCAATACTACTCTTTGCAAGTACAGTGGTACCTCTGGTTAAGTACTTAATTCATTCCGGAGGTCTGTTCTTAACCTGAAACTGTTCTTAACCTGAAGTACCACTTTAGCTAATGGGGCCTCCTGCTGGTGCCACGCCGCTGGAGCATGATTTCTGTTCTGATCCTGAAGCAAAGTTCTTAACCTGAAGCACTATTTCTGGGTTAGCAGAGTCTGTAACCTGAAGCGTATGTAACCTGAAGCGTATGTAACCTGAGGTACTACTGTAGACAGAAACAAGGTTGCCCACCCCAGTTTTAAGAGAAGGGCAACTGATCTCTGCGTCAGCATTTTTGGCTGCAGAACCTTGTTTTTCCTCCCTATCATGCAAAGTTAAACAATTATATAAAATCTCAGTCTGTTAATCAGGCAACAGCCTCACTGATGCAATCCAAGCGCTGTGTCTGGGGGAAAAAACCCCTCCCAAGCCCTGGTTCCACAGCGGATTCCTAGCCAGGTGTTGACTTTGATCAATCCTTAACCACTTGATGATATTCCACCCACTGAGTTTAGTTTGCAAGAGGTGGAGTTCCCTTAATGTCTGCCCTCGTCATCCTGTGTGGCATTTAGCAGCTTCTCCTCTGGAGAGTGACTCAAGGGGCAAAGTGTTCTGTAAACACGAGAGCTAATTATTCACCTAATCTGCCAAAGATGAATATGCCGGAGTTTGAAGGCACCTGGTTCAAACTTTTGGGCAGGGAGCAAGCAAGATGCTACGTTGGGGAGCAGAGGGGGAATTTTGCTGAGGACAGCTAGAAGCAAGATGACAAATACAAATAAGATAAGGGAATAAATCCTTCTGTCAGCACCGCCTTTAATTGCCATTTCAATGCCAGCTTGCATTGTACAACTTATATGTTGTACGGGATGCACGCTAGCGCACTCAGCTAACATGCTGCAGGCACAGATCTACCTACTTGCCTTCTAGTGGGAATCCCCACCCCACCCCTGCCCCATCTTGGGTGACTTGTGCACAGAATTCCTGTTTCATTGAATAAACACATGGGAGGAATAACCACCCTCAAACATTTCTATGCTACTTTCAAGTGTTCAAAGAACTTCACATGCTTTTCTAACTGCAACCCTTATTACAGGTTTGGGGAATCTCGGGCCCAGGGGGCCAAATACGACCCTCAGAATTTTCTTCTGGTAACACCCCCTACACCCCTGTTTTATACTCTCCTTAAGTGGTGGGTTGCTCGGTCCCTGCTCCTGCCAACCTAGCAGTTCGAAAGCACATCAAGTACAAGTAGATAAATAGGTACCTCTCCGGCAGGAAGGTAAACGGCGTTTCCATGTGCTGCTCTGGTTCACCAGAAGCGGCTTAGTCATGCTGGCCACATGACCCGGAAGCTGTACGCCGGCTCCCTCGGCCAATAAAGCGAGATGAGCGCCACAACCCCAGAGTCGTCCGCGACTGGACCTACTGGTCAGGGGTCCCTTTACCTTTTGAGTGGTGGGAATGTGTCCTTGAACTCTGACAATGTCTCTTCCTTGCTTGGATATAAGGTAAGTGTGGCTAGAAACTAGCCTATAGGTCAGTGGTGGCAAACCTATGGCACGCATGCCAGAGGGGGCGCTCAGAGCCCTCTCTGTGGGCACATGCGCAGTCGCCCCAGCAGAGAGCCAGCAGAAGGCAAGGGCGGTGTGTTGAGTCCTCAGCTCAACTTGGGCAGCTAAGCCACCTTCCTCCTGCTGCTGCTATGAGGTTGAGGCTTTACACACCCTCTGGCTGGGGCCAAAGGGAGGCGCTGGGCAGGGTGCTCTGGGCCCCAGCAGCCTCGCCACGCCATGATCGCCTCCCACTTACTGGCATGCTTCTTCACCGAGCTCAACCACAGCCAAGTGCAGCAGGTGAGGGTGTGCCCTGGGACACGCCGGACACCCTGCGTAGGGGCCAGTCGGGGCTGGGCGAGGGAGCAGGGAAAACACTGTTGGAATTTAGTTTCTCTACAAGCTGCTCTGGCTGCTGCAGAAACAAATTATTTTATCCTCACAGTGAAGATGAGTATCTCATAGAGAAGACAAACCTGGTCTCATGGTGGTGATGTCAAAACATATTAACTACACTTAACCTTCATGAAGGCAAACAACGGTGTTGAGAATGGGCAATTGTTGGGTTAATGAACGGCAAAAAGATCTATATGCATCTTCTCTTTCAGTGCAAACACTGACAGAGCTTGCCTAGACTTCACACAAATTCCCCAGATACAATGCAATGCAATATGGTAACCAGGTACTTCTTTCTTAAGGGCGAAGTAGGAGTCAGAGTGAGGTGAGGGACGCGGGTGGCGCTGTGGGTAAAACTTCAGCGCCTAGGACTTGCCGATCCGAATCCCTGCGGCGGGGTGAGCTCCCATCGTTCGGTCCCAGCTCCTGCTCACCTAGCAGTTTGAAAGCACAATTAAGTGCAAGTAGATAAATAGGTACCGCTTTCTAGCGGGAAGGTAAACGGCGTTCCGTGTGCTGCTCTGGTGCCGGTTCGCCGGAGCAGCTTCGTCACGCTGGCCACATGACCCGGAAGTGTCTGCGGACAGCGCTGCCTCCCGGCCTCTAGAGTGAGATGAGCGCACAACCCTAGAGTCTGTCAAGACTGGCCCGTATGGGCAGGGGTCCCTTTACCTTTACCTTAGGAGTCAGAGTAGTGTCAGCTACTGCAGATTATGCACCAATTCAGGTTAAATTGCCTTGTTTGCACTTTGTGATAAATAAGTGGGTTTGGGGTTGCAGTTTGGGCACTCGGTCTCTAAAAGGTTTGCCATCACTGCTGTTGGGCAAAGGTCATATTTGTATCAATTGCTCCACCCTCTTTTGCCTCTGGCCCCTCTCACCACTCATGTGGCCCCTAGAAGGCTGCCGCAGAACGGAATGTGACCCTTGAGGTGGAAGAGGCTCCCCAACCTTGCCTTACGATAACCAAGGGCCTTACAGATGTTTTGGACAACTCTCAGCATCCCTAGTTAGCAAATGGGAGGCCAGAGGCTGAGAGGAACAGGCTTGCCTAAGGATTCCTAGTGAGCTCATGGCAGAGGCAGAATTCAAAGTAGGGTCTTCCTGATCCACAGCTCAGTCTTTTGGCCATCGTGCTACACCAGCTCTCTGGTGTGCCACATGTTCTTCATTTTTAAGGGTGCTGGTGTTATACATATATCAACCCGCTTAGACTTTCCTGGAAATCAGGGCATTCTGAGCTTCATATGTGCCCAATTTCAGTTTTGTGGGTAGGGTGAAATAGGGTTAGGCAAAGATGTTGATTTCAGTATCTCATTTTTCCGTATCTTAAATTCAGTTCTCCATATCCATATGAGATTTTTTAAAAAAAAGAACTTCCAAAAATTCATAATCATTTTAATTTCTCCTAATATACACATTTCCTCTAATATACTGCACTTTTATATACTATTGTATATTTTTGTACACTTTACTTGGCTGGAGATTGGCACTGAAAAGGTCAGAGACCTGCAAATTTCAAAAGACAGCCCTGTTTCAGTTCACATACTGTTTCAGAAAGTGTGGATTAGGTCAAATTTTCCTTCAAACATGAATGGAATTTCTCCCCCATCCATGCTGTGGAAGTGCCGTGATCATTTTGAGGAGTAGGAGTAAATCTCTCGATATAAACCTATAAACCTCTGTCTTTATAATGCAGCATAAGAACAATCGGCACCTCTGGGACATTCAATGGTCATTGATACACCCAGCCTCCAGCTGGACATTCCCACTTGCTCCATCCCACAGAGGACCAGAGCCTTTAAGGAGGGAATCTTCCTGAAGTCAGAAACCAAATCATCTTCCTCCAGGCCTTTCTTGCAGCAACACATTTCCCCACGGGCCACTGCAGCTGGTTGGGCCTAAACAGATGTTTGTTGCTAATTACACCCTCCCAGTAAACATTTAGAAAGGGAGGAGTAAAAATAGCAACTTATACTTAGCACGAAAACAGGGAACTGATGGTGGCAAAACTCCCAGAAGCTGCCAAAAATGGTTTTGAAAGAAGCATCCCATCCCATTTACAAGAAAAGATACTGTACCTTTATAGGCGGGGGCTGCCAATTAATATTAGGCAGGGAATGTCCTCAGTTCCGCAAGGTTAATGCAAGACAACCGGAGAAGAGAGGGTGGCGCTCTCTTGGCCAATGCCCTCCGAAAAGGCCGTCCTGGCTTACCCTTAGCAGCAAAGGGTGTTCCCCCGTTTATATTTTAAGCAGCACAAGTTTGGGTGTAGCCAACCTCGCCTTCAGTCTGAGCAGCTTCCTTGGGCTCAAATGAGTGCACTTTGTTAAGCTCTTTAAGGACTGCAGCCAAAGCAATGATCTAGGTAGCCTTGTGGAACGAAGATTAAGGGACGTGGGTGGTGCTGTGGGTTAAACTACAGAGCCTAGGGCTTGCCGATCAGAAGGTCGGCGGTTTGAATCCCCGCAGTGGGGTGAGCTCCTGTTGCTCGGTCCCTGCTCCTGCCAACCTAGCAGTTCGAAAGCATGTCAAAATGCAAGTAGATAAATAGGTACCGCTCCGGCGGGAAGGTAAACGGTGTTTCTGTGCGCTGCTCTGGTTCGCCAGAAGTGGCTTAGTCATGCTGGCCACATGACCCGGAAGCTGTACGCCGGCTCCCTCGGCCAATAAAGCGAGATGAGCGCCACAACCCCAGAGTCGTCCACGACTGGACCTAATGGTCAGGGGTACCTTTACCTTTATGGAAAGAAGAAAGAACCCCATCGAAAGAAGAATGGCTATGGAAATTGATGGACTATGCTGAAATGACGAGACTGACCAGGAAGATCAGATACCAAGAGGACAAGAAATCTAAAAGAGAATGGATTATTTTTGTAGAATACATGAAGGAACACTGTAAGCACCTAAAAACGTTAGCAGGATTGGATTAGCACTTGTAATATAATTTGATAAAGGACATCAACATGGAAAATTAATAGTTTGTATAAAGGTATTTAGACGCAGAAACGAGAAGAGATAAATATTGGAAACCAGGGACAGGGAAATGCTTTTTCATGTGTGTGCAAATGAGGCATGTATTTGTACCTCTAGGGACTTTCTTTTCAAAGTTTGCTCTATTGTTGATTCAAAGTCAGGAACATTGCGCTGAAGTCTTGCTGCAATACAGCTCCAACGCTTTGATGCCTTCAGCTTACTGAGCGTTGCAAATTGCCATTGTTTTTTCGGAGGTATTAACAATGCCTAAGTCCTGTCTGGCCAATGCCCTGAAATAGCCAGGAATATCTATTTCGAAAGTATGTACTGTATTTAAACTCTAGTTTTGCTAATATAATAATCACCAGGTTAGGTTTCTTTTTACTGCTGTTCTCTAGCGCAAAGAACCTTTTTGCTTTGTGTTTAAGATTGGAGAGAGATCTAAGATAACTGCTGGATTTTGTTTTCAAAACCAGGGCATCAGGTGTTGTGTATTTCTTCATCCAGCACAAAGCCTGGCTATTGGTCCATCTCACTCAGTCCTGTTCCCAATGACAGGCAGTTGCTTTCCAGGGTATTAGACAAGGAGATTTTAATAGGTCCAGGTCTAGGAATTGGACCTGGGACCTTCTTCATGCAGAGCAGATGTTTTGACACTGAGCTACAATGCTAACATGAAGCTGTGCTTGCTGAGGCTGATGGGAAATGTTGTCTAAAACAGCTGGAAGTCCCCAGCCTGGGAAAGGCTGGCCTATTCTAGTAAGCCTGCTACTTCTTCCCACACTCTGCCTAAAGGCCAATCGCTTTAACACCAATGAGTGTCTCCCCACCTTCTGCTTCCCTTAACCCCCCTGCTGACGAAGAGTTCCGGATCTCAAAAGCTTAGAAACACAGGAAGCAGCCTTATACCAATTCACATCATTGATCCACCTCAAACCTGTATATTCCACAGTCAGCGGCTCTTCAAACTGACTGCCAGCAGTTTTCAAACAGGAGTCTTTTCCTGCTCTTCCTAGAGATTCTGGGGATTGCACCTGAGACCTTTTGCATGCTAAGCAGATGCTCAGCCACTGAGCAATGGAGGCCTTGCTCTCTGTTCTCTGATATTTGCAGTGGTCTAATTAAAGACACTACCTTACTATGGAATTTCTCAGGGGGCAGTGGTACACAGGTACCTTTGCTTTTGTGTGGTTCAAGAGGCTGTGAACAAGATCTTGGCAAAGCATGAAGCTGAAAGATACTCTTGATCGGAGCGGCACACAGCACTTAGGCTATGCCAAAGGCAGTGTTCGAAATTAGCCAGGCACCAGGTCTCAATCACAGAGCCTAGGGCTTGCTGAGCAGAAGATTGGCGGTTCGAATCCCGTTGCTCGGTCCCTGCTCCTGCCAACCTAGCAGTTCGAAAGCACGTCAAACTGCAAGTAGATAAATAGGTACCACTCCGGCGGGAAGGTTTCGCCAGAAGCGGCTTAGTCATGCTGGCCACATGACCCGGAAAAACTGTCTGCAGACAAACGTCAACTCCCTCAGCCAGTAAAGCGAGATGAGCACCGCAACCCCAGAGTCCTTTACCTTTACCTATCAACCACTTGGGGTCATGAAGAGTTGGACACGACTAAACAACAACAACAAATCAACCACTTGTGACCACGCAAAGATGCCTGGGTGCCAGGATGGGGCCTGACATCTCCACCATCTGGGGATCATTGGATCTGGACTGTTTTCACAAACTACAGTGGTACCTCGGGTTACATACACTTCAGGTTACAGACTCCGCTAACCCAGAAATATTACCTCGGGTTAAGAACTTTGCTTCAGGATGAGAACAGAAATCGTGCTCTGGAGGTGCAGCAGCAGCAGGAGGCCCCATTAGCTAAAGTGGTGCTTCAGGTTAAGAACAGTTTCAGGTCAAGAACGGACCTCTGGAATGAATTAAGTACTTAACCCGAGGTACCACTGTAATACCCTGTCTTGTAGAATTCTATAGGTTATATTTTATCTGCACAATCAGAATGAATGTCTGGAACCAAATTGCTTTTTCTGTGTAGCCTGAGCAGGAGCAGCTACCGTTAAGAAAAAGAGGTCAGAATAGGCCAATATACCGTATATGTGGACTCTCGCTGGATCAAGTGACTTTTCTTCTTTAAGTTCTCAAAGCTCTTAACCTAGTTCAAGGTCATCTGAACTTTAATTGAGAATCAATCAGAGTCAATCCATCATCTGAAAAATAAGACTTTAGTGCCATCTTGCCCCAATTTTGGCGACTGTAACTTTGGTTTTAAGAGCCATTTGGTGCCTAGCTTATATATCTGAGTTTCTAACACTGGAATGGAAAAGAGTTTGTTCCACAATAGGACTCTAGTGGTCCATAGGTTAGGAGGCCACAACACCATGCCCTCCCCTTATTTCACTCTGGCCTTTATGAACACCCTGCCTAATAAATCAAAGGCACCCATCTCCGCCTCTGGAATGAAGGGCAAAGGCAGGCTGGCCTTTGGCCGACAAATCAGAATTTAAAGCCTCTGCAAGTTTGCAAAGCAGACAAGTTGCAAAAGGACTGCCCAGCATTGGCAGAAAGGGCTCCTTGGCCAGCTGAAGCAGTGCTAATTGTCACTGTGGGGATGTAAACTTGATGAGGAAAGACGCATTGATGTGATTGTGGTTAAAAGTCAAGTCGGTGGTTATGGGCTGATGCAACAAGTTGATCCCAAATGCTTCGTAGCAGGGATTCCAGCAGAACGGGGTCCTGTTAAGCAGCATCAGAGCAATTTAATTTACTGTCGGCAAGGGAAAGGAAGAAATGCAACTCTCCATAAACAAGCTTCAACATTTGCACTTCCAATTCACCTGCCCTTTTCCTACAGTACACCCGGCCAGCAGATTGCCAAGCATCGCTGGCAACACCTGGAGAGATGCAACCTAAATAAATGCAAGCCTCATCTATTTGGCTTGGGATTGTCCGCAACGACTCAGATCTCCTGTTGCTTGCTGCTGGATTTTTCCTTGTAGGCTTAAATTCTTGGCTGCTCCTGGTCTCTAATGATGTATTCTACCCGCAGGCAATCTGGTGTGTGATGTGCAATGCTGCACCTTCCGAACCATAAGATTTTCAGTTTTTAATAAAATGCAAGTCGCTAGTCCTCAGGATTGAGGGGATGCGTGAATCACAAGGGCTGCCAGTCATCTAAGAACTCTGAAGGTGTACGTAGTTCCAACAAGTCATTTCCCCTGGAAGGCAGAAACACAGATACTGTTGCTTTCTCACGTGTATTTGCCTGCACATCCAGATTTTAGTCAGATGCTTAGATCTGGGCCTTTTCAGCTGTGGCACCATCTCCCAGGGAGCTGCTGCTTTGGCACCCTTCTCTATTCTGTAGTGTGTTTTTGCCATCGTGTGCCCTTACTTTTCTCAGGCCTTTTAAAATACAGTTTTATTCTACTGCTCTTACACTGTTTTACAGCTTTTGCAGTTTTCACAACTCAGTTTTATTGTTCCATTAGAAAAAAAGCACACGACATTCTCTGCAAGCTGCCTTCTTCAGGAATACTGGCGGGAGAGATTCACCTCTTTTAAGTTAGTAGATAAAACAACAGATATGGATAAAACAGAGACACATGTCTACATTGTACTCAGGCTGCAGAACTAAATATTTTAGGCCCAAAATCTTGCTCAACTTGGCACAGAGGCTAGATTTTCAAGCACAGAGTATATACCGTTCTGCGGCACGTCCTTAATTGTAGCCTGTCCACACATTTAACCTGGTCCTGTCTATCTTGTTCCACTTGCTCCCGACTCTGATTGTTGCTTAAGAAGTTGATGAACCAGCAAATTGCTTTGGAATTATGGAGATGAGGCTCACAGTTTGTGCTTTAACTAGATCAAAGGAAGCACACTGGTGGAGAGAAGGGAGCTTTTTAGCCAGGGTGGCCCTGGTTCAGACCTCATCTCAGGCACGAATCCATGGACTGCCTCCAGAAATTGATAGCAGCTCTCATGCTCAACCTCCCCGCCCCCCCCCCCCCGGTGATTTCAGAGTCGTCATGCTCGCTACCTTACAGGATCATTGTGGGGATAACTGAAAAACTATAGCCAAGTGTTAAAAATGCAGCAGTTTCAGTAATACATGCTAATCACAATTTCTTTTTTAAACAACAACAACCTTTTGTATCCCATCTTTCAGCTCATGAGCTTATTAGCATACGTATCTCTCCAGCCTTCTGCCAACACACCCATTTTATTTGATTTATTCAAAGCCATTTATAATATTTTTTAAGATCTCTAAGCAGTATACAATAGAAAAGCAAAGACTGTCATTAAAATAGAAATGGAACAACAACCAAAAAAACTCCCAACAAAGCAGCAGCATCTTATGTTTCATGGAAAGCCTGGACAAAGAGATAAGCTTTCACAAGACAGCTAATGGTTGTTGCCTCATGTATGGCAGAGGGAAGGGCATGCCACAGACCAGGGGTAACAACTGGAAATGCCCATTTCTGTGCCACTGCCCTATGATATTCTGTAGAGTGCTGTGCCACGAGTAGAATTTGCCCACATGATCCAAGTCAGCGCTTCCAAAACTTGGGTCTCCAGCTGTTGTTGGACTACAACTCCCATCATCCCTAGCTAGCAGGACCAGTGGCCAGGGATGATGGGAGTTGAAGTCCCCCCCAAAAATTGGGGAATACTGATCTAAGTGATCTTACAGGTCTATACAGGGGCAAGGAGTCTTTCAGGCAACCTGGTCCTGAATTGTTGAGGGCTTTATAGGTTAATAACAGGTACCCATGGCCTGCTAGCTGATCCTCAGCCACTGCAGTTCCTTCAGCGCAGGTGTAATATGCACATCCAGGTGTTCCACTTGACAACCTGGCCACAACATCCTATCCAAGCTGCACCTTCCAGACCAATCCCAAGGGAAGCCCCACAAAGTGCATGCCTTTTATCCTCATGTTAATTCTCTGAGGTACATTAGGTAGATAGGTAGATAGGGGAGGACTGCCCCACGTTCAGCCACTGAGATTCATGACCAAGTGGGGACCCGAACCCTCACCATTACAACACACTGGCTCTTAGTGTGGAGACAATGAAATGTACATGCGCTTATGTACAGAGTTTACGGCTGGATGTTCCAAGCCCATGCACACGACCAACTAAGTGTGTGTAGTTTGGGGCTGGCATTTGCCACTATGATCCCGTTTCCCTCTCTATATGGGTTCTGTTTATCCAGATTAGTGTTGTTTGTGAAACCACTCCAGGCTGGCTTCAGGTCTGGTCATGGCACTGAATCTACCTCGGTCACCCTGGGTGATGACATTTATCAGGGGAGAGGAGGGAGAAGTGTGAACCTGCTCACCCTCCGTCATCTCTTGGTGGATTTTGATACTGTTGACCACAGTATCCCAGTTTTTGGATTCTACATGCTCTAATGGTGGAGATTGATACCGATGAACCGGACGAATAAAGATATGATCAATGGCTTGACAACATGACAATATTAGCAACATGTGGACAAACTGCTTATGGATGCAGACTTCCACTAGATAAATATAATGATATTTGGAATGAGTTTATACAGAATATATTAGGTGGGGTTTTTTTTTAATATGTATTAAATGTATTAACATAATAAGTTATACACATCTTTATACTAATGTATGGAAATGTAACTGACTTCCCCCCTTCATTCTCACACTTTTTTCTCTTTTTGGTCACTATGTTTTTATAAATGAAAATCTTCTAATAAAATATAAATCACAGAAAGTCATCATGGGATCTCGTTTGTATCCAGAGGTACCACTGTATTGTGTTTTAATGTTGTAAACCACCCTGGGACCCATTCCTGCTCAGCCAAGAAACTAACAGTGTGACCTTTCAACCTAACCCTACCTCGCAGAGTTGTTATGAGGAGAAAATGAGGAGGAAGAGATTCATGTATGCCACCTTATGCTACTTGGAGAAAAGGTGGCATATTAATATGATATACCTAGACAGCATCTTAAAAAGCAGAGACATCACCTTGCCGACAGAGATCCATATAGTTAAAGCTATGGTTTTCCCAGTAGTGATGTATGAAAGTGAGAGCTGTACCATAAAGAAGGCTGATCGACGAAGAATTGATGCTTTTGAATTATGGTGCTGGAGGAGACTCTTGAGAGTCCCGTGGGCTGCAAGAAGATCAAACCTATCCATTCTGAAGGAAATCAGCCCTGAGTGCTCACTGGAAGGACAGATCGTGAAGCTGAGGCTCCAATACTTTGGCCACCTCATGAGAAGAGAAGACTCCCTGGAAAAGACCCTGATGTTGGGAAAGATGGAGGGCACAAGGAGAAGGGGACGACAGAGGACGAGATGGTTGGACAGTGTTCTCGAAGCTACCAGCATGAGTTTGACCAAACTGCGGGAGGCAGTGGAAGACAGGAGTGCCTGGCGTGCTCTGGTCCATGGGGCACGAAGAGTCGGACACAACTAAACGACTAAACAACAACAAAAAATAGGAGGAAGAAGCTGACATCTCATGCCATCTCCTAGTCTGGTGATAAGTGGGAAGTGAGGCAGACTGAGGTTGGTGGGGCAGTGCCCCATTGACCCTAAAGGACTAGCCTTCACTGCTTATAGGCTGCCTCCAGGATTGCAAGCAGCAAGCCCCAGTGTTGGGCACACTACTGTAAACAGGATAGGCCTTTGGTCAGATCCAGCAAGACGTGTAGGTTTTTAACTGGCAATGATTCTCCAAGGTTTCAAATGTGGTTTTTGTTTTCTTTGCAACTTCTTCTGCAAGAGGTGCTTTCTTATAAACTGGGGGTGTGTCAGAAACTGAACCTGGGCCCATCCCAACAGGAGCTGCAGCACTGTGCTGGAAACAGGAGGGGATTATGGCAATGCCTTGTGCACAAGGCTATCCTTAAAAAAATAAATGTTTGGAAACATCCATTAGTGAAAAATGTAAGAGCCCTGCAGAGGCCTCTGCATGATTTTGGTCTTGTGAGATCTCAGTGGACCCCGAAGCCACCACAGCCTCTTCTCCTCCCTTCTCTTGCAAAGGCATCAAGGGGTGCCTGCCTGCCCAAGCGCCCCTTGGGTTCCGCTGCCTGAGGCAGCAGCCTCCATCTGCCTCATGGATGGGCCAGCATTCACCAGTGAAATTTCAGACCTAAGTTAGTCACGCTCCTTAACATAACAAAAAACTGTATTGGAAAATGTACTGTTGGAAAATAAATCAAGATAGCAGGGATAAAGGAAAATTCCTGATGTGAGGGAAGAAGTATGTAAAACAACAACAACCATAGCCTAAAAAGCAAGCAATTCAATCCAAATTAGTCTGAATCAGGTACTTCTGCATACAATGGCACACAACACACAAAGGTTCTCTGGGTGTCACTTTCCAGACAATCATTCTTTTTTTACTTGCATGCATGCCCTCCAAAGCAAGATCCATTGTTTGCTGCTGAATAAGATTATAAACGGCTTGGCTAAGTACTGCAGGAAATGGGGGCTTTTTGCAGTAAACAGCACCCTGTGACCCAAATATCACTTTCAGTGTATTTCTAGCTATATGCAATTAATGAACAAACACATCTAGTTAGCTAAGCTTCCTGCAGTCTCTTAGTCTCACACACAATCGTCTGATATAGGTCACACAATATATTCTTTTATCCCCCACCTCCATGCACACATGTGTGTTTTGACATATATATATTATCTCAGAAGAATTTGGAGAACAAAAAAGAATGGTGATTGTGGATTTTAAAGCTGTGTCTTAGCTCAGCAGACAAAGACCACATCATTCCAGAGTGTCATATACCAGCATCAGCAGGGAAGCTACCGGTAGGTATTTAGTGTAGGGAAGCAGCAATCTGTGACCCTAATTAAGGTCTCCCTGGGCGTTCAAATGCACTCAAGAGGGTTCTGGAAAGGGTTCTGGAAATAATTATGTTGCAGTCCACATCACCTTCTAAAAGCTGTTCTGTAAAGTCTCCCTCCTCTCAAAACCACAGACACACATTAAAAAACACTCATATAGAGCACGCATCCGTCCACAATAACCCCACATTGACTTTCGGAGTTTATTTTAAAACAACCAGCTCAAGAAAAAAAGATGGGTGTTAATTGAACAACCAAAAAACAAACAAAACAAAACAAAAGCTCAGATCCCATACGGCGAACCCTAGGCTTGTCCTGGTATTATCCTAACCTCATATGCCATCATATAACTATGTAGTAAACAAAGGAGTTCATGTTTTTAACCCGAATCCGCAAGAAAACATTTCCCTTCCTACACCATGACTATATATTAAAAAAGATGTCAATGTTTTTAAGCTGGCATGCATTAAAAAATATATGTTTGCAGGCCAAAAGGTTTTGCATCAAAAGATAAAATAATCGGGATAGGGGTGAGAATAGAACCCACCTCTAGTTTTGAAACTCAGACAGCAATACTGATTTTGGACGCGTTGCGGTTTTTTTTCAAAGTCTGGGTTTTTGCACCTCCTGATCAAGCGCTCTCTCTCTCTCTCTCTCTCTCTCTCTCGCCCTCCCTGCCTTTCTGGTTATTTCCAGCATTATTTGCAAATTGCTTAAACCCTCTTCGCAAAGCGTGGCAGGCAGCAACTAGCAGAGCCCTCTCTCCAAACCCTTGACCTGTCGTGTGGGCTCGTCGGAGCTGGATTGTCCAGGCTGGGCTCAAAAGCAACCTGCTCAGAGGTAACAGCAGTGCCCCCACTTGGATCTCGTTTGCATCTAGATCATCGCTCTGTATGTTAACTTCTCGAGTACCGACTCTTCCCTCCGGTGTGACGCCTCTTCGCCCCCAAGAAGGATGCTTCAGAAAAGAGCGCCTATCAAAAGTCCAGTACTCACCTTCAAGATCTCTCCAGGATGATGGCTCACTTTGCAGATCACAGTAGATTCCCCCCGCTGATTAGCACTCATCCCCTTTCCCCCGCCACTTAAAAGTAACTCATTCACATGATACAATGTAATGGGGAGGGGGGGGTGATCAAAGTAACTAGTTTCCCCAAACAGGAGGTGGAGGTTGCAGCCTACGGTGCAAAGCAGCCAATCAGAAGAGGGAGCATTGTGACGAGTGACCCGGCCGCGCCAATCGATGCGTCTCCTGGGAGAGAAAAGGCGAGTGGCTCAGCGCTTTGATTCACCAATCAGATGGCGGGGAAAAGATTATTGGGTGGAGCTGTGGGATTGGTCTGAAAGTCTCCAAAGGGGCGGGGGAAAAGAAAGGAGTACAGTACAGCACAGGCTGGTTGTTGTTGTTCTCATTAAAGGTACAGGCGCCTCTAAATTAGAATAAAATTTTATCAATGCTGGTTAGAGAGTAACATAAATAGGGGCTTCTATCTTGAGACTGGGGATTTAAATGGCAACATCTCCTTTAAAAAGCAGGTTTTAATTGCATATTTTTAATTGCATAATTCAACAGTTTTAGTCAATTTGTGCACATTTGCAATCAAAGCAACCCGTAAGCTTAGGTGACTGCATCGACTTGCATCAGTCTCTTATTACACTTTTTTCTCTTTTCATTCCTTCCTTCTGTTTCCCACCCCTCACGTTTTATTTATTTGTTTATTTATTACATTTACATCCTGTCTTGCTTCGGAAGAGCCAGTGTGGTATAGTGGTTAAGAGCGGTAGTCTCGTAATCTGGGGAACCGGGTTCTTGTCCCTGCTCCTCCACATGCAGCTGCTGGGTGACCTTGGGCTAGCCACACTTCTCTGAAGTCTCTCAGCCCCACTCACCTCACAGAGTATTTGTTGTGGGGGAAGAAGAGAAAGGAGATTGTTGGCCTCTTTGAGACTCCCTAGGGTAGTGATAAAGCGGGATATCAAATCCAAACTACTATGTGGCATGCAAGGCTCCCTCCACACTCCTCAATTCATCCTCAAACCTGTGAAGTAGGTTATTTTATTATTTATGTCATAAAATTCATACGCTGCATGATTGTTTTTTTTAAAAAAACACACACACAAAAGTTAAACTAATAAAGTTATCAATAAAAATATTACGAACAAAAATTTTAAACATTCAAAAATTAAAATCAACCATAAACTAAAAACAGATTAAAACACAAATCAATATTCTAAATAGTTGGCTAGACAATATAAGCTAGGCTGAGAGACAGCCCCAGTCCAATGTCATTCAATGTGTGCTTCATGGCTGAGTGAGAATTTGAACCCTGGTCTCCCAGGTCCTTGTCCAGTGCTCTAGCCACTATACCACACTGTCTCTCTGACAGACTGTCATATATCCTGACAATCCTTGTTTTGCCCTTGGCAAAAGTCCCTATTTTTCTGGCACTTGTCCCTGGTAGATTGCAGTGCTTCTATTTCCACTCTATTTCTGTGGGTAAAAAAGGTAAAGGGACCCCTGACCATTAGGTCCAATCGTGGCCGACTCTGGGATTGCGGCGCTCATCTCGGTTTATTGGCCGAAGGACCCGGTGTACAGCTTTCGGGTCATGTGGCCAGCATGACTAAGCCGCTTCTGGCGAACCAGAGCTGTGCACAGAAACGCCGTTTACCTTCCTGCTGGAGCAGTACCTATTTATCTACTTGCACTTTGATGTGCTTTCGAACTGCTAGGTTGGCAGAAGCAGGGACCGAGCAAATCCCCCTTCGTGGGGATTTGAACCGCTAACCTTCTGATGAGCAAGCCCTAGGCTCTGTGGTTTAACCCACAGCGCCACCCGCGTCCCCTTATTCTGGGGGTGCCTTACTACAATTTTGTCAGAGTCAGTTGCTAGACATGTCATTGTTAGGGTCCTCTCCTTCTCTTATTATTATTATTTATTCAACTCATACACTGCCCTATACCTGGAGGTCTCCGGGCTGTTATTAGCATCATCCAGAAGTTCAGACTCTGAGCCATCAGCAATTTCTGCATTAGACGGAGTTTATTTTTATACCTCACCTTTCAGGTTACAAATCGTTCCAAGGTGGCTCGTGGCAAAATATGAAATAATAATGGTAATAAATATGGCTAAAAGCAATATCAAATATGATGGTGTTAATTAGTTGCCTGCCCTCCCCTTTTCAGATAATTTCTGCCCAACCGCTCCAGTCTAGGAAAGATCCATCGAGGAACATAAATGCAGCAGTTGTTAATTCTGAGAGCAGATTCAATGGGCTGCCCCTCAAACAAAACCCTTGCCTCAGCAAACTCTAGCTAACCCAGCCTGCCATCCACATCCATGGATAGGGGAAAATTTATAGCGGCTGTCTGCAGAGAAAGCCAACTAAGGAAATAGCTGCAAACCTTTCAGAAAAGAGCCTTGTCTCCGAAGGGTCTTTCTTGCCCCATGATGAGTAGATACACCCTGGTGCAGCTCTTGGACTTCAGCATCGCCGCCCCTTTTTTGCACCAGTAAGACAGAGCGCAGGATAATAAAGCCCATCAGATTCACTTAACAGTGAGCTGTTTGCTCTTTGCCATCTCCGAATGGCTTCCCCAGGCGGCACTGTTAGGACAAAAGATTGCCCAACAGCAATTTTAAGAAGCATGGAGATGCTGATGAGACATTTTGCCCTGAGTGCCTATTTGCAACTGTTCCCAGGACTGCGTTTGGAGTGCATAATTCTCCAGGGAGCAGCCTTGTCAGTTTGAAAAGCTGCCTTGCATTAGGGGCCAGTCAGTTTTCCTTCTAGGCGAAATGAAATGTCAATTATCCCTTCTCATCATGAGCAGCAACAAGAGCACCTGATGATGTGGCCATATATGTTGCAGAAGGTGGGGGAGACCTCTAGATATTGCTGGATGGACTCCATCTCCAATCATCCCAGATCATTGGCTAGGCTGGTTGGGACTGGTGGCAGCTGCAAACCACAGCAATTTAAAAAGATCCTGTTGAATCAAGCCAGTGGCTCATCTAGTCCAACATCCCATTCTCACAGTGGCCAACCAGATGACTGTGAGAAGCCTTCAAGCAGGACCTGAGCCCAAGAGCATTCTCCCCTCCTGTGGTCTTCATCAACGGGTATTCAGAGGCATACTGCCTCCATCACTAGAGAAATCACATAGCCATTAGGTTGAGTAGCCATTTATAGCCTTCTCCTCTGTGAATTTGTCTAAACCTATTTTAAACCCATCCAAGTTGGTGGCCATCACTTCCTCCTGTGGGAGTGAGTTCCATAAGTTAACTATGCACTACATAAATAAGTGCTTTCTTTTATCTGGAGGGCCCTGGCTTCTCCACTTCTGTATTAGAGCATTTTTGGAAGGAGCATCAACCTGACTGCTTTTGCCTGCTTCAGTAACCTTGCCAGTCCTGGTTGAGTCCTCCATTGAGGTAAGTTGACCTTCCTCAACCTGGTAACCTACAGATGTTGGGACATGGTCATGGTGATGTCTTTCAGAATGTGAAATTCACTTCCACGATATTGCTAAAGAAGTAGCCCAGATGCATTTCGGTTTCTGCCCATTCCAGGAAACAGAACACCAAGATGGGGTTGTCATGAAATCGATTCAGGATGTCATCAAAGAGAGTAGATAGCAAAAAGGCATCCAGGCCCTTGACTTGCATCTTGTTATGGGCCACTCCAATCTCTGCCGAATAGTGAGAGATTACAGGGGTCTTCCTTTAGAAAAATGAGGCACAGCATTGACCGTAGTGTCTTTAAGATATATGGTTTTATTTACACATATATGCATCTTAGCCTTGGTGGAGGGAATGTAGAACAGTACACCCCAAGTTTGTCTCTTGTTGCTTCTCCCATAGCTTCAGCAAGCTCGGGTCCAGAGTAGAAGCCAGCTCCCCAGTCTCTGGGTACAGCCTCTCCCAGGCAGCCCGCATGGAGTTCTGCCCCGCACTTGCTTCTCATTCTTTCCAAAAACCACATGCAGAAGGACACTTTCCCCCTGTGCTGACATCATGCCCCTGGTACCCTTGGCAACCTGCCCCTCCCAACTCTTTTGTCTCTGTCCACTACTCAGGGCAGGGGGAACAACAATATTTGCTTTGTCAGTCATTCTTAATGGCCCATTACTCTGCTCTCTTTGTTTCTTAATGGCACCTCTATCACGCAATCTCCTGACCAGGGAAACCGGTGTAGCCTGTATTGTTACACTGCGCCCGGCATCTTCTCTTAATACTCCAGATACAGTGGTGCCTCGCAAGACGAAATTAATCCGTTCCGCGAATCTCTTCGTCTTGCGGTTTTTTTGTCTTGCAAAGCATGGCTATTAGCGGCTTAGCGGCTATTAACGGCTTAGCGGCTTTAAGAAAAAGGAAACAAACTCGCAAGAACTCGCAAGACGTTTCGTCTTGCGAAGCAAGCCCATAGGGAAATTCGTCTTGCGGAACGACTCAAAAAACGGAAAGCCCTTTCGTCTAGCGAGTTTTTCGTCTTGCGAGGCATTCGTCTTGTGGGGCACCACTGTATTAGCTAAATTCTAACATTTACTAAATTCAACAGTTTAAGGGGATCTGCCCTCCCTTCAACTCATAACACCATCCTGTGAGCATTCAAATACAGTGGTACCTTGGGTTACATACGCTTCAGGTTACATACACTTCAGGTTACAGACTCCACTAACCCAGAAATAGTACCTTGGGTTAAGAACTTTGCTTCAGGATGAGAACAGAAATCGTGCTCCAGCGGTGCTGCTGCAGCAGAAGGCCCCCATTAGCTAAAGTGGTGCTTCAGGTTAAGAACAGTTTCAGGTTAAGAACAGACCTCTGGAACGAATTAAGTACTTAACCCGAGGTACCACTGTACTGGAACAATGGGCCTCCCCAGCCTTGACCTTGCTGCCTTGCCCCTGCACTGTCCAGGTTAGTGGCAGTGATGCTGGTGTTGAGAGGACAGCTCCACCCCACTGCCTCACCACCTCAGGACAAAGGCGGACACAACAAAGCACTGAGTTGCCAACTTTAAATGGCATTTCTCCTCCGCCTCAATGGCTGCAAGCACATTGCCATTAAATATAGAACCAGGAGCACACTTTCACATGCAAAAGGCACAACAGATGGCACTGGAGATGGAAATCTGCATCTGCTCTCTGTAAGAGCTGCTAATGGGGAACTAATTAGGCATTCACAAGGAGTGTTCCCCCTTGACTTTGGGACAATGGCCATGTTTATATGATGGGGGAGAGCCTCTAAGGAGGATGTTGAAAGTAATCAAAGATTGACATTGTGTTTGGGCCAAATCACACTGATAGCTTAAGACTAGCGACTGCATTGCTTTGAAATGCATCCAGTCTTCCCACGCAACACAAATGAGGTTTATTTTATTCTTTGGGGTGGGGGCAGCAAGAGGGTAGCCCGCTTCCAAGGGAAAGATTTTAGCATAATCATTCCCTCTGCGGCAGAAAACAGCCTCCATTCTTCTACAGACACTTCTCCTTTTCTGATATCAGTTCCAGATAAATTACTTAAATTAAGGCTTCATCCACACAGTAGTTTATTCCATTCCCCTGATGTTTCCCTGTTAATTTCAACATTATATTTGAGCTTTTGCATGATGTAAGAGCCACTTTTGGAAATCTAGTGGAATACAGTGGAAGTTTAGCGCTTATTTCTGTGTTGCTAGCTTCCAGGGGAAAAATTAAATCTGTTTGCAGCCCCCTTAACCCAGAACATCATGGGACTTAAGTGATGAAAGGGGCAGTATGCCAACATACAGTTATTTCCTGCCATTTTCATGGGTGAATCATGGGGCAACAGAAGTAGGCATGTCCGGTAAGGGAGTGGAAGTAGTGAGATTCTAAGACCAGGGGTAGCTAACCTGCGACCTTCCAGGTGTTGTTAAGACCCCAACTCCAGCCAGCATTACTAATCATCAAGGAAGATGAAAAGTGCTGCCCGACAGTATCTGGAGAGCCAGAGAATAGTTGCCACCTTGATCTTATGTGATCAGATTTTATGTTGCTGTTTTTTTTAAAGGCTGTGGAAGAAAAATATATATATTGCATCTTGCTTTTCTGTCAGCTGGCCCTAAATCAAAAGAACCAGTCAGGGTGGACTGTTGGCAACTCTTACTTTGATGAATTTATTTGTGTACTTCTGCAGCTCATACCTTTAGGGGGATTTCCCCTTTGCTACATGATGAAGGAATTCTTATTTACTGGAGAGAGCCCTCTAGTGAAGGGAAAAAAATCCTAGTCTGAAACTCACAATTTAGAGGCTATTTCACACTGGATTCTCTAAGCCAGGGGTTTGCAACCTTTAGGACAAAAAGAGCCACTTGGACCCGTTTCCGAAGAAAAAAAAACTGGGAGCCGCAAAACTCGTCATTATAAAAATATTTTTTTTGTCACTTTTTTATTATTTATTTGTTTGACCCCTCAGAATTACTCCTCCTCATAGAAATAAACGTTAAATTAACAAGTTACCTTTTTGTGTGTGTGTGTGTTCTTCACTCCCCTTCAAAACAGTGACCAGCGTACATGCCCCCTTTCAATGCAGTGACCAGCGTACATGCCCCTTACAATGTAGCGGGCGGGCGGGAAGGTGACGTCAGGACGGTGCATGACTAACGCACGCACTGCCCCCGTGCGACGTCGCAGCCAGTACAGCGCCCGCCACAGTGGGGAGTGTCTAGGTGCACAATGCGCCTCCTCCCCTCGCTAGTATCCGCCCCGGAGCCGCGGCAAAGGTGTAAAAGAGCCACATGCGGCTCCGGAGCCACGGGTTGCAGACCCCTGCTCTAAGCTGTAGGTATGCTTGAGAACACAACTTTTTTTCTGGGTAACTGGTGCCTGATGTAATTACTTTGTCATTACTTTGCTGCTTCCACTGTGGCTATGATTTGAAGCACACTTAGAGGGAAGCAATAGACATTGGGGAAAGAACTTTGTTTCAGATTAAGATGTAAGAGTTTTCTGTTTCTTCAAAGGCGTAGGCTGAAACAAAACCCAGCTTTACAAATGCAAATGCGCAAACAAACACTCTGGAGCATTAATAAAACAAAACCTCACCAATCTTTGGGGCAGAACATCGTAATGTAAGTTGCTCCAATGTTACTCAACCTTGCAGAGCAATTCCATATGTGCCTACTCAGAAGTAAGCCAGAGTTCAATGGGGCTTACTCCCAGGTAAGTAGTTCAGGGTTGCAGTTTAGGGCATCTTCCAGTGGAAAGATTGGGTTGTCATATTTCAAACTGTGAAAATCAGGACAGAAAAGTTGGGCTTTTTTGAGGCCTAAATTGTTGAGCTTTTTAAAGTTTTGCCCAAAGTTATTTGCCCCAAAAATGAAGTTTTGGAGCTATTTTTAAAGAAAATCAGCAAAACCAACACCACTGAAATGGTTTGCCATACATCTGGATACTCCCAGACGATTTCCACCTGGACACTGCTTCCAACTGTGGTATTCCGGACATGTCCGGGAAATTCTGGATACAGTGGTACCTCCTGTTGCACAAGGGATCTGTTTCAGAACTCCGGTCGGATCCCAAGGAATTTGCAACTGGAGGTGCCACTTCTGCACATGCGCGTGGCACCTAAAGCACTTCTGCGCATGTGCGTGTGGCGGAACCTGGAAAAATACTTCCGGGTTTGCCGTGTTCGCATCCTGAAGGATATGCAACCAGAGGTGTGTGTATCCAGAGGTACCACTGTATATGGTTCAATCCCTGGCATTTCCTGGTAGGATTGGAAGAGACTCCTGTCTAAAGGCCTGGATAGCTTCTGCCAGTCAGTGCAGACAATATGGTGCAAAATAGACCAATGGTTTGACATGCTATATATTTTTAAAAAAAACATATTTATTGAAGTTTCCAAAACATGAAAAAGAAAAAAAGAAAAAAGAAAAAGAAAGAACATTTAAAACCTTTTTTTCATTAACATCTTTCCAGGACTTCCCCACCCCTCCCCCTCTTGTATTCCATTTCCATTAAATTAATTCCACAAGTTTTTACCCCCAATTTAAAACTTATTATATTTAACCCAATATTCAATTTGATTCATCTTATTTAATCACTTTCCCTTAAAGATACCTTCTTTCAACATTAAATCCCCCCCCCCTAAGGACGGCCCCAATTCCCTTCCACGAATTCCCTTTTTAATACACACAAAAATTAAAAGAAATAGAAAAAAAAGATTCAAAATATAATTTTACACCCTTTGGATTCCAAATCTCCCTCCCCCCTTTCCCGGTATCGATCCCCAATGTCCATCAGTCTAACTGCTATCAGCCTGGAGGCCTCACTTCCATGTCCAGATCTCTCTCAACTCTACTTTGCCGATTTTCTTGGTAATCTTTAACTTCAAACACCCAATCTTAAAAAAGTTCTATCTCAAGAAAGTCCATTTTCTTCCATCCAGACCTCTATATTTAAGAGTAAAACTCAAATTCTGTTTCTTAATCCTTTTAAGTCTGAATGTCCCAAATGTTCTAACTCAGCTTAGTCCAATTCTTGTTTTCCTTTGTGTCCTCCCCGACAGGCTTTTGGCCTTCCTTGATCTTTTACAATAATATGGCTCCTCCTTCATTCTCTTCCAAATCGTCGTGGATCCCTTGTTCTCTTTCCTCAAATTTCTTTTCCTGTTACGCTGCAAAAACATACTAGTTCAAAAACTTCTGGTTCTTCTACAGAGGTGTTATTTGTTCAGGAACAAAAACTTACGTCAAGTCCCTTCCATTCTTCAATAGATAAATCTATTGTCTCCTTTAGTGTAAATACCTCTGTAGACAAAATAATGTTTCGTTTTTGCAGCTTTCCCAGGAGATAAGATAGTCCAGTCCAATTCCATGAGTATTTTTCCACTTACAGTCATTCTTGTAATGTCCAAAAGCCCCTCTAGGGGGATTATAGTAACTTAGTTTCCTTCCAAATCAAACCCAAAAGTCAAGGTAACTTGTTATTCCTTATTTTCGACAATTTATATCCAAAATGTAACAAATCTAACCAGCAAAGTCCTCATAACAAAGTTCTCTTTTTATTCTCCAACTTTGACAGCTGCTTTGACAGCTGTCAAAATCTCTATATCTCTTCACCAGGCTCTCTCACGGATCTCTCCCGGTTCCCGGGGGGGGGGGGTTGTACTTTAACTCATCCACTCTTCTCCTCCAGCACAGTTACTTGTAATTTCCCATCGTGAAATTAATAGCTTTTATCAATAAAAAAGAGCAAGCTCTTCTCTCGACCTTAGTTGTCAAATCCTTCCTGTAAATTGTCTACAATAGGGGGGAGACGGACTTCCTTTTTGCATCTCCCCCGCTCGTGCTGAATTTTAAAAAAACAAAAACATTTTCCCTTTTAGGTCTGATTTCCAGTACTCACGGGTTGTTATTTTTAGTCCAAATTTCCAAAAGAAGAAGTCAGCGCTCTCCGTCGAATGGCATGCGGCTTCACTCGGCAGGGGAAGCGGAAGACTCATAGCACCACGCCACCCCCCATCCCCCACTCCGCAGCCTTTAAAAAGGCTCCTTCGCGGGTCGGGGGGGCGCGAACGGTGCCCGCCGAGTCACCAGGTCCATGGGCATCCGCGCCCATGGTTTCTGAGGGTCCTCGCATCGCCGGCGCGGCGGGACCCGACCCCTGCCGAGCAGACTCCCTCCGGAGCTCGGAGGGAGTCCGACATTCGGCGCTGGCGCCAACCCGGAAGGCTATAAGGCATCTTCTTGTGTTCCCATGACACTGGTCTTCAGTTGGTGGATCAGAACCCACAGCTGGTTGTCAGCTGATGTAAGGTGGGTTACACCAATAACACCACAACATGTGACTTCCCCTCTCATCACAAGGGAGAAATAGAAAAGACAGGGAGAAGTAGAAAGGCGGGGTGGATAAAAAGTTATGTAGAACTAATATAACTTTCAGCTGTCATTATTTCCGCCACAAATACAAGGACGGGTAGTCTGGTGTGGTTGCTGTGATATCTGACTCCCAACTGCTGATTTAGGTTACATAAAGATGTTTGTGATGTAACAGTTTTTTTTAAAGCAGGGTTCTTCTATACAGTCCCTATTACAGACCTGCAATAGGGTTTATCTAGTTCAAAGGAAGACAGGGAAGGAGAACTGTAGCTTGGTATGGGTGCTGTGATGTCTGAATCTCAACTACTGATTCAGGTCACACATAGGTGTTTCTAATGTACAATGATTATTTTTTTGTTTTTTAAAAAGGGGATTAAGTACAGTTTGTGGCAGGGCTCTAAGCACAGGCCTGCAGCAGGATTTATCTAGTCTAAAGGAACGGAGTGAGAAGCCAGGAGATTGGGCTTTTTCTCAGGACAGCGTGGTGGCATAGTGCTCATTTAATTCACTGTGCCTGACTACAACACCTGCTAAAAAATCTGACTAGAGATCTCCATTTCCGCCCTGACCCCTGAGCTACAACCCCCAGGGTTCCCTAGGAAGAAGGCACAACTATTCTAATTTGTTTTTTTCTCTTTTTAAAACTTTATTCCAAAACCGAAAAAGAATTACAAACTTCAAATTCAAAATCCATATTCGTTTTGTAACATAAGCCTATTACATAGTTGACTAGATGAAAATATACCTAATTGCTATAGACTTCCCTTTGCTATATATAAATGCAATGGAATTAGAAATATTATATTAGAATTTTTTTATAAATTCCCCTATACCCCCCACTCCCCTCCACCCATGTGTGATCTCAATTCTTCCATCTTGTTGTGTTGTTGTCAATTATTCAATTGATTCTTTTACAGTGGTGCCTCGCAAGACGAAATTAATCCATTCTGCGAGTCTCTTCGTCTTGCGGTTTTTTCGTCTTGCGAAGCACGGCTATTAGCGGCTTAGCGGCTTAGCGGCTATTAGCGGCTTAGCGGCTATTAACGGCTTAGCGGCTTTAAGAAAAAGGAAACAAACTCGCAAGAACTCGCAAGACGTTTCGTCTTGCGAAGCAAGCCCATAGGGAAATTCGTCTTGCGGAACGACTCAAAAAACGGAAAACCCTTTCGTCTAGCGAGTTTTTCGTCTTGCGAGGCATTCGTCTTGCGGGGCACCACTGTATTGTTTCCTTTATTATTCCCTGCAGGTTTAACACATTATCTATTAATATTCCAGTTCTGGAACCATATTTTTTCATGTATTCCTTCACTCCATCCCCACTTTTCTAATTTGTTTTGGAAAGTGCAAATATGGCAGGTTTCCCTTTAAATGCAAACTGAATAAAACTTCTCCCCTATATCGAGCCGCGAGGTCATGGAAAATTCAAAGACCACTAATTCAGGGCGTTGCTATGCCCAGAACCAATTTTGCAGGCCACCCTATCATTTCCTCCCCTTGCTCAGCTTTAGCTATGCTCATGTTCAGAGGTCTTATATTGTTATGACAATGCTTCCCTTTCTTTCCCTCTCCCACATCTTTAATTGATCTCCTTGGTTTGCACTTAATTACAAGGTGCTGGCTCTTCCACTCTGCTGCCCATGGCGTGGGAGCCAGCAAGAGCAGGAGGATAATGGGCCCCACTCCTCACGGTTTGCACATTGGCTGCTTTGTTAGCCTTCCCAGCCGCTTATTTCGTAAGGAATGGTTATTAAACACAAAAGGAACACATCCATTAACGGTGCTGCACTGGAGTGCAGGGAAGGGCCCCTGAGAGGTATCAAAGGAGGGTATGGGCAGTTGGGTGGGCAGTGAACAAGTTCTGCATGGATGGAAGCAGAGTTGTTCTTCATTCAGCACTTATTTATGGGACATCATCTCATCCAGATCTGTCCCACTGATCAAATTGAAAATCTAGGGTTTTTTTTAGCATGCCTGCCATGACATCATATGTGCGGCAGTCCTTTAAAAAAGTTTTACAAAATTTATTGCACCCATTTTAAAGATGAGAAGGGCACCATGAGCTATGAACCCACAAGCCATTGTGATACTTGTGGGTTCTTCCTGCCCCTGCCATGACTGTCAGCTCCAGCTTAGGTTGCATCAGGGCACCCTAGAGAATTAAGAGAGAGAGAGAGAGATGGTAGAGGAGGGGGATTCAATTCTTTATGGGCCTACATGAATATCTGAGTGCTTTTTTGTTGATTTCTTGAAGGCCAAGAGTTTCAAAGACTGGACATTGTGACAGAAAAATATCTAAGCTCTTACAGCCATAATCTGTTTGTTGCTGAGTTAGCCAGGGCTCAGGGATGGAGCTGTGCTTTTTGGGCAATGGTGATGCCTCTAAAATTCTCCCAGTAGCACAACTCAGCTGCAACTAAAGGTAAAGGTAAAGGTAAAGGTACCCCTGCCCATACGGGCCAGTCTTGCCAGACTCTAGGGTTGTGCGCTCATCTCACTCTATAGGCCGGGAGCCAGCGCTGTCCGCAGACACTTCTGAGTCATGTGGCCAGCGTGACAAGCTGCATCTGGCGAGCCAGCGCAGCACACGGAACGCCGTTTACCTTCCCACTGGTAAGCGGTCCCTATTTATCTACTTGCACCCGGGGGTGCTTTCAAACTGCTAGGTTGGCAGGCGCTGGGACCGAACGATGGGAGCGCACCCCGCCACGGGGATTTGAACCGCCGACCTTTTGATCAGCAAGTCCTAGGTGCTGAGGCTTTAACCCACAGCGCCACCCGCGTCCCTAGACAGCTGCAACTAGGGATGGATAAATATGTCAAGCTTTGTTTCTCTCAGGTTCTCATTTTCCCAAGCTTAAATTCAGATCTCCACATTTCCATATCAGTCTGCATTAAAAAAGAAGAAGAAGAAAATAAATCAGGATTTTGGTGTGAATTTTTTTCAAAGCAATTTCTCCTAACATAATGCATCTGGTATGTTATTTTCACTAATATATGCATTTCTAATGCATTCTTTAGCATGTGCACTTTTGTACAAATTACTTGGTTGGAGAACTGCATTGCAAAATTCAGGAAAGTGCAAGTTTAGAAGGATGGTTGTGTTCTGGTCCATGTAATGTTTCAGAAAGTACGAACTGGGAAAATTTGCCTTTAAACAGGAACTGACTCCAATTTCTTCTTCACCCTTAGGTGTGACACTGGGCTACCCTGGGCAATCCCTCTGCATCTTTACTTTTTCCTTTGAGAGAATGACAGCAGGGGTCAATGCTGCCTTGGAGCTCCTCACTCTGAAAAGCATAGAGTGAAGAAAACTCCAAACACAGTGACCAATTTTTTCCAAGGCATCCTTCATCTCTTCTTGTGGCACTTCAGTGACTGTGGCAAACAAGTTTGCTTAGTTCAGGGTTTGTGTCAAAGTGCTATCTGGTCCCTATTGTTCAACCTATGATGATGGGGATGGGGAACCTGTGGCTCTCCAGATGTTGTTGGATCACATCTGCCCCATCCCTGACCAATGGCCATGTTGGCTAGGGATGACAGGAGTTGAAACCTGATGACATTCAGGGGGCCAGAAGTTTTCCCATTCCTTACTATAGCATAATTGTCAGTGTTGCATTGGTAATGAAAATCAAGCAGCAGGCCCTTACACCAGAATATCCACAGGGCTGGATAACTCATGGTCTTTCATGCAGGTGAGTGAGGAGAGAAGGAAGGTAGATGGAAGGAGGAAGGAAGGATGGAAGTGTTACGATATGGATGCAATGCAACCGCGAGCAGCAGGTGGCTTGAAAGCAAAACATAATGGGAATGTTGGAACTGTTCCATGGGAACAGAGGGGGAGTCTTATTTCAGTGCAAAGCACCGGAAATAGCTTAGAGTGACCTGTACAGGAAGTACAGGAGGAGGAGTTTTGTCTCTCTTCTGATGGACTCTGATCAGAGAGGACGTGTTTCTCTGTAATGCTGCAAAGACAGAAATAAAGGCATGTAAATACATTTCTGTCTCTCTCTTTCCCCCTGCCTGGGAGGGGGGGGGGAAAGAGCAGTGTGTTCTTCTCACGTTTGAGGAGGATCGCTGATCGCGACCTTGCCTGCATCTGCCGGGAATGCAGACAGGGAGGTCACCAGGAGATTGTGCCGGGTGCCTGGAGAGTGGCCAGTTTCTCCCGGGAAGAGGAGATATGGCAGATCTTCTAACAGGAGGTGGGCCAGCTGTTCTCTCCATCCCACCTCAGCAGAGCAGAGAATAAGAGAGCAAAAAGGAGTGGTAAAGGTAAAGGTGAAGGGACCCCTGACCATTAGGTTCAGTCATGACTGACTCTACTGCACCCTAAAAACAGATTCTGGCGCTAAGCCCTGGTAAGCTCTATAGGGCAAGGGTAGGGACCTTTTTGAGACTGAGGGCCACAATCCCTTCTGGGCAGTCTTCTGGGGTCCACATGGGTGGGGCCAGAGGCAAAAATGGGATGGAGCCATGAATGTTATCTTACCTTTGTGCAGTAGGCTAATTTCTACATGCGTCCGTTTCTGTTTCCCATCCAGGCAAGCAGAAGGCATGGCTGGAGGTCAAGGACACATTCCAGCCAGGCAAAAGCACTCAGGAAGGTACTGGTGAGGGGCAGAGCTGAGGAGATGCAGCCTAGGGGCAGAGTCCACAGGGCCAGATAGAGAGGTCTGGGAGGCCACATTTGGGTCGGACGTTCTCCATCCCTCCTCGGGGGAATGCTAAGTTATCACATTTCCATGCAGGTCTTCAATTCTGTTTCCAAGTCATTTAGCCAGGAAAAAAACAAAACCCCGTGAAGCTTTTGCTGTATTGTGACTGATCTGTAGGTGTCGTTGTAGATCTGTGCTTGTGGATGAGCAAGAATGCCCAGCCGTTCCTATGGCAACAAGTTTACTGATGGAAGGCTTCAGGGTGCTTTATTTTGGTTGAGGACCTCCACTTCCCTCCCTCCTTCCCCCCTCCATTCTCTTTTTTCATGAGTCAATTAGGGTGTCTGCTTCCTCGAATGGGAACTGTCGCTGATGTGCGACTGTCAGACAGGGAGAAAATGGGCCAGACACTGTCCCAAATGGGGTGCGTGTCAGGGGACTTCATAAGGTGAAAACTGTCTCTCTGAACACAGCAAGAGAGCAGCCTCTTTATGTGACAAATTGTCCCCCTCATGCTTCAGATTTGGTCAGGGCAAGGTAACAATGGTGTCTGGATGAAGGGTTGTGAGACGTGGCACTTTGGTCTCTGAATTTGATAGCTGGGAATCTACAATGCTGCTGTTTCTCTCCCCCAAATCCCTCAGCGTCCAGCACACAGCCTGTCTTCCCTCAGGAGTGCAACTGGAAGGAGAGAATGCTCTCTAGGGCTAACAACCCAATTAAAGCAGTAAATCCACCATACGCACTTTAATGGATGAATTAAATGTGCATTTGACAACAAACAGTTCAAGGCGGATGAAACAGTGTGTGAACACCATGCCAGGGAGGCAGCTAATGCCATCTTAAGAGCGCCACTCCCAAGAAGATTCGGACTATCATTAGGCCGAGTGAGGCAATTGCCTCAGCAGTGGTGGCTGGTTCCCACAAGGACTGGTAGGGTAGAAAGCAGGGAGCTCAACAGTAGGTGGCGCCAGAGCCAATGGCAGATGGAGCCAACTCATCCTGATTCTCTCCCCATCCTTCTCCCTGATGAGTTCTACAAGGCACAACACTGAGACCAAGGAGGAGGAAGAAGCTGACATGCAATGCCACCTCCTGGACTGGTTGTAAGAAAGAGGGCAGGTGGGGGGGGCTGACTGAGGGAAAGATGAGGTTCTGGGGGCAGTGCTCCATTTGTCCTAATGGACCAGACTCCACTGCACTTTTGGTGGCAGATCTGAAGGGCAGCAATAGTTGTCGCCCCAGCTATTCCCCAGAGCGATGTATTTCCCAGGCCTGCTATCCAGCCTCTAAACTAGACTGCTGGCCTCAGGTATGCTGGAGACGTAAGGTTCAACTGCCTCTCCAGGCAGCTTCTCCACATGGAATGTTGCCTCAGGCAGCAAAATGTCTTGGGCATGGCTTGCTTCTAAGATGTCACCATTTTGCTTCCTTGGGTAGGATAGTGATCTGTGTCCACCCCTTCCCCAAATTAAGCTGCATCTAAGGCTGGCCAAGTTACATTGCCACCTGACAGGACAAATGCAATACAATACAATACAATACAATACAATACAATACAATACAATACAATACAATACAATACAATACAATACAATACAATACTATACTATACAATACTTATCAATGAAATCACTAACAGTTTGCTGCCCTTTCATATCATTTAAAAGCAGCTGCCTGGTGGTCCTTTATATAACCTGAGATTGGCCTCAGAGGCTCTGCTATATGGTTTGCCCACAGGTTATGAGTTGACAAGGACAGGGCCTTTTCAGTGATAGCCACACATCTTTGCCCAAGGATTTTGTGTCCCTAGCTTTAGAGTTTTAAGCAGTCTCTAAAGACCTTACTCTCCCTGGAAAAGACCCTGATGTTGGGAAAGATGGAGGGCACAAGGAGAAGGGGATGACAGAGGATGAGATGGTTGGATAGTGTTCTCGAAGCTACCAGCATGAGTTTGACCAAACTGTGGGAGGCAGTGGAAGACAGGAGTGCCTGGCGTGCTCTGATCCATGGGGTCATGAAGAGTCGGACACGACTAAATGACTAAACAACAACAACAAAGACCTTACTGATTTACCAAGTTTTGATTGTAGATGGATGTCTTGCTGGCTACATGATGCATGTATGCACACATGACAAATTGAGCACGTTGCTGGCGTTCGTATATAATGATGCACATAGGCGCACATGTTTGATTCTCTCATTCGTGTAAGAAAACAACATGTTATGTGTTATCCTGATAGAATGATAATCTAAGCACCTAGTTAGCTCTCAGTCTTCAAAGTGCTTCACGTCCATTCCCTTGTTTTTATAAATAATGACAACCTTGTAAGGTAAGTCCTTATTAATATCCCCATATTGCAGATGGGAAACTGAGGCTGAGAGAGAGAGAGCGTAGCTTTCTCTAAGGCCACCTAGCAAGTTCATGGCACAAGTGAGATTTCAAACCGGGTCCTGCCTGAGTCATAACTTTGACTCTTAGCCGTGGCTGCATTTTCAAAAATACAACTGGTTTCTTGCAGGGGCAATTAGAGTTAGATTGATGTCACACCTTGCCGCATGTAAAAACCACTTATCCAAAGAAGTGCCACACATACAATCATGAGAGCAGGCTGCCCTGACTCCAAGCTATTACTCAGTGATGACTGGTGCCGATAAGGACAGAAAATGGAGGGTGTTACTTGGCAAGATTTTCCTTGAGTGTGTGTTTTGGAAGTGCTTTTCGCAAAATGCCATCCCAAAGTGTTGGCAAGCAGAGTGGGTTGAGCAGGAGTAAGCGAATCTGTCAATTTCTATATCAGTTTCTCATTTTTCTAATGCTCCATTCAGTTCATTCAGATTTTCATATCCATATGCATTTTTTTAAAGTCCTCGTGAAAATCCATCACCATTTTATTTTTATTTTTTTTAAATGATATTTATTAAGATTTTCAGAAATACAGAAAGTAAAGATTAAAGTACATTCAAAGCCTTATTTTCATACATCCACTTTCCGGGACTCCCCCCTTCCCCCAGCCCTACCATATTCCCCTTTCATATTGTTGGCTCCACAAGCTCTCAGTTCTAATTAAAACTTAATTTGTTTACACCATTATTCGTATTTAAAATTTATACACTCCTCATCAATACCCTTAATAAAAGACAAAAGTTCTCTCCCCAGGGCCCCCCCCCCCCATTTTCATTCCACAATTTCCCTTTTTTTAATGATAAGGACACCCCACACAATAGAAATATAAGAAATAAGTAATAAAAAGTATAATAGATGAAAAAGAACCAATTCAGAAAAAAGTTGACAAGCCTTTGGATTTTAGTTCTCTCCCCCCCCCCCCCGTCCCCGGTTTAATTTCCCCCTGACCACCAAACCATGTTATCTGCCTGGACTTCTTAAAGTCCATAAATCACATATTTCCCCCAACTCCTTGCTGGCTTTTTCTTTTTATAGTTATTTTTAAAATTATTCTTAAGACATTTAACTTCAAATCTTTAATAAAACTCCCCCCATTGTTCTTTCCAAATTGTAGTCCAGTTTCCTCTTGTTCCGCTGCTAAAACGTTCTAATTCAGAAATTTAGTAACTCTGCAGGGATTATTGTTATTCAGGAACAAAAACTTGCGTTCAGTCCCTTCCTTTCTTCAATAGAAAATTCTATTGTCTTCTTTAGCTGAACACCCTGTAGACAAAATATTATTTCCGTTTTGCAGCTTTCCCAGAAGATAACCAGTCCTGTAAAATTCCAATGGTATTTTTCCACTTACGACCATCTTTGTAATGTCCCGAAACTCCTCTAGGGGGATTGTTGTAACTTTGTTTTCTCTAGTCCAAAAGTCCGATTGTTATCCATGTTTTCGCCATTTTGTATCCAAGTTTTAACGGGTTGTAGCAAATTGTAACAAATTTAACCAGCCAAGTTCTCTTAATAAAATCCTCTCTGAATTTCCGACTTTGACAGCTACTTTGACAGCTGTCAAAATCTCCGACTCTTTTCACCAGGCTCTCTCTTCAATCACCCCGGTTCCCAGGGGGGGGGGTGTTACGTTTTCCTTCTCCCTCAATTCTTCCTCCAGCACAGTTCTTGTAGTTTCCCATCGTGGAATTCTTAGTTTTTATCAGCAATACAAATCTTTTTGGACCTTGGTTTCCCAATCCTTGTTTTGGCAGGTTTACAGTAGGGAGGGGGACTGACTTCCTTTTTGGATCCCCCCCCCGCTCGTGTCCAATCCGAAAATTTTTTTTCTTTTTTTCTCCTTTTGAACCCGGTTTCCAAATTACTCACGGGTTGTTGTTAAGAAGTCCGAATTCTCAATGGAAGAAGTCAGCGCTCTCCGCCGGATGGCATGCGGCTTCGCTCGGCAGGGATAGCAGAGGACTCAAAGCACCACGCTTCTTCCCGGCACCCGATCCGTAGCCTTTAAAAAGGCTCCTTCACGAGTCGGGAGGGCGCTAGCGGTGCCGGCCGAGTCTCCATGTACACGGCCTCCGTGGCCGTGGTTTTTAAGGGTCCCCGCATCGCCGGTGCGGTAGGACCCAGCCCCTGCCGAGCAGGCTCCCTCCAGAGCTCGGAGGGAGTCCGCCATTCGGCGATGGCGCCAACCCGGAAGTCAAAATCCATCACCATTTTAATGCAAATTTCTCCTATTATGCACATCATTATTTTATTTTATTTATTTATTTTCTATACCACCCTCCACCCAAGGATCGCAGGGCAGTTTGCAATATAAAAACACAAAAATGCATACCATGATAACAAACAAAAACAACATTGGACTCAGCTATACAACTGCAAATGTACTATTTTAAGTGAATTATACTAATGTGGCACTAGATGGCAAAGGTGAGCTAATGGCAAATTCAATATATATTTTAAAACATTTTTTTAAAAAGCATTTTCACAGCGTTTTTTATATATGTGTAGATTCAGCCATTCTCTCCCCCCCCCCCCCCAGTTTAAAAGGCCATAGATTGCTTACTTAGCCAAAGGCCTAGGAACTGTTTGAAGCTTTCTTGGTACAAATGAATTCTTAGAATTGGGCCCAGAAACTGATCGACAACCAGTGCAGTTTGGCCAGGATTGGTGTTATGTGCTCAAATAATCGTGCCCCAGTGAGTAAGCTGGTCACTGAATTCTGCACCAGCTGAAGTTTCTAAACCATCTTCAGAGGCAACCCCACATATAATGCACTGCAGTAATCTAGCTTAGAGGTTACCAGAGCATAGATGACAGAAGTTAGGCTATCCCTGTTCAGATAGGGGCATAGCTGAGCCACCAGCTGAAGCTGATGGAAGGCACTCCATGCCATTGAGGCCAACAGAACGTCAAGCGACAGCAAAGGATCTAGGAGTACTCCCAAGCTATGTACCCATTCCTTCAGAGGGAGTGTATCTCCATCAAGAGTAGGCAACATCTCATCCATCTGGTCTGGGGAACTGCCCACTAACAGTGCCCCAGTCTTATCTGGATTGAGCTTCAATTTGTTGGCTCTCATCTAGTCCATTACTGAGGCAAGACAATGGTCCAGCACTTCCACTGCCACACCTGCAGATGAAAAGGAGAACGAGAGCTGTGTGTCATCAGCATATTTCTGACCATGTACTCCAAGACTCTGAATGACCCCACTCAGTGGTTTCATGTAGATGTCAAACAACATAGGGGAGAAAATCAGGGCCCAAGGAACCCCACATTGCTCCATGATGCTGAAGAACACTCTCCAAGCATCACCCTCTGAAAATGTTCCAAGTAGGAACAGAACCACTACAAAGTGGTGCCACTCACCCTAACTCAGACAGCCACTCCAGAAGGAAACCATGGTTGCTGAGAGGTCAAGGAGAATTAATAGGGACACATTTCCTCTGTCTCTTTCCCGACAGAGGTCATCATACAGGACAACAAAAGTGGTTTCTGTGGCAAAACCGAGCCTAAACCCTGATTGAAATGGATCTAGAAAATCAGTTTCCTCCAAGAGTGCCTGGATTTTTATGTGTGATTCTCCTAATGTACATATCTTTGCAAAGCAGTTTCTCCAAGTATGGTGCAGTTTTGAATGTTATTTTCACTAATATATGTACGGTATTTTCTATGCACACTTCCTCTTGTTATATGCATTTTGGTCCACATTACTTGGCTAGAGAACAGCAGCATTGCAAAGCTCTGAGAAGCGTGAGGTTTGCAGGATGGCTCTGTTTCAGTTTGTGTATTAGGCTGAGTAAAGATGAGGTGGCTCTGCTTCCTTATAGTTACCCTTCTGAGATGATTGGGCACAGAGTCTTCTCGGTGGTAGCACCCCCACTATGGAATTCCATCCTCAGAGTTATCTCTTTGGTGCCAACTCCTGCTAACTTTTATGTGCCGTGTAGAAACATTTTTTTTAAAGTTCTTCACAGAGCTAAAATTCCCAAAGTTCCATGAGAAGACTAAACTGAATGTTAAACATCTCTGAGAATTGTACACCCTTGCGCAAATTAACTGAAACAAAGTCAGCATGTTCGAAGGTCACAGGGAGAGAAACTTCGTGATTGCCACATCGATCAGTCTGTCCAGTACCAACAAAAGAAGATGTTTTGGGGATGCTTCAGTTATTATGGTGTTGGAAGCCTGCAGCCAATAGAAGGAATGATGCGCTTGCCACAATATATTGAGGTTCTACGAAAGAGAGTTATTCTAGAGCTGGAAAAGAGGTATCCTGATGGTACTGGGGTATTGCAGCAGGACCTAGCCCCCTGTCACACATCAAAAGTGGTGAAGAAATTCATGACAGAGCAGCAAATACAGGATTGGCCAGGGAATTCCCTGGATGTAAATCCCATTGAGAATTTGTGGGCTATATGCAAAAGTCACCTCCGTGCTGTGGACTGTATGACTATGGAGAAGCTCATTCAGGCGCTGATTCAAGTGTGGTACAGGGATCCGAAAACCAACAGTGACTGTTCGAAACTAGTAGACTCCATGCCACACCGTGTTCAAATGCTGCTTAAAAATAGCAGAGGTCATACACGTTATTAATCTACGTATATGTGAGTTTTGTACATGTATATGTGAGTTTTGTACAATAAACTGCTAAATTCATTGTTGGTTTCAATTAATTTGCACAAGGGTGTAGCTCTGTGAGGGGAATAAGGGTCTCCTAACAACTCTCAGACCTTAACAGACTACAGAATCTTCTTAGCCGGGGGAAGGCATGACTGTTTGAAGTAGTATCATAGTGCTTCAAATGTACTGTATTTTTCCGTGTATAAGACGCCCCCATGTATAAGACGCCCCCTATTTTTTGAGCCCCAAACGAAGAAATAAATAATTGCAACATCTGGTGTATAAGACGACCCCCCAGTTTTAAACTTTAATTTTTTGGGGGGAAATATAGCCTTATACATGGAAAAATACGGTATGTTGTGAATGTGGCCTGGGGAAACACCACAGAATAACAAATAAAATGGAGTTATGTGTGGACAGTCCAGTATAAACCCATCACAATGGCTGCATCAGTGACATGTTACACCCTCAAGGAAAGGTCAGCCTGGACGGGCCCAGAGTTTTCATCGGCCCAGATAAATTAAAGGTAAAGGTAAAGGTACCCCTGCCCATACGGGCCAGTCTTGACAGACTCTAGGGTTGTGCGCCCATCTCACTCAAGAGGCCGGGGGCCAGCGCTGGCCAGAGACACTTCCGGGTCACGTGGCCAGCGTGACAAAGCTGCATCTGGCGAGCCAGCGCAGCACACGGAAACGCTGTTTACCTTCCCGCCAGTAAGCAGTCCCTATTTATCTACTTGCACCCGGGGGTGCTTTCGAACTGCTAGGTTGGCAGGCGCTGGGACCGAACGACGGGAGTGCACCCCGCCGCGGGGATTCAAACCGCCGACCTTTCGATCGGCAAGCCCTAGGCGCTGAGGCTTTTACCCACAGCGCCACCCGCGTCCCTGGTTCAGATAAATTAGCATGTGCAAAATTTATGCACACCTGGGTCCTCTCCTGACCTTATTTTTGACATTGCGTTTCCTCTCCTCTTTTGGTGACGCCGCCCCAGCTCTTGTTCTCTCACACTTTCAATGTCTGGCTGCTGAGACAGTCAACAGTTTGGGCTCCTTGGGTCTCTGTTTCGTTTTATTATCAGCGGTTGTGCTCCGTTGCTTAATTAAAAGCAGAGGCATCCGTTCCCCCCTTGATACTCCTGTTTAGTTCCCATGCTTCAGGCTCATCAGGCTCTGAAGGGAGCCCCTGATCCTGCCTGAATGCCGGCTTTTATTTTCTTGTTAATTGCCAGCAGGAAATTTTGCCTGTGCTGTGCTTGGGGTTAAATTAATTAGAAGCTGTTTTTGAAGGCAGCAGGCTTAGCTGGGAGGTGGCGGATCATGGGGCAGGCGAGAGTCTCGCTTATCAGAACATGTTGCGCTCCTCAAAAGTGGCTTGGTGGACCCATCCTTGCGATAAACAAAGGCATAATTACATTTCAGTTCATAAAACTAGGCTTTTATTCTAACAGCATCAGAAAGGGGCTTGTGTGTTCTTTTTACGTATTCTTTTATGGGCCATGATATTCTATTGGGCTGAATGACATGGTTACCCCCCTTTTTTCCCCTAGCAAAACTACACAACCTTTGACTGGCCACAATAAGTACGGCCCATCATTTAAAAAAATATGTATATGTTTTATTAAGGTGATTTTATTTAAAAGTAATAAAGTGATACAGAAAAAAGAAGGAAAAGTGAGAGGGAGAAAAACGACAACAAAGCTACATATAAAAGCGAAAATATGCAAAAAAACCCCCACACAACAATGTATGATATTTCCATACATTCTTGTATACGTTGGCATAGTGTTATTGTACTAATGCTTATGTAAATGTTAATAGCCTATTGCATTTTGCATAAACTCATTCCAAATGTTATTGTATTTATCAATACAGCATCTGTGCTTGTAAGTGGTGTGTTCATAAATTGCCAGTGATATCGTATTGTCATCATTGACTGAAGGGTATCATATCTTTATTTTTCCAATTCCTCAGTATCAATCTCTTGGCCACCATTAGGGCATGAAAAATCTATTTCTATTGTCCCGTTGATAATTTCCATACTGCAGGTATATAGTTCAATAAAATATGCTCTGCTGAAAAATTTAACTTTTTCTGCACAGTCATAGTGATACTACATCTCCAACACTGAGCTATCTTAGCTACTTCTTTCTTATACAGTCATAAAGAGTCCAATAAATAGTACATCTCTGAGCAGAATTCAAAGTGTTGGTGCTGATCTTTCAAGCCCTAAACGGCCTTGGCCCAGTATAACTCCACCCCCATCGTTCAGCTTGGACACTGAGGTCCAGTTCCGAGAGCCATCTTGCGGTTCCCTCCCTGCAAGAAGTGAGGTTACAGGGAACCAGGCAGAGGGCCTTCTCGGTAGTGGCACCCTCCCATCAGATGTCATGGAAATAAACAACTATCTGACTTTTAGAAGACATCTGAAGGCAGCCCTGTTTAGGGAAGTTTTCAATGTTTGATGTTTTATCATGTTTTTAATGTTCTGTTGGGAGCTGCCCAAAGGGCTGGGGAAACACAGGCAGAAGGGCGGAATATAACTAACTAACGTTGTTGTTGTTGTTGTTGTTGTTGTTGTTGTTGTTGTTGCTGTTGTTGTTGTTGTTGTTGTTGTTGTTGTTGTTGTTGTTGTTGTTGTTGTTGTTGTTGTTATTATTATTATTATTATTATTATTATCATCTGTTGCATTGGTCTTAATTTTAAATCTAATAACACCTTGGTATTGAAGCTAATACATTTTCCCACTGTCTGGGTAATAATGAAAGTTCCAATTCTTTATTCCAATAATCTCTTACAGTCTGCATATTGAACTTGTGTATTGTTAATAGATTGTTTAGCAACCAACCCCCACCCCGGTTTTTGCTCTTCCAAACAAGCAGCACCAAGGAGGGATGGGGTGTGCACTGAAGTGAGATTGATGAGCCAGAAGTTGTGTGGAGACATCTCTTTTTTATTATTTTCAATTTTATACATTTCAATAATTTTACAATCATTTTACCATTTCAAAACTCGACTTCTTTCCCCCTCTTTCTGTGGTTTCTTAAATTTATTTTTAATATTTTCTGCATATCCAAATTAACTTAATTTGCTCATTTATTCATCTACTTTAAATATATACTCTTCTAAAACTGCAGGTTATTGCAATAATCTTGTCAATATTCCTTATCTGTTTACAGTTTATTTGTAAATATTCTATAAACAATTTCCACTCTTTTATAAAAAGTTTGTTATCTTGAGTTCTTATTTTTCCGGTAAGTTTCGCCATTTCTGCATATTGTTTTTGTATCCATTCTTCTTTCTCTGGAACCTCTTCCTCTTTCCATTTTTGGGCAAGTAACATTCTTATCATTGGCCTGTTTCAACTTCAAAGGCTCCTAGAAGTTCCTTATCTCCCACTTGTCACTGGCAAGGTGATTGAAGTTAGCCAAGGCAAGTAAAAAAGGACAAGTCCCAACCATCCCATCCTCTGCTCCCACTAAGGTAAAAGTAAAGGGACCACTGACCATTAGGTCCAGTTGTGACCGACTCTGGGGTTGCGGCGCTCATCTCGCTTTATGGGCCGAGGGAGCCAGCGTACAGCTTCCAGGTCATGTGGCCAGCATGACTAAGCTGCTTCTGGCGAACCAGAGCAGTGCATGGAAACACCGTTTACCTTCCTGCCGGAGCGATACCTATTTATCTACTTGCACTTTGACGTGCTTTCGAACTGCTAGGTTGGCAGGAGCAGGGACCGAGCAACAGGAGCTCACCCTGTTGCGGGGATTCGAACTCTGCTCCCACTCCCACTACATGCAGCAAAATAGCAAAACAGAAAGTAGAAGAAGCTAGGAAAGAGAGAAAGATGGTATTGGAGAGTTTCACTGGCGACACACTTAAGGAAATTGTGTCACAGACTAAATGCCTGAAACCAATGCAAGATAAATTAACTCAGGTGGATGTCAAAGTTTCAGCCTTAGATCAAAACATTACTGATCTTAAGGAGGAGATATCCAGCCTGAAAGCTGAAATGGCTCAGATTCAACAAGATGTAATAGAAATAAACACACGAGTGGAAAATTGTGAAAAAGTTTAGCTCTCCATGAAGCCTTGGCAGAAGCCATTTATAATGTTCTGGACAACAGAATAACAGTCCTGGAGAACCAAGCAGATAGACGCAACCTTCGCATAGTTGGTATTGGTGAAATTCCAACTCAAGGCAATCCGCCAGAGTTCTTGGAGGACCTCCTCAGAAAACTGCTACAGCTGGGGCCAGATACTCCATTGCAAATTAATCAGGCCATTAGAATCCCAATTCGACAACGAAGAAACACAGCTCCTTCTAATTTGGTGATAGTTGAGTGTCCGCACACTGAAACCAGAGATTTGGTTCTAAGAACAGCATGTGAACGGTCCTCAGAAATGCCACTAATTTGGGGAAAGAATGAAATCTCCATATTTCCAGACTTCACGAAACAACTTGCAGACCAAAGACGTGGTTTCCTCCAAGGAAGGAATGCTAATCTGGAGTTCTGCATCAGATTACCTGCTATTTTCTGTGTCAGAAGGGGAGAGGAAACATACAAATTTACAGTACCAAAGAATGCAGAAGCCTATAGCCAAGCATTAACAGCAAAAAGTCTCCCAAGTGGAGCTACATTAGATTAGTGGTAGACTTGGTTGACTTAAATAAAATAAAGATCAGTTTTGTAATCATATCATTAGTCACATACATGAATAAATTTCTATACAGTTTGGGTAGTTCTGTCCCTATAATTCCCAAAAGGAAGGCTTCTGGGGTTGTTTTTTACAAATATTATTTTAAACATATTTTCAATCCATTATTGTAATGGTTTGGAGTTACTCGTGCGTAAGCCGACCCCGTTTGGGCGCTTGGTTGCCTGGTTAAACCCTTCGGACTGCACAGCCCATCTCCGCGTGGCTGCCTCAGTCACTGGCAGAATCTGTCTGTGGGCGTTTCTTAAACCTCTGCCAGCATAAAAGCTGTTTGACACCTAATCGTCTCCGCCTCTCATTGCGCGGGAGTCTCCTGCGCGCAGGGTGGGCGTGGGTAGCGGAGTGCCTGGGCTCTCTTCACTGACTTCCAGGGAAGAATCCCGGAGCCCTTCCACCTCCTCTTCCCCTTGCTCTCCTGGACTCTTGGTGTTATGCGTATTTCCTTCCCCTTCCACCAAGCTGAGTCTCCCCCTTGTGCTAGGACCTTCACCTGCAGAATCGGAGACCCTCTCCTTCTCTCGTGTCTCTGATGTCAGTTCCCTGACAATTATATATCATTTCCCAGTAAGCTTTAACCTTACTACAAGACCACTTTCTTTCTCTTTACATTTCCAACACTTATTTGATTTGGATTTATACATTTTTGCAAATTTATTCAGTGTTAGGTACCATCAATATATCATTTTCTCTTAGACCATAACATGCTGTAAATTTTTTATCCATATTCCACAATCATTCCCATGCTTCCATATCTATATTATGGCCAATATCTATTGCCCGATGTATCACTGAGGATTTTACTTGCTCATCCTGAGCAAGGATGAACAAAGGATGTATGGAGACGTCTCAGAGAGACCGGTCAGATCAGCACAAGGGGTGGGAGGAGTTCAAGGACTTGGACGCTGATAATCCTGGGGAAAGACTCCGCAGGCTAGAATGGGCCATAAAATTATGTTGGCAAGCCTCCGCTTACAGAGGAGGTGTCAGATGCCAAGCCTGGCTCCAAGCTGCCACAGCCTCCTCCATCACCTTGGCTCAGGCCCAGCCCACTAGGAGGATTTTCTATTTGTTTGCTTAGTCAAGAAATGCACCCCACTTGCCGCACTAAAGCCATGCCTGCCTCACTACTTTATAATGGGAGTCCAAGGTGTGTGCCAACCATTGGATCAACATCTCAGCTTACCTAGGACTCAGCTACATTAGTAAAGAAACGATTTGCATGCACTATAAACATGCAACACCAGATGACTCCAGAGAGCAAGAAATATTTAAACACGGTTTTTCATAGGGTTTATTTTCTTTTGTTATTATATAATTTCTGACTTATTTATAGTGCCCCCCCCTGTGTGTAGACTCACCCCATGTCATGTCTTGTATCTGCTGTATAAAGAAGGCTATTCGGTCTCTGGCACACCTGTTTGATAGCCTTCTAGCTGACAGGGATGCAGGTGGCGCTGTGGGCTAAACCACAGAGCCTAGGACTTGCCGATCAGAAGGTTGGCGGTTCGAATCCCCGCAATGGGGTGAGCTCCCATTGCTCGGTCCCTGCTCCTGCCAACCTAGCAGTTCGAAAGCACGTCAAACTGCAAGTAGATAAATAAGTACCACTCCGGCGGGAAGGTAAACAGTGTTTCTGTATGCTGCTCTGGTTCGGCAGAAGTGGCTTAGTCATGCTGGCCACATGACCCGGAAGCTGTACGCCAGCTCCCTTGGCCAATAAAGCGAGATGAGCGCCACAACCCCAGAGTCGGCCACAACTGGACCTTATGGTCAGGGGTCCCTTTACCTTTTTTAGCTGACAGTGAATAGTAAGTTGCAGGGCCAGCCCAATATATTTTCCAGGCTGAGGTGAAGGACAAGACCTCTCTGCCAAAAAAAGAAAAAGAAAAAGGATTTCCAATTAAAGAAGCAAACTGAATTGGCAAATGAATCTAGGATGCAAAACGGAAGCAGTTTCCAACCTGTCCTGTGTTTGTCACAATCAGCACTGTTTCATTGCTGCCACAGTTCACCTTCTGCTATGTTATTCACCTCACCATCCACTATAGCAGAAGCCAACATAATTAATTATGTCATTAACTTAAATGCATTTCAATGGAAGGGAAACATGAAAACCAATGCCAAAACCAATGCAATCATGCAAGTAATGTATGTGGACTGAGAAAACAATAGCAAGAACTGCTCATGTTTGCTTGCTTGATTTCTATTCCTGACCCCAGGAAAATATGTGAATTGTGGCTCCCATTTCTGTTTCAAATGGAATTTCCCAATAGCTTTAGCTGAATCTTACTTCCTAAATGGTGACAGGTCAGCATCCTCCACCCGAGGGCAACAAGCTAGATTATGGGGCTCTGTTTTCCAACAGGTGGGAGTGGCTCAGGAAGAATGGCCAAGGGGACTCTGCCGCCGGCCTCCACACCCCCAGCAAGCCACCACCTGAGGTAGCTGCCACACTCTGCCTAATGGTAGAGCTGGGTCTGATAATTTGCTTCCTTAATGGTTTGTAATGGACTTTCAGACTAGTTTTTAAAATCAGTCAACAAATTAAGGAAGGAATCCAGTTCACCTGCTCCTCCCCAATAAAGGAATTTTATTTTGGAGGGAGAGGAAAGACACTGAGATAGTTCAATGCCTGATTTTGGGGGGTGGTCGGGTGGGTAGGATTTTTAAGGCTCAAATTTCCCTTTCAAAAGATAGGATGGGTGGTTAATAGATATTTTCAAACCAGAATGAGCTGGAGAGACTCTGCTTTCATGGCAGACGTGTAAACGTGTTGGATACGCAGATTCCTAGGTACCTCCTTTCATCAATCTTTGCCTGTCTTCCTCTCTGAAAGAGCATGAACATCTATTTCCCTCCGAGGTCTCAAAAAACACATTCATCATCTCTCTTTTTTTGTGGGGGACAAATCTCTGGGGATGTCCGGCTCGGTGTATCCAGACTGAGGAAGGAGAGAGTAGATTCTGTTTTTGATAAACGCCGCCAGCCCTAATTGGCCAAGACGATCCACTCTCTGTGTATTAAAAACTCCAGAGGATGTGCACTGATGTGATCATATCACATCCATCACCTTCATTAAGCTTCCTCTCATTCAAATGTTTTTGCCATGACAAGCCTTGCACCGAGGCGAGAGCCTTGGTTGCCTCTCATTGACATTAATAAAATAAAAAAGCCTGTTGCGTTAATAGAGTAAACGGATAGGGGGTGTGGGGTGGGGGCTCATTCCCCAGTATTCATTCAACAATGCTGTAGGTATGAGTGGGTTATAAAATCGCTTTCTCGAGATTAAAGGCAACTGTACGCCAGAGACAGCTCAAACATCTTTATGACATCCTCAAATGTGAAAAGGGTTTTTTTTAAAAAAATAAAAAAAAGCCAGGTTGGGTGTTCCCCCCCCCTTTCTTCCATGAAAGGAACAATTGAGAAGATTGTCATAAAAAGGGGACTGTGTCAGTTGTGAACTTTACTGAATCAAGCCTAATGCAAAATTCATGCTGAGGTGTCACAAATGAAAGGCAGTTAATTAATCCAAGTTATATGGGGCGTGTGGGCAGCAGTCGTCTGTCTCTCCGTTGGCACCCGCTTCTTCCTTCCAGGTGATAAGAGGGCTGGCGGTGCCCTCTGTGCCAACGCAACGTAGCTGCCTCCTCTCCCTCTCCCCCCTCCCCCCCGCCTTACACAAAGCTTCGCAGAGTGTAGGGAGGCTAAGCGAAGCATGATGATGCCTCTCTCCAAGTGATCAGAGTGTGACACCGAGATAGCTGCATGCCATCCGTTTGTAATTCCAGTCATGCGACAGAAGGCACCTCTCTGTTCCTTCAGCACAGCCTGCAGGCTTCCAGGCTAAATTTCCTGGCTGGGCAGGGAGGGGTGGAAAGGGAAGACCAGACACAAAAGATTTGCAACATCCCCCGCCTGGCACTGACCTGTGGCTGGTGCAGGCAGCAGATTGTAAACACTACTTATCAGCTGCTGGGAATCACTACTGGGTTGTTGCATTTGGGTCTGCAGCATGGGTGCCAACTTGAATAAAATACGTTTTTTTTTGGGGGGGGAGCCAGGTAAGCCCCGCTTCGCAGAATTGATCGCATGATGCAGTGCACACACACCATTTGAATAGCAATGCCCATCAACTTTGGGGAGGCCTGTCCTCTCAAATATTTTATTTGGGGCCCCCGAAGGGACCTCGACCCCCTAGGAGTTGACTTCTATGGTCCTCAGGCAGGGGCCAGCAAACTTTTTCAGCAGGGGGCCGGTCCACTGTCTCTCAGACCTTGTGGGGGGCTGGACTATATTTTGAAAAAAAACAAAAACAAAAAACTCTGCAAGAGCACCACAAGCCCTGGTAGCTGTTTACCTGTGTCTTGCAAGTGGCAGGGGCTGGCGGTGGCAGGACGATGAGTGGCGCATGAAAGGGCTCCGGAGAGGGGCTGCTTAAAATGGCAGCTGCTCAAGCACTGCTTCTGCTGATGGCACCAACAAAGCCCAGCCCGCTTCCTCCTCTAGGCAGGGCGGGGAAAAGCCAGGAGGAGGGAGGGAGGAGGGGCCGCTGCCGTGGGAGGGAGAGGGAGGGAGAGGGAAAGAATGTGTGTGGTGGCAATCCATGCCTCAATTCCTGGACCGTCCACAGGCCGGATCCAGAAGGCAATTGGGCCTGATTTGGCCCGCGGCCTACCCATGTCCTCAGGCATCTGTCTGCATCATTTGTTTACCCATGTCCTCAGGCATCTGACTGGCCACTGAATGGACAACAAAGTTTTGCATTTGCAGGTGAGAAGTGGCAGGTGAGAGGGTCTGCTTAGCCCCTTTCCCACCCCACTGGTTTTCTTGTGCAAACCCTCCCCCGTCCTCCTCCCACTTTGCAAATCCTCCCCCACTGCTTTCCATTTCACCGGATATACTATCACAGCTCAGCGAGGTCAGAGATCCCCCAGCCAGTCATGTTTCAGGGTCCATGGGATGCTAGCTGTCAGGCTGAGTGATTGGTGTGGTTGAAGGTAGGCAAGGGGTCATCTCAAAGGCCCTACAGGTAATGCAGTCAGGCAGATGGTTGGTCAGGTTGCTCAAGGAAGTTGTACAGTGCTGAAGGAAGCAGGGTCTGGCCTGGATTTCAAGAACCTGTAGCTCATGATTTCTAGCTAGCAGAGGTGCCATCTTATGGGGGGGGGCAATGTTGCACGCATGATGTTGCAACATTATGCATGTGAGATCAGGAGGTTGGGAGGAGCCACAGTAGAGCCAAACATGGCAGCCACATGGCTTCAATGGCCGGTGTCTCCTCCTCCTCCTCATCACACTGCTACTGGCAGGAGTCTGAAGGAGGTCTATCGAGCCAGCAGGATGTCTATTATCCCACCAAAGACTCCTGGTTGAGTTGGGCTCACAAGCTGCAGCAGCGCAGTTTCCGGCCATTATCAGGGTGGCACTGCAGAGCAGCAATGGGCATTCCTGTGGCTTCCCCTGCCCCTGAACTGCCCTGCGATGAAGATAGCAAGGGCCTTGGGTACTGCTGCCAGATTTGCTGCAGAGCCTGCGGCGCATGCAGCCTTGCATCTTTTACGGGCTGGCTTTACTTACCGATGCTTTAAGAGGAGGAATTCAGTTAATTGGAGGCTTCCCCTGAGGAAAAGAGGCTTCAGGGGCAAGATGCATATTGAGACCGATGGTTGAATGATGGGTATTTTATGTGAGGCGGCCATTTGCGCATGTTACTAAGAAGAGTGCTTTTTATGGGATGTACATTTGGCTCTGTACTGAAGAGTAATTGCAGCTAAACAACCCATAAAAGAGAGATGTGCAATTTCTGCAGAGAGCTACTTGGACTTGCTGCAACCTTTTCGCCTTTAAGTAGTAGTGCCTGAGAATAATGAGTGGCAGAATCCAGTCTGGTTCATTAATAAGAGCATGGGGCAGAGTTTCAACAAATTGTTATGGCAAGAGCCATAATTCTTGGGTACCACATCTGCCCTTTCATTATTTTGGATCTATCTATCTACTATCATCTATATCTATCTATCATCTATCATCTCCTTATGGCTGCATGACTAAATTAAGCAAAATAAGAGATATTATACAAATTTGCTCAATTCACACAATCTACGCAGGACACAGAATTCAAATTCTTGTGGTATATAATTTAGATTGCTTTTGTTGTTTGGTTGCTGATTTCTCAGTTTTTATTACAAGATACACAAAGATTTAAAAGCACACAACCACACAGAAACAATGGCCACAAACCAAGGACTAATTAGAGCACAAATACTTTTAAATATGACCAGCCATGCTGGCTGATGGGAATCGTAGTCCAAAAGCCCTAGAGAGTGGCAAGTTTGAGAGGACTGTCTTAGAGCATGAATTCACCATGTGAAGAAGGAACAGCATCATTGACTCTATTTGAACATCTTATGCAATGCTTTTCAAGGTTCTGTACTGTCCCGCCTTGTTACAGAGAATCTTCCCCCACATCATCTTATAAGAACAGGACCCCAGGTATGTCGCAGTGGAATCTGGGAAGTTTTGCAGAGGCCGTGTGCAGTCTATGGGAATGGGCTGCACGGTGGTTGCCTGGTGTTCTGAGTCTCAAACACACACAGAGGCAGGAGGTGGAGCTGGGGAGCTCAAGGGACAGTCAGGTTAGGAGGTGGAACCTGGTGGGATAGGAGCAGCCAGTATCTCAAGATGCTGGATAGCTCAGTTGTTTAGAGCGTGGTGATGGTGACACCAAGGCTGAAGGTTTGATCCCCATAAGGGACAGCTGCATATGCCTGCTTTGCAGGGGGTTGGACTAGGTGATCCACAGGGTCCCTTCCAACTCTATGATTCTAAGACCTAATGTTGGGTTTTTAAAAAATATAAATTAGGTGCAGTGGAGGCTGGTCCACTAGGGCAAATGGGCCACTGCCCTCATGCAACATGGCAACAGAAGACTTAAGTGTCTACACCAGGGCAGGGAGCCCTTTTAACCCCAAGGGCCACTTTCCCTCATGGGCAGCCTTCCAGGGGCCACATGCCTATGGTGGGCAGGGCCAGATATAAAAGAAGGTGGAGCAATGGATGTGGCGCTTACCTTTTTGCAGCAGGCTGTGTTCCAGCCATGCAAAAGTCAGTGCACGCTCCATTGTCCATCCAGGAAAGCAATGAGCATTATCACAGACTCCACCCGAACTATACATTCCATGCAGTATCAAACCACTTTCAACAGCCATGTCTTCACCCAAAGAATCCTGGGAAATGTAGTTTGTTAATGGTGCTGAGAGTTCTTAGGAGACCCCTCTTCCCCTGCTTGAGTTGCAATTCCCAGAGTTCCATGGGAAGAGAAAATGATAGTTAAATGACTCCAGACCATCCAAGTGTCTCTATTTCCTAGGGATGTCCCTGATTTACAGAAGGCGCCCCAGTTTCTGATTTGATCCCCAAATGTCCCGCTATTCCTTAGGATGTCTCTATTTTCATTGCAGAAATGTTGAAGGTTATGCAGTTATCCGACCCGAGCCGTCTGAAGGCAATCCTGTATAGAGAAGTTTTTAAAAATGTTTAATGTTTTATTATGTTTTAATATATGTTGAAGGCTGCCAAAAGTGGCCGGAGCAACCCGCTAAGATGTGTGGGGCATAAATAGTAAAATCATCATTATGGACTGGGATGTCCCGTTTTCATCGGATAAATGTTGGAGGGCGTGTGACTCTGGGAATTGTAGTTCTGTTTGGGAAATCAGGGTCTCCGAAATTCTCAGCACCCTTAACAAACGACACTTCCCAGAATTCATTTGGGGAAGCCACAACTGGTTCCAAGTGGTATGGTGCCAATTTAATTGTATAGTGCAGATGGGATCAGAATTCAAGCACACATTCCAGCAAGACAAAAGCAATTAAGGAGTGCTCAGAAGAAGGCTAGAGGCAGGTTTGACATGGAGGAGGGCGTCTCAGTTGGAGAGGCCCTCTGGGCCTGACGCTCCACACCCCTGATATATACCTGCCCCTTTCCCAGAGCAATTGAACAACTTCCAGCTAGACGTTGTTTTAAACCGACCACAAGATGGCAGTAGCGGTTAAAGCATTGGCCATGCTGGGTTGTTTTGCTGATTGTGCCTGACACATTCAAACCTAGAATGTGGCACGTTTTGCAAGAAAAAAAGCCAGAACGCTTCAAAGGTTGAGCTTCCTTGAGAATTCAGAACTTATGTCCAAGTAAGAGTCACATGCTCAAATATTTCCTTGACCAAAGAAACAAGCTGGCTCAGGAGAGAAATGAAGACACTCGCAGAGCCTGACTCCATTTTCTACATCAGATATAAGTATCATTTCCTTGCTGAGTGCTAGTCTTGACTTTAGCACAATTCTATCTATGTTTACTTAGATGTAAGTGCCAAACTGTTTAATGGATCTTGCTACCAGGCAAGTGTGCATAGGATTATAGCCTTAACATGATAAAGGATGTGCATTAATCCATTCCCCCCCCTCCCCCAGAAGGCAGAAGGCTGGTAAGGTTTTCTGTTCAGCAATGAAGGAGGAATAGGTCCGAAACACATTTATATATGGATTTGAAGTATTAATACTTAATTGCAGGGGTTGGACTGGATTGCAAGGGGCTGGAGTAGATGAACCTTGGGGTCCCTTCCAACTCTACAGTTCTATGCATAGCTGTCAATGTTTCCCTTTTTTAAAGGGAAATTCCCTTATTCTGAATAGGATTCCTTGCAAGAAAAGGGAAAAGTTGACAGCCATGGTTCTATGACTATATTTTTATATGGTTACAGTGGTACCTCGGGTTACATACGCTTCAGGTTACATACGCTTCAGGTTACAGACCTAACCCAGAAATAGTGCTTCAGGTTAAGAACTTTGCTTCAGGATGAGAACACAAATCATGCTCTGGCGGTGCGGCGGCAGCAGGAGTCCCCATTAGCTAAAGTGGTGCTTCAGGTTAAGAACAGTTTCAGGTTAAGAACGGACCTCCGGAATGAATTAAGTACTTAACCTGAGGTACCACTGTATATGCATTGTTACATGTACAGTTGTATTTTGGAAGCCGAGCGGAATCCGTTCTGGAAGTCCGTTCGGCTTCCAAAAAATGTTTGCAAACTGGAACACTCCTGGGTTTGTGGCGTTTGGGAGTCAAAACATATGAATGCCAAGGCATTCAGCTTCCAATGTGTGGCTATATATGTTTAGGTGTTAGTTCATTTAAGAAACCTGAAGTCATGTGTGTGAGTGAGGAAGTGCCATAGCTCAGTGGTAGAACATCTGCCTTGCAAGCAGAAGGTTCCAGGTTCAATTCCTGGCACCTCCAGGTAGGGCTGGGAGAGACTCCTGCCTGAAATCCTGGACAGCCACTGCCAGTCCGTGTTGTAAGTACTGAGCTAGGTGGACTGATGGTCTGACTCAGTATAAGGCAGCTTCTGTCAAGGCTGAGGTCAGATGCAGGTCAGCACAAAAGATGTACCTCTCCAGCCAAGTGATAAACTTGGGAAATGTTTAATGTTTTAAAAAAATGCATTTGTTGTTGTTGTTGTTGTTTAGTCGTGTCCGACTCTTCGTGACCCCATGGACCAGAGCACACTAGGCACTCCTGTCTTCCACTGCCTCCCGCAGTTTGGTCAGACTCATGTTTGTAGCTTCGAGAACACTGTCCAACCATCTCGTCCTCTGTCGTCCCCTTCTTCTTGTGCCCTCAATCTTTCCCAACATCAGGGTCTTTCCCAGGGAGTCTTCTCTTCTCATGACGTAGTCAAAGTATTGGAGCCTCAGCTTCAGGATCTGTCCTTCCAGTGAGCACTCAAGGCTGATTTCCTTAAGAATGGATACGTTTGATCTTCTTGCAGTCCATGGGACTCTCAAGAGTCTCCTCCAGCACCATAATTCAAAAGCATCAATTCTTCAGCGATCAGCCTTCTTTATGGTCCAGCTCTTACTTCCATACATCACTACTGGGAAAACCATGGCTTTAACTATACGGACCTTTGTTGGCAAGGTGATGTCTCTGCTTCAAAAAATGCATATATAAGTGAAAATAACACCAAAAATTGCATCCTATTAGGATAAATTGTTTTGCATAGATTTGTATGTTAGGCAAAATTGCATGGAAACACGTGTATATTAGGAGAAATTTGCACTAGGAAAAAAAAATGAAAACTGACATTGAAATGTGGGGAACTAAATGTAAGATGGCAGAGGGGCAGGGAGGGAATCAGAGAGAAACAAAAATCAGCAATTTCCCCATCCCTCTCCCCAGTCCACAGTTTGAGAAATGCTGCCTTGAGGAATTCCAGAATCACAAAAGGATACAGTGGTGTGTATCGTCCTCAGGCTGATTATGGAATGACCTGCTTTGTTCTGGAGCTTGCTTGTCAACCTAAACACTATCACCATCAGTTTAAAAACTACACGCCACCTTTTATACAGTCTGCAGGAAACTCCCTATTAAATTTTCACTCCACCTCCTTCTGTGCCTCCCATTATTCGTCTCTGGCGAACAAAGTTAGTGCTGTAAAGGATCTTTTCCAAGAGAGTAGCAAAGTAAGAAAAGGGATTCTTTTGTCTCCAGGAATAAAAAAAAACACACCACCCTGTTGCTGCTTTTGAACAACTTCCTTCAACGCGGATAAAAAAGGTCTTTCATCTGCCTTTAAGTGGCTCCATTTTAAGCATGAGTCAGTCAGCTTTTCAAAGTTAATACAACTCGATCAAAAACTGACTTGGCTGCAGCAACTGCTCATCCAACTAGGATTTCATCTGAGATTGTGGGCGGCTGGGGGTAGGGCTGGGGTGGGAGGGGGGAAGATGAAGGAAGCACCCAAAGAAAACTTCATCAGCTGTCAAATGTTTTTCCAGCAAAGGGAGGATGTTTGGAAACCATATTGAGATTTAATCTGTGCAAGAAAGACATGGAAGTTGCAGCTGTGCCTGAGTGGGCACATGAGAATTAAATAACAGTAGGAAAGGGGGAAAGGCTAAATCATCCATTGTTAATGATGGGGGAGAAATTTGGTACGGACCTAATTTGTACTTCCTGGGCCAGTACACAGATTCAGCTATCATTTGAAATTTGTGCTTCTCTGAATTTTGTGATGTGGTTCTCCGACTGGATATGTAGAAAAATGCTTATCTTAGGAGAAAGTGTGATAGCCTTAACCTCCATGAATTTGTCTAATCCTCTTTTAAAGACATCTAACTTGGTGGCCAGTAAGTGGTAGACCTTCACCCCTTCCCATCTCCTCTTTACAGCAACGCTCTCCTCATATCAAGTAGAGATTTTAGGACAGTCTCTTCCCCGCTCTGTCATTTATGAAATTACCAGAAACTGGTTGGAATAAACCGACAGAGAATTCTTGTAGTATCATTATTAGTTAATCACCCAGTCCAAAACAACTAACGTCTTGACACCAGTTCCAGAAACAGAAACCAAAAGACAGAGGAAATTTAGCATTTTAATTAAAGGTATATGTTAGGACTGTGCTTTGTGGAGTGGAACTATTTTTCTTCATCAACCCCTAATTCAATGAAATTGTTCAATTTCTGGGTTCATAGCCATTGTTTTCACCCAATCTACTTCTGCTTTTGTGCTATTTTGTTGCTGTTACAGCTGTATTGATTTCAGAGAGGGCAAGTGAAGCATATGCAGAGTGAGGGCAATGCTTGCTGGACAGATCAGTTTAGAGCGAGGGCAGTGCTTCCTAGACAGGTCAGGTCAGTCATCTGTTAGCTGAAGCTGACTGCGAACCTTGGAAATCTATTGTTAAAGAAGGTCTGTCACTGGCACTGGCGGAGGAACGGGGGTTGGATTACTCGTGGTTGGATTACTGCAATGCACTCTATGAGAGGGCACAGCTAGGGCAGAATGTAGTGGCTACGATGTTTTTTTGGGGGGGCAAACTACCGCCAGCACTTATCACGGTGCTTGCAGTGGCTGCCAATGTGTTACAGGGTCAAGTTCAAGGTGTCGGTACTAACAGCCAGCGTGGTGTAGTGATTAAGAGCGGTGGACTCGTAATCTGGTGAACCGGGTTCGCTTCCCCGCTCCTCCACATGCAGCTGCTGGGTGACCTTGGGCTAGTAACACTTCTCTGAAGTCTCTTAGCCTCACTCACCTCACAGAGTGTTTGTTGTGGGAGAGGAAGGGAAAGGAGATTGCTAGCCGCTTTGAGACTCCTTAAGAGGAGTGAAAGGCGGGATATCAAGTCCAAACTCTTCTTCTAACATAGAAGTAGGGCTGGGAGGGATCCCTGTCTGAAACCCTGGAGAGCTTCTGCCAGTCAGTGCAGACAACACTGAGCTAGATGTACCAATGGTCTGACTCAGTATATGACAGCTTCTTGTGCTCCCTGTCCTTAGGTTCCGTTCCACAGGAAGTGGAGAACTCGGCTCCAAATGGAGTGGATGTGTATCAGAAAGTGGGAAAAGATTTGGGAGCATTCAAATCTCCTCATATTCTAACCACCACCCCACACAGATTCTTAGTGGCCCAGACTTCAAACATCAGGTTGTCCATTCTGTTTCCGAAGAGGACTTCATTGCTCTACCAAAGAACCGTACAGAATGCTGTTTTGACTTCGGTTCAGTCTGAACCACGAAAGAAGAAGCGCACACTTCCATGTGCACGCAATAGCAAGTGAGCATATTAAGCATGTTAATATCAATTATTAAAGCCGTCATCACAGCTAAACTGGCAGGAACATAACCTACATAATTGGAACCAGCGGGAAGTAGGTGTCAAGGAAAGAATGACTACGGCGGAGATGAGTGCCAGAGGAACTCCAGAGGGTTCCCTTGGCTTGTTTTTCTGATAACAAGCGTTGCCCCCCCTTCGCTTTCCCCAAAAATGTGAATTATTCCAGCGCAGAATTTAAAGAGACTTTGCAGACTATATGTTTAAACATTCACAGCCAGGGAGCAATAGCGTAGTTTGACCATTTTAAACTCTGGACTTAGTGAGTTATATGCAACATTAGGCCTACTCGGAAGTTAATGAAGATGATTAGCTTCAATCCATCAGTTTGAATGGGTCTACCATGAGCCTATAGCAGATGCACATAGGAAGCTGCCTCATACTGGATTAGACCACCGGTCCATCTGGCTCAGTTTTGTCTACACTGGCTGGCAGCAGCTTTCCAGGGTAGCAGACTGGAAATGTTGGGGATTGAACCTGAGACCATCTGCATGCAAACTAGAGGCTCAGTCAATGAGCTGTGGCCTTTTCCCTAGGAAGGGGGCCAGGACTGGAGCCAGCTCAATATTATTTACTCTTTAGATAGCAATATGTATTACATCACTTCCAAAGCCAGTGTGGTGTAGAGGTTAGGTTGTTGGGAGTGTCAGACTAGAACCTTGTAGGCTTGGGTTCAAATTCCCATTCCACCATGGAAGCTCACTGAGGGAACCTTGCCTCCCTGTCTCCTAGCCGAACCTACCTCACAGGGTTGTTGTGAGGATAAGATGGGGAGGAGGAAGAGGAGCTCCTTAGATATGACATATAAATATGATAGATCAATAAATATATGGTAAGAACATATGAAGGGCCTGCGGGATCAGGCCAGGGGCTTCTCTGTTGTTCTCACGGTAGATGCCCAGATGTCTTTGGGAAGCCTGCAGGCAGGACCCGGGTACAATAGCATTACATACCCTCCAACATTTCTCCGATGAAAATAGCAATGTCCTATTCCATAATAATAATAATAATAATAATAATAATAATAATAATAATAATATTATTTATACCCCACCCATCTGAATGGGTTGCTCCAGCCACTCTGGGTGGCTTCCAACATAATAAAACTATACAGGGCTGCCTTCAGATGTCTTCTAAAGGCTGTATAGTTAGTTGTCTCCTTGGCTCGGGTGTGTGTGTGTGTGTCACATAACTCCATACCCTCCAATGAAAATAGGGACGTACCCTACCATACCCTCCAACATTTCCCCAGTGAAAATAGGACCATCCCTGGAAAATAGGGACACTTGGAGGGTCTGGCATTATCTCCTTCTGTGGTTTCCCATCAGCTGGTATTGAGAAACATTACTGCCTCCGATTGTGGAGCCAGAACATAGTAATCAAAGCTAGCCTTCTCTTTCCATGGTTTTGTCCAGTCCTCTTTTAAATCCATCCAAATTGGTGGCCATCATTGCCTCTTGTGGCAGTGAGTTCCGTAGCTGAACTCTGTGCTGCATGAAGAAGGGCTTTCTTTTATCTGTTCTGAATATTGCAGCATTCAGCTTCATTGAATGTCCCGGGTTCTGGTGTTATAAGAGGGGGAGAAAAGCTTCTCTCTACCCACTTTCTCCATGCCCTGCATGATTCCATCCAATTCTATCATGGTAAGGAAGCATAGTTGCTTTTTGGGTGCCCTCTGCTCCTTCTGCTGACCAAGGCCCTTCTGCTGACCAAGGCACAGCACACAAGGAAAAAGAGATGGGGAGGGATGAGGGGAGGGAAAGCTCAGGCACCTTTTAATTTTGCATTTGCAGTTCTTTGTTCTGTACACTTGGTTTGAAATTCTGTGATTTCTAAAATCTGCTAATACAAAGTCTTACCCTGCTATCACATCGGACACCTGCACATTATTGCTAGTTCTGCTTTTTCAGTTATCATTATTAACTACAGCTAACCTTGTTCCTCTGCCTTCAGTTGTTCTTAAAAATCATTTTTACCCTCTTCCTTGGCTGTAAGGTCCCCAGAGGAGCCTGGAATTGCAGAATTGGAAGAGACCAATCTAGAATCATAGAATCATAGAATCATAGAATCATAGAGTTGGAATAGACCACAAGGGCCATCGAGTCCAACCCCCTGCCAAGCAGGAAACACCATCAGAGCACTCCTGACATATGGTTGTCAAGCCTCTGCTTAAAGACCTCCAAAGAAGGAGACTCCACCACACTCCTTGGCAGCAAATTCCACTATCGAACAGCTCTTACTGTCAGGAAGTTCTTCCTAATGTTTAGGTGGAATCTTCTTTCTTGTAGTTTGGATCCATTGCTCCGTGTCCGCTTCTCTGGAGCAGCAGAAAACAACTTTTCTAGTCCAATCCCTTTGCGGTGCAGGAATCTCGACTGAATCTTACATGGCCAGAATGGAATAATAGAAAGTGATTGACTAGTAAGACAGTTCCTGCCCTCAGAGATACAGTCTAACGCAGGCATAGGCAAACGCCAGCCCTCCAGATGTTTGGGACTACAATTCCCATCATCCCTAGCTAACAGGATCAGTGGTCAGGGATGATGGGAATTGTGGTCCCAAACATCTGGAGGGTCGGAGTTTGCCTATGCCTGGTCTAAAGGCACAGCACACAAGGAAAAAGAGATGGGGAGGGACGAGGGGAGGGAAAGCTCAGGCACCTTTTAATTTTGCATTTGCAGTTCTTTGTTCTGTACACTTGGTTTGAAATTCTGTGATTTCTAAAATCTGTGTTTTTTAAATAATATTGTGATGGATACTTGCATTTCATCTGTGCTTTTCGATAACTGTTCTACACTTACGCTTGCCTAAGACCACTTAGTGAATTCATGATGGAGGCAGGATTTGAATCAAGGACTTCCCAAGTTTGTAACTGAGTCTTTAACTGCGCTACATCAGCTGCCTAAAGGAGCCAGCAGTTTTTTTTAAAAAAAACCCCAATAAAAAGCAGCAATCAAAAGTCATTGTCTTGACAGGTCAAAGGCCCATTTAAATAAGATCTTCACATGCTTGCAAAAGGCCAACAGAGAGAGGGATAGAGAAAGATTTCCAAAGTCTAGGCACAGCCACTTAAAAGCCTCTATCTTAAAAAAGAAAACTTTGGCAGATTTAAAAAGGCGCAGGAACCGAATCACAGAAAAAAAGGTGGCAACCATCCCATTTAGCTGCAGGCTGCAAATAAGCAGAATTGCCCCTGATATGCCCTTGCTTTCCTTAATCCAAGAACAGCTTCTGCTATCGTGCTAGAATATATGTATTAAATTAAAACAACAGCAGCAACTCACAACCTTGCGGGCACCAACGTGAGGTTGGAATAATGTGCTTAATAGCATCTTTCAAATCTTGTTAGCGCAACTTGAGGAGTGGAGAGTGTCAGTAAGTGCGCCTGATAAGAATTTAGGTCCTGGTAGAGGGTGTAAAGGCGACATTAGGTGAATGTAGATGGAGGAGGAGGTCTCCACTATGCAGAGACTGCCTGGCTGAAATGGGCACTGGTTTAGTTACATGGCTGAATCATCAACTATCCCTTGGAGGGGATCAGGAAAGAGAAAGCTAGGCAAAAGTGGTGCCTTGCATACAGCTGGCTTCTGATGGCCTCAGCTTTTTCAGCATAAGCCCTAAAGGTCCAAATGGCAGAGCAGAATGGCAACCAGTCAATCAATCAATCAATCAATCAATCAATGCAAATGAGACATGCAGCTAGGGGTGAATGGATCTGTCAATTTCAATTTCTCATTTCCCCAGTCTTAAGTTCAGTTTGCAATTTGCAATCACACACACACCTTGCGAAAAACTGTCAGTGAAATTTTTAGTGCAGATTCCTCCCAATAAACACATTTTTGCATCCATCATGCACTAACATAAACATTCTTGCAACCCACTATATATATACCCATACCGATATATATATGCATTTTTGTACATAATGCTTGGCTGGAAAACGGCATTGCAAAAATTCAGAGCAGTGACAATTTCACGGGATGACTGTGTTTCAGTTTGTGTATTGGTTCAAGAAGTACAAATTAGGTAAAGGTAAAGGGACCCCTGACCATTAGGTCCAGTTGTGACCAACTCTGGGGTTGCAGCGCTCATCTCGCTTTATTGGCCGAGGGAGCCGGCGTACAGCTTCCGGGTCATGTGGCCAGCATGACTAAGCCGCTTCTGGCAAACCAGAGCAGTGCACGGAAACGCTGTTTACCTTCCCACCGGAGCGGTACCTATTTATCTACTTGCACTTTGACGTGCTTTCAAACTGCTAGGATGGCAGGAGCAGGGACCGAGAAATGGGAGCTCACCCCGTTGCAGGAATTCGAACGAACGACCTTCTGATCGGCAAGCCCTAGGCTCTGTTGTTTAACCCACAGCGCCACCCGCGTCCCTTACAAATTAGTTAGGTTCTTATTAAAATGCAAACAAATCCACATTTCTCCCCCACCCTCAGTTGGCAACCTGCCTGTTTACACATTCTTAACCAAATGGGAGGCTTATAGTGCATTTTACAATGTGTTTTAACAATAACTACTCTTTTACTTTAACTAAATGCTTTTGTTGCATTGCATATATATTTCGGAGCCTAATGAACGAAGGAAGAGGAGACGCCATAAACAGAGGAAGAAATATGGCTTAACAGGAAAACTGGGCTGTTTCCCCCCCTGTTCTCATCTAATGTGTACAAAGAAGTAAGTTTTATCATCACCATCAAAATAAGTCAAAAGATTTCTTTTGTAAAAAAAAGAAGCTCTTGAGATGTGGGTAGCCATGTACAGCATGTGGGTAGCCATGTACAGTCATGACTTCCCTCAAAGAATCATGGGAAGTGTAGCTTGTTAAGGGTGCTGAGAGTTCCTAACCATCTCACAGAGGTTCAATTGTCAGAGTGATTTAAAAGTCAACCCCTCTTTCTTGGGAACTCTGGGAACTGGAGCTGTGTGAACAGGGGGCTCCAAACGAGTCTCAGAACCCACAAGAAACTAGTTCCCAGGGTTCTTTGGGAGAACTTGTGATGCTGTTTTCTTTTCTTTTTTTAAAATAACTTTTTATTCAAAATAAAAACAAAACATATTATCCAGAAACCTATCATCCTTATTTTCCCCCATTTTTCCTCCCTCCCTCCCCCCACAGAACCCATCCACCCCCACACCCCGACTTCCCTCAGTTCCAGTCTTTGATTTCTCTAAAAATGCTGTTTTCTGCATGTTACACTGTTGTATAAATCCTCAAACTATTTAGCTGATTATTATCAATAAAAAGTTTGTGAATGTTTATTCAAAACCAGCCAAGGAGTCCAGTTCACTTTGTTGTGTCTTCAAATACTTTGTAAAGGGTTCCCATTCATCTTTAACGTCACAGTTATCCTTGTCCCGTAGCTTGTATGTCAGTTTGGCCAGTTCTGCATAGTCCATCAATTTTTCTTGCCATGATTCTTTAGTTGGGGTTTCTTCAGTCTTCCATGCTTGTGCTAACCAGAACTCTCGCGGCCGCATACATGAAGATGCTTTTCAGCTTTTTTGGCAGATCTTTCCCTACAATTCCTAATAAAAATGCTTCAGGTTTTTAAACAAATGTTAAATGGAACATGCTGTTTTCTACTGAGTCAGACCACTGGCCCACCTAGCTCAGTCTTGCCTGGCAGCACCTGTCCAAGATTTCAGCCTGGGATCTCTCCCAGCCGTACCTTGAAATGCTGGGGATTGAACATGAGAGCACGTCACATGCTCTGCCTCTGGGCATGGCAATATATTCATATAATCTGAGGAATGCTTCCTGGGTGGTGTCAATAAGAGAAGAGGTATTCTACGCAGAACAAGACGCTCCCAGCCCCCAAAGATAATGCTGTTCTGTCTGCTTTATCTGTGTTTTTCAGACGCTATGTCAGGACCTCACATCTCGAGTCCCCAAATCAACTCGAGTTTCTCTAGGAGGAGAAATATGGGTATTTCTTCTCAGTCTGGCTCCCCCTTGTTGTGGAGCAGCCTGATAAAACTATTCAATGGCACCCGCAATAGCAAGCAAGTAAATAGCCTGGGTGGTTTGGATGCGGTTGGCATACCAGAGGGTTGATTAACCCGATCTGAGAAGACTGGTGCAAGCTGTTTGGTACCCAGCGATAAGTGCTGGATGAGTTTGATAATGTGTTCCAGAGCCACGAGGCTTCGGTACAAGCTAAGTGGGTAATTGCATCACCTGGGACTCGGAGCGCATTGATATCTCCGCTACAGTAGGTCTGCCTGTCGAGCATCAAGTAGGTATTTTGTTGGCCAACGTGTATTAAAAGTCCAAGGCAAGGTTCGGCTTGAAATTCAGGGCTGTTTATCACATGAGCGCATACACAAACCCAAGGAAGGGAAGCACACTTGGGCGTAATGCTTTGCAATAGCAGAGGATAGCTGTGACTGGATACCATGAGGGGTGCAAGAGACACATGAAGACATGAAGCAATCTTACACAGGGAATGAGATGTTAGATGCAGTGATGCCCCTACCTGTAAGACAGCAGTGGGCAACCTGCAGCCCCCAGGCTAATTTCAAAAACCTGCAAGCTAGTTGGGGGTGGGGGAAAGTAGGAGAGAGATAGGCCCGTCAAAGAGAGAGGAGGGTGATCCCAGTAGGCGTGAGGGAGAAATGGTAGCAACATCGCTGCCAGGAAGGGAGGTCTATGGCAGCACTGCTCCCTGCTGGCCACTCCTGGCCGCAGCAGTTTTCTTTCCCTCAACCCATCTCAACTGCCACCCAGTGGCGGAGGAACCCTCTCCGGCACCCGGGGCGGGATGCCAAGGGGCAGGGCGAACTGCCCGGTGGCGCATACGCAACGTCAGTATGGACTGCGCACGCTTGGCATCTCATATGGACTGTGCACTCTCGGCAGCGCGTACGGACGCTGCGCGAGTGGCACCCATACTGACTGTGTGCGTGCCCTCGGCCGCTCTACAGCTGGGGGGAAGCAGCGGGCCATCTTGTCACCCCCCCATGTGGTACCCGGGGAGGACCGCCCCCTCTGTCCCCCCTTCATACGCTCCTGCTGCCCCCTCGTGATTACAACATTCTGAAGGCTCACCAGTCCCTCTCAGACTGTTTTGTGGGGTTAAAAAAAGTTATTTTCCATTTAACTTTTAAAAATCCACAAACCACTTCACAGGTGGCCTCAACAACGAAGCTGAATGTTGGAAGGTTCAGGGCAGATCAAAGAGAAATACTTCTTCATGCAGCGTGGAGTTAAACTTTGGAACTGACTACCACAAGAGGGAGTGATGGCCACCAACTTGGATGGCTGTGAAAGAGGATTGGACAATTCATTGGGGAGAAGGCTATAAATGGACCCTAGCAATGATGAGAATGCTCTGCTTCCATGGCTGGAGGCAGCAAGGCTTCTGAATACCAGTTGCTGGAAACCACAGAAGGAGAGATTGTTCTTGTGCTCGGGTCTTGCTTGAGGGTCCCCCAAAGGCATCTGTGAGAACAGGGTGCTGGACTAGATGGGCCATTGAGCTGACTCATCTGGTTCTTCTTATATTCTTATTTATTTTATTTTATTTATGAAACTTACATACCACCCTTCATCCAAAGATCAGAGGGTGGTTTACAGTGTAAAAACGCAGTATGAGAATACAAAATGCATAATGAAGAAACAAATAATAATAATAATAATATAATAATTTAGGCGGCTTCCAACAAAATATTAAAATACAGTAATGCACCAAACATTAAAAGCTTCCCTAAACAGGGCTGCCTTCAGATGTCTTCTAAAAGTCTGGTAGTTGTTGTTCTCTTTGACATCTGGTGGGAGGGCGTTCCACAGGGCGGGTGCCACTACTGAGAAGGCCCTCTTCCTGGTTCCCTGTAACTTGTTCCCTGTAACAAACCAATAACACCCCCTCCACAGACACATTTAAAAGACCATAATCAGCCAAAGGCCTGGTTATAGAGGAATGTCTTCACCTGGTGCCTAAAGATATGTTATGAAGGCACCAGGCAAGCCTCTCTGGGGAGAGCATTCCATCAATGTGGAGCCACCACAGAAAAGGCCCATTGTTGTGTTGCCAGCCTCTGGACCACAAAGAGGGGCCTCAGGTGATGACCTCAGGGTCTGGGTAGGTTCATATGGAGAGAGGTGGTACTTGAGGTATTGTGGTCCTGAGCCATTTAAGGTTTTACAGGTCAAAACCAGCACTTTGAATTGGGCCCGGAAACTAATTGGCAGCCAGTGCAGTCGGGCCAGGATCGCCTTGCCCCCGCGAGAGACCTGGCCACCGAATTCTGCACCAGCTGAAGTTTCAAAACCGTATTCAGAGGGATCCCCACGTATAAGGTGTTGCAGAAATCTAACCTAGAGGTTACCAGAACATAGGCAACAAAAGTTAGGCTATCCATGTCGAGAAAGGGGCTCAACTGGACCACCTTCTGAAGGTGATGGAGGGCACTCTGTGCCACTGAATAGTTAATACCTAGAGATTCCTCAAAGTATGGTCTAAACCACTACCTGATCTTCGCAACAGGGAATTTAAAGTTATATCTAGGTGACAACACTTTCCAATAACAAATAGATAAATGTATGTTTTGACCTTGAATGGTATGCGCTTATGGTATGTGCCTTTTTTAAAAAAAGGAAACAAAACTCTTCTCAGACTGCCCCGATGTGAAACAATTTTCTTTTCTCAAGCTTTGTTAAGCCTCTTGTTAAACGTCCCCAGGGGATCACCTCTTCACATTTCAAGTGTTTAAATAGTATAAAATGGAGAGATTTGCCAGTTGCAGTGTCACTCCAGGAGAGTGGAGGACACTAATCCCCAAGGATTATGAAAATTGGAGGAACCTGACCCAGGAAGAAACAGAATTTGAGGTTAAATTGTACTTGCAAGTCTATTTTTCTGTAGCTTGTCTGTCTTCTGACACTTGGTTGTAATGAGGAATGTCACAGAATTCTGCTGGCGGCAGAAATAGAAATTGCTGCTGTTTGTGCTTTTGCTTTTTTGTCTGGAGTGGAAATCAATTCATTGAATACAGTCAGTATACACACACACACACACACACACACACACACACACACACACACACACACTATTATTTTTTAAGCCTGCAAGCGATTTGCAATTAATGATATATTTTTTTTAAAAAATGTATTGACTTTTCCTTTACATTGAAATGAATGGTTTGGAAATATGGAAATATTTAAGTCATTATTTACATTAAATTCGTAACTTGCATAAGTAACTACATAGGTTGCATTATGGCAGTGGAGTGGAAAGTGGATATTCATCAGCATTTTACTGTGAATTTCCCCCTATAAACCCATTTTTATATGTCGTTTTGACTAATGTACACATTTTTGGAAGCAATTTACCCTAATATAATGCACGCTTCTACAAACATGCAAATTTGATGGATTTGGCTTTAAATGGGAACCGAATAGAATTCATCCTTATCCAGCCCTGTATTTTACACGCCTCATCCCCAAATCTCCCTTTCCCGTTTTTTCTTATTACAGCTAGTTAGAGAGGTTCCTTCATAGGGATGAGTGACACGCGAACTATCTGACAGTTGACAAACATTATGGCATGCCCTCTAGAAATGAGCAAAGTTCACATTGGGATCTATAAACAAGATGCATACACCCCTGTGGGGATGATGTATTGGAAAACATGGCATCCATGGAACGTTTGGTGCTCACTCAGTCAGAGCACCCCAAGTTTAGAATGGAATCTTATGCCCGTTTTGGAGATGCCATCTTGCTCCTAGTGCATGCATTCTGTTCTGAGAAGGGAAAGAATCTCAGGAATGGAGAGGCGTTGAAAGTGCTTCCTTTGCTACATTTTGGGTCGGGGGCCAGGCCAGCTAGAGGCCAGCCAGCTCAACTCCTCCATGCTCAAGAGTAGCAACTTGGAGGGTAAGATGAAATTATTTCATGCACGTTTTTTGGCAGGAGCTAAAAACAACTCCTCTTTGGGATGATTCCCCCCCCCCCTTTGGTGGGGGGTCATGCTCCCTGATGCTGATTTTATGATTGGTATATTTCACACGCCTGTCTGAGTGGAGCCTGAGAATGGAAGACTGTCTTATCTCTCTTTCGGTATGTTTCTGTGAAACTGTACTTTCACTTTCACGCTGTTCTGTTTGTTCTTGGAGCTGGAGAGAAAAGATGCCATGATGCTGTTGTCTGGAAATATTCTGTAAATAAATAGTAGTTTAGAACTACGGTGCCTCTTTCTTCTACAGTCATACCTCATGTTATGTTTGCTTCAGGTTGAGCGTTTTCAGGTTGCGTCCCGCGGCGGCCCGGAAGTAATGGAATGGGTTACTTCCAGGTTTCACTGCTCGCGCATGCGCAGACACGTAAAATGACGTCACGTGCATGCGCAGAAGCGGCAAATCGTGACCCGCGCATGTGCAGATGCGCAGACGCGGGTTGCATTCTTTTCAGGTTGTGAACGGGCCTCTGGAACGGATCCCATTCACAACCAGAGGTACCACTGTACTGTGTCAAGAGAGAAGGCTAGTGTGCATAAATCAAGTTGGTTTATGTCGCTGGAGCCCTTTCCAGGAAAAGGGGATGCCTTTTCCAGAGCTATGCTCACCGGAGGATGCTTGGAGATCGGGGGCGGGGCTGCTGATAGCCCGGAGCACTCTCCCAACAAGTTCCTTGTGAAATTGTTCCTTTGTTCAGTTACACTGCCCTCACCTGCTCTCAGATGCCTTTAGTTGCCTTCAGTGGAGTCAGATCTGATCCTTTCTAGTGTTGCAACAACAACATTGTGTTCACTGTGGGGCTGGAGCTAGGCACATCAGAAAAGCGATTCAGTTAAACGCATTGTAAACTTCATACAGAGGGAAATCCCGTTGGCAAAAGATGGGACTCCACAGTGCCCTCTGGTGTCACAGTGTTATAATGCATATAAAGCGCTTTATCTTTAGGAATGTAGCTGAGTCCTGGGATTCCCAGTTGGTGAGATCATCCATGTCACAATCCTGGGAGCACCGCTTTCACTCCATAGCACCCTCAGTGGCCATCATATGGCTACAGCTTATTTGCTACATTATGTCCGGACATTGCCCTATTCCATGGATAGGCAAACTAAGGCCCAGAGGCTGGATCCAGACCAATCTCCTTCTAAATCCGGCCCGTGGATGGTCCTGTTGGCTATTTGCAGTATGGTAGCGCTGCAGATAGCTTGCTGGGGAGATCATGCATTAAAAATGAAAAGGACTCAAAAATAACTTAAACAAGGTTTTAATAAGAAAAACAAAAACTCCATTTACACTAAATACATTAACAACCAAACCAGACCCAACCACCAACCCAACCCCCAGGGTAATGGGAGAGCTAGGTGCTGCTCCTTATATACTACACCCAGATGCTGACACACCTTAATCAAATACAACTCAGCAGCACCTGCTACGTCTCACAGCTGTAAAGCTGGGTCTCGTTATCTTGCTCTGGCCCCTTAAAGACATACACATCGAGTGGAACAATGATGAACCTTTACATTTAAATAAACCATTCAACATTTCCCCTGCGGTTCATCATTGTGGAACAAAAACATAAAGCATACTTTGTACATGTCTTTCGTGTGTAACCTTTGGAAGTGCTTTAGTAAAAATGTCCGCAATTTGATTGTCACCTGGAACATATTCAAATACAATCATTTCGTCAGTAATTAGTTTCTTTACAAATTCTAAACGTAACCTTAAGACTCTAGTGCGCTGTGTATTGGTCTCTGAACACAGGATAGCAAGTCCGCTCTGGGAATCAAGGTAAACTTTTACTGGTAGTGTTACTTGCATCTGTAGGTCTGCAAACACTTGCAGATACCATTCTACATCACGAGTGGCCTGAACGCATGCACATAATTCACTTTCTGTTGTGGAGAGACAAATAATGGTTTGTGTTTGGGACTTCCATTCAAATGGACAACCGTTATAACAAAACACCATACCAGACACACCCCTGCAATTATTTTGTTCCATTGCATGAGATGCATCGCAGAAAATTTCAAAACCTTTGTCAATACATGTTGTAAACTGCAACCTATAATGTTTGGTATGTTTAAGGTACATTACCACTCTCTTAAGAGCAGAGAAACATTGTGTAGTAGGCTTTTCCACAAATTTTGCCAGAAAGTGAAAAGCATAAGTTATATCTGGTCTTGAGATTCTTTGAATGAAATTTAGCTTGCCTATAGCAGAACGATACAAAGTTTTGTTAGGAAATGGCTTGTCTTCACCTGTAAAGGTGAAACCACACACCATAGGTGTTTCCTTCCCATTTGCATTTTCTAAACATAGCATTTCAACAAGATCATCAATTTTTGCAGTTTGATGAACCAGAAAAGATCCATTTTTGCCTTTCTCAATTTGCATGGATAAGTAATTTCTAGCTATGCCTAATTCCACTACATCAAATTTCTTCTGTAACTGTGATACCACCTGTTCATATTCCTGTTTAGTTTTTGTAGAAATTAATACGTCATCTACATACACACATATTTTTGTTACAGAGTTTGCCCTTTCCTTTATGAACACACAATTGTCTGCCTTTCCTTGTGAAAAACCAATATCCAGCAATTCTTTTGCTAAAGTTTGGTGCCAATTCCTTCCACTTTGGTGCAGACCATAAAGGGATTTGTTTAATTTGCATACCAAACCTTCAGCGGCGTCTATGCCTTCAGGAACACGCATAAAAATTTGTTCTTTTAAATCTGCAAACAAATATGCAGTTTTTATATCTAGGTGATAAACGGAATGTCCACGCTGTGATGCATCTTTTAACAAAAGCTTAACTGTTTCATATTTTACGCTTGGTGAGTAACACAAATCATAATCTTCGCCTGGAATTTGTTGAAAACCCCTAGCAACTAATCTTGCTTTGTACCTTACAACTTCATTTTTGTCATTCGTTTTAACTCTATAAACCCATTTCGAATCAATAAGTCTCATATCTGGGGTTTGTGGTACAAGAGACCAAGTGTTATGCTCTTTTAAAGAAGCTATCTCGGAGTTCATAGCTTTATACCAATTTGCAGCTTGTTGCTTAGGTAATTTCTGAACATCACTGTAGCTTTTTGGCTCAAAAACTACCTTATTGGCATACACAGTATTAAAATGTTCATCTGCAAATCGTTGTGGCTTCTGTCTCTTTCTATCTGAACGTCTCAGTCCAGAAGGAGAGTCAGACTTCTCAGACTTAATGGGGCTAAGTAAACCACTAGTTTCAGGTTGTAAATCATTGTCAGATTGAAGAGGTGCCTGTAGGCTAAGCTCACGGTCAGAAAACTCAAGAGAATCTGACCTCCCCTCGGGTGCCTGTGACTTTAAATCATCAAACAATTTATCAGACTCAACAGGCTTTTTGTCTTTTCCCATTAATTCAGAAGCACTATTTCCTGCTGCTTCTTCTGCTGTTTCTTCCTCTTCTTCCTCAGTATTATCTATACCATCAGTATCTTGGAAGACAGCAACTCCATTCCAATTTACAGTTTGTATCATGCTTCTGGTAATATGAAATTTGCCAGTTGCTGGTATGTAAATTCTGTACGCCCCCTGCTGGTAGCCCATTAATTTTCCCTGGACACTACGTTCACCCAATTTTTGCTTAGCAGGATAATGCATAATTACATCTGAACCCCAAATGCGGAGGTATTTCAGATTAGGGCGTTTTTTAAACAGTTTCTCATAGGGGGTGACATCTAAACCAGTATGATAACTGCGATTTCTAACGTAACAAAATGCATTAAGTGCTTCAGCCCAAAAGTCTTTGGGCAGATTAGCATCATGCAGATACGTTTTAACCCCTGCCTGTAGGTCACGCTGCACAACTTCAACAAGCCCATTTTGCCAGGGACTTCGGGGGCAAGATAACTCATGAGTAGTCCCCTGCGCTTCCAGGAATTTCTCAAAATCCTCAGAAACAAATTCCCCGCCCCGGTCAGAAAACAGGTTCTTAATTGGTTTGTTAAAGTGCGTTTTTACCCAGTTGCAAAAAACTTTATACTTTTCAAATGCTTGGGACTTCTCAGCTATTGCATAAGTCCAACAGTATCTACTATACTGGTCTATCAGAGTAAGCCAGTACTTAGAACCTCCTAATGATGGTGGGAGTGGCCCAACTAAATCACAATGTACACGCTCAAATGGTTCAGTTACTTTCCTATCTGAGCACCTACCCTTGCGTGCAACCTTAATCTTATTCTTGCAACAGGATAGACATTGCATAAAGAATTTACATGGTTTTAAGTTGAGGCCATTAACGATATTCTTTGTCTTAATTACATCAGCAAAATTCAGGTGTCCCAGAATTCTGTGCGCCTCATGGACACACCCGGAATGAGGCCTTACATTCCTCAACCCCTGGCTTGACTGTGCTGCTCTGCAATTTATAGGCGATTGGGAGTAGGTGCGAAAATACAGTCTATATAAACCATCAGAGTCCCGGGCATACAATAAACGTTTGTTCCCATCAAAAAACTCACACATTGATTTTAAGAAACGCACAGTTATGCCTTGACGAGCAAAACACCTTACTGATAATAGATTGTCCACTGACGGGCAGTAAATGCAGTTTGCTATTGTAATGTTTAAAGAGTCAAGTTTAACAGTACCTCTGCCAAGCGACTGCAAGACTTGTGAATTGGCTAAATGTACATTACCAATTTCCTCTTCGAAAGAAATAAACAAGCTTCGATCATTGCAGATGTGCTGAGATGCTCCAGAGTCTATAATAAAAGACTTCCACTTGGCATCTTTAATTCTTTTACGATTTGTAGTCCAAGCATGAAAAGCTCGCGGCTCGTTTCTGTCTTTACTATACGATGTCTGCTGTTGGGCTGACAACCGTGACTGACGAACAGAAACAGACTTGGGAGTACTTTGCTTTCTTTTGGCTCTGCAGTCCTTTGCAAAATGTCCTTGCTTATTGCAGAACCAACAACGCTTTGCAGCTTTAAATGCAGTTGTATCACCACAGGTTTGCATATGGGGTTCCTCATTCTTTCTGGAAATAGGAGTGCTTATGGCACAAGCCTCCCTTCTATCCAACTCGCCCATTAATCTTGCCGTTACCCCTTCCACAGTTAATTGTGCTGGTGGAACAGCAGATATCTGGCTAGCTATACCATCAAAGTCCTCATTAAGGGAACAAAGGATGATAAAAACATACTGAATATCAGGTATCACCATGTCCCTTCGAATTAATTCGCCGCGTATTGCCTCCAGACGTCTCAAGTGTGCTGCCAAATCACCACCAGGCTGCAACTTCGTCTGGTACAACTGCTTGAAAAACGTCAATGCAGATGCTGACTCTTTTCTAACATGCACTGCTGCAAGACTGTCCCACATTTCTTTGGCAGTTTTCTTATTTCTTATATAGACTACTTGCTGGTCGCTGACTGCCAAATTAATTATCGCCCTGGCTTTTGCATCTCCTTTCGACCAAGCATTAGTTACAGGGTCAGGAGGGTCATCAGTTACATAGGTCCATACTTCTCTAGAGGTCAAAAGCGCCTCCACCCGAAAAGACCATAAACTATAGTTCTCATCTGTTAGCTGTGGGAAGACCAGAGCCTTCTCAGCTTCAGGAACCCGGTCAACCATTCTGGAACTCTTCCAGACCCACAAAAAATTACACTAACAGGAGAAGGAGTTTTCAAACCTTTCTCAGAGTCCAAAAATATGCAGTCATCCACTCAGCAGCTGGGCCCATAACCAAAGATGTTGGCTATTTGCAGTATGGTAGCGCTGCAGATAGCTTGCTGGGGAGATCATGCATTAAAAATGAAAAGGACTCAAAAATAACTTAAACAAGGTTTTAATAAGAAAAACAAAAACTCCATTTACACTAAATACATTAACAACCAAACCAGACCCAACCACCAACCCAACCCCCAGGGTAATGGGAGAGCTAGGTGCTGCTCCTTATATACTACACCCAGATGCTGACACACCTTAATCAAATACAACTCAGCAGCACCTGCTACGTCTCACAGCTGTAAAGCTGGGTCTCGTTATCTTGCTCTGGCCCCTTAAAGACATACACATCGAGTGGAACAATGATGAACCTTTACATTTAAATAAACCATTCAACAGGTCCGGGAATCAGCGTGTTTTTACACGAGTAGAATGTGTCCTATTATTTAAAATGCATCTCTGGGTTATTTGTGGGGCATAGGAATTCATTCATTTTTTCCCTTCAAAATATAGTCCGCCCCCCCCCCCACAAGGTCTGAGGGACAGTGGACCGGCCCCCTGCTGAAAAAGTTTGCTGACCCCTGCTATCCAATACGTACTCCCATGTGATTAAGGACTGTCTGAGCACTTATGCTCCAACTTGATCACTCAGATCCTATGATGGGACACGTCTTATGGTTTCCCTCGCTGTTGAGGTTCAGCCAGCCTTCACTAGGGACCAAATCTTTACTGTGTCAGGCCTTGTTCCGTGGAACTCCCTGCCAGCAGAGGTTCAGCAGGAACCGTTCCTGCCTTCTTTCAGATGTCACCAGAACCCAGTGCTATTGAGACAGGCCTTTGAAAAAGCAATTTTATTTTAACCAACTGGTATTTATGGATGCCTTCATGCCATTGTTAATTATATTTCAATCATTGGTGTAACTTTATTTTAACATTAAATTGTTGTAACCTTGGCATGGTGTAACCATGTTGTTATTGTTTTTACAAAAGTGTTGTTTATAAGAATAAATCGTCCAGGAATGACTAATCAAGCTGCAACAAGGACCGGGAGGCGGGAGGGGGAGATGCTGGATGAGCAACAATGGCACTGAACATGACTGAAAACAGTGAATATGTGCACCAAATATTTTCCAGGGAAAATGTCTTCCTCACCACTGAATTTGGCTTGAAAATCAAAACGGATGCCTATCTCATGCAGCTCTATAAATCAACGACTTCAACTCACTTGAGAATATGAAGGGAACATAATGCACATCTCAGGGGACAAAAGAGTTCTTATTTTCCCTGTCCTCTCTCCATACACACTTAAATTACCCAGGCGCTTCCTTTGTGCCTAACTTCCACTGACATCTCTGTCTCTCTCAACAATGCACTACGATGGAAACCATTATTTGACTGAATTTACTGCCAGGCCTTTGAGAGGCACCCAAGAAGGCTTAGCTGCATGTTGTATTCAGCTTCTTCCGCCTTCCCAAGCCCAGAGGTGGGCTGGTGGCAAGTGGAAAGGATCAGATGAGCGGATCCCTCAAATCAGTGGAGCACTTTTGAATCCTCCAGGATGAACAAGGTGATAAAAATGTAAGATGCTATCACCACCCCTCTTATCAATAGCATAATATTGGTCTCTCCTGATACAGTGGTACCTCAGGTTACATACACTTCAGGTTACATACGCTTCAGGTTACAGACTCCGCTAACCCTGAAATAGTGCTTCAGGTTAAGAACAGAAATTGTGCTCCGGCGGTGCGGCGGCAGTGGGAGACCCCATTCGCTAAAGTGGTGCTTCAGGTTAAGAACAGTTTCAGGTTAAGTACGGACCTCTGGAACGAATTAAGTACTTAACCCGAGGTACCACTGTAGTTGCTTTGCTATTCAGCTCTTCCTGCCTAAGCAGCTTTTGAACCAAGTGGGACAGAGACTTTGTCTTTCTAGAGGATGAAGAGGCCTCTCAGAGAAAGAGAAGCAGTGCGTATTCCAGAGTTAGCGAAGAAAACGGCTTTCACGAAGTCAAGTAAAAAGTTCACTCCATCAACCCCTCTGCTGGAGCCTAAACAACTGTCAGCTGTCTTTTAAGGAAGAGACACCGGCTGGTTTTTTTTTTTATTTTATCTAATTGCAAATTAAAAAACATAAACCATCTCCAGCGCGGGGCTAATGCTGCATCAAATCAATACAGTAATTGTGCCGAAGCAATTGTCAGGGAGGTGGGTGGCGCTCAGCACCTGGCAGAGAAAAATAAGGCGGCCGCCGAAGCAATAGGCTCCGCGCATTGTGTGCGGGGGAACTGGGTTGAATGAGCACATTTTGTACTATATGAGTGGCTGGCTTCCTCTATTACTCGTGATAAATGTAATAAAAAGAAAGGGAAGAAGAGGCAGAGATGGAAATATTGTTAATGGCTCTTTTTTGTGCTGGCGAGATTCTTCGTAAAAGGAAAGTTACTGGAATCAAAGTGAGAGGCGGGAGAGAGATTTTAATCTCATACACTGCCTCTCGTATTATCTCCCGCTGCTCAGGCTGCAGCCATTAGAGGGGTGTTTTTTGGGGGGTGGGTGGGTGGGAGGGCAGGGTTCAGCTTGTTTAAAAGTAATCTCATATGGCCACATTCACACCATACATTTAAAGCACCATAGCACTTCAAACAGCCAGAGTTCCCAAAGAATTATGGGAGTTACAGTCACACCCTCCAAGTCTCTCAATTTTCCAGGGACGGTCCTGGAATTACAAAAGCCATTGCAGCTTCTGATTTAATCCCGGAATGTCCCTATTTCCCCTGCCAGGGCTGGCACCACGAAGCTCAGGGAGGAGGATGAGTTGGCGCTTGACTCAAGTGGTGGTAGCGGCAGCGGCGGCGAAGGAGCACCCCATGGCTGCCACTGCCGGCCTCCTCCCTTGGGCAGCTTGTAGTGGCTGCTGGAAAAGGGGTGAGGAGGAGAGGCTGCCACTGCCAAGGCCCATTCTCACATGACGGGGCAGGCAGATGGCAGTGACCCTTGGAAGGCAATGAACTTTCCTTCATTGGAGGTTTTAAAGCAGAGATTGGATGGTGATTGGGTCATGGATGTTTTAGTTGAGATTTCAGCCTTGCCAGGGATGACACTTGGGATACCTTTCAACGCTACAATTCCATGATTCTAAGCAACCAGGTCCCCCACATGCCCCCAGAAACCTTAAAGGCATTTGGCCGCAAGCTCTGAAATCTTGCCATCAACCCTGGTCACTCTATATTCCGTCACCTTTTCTTTGCACTGTGCAATGATACAAGCGCTTCAGCCATCCGACACCCGAGAGACCTTAAGACATTGACATCAATTAGCTCCTTCTCCTGTGGTTATGTAACAGGAAGCGTACAGCTACACGAAACACTATTTGACTATAAATATACAGCAGGAGATCAGATGGTGAAACTGTCACCAGAGCTCTGGCAGATGACCACCTCAGACATCTGCGGCACAGTAAAGCCTTGTGAGATACAATGTCATCTGTCATTTATGTTCTTGGCAGTGGGTGGACAGAGAATGACTATTGCTGAGATTTGCAGCTGGTGTCTTGTTTGGAAACAGAGTTTGGTCAAACTCATGCTGGTAGCTTCGAGAACACTGTCCAACCATCTCGTCCTCTGTCGTCCCCTTCCCCTTGTGCCCTCCATCTTTCCCAACATCAGGGTCTTTTCCAGGGAGTTTTCTCTTCTCATGAGGTGACCAAAGTATTGGAGCCTCAGCTTCAGGATCTGTCCTTCCAGTGAGCACTCAGGGCTGATTTCCTTAAGAATGGATAGGTTTGATCTTCTTGCAGTCCACGGGACTCTCAAGAGTCTCCTCCAGCACCATAATTCAAAAGCATCAATTCTTTGGTGATCAGCCTTCTTTATGGTCCAGCTTTCACTTCCATACACCACTACTGGGAAAATCATAGCTTTTGCTATACGGACCTTTGTTGGCAAGGTGATGTCTCTACTTGGGCTGATTAATTTAAGTCAAATTCAGTCTCCTTAGCACCTACCTCCAACTTTTCCTGCTTTTCCTGCTTTGTGTGCAAATGCAAAGCTTCCTGAACATGAAGAAACTGTGCTGTTAGCCAGTGTTCAGTTGCTGACACATTTACCCCAGAGGGAAAAATGTTGGCGAACATTCTGAGACTTCACAGCTGCTTATTCAATAATTGGGAAATGGAGGGCGTAAACAATCAACGCCCAGTTTTTAGCCTGTTTTAGATATAAGATCTCTAGTGAGTTCACAGGTTAGGCATGGCAAAGACTGAGTCAAAGTGATGAACTGACAAACATTCCTCCCCCCCACTTTCTTTTTGTGAGCTGTGGGCTGATGGCAGATGCTTCACATTAGCATTATTTAGACATTAAGAGACCTATAATTGGAGACGTAACATGTGTCCTCATCATAGTTGACCTTATTTATGGAGGGATCTGACATCTGAATGTCAAATTTGCATGCATGACTTTTTCTCCCCCTAATAACCACTTGAATATGCAAATAAAGCAAAGGGTTGCGAAAGAATAAAGATAAATAAAATAGCTATTTTGATCATCTCTGGGAAGATTTGTGTTTGCGTGTTGGATGTGGGGACTAGAGCTGTGATTAGATCCTGTCACTTAATGAGCGGGAGATTGAAGAAGGAGGAGACATTTAGAGATATGAATCCTGAATTGTAAGCAGCCTGCCTGCTTTAAACCGCAGCTTATGCAACCGCAAAGAAAGGTGTGACATTAAAAGTGAAGACTAATTTCTCCTTTGCTTTGAGCAGGGACTGTGAACTTCCATAGTGTTGCTGGGGAGGAGATGACAATGACCAAACAAGTGGCCTGGGGATTGGAGGTGGTCGTTTCCCAGTAAAGTTGGCACCAGCTTCACAAACGACATCATATTCTGCATACAGTGCACACTGAGATCTTCTTTTTTTCTACATAGTCCACACACCATCTGGATCTATTGTAGATTTTATGCCCCCTGAAAAGTGCTTTTTCACAAAGCAGTTTCATTCTGAAAAGAAAAGCTCAGTGCAGATGGATTCTGCATTTCCCTCACTTGTGTGTCGGTCCAGTTGGTCCAGATGTGTGTGTAGCCACTTATGTTTCATTTGTGTGCATCCACACCTGCCCAGTGATGTTGTGGGTGGGTAGACACCAAGATCGAAAGCACCACTTCATTCACCTGGGGCAGAAAAAGATGAGACTCACCTAAGCAAGGGAAGGGCTTTCAAACACATATCAAGTACCATATTATTCGCTCTATAGGACGCACCAGACGATAGGACGCACCTAGTTTGGGGGGGAGGAAACAAGGGGGGGAAAAACTGAATTGCCAGAACAGCAAGAGGGATCTGGCTTCTGGGATAGCCTCTTGCTGTTCTGGCTTCTGGGATAGCCGCTGGGATAGCTGGTCTAGCTTTGCACGAAGCCTCCGCAGGGCACGGGGAGCCTTCATCCCCATGCCCTGCAGAGGCTTCTGGGACAGCCGGTGAAGTCTCTGGAGGGCAGCGGGACCTCGCACGGCGCTCCAAAGGCTTCGGGTTCCTTTCGCTGAAGCCAGGAGAGTCTTGCTCTCCCGGCTTCAGCAAAAGGAACCCGAAGCCTTTGGGGGCCTGGAGAGTGAGAGGGGTCGGTGCGCACCGACCCCTCTCGCTCTCCAGGCTTCAGCGAAAGCAATGCATAGCCTCTGGAGCGCGGAGGGAGTGCTGCCTCTGCGCTTTGGAGGCTTTGTGTTGCTTTCTCTGAAGCCAAGGAGCCTGCATTCGCTCCATAGGAAGCACAAACATTTCCCCTTAATTTTTTGAGGGGGAAAAGTGCATCCTATAGAGCGAAAAATACGGTAACTGCACTCACCCTTGTGGAATGCAAGACTTAGATTCAATCTAGGCTGAAAACAGCCTGCTGAGGAAACTGAATTTTGGTGAAGTGTGAATGGGAAAATAAAGCACCAAAGGAGAGATAATGAGAGTTTGACCTCTAATGGGAAAAGGAAACTTGGCAATACCTTGATGTCTGCAAAGACCTAATGCATTTGCTTCTCATAAACCAGGAGTAGGAAAAAATTACCACCCCCTCCTGACAGGCTGTACCACAGGACTTACACCCAGCAGCATGTGACAATTAGTTTTGGTCTATGTTTAGTGTGTGGGTCACAGTTGTTAGCTTTCATGTCCAAAATGTCAAGGGAAATGTGAGGTGTCTTAGATGGAACTGAAGGGTGCTAGAAAACTGAACTGGATGGATGTTTACTCCTTATCCTTAGTGTACCAGATTACCCTTGTGCCCCTAGAGCAGTGTTCCCCAACCTTGGGCCTCCAGCTGTTTTTGGACTACAATCCCCATCATCCTTGACCACTGGTCTTGCTGGCGAGGGATGATGGGAGTTGTAGTCCAAAAACAGCTGGAGGCCCAAGGTTGGGGAACACTGCCCTAGAGGACAGAAAATGCAAGCAAAATCGAAAATTTCTTCTCCATTCCTACTCTGAGGGCTAGATTTGACCCCTGAGCCTGAAGTTCCCCACCCTGGCTGCTGTGTAACAAAGAAACAGAAATTGCAATGGAGCTGTGCATCTAGGAGCAGCCTTTAAAATTTTTTATTTAAATGGCTGGGATTTCAGAAGAGGTGAGCAGGTTTAACTCTCCTCCCAAAGACAGAATGGTTGCCACTTCCTGAAGTTGAAGATAATGCTGCAGCGAGGACAAATCCTGCTTATTTATTTTATTATTGGGGCCACCCCCCCTTCTCGCATTGCTCGCCAACCCTGCCTACCCCCTACCAACCTCAACCCCTTTATTTTTCATTGACTCCCCACCCCCACAGCTGCTTCAAGGCCCCCCAACATTGCCTCACAACTCCTCTGAGTCCCTGCTTCCCTGTTTTATTCAAATCTCTGCTGTTGTTTGAATCTGTGCTTTTCAAAACCTGCTTGCTCTTTTGCTTCCATCCCTTGTCCTGACTGAATGTAAATCCTCCAATGGGAGCTGTGTGATGCCAGCCTTACATTTCTATGTATATATGAAGATATACATGGCCCACCTTTCTTCCATGACAGAACCCAAGTTGACATATTTGTGGTTCCCTGGTGGGCACTGACCATATCTAGACCTGATCCGTACCTACTTAGTTTCAGCAAGGTGGTGGCCTCAGGTGCCTTCAGACCAGTGCCTGTAACTTGCCACTACTCACATGTGTGAAGAGGCAGTGTGTGTGTGTGTGTGTGTGTGTGTGTGTGTGTGTGTGTTAGACCTCTGGGTGGCCCCCTGCTGGGTTGTGAGCCTTAGCAGATGCCTGATGATGCTGGTCCTGACATGGCCACATTCTCTGGCTTTACTCCTCTATTTTTAAATTTCTGATATGTGAGATGAAGGAGCAGAGCTGGGGAGGGGGGGAGACTACCCACTGCATCTTCAGCAAGCTTTAGTGAAACTGCCCCATGTGGATTTGACTTGGGTGTCAAGCTTCTCATTGTCACCTGGTGGACACATATTTTCCTGGAGGCTAGATCCTCATCCTTCAGCATGGACAACAAGAAGGCAGCAGAAAGCTTAGGCAGCCCTTTGCCCCTGCCCCAAAGCACTTAGGAGAGGATGAATATACCAGCGGGGGAAAAGGCTGTGGAAAATTGGGCCCCACCCATTAAGTCAGTGCATTTCAAACGTTCTGCAGCCAGAGGTGTTGACAATCAAGCTTGCTTGATGCCTCCCTGTTCCACCTTCCCTGACTGGAGGTGGAAATGGTGAGGAGGTTGTGTGTGGGGATGAGGGATGGGGTGCCTACTTTGTCATTCAAGGACTCTGGTACCAGGTCAGGGCCAGGCATGGCACTTACTGGGCTTCCTCTGCAGTGAGAATGTTTCATCTCAGCTTATGCATGCCCCAACTGGAGGCAGCACATCACATGAAATGGGCCCTAAACATGTTCAAAATGACCTACGGGGCATGTGGGTTTGTAGCAAAAAAGTCTTAGTGCATTAAGAGGAGGATCAAAGTCTTTATTCCCTGTCTCCATTGGGGTTTTCCTTGCTTCAAGGGAGTGATCTGGTGTGAGACATTCTGCTGCAGGGGTCAAAGATGTTGCCACTCACCTGCGCACCGTCTTCTGATTTTGGCCTGTGCTGACTTTGGCCTGACTTCTGTTGGGAAACTCAGACCAAGCTATAGACCCATCTGTTTGACTCACCTGTGGAACCAGCTGCTGTCTCCAGGATAGTAGCCCTGGCAGTGATGGGCGAACTGCCCTAAAGAAATGGGAAGTTGCTGTAAACCATATCAGACCAATCATATCAGGCACCCTGACTGGCTGTGTCTCTCTAGAACCTTAGGTAAAGGTAAAGGGACCATTAGGTCCAGTCGTGGCCGACTCTGGGGTTGCAGTGCTCATCTCGCTTTACTGGCCGAGGGAGCCGGCACACAGCTTCGGGGTCATGTGGCCAGCATGAGTAAGCTGCTTCTGGCAAACCAGAGCAGCGCACGGAAACGCAGTTTATCTTCCCGCCGGAGCGGTACCTGTTTATCTACTTGCACTTTGACGTGCTTTTGAACTGCTAGGTTGGCAGGAGCTGGGACCGAACAATGGGAGCTCACCCCGTTGCGGGGATTTGAACCACCAACCTTCTGATCGGCAAGTCCTAGGCTCTGTGCTTTAACCCACAGCGCCACCCGCGTCCCTTCCAGAACCTTAGGCAGAGATCAACCTGTTACTGGAGACGCCAGGGATTGAACCTGAGACCTTTATCATGCAACACATGTGCTCTGCCACCAAGCTATGGGACCTTCAGGGACCATACGTCCACTGCTTCTGATTATGGAATTCCAAGGAGTCTCAATATTTCCATGGGCGCAACTCAGCATAAGTGGATAGAAAAAAGATGTTCTCTTTCTCTCATATCACTAGAATTTGTGGGCATCCAACGAAGCTGAACGTTGGAAGACAAAAGAAAGTACTTCTCCAAGCTGTGCATAGTGGAACTGTGGAACTCACTCCCACAAGAAGCAGTGGTGGCCACCAAGTAGGATGGCTTTAAAAGAGGATTGGACAAATTCAGGGAGAAGTCAAGTTACAGGGAACCAGGCAGAGGGCCTTCTCGGTAGTGGCGCCCTCCCTGTGGAATGCCCTCCCACCAGATGCCAAAGAGAACAACAACTACCAGGCTTTTAGAAGACATCTGAAGGCAGCCCTGTTTAGGGAAGCTTTTAATGTTTGATACATTACTGTATTTTAATATTTTGTTGGAAGCTGCTCAGAGTGGCTGGGGAAGCCCAGCCAGATGGGCGGGGTATAAATAAATTATTATTATTATTATTATTATTATTATTATTATTATTATTATTATTATTAAGCTACCCATGGCTACCAGCCATGATGGCTAAGCTCTGTCTCTACAGTTGGATGCAGCAATGCTTCTGAATACCAGTTGCTGGAAGCCAAAAGAGGGCAGAGGGCTCTTGGTCTTGGGTCTTATTTTGTGTTTTCTCATAGGGATCTGGTTGGCCACTGGTTGGCTGGACTAGATGAGCCACTGGTCTGATCCAACAGGTTCTTCTTATGTTCATATGAAAACTACTGCATTGGGTTAATGAGAATGTTTGTGCAAACACTAGGCTATTAATTGCATTAAAAAGAATTCTACAGTATGCATACAATGATAAAGGAGTAAAGAAGTATGAAGCTATTTTGTCATCAGATTCATAAAAGTTATTTACTGTTCTTGATGTTAATAGCTTAATCGTAATAAAGAAAACATACATAAAATATATATTGATTTGTCCTATGTTTTTCCAATAGTTAATACAAAGTAATCAGTTTTCTACTGTTATGTATGTATATTAGTTTTATGTATTCCTTGCTTTAATCCTATATCTTGTATTAATTTAGACATAATTGCGCAGGCAAATATTTTATTCTCCCATCATTTTTTGGGGGGATCTGTTCCTGCCTTAGACTTCCCTCCCCCTGCTGTTGAATCTGGGGGCAAAGCAGAGTTTATCTGCCAAGTTTGGAAGGTATAAGCCAGTGAGTTGCTGGCTCTTGACTCCCCCCACCAACCTTTTGCCATAAAAGTCTAGGAATTGAAAATATAATGGGCTATTCATCAAAAACGCTAAGAGCTGTTAAATCAGTGAACTGTGTGAATATACATTTGTTCCTATTAGGTGTTGAAAAGCGAGAGCCTTGCGTACAGTCACTGCACGGAACATAGCTCATTCAATACATAATGGCCCACAGGCTCTGCGACACACTTGCAGATCTCTATATTGGAATCTGTATCTGCTTATCTACATCTCTATCTATACATACAGCTTTATCTTAATTTGCACTTGGATCTATCTGGAAACTCCCCTAGGCTATCTCAAAGGATGTGTGTTTAAAAAAAATATAATTGAAGTAGATGATTTGCTGAAAAGCAGGGAACTCGGGTTCTGAATGTCTGGCCTTGATCTCTGTAGTTGAGGTTGCAGAGAATAAGCAGATTGTTCCATTATGCACTTTCCCATGTGACCGCCAATGCAGGGTTCAGTTTCTTTGTGAGGAGGGAATACAGATGACGTAGGCTACACTTCTAACCCCATTTACTTGGGCGTGCGTGGAGGAGGTAAAGAGAAATTCGATTCAGTTTGCATTTAAAGGCATATCTACCTAATTCACATTTTGAAGCGATATGTGAACTGAAACACAGGTTTTCTCCACAATTTGTGTTTCTCTGAGTTGTGCAAGTAAGGTATACAAAAATTCATATATCAGTGAAAATAACATATGAAAATCCGTTACATCAGGGGAAATTGTTTTGCCAAAAAAGAGAGAGTATATTAGGTGAAAAGTGTATATGAAATAAGATTTTGTATCTGAAATATGTATATGAAAATCGCTGGCTCCCCTGGGCTGGCTTGGTTTCTGCTAATAAAGAGTTAACTTCATGTACTCCATGTGATTTATTGCTGGCTGGCTCCCTGACATTGTGAATGAAAGGGAGGCTGCAGGAATGCTGGTGAATGTTGTCCCCCCAAAAAGAATGTACCCAATCCCGCAAAGGCTACAGAGAACACTCCTGTATTACTAGGAACCCCAGCTCCCCAATGCAATCAAAAGTTCTGTTTGGTGAACTGTTGGCTCAGCACTAGATCTAAATGCGGAATGGCTATTCTGAGCTGTTACATTGCTCTGTGTCTCAAGTGTGCAGACTGTAGGCTCAAATCACTTTATTTAAGAGTGGTGTGTGTGTGTGTGTGTGTGTGTGTGTGTGTGTGTGTGAGAGAGAGAGAGAGAGAGAGAGAGAGAGAGAGAGGGAGGGAGAGAGATGGGGGGACACTTTTATGCAAGCTGGTACCACTGCTATAATGAGTTAGAATTATGCAACCACAAAAGCACTGTTAGAATGTGCTGTTGTGGGCATAATCCCCTCAATTTAGTCTATCTCCAGAACTAGGCCCTTTAAATCATGCAGATATAGTCTCCCTCCCATTCTTGCAATAAGAAATGAGGTCGTGTTCCTAGACATCTATGTGAGCAGTCACCTGGGATTTCCTTAGCCCTCATAAGCATGCACTCGATTTGCTGCCTGGCAGTTGATGGACAACTTTTGGCTGACAGGTGATTAATTGAAAAGGTGCCCCAGTGAAGGACTAAATGCATTTGTCCTGGGAATCCTTTGGAGAGGAGAAATTACTTATGCAATGCAATATAATGAAGTTGTCGTATTCTCTTTTGACAGCTGGAACAGATGCTTTTATGGCCGTTTAATTGCTTTGGACTTTTAAAAACAGGAGACTTCTGAACTGTTAACAACAGTTACGGCATGCCTTTGGCATATGCAGACCTTTAGAAAACACAAGAAAAAGCTAGGTCTCTGCTTAGAGCAGCTTACAATCTAAATTTTGACAAGATCAAGAAAAGCAGAGGGAAAGGACGGTAAGGCAATGGTACTTTGAGGAATAATGCACACAAATTCAGTTGTACATACTTAGATTCAGCTTCTATCCAGCAGAGCTATGGAACCTTCTTTTTTTTTGGCAATTTAATCTTTATTGATTTTAAATATTGAATCCATTCACCACAAAATGAACAAAAGAAAAAACAAATCACATCAAATACAAAGAAAACGTTATATATAAAATAAAGTTCTTCCATACGTTGAGTCTTCCATCTTCCTCAGTATGGGTCCTTCGTTTCCTTGTTGACTGCATATTGTATGACTTTTAACTTACCATAAATTATCTATAATCTTTGTAGCATATAACACTGAAGAAGTTAACCAAAGCATGTCAAAGATTTCGTATGTGAACAATGTTCTTTTAAACATAACCTATATACATCCCATTCTTTGTTAAACTTTTGGTTTGTCTGGTTCCTAATTTTTCCTGTCATATTTGCCAATTCTGCATATTCAAATAATTTCACCTGCCACTCCATTTTAGTTGGTATTTTATCTCCCTTCCACCCTTTGCCTATCAGCATTCTCGCGGCAGTGGTTGCATACATGAATACCTTCCTTAGTTCCTTTGGAATGTCTGCAGCCATGATACCTAAAAGGAAGGCTTCTGGTTTTTTGATGAAAGCTAATTTGAACATTTTCTTTACCTCATTATAAATAATTTCCCCAAAGTTTTTTTTTTTTAAATCTTTTTACAATTCCACCACGTGGTACATTGTTGAGCTATAGAACCTTTTTGGCCTGGTGGGATAGAGATCTCTGCAGACTAATTTTGACAGGTGGGTGGGACAACCTACCTGTCAATCACATGGCACCAGATGATTGACAGGCAGGTTATCCCAGCCATCTGCCAAAGTCCCCTGCACAGTGCTTCCGAAGTAACTGGCATCCAGCTGGTTCTGGGGCGCTTGGGAACTGTAGCACAAAGGGCTTTGCCAGTCCTGTGGCTCAGCACAACACCCAGCATAGGCAGAGATCAGCTGCATGCTTGAGTTCCCTACAGGAAAACTCAGTTGCACAGGTGCTCCAGCTGCCATCTCCACTTAGCTCACATAAAATGGCAGGTGTAGGGCAGGTAGCCTTGGTCTGAAGGGAAACTGCAGGGCCTAATTTGGCCCAGGGGCCAGGGGTCCCTCATTCCTGCTGTGCAAGGTGGGATTAAGCCAAAGGATGAAGAGGAAGATTTGGGGGGGGGGGAATTGAAGGTGTGTGTGTGGAAATAGAGAGAGGTGATGCTGCAGATGCTTCATGAGAGAGTTCCTGGCTGAAAGGGCAGAAGAACATCAGCAGAGCTCTGCTGATGGAATACACCAAAGCTTTTTTCTGGCCCAACATCCTGTATCCACAGGGGTCAACCAAATGTCTATGGGAAGTTCACAACCAACACATGAGGTCAGTAGCCCTTTCCCCACTGTGGTTCCCTAGTCATTGGTATCCTGAACATGGGCATTCATAGTGGTGAGTAAGTGGGGAATAGGTAAAGGTAAAGGGACCGACTCTGGGGTTGCGACGCTCATCTCGCTTTATTGGCCGAGGGAGCCGGCGTACAGCTTCCGGGTCATGTGGCCAGCATGACTAAGCCGCTTCTGGTGAACCAGAGCAGCACACGGAAACGCCGTTTACTTTCCCGCTGGAGTGGTACCTATTTATCTACTTGCACTTTGAGGTGCTTTCGAACTGCTAGGTTGGCAGGAGCAGGGACCGAACAACGGGAGCTTACCCCGTCGTGGTGATTCGAACCGCTGACCTTCTGATCGGCAAGCCCTAGGCTCTGTGGTTTAACCCACAGCGCCACCCATGTCCCAAGTGGGGAAAAGCCTCCACCAGATAAACCATAATCTCCAGCTTCCATTAAAAAAGAGAGAGTTTCCACCATTTGCAGAACCTGAGTCATAAGACAAAAAGTATAGGCATTGCTTATATTTTTTGGTGAGTAATGAGCCTGCTCAATGTCTTATTTTGCCCCCCCACCTAAGAAAAATTCCTGTGGATACACATGATCTAGTAGCCCTAGGTAGTCTTTTCCTCCATGAATTTCTCTTATCCCGTTTAAAAATAGTCTAAAGTTGGCAGTCATGTTGGAGTCAATTCCTTAGCCTGTTCATTTATTTCATTTATGAATCATGTACTATAAAACACCCCAAAGAGATTTAACAGGAGTTGAACTCTGCACTGTTTTTTGGCATACTTTCTTTTCCCTCTCCTGAATCTGCTACCATTCATCTTCATTGGTTGACCCCAGGTTCTGACTTTATTAAAGGCAGGAAAGCACCTCTGTCTTCTTTCTCTACACAATGCATACATTTATGAACCTCTGTTTTGTCTGCTTTCATGTCTAATCTAAATAGGCCCAATATTGTACCTTTCCTCAATGGGGAGTTGCTTCCATATTAGCGGCCCGTTCCTGTACCTTTTCTAGCATTGCAAAGTCCTTTTGGTGATGTGGCATCAAGAACCGAACACTGGATTGCAAGTGCGGCACCATTCAATCTTCTTAAAGGTTCAGGCTTTTTTCACCAACGTTCTTATGTTCTTAAAGGTTTAGGGTTTCCTGAGCAACAGATGCCGCTTTTCGGACCATATTCTTTGTTTCTTCAGGCATCACAGAGGTATTTGTTGTTGTCTTGTGCTCTGTCGCCGCTAAGTGTCTGTGGCATGGATGAGGAGCCCATGGTCTTCCAGATATTGCGGACTACAATTCCCATCAACCCTCAACATTGGTCATAGAGGTTGGGAGTGATGGGAGCTAAAACCCAACCATATAAGAAGAGCCTGCTGGATCAGGCCTGTGGCCCATGTAACCCACTATCCTGCTCTCACAGTGGTAAACCAGAGTCCTAGGGGAAGCTCTTGGGCTTGCTGATCAGAAGGTCGGCAGTTCGAATCCACACAATGGGCTGAGCTCCCGTTGCTTTGCCCCAGCTTCTGCCAACCTAACAGTTCAAAAGCATGCCAGGGCAAGTAGATAAATAGGTACCACTGCTGTGGGAAGGTAAATGGCATTTCCGTGCGCACTGGCTTCTGTCACAGTGTTTCGTTGTACCAGAAGCGGTTTAGAGATGCTGGCCACATGACCCGGAAAGCTGTCTGTGGACAAATGCTGGCTCCCTTGTCCTGAAAATGAGATGAGTGCTGCAACGGCATAGTCACCTTTGACTGGACTTAACCGTCCAGGGGTCCTTTACCTTTTTACCTTTTCCTATGGGAAGCTCATAAATGGAACCGCATAAGAATCATGAAAAGACTCTGCTGGATCAAGCTGGTGTTGGAAGATGCAGGACAAACAGAATGAAGTAGTTCTTTGCACAGGGCATAGTTATACTATGGAATTTGCTTGCACAAAAGACAGGGATGGCCCCTAATTTAGATAGCGATAGCAGCAGCAGCAGCAACAACAACACCCCGCCCATCTGACTGGGTTGCCACAGCCACTCTGGGCAGCTTCCAACATATTTGGAAAAATAATAAAACATCAAACCTTAAAAACTTCCCAAATCAGGGCTGCCTTCAGATTTCTTCTGAAAGTTGTGCAGTTCTGTATCGCCTTGACATCTGATGGGAGGGCGTTCTACAGGGTGGACCACTGGGGTCCCTTACAACTCGACATTTCTTTGATTCTAAAATACTTATCCAATAATATATTAATAAGGACAAGCATTACTCACCCCATTAAAAGAGGTGCATCACTACATGGGGGATATCCAGGACAAAGGCAGCAATCCTATATGCATTTTCCTGGGAGTAAACACGATTGAACTCAAATGTACTTGCCTCTGAGTAGACATGTGTAGAATAGCACTGTAAATCAATGTTTCAGCTCTCTCAAGAAACTGTGTACCTGTAAGTCATTGCAAATACCCAGGTGTGGCCTAATAAGTCAATTCTCTATTTTCTCTCTCTGGGATAGCTGCTATTTTTGAATTTTACCCCTTACAGAGGTTTTTTTTAAAAGTTTTTAATTGATAAAATGTCGCCTTGGAATTTAGATCTTTGCGCACATACCCTCCCATTCTATCCGGGAAGCAAATACGGCAGATTTATGTTCCACCGTAAAACCCCAGTCTTGTTTATAAATTGCTTGAGATTGATTAAGCAATAAAAATCCTTTTAAGACAGAGAGGTAAATCTGCCAGCTAATTGCTTAGTGCTTTACATTATAACCTTGTTACAGTGCTATTCTCATTGTGGGGCTGGACAACAGAGCTATCTGGACCTCATGAGAAAATCATGCTGTGGAGGGAGGAAAATAATCCTCAGTGATGTCACAGTTAAACTACACCAACAGATAACGAATGGGTCAATATAAACAGAGCTGGCAAGGCATTTAACACAGAGAAACAAATCTTTTTCTTTCATTTTACGTACCAAAGAAATTGAGTGAGAAAGTGTTTCATTTCCCTCAGTTGTATATATTACCTCTGTATTTGAAAAATGTCGTTGCCAGGTGACTAGAGATAAATGATACAGACTAAGAGATGGTGTTCTGAGTTGTAGCATTTCCATTTCATAAGAATGCATAAGACTCTGGTGGAATCTACACACACATAAAAACGCTGTGAAACTGATTAAAAAAAAACCTTTTGAAAAATACATGGAATTTTGCATTGCTCACTTTTGCCATCTAGTGTCACATTTGTATACTGCACTTTACAACACATTAAAAATGTTTTATTTGCAGCTGTGTAGATGAGTCCTCTCTCTCTCTCTCTCTCACACACACACACACACACACTGCATCTTTTGACTTTCTGCATTTGATTACGGGTACTGTAGCTGAGTGTGGCTGCATTCACACAGCTGTTTATTCTGTTTCCCCAATGTTTTCTTATTTATTTCCATATTATATTTGAGCTTTAATACAAATTAAAAGCCAGGTCCAGAAATTGTGATGGGATGATGAGCTGCTTGTGCGTAAAATCCTAGTCCCTCAGAGTTTGGTTAAGTCCGCAAACCTCTGTCTATAACGGAGCCCCTTAAGCATGGCTCCGTCAGTCGCTAGCAGAATCCGACAGTGGGCGCTTACGGAATCTCTTCCAGCATAAAAGCTCCTTAACGGAAACGCGTCTTCTGGACTCTCGGCGCGACAGTTTCCGGCGAGGAGTGGGTGTCCCTATAGGAGGTCCTGAAACCTCCCCACTGTTTTCGCTGGAAGTGTCTCTGAGCCATCCCTCCGACTCACTTTCCCTCGGAGCTCCTTCTCTCCCCCTGCTGGTTCCCTCTTCAGCTGTTAAGTCTCTCTCAACCTCTGTGAGCCCTTCCACCTCCTGTCCTTCCGATGGCAGTTCCCTGACAGAAATACACCAAAATATAACACAAGGCTGCATCCACACAACAGTTTATTTCATTTGCCCTAAGTTTCCCTAACGGTTAATATATGCATTATATCTGAGCTTTCACACAACATAAAAGCCAATGCGAAAATTATTGTGGAATATAGCACAAGTTTAGCTCTAATTCCTGTTTTATTTGCAAAAAGATTTTTAGAAGCCTTTTTTTTTTGGGGGGGGGGTAATTTTTTATATATACATTTTATTTTTCAATTTTTAAGATTTTTTTTACATAAATACAATGCAATATTTTGCAACAAATATATGTATTTTTACTTCCCCTCATTCCCTTTGCGGTTTCTTATAATTTTTAATCTATAACACTGCATCTCCTTCGTTACTCCAATTAACAGTTCTTCCCTAGTTATCGTTTAACATTAACTGTTTGGTTTAAGTTAATCCTGCTAATGAACTTATAGGTCTACAATAACGTTTAAGATAATTTGCAATTTCCCCCAGTCTTTTATAAAGTTGTTTTCCTCTCGGTTCCTATTAGAAGCCATTTCGGCATGTCAACAATATATAATCTAATAAATAAGGCTGATAATAAATGATAATATATGGATATATTTCTTACATTATTTGGCAGTGACATGACACACGATCTGCATCTGATGCCAAATCAGTGATAACTTGCTTGAGGTAGCAAGAAATGCTAAAAACACTGGTTGTTTTGTTTTTTAAAGAAATAAGAAAAGCTGCTGTTAAACTTGCCTCAGGTGAAGAGGTTTTTTATTGCTTCTGATCTCAAGAACTGTGTAACTTGAGAGATTGGCGTGTAATTCTAAAGATGTAGAACTCTGTGTCAAAGGCCTGTAAAATATCCATTTCTTATTCTCCAGAGGTGGAGCTAAATGCGGTCTCTCAACAAATTGAAACCTCTTCTCAATCTATGCGAATTATATTGTTATGATTCCGGGCTTTGTAATTTGCACTCTTTATTTTGTTCCGTTCTTATGTGAACTACCTTGGTAGTATGGCAGGAGGGTAGTATAGAAATTTCTCAAATAAATAAAGGTGCTGTTTCATAAAGGGAAAACCTAAGAAGCTGGAAGTTGCAGGTCCAGTGTCCACATATCTGGACATTTGCCAGTGCCTCAGTGCCTTGGCGGGGCCCACTACTCATGGCACCCACCTTGACACCCCCTTTTTTCAGAGCCCCAAAAGATTGCCAACCAGCAAGCATTTTCATCTCCAACACAAAAAGTAAGGCTTGTTTAAGGCTGCTTATTTGTTTACAGTACCACATGCAGCTGCAGATGTTTGGATAACTGAATTGCAGTGTGTATAGCGAGGTTTGTGTGCTCATTCCTTGTGTTTGGATAAGTGAATTTTTGTATAATGAGTCTTTGGATAGCAGGACCTGCATGTCAGGTGTTCTTTAACCTGAAAACATAGATGGTATTTAACACCTGAAACAATAGCAAAAATGAATAAAAATTGTAGTGATGTCTGCTGGCGATGCAACACTGGAAAAGGTACTATGATACATATATGGTGGAACTGTTTAAACATCAAACAATTTTGGGAAACAATATATAACGAAATGAAAAAAATGTTTAGATATTCATTTAGGAAAACACTAGAAGGTTTCCTTTTGGGAATAGTACCAGGAAGTCTAAAGGAAGAAGACAAGACATTATATCTGTACACAACAGTAGCCGCAAGGCTATTGATTGCAAAAAATTGGAAAAGTGGTATTATACCGACAAAAATAGAGTGGCTTGTCAAATTATTGGAGTACTACAATATATCCAAAACAATGGGAGAAATTGGAAGGATCTCAAAAGAGAAGATAGACAGAGACTGGAAGGTGTTTAAAGGATACTTGAAAAATCAGAACTCCTATTAGAATAAACAAGTTCCGTTTTAAATACTGAAATACTAAATAAGGTGGATAACAATGTGTAATAGAAAAAAGAAGCATGAAATTAGGTTAAAGGTATGTGAAAGAAAGTAATAGAAATGGAAAGAAATTGCAATTGAGTAGATTGGAAGTCTAACACAAAGGTGGGGTGAGGGGTGGTGGATGGTGATGGGAAAAGGAATTATCTGTGGGACTGAGTGTAGGTATGTTTGAATATTTTTAAGGATTGTATGAAATGTATATTTGTATGCTTGTATATTCGCAATATGTGTGCATTAATGCTAAATTATTTTAACAATAAAAACTTCAAAAAAAAAAGCAGGACCTGCATGTACATATTTTTTTACTTTGCAGAAAGATGTTATTAAAAAAACAACAAGTGGGATTTTTTTAAAAAATGTTATTCCTCCTCCCCTCACCTGAAGTCTGAAATGGTACAGTCCATTCTACCACCTCAGGACTCACTCTCTCTCTCCCCCCCTCACATAGCAGGTCTTACTCAGGTACTGGACCAATTGAAGTTTTGCTTCAGGCCTGCCAGTTTATAGCATAAAGGGGATGACAACGCCAGACCAATCAAAGCAACCCCCCCCCACCAATCAAAAGTGGGCTCTCCCAGGCATTTGATCAGAAAGGTGAGGCTGAGGGTGTTAAGCAGATGGTCTACAAAATGGCGCCCAGATGGCTAAAGCTTCTGCTAACAAATATTTAGCCTTTAATACTCTTCCCCCCGCTACCGAGAGGTCCGCAATAGTTCATTAAGAACTCAACTAAAATCCTGCCTCTGTTATGGAAAGGGTCAGGCTGACCTCAGGTGGATCATGCTGGAGGGCAGAGAGTGATGATGATAAAGGCTTCACCTTCTGGGTTTCTGCCTGTGAAGTACCTGCTAAAAGCACAGACCACCACTTGCAAGTGCGGGAAAAAAAGCTCAGGAATTTTGCAGCAGGGAAACTTTTCACTCAGCGAGCCACTCACAAAGCACAGGCCTGGATTCTTTTTCTCTCTCCATCTCTGACTTGCCCATCTAATCACGAGGAGTGCTGAAATTGGCTTTCCAGAAATAACTTCAAAATGGTGTGGAACATGGACACCAGTATATTTTCTTACCCGGCTCGTACGAGGGTCTCATGAATCTTCCCAAGACGACTCTGATGACAAGGAGCACCTGATTAACTTGTCTGAACAGAAAGCGGCTTAAGGTCTCTGAGGCTGACTTCGGTGACAAATGGGAGACTCTTCACCTCAAGGAATCAGGAAGCGGGAGCAGCAGCGATTGCTGTAAACAAGTATGTAGATGAGCCCCACAGATATACTTCCATAATGTCAGTGACAATAGAACAGGCACCAGTTCTTCTCATTTCCAAACAAAGTTGCATTGAATATAGTACAGTGGTACCTCGGGTTACATACGCTTCATGTTACATACGCTTCAGGTTACAGACTCCGCTAACCCAGAAATAGTGCTTCAGGTTAAGAACTTTGCTTCAGGATAAGAACAGAAATCGTGCTCCGGCGGCTCGGCAGCAGGAGGAGGCCCCATTAGCTAAAGTGGTGCTTCAGGTTAAGAACAGTTTCAGGTTAAGAAAGGACCTCCAGAACGAATTAAGTACTTAACCCGAGGTACCACTGTATATCCAACTCTTCCAGGAAGAAAAATGCCTCCTCATGTGTTCTTGACAGTGGTTTGAACAGCAGAAATCAGCTGGAAACGAAACAGTTTCGGAATCAATGTTTTTTTACCTGCTAATGTCTGTAGATCAAGCCATTCTAAAAAAGGACACAGTTAAGAGTGGCAGACTGAAAAGTTAGCAATGATAGTTTCACTAGTTCTTCTGTAGGGGTGGGGGAGAAATTCAATTCAGTTCCCATTCAGAAGTGAGGCTACCCAATCAGCACTTTCTGAAACGATAGGTGAACTGAAACACAGCCACCCTTTGAACTTAGCACTTTTCTGAATTTTGCAATGCAGTACTCTAGCAAAAGAATATGTGTAAAAATGCATACACCAGGGTAAAGAGTGCATAAATATGCATTATGGTATGGAAATATTAGGGGAAATATGCTTTGCTAAAATGTTTACGTTAGGCAAAGATGCGTGCTAATTAAGTATATTGGGAGAAATTCACACTAACATGCTAATAATTTTCACAAGGCTTTTTAAAAAATAAATAAATTGCAAGGTGATGTGGATATGTGGAGAACTAAACAGTTGGGCAAGTCTGTCAATTTCCATTTCTCTCTCTTATCAGTTTTTGACAAACTTGCCCATCTCTACTCTTCAGTCAAAATAACAAAGAAGCATTGTTCCATGTAAAAAAATTCTTTTAAAAGTCCAACTTTAAAAGTTTATCCCATGTTTTACTTCTGCTGAAAGTTAGAGAGCAAGCAATTAGAGGTGATGAGGGAGTAGTGGTAGTGGTAGTAGTAGTAATAATAATAATAATAATAATTTTTTTTTACATAACTCTAAGATGTTTACAAGTATAAAAACCAACAGCATAAACATTAAAATAAAAATACCACCCATAAAAATATACAGTAAAACAATAGCATTAAAATAGTATGTTGAGTACCACTCCCATGCCTTTGCAGTCCATCATGCTGACATTTAGCAGGGAAAACCTCCTCCTTGAATAGAGCTAAGTAGTAGGAGCTTCATCTCCTATAATCCTGTGTGCCCACTTGGTCTTAGATAGGCCTGTGTAGAAGAGAGAGTTGCAGCTGGGTACACTTGCCCCAGGCCTTGGAGGGCTATTCTGGTTAGAAGGCCCTGCAAGGGATCGACTGCTTTTTTGTTTGAGTTTATAACTTTATTCTAAAAAGACTTCTGCCCTGGGCCTCCGACAAGCTCTGCACGGTCCTCCTATTAGAATCACAGGAGCCTGGGCCAGTAAGAAACGGATGTGTCTGTATGCAGAATAAGTAAGAGATCGGATTCTTGTTACGTTTGGAGTTTGCAACCGCTTCCTGCTAATAATGGGGCTCAAATGTGGAGAGCTGATTGTCCACTCTCAGGACCTGATTGCAAGAGCTAAATGGCGAGGCAGAAGCCTGAAGAGAAGAGCAGTATGCCGTTTGTGGGGAATGCTTGCCAGTGATGGGATAAATGGGTCCCACTCAGAACACAATCACCTTGGCTGGCCAGACATTTAAGGGTCCTCTGGTGCTCTCAAAGGCAGGTTGGTTTCAGAGAAGAAGTAACTTCTGCGGGGAGCATTTAGGAATTAATGGATGATGCAAGTAGGTGGCTCACCCACCTGCCAGGCTTAATGTGGCTCATGCTGGTAAGCTTGAGCATTCTCTCTTAGTACAAAGTAGCTCTCATTTTCTACAGCCTTCGTGCCGCATGTATAGGTTATGGGGGGAATCAGACAACCAAGCTAACCATGCAGAAGAATGTAAGAGTAAGAGTAGTCAACGTGGTGCCCTCCAGATGTTTTTGACTAAAACTACCATCATCTGCTGTGGGTTAAACCACAGAGCCTAGGGCTTGCCAATCAGAAGGTCGGTGGTTCGAATCCCCGCAACGGGGTGAGCTCCCGTTGCTCAGTCCCTGCTCCTGCCAACCTAGCAGTTCGAAAGCACATCAAAGTGCAAGTAGATAAAAAGGTACTGCTCCAGTGGGAAGGTAAACGGCGTTTCCGTGCGCTGCTCTGGTTCACCAGAAGTGGATTGGTCATGCTGGCCACATGACCCGGAAGCTGTACGCCGGCTCCCTCAGCCAATTAAGCGAGATGAGCACTGCAACCCCAGAGTCGGTCACGACTGGACCTAATGGTCAGGGGTCGCTTTACCTTTACCTTACCATCATCCCTGGCTTTTTGCCATGATGGCTGGGACTGATGTTATACTCCTCAACATCTAAAGGGCACCACTTTGGCTACACCTGATATATACTTGTTATGCTTTTTCATAGTAGACGAAAGAAGGCTATCTTTAGAAAATGAAGTCTTGTCAAAATAAGGGGAGCAAAAGGACCCCCAACTTGCACCTCTCCCCTTACGATTCCCACTGGCCCTTGGAAGACTTGGGAGTCCTGACAACACTTGAGCATCTGTACATATGTCACCTTCCCATGACCTTGTGTATGTTTCTGTCTGGCAAGGCCAGGGGAGTAGTCATAATGAACAGTGGGCTGCAAAGCATTGGGGTGGCCTAGATGGTCCCATGCTATGCTGCTCAGCACTTAAAGTGCAAAGTCAGTGTCTTATGAGCAGTGACGTACCGTGGGTTGCCAGCAACCGGGGCCATATGGAAGGTGGGTGGTAGGGAGGGAAACAGACAGAGTATGCATGCGCATTCAACTGCCTTACGGCATCTGCATCACCCAGGAGATTGCAGCTGCATAGATAAGAGAAGCAGAGATGTTCTGTTGTTTGGAGAAGTCACTTCCTGGTTCACATGCAAAAGCCATTTTCAAGGGATCCCAGCGATGGAAGCATGCAGCTGTATTGAGACAGCACTGTATTGAGACAGCAATTTTGTGTCCGGGGCAACTGCCCCTGTGGTTTCCCCCATGCCACGCCACTGCTTACAGTCATGTGGGGACCCAGGTGGCACTTTCTCTAAAGGATTCATGGCCTCATGTCTCCCACTCCTTACATCACTTGGCCTTTCTATAAAAAATGCTAACTCTAGCAAGTTGTGATTAACTCTTGCAGAGCTCTACTCTATTTTAACCACCAGGAAGTGCTATGTCCAGGTCTGTGCCTGAGCACCTTTGAAGGCATCTCAAGGGGAAATTTGCAGAGCATTACACCTAACTCCTCATAATACAATAGTCTTCTGAATATGTCCCAATACAGGCCCTCAATTCCACTTTAGCTAGAATTCAGCAGTAATCCTTAATGGAACTGGGGGTTTTCAGTTTCAGCAGCTAAGGAGCCAGTAGTTCTGATCCTGTTCTTTGGTGTCTATGCTGCCAAGTGGTAAAGTTGACTAAAGCTGGAAAGATTCAGCTCCAGCTTCCACAAGCACTTCCAAATTAACTAGAATTCACAGCAAGAAGAGGGGGAGAAAGGAAACACAGTATTTTATTTAGCGCCCGTAATAAAAGTGTCTATTTTAATAAAAATCAATGACGACTTAAAATACACAATAAATGTTGCAACATTAATAAAACATGCTACACATTAAATCAGTTTACTGTGCGACTCAGGCTTCTATTTACAGCCTGCATTTCAGGCTTGATCATGCTTCCAGCCGAGAGTGAAATGGTCTAAAACAGCTGTCAGAGGGAATAAAATTAATACAGTTGCAGTGCAAATAAAAGCCGGTGAAATCCTGAAGGGAGGCCTCCTTCCAAGCTCAGAATCTGCTCCCAGACACAGTGAGCGTGAAGGGATTGGCTGTGACTCGGTGGTTCTAATTAAAATTTCTACGGCAATTCTTTGTAAGGCTGAAAGACGAAACAACTTACGTTGATGTCAACCCCTACCCAGTCAGGGCAACTGCTTTCTTTTTCTGCTCCTGCCCTGGGGTAGCCACTTACACACTGTCGAAAAAGAAGGAATGCACCACACCCTCCTTGATTTGCATAAAATGAGCATGTATAGAAGCAATGACTATAATTTAAATAGTCATGCAGTGCATCTCCACCTGAGTAGGGCGGAGTGTGACCTGGTAATCTGTGTGTCTGGTCAGTGGAAGGTTATTCCTGCTGTTTGGGTAAAGGCTGTAGCTCAGTGGCAGAACATCTTATTTACATGTAGAAGGCTGAATCCCTGGCAACACACGTTTGAGTGTCGTTTTTGGCAATTAAAAATAGCTCAAAAACTACTTAATTTTTTGCACATCTGCCAAAAAAGCTCAACAACTTTGCCATATCTCACCGTTTGAAATATGGCAACCCTAGGACTCAGTGGTCTTCCAGGTGCTGCTAGACTACAACTCCCATAATCCTTGACCATTTGCAACAAACAGGCTCCCAGATGTAAAAAGAAGTGGTTCTGGTTTTGTCCAGAAGAGGGCAGTAGTAAATAACCCGGAACTTCATTCATGGTACATTGCTGTGTTTGGGCAAAAAAACAGAGTGGGTCTTTCTTTCAAACATGTGCATATACATGTTGCTAATTTTAATGACTGCAGCATCTTTCCCACTGCAAAGCGGCTGCATGGGACAAGTGTTTTTTTCTCCCTTGGCTTGGTCTATCTTGTGTCCCCTGTGCAGGAGCACGTTGAGGCTTGCAACACAGATTTGGCTGCACTGTGTCAAACACAATGTAAACACGATATAAACCCTCTGGCTAATAGATAAAGGCTGCAGATTCATGATAACAATCATCCACCCCAGCCATCCCTGAGCATGTTAACAAGATCAGCTGAGCGACAATCTTTCTTTGGCGTGTTTTCCATCCTCTAAATCTCTGGTGGGGAGCCTTTTTTCAGCCTGAGGTCCAGATTCCCTTCTGGGAAAACATCCAAGGGCCACATGCCAGGGGTGGGCAGGGACAGAGGCAAAAGTTAGCAGAACAATGAATGTTACCTTTGTACGGTCAGCTAGTTTCTGCACAGACACACTTCCTCCTCTCTATCCTCCATTTAGGCAAGCAAGAAGCATTGCCAGAGTTCAAGGACACAGCCCAGCCAGGCAAAATCACTTGAGGAATATTGAAAGTGACTTGGGGAGAGGTGGTGTGATGTGGGGAAAGTCCTGAGGACTAGATAGGGAGGCCTGTTGGAGATTATGTATAGTGACTGGGAAATGTGCACAATTCACTCTTCATGGGCAGATTATGTGCACATTCTCCACGAGTTTTGGTGAATATGCATAATGGCTGGTTGCTTTTCAGTTTAACCACTCAAGCTGCATCTCCCCACACTTGTTCTTGTTGAAAGGAGCTTTAATCTAAGGGACATCAGACAGAGTCACATCAGGAAAAAAGAAAAGGCAGAGGCAAGGTTATGTTCTGCTGTTGTGGATTTTACTATTATCTATTTATGACAAATATTTGAAACCTGGCCTTCGTCTCTGCAGATACCAGGGTGGGGTAGAGAACATAAAATAGAACCAAACAACCAAACACATAAAATAAACAATGAGCACACCGTCTAAGTAAAAGTGACTACAGGATAGAAACATTTGGTGAGTGCATTCATTTCAAGGCTTCCTAATTTATAGGACTAGTTTTGTTTTCTTTTTTGGGGGGTGGGGGAAGCTTTGCACTTTGAGAGTTGAATTTCTCCCTGTTCTCTTCCTGGCAGGATTCAAAGTACTGATTATAAACTACAAAGCCCTAGTTGGCTTAGGCTCAACATACTTTTGAATCCAGCTCCTACCATTCCATTCTCTGCGTTCCACCAATGGAGCTCTTTTAATGGTACCATCAGTGCATCAGATTTAGTCAATATAGTCTGCTGCTGGGTCATGGACACCGTTCTGGCTACAGACCCACCAAAGTCAGTGTCTGAAAATGGCAACTGAACAAAGGCAGCTGCTGTCCTCTACCAAGCCAGACCATTGATCCATCTAGTCCAGTATTGTCTGTATGTATTCTTATTCTTATTAAAAAAGTGTGCCTAGACATCTCATTCTTGCGCCCATAACAGGTTTAAGGTGCCAGTTAGCTCCTGGCTTTCATATCTCAGTTTCTAACACTTCTCCTCAGCCTTTGATTCTACTTCCTTGCTCTCTCCCTGCCTTGCTCTAGGAGGGGAGAAGGTGGAGAGCCTCACCCAGAGGCTGAAGGCAGCCAGGTGTGAACCCACTGATTCCAGTTATCTAACTTTCTCAAATTTTTCAAATTCACTCCTGCCGCAATTTGTGTTTTGTTTTTTTTTTAAATCCGCCCCGAAATCGCCAGCATTTTAGTGCAAAATTCTCCCAATGAACACATTTTTGTATGCAGTTTTGACTAAGGGACACATTTGGGCAAGCCCTTTGCTGTGATATAATACATTTATCTATATTATTTTCATTAACATATGGGCCTTAACCCCCCCATAATATATGCATTTTGGCATATATTTTTTGATTGGAGAACTGCATCTCGAAACTCAGAGAAGTGCAAATTTCAAAAGATAGTTGTGTTCTGTTTATGGGTTCAATAATTGCAAATTAGGTATTTTCTTGTTAAATTGTGAACAAAATCAATTTTCTCCTCCATCCCTAGCAGGAGGCCAGCCAGACTGTGACTGCTGTTGCTGCCAGTGCCAAGTGTGCCCCCCACCATGGTGCAGAGCCCAGGTCTGTTGCTCCTATTCATCCCCACCCACCCTCTGTAGTCAAAGCTGGTGTTCTTCCATTGAGTTGTTCTCCTTCTCCAGAACAAGGAGTGAATTTCAGCAAATGCATCTAGGCTTGCTCATCTCTGCATGCAGGAAGTGTGGGGAAGATATAATTCCTCCAGTCCCTCTTTCCTAGTTACTTATAGCTCCCCTAGCTCTCCTCATCCTAACTTTATGCCATCTGTCATTCCATCTTCATATGATGACTTAAAGCTTATAGATGCCCTAAGAAATAGACTCGGCCAGGAATTAATTTCGATGTGCATAATTCCCACCCGCCTCCCCAAACCTGGTGAGATTTATGCTTCCCAATTCCCCGTGGTGAGAGGTGATCTGCCGAAGCCGTCTGTCTTTTCTTTATGATCCCTCTTAAACTTTTATGTTTTCAAATATGGTCTGGTTATGAGTTAACAATACTGGAAAGATCAATACCTGAATCCGTCTAGGAGAGCTCTGACACACACACACAAAAGGATGTTCATAAAAATGAATGTAGTCGTAAAATGATTATGAGCTCCATTCTCTCTTACCCCCCCCTTTATCTTTACTCCTTGATTTGCACAAGCGCTTATTGTGTATACCTGGAGAGCTCTTTAAAGTCTTTACACTTGTCCATATTGTTACGACTTTACTGTTCCTTAGGGCATTCGTACATTTTCACCTGGATTTGGGCCAAGGAGCAATTTGTTTGCAAGAAACATTTAATAGGGCTGTAGATATTCAAAGTCAAAGCATCAGACTGGTACTAGTGGATAGGATTTTTATTTTAAAGATAATAATAAAAATACTTTTCATAGTTGATAGCAGGCCCAGAAACTGTTTGGTTCACCAAGTCAAATGCAGCACACCAGGCCATGTATTGTGGCCAGCCAATTGCTTAAACTCTGTCCCTGCTGCACCAATTTTGCAGCCCTAGGCGCAAAGCCAGAATGGTTTCCAATCCCCCTTGCAGGCCACCATTCATGACTGTTGGGTCACAACTGTGCAGTCCATGAGGGTTCTTCCACTTCTGCTAGTCACAGGATGGAGGAGTGAACATTTAGCAAGTGGCAAGGTAAAGAAAAAAAGGAGAAAAACATTATGTGGAAATAGGTGTGAGAACTCTTAATTTGTGATTTGCAAGAAATGACAAGAAATTCCATATTCCCTTCTGTTCACCATCAATATTTTAATCAGTTCTACTTCGTACCAAATCATTAGTATGCATTCTGTTGGTAGCTGCTAAGATAGCATGGGCCAGAAAATGGAAGTGTCAACAAGCTCCAAGAAAAAGAGAGTGGTTGATCTAATGCAAGGGATTTGCGGAAACTGATAAATTAACCGAGCTGCTTCCAAAGGAAAGAAGGGAGGTTGTAGAACAGTTGATTCCGCCCCCCCCCACCCTGAAATATGGAATTGTTTTGTTGAGTAATGGAACACAAGATATGGAAATGTAAGATTGGAAAGAAGTCTCTTTTTGTAAGACATTTTTGTTTTCTTAAGCAACAGCCTGGATAATATTTCTACTTCAGTAATGAGACCATCAAGTAAAGGGGGCTTGATCTACACTAACAGGAAAAACGCTATTTAAAAAAATGCTATAAAAAAGCTCTCAATGCAATTTACCATTGGCGACAGATCACTGCTCTACAGCATCCTCTGGTGTCACATTTTTATAACACGTTTTTAACATTATAATTGCCCAGTGTAACCGAGTCCATGGACTCCTCTGTTTACCTTATGCTTCTTTGATCAGATCTGAAGCCTTGGTGTTCATCATCATCATCATCAAGGATGAAACTTACCAAGAAGCTCTCTTGTGTAGCCTTAGGAATGGGAGCCTAATTTCACTTAATCTTGCCTTTTTACTGAGTAGCTTGCGACACTGTACATGGGTTGGTATATTTTGCCCATATAACTACCCTGTGAAGTACGTTGAGAGATAGTGCACAAGGCTGTTGTATGAACCAAATGACCCTCCCCTCCTTCAAATAAATTGGCATTCATATCAATCAAATGTAAATTAAAATGCCTTTTTGCCTTTGGTTCGTGGGAGGCTCCTATTCCCCACATAGAGCTATGATAGGAGATTTTGCAAACAACAACAACAACTTTTGTGTCTGGATTTTCACTTTTTGAAATATGGCAACCCTAAGCTGCTATAGTTCTCAGAATAAACAGCCCTCTTCCCAGGAAACTGAGAATTGTTGATGTGTGAAAATAGGGCCTCCTAGCAATTCTCAGCTTCCTTGACAAACTACAATCCCTAGGATCCTTTGTGGGAAGCCATGACTATCATACTGCTTTACATATATAATGCGCATGGGGCCATAATGACAGACCCTCCTAGTTCTCACCTGGGAGCTTTATGTATTTATGTATACACAAATAATATGGGGCGTGGGTGGTGCTGTGGGTTAAACCACAGAGCCTAGGACTTGCTGATCAGAAGGTCGGTGGTTTGCATCCTCGCAACAGGGTGAGCTCCCGTTGCTCGGTCCCTGCTCCTGCCAACCTAGCAGTTTGAAAGCATGTCAAAGTGCAAGTAGATAAATAGGGGAAGGTAAACGGCATTTCCATGTGCTGCTCTGGTTCGCCAGAAGCAGCTTAGTTATGCTGGCCACATGACCCGGAAGCTGTACACCGGCTCCCTTGGCCAATAAAGTGAGATGAGCACCGCAACCCCAGAGTTGGCCACGACTGGACCTAATGGTCAGGGGTCCCTTTACCTTTATACACAAATAAATGCAGTATTTAAAGACTGGTGCTTATTCCCAATGACTTTTTTGGGATGCTGCATCAGCTGGAAAATGGTTCCATGCTAGAAAGAGATATTCAGAATTAGCCAGACCCATTATTCCATTGAGTTGATGTGAAAGCTCCTCTGTGATGAGAAGAACTCACACATTGTGCAGCTATTTCTTCTCTGGTGGAATTGCATATGGTTAGCACACCAGGGGCTTGTGTATGTGAAAAAAAGATGTGAAGTGTTCTGTCTCACAGCAAGTGTTCCCCAAACTATACAGCTGACAAATTAGGCATAGTTCATGGACTGGATCCTATCTGTAGGCACAGAGCCTATTCATTAGCATTGTAAGAATGTTCATTGGGTGCCAGAACACGGGGGTGATGGGGTTGGCAGGGACCAGCCAAGCAGTTAAATAAATAGAATTCACTTCCAAGATTGTGTGCCCATGACCCACACACCCCCTCCCCCCAAAATAAGATTAGCTTATCATAAATAGGTCTTCTAACTGAAACTATTTCAGAAGTCATCTGACAATCAATCTGTCAGGGTTGAAGGAGAATAAATTGAACTTTGTTTAAAATGCTTATCTGAAACCATCAAACCCCTCTGGCCCCAGTTATTGTAGGGATTGAAGGTGAAAAGTATTTCATCTTTTCAGTGGGAGATCAAAGCTTCACCAACAGCTGTCTATATATCTCTGGTTTATTTCTGAATTCCACTTCTAATGAGAAATCCAGACATTGTTGTCCAATGTAGAAATGATACTCAATAGTGAATCAACCTTTCAACCCTGTTGTTTTTCCTGGTTATTAACTGGAAGATAATTAAAGAAGGACATTCTGGCTTGACATCACCTTACATGCAAATGCAGACACCAGTGCAAGAACTGAAAGTGCTGTTGGCCACCCTTTAAAGCCCTAAATGGCTTGTGGCCAGGTTATCTGAAGGACCACTTTGTTAGAGGACATTCGGCACAGAAACATGTGTGTATACCTTTAAGAAGTTTCTGGGATTAATTGGCTGCAGGTGACCGTTGCTATAAAGGAAAAAAGCTGAGTTTTGTTGCCTGCCTGCAGGAATAACACCCACCAGAGTTTGTGTTTATTTGCTTAGTAATAAAGTCTTCGTTTTAGTTTGGGTTTTTACACCTATGTCTCCTGGAGTCACTCTGTCCTCTGCCACCGGCTGGAAATCCCCCTCCAACAGGTTATGGGCCCAGTCCCCAGTCCTGAGTGGGCAGAGACAGAGCGTGAAAAGAACCCAGAGACTGGAAGCAACTCAGTGTTTCTCAAGCAGCTGGCTGTGTGAAGGCATCGGCAGGGAGTGTCTGTTTGGGACCAGGAGCCGAACATTTTTTCAAGCCACGTGTGAGTAAGAACTGAGTGGAAAGCTGAAAGCTGGGTGGCGCCATGGCTGGACTTGGAGCTGGAGCTCAAGGGGGAGCTTCCTATTTTCCAGTAGAGAAACTGGGAGAGTCCAATTATATGTCATGGAGTTTACAGATGCAGGCGTTTTTAAAGAAAGAACAATGTTGGACTGTTATTGTTAACCCTCCTGTAAAAGAGGAGGATGAAGAAGTAGATGAAGCAGACAAAAGGCTGGAGGACAAAGCCTATGCCAATTTAATTTTGAGTTTAGAGAAGTCTCAGTTATCTCATGTGCGAGACCTTGAAACAGCAAGTGAGATTTGGCAAGCACTGAGAGCAATACATATTAGAGACACTGCTGGCAGCAAAATTACTCTAATGAGAGCTCTGTACCGAGCCAGACTAAGTGAGGGTGAATGTGTTTCAACACACCTTCAAAGAATGCGTGATTTATTTTCACAGTTAAATGAACTTGGGGAACATTTTTCTGAACAGAGAAAGGTTTATATTGTGCTGTCTTCACTTCCTGAGTCATGGGACAATTTAGTGATGACTCTGGAAGCAATCCCAGAAAGCCAATTAACAATGCATTTCTTAACTGGGCGTTTGCTTGATGAGGAGGAAAGACGCCATGAGAGGAAGGCCACAACCCCTCACTGTAACTCCAGAAATGGGAGGCAGTCCAGTAAAAGATATGCAACTGATGAGGAGCGGCAACCTAAAGAGGTTGTAGACCACAGAGAGGAAGCAGCGTTCACAGTTAGAAGATGCTATCATTGTGGGTCAACCAAGCATTTAGTACGACAGTGCACTGTGTCTGTGGGAGAAAATACAAGACAAGGGCGGCCTGCGTTTGCTGGGAAGCGAGGAGACAGGAAGAGTCGAGTCCAGTATGTTTCTGCAGCAGTTCGAGGCACCAGTCACGACGTTGGACAAGACTGGATTTTAGACTCAGCAGCGACAAACATTTTTGTCAAGTCTGCACAAACCCTTGTAGAAAAGCAGCCTTGTAAATCTGTAAATGTAGTACTAGCTGATGGAACAGTGCATGAGTCAGCTGGAAAGGGTAGTGTGAATATCAACTGTTTAAGTACCAAGTTTACCAATGTTTTATGTGTACCAAGTTTAGAAAATAATTTGCTTTCAGTTACAAGTCTTGTTAAGCAGGGATTTAAAGTAACCTTTTCTGGTTCAGGCTGTAGAATAGAGAAAGCTGGAAAAGTGGTTACAGCGTTGCTACAAAATGGTTTGTTTGTTTTGAAAGACCAGCTAGTAAGTGAGTCTGGGGCATGTGTTAAAGCCTGTAATAGAGCCTTGCATGATGAGTGCCAGCATCTGTGGCATCGTCGTTTGGGGCATGCCAATTTCCGCAGTATTGCAAAAATGCCAGAATTAAGCAAGGGAATTAAAATGAAAAAATGTTCAGTTTTTCTAGACTGCAATACCTGCAAGGAGTCTAAAAGTAAGCGAGGGTCTTATCCTGAAAGTACTAGAATTAGCAAGAGGCCATTTGCTTTAGTACATTCAGACCTTTGTGGGCCATTTGCAGAGTCTGAAGGAGGAGCAAAGTTTTTTTTGGTTCTTGTGGATGATTGTAGCCGGTATACTTGGGTATATTTGTTAAAACACAAAAGTGAAACTGGTCAACTGATTAAGAATTGGGTCAACTATATAGAAAGACAGTTTCCCTACAAAGTTACCCAGTTGCAAAGTGACCGTGGAGGCGAGTTTATGTCTGAAGCCCTCCAAGTTTGGTTGAAAAAGCGTGGTATTAGTCACCGTAAATCGTGTCCTTTTTCGCCTGAAGAAAATTCAGTTGCAGAACGCAAGATAAGATCTTTACAAACAATGCTAGATTCAATGCTATGTGATTCTGGCCTATCCAGGAAGTATTGGGGAGAAGGAATTCTGTGTGCTAACTACATACAGAACAGATTGTTTCATTCTACCATAAACAACACCCCTCATTTTTTGCTTTATGGAAAAAAACCCTTTTTGGACCATGTTAAAACTTTTGGTTGCTGGGCTTGGGTTCACATCCCAAAAGGACAGAGAAGGAAAGGAGAGCCCAAGGCAAAGAAACTTAGGTTTGTTGGCTATCAAACTTGGTCAAAGGGGTATCGTTTTGCACTAGGGCGTGGCAGAGTTGTAATATCAAGACATGCAGAGTTTTGTGAGCAAGATGGTTGGGTTCGTTTACATGGAAATTCAGAAGTTGTGTTATCTTCTGATGATACAGATAAATTTGTGAAATCTGAGGAAGAAAAGCCACAAATTAAAGAAAGTTCTGAAAGTGACAGTGATGAGGATTCAGGGGATGAGGATCCCAGTACACAATCTCCTAAAGCTGAACCAATTTCTCCTGAGCAGGGTGAATCAGAAGGGGAAGATAGTTCAGAGGGGGAGAGTGTTCAAGTTAGAAGGTCACAAAGAAGCAATAAGGGGGTACCTCCAGAAAGGTTTACTATACAAGAAGTTAAAACTGTGATATGAAAAAGGAACCTTGTGATTATGAGGAAGTTTTAAAGTTACCACACCAGGAAATAGTAAGGTGGAAAAATGCAATGAAAGCAGAAATGAAATCTTTAGCAGAACACAATGTCTTTACCATTGAGCCATTGCCAGAAGGAAAAAAGGCAGTGGGCTGTAGATGGGTGTATAAAATAAAACACTTGGCAGATGGTGATGTTAAGTACAAAGCCAGACTGGTAGCACGAGGCTTTACTCAAAGAAAAGGTGAAAGCTTTGATGAAACCTTTTCTCCTACTGCAAGGAGTGAAAGTGTACGCTTATTGCTAGCTCTTGCAGCACAACGTGGGTTTAAGGTAAACCATTTTGATATTGAAACAGATTATCTTAACGCAAATCTGCAAGAAGAAATTTTTATGAATCAAGCGCCAGGTTTTAAGGCAGGAGAACAGAATTCTGTATATAGGCTGAACAAAGCAATTTATGGGCTCAAACAGTCAGCTAGAAATTGGAACGCATGTCTTGATAATGCTTTAAAAAATCTTGGTTTTAAAAGAAGCTTAGCTGATAACTGCTTGTACACTAAAGGAAAGGGTGATAAACAAGAATTGTGTTTGTGTTATGTTGATGATTTGCTTTACTCTACAAAAGGTGACAAGCAAGTGGAAAAATTTGCAGAACAACTAAGAAAGGAATTTAAAGTAAGAGATTTGGGTCCAGTAAAAAATTATCTCGGTTTAGAAATTCAAAAAACATGCACGACTGGTAGCAAAGTTGGGAGTTGCTGTGTGTGATATGTAAACATGTTCTGTTCTGTTTAAAATACTATTGTTTCTGTTTGAATGAGAGGGGGTGTTAGAGGACATTCGGCACAGAAACATGTGTGTATACCTTTAAGAAGTTTCTGGGATTAATTGGCTGCAGGTGACCGTTGCTATAAAGGAAAAAAGCTGAGTTTTGTTGCCTGCCTGCAGGAATAACACCCACCAGAGTTTGTGTTTATTTGCTTAGTAATAAAGTCTTCGTTTTAGTTTGGGTTTTTACACCTATGTCTCCTGGAGTCACTCTGTCCTCTGCCACCGGCTGGAAATCCCCCTCCAACACACTTATCACCATATGACCCTACCTACAGCAGCATCAGGTGTTCCTCTCTCTGGACTGCTGTTAGTTAAGTTCAGATTGGCAAGTACTAGTTGACAGGGTCTTTTCAGTGAGCACAATTTCATATATTCTGTTGCAAGTCACTAAAAACCAGCTCATATAATACTTTCCCCTCTTGCTACCAGAAGTACCCAGCAGACTGGTTGCTGTTGCTTACTGCAACGGAGAGGGTCGAGGCACAAGGAGGTCATTGCAGTGCAAATGCACTAGCAGAGGCACTGGATTGGTTCTGCTGGTGTGTTTGAACCATGCCAACCTCTCCATTGCCTCAGGTCTCTTACCTCTGGTAAGTAACAGCAGCCCACCTGTTGCTAGCCTGGTAGTCCTGCCCTACCCAGTGAGCTGCTTCTGTTTGCTCCTCACCTGTAGTGGGAAATAAATGCATGGTTCTCCTCCTTGCACCCCCTCTGATGCAATAATAATAATAATAATAATAATAATAATAATAATAATAATAATAATTTGTATCCCACCCATGTGGCTGGGTTTCCCCAACCACTCTGGGTGGCTTCCAACAAAGATTAAAAATACATTAAAATGTAACACATTAAAAACTTGCCTAAACAGGGCTGCCTTCAGATGTCTTCTAAATGTCAGGTAGTTGTTTATCTCTTTGACATCTGATGGGCAGGTGCCACTACTGAGAAGGCCCTCTGCCTGGTTCCCTGTAGCTTTGCTTCTTGCAGTGAGGGAACCACCAGAAGGCCCTCAGCACTGGACCTCAGTGTCCGGGCAGAACAATGGGGGTGGTGATGCTCCTTCAGGTATACTGGGCTGAGGCTGTTTCGGGATTTAAAGGTCAGCACCAACACTTTGAATTGTGTTCAGAAACGTACTGGGAGCCAATGTAGGTCTTTCAGGACAGGTTTTATATGGTCTCGGCGGCCGTCCCCAGCCACAAGTCTAGCTGCCGCATGATGTCACCATATATCTGCACTGTTGATTTCTGTGCCTACATGCTTTGAATTCCTTGTGCATATTTCCTGTTAGAACATTATGTTCCTCATGAACACCTACTGACATTGGAGGTGGGGGAGGCATGTTGGGTTAATGGAGAGGGCACAGTGTGTTCTTACTCTTTCCGCAGATAGGGGAGCAAACAATATAAACTGATTCAGCCCTGTTCATCCATCAACTGATAGACCACACTGCATATGTGAATTCGCCTTGATCTAGAACATTAGGCTTCAACCACTTCCGATCTGGGACCTGCATTTAGCCCTCAAATGCAATCGGGAAACACTTCATAATTTCTTTCCATATGTGGCAGTACTCCTGTTGCAACTTGCCTTGGGTTAGGCTGCAGCCCAGTAGGGGGCCAGGTCTCTCCAGTTGAGAATCAATGATCCAGGGAACCATTAAACTTTCAGGAAATGGAAGACTTATTGGGTATTTTTGGAGGTAGAATAGATTCCAATTCCAGTAGATTCAGACAGCTGGCATTCCCACAATGGAACTAGAATTAATGGCATAAGTAAATGCTATTACTTTGAGGCTGTCAGAAGAAAAGCCCATGATGTAGTTGAACTGGGTTATGGGCCTGCACCGCATGCCACTTTCCTTTAAAATATATATGTATATGTGCAAAAATATATAACACTGTGGAAATTGATAGTTTCACCCAGTTTTGCTGACAGGTGCAATTACCACTAGCACCAGAGAGGGGTGCCAGCAAAACAGCTTCTTTAAGCTGCCTTTAATTAGCTGCAAAGTCATTTTTCGTCAATGGATTAATCACTGCAGCATGCTGAGTGCTAGCCGGGCTTATAAAATATGTTTTCAAAGGGCTTTTCCCCCCTCTCCCTTCCTTTCCTTTCTTCCTCTGCTCATCTCGCAGCATTGTTCCTCTACACTTCTTCTCCCTTGGTTATTACATAAAATTCTTTTATTAGACATGCTGGGCCCTGCCAGGGTGAGACAAAGCCTCCGAGATTGACCCTGGAAGCACAGTTGACAGCTGTGTTAATTTCTCCAAGTCGAGATTCTTGCAGGATGCGCAGAGTGCAGTATTTTTAGGAGAACTTGTTTTTAATATGTCAGGTTGGTAGGGCAGATCAAAGCAACAGAAACAAGGGAGACACAGGATCTTAGCACCTGGGCAGGTTTACACAGGGAGATACGATCTTTCAGGTAGTTTGGGCCCAAGCCAGATAGTGCTTTATAACCAGCACTGTGAATTCTGCCTGCTAGATCTGGGAGCCACCTCGCTTTGTTAAGTTTCCCACTGAGTTCTGGGGGGTCTGATGTCGTGTCACTTCTGGACACTGTGGGAATTCAAAATGGCGGGCATCTTCTGGGATTCAGGCCAGGTGGCTCAGTAACCTGGGCACTTGGAGGCACCTTGTAAGAGACCTTCTCAAACCTGAGGATTGCCCTCAGCCTTAGTTGTTATTTTTCTAACTGGCTTGTAATCACTCAAAGCTTATTCATCAAGCATAATTGTCTAGAGGAAGGCTAAAAGAAAAAGGGGGGAAAAAAAGAAAAAAAGCATTGATCAGGGTTCTTACATAGCCAGGCTTGGATGTAAGTCACTTGGGTGCTCTCAGAACAAAGGCTTCGAGAACAAAGCTGAGAACAAAGGTGGATGGAAATACTCCTCAGGATGTAAAGTCTGTTATCAATCGTGTTATGGCAGGATAGAAGTGGGGGGAAGTGATGAAGCGTCCGGCGGTGGTTTATTAAGGAAATATCTTCTGATTGCTCTGTTTCTATATCTGACTATGCAAAAGGCTGAGTGTAAGCGGTGATTCTGCAGGGGTGCAGGGAAAGCACACAATGTGGAACAGGGCACAATGTCCAGCTTCCAAAAAATCTCAGCTTTTAATGAAAGAGGAAGTGCTTGCTGGATCAGACCAGCACCCAGTTCTCATGGTGGCCAACCAGAGGCCTAAGCATGCTTCTTTTTACCTTTGCAATCCTGAGGAAACTGACTGTTGGCATGGAGTTCTACCTGACAGGGAGTGAGGACTTAAGTGTTGGAAAACTCCCTGGGGTGCCCCTGCAGCCCCCAAACTCCAAGCGTCCTCCAGTATGCTCAGCTCTGGAAAAGGCATTTTCCTTCTTCTCCAGTGTGCTTCAGTGACAGATACCAAATGATATATGCACACTAATCTTCTAGCATAACACAGCAAGAAGCGTGAGACATTGTAGAGCTAATCTACGTATTTATATGCACACTATGTACAGACAAAGGAATCATGATGTTTTCTCTTTCCAGCTCTAAGAGAGGAAAGCCACTTCCGAGCTAGGGAGGAGGTGGGGTTGCGGGCTTCACGCCCCTTCCCCACACTTGAGGGGGCTGGCTTCAGCCCTCGTGATACCAGGGGAATCCTTGGATGTGTCATCCCCGAGCCAGCCAATCGGCTAGCCTGGGGGGCGTGGCCTAGCCGCATTTAGGTCTGGCGCGGCTGAGGGTCTCCCTCTTTGCCGCGCTGCAGCCAGACAGGTTTCAGGCTGAAGCCGGTTAGTTGTTAGGACCAATGCCTAAGCCAATACCGCTCAATTCCTGTAATCAATAAAGTTGTGGCCTAATTTGACCCATTAACCCGAATTCTTGTGTCTCGTGTCTTTATTTCTGAGGGGGGAGGCTAGAACTCGCCACGCAACAGGAAACAAGTAAAAGCAAAAGTACAGTAGTACATACAGTGGAAGAGATAAGACTATCTTCCATTCCCACACTCTTCCCAGACAGGCATGTGATTTACACCAATCTCATCTGCAGCATCGGAGGCGCTAAATACTAACATTAAGGTTCCTGCAGCTGCTCACTTTCTGGCCCAAGAGTAGCCCATATAATGATCTCCAGAGGTTTGTTGGACACCAACTCCCATCACCTCTCTGTGTGTGTTGGTGTTTGGTCTTGGTTGTGGAGGGCAGAGGATCCACTCACCTGCTTCTGCATACCAGAGCAACGAGGGACGTAGGTGGTGCTGTGGTCTAAACCACTGAGCCTCTTGGGCTTGCCGATTGGAAGATCAGCGGTTCGAATCTGCTCGATGGTGGTGAGCTCCCGTTGCTCTGTCCCAGCTTCTGCCAATCTAGCAGCTCGAAAGCACACCAGTGCAAGTAGATAAATAGGGAAGGTAAACGGTGTTTCCGTGTGCTCTGGCTTCCATCGCACCAGAAGTGGTTTAGTCATGCTGGCCACATGACCCATAAAGTTGTCCGCGGACAAACGCTGGCTCCCTCGGCCTAAAGTGAGATGCGTGCGGCACCCCACAGTTGCCTTTGACTGGACTTAACCATCCAGAGTTCTTTTACATTTTACCTTACCAGAGCAACATAGGAGGTCTTCTCTATCCAAGCACTGCCCATTGCCAGTCCTGCTTAGCTTCAGCATGGTTGCTGGATCACAGATTGTGCTGAAATCTTGGAAAACCAGAATTGTGGCTGTCTAAAGTGTTCCGTGGCTGGGGGATACATAGCCATTGTGTTCTGATCCTGTGAAGGCAGTAAGGTGGACAAGTTTTTGCAGCACCACGGAGAGCTCCTAGTGAGCAACTTGCTCTAAAACAGGCATGTCCAACTCTCAAGAGACTGCGATAAACTCCCATTATAAAAAAACTGGCAGTGATCTATCCATTGGATTGACCAAAATTGTTGAGCTTGTTTTGGGGTGGGAGGAGACCCAAACTTGTTGAGTTTTTCGGGGGGGGGGGGCAATCAATCAGGATCATGCCTTAGTTAATCCTTCCTCACCCAATTTTTATCCATTTCTCCCTTAGAGGATTCCCATAGAGCCATTGCCAGTCAGTGTTGACAAAACCGAGTTAGATGGACCAGTGGAATAAGGCAGCTTCCTAAGTCAGACCATCTAACTCAGTCTTGCCAACACTGACTGACAGCAGCTCTCTGGTGGTTTCAGACTGGAGTCTTTTCCATCCTTACCTGGAGATCCTGGAGATTTTTGCATGCACAGGAAAGATTCATAATATAACAAAGTTCAAAGCTGTACTAAAATAGATCCACCATTTGGACCTGACAGCTCAGGTTTGAATGATTGCTGGGAGCCCCCCAAGCTCTCTCTTCTCAGCTGCTGACCAGCCTACTGACTTGCCTTGATTATTGATTAAAATCCCTCTACACACCTAGGCCAGTTCATGTACTGCATACAAGATAGGCTGCAGCTTACAAACAGCTTTTTTTTTTTAAAACAAAGCATGTGAAGAGCTCTGGTTTACTAAGCCTGCAGGACTCCTCTGCTTGCCAATGTCTAGGGCCCTGTCAATCTCCATGTGTCTCCAATTTCACTAGGACAGAAGCAGTCGGAGCAGACTGGCCTCTGAGGGCTCTCTGGAACTGATCAGCAGGTCAGCTGAGAATGTCTGACAGGCAGGCAGCCTCGATCGCCCTCCCCTCCTTCTTCGCAGGCTTTGCCCAGAGGATCTGAGGTTCTCCTCTCTTTGCCTTTTCCTCCTGCTGCCATCACCACCCACCCTGCACGCCTCCGGCTGTGCACCCAACACCCGGACCTTTCGCAGAGCACTTTGCTTAATCCCTCAGATTCTTTATATAGGAATTAATCTCTCCGTCACAGTGGGAGACCACTACAGGGACAGGAGACCAGGGGGCGGGCTGTGTGTATGTGAAGGGAGAGTGTGAGTGCCTGTGTGTACATTTATCTCTTGCGTGGAGGTCTAGAGTTGCATTGCTCTGGTTTTTTACTTTCTCCTGCTCTGGAGTTTAGCTGTTCTCTCTGAATCAGGCCGAGGACTGTTAGCAAAGCAATTGTTGGAATTGCATGCACCGCTAGTACTTAGAGAGTGAGCATAGAGCAGCATGGCTGAGCAAGAAGTTAGTGGCTTGCAAGTTCTTCTCTCTACGCTTCAGGTAAGAGGACTTCAAAGTAGCTGGAATGGGGAGACCCCTGTTGGTTCTGTCTTACTCTCTCCCCTCCCTCCTGCCTGCCTGCCTCCCTCCTGTCTCAAGGTCAGCCATAAGAATTGAATGGATGTACCTGCTTTGATATTTAACACCTCCCTGCTGTCCAAAATCAGATTGGGTGCATGGAATGAGACTGTGAGCACTGAACCAGGAAGTCTCACCCATGCCATGAACTTATCAGGTGGCCAGCTTAGGCAAGCGTCTGTTTCTCAGCCCTCTGTCTGCAACACAGAAAGAATAATACAGTACTGACCAACTTTGCAATGTACATAGAGTGCTTTTTGTACATTCAGATGCTGTGCAAATATTAGGTACTGTAATAGATTGTTTGCACTGAAATCTTTTCTTGCAGCAGTCCTAGCTGTTTTAAGTCTGCTGCAAGTTTGGGATTTGTTTTGGGTTTCAGAACAGAAAAACAAATGATTTTTGCCCCCGGTTTATGCATTCAGGTCTAGCATCCCTTTTTTTGTTTTTGTTTTAAAAAGCAAGTGCTAGAAATCAGACTTGGGTTTGTAGCTGCATAGAATGGATGCTGTTGTTGTTATTTACTCCAGACACCTGAATTCTAAGAATGATTTCTGTATATGTAAAAACCTTTCAACAGAATTTTCTTAAAAACAATCTCTCCTATGTTGGTGAAAGCCCAAAGGGAGATTGAACCTTCCAACCTGCAAACAGAAAGTGGACTTTTGCAGTTTGGGAATTAAGGCTCGTACTGGTTATGCTAGCATCTTTGACATCTTGGATGTGACACCTTCCAGCAGCTCCTATGGAGGGAGAGGAGCATCCTAGTTTGCACTAATGGAGATGTAGCATGTCTGTCATTAAGGCAGGAGCATGAAGGCAGTAGGGATGTGGGTGGCGCTGTGGGTTAAAACACAGAGCCTAGGACTTGCCGATCAGAAGGTCGGCGGTTTGAATCCCCGCGATGGGGTGAGCTCCCGTTCCTTGGTCCCTGCTCCTGCCTACCTAGCAGTTCGAAAGCACGACAAAGTGCAAGTAAATAAATAGGTACCGCTCCAGAGGGAAGGTAAATGGCGTTTCCGTGTGCTGCTCTGGTTCGCCAGAAGCGGCTTAGTCATGCTGGCCACATGACCTGGAAGCTGTACGCCAGCTCCTTCGGCCAATAAAGCGAGATGAGCGCCGCAACCCCAGAGTTGGTCACAACTGGACCTAATGGTCAGGGATCCCTTTACCCTTTACCTTTATGAAGGCAGTAAATAGAAGGGTGGTGGAAATGGCAGGGTCCCTAGTGGGTCTCTCCCTCCCTCCCTCCCTCCCTCCCTCCCTCCCTCGCCCCTCTCTCTAAGGTTGGGAATCTCAGGTCCCAGGGGACAAATGCACACCCCAGGAATTTCTACCAGGCCCTCTGGACCCTTCCCAGGCCACAGCTCATCTCTGGAGCCACCACTGATCCCGCTCTGCACCTTTACGAGGTGCTTAGCTGGAATGTATCATTGGACTGGGATTATGCCTCTTGCTTGTCTGAATGTTTGTACAGAAGCCTCTGAGTTTGGGAGCTAGCCTTCTGTACAAAGGGAGGAATCACATGAATTGCCCCACCTACTTCTGCTTGTGGCCCTACAAACCATTGGCATGTGGCTCCTAGAAGGCAGTCCATGAGGGAATGTGAGCATCAAGCTGAGAAAAATGGTTCCCAGCTCTTGGTAGATAGCTATATACACTCCTCTGTCCCTATTTAGCAGGTCCCGAAGTTTCCCTGCTAATTCAAAGTCCTGATTTTGTCCGTTTTTTGTGGGTGTTTTTTTTGTGTGTGGAGGCAGGGAAGAGGTTATAAGGATGTTTTAAAAATGTGTTGTTAATGTCAGCCCACCTTTTTCTCCACAACACTTAATGTGGCATACAATGGTTCTCATCCATACAATGGTTCTCAACCTGCCTCATTTAATCACCACAACAATCCTGTGAGGTAAATTAGGCAGAGGCAGTGACTGGCCCACCCGTGAGGTTCATGGCTGAGTGGGGATGGGGAAACCCAGCCAGATGGGTATTATTATTATTATTATTATTATTATTATTATTATTATTATTTGAACCCATGTGCCAGTCCAACACTCTAAGCACTACACTAAGTGGAAAGTGCACAATTTATGGCTCAAATATGAGAGAAAGAACAAATGGAGGAATGAAACTGCCCCTGACTCACTGTTGGTGGTTGTTGTTGTTGCTGTTGTTAATGGGTAGTTAATGAACATTACTCCCTTAGGTTCATTAATTTCAGTGGGTCTTCTCTGAGTACAACTAACTAGTAGTTAGTTTTATACTAGGAGCAGAGAGGCCTTAGTATAATTTGATAATTTTGTGCCAGTCATTCCTTCACAGGGATGTCCTACCTGACAGGGCTGTTTTGATAGCGGAAGAGGAGTGGGCAAACCTTGCCCACTGCCCTGAGCCACACGGAAAAAACCTCAGAATGAAAATGTGATAAAGAAAATGAAAAACCACGATTTCTACTTCACTGGCTTTCCCCCATTAATTAAAACCCGCTACATAATTAGAAAGAAAATTGGAGTCAGGATGCAAAGCCATTTAATTTCTGGAACTTTTTCACGGAAAATTTCATTCCTTGGTGCAATTAAAAAAATGTCTCTATTCAAAGACAGGCAGAAGTAATTAAATGGTGGTGTGTTGTGCCATGTGTTGTGGAAGTGCATATGACAAGTGAAAAAAGACTTAGTGGCTTCAAAGTAGAACTACATAGACTACAGATGTCTTGGTGTGGCAGACGTTTGTCTTCAGACTGTTCCTTGTGTAAAATTCATGAGCTCTGTCGATTTGCAGAATTCGTTTCCTCCCTGCAAAATGCAGATCAAATTGAAGACTCACACCTTGTATTTCATGTAAGAGTGTGCAAAAAGGATTATTATTATTATTATTATTATTATTATTTCTAAAAATCGGTTCATCCCATGTTTCCTTCACTGAAATTCCATTCTTTTTCATGCTTTCTGTATTGGCTAATTTTTCATGTTGGTACTCACAATCACATTGCTATTTTTAAATAATAATTTTGGGTCCTCCCCTGTGGAGGTAGTGTAGAGAACATCGGAAGCTGCTTTTGGCTGACATTCTGTACCCCCTTTCCAATTGCCTCCCCGAACATCCCAGTGCAGACCATTTGTGATGTTGGGTGGTGGCTAGGAGAAAAATGTTCCATTCCCCCCCCTCTCTCTGTGTGTGTCAGCTACAATTCCCCCACAAAATGTCTGAGAGCAAGTTTGCACTGGGATATTCATGGAGCGGGGAAAATAAATGATGGTAATATCTTCTTGGCCACTACCTGAGCTAGGTATGTGACCCCCACCATGGTCTGAATGGACACAGGAGGAGTCCCATTCATGCCCATTCTGTCCTCTCTGTGTTTATTCCAAATAAGTGCAAATTGAACTGAATGGGCTCCATTCAGTCCAGTTTTTCCATTTGTCCTGAAATGAGCCCTTACTTTTATGCATACTCTGAAGTTCAGCATTCAGACCCACGACTCAGTTGATCGAATCAGCGAAATAAAGCAGTGCCGCCTTAACCTAGAATATACTGCTTCTTGCTGCGTGGACTTTTATTCATTGCATGCTTGAGTGCCCTTCATTCCCAGTACTCCTTGCATGTGGAAAACAAGCACTTCAAGGAAAATAAAAAAAATTCCTTCCAGTAGCACCTTAAAGACCAACTAAGTTAGTTCTTGGTATGAGCTTTCGTGTGCACGCACACTTCTTCAGATACACTGAAACAGAAGTTGCCAGATCCTTCTATATAGTGAGAAGGTGGGGAGGGGTATTACTCAGAAGGGTGGTGGGAATGGGTGATTGGCAGATAGCTGTGATGAGCCTGTTGACGACTCTTAACGACTGGAATAGGTCTTACAGGAAAAAGTAAGGGGTGAGAAGGTGAAAAATGGCTTTGTCATGTATAATGAGATAAGAATCCAATGTCTTTGTTCAGACCAGGTCTCTCCATGGTTTTAAGTTTGGTAATGAGTTGCAATTCAGCAGCTTCTCTTTCCAGTCTATTTCTGAAATTCCTTTGTAGTAAAACAGCTACTTGATTCATTGTTAGGTTGATTGTGGGGTGAAAATCATTGAATACCTATCTATTAAAGGAAAATAGTTCAACTTAGGGTTGCTGTTTTTTTTTTTTAAAAAAAACCCCCACACGTTTTGTTTCCCAGAGTTCAAAATCAGGGAGTATTCAAAAGCATTTTACCCTAAACTAGTCATTTACACCCTTTTACTCAGAGGGGACTTTTTGCTATGCTACATGAAAACGAATGCACCTGCTGGTGCAAGAGCCCCTGTGTTTGCAGACACAGAACTTTAAATTCAGCCCACTAAGTTCTAAATAAAATACAAGAAACATTGAGGCTAGATTTTTTTTTAAAAAACCCCATAACTTGTAATTCCACAGCATGTCAGAAGGGAAAAATAAAACCCCAATGTGTTAAAACAGATATAAGATCTGATGAGCCTCCAATATCTTTCCAAAGCTCAGGATGACAGGATGCCCTTGTTATTCATTGGCAATGGATGCCGACACTATATGAGGCATCCTGGATTTAGTTCCAGCACTCAGAATGGCACACATATTTGCTGAGGCCACAACCTCTGGGTTTTGGATTGTGCTCATTTAGAGCTGGCACTCTCTGGGACGGCTGGCAGGTACCTGCGTGACCTGCATCCCAGTGTGCTGGACAGCCAGCTTGACAGCAGGCTACAATTCAAAAACGAAAGAGGTGAAAATCATGTGTTGATGGAGGATGTGTGGATTCCTCTCTGCACAAGACAGGAGCCTAGCAGGGAACAGACACAGGAGCCTCCCTTAGACATCATCAATTGCCCTGCTCCTCTTTCCCAGCACTTGCTTTGGAGATGGCAGACTGAGATATTGCTATATGCTGTGGTCAAGGGGGAAATCCTCTGCCTTGATACCCTATGCAATGATGTTTGGTATTGACTGAGGCTGCAATCCTGCACATACTTACCTGGGAGTAGGGATGGGCAAATGTCAATTCTGTCCCCCCTCCGTCTTTCCAATCTTAAATTCTGTTTGCTACATTTCTACAGCATTTTTGCAAAAAAACACAAAAACGTTTTAAAGGTCCTCATGAAAATTTGTGAGTATCCTAGTGCATGTTTCTCCTAAAATGCACATTTCTGAAAGCAGATATAATGTATTTTTGTTTTGTCATTTTCACAAATATATGCATCTTCACTTACTGACCCACATATATATTTTTATACATTCCCCCCCCCCCCGATCCTCATCAAATAATTTGGAGAAGTGTGAATTCTGAAGGATAGCTGTTTTTCCATTTCTGTATTGTTATGGGAGCTGCAGGTTAGGTAGGTTTGCACTGAGATGTGAACCACATTTCTACCCTGTCTCTACCTGGGCATAAGCCCCATTGAGCATAGTGGGACCTTTTTTTGAGAATGGCTGTGAGTCAAGATATGGGATGCGGGTGGTGCTGTGGGTTAAACCACAGAGCCTTGGACTTGCCGATCAGAAGGTTGGCGGTTCTAATCCTCGCGATGGGGTGAGCTCCCGTCGCTCGGTCCCTGCTCCTGCCAACCTAGGAGTTCGAAAGCACGTCAAAGTGCAAGTAGATAAATAGGTAGCGCTCCAGCGGGAAGGTAAATGGCGTTTCCATGTGCTGCTCTGGTTCGCCAGAAGTGGCTTAGTCATGCTGGCCACATGACCCGGAAGCTGTACACCGGCTCCCTCGGCCAGTAAAGTGAGATGAGCGCTGCAACCCCAGAGTTGGTCACGACTGGACCTAATGGTCAGGGGTCCCTTTACCTTTACCTTTTTATGAGTTATGATGGCAGGAACAGCAGCAGCAGGCCTCAGAATCCCAGTCACTGGGGAGCAACAATGTGAGGGAATTTTTAACTTCACACCTTGTTTGCAGGTTTTCCAAAAGGAAAACAATTTTGGGAACTGAAGGGGAGTTTTCTGGTGCAGCATGGAGTTTAGTGTCCATTGGGCTGTTGCCTCAGGGAGCTTAATTTTATTTTTACTGTTTTGTTTTTTAAATCACACATGTTTATATGGCCCCATCTGGTCTATACATCTAAAGCAGTACTATATCACTTTAGAGAGTCAAGCGTACCCAAAAGGAATACTTAAAACTGTAGTTAAGGATGCTGAGAATTGTTAGAATACTTTTATTATTCTCACAGAACTACAATTCGCAGAATTTCCTGGGAAGAGGACTTAGTTGGGTAAACCACTCTGTAGATTGTAGCTCTTGGAGGGGAACAGGGGTTTTCAAACAACTCTTTAACTACAGTTCCCATGATTCCTTGAGGGAAGCCATGATTGTTTAAAGTGGTATTGTTATAGAAAAAGTTTAGGTTGGCTTTTACAGCCCAAGGGGTTCATTGTCCCCACTAAGTCCGTTATCAGTCAGAGAAAATTGAGTGGAGGCAGGATCCATTGAAAGCAAGGAAGATCTTTATTTTTCTATTGCTCAGAGTCCCCCCCCCCCTTGCGAGGAGATGAGGATCCGGAGCAAAGGTGGGCAAGAACCTTTAAAGACTTTTGAAATTGCCCAGCCCCTTAGCCAAAGACCACCCCAAAAAGCATCATACATGTGCCACAGAAAGAGGCGGTCTACAACAGGAATTTGAGAGTGCGCCTTTTCTTCTGTCTGACAAGATAGCTGATACTCAGTGCCGGATTTATGTATAGGCTACGTAGGCTGAAGCCTAGGGCCTCTATCTAGGGGGCCTCACCAGCCTGCCCTCTCCCCAGTGCCTCAGTCTCCCCTCTTCCAAAATTGCAAACCCAAGACTTCATGCAAGGGCAGGGCAACTCAGGCCCAGCAACTATGAGACTCAGGGCTAGCCAGTGGGGCCCAATTTGAAGCAGTGGGGCGCAACTTGATTTTTTTATTTTTTTTTGGTAGGGCCCTAGTTCACAGCCAAAGTCTGCAAAATCTTATAGAAATAAATAAAATCCATCTAGAGTGCCCTGGTGCAGGGCCCCCCTTAGGAGCAGCACGAGGCGCCCAATTTGGCCAAATTGCTCCAATTGCCTTAAGGTCAGCCCTGATGAGACTGTGCAGGGGTTCGACTGACAAGCCCTGCACTTTCTAGGTCCCTGGTGTCACCATTCAGAGTACAGACTCAAGGACTTGTTATGGAAATAAAGGGGGGCCACTTATTGGAAATCAGTTTTGTCACCTCTTTCCCGCCAAACCCCAAGAAAATGAGCCCAGCCACCTTTTATTCACAGTCACATAAGCACTACACTACAGCATAGCCATAAACTTGTATGTTCAACCGCTGAAATATACACCCAATATGTAGCAATGGAGATTTATGTTACTGCTTTATGAATGAACACTGTGTTTTATCAATGGACTCTTTATTTTGTGAACTACCTAAGAGCCACCAACAGGGAGCTCTAGAATCTGACAGCTAACCAATTGGGTACTACCAAACAGCGACCCCTATTGCTGAAAGCAGGTAACCAGCAGGGAATGCTTCAGCACAGCCTTTGCACTGTTGACTGAACACCCCCTGCTTTGCAGATAATGGAGAAAGCTCATAAATGGTATCCCTTCTGGCATCCTGGCCAACTCTATTACGCTGGTGTAAACCCTGGTGCAGCAGAAGCACAGAATAGCAGCAAATAAAATCCCCTCATACGTCAGCAACTGATAAGACTTGTCAACCAGTTCTTCCAAAGTCTTCCTAAATTATAAAGCTCCAAAATACAGGCCAAAGAGAGCAGGTCTGGGAAGAGCGAGGCATACAATGGGCACCACCAGTGAAAAGGCCCTGCTCCATGTAACTCCTGCCCTGTCATTTGATAGAGTGCCCACTTGCCCTCCTCCTTGACATGGAATGCTCTCTATTGGATTCTCCAGGTCCCATACAAAGACCATAAGAAGGGAGAGCAGGGACCTTGAAGTTCCCAACAGCTGTTAATCAAGCAAGCATGCACACAGGTCACCTTTGTCAAAATCAGGACGCCTATGTCCTGGCCATGCCTGCACCCGATCTTGTTTTTGTACGATCTTGTTTGTCCTCAGTAACCAAGATTATATTATCAACATATACAAGCAGTAAAGTTGTTTTCCTTCATTTGAAGGAATCGTACAAAACAAAGTGGCACTAATAAAGAAAAGGTCCAGGGTGGCAACAGAAAGCAAACTAAAAATGTTTTTGCAGTTCATCAAAACTATCCAGCAATATTAAGTTAGAGGAAAACTGGTGTTATTAACAGTAATCCTTCTCGCTGGTTAATTGGTTCGGCAACTTCCATGCACATGACGTATGATGCTAATTAGTTCCCCCAAGAGTTAAATGATAACTAATCAGAGGCAGCTACAGGAGAGTTATGAGATTCAGGTGAGGGTCAGATGCCTTGTCAATCCCAGCAGGTATATAAGAGGACGACCTGGCCTGCCCAGGCCTGTGGCCTGCCTGCTAAAGCTGAGAAGCCTAGCATGGAAGACTTGTGTATAGTACACAGATCTGAAATGGCCACAAAGGGTAAACCACCCAAAAGGTGTGCTGAAGAGTTTGCTAAAACAGTCAAAGCAGATACAGATGTTGTTAGTTACTCAGAGAAGGTTTGGGAACCTTCAAGCTTCCAAGAGGTCCAAAGTTTAACCTCAGAGGATGCTGAGCCATGGTTAAATGCCATGAAGGCTGAACTTGGTTCCTTAGAGAGGAACTAGACATGGAAACTAGTTCCAGGCCTGCCCAGGCCACAAAAGGTTTACAAAGTTCAGTTCTTGCAAAAGTTTTTCAGTGTTAATTTTATGCATTTTTTAAAATCACCATTGTATTTAACAATAATATCTTATGTCCTTTAGAGGAGAAATTGTGAATTGTAGAATTTTAAATACCTGTCACCATCCTTGGGTTCACTCAATTTTGTTTATAACACTTTTCCATTTTCTTCTAGTTGTGAGGGTGGGGGAGGGGCCTCACAAGTGGAGTAGCCTAGGGCCTCTCGTCATCTAAATCTGGCCCTGCTGATACTGGTCACTGATTGCATTACCTTGCCAATGTGACCATTCTTTGTTGTTGTTGTTTAGTCGTTTAGTCGCGTCCGATTCTTCGTGACCCCATGGACCAGAGCACACCAGGCACTCCTGTCTTCCACTGCCTCCCACAGTTTGGTCAAACTCATGCTGGTAGCTTCGAGAACACTGTCCAACCATCTCGTCCTCTGTCGTCCCCTTCTCCTTCTGCCCTCAATCTTTCCCAACATCGGGGTCTTTTCCAGGGAGTCTTCTCTTCTCATGAGATGGCCAAAGTATTGGAGCTTCAGCTTCAGGATCTGTCCTTCCAGTGAGCACTCAGGGCTGATTTCCTTCAGAATGGATAGGTTTGATCTTCTTGCAGTCCATGGGACTCTCAAGAGTCTCCTCCAGCACCATAATTCAAAAGCATCAATTCTTCAGCGATCAGCCTTCTTTATGGTCCAGCTCTCACTTCCATACATCACTACTGGGAAAACCATAGCTTTAACTATACGGACCATTCTTTAGAGATGGTAAGTACCTTTGTTCTTGAATCCAGGTCACAGACATACCCTATTCATATATTAAAATATTGGAAGGTACGGAGAGGAGGTGTTTATATGTCAGTCGAACATGCTGTGTGGTGCTCCTTCCACCCTGATGGCCACTGAAAAATGGTAGTCCTGGAAAAGCTTTACCACTCGATTCTGTTGTTCACCTGTGCTCCTTAAAAGAGCAGCAACATGAATCAGCTTCCCATGAATTTAGTGGGTGCCACTGCCAGAAAACCAAATGATAATTCAACACTGCTTCATCACAAGCTAAACACAGTGACTTTAATCTTCAAGCTTCTCGTGTGGAATTTGGCAACCCAGAAGACTTCAAAGGGCTCCGCATCAAAGCAGGGATTCTGAAAGGAGTCAAAGAGGCCTGGGCTCCCAGCTCAGTCACAGCTGAACAAATTGGTCTAGAGAGGCAAGGGCTCTCTCAACCCAGTAGATAGCACAGAGTGCTTGGTGGCAGTGGAATACAGTGGTACCTTGGGTTAAGTACTTAATTCGTTCCAGAGTTCCGTACTTAACCTGAAACTGTTCTTAACCTGAAGCACCACTTTAGCTAATGGGGCCTCCTGCTGCCGCCGCGCCGCCGTAGCCCGATTTCTGTTCTCATCCTGAAGCAAAGTTCTTAACCTGAAGCACTATTTCTGGGTTAGCGGAGTCTGTAACCTGAAGTGCATGTAACCTGAAGCGTATGTAACCCGATGTACCACTGTATACTGCATTGGTCCAAATATAAGCCACCCCTAAAACAAGATATCTTTGAAAGGGGGGAAAATACTGTAAATCTCTGGCACCATCCACTGTTTTTTACAGTCTAAAAAAATACATGCTACCTCTTGCCGTGTCTCATAGTGAACAATTCAACTGGGCAACCAGCACCACCTGTCGAGAAGGGTGTAAAATATTTTTACAAAAACTATTGAAGTTTACTGAAGTTCTGTGGGGTTCCCAAGATCTTAGCTTAAATTGCAGCTCTATCTATAGCAGCATGTTGACACGCCACCCTCGGGTTTTATACAAGCCAGATCTGGGAGGAAAGTATGGCCCATATGCAGACCAATAAGGTATTTATGTTCTCTGTAACAAAGAACAAAGCTCAACCCAATAAGCAGCCAGATAATTAAGGTGGCCACTTAGGCATCACCAAGAAAGGGGAGACAGATTTGCATGCAAGTTGCATATTCTCTCAGGACTACCCAGGGATTAAGCCTGAGACCTTCTGCATGCAAAGCCCATGAGTTATGGTCCTTCCCCACCATCTCCCCTCTCTCCCTGCACATACATTTTCTCCTACAGGATGAAGGGTGGGATAGAAACCAAATAAGTAGTTTCCCACTTGGGTGCAAGCAAACTAATTTGAGCTTGGCCCTGCTAAAAGCCCCGTCTGAGGGCCAGGGTGCTTGCCAGGTTCCACGCCCCCAGGCTGCATTCTCATCATGTTCAGCTAGGAGACAAAAGAATTCTCCGCTTCCCTCATTGGAAGAGCTTGACTCATGGAGAGGCTATGCGCACCTGTCCACAGTGAGGCTTTCTGGTGGGCTGTGGAATGGGCTAATGGGACCAAAAGCACCATCCTGCATGCCAGAGAAGGGTGTATTTGCTAGAGAAGGGAATGGGGAGTCTGTGTGCTTCCAGGCATAGTTGGGTCACGCAGTTGCTCTTGGAAAATTATGCTCTGTGAATTTTGATGCCAAATATTTTATTTATCTATTACAGTTTTTAACACCACCCCCTTTTCAGGGTACACGGACCTCACTACCTAAATACTTGCCAGTAGCTGATGCATGTATTAGACGTCTGATGGTATTTGATTTCCAAATATTGTCTGTATTTGATAGCTGACATGCAGCAGTTTTTTAAGCTTGGACATTGGCATGCAATGATACTTAGTGGGGCTGAAATAGATTCACAGGGTGGGTTTTTAAAAGGCCTTTCTGACACTGTTGTAAAATAGCTCCCTTTCAGATACTTTTGGAACACACACGTTTGCTCATTTATTTTAACCTCCCTTGTGCTCCCCTTCTATTGAGTTTGCTCTAAGATGTCATCACACAGCCCAATAGGATTGTGACATCATCCCACCTACTGTATGATCCCTGATTGAGTGGCAGTCCCCATGTGACATACAGGAAGCGTGGCCTTTGCTCTCAGTTGCGGTGCTGGCCCAAGATCATTGTGTGACCTCAAGTGGAACACAAATGGTGCCTCCCACAAGAGCAGGAAACACAAGAACATAAGAACAGCTGCCTAAATCAGGCCAATGGGCCCAGCTAGTCCTATTCAGCTAGCAGGATCTGAACACAGGTGCACTCCCCACTTCATGGTTTCCAGCAACTGGCATTTGGAAGCACTGCTGCCTTCAGCTGTGGATGCAGGGCATAGCTAGTGTTGCTAGTTGCCTTATAGGCCAAGGATTCATCTACTCTTTCAAAGCCATCTAAGTTGGTAGCCATCTCTGCCTCCCGTGGGAGCGAATTGCATAGTTTAACTATTTCCATTTCCTGCCTTCATCTACCCCATTTCCCTACTCGAAGCACGTCACTTTGATGAATGCCAAGACTGGCCCCCTTTCAATTCCTACAGGTTTTTTTTTCCCCCCATCAGTAAGGTCATCCCATAGCATTGCCAGATCTGATTCACTATGTGGCACTGTCTCAAGATGCGGGGGGCGGGAATGTGGATTTTATATTCAAAACAGCCCAATGTGTTGTGAGCCTGGGCTGAAGAGCATCAGCCCCTTTTCCAGCCCTTGCCCCGCCCCTAGCCCTCAGCCCATTGGTCCGCTGGGATGGGTGCGGGGCGACTGCCACCCTGTAGCCAAGGTGGGTGGCACCCTGGTCCTGGGAAACCTCGTGCTGGGTTGCAAACCCTGCCCACCTCTCAGAAGGAGTGAGCGGTAATTGTTGAAAGGCCAGCTTGCCGAGAACATGCTCAGTATCCTTCATTATCACAAAAATAGCCACTCCCTTATTGATAGTTTATTATCATTCATTATATCAGGCTGTCTGAAAGACTCTTCCTTGTTTACTTTTGTATTGTTCATCATGGTTTGTACTAAATCAGTAATGTGTGTTATTTTATATATAAAAAAATGCTTTAACATTAATATGTTTTTATTTTATCCTGATTGCTAATTTTACTAATTACAAATCTCAAACATCGAGTAGTGATTTTTATGTGCATTTATGCAAATTCTGTTTCCTGGTTTCCGTTTTATTATTTTGCTTTGTGCTGCTGTGGTCTAGGGAATCTGTGCAATAAAAGTTATTCAATGTCCTTTACACATTGATTTGTAACTGTATGGAAGATATATTTTGCAGAAATCTCTGCAGGCCATTTTTTCAATTTCACTTGGCCGAAACATGTTGGGCTGTTCTGAAAATACCGCCCCCCCCCAATCTTGAGACATGTTTTCTTTGTTTTTGGATGCTGTCAGGCTTTTTGTTTGTTTGTTTTGTGTTGGATGTTTCATTTTAGATGCTGTCGGCGGTTTTTGTTTTGCAATTCTATGTAGTATTGTGCAGTGTTCCCCCCCCAAAAAAAATGTTTAGGGGTACTCTCATTTTACTATTCATATTTAAATACTGCCCCTCAATGAGGCCAAACTTAGATTCACAAAATGTTTAGGGGTATGCATCCTCCCAGAAAAAAAAACCACTGGCATTGTGACATCATTCCATCCATGACACAATTGCTGATTGGCTGGGATTAACCCTGTAACTAATTGCAGAGAAAGAAAAAGAAAATAATATATAATATAAGTGTTTGGAAATACTTCAGCCCTGCTAAAATGAATGAATTCAGAGTCAAAGCTGAAAAGAAGGAATATTTAATGCCACCTTAGACAGCCTTTGCAACTGGAAGCATCAGGTAGCCACGGCCTCTTGCGAAAGATGAAGTTGCAATTGTTCTGCTTTGCACTGATCTACCTGGAAGCATGAGTGGTGGCAGTTGGGAAATAGTGGGAAGAACAGATGCTCCTGCGTTGGCATCTGAGCTACCCACCTGTCTGCAGCACAGATGGACAGAAGGACACCAGCAGGGAAGGGAAGGTTGGTACAGCTGACCTTCTCCTGCGATTAAAATGCTGAATGGCTGAAGTCATTGGAAGCTGAGTGAGCGGAGCTGCTTTTCTGTGTGCTTCATCCTTCCAGGAATAAATTGCTATTCTGGAAACAAATGGGCCAATTATGTATATGTGTACATGAACATCAGGACCAGTTTATGCAATCAAAGGGTTGATTCCAGTAGAAAAGATTTTCCTGGGCATTCCAGATTGCAGGTGGGGTGTATGCCGTATGTGTGACTGCTAGGGGTGCGGGGTGGGGTTTTAGATTAGATTCTGTTCACATTTAAAGGAAACCGTACCCCATTCAAGCTTTCCAAAACAATATGTGGGCCAAAACAGTGCCGTCTTTTGAAATTTCACTGGATTTTGCAATGCAGTTGTCCTTCCAAGTAATGTATAGAAAAATGCATATACCAGGGCCCAATGGTCAGGATGAGTACGACGTTGGCAACCTCTGCTTTGAGATATAATACTAGTTGGGCCCAGATGTGGATGGGAGGGAACGGGCTATAGCAACAGTTGCAAGAAGAGGAAATGAGCCTATTAGAGACTTGGGGAGGAGGGTTTCCATTGTGGAAATTTGCCTCTCTCCAAAACACTCTGGAATTTGCAGTGAGAGCATTAAAGCTTGACTCATCCCCTCTAGTGCTATTTTTCTAGAAAAAGAGGTGCCGGAACTCACCATATATGCCTCCTTTTTTTCTCTTATAATGGCAATGGCACCCACCTGAGAGGTGCCGGAGCTGAATTACATCAAGTTCCCCCTGAAAAAAAGCCCCTCTCCCTTCTCCCCCAGACACCTGCATCCACACATGCGCGCACAAGCTTTAACAGCGACATTAGTCTGGTGATGCTATAGCCTGGCCCTACAGGAGACAGAGAAATAAATTAGATATTGTAGTTCACTCTGCATTCCACATGGGTAAGCAGCAGGGGAGTTAAGAGGGGAGAGGCAAAGTTCAAGTGAGTTAATAAGAGATGCATGCAGCCAGGCCCAATCTTGTACAGCACAAGCTCCGCTCGCCCTTCGCTCCTAATCTATTTCCTAAATGCGCTTCCACTTCACATCCGCCGCGGTGACTCTTTGCCTGGGTAAAAAAGAAAGAAAGAAGGATGTTTCAGAGGGGACGGCTGAAGTCAGATAGATCCCTCATCTTATCAGAATTGTGTCTGGAGCACCACTTTGCTGGGTAAGACTCTCTAATTTTACGCATAAGCAGGAAAAGGAGCGTATTGAGAAAAAGAGAGAGGTATCTTAAATTGCAGTGCCCTCTCTCTTGTTATCCCAAAAGAAAAATTCATGGCCTCATCATAAAAGCTCTCATCATATTTTCAACCCCCCCCCCCAAAATTCTCTGTTGGGATTGAGATCTACAAAGGAGCCCTTTCTGGTCCGTAGCACTTTAGAAAATGAGCAGAGAGGCAACAGCAGCATCCTCCAATTTGTTACCTTCCAGAAGTTTTGGAATACAACTTATTGCTGCTCTAGCAGTGGTGGGGAAGATCAGATGGGGGGGGGGGAGCAGCCCTCCTGGCCTCCCTATGTGGCCCTTGGTCATACTCCTCACAAGCCCTGCTCCATGTCGGAACCTGCGTTCGACCGAGCTGATAAAGCTCATCATCCTCCGGAATTGCCCTCCGACTTGATTGACGACCTGAGCCACTGATAAGGCTCCAGGCACATCGCATTCAGCAGAGAATCAAAGCAGCACGCGGAAGTGATGAGATTTATGGCTACATGGCTATGCTTTATTACTAAGTACGCAGACAGCAAAGAAAAATACATCCTCTCTCTGTGAAAGCAGAGAACAACTGGAAAACAAAGGAACAGGAAACCAGTAACATCACATCCGTCTCCTGTCTTCCATGAGACTTCCAATACCCTGGAATGTCTCTGGAATGTAAACAGAGTCCTGTGACTCCAAAAGCACTGCACAGTGGTAACACACAGAAATTAACACTCCATGCCCCACCCCCAAGTGCTTCTGACTGGCTGGACTGACTTTTGAAGTTCTGGCAGCAGTGATGTCAGTCTTCCAAGCAGAGGTGCCAGCTTGTGAGGGCGATGGGTGGGCAGACGTCGTGTGCATGATGTCAGGACATTGGGGGTTAGAACCAAATTCGGCGGCCGTGCAGCTTCAATGGCTGGCAGCTCCTCCTCCACCTCCTCCTGGAGCCGCCACTGTCAGGACGCAAGAGGATGCTTCCACCCTCTTTCACCTCTGCAGCAGCTGGAGGAGGGGAAGGAGCTGGCCACTGGAGCCATGCTTGGCTTTGCACTTGGCTCAGTGCTCAGCCTCCTCCAGCCCCTCAAGATTGTGGGCGCCCAGCCCCCTCCCAAAAGATACTGAGGGGGCCCAAAACAGTTTGGCTCCCACGGTCTAAAACTGAAATAACATTAGGTACTATCACAACTTACTGGAATGTGTAATTGACTTGTGCCACTTCAATCATATTATTTATTTATTTAGAGCATTTGTACCCTGCTGTTCAGCCAGAGAAGGCTTCCAGAGTGGCTTATATTAAATCAAAACAAGACACCTGCAAGTACCTGCAGGCTTACATTCTTATCAACCAGTCAGTAAAATGAACAACACACAAGGAAAAAGGGAGACAAGGAGGGAAGAGGAAAATAAAACTCAAAACTCACATCAATTTCTAGATAGTTGTTCCAGTATAGACCAGCTGGCATAGTTCAGAGGCAGGAAGTGATGGAGCGAGGCATCCAGCAAAGCTGATACAACGAACACTCAGTTTCCAATCCCTGGTAAAATGGCTGCCTCCAGATGACAGCTGAGAGAAAAGAGGCCTGATGGACCTGGTCTGTTGCAGCAGAGCTGATGCGGTTGAAGGCCACTGGCTGAAGTCCTGCAGGTTAAATGCAAGCAAGGCAGAGAGCTTAAAAGCTCCTTTTGTGCAAGGAAAACTTTTAAGCTCTCTGCTTTGCTTGGAAAGCAAAGCCCTCTCTGCATGTCGGCCTCAGAATACCTGGGATGCCCCACAAGAACTTGTGGGAACTTGGACAGTTCCATGAGATCTCATAGGACCTGGTGTATAACCTGGCATGCAAAGAGGGCATTGCTTCCCAAGCAAGAAAGCAGTGGCGTAGTGTGGGGGGTGCAGGGGGGGCCGGCCGCACCGGGCGCAACATCTGGCGGGGGGCGGTTGCACTCGCAGTGCTAAAATCAGTGCTAAAATCCACGGGTTAGGGGGAGCAAATTACTTGCTTTGCCCCGGGTGCTGACAACCCACGCTAAGCCACTGCAAGAAAGAGCACATAAGAGCTCAATGGGCACCAGCCACCATGGTTTGGCATTCGTTTTTTTCAAAAACGGTTTGTAATGGAAGTAAAGTGTGAGGGGCATCTTGTAGCCTTTTTGAACCCCTTCTGAAATCTCCCAGTGCCCAGATTTCATCCTCCCCATAACTTTATGAAAGCTTTTCATAATACATTAAGACAAAAGAAACTAATCTAAATAAAAACAAAAACAGAGGGGGGGAAAGAGAAAAGAAAACCCAGAGTCCTCTCTCAAAGGTAGCCCTTAACCTTTGTCTCACACAGAAAATGGTGGACTCTCCCAGCTCCCTCCTAGGAGCTTTCCTTTCTCCTTTGAAGTCAGCCCAGATTTGATTCTCAAGTGGAACACAGTTTAAATGATTTGCATGCAGGGTTTAAGGGAGTCATAGCTTTAAAATTGTTGGCTCAAAGCCACCCTAATAAAGATTTTGCTTCGGACTGACCTGCACATAGATTGTTGTCATTAAAAAGTCCCCCAAATCACATTTTAAAGAACCTGGTTAACAGCATATGAAAGAGTTTCAGCTGGGAGAAAAACAGCAGCCCTCAACAAATGAGAGTTCACATAAAGACACAAAAATGCATTAACTAAAAAGAAACGAATGATGAGAACAAATGTTAAAGTGAAGTATATTATAAGCAAGCCTATTATGAAATAAAAGGTTACCCCCGAGAGAAAATTGGGTTTCTTGTTTTTGAAAGAACATGAGAAACATTAATGGGAGGGAAAAAAAGTTGAAAAAGCTGCTTGCAAAGTATCAGGTGTTTTGATTTTCTTTCGGATTTCTTTGATTCTCTCAATAGTCTAATTTGATGAGACTCCTTTTAAGGTTAGACAATAGTGTGTTTTATGACAAGTACCGCATAATAAAATAATTGTGTGATTAAAAATGCATTAGTAACGGAAGGGAGGGAAACAGCATAAAACAATTCAAGGGGTGTCTGGGGAGCTTGCATAGAGGCACTGTTTTGTTTTTTAAAAAATCATCTTTTAAAAACCTTCACACCCCAGAGTGAGAACAAAGGAGAAAAGCAATTAAGTTTACAAAAAGGGACTCACAAGATTTGATGCTACCGAGTCTAGTTTTTGCGGTTATCCGTCATGGACCAAAGAGTGTTGCAGTGAGATTACTTTCAGTTGCAAGTTCCTTCCTAATTCCAGTCCTGAAGGGTGGAATTGACCCATGTCTGGACACTAGGAATCTGCTTATGGCAGCCTATGGCTCCCATCTGGCCCTCAGAAACTTCCAATCAGGCCCTTGGCTACCCCAGGATATTTTGCACTTCAAAATGCTTTTCAGTTTCTAAAGAGATATCGGAGCAAAGAGTCATTTAATCCAACACTTTCCTATCTTTTATCAAATTGCTAGATCTAATGCCACATCAGCAAAAATTCAAATGAGGAGATGATATGAGATAGCTATGCACTGTATCAGTTATGGATTAGCAACCAAGGAGATGTAGCATATGATGTAGAAAATGCATAAATTATTTTTCACAAAATGCCACCAGGTGGCATGGCACTTTACTGAGTACAAGAGGCCAGATCTCTGCCCTCGAGGTGGTTGCAATCTAAAAATTGACAGAGGCCCCTTTGAAGGAGTATCTTACCGCTTTAAATAGTCATGACTTCCCCCAAAGAACATGGGAACTGTCGTTTGTTAAGGGTGCTGGGAGTTATTAGGAGGAGACCTCTCTTCTGCTCACACAGCTACAATTCTCAGAGTACCCTGTTGTGGGGTAGGAGAGATGAATGCTCTCCTTTGGTTTCAGAAAGTATATGGGTAGATGAGTCTAAAAAGCCTGGGACCCAAATTTTCACAGCCCTCTAGCAGCTCATTTACCAGAAGTAATGTATTTAGCATTAACTCTGGAAGTGTAGACTCGATTCTGACCAAACTAAGCCTCCTGGTGTATATTTAGCTCTAGGAGGCTTAGTTTGGTCAGAATCGAGTATACACTTCCAGAGAATACTGAATACATTACTTCTAAATACATTACTTCTGTAAGTGAGCCCCCATAGCTGCTAGAGGATGATTAAAATTTGTGTTTAAGACTTGTCTACCCATGTGCTATCTGGAACCAAAGGGGCACATTGGTTGTCAGATGTGATTCCCCTCCCCCCAGTTCTCCCACCCCACTACTGGGGAGATGGATTGATTGTTAAACCAAACTGGAAACTGTAGTTTTGTGAAGGGGTCTCCCAGTTACTCTCAGTACCCTTAACAAACAAAGCCATGCCTGTTTAGAGCAGTATAATACTGCTTTAAACGTATAGGGCAGAAAAGGCCAGAGGAGAAAAACAACAGAGGAAGAGACCTGAAATCAGGAGTAAACAGCGAAAGACTACTATGCAGTGGTCTCAATAGCAGATGCTTAGGCTTGGTTTCAAGCTTATCTCTAGGGGGGCATGGGGGCATTTTAAACATTACCAATGAAGCATGGGCATGGCAACCAGCCACACATGTAATGTGGCAGTCCCCTCTTCTTTCTTTGCACACTCCTGCAAACTTCTAATTTTGAGGAGCTGGAGGCATTTGTGGTGGTTTGCAAAAGTTGTGCCCATGTTGGAAAAGAATGCAAACCCCACACCTTGGTCCTTATGTGTGGAGGTCAGACACCTGTGTAAAAATTACTGCACAAGGGCATGGTGTCTACTCAACCTTGTATACATGCTGTGCATCCCTTTCTGTGCACGAGAAGATGCAAACAGGGAATCTGTCCTGCGTCAACATTTGGTAATGTGCGAAGCCACCTTTTGTATAGCAATTTTGAGGAACAGAGAATGAGAACTTGTCAACTGCATGTCCTGTTCTGGAAAAACCTCCATAGATGCACAATGTACAGTTTGAAGGATACACGATCCTCTTCAGCTGTGGGCACTTTTCTTGGAGGATTAAAGTTGTTACTTAATATGTCTGTATTGAGCCTCAAGAGCCCCCTTTCATCACCTTTAAATAGGCTCCATTGCATTTATTTGGCCTACTTTTGCTGAGGCCAAAATAGAAATGCTGGGTTGAGGGCCACTTTGGTTTGGCAAAAGGACAGAGGAGCCTACGCTATTCTCCATTTGCACATGCCAAGCCATTTAGAAGGTTCTGCCCGATCCATGCAGAAAAGCCCAGACAATTAATAATATTGATATTAATGCAATTAATTTATTTAAAGGTAAAGGGACCCCTGAATGTTAGGTCCAGTTGCGGACAACAGCTTCCGGGTCATGTGGCCAGCATGACTAAGCCACTTCTGGCAAACCAGAGCAGTGCACGGAAATGCCATTTACCTTCCCGTTGGAGTGGTACCTATTTATCTACTTGCACTTTGAACTGCTAGGTTGGGAGGAGCAGGGACCGAGCAGCGGGAACTCACCCCATCGCGGGGATTCAAACTGCCGACCTTCTGATCAGCAAGCCCTGGGCTCTGTGGTTTAGACCACAGTGGTTTGCGCATCCTTTACCGCATCCCTTAATTAATTTATTAATCACCTCCTAAAGCACTGTCTCAAGGCAATTTATACACAAGATGTTTAAAAACAGTTAAACACACAAAACAACAACTAAATTTAAAACAAGACTAAACCCCTAAGAAGTAGACACTCATGATAAAGAACCTCTCTCTTTCCCTGGGTCAAGCTTGACCTGGAAGTGGAGTTGTGGCTGGGTGTAAGAAAGCTGCCTTAGCGGGTGACAGTGTTGCCGCCCACTCTCCTCTCTCTGCCCTCGGCTTAGGTTTGACCCATGGATGGAGCTGCAATTGGCAGTGTTGGGCCTTTGTGTGAGGAAGCTGTCTCTGTTTGCACCCCCTCAAGAAAAGCGCCATGCCCCCCCCCCAGCCTGCCCATGCTACGTCACTGATTCTGAACTAGCTGAAGTTTCTGAACCATCTTCATAGTAACAGGTCACATTAATCTGACCTAGAGGTTACCAGAGCACATAGATGGCAGAATTAAGCTGATGAAAGGCACTCTGTGCCACTAAGCTCCCTGAGCCTTAAGCAACAGCAATGGGTTCAGGAGTACCCCCAAGCAGCGTATCTGCTCCTTCAGAGGGACTGTAGCCCCTTCAAGGGCAGGCAGCCTCCCATCCATCCGGTCTAGGAAACAACCCACTAACAGTGCCTTACTCTTATCTGGATTGAGTTTCAGTTTATTGACTCTCATCCAGTCCATTACCGAGGCAAGACTATGGTCCAGCACTGACACACCTGCAGACGAAAAGGCAAAGTAGAGCTTTGTGTAGACAGATAACTCTGGGCTCATAGATGCATACTGTGCCATTGTTCCTCAGGCTGGACTCAAAGCTTTTGGCACCAAGGCTGTTGGAAATTGGAGTGGGGGCTTCTCTACCTCCTCCTCTTAGAGTTTCAGAGGTTCTTCACGGTATCAACCAAGAGAGCCCCAAGATCCTTAGCTTTGGATTCAAGAGGACCTGCCTGCTCCTCAAAGTGTTCAGTCTGTCTGGTTTGTCCTTTGAGAGGTTCATAGCTGATGCCAGGTCAGGGCTCAGTGGGTCAGTCGAATAAATTGACATTCTTTGACTGAAAAGGTCTTAGTTTGCACTGATTCTGCAAATTCTAGGCTGCAGTGGGACTTCAAATGAAATGTGTATTCACTCTGAATACTATAAAAACCCATGGCATTGCAAACGTCAGGAAAAAACCTACAGCCCTCAAAGACCTGGGAACTAGAATTGGAAGGGGTAGTTTAAAATGCTGGAGAAAGATCCAGCTAAACTTTGTTTTGAGCACTGGATGTTACTGAGAAATGCATTAGAGGTGGGTCCAGGAGAATTGATGCTGGTGGAGTTTCCACAGCCATTCCCAAACATCATGTGCCGATGAACCAAATTTCGCTTTAAAGCAGAGATGGATGGCGAGGAAGGGTACAGCTATGCACTTAGCCTCCTGGCAGTGGAGAGTTTCTCCCTCTGTGGGTACTTCCGTGGGAACACTGGATTGGAGCTTTCCCTGCATATGCCAAGGGCATGTTGCACAGTGCTTCTGTCCTTCTGGTGGAACTCCTTTCCACTGGGGGAAGACAACTTCCAACCTATCCTTTGGTGCTGGTTAGGATTGCTCTCTAATAGTGTTAGGGGAAAAAGAGGAGTTGATTTGTAGAACTATGGGAAAATATTTCTCACGTAACAAAGGACATTTCATGTTTGGCTAACATACAGCTATTTAATATGTGGCAAACCATTTTGTGGTGCTGATGTTAGCAATGATTTTGTTGCAATGTTAAAAAAATCAAAAGTCACTTGAGTGATTATAACCCATTATTAATATACAAAGAGAATACAAAAAAACCCTGTTTTCTCCCACCCACTGCCCAGCTTCAGTCTTGGAAGAGCATTTTATTTTTTAATTGCTCGTTTGATATGACCCTGAGGAAGATAAAGCGATTTTCTTCTCCTCCTTCACATCAAATAAAATATTTATTGATAAATATCCCACTGAATAAAATAGGAGGATTTGGTTCTATTTCTCTTCTTGGTCTTCCCTTTACTCCAAGATGTGATCACACTTGGAAACATATGGAATGAGTTTTGTGTGATTAATGCAGTCTGGATAAATGTAATGCCTTGGGACTGTCACAGGAGTGTTCCCCAGATGTATCCTGATGGGGAAGGAGGGTCATGTCCATAATCCCCAACCTCAGCATTGACCTTCTCCCAGAAATACCTCTGACAACTGCTGCCTCTTCATTTGCCCTTCCATCCTGATGTGCTCTTCAGTCCTAACTTGTGACTTGCTTTTTGACCCTGCCCCATGGTTTACTCTGTACTCTGTACTCTTTGGTTTCCATTTGGTTCTGACCACAGAGCCTAGGACTTGCCGATCAGAAAGTTGGTGGTTCGAACCCCTGCGACGGCATTTCTGTGCGCTGCTCTGGTTCGCCAGAAGTGGCTTAGTCATGCTGGCCACATGACCTGTACACCGGCTCCCTCGGCCAATAAAGCGAGATGAGCACCGCAACCCCAGAGTCGGACACTACTGGACCTAATGGTCAGGGGTCCCTTTACCTTTACTGGATGATCCCACAGTTCCAAGCATTGGGCTCCTTGCTCAACTCCAGACTGCTGCCAATCAGTGGCGTAGCGTGGGTTGTCAGCACCCGGGGCAAGGCAAGTAATTTGCGCCCCCTAACCAGGTAGGAGCAGAGAGCTGCGAGTGCGAGCATGCCCCCCCAGATGTTGCGCCCGGTGCGGCCGGCCCCCCTGCACCCCACGCTACGCCACTGCTGCCAATAGCCCAGCCCCAACAATTACGATACCATGTGTTAAAGATGGGTGAACTTTCAGTTTCTCCACATTTTTTTTTCCATTTTCCACTCTTGAGTTCATTTCTGCATCAGCTTGCATTTTTTTCTTCTTGAAATGTTCTCCTGAAAATTCATCACCATTATAGTGGACATTTCTCCTAAAACACATGTTTTTGTATGCACTTTGTTTCAGTATCATGCCTTTTTGTACATTATTTTAACCATTATCTGTATTTTTATGCAGACCTCTAATGTGTATACTTTTTCTGTACACATTTTTTTTTGCTTGGAGAACTACATTGGAAAATTCAGGGAAGTGTGAGTTTTGAAGGGTAGCTGTATCTTGGTTTGTGTATCATTTCCGGAACTGTGAATTAGGTAGGTTTGTATGGAAATGCAAATTGAACCACATTCCTACCACTGAGCCACAAATACCAACGTGTTGACTTCAACAAGGCACTAGCTTTTGAATTGTAGATTTCTCAGGATAGCTGTGCTTCAGTTTGTGTATTGTTTCAGGGTGTGTGAATTTAGGTAGGTTCACATTAAAGCGGGATCCAACCTGAATTTCTCCTCCATCCCTACTTTATTTAGTGGCTGGCTGTCCTTGGTGCTGAATACCCAGCCCTGCCTAAGATTTCCTTTTCTCTTCTGTGACTTTACATCAGGCACGAACAGAGCTACCTTGACTTCTGCATGGCTTTGATCTGCTTTGCGCGTTTGAATTTAGCACAAACACTCAATGGAGCCAGCAGTGTCAGAACAGCAACTCCGACAAAGGGAATTATGTAGAAAGAGGTGAAGGAAGGAGCAACTTCAAGTGCTGCCTGAAGCCTTGTAGCCATGTATTTTGGGATTTGCCAACCCCAGATATTCCACCCCTTGTCTGGAAGATGAAGTCATGCATTCCTTTCCTGAGCTAAATTTCTTATGTGTTTTGCTTCTTTCCTTCCCCATAAGTTGGGTTTGATCAGCAGCACACACTTACTGGGTGTCTCAAGGTGAGAGTACTCATGTTCTCAGAAACACTTTTGCAAAAATAACAGGGTATGGAAGAATGGGAGGTTCTTAAATCTGACCCATACACAACCACTTACACACCTATTGGATTCCCCCTAGCCAGTCTCTACCGTCCCGCAAATTCCTTCCATTCAGGTTTACCTTCAGTGTCATAGCCAGGATGTGGTGCGGGTCTTTGTAAGGGAGAATCAGTACATGGAGGAAGAGTTAAGCATCCCCTTCTGCTTAGTGATTCTCTCCCGGAAATGTCCCATTGCACTAATATTATGACATTCACACAGGGTTTCTGACCATATTATGTTGTAACATGTAGATCCACCCACAGAAATGCCATAAAACTAAGACATGCACACACAGAGGGGGGGGGGGAGAGAAGTTTTTATTTGCATCCCCTTATACAAATATACTTCCTGGTGTCAGGGACCAGGAGTCAGATTCCTTTTTACTAAGTAATGGAGGCAAGGACTTGTGGGGAAGGCTGAGCAAGGTCAGCCCCAGAAGCTCTGCTATCAGATGAACACGCCCAGCCTGATGATGTGGCACTGCCTTCTTCTGATTCAGAAGACTCTACTTTTGAAGATCCAGGAGATCCTGAAGCCCCCCTCCACGAAATCCATCACAGTAGAAGATTACTGGAGAAGAGTGGGCCACTTTAAGTCAAGCAGCAACATGCAGCACAGGCGGTGCTAACAATCAGGCTGTGTCTACTATATAAGGGCTCAGTTTTGGCTTGTTCCTTGCTAGTATGGTTCCAGAGCTTTGTCTACCCTACAGCTTGCCTTGTCTTACACTTGGGTTGGGCTGTGCCTTATGTTGCTGAACAGCAGAGCAGGGCACCTAATAAGATGTGTGGCTTTTGAGGAGCCTCAAGGGACAGTAGAGAGGTCTGCATTTGAACCTTGAACCTATGGTGCTCATCCCTGATCAAGTTGACCAGTCACTTTGCAAACCTGAGGGGGCGGGTACTGTATCATTTCCTTCTCCAGGTGGATGGATTTCATGGTTAGATTTCAGCAATAAAGACTGTGTTGATTTATACTCCTATTGCACTGAGTTGTTTATTTTAGCTGATTGGATTGCCTGTTGCCTAAGCCATTAACACAAGTGGTGATGACATAAAGCTTTTTTTTTTGGCGACTTGCTGAGCAGTTGATCTGAGATTCAAACATGTTACCCAGTGGAAACAAAAACAACACATTTTAAACCAGCCCCCTACAGGATCTGAAGGGGAAAAATGTGTCTGAGTGCTTCATCTGGCATTAAGCATCAACTATGGCAGGCAGCAGGGACACGGGTGGTGCTGTGGGTAAAAGCCTCAGCGCCTAGGGCTTGCCGATTGAAAGGTCGGCTGTTCGAATCCCCGTGGCGGGGTGCGCTCCCGTTGTTCGGTCCCAGCACCTGCCAACCTAGCAGTTCGAAAGCACTCCCGGGTGCAAGTAGATAAATAGGGACCGCTTACTAGCGGGAAGGTAAACGGCGTTTCCGTGTGCGGCTCTGGCTCGCCAGAGCAGTGATGTCATGCTGGCCACGTGACCCGGAAGTGTCTTCGGACAGCGCTGGCCCCCGGCCTCTTGAGTGAGATGGGCGCACAACCCTAGAGTCTGGCAAGACTGGCCCCTACGGGCAGGGGTACCTTTACCTTTACCTTTATGGCAGGCAGCTTCATTTCAGAAGTCTTTGGGTGTTACGCAAAGCTGCAATTTCTGAATGGACAAGGTGCCCACGATTACATGAAGAAGGTGGAGAACAGGCTGTCGAAAGGGATGTAGCCTGTTAAGAATGCTACCGGCAAGACAGAGAGGCCTAGATGACTGCATTTGGCCCTCAGGCTTGAGGTTCCTCACCCCCTGCTGTGGTTGGTGAAGGAACATTGCTTAGTGGTAGAACATCTGCTTTGCATGACCTCTCCAAGTCGGGCTGGGAAAGGCTTCTGGTCTGTAACCCTGGACAGCTGCTTCCAGTCAGCATAGACCAGGGTTTCCCAAACTTGAGTCTCCAACTGTTTTTGGACCACAGTTCCCATCAACCCTGACACTGGTCCTGCTAGCTAGGGATGATGGGAGTTGTAGTCCAGAAACAGCTGGAGACTCAAGTTTGGGAAATGTTGGCATAGACAATGCTGAGCTAGGTGGATCCCTTTACCTTTAAAAAAAAAAATCTTTAGGTGGATCCAGTGATCTGAGCCAGTAGAAAGCACTTTCCTGTGTTCCTACAGTTTATGAAGATGTTTACAATAATAAACTTGTTTGGTTTTCAGGTGCCAGAAGGCACTCGGCTGTTTTTGTACTCTTGATTTCTCTTTCCATCCCAGCAGCTCTTAAATGTGGATATCAGCAAATGCTCCAAGACAGTGAAGAGTGATCACATGCTTTAATGATAGCAGCCAGGCGGCATCTGACACATGAATCCTAGAACTGTAGAGTTGGAAGGGACCCCGAGGGTCATCTAGTCCAACCCCCTGCAATGCAGGAATCTCAACTAGATCATGCATGAGAAATGGCCACCCAACCCCTGCTTAAAAGCCTCCAAGGAAGGAGAGTCCACCCCCTCTCATGGGAGTCTGTTCTACTGTTGAATACCCATCATCTGTCTCTTCTCTGTGGAACTTCTCTCCATATTCCATTTTCCCCAAAGGGTTCAGGGAGAGGGGGAGAGTGAGCGCTTTGTGTATTCCTTTTTGGCATGCACTGTAGCATTTACAACAATGTGTTTACATATTACAGAGTTCCTATGATAAGGATGTGATTCTGAATATCCTGGGTGTTCTCACATGCCTCCTTTCTGTTGGTAAGTGGAAAAGTGAACATTGCCAAAAATTCCTTCCCCATCAATTAATGAGAAAAGAAATATTGCATTTGAATATTAGAAAAAGGGAGGGAACTTTTTCAGTAAAACTTATGGGTCGGGTTTTGTTTTTGTTTGTTTCAATTTATCCTTTTTTCCTGGGTGGCTGATGAGTTTTGTGAGTGCTCTTTCATTCATTCATTCTACAAATCATGACACTGTCTTCACTTTTGTGCAGTCTTTCTGGGTGCCCTCTAGTGAAGGCTGGTCCATTAGAGTGAATGGGGGATTGAGGTCAGACAGACTCAAACTGAAAATCTATATTATTATTATTGTTATTATTATTAGTCCAACGGTAGGGACGCGGGTAGTGCTGTGGGTAAAACCTCAGTGCCTAGGACTTGCTGATCGTAAGGTCGGCGGTTCGAAACCTCGCGGTGGGGTGAGCTCCCGTCTTTCGGTCCCAGCTCCTGCCCACCTAGCAGTTCGAAAGCACCCCTAAGTGCAAGTAGATAAATAGGTACCGCTTTCTAGCAGGAAGGTAAACGGCGTTTCTGTGTGCGGCGCTGGTGCTGGCTCGCCAGTTGCAGCTTCGTCACGCTGGCCACGTGACCCGGAAGTGTCTTCGGATGGCGCCGGCTCCCGGCCTCTTAAGCGAGATGAGCGTGCAACCCAACTTTCAGCAGACTATAAAAACATAATAAAATATAAAAAGATAATACGTTTTAACTTACTCTCAGCCCTATTGCATTGGGTCTCCTTTACACCGCTAAAAAGTGACACTAATTAAGTGGTATACAAATTGTTGAGATAAGTAAGTAAATAAAAAATAATATGAAAGCTAATCTGAGTTTTCAGGGTCCCTGTTGGACTTGAATATTTGCTTGTATGTTTATGTGTGGTGGGGAAAGGACTTCGCAACTATTTCATTTTCTTGCTTCCACTTAGGAACGAATAGGAGGCTTCACTATACAATTAGCAAAGGTGGCAGCGAAGCACTTCTGCAGGCTCTGGTGAACGCAACACAAACTCCCACACCGGACTATGACATCCTCTTGCCCCTGTTTCGCTTGCTGGCCAAAGTTGGCCAAAAAGGTACAGCTTCTGAACCATGGGTGCATGTCCACCAGTATTGCAATTCTGTGTTGCTAGCTGTGTCATTGCGTCCCACATAGGGGTGTGGGTGGCGGTGTGGTCTAAACCACTGAGCCTCTTGGGCTTGTCGATCAGAAGGTCAGGGGTTTGAATCCCTGCAGCGGGGTGAGCTCCCGTTGCTCTGCCCAACTCCTGTCAACCTAGCAGTTCAAAAGCACACCAGTGCAAGTAGATAAATAGGTACCAATGTGGCAGGAAGGTAAATGGTGTTTCCATGTGCTCTGGTTTCCATCACAGTCCTCTGTGTGCCAGAAATGGTTCAGTCATGCTGGCCACATGACCGGGAAAGCCGTCTGTGGACAAACGCTGACTCCCTCGGCCTGAAAGTGAGATGAGCGCCACACCCCACAGTCGCCTTTGACTGCACATAACCGTCCAGGGGCCTTTACCTTTTAGCTTTTACCTTGTAGTCCACATCTCAGAGTGAGATATTTCTGTCACCTCAAAAAATATGAGGTCCCTAGTTGAGGCACTTTGGACTGTCAAAGCCACAGAGGTAGTATTCAGTTGTGTTGCCCTCACTGAGGCTTAGACCAGGGTGTGGGGTTGGGGGACCTAGGAACCCAAGAAGCTACCTTACTTTGAGTCAGACATTTTTTTTAAAGGCAAGTCTATCTGGACACGTGGATGTTGATGTGTTTTAATCGCTCTTCCTGTTAGTTTAATTTTTTTAAAAAAATATGTTTGAAAAATGTTTTTATTGATAATTTTGATATTTCTTGAAAATTGCTTGGAGGTTTGACTACCGTCCTGTGTCGTTCAATTTTTTTTTTTGTTAAAAAATAAATAATCAAAATCATTTCCTCCTCCTCCTCCTCCTGCTGTCTCTCAGATAAGAAGTTTGGGCTGAAGGCACAAAGACTGGAGGTGATTGATATGACACTCAGCTTGGCAAGGAAAAATCTAAATCACCACCAGAATCTCACCCACTGCCTTTGGGCACTGCATGTTTATGCCTCTAGTGGTGAGTATGCAATCCCTTTCCCTTCTTCCTTGTGTGCGTTAGCAGCCCTTTCCTCCCATAATTCCATGGAATGATCCTGATGCACAGTCCTACTCCTACCCCCCCAAAAAAATCACTGGATAATTTCTCTTTTCTCCCCCTATATCTGTGAAAGTGGTCCCCCGGCCCGGTTTTACTGCCTGCAAATAGAGTGGAGAATTTTGGGAAGCAACTTTCGTTTAGGAGATGGGTAGTGGGGGGCTTCTTTTAGCAACTTCTGGGTCCCCACTGAAGATTTCCGTTCCACATGGGATGATGGGAGTCACAATCCAGAACATCGTGACAATACAGTGGTACCTTAATCCGTTCCAGAAGTCTGTTCCAAAACCAAAGCGTTCCAAAACCAAGGCGCACTTTCCCATAGAAAGTAATGCAAAACAGATTAATCCGTTCCAGACTTTTAAAAACAACCCCTAAAACAGCATTTTAACATGAATTTTACTATCTAATGAGACCATTGATCCATGAAATGAAAACAATAATCAATGTGCTGTACTATAAAATAAAAAAAACCCAGCATTGTAGATTATTAAAAAAAAAATGTTTTTCTTTCCTGCACTGATGATAGTCATTGTTTGGATGGGGGGCTTTTATCCATTTCCATAGTCACACAATCAACCTAACAATCAGTAGCTGAACTGGGATCCACACAGTCACAAAAACAAATTAACTGAAAAATCCTCAAACAAAAAATGCAAAATAAATAGCAAGAACAAAAGCACCAAATATAAGCTCCAAATACCACCTTAGAACACTGCAATCAGAAACAGAAGGCTTGAATTACAATGGGGGGGGGGGGATGCAAAATAGCAGCGCAACAGGAAACACAGGGGGATTCAAAACGGAGCACTTACAGCTTCTGGAAAAAAGTTCAGAAACCGGAACACCTACTTTTGGTTTTGCAGTGTTCGGGTTCCAAGTTGTTCGTGAACTAAGCTGTTCGAAAACCGAAGTACCACTGTGTAATGGGTATGAGTTACTCGTGCGTAAACTGCCGCCTCTCTAGGCTAAATTGCCTTGTCAAACCGTTCTGACTGCACAGCCCATCTCAATGTGGCTGCCTCAGTCGCTGGCAGAATCCGTCAGTGGGCGTTTCTTAAACCTCTTCCAACATAAAAGCTGTTTGACTCCCAGTCTCCTCCTCCTCTCACTGCGTGGGAGTCTTCTGCACAGGGAGGGCGTGGGTAGCGGGGGACCTGTGCTCTCCTCACTGATGTCCAGTGAAGAGTCCTGGAGCCCTCTCTCCGCTTCCTCCATTTCCTCCCCTTTATCCCTGGTGTTCCGCTGATTTCCTTCCCCCTCTCCTGAGCTGCTTCTCCCCCTTCTGCTGGGTCCTTCGCCAGCATCATCTGGGAGCCTCCCCTTCGCCTCTCGCTCCGATGTCAGTTCCCTGACACACTGTATTAAATAGCACTGTATTAAAAATTCAGAACCCAAACTTACTCACACAGGCACTTCTCAGCTTCTGGACCATCATAAGCAGGCAAATTAGTGGTGCCATTGTGATCACCTACAATTATGACCTGGGTTGGTAGAATGTGGCATCTTTTAAAAGAGAGATGGCTAAGCTGTGGCCCTCCAGATATTGGTGGACTACTGTTCCCATCACCCCTGGTCATCAACTATGCTGGCCGAGGCTGATGGGAGTTAGAGTCTAGCAACCTTAGTGGGTCATAGGTTAGCAAATCCTTCCACCCCCAGACTCTTAATCAGTGGGTTCTCAAAAGGACGTGTCAATGAATCATCCAGACAATGCTAGCCCAAGACCCAAAGGTCTTGCTTCATCTTCCTGATCTTATCTATTCCACCTTCCCCTATGGACAGCACTTGAAGGAGATTATGAATGTAAGAACAAAAGAGGAACCAATGGCCTATCTAGTCCAGCATCCTGTTTTCACCAGATGCCTGTGGAACCCCCGCAAGCAGGACCCAAGCCCTCTCCCTCCTGTAGTTTCCAGCAAGTGGTATTTAGAAGCATTTTTGCCTCCAATCATGTAGGCAGAAGTTTGGCCACCACGGCTAGTAGCCATTGATAACCTTCCCCTCCATGAATTTGCCCAATCCTTTTTTAAAGGCATCCAAGTTGGTGGCCATCCTTGCCACTTGTGGGACCAAGTCCCATAGTTTAACTATGCACTGCGTGAAGAAGGACTTTCTTTTATATGCCCTGAATCTTCCAACATTCAGCTTTGCTGGGTGTCCACAAGATCTTACTGTTATGAAAGATGTGTGGGTGGGTGGTGATGGTGGAGGACATTTCTCTAGCTGCTTTCTCCAAGATTATTTCACCCTGCTTAGTGGTAGGTCTGCACATGATTCTCTCCGGCGGAACGACTGGTGATTCTGTCCCAAATTTCCGATGTCATCAGTCTTTGCCAACTGCTCTCGCTGCTCCTTCTTGACCTCCTCTAACCTAGTGGTTGTTTCCCCTTTGGAGAATCCTAATTGGGCCACCAGCCTTTGGCATGGCTCGACAAGCTTAGCATTTCAGATCTTCCCCCTGAAGATTTAATGCTACTGGCTGCTGGCCTCGTGGGTTTCCTATGTGTTTACAGGATCCCCACTGGCTTCTCACTATGGACCTTCCTGGGAAGGCTGCCAAGCATGTTCTTCCAGCCCTTCTGAGATAAGCATTATTTGAAAGGTGAATGTAACAGAGATGTCACTTGAAATGCATCTGGGTTTAGATTGCAGGGTGCTTTATCCACAGCCCCCCTCCATGAGCCTTGCAGTGTCAGGGTCCTTGCTCACACTTTGCCTGATTGCCATATGCAGCAGAAGGAGGAGCTGGAATGTTGAGGTGCAAGGCCAGACTTAGGAGCCAGCAGCCACTTGGGATGCCTAACTCGAAAGTGTGTGCCAAGCTCAGTTGTGGGTGCTGCTGCTGTCATGGCAGAAAAAATACGGCACAGGTACTTGAGAAGCTGGCAACACTGATCTCTCTGTGTGGCCAGTGTCATAACCTCCAGCATTTCTCCGATGAAAATAGGGACTTGCTATTCAACAACAACAACAACAATAATTTTATTTATACCCCGCCCATAGAACAGGGTTGCCCCAGCCACTCTGGGTGGCTTCCAAAATATATAATAAAAATATACTAAAACAGTAAACATTTTTTAAAATCCCTATACAGTGGTACCTCAGGTTAAGTACTTAATTCGTTCCGGAGGTCCATTCTTAACCTGAAACTGTTCTTAATCTGAAGCACCACTTTAGCTAATAGGGCCTCCTGCTGCTACCATGCCGCCGGAGCACGATTTCTGTTTTCATCCTGAAGCAAAGTTCTTAACCCAAGGTGATATTTCTGGGTTAGCGGAGTCTGTAACCTGAAGCGTATGTAACCTGAGGTACCACTGTACAGGGCTGCCTTCAGATGTCTTCTAAGGTTGTATAGTTACTTAGCTCTTTGGCTCGGGGGCCGCATAACTTTATAGCCTCCAACTTTTCTCCAATGAAAATGGGGGCATTCTGGGATCAAATTAGAAACTGGGGCAGTTTCTCTAGATCTGGGACTGTCTCTGGAAAATAGGGACACTTGTAGGATTTGCAGTGTTGTGTTAATGGCTACAGTGCGGTTTTGAAATCATGGGAATATTTACGACATCAGGGCCCTTTCAACAAATGGTGTGAACATGAAGTTTTGTGACTGGGTGCATGCCTGCAAATTTATCATCTTAGATGGCAAGGGAGAAATTATGAGGGCAAATGGTTTATCAAAGCTGAGAAATGGGCCACCTATGAGAGTAAATGTTGCAGAGGATTCTGGTGTATGTTCTACCAGGGCTTGTCAGTGTGGTGCCTTGGGTGCAAGTGTGCCTACCAGTACCTCATATTGAGCAGAATTCTCCACTCAAAAATCCACAATGGGTGGGAGACTGTTGTTAATCTGGTGATCTAATCCATAATAGTGCATATTCCGTTTAGTTTGATTGCTTTGTCAATGCTACTTCATAGTTCATATGCAAATTATATCCAATTGATTTAAGTCGCTCTAAATGTAATCATATTTTATGTTGTTTTGTATCCCTATAAATTCAATTTTCTCTATAAGTTCTATAAGATTCATAATTTCATTTTCATTTCACTTAAGCTTTGTATATTAATAAACTGAGTGATTTGTTTCAGTTGGAGCCTGGTTCTTACTGAGCAGGCTTTAGTCCCTATTCCACTGGGTTGCTACTGAGCAAAAACGAATCGTGATTAGAATCGATTGATAGTCCATTGCATAGTGTGCCCTGATGTTGATTGGATCACCAGATTAAAAAGTGTTTGTTCTTCCTGCTTGGTTCCTGTTTGTACTGGCTTGACCTCTCTTAAACACCTCCATAAGAGCTGTTATGGGACTGGCTCGCACAGCATTTCCTCAAAATTCCTAATGTGTCCAATCCACTGGCTTCCAAAGGTTGGTATTCCTTTTTTCTACACTGACTGAACACAGAGTTCACACAGAGTGCTGGCCACAAGTCTGCCATTCTGAGATATGGCTAAACCCCAATACACCCAACTTTATCATGTTGATGAGCATAGCAGGGAAATATCTTCCCGTAGTGGGCAAACTCTTTCAGGGAAGTTACAGAACACCTGACTAATTCCCCAGGTTTCACTAAAAGGCCGATTCCAGATTTGAAGAAGCCTTGGGCAAAGTGTCCTCTAATGAACACTGGGAGCCACCACATTAGTGTCCTCCAATGCCCAGAGCAATGCATTGTGGGAAATAAAAATGGCCACGGCTTTCCAGGCCCAGTGCCTGGTGCTCATCAGTGCACAAGAAAAAGGATTATTATAATGGGGCCCCAAGGACAGGCATCAGTTCTAAGCTCTGCTAGGGCCCTAGCATCCACCTGAGAGTACCACCTGCTGACTCTGGACCTGTTCCTGAACCCCCAGTTTGAAAACTAGCAAGTCAAGGGGCAGGATAGTGGGGCCAGATGGATAAATGCTTCAACCCATTAAGACTGCTCTCATTCCCTTACAGATTTCCTCGGCCTGAAAAGAGGATTTTATTTTTGAAATATGTTTGGATGTTCTAGATGTTTTTATTTGTTTTAAACTGTTTACTGTAGTTTGCCGCCCTGGGCTCCCTTGAGAGGAAGGGCAGGATAGAAATTGGATAAACAAATAAAAAATAATAATAAGATTGCTGAGAGAGCCAGAAATTTGTTAACAACCCCAGAAGCCCACTTTCTTAGGCTATGATTCCAAAACCATGCTATTTCCCCACACATACACCCCGCCTCCAGTTTTAGCCTGACTGCCTGTTTCCTTTGCACAGTTACCGTGGGAACCATGTTGGGAGTGAATGGAGCCATGGAGCTGCTCTTCAAAGTCATTACACCTTACACCAAGAAGCACACCAGAACGACAAGGTAGCGGGGGAACTTTTTGGCATACCTCCTCTGGACTTGTGTGTGTGTGTGTGTGTGTGGCAAAAGTACTAAAGATCAAAGTGACAGGCTGGGGAGTGAACAGAGCTAAATGTTACCCTTATGCTAAGGTGCCAGCCCAAATTAATCCAAGGCTTTGATGTCCACATTCATAAAGGAAATCGGACTATTAGCTCACCAAGCTCAGATATGTCTCTACGTCAGGAGTAGATGCTCCAACTCTCATAAGCTGCAGCCAACATCAGAGGTAGAATCATAGAAGTGTAGTGTTGCAAGGCTAATCCAGTCCAACCCCCTGCAATGCAGGAATCTCAGCTAAAGCATCCATGACAGATGGCCATCCAACCTTTGCTGATAAACCTCCAAGGAAGGGCAGTCCACAACCTCCTGAGGGAGACCGTTTAATAGATGAAAGGAGCTACATCTGGCCTACATCTGGCAAACATCATGTTGCCTATGCTTTGTCTACATAGACTGGCCATTGCTCTCTAGGGCTCCAGACAGGAGCATTTCCCAGCCCTGTCTGGAGCTACTGTGCATTGAAACTGGGAATTTTTGCATGCAAAGCCATTGAGCTCTACCGCTGAGATGCAGCCCAACCCCTAAATGTCATGGAAGCAGGAGCAGGAATTGGATACTGAATGGATAACACAGTAAGCTGCCTTGCAGATGCATCTCCCACTAAAAACCTCAAGGGTCAGAGAGACCCTGTTATTTATTTATTTTTAGTGCCTTTTTCTCCCTTGCCAAGTCTGAAAGCTGCTGTGACTCTCCAGTGTGAAGTTAAAATTAGCCACACAGCTGCCTTGCTCTGGTCCTGTCCCCAGCCAGTTCCCAGAGCGAGATTTACAAGGCGTGCACGCCTTATGAAAGAGAAGGTGCACGTGACCCAGAGCTGCGCCTGCTTCTGCTTCTCCTGCTGCTTTGATGTGGCAGGAAGCAAGAGGAGAGGCGCGCCGAGAAATATCAAAGCTGAAGACATGGGCGACTGTGGGAAAGATGTGCTGAAGATGGACAGATGCAAGAAGAACATAGCGCCCCTGGAGAATAATACCAGTGCTGCTGAATCATCGCAACAATAATAACAGCAATAATAATAACAACACAAGAAGAACATTGCACTGCAAAATTACAGTTGTGATAATGATGGTGATATGTCAATAATAGAGATGCCCCTAAGATGGCTGGATGCAAGAAGAACATAGCGCTGCTGTATAATGATGATGATAGTAATAGCTACAGCAATAATAATTTGTATAAAGGTAAAGGGACCCCTGACCATTAGGTCCAGTCGTGACAGACTCTGGGGTTGCGGCGCTCATCTCGCTTTATTGGTACAGCTTCCAGGTCATGTGGCCAGCATGACTAAGCCACTTCTGGCAAACCAGAGCAGCGCACAGAAACGCCGTTTACCTTCCTGCCAGAGTGGTACCTATTTATCTACTTGCACTTTGACGTGCTTTCGAACTGCTAGGTTGGCAGGAGCAGGGACTGAGCAACGGGAGCTCACCCCATCGCGGGGATTTGAACTGCTGACCTTCTGATCAGCAAGTCCTAGGCTCTGTGGTTTAACCCACAGTGCCACCCGCGTCCCTAATAATTTGTATAGCAATAATAAAAACAATACCGTAGTCATTGGTCCCAATAAAGGTGTTACCCTACCCAGTTCACTCCAGATGTTTTGGACTACAAGTCCCATCAGTATCATAGGGCTGTGCTTAAGTAGGCAAAGCAGCCACACTGGCTGGGGTTGATGGGAGAAATCTGGAGAGTGCACATATGCATTTTATGCAACGCTGTGTCCTCTTTTTCTTTCGCACAGTGCTGGAAAAGGCAATGCAGAATCGCCATGAAATTAATGTTTCACCTGCACCCAGCTCACTCAGGCAGCTGTCAGGGCACACTGCTGCCTTCTAGGTTTGCCATGTGTCCTAGTTTACAGAGGTCAGTCTCCAGTTTGAAGGAGCCCTCTCTTTGAAGGGGTCTCTTGCCCAAGCCCAGTTTAAAGATGAAGCATCGTAAGACAGGAGAGGAGGGACACCAACAGTTAGCAGGACCTGGGCAGCAAACTGAGTGAACACCATGCATTTTCTTTTTCTCGACAATGCCTGTTCAGCCACATAGAAAAGAGATGGCTCTTCAGTGGAACATTCATTTCATGGCGATTCTGCATTGCATTTTCCAGCACAAGGGCCACATTCCCTTCCGAACAACCTTCCAAGGGCCATGTGCCACTGGTGGACAGGATCAGAGGCAAAGTGGGTGGAGCATTGTTTATTAATTTAAATTTATTTATTTATTAGATATATATATATACTGTTTGATTGTAAACAAACAAACCTTAGAGTATTTTAGAAAAGAATAAGACAATGAAATTATGAACAAAAACAGTTTAAAAGAGTCATATAACACATTAAAGGAATAACTAGAAATCAATAATAAGCCAAAAAGATAGAAAGAAAGAAAGAGAGAAAGAGAAAGAAAGAAAGAGGACAAAGGAAGGAAACCCAGGTTAAAATGCATGTCAACATTCTACACATCTGGGTAGACTTTCCTAAAGAAATATGTTTTTAGCCACTTCTGAAAAGAGTACAATGAAAGCGCCTGCTTGGTGTCAGTGGAAGGTACCACAAGGATCATCTAGTTCAACGCCTTGCAATGAAAGAATCTCACCCAACACGGGGCTCAAACCCACAACCCTGAAATTAAGGGTAGATCTACACATAGGAAAAAATTAATAAGTCTATTAATAAAAAATTAATAAGCTATTAATAAGCCAGAAATTAGATCGTTATAACAATTTTTTTTAAAAAAAACCCCTATGTAAAATTGTGTATAAAAATGTCCTGCTCTCTGGCGCCATCTGGTGTTGTATGTTTATGTTGTTTAGTCGTTTCCGACTCTTCGTGACTCCATGGACCAGAGCACGCCAGGCACTCCTGTCTTCCACTGCCTCCCGCAGTTTGGTCAGACTCATGTTTGTTGCAAGTTTATAGTGCATTCAAATCGTTTTTTTACTAACATAGCTGAGTCCCATGAGTCTCATGCTCTACCAACTGATAACACTCCTCTCTACTCTCCATCCAGACAAGCAAGAGGCATGATCAGAGTTCAAGGACCCATTCCAGCCAGGCAAAAGCATTCAGGGGGTGACACAGGGCCACTGTAGCTGTGGTCTGGTTAGAGTTTAGAGGGCTTGATAGAGAGACTTGGAGTGCTGCATTTGAGCCCCAATTTGAGGTCTCCCACTACTGCTGTATTTAGTGGTTATCTCTGCTGATTTTGAAATCTTTGTTGTGCTGCAGTTGTTGTGTTCCTGTTGATTGCGTTCTACTTGTTTCTGTTGTTTCAAAAACATATTTTTAAGGTGGGGGAGGGATGGGCTATCAATGTTTTAACAAACAAATAATAAAAGTGACAAGACTGAGTTGCAATCCTCAGCAGCCATATCATCAAAAGGAAACTTGCAATTCACTCAACAGCACAGCAAATACATATAACGAAACATCAAAGGATGTTAACCTATCAAAGAACAGATTAAAAAAAGGGGGGGGGGGAGTAGAAAGAGCCCAAGAAGCACCTGGAGCCAAACATTCACATAAGATAGAGTTTGGTTCTTCACCTTTATTTTTCAAAGTTTCTTCCGCAAGACAGCATTTATCATAATGAAAGATTTTAATGCCACATATTAATGTCATCGTATCTGCTTTCAATTCATGTATTACCTTTGTAAGAATTCAAGATACTCCCATTACTTATCTCCGGTCGTAAGACCGTTCTTCACATTATAACTTGCATTAATGAGCACATCATTTCCACATCTATCTTCTCCTTTTCCTCATTGTTCCAGAAGTGTAGAGAAAGGCTGCCAGAGTTTTACAGAGTTGCCTTTTCCTCAGTATTATTTTCTCTCTGAATCATCATAACCCCTTCCAACCCCACAAAACCCCACAAACACCCCTTAGGTCACTTATTTGGCAGACAAGGTGTTCAGTATTTATTCTCAATGTATATCAATGTAGATCAATGTATCTTATCTGCAGATTCATGAGCTTAATGTAAAAAAGATCAGATTCCTGTCAATTCTCTGTTTCCTTCCAATGTTGTGATTTGTTTCTCAAAACATTTGATCAAATTTTCTCCACCAAAGATTACTTCCATACACACCCCACCGATGGTGTGTAATGCAAACCTCATTCATGTGGCTTTTGAATGTGTGCAGATTGCAGTAGCTGGGACCATCTACCATGCAGCTAAGACTTGCATGGTCATCCTCAGGGAACATTACATTCCTACATACACATACAGTCATACCTCATGTTACATTTGCTTAAGGTTGTGTGTTTTCAGGTTGCATCCCGCGGTGACCTGGAAGTACTGGAAAGGGTTACTTCCGGGTTTCGTCGCTCACACATGCGCAGATGCACAAAATGACGTCACGTGCATGTGCAGAAGTGGCAAATTGCAACCTGCGCATGCGCAAACGTGGGGTGCGTTCTGCTCATGTTGTGAATGGGCCTCCAGAACGGATCACATTCACAACCAGAGGTACCCCTGTACAGGGGTACCTCGGTTTACAAACTTAATCTGTTCCGGAAGTCCGTTCTTAAACCAAAGCTGTTCTTAAACTGAGGCGTGCTTTCCCTAATGAGGCCTCCCACTGCCAGTGTCCTTCCACCGTTTGGCTTCCATTTGTAGACCGAGGTAAAGTTCACTAACCGGAACACTACTTCCAGTTTTGAGGAGTTCATATACCAAATATGTAGTTCGTAAACAAGGCTATTCTTAAACTGAGGTACCACTGTCTAGAGCGGGGGTTGTCAACCTGGTCCCTACCACCCACTAGTGGGCGTTTCAGGATTCTAGGTGGGCGGTAGGGGGTTCTACGGCACAAGCTGAATCCTCCTTCCATTGAGCACTGGTGGGCGATAAGGAAATTTTACCATCAAGAAAGATGCATTAGTGGGCGGTAGGTGTAAAAAGGTTGACTACCCCGATACAGAGTGATATGGAGTGCTATATCCAATTAAGGCCACATTTACATGATACATTTAAAGCACTATGATGCCACTTTAAACACTTTAAAAGAATCTTGGGAAGTGTACTTTATTAAGGGCACTGAGAGCTGTTAGGAGACCTCTATTTCCCCCCTCCCCCCGAGTTACAATTCCCAAAGTTGTTTAACAGTCAGTCCCTCTCCACAAGAAACTCTGGAAATTGTAGGTCTGTGATCGGAATAGGGGTCTCCTAACAACACTCAAGATCCTTTAAAAAAGTCAGCTTCAAGGATTCTTTGAGGTCAATTGACATGAAGGGACCCAAGTTATTCATGTCCATTAATTTCAAGGGGTCAACTCTGAGCAGGACCAGCACAGAATACAACCCATTGCTTACTGCGCAGGAAATACGCCCAATTCCCTCTTTATGATATGAACTGATTAAATGCATGGTGAATGTGCACAGTGACTAGTTGCTTTGCAAATTAGCTGCTCAACTCACACCACCTCTAACGTATCTATTCCTGCCAATTTAGGATTATGCTTTATGCACCTGATGGAGTGCACTCTGGTCTGTGAAAGCTTATCCCATAATAAATGTGCTAGGGTGGGATTAAACCTAGCCAGCTCTGTCAGTGGAAGGAAAAGCACGAGGACTTTTCTGCTTGCACATTTCGGCTTTCCCCCTCCCCCTCCCTGCCCCCAACCCCAAATTCACTCTGGGGAGCGTCAGGAGAATCCCCCAAACAGTGCAGGGGATCATTCTGTCTGGCAGACTGGAATGCATCTGCAGATGGAGCAATTGGAAGAGTGTGATGTTGAATTCTACCCTTAGTTGAATTCCACGAAACTCCTTCTTGGTTTTTGCCACAACACATGTAACACTGTCATCCTTCTGGTAACATTTTGCTCTCTCTAGTTGTTCCAAATCTATAAAGTTACAGTTTTGGGCCACAATCCGCCCTGCTTTAATTGAGAGCTGAACAAGCATCTGATCATACAACTTCCTTCCTTTTAAATATCTGGCCATCTATTTTTCAGCGAACAAGACTCGGGGATGTAGACATTTAGTATTCAAAGCTGAAGGCAACGAGCAGTTCAATGAATGATACCCACGTGTGTCCTAGACATTCAAAGCATCCTAAGGAAAATTTCTCTTTGATTTATGTGCTGTGCCTCTTAAGAGCTGGGGTCACGGCGTACGTGCATGCGCGTGCTTTTGCAAAGCGGCGGGCCTGGAAATTCATTGGCTCTTGAAGTGCATGGCCTCAGACAGTTGCAGCTACTGAAGACATGATTGATGGGTCCCTGCTACACTTAACTGAGTAAGCAAATCCTGTTTGCCCTCCCTCTGTCCTTCCTGCTGGATTGCTGCCTGTGATTAGAATAGCGTTTAGCCATAGAGGCACTTTATGGCTCCAGAGAAGCAGATATATAATGGGAATCTGACATGCACCAGTGTGGCTAGGAGATTACAGAGCATGGCTGGCTGGTTTGGGGCCTTCCAAACAGCAGGTTTGACGCTGCTGGAAAATTCATTCAGTTGAGAGCTTCATTAATGCAAAAGTTTGCAGCCATTATCCTGGGAATGCTCAGAGCAATCTTTGCATGATAACTTCACAGACAAGTACCTTAATCCCAAACCCACTTACTTGGAAGTAAATTCCATTAAAAATATTCAGTCGAATGTAGACACTGTGCAGTGCAACCCTCTGCATGCTTACTCAGATCCAAGTCCCACTGTGTTCAATGAGGTTTACTTTCAAGTAAATGTGTTTAGGGTGCTTCGGATTGTGGCCATAAAATTCCACATATTTCAATGGAAAATCTAAGTGCTAATTTTAGTTTTCAGCTGAGTTTCTTGCTGAATATTCTTTTTCTGTGTTTCTGACACTTTAAAAATAATTATACCTTTTTTATATGATGGTCCCACTTAACAATCACGATGCGTTCCCTGGAAATCATTTGTTATTTGCATAACGAGTCCACAGTTTCCATTATTTCCTATGCAAACGTTTCTAATGTGGAATTTGTCCAATCTCTTCCCTCCCTCTCTCCATGGTTTCCTCCTGAAATGGCTGCAGCCAATCAGAAAAAGAGAAACAAAAGGGGAAAAAATGATTTAGCCAATTTCTCCTGTTCTCTGATTCATCTGATCACACTCTCCGTGGTTTCTGCCTGAAAATGGCTGCCACCAACCAGTAAACAAACAAAGAAATAAGGAAGGCAGCCGATTAGCTATCTGAATCTGTGGAATGTACAGTGAGGTTTGAGCATCGTCTTTTACATGCAGATAAGTGAATTTTCGGATAGTGAGGATAGTGGTGGTGGACTTGCTGTCCTTGGAGGTTTTAAAACAGGCTGGATGGCTATATGTCAGGGACTAGATGCTCCTTGTGGTCCCTTCCAGCTCTATGGTTCTATGGGACCTGCGTGTACATGCCTTACTCACATCCCTTATAATAGACCAAGCGACCTCTGGTGTATTTTTTCTTTGAAAAAAACTTAAAACTCCTGACTAATGCTATTTACCAGCTCAGGATTATTAAGTGAAACTTTATTATTATTATTATTATTATTATTATTATTATTATTATTAGTAGTAGTAGTAGTATGTTTGGAGAAATTAGCTCTAAAACGCTGTTGAATTTTCACGAGGACTTTGTAGTTTAATTGCAAACTGATGTTGGGTTGCTGTACTTTAAGACTGGAAACACGAGAAACTGAAATTGACCCATCCCCAATCCTCATATACCCATTTACCCCTTACTCCGGGCAAATGCAGCCACCCTTTAGTTTTTGCACTCACTCAGAAATCTCTCCTCTGGCTGGAAGGAAGGAGCAGACAGCTTTCCCTCAAAAAGGCATGTATGGTCCTTGCTATTTGGTTAGGTGCCAAGAATATGGAATGCACAGCTCACCCCTCCTGAGAGATGTCTATAGATCCCATCCCATGAAGGTGGCCAGCCATCTCCCGGTTAAGCCAAGGTCACTGCGAGAGCCAGCCCTGTCAATCACCGAGACAAGAGCTATTTACTAAGCCTGCTAGCATGTAGTAACAAGATACATGGTGCTATTTATTTCACTGGCATCAGCCCCTGGGCTATTTAGATGGAGGTTCACCCATGCCCCAATTGACCTTTTTTTGGGATGCATGCCAAATGGCTCATTATTCCCCGTCAGAAATGTACTCCCCCACCTTGGATCAGATAGGGGCGGATTTTTCAGCCATTTCTAACATTATGCGATTCACAGTCGTCAGTGAATAAACTGGCCGGTGGCAATCTTTCAAAGAAGTGTCAAATCTTGCTGGATGGCCTTCTAATATTGTGAGCAGCGAGGCACTGGTGGGCCTTCGGATGCAAGCAATACTTAGCGTTGGGGTTACAAGGTAATTTATGGCAGGAATAAGCGATCAGCACTCCTGCTTATCCTCAAACGCTGTTTATTGGTGCTTCAGCAGTTCCTCCTCCTCTGTGAAGCGAAACAACAGAGGCTGTCTTAGAAAAGACAGGCATAAGCTCAAAGTGCGCTGCCCTCTCTTTACTGAAAGGTTGAGTGGATATTGCCCAGAGCCAAGGGGGCATCTTGATTAAGGGCAAGTTGTGACAGAGAGGAAAGTGAACTGAGGAGATGAAAATAACATTTGTAGGTACCTCGGGATCTGTCCTCTTGTACTTCGTAAAATGCCATGCGCATAGATAGCACCATACAACTCAATCTATAAAGTGAACTTGGGATTTGCAGTTGTATTTTGTGGTTGTGGAGGGTGGGCAGAAGCAAAGTGACCAGAATGGTTATGCAACGATTTGCTATGACTGAATTTTTTCAACCATGGTGAAGAATGCACCACCACTGGATATTGGAAGTGGAGAATATTTTCCAGACAGAGAAACACATTCTCTTCTGGACAACCTTCCAGGCTGGACATGCCAGTGGTGGGCGGGGACAGAGGCAAAGGTGGGCGGAGCTTTGAATGCAAATTTTACCTTGTGCAATACACTAGTTCCTCTCACATTCAAGCATCCCTCTCTATCCTCCATCCAGGTGAGCAAGAAGCATTATCAGGGTTCAAGACATGTTCCAGGCAGGCCAAAACACTCAAAGCAGGGCTAGTGAATAGAGTCCCCAGATCCAGACTTATTCAGTCCGTGAACTAGAGGTTCATAACCTCTAGTGTGAGGTATATGGTGTTTTTCAAAGCCAATCCTTGCATCAAGGAGTTTTCCATCTAATGTTGACATGGGTTCTGATTGACTAAGGGTGGGAAAGGAAGGAGGGTAACTAGAAATGAACATGATCAGAGGCAACTATATGAGCATTTAATGTTCATTTCACTTGGGAATAAAGATTAAGGGCTTAAGCCAAAGGAAAATTCATGTTTTTGTGCTGAGGTCTAAAGGAACAAAATTGGTGGCATCACATATCATAGAAGATCACATAGATGTTCTGGGAAAGATTTTTGTTCTGAGAGGGAGCCAATTAGGAATGGATATAGCTCTATGATTCTTCCACATTTTAAACCCAGGATTCCATTCTGTTTCTACATTAATCTGCAATTTGAAAAAAGAAGATTCCTCACAAAATAACGTTTAAGATCTATTTAACTGTATACTGTATTTCTCTCTCTCTCTCAACGTGTGCTTTTAAATGCACATTTTCTCCAAACGTATGCATTTAAAAGGCATATTGGACATGTTTAAATTATTTTTTATTAGTCATCTTCCACACATATGTCTCAAGGCGATGCACACAATGTAATAAAAAGAGCTTAGGAAAACAGAAAAACAGCTCAGAAAATAATAGCAAATGAACTGAAAAACACTGAAAGGAGATACCCGTGGCAGAGAAGCATAAAATCCAATGGATAGCTTAAGCTCTCGTGTACACATTAGACTGAGAGATGTGGATCTGCTAATTTTGTATATGAAGTCATGAAGATCAAATTCCTTAAGCATCCCTAGAGGCAAAATAGAAAGATTAGAGGCATTACAGAAGAGAGCAGGAGACCTTCAGATAGCTGAAGCTGGAGGACCAAAGGTAACAGGCAAAGAAAAAAGGAGGCTGTGGTGGCCATAAACTTGGATGGGTTTAAAAGAGGGTTAGTAAGATGCATGGAGGAGAAGGCTATTAGCCTTGACTATTAGCCACAACAGCCATGTTCTACCTCCACTGTCCGAGACGGTATGCCACTGAACACCAGTTGCTAGGCGGGCAAAGTGCTCTTGTGCTCAGGTCTTCCTTGTCGGTTTCCAACAGGCATCTGGTAAGCCACTGTGAGAACAGGAAGCTGGACTAGATGGGCCCAGCATGCTTCTCAAGTTCTCAAACAAGGCCAAAGACAAGGAGGAGTACACTAATGGTGGTTTTGAAGTCATCAGTAGTGGTCGGCATGGGGGTGCTTACTTGACCACCCATCATTGATGGCACTGCAGCTTCCCGAAAGCGACAGGGTCAAGACTGTGATGGGGGCAGCATGGGACAAACACACTGGTGGAGTCAACCCAACACATTTGCACCATGCCCATGTTATTCCTCCCACCTCAAAAAGTGCAGAGAAGCTGGTGATGAGAGGTCTGGTTGACACCACCATCCTACTGGTTGCTTCCAGAAGGCCACACTGTTTGCTCAAGCTGTGAAATTCTGCTATGGTTGAACTAGCCTCTGCCTCCCAATGTTTGAGCAGAAGTTGGAAACCCAAGAGTGCCCCTTCTTCCCTCAGTCTCTGCCAGCCAATATTTTGAGCATGAGAAATGAACTCGGTGCACCGACACACTGATTAGTTCCTTGGCAACGTACAAGTGCGGCTGCCAAGGATCGGTACATTTTGAGGAATAGTCTTCGGACAGCTTTATACATATGTTTATCTGGCAGCAGTTTTGGAGGTGAAGCGGGAAGCAAATCAGCCCTAATTCCCCTTGTTAGTTGCTGATTTCTCATTAATTGTGCTGAGCTGTTTGGGTCTTTACTTGGACAGGAACATACAATTCTATTGGAATGCAGTCAAGAATTCACTGTTAGTTAATGCCCACTTATTTGGAAGTTACTGTACAGTTCACTTGATCCCCTGTTGGAGTTCCCAGAGGAGAACTCCAAAAATACGTACTTTTGGCTAGGTCACAGGCAGATTTGTGAGTTTTTCTTTCAGATCTGCACATGGGATTTAGAATAGAACATCCTGCTAAGCAAAGAAAGAAAGAAAAAAAAAAGAGGAAAGGAAAAGGAAAGCACTTTCTTGAGAAGGATGGTGTGTGTACAAGGCAGAACCTCCCCACTAATTGGGGCACAACAGCTTGTAGCTGAATGCATGTCACAGTAGAATTGCATGTTGCTTTGTATACATGGAGGCAAGAGCGACACAGCAGCTTCCCATCTACTATGCATATAAGGAAAGGTTATAACCAGGGCTTTTTTTCCAGCCACAACTCAGTTCCGGCATCTCTTAGGTGGTCACCACTGCCATTATAAGACAACAAGGGAAGCATTCGCTGTGGCATTCGCTGTGAGTTCCAGCACCTCTTTTTCTAGAAAAATAGTACCGGTTAAAACATTTGCAGCTTTTAAGCTGTGAGAGAAAAGGGGAGCGAGGAGGGACCTGAATGAAGGTGTACAAGTTTACGCCTGGTGTGGACAGAGAGATGTTTTTCCTCCCTCTCTCTCATTAGTCTAAAACCCAGGTTCAACCAGTGAAGCTGAATGGCAGAAGATTTAGGACAGACAAAAGGAAGGATTTCTTAACTTTGCACATAATTGTTGCTGTTGTTGTTTAGTCGTGTCCGACTCTTCGTGACCCCATGGACCAGAGCACGCCAGGCACTCCTGTCTTCCACTGCCTCCCGCAATTTGGTCAGACTCAAGTTGGTAGCTTCGAGAACACTGTCCAACCATCTCATCCTCTGTCGTCCCCTTCTCCTTGTGCCCTCAATCTTTCCCAACATCAGGGTCTTTTCCAGGGAGTATTCGCTTCTCATGAGATGGCCAAAGTATTGGAGCCTCAGCTTCAGGATCTGTTCTGCCAGTGAGCACTCAGGGCTGATTTCCTTCAGAATGGATAGGTTTGATCTTCTTGCAGTCCATGGGACTCTCAAGAGTCTCCTCCAGCACCATAATTCAAAAGCATCAGTTCTTCGGCGATCAGCCTTCTTTATGGTCCAGCTCTCACTTCCATACATCGCTATGCACATAATTAAACTATGGAATTCACTGCCACAAGATGGAATTCACTGGCCACCAGCCTGAATGGCTTCAATAGAGGGTTAGACAAACTCGTGCAGGACAGAGCTATCAGCAGTTATCACTTTCCCTCCACTGTCAGAGGCAGTGTGCCTCGGAAGAGCAGTTTTGGGAAATCACAAGCGGGTAGAGTTGTTGCTGCACCCACTTCCAGCTTGCCTGCTTCCCAACTGGTTTGCCACTGCGAGAACTGGATGCTGAATTAGATGGGCCACTGGCCTGATCCAGCAGGGCTCCTTGTGCTCATATGTGCTTCGATCTTGCCTAGCTGAATGCATGGACCCATCTTTTAAACTAGGCAGGGGCTATTTTTTTGGTTTCTGTGTTTTGTCCAGTACTTAGTGCACATGCTGGCATTGAAGATGGTAGTGCTGCTTCTATAGTGCTGTAGAAGAAAGGAACTTGTCCTCGTTGCTACACTAGGTAGTTATTAAGCTCACTTCATATTTCAGATTGTATGGCACAGAGGGAGGTGACATCAGTAGGATAAGTAAATAAAACACTGCATTTGAGTTCTATGCAATGGGCCATTTTAATAGAACAAATGAGCTCTGAAGTCAAGGCATCTTCATTTACACACTTCTCCCTGCATATCTGTTTTTACGGTCTATATCATTTCCTTCCCAGAACAACCTGCCTGAGCTGTAATAAGCAATAAAGTCTGATTTCATAGCAACGCTATGTCAGAAATGCTTCTCGGGGTAAATATAGTTACAGTGCCGAATTATATGTTATTGGCACTGGAAGAGCGAAACGGCAGAAGCGAAGAGAGATTGGAAAATTAAAAGGCAAAGTCACGGGAGGGAAATAGATGCTTTCGGATGAGGTTTAGAAAATAGACGATGAGCCAGCGAGGTGGGGAGAGGCAGTTGCAAAAGGACTTTGCTCCAGATGGCAGGTGCCAAGGTGATGGTGTGACAACAACTCTGGCGCCATCTGAAGGAGGATGTTGGTATTGGGAAGTGAATGGTTTAACTATGTTAAACTCTGTGCTTTGTGAAGAGGTACCGTATTTTTTGCTCTATAAGATGCACTTTTTCCTTCCCAAAAAGTAAGGGGAAATGTGTGTACATCTTATGGAGTGAATGCAGGCTGCGCAGCTATCCCAGAAGCCAGAACAGCAAGAGGGATCACTGCGCAGCACTCCCTTCCGCTGTTCTAGCTTCTGGCTTAGCTGCTTCAGGGCCCAGGGAGCCTTCATCCCTCTACCCTGAAGAGGCTTCGAGCGGCTAAGCCAGAACAGCAAGAGGGATTGCTGCGCAGTGATCCCTCTTGCTGTTCTGGCTTCTGGGATTCAGAATATTTTTCTTCTTGTTTTCCTCCTCCAAAAACTAGGTGCGTCTTATGGTCTGGTGTGTCTTATGGAGCGAAAAATACTGCACTTCCTTTTGTCGATCCTGACTCTTTCCACTTCTTCCTCCAGTTCTATGTACTTTTCATGGGAGAAAACCACCTTCACCTCCCCCTTATGACCAATGGGGGCTGTGCGTGGAGATAAGGTATCTAAGATTGGCTTTGTGTGCACCTCAAGGGTGCCTTTGCACCCATGGGTGCCGCACTGGCAACCCCTGGCCCAGGTCATAAAATGGATTTCGGCTCTGCTCAGACATTCTGATTGCACAGAGGGGATCTGTATGCAAGCTCTCTGGAATTACCATCACTGCAGAGACAACGGCAGCAGATGTTTCAGTTCACCCTCCTGCCTGGTTGTTTCCTCATGTGTCCCTGAGACAAAAAGGGAAAGAATCCCGCGAGGGCTCTTGAACTGCATGATGATAAACAGTTCCTGAGAAGTGTCAGAAGAGGATGTTTTTCATTCAGCTGTTAGCAGCTCTGTGCACATTTGATTCCCCCTCTTCTGATTATATTCACCATAGATTTTTAATATATTTATATACACATTATAATTTTAATCACCTGGAGCTATTCTATATCGTGAAAGGTTTTGTGTAGCTGCTGCCATTGCAACTTCTATTGGCTTGGGTGATTCATTGCCAAAAGCAGAGAAAACACCTTATCAGTAACAAGGAAGACACAGATTTGCAGGCGCTAATTTGTACCTACAAGACCGCCTCTCCTGATGTGTCCCACGGAGGACCTTACGGTCTTCAAATAAAAACATCTTGGAGATCCCAGGCCACAGAGAAGTTAGGCTGGCCTCAACTAGAGCCAGGGCTTTTTCGGCTGTGGCCCCGATCTGGTGGAACGTTCTGTCACAAGAGACTAGGGCCCTGCAGGACTTGACATCTTTCCACAGGGCCTGCAAGACGGAGCTGTTCCACCAGGCCTTTGGCCAAGGCACAGTCTGACCCCTTCTCTCCTTCTGTAATCCTCACAGAACTCTAGCCCAATGGTTGCCATTAATTTGATTTTGAATTGATTTTAGAATGTATTTTAATTAATTGACTGTGTGATTTTATGTACACTGTGCTATTTTTACTTGTTGTTAGCCGCTCTGAGCCCAGCTTTGGCTGGGGAGGGCGGGATATAAATAAAAATTTATTATTATTATTAGTATAGATGCCAATTTAGAAATAATGTCTACATTTTAAATAGAACTACATCTCACCCTAATGGGGGACTTTGTGAACAGGTAACCCATCTGCCTGCTCAGTCTGCTACCCAGGAGCATAGATAAACTCAGCAGATATTTCAGCAATGGCACTCACTCCCATAGGAGACAAGAATGGTCACCAATTTAGATGGCTTTAGGTGGACTGGGAAAATTCATGGATAAGGTAACTAATGGCCACTAGCCATAATGGCTATGTTCTGCCTCCACAGTTGGAGGTGGCAATGCTTCTGAATACCAGTTGCTGGAAACCACAGGAGGGGAGAGGGTTCTTGTGCTCAGGTCCTGCTAGCAGGCTCCCCATAGGTATGTGGGTGGCCACTGTGAGAACAGGATGCTGAACTAGGTGGGCCAATAGCCTAATCCAGTTAGGGCTCTTATTATGTTCTTACTGTAGGTGCCAACAATTGACAAGGCACTCTCCCATTTTAGGATTAAACTGGGCAACCCTTCCCAAAAAGCCTTGTTTGAGCAATATTGAGAGTCTGAAAATCCAGTAAAAAATATGTTAGGCATTTATCGTGACCTGCCAGATCCTTGCCTGGTTCTGCAGCCCCAAGGAAATGTCCTTCCTAAATTTACCCTAAATTTCCGCGCAAGGCCAAGTATGATGAGTTTGGTACAGCATGGCGGACTGGCGATGGAGACAATACGCAGGCTCATGCCATGATAAACTTGTCAGTACTCTTCACCTCACTCATACCTCCCTGGCTGTTATCAACAGTGACAGCACCAAGACAGAAATCTATAAACAAGGCCTGGGGCTGAGTTGCCCCTGGACTTAATCCAAGGAGGAGCTGAAATCTTGCTTAGTGCCATGCCAAAAATTTCTCCTGCCATTTCTCCTGACCATTCTTCATCACTTAGGAGAACAGAAAATGGCACTTCAAAAAGAAATCAAAGGGGAGAGAGAAATTGGGTGAAATTCTCATGGGTGGAGTACTGTACAGGGGAGTTGTCCTGCTTACCTTACTTTTCAAGCAGCCGGGGGGGGGGGTATTTGTGAGTGTCTGTTCTTTCATTCCATAGATCATCTCACCAGGGTTCTGCACTCTGCAGCCTTCCTGGGTGCCTTCCGTGATAGCCCAGGGGAAGACATCACGAGGCAGCTCCTTCCATGGGGCTTTTTCAGATCAGGAAGTGCAGGCAGCTAGGGAGGCTGCAGAGAGCTTGAGAAATATTCAGTGGAAAGAAACACACATGCATGCACACGCCACTCATCCACATTGTAATGATGAGCTGAATCCTGCACCCACTGAAATTCTAAAGAAATACTCAGGTGTCCCAAGATTGAGGTGGAAAAAATGTAAGCCCCTTTCACAGGAAAAAAAATCTTTCAATAGACTGGTGACTGGGGGCGGCCGCCGAGACCATATAACACCGGTCTTGAAAGACCTACATTGGCTCCCAGTACGTTTCCGAGCACAATTCAAAGTGTTGGTGCTGACCTTTGAAGCCCTCAACGGCCTCGGTCCAGTATACCTGAAGGAGCGTCTCCACCCCATCATTCTGCCCGGACGCTGAGGTCCAGCGCCGAGGGCCTTCTGGCGGTTCCCTCATTGTGAGAAGCAAAGCTACAGGGAACCAGGCAGAGGGCCTTCTTGGTAGTGGCACCCGCCCTGTGGAACGCCCTTCCAGCAGATGTCAAAGCGATAAACAACTACCTGACATTCAGAAGACATCTTAAGGCAGCCATGTTCAGGGAAGTTTTTAACGTGTGATATTTTACTGTATTTTTGGTTTCTATGGAAGCCACCCAGAGTGGCTGGGGAGGCCCAGCCAGATGGGCGGGGTATAAATAAATTATTATTATTATTATTATTATTATTATTATTATTATTATTATTATTATAAATCAGTGGGTCAATTTCTGCACAACACTGAGGAAAAGCAGCACTTAAAGATGCTGCCTGGAATGGAAGCAACTGTAAGATTTTTTGACACAGAATGTAAACCCCCCACCCCCCAAAATAGGTGGAAGCATTTATTCATTTATTTATAAAATTATTAAGTGAGGGGTGGGTCCCTACAGCCCTGCAGATGTAGTTTCTGGACCCCAGCTCCCATCAACTCGGCCCATGGATGATTGGAGTTGGAGTCCAGCCACATCTGGAGAGCCATAGGATTCCCATCCCTGTATTTGCCCCCCCTCAAATGACCCACCAAAATGGCATCCCCCCTCCCCACCAGGGAAGAAGGACATCAGGGAAAATCTACGCCAGGAACAAGGGAAGGAAGGAAGAAAGGTTGACATCACGATCTGCTGCCCCTGGAGGACCTTGCCACCTGAGGCGGTTGCCTTACCTTGCCTCATGGGTGCGTTGGCCCAGTCCAATTGGCACCTGCTTGGACACTGTGAAAAGGGACGCGGGTGGTGCTGTGGGTTAAACCACAGAGCCTAGGACTTGCTGATCAGAAGGTCGGCGGTTCGAATCCCTGTGACGGGGTGAGTTCCCGTTGCCCGGTCCCTGCTCCTGCCAACCTAGCAGTTCAAAAGCACGTCAAAATGCAAGTAGATAAATAGGTACCGCTCTGGCGGGAAGGTAAACGGAGTTTCCATGCACTGCTCTGGTTCTCCAGAAGCGGCTTTGTCATGCTGGCCACATGACCCGGAAGCTGTACACCGGCTCTCTCGGCCAATAAAGCAAGATGAGCGCCACAACCCCAGAGTCGGTCACAACTGGACCTAATGGTCAGGGGTCCCTTTACCTGGACACTGTGAAAATAGGATGCTTGACAAGATGGACCTTTGGCCTGAACCAGTGGGCTCATTGTCTGATATTATGTTCCCCATTGCTCTCTTCTAGCAGATCCTCTCCACTGACATACATTTCATCCCCATGGCCAGGGTTGGGATGAACATATCCTGCAATTTCCCCCTTATCTTGCTATAAGTTGGTCTTTACATTTTTCTAGTTTTTTCCACCCCAGCCCTCCCCAATCATTCGGCGTTTTCAAATTAGTTTTGCTGCATTTTATCTCCTTGCAGATAAGTCTAAAAATGAGCACTCTTCTTATCTCCCATACATCGTTACAGTCTGAGAACACTCTGTATTGGGTTCTCTTTTGATGGTAGCATCTTTTATCTCCAGAGTGCCTTATAACATGCAGCAGTTGGGAGAGGCAGAGGCTTGTAGGAGGCGAAGGGTTCAGTGACCTGCATATAGTAGGTTAGGGCAGGGGGGTGGGGAGGGAGACATGAGGAGTTCGATCTTTGCAAATTCCAGTCTGGATTGACTCAATCTGCACCTCTAGGATGAATGTGCAGACCATTATGTGTAGCTATACTTCTGCATTTGTAACAAATCAATCTTATAGTATGGCAGCTCCTAAACTCTGAAACTCCCTGCCCATTGTATTCTTTTCAGCACCTTCTAAAAACCCTTCTATTTAGATAAGCTTGCCTTGAAGCAGGTGGCGCTGTGGGTTAAACCACTGAGCCTAGGACTTGCCGATCAGAAGGTCGGCGGTTCGAATCCCCGCAACAGGGTGAGCTCCCATTGCTCGGTCCCTGCTCCTGCCAACCTAGCAGTTCAAAAGCATGTCAAAGTACAAGTAGATAAATAGGTACCGCTCCAGCAGGAAGGTAAAAGGAGTTTCCATGTGCTGCTCTGGTTCGCCAGAAGTGGCTTAGTCATGCTGGCCACGTGACCTGGAAGCTGTACGTCGGCTCCCTCAGCCAATAAAGCGAGATGAGCGCTGCAACCCCAGGGTCGGCCAAGACTGGACCTAATGGTTAGGGGTCCCTTTACCTTTACCTTGACATATAAAGCTGACATGTATTCTAATCTGCAATTTTATCTTATAGTGCAGGGCTGTCCAACTTTTTTTTTTTGGTGCTTGGGGGGGGGGGAGGATCCCACGATCAACTGGTAGATCGCGATCGTCCTGTTGGACAGCCCTGTTATAGTGTATATTTTAAACTGTTGATTTCCTTGACTGTCCAATCAGGCTAGAGCAGGGTTTCCCAAACTTGGGCCTCCAGCTCTTTTTGGACTACAACTCCCATCACCCCCAGCGAGCAGGACCAGTGGTCAAGGAAGATGGGGACTGTAGTTCAAAAACAGCTGGAGACCCAAGTTTGGGAAACCCTGGGCTTGAGCCACAGCTGGGATGCAGCACAAAGCACAGGAACAAAGGGAGGGATGATGATTCCCAGGGAAGAGCCAGAAACACTCACAGTTTTGTGGTGTGCTTCCTCACGGTCCATTAACATCAAATGCTCACCTAACACAAAAGCTTTGCCTTCACCCACACTTAACTGTGATGGCCTAGTGCTTAAGGGTTGGGGATCCCATTGGTATTATTTGCAGGAGTATTTCCAAGACCTACCTGGAGATGCTAGGGGTTGAACCTGGGACTTTTTGCATGCAAAACAATTCTTCTGTCATGGTGCTACGGCTCTTCTGCCTTCCACTGTTCACTCACACTAGTAGCTGCAGAGGCAGATTGCCTGGCTACTCTCAATTTGCCTCCCCAAGGTAAGCCACTTTCTTCCACTGCAAGCAAAAGGAGAATTAATTGGGGTGGGGGAAAGCAATTTTATTTTTTTGGACTACAATCCCCATTGGCCCCAGCCAGCTGGAGGGCCCCAGGGTGGCGGAGTCACAATCTCATCCTTTGTTTCTTTGTATTGTGTTTGTGAGCCCAAATCTAAGGGGCTGTTAGAAATCTTGCAAAATTCCACACGGGACACATTTTCATGCTGAACTCAGCATGAAAATCACACAGTGTTTGTGTACACCTATGTTTTCCCTTGTAGCTAGCTATGGCAAATCCTGCCTGCATGAAACCATCAAAATGCGGCCTCATACCTGCTTAATTTCTACACAAAAGTGTGTTTGTGCAGAGGGATTTTGTGAAGTTTGATGGGCCCCTGGGTTTGGCCGTATCAAGATAAAAGATTGTTTTCCTTTATTATCGCATCTTTGTGCTTGTCCAGTCTTGTTAGATAATCTCATTTTCATTTGGCACAGAGAACAATGAAGAGCTTCCTCCTTGCTTATGTCCATAGTTTGCACACATTGAATGTGCAAGAAGCATTTTTCAATCTGTTTGCTTGTTCCCTGTCCAACCTGCTGGTTTTGGAGGTGCTTCAGAGGCCTTGGTTGTTCGGAGCAGTTGGCTCGGCAGCCAGATCGCTATAGGTTTTGTCCCTTTCTCTAGCTCTAAGGCTTTTTGATTATAAAGCATCTCATATGATTATGCATTTTAAACAGCACTGTCAAGCTGCTAAATAATTTGCAGCAGAGTAGTCATCTGGCTCCTAACCAAACAATTTGAAAAACAAATGCAACAAATAATTCGAAATACCAATGCAGCAAATACAAATTTCATTATACAGTCACAGACCTGGTTTTTAAAAAACTCACATCTGCATGGCACCCAAGCTTTGTCTGAGGTATTGGGATGGTCCAGCCACAAGCCCATGAATGAGCTGGGTGTCTCTTTGCTCCCTCCTCTTCCACCCATCCCCCTTTCCACATGCCTAGATTTGGTCCTTCTGTCCTGGCTTATAAAACAACAGTTTATTATGGCATCCAAATTGGGAAACTGTGGTTTAACTGCTACTTATAAGTGAGGATTGAAAAGCGAAGAGAGACCATGTGGACACATGGGAGGAGCCATAGCTCAGTGGTAGAGCATCTCCTTTACATGCAGAAAGCCTCAGGTTCAATCTGCGGCATCTGCAGGTGGAGATGGAAAAGTTTTGCTATCATCATCATTATCATCATTTATACCCCGCCCATCTGGCTGGGCTTCCCCAGCCACTCTGGGTGGCTTCCAACAAAATATTAAAATACAGTAATGCATCAAACATTAAACGCTTCTCTAAACAGGGCTGCCTTCAGATGTCTTCTAAAAGTCTGGTAGTTGTTGTTCTCTTTGACATCTGGTGGGAGGGCGTTACACAGGGAGGGCGCCACTACTGAGAAGGTCCTCTGCCTGGTTCCCTGTAACTTGGCTTCTCGCAGTGAGGGAACCACCAGAAGGCCCTCGGCGCTGGACCTCAGTCTGGGTAGATAGATGGGGGTGGAGACACTCCTTCAGATATACTGGACCGAGGCCATTTAGGGCTTTAAAGGTCAGCACCAACATTGTAGAGCCACTGTCAATTATTATAATAGGCAATACTGGATTAATGGTCTGACTTGGTATAATGCAGTTTCCCATATTCCCATGTAGGTTCCTTAGATTTATTAGTTTTAGCTTATTCATGCAGCAAGAGTGGCGGAACTTTCTGAGCTGTGTAACTTCATATTTCTGCTGCTGACATGTGCATGCATAACCTGGAGTGTGGGTTATATATATATTTTTAATATACAATACAGTTGTACCTTGGTTTTTGAACAGAATGTGTTCTGGGAGTGCATTCGACTCCTGAAACCGTTCGAAAACCAAAGCATGGCTTCTGATTGGCCACAGGAGTGTCCTGCAGCCAATCAGAAACCGTGGAAGCCCCACTTTTGGCTTCTGAAAAATGTTTGAAAACCGGAACACTCACTTCCGGGTTTTGATCATTCAGGAGCCAATTTGTTCAGGAGCCAAGGCATTCGGCTTCCAAGGTACCACTGTATAGGTTTCTATTTCCAGCATTTCCTGTGACATCACATGATCAGTTTCAGTGATGTGGCCTGATGACGTGAGCAAGGTGCTAGCAATGACATGCCCAACTAGGTGTTCCCTTGACCCTGAGTCCAGATAATTGGTCAATTGTGTGCTTTGGTCAGGGTTGTACTCCCCCTGAGGGTGTAGGTCTGTAGTCGGGGGGTGCTGTAACTGCAGAAGATTATCTCATAGACCCAACCAATCACTTGAGTTCTGCAGAATGGAGACTTCTGCAGCTGCATACCATCTCGTCAGAAGGCCCATTCCATACCATGTGACTTGGAACATACCCTTTAAAATGCTCTCCCTTACATATCAGACTGACGCCACCTCTATTCTCTTTGCAATGCCTATTGAAACCCTCCCCTTCCCCACAAGCCTTTACAGTGGTGAATCTTATCTCAATCTATATCGGCACTGGATCTGAAATTGCCTTTAGTTCTCAATCGCTTTGGGATGTTTCAGGGGAAGGAATTCATAAGAGGAATGCGGCGGTGGGGGGGGACCCACATTAAAATGTCATTTGTATATGGCATAGTGGCGCATCCTGGTGAAAATTACTGCAAACTTTTCACTCTGATGTGCTGTTTAAGTACACACAGGAAGGCATTTAAGTGGAGAAGCTCTGAAAAATATGGTCCTTTGTGCCTGCAGTCTGAACTGCCTTCTGCCGCAGTCATCTAGGAGCCCATTCTCCATAATGTGCAAGTTAAATAGCAACTTATCTCATAAGAAATTGAAAAAGCTAACAGCGATGGTTAAGATTTCCTTTTGCATTCAGTATTGTAGCAGCACACCAGAGAACTGGTAACTCCTCCCCCTAATAAGCAAATGTGGCTTTGCTTTGCATCCCCATCAATAAAATGAATGGTCTCAGTGATTAAACCAGTTAAAGTTCTGCTTGACTAATTTACCTCTTAGAAGCTCTGCAAGCCTCCTTTTTTTACACTGAAGTTCTAGAGATGGAGGAGAATTTTGTTTGGTCGGCATCTTTCGGTGAACTGACCAGATCTCCACCTCTTCGACTAATAGTGTAAAAGGACCAGAGCATGAATTCTCCAGATTTTGCAATCCTTAGTTCAAAAGCATACCAAGATATGGAAAACAAAGTGGCATATTTCAGAGTAAAATATGCTTAGAAATATGCACATTATGCACATTGAGATAAGATATACATGAAATGGAATTTTCTGATAAAATATGTATATAAGTATAAAACTTCATACATAGTTGTTTTTTAAAAAAACAACAACAACCCACAGATTAATGCAGACACAGGATAAAAAAGATTTATGAATGGAATTATGGTCCAGAAAAAGACTGATCCATCCTAACAATGTTATTTTTACATAGTTTCCCCAGGAAGATGGTATCTATCTATCATTTATCATCTATCTATCATCTATCATCTATCTATCTATCTATCTATCATCTATCTATCTATCTATCATCTATCTATCTATCTATCTATCTATCTATCTATCTATCTATCTATCATCTATCTCTCTATCTATCTATCTATCTATCTATCTATCATCTATCTATCTATCTATCTATCTAATCTATCTATCTATCATCTATCATCTATCTATCTATCTATCTATCATCTATCTATCTATCTATCATCTATCATCTATCTATCTATATCTATCATCTATCTATCTATCTATCTATCTATCTATCTATCTATCATCTATCTATCTATCATCTATCTATCTATCTATCTATCATCTATCTATCTATCTATCTATCTATCTATCTATCTATCTATCTATCTATCTATCATCTATCTATCTATCATCTATCTATCTCTATCTATCTATCTATCTATCTATCTATCTATCTATCTATCTATCTATCATCTATCTATCTATCTATCATCTATCTATCATCTATCTATCATCTATCATCTATCTATCATCTATCTATCATCTATCATCTATCTATCTATCATCTATCATCTCTATCATCTATCTATCTATTTATCTATCTATCATCTAATCCAGGCTTCCTCAACCTTGGCTCTCCAGATGTTTTTGGCCTACAACTCCCCTGATCCCTAGCTAGCAGGACCAGTAGTTAGGGATGATGGGAATTGTAGTCTCAAAACATCTGGAGGGCTGAAGTTGAGGAAGCCTGATCTAATCTATCATCTATCTTCTTTCCCTCCATCCCTCTCTTTGAGGCAGATTTAAAAGAGTGAAACTTGGCTCTTTGTTACAGGGATTCATCAGAATCTCCTTGGCGAAGGTCTGGGTTTTTGGAATGGAGCTTTGTCTGTGTATTTCCCATCTTTTCTTGAGACAATTATCAGGTTTTCCACTGGGTACAATGTCAAGAGTTCTGCTGCAGCATATGCTCACAGCTTCGGAGCCTTTTCAGTTTCTCTGTAGTTCTCTCTCTCTCTCTCTCTCTCTCTCTCTCTCTCTCTCTCTCTCTCTCCCCCCCCCCCATGCAGTTTTACTGTTGGTTATTGCCCCCCACCTCTATCCAGATCCTCGCTTCTCTCTCCTTCTTCATCTCATTATCTCCCTCTGATGCTGGAGGAAAGAACATTGCTTTGCCTTATGATGATACCAGGTGACCATGTTCACAAAAACCACCCATCTCCTGCTCTCACTTTCTCCGTATGTAGCAGTGAATTTGTCAACTTGCCATATCTATGACACAGTGTCCCCCTCTCGCTTTACTGCTCTACTGCATCACTCCTGTTGCACAGTCAGGAGCATCCCAGACCTCACATCACTTACTGGAAAGTAAGATAGACAGCTTAGTTACAGAGGATGTTCTCAGGTCCAGCCGAAGTGAGGGGACCATTTCTTCTCATCTGTTTCAGGAGCCTGGGCAGGGAACACTTAATCTAGCCTACTTGCTTCCGGCCAGATAGGTTTAAGTGTTCCCACTGGGCTATAGCTTGCAAGCTGCATGCTTAATAATTTTTTTAAATCATATCATCATCATCATCTCTCAACTGGAGATTCAAACCCACCACCTGCCATCTGAAGGGAGGGAGGCAAACCTGGAGACTTCAGGTTAGCCATGGAAGTCTGGCAACCCAACAAGGCTGTAACATACATGAAATGCAGGGGCTAAGTAAGGACTGGTCTTTCCCGTGTTAGTGTTGCTAGAGGGTCAGATCCAGAGCCTGGAGACCAAGGATTGGAGCCTTGGAACCCAAGCAAGGGTGCAGAATTTTTTCACTGCCAGTCAGTGTTGACAAAACTGAGCTAGATGGACCATGCTCACATGTTCCTAGGATGAACTCAGCCTCAACCCATTGATGGGGCTTTTTTTTTTTTTTTAATGGGCAGGATACACCTGCTCTTCTGAGACTGACCTTGCATCTCAGGCACTAGAGGTCCACAGCCTCTCTGCGGGTCTCCATTCAGGTGGCAGAGAACATAAGAAGATCCTGGCTGTTGGATGAGGCCAATGGGCCATCCAACCCAGCACCCTGTTCCCACAGTGGCCAACCAGACTCACCTGTGAGCATGCTTGCATCTACCATCCCTTTGAGAATTTCACTGGCCATACCATGATTATCACAATCATAATCCTTCTGTGGGTGTGGTGGGGGAGAGAAGGGAGAATGGGAAGAGTCATCCCTCCTTACATCCTGGGAAGTGAGATAGCTCAGTGGCAGAGCATCTACTTCCCAAGCAGAAGATCCCAGGTTCAACCTCCAGCATCTCTCATCAGGGAGAAACCCTTGCCTGGAACCCTGGAGAGCCACCTCCAGTAAGTGTCATCAGCTACATGGACCAAGGGTCTGACTTTCTGGCAGCTTCTTAGCGTGAAGGGTTGAAGCTCTGTGGCAAAACATCTGCTTTGTACGCAGAAGGTCCCAGGTGCCATCTTCAAGATGTCTAAGGAGGCCTCGGAAAGACTCCTGTGAAACCCTGGAGGGCCACTGTCAGGCAGAGTAGACAGAACTGTTAGGTGGGCCACTGGCTAGAGGGTGAAAGGCAGCTTCCTAATATGAATTAGCCTTTCTGCAGGATGTATGGTTTTCACCAGAGGGAGACACTTCCAGTCTGTGTAGACAATGCCGAGCTAGATGGACCGTGTGTCTGATTCGGCACAGGGCAGATGTTCCCCATCTTCCTTGTTAAAACCCTGTTGTCATTTATGCATCACTTCTGATTTGTGCACAGATATACAGGTGCACACAGAAGGAGATGCAGCAAAGAAATACTGCCGTGTTCCTGGCACAGCCTGCTCATTCCCATTCCATCAGGTGGCATTCTGATACACAAAACTGGCTGGTGTCTCACTGGCCACCACTCGGTAACCACCTGGCCATTATAATTTTTTCTCCTTCTTCTTCCTGTTCTGCGGCTCTGATCACTGCCCTAGTTTTCAATCAGTGCACTGAAGCATCAGCCCAGCTGGCTTTTACATGGTGATTTGTTGCTTGTTTGCAAAGCTTTTTCTGGACTCCAATTGATTCATTTTGCGGGGAGGGGGGTGGGATTGCATTGTAAACAAGGAAGAAGGCCAGCCTTGGAACAGCGGGTGCTAGTGGGCTTCTCTGCCCCGCAATCTCGCCTCTGCTTGGCTGCCGAGCTGAATACGCGATAAATGGCAGCTGAATGGCAATAAAATATTTATTTCCAACTGCAGCTTGATAATTGGCTTGGTGAGAAAGCTAATGCGATTTATCGGAGGCTTTGTTTATATAGTGATTTCGGTGAAACAACGCAGCGGGCATGTGGGGCTTTGAAGATGCCAGTATGTGGCATGCTGTGGACACATAGAACTTCCCAGAAGCCGGCAAACAAAGCAGCAACATTATGCTCCAGAAACTTGTTGACTTTTCAGCTGCTTTGCTAGCTGCCCCAACAATGGCATTTCGGCACTTTTCCGTCTGACGTCTGACTGGAAGTACCAGTCCTCCATCTTTGAAGTTCAATGGGGGAATAGATGTTATGTATACGGTGGAGCTGTGTGGTTAAATGGTTAGCATGCGAGGCTAGGAACTTACTTACTGACTTACTTACTTACAGGATGCAGATGGATTGTGGCTAATGCTATGTGAACCCAGCTTAAAAAGCACAGTGACAGGAGCACACAGGAGCTGCCATAACTTGTAACTGTGTGAACACCTCTTCTGTGAGATGTGCTTTGCAGGGGCAGTTTGGCTGCCTTGATCCTGATGGGCCACCCAGCAGCTTTCAGTACCACTAATGATATTTTACAATATTAATAATAGTTCTTATGCTAATGTGTTTATTACATTTACTTGAGGCATTTTTATCCCAAAGATAACAGAAATAAAATAAAAAGAAACATTAAAACCCCAATATAAGAACAGTAATAGAACAAAAAGGTAAAAATCAAGATATACAAGATGCATATTGTCAAGTGGCAGAGGATCCAGCCTCCTATGGTACGTTGCCAGGAATGCATAAGACAAGGAAAAGTCCTTACCAACTGCTTTTTATTCAATATTAACAGAGAGAGGCTTGGAAATGCATCCTCTTGAAATAATGTCGTTGCCCCGAGTGAGTCTCCAGCCCCTCCCTCTCTCCCTTCATGCGTCATCACTACGGGTGCTGAGAAGTTCCCTCTGCCTCTGAGTTCTTTGCTCTCCTACTTTCAATGCCTGGGAGAGGGGGAATGCTTTCTAAAGACACTGTGTCCATCAGCTGTCGCCCTCTGTGGCCAGTGTGGTGTAGTGGTTAAGAGCGATAGACTCGTAATCTGGTGAACTGGGTTCGCTTCCCCGCTCCTCCACATGCAGCCGCTGGGTGACCTTGGGCCAGTCACACTTCTTTGAAGTCTCTCAGCCCCACTCACCTCACAGAGTGTTTGTTATGGGGGAGGAAGGGAAAGGAGAATGTTAGCCGCTTTGAGACTCCTTCGGGTAGTGATAAAGCGGGATATCAAATCCAAACTCTTCTTCTTCTTCTTCTTCTCTGCTGCTTATTCTTCCTCCTCTCCCATTATTTCCCAGCTTTCCCCACCATCTGCCATGAGCTGTTATCTCCCTCAAACCCCTGTTGTAATTCTGAACTGTCTTCTTCTTTTTCTCTGGAAGGATCAGGCTGGGGAGGTGGTCTTCACCACTCCTCCTCTGCCCAGTCCCTGACACATATATCTCTATCTCTATCTCTATCTCTATCTCTATCTCTATCTCTATCTCTATCTCTATCTCTATCTCTATCTCTATCTCTATCTCTATCTCTATATCTATGTTTGCGGTGCTGATGTGCAACTGGTTTAGAAAACCACTGACAAGTTCCTGGCTAGAATCCTAGAATGTACTTCCTGGAACTATTTTGTGGTCAGTCATGGCTTAGGCACCAGGAAGTTCACTGAAATCCAGAGCCAGTTTCTCCCAGCACTGAGAGATTGGGGGAAGGGGCACAGCTCAGGGGCAGAGAATCTGTTTTGCATGCAGAAGGTCTTAGGTTGAACCCCTGGCATTTTGTTATAGGGCTAGGAGAGATTCCTGCACAGAATCCTGGAGAGCAATGGCTGGCCTATGTATCTGGTGCTCAGCCAGATGGACCCATTGGTCTGACTTGGTCACAGGGAGCTTCCTAGACAGCAAAAGAGAGCGAGATCTGGAGGAGTCGTGCAAGAAAAGCATTCCGCCTAATTCCTCACGACGCACTGGGTAGCTGTTTGTACTGACTGGTCACTCCAGATCAGTGTAACGCTAATGCAAGGCTAGAAGGCTAATTGTAGAACTGAGCCAAACGCAAAGGATAAGGCCTTGCAAGCTGGTGCAAGATGATGGAAGTGTGATGGTTTTTCCACAGAGCTCTTCTGCTCAGTTTGCAGTAGCTGGGGGAACCGCAGGAGAGATTATGAAGCCAAAGGTTACAGAAATTATGGAAGAAAATGATATTTCCCTTCTTTTTCTTTTCTTTCCCTAGGGCAGCAGTTGAAGCTCTGGCAGCTTTGTTGAAATCAAGTAAGCTTTTCCACCTCCTCGCTGAATTCCACCCCACCCCTCCCCTTTCCTGCACTGTCTATGTAGGTAGAAATGTTCCTGTTTCCCCAAAGATATATCCTCTTTCCTCCTTCATCCTAATCAGTACTGCTTGTCTGAAACTGCAAACAGGGCACAGAGGACTAATACAGCGAAAAGAGAGGAGGCTGCATGTGATATTTAGGTCATGTCCTACCTTATTTACTGTGCCTTGAAATGCATAACTTACAAAAGCAGTAAGAGGGAAAAATGCCCCCCGGGGTGCCGTTTCTAAAATGGCAAGATTAATATCTTAACTGCTCTGATGTTTGTGAAGCTGCCTTCTCCTGAGACATGCCATTGTTATCCCAGTGATGTCTACTCTGACTGGCAGTGACCATAGGGGAGAGCCCTTGGCTTGGGGTTAGAGCCTTGCATGGAGAGGGTCCCAGATTCGATTTCTGGCATCTCCAGGCAGGACTGGGGAAGACCCTTGCCTGAGAGACCCCGGTGAGCTGCTGTGTGGCAGGACCCAGGGCAGCAGCAGGAGGAAGGGACAGAGCAGGCCGAGAGGGAGGGAGGGATGCTGGATGTAGCAGAGGAGGAAGAGTGTTCAGGGAAGAGATGGGCAAGTAGACTGCCTGCCACCCCCACCCTCTGTCTCCTGGAAGGGCTTGAAGAGGGAAGTGCAGTGATTGCTTCCTTGTAGGCAGAGCCTCAGGTTACATGTGTGTGCCCCCCCGTCAGATACACAAGCTGGGTGTATGTGTGTGGTGCCCCTGTTGCTGCAACTGCTTTTCAGGGCAGGACAGCTGCCTAGAGTCTAGAAGTGTTTGTGTCTGTGTATCTGGAGCACTGCGAGAGCTGCTGTGTGTGCTTCTTTGTCAATAAAGACTTAACTATCAGATGTGGGCTGGGTGGGGGGCAGCACCCCCCAATGTCAAGGACACATTGCAGCGGATAAGAGGAAGTTGGAGGGATTTAAGGACCTGGCAGTGAAGGCTGGTCCATTAGGAGAAGCGTTGCACTGCCCAGCCAACCTCAATCAGCCTCCCTGCCTACTCCGCCCTGTTTTCTTGCTTACAGCTAGTCCACAGGATGTCTCTGGTTGTAAGCTTCCTCCAGCTTAGTCTGTCTGTTGCCTTTGTAGAACTCAGCAGGGAGGAGGCTGGGAACAAAACTAGAATTCATTGGCTCTAACTGCAATTGGATCTTGCTCCATCTACTACAGTGGTACCTCGGGTAAAGTACTTAATTTGTTCTGGAGGTCCGTTCTTAACCTGAAACTGTTCTTAACCTGAAACACCACTTTAGCTAATGGGGACTCCTGCTGCTGCTGCGCCGCCGGAGTACGATTTCTGTTCTTATCCTGAAGCAAAGTTATTTACCTGAGGTATTATTTCTGGGTTAGCGGAGTCTGTAACCTGAAGCGTATGTAACCTGAAGTGTATGTAACCCGAGGTACCACTGTACATGGATTCCTTGCCTTTTGTCCCACCAGTTCCAATGGGACTTGGGTGTGTTAATCTGGATCGGTGCATTTCCTGATTATATATATATATTTTGGGGGGGATACTTCTGTTCATTTCTGATCCAATCTGAAATGGCCAAGGGGGTGCGAGGGGTAGGGGAACTTGAACATCATGATCGAACTGATGTGCGACAGTTTGTATCTACCCTTTAGAGTATCTGTCAGATGGAAAGGCCTCTTATATGAGCCCACGCACACTCAGGATGAATGTTCGTGAAGAGAATGCTATACCCTATTATGCCTCTTCCCCATCTAAAAACACTTAGCCTTTTATTACCAGAATTTAATAAAGCTTTGATTAAGAAAGAGTGCTCTACCATTGCAGACAATCTTCCCGACTATAAATCACAATGCAAGTATTGTCCTTTCTCTCTCTCTCTCACCCATGATCTCCTTCTCTTCCTCGTTGCCCCTGTCTCCTTCTCTCTCCCTCTCTCCTTGTTTTTTATGAGCATTAGGAATGAATGCATTGGTGAAAAATTGGATCCAGAGAAAGCTGTACTTAAATGAGGCAGTTCATGTTCTCCGTTTGCAAATAATACTCTAGCATTAACCTGGGCACTTAAAGGTCAAATTATTGCAACGAGGAAACACCTTCTGGCTCAGACATTAAATCTTAATAAGGGAGATGATCAGGCCGCTCCAGAGCTGAAACGAAGGGAAGGGAAGGGAAGAGTTTCCCTTTGCTATCCCTTTTTCCTGGGCATCTCCAGGACCTTCATATCACTGAAGCTTAGTTAGAGCTGAGACAACAGTACAAAGGTTTTCCCCCCAATGGTGTTGCTGAGAATTATCACCTTTCCCCAGTCATATTTTTGTAACTTTTTTTTGGGGGGGGGGAAGTTCCCCTATTCTTTTACGTTGCCCTCCCCCTCAGTGTTATCAACATGAAGCCACACCACAGTGGCCCATCCAAGCAGGGACCATTCATGGTGTGATCCCTGACTGTTTGGGATCACTTGTGTGGTTAATCTAGCAAGGACGAGGAAGCAGAAGGCAGGCATTGGTTAACTCCAGTTTATTCATGTAAGCAAGCCAAGCCACTCTCTGCATGGTTTGATGAGGGAGTCAATTACACTTAGATGTAGGTTCTCAATTTATCTTTCACTTTGGCCACTGTGGGTGCTATTCCACACCCTCCAGTATTTCACCGGTTAAAATGAAGATGTCCCTGTGCTTGTAGCCCTTTAGTCTCATGCACCAAGGGTCAGTATCTGAGCCACTCCCTATTTCCCACTGTTATACATTGTTGGAGGATTGTTTTTCTTCAATGAACCTGCTGTATAATGCTCTCATTTACTCTGCAGTGTATACTCTGCTTGTCTTATACTCATTTAAAAGCAGGAAGGGTGTTCTGGTTAAAGATGCACTTAAATCGTCCTCTAACAGGGTTGTGAGATTCTCGCTCTGGGCTCCCCTGAAAAGCAAAGCCTGAGCACAGTACGCCAGTGTTTGGTCAGTGTTTTGTAATGGCCAAAGATGGTGAAGGAATGGGTCTTGATGGGAGGACATTGTTAGAAGATGGTTTCTAGAAGACACTGGAGATTGGGGAAGGGAGCAATCCTGAAACCTGTTACCTGTTTATAGAGGGTGTGTGTGTAAACAAAGATAACAGATTTGAGTAGCAGTATTGGCTGCATTCAAACATCACACCTAGCCACTTCCTCCTCTCTCCTCCTCTGATGTGACCACAAGGAAGAGATCAAAAGCTTTTGCTTTCTTTTTTGATTATGCACAGTTTAGCTTTATGTCCTAGTCCCAAACTTACTTCCTCTGTCTCTTGATAGGGCTGGCCCTGAAACTCTGCTTCAGGTGGCTCACTCTGCTTAAATGGTAGGGCCTCCAAACGTACAGCTGAGTTCATCAGGAAGAATCAGCTGTTTTGTATGTTTGGAGGGGCTTCCAGAAGACCTCCAAACATACAGAACAGTTGATTCTTCCTGATGACCTCAGCTGAGCCTGGAATCTCTGTGGTGTCCCTGCTGATATTGGCATGACTACAGCTACACCTGGCACAGAGTGGAAGTGGTATCTATTACGTCGGCATAGCACTGTGTGGTGTGTATTGTAGTAACACCAGCAGTAGAGATGCAGCATTAACACAACAACACCTGGTCAGACATATGCTACAGGAGTCACTGTACGTGGGAGAAAATTCCACAAGTCAGGTTTTGTTCCCCCTCTGGTATTTGCGAGCGTGCGTGCGTTGCAGCTTGATTGTCAGTAGCAAGACCTGACATTACTGTTTTTGACCCAGAAGGCTAGTCAATATTAGTGTTTGAGTTTGGAGTCTTGGCAAAAAAAATAAGCAAAGGGCAAAAGGAGGCAGAGAACAGATCACAAGGCTAGGAGGGTACCTTTGAGCATAAATACAGAGGCAACAATGTGGAGTTGGTGCGGACCAGTGGCAGAGCTCATGCTTTGCAAGTAGAAGGTCCTAAGTTCAATTTCTGGCATTTCCAATTGAATTTCAGGTTCTCGGGTGGGATGCTGTTGTATAGTTAGGTCACCCTTTACTATTCTACCCTTGGGCCTGGCCTAGAAATTCAGCTAGTGCAAAATGCTGTGGCTAGACTGTTGTGTGTGTGTGTGGGGGGGGAGGGACAGAGCACCACCAGAAGTAGCACTCAAATTTCAGCAGTGTCCCATGCGATGCTAAAATTCAGTGCACCTTGCCTCTCTCTCTCCATTCCATGGCATTGCTGTGGTGCCCCTGGCAGTGTGGTGCCACGTGCGGCCGAACCGGTTGTGCTACCCTAAAACCGCCTCTGCCTCCAGCACATAACTCCAGTCCTTAAAATCTTGCACTAGCTGCCCATTTGCTACTATTAATTTAGAAGGCCCATAACAACTTAGGTCCGGGATACCTCATGATTTCTTATATCCTTGCCTGATTTACAGGACTCTCTGTTAGTGAGATGTAGATGCATGGGTTATAGACACCATGAGTTGTACATTCAGTAACGCTGGGCTCAGTTCTGTGGACTTCCCTCCCAGCTGAGATCAAACAGGCTCCACTCACTGTTGAATTTCAGGCAGTGCTGGCTGGGACTGATGGGAGTTGCAATCCAAAACATCTGGAGGGCACCAGGTTGGCAAAGGCTGAACTAGGTAAAGCATGGTCCCACTTCTGTCTTGAGATGGAAACTTACTTCAAAATTTGGCTAACACCCCCCCCCCCCGCTTTGTTTGGATTTGCCCAAAAGTCCTTCCCTGAGAGCACCACTAATAGGAAAATCTCTGCTTGGAGAAGTCCTGTTCATCAGAGCAGATAGTAGCAGTTTAGATAGACTTCTGGTGTGACTTAATGAACAGCATCTTCCTAGGTTGTGTGGGTCCCAGCTCAGCAAAAGAGCAAACACATTAGCATGCAGAAAGCTCAATCGCTAGCATCTTAAGGATCTTGGACAGCTGAGACCTTAGAGACCTTAGAGAGGTAGAGCCAGTCTGAGTAGATGATATCTGATCAGATATGATGCCCTCCAGATGTTGTTGGAGTCAAGTTACTATCAGCCAATGGTCAGGGACAACAGGGATGAGTTGTAGTCCGCAACATATACAGGGTACCATGTCAGCCCAAGGTATAAAATGCTAATACAGTTTGGACTAATCATTAGGAGTCACTGAAGTCACAAATCCTTGGTTTTGAAACAGAGCCCAGAGTGGTGCACGTGGGAATTTCTCATCTCTCTTGAGACACATTTGCTCGACAGGAGGGGTGAGGAACACTTTTCAGCTAGAGGGCCACATTCCCTTCTGGGAAGACATGCTAGTGGAGCGCAAATCTGGATGTGGATGAAGCAATGAATGTAAATTTCACACCCACCCACCCCACCCACTCCCAATCATCCAACATGGCAAGCAAAAGTCTGAAAATGACTCTAGGACATGTTTTAGCAAGGCAGGCCACGTGGCATGCACCTCTCCAGCACCTCACTGCTGCTGCCCACCCCCCAGCTTTTTACACCTGAGGCAGCTGCCTCACTCTGCCTAATGACAGGAGTGACCCCGAGTGTTATGAAAACAGCAGAGCAACTTAAGAACCCTCCAACACTTAACTGGGAGCTATTACTTCTGTTACAAAAGTTAGGGGTTTTGCACTATGTGGGCAGTATATCCAACCAGAGAGTCCCATCTGTGGATGGATTTAGGCTTGCACAATAGACCTCCTCCCTCTCCTCCCTTTGTGCCCCATATCTTTCACAAATCTGCCTCTAGAACAGATTCAAGGGGCACATGGTGGGAGGAGAAGAGGGGAAGTTCTGCCGTGCAAGCGTCAATCCTTGCACTGACACGACGTGTTACTTGGATCCCTCCCCTTGTATATTGCAGTTTGCCTTGGGAGCTTTAACCCACTATGGAAATAGGGAATGCATGAAATAAACAGGGCTGCAATCCTACGAACACTTGCTAGGGAGTAAATGCCATTAAACTCAGTGGGCTTACTTCCAAGTTAATGTGCATAGGATCACGTGTGCACAAACACATACATGCCAAATGTCACTCTAAAAATAAATAAGCACACACTCACAACACACGCTCTGAACATTGCAATTTAAATAACTGGTGCATTAATTCAAAGACTGTAGGGTTCAATTTGAGCTGTCACTGCTTGCCTCCCCTCCCCCACCACAATCTCTTTCCTTCCAAACGATATTCTCCTGGCTCCACATGGTGGCACTCTTACCATAACTATGCTACCCTCCAAAGCCCTTAATCCAATATTTATTTTTAGTGAGTAATTTGTTTATCAGCCAGTTATTTTAATCTAATGTTGGTCATATTTGTCACTGCCGACTATCAGCATTCACCAGCATTAGAAACTTGTGCATCTTTTAAAGGAAATTAGCGAGCTGAAGCGGATCTTGCAGGCATTTGCTTGGTGGTTATGGGAAGCAAAAAAAAGAGAGGGGAAAAAAGAGGAGGGGCCCCTGGAAAGCGGATTGCTCTGCTTCTTTCTGAGAAAAAACAACAACAGCGACAATGAGCAATTTAAAGAGACCGGCAATTATAGTCCCAAAATGTTCCCCAAAGCAGAAAATGACTGTTCCTAAGGTGGCAGAAGAAAGATCTTAAAGAAAAGTCATCCACAAATCATCCAGTGTGTTTTGAGTCAGATAACTCTTTATGTGCAAGAAAAACAAGTCAAAACATTGTGGAACTTATAGGAAAGATAGGAAGTTGTCTTATACTGAGTCAACTCAGTATTGTCCACACCAGGGGTCAGCAAACTTTTTCAGCAGGGGGCTGGTCCATTGTCCCTCAGACCTTGTGGGGGACCGGACTATATTTTGAAAAAAAATGAATGATATCCTATGCCCCACAAATAACCCAGAGATGCATTTTAAATAAAAGCACACATTCTATTCATGTAAAAACACACTGATTCCCGAACCATCCACGGGCCGGATTTAGAAGGTGATTGGGCCGGATCCTTCCCTCGGGCCTTAGTTTGCCTACCCATGGTCCACACTGACTAGCACTGCCTCTCCAGGGATTATGAGGTCCTTCCCACAGTGCCGGATTTATGTATAGGCTATGTAGGCTGAAGCCTAGGGCTTCTAAATCTAGGGGGCCTCACCAGCCTGCCCACTCCCCAGTGCTGCAGTCTCCCCTCTCCCAAAATTGCAAACCCAAGACATCATGCAAGGGTAGGGCAACTCAGGCCCAGCAACTATGAGACTCAGGGCTAGCCAGTGGGGCCCAATTTGAAGCAGTGGGGCACAACTTGAATCCCCCCCGAGCCCCAGTTCACAGCCAAAGTCTGCAAAATCTTATAAATATAAATAAAATCCATCAAGATTGCCCTAGTGCAGGGCCCCCTTAGGAGTGGCACGCGGGGCCCAATTTCGCCCAATTGCTCCAATTACCTTAAGGTCAGCCCTGATGGAACTGTGCAGTGTTTGGACTGACAAGCCCTGCACCTTCTAAGTCCCTAGTGTCACTATTTAGAATACGGACCCAAGGACTTGTTATGGAAATAAAGGGGCGCACTTATTGGAAATCAGTTTTGTCACCGCTCCCCCACCCCAAACCCTGAAACAATGAGCCCAGCCACCTTTTATTCACAGTCACATAAGCACTACACTACAGCATGGCCATAAACTTGTACGTTCAACCGCTGAAATATACATCCAATATGTAGCAATGGAAATTTATGTTACTGCTTTATGAATGAACACTGTTTTATGAATGGACTCTGTATTTTGTGAATTACCTAAGAGCCACCAATAGGGAGCTCTAGAATCTGACAGCTAACCAATTGGGTACTACCAAACAGCGACCCCTATTGCTGAAAGCAGGTAACCAGCAGGGAGTGCTTCAGCCCAGCCTTTGCACTGTTGACTAAACACCCCCTGCTTTGCAGATAATGGAGAAAGCTCATAAATTATATCCCTTCTGGCATCCTGGCCAACTCTATTATGCTGGTGTCAACCCTGGTGCACCAGAAGCACAGAATAGCAGCAAATAAAATCCGCTCATACTTCAGCAACTAATAAGACTTGTCAACCAGTTCTTCCAAAGTCTTCCTAAATTATAAAGCTCCAAAATACAGGCCAAAAGAGAGCAGGTCTGGGAAGAGCGAGGCATACAATGGGCACCACCAGTGAAAAGGCCCTGCTCTGTGTAGCTCCTGCTCTGTCACTTGATACGATGCCCACTTGCCCTCCTTCTTGACATGGAATGCTCTCTATTGGAGTCTCCAGGTCCAGTACAAAGACCATAAGAAGGGAAAGCAGGGACCTTGAAGTTCCCAACAGCTGTTAATCAAGCAAACACTCAGGTCACTTTTGTCACAGTCAAGACACCTATGTCCTGGCCAGGCCTGCGCCCAATCTTGTTTTTGTACAATCTTGTTTGTCCTCAGTAACCAAAATTATATTATGAACATGTACAAGCAGAAAAGTTGTTTTCCTTCATTTGCAAGGAATCGTACAAAACAAAGTGGCACTAATAAAGAAAAGTTCCAGGGTGGCAACAGAAAGCAAACTAAAAATGCTTTTGCAGTTCATCAAGACTATCCAGCAATATTAAGTTAGAGGGAAACTGGTGCTAGTAACAGTAATCCTTCTTGTTGGTTAATTGGTTCGGCAACTTCCATGCACATGATGTGTAATGCTAATTATTTCCCCAAAGAGTTAAATGATAACTAATTAGAGCCAGATACAGTTGCAAATGGCAACAAAATATCCGAGAAAGGAAGAGGAGCAGGTTTGCTCAAGTGTGTTGCAGGTAGAAATACTGTTTGTAATGAAGTGAGAGCAGTAGTTTACTTGCTCGAATTAACAAATAAGAAAGTTTTGAGAATTTAAATTCTAGATTAAAATTGATTACTTAATTGAGAAGGGGATTGTAACAAAAACACTGGGGCCTATTTTAAATAGTAGAGTGCCTGGTATCTGGTGGGCAATCTCTTCCTTTATTTCCACACTGTGGCTGCAGACCAAATCACCTGTCCAGAGAGTTATGAGATTCAGGTGAGGGTCAGATGCCTTGTCAATCCCAGCAGGTATATAAGAGGACAACCTGAGCAGCTATATAAGAGGCCTTCGCTGGTCCCTGCAACAACCTACTGAGAGAACCAGGTGGAAAAAAAGGAAGGTCCATGATCTCTTCTTTCAACAAAAGCAAGGAGGAAAAATTTCTCATTCCACAGCTTTGGGGTGATGGTTGGAAAGGCTCTGCTTCTAGCACAGATATTCATGTCACACACGCTGATGGTTATCTCTGAAGCTGGGACTGGTCTGACAAATGGAGCTGGTGTTAACCTTGTCCTTTCACTTGTTTATGGCTTCATTGGTATCTGTGGGCCAATGTGATAATGTCACAAAGGATTGGTGCCTTAGTAGACTTGAAAACACTTAAGCCGCAAACCAGACAGTCTGAATGATCGTAGCCCCTATGATTGTGATTCAAGAAGGTGTGCTCAATGGTCTCTTTGATTACCATGCTTCTGACAGCTTTTGATGAGTCTGACCTTTGTTTTATTAAAAAAAAGACCCTTACAATGGGAGCACATATTCCCAGAGCCAGATACAATCTCATTGAATGATATGGGGACACATGGGCTGTGTGATATGCTGTCGGTTAGGGCTTTGCTTGAGATTTATGAAATGGATAATTTCATTAGGGTGGGTTTAAGCAAAATCAGCCTTGCATCTGTCAGAACCATTGCTCTCTCATCCAGAAGTTATCACCAAGCATTGCACAGTCTTGCAGTATAATAAGTTTAACTTTCATCTACTGTATCAGCAGTGATGAATGGTGCCTACTGGACCAGGAAATCACGGGGGTGTGAACAATAAGGCGACAAAGGTGTGGCCAGTTCTGCTTTGCTCCACATCCTCCTTCTTTGCAAAGATACAGTGGACATTTAAACACTGGAGTTAAAAAATACATGGCACCTAACAAAATTTATGCATCTTTACAGCTACAAAATCTATGATGCATTTTCCCAAGGGGAAAAAGACGAGTGCTTATAGCTCAGCTTAGAGTGTACAACTACAAAGACAATGAGGGAGGGAAGTCTGCATGGAACCAGACAGATTTTGATTTGGGTCATGCATTGTCAGTGGAAAATAGAAATCTCCTGGTAGAATCGCTTTTACACCTGCAAATATTAATAGCCCTGAGAAACAGCATGTCGGATGGAACAAAATGCATGCATTTGTGTAAATGATAGCTGTGTCCTCATTTGCGCACTTTCCCAGCAGCTGCTAAGTCACCTGTTGTCCTCTGCTTTCAGAGTCGAATAGCCGCCGAGCCGTGAACAGAGGCTATATTCATAAACTGCTCCGGCTGTACCAGGACTGGCATCACCACGATACTTCCAACAGTTATGTCCACATCCGGAGGGGTCTCCTGCTTTGCCTCAAGCACATCACCAATGTTCGGTCTGGCAGAGAAGCGTTCCTCCTCGCACGTGGCATGGAGACTCTCTTTCAAACAACCCAGGTGATCAAAGATTCATTGCAGAAGCCCTGGCACCGGTTGGGTTTGCATTTGAAGGTTGATTTCCTCTAAAGTGGGAGTGGGAGAACCTCAGGCCCCAGGGGATGAAAGGGGGCTTTTTGAACTCTCCCCAGACCACGCCTCTCATTTGCCCAGCATTGTCTCCCAAGTGCTTGTCCTTGAATTCTGTTGATGTCTCTTGCTTGCTTGTATGGAAGACGGAGAGGGGTGTGTGGGTGTGAATGTAGAAACTCGTCTATGGCAGAAAGGTAAAATTTACAGTTGCTCTGCCCACTTTTGATTCTGGCTCCACCCAACACTAACATGTGATCCTCAGGAGGTTGCATTGAGAGAAATGTGGCCCGCAGGCTGAAATACCCCCCCCCCCCCCGCTGATGTTGTAGAACAGGCATGCCCAACAGGTCGATCGCGGTCTACTGGTCAATCATGTTTGTGGTCAATTCTGGTCAATCTTTGGACCCTGAGCGATCTCTAACTGCCCCCCCAAAGAGCGGTGTTTGTGGTCGATTCTGCTCAGTCTTCGGACCCTGAGCGATCTCTAACTGCCCCCCCCCCAAAAGAGCGAAGGTTTTCGAATGTTTTGGCTTCTGAATGACAATAACCTGGAATTAAATCCTCTGGTTTTTGAACGTTTTTCGGAACCTGAGCGTCCGACATAGCTTCCACTTGAGTGCAGGAAGCTCTTGCAAAGAATTGGAAGCCACGCTTCGGTTGTCAAATGTTTCGGAAGTCGAACAGTCTTCCAGAACGGATTACATTCAACACCCGAAGTTTGACTGTACTGAGTCAAGCTTTGTGGTTTGTTTCTCCTCAAGACTGGCAGGGTGGAACAAAAGGAGTGAACTGGTTTTGGGCACCAAAAACTGGTAGTTCGTTTAGTTTCTTGGGGGGGGGGCGTTATTGGGTTGTTGTTTTTATTTTGATTATGTGGTTTTATATTTTGATTTTGTTCTGTGAACTGCCCTGAGACCTCCAGGTATAGGGCAGTATAATAATAATAATAATAATAATAATAATAATAATAATAATAATAATAATAATAATGGTCTCTATCCTAGGTGAGACCCTGAGCTGGAAATGAAGCTTTGCCTTTATTTTTCCCACTGGCCCAGAATCTTCCCATCAATACTCCAAATATTATCCAAATTCTACCATTTTACTAATTTCTAACATTTGCTAACTCTAGATCTACAACAATAGAAACATACATAATAATAGAAAGCTGCCTTACAGTGGATCAGACCAACAATCCATTTCACTCAATATTGTCTGCACTGACTGGCAGTGACTTTCCAGGGTTTCAGATGGAGAGTCTCTCCCAGTCCTACCTTGAGATGGTGATGATTGAACCTGAGACCTTTTTCTGTATGCGAAGCAGGTTCTCTACCATTGAGCCACAGCCCTCCCTAAAGCTCTTAAGAACTGATAGTATCTTGGAGGATGGGGCAATTCCTGCTAGGACGGTGAGCACACACTGCAACATTTTGTTGCAGGCTGCGTGTCTTAATAAACACACATGCCTATTCTGCACAGCAATACTGAACTTCGTGCTTTGCTTCTGTTATGGGGGAATTGGAAGGCTTTCCCTCAAATCATCAGGGATGAAAAACCAATCACATTCTTATGTAGATGGGCATCATGCAGCTTAGCAGCAAAGATATATGATCGCTTTGCCATTCTGCTTCTCCCTCTCTGGAGACGGGTTTTTCTTTTTTCTTTTGGGTATTTGAGCTGTACCAGCAATGCCTCCAAGATTATGGAACACTACACATCTGAAATGGTTAAGAATTCTGCCCTCGCCACCAAGACAGCGGTCATTTAGCAGGCAGGGAAAGGTTGGTGTGTTTTTTTTAATTTGTAAGGAGAGAATTGCAGAGGCTTGTGCTTAGCTGACAACCAAGCAGTAAGGATTCGTCCAAGGTTCTCTTCCTGTGAATTTCCTCCCAACCTTTTGCGGTTTCTGAATTAGCCAGTCTAGTCCTGAAAGGAAGCCAACATGCTGGGGAATCTCCATTGTTCTCTCAGTCCTTCTACTTCTGAGGTTCAAGCTAAGAGTCTCATTTTTATTATTATTTAATGTCGCCAAATAGGCACCAACCACACACACAAGAGGGAAGTGTTAGGGGGATTAGGGCAGCCCTCTTCCTCCAATAAACCATATGCCTCCTTCAAAACAGCTGGATGAGGACTGAACAGCCTCAGTAGACATGGAATGCCAACAACCTGTTGCGGACAAAATGGAAAATGTGGAGTGGGCAATGGAATGGAGTTGCTGAAATCCTGAACAGCACCATTCCATGCTGCAACAATTAGTTGCCATTTCCACTGGATTTCTCCCCCTTTCAATTTCTGGATTTTGTTCAGAGCACTTTACAGGCAGCTTTTAGCTCTTTCACATCTCCCTTCGCTCTTTGTTACTCATGCATCTGCAAACATTGACAATGACCGCTCCCCGCTTAAAACGGGGGGCGCCCTTTGCGTGGACGCGTGCAGCCCCTAGATCTGGAGCGGCTCCAACAGCATAGGCTTGGCTTTGCCTTCCCTCAGGTGGGATACCTGGAGGTCTACCTCAGTCAGTTGTCCAATCCCACCTGGGGGAAGCGTTGCCAAGGAGACCAGGCCAGGTAGGGGAGGGATTACCTGCCCACACAATAGAGGGAGGATCTTACCTGGGAATCCTCACTTGGCTCCAGAGCTTCTCCCACCCTACCCACCCTCAGTTAATGTCATTTTGCAGGTTAACTTTTCTTCACAGGTTTTGCAGGTTAACTTTTCACAGGTATGCGGGCGCTGCTACGTTAAGGTTGCTGTTAAAGGGCCAGAAAGGAATTTCCCTGCATTGGCAGGTTTCGCCTTTCCCGTAGCAAAACGTCACAACTTTGGCGGTATCAGGCCTTGGGCGGAATCCTTTTGTCCATCTTCCTCTTTGCGGCGGCGATACCAGGGTTCCCCGTTAAAGGGGTTTTCTGAAGGGAGGCTTTGACCGTACGCCGAAAGGTCGTCATTGCTCTCCCCTGCGGCGTTGGCGTTACGGGGGCGGCTATCTCTGCTTGAACATATGTTCTCCAGAGCCGGCCCATCCCCCCCCACTGGATAACCCTGATGCTCCCTAGGTCCCCGGCTGGGGACTGGGGAGGGAGAATGCCCAATGCCTGAGCCAAGGTCTACCCATATTTGAAATTTAATAAAGTTGTGGCCAATTTAATCCCATAGCACGTTGTCTTGAGTCGTTATTCCACATGACGGGGGGACCGCGCGGGATCTGGGGACTCCGCCTGTCCACGCAAAACACTGCCAAAACTAAAAACCAGGGTGCTTGGGTGTCTGGTTGCATCAAGATTCATTTTGGTCTGTGATGCTTATATCAATGTGCAGGAGCGGATGTGCACTTCAGCAAAACACTGAAGGGACACAGGAAGCTGCCTATGCAATGGCACAATTCAATAGCAATTGGATGGCCAGAGGACATAGGACTCTGCCCTTATACTGAGTTCAGACCATTGGTCCATTTATCTCAGTACTGTCTACACTAGCTTGCACTGGCTTTTAGTCAGGGAGTCTCTTCCAGCCCTACGTGGAGGTGCTGGGGGATTGAACCTGGAGCCTTCTGCATGCAAAGCAGATACTCTACCATTGAGATGTGGTTCTTGAAAAATTTATTTGACACAATTGTACATATATTGCACATGTGTTTTGTCAATGGGCACAAGTGTATCTCTCACTTGCTGGATCATCACCTTGTTGTGCTGAGTGGGCTTGCATGTTCCTATGACCCTTGTGAGCGAAGCCGTCGGGTGTCTCATACTCCCAGCAGGGTCACCCAAGATGGTAAGGTCAAAAGGGAGGAGCTAGACAAAGCATGATCCAAAAAGTCCTCAACAGCAGAATAGGTGGAAGATAACAAGCAGTATGTTACAATGGCTGTGAAGGTGGATGAAGGCTGCAGCAAATAAGAATCTACCGGTAATTACTCATGCCGTCGGAATAGAGCCTAACTGCAAAGATTGTGTGTTGGTCAGTGTGATGAAAGGGAGAAATGCGTTAAGAGGAAGGCATGCTTGGCAAACCCTCACCATGATCAACTCCCACACTGAAACCTATGCTCCCACTGTGGAAGGACATGTGGATCCAGAATTGGCTGTCACAGTCACTTACAGACTCACTTTTAAAACTGTGTTTATGGAAGACAATCTTACTCGGCTACGAGTGATCGCCAAAGAAGAAGAAGACAAGTGCATCTGTAATGTCTAGATGCAGACTGCCCATGTTCCAATTCCAGAATTAATTCTCAACATTCACCTAGCACTCAGGAATCATGGGGTGCAGGACAAATCAAAGAAGAGAATAATGGGGTGGAATCAGAGACATCCTTGCATCCTGACTGCGTTACCTGATGCTGAGGACTTGCTCTGCTTCCATCCCAGAGGGCAGAAGCAACTTGTGCTGACTCATTTGTGTAAGAGAATCTCCTCTCCAGCTGAGTTCAGAGAAAAACATCCACAGAACCAAATCTGGCAGATGCTATGAAAAATAGTCTTAGGTAATGCATGAAAAGCCAGTTGCAGTTTGAATTCTTTTATAATAAATTAGCTGAATCATAGTTATTATGGACCAATTTTTTTCCTCAGTCCATTCAGATACAGTCAGAGATATGTTCTCCCACACAATTTTTTTAGATATTATAATATTAGCAGCAGTTTATAAGGTTTATGGAAAAATTGGTATTTTAGCAGTGTTTTGGAACAAGTTCAATGATAATGTGCAACCTTATGCTGGTTTAAACCTGCATTTGTTTATGCTCTTTATCTTTACTTTATTTTTGTTTACTAATAATTTATTTTGAAAAGAAAAGCCAGATGCAGTTTCTAGGGATCAAAGCCAGCTAATGACCAGTCTACTGGATTTGAACAGCTTTAGAAGTTAAAAGAGGTAATCACTGAATTTAGCAAGTTGACCAATCCAGTTGTTCAATAATAATGACAGCAATGCAGTTTCAACAACAACAGAGCCAGTTTTTACTAATGGAAATGGAATAAAAAAATCTATTTAACAATCAAAAAACCCTCCTGTAGACTCCAACCCTGTATCTGATTTTTACGGATGGTGGTATTTTGTCAGTAGGCGTGTTCACATGTTACATGCAATGAGTGTACAATCTGCATACTAAGTGTATATTCTGTGTACATGTCTATTCAATGGTGAAGCTGTACAAATCGACAAGTGTACACTCTTTCATGCAAACTCTTGCACATGTGCTGAGACAGCTTCCACCTGTGTTGAGTGTAATGACTTGATCCATAGTGTGAGCATATTTGGAATACATTGCAGTGTTCTGGCTACCACCTCCACCTCCTGCGAAAGGAAATTGTAGATCTGGGGAAAGTGCAGAAAAGGGCCACTATGAGAGTAGGATGCTGGATTAAACCAGCCCTTGGCCTGATCCAGAAGGACATTTCATAGGTTCATGGGAGCACCTGCCTCCCCACCAGATCTGGCAGCAGTGCATGAATCAGTGTTCAGGTCAGGAATAAGAGTGTACAAAGGCCTTCTGTTTTGGCTTGTATTAGTTGCATGGAGCACTGTCTGCCTGCTGCTGCAGTTTGTCTTCTGTCAAAAATTACATTATTCATCTCACCGTCCAATGTGGGGGAAATTACATAAATTGCATAATTAATTTTGTAAATTACCTTGCTATTTTATGTTATTCCACCCTATTCATTCCAACACAAAGGAAACACAATGCAAATGGGGAAGAAACTTAATAAATTAAGTATTATTTCTGAACAGCAGCAACAAGAGTGGATACCAATTGTATTCGCTGGATTGATTTCTGTTCTGGGCACGCGATGAATTAGCTACAATCGGCAATTCCTGTTCCCATTTCCATTTCTATCAGAATTCTTGAACAACCCTACACGGGAAGTCAGGGCTGCGCCTGCCACTCAGATGTTTCCACAGAGAGCTGTCTTTGTCATTTCTTATCCTTTTGAATAAACATTGTTAGGATGGTGCAGCAAAATCTCTAGGAATAGCTGAGATCCTTGTGGATAAAAATCTTGAGCAGGGAATGAGGAATTCTTTTCAGCCTGAGGGCGGCACTTGCTCTTCGGCATCCTTCCAGGGGTGGGGTTGCATGCTAGTGGTGGGAGGGGCCAGAAGCAGAACTGGGCGGAGCAAAAAGTGTGACTCTTACCTCTGCACGGTAAAAGTCTGAGCTTCCCACCCTCATTCCAGACCAGTGAGAGGCATAATCAGAGTTGAAGGAAACATTCCAGTCAGGCAAAAGCACCAAAGGAGGACACAAAGCACAGCCATTGAGGGATGTTGCATGGGGATAAGGGGTGTAAACTAGAAAGGCGTGTAACCTCAGAGGAGTTCTGAAGCTCAGTTGTAAAGGTCCGAAGGTATTTGATTCATTGGCTTGAGAGTCCTCATCCCAGTCTTGAGGAATAATTTCAGCAGGGAAAGAACTGTCTAAGTTTCTTCATCTAGGACTACTTGGGCAGCAAGAGTCTGGATCCAATAGTCAATACGGTGATTCAGATCCTGAGGAAAACCTACCCCAAGACGCCACTTCCTTCAGCTACTCTCAGCAGCTCCTATTCCTTTCCCATCCCTGGGGCAACTGGACCTTCACATCCAAAGTCTGAAGGTACTGTAAATTACTGCAATGTGTTAAGTGGGAAGGGGAAAGGAATGAATCAAGACTGAATGAATGGGGGACTGCTCCACCAACCTCTGTTGGTTCCCAGTCACTTCCCACTGGCCTGCTTTTTTTAAACTTACAACCAGCCCAGGGGGTGCCACTGTCTGTCAGTTTCCTCCCCAACAGTTTGAGTGTTGCCCTTGTAGAACTTAGCAGGAAGGAGGATGGGGACAAAAGTAGAATGGGTTGGTTCTGCATGTCATTGGCTCTGGCTCCACCTACTGCTGGGCTCCTTGCTCTCTGCTCCATCAGTCCCAAGGGGTCCCAGCTGCCATTGAACTGAAGTTATCACCATATGTGCTAGGGTTGAGTAACAGTGGAAAAGGAGGAGATGCTGGCAAGCGTAGGATGAAAAAGAGAGAAGGAGTGAGCTAAAGCAAAATCTGCCAGATGTTCTGTTGTGCAAGCCTTACTAAAATGAGGAGAAGCTTCATTTTGGGGAATTGCTGTCATTTAGGGGTAGAGCATCTCCTTCACATGCAGAAGGTCCCAGGTTCAATCTCTGGCATCTCCAGGTAGGGTTGGGGAAAACTCCTTCCTAAAAGTCCTGGAAAGCTACTGCCAGTCAGTGTAGTCAGTACTGAGCTAGATGGACCAATGGTCCAACTTCATATAAATAAGCTTCCTATGACCCCTGCAGCCCCCCAGATGCTGTTGGACTCCAGTTATAATCAGCCCCAGCCAGCAAGGCCAATGGCCAGAGGTGATAGGAACTGAGGTCCAGGAACATCTCAGAACACAAGGAGAGCATGCTGGATCAGGCCAATGGACCATCTAATCAAGCATCCTGTTCTCACAGTGGTTGGCCAGCTGCATCAGTGGGAAACCCTCAAGACTCAAGCACAGGAGCATTCTTCCTTGCTGTGGTTTCTAGCAACCAGTTTTCAGAAGCATTAGTGCTTCCAGCTATGGAGGCAGAACATAAACCATCATAGCTAGTTGCCATTGGTGGACATATCATCCATGAATTAGTCTAATCCTCTTTTAAAGCTAGCTATCTGGAGGGCGCTCCTGCCAACCTAGCAGTTCGAAAGTGTGTCAGATAGATGCTTAAAAGGGTCATTTAAAAAAAGATAACTCCTACATGTTAGGAAACAGCTGAGGCGTTGATTTGCTGTGAAATTCTTCCTGTTGTTTATCCTTGGATGTGAAAGAGCTCAACCTCTTGGGTAGTTTGGTCATCAGTGGGACTCTTAGTGTTGTCAGTGACTCTCTTTTATCTTCTTGCAGATGATTGTGATTATGATGTTGACGAAGAAATCGAGAAGGACATAGAGAATGAGGATGTCGAGAATAAGGAGGAAGTATGTATTCTTTTGGACACTGTTTAAGGCCAACCATCCATGCGTCGAATAATAAACAACAAAAATAGCCAGGACTCCTACATCTTTAATAGATGTGGGAAGAGGAAACTTTAACAGGTGCAGCCAGTGTTGTGGTTGGAATGTTCAACTAGGACATGGGAGACCAGAGTTCAAATTCCCACCCAGCCACAAATAAAGCTCACCAGATGACTTTGGGCCAGCTTCTATCCATCCCTGCTTAACCCATATACAAGGTTGTTGTGAAGGTGGGGAACACCAAGTACACTGCCTTGAAACCCACCTCCCTATTGACAAAAATGGAGAGGTTTGTGTGTGTGTGTGTGTGTGTGTGTGTGTGTGAGAGAGAGAGAGAGAGAGAGAGAGAGAGAACATTGTTTAGGGAGTCCAAGCAATCCTTCAACCAAGAATGAACCATTCCTGACATGAGGCACCACCACGGAGATGGGTGGAGTGGGAGGGAGGGAGAGAGATAATGTCCTGGGATAATGGGAGCTAAAGTCCAACATAATTCGGAGAGCCACAGGTTTCCTAACCCTGGTGCAAATGAATGGTGCCTTTCACAATTACCTTTCTGGCTCTTATTCTGCAGGATGATGACTTAGAGACAGATGTTGAAAAGCTCATGTCAAAACCAGATCTTGACCGGCCTGAATCAGAACTCAAACAATATGAGGCCATGTGTCCAGAACTTTGCTGCAACTTTCTGGTGAGATGATGGGTTTACAATCTTTGAATAAATCTGAGAGGCTGCTGTATGGTAGAGGCCATGTCAGTGCCTTTTATCTTTTTTTTCCCATCTTGTAAAGGAGTTGGAATCAGAGTCTGAAGATGAGCTAAACTCTGAGGATGTTCCTGGGATTCTGACGGGCTCCTGCCTCCATGTCATTCCAAATGCTGCTCCCTCAAAGCACCAGCCCGAATGCAGAGAAAAGGACCAAATCACTGAAGATGGAAAACTGCCCCAAAGGACTTCTGGAGTTCCAGTACAGAGCTGGGTGAAAAAAGAGAATCCGTCTCAAGAACTTGAGAAAGAGGCTTGTGATGTGCCTTTGGAGGGTTTCTTCAGAGATGGCGACAGCCCAGACAAAGGCTGTGCAACCACTCTGCACACTCTTCCCAAGGACATATTGAGGAACAGAACAACTTCTCAGCCTCAGCATATGAACTCCTGCAGGCCCAGTTGCCAAAAGACAGTGGAGGCTTCTGAGGTTGTGAGAAAGCTTTTGGAGAGACATCCGGGGAATATCCCTTTTCACAACCCCCGCTTCTACATGGCAAGGGCTGGCTCCACACAGTCCATTCCAGACTACAGAGTGTTGGCATTCCCAGATTTCTGGGGTCACCAACCATGTCCTTATAGCCAGTCTGTTCAGCAGAGGAGATATGGCATCCAAAAGTAAGTCTCCCCCTTTCTGTTATAAAGATAGGGCAGAACAAAGACATACACACAGACAAGCAAAGTGTCATGTGTGATAAGATGGAGCAATGTCAGGTATCACTCCCTCTAACAGCCAACTTGGGGAATAAGTGCCAACAGTTACATGGTCAAAATGTGACCATGGAGAAACAAGAGGCTCCTATCAGCATGCCTTGGGGGTACCTTAAGCACTGGTGGCTGGTGCCCATTGATGCTGATGGGGCAGAATGCAGGGAGCTCAATCATTAGCTGGAGCCAGAGCCAATGATTGGCTGAGCCAGAGCCAATGATAGGTAGAGCCAACTTCCTCTAGTTTTGCCCGCATCCTCTTTCCTGCTGAGTTCTTCAAGGGCAATGTTGAAATTAAGGAAAAGGAAGCTGCCCATCCCCCTGGACTGGCTGTAAGTAAGAAGGCAGGGAGGTGATGGCTGGCCAAGGGCAGGCTAAGATTGGTGGGGCAGTGCCCTAATCGACCAGCCTCCACTGACCTCAATATTAGCTGAAGAGCAACAACAAAACCTGTTTAGAAAACCATACTATAATGGGCCACCTGTCTCTCCAATTACAACTGAGCATGCTCAGTAGCCTGATAATGCTGAGTGTCTGTTGAAGGGATGAGGAGGAATGGAAATCTGGGGTGGAGAAGAAATGTAATGGAGTTTCCTGGGAGAGGACATGGCTGGCTGGCTGAAGTCCAGAACTGGATCACTTACATGTTTTAGTGAAAGTTCTGCTTGTTTTAAAGAATTGAGGGTGGAAGCTGCAGAGAGACAGTGATATTTTTAAAAATGGGGAGAGATTTTTTTCTGTGTGCATAATTTCCTCAGCGGTTTAAGCCTTGTTCTTCTCATCACAGGGCCAAAATATTTGATGACATCCGTCGTGTCATCCAGCCAGCTGATATAATCAATCGAGTTGTCTTTGACTTGGATAGCTCCAGGTAAGTTTCTGTCTTCTAGATCAGGATGATGTCATTGGGAGCTGGAGCAAGGGCAAGCAACTAACTATTGCATTTATTAAAATTTCCAGACTCTTTTCTACTAATGCTTTTAGGTATAAGACATCCAATGTAGAATGAAATGTCTAATGGAAGTCAGATGGAATGTGAAAGGAGGTCAGGACTGACATTCATTCCCCCACAAACTATGACTCCCACATGCTGAAAAAACAGCCCAGTGAAAAGAATCTGAGAAGTTAGCAGATACACAAATGTCTGTACTATAATCAGACTTGAGCTTTGGCATATCTCCATGGGAATGAGCTTCACAGTGATGTAGCTGCTCTCCGAAATGAAACTTCTGAAATGTATATCTTGCCTTTCAGTACTAATCAGTACTCCCGAAGCAGCTTACAACAGCAAAATACAAATACAGCCCCTATGTAAAACAATAGATCACAGGGTAGAAAGGACTAACAGCCAGTACAAAAAGTTAAAGCCGCTTAAAAGGGATAAAAAGTATTTGTTTGCTATTGCAAAGTGGGCGCCAGGCAGGCTTCCCAGGGGAGCAGGATTCATCAGTAGGTAAAACCACTGGTTACAAGGGGAAGAGCCATAGCTCAGTGGTAGAACAATTTCCAGGCTTCCCTGTGAAGAGGAATTTACAGTTAATTCCCTGGGAACTGTATAGTTGAGAGAAGAATAGGGGTCCCCTGACAACTCTCAGCACCTTTAACAAACTACAGCTCCCATAATTCATTGGGGGAAAGCCATGACTATTTAAAGTGGCATCATTGTGTTTTAAAGGTATGGTGTGCAGGTGGCCCAAAAGATGTGTAGGAGTGAAAACAGGCCATAACTTTATTGATTACAGCAGTGATGGCCAAACTTGGCCCTCCAGCTGTTTTTGGACTAGAACTCCCATCACCCCTAGCTAACAGGATCAGTGATCAGGGATGATGGGAATTGTAGACTCAAAACAGCTGGAGGGCCAAGTCTGGCCATCACTGGATTACAGCCAGATAAGTGGGGTTCGCATGGCACTGTGTCACAGATTAGTTTTCCATTTCGAACTTCGATGTTCTGTTTGAAAAATACTTGCTGAAATATGTCCATGAGAGTTGACCAATGGAGAGAGCCTAATGTGGTCCAGGCCATGTGACTGGAGCCCCGCTGACAACCTGAAGTGAGTGATGTTAGGCACGGCCTCACCCAAGCAATGGCTGGGAGCTCGTGTGCCACCTCAGGTTGTTTGTGTATCCTGCCAATACCATTTCCACCCAAGTTGTGACAGAGAAAAAGACCAGTGTCTGACAAAGTCATCTTATCACTGAAAGAAGGGTAAAATACAGCCAAGAGCCAAGTGTAAAATTTCTCTCCAGGGGGCAGCTGCCATTGATATGAATGTGCCCTGTTTGAGACTGTGAAGATAGTTAAAGTAGTCAAATAGTCTTATATGGTACAGGCCAGCTTCTTGTGAAGTTTGGAGAGCGATCAGTGCTGAAACTTCCCAGACAATCATGTACTTGCTTTACAGTGGTTTCATGGAGCCTCTTCTCCTTCCATCAGTGTTGAAACAGAAGCAAGAGGATGAAAAGCTAATCTACCTACAGGGGATCCAAACAATGATCAGCTAGCTGCATTTCTGTTGCTCCCAGCTGCCCTCTTTTAATTTCCCTAATAGGGAACTGGAGTAGCAGCTGCTGCTCCTCAGCCATCAAGCCTTTCCATAATCCTGTTGAAAATCTTGTTTCAGCTCCTTGAGCTCGGATGCTCCAGAATGCCTGAAGTTCTTCTCCAAATTTGAATCTGGAAACCTACGCAAGGCTATCCAAATACGAGAGTAAGTAGCTGAAATAACCCCACAAGTGAGAATGGGGATAGCAGTATGTGCTTGCAATGCTTCTGCATGGGGAAGGGCTGTAGCTCAATGGTATAGCATCTGCTTTGCATGCAGAAGGTCCCAGGTTCAATTCTCAGCATCTCCAGGTAGAGCTGGAAGGTAGGAGGTATGGTAGGAGGACCAAGCTTGCTGGCTGGTGCTACCACCACTATCTGAGGAAGGGCCATGGCTCAGTAGTAGAGCACCTACATTACGAATGGAAGGTCCCAAATTCATCTCCAGGTAGGACTGGGAGAGTCCCTTGTTTGAAATCCAGGAGAGCCATTGCAAGTTACTATAGACAATGCTGAAGCTGCAACAGTTAAGTACAGTGGCACCTTGGTTCAAGAACAACTTAGTTTATGAACAACTTGGATTAAGAACGGTGCAAACCCAGAAGTAGGTGTTTTGGTTTATGAACTTTGCCTTGGAAGCAGAACATGTTTCGCTTCCTGTTGAGTGTGTTCCATTTGTAAATTGAGTCCCCCGCTGCTATGGGAAGTTTAAGAATGCTTTGGTTTAAGAACGGACTTCCAGAACAGATTAAGTTCGCAAACCAAGGTACCACTGTACTATGAAACTGATAGGAGTTTGCCACATAGGTGCTACTATAACATAGGGATATGCAACACAGTATCTCCAGCAGCACAACTGGATGCCTTCACCTGCCCTAGCTGCAACAAAACATGTCTCCTCTGTATTGGTCTCTACAGCCACAGCAGGCACTGTAACTCTCTGATGTAACTCACTGTAACTCTCTGACACTCTCTGACTTTACCCCCAATGGTGCCGTTTTCCATTGTCTCCCGAGACAGATGGATGCCAGCAGCAGCAGCAGCAGCAACAACAACAGCAACAAGCCATTTATATGTTGTTCTAATACTCACCAGCCCTGGCTAACTTGGACAATGGGAAGGGATGATATGAGTGGTAGTTTAGAAAAAACTGACAGTCACCACATTGGCTACCTATGTCCCAATGGAAGTTGGTCTATTTGAGTGCATGGGGTTCTGCTCCACCAATCTGAATCTGCCCTGAACCAGACTGTACTTGCCTGCCTTCTTACAACCAGCCCAGGAGGTCCTACTGGTTACCAGCTTAAAAATGTAAGAAGAGGTTGCTGGGTCAGCTGCATCGATTCCAGCATCCCGTTCTCACAGTGGCAAACCAGACGCCTGTAGAAACCCCCCAAGCAGCACCCATGCACAAGAGCACTCTCCGCTACTGTGGTTTCTAGCAAATGGTATTCGGGAGCCCACTGCCCCTGACTGTGGATGCAGAACATAGCCATCATGGCTGGTAGCCACCAATAGCCTTATCCTCCATGAATTTGTGCAATTCTCTTTTTAAAGCCAGTCCTCCAGGATTTATCCTCCAGGATTCCCCCTTCTTATTCTCAGCATTGCCCTTGTAGCGTGGAAGATGGGAGCAGAACTACAATTAGGACTCCTCCACATTTCCATTTGCTTTGTGACTTCTAGGCCCAGGTCAGGGAGGTGTTTTCTTTCGTCACACCGCTTTTCCTGGGAAAATCTGCTGTATGCTGCTGAATCGGAGCAAATGCCATCCGGGTTTTTTGTAAATTGACGTTCGTTCTGATTCAGTGGTAAACAGCGGGTTTTCCCAGGGCAAGCTGTGGGACAAAACAAAACAATGTCTCAGACCTGTGCCTAGAAGTCATGGACTGAACGGAAAGAATTGCAGGACAACAGGGGAATAAATGTTGACGAGCCCTTACTTGGCGCCACCTAGTGTTGGCCTCCCTGCCTTCGATTGCACCAATCCAAATTGGGACCAGCCACTACTGCCCTGAGAAATGTGAAAGAAATATGGTATGAAGAACGTCCATCATAGAATTCTCGGTTTCACATGCAATAAGCAGACTGGCACCCATGCCTGTTGTTAAGGAGTTGGGGTGGGGGGAGGCCATGTGTTTTATTTTCACTTGTTGAAAATTAAGTTATTAGCTTGGGTGAACACTGATCACATAGCTCTACATTCCATGTGGCAAACTGACATTACAAATAAAGATTATTTTTTTAAAAAGCAAGTTGTGCTTAAAGGAACAGACATTGCCAAAAAAAGAAAAGAGAGAGAGAGACATTACTCATGTATGCATGCATATTATTCATCTGTAAAATTAACTTTAAAGCATATGAAAGGAAATGAATGAGACCTATTATGTTTACATCAATTAAGCCGCCATCAACAAACAATATTTTGAGAAGAGAGGGAAAATGAAAATTTGCACTGGCTAACTGGCACACTGTTGCTGCTATGTGTGTTCACCAGAATTGGCAGCACAGGAGAAAATATAGGAGGAGAAAAGCAAAATATTCTTGCTGGCAGCCAAATCTCCAAATGATGAGAAAAATGCCTAAGCTTATCCAGAGTTTAGTTTCCTTGCAATGAAGATCAGTGAAGACTATGGTGTCTTCATGACATAAGGTTTTATGTACAACCTGAGCATAGGACAGAGGCACTGACAGCATTAGCACTTCACAGATCTTGCCTCCCCGTTAGGTTCCCAAAGAAATCCACAAGTCATAGCTTGGGGTCCAGCAAAGATCAAGGCACTCAGAGTCCCACCCTCTCAAGCAAGGCGTGGAGCAGATCTTCCAGGAATCCAAGCCAAGGTGGTCCCCTCCTTGACTGCAGTCCTAGTTCAGTGGCTCACCTTGATACATTGCATACCTCAACTATTGACTTGGCTGGGTTTGCTTGTGAACACTTAATGTGTTCTGCTTCTTAGAGCCCCATAATGCTGAATGCATCACTTGGCTGTTTGGTTCTTAATGCTGCGCTTTTTGTGGCTTGTGATCCAGGTTTGAGTACGACTTGATCCTCAACCCTGATGTCAACAGCTGCCAGCATCACCAGTGGTTCTACTTTGAGGTCAGTGCCATGAAGTCTGCTACACCCTATCGCTTCAACATCATCAACTGTGAGAAGCCTAACAGCCAGTTTAATTTTGGTAAGTGTGCTTGTGACAATGGAGGGAAGGTACATCCATATACGCCAGGGGTGGGGAAACGTACGCCCAGGGGCCAAATGTATTTGGCCCTCAGAACTCTCCCCAGATCACCCTCTTTCTCCAGGTACAGTGACGCATGACTGAAGCTGAAACCCTAAACTGTGGTTAATCTTAACTACTGTCCATTGAAACAAGCCAACTTCACAACCCATGGTTTGAATTTGGCTTGTTTCAAACAAGCCATGGTTAAGATTAATGTCAGAATCTATTCCAAGAGGAGCACAGAGACCTGAAGCTTGCTGCAACTTGTTCCTACCAAGGGTTAGATATGACTTAAATTTGCACTCATGGCTCCACCCACTCTTGTATCTGGCCACGCCCACCACTGGCATGTGAAGAGTTCTAAAGGAATGCAGCCTCCAGGCTGAAAAAGGTTCTCCAGTCCCGATGTACAAGGCCAACTCTTTATCTGAGAAAAGGCAGTGGGTTTCTCTCTCAAGTGCCCAAACTATGTAAACCTCGATGTCTTTTCACACCTCTCACCAGTTCCATACCAGTTTTTGCTCCATTTGACTTTCACTTCTTGGCCACATGATTTGTTTTTCAAATGAGCTGCCCAGCTCCTTTTTGGGTGACTGGCCATTGCCTTGAAATCAGCCAAGGTGGACAATGTCATAGCCTATCAAAAGAATGATCTCTCACTCTCTTCTCTCACCAGCAAAGCACTGGGGAAGAAAGTGAGAACATAAATCTGCTAATGTGGAGATTTGCAACTAAACAACTATTTGTAACTGAAGATGAAAGATGCAGGCAGATGAGTTATGGAGGATGTTATTTGACTAGCGTAGGAATAATTGGTTATTTATCATTTATGAATTGTCCTCTTTACGCTTGGTGCTTTGCAAAGAAACATCAGCAAAACAGATAAATCCCTGCCCAGAGGAGGCTACAATTGAGATATCAATAGTGGTGGGGAAGCATCAAAAGGAGGGCTGCATAACTTATTGTTAGCTTCTACTTGGCCTATAGTACGCATAGGCCAATTTGACCCTCCAGATGTTTTGGGACTACAACTCCCACCATCCCTAGCTAACAGCACCGGTGGTCAAGGATGATGGGAGTTGTAGTCCCAAAACATCTGGAGGGTCGAGTTGGCCTATTCCTGGCCTAGAGTAAGAGGATGATGTGGCATGGTTTTGGATTATGGGTTTTGTAGTTCCTTTCAGGAATTACCACCCTAGAATGCATCAATACCAGCATTTCTAATGCTGGGTAATGGTGGAGGAGAGGGAGAGATTGAGGCTTGGGGGGAACCCTTGCTTTTGTCTCTCATCACAGTTCCCGCCACTCTTGCTTTTGAAAATAGGTTACAAGGAAGGGAAAAGTGGGAGGGTATGTTGGCAGTGAGGGGGGTGATTACTTAAGGTAAGGGGTGTGGAACCCTCTTCAGGCTGAGGGTTGCATTATTTCATGGGGAACTTCTAGGGCCCAAAGTCAGCAGGTAAAAGAGACACATCCATTACTTCAGAACACATCCACACACCATACATTTAAAGCATATCCCCCCTCAAAAAACTATAATGATAACTGTAGTTCCCCCCACATGGAGCCACAGTTCCCAGCCCCCTTAACAAACCAAACTTCCCATTAATACTGGGGGCAAACCATGCACTGTAAATGTGTTTTTAATGTAGAATATCAATGTGACCTACAGCAATGAGTATGCCTCTTGCCTTCGTACAATAGGCTACATTCCACCCGTGGGAAAAGTCAGTTTCTACCAGTGCTTTTTTTCCAGGGGTACTCAAGGGTATGTAGTACCAGCACCTCTTTTTTGTTGTTAAAAAGTGTGACACTTACTGTAGCAACTTCATGGCACCTACTTTTCTAGGAAAAAAGCATAGTTTCTACACATGCTCTTCTCCATGCCTCACACTATACCCCAGTTGAACATGTAGATGGAGCAACTTAATGCACAACTGTGTAATCACAGCAGGGTCCAAACACATGTTTGGGAATTGGGCTCCTGGTCAAGTGGACAGAGCCCTCCATGCTTGAACAGGATTCAAGCATCGATGTACATGTATAAACACTGTTTACCTTCCCGCTGGAGTGGTACCTATTTATCTACTTGTACTTTGACGTGCTAGGTTGGCAGGAGCAAGGACCGAGCAACGGGAGCTCACCCCACCGCTCGCATTAAACATTGCTCCCATAAAACAGCTGCCCCAGATCAAATGCCATGGGCAGGTTGAATTTAGCACTAAACCATACTTTAGTGTGACATGAGCAAGTCCTTAGGCTTGGGCACTCCTTTCTGCCCTTTCATCCTCCATCACAGCCAAAAGGATATCGGGGGCATCCACCTTCATGTTCAGCTAACCAGGACTGGTTAAATGTGCTTTGTTTTCATTGTGGTTTGTCCTAACAGGCCAGGATAAAACCGTGGTTTCTTATCCTAAATTGTTTGGATAAACCATGGTCAATGCTAACTGCATTTCCCACTTCAGGCAAAGCAACAAATGAAAGTGGATACTTCTGATCCCTTCCTTGTGCCTCTCCAAGAGGAGGAACAGGAAGCTAGATCTTCCTGGTTTAGTGTTCAATCTGCAAAGGGCTTTTTGATGGAAGGAGCTCATGGATGTGTAGCAACAAGCCACAAAGCTTTAGTGATGCATTGAGATACAGTGGTACCTCGGGTTAAGTACTTAATTCATTCCGGAGGTCCGTTTTTAACCTGAAACTGTTCTTAACCTGAAGCACCACTTTAGCTCATGGGGCCTCCTGCTGCTGCCGTGCTGCCGGAGCACGATTTCTGTTCTCATCCTGAAGCAAAGTTCTTAACCCAAGATACTATTTCTGGGTTAGCGGAGTCTGTAACCTGAAGCGTATGTAACCCGAGGTACCACTGTATGTGTGTGTGTGTTTATGTGTGTGGGTCAGTCCTTTCGGTCAACAGCATCTGCTGCAATCGGCCTCTTAACGTCATCAGTGATATTTATACGATGCCCACCACCAATCCTGCATGGAGCTAATTTGACACCAAATCTGCCACATTTCTGTGTGTTTTGAAGGCTCTTTTTGAAAAATGTGTTATTGTTATTTATTTATAAAATTATTTATATCTTGCCTCCTGGCCCTTAAAGGGGCTTCCTGCGGGCAGTGTGCCACGCCCCCGGGACAAGCGCCAACCATGCCCACGCCTGCTCTTTGCCCCCCCGGTGCCGGAGCATGAAGCTCCGCCACTGCTTGCAGTCTATGTTTTCAAAAAGGGTAGACAAGATGAGTGGAAGTTGGAGGCGACGGTGAAGGCAAAATACACAGTAAAGCTTAATGCTGAAAAGGTTATTCACTCCTAGTCCATCCTCCTGGGTTCAGAAGGACTGGGTCTGCAAGGAAATAAGAGTAGCTTTCATGTTTCTGGTGTACAGATCTGTATGCTTGACTGCTTCACCTCTCCCTCTTTTCTTAATCATCAAAAGAACTCTCACTTGTAATATTTTGTCAGTAGAGCTGGACTATACAGTATATCAGTTTGAAATTCCTAAAAAAAAATCTGCCTGAGATTTAAAAAAAATGTTCTTGGAAACTTAAGTGATAAGGGGCATTCTGGAATTGCAGTGCCCATTGTTTTATAGAGCTTATCTACATTATAGAACTATATTGGTTTATTTTTAAAATATATATGCATTTCTATTGAATTTTTTCGCAAGTGACAAAGTACAAGGACACAGTACTTGTAACAGCAAAAGGTACAATGGGGAAATTATCACAAAGTACACCAATATCCTTAGGCTGTTTCAGTCCTTTGAATATAACTCCACCACATTCATATCTGGCTTGATGGAGGTTGCATCAAGTGTCCATCTTTGTTGACATATCAGATAAAGAGCCTCTGTATTATGTCAAATTAATCTTTTTGGGCAATACCTGTAACCACTCAATTGTGATAGACCAATTGCTCCGATAACACTATGCCCCATATTCTCTCTTGCATACTGGACTCCAGTCATCTTCCAATGACATGATCTTTCCATTCTTGCTGCAGTAAACAGCAAGGCTACTAATTATCAGTGAATTATTTGAAAGCCATCAGAAGTTTGACTCATTCATAAATGATTCTCATGCTGGATCAGAAGGAAAGATATGTAATTGATTTTTTTCCTGCAAAACATCACAAAATGACATTCCTGCCAAAGATGGAATAAATCTCCATTCCTCCTACAGCCTCACCAACAATCCTGTGAGATGCTTGGGTTGACTCTGTTAAGTTTTACAGGGATCCAGTGTCACCTATGGACAACCTTAAATGGGGCCTGTATTTTAGCTGACATAGATTTGAGTGGTGTTTTGCCCCTTATATCATTCTAAGCTTCATCTGTTAATTCTTTCCCTAGATCTGTTTCCCACACACTTTTAGGACTAAAAAAGGCTACCTGTCCATTCAGTAAAAAGAGCTTTGTAAATATAATATATCATTGCTTTGGAACGTGATCTACTCTGTAAAATTAAATTTTCAAACCAAGTCAAAGGACAACCGTCTTTCCTAATTCTTAGTTGGTGGCATGCAAATGATCTTACTTGCAATACTAGAAACCAGGCTGGGTGAATGTCATCTAATATTTGGAGCAGTTCTGTCTCTGAAAGGGGCTTACCATTCTTTAAAAGGTCACATACTCTGTAAACTCCTTTGGATTCCCAGGATGCAATTGGCAATATTTATCCACACACCTAAAGTCTGCATGTTCCAAAATGAGCATTAAGGGGGAGTTATATGGTGTTAAGTTTTTAGCCCAGCACCTGCAAACCTGAATTGTAGCCTTTAAAAATGGGTTAACAAGAGTCAAAACTCTTGAACGGGCATAGGCCAACTCGGCCCTCCAGAGGTTTTTGGGACTACAACTCCCATCATCCCTAGCTAAGAGGACCAGTGGTCAGGGATGATGGGAGTTGTAGTCCCCACACATCTGGAGGGCCAAGTTTGCCTATGCCTGCTCTTGAACTTTGAAATGCCATCAGCCAAGACGAATCCATAGACAGTTCAGTACCTTTCCAAGGGATTGAGAAATCCACACGGATTATGCATAAAAGTTGTCAGTGCTTTTCTTCTAGACAAAAGGGTGCTGGTACTCACCATGAAGTTGTTATAGTAAGTCCCACACTTTTAACCAGTACTCTTCTTCTAGAAAAAACAGTTCAGGTACTGCGTACCCTTGAATATCCCCAGAAAAAAGCACTAAGTTGTTTCAAATGACAAAAAAAGGAGTGAAGCTCAGTTCTCTTCTCAGTTTATGCTGACAAATCACTTTATTGCTAATTCTGTTCCAATTGCGTATACTACTAAAGAATTCCAAAAGTTCTTGCCATTTTTTTAATTGTTTCATTGATAGTCCTGTGAGAAGTCCTTGGAAAAAGAATAGGAATTGTTGTTGTTGTTGTTGCTGCTGTTATTATTATAGTATTATTATTATAATATATTTTTCCTGTATTGTCCTTCATCCAAGGAGCATAGGCTGGTTTACAATATAAAAACCGAAAAATACATACCCAACATACCAGAAATTTCCCCATAGGAATAAATAGAAATTGTCAACTCATTATGTGAATGCTTTCCTAATAAACAATTTCCTGAGAACACATTGCATTTGGAGAGCGAGACCTGCATGTACAATCATCTGATTCTGGCTATGTTTTTGTTTCACTATTTCCCTCCCTTGCAGGCCTTACTGTCATTAAGTGCCATGTTAAGATCACTGTCGGAATCTGACAGGGCTGATTCATTTGGTTGACTTTCAGACACGTCCTGCATTTCTGCCAATTTTGCTGCTTTCCACAATGGTCTTGATGTTATACCCCTCAAATTTATAATATTATTTCTTCAAAAATGTTTTTCTATGCCGTTTGACTAGTTTTGATTCCAGGCAGAGATGCAGAGTTAGGCCTCCATGTTGCTCAATGACAAGGCACGCCCCCCCCCCATTTAAAAAATGTTTAATTCTCATGGTCTCCTCCAAAGAATTCCAGGAATTGTAATGGTGGGAGCACGGAGAATTCTCTCCTAGAGATCTCAGCCTTGCCCACCCCCATCTCTCCCATTTGCCAAAGAGTGACTGTTAAATGAGATTTGTATCTGTAGTTTGGATATGTTCCATCTAGTGCCCTGGAGAAATGTTTGCTATGTTCTCCAGATCTGTCACTCGATGATCTTGATTAAAAGGCATTCTCTTAAAAGCAAAGAAGTTAAGGACTTCTTGACATGTATTTGCCTTAATGAAAACTAAGCAGAGAATTAGCAGTGGCTAAACCACTGAGCCTTTTGGGCTTGCTGATCAGAAGGTTGGCAGTTCGAATCCCTGCAACGGGGTGAGCTCCTATTGCTCGGTCCCAGCTCCTGCCAACCTAGCAGTTCAAAAGCATGCCAAAAAGTGCAAGTAGATAAATAGGTATCACTCCGGCAGGAAGGTAAATGGCGTTTCCATGCGCTGTTCTGGTTTTGGTGTTCCATTGCGCCAGAAGTGGCTTAGTCATGCGGGCCACATGACCTGGAAAAACTGTCTGTGGACAAACGCCGGCTCCCTCGGCCTGTAAAGCAAGATGAGCACCGCAACCCCAGAGTCGTCTGCGACTGGACTTAACCGTCAGGGGTCCTTTACCTTTACCTTTTTGTTGTGGGATGAGTGCGGGGTGAGGTGGGGAGTATGGTGAAGACAGACTAAATATATAATGGGAATTCACAACACATGCCCCTCATCCATGAGACAATTCCAACTTCCTCCTGCCTTAATGGTTGAAATGACAGTATCAGATCTTAGAATTGTAGAGTTGGAAGGGATCATAACGGTCATCTAGTCCACTGCTGCCATCCATTTTGCCCCTTGCTCAAAGTTTCAGTTGGAAAGTCTGCTTTAAAAGAGCCACATTTTTTTAAACCCACTGCATGAACTTTTGCATATCCCCATTGATCTGTCACAAGCTGTCTTTAAACATTATCAGGTGTTGGTGTGAAATAGTGCAACATGTTCATTGGTGCAAGTCAACTGTTTGGGCACAAAGCCTGTACACTCAAATGCAACATGGGGACACCCCTCTTATTAATGAAGAACAGGACAGGGATGTGCAAATCGCACCATTGTTTTGGGTCAGGGAAGGTTTCTTGGTGACGTTATACTGCGCACAGCAAGCAACCGATTACTGCCATGCACCGCCAGCTTCCGCCTCAAACTTTCAGAACCAATGAGTTCCCCTGCCCTTCAGTGCTCAATTCTGGAGAGAAAAGTATGTGCAGAACTGCTTTCAGAGCAACTTCACTGCACTGAACGTATTATGTCTGTCTTCACCTGAAAAGTGTCTGTCTTCACCTAAGAAATGTCCTGGGTAAAACAGCTGTTTTGCAGTTGCAGAGGACATCATATCACTTTTTTAAAAACTGCCTTTGTTTTGTGTAGGCATGCAACCGGTCATGTATTCAGTGAAGGAAGCTCTCCAGGGCAGACCTCACTGGATTCGGGTGGGCTATGATATCTGTTATTACAAGTAAGTGTACTCCACCTCCTCTTCCAGAATGTCGCTTCCTCTCCTGCTAGTCATTATTACCCCATTAACTTTGCACTACCAATTCTACTTCACCCTGTAAATGCAGATCACAGGGGCTACAAAATGATGGAGAACAAAAACATCATTGTTGTTTTTTCTAGGGCAGTGGTGGGGAGAACATTTTTCAGTCTGAAGGTTTCTTTCTCTTTGTGGGCAACCATTTGCAATGGATGCAACTACAGTCACTTACCTGCTACTCACACAAGTTAGTGTTTTCTTTTTAAAAAATAGTTATCAGTTTTAAATATATGCATACAGATAGGATGGGGAAGAAATTCAATTCAGTTCTCATTTAATGTTGAATGTATGTAATACATAATACTCGAACCCAAACCCAGCCATTATTTAAAATTCACACTTCTCCAAATTTTGCAGAGCAGTTCTCTTGCTGCTTGCAAGAATGCGTATGCTGGGGTAAAATGTGCAGGGGGTGGGCGGGATGTATATATTAGTGTAAATAGCATACAAAAATGCATTATATTAGGGGAAGTGCTTTGCAAAGATGTGTATGTTAGGCAAAATATTAGGAGAAATGTGCACTAAAATGCAGGTGAATTTTCATGAGGGCTTTGTCCATGTTTCCAATTTTAATTCCGTAAGCATGATGCGGGAGGCGTTGTGGGTTAAACCACAGAACCTAGGACTAACCGATCAGAAGGTCGGCGGTTCGAATCCCCACGACGGGGTGAGTTCCCGTTGCTCTGTCCCAGCTCCTGCCAACCTAGCAGTTCAAAAGCACGTGAAAGTGCAAGTAGATAAATAGGTGGTGGAATGGTAAATGGTGTTTCCGTACGCTGCTCTGGTTCGCCAGAAGCAGCTTAGTTATGCTGGCCACATGACCCGGAAGCTGAACACCGGCTCCCTCGGCCAATAAAGCGAGATGAGCGCCGCAACCCTAGAGTCAGTCACGACTGGATCTAATGGTCAGGGGTCCCTTTACCTTTACCTTTAAGCATGAATGCTGAGTGACATTTTCTCCAATAGGAATATTTGACCTACATGTTGGGGTTGAGAACAGCCCTCCTCCTTCAAAACCCCTTGCAACTTTCAGTTGTGTGGGTGTGAAAATTCTATGTGTTTTTAGTATCAGGAGCAACTTCTCCCCCCCCCCCACCCGATGCTTTTTGAAAGCTTGTTTTACTTCTCGTATAATGTTGCCTTGGCAACAATGATGGGTGGGATAGACTTGTTCCCCCCCCCCCCCAGACAAAGGAATGAAAGTGGTAGATTTGCTGTCAGTAGGATGGAACCCCAATGGATGCTGCCACTCCCTACACACACAAATACACACACACGTGTGCCCCAGCACTGAGGGTTGGTCATGGCGTTGGAATGGGTGACCACTGGTAGTGACTCTACCGCTGTTGTTTATGGCAGGAGTAAACAAGGGTTTTAATCAAGACGAAAAAAAGGAGGGGAAAACCATTGTTGTTGTAATGCAAGGTTGGGGAGCCTTTTTCAGATCAAGGGCTGCATTCCTTTCTGTGCAACCTTTTTGGGTGGGTGGCACATGCCATTGGTGGGCAGGGGCAAAGTCAAAAGTGGGTGGAGCAACAAATACTAATTTCCCCTTTGTACAGTAGGCTAGTTTCTACATGCACTCACAAACCCCTCTCTCTTTTTTTAATTAAATTTTATTAATTTTCATCCAATTATACATTTTATCCCGAATACAACAAATTATGACTGTTTTGGACTTCCTTCAGCGTCTCTGACAATCATCCATATTTATACCTTTGGTACACATTCCCTTTTTTCATATTGCCATCACAAACCCCTCTCAACCAGCCAGCGAATGGCGTTCAAGGACAAATTCCAGCCAGGCCGAGACTCCTAAGGAGTGTGTGAAGTAGGGCCAATGAGGGGTGTGTTCTGAGGAGAGTTCTGAGGGCCAGACAGATAGGGCTTGGTGGTTGACTTTAGCTCCTGGGGCCTGATGGTCTCTATCCCTGCTATAATGAATAGCTCCCCACCCTGAAAATAATGTACTATTTTTCCTCTCTGAAAGAAACCCCCCCCCAAGGTTGCCCACACAAAATGGCTACCATGAGCAGCAAAAAAGAGAGGTGGCAGTGCTCCATAATGTAAGAAAAGAAAAGAAAAACCTTGATCCCTTAGCTGCCTTGAGAAACAATGTTCTCTCTTCCTTCTGCTGTTGATATTCTGAAGCAATTTCAATTAGTTGATTTTAGGATTTTAGGTAGTGGGCACCCACTTCTTTACTCCTTATGATTTTTACAGCACCTCTTAGGCCCTTGTTGCAAACTAGCTTTTAACAGGAGATTCTCACTGCACGACACTCTGTTTCCTATTCTCTTCCTCCTCCCTTTCCATCCTGATCTAGCAACCTTGCTCCACTTTCCAGCCAGATCAATGGCTTCCTTTCCCCTCCTTGCATGTCCTCCCTCCCTCCTGCTTTCTCCTGGCATGAACGACTTTCCCGAGTGCTGGCAGACTTGGGCGCAAGCAGATGTAGGGGATGCAAGGCTTATAGGCTGATTACAGTCATAATGGGCCCTAATGTCATTAACAAGGCCGTTATTGTGCAGTGATTAAATAGCAGCTGACTGGTACGATTAAACTGTGAAAGTGCAATTAAGTTCTTAATCATAATCTGGAAAGGGATAGGCTACAGATGATGGGATAGGACTGGCTTGTTCTTTCTCTCTCCCCCCCCCCCCCCCGCTTGTTCCCCCAGAATATGAAATGTGCTGAATTTTATGTTGATGTGCTCTGGAAAGGTTTCATTCTTCATCTCTGTCATCTGATTCCTATCCACCCATATATCTGCCTAGGATCACTGTTGCCCCCAACGTCTGCCTGGATTCCTCTAATCTAATCTGATTTCCCAGTTCACACATCATCAATTTTCTTTAGATAATTGGTAGGCTGAAATTTCTCAGAAATGAGTTTTTCTGATAAAATTCCTAAAGGTGTTCTATTTTTCAAGCCTCACCAGTCCAACCTGGGATAATACATAGTGGGATGGCCTCCCATTTTCCTGTCTGTGAAATTCGGGTGCAGCTGTGGCACAAGTTTTGGTATTGTTTGATATAATTTTAAAAGTGATGAATAGCCCTTATGGACAGCAATGAAAATAAAAATGGGCCTAGAGGTGAACTTATCAATGGTGGTGCTCTTTCTGCTGGTTGGTCTCCACCACTTCTCTTTTCCCATCAATTCTGCTTTGAACTATGCATCATTCAGAACACCTTTCAGCATCATTCAGAAAGGAATTGTAGGATGAAAACCAACAATGGCAGCAGCTGCAAGGAACACACTGCAAAACAACTGGCAGTGAAGAAGGGCAGTTTGAGGCAGTGGATGGGTTCAAAGTTTCTGGCAGCTCCTGCACCAGCCCTAGTTCCAAAATTGAGACTGAATGTTTAGCTCAGCCTTGGCAAATTAACTTCAGGCAATGCAGGAAAGGCCTGTGGCTCAATGGTACAGCATCTGCTTTGCATGCAGGAGCTCCCAGGTTCAACTCTTGTAGGGCTGTGAAAGACCCTTGCCTGAAACCCCAGAGAGCCTCCGCCTGTCAGTGTAGGCAATTGCTGAGCAAGATGGAGCCAGTGCTTTGACTCAGTTGAAGGCAGCTTCCTATGTTAGATGTGACCTGGGGAATCCCTCTGCCAATGATGGCCTTGGGAGAATACCATCTATCAGCTTTTCCGCCCCCTCTACACATCTGTAACAAGCAGGAAAGGTAATACTGACCTACTGATATGACAGGACTGTTCTGAAGATTACTGTTCTAATGAATGCAAAGCACTTCAAATACTCTAACACTCTATATACATGTTATTATTATTATTATGAACAGCTGAAGGACCAGAAACTACTTTGAAACTCATCCAGGAATGCAAATAGGCCTGGGGAATGTGGGTTTTTGCAATACAGAGAGTGCATTTGAAACAAGATTTGGCATAGTTCCTGAACCCCACTCCCTCTGCCCCTGCCCAACACTCACACACAATTTGAGTGCAAATGTTAGGTACTGTCCAAGGTGGAAGCCCTCCTTTGTTCATTATTGGATGCATTGGGCTGCATCCAAAGCTCTCTTGTGCTAGTGGACATGTGTGTTTTAATGTCACACAACAGAGGAAGCCCAATGCAACAGTTGTGCTGGCGGAACTTGTTGTGAAACAGGTTTGCACGGTCCATTGTGTAACAAAGTTGCCCACAACATGTTCCATGTTCTCTGGTGCAGGGAGAGAGATCAGGACCCTACTATGCTTTAGAAATGCACTTCCAAACAGCAAATGAATAACTTTATGGAAGTAGAATGATAACAGTGCTTGCAAACATACAGGCACACCCATAGACATACAAGTTAACTTTAGTAGCTACAGTAGTTACCTATTGTTTACAGCATTCCCTGTCCACTCTTGTGCTAGTGGGTGTGAGAACGTTAACGTTGCACAAATGAGGAATCCTATGCAATAGCTGCACTAGTAGAAACTCATTACAGTGGTACCTTGGGTTAAGTACTTAATTCATTCTGGAGGTCCGTTCTTAACCTGAAACTGTTCTTAACCTGAAGCACCACTTTAGCTAATGGGGCCTCCCGCTGCTGCTGCGCCGCCGGAGCACGGTTTCTGTTCTCATCCTGAAGCAAAGTTCTTAACCTGAGGCACTGTCTCTGGGTTAGCGGAGTCTGTAACCTGAAGCGTATTTAACCTGAAGAGTATGTAACCCGAGGTACCACTGTACACAACAGATTGCAAATCTCTTGTGCAACTAAGTTACTAGCCACCTGCTTATGGATTCTCTTGTACAACATTTCACCAAAGGGGGGACGGGACCACTAAGTGACTTTAGCTTAGTGCTACATTGGAGGCAAACCTGTCTATTCACCACACACCCAGCCATTATGACCAACACCTTATCAAATATAAGAAGACAGGTCTCAGTCCTGAGGAGTTTTTCAATTTCAATTTGCAACAGAGAGAGGGAAGGGAGAATTATATGTCTGAGTCCACTCAATGGTCCCCAATGCTAGTCCTACTCAGAACAAACCTATGGACGTTAGTGGACGTGACCTGCTTCTTGGAATTCTTTTGACATGTGGCTCAAGAGATTCAAGACTGGGGAACCTGGAATCTCAACACTGTGGTGTGCAGTTGCCAAATGATTTCCATGACTCTCTCCCTGAAACCCACCCACCATTGCTGTGTGGACTGATTGCAGTTCACGTCAGTGACTTTACAAAACCAACCAGCTTCATTAATGTCCAATTCAAATTGAAGTCATCCAAATGGGCCCTGGCAATATATATTTTTTCAGCCTTCAAAATGCTACAAGTTGTGCTGGTGTATAAAATATACATAAGAAGACTAAGGGAATATTAACGCCCACACACAGCAGAATGTGAATTTTAAACATTTGTTTTTTCTAACAATTGCAATTTTTAAGCTTAAAGGCCCAAAGGGTCTAGATAGGAAAAGAGAGAGAGAATGAACTTGAAGATGAATTAGAAATTGTGCAAAGTTCTATGTGGAATTGCTGCCTGTCCAGCATGTTTCCCCTGTGCATAAATCCTGCTAGGCAGCAGCAGAGCAATCAGCGATTGCTTTCCATGTGAGAAGAAGGAAAAGTCCGTACATTGTTTTACGTAGGAAGCTCCTCCCCAGATGTAGGACATTCAGGAGGTTAACCCTATACACTCCAAATTCTACTCCAAAATGAACTTTATTCATGTTCGCTTAACCTGGCAATTGTGGGAGCTTTTTTCAGGTGAAGTTCAGAGATTTTTGAAGTAATTCAACTGACTCCGTTAAATTGAACGTGTTCATTCCAAGCACTGTCACAGTCGCAGAGTGTTTAATTAACATATGCCACAGCAGCATCACTAGTCACAGTTCAGGAATGACTGCTCTGAGCTGAAGGACAGAGGGAAGTGAGATGTACGAGTCTGCAGATCACACACTGTCCGAACTCCACTCACATTTGTCTTCCTCTGGAGGTATGTGTGTGCGGTCAGGGAGCAGGGACAACTCACTCCCAAAGAAGACAAATGTGGCAGCCCACGTCTCTGCTCTGGCATCATTTCCCTTCCCATGAGAGAGAGTTAAAAACCCCCCAAACCAAACACGTTATGGAGATTATTAGAAAACCTTCTGTCAAAAAGGGTTTTGCCAACGCCATTGCTCTGGTTTATTGCCTGCCTGCAAAGTGACAGTTATACACTAGTGCCTGTGTGGGAAAGCGAGGGGGGGGATGTTGCGGGAGCCCCTATAAAATGATCTAATTCACTGTTTGCTGTCTTGGCAACTGTTTACAATTATTACACACAGAGCAATAATGTTCCTTTCCAGCTGATTATTTAAGGAGCATCAGCGGCAGCTCGTGAGGCTCCCAATGGCACATCAGGGCATTGCGTTCCACAGTTCATTTCCAGTTCATTGTCTAACCCCACCTGAGCTGTCGCAAAGCTGGATGGCTCAAGGGCTTGGTAATTGGATGCTGAACTTTTTATTTCTAGGTCAGTAGTTAAAATTCTGCCCAGATCAGTACAAATGTAGTTTCTTACTCCCCTCTCTCCACATCCACTTCCTTTCCTTTCCTTTCTTTTTTGCCTGCTGGCTGTTTGGTGTCCTTTGTGACATGGGAAAGTGAAAAATAGAAACAGAAAAGCATTGATGTATGTGTGCATGTGTGTGCGTGTGTGTGGGTGCTGGTTCCTAATGCAGAAGGTCACAAGCAACCAGAACTTTATCTGATTTCCTCAGTTTCTCTGGAGACACGGGGGCCTAGCCCTAGTAGACAGCAGAGTTTAAAGGCTGCACAACAAATGATTCCAATGCAGCTGTTGCACTAGCGGAAACTTTGTGTGTGTGTGTGTGAAACAGCTAATTTTTGGTGTGCAACACCTGATACCATTGCACAGCACTCTTTGGTAATGTACCTGTGTTCCCCCCTGCGCAACAGCTGATTCTTGTTGTGCAATCTGTTGTTAACGCTCTTTGGTAATGCGCTTGCGTTTTTCCTTGTGCAACAATATTCCACTTCAACTTGGTGCTACATTGCAGTGGGTTGTATCCAACTAATTTCTACCCACAGTAGACCCATTGAAATTATTGGACCTAAGGTAGTCCTGCCCATTGATTTCAATGGGTTTACTCTGATTATGCCTCTGTATACCAGTTGTTTGAAATCACAGGTGGGCAGCTTGTAGGCTTCCCACAGACACCTGGTCAGCCACTGTGAGAACAGACTGCTGGACAAGGTGGTCCTGTGGCTTGAACTAGCAGGCTTGTCTTGGGCTCTTAGATTCTCTTGATCTGGATAGTCCTTCTAGATCAGAAGTGCACTACTGTAGACTGCTGCCTTCCATAAGTTGGAGGATGCCCAAAATTACAGCAGAAGAGGGAAGAGTTACTGTGCAAGTCCATACTGCCCCCCTTGCCTCTTTCATTTAACCTGCAAAGAGCACTCGTGTTTTCCTTGATCTGCAAACTGACCTTCTACAGTCCTTAGCTTCTCTACTTTACTCTGCTGACTTTGTAAACTAGGGCTGTATATGGGCCCCTCCATCCAATTCAAGGTCCAGTCTGGAGAGCCAGTGTGGTGTAGTGGTGTAGACTCATAATCTGGTGAACCAGGTTCGTGTCTCCGCTCCTCCACATGCAGCTGCTGGGTGACCTTGGGCTAGTCACACTTCTTTGAAGTCTCTCAGCCCCACTCACCTCACAGAGTGTTTGTTGTGGGGGAGGAAGGGAAAGGAGAATGTTAGCCGCTTTGAGACTCCTTTGGGTAGTGATAAAGCGGGATATCAAATCCAAACTCTTCTTCTTCTGCTGCTGCTTTGGAGTGGCCCCAATCTGACCTGGGATGATCTACCCTGAACCAATTCAGTGACCTTGCACAGGCATGTGGTCAGAAGTGGGGCAGAGAAGAATATGTGCCTCTACTTCTCCCCTCCATCCTCCTTGAAGGTCAGTTAGCAAGGATGCCTGCTGAATCTCTAGAATACTCTCTGGAAGAGTATTCCACAGCATGGGACTGGTGACATTAAATACCTGACTTCCAGTTGATTATATATATCTAGGATGACGTAGAGGTGATCTAATGAGGGCTTCTGATGAAGAGAAGGGTCATCGCTCAGTAGTACACCACATGCTTTGCAGGGAAAAGGTTCCAGATTCAACTGCTGCCCTCTCCAGGTAGATCTGGGAAAGGCTCCTGCTTCTGAAACCATGGAGAGTAGATGCCCTTCTTGAGCATGTGGGCTTCCCAGAAGCATCTGGTTGACCACTGTGGGAAATGGGATAGATGTTTGATCTGACCCAACAGGGATCTTTGGTGAACTCAGATGGACCATTGTTGGACCCTGTTATAGGGTAATGTTCTGTAGCCCTTTGGGGGGAACAAATGGCAGCTATCAGCTGATGGGTGCTGGGGGAGGAATGCTGCTGGTGTAATGCCCTCAATTCCACCCATCCCTCCCCCCACAAAATGAAAAACAATTGACAGGGGTTTGAGGGACCCTTTTTATTGCTCCTTTCACAGGCCAAAATCCAAGTTGGAAGTTCACAGTTGAGAACTTCTGGTTCAGCACTAGCTACAGTGTGGCAGTTCTCAAGTCACAAATAAGACAGAGCTTTTGTGATGTTGATCTCTGCCATCAAATGCAAGCCAGTGTGTGTGTGTGTGTGTGTGTGTGTGTGTGTGTGTGTGTTTTGCATTTGTTGCCTTTCTTTCCATTCCCATGCTACAAAATCTGGATAATGATAGCAATAGTTTCTGCCTTCTGGTCTTGCTAATTTGGCTGAAGAAGGGAGATGTGGGGGATAATTCAATAACATTTGTAAAGCACTTTGAACATGAAAAACAATGTGCGCAGTAAGTGATGATGATAGCAACAATAATAATTATGATGATTATTAATTAACTGGTGGTGCCAGCTGTGCTGGAAACAGTGCAAAGTGTTTGAAGGAGAAATAGCTTGCTTTAGGGTTTGACTATTATAAAGTGACTCAAAAGCACAGCGAATTGAGTCTGCATGCTAATAGCATTGTGATTTGGATTAATATCCTCTTTCTTAATGTTGGTGCTCTTTTTTTCTTTTTTTTGGCTTTGCAAAGGCTGTTGAGTTTAGGGAACTTATTAGGGCTGGAAGTAAGTTCTGAAGAACTCAATAGGTCTTGCTTGCAATCACAAGCTCAGGCTGTGTCAGAGGCTAATTGCTTAAGAATGTGTGATCCAGTGTTATGGTTTGGGTGTCTGACTAGGACAGGGAGTCAGATTCTAGTTTGGTCATCAGCTGCAGTGGGTGACTTTGGCAAAGTTGCTTGCTCTCAGACGTAATGTGGATCATACACAGTTAATGTGAGGAAGGGGAGAAAATGGTTCATTCCATCTATGCTATCCCATGCATATAACTGTAAACTAGGGGAAGCTTAAGCCTTTTTCCAAATGGCCTCCTCTGTGTATTAGCATAGGAGGGAGTAACGTACCTCTGACTCCACCCGCAACATGGCATGCTTCACCCCGTCTCTTCAGCACAACATCTGCTGCGGAGAGAGCTAATAATAATAATAATAATAAATTTTATTTATACCCCGCCCTTCCTGGCCAGAGCTGGGCTAAGGGCGGCTAACACCAGTAAAATTACAATAAAAATATATGTGTGTGAACAGTTGCATGTAAGCAACATCCCCAATCACACAAGGCTCTTGATCATATGGATCCTTGTAGGATCCACTTTGCAGTCATTGAACTGAGTGTGCAGAGGCAAAAGCGGCCAGAGCAAATGGTGCCTTTGTACAACAGGCTAGTTTTTACACACCCACACACAACCCCCCCCCCCATCCCACACACCTTCTGTCCTCTATCCAGGCAAGCAAGAAGCATGAAGAGAGCTTAAGGACAGATTCCAGCCAGGCAAAATCACTCAAGGAGGATGTGAAGCAGGGCTTCTGGGGAGGTGTGGTCTGCTGAAAGTTCTGAGGGCCAGACAGAGAGGCATTGTCTCTATAGTCATGAGGTTCTCTACCTGTAATCTTATCTGAGACTGGTAGTAGTCCTCCAGGGTGCCTGGTCTTTTTCATCCCTGGTCTTTTTCAATGGAGATTTTAGGGATCAAGAATGACACCTCCTGCATGCAGAATAGGTGTTTTGTCATTGAACTACAGCCTCTGCATAAGTAGTTCAGTTTTTCAGTAGGTTTAATGTAACATGTAGTTTGGTTCTAAAGTGTTTCTTCCATTTCAATGGGACTAACAGCTCCATGCTATGCTATCTACACAGACATAAATCATATTAAGTTCAAAGAGACTTAATCCTAGGTGAGAGGATGTAGGATTGCAGCCAAAACAGTTAAGACCCATTCAGCTAACCCAGGCACAGGCAAACTCAGCCCTCCAGATGTTTTGGGACTACAACTCCCATCACCCCGACCACTGGTCCTGTTAGCTAGGGATGATGGGAGTTGTAGTCCCAAAACATCTGGAGGGCTGAGTTTGCCTGTGCCTGAACTAACCCAATGAGACTTACTTCAGAGTAAGTCTTTCATCTTGTTATTTATTATTACTTCAGAGTAGACATGCATAAAATCATACTGTAAGTCATCACTAACTTTAGCTAAATTGGAGTCAGTGTGAGAATGTCTTTTTCTTCTTCTCTGACCTACCTCCTGAGATAGATGGCGGGGAATGCTTCTGTGCATGTGCAAAGTAATACTATGGTAGCAAAATCAGAACTCACATTTCTGGAAGTTGGAAGACAGCTTCTGAGTTAAGAAATGCAATGGCTAGAACAGCTTTCCCCAATCTGGTGCCCTCCAGGTATTTTGGACTACAGCTCCCATCATCCCTGTCCATTGGCCACACTGATTGGGGCTGATGGGAGTTGTAGTTCAAAACATCTGGCATGCAGCAGGTTGAGGAAGACTGCTCTGAAAGGAATCATAGAATGAAAGAATTGTAGAGTTGGAAGGGACCCTGAGGATCATCTAGTCCAACCCACTGCAGGGATATGCAGCTGTCCCTTATGGGGATCGAACCTGCAACCTTGGCCTTATCAGCACCAGGCTCTAACCAACTGAACTATCAGCTTCTTGATGTTGTTGTTGCTTCTATTCCACCCATTTCATTCTTGTAAGTCAACAAATTATTTTATGTCTCATACAAAAGAAGCTATGATTAGGCCATGGGATTTCAGGAGAATGATTATCTTGAGACTTTGCCCCACTGAATAAAAACAACACCAACACAAGGGAAATAAACAGTTTGTGTAAATTTCAGCAGTTGAAATTGCATCTTTCGGTCTCTTCCTTATATTTTGCATTTTAATACAATGCTGATAAGATATCTTTTTTAAAACAATAGGAGGGGGAGGGGTGTCACAGAGTCCTTCAGAATGGGAAGGTTTAGCAACAGCATAATTGGTGCTAGGCAGGGGAAATTATTGTCTGAGATGTACTTGCAGATGCAATTTGGTGCGATGCGGTTGCTCTGAAATGCGTGAATTGGCTCTTCATCTCAGCCAGTGGGAACTCTTTCACCATCACCCTTGAAGCTGGCTCTTAAAAAAATGATACATTGCAAAAGACCAGGTGAGGACAGAGAAGGAACATCCGTTCTTAAGATTTGTATTTTCCTGGGGAGTGTGATATGTGTGTGTGTGTGCGCGTGTGCGTGCATATGTTTAATCAGAATCAAGGCAGGGCTAAAGGTGTCGCAGACAGAAAGTGGCAGAAGCGTAAGCATCCAGCCATGGTCAATCTGCAGGAACAACCCTTCCTTTGTTTAAACATTTGAAACATTTGCATTCCTTCTTTCTGCCTGGGTTGGCTCCAGGTCAGGGTGGGGTGCAGAAATGCGCAAGGCCATCAGTGCCTCCACCAGCTGCAAACTTACCTGATGGCAGCAGGCCTGAGGAGCCATCTGCCATGGTAAATTTCCTACAAAGCTGCTTAAAAAGGTAAAGGGACCCCTGGCCGTTAGGTCCAGTCGTGACCGACTCTGGGGTTGCGGCGCTCATCTCGCTTTATTGGCCGAGGGAGCTGGCGTACAGCTTCCGGGTCATGTGGCCAGCATGACTAAGCCGCTTCTGGCGAACCAGGGCAGCGCACGGAAATGCCGTTTACCTTCCCACTGGAGCAATACCTATTTATCTACTTGCACTTTGACTTGCTTTCAAACTGCTAGGTTGGCAGGAGCAGAGACCGAGCAACGGGAGCTCACCCCATCGCGGGGATTCGAACCGCCGACCTTCCGATAGGCAAGCCCTAGGCTCTGTGGTTTAGACCACAGCACCACCCGCATCTTACTTTCAAAATTAGGGAAAGGGCTATAGCTCAGTGGTAGAGCATCAGGTTTGCATGCAGAAGGTCCCAGGTTCACTAGCATCTCCAAAGTAGGGCTAGATATGACTCCTCTTTGAAATCCTGGAGAGCCACTGCCAGTCAGTGTAGGAAGCACTGAGCTAGATGGACCCATGGTCTGAACTCAGTATAAGGCAGCTAGCTTCCTATGATGCTAAACAGGGAGGCAATCTGAGGAGATGTTGTTACAGGTGAGCATTACTGCCAGAAACAGCTACACCTTTAGTCATTACAAAGAGTCAAAACTAGGATTGGCAAAAGAAACCAGGACTCCTGTACCTTTGATTATTGTGTAGGAGAGGGGATTTCGATTAGTGCAGCTTGTCATGCAGTGGTGTGAGAAGCTGAACCTGCTGAAATCCCTTCTCCAGCGCTATTAAAAGTAATTCCATTGCCTTTCCATCTGGTCACCCTAATAGAAAAGTTAACAAGAACAAATGCTTTCCGCATACCCAGCTTCTCTTTCTCTCTTCCCCGCCCCTGTTTTCATTTTGAATATATGCAACAAGAGAATGCCTTTGAAGCTTGCTGCAAACTTTGCCTCTCCCATATACCAAACCTTTGGGAATGACGCTCCTGGTTTTTGTGTTCTCAGATCAGGAGTAGGAATGGAAGAGAAATCATTTGGCTTGCAAGTAGGAATCACAAGTGGGTTGAGCTCAAGTCCTCCTTTTGGCCCTCTCGGCGGCATCTGGTTGGCAATTGTGAGAACAGGGTGCTGGATTAGGTGTGACTTCCATCTGATTCGTAGGGACGCGGGTGGCGCTGTGGGTTAAACCACAGAGCCTAGGACTTGCTGATCAGAAGGTCAGCAGTTCGAATCCCCGTGACGGGGTGAGCTCCCGTTGCTCTGTTCCTGCTCTTGCCAACCTAGCAGTTCGAAAGCATGTCAAAGTGCAGGCAGAGAAATAGGTATATTGGGGGAAACTGCTTGCAGAAATTCATATATTAGGCAAAATTACATACAAAAATATGCATATTATGAAAAATGTATGAGCAAATGCATATGGTTTTTTGTGCAAACTTGAAAAAATGTTTTTGTTTTTGTTTAAATCACAAACTGGTGCAGAAATGGGGTAAATCTGACCTTACAACTGGAAAAACTGAGACTCTGAAATGTTAGTCACTAGTCAGGTTGCAGTGGTCGTAAGTCAGTTTTAAAAGCTCAGTGTTACATTGAAATTCCTTGAATCTAAGAAATTAGCCAGCAGCAAAATGAGACCTGCAACAAAATATTGCAGTATGGAGTGACCCCTCTTCAGAATTTCAGCCACTCCATTCTATGCGTTCTATCCTTGTTCCTTGTGATCACCCTGAACCTCTGCACTGTCTAACAGATAGTCACTGTTCCACGCCCTTTGAGCATGCTAAATTATCACTGGGGTATTTCTGCCTCTATCCCCCAGAGTCCTCTGGGCATGTGGATTCCTTCCGCTTGTGTATGGCTGGTGCCATATTTGTTAGCTCAGGACTTGCACTTGGAGAATTGAAATTCCTATTGGTATACATGCAGGTCCTGCCATCAGAAAACTCATTATCTGAAATTCCTGTTATCCAAACATAAAGAATTATACCCAAACCTCACCACATGAACAGCTGATTCAGATATCCAAACAGCTGGAGTCCCCCCACTTTCTTACTTGTTTGTGTTTTGCGGATCGGCAGCTGTCATTTCAGGGAGAAAACATGGAGGAAGGGAGAGAGATCAGACAAATCAGGGAGCAGGAGAAATCAGACAAACCCATTTTTCTTTTGTCTGAGTTTTGCTGATTGGCCACACCAGTTTCAGGCAGAAAGTGTGGAGGGAGAGAAGAAGAACAGACAAATCACAGCTTAGAAATGTTCCCATAGGAAATAATAGACATAATCAGCTCATTATGTGAATGCTTGCCTAATGAACAATTTCCTGGGAATGCATTGTTTGGGTAGCAAGACCTGTATGTATATGATTCTCCTCTGCTACCCTATTGAGTCAGGCATTCCCTGCTGAAATATGAGAGGCCTCATCTGCAGTGGCATCCTGCCGGCCCTAGAAGACTCACTTGTTTACACAGGCATTCCCTTGATCTCTTGACCAGAGTCTCCTATTTTCATTGCTGTTTTACTTGCTGTGTTATGTTAATGGGATGTTTTATTGCTCATTTCAGTCATGGCCCTTTATATTTTAATGGGATTTATTCCACTGCATATTTTAATTGCAGTGTATTTTTAGTTACCCTGTATTGTAACAGTGTTGTGCAATTGTTTGTTTGTTTGTTTTCTATTTTGTAAAATGCTTAGAAGCCTTCTGGGCATTAAGTGGTATATAAACAACAGCAGCAATAATGAGAATAACAGGTTATTCTTTCTCTCTCTCTCTCTCCTTCCCTCCCTCCTTCTACCAGAAACCACTACCAAAATTGCACAGTGGCTACAGCTTCAGGAAAAACCCATGGGAAATCCTGCTACACACTTACTTTCAGCATTGTTTTCCCTCATAAGGAAGATGTCTGCTACCTGGCATACCATTATCCCTACACCTACTCTGCTATGATGGTAAAACTCTTTCCTCTGATGAATTTCCAGATTGGGGATGGGGAAAAAATTGTTTCAGTCTGCATTCTGGTATTGGGGAAGGCTCAGTGTTTCACTATGTTTGGCCACAAGCTTCGCTCAGGCTCAGCGGCAGAGTGGAAGTGTTGTTTGCAAAGCCACACTTCCCCTCACTCCTAGAGCATTCAGGACAGAGGACGTGGTTTTGCCTGGCTTGTCTGGATCAGAGGACATGTCTCCATGCAACCCTCACTGCCTCTACTCTGCAGGAGCCAGAGATTATATAATAAAGTAGTTTAAATTCAGTTTAATAACTTATATGCTGTTTAATATAACAAAGTCTCTAAGCTGTTCATAGCAATTGCAAGCAAAATCACAAGCAAAAAGTCAGTTGTTGTTGTTTAGTCGTTTAGTCATGTCTGACTCTTCATGACCCCATGGACTAGAGCACGCCAGGCACTTCTGTCTTTCACTGCCTCCCGCAGTTGGGTCAAACTCATGCTGGTAGCTTCGAGAACACTGTCCAGCCATCTCGTCCTCTGTCGTCCCCTTCTCCTTGTGCCTTCCATCTTTCCCCATATCAGGGTCTTTTCTAGGGAGTCTTCTCTTCTCATGAGGTGGCCAAAGCACTGGAGCCTCAGCTTCAGGATCTGTCCTTCCAGTGAGCACTCAGGGATGATTTCCTTCAGAATGGAGAGGTTTGATCTTCTTGCAGTCCATGGGACTCTCAAGAGTCTCCTCCAGCACCATAATTCAAAAGCATCAATTCTTCGGTGATCAGCCTTCTTTATGGTCCAGCTCTCACTTCCATACATCACTACTGGGAAAACCATAGCTTTAACTATACGGACCTTGTATATAATATTAAAATTCTACAAAATGCAATTGCCCTTTAATGCACTGCAAAATGCAGGGGGCCTTAAAATGACCAGACAGCCCCTCAGAGGAGGTGGGCTGATTGGAGGTATTTTCCCAGCCTTCATAAAAGAAGGCTTCAGCCTGCTGTTGAGGCAATAGTTCTCTGACATAGTTCTAGGAAGTGCTAGCTATGGGGAGCTCTCCAGGGTCCTGACTAGCTGGTCCTTTGCCATAGGACCATATAGGGAAGAAAACAATGTCTATGTGTACTGTTGCAAATTAGTTTGGGCTATGTAATGAATGATGTCATGGGGGAACAAGTCAATTGTGAGTGAGGGCAGTGCTTCTTGGATTTGTCATTGGTCTGTGGAAATCATGTAGTGAATGAGATGATGATGTTCATCTGAGTCCTCAGTCAGATTTGGCTATATGATGGTATTTCTTGGGGGGAAATAACAATTTAATTGGGTCTTGGGAGAGAGAGAGAGAGGCTGCAAATAAGAGAGTCTGAATGCAAATTAACATTTCTCCAAGTACTACCTAACAATAATAAAAAAAGTACGGCTTTTTTGACAATGCTACAAATGTCCATGAAATATGGGGAATAGTTTCAGCACTACACTACCCTACACTACATTTAAAATAAATTGAAGGTGTATCTCCTGTGTGTACTAAGGTATGGAGAAACACTCCTTTCCTGACTCTGGCCAAATAATGATTGCTAGGGACATTCCCCCCACCCCCCGCCCAGTGATGGCTTTGACCAGGTCAGCTAAAATAACTCACAACTTTCTCCTGGAGCTTCTAACTTTTTGTCATGGGAAAACAATTCCATTTTTGCAGACTGGATGATGAACAAAAACCCATTTCATGAATGTGCATCATTAGGTTTTATTTCCCAGCATATGTCCATGCAAAATGTGTGTGTGTGTGTGTGTGTGTGTCCCTTCAGATCAGTAATGAATTCATAGTGATTTAGCAACTCAGGGGCTCAATTACCTGCACAATGCAGATGAAAAGATGATAAAATCCCATATGGAAACAGTGACTTGGAAACACTGATCATAATATAATGTGCATTTAATAACTGAAAGCATATTTATAGCACACCTCTGCGTACTGTGCAAAGGGACAGTATTCAATGCCACTGTTACTCGGAGTAATAAATGAATGTATTTTACTCCAGGGTGATAAATGAAAATAGTTATTAATAGAGTCTTGCTGCACACAAGCACATACAAGTGGAACCTAGAGGGCCAACTTTGATTTCAAAAACAATGATAACTGGGCAGAAGCAGGACCAATAAGAAAATGTTTTGGTACTAGCAGTTACAGTGGAGCTGTTTTAATGCAGGGTGAAGGAGCTGAAGTGAAGGGAATTGGGTGTGAAACCAATCTCCAGTGTTGTTGTCCTTTAGTTGATTTATGAATTGCTTCCTATGCAGCATCTCAAAGCATCTCGTAATAACACGTTAAAAACATATATAAAAGAATTGCATACTTAAAACAGTTAAAACAACTGCAAACATATGTGTGTCTGCATATGTACAGTTTAAAACTATATACATTAAAGATAGATATCGACTGGTATAAATATCTCCACTTAAAAGGCTTATTGAAGGTCTTCAACAGGTGCTGAAGAGGAAACAGAGATGGTGTCTGTCTGGTGTTCAATGAGAGGACAGGTGCTGCCACACTAAAGGTCTAATTCTGACACAATGAGGAACAGACTTCCTGATAAGATAGTATCTGCAGGAGGCTTTCTCTTGTGGAGCTCAGGTATGGGGTGAGTCTGTAAGGGACGAGACAATCTGTTAATGCCAGCTTGCTTCATTGCTCTGTTGCCATTTGTTTTATCCCACCTCCACTCAGCCTTTGAAGAGCTGTTGTGAAGGGGATGCAGACATTGCAACCTTTCACTCAGCAGCACTTGAATTGGTAGGCTGGGTCCGGTTTGGCTCAGCTGCCTAATTCCTCGGTGCACAGAGACAGATTGCATTGTTGGGCAGGTAGATATTTGCATCTTTTATAGTATGTGTCACAATAGGCAGAGTGGACCCCCAGACCAGCAGTTTTGCACTGGCTGCAGCAGAAGGAACACAAGGTGTGAGACAGAGCTAAGATGCAAAAACAGGATTCAGGGTACAGTGGTACCTCGGGTTACATACGCTTCAGGTTACAGACTCCGCTAACCCAGAAATAGTACCTCGGGTTAAGAACTTTGCTTCAGGATGAGAACAGAAATCACACAGTGGCGGCGCAGTGGCAACTGGAGGCCCCATTAGCTAAAGTGGTGCTTCAGGTTAAGAACAATTTCAGGTTAAGAACGGACCTTTGGAACGAATTAAATACAGGTACCACTGTATTTACAAGGATGTGATGAAATGTAGACTGCCCAAAGATGAAAGTGATGAAAAGGAGGGCCAGGTCCCCAAGAAGAAGGTATTTTAATATATTCTGGGAAGTTTGAAAGTATGGAAATGAGACCCTTTATATAATTTGTGTCCATACCATCCCGCATATCTCCTATCATTTAAGTGCTTTAAAAACCCATAAACACCTGACATGTCTAGTCTTCCCCCACCCTAGCCCATTTTTCCAGCTGCACAGTTTCCCCCTAACTGCACATTTTGTGGTCAATTGCACATTAAAACAACAACAACAACCCTGATTTGTGAGTGTCCAGGAGCATCTGACTGGTCAATTTTGCAAAGAGGGTGCTGGATGATAAGGATCCTTGATTTTATTTGGATGGACTTTTCACACGTCCTCCTGCTTTTGTCCCCCTCTCTCTCCAGTCTCATCTTGACATCTTGGAGCAAGCCAGGAATGCAAAGAAAGTCTTCTTCAGGAGGCAGACTCTGTGCCACACTCTGGGAGGAAACCCCTGTCCCCTGCTGACAATCACAGCCATGCCTGAGTCAGAAAGCAGCGATGACCTGGAGCAGTTCCGTAAGTCATGGATGCCTCTGAGTTAGTCCATTTCATTTGGTTTGTAGCCTTCCTCCATTTGGAAACTCAATGTGAGTGACAGTGTGCATTTAACAGTCATATGCAATGGGTTAAAATGCAGCAGATGGAACCCTGGGCTGAACTGAGATTATCTGCCCAATTTTCACTGCTGTCGAGAAACACTCCCAGATTGGGCTGTGTTTTCTAATGTCTGTTTATGGAAGCGCTGCTTACAAGGACTGTGGTGAAAACCTGAATATTGTTCTTTCTAAAGGGAAGAATGGGATGCGGGTGGCGCTGTGGGTTAAACCACAGAGCCTAGGACTTGCCAATCAGAAGGTCGGCGGTTCGAATCCCCACGACGGGGTGAGCTCCCATTGCTGGATCCCTGCTTCTGCCAACCTAGCAGTTCGAAAGCACGTCAAAGTGCAAGTAGATAAATAGGTACCGCTCCAGCGGGAAGGTCAACGGTGTTTCCGTGCACTGCTCTGGTTCGCCAGAAGTGGCTTAGTCCTGCTGGCCACATGACCCGGAAGGCGTACGCCGGGTCCCTTGGCCAATAAAGCGAGATGAGCACCGCAACCCCAGAGTCGGTCACGACTGGACCTAATGGTCAGGGGTCCCCTTTACCCTTTACCTAAAGGGAAGAACTAGTTGAACTGGTTGTAAGACCAAATAATGTCACTTGCTTCAGCAACATGGCCAGAAATGGGCTGTGCACCCAGTTGCTTCAGGGACCAATGTATATTAAGTGTAGCTTGCTTGCTAGTTAAGGTACCACTCAGACCTGGGGCATGCTCCAGGAACAATAACAACAGCGATATTCTAAGTATGCAATCCACTTGATTTGCTGGATGAATTGTCAGAAAGAGACTGTACCATGTGGTGTGCTACAAGCTTGCCTCCGGGCAAGGCTGAATAATCATGTATTTACTTATTTCATCTGAGCAGCTTGGTTAATTATAGCTTTTGGGAGATACACCAAAATTCATTTCCCTGCCTCCTAGCTTTGATCAACCCCCATGCCTCACTCCCCTGGCTTTGTTTTGACAAGCCCTCTAATCTATGGGTCAGGGAGGAAGGGATAAGGGGGTCCATTGTTGCAATTTCGTAAATGGCCAAGCTTTGGAAAAACACAGTAAATGTTTAAAAGCCTTTTTGTCACCAGTACAAATGGGAGTTCCCTTCATCACTTGTGGATAAGCCACATGGATGGAAGATATGGCTTTCAGCAAGGGTGTCATCTAGAACTTTGGAGACCTAGTCAGCAGAGGCAGTGGAGCAGAGCTGAAGACAGCCCTTCTTTCATTGCCCTCAGGTGGGCTTTTTGTTCTTTAGGTCCACAAGGAACTCTGCTACTTTCCCCTGCTGTTACCTCCTTTCAAAATCCATTGCAGTAAGGCTGGTGCCTTTGCAGTGTAATTTTCAGGTCCTGCTAAAAATTTTTTGTTTAGGAATGTGTATCTAGACCAGTGTTTCCCAACCTTGTGCCTCCAGCTGTTTTTGGACTACAATTCCCATCATCCCTTGCCACTGGTCTTGCTAGTCAGGGATGATGGGAGTTGTAGTTCAAAAACAGCTGGAGGCACAAGGTTGGGAAACACTGATCTAGACAACACCACCACCATTAATAAATGTCTTTATTATCCACTCTTCACCAGCAAGTCCTGGGTCCCAATGTAATTTTTTTTAATGCATATTTGCTTTTAAAATCGCCAATTTTATTCATATTTTCATGAACTTGAATCCCCCCCAGAATTTTTTCTTATGAATATTGTTTTATGTAAACTACTTAGAGGTTTATGTTGATTAAACAGTATACAAATCTTCCATAATGGCAACATCTACAATAATTTTGCTTTCCCAGAGAGCTGCCCCCAGCACCTCCCAAAGCAGACACATACAATGTGGTTTCTCAAGACTAAATTGACTTACTTTATTTATTTAGAAACATTTTTATGTGGGTTAATATTTCAAGAAAAGGTGGGTACTTGCTGGGAATCTGGGGCACCAGGTGTGAGTAATGAGAACATAAGCAAAGCTCTGATGGATCAGGCCAGACATCCTGTTCAGGTTTGGGCAAATGGAGCAAGATGAGGTTATGTAGGGAAGGGCTGAGGCAAACTTAAGCACCCTGGACAGCTCCATCCTAGAGAGACTCCATAAGCGCAAAACCTGAGACTGAGCTTTGAAAAGGAGCTGCAAGTCCGAGTAGTTAGCTGCACATTCAGTGAGTGGTTTTATTTAACGAATCTCATTTAACGAATCTCAACCTGCTTTAGTAGTTATCAGGTTTGAAGCTGCAAGGGAGACTCTTCTTCCACTAGGGTGGGTGTGGAGCAAGGTAACTCAGTTGCCTTTGTCCAGAGTGGGATTGGCACAATGGGCCCCTCTTGCACAAGTTCTTCCGTGTCAATAGAAGCATCTGGTGTCAATAGACCACATCCCTGCCCTCATGCCCTGAAGATGGAGAGTACGGCCCCAGGGTCACATGAAAGGGAAAGTAGGCCAAGATAGGCAAGAGGTTGGGTTCCAAAGGAGGCCACAGGAAGATAACTCAGTGCAGAACTAGTTGTTGGGAATCACAAGTGGGGAGAGGTCTGTTGCATTCAGGTCCTGCTTGCTGGCTTCCCATAGCCATTGAGTTGGCTACTGGATGTTGGATGTTGGTCTCTCATGGATCTTTGGTCTGATCCAGCAAAGGTCAGGTTCTAAAAGGATAAATAAGCAGGAGCAGATCTTAGGCTAGACCAAGCTAGGCTTCAGAAGTCTTAGAGAACTACTCTGGCTGATGACTTCCTCAAGCCTGAGGCACCAGTTATGTAAGGCTATGTCAGGGTTGGGGAAGCTGTGGCCCTCAAGATGCTGCTGGATTGCAAGCTCCCAGAGGGATGATGGGGGGTTGTAGACCAGCAACATATAGAAGACCAAAAGCTCCCCAACCCAGACTTATAGATGTGATCAGGATGGTGCCATGGAGCAGCAAGAATTGGGCCATCACTTTCCTATGAGCTGCCCTGGTGCTACAGAGAGTGAGACAACTGTCTCCTTCTCCCATACTGAGCCAGCTACAGAAGGGGAACTTCAGACCAGGGGAGGGCAACCATGGCCCTCCAGACTCTCCCTTCCCTGGTCCTGCTCAAATTCTAGTTCTGGCTGTAATGGAATAGATTTTGCTGGCCTGGGTAGAGAAGATTTGTGTGCACAGAAACCATTGACTTTGCATGGCTGGTATGTAGCCTACTGTACAAGGGTAAGCGTTGCATTTGTTGCTCCTTTCATTTTGGTCTCTGGCCCCTCCCACCACTGGCATGCGGCCCCCAGAAGGTTGCTCACAAGGGACTGTGACCCTCAGGCTGCAAAAGGTTCCTCACCTCTGCTTTACAGGTGTCCCGCGATTTACAATTTCTGTCACAGGGCTGCTTGAGATTGCTGGCATTCCTTCTTGTCCCTTCCAGTAATTGCTTATTACTTATCAGTAATAGAACACGGGAAGGAGAGGCATAAGGAGCCACCCTAGTATTCATCTTCCATGCACAAATCTATTGAGACCTGCATGTTTTATACATTCCAGCACCCTCGTCCTTTTCTAATTCTAGAGATAACAGATCGGCTATTCAAGCTGCACGAACCTGCTTATTAAAATGTCGCTTCTCTTTGGAAGAGGGTTACAAGAAAGAGGGAGTCGTCATAGAATTCACAGAGTCTCTCATTGCCTCTCAAATGCTCCTGTTCTAAATATGCAGAAGGCCCAAGGAAGCTGATTTGTGGCTGGTTTCATCCCACTCATCACCCTCCTCCCATGATAACCCAAACACTCGTATGTCCCCCGCCCCCGCCAACACTGCATATTCGTTTTGGAATATGTGGAAGCTAAGCGAGAGTCTGTGATTGGCTCTTGCATTGTCAATGGAATTAAAGATTCCGCCCAGGACAAACTGTGCTATGACAAGTGTAAGGTTTTATTATGTATTATGTTCAGGCTGCATCATACAGCTTAGAAACTGCACCAAGGGGAGAAATTAAACTGTCACAGCATTGGGCACTTAACGCCCATGTTAAGTAAGGACATTGAAGTGCTCACTGTGGTAGCTGATGGTGGGGTTTGAAACTAAAGCTGAACTGATTCACATTTCTTCTTTTTTGGGGGGAGGGGGGAGCATTTTTGGCAGTGCCAAATAGCCTCCTTCCTTTCGGTAACCTTTTAAAAGCACTTTGCAAAACTTCACATTCATTTACATTGCCTTTGCTTGCTCTCATTTGCCATCACTTGCCTCATTGTCTTCCTACTCTTGCTGGCATTCCCCTGGCAGGTTGTTGGAGAAAGGGAAAGCAATGGCCATGGTGGGATCCCTCTGTGCAGAGAGTATCCCATGGTTTTGTGTATATGTTTGTGTGTGTATACATGCCTGTAGGATTCTTACCTGCCTACGTGTACACCGGAACAGTTGTGCATATCATATTACAGTGGTACCTCAGTCTGTGAACAGTGCAGTCAACGAACGCTTCGGGGAACGGCTGCTACGAAACCGGAAGTAGGCATTCTCACCAGTGAACTTTACCCCAGAAAGCAAACAGAATCCAACTGGGGGAAGAGCGCCTGTGGTGGGAAGCCCCATTAGGGAAAGCACACCTTGGCTTGAGAACAGTTTCAGCTAATGAATGGACCTCCAGAATGAATTAAGTTCACAAACAGAGGTACCACTCTGTTTGTATTACATTTAGATACAATTTAATGCTAAAATAGACTTCTAAGTAGTTTACTATTTATGGGAGCCAGTTACACAAATGTTAACACCCCCAGCTAAAATACACAACAAATCAATCCTAGGAAAACAGCTATGGTTGGCATCCATCTGTCTGAGGAGGCAATGGAGGAGTGTGCCTTTGGGGGAGAGATACAGAGTTACAGCACCTGCTGTGGCTGTAGAGACCAATGCAGGAGAGACATTGAAACAGGAAGCTCAGGTTGAGAGATCAAGGGAATGCCTGTGTGAACAGGTGCATCTTCCAAAGCCAGCAGAGTGCCAATAAAGATGAGGCCTCCCATATTTCAGAGCGGACTGCATTCTGCAACACGGGTGCTACCAGTGAAGAAGTCTGTGTCATGGCAATTCAGGCAGCACCAAAATTAACTGGGTTCCATTGTTGATCGTAATGTCCTTATTGAGCAATTTCATGCAATATTTTGTATGAAAGTGTGTAGATGTGTGTGTGTGTGTGTGTGTGTGTGTCTATTTTACCTGCAGTAAAATTGGTAAACTTTTATATATCAGTATAATTCCATTATCAAGCGCCACAGGATATGACTTGGTCCCCAAGTCGTTGGCTTGGCTCACTTTTCTGTGTGTATTGTGAGTTCTCTGCCCTAGAGGTGCAGTCTGGGGAGAAGCCCCGGGGGTGTGGGTGTGTGCTTATTGGCTCCAACCGTCAGTAGCATGGAACCCCTAGAAGCTTACCCTAAAGGGAATGCAGCCTTAGAGCTGAAAAAATGACTTCCACTTCTGTCTTACAGCATGCCACTGTGGCATGACATTGTTACTCAGATGATTATAAACCTACCTCTCCACCTCCCTGAAGAAACTGGAGTCACCAGAGGCAGGTGGCTGATTTAACTTCCTGTCCCAGTGGGCTCCCCCTAAGCCCCTTTAGCGTCTCCCATAAAAGTAAATGACTGCCATTTATTCCATTAACTCACAGTGATGGGAAGAGCTTTGCCTGTTGATTATCAGCCCTATCAGGCAGCTGTTGAAGTCCCAAGAGCCCTGCCAGAAAGAAACGGATGGCAAACTTAAATCCAGGCTTTGTGTATTTGGAAGGGAGCCCTGTTGATTGCAACAAAGTCAATTTCAAAGGAATGGTGCTTAAGGTATACAGCCTCCATGTAAGCAAAATCATTGCCTTTTGTAATGTGTCATTGATGAGGCCATTGTTACCTTGCCTGGTTGACAGGGGAGTGTTGTGAAGCAGTACTAGAGCTGAGCGAAAATTTCTCAGATGACATTCCTCCCCCCTGCGAGAACAATTTTTTCTTTTTCAGACCGACATCTTCCCCTCAAAAGAAGGCAATTTCACAGATCCTCCCCGTCTGAATATTCTTCACCACTTTTTGTCTGCGTGTGGCACCCACAATAAGACTGGTTCTGGGGCGTTGTGGAGTGTGCAAAATGATGGACAGGCTGCGGTTGTAGCAGCAGCAAAAGCAAATAAAACCTCAGGGAAGGAAGGGAGTATCTTGTACTTTCTGCTATGATGAGTTCCATCCCTGAGAAAGTGTTGGGGAACTTCTCCTCTCCCTGGATAAATTTGGTGAAATGGTCCACCCACTTCAATTTCTCTGCCTATAAATAGTGTAGAGACGCCCATCTGTGCATAGCTCTAGGCCAGGTAGAGGAGATCCTCAGGCTTTGGGGCTGAATGTGACTCTCACCAGGCCATGCATCTCCCCAGCTTTGCTCCATGCTCTCTTTGAGCACTTTTGCCTGGCTTGAATGTATCCTTGAACTGGGGTCATGCCTCTTGCTGGCCTGGATGAAGGACGCAGAGCTGTAGTGGTATGTGTGTGTGTAGAAACCTCTATCCTTTGGTGACTGGGATGTATGCACCCTACTGCAGAAAGGTAAGAGTCACTTAAAACCATAGAGTTGGAAGGGACTAGTGTTAGAAACTGAGATATGAAAACTAGGAGCTAAATGGCACCTTGAACCTACAGTAGGTTATGGGCGCCGCAACAGAGTGTCTAGGTGCACTTTTTATATCACAAGAATCTTATGTTCACATAGTCTAGTCCTCATCTGACGACCACAAAAAACAAACTCATAGTTCCCCTGCTCGCCCCACCCTAATATTCTTATGAGGGTTTCTTCTCCAGTCATCAGAGAGTAGCTGGAAATGGGGAGGCAGAAAGTGGAAGTGGGGAAGTCCTTTCCTTCCAGCAGTGGCAGTTTTAATCTGAAATTTTAGGCGCAGTACCACACCCAGAGCTCAGAAACTGCTCGCATTAATGAAATTCCCTGTCAAAAAACGCGCCCAGTACAATGGGAGTTTTGAATGCTGGAAAGGACCCCGAGGGTCATCTAGTCCAACCCCTGCAATGCAGGAATCTCAACCAGATCATACACAGCGCAGACTTTTGCTTCAGGGCCTACCCATTATTTTTTTTGCCCCTGGCCCCACCCCCGTTGAGAGGTGGCCCCTGGAAGGTTTCCCATGAGGGGATGTGGCCCTTGGGCTGAGAAACATAACTCACCCATGCTTTAAGCACTTATCTGGAAGGTTAGCCTCATCCACCTGTCAGTTCCACTGTGTGGGATATGAGCTGTGAGGCCCTCACTGAAGGACGTCATGTCACGTTGGTGAAGGCATAGGAGCTGCTAGCTCTGCAAAATCTGTTAGCTCTCCACTGACAGCCACATAATAAGCTGTTGGTTGATCTGTCATTTATTTTAAAAAAACAGGGGTCTATCCCCCCCCCCACTTTAAAAAATGAAATACAATTTCCCTACGTCCCTCCTAATTAAGAACAGCAAGGAAGGGCTGAGATGGCCACTTTTTCAGGGTGTTGTGAACTGACGATTGTGTGTGGGGAAAATGTACACAGTTTAATTAAGCACATTGATTAAATCAATACGATTCAAACAGCTTAGCGCTCCAATCAGCTTAATCTCATTAAATGTAATTCGGGCCTCGATAATTGATTAATAATGCATTATGGTTTATGAATTATTGACTCCCGAGTTATTATAACTGTGCCTGCTCCCTGCATGACAGGCACGGCTGCATGTTAATTACAAAGAGCTCACGCTCTGTCCTCCCCCTCTCTTTTCAATAACTTTTTCGGAGGAAAGAGATGACGTATCTGATAGCAAAACAGGAACTTAATTAGATTACGGCCTTGTCGCAGTTGTGCTCCCCTGAAGGCACATGATCTTGTCAGTTTGGGCTCAGGAGCTGGGGAGCTATGAGGTTGTATCCAACTAAGTTTTACCCATAGGAGATGCTTTGAAATTAATGGCTATGTATTAATATCAATGGGACTCCTCTGAGTATGGCTAATGCTCAGGATACAACCCATAGGCCAGGAATGGGGCACTTGTGTTACCAGTCTTTAATGCTGCTCAAAAGCACAGCCGCAGCCCTGCTTACTTTAAAGCAAGTCCCACTTGTTTCAATGGGGTTTGCTCCTAGGTATGTGCATATGGGGACGCGGGTGGCGCTGTGAGTTAAACCACAGAGCCCAGGACTTGCCGATCAGAAGGTCGGCGGTTCGAATCCCCACGACGGGGTGAGCTCCCATTGCTCAGTCCCTGCTTCTGTCTACCTAGCAGTTCGAAAGCATGTCAAAGTGCAAGTAGATAAATAGGTACCACTCCGGCGGGAAGGTAAACGGCGTTTCCATGCGCTGCTCTGGTTCGCCAGAAGCAGCTTAGTCATGCTGGCCCCATGACCCGGAAGCTGTACGCTGGCTCCCTCGGCCAATAAAGCGAGATGAGCACCGCAACCCCAGAGTCGGTCACGACTGGACCTAATGGTCAAGGGTCCCTTTACCTTTACCTTTATGTGCATATAGGATTGCAGCCTTACTATACAACTTCCCCCCAATACAGGAGTGAGTTAGCTGTGAACTGTTACGAAGCTAGACCAGCTCTTGAAATAAATATTTGGGATGCAGTGCAGTGATGCTGGTTGCTATTGTGCTAGGACTCACTTTCATGATTCTCCGAGTGGGTGGGAATCCATCTAATTTCCCAGCTGGAATGGCCTTCGAATACCCTCTGCATGCTGTGCTTCCAATCACCCATGTTTGTCTGGTAGAGCAATGAAATATGGTCCTCGGGAGGCAATGAACTCCTCCTTCTCCTCTTCTAAATGGTAAAAGAGAGCCTTGAGCTGTTACTGGGCCTCTGATATCCAGCTCAAACTGTGACATAGGGGGAGGGGGGAGAGAGAGGGCATATTTCACTGAGTCCTGCATTTCCCCAGATTTGGTAGTAAATTCCAGTCACTCTCCCGCTGCTGGAGAGGCATGCTTGAAAAGGTCAAATGTTGTTGTAGTGTTTAAAAAGAGCCAGGCAGGCATATGAGCTACTCTAAACTGACTCTTCCTGTGCCAAGAGGCAGCTCTATTAAAGGAGGGCATCGTTTTTGGACGGTCGCAGATGTGGGATGGCATCAGGAAGCAAAATGGAATGCACATGCAATGGCAGGCACCTGGAGCTCAGGGCTTGCCCAGTTTTGGACATTTTGATGACTTGCAAGCAAAATGCTCATTCAACGGCAGGATGTGGATGGAAACGAGACCCTAAAGTTGAGCTCTAGTTCAGCCGCTGGGTGCATATCAATGCATAGAACAGGTGTGAGGAAATTTTGGCCCTCCAGATGTGACTGAACCAGCCCCAGCAATTATGGTCAATGACTAGGGATGATGGGAGTGGTAGTTCAGCAGCATCAGGAAGGTCAAAGGTCAAGGAGACTATGAGGTGCATTGATCAGTTAACTGCCTGATCAGAGACCTTGAGCCCAAGTGAAGGAACTGAAGACTCCCCTTGCAGCCTTCATCAAACTAGCTAAATCTATGTTACTCTTACTCTTACTCTTCTACAGCTGCCTATCGTGTGTGTGTGTGTGTGTGTGTGTGTGTGTGGGCACACACACTGTCCAGGCAAGCAAGAGGCACCCATCACACTTCAAGCACAATTTCCTGCCTTGCAAAAGTGCTCAAGGAGGGAATGGTTCTTTCCCTTGCAGGTCCTTGATTTAATAAAGTTTTGGCCTTTAACCCCACATCATGTAGAGATGTGGGGGAAATTCTGTTCAGTTCACATTTAGAGGTGAACCTACCCAATTCACATTTTCCAAAACAATACGTGAACTGAAGCACAGCCATCTTTCAAAATCCGCAGCTCTCTGAATTTTGCAGGACAGTTCTCCACCCAAATAGGGTGTGGAAAGATACATATGCAGGTGGTAACGTGTCCATAAAACGAGATGTGTTTCTGAGAATAGCATGCAAAAAACACAGTCACATTAGGGGAAATTTCTTTGGGGGGAAAATTGCATACTGGGCAAAATTTCATACCAAAATGGGTATATTAGGAGAAATTACAACTAAAATGCTGATGAATTTTCCTAAAGAATTCTCCTGTTTTTCTGCAAACTGGTGTGGAAATGCAGAGGACTGAAGTTGAGATTGGAAGAAACATGAGAAAGTGAGAAACCTGAAATTGTCAGATTCACCTATCCCTAGTCTTGCATGCTCATTTCCCATGTGAGGATACAGGTGTTGTTATAAAGGTGACCTCTTTCCTCTTGCCTTGGTCTGCTTTGCCTAAGAATCATCCTCAGAATTCACTCTGAGTATCATTTTAGTCAAAATCCAGAGGCGAGAACTCTATAAAATAATGCTCTAAATGGGCACAGTTACTGCCAGCTTCTTTCTCTGGAGTTTCTCTTTCCCCTTGCAGCAATCTTCATGCTATGTATCCCAGGAGCAGCCTCAAAAGCCTCTCCCCCAGAAGGAGTGCTTTATGTCTGTTTTCATTCTAGTCACAATACAGCACTTCTCACCTGGAAAAGAGCTCTGGATATTCATTATCTGCCACACCGCGATTATATTCCTATTGTTGTAGTCCTGGAACAGGCACACACACAGAACGCAAAGACAGAGGTGGGGGGGTGGAGAGGTATAATGGCTCAGCCATTGTTTTCTAATAACTGAACAAGAGCTTGCTTCTCTCCCCCACCTCCGTTCCTAATAGCTATTATAAGAGCATCCCTTTGTCCTCCCACCTAATCTTCCCTGAAACAAAATGTGCATGTGTCATGTGAACATTAAAATGGCTATTGGTGGGGGGCGGGGGAACCTGGGCTCAGATCTTAGAGGAGCATGGATGCTGATGGTGTAAATTATCCCAGGCAAATGAACAGAATCGGCCCAATATGTTTGGCACCCTGCCCCTCCGTGTACAGAACCTGCCTGGGTTGACAATCAGCTCTTATTTCCAAATGGGCACCTTCTTCCATTGCACCTGAGAACAGCAGACTGGCTGAAAAGGTACAGAGCAAGCTAGATTAGGAAACTCAGGGAGAAAGGTGGTGGTGGAATTCTTCCCCTTCCGTTTACCCGAAGGAGCGTCTCCACCCCTATCATTCAGCCCGGACCCTGAGGCTCTCCACCAATGATCTTCTGGTGGTTCCCTCACTGTGAGAAGTGAAGTTACAGGGAACCAGGCAGAAGGTCTTCTCAGTAGTGGCACCCTCCCTGTGGAACGCCCTCCCTTCAGACGGCAAGGAGATTAAGAATTACATAACTTTTAGAAGACATCTGTATCGGGAAGTTTTTAATCTTTGGTGTTTTGTTATGTTTTATATATGCTGTAAGCTGGGGAAACCCAGCCAGATGGGTGGGGTATAAAAAATATTTTTAATTATTAAATTATTGTTGTTATTTGCTGCCTGAGGCTGCTGCCTCAGTCTGCTGTTGTACTTGTGCCTGCTTGCGGTCTTCCTGCAGGCATTTGGTTGGCTATTGTGAGAACAGGATACTGAATGGGATGGGCCTTTAGCCTAATCCAACAGGGTTCTTATTATTGTTCTTGTTAACCCCACAACACTGAGCTTCATAACTGAGTGGAAATTTGAACCTTGGCCTCTCAGATCCAAGGCTAACACTCTAACCATTGATAGCATCAAAGCCACCAATTTGGGGCACTGCAGCAGAAAAGGAATTGCCCCAAATATCCTCTTTGGCATGAGTAAGGATGTCAGGGAATTCTAACAAAAATGGAAACGGGAGAGGAAATTGCTAATGTGGTTTTTTTAAAAAAATATATCATATGTCTGGAATGGAAATCAATCCATTGTATACGTTGTTGCTTTCGGTCCACTCAAGATATGCGATTGATTATGCCTCTGTCCATTTGCATTGCATTTCCTTCACATTGAAATGAATGGTGAGGAATATTATAGGACAAGGTAATTTATGTAATTAATTATGTAAGTTACGTAATTTCACTAGAGCAGACAGTGAGACAAATAACATAGGGTTGGGGTTTTTTGGTGTGTGTTTTTTTGTGGAAAACAAACTGCAGCAGATCTGAAATGGTTCCACATGCAGTGACTGCAAGGCCTCTCTTGCAGATTGTTAATTTTGGGCTGTCTTGTGAATGCAGTCTTTCAGAGAACTTGGCCCCAAATCTGGCACAAACTAGAAGCCTGTGCAGTTAGCACAGGACTGGTGTTAAATCATCCACAATGTGTATATTAGGCAACAGTCTAGTTGCTCCATTTTGAGGCAGAATGATGCATAGAGACCTTTCTCAAGTGACATTGCTTGGGACAGCAAAGATGGAGCATTGCCATGCTGGTCAGCCATGTCATGCTGGTCAGGATTTTAAGAACACCAGAAAAGCCCTCCAGGATCGTGAAAGGCTCACCTAGCACAGCATCCTCTTCTTACAGTAGCCAATCAGATGCCCTTGGTATGGGAAGCTCACAAGCAGGACTTGAGTGCAACAGAACTCTCCCCATGTGCGATTCCCAGAAACTGATATTCACAGGCCTACTGCCTCTATCAGAAGTTAGTAGTTGTTGAACTTCTCCATGGATCTGACTAATCCTCTTTTTGAGGTCAAAAGAGTTCTAGTTCCCCAAACAGAGTGTACTGAAATATATTCTTTGCTTTTCTTTTTGTTCCATTGTGTCCTTCCCTATCCTTACATTTATGTTAATGAACTCTACATAATTGGATCAGGTCTCAGAACCGACAAGGCTCGTTCTGGAACTTAACTCTTTTTTCCAGCAACAGCACTTTCTCAGTAACACTTTGCAAAATGATATATATCAAATCACCAGTGCATTTAGAATTTAATTTGCTCTATCAGTTGCAATTGTCATGCTACTTAGTTTTGGAGGGGAGGGAAATGTAATTTCCCTGATACTTCATAATTCTTTTACAAGCCTTTGTCCCCCCGCCCCTGGTTTTCTTCACTGAATCTGTTTAAGCAACTGTTGGGGAAAGGGAAGGAGAGCTGTTCAGTAAGGGTCTTGATCTCCCCCTTTTGAAGCACACATACACATCTATTACCAACAACTGGTCACATTTTAGTGTGACCAAGAGCCAGACTTCAAAATAGGGCTAGACTGATAGGAGCATGTCCAAATTCACAATTGCCAGAGTCAATAGGGTAGGGGACAGATTTAGCACTACAGTGGTACCTCAGGTTAAGTACTTAATTCGTTCCAGAGGTCTGTACTTAACCTGAAACTGTTCTTAACCTGAAGCACCACTTTAGCTAATGGGGCCTTCTGCTGCCGCTGCGCCACTGGAGCACGATTTCTGTTCTCATCCTGAAGCAAAGTTCTTAACCTGAAGCACTATTTCTGGGTTAGCGGAGTTTGTAACCTGAAGTGTCTGTAACCTGAAGCATATGTAACCTGAGGTACCACTGTACTGTAATGGTGGCCTCAGGTGCACTTCCTTAGTTTTGACTGTATAGATTAATTTCCATGGTGAAAATTATGTATGGCAACATTGCATTAAGGGCAAAATATACTCACAATCTGAGACTGGGTGGCTTAACCGTCATCAATAGAGACCGTCATGGAGGGTACAAATGCCTCTTCTCTCTGTGGTATGAAGGCTGTGGAGGAAGAGAGAATATATTTCCAATGCTTCCGCTCTAAAAAGTAGAATGTGGCTTCAAGGGAAGAGAAGAAAGAATGGACTAACAGAAAGCACTGTTTGTTTCCCTACCAAAGCATAGCTGCTGATGTACATGTGCGCGCGCACACACACACACACACACACACACACACACACACACACACACCTGTTTGTCAGAGATAGGGAACCTCAGATTCCCTCTATCAGGCCCTTGGAGTTTTTCTAGGAAATAGATGTCTTCTCGGCACTGACATTTGTCTTGATCTCACATCTTGACCCTTGCCATGGTTCCCAGTTTCTGCCTGACTCGACATCTTCCTACACTTCAGTCTTGACTGGAGGACAGATGAATTCATAATACAAGACAGTATGTAACAGGCAAAATACAATAGGTTGATTAGGAACCAAAGAATCAGAGGCCTAGATCTCATGGAAATGGTAGTTGTGCTGGGACTGCACCACTTCTGACTGCAGGTGGGAAGTCATATAACTCAATATTCCTCCCACCAAAAAGAATAAATTCTTGCATCAGAAAATTGGTATATATAGGGGGAAAGTTTTAGTATAGCTTTCCCTATGACATGCTACTCTTCTATAGGATTTTTCTCTTGTGGGAGAGTGCTCAATCACATAAGCTGTCTACTTGAAGACCAAACGAATACAGCCTGCATGGCAGCTTACCATCTTCAACAAGAACAAGGCCACTGGGTCTGTCAGTGTCTTCAGGACCTGGGACAGCTCTGAAGGGGTAGACTTTGTTCTAACAACAGCAAAGCCTGACTTAGCCTGACCAAATGTCAAATATTTGATTAGCCTGCCAATAAGCAAGCACTGCTGTAAGGTCAAGCTGTATGGCTCAGGAATGTGTTCCGAACCTGAGTTGTGAGAAGTACATTTTGTCAAACTGGAGCTGATGACTACTCTCTTAAATGCCTGTGTATAAATCCTGTTCTTTGGCAGCATGAGCTATTTAGCTGTGTTTCGCACATCAGGTCATGTCTTGCTTGCTAGGGCTCTTTGATGCCAGGGTCCTTTTTTTGTACACTGGGTTGTCAAACAAGAAAAGAGCAAAAAGCATCAACAATGACACCAACTCCTAGGGAGGCAGCAGCCCTTTCAACATGGTGTTAAAGCCTTCATTTTTCATTTGATGGACTACAAGCCAGGGTAGCTTAATGGAAGGGCCATACACAGAAGCAGTATACCCTTAAATAACAGACACTGGAGACAGATGGCAAGTGAATAGCTTTACTTGTGTCCTTCTGGCCACCGTTGGGACTGAATTATGGACTGCTAGATGTATGTTGGTCTGATATATCAATAAGATCTTATATCATTATGACTGATCTCATGTTGACCCATCATGGGTTCCTCTCTTTTGTGATGAATGAAAGATGTTATCGCATAATAAATGTGGGACCATCTGTATGACAGAAAACTGTCTTAAATCAAATTAGACCGATTGTCTATTCTAACTGTTAGCTAGGACCATGCACCCAATTAAGCCAAAGACTTGAAGATCAAACCTAACTGGACAGAACTGGGTTCCAGCAGAGTCTGGTGGAGAAAGCTCTGGATGGGTCACGTTGGGCCTCCTGAAGCGAGCCCAGGACTGTTAAGGAGTGAGACATTGGGCAAGAAGGAGCTTTAGCTTGCATGTCCCAGTTCCCATCAGTGGAACACATATGTGGAGTCAAACTGATGTAGCTCAATCCTTTGCTCAGGGTGCAGTCTTGCTAGTTGCAGGGAACATTGCTTTGCCATTGTGTACCCTGCAGGGAACATGCTTGTGAAACACCACTCGCCAGGATTGATTCTCCTGCTCTCTTTGGGGTGGACGAGGAGACACAGTATCTCCTTATCCCACCCTCTCCTGCCCATATGTTTAACTGATTTGGGAATGGATCCAAGTTAGGTCAGGAGGACTGTGTGCAGCTCTCCTGTCAGCTGCTCTCCAAGGTCCTAGCCAGAGGCTTGTCCAACCACCTGCCACCTGCCAGGGTCTTTGAAACTGGATGTTCTTACATGCAGCGCATGTGCTCTATCACTGAGCTGTGTTCTCTTCCCAAACAGTTATTGACTTTCTCCTAAAATGTCAACCAATGGCAAAGAGACCTTTTTACATATTGGATCTCAAATAAGCCAAACTGATTGCTTTCAAGGAAAGAGTTATTGACAGTGTGCTGTATTGTCCCCCACCCTATCTGCAATTTGATATATATATTTACATTATTTTAATTCCATAGATAGTTGAATTGCTTTTTAATCATAACTATTTATACGCCTTATCCATGTGTGCTTTATTTGAATTTACTTTAATTTTTGTGTGAGCTACCTTGAGTCCCAGTTCTGGGGAAAAGGTGGGGTATGAATAAATAACAACGATGTCATCAGTTTATGCTATCCCACTTACAGTGGTGCCTCGCAAGACGAAAAGAATCCGTTCCGCGATTCTCTTCGTCTAGCGGTTTTTCCGTCTTGCGAAGCAACCCTATTAGCGGCTAAGCGGATTAGCGCTATTAGCGGTTTAGCGGCTTAGTGGCTATTAAAGGATTAGCGGCTAAACTGCTAAAAAGCTATTAGCAGCTTAGCAGCTTAGAAAAAGGGGGGGGGAGCAGGGGGGGAAACGCAAGACTAGCAAGACGTTTCGTCTTGCGAAGCAAGCCCATAGGGAAAATCGTCTTGCGAAGCAACTCAGAAATGGAAAACCCTTTCGTCTAGCGGGTTTTCCGTCTTGCGAGGCATTCGTCTTGCGGGGCACCACTGTATTTAGTTTAGGATGTGATACATCACTGCCCCGTGACATTTAGGCTTTATCCAAATTTTGTGCCAGGGAAAACTGAACTGTGCATGCTCTAAAATTATGCAAGTGGAGAATATGTGCATGATTTCTTATTTTTGCTCCTTACAGGAAAGGACAGAGATAATCAGAGTTTTGAAGCCATGTCCCCAAGTATCTTACTGAGGAACCTCATTGTCTCCTGAGACATCCCTTGTACACATTTGAACGTATCTGCTCAGCCATAGGGACTAGTACCTTGGGGAAATGAAAATAGAGGTTCTAAGGAAGCTGAATTTTCAACCCAGTGTCACATTCTGAGGTTTCCCCACACTCCCATGGAAGTACCTTATTTATTTAGGCTATTTCTACACTGCTATACCATTTGGTATATAAAAATAGATCTCTTTGAGGGTGGTTGTTGTTGTTGTTACAATCAAGCAGTATGTAAATTTTATGAAATAAAAATAAATAAGCTGTGTACAGAAAACGTAAGCACCAACAGACAGCTTAAACAACAAATGTTACAAAAAAAAATGCAGTTACCATTTCAAATGTTGAATTTATTAGTAAGATATAGACCAACTCTTTCCAATTATCCACACTTACCCTTTGCTCTACTCTTTCCAGGCAGAGGTACATGTCTGAATGTTCCCGTGCCCCAATTTCCCCCATGAAAACCTGCTCTTTAAGCTGAATTGGAGTAAACATCAATTTGGGTTTTGTGTGGATTGACGTTTGCTCCGATTGAACTTTAAAGAGTGGGTTTTTGCTGGGAAAACTCTGGCTGTTTGGACACAGAGTTTGGAATTGTGGTCTGTGCCTGGAAAGAGTGGAGGAAAGGTAAGTGTGGCTAAGCCTTCAGACTCCTCCTGGCTATTTCTCAGGACTTTCCCCATCAACCTTGTCTCTCACCCAGGGCCTAAACAAGCTCACCCACAAAAGCTCACAAAGAACAGAGTTCCTGGAACCTGTTGGAACCTGCCTAGACTCTCACTTGTTGCTTGTGGACAGGCATCAAGGGGGCTGGAGAGTTCTCAGGCTGCCCACAGCTTTGCTCCTTTCAGCAGTTAAGTGTACTCTCTGCACCCAGTTCCAGGTGTATCAGGCATGGCAAGTTTCCCTGGAGTTTCTAAGGATGACAAATAGGCCACTCCCTCCAGCCCCAGTTCTTTCACTGGCATCTTCCCAACTTCTCCTCCTCCAGCTGCCTAGCCTCACAGCCATGCATATTAACTGCAAAGCCAAGGAACCTGCTCTGATCGCCACATCTCCATTCCACTCCCTGCCCTCTTTCATGCTTCTTATGTACTGCAGAATCAGTGCATCTGCAAGAGTAGGCAGTTCAGAGAAGCACAGCACAATAAAAACCGAGTTGGGTTTTATGATGGGTTTGAGACCTGGCAATAACTTTTTCTCTCTTCTATTTGTGTATCTCTCCCACTGCACACAAATGTGCACCCTTTTTAGGCAATTAAAGATCTGTGGTGGGATGCACATCAGATACTTCACGAGTAGAGTGCGGGCATAAAAAAGGCTTTCTGAAAGGCGAAAGGAGAAAAATAAATGAGCTCCATGGAGTATGTGAGCCATCCATTTTGTTATGACAATATGATTTACAAGGATACGCTTTTATTTAAATAAGTGACGCTTCTTTTAAAAGCATTTTTGATATTCCCTGACACAAATATGAAAAAAGAGATTACAGAAATAGCATGGCGTGGATACAAACTGCGTTCCAACCAGCAGGAGGTAGGATTTAGTTTTTGCCTGTTTCCTTATGCCGTGCCAAGCTGCCTAATCGAAGCAGATGCTTCAGCGCAATTTTTAGCAGAAAAATTCAGAGAGGCAGAATCTCTAGGCTGGGACCTAGGAGTGCTCTGCTTCCCCCTCATGAATAAAAAGAAAATAAAACAAGTGGCACAGGGCACCATAAAGACTGAAAACTTCATGCATCAGACTTTGTGGACTAGAGCCATTTTATCACATGCTCAAAGTCTGTCTATCCTCAGTTGCATGTGAGGGAGAAATTCGATTCAGTTTGCAGTCAAAGGCAAACTTGTCTAATTCACATTTTCTGAAACAATGTGCAAACCAAAAGACAGCCATTCTTTGAAAATTCACATTTCTCCAAATTTTGCATTGCAATTCTCCAGCCAAGTAATGTGTGCACAAAATGCATGCACAAGGATAATGTATGCATAATGCACATGTGTTTGTGTAAATGCTGCATAAAATGCATTATATTAGGGGGAAATTGCTTTGCAAAAATGTGTATATTAGGCAAATATGCATACAAAAGTGTGTATATTAGGAGAAATTAGCACCAAAATGCTGATGAATTTTCATGGCAGCTTGTTGTTGTTTTTTAATAAAAAATAATTGTAAAGAAAAACATAGAACATGAAAGTGAAACATTTCAATCAGTACAAGATCAAGGATTGTTACAAATAAATAAGCTACTATTATGTAAACAATTGGAAGAACGGAGTGGAGAAATAAAACCTATCTTGCTGACAATTTCAAATTAATAAGCACCTTCCTTGCAGATTCCTGGAAATTGTCATTTCCAAACTGATGTGGAAATATGGAGAACCGAATTTAAGATTGCAAAAATGAGAAACTGAAATATACTGAAATTGATTTTTCTACCCTCCTTTGAGGCAGAGTAAGGCAAGAGCTTCAGGTGGCAGATGCTGGGGCAGGGGCAGTAGTAATGTGTCAGGAGTTCAGGTTACTCGCTTGATAGCACAGTAAGCGTAGGTAATTAAATAGGAGGATTTACTACAAAAACAAACAGATAGCTCTGGATGGCTCTAACAAAGCCTCTGGCATCATTACTCAAGATGACCCTTCTGAAGATACCTTCCGACGTTGACAGAAGATATTGAACTTACAACCTTTACGTCTCTTGTTTTGCTGCCTATCTAGCAGCCCTCCCATTCTCTGAATTTTCAGACTGAGTGGATCAGCTCCAAACTCTTCCTTTTCTTAGAAGCTGTCTCTGAGTTTGTTCATGCCTATTTGTGCTTCCTGTGAGCTTTGGCTGTGTTCTAGCCTGCTCTCAGCTACTGCCTTATCAGTCTGCCTGTCAAGGTCAGGAAGAGCCGAAGTCTGCAGCTGTCTTCTCTCCCCTGCCTGACTAACATCTAAACCTCTCTGTTCCTGGCTGCTTTCTGCAGTTGGCTACAAACCTTCACTTGGAGCTGGCTCATTCCTGACATGATATCACCTCACCATTTCTCCTGAGCCCCCTGGCTGTGGCCTTCTAGGGGACAGAGGTTTATGTGCTACATGGAATGTTCTGCCACTCCATAACTAACCTTCTGCCTTCACGTGTGGATGATACTATTCCATTGCCAGTATTGAAATAGGATTCAACAGCCAGTGTCATTGGGGTGTCAGTGAACCTTTTCCATTTCTGGCAGCAAAATGCCTTCAGTCAGCCCTGATCTATCACTCTATCTATCCATAGGTATGTAGAGAGCAAAATCAGTAAGCACTGTGGGGTCAAAAAGGTCATGAATTGTAAGCAATGAAGTCTATGACATTCATATACAAAACTCAAATGTGTGCCAGATATGTTGTTGTTGTTTAGTCATTTAGTCGTGTCCGATTCTTCGTGACCCCATGGACCAGAGCACGCCAGGCACTTCTGACTTCCACTGCCTCCCGCAGTTTGGTCAAAGTCATGCTGGTAGCTTCGAGAACACTGTCCAACCATCTCGTCCTCTGTCGTCCCCTTCTCCTTGTGCCCTTCATCTTTCCAGATATATTTAGTGGTAATTCAAAACACTGGCAATGAGGGTGGGGGGGGCAAGCTATCACAATTTTCCTGGCTTTCCTATGACATAATGGAGAGTGAGAGAGTTCTAAGCTCATAGAATCAAACTCACTGAAAAATTCTAGACATTCTCAAAGAATTTCTCCATACCTGATGGGATTCCATCTGTGCCAACTTGTCTGCTGAGAGCCGCTGTATGTCTAAAATGAAAGCAGTGAGTTGCTCCAAACCAATAATCGTATGTGGACTGCAAATGGTGTTTGTTTGTTTGTTTGTTTGTGTGAGAGAAAGAGAGAGGGGATGGGAGAGGGAGAGAGACAGACAGAGAGGAGGAGGAGGGGCACAGCTCACATACTTTTCTATAATAGTGCCTCTGTTTGCTGAGGTTATTAATTTTATTACTTTGAATTACTGTCACTCTTGGTCCTTAGAGTGTTTAAGGCAAGTTCTAACTCCCCTACTCTCTTAAATATCAAAAGCATAGACATTAACACGGAAAAGAAAACACATGTCGTCCAAAACAACATGATTAATTCTCAAGAAGTAAATGCCAGCCCACCCAAAGGGATTTGGGGAACGCACCGGCTGTCCCGTTTCGCAGCAAGAAGTCTGGAATCCTGCACTTTTACCATTTTAAAATTAGATTGCTTTATGCTGATTAGACATATGTTTGCAAATTGAATATGATTGCATCTTCAATATTGGCTCGCTAGGTGGGGACAGAGGCCATTTGCTCCATGTTTACTACAGATATCTTGCCATTCATTCTGCTACCATCTGTGCTAGGGATGCTGTAGAATTCCAAGTCTTTGGGATATTAGAGCTCCTGGGCATAGGAAAAATACTTTGGTGCTGTCTCCTAACACAGCATTTAGCACACGACACTGGAGCAGCGTGGCTTCCATTGGTAGACTCCTCTGGTTAAGAAAATATCAGCATAGGACTGGGAATTCTAATCTGATGCAACCATGAAAAGAGGGTGGTCTTTATTCTGGATCAGTTAATCTAGAACAAGTTTGTCTCTGGTTCCATCCATCACGGGGTCTTCCCACTGCTACCACGCAGCTCTCAGAACTCTACCCCCAAGGGGATGTGGTCCCTGAGAGCTACCCACCTCTGCTTTATAAAGAGAAAATGTAACTGTTGTCAGCATGCAACAATCCTCATATAATTAGAATGCCTCTTAGGAATGAACCAAAAAGGAACCCAAGTAACTGTTGGGAGTCTGAAATTATTACAAAACAGCCCCCCCGTTAAGTACATAAGAAGAGCATGCTGGATCAGACCAGTGGCCCGTCTAATCCAGAATCTTGTTCTCAGCAGTGGTCAACCAGATGCTCACGGGATTTCCACAAGCAGGACCTGAGTGCAACAGCGATTTATCGTCCTTTGGTTTTACAGCAACTGGTATTCAGAGGCATGAGGCCTCTAGCTGTGGAGGTAGAACATAGGCCACCAGAAATAGTGGCCATTTGTAGCCTTATCCTCCATGAATGTCTTATCCTCTTTTAAAGCCATCCAACTTGGCAACCATCACTGTCTCTTGTGGAAGCAGTTTCCATTCCATCATTTATGTAACTTTTTTTGTTGTTTACTTCAGCGAAAAGCACTTGTTCATGTACTTAGACCAGACTCCTATAGGTAGTACCTCGGAGTAAGTTCCACCATTCAACTCAGTGCGATATACTTCTCAGTAAACACATACAGGGTTGCACAAGTCCCTTTCTCCGTTGTAATCAATCAAAATATATGGAGACAAGTTCCCCATGGGTCAGTTCCATCTGCTAGTATCAGAAGTCAGGTAGGGTGGTGGTGGGAATTTATAATCCCATCCAAATCAACAGAGCTTACTTCAGAAGGAAAGGGCCATAGCCCAGCAATAGAGTATCTTCTTTGCATGCAGAAGGTTCCAGGTTGAACCTGTGGCCATCTCCAGGTAGGGCTGGTAATATCCCTGCCTAGAGTCGCTGCTAGTCATTGTAGACAGTATTGAGCTAGATGGTTTCAGGCAGCTTCCTGTGTTCCTGTGAGTCAGAGGAAGAATGCTTGGGGATGGAGCATTCATGGGAAATATACCATTATTTCTCTTTCAAAAACGTGATGTCTAGCAAAGCTTACCCTCCCTCTAGAAATGCAGTTAGCCCCTTCTGTGCCCCTATGTATATATGTATATTGTGATACCAATGCTCAGACACTGAAACATCCATTGTGGTGCCTGCTGGTGCCAGTGTGCCTATTCCATAAAAAGTAAAGGTACCCCTGCCCGTACGGGCCAGTCTTGACAGACTCTAGGGTTGTGCGCTCATCTCACTCTATAGGCCAGGAGCCAGCGCTGTCCACAGACACTTCCGGGTCACGTGGCCAGCGTGACGAAGCTGCTCTGGCGAGCCAGAGCCGCACACGGAAACGCCGTTTACCTTCCCGCTAGTAAGCGGTCCCTATTTATCTACTTGCACCCGGGGGTGCTTTCGAACTGCTAGGTTGGCAGGCGCTGGGACCGAGCAACGGGAGCGCACCCCGCCGCGGGGATTCAAACCGCCGACCATGCGATCGGCAAGTCCTAGGCGCTGAGGTTTTACCCACCTATTCCATGGCACTCTCTAAAGGCCTTAGTAAAAAAATTCCTCAAACATCCACAATACACGAGGAATCTCAAATGGGAGTGTCCAGGAGCTGCCATCTAAGTGCCCCACAATACTCCGGAGTTGATGCCATATTGGTGGCATTGTAGGAAATTTAATTGGTGGTGGCAACCTGACCCACCTGCCTGGTACTCAGCAGAGAGATGCTGCTGCCTGTGACTGGGTAAGTCCACCAGGGGAACTTATGGACACAGGATGGGGCCCAGCAGAAGGTACTGTCCTGAACCTCTCCATTCTACTGAGCAGCTGGCCTCCTGAAAAGATTCACACCCTCTGCTATCTTTGCCCTTTAAGAGTCTTTTAACCCTTACTCTAATGAAGGAGAACAGTTGGGAACCTGGATGGAGCCACCTTCCCATCATGCAGCACGTTACTCAGACCATGCAAAAGAAGGTAGTTGTGTTCTGTCTCATGTAACGCTCAGTTGAAGAAATGGGCTCCTCCATCCCCCTCTCCGCCTGCCTTTCATATCCTAGGCATCCTGCCTCAATTCTGCAAAAGCAATTTCTCCCATTCACCCATGCTAGGCTCCATTTTCAAAACACGCCACAGGGAGGTCAGTGATCAGCGTAAAATACTTAAGAGGATCCCAAATTGCCTCCTGCCTCAGAACAAATTCAGGCTTTGAAGTAGATATCATGGCAACGGCTCATGATGGATATCCCTGCCCTCACGACTCCAATCTAACACCGCCTGCATTTACTGGGGTGACATCAGCGTTAGGAAATGACAACAGCGTTGCAAACAGGGAGGGAGGGAAGAAAGGAAGGAGGAGAGGATGAGGGAATGATACTGCGGGCAACCCTCTGTTCTCAGTCATAACAATGTTGGAAGTTGAATTACTGGTGCTTTCCCATACCAAGATCCAGGCTGAGATACTTCAGAAAGATGGTTGCTTGCAATAGTTGATCAATTTAAGAGCGTAGGAAGAGCCCTGCTAAATCAGACCAAAGGCCCATCTAGACCAGCATTCTGTTCTCCCAGATGTTAACCAGATGCTTCTGGAAACCCCACGAGAAGGGTAAAAGCTCAACAACCTGCTCTCCTGTTTATGATCCCCAGCAACTGGTAATCGGAGGCAATCCTGAACTACAGAGCCAGTGTGGTGTAGTGGTTAAGAGCGGTGGACTCGTAATCTGGAGAACTGGGTTCGCTTCCCCGCTCCTCCACATGCAGCTGCTGGGTGACCTTGGGCTAGTCACACTTCTCTGAAGTTGCTCAGCCCCACTCACCTCACAGAGTGTTTGTTGTGGGGGAAGAAGGGAAAGGAGAATGTTAGCCACTTTGAGACTCCTTCGGGTAGTGATAAAGTGGGATATCAAATCCAAACTCCTCTTCTTCTCTTCTACAGTGGTACCTCAGTTTAAGGACAGTCCTGCTTAAGAACAATTCGGTTTACAAACTCCACAAAACCAGAAATAGTGTCTTAGTTTGAGAACTTTACCTCGGTCTAAGAACGGAATCCAAACAGTGGAAGGGCACCCACGGTGGGAGGCCACATTAGGGAAAGCACGCCTCGGTTTAAGAACGGTTTTGGTTTAAGAACGGGCTTCCGGAACGGATTAAGTTCGTAAATCGAGGTACCACTGTAGCTGGACTGATTTAGCCTGAGGCAGTTTCCTTTGCCCATCTAATCCAGCATCCTGTTCTCACAGTGGTCTGGGGAAACCCAGCCAGATGGGTGGGGTATAAATAATAAATTGCTATTATATTATTATGGTCAACCAGATGCCCCAATGGGAAGCCCTTGAGCCAGACCTGAGTGCATACTGCTTCCAACAGTGGAGGTGGAACATAGCCTTCATGGCTAGCAGCCATTGATAGACTTATTCTCCATAAATTGTTAAATCTTGCAGAAGTGAAGTCCATAGTTTAACTATGGAAGCATGCAGTTTCCTGTGTGTTAAATCAGCCTTTGCCGTGCTGGTTCATAAGAAAAGTCCTGCTGGATAGACTGAAGGCTCATGTATTCCAGCATCCTCTTCTCCCAATGGCCAACTAGATGACTCTGGGAAGCTCACATGAAGGATTTGAGGGCAACAGCACTCTCCCAACATGTGATTCCCAGCAACTGGTATACAGGGGCATTCTGCCTCCAGTAGTGGAGTATAGCCTTTGTGGATAGTTGCTATTCATAGCCTCCTTCATGAGGGGTGGGTCTCTGTGAACCCACCCCTTCCTTTTCTTTTTCTTTTTCAGGAAGGGGATTATGAGGCAGTGGGAAGTTTGGGACTGCACAGATGCACTGCCAGAGCCAATATGGTGTTCTCATACACAAGTCCTTCTCTGCTGCTGTCAGGACGCTATTGCTGTGGCTATTGTCCACCAGGTGGGCCAGCTATTCTTGGGCTTACCAAACACAACTTTGCTTATCTTCCTGAACCCATCCCTTCCTAAGGGTTTGGTACAGGTAAGAAAAGTTCAGAAAGAAACACACAAAACAGGCAAACAGAATGACAACTGAAACATGCCCCAATGATTGTTATCCCATCATCAGAATTTTGATCCAGTTTCCATAATCCAGTACTTGATTCACATATCCTGAAACTGCATGAACTAAAGCACAGCCATCATTTGAAATTCGCACTTCTCTGCATTTTGCAATGTGGTTCTCCAGCTAAAATGGATGGGAGATTAAATATACTGCTTTAGCTGTGTACGCTAGCTCTGTGTGCACTGTGAATGCAGAATTGAATCCCACCCATTGTCCATCAGCTGACATCACCCAGTTCCATCAGCTGCTTCACAGGTAGGTGTGGTTTGGCTCCTGGACCAAACTGCACCTTCTAGTGGACTAAGATTCCCTGCCCTTCAGCTAGATCAGGCACCCCCAAACTCAGCCCTCCAGATGTTTTGGGACTACAACTCCCACCATCCCTAGCTAACAGGACCAGTGGTCAGGGATGATGGGAACTGTAGTCCCAAAACATCTGGAGTGCTGAGTTTGGGGATGCCTGAGTTAGATGGACCAGCAGTCTGACATGGTATAAGGCAGCTTTCTGTGTTCCTGTCCATCATGCCACACTTAGTTCTCAAAGCACATCCCGCAAACCTCTCTAAGACATGAAATGGACTGTGGCCTGGGCATCACATGCCTGTGTCTGGGTCTTTTCTCTTTATGGCCCAATCCCTTCCAAGAATCTCTCATTTAAAAGGTGAGTGCATTCCAATAACACTGCCACACACACAGGCACACAAAGGAGGTTGCCAGGCAACGCGGCTCATGAAACAACCCCACCAGGATATGAAAGTACTGAGCAAGGCAGTTCATGGGCAAAGCAATTTAACGTTCGTAATGTTCCCTTTTGCCGTGTGCAACAATAACAATGCCTGCATGTATAATATATAGTTGCAAAATCCAAAAGAATCATTGCAGACTGTCAGGACCCTCGTTGCCTTTATCCAGAAACTGTTTCTGTGCACAGGGCGTTTGGAAGCAGTTAGGAAGGAGGGACAAAGGAAGGAAGGAAGAAAAGGTGGTTGAAAAGGAGGGTGCAAAACAGAGCCAATGAGGGTTGTGGCTGGGAGGGTTGTGGCCTTGAGAGAATTCAAAGGGCCACATAAGGAGGCAAGGAGGGGTGCATATGCGTATGGACCTGAGGTTCTCTACTCCTGGTGTAGAATATCAGGAGATGGAGCACAGCTCAGTGGTAGAGTGCATGCTTTTCCTTCCATTAAGAAGGTCCCAGCTTCCCAGCTTCAATCTCTCTCACACTCAAAAAAAGATTGGGTAGGTGGTGATGGGAGAGACCGCCTGTCTGAAACCCTGGAAAACCACAGGCCACATGACTTGAAGACTGCAAGTCTCATCATCACCAGCTGGTGTGGCTGGTGTTTGGGGATGATGGAAGTTGTAGTTTGAGAAATATGTAAGTATAAAGATACCTGCCTACGTCTGTAAGAATTGGCTCATAGAATCCCCATTCCCAGGTAACGAAGGGGAACAAATTTGTTCAGTTCACATTTTCCTGTAGACTTACCAATTTTGCATTTGCTAAACTAGCAAGTGAACCAAAACGCTGCTACCTTTCAAAATCCTGAAGCTCTAAATTTTGTTATGCAGATTGCCAACCGAAGAGATTGCACAAAACGGCATATATTTGTGAAAAATAATATGCAAAGCTATATCGTATTAGGAAAGATTGGTTGCAGAAATGCTTACACTGGGCAGCATTGTCATATGAAAATGCATAATTTTGGGGAAATGCACATGGAATGTGCCTTCCTGAAAAGAAAGCATTGCACATTGATGCGGAAATAGGGGGAATGGAACTTACTGCTGGAAAAATGAGAAACCAAGAAAAACAAAAACGACAGATTCATCCATCCCTACTAATCTGCACTGTCTCTCTCAATCAGCTAGGATAGACATTAGGAGATTTGCCAGAACACCCTCCCTTGTGATTTTTGAGGCATTTCCTCCAAACCTCCACTTTTCCAGGCAAATAGCAGCCTGCAGCTTGTTTGCAGTGTTAAAAATTCTGCACCTGTTGATACTTTTTGTCTCTCAAAACTGTGAACGTTTCTTTTCTTTTCTGTTTCTACTCCAGTTTGCAGTAAACACATACAAACCATGACACCAACCCTCATTCACCTCTTCCTGGCTGACGTCTGCCAGCAGTTCGGCATTATATTCTGGGCATGTCAGAACGTAATGCAGTGTAACAAGATGTGATATGTTGGATGAGACTTTATGTAGCGGAAAAAGGTTCCTGCGCTTTCCCCCTTTTTATTATTTACATTCCCAGAGAAGGTTATGTGCCACATGAGGTTTCTGCAGAGATAAATAGCTAACCTGAGCTGGCTGGCAGCTTCCCCAGAATCCAATAAGGACTCTTCTCAAAATGGTCACCTAATGCTTTGAAAGAGCTGGCCTTCGAACACAGCCTTGAAGGACCTCGGCCCATTAAGAGACCTTGTACAAGTTCCATGCAATATGCCTTGGGAAGACATTTGCATTGTTTAGGCAGCTATGAATTAGGGTACTGCAGAGGCAATTCTGACTTGGGTTGTCTCATTATCTGAGGTCATGATGAATCAGTAATACCATTTGAATGGCTAGTTCAGGCATGTATCTGAGCATCATATGTTTGCTGGGATAACTCAGTCAGGGGAGCATGAGACTCTTAAACTCTGGGTTGTGGGTTGTGGGTTTGAGCCCCACATTGGGCAAAAGATTCCTGCATTGCAGAGGGTTGGACTAGATGACTCTGGTAGTCTTTTCCAACTCTACAATTCTTTGATTACGGTACAGAAGAGATGAGTGTGTTTTCACCATTCTGATCCTTTCGCCCATCCCAGGGGGAGCTCAGCAGCATGCTCACCCAAGCATTACTTAGGGATCAGAGAGAAATTTGTTTTGTATGCTATGTACAGTGGACCACTAACCCAATCTGACTCTCCCAGACTTGCTTGCAACTCCTTAGTCTGACAACACACACCTCTGGATTGTGCAATACAGTTTTGGTGTACAAAAATGCACCTGAAAAAAAATGCATATTTTATTTAAAATATGTTTGCAACAGCATGTGTGTCTTGCTGATAAACGCATTGAAAAGGATGTTTGTTACATTAAAAAGTGGGTATGAAAAGCATATAATAGGATGGAATGGCATGCAAGATGGAACAGACTAATGTGCCAGTGAGAATGAAATGGAGTGGCAGGGATAGGAGAGAGAGTCCTTTCAGTTTGCATTTTAATGCAAACTTACTCAGTTCACACCTTCTGAAACAACATGTGAAATTTACATTTATCTAAATTTTGCGATGCAGATGTCTAACAAATGTTTACAAAAATGCATACAATAGTTAAAAGTGTGCCTAAAAATACATATACATAGAAATTATTTACATTGGGGGAAATTGCTTGCATGCAAAAAATGGTTTTATTAGGAGAAATTCATGCTGAAATGCTGGATAATTTTCATGAGGGTTTTTTTTTAACAAAAAAGAAATCACAGATTGCTGCAGAATTGTGGGGAAGTGAATCTAAGTTTGGAAAAATGCGAAACAAAGAGCACTGAAATTGACAGACCCTTCCATCCCTACCTGTGATCAAGAAGAAGAAGGCATCTACAAGCAGAAACAAGGCATCTCAATTAACATGCTGTGCTCCCCTCCCTCCCCACCCCTCTGAGAACAGATAAGGATTGTTAAGGCTTCAGTCATCAATTTTATTTTATTTTTTAAGGCAGCATGTTGTATTTGGCTCAGTGCTATTTACAGCTGTTGTCCATTAGGGGCCCTCAGGAGTCCAATTCCAAGCCACAAATGCAGAATCCCATAGGTTTCGCTCAGCAATGAGACCAGAGAGCAGTTCTAAATCATGGTGAGGGGGAGAAGACGAGAAAGGGAGGGGGCAGCCAATGAAATAGCTGGGAAATAAGAAATACGATGCATATGATTCAGGAGAAGGCATTTGTACTGTCTGTTGCTTCAAGCATAACACAGACTGTATAGGAACCTGGGGGTAGCCAATATGGTGCCCTCCAGATTTTGTTGAACTACATCAGCCCTGGCCAGAAATGTCAATAGTCAGGGATGAGGAGAGATGTGACACAGTGTCCTCCAGTTGTTGAACTGCAGCTCCCATTATCCCCAACCAGCATGGCAAATTGGCATCTGGAGTAGACAGGTCAGGCCTGTGGAACATCTAGCCACAGGTAGCTGATCAATCATATGTTGTTAAATGCTGCTGAGCAATCCCATTGGCAAAGGCCTTCCAAATAGGGGGCGAATCTAGCAACTCAATGACAAAGCAATGACAAACCTAGACAGCACCTTAAAAAGCAGAGACATCACCTTGCCAACAAAGGTCCATATAGTTAAAGCTATGGTTTTCCCAGTGGTGATGTATGGAAGTGAGAGCTGGACCATAAAGAAGGCTGATCGTCGAAGAATTGATGCTTTTGAATTATGGTGCTGGAGGAGACTCTTGAGAGTCCCATGGACTGCAAGAAGATCAAACCTATCCATCTTTAAGGAAATCATCCCTGAGTGCTCACTGGAAGGACAGATCGTGAAGCTGAGGCTCCAATACTTTGGCCACCTCATGAGACGAGAAGACTCCCTGGAAAAGACCCTGATGTTGGGAAAGATGGAAGGCACAAGGAGAAGGGGACGACAGAGGACGAGATGGTTGGAATAGTGTTCTTGAAGCTACTAACATGAGTTTGACCAAACTGCGGGAGGCAGTGGAAGACAGGAGTGCCTGGCGTGCTCTGGTCCATGGGGTCACGAAGAGGCGGTGTCAGGGAACTGCCATCAGTGCCAGAGGGAGAGAGCAAGCTCCAGAGGGATCCCAGAGAGCGTCCCAGGATTGGGAGGGGCAGCCCATCTTCTGGGGAAGGGAATCAGCTTAGCTCCAGTGGAGAAGGGGGGCAGATGGGGGGAATCAGAGAGGCGGTCACATGACTCCTTGCAGGGGACCAGCGGGGAGAGGAAGGGTCCTCCGCTGCCTACGCCCTCCTTGCGCAGAAGGCTTCCGCACAGGGAGAGTAGGAGGAGACTGGGCGTCAAAGAACTTCTTTGCTGGAAGAAGTTTAAGAAACGCCCACTGACGGATTCTGCCAGCGATTGAGACAGCCACGGGTGAGTGGCTGTCCGGACAGGAAAGGTTCACTCAGGCAACCCAGCCAGGTGTTGGCACAGGCTTACGCACGAGCAACCCCTAGAACCATTACAGGCGGACATGACTAAACGACTATACAACAACAACTAGCAACTCATGCAGAAACACCCAGTGAGTGCAAACTCTCCAGGCTTTGACAGATGAAGAGAGGGGCATGGTTCATATCAAGACCCCTTGGACATGCTTCCATCTCCTTTATGCTGGATTCATTTGTTCTGCAATCGTCCCGCACCGTTATAGACTATTTTGCCTCTGGCCCTGCCATGTGCTCCTAGGAAGGGAATGTGACCCTTGAGCTGAAAACTGATTCTCCACCCTTGCGTGAGATGATTCCACAATCCATGGATGACAGAGAGATACACAGTAGCACCACGGCGTGACATAAAAGCAGCTTTTGCAACAGTGCTCTTGCTTTCGACTCTTCTTAAAAGAGAGAAGTGTCATTCGTACTTCGTCCTTCCCTTGGGGCCTCTTCCAAATCCAAACCCCACGAAGCAACTGAATGTAGCTTTACATTTTTCTGAAGTGATCTGGTTGAGCATGACAAAACAGTCTCAGAACCAGCGTGGTGCCATCAATTGTTGTTTCCCCCCACACACGCAAAAAAAAAAAAGGGGGGGGGAAACGATCTCTCATTGAGTGTCACACCAAATCATATAATTGTCAGATGGGTTGCCAGCTAGGGATCAAGATTGTCAACGCTCATCATTCTCAGAAAGAAGATATTTCATTCTCCTTCCACTTTTACTGGCAAACTTTGAAAGGGACTCGGAATCAGAAGTGGCTGTTCATTACTCGAACAAGCGAGTGCCTGGAATTGTGTTTGCAGCTGTGAGTAATGGTGTTTAAATTGAGACAGCGGATATGGGCCAGCACACACATTAATTTCTTTGTAAGGGGCCACATGTGCTGAAGTCTCACTGCTCCTGTAGTGGCCTCTGACTCTGATAGCCAATACAAGGGGCTGTACTTTGAGAGCCCTCTTCTAGGCTGTGATTTGCCCCCACTCTCATCAAGCTGAATGCCCCCATTCCCTAGCAGCTTTTCCTTGTTAGAGATAATAGAGAAGGCTGGATCTAAGTAAGCAGTGGAAGGAATAAGGTAGTGTACCACTTCAAACTTGAGTTAGATTAGCAACATTTTTGCATACTCGCCTAGGTCAAAGAAGCCAGCTGACCTCACCGCATGCAGAAAACTGGAATTGCAGGGGTTGTTTGGTTTGATTGCTGCTGATTTTACTGTTTTCACTTCTGTTCATCAGGTTTCTTTAAAAAAACATATTATAAATTTTTAAACCTGCGATTTCTTTCAATTATTTGTATTACAATTTAATCTGCTTTGAAAATTATTGCTTTTATTGAAAGGTGGACATATAATTTAAAATGCTTAGAAAGTTAAGCTGACTTTAATCTTTTAAAATATTTTAACCTTTCTATGTTTTAAAGCAGGGTTGTAAATTTTCCCTGATTTTCTTGATTTTTTTTTGTATACTATAATGATCTGGTGTATAAATTTTATGAACTAACACACATACACACACACACGGTACATTTCCCCTGGCTGCCCTAGTTCAGGGGTGAGGAATCTATGACCCACCAGATGTTATTGGACTACAACTCCCACCAGCCCCAACCAGCCTGGTCAGGGATGGTGGGAGTTGGAATCCAATAACATCTGGAGAGCCAAAGATCCCCACAGCAGCACATGCATGCGCAGTTTTCTTTCCTTGCAGTTTTTTTTTTTGTGGGCTTTTTAAAATATGGGGGAACATTGAAAATGCTCCTCCCCACCTGTATAGTCTCTGACTGGTACAATCCATTATACAATCCCAGAACATGACCACATCATTCTACTGCATATGTACTAATACATGCGAGACCCAAATCACAGCATGGCCTATTTTTCGCCCTTGCTTTTTCTGGTGGATGGTACTTCCCCCCCTTTCTCAGCTGCAGGCTAGAATAGAGAGAGACTAAAGAATACAGCTGGTATGTTGTCAAATGTGATGCAAAGCCAAAATGGGTTGGAAGGCCTTGATTCTCTGCCAACATCTGTCTGTAGTGGCTGTCAGAAATGATGGCCACTACAGGCATATGCGTTTTTGCTACATGCTTGTTTAACCTGACAGAGTAATGGAGAAAGCAGCTCTGGGTGTCAAAGCCAGTGGTTCCTCCATTTCCTCCCTCCAACCACTTGAAAATTGCTGAGTGTTTTGGCAGACCAGTTAACAATTTTTCTGCCTGTGTTCTGTGCTAGATGCTGTATGGTTTTTAGTTGTATTTGTATCGCTTCTTTTATCTCTTGTATTTTATTCTATGGCATTTTTTTTTGTCTTTAGGATATATGGTTTATTTACACACACATATAAGACTACAATGGAGTTTACAGCATTGACACCCCACAAGATTCTTGCTTTTCCCATAATCGCAGCATAGGGTTCAAACAGAAATCAAACATGCTCCAAAATGTGGCTGTGACCCGCTCTCCAGCTTGATGATTTTTACAGACTGCAACATTTCTGAAAAAACTTATTCTATGGCATTTCAATTTGAATTCCCTAGACATGCTGTGGACCACACGAACGAAGCCAGTGGACCACTGGTGCTCCAAAACAGAAAGCACTGTTCTTTTTCCACCCAGAAGAAAAGTCACATGGGAAAGTCTCCTGGTGCTTTAGTGCCATTTTAGAATATAAAGCTCCCATGAGGTTGTTGGGACAGATATACAGTCGTACCTTGGAAGTCGAACACAATCCATATTCTGGAAGTCCATTTGACTTCCAAAATGTTCGGAAATCAAAGCGCAGCTTCTTATTGGCTGCAGGAAGCTCCCGCAGCCAATCGGAAGCCATGGAAGCCTGATTGGATGTTTGAGTTCCAAAGAACGTTCACAAACCAGAACACTCACTTCTGGGTTTCGATTGTTCGGGAGCTGATTTGTTCAGGAGCCAAGGTGTTTGGGATCCAAGGTATGACTGTACAGTGGTACCTCGGGTTACATATGCTTCAGGTTACATATGTTTCAGGTTACAGACTCCGCTAACCCAGAAATAGTACCTCGGGTTAAGAACTTTGCTTCAGGATGAGAACAGAAATCGTGCTCCAGCGGTGCGGCAGCAGCAGGAGGCCCCATTAGCTAAAGTGGTGCTTCAGGTTAAGAATGGACCTCCGGAACGAATTAAGGTACCACTGTATGTTAGTAGTAGCAGTAGTGATGATGATGATGATGATGATGATGATAGTTGAGGGGGAGAAGGACAGGAAAAAGCATTTTTTTAAAAGAATACCCCTCCCACTGTGTTTTCTAGGTGACCGTCCTTATGTAGTGCTCATGGCAAGGGTCCATCCTGGTGAGAGCAATGCCAGCTGGGTAATGAAGGGGACACTTGAGTTCCTGCTCAGCAGTGACCCCATTGCAGATCTCCTGAGGCAATGCTTCATCTTCAAAGTCATCCCCATGCTGAATCCAGATGGAGTCATCAATGGCAAGTAAGTTGCATCGCTTGGGTTACTAGCAAGCAATTAAGCTGGCCATGTTAAAAGGCCTATGGAGTTGTGAGTTCCAGCTACTGCGTTCAGCAACAAGGGACATTCCTTATTAGTATGAGATACGTTAATGAGGAGTTGTAGTGGTATATGGTGCTGCCTGGTCAGCTGCCCTTGCTAAGCCTCTTAGCTTTCCAGCTCCCATATTCAAACCCTATTTGATTCCTATTTTAACATATTTATTTATTTATTTAAAATATTATATATTTCAACATTATTCAAACCACTGTCAATGGTACACAACTTTGGGCCCTTGTCTAGTTGCGACTTGGAGCTGGTGACACCTCTTGCCCTTCCCTAAATATAGAATGCATTTATCAATATGATGGTTCTCCCAAGTTAGTATTTGATTAGGCTGTTCACCAAATAATGCATTTTCTGGGTAAATTAACTGTCTACCTTTTAACCAGTTAATCAGTTATTTAGCCAATTAACATAAATTTTACAGTAGTTCAGTGGAAGTGACATAGTGAGTGTATTTAATGAAGACAACAGTTTCTCTTGACTGATTAACATGGGGGGGGGCTCATTTGTTGCTTGGGAAATTATCTTAAAACACATTGCTTGAGTCATGAGAGGCTGATCATTTACATCAATGACATCAGTACTGGAGAACCTTTAAAGGGAAGGAAACTTGATTGATCATCAGGTTTTTTTCTTTAAAAAAATCCACATTTTTTAAAAAAGCAATAAAATACCACCACCCCACCAGCTGTTAATGAGTTATTCAATCAGACTGAATGTTAAGTTGACTTAAGGCCACAATTCTATGGACAATTACTTCAGAGAAGAATCTTCATTAAACACAGTGATTGTCTACTGCTTAGTAAGGATGAATAAGTTTGGAACCAGCTAAGTTTTGCTCTGAGTAGAACCATAGGTGCTGATCAGAAGGTCGGCGGTTTGAATCTCCATGATGGGGTGAGCTCCTGTTGCTTGGTCTCTGCTCCTGCCAACCTATCAGTTCAAAAGCACGTCAAAGTGCAAGTAGATAAATAGGTACCGCTCCGGCGGGAAGGTAAACAGCATTTCTGTGCGCTGCTCTGGTTTGCCAGAAGCGGCTTAGTCATGCTGGCCACATGACCCGGAAGCTGTCTGCGGACAAACGCCGGCTCCCTCGGCCTATAGAGCGAGATGAGCGCCGCAACCCCAGAGTCGGTCACGACTGGACCTAATGGTCAGGGTTCCCTTTACCTTTTTTTGCTCTGAGTTGCATGGCCTCCAGCATTTCACAAATGGAAGTATAGAATTGTTTGTAGTGCCCCAATCCTTGGGCCCAGGAACCGTGCCTGAGAAACTCAGTGGTTTCTTTTTGGGTCATGGTGGTCTGAATCTTGCTGGGACCAAATTGGCAGCTTAAGAAAAAACAAAACGTAAAGGAAAAAGAGAGAGAGAGAATAATTTTTTTAGCTGTGCTTTATCGAGTTTCTCAAGTGAGTTCCCTTTGAAATAGAAAGGAGGGGCAAAGGTTTACCTTAGAGGGGCTTATTGGAAGCTTTGATTTTTTGGTCTCTCCATATTTTTCACTTCTCCTTCACACCTTTCACGCTGTGGCACTGATACAACAGCTGAAAGGGAAAGTAGCTCAGGATCCTATCGAATGAAATAATGGGATATTGCCCTGAGCTGGTTTTCAAATCTTTCTCTCTCTCTCACACACACACACACACCTCACAGCCCCTGAGAAGTCGAGGGCCAGACAAACGCCTTTTGCTTTCCCAGCTTTCCATTATCACTGCACATAATTAAAATCTCCACTAGACACAGGCCTGGGGGAACACCTGACCTTTCTTGCAATTTCCAGTTGACTCATGGAAAGAAGGGCGTTCCTTGAGGAGCAAAAGCGTTCCCTGCATTTCTATGACTGTATATCACAAGTGAGAGTTGCAGCAAAATGTGGCAATGTGGAACCCTCCTGTTTCAGGTTCCTGTCAGCCAGCCATGCCCTTTTCCAGGACGCTCTATTCCATTTCCTCCTCTGGTCTCCCAGCCTCCCTTCCCCCCCCCCCCCGCCCACCAGTCAATCTGTATTCTATATGCACTGGGCATACTCAGTCCCCATTAGGCTGCTGTGTTCTCGTTTTTGTCTCCTTCGCTGTGTATTTTCAGTCTGGTTCCCAAACTGAATTAAGCTGATCTGGGATTTGTCCAGAATGATTTGAGTGTGTTAAACACTCATAGAACATGTGGTTGGTGTTGGTGGCAAGGAAAAATAGGTATAAAAGGAGAATTCCTGGATGCCAAGATCCAGGTTTGAAGCAAGTACTTTTTGGTGAGAGAGATTTAAAATCACAAAACATGTAGCAAAGTAAAGCGGGGAAATCTAAGTTGTTAGACCTTTGAAATATGCCCTTGTGAGTTCCTTCTAAGGTTTCCGTCTTCCTCCAGCGTAGAAAAAAGACCACACGTTTGGTAAGATAAAAATGGTTTACTTACAAACTCTGCAAATGTCTGTTTGATGTGCTTTTCCATACAGCATTCAGAAAAGTTGCACAGGCGGTAAAGATTGACTTAATTACAGTGGTGAAAGTTTCTAAATTTGTGGTATAGGAACACAAGATCGGCTTGTGAAAGCCATGTGGTCTTAGCTGCTGCAATCAGCACAGATCTCCTCACACACTGAGCTTTACTGGTCGATTGAGGGGAACAAGTCTTGTTTACCTAGTCCAGTGATGGCTAAACTTGGCCCTCCAGCTGTTTTGGGACTACAACTCCCATCATCCCTAGCTAACAGGACCAGTGGTCAGGGATGATGGGAATTGTAAAAAAAGCTGGAGGGCCAAGTTTGGCCATCACTGACCTAGTCCCTCTGAAGGTGAACTAAGCCTGGCAGGACAGCTTCCTCTGTGGTATTAACCCCTTCATGCATTAATTAGACATAAGCATCAGGCTGCTTATCCCGCAGCTGGGCAATGAGGAGCAGGGGCAGAAGACATGTGGGCAAGACATCAGAATAAGGCAGATGGCTTATCCTTGAAAAACTTTGAGGAATATTGCACCACCCCTCCTAGGTGAGGTGTTGTGGTGAGCTGATGATTTCATACCAAAGACATCTGCTCTGAATATTACCTTTTAAAATACCACTGTTCCCTCTGGTTGCTGCTGCTGCTTTCTGGATGAGCTGAGAAGGGACCCCACCAGGACCAGGAATCAAATGATGAAAAGGTGATGTTACAATGCCACACAGCCAATCAGGTTTGGCTATGCAGTGACATTACCGAAAACTGCGCAATATGAAGGCAGCATAAATCAATAAGTCAACCTTTTGAAAGAGGTGCTGAAAAACCTCTGAAGAGAGAGGGAAGCTTTTTCCACCTCCTGAAAACATCTGTGACAAGCCAAGCAGTTTCAGTTCACCTTTCCTCCCTGTGTTCCAGAGCCCTTCCAATCATGCTGCCTACTTTCTCCAACTCACTGCCTTTAAAGTGCTGGTATAAATTAATATCTTCTCCTTTCCTTTGAAAGCTCATAAAGAAGCCAGCCAGGACAATTCTGAACAAGATGATTATTCTGAGTATCCCCATTCGGATCTGACTTTTTAACGAGCAGAGTGATTTTGCATCTCGCACGCAGATGCCCCTATAAATCTCTCCCCCCCCCTTCCCTTTAGTTGTGCTATTGATGCTGCTTCCGTCTACTTATCTCAGCATCTTTCTTGATTTAGAGAGGGATTTCCCCCTCCCTGCATTGCTTTGAAGTGGCTCGTTCTGCAAGTGCCAAAGCCTTCCTGCTCAGTCACGGAGATAAGGCACCAATATGTGGCATTTAGAAAGGGTTCCTGCCAGCAGCCTAGACATCGGCTGCCACATCAGTGTACACCCTGCCCAGTTGAGGAGAGCTCTCATCCCAACAGGACCTTCCCTGATCATGCTCCAGGAGGCTTAAGAAGTCCTGAGACAAACCAGGCCGGGGTGCTTGCTTTTGCTAATGTGATCTGAAAGCTATAAGCAAATGTACTTCTACGGCAAACATGATGGCGGTGATGTAATTACACTACTACAGCATATAGCTCAAGTGGGGAACACCCCCCTACCCTGCTGGTTCTCCCTGGAAGCCATGAAACAAATATATCCATGCTGTGTCCCACTTCTGATTTGAACAGCTGCATGTTTTCTGTTGTGGTTAAGTGTCCCAGATGGGCAGCAGTTTTGAGAAAGTTACATACCTACTCTCACAAACAAAGGGGTACGTGACTTCGGCAGAATCTTTGTTGTTGTTGTTGTTTAGTCGTGTCCGACTCTTCGTGACCCCATGGACCAGAGCACGCCAGGCACTCCTGTCTTCCACTGCCTCCCGCAGTTTGGTCAAACTCATGTTTGTAGCTTCGAGAACACTGTCCAACCATCTCGTCCTCTGTCGTCCCCTTCTCCTTGTGCCCTCCATCTTTCCCAACATCAGGGTCTTTTCCAGGGAGTCTTCTCTTCTCATGAGGTGGCCAAAGTATTAGAGTCTCAGCTTCACGATCTGTCCTTCCAGTGAGCACTCAGGGCTGATTTCCTTAAGAATGGATCGGTTTGATCTTCTTGCAGTCCATGGGACTCTCAAGAGTCTCCTCCAGCACCATAATTCAAAAGCATCAATTCTTCGGCGATCAGCCTTCTTTATGGTCCAGATCTCACTTCCATACATCACTACTGGGAAAACCGTAGCTTTAACTATACAGACCTTTGTTGGCAAGGTGATGTCTCTGCGGAATCTAGACACATATAAAAATCACTCTGAAAATGCTTTTTTTAAAAAAGCATTTTTTAAAAATACAGTGGTACCTCGGGTTAAGAACTTAATTTGTTCTGGAGGTCTGTTCTTAACCTGAAACTGTTCTTAACCTGAAGCACCACTTTAGCTAATGGGGCCTCCCGCTGCTGCTGTGCCGCCCCCACTTCCTGCAGCCAACCAGAAGCCGCGGTTTGGTCTCCGAATGTTTTGGAATTCGAATGGACTTCCGGAACGGATTCCATTCGATTTCCAAGGTACGATTGTACATCAAATTTTCCATAAGACTCACCATCGCCATCTAGTGTCACATTGTATATTGCACTTAAAACACACTTAAAACGTTTTATTTGCAGCTGTATAGTTGAGTCCCAAGGACACGTTCTGCACTTAAGTCTGTTGAACATGCTCTGTATAACAGGGATTTGCATCTGCATTGCACTGCCTGAAAAAGAAAGGTGCAATTAAGCCAAGGGAAGGTAACAATAGGTGTACAATAAACAGGGATGATTTGCATCTGCCGGGCAAAAAAATGAACTGTGTTTCTTGCAGATTAGTTTCTCAGTCATGTGTGATGCCAACATGCAAGGAGATGGGGGAAGTGACAAAGTTTGAAACCTCTAGGCTGATGTCTCCAGGAAGGGCGTTACCTAGTTTGTACCTATTGTACACCAGTATACTGAGCTAGGGCTATAATGTATAACCCCTTGGTAATGAAGCAATCTTTCTATTGGCTTGTAATAAGGACTTCTTCACCACATGGTAAGAATGAAATCCCAGCTTGCTTGCAATTTTGCCTAATATTGATATTATTTTGCAAGGCACTTCCTCTGATACAGTGCATTTTTGTGCATTACTTTCGCCACTATATCAATCTGTGTGTGCACTTTCCCCAAATATATGCTCCTTGTATTGCAACAGCATCACAAACATTCAGAGAAGTGCACATTTCAAAGGATGGCTGCGTTGTCTTTGGGAAGTGCAAATTAGGGAGGTTCTTATTAAAATGGGAACCGAACACATTTCTTCCCCATCTGCAATCTGGAGCTATACGAAACAATGGTTTGACTCAAGGATAAGAGAGCCTTCTTGAAAAAAAATATGGAGGGGTGGTGCATTGCTTCTCTTTGAAGCATAGTGTGGAGATAGTGGATAGTGGAAAGCTTTTCTCTATTTCCCATAGCCCTACAACTAGAACACTTAGAAATCTGGGACATCCATTGAAGCTGAAAAATGATTCAAGAACAAGAAAGTACTTATTCACACCATGTAGAGTTAAATTACGGTGTTGTGATGGTTGAGGTGCAGCTTGCGAGGGCGATGGGGAAGGGGGAATGTCTCATATGATGTCACATGCGTGCGACATCCTGACATTGCATGCGCAACATCCAGATGTTGGGAGGAGCCGGGGGGAGCCAAAGATGGTGGTAGCATGGCCTCCTCCCCCAGCCGCCACAATCAGGGGGCTGCTTCAACCCTCTAGCACATTCAATTCAGCTGAAACATGTACCCATGGTCAGCAGAAATAAGAGTTGCAGCACCTTCTCAGCTAGGGATGCAAGGAGGCACCATGTTCCATCCTCCACTGTATTCATTGCATGTCTAGTCGTACCTTGGAAGTCGAACGGAATCCATTCCGGAAGTCCGTTTGACTTACAAAACATCCGGAAACCAAGGCTGCAGCTTCCGATTGACTGCAGGAAGCTCCTGCGGCCAGCCGGAAACCACGGAAGCCCCGTCGGATGTTCGGCTTCCAACAAATATTTGTAAACTGGAACACACACATCTCTCTGGGTTTATGGCGTTTGGGAGCCAAAATGTTCGACTCGCAAGGCGTTTGGGATCCAAGGTACGACTGTAGTGCTGTTTCCGTTCCCCTGCAGTTCAGCTTCCACAGAAAACTGTGTTATTTGTCTCGCTGTTTGCTGTGGTGAAATTGTGTAATTTATATAATTTACCTAATTAATTATGTAAGCCTAGGACTTGCCGATCAGAAGGTCGGCGGTTTGAATCCCCGCGATGGGGTGAGCTCCCGTTGCTCGGTCCCTGCTCCTGCCAACCTAGCAGTTCGAAAGCACGTCAAAATGCAAGTAGATAAATAGGTACCGCTCTGGCGGGAAGGTAAACGGCGTTTCCGTGTGCTGCTCTGGTTCGCCAGAAGCGGCTTAGTCATGCTGGCCACATGACCCAGAAGCTGTACGCCGACTCCCTCGGTCAATAAAGCAAGATGAGCGCCGCAACCCCAGAGTCAGTCTCAACTGGACCTAATGTTCAGGGGTCCCTTTACCTTTACCTTATGTTGTCCTTACATTATTCCACCTCTTTCATTTCAGTGCAAAGGAAACACAAGGCAAATGGGGTGTGGTGGGGAGGAGTATTCAAGTACATATTTGCAGACTGAAGGCAACAGCAGCAGTGAATACCAATCATATTCTCTGGATTGATTTCCTTTCCAGACATGGGATGAATAAGTGAACATCAGCAATTTCCACTCCCGCTCCTGTTTTCATTGGAATTCTCCAACATCCCTATTCTCAGCTGCTCACTTTTTTTACTGGCACACTCTCTTAATGTCACGCCAAGAAATGCCTGGGCCACATCACTTGTGCAAGATCCAATCCTAAACTGCTGGCATTCTGAGCTCTTGGCTAGTCTTTCCCAGACACTGCAGGTCCAGATAAATATTGTTATTTATGATACCTAAATTTAGGGTTATTAATTGCATCAGTAAAAAAACAACAACCCTCCTAATTTATTTCATCATAAACAGCAATAATGAACGCTGCCAAATGCTAATTCCCACAGCTTGCCAACTGTGCCCATGTTTGATTGAATTTTTTTTTAACCCTCTTCCCAGAAGTATTAAATTAAAAATGATTCAGAGCTGCAGAATCATTGATCAGACTTGGAGTTGACAGAGGAATACATGGAATCAAAGTGAAAGATTCCTGCAGATCCTCTGCATCTTTCCCAACCCCCCCCCCCATTTCTGTTCCCTTTCCCAACCCAAACACTTGTGGATCTATTGACACTACAGGAAAGCAGGGAGACTGGAAGATAGGAAGTGGGTGTCCCGGTGAGCGATGGAATACTAGAGAGCTGCAAGTGCAGTGAGAGCATGAAGGCAGCTCCCGAATGTGATTGGCAGATATCTGCCCATTTTGCTGTTTGCTATCGTTTTGATGCATTGCACTTTCATTGTATGCAGCAATATACTGTTCGCCGCTTTGGGGCCTCTGGGCCAAAAAAGTGGTATCTAAATAAAACTTCATATAATATAACATCGCGGCCTTGTGCAGTGTAAAAGTAACAAATGCACATTTAATGTGCGAAAAACAGCCGCCGTTGCAGAGAGAAGGGAAAAAAACACACCCCGAGGTACCAGAATCCCAGCACTGGTTTTGAAATCCAGGCCTTGCAAATCGCCCTCCTCTCTTCTCGTGGGCCACAAGAACTCTTCCACTCGCCTTCACTCTTCCAGAGTGTTATTTATTCCATCCTTTATCTGCCAGAGCTGCCTTGCTGCATGAATTATGAGCTGGCTTCATTTAGCACCACTGTTTCCTCCTTGGCAAATGCACTCCCATACATCTTGGCTCCCCAGGAATGTGTTTGCTTCTCTATTTACAGCTTCCCCCAACTGCTCCCTCCCATCCGCATTTGCTCCAGCTCCCCTCCCCGCTTCCCCTTGCTCAGTGGCCCCATAATGGCCACAGAGATAAATAAAATGCATAATTCTTCCCAGTCATTGTTATTTTCCGCTGCTGTTGTTTTCGTTGTTGCCCTGCACGGTAATATATATAATAACAAGGAAAACAAATCTTATTACTAAAGTAATTACAATAAATAAAAGGGCGAGAGAAGAGCCGAAGAAAGGGGTCGCCGGGGAGAGATTGCAGTAGGGTTTTGCTTTGTTGTGTTTTAGTTTCCTTTCTTTTTTAAAAATAATGTAATTTGCTCAGGGTGTACAGTGTGCCATGCTGGTGAGGAGGGGGAGAGGGATGATGGCTAATTAGCGGCCAGGTGTCACCGTGGTGGCAACATGCCCATCTCTCAACTCCATGTATCCCTAGGCCTTTGGAAGAGGCCACATTGCTGCCCCATCACTCAGCACCAGCTGCTCTTATTGCGCTGAGCCTCTCTGCACTTTGAGCTGCCTCCCTGAGACATTCCAAGACTTCAGCATGTCCCATTTACCCCTTCCCTTCTGATTTTCCGCTATGCATTGTGCACTTTCATGACTGTGGCAGGGAAACAAGCACTTATTTCTTGTGTTTCCCCAGTGCCACTCATTTCACATAATCTATTCCTGGCTGGAATAGCCCAGAACTCAAGGTTCATACCCAAGGTCCTTATAAGGTAAAAGGTGGGCCAGTGAAGTCCAGTCAAAGGTGACTATGGAGTTGTGGCGCTCATCTCACTTTCAGGCCGAGGGAGCAGGCGTTTGTCCACAGACAGTTTTCTGGATCATGTGGCCAGCAGGACTAAACCGCTACTGGCACACGGAGGACCATGATGAGTGCCAGAGCTCACAGAATCACCATTTACCTTCCTGCCACAGTGGTACCTATTTATCCACTTGTGCTGGCATGCTTTCGAACTGCTAGGTTGGCAGGAGCTGGGACAGAGCAACAGTAGCTCACCCTGTTGCGGGGATTCCAACCACTGAGCTACCGATCAGCAAGCCCAAGAGGCTCAGTTGTTTAGACCAAAGCACCACCCATGTCCCCCAAGGTCCTTATAATATAGCATGAACAGCAGCCAGCCAGATACCCACTGGGAAACTCTGGCTGTACACAGTTTCTTTGGAGAATGAGGAGAGCCCTCGGCAGCTCTGTCAGAGACTGTATGCTACTGAATACCACTTTCTGGGAATTACAAGTGGGGAGAGTGCTGTTGCCCTGCTCTGGTCCTACTTGAGGAATTCTTACATATTTGCTTCATTTCCTATTCTTTGGAACTTCACCCATTTCTCCATTGATTTCAATGGAATATCCAGCCAGTGTTCTGCTGCCTGTAAGTTCTATGTTTGCAATCTTAATGACATGAAATTTAGATGATGATGATGATGATAATAATACTTATACCCCACCCATCTGGCTGGATCTTCCCAGCCACTCTGGGCAGCTTCCATCAGAAGATTAAAGACACAATAAAGCATAAAATATTAAAAGCTTCCCTAAACAGGGCTGCCTTCAGATGTCTTCTAAAATTATTTCTTTGATACCTGGTGGGAGGGCATTCCACAGGACGGGCACCACTACTGAGAAGGCCCTCTGCCTGGTTCCCTGTAACTTCTCTTCTTGCAGTGAGGGAACTGCCAGAAGGCCCTTGGCGCTGGACCTCAGTGTCCTGGCTGGACGATGGGGGTGGAGACGCTCCTTCAGGTATACTGGACCGAGGCCATTTAGGGCTTTAAAGGTCGGCACAAACACTTTGAATTGGGCCCAGAAACTGTGCCTGGGAGCCAGCAGAGGCATTCTATAGCCAATTCCATCACCCACACATTGCTAACCCACCAAATTTCAGGTGGACAACACAAATGATATTCATTGTATCAACCATTTTAAAAGTTGCACAGATCCAAAATTAATTCAGGTGTTAAAAGCCTCTTGTGATAACAGGAGAGCAGGAACATTCTCACTTATCCCCCCACCTTCTTCCATGCATTGGAGTTCAAAGGGCTTCAGTGGGGAGCCTGCCATGCAGTTTCTCCATGCAATTTGCAACCGTGATTATGCAGCTTTCTAAGGAAAATTTCACAGGACTTTAATTGAGTAGTCCAGCCTTTGAGAGTAGCCCCCACCACCAATTCCCAGTACAGCTTTCAATCCCCCCCAATCTGGACTGAAGGCTCTGTGTCTGCAGTTAAATTGGTTTTCATGCAATTCTATATAAGGCAACTTCCTACATTCCAATGCTAGGGTTGCAGCCTAACTGCTATCTATCAGAGCTAGCAGGGCAGTTCGATCCATATTTTAGATTTAGGGGAGCTAGTCTCAAACGTTTGTTGGGGGAGACCTAGGGTTTTTTTTGTGGGGGGAGTTATTTGTCCTGTCTTCACACTTTTTATGATGGAGGACTGCTGTAGCCACCCCCAACGACACGTACTCAAGATGGAGGAGGAGGGAACAGCTGCAGTCGCCTGCGGTTCCTGCGCAATGTTTGCCATCTTGCCAAAGATTGCAGGCAGCTTTACCTGCAGCAATTGCATGTTGATTGCTGTCTTAAAAGACAAAGTCCAGCAACTGGAGGAACGTGTAGCTACGCTCCAAAGAATTAGAGAGCTGGAGCTCTTCTTGGAAGCAACAGAGCACACCGTCTCCACCAAGGAGGAGACAGGGGACTCCCCTGAGAAGGAGGCTAGCTCACCAACACAGGAGCCAGATATATGGAGAAACGTGACTCAAAGAAGTAGGAGGCCCAGGGTTCGCTCTGATTGTTTAGAAATACACAATCGCTTTGAGGTCCTCTCCCCTAGCATGGAAGACGAAGAGCACACTCCATTTGAGGATCTCTCCCTCATTACAGTCGATCAGGTATATGAAGACGAGCAGCAAAGTCAGTCCTCAGGGAATGTGCAGGCGACCTTGGAACGGACAGCTCACAGAAGAACCCTGACCAGACCTAAGAGGAGGCGTGTAGTGGTGATAGGGGATTCCCTACTGAGGGGAACAGAAGCAGTGATCTGTGGGCCTGACAAGATGTCTCGGGAAGTGTGCTGTCTCCCCGGGGCTAAGATCCAAGATGTAACTGAACGACTGCAAGGAATCATAAAACCCACTGACAAATACCCCTTCCTCTTGGTTCATGTGGGAACCAATGACACTGCAAGCAATAGCCTCCAGAAGATCAAAAGAGACTACGAGGCTCTCGGCAGGAAATTGAAGCAACTAAATGCACAAATTGTCATCTCATCTGTCCTCCCAGTTGAACGACGTGGCCCAGGGAGAGAGGGGAAAATAGTGGAAGTGAACAGCTGGCTTCGCAAATGGTGTAAACAGGAGCGGTTTGGATTCTTAGATCACGGACTGCAGTTTCTTGAAGATGGACTTCTGGCAAGCGATGGGCTGCACCTCACAACGGTTGGGAGGAATGTTTTTGCCAAAAATCTCAGAAACCTCATCAGGAGGGCTTTAAACTGACTAATGTGGGGGAGGGAGACAGTGCTCCTGAAGGTAGGAGTCTATCAATTGATGAAGATGATCATCCAAATGTCATAGACCAAATGGAGCAAACAGCATGCAGACCTAGTGGTGGGAGGAAAAAATCCTTAAATAAGAGACACGGGGGAATGATTAATGGACTTCAATGTCTGTACACTAATGCGCAAAGCATGGGAAATAAACAAGATGAGCTTGAGCTCTTGGTACAGCAAACTAAATATGACATAATAGGCATCACTGAAACCTGGTGGGATAAGTCCCATGATTGGAATGTAATAATGGAGGGATACAATCTATTTAAGAGAAACAGACCAGACAAGAAAGGGGGAGGAGTGGCGTTATATGTCAGGGATGTGTATACCTGTGAAGAGATCCAAGATTTAGAATCTCAAAGCCAAAGTGAGAGCATTTGGGTCAAAATTAAGGGAGAGAAGAATAACAGAGACCTCATTGTGGGAGTTTACTATAGATCCCCAAGCCAAACGGAGGACATAGATGATGCCTTCCTGGAACAGATGGCCAAGCATGCAAAAGGAAGGGAGATAGTAGTAATGGGGGACTTCAATTACCCGGATATTTGTTGGATGTCAAACTCTGCCAAGAGCATAAGGTCAAACAGATTCCTCACTGGCCTTGCAGACAACTTCATTGTCCAGAAAGTGGGAGAAGCAACAAGAGGAACAGCCATTTTAGATCTGGTCCTAACCAATGTTGATGACCTGGTTAGTGGGGTAGAAGTGGAAGGATCATTAGGCACGAGTGATCATGCTCTTCTGAAGTTTACTATACAGCGGAAAGGAGCAGCCAAGCATACTAGGACTCAATTTCTTGACTTTAAGAAAGCCGACTTCATAAAACTTAGGGAAGTGCTGGGTGAAATCCCATGGACAGTAATACTAAAAGGAAAGGGAGTTCATGATGGCTGGGAGTTTGTTAAGAGGGAGATAGTAAAAGCACAACGTCAGGCAATACCAATGAGACGGAAACATGGAAGGTGCCTAAAGAAGCCAGGGTGGCTATCTAAAGAACTTTTAACTGAGTTAAGATTAAAAAAGGATGTGTACAAAAAATGGAAAAGGGGGGAAACCACCAAAGAGGAATTCAAACAAATAGCCAGCACGTGTAGACACAAAGTCAGGGAAGCTAAAGCACAGAATGAACTCAGGCTTGCTAGAGAGGTTAAAAGCAACAAAAAAGGCTTTTATGGGTATGTCCGTAGCAAAAGGAAGAACAAAGAAACAGTGGGGTCACTCAGAGGAGAAGATGGTGAAATGCAAACAGGGGACACAGAAAGGGCTGAACTCCTCAATGCCTTCTTTGCCTCAGTCTTCTCCGATAAAGAAAACAATGCCCAACCTGAAGAATTTGGAGCAAATGATTCAGCAAAGGAAACACAGCCCAGAATAACTAAGGAGATAGTACAAGAATACTTAGCTAGTTTAGATGTATTCAAGTCTCCAGGGCCAGATGAACTGCATCCAAGAGTATTAAAAGAACTGGCAGATGTGATCTCAGAACCACTGGCAGTCATCTTTGAGAATTCCTGGAGAACAGGCGAAGTCCCGGCAGATTGGAGGAGGGCAAATGTTGTCCCTATTTTCAAAAAGGGGAAAAGAGAGGACCCAAATAATTACCGCCCAGTCAGTCTGACATCAATACCAGGGAAGATTCTGGAGCAGATCATTAAGCAAACAGTCTGTGAACACCTAGAAAGGAATGCTGTGATCACCAATAGTCAGCATGGATTTCTGAAAAATAAGTCATGTCAGACTAACCTGATCTCGTTTTTTGACAGAATTACAAGCCTGGTAGATGAAGGGAACGCAGTGGATGTAGCCTACCTTGATTTCAGCAAGGCATTTGACAAGGTGCCCCATGATATTCTTGTAAAGAAGCTGGTAAAATGCGGTCTTGACTATGCTACCACTCAGTGGATTTGTAACTGGCTGACTGACAGAACCCAAAGGGTGCTCATCAATGGTTCCTCTTCATCCTGGAGAAGAGTGACTAGTGGGGTGCCACAGGGTTCTGTCTTGGGCCCGGTCTTATTCAACATCTTTATCAACGACTTGGATGATGGACTCAAGGGCATCCTGATCAAATTTGCAGATGACACCAAACTGGGAGGGGTGGCTAACACCCCAGAGGACAGGATCACACTTCAAAACGACCTTGACAGTTTAGAGAACTGGGCCAAAACAAACAAGATGAATTTTAACAGGGAGAAATGTAAAGTATTGCACTTGGGCAAAAAAAATGAGAGGCACAAATACAAGATGGGTGACACCTGGCTTGAGAGCAGTACATGTGAAAAGGATCTAGGAGTCTTGGTTGACCACAAACTTGACATGAGCCAACAGTGTGACGCGGCAGCTAAAAAAGCCAATGCAATTCTGGGCTGCATCAATAGGAGTATAGCATCTAGATCAAGGGAAGTAATAGTGCCACTGTATTCTGCTCTGGTCAGACCTCACCTGGAGTACTGTGTCCAGTTCTGGGCACCACAATTCAAGAAGGACACTGACAAACTGGAACGTGTCCAGAGGAGGGCAACCAAAATGATCAAAGGCCTGGAAACGATGCCTTATGAGGAACGGCTAAGGGAGCTGGGCATGTTTAGCCTGGAGAAGAGGAGGTTAAGGGGTGATATGATAGCCATGTTCAAATATATAAAAGGATGTCACATAGAGGAGGGAGAAAGGTTGTTTTCTGCTGCTCCAGAGAAGCGGACACGGAGCAATGGATCCAAACTACAAGAAAGAAGATTCCACCTAAACATTAGGAAGAACTTCCTGACAGTAAGAGCTGTTCGACAGTGGAATTTGCTGCCAAGGAGTGTGGTGGAGTCTCCTTCTTTGGAGGTCTTTAAGCAGAGGCTTGACAACCATATGTCAGGAGTGCTCTGATGGTGTTTCCTGCTTGGCAGGGGGTTGGACTCGATGGCCCTTGTGGTCTCTTCCAACTCTATGATTCTATGATTCTATGATTCTATGATTCTATCTAAATTAAACAGAGCTTTTCACTCTGGTCAATTTCATCCCTGGGAGCTGTACACATCCTAGCCCATTTCTTCAAGGCAAAACAAAACCTCCATTGCAAAGCAATTAAAAATGAATGGTCTAATATATTTCCATCCAGTTCATGTGATTCATCCAAATTCACATTTGCTGACTCCCATAAAAATGAATGAACATATGCAGCTTGTTCATTCGTTATTCTGTCTGTTAAAACACAAACACAGAGTGAAGACCCCTATTGGGAAGGCTGTAAGACATTGCAGGGTTGGCCCACCCACGAGGCAAAGTGAGTTAACTGCTCCAGGTGGGAAGATCCATAGGGGCAGTAGATCTTCATTCACCCTCCTTCTCTGGTCAGGAAGCAGGAACCATTTTGTGGTTTGCCTCAGGTTCCAAAATGTCTTGTATAAATTTTGACTCCTTGGGCTGGAGAAGGAAGTCCTGAGGAAGAAAGTTGGGGATAAGCTGAGTTGCTTGCTGGTTATTATGGATGGTGGTGTTTGTAAATGGGGATTGGAAGGTGCTGGACACCAGAGGTGGGCAGGCTTCAGGTCTGCAAGATCCATACCCTCCAACATTTCTCTGATGAAAATAGGGATGTCCCATTCCATAATGATAATTTTACTATTTATACCCCACACATGTTACTGGGTTGCTCCAGCCACTCTTGGCAGCTTCCAACAAAATATAAAAACATAATAAAACATTAAACATTTAAAAAAAAAAAAAAACCTTCCCTATACAGGATTGCCTTCAGACAGCTCAGAGGTTGGATAACTCCATATACTCCAACATTTCTCCAATGAAAATAGGGACATCCTAAGAAAATGTGGGACATTCCAGGATCAAATAAGAAATTGGGATGGCTTCTCTAAATCAGGGACATCCTTGGGAAATAGGGACACTTGGAGGGTCTGCAAGATCTACTTTGTGCTTCTGCTGGAACCCCTAGAATCAGAGCCACGTGCAAAAGGCTTAATTCTGAACTGGAAAAAAAAAATGTTTTGGATACCAGATCTAAACTGAGTTCACAGACCTTTGACTCCAAAATACTTCCCTGGTACTTGAGGAGGATATGGCCTGTGAGGTGTGGCCTGGGGAGAATTCTGAGGACCAAATGGAGAAGCTTGGAGGGGTGCATTTGACCTATAGGCCTAATGCTCTTTATCCCTGGCCTAATGGTAGGGCCAGCCCACTATGCTCTACCTTTTCTGGCAGCAGTTAGCACACTTCAAAAAAGGGCCCATTTCTTCCCATAATTCAAGACAGATTTTGATGCTGCCTTTGGTCTCCTCACCATAGGGCAAGCAGTATTATCAGTTTATCTTGAAGGCAGCAAATACTTGTTACGGATGCTGAGCCAATGTTTTGCTTTGATGCGAAACAACCCCAAAAGAACATGAAAGAACATCAGGGGAGGGGGAAAAAAGACTCTGGTGTTCAATTTGGAGGCTCTTCTCACATAAAAAATGATGATAAATTGGAGTGGGTTCAGAGGTAGATAATGAAAATAATGGAAGGTTTTCACCAGCAACAACACAAGGGGAAGCAGGAAGGGATTGGATAGGTTTTTAAATTTTGAGAAGATTGGGGAAGGAGATGATGACTGTTTTCAGGTATATAATGGCGTTGTTATACGAAGGATTTGGAGCAATCATTTTCCATGGCTACCAAAAAGCAGATTGGAGAAGTAAGCAATTTGCATTGCGGGGAAGGCCGATTTCTCTAAAATCTTACGTTTAAACCTCCTAGTGACAGATGCTTCTGCCTGATGAAAAACATTGCCAAGGTACCCCATGTTCCTAGTTTTTGGTGTGTTATGGGGAAAGATGGTCGATAGCAGGTAATGTATGGTTTTGGAGAACATTAGCAAGTCCACATGATGTGGTATTGCCAGTAGGGCTGATTTCAACATCCCTATAGGGGAATGTTTGGTTGTTTCAGAGGGATGTGTGCGGGGGGGGGGGGCACCCTAGTTGCTGTTTTGTTACTTGCCCAAGTTCAATGTGTTAATATTAGCAGACAAAGCCTCTAACAGCTTAGGGCCAGTTTACCTGTAGGATCACCTTATCCCTTATATGCACAGTCAACCACATGATCTGACACCAAGACTAAGGCTTACCCAATGCCTGAACCATGAGAGTTGTGACTATTGCTATGAGGTAAACAAAACCACAAGACAAGAGCCATTTTGTCAGGTGGAAAATTCCTCCCAAATACGGTTCATTTGAAACTTGTTAATGCCCAAATAGCTAATATTTTGCAATAGCATTCTTCATAATATGGGCGAGCTGGTGCTTCCGCAATCAGGACAAATTCAGGTCACCCACATCTATTTTTAGTTGTTCAGTGGTGACTGGCTTCCCCTTCCACATTAAAAATATTTGAGCCTAAAGTAACCCTGATGCCGCTGAAATTGAAAAATGGCAGGCTTGCCGTCCAAATGACAAGCCAAACGCACCAAGCTTGCGGGATGCTTCTGATCTGAATTGAGAACAACACAAAATTATGCACCTATTTTTGCACTGTGCCATCTGCATTCATTGGGCAAAGCACTCACAGAGGCAGCTGCAGCAACTGGTGCACATTGGCTGATTGCTGAAATTGCCTTGAACTTTTAAAAAGGGCTAATGATTCCTGACTTAAGCAATCAATTTAGCTGGGATTTCCAGATTAGAACAACAACAACAACAAACCTGCGCATGTATGCTTCAAGGGCCAGGCATGAATCATGTAAATGTGACCTTTTTTTTTTTAAAAAAAAAGGTAAAACATGAGTCTGGATTTAGGGATAGGTGGCTGGAAGAAATTTGATTCAATTCACATTTAAAGGTGGATGTACCTCACCCACACTTTCTGAAATAATACAGAATCTGAAACACAGCCTTCATAGGTTTAGTGATTTGGGCATTAAAAATTTGCATGTGGAGGCTACCATTTGGGTTTGGAATTTCTGGAGCTCAGTGTTGGAGTTATTGTGCAGGCTTGTGAGAGATGCTTGACTTTGTGAAAGGCTCTGGGTGAAGTGTAATACAGTGGTACCTCAGGTTACAAACGCTTCAGGTTACAGACGCTTCAAGTTACAGACTCCGCTAACCCAGAAATAGTACCTTGGGTTAAGAACTTTGCTTCAGGATGAGAACAGAAATTGTGCAGTAGTGGCGCGGCGGCAGCGGGAGGCCCCATTAGCTAAAGTGGTGCTTTAGATTAAGAACAGTTTCAGGTTAAGAACGGACCTCCAGAATGAATTAAGTTCTTAACCCAAGGTACCACTGTAATACAATGGACGGTAGAGGGTGTCCTCTACCGAGCTTCACCTCATTTCATCTACCCAACCCGGTATCTGACCCTTTGGCTTGTCCATGGAAGCATCTTTGACTGGAGATGGACAGATCTATCAATTTCAGATTCTCTCAATTTCCCATTCTTCAGTTCTCTGCATTCGCCAGTATTTTAGTGCAAATTTCTCCTAATATATGTGTTATTATGCAATTTTGCTAAATGTACACATTTTTGTGGAACATTTTCCTCTTATGAAATGCATTTTGTATGTGCTGTTTTTACCAATACAGTGGTGCCTCGCAAGACGAAAAGAATCCGTTTCGTGATTCTCTTCGTCTAGCGGTTTTTTCGTCTTGCGAAGCAACCCCATTAGCGTCTAAGCGGATTAGCGCTATTAGCGATTTAGCGGCTTAGCGGCTATTAAAGGCTTAGCGGCTAAGCTGTTAGAAGGCTATTAACGGCTTACCGGCTTTGAAAAAGGGGGGGAAAGCGGGGGGGGGGGAATGGCGAGACTCGAAAACGTCTTGCGAAGCAAGCCCATAGGGAAATTCGTCTTGCGAAGCGCCTCCGCAATGGAAAACCCTTTCGTCTTGCGGGTTTTCCGTCTTGCGAGGCATTCGTCTTGTGGGGCACCACTGTATATGGATTTTTATGCACACTTAACCCTGTGTATGCATTTTTGTACACATCATTTGGATGGATAAGCTAATTGCAAAATTCAGAGAAGTGCAAACTGTGAAGGGTGGCTGTGTTTTGGGCTGCATATTATTTTGGAAAGTACAAATTTGGTAGGTTTGCCTTTAAATGCAAACTGAATCAAAACTCTCCTCTATTCCCACCTCTGGTCCACATGGTACGGGTCTGGCCTGCACACCATGGCTGACACAGACTCAATCTTGACACATCATGAACAACAAAACACCTAATTGTTGTTTTTAACCAAACAAATTGCTTTTAAAAACTAAAAATAGGGCAAGGCACTGTAACATGCAACATGTGGGAACAGAAAGAGAGCATCCCATGGTTATCTCAGTCAATTCAATTCCTTCTCCATCCCATCCTATAATTCTCAAGCATGATAAACTTTTAGCATGCACATGGGCAAAAGAATTAAAAGACACTTTGGAATTCCAAGAAGGGAAGGGCAATCTCCCCCCAATTCTCCCTCTCCAGCATTCTCAGACTGTGTTCATAATTGGCAAACTGATTACAATTTGGGATGAGGAAAATTTGCTCATCACTAATCAAATTGTGAAGGTCTTTCCCCATGAGCTAGAAATTTGGCACACAGCCTGAAGGCTGAACAAAACTGGAAACACATCCGTCCTAAATCATTACCCACAATGTTTAAGGTGTTTTCTGCCTCTGAAAAGCCAAATCTCATAACTGTTTATGAGTAAGCACCATATAACAGTTTATCTCATAAAGGAGTCAACTAAGCTAAATGCAAGCCAATTTTACTAGTATGTAAATACATAAAGTAACTTGGTTTAAAATTTCTTTTTCTCACCAGTGGTGCAAATTATTTGGGGCACATAATCCTTGTAATATAGCAACCCTGATACAATTTTCCTCACAGGCCCGGCACAGCAATTATTTGAGCTTGAAAATGTAAAACAATTCATTTGGCACCAAAAAGCAACTTGTCCAATGACTCTAATATGGATTGCTCTACTAGAATAAAAAGGAAAGTGTGCTTATACAGTCGTACCTTGGAAGTCAAACAGCTTAGTTCCTGAACATTTTGGCTCCCGAATGCCACAAACCCAGAAGTGGCTGTTTTGGTTTGCGAACTATTTTTGGAAGTCGAACGTCCAATAGGGCTTCCGTGGCTTCCAATTGGCCGCAGGAGCTTCCTTCAGCCAATCAGAAACTGTGCTTTGGTTTTCGATTGTTTTGGAAGTTGAACAGACTCATGGATTCCGTTCGACTTCCAGAGTATGACTGTATATGGATTTCATTGCACGTTCTATAGAACACAGAATGCTGGGGAAATGTCAGAATAAGAGAAAAGTATCAAGATTCCATCAGGTTTTGAATTTCGTTGGGATTTCACTTTCTTTTGCTTCATTTCATCCCTCTGAAATATTTCGCCTATAGAGGGCTTGCTGTGCAAACAGAAAGATTATCATCTTCAAAATAAGTCAGCATGGGGTTTTTCACAAGGTTGGGTCTGGACCTGAAGAGCTGGGGTTATAACTCTTTGCCTAGGAAGGAATTAATTTCAGATCTCCTCATATTAAAAGAAGCAGTAGGAACCTGGTGCCATAAAACTTTATTGGCCAATTTTCCAGGCATAAATTGCCCATGATTCCTTTTGCAGACACATTACATGTTTATGAAACAGAAATTTTGCTTATTTAGGCGGGAGCAGAGCTGCACAGTAAAAGGAACCAAGGGCGGTGTGGGATCCAGTCAGGCCGAAACACTGTAAAATTCTGCTGATTCTGCTGGTGGGAAATGGTAACAAAAAAGAGCTTCAGTCCCTGCCATGAAATTTAATGGGGTTTTAAAATGCTTCATTTTGGCTGGTTGTTGCTTCATATTTCTAATATCAATTTTGTAATTGGAAAACCATTTTATTTATTTTTTAAAAAATAATGTTGTTCTTTTAATGCAGTGCAATTTTTGTCAGGGATAAGTACAGGTTTTCATGAGCACTGTGCTGAATCTTTCTCAAGCATTTTTTTGACCATTCTCCATTGATCAATGAGAAAATGAATTGCATTCAAAAATTACCAAAGGAAAGAGAATTTTGGGAGGGTGACATCCTATTAGGTTGTATGTTGGATTTTTTTGTGTGTGTGTATTTTTTTGCTATGTTTTCCTTACCTTTGAGATGGCCAAGTGGGTGTTTGTTAGGATCCTTTCATTCATTCTACAAACCTTATCATCAGTGGTCTGCACTCTGCAGCCTTCCTGGGTGCCAGCACTTTAACCAAAGCCCAGAAGAAAACTTTATGAGGTTCCTCCTCCCATAAGCCTCCCCACCCCTAGATCAGGAAACCTCAGCAGCCAACAGCACAGTGTTGGAGAAAACTTTATTGGAAAGAAGCAGGGGAGAGCATTTCTCAGTTTTCTTCCATTTTGGAAGCTGGTACCATCGCATGTTTGGGATGTTTATCCTGCAAAGCAGAAATGAACCACCCCCCAGCCAAAGCAGATCAGTGTTGCACATCATATGTGCCATTTTGCATTATACAATGGTACCTCGGGTTACATACGCTTCGGGTTACATACGTTTCAGGTTACAGACTCCGCTAACCCATAAATAGTACCTCGGGTTAAGAACTTTGATTCAGGATGAGAACAGAAATCATGCTCTGGTGGCGCGGCAGCAGCAGGAGGCCCCATTAGCAATATGGTGCTTCAGGTTAAGAACGGACCTCTGGAATGAATTAAGTACTTAACCCGAGGTACCACTGCATCACCCTTTCACAAGCATACAGATTAAATTTAATGTAGATCTAAATCACGGGTTGAGTTCTGAACACAGCAGCTGCACCATTATGCCACTACTTTTATTTTTGCAGACTGAACAACAATGTAGAAAACCTGCTGCCTGTTTGGCACACTTATCCCCTGTCTGGCACACTTACATGGAACAGCAAATTTTGCCTTGGGTGTCTAATATCGCAAACAAGCAGACAATCTATCCCAAATATGTGCATCATCCCTAAACTCAGCTATATTTGCCTCTCTCCCAGGACCTCATGACTTTTAGCTGATTTCATCCATCTGTTGTCTTCACCTGATCGCTTTGTTTAATACAAGCCCAAGAACTGTGTGTATGCGTTTGTGTGCAAATTAAATAAATAAGCACCAAAGACAAACTCAGGAAGGGACTAGACGTATGTGGGGATCTATGCTGAGACAAGCTTGAGGAATTGCTCTGCTCCATATTCAAACATTTCCCTCTGATGCATTGGGGTGGCGCAGAAGCCGACGTTGACATATGGACGAGGCCCCCTTAGCAGGACGGGAAGCTGTTGTGTGATAAATGACACAATATGTCAAGGGGCTTCTGTGATCCATCATGCCGGCTTCCTCTTTCCTGCCACCTGATGAGTGGTGAGTGGAGGAGAGGGTGACGAAGGAAGGGACCACCCACCCAGACAAGCCGCGGAGAGCCTGCGAAAACCGAAGCTCACATTGTAGGCACAGCATGGTGGCCACGTTTATTTATTTGTTTGCACATTGTGCCCTTTAAATATATATATATATATATATATATATATATATATATATATATATATATAGGAGCATGATGGCATGCACAAGATAGATAATGGAAAACAACATTTGTGCAGCGCACAATAGGGAAAAAAATTGGAAAAGAAAAGCAGCTTAAAATCATGATATAATCACATCCTAAAATTACAGCTACCCCACGTCCAGTAACTGATGCACATTGATGCACAGGGAATCCCTTCTGTTAGAGCAGGAGTTGGGGACCTTTCTTTGGGTGGAGCCAGAGCCAAACATGGGCAGAATTTGCAGGACTGCCTCCTCTTCTTCCTCCTCCCTCCTCCTCTTCCTCCCTCCTTCCCCCCCTCCCTCCCTTCCACACCCACCCACGTACCAAAAATGTTCTCTTTCCCCCATCCTGTCATCTCTCAATCTGCTTCAGTTTCCTTCCCATTTCATCACCATAGGTCAGAACTAATCACCTGCTCAGAGCTTTCCTTCACTTCTTTCCATCCCTTTTGACTCCATTTGTTTTCACTTCTCCGCATTCCTCTCCTGTTAGCTGCCTCACACACTGGTTGACTACAGGGCTCCCCCCCCCCCCAATGTTCTTATTTTCAATGATTTTGTACCAGCTACTTGGCTGGAGAACTGCATTGCAAAATTTGGAGAAGTGTCAATTTTGAAGGGTGCCTGCGGCTCGGTCCTCCTATTATTTCAGAAAGCCCAAATTTGTTAAGTTTGCTTTAGCTATGAACTGAATTGAATTTCTTTGCCATCCTGAGGCATCACTCTTTGACCCCCTCCCCCAGTTATCTCAGTGGGTGGTGGGTATGGGAAGCGACAAGGTCAGGCAGTGGTGAGGGATAATGGTGAGGTGTGGAAGTCTTGGGGGGAAAGCAAATATTCAGTGCCTGGTTCCTCTCTCAGCTCTGCCAGGTGCCCAGTGCTGAGGGGAGAAATTGGCTGCTGTGGTGAGGCTGCTGCAGCCACCATCTTCATTTCAATCTTAGTTTTTCATCCCCCCCCCCAACTTTACTTCACCCTATTTCCTTATCAGTTTGCAATGTACATGAATGAAACTAAAGAAATACATAATTTTTTGTATGGAGCTTTTGCCGAACATATACATTGTTTTAAGGAAAGACACACCCCTACCCCCATTTATGGCCTGTTGCCACAAAAGATCTCAAAGCAATTGTGCAGTAGAAACACATATGCAATAAAAACCATTACACAAACTGCACAATTTCATATATATGAAAACAGTTATAACAGTTAAAAAAGTAACTCAGAGAACACTTTCGCATGTAAAAAGAAAACGATTAAAAATGTTCTGAACAATTTCATATGTTATAAACATTGTCAGAAGTAAAAACAATTTGAGACCCCCGCAACGGGGCGAGCTCCCGTTGTTCAGTCCCTGCTCCTGCCAACCTAGCAGTTCAAAAGCATGTCAAAGTGCAAGTAGATAAATAGGTACCACTCCGGAGGGAAGGTAAACAGCATTTCCGTGCGCTGCTCTGGTTCACCAGAAGCAGCTTAGTCTTGCTGGCCACATGACCCAGAAGCTGTATGCTGGCTCTCTTGGCCACTAAAGTGAGATGAGCGCCGCAACCAGAAAGTCGTCTGCGACTGGACCTAACGGTCAGGGGTCCCTTTACCTTTACCTTTACAGGGAGGATAAATTTCTCACTCAAAAGACCTGTTGAAAATGCAAAGTTTCCCTTGATATTTCTGAGTATTAGTTTTAGTGCTATGTGCACTTTCTGCGGATACTTTCCCCAATGTATAACTTTTGCTTCCATTTTGTGGTTGGAGACCACATTTCAAAATTCAGAGAAGCAAGAATTTCAAAAGAAAGCCATGTCTTCATTTGCATATTGGTTCTGGGAAGTGTAGGCTAGGGAGAGTTGGATTAAAATATGCAGCAAGCCAATTTCTTTCCCATCCCTGTTCCAGAATGCCTCTGGATTCCAGTGCAGCTTGGCAGAAAGTCGCCACATTGGAGACAATGTTCAGAGGCACTGGAGGGAGTGAAGACTCTGTAGCTGCAGCTGTCCAGACCACGGCTGCCAACTTGGGGGTGCCAAGGAAAGCCCAGCTCCACATGATTGATCATAAGACATGGTGTGCACACATCATTTGAATGGCAATGCCCATCAACATTTTTTGGGGTGTGTGTATGGCCTCAAATATTCTATAGGGGGGGAAGGGACTTTGGCCCCTAGGAGTTGGCTTCTATGGTGCAGACCCGCACTTTAAGAGCCAGATCCTAAAAGAAATGGGTATTGGCATCAGTTGTGGTGGGTCCTATGGGACACTAGCATTTTCCTAACCATGCTAGGAGCTGGTGCCAAGTCTGTAGAGGATGGTGGTTGCCATTGTGGCATGCTTGTAACCTTCTCTGGTGCATGTGTCTGGCCACTGTTGAAGACAAAATGTGTGCCCAATGCACTTTGTTCCTAACACGGCATAGCAATTCTTGGGTGAAAGAGCCGCCTGGTGACATCAATTTACAGGATAAACACAAGAGATTGACCAGCTTTCAGGCTGTCAATCCTTTCCCTTCTTCCAATGTGACATCTAAGCACAAAACGATACAAACCCTCTCAACACCCTGTCCTTATCCCCATCCTGTTCTGTTGCACTTTATTAGATGATACAGGTTCTCTCTCCCCCACCCGCCATTCCTTCGCATGCAGTGACTCTTATTTCAGCTGTTGACCCCCATCACTGACCTCTCATGAGGAGATCAGGTGTGGGAAGACTAGACTATTATCTGCCTTCCAGTTTGCCCAATTGTGATCAAAGCATCCAATTTGACTCACACCTACACACCTTAGTTGTGGATAAGAAGCCATGGATGAAAACCAGGGGAAAGGATAGTGCTCGGGAAAGCAAAATTGCTCAGTAATGGGAAATGGGAAGAGGTGGTGGTGGGGAAATGTTTCGGCCTATGTCAGGGGAGTATAGGCAGGCAGACATGTCAAGGCAATGCTCCATGGTTTTCTCCCTCTGTGAGACAGGATTCCATTTATTCTTCCACATTCTCAGGTCACTTTAGAATTTCAGAGGGTGCAAGTTTTGAAGCTTTCCATATCATTGTGAGGTGGTCAGGGATAATACCCATGCTTCCTGCTCAGCAAATTCCCCATGGGAGGAGTTCTCTCTTGATGTCTCCCTTGGGCATTAAATGAGTCACAGGCCTCCAGGATGGCTGCAGAATGCAGACTGCTGGTGAGCTGATAAGTAGAATGAGAGAAAGGACAAACACCAACACCTCCCTCAGTCACCTTGAAAGCACTGAAGAAACCTTGCAGCATGCTCATGAAAATGTCACTTAAAAATTCTCTCCCCTTTAATAATTTTTCAACACAATTCTCTCTAGTTCCATGTACACACTGAGGACAATCAGTATCGAATAATGGCTGAAGTGTTGATCTTGGAATGGGAAGATCTAGATTCAAATTCCTGCTGAAACATAAAGCTCCATGAATGGCTTGTAGCAAATCTCTCTCTCTCTCTCTCTCTCTCTCTCTCTCTCTCTCTCTCTCTCTCTCACACACACACACACACACCACACACACACACACACTCACTCTTATGTTACAGAAATTGTTCTGTGAACAAAACAAAGGTAGCTTGTTGTCTGAGTTCCTTGGAAATAGGATGGGATATAAAATGTGATTTTCAAAAAAGAAAAACTTGTGTAAGACTGGAGTAGGAAATCAGGTTTTCCAGTCCTTTTGCTCTCATTTGGTTCTCTTTCAAGGAGGCTTGTGCATGAGAACATCCATTGGAAAAGAAAAAATGGGAAATGAGGGGGGGGGGATGGAATGGAGTATCCTGCAGGAGGACATAACTGTCTGACTGCAACTCTGCACAGGAAAACTCCTGTTGTTGTTGTTGTTGTTGTTGTTGTTGTTGTTGTTGTTGTTGTTGTTGTTGTTGTTGTTGTCACCCCCTTCACTCTAAGGTTCCAGGGCAGGTTACAACATGAAAGCACAATATTAAAACAGTTTAAAACAATTTAAGATTATTAGGAGGTAAGGATACATGACAACATTTTGTTGTGGGTAGCACTTGTCCCCTTTGCTGGGTGACACCACTTATGCTGAAGTCTGGAGGTCTGAAAAGCTTCAGGTGCTGTTAGATTCCATTGATATCTAGTTCTGTTCTCCTTGAGTTCTGCCCTGCATTTGCTCTACAACCTGCTGCATTCTTCAATGCATCGCTCCAACCTTCCAGATTCATCCCTGCCTACACCTGCTTTACCTCCACCCTGTGGCTTTTCCCCAGGAGCTCACACTTCCTTTAAAATCAAATGTTTATAATACCTTGGGGAAGCTTCCTCACCTTACCTTGACAGTGATCTGAAATCAATCCTTTGTAGCATTAGCCATTCTGGAAGCATCTGATACAGAGACGGTCCTGGGTTCCTCGTTCACATGGATACAGAAAATTCTCAACTACACAGCAGTCAGCCTGCAATCTTCTTTCTCTGCCTGGGACATTATATAGAAGCATAAATTTATGAAACATTTCTGGGATCCTGGGGAATGAAAGGTGCAATATATATATATATATATATATGAAGGATACTGTTCTTATCAGAGTTCCTGACCTTTTGCTGCAGAGGGAGAGAGGCAATGGGGATGCGCTTTGGAAATGCAGGAAAAGGATTTTTCACCTGCGGCCTTTCTCATTCAATTAAGTGAGAGTGATGAAATGAATTTCACCCTGTAGGTCCACCAGTAGCATCAAGACTTCTGGCCATTGTAGAAATCTATCTGCTATATAGGGAATGTGTCCATTCTGTTTTTGTTGCTTTCAGTTTATAAATGATGCATAATTGATTGTGACCCACCCGCCACGTACTGAAATGAATAGGGTGGAATAACATAATGACAACCAGTTTACATAATAAATACATACGTTACATTATGTAAGTTTGTTGCAGCAGACAATGGGTAGTTTTGGGTGGAAGATGAAGTGCAGTGGAACAGAAGCAGTGCTGCATGTAACTAATACAGGACAGGATAGAAAACACTACTTTCTTACATCCCTATGGGAGACAGACAGCTCTGCCTGCTCCCTGCCCCTCAGCATCTGTCACCTGATGTGTCTGTCTCATTTTGCCTAATGGTAGGGCTGGCCCTGTCATTATTCTTCCTTGCATTCATTACTAAAACCTCTCTCTCTCTCTCTCTCTCTCTCTCTCTCTCTCTCTCTCACACACACACACACACACACACACACACGTCTTTCTCTTTTTCTCCTGGCTGGTTATTTGCAGCTTGCTGTTTTTATATCGAGTAATAGAATGCTAAATGTTCTCATTAATGGCACTCAGAGTACCCTTTTGTTGTTGGTGCTGCTGCTGCTCAAACTCTGCTCAGATCTAAAACAAGCCTAAAGCCCATTAATAAGGTCCCCAGGTTTATATCTTCCAAGCAGTAGCTTTCATTTCCATGGCACGCTCCCTTCATCACTGAGAAATAATGAGCCGTTTTTTTGTAAATCCCTTTTTGAGCTAATAATTCAGTAATTATGGTATTAAGAGCACCTCGTGGTGAACAGAGAAGGGTGTGCGGGGGGGGGCATGGATTAGAAGGGCAGAAGAATGATCAATCTTTCAAACAGGAAGGGGGTAGATTTCATTGCTTCCTCCCCCCTCCAAAACTCATTTGATAAAGTGAAGTGTGGGTAAAGACAGATCGGGTGCTTCCTAATCGTTGCTGGAATCATGCAACTCATGCCTCACTTGTCTGAAGAAAGAAGGCTCAGGATAGATTCTCATGTTCCATCACTTCCCGTAAACATCCCCGCCATTTCTACACGGCATGCTTTCATTTATGACTGCTCATTAATGACTGTAAATTCCAACATACTAAAAGGTGGAGGAGTGCAACAAAGAAACCATTAAAGAAAGGGGGGGGGGAGTAATTACATATTTTGCATGTTATTTATATCAGGGATAGGACACGGGTGGCGCTGTGGCTAAAAGCCTCAGCGCCTAGGGCTTGCCGATCAAAAGGTCGGCGGTTCGAATCCCCGCGGCGGGGTGCGCTCCCGTTGTTCGGTCCCAGCGCCTGCCAACCTAGCAGTTCGAAAGCACTCCCGGGTGCAAGTAGATAAATAGGGACCGCTTACTAGCGGGAAGGTAAACGGCGTTTCCGTGTGCGGCTCTGGCTTGCCAGAGCAGCGATGTCACGCTGGCCACGTGACCCGGAAGTGTCTCCGGACAGCGCTGGCCCCCGGCCTCTTGAGTGAGATGGGCACACAATCCTAGAGTCTGGCAAGACTGGCCCGTACCAGTCTTGGGTAGGGGTACCTTTACCTTTACCTTTACCTTTACCTATATCAGGGATGGCCAGGGCTTTCCCCCCTCAGTTCTGGCACCTCTCAGGTGGGCACCATTGCCATTATAAGAGAACAAGGGAGGCATTTGTGGTGAGTTCCAGCACCTCTTTTTCTAGAAAAAGAGCACTGGGGATGGCCAACTAACAACCTGTGGACCAGAACCATCTATTTGGTAAGTAGCCTTACCAAATTGTAACCAAGGTTTATTTATAACAAATTTAACATGCAGACAAAAGAAAGAAAAAAAGAAAGAAAGAAAGAAAGAAAGAAAGAAAGAAAGAAAGAAAGAAAGAAAGAAAGAAAAGAGAGGGAATCTGTTCACATTAGTAACATAATAACCATCATTATAGCCATCTCAGTTTAAGCATAAGTTTATATACACCACCCAAAAGTCTTGAAGGATATCCCAATGAAATGAATGTTTATCAAAAATGCATTCCGATGTAGCTAGGACAGTGAGGTCCCCAGACCACTGCACAATATAGATGTTGAGTGATGTTCAAGGCTTGGTTTGTAAATTTGTTGGTGACCATAAGGGCTCACAAAAAACCCAGTCATAAAATTAATGTGGACAATAACTTCACAGCAAAAAGGAAACGTTGCTGGAGATGTCCATATTGTCCGCCTCAATGAGGTATTTTCAGCAAGACCAACCCTACCAGTAGGTGGAGTGAGGCAAGCCTCAGGCGGCAGATGCTTGGGAGGCAGCAATGGTAGCCTCCAAGCCGTTCCCCAGAGGGCTGCATTCCCCCAGGCCTATTATACGCCTCCTAAACTAACCTGTTGCCTTCAGGTACACTGGCGGATGCTGTGTCTTTGCCAGTGTTGAAATAGGATTCACTTGCCAGTACATGTGGCTTAAGCACAAGGAATGGACGGGTCAGCACCTCGTCTTTTGCCTCAGGCTGCGGAATTTTCTTGGACTAGTCTTGAAGGTATAATCAGGTCTGAGCCAGGAGTTCAATCCTGCTGGGGCTGCTTCGAAGCAGACACCTCATCATCGTGATGTCAGATGACTGACAGGTTCAAGTGTCCAAGCCTTGATAAAAGAAAGAAAAGCTTGGGATTTAAGCTCAGGCTGTGGCCTTCAAAACATGCCTCACTCTTGGCTGCAAGAGCCTTGACTTCAATTTACAGTGTGTGAAATCACTCCAGATTTCCAGGCTGAAAGCAGCATATGACCACTGATGTGAGCGTTTACCGGCTTTAAATCTTGTGCAACAAGAAGGAACATTTGGGAGCCACTGTATTAGCCAATCCAGAGCTGCCTGCCAGTGCAACATCTGGCTTAAATAGCTGATTAGAGAAGAGACATTCTTTGCATCGCCTTAAGTGAGGAGAAGTGGAAATTGACAGTCTGCTATTTCTCAGAAGCACCAGCAAGATGAGGAAGAGAGAGACTTTGCGTGCATATCAATCGATGGTTAGAGAGAGAACCTTGTGAAGACCACCACACTGCCAAGCTCAATTGGCAGAGTTCCAAAAAAACCCAAACAAACCCCTCACCCCCCTCTGAGGAGGCATATCAGAGGCCAATTAAATCATCTGATGGTGAGGCTGGAAGAATCTGGAAGACCATTCCCTCCAACAACAAGAAAGGTCTGGATCTCATCCTGAAGGAGACCTATATACATGCAACTTTCAACTTACGCAGGGGCTATGCTACGGGGATAGAACATAAAGCCAAACTTGCATCTAGTAAAATCCATTGGGTTCAATGGCAGGTAGGATTGCCAAAGTCTTTCCCCCCCCTTCATGCCCTCCCTCTTTCCACACACCCCTTTTATTTGTCAAGCGTGTAAAGCTGAATGCTCACAAGTTAAATGGGCCTAAGTTGTGAGTTGCCTGCATAAAATGCAGGGCAAGAGTTGAGGAGAGTTCAGTAACCTGGAGAGAGATGTTTAGGGATTGAACCTTGCACTTCCTGCATTCAGAGCATCTAGCATAGTATTGTCCACACAGCAGTAGCTTTCCAGGGTTTTGAACAGGAAATATTCCCATCCTTACCTGGAGATGCTGGAGACTGACCATGGGACCTTCTTCAAACAAAGCAGATGTTCCTTTATTGAGGCATAGACCTCCCCGTCGTATCAATAGTAGCCATTTGATTTGCAAAAACCAGCAGGTGAAATACTTCAGCATAAGTGGTGTCATCAGAAAAGAATATATTGGGGAGGGGTTGCGAATGAGCTTTGTTCCACATGGCAAGTTTTTAACAGAGAAATAATGGCATATTTCAAATTAACATTCCCATCCTAAAGATATATTTTTTCCTAGAGTGTATCCTATTAATTTTGATGGTGTTAGCTTTCAAGTTAGCATGCTGAAGATTACAGCCTTATATTAATTTCCAGTTTATGATCCAGTTATAATTTGCATGAGGAAAAAGTGTCTTTATTTCAAATAATCATGAGGTGGATGGCAAGATACTTGTCTGGGTCAAGTACTTGCCTATTCTTGACTGATCCCCCTCCCTCCGCATTGCCTATGTCCATAATACTATCATTACCTTCTATTGTCTGCTAATCATGTTGCTGTTAAAGACACAGGATCTGGGGCTGGTTGAAAATGTTAGCAACTCCAATGGGGAGAGGAAATTGGCCAAAGGTTCTCTAGGTGTAAAATGTGATATGTGGCAAATGTGTGTTTGAAAATGCATGCCTCCGATAGGTTTACTGGTGAAGACCTAGGATTGGCTGCCACCCTTGCTCACTGTAGATTTTGTAGGCGTACTCAGGATAGCTGTTGTGTGATCTGTGAAGTGGCTGGTCCCTTACTTGAGTTGGCTTACCAAAAGAAGGGTCATAGTTCAGGAGTAGAGCATGAGTTTTGCTCTACCACTTTGAGCCCAGGGTCCAGATCGATGTTTCCCAAACTCTGGTCTTCAGCTGTTTTTGGACTACAATTCCCATCATCCATTACCACTGCTCCTGCTAGCTAGGGATGATGGGAGTTGTAGTCCAAAAAACAGCTGAAGACCCAAGTTTGGGAAACAGTTCTCTATATCAAGATAAGATTGGGAAAGACTCCTGTCTGGAACCCTGGAGAGATGTCAGCGTAGACCAGGGTTGGGGAAGATGCAGCCCTCCAGATGTTGTTGGATTCCATTTCCCATCAGCCCAAGCAAACATGGCCAAAGATCAAGAACAATGGGAGCATCATTTGGAGAGCCAACAGTTCCCCATCCCTGGTGTAGACAATATGAGCTAGATTGACCAATGTCCCTGAAAAGTGGAAGCAAATTTATCTCCAACCCTTAGGTAGCCAGTGCTGTCATCTCACAAAAACAGCTCAAGATTGTCACAATATCCATTCCTTTAAGGCTCCACCCCTTATCACCCCTGATGAGTCAGATTCTGACTCCACCGCTGATGAATCAGATTCCTCGAGTTCTGCCTGCTCTGGCCCTACCGTAGGGAGCAACACAGGCAGTCGCCGTGATTTATTTATTTTTAAATCTAAAGTCGGCAATTTTTAGATTCGGGGTTAAAACAACTTTCCTGTCTGCTTATTTATTTATTTTACAAATGTTCTGCGGAGAATGCTGCATGCCCCATTGAGGTTTCTCCCATGGATACTTTAGTTTAATAAATGTGCATTGAATGCTTCGTTTAACTTTACTACTGTGAAGCGCCCAGAAAAAAACCTGCTTGGATGAGCAACAGTTATGTATGTGCAATTTGTACTCTTATTTCTTTTGTTTTCTTACTTCCTCCCTTCCCTGCCCACTTCCCCCTCCAAACCGGGAAATTAGCATTCAAGGAGTGTATGGTGCATGTTGGTGCATATGATGAGGAAGGGAACAAAGAAATAAATAGCTTAGGGAATCTGCCAGTTGCTGCCTGTTCTGCCTCTTGAGTTTCCCTTCTCCCAAGTTACCTCTTCTTACCTTGTCTGTATAAATCACCTGGTGTTTCATGCTCCATGCTTCCCTGTGTGGCCAGATGCTTAGGGACAGTCCTTTCCAGGATGGTATTCCTGGTAAGGAAATGGCAACGGAGGCAAACAAGCTACAACCCCACACAGGATGCTTAAATGCATTGATGGAGCTCTGGGTTGGACATTTGTAGTCCTGGTGCTTTAATTTATATTTATATCCCACCTTTCATCGAAGGAGCTCAAGGTGGTATACATAGCAGCAGCAGGAGGAGGTGAGTGGGAGGCAGGCAGGCAGCTAGCTGAGATAGGGAGAGTGGGGAGACATAAATAGTTTAATATCAGCCCCCTTTGGGAAGCAGACATCTCCAAGAAGCTGCTGTTTTGGGGAGACATCAAGTCTAGGACTCACTGAGGCTATATGCCATTTGCCTGGGTGGTAGTAGCCGCCTTGCACAGTCCACAAAACAACATACCTTGCATTTATTGGCGCTGAGGAAGACATAAGCTGGGGTGGTGGGTGGCTCTGCCAGCGTTGACTCCAAAGGGGAGATACCAAAGGGGTTATCTCTTTGGGTTGACCTTTGGGGTGTGACAAGGGCATGGGCTCACCCCCTTTTTAGTTGTTTTGTAGGGAAGGGCTTTGTGTGTTGTATTGTGTTACGTTTCTTAGATGACAGTGTGCATAAACATACCCTCCAACATTCCTCAGATGAAAATAGAGCCATTTCCCACTCCCACCAACGATTGTGCCCTCCCCCCCTGCTTCCACCGCCGCAGAGCATTTCCTATCACAAGATGGGCAAGTGCCACCATCACCTGACCAATGCGACACAGCCCACACAGCCTCCACAGTCCTGAGAAAATCCCTTAATCTCAATTTTATTTTATTCTTTGGTACATTTACAAAAAGAAAAACACACACTAATAAATCAGTTTTAGGAAGGGGAAAGATTAGGTGTGGAGGCATAAATATAATTATCTAAATCAAGACTCTTGTGCTCTGTTCTGCTTCCCATTCCTTCCTGTCCAGGGCAGCCCTGCCCTCTGCCTCTGCCTCAGAACCAGTGCGTTATGCTGGGCTGGGCCTTGGTGGTGGTAGCCCCTCCTCTTCCTCACCTGCTCTCCAGCAGCTGCTACAAGCTACCTAAGGCGGCCATGGAGAGGCAACAGGATGCTCCATCACCATCTCTGCCACTTGGGTCAATTGCCAACAAATTCTCCTCCCTAAGCTCAATGGTGCCAGCACTGGCAAAGGGAAATAGAGACATTCTGGGGTTAAATCAGAATTCAGGATGGCTTTTGTAATTCCAGGGCTGTCCCTGGAAAATTGAGGCACTTGGAGGGTTAGTTTCCATTTTACTAAATTGAATTTACGTTCTCTGGTGACTGAAAATTTGGAACAGCAAATGTTTCCTTGGTGGTGCCTCTCATGCAATTGGTCAGCTTCAGGGCCACAGCCTCAGGCCACAGGTTAACCCCAGAAGGCAAGGTTTAAAAAAACACTTAAACCAGCATTTGAGGATGGTCCAGATGAAAGCGCAAGGTGGAATGTGACCTCAGGCTAGACCTCAGGCCTAGCATGTATAAGATCAGCATCACAGATATTTTAAGATACTGCTTGCGGACAGTTGTATTCTGCTTTTTTCTGGTTATGTGAAGCTCGTTGTTTTCTGGCTTTGTATATTAAAGGTAAAACCACAATCTGACGCCTGTCTTCTCACATGTAAACCCCACTATGTTCAATGTGGCTTCCTTCCAGTACATGTGTATAGATAGCAGTAGTGGCGAAGCTTCAGACCATGGGCCAAATCAATCTTGGCAGGCCAAGCCACATCCACCTGCCCTATACTTCACATCAGTGGTGGGGCAGGTAAAACCATGGCTGGGCCAAAAGTCAGTTTGTAAGCCCTGCTGGCCAGCTGATTCATGGCACTCGCAAAGCCCTGTGCACTAGGATTTGCAAGCGCCAACAGTCAGCTGGTCATCGGTGCTGGCAAAGTGCTGTGCATGGGCCTCTGCTTATAAAATGCAGGGTTGCACCTTTGATCTAAAACCATGTGAGCAAGATGATTCACTTATCTGTCACTGTGATGTCAGGTGATGGACAGGTGGGTGGCCCTGCAGGGGGTGGCGGAGATAAGGACCTGGCCCACTGGCTGGATCCAGTTCCCCATCCCTGTCATCTAGAGTTCCAGCTGCAATCCTATGCTTATTTGGGAGTGGGATTTAGTTCTGGGGAGACTTATATAGGATTGCAGTATGTCATAAAGTGCTATACACAGATAACTGTGCATGCTAGAATAGCATCATTTTAACATGTTGGCTTGAACTCCCACTCACATAGGCCCAACAAAGGAAGGTGCCTTTTGCTAAGTCAAATCATTGGTCAATTGAGCTCAGTGTTGTCTACACTGACGGGCAGCAGCTCTCTGGGCTTTCAAGCAGTCTCTTCCAGCCCTACCTGGAGATGCCAGGGATTGAACCTGGGACCTTCTGCATGCAAAGCAAAAGCTCAACTGATGAGATACAGCCCTTATGGCTGCAGAAGATCACGGAGTTGCTGGTTCTCTTTTGCTTACACTTTGCTTGCCCGGCGAAGGAAGCTGAGCTAGCAAACAGCACCCTTCCTTGTTCACTCAGCATATTTCAGCTAATGCTGCCTTGACAGAGCTATAATTTACTTACAGGGAAAGTGCAGTGTCTCCTCTTGCATGGCAGCTGGTGGCCATCTCTGCTGTAAATCATGTCCAAACCCTGTGAATGCCTTGTTGGGAAGAACCAAGTCACCTTTCAGTTCTCTGGTATCAAGCTGGATAACTTAATAGCTCCATTATTTATTCAGGCATTTCCCATGGAAGGTGCTCAGTGTTTGTGTGTGTGTGTGTGTGTGTGTGTGTGTGTGTGTGCAAGCATTGGCCGCTCACTTTCCACTCCTCAGTGTGCACTTCTCGAAATGTGTTGCACACTCCTACCACTTATCTTCACACGAAATGTTGTGAGCCAAGAGCCCTTGGTTTGGCCAAAGGGTGTTGGATTTCTTGCAGTTAGGAAGAGAAGGAGGTATGGTGCCAATATGGAAAACACAGAAGAGGAACCCTCCGAGTTCCAGTTTTTCAGCAGATGGTAGGATACCCACACTGAACTCAAAATACTGTCGCCCCCGGAGGTTTTCTTCCTGTGCTGGTTTGAAATCTCACTAGTGATGTCCCATGTTTGAATCTCTCACTAAGCTATCATTTGGGCTTCTACCCCTGAAGGGTATGCTCTGTCTTCACAGCTGGAGGCAGCAATGGTTCTGAATGCCACTTGCCGGGAATTGCAGGTAGGCTGAGTGCTCTTGTGCTCAGGTCCTGCCTTCAGGCTTCCCACATCTGGTTGGTCACATCTGGTTCCCATCTGGTTGGCCACCGTGAGAAAATATGCTGGACTAGATGGGCCATTGGCCTGACCCAACAGGCTTTTCTTATGTCCTTATGATCATGTAATTCTTTTTTTTATTATTAAAAAACCCATAGACCATAAATTACTTTATCCATTGGCTTCCCATCCTCCCCTTCCATGGTTTCCATATTTACCTTGAATGCTGCATATTTCACATATACTATTCAATACATCCATTTTAGCCCATTTATCTTAATAATTAACACTGCTGCTTATATTTCAAGTCCCACTCATGTTTTCATCTCACTCCAGTAGTTCTTTAAATACGCAGTAAAAGTCTTCCAGTCCTCAAGGAATTTTTCGTCATTTTGGTCTCCAGTCTTTGCTGCTCATCTTGCCAGTTCTGCATATGCCATCATTTGCAGAAGCCGTTCTCCCTTCGTTGGCGCCTCTCCTTCTTTCCATCTTTGGGCAGAATTCAGCTGGAAAGATGTGAAGTGGCTCCACGCCGATGCACGATCCCTCCCCTCCACAAACCTTTGTAGGATAGGATAGGCTCACGTGCAAATCCACCATTCGGTTTCAGGACCAGACCTGCTATGGTAAATACCGCTGAGAAGCTGCAGCGAGACATGCGCTGAGTAAAAGGGGGCCTGGACTCTGCATCATTTATCTTGAGAAGAAAGGATCATCCTGCATGACAAAACTCAGTCAGACGTAGAAGGTGAAACACCGAAACCTCATTACGCTAATTAGTGGCAGTGTGTTCAAGCTATCGAGAGGCAAGGGGGAGCTGACAAAGTAATGCTTCAGAAGAGCGTTTGCCCGAGAGGAAGCATTATGCACCGAGTCTTCATTAGTGGGAGCCGGAATGGGGAAGGCGCTGCCCCCCCTCCCCACTGGCGCAACGTCTCCCCTCCGTAAGCAGGAAGGAGACCTTCAGCGGCATCATTAAGCTGGTTGGCAGCCAAATGTCACTTGGCAAGATGAGTTCTGATGCGTTTGTGTGCTGGTTGAAATATAGATGAGGAGGGAGAAGGGGGGGAAATCTCTGTCTGCAAGAGGCAGAGGCCTCTTTGTCCGATGGTCAGCACTGTGTAAAATTGCTAGCCCCACGAGACTTGGGAAGGAGGCTGACAGGGGCAAGAAAGTCAGTCCTTTCAAGCAGTGCCTCAGCCCCAATTCTGGAGCCCTATAAATTAAAACTCTGATTTTTGTGTGTGCAGGAGGAGGTGGATTTTTTTATTACTTTACAGTGGTACCTCGGGTTACATACGCTTCAGGTTACAGACTCCACTAACTTGGGTTAAGAACTTCGCATCAGGATGAGAACAGAAATTGTGCTCCGGCGGCACAGTGGCAGCTGGAGGCCCCATTAGCTAAAGTGGTGCTTCAGGTTAAGAACAATTTCAGGTTAAGAACGGACCTCTGGAACGAATTAAGTACGTAACCTGAGGTACCACTGTAGTGCATTTATTTTTTGCAAGTGCACTTGCAGGAACCCCAAGGAATCAAGAGCGACATAAGATGAAGTGGGGGTAGTGATTAGAGTGCTGGACATGGGAGATCATGGTTCAATTCCTGCTCAGCCATGAAGCTCACTGGGTGACCTTGGGCCGGTCACTTTCTCTCGGCTTAACCTACCTTGTGGTGTTGTTGAGGGATTAAAATAGGGGTGAGGGTGGGGACAGGTGTAATATGTCATCTTGAGCTCCTTGGAGGAAAGGTGGGGTAAATAAAAACAAAACTAATATTACACTGAATTGTTTCTTAAAGAGGAAATGTTATTGATATAATTAAATAAGGTATATAAGGTACAAGCAAACCCCATTTCAGAAACCTGATGAGTTTAGATGACTGTACAATAAGAAAATTAGGGTTGAACGAAAATGGCTATTTGTGAGGGGTGAAAGGGACGTATTGCTAAATATTCTTGCTGGGGTAGTATGGTGTGGTGGAGATAGATGAAATTCTCCAGATGTTTCCCCCCAGAAAATTCTCTTCAGCAATATTCTGGCTCATTTAACGTTGAATGAAACTCAGTTGTTAGTTCATATTAGCAGATGAAGGAAGGCATGAGCTAAGAGAGAACTGGGAGAGGGAGGGTCCAGCTGACTTCAACAATAGTAAAAGAATATTAAGCAATATTAAAACTGGATGCAGAGTTGTGCCCAAAATTTACAAGAAGGGCATTTGGGTGGAGCAAGAAAAAAGAAGACTGTCAAAATGTTAGTCAAGGAAATTCTGTTCTGAGAAATTTCAGCCCACCCTTTGAGTAAACAGAGGGAACAAAATCCAGTGCAATGTTAATGCAAGAGGAGATTACATTGTTGCACAAGTGGTTGCACAAGCAGTGGTGTTAGAGGTAGCACACAATGCTTAACTCTTACCAGGTATAGAAGTTGCAGTTGTGCCAGGGATAGGACAACCCCTTTTGCAATTGCAAGACGCCCATTAGATTCTATGCTGAGAATGGGATCCCTGCTAGCAGAATAGCTGTTGCCCAAGTAGACTCCCACAGTTGGACATCACCCAGCATGCAGCAAATGGAGGAGTATTTGGCCGTGTGTTATCGGGGATGTACGTGATGGTGACCTTGACCTAACAATAAGAAGTGAAAGCGGCACCTTATTTTCATCTGTGAAGTGTTGCAAGTGGGGAGGCTAGACTCTTTCCTAGCTTTACAGCTGACAGGGGAAAGAATGGAAACATTTGGTCCTCCCTGGGGATTCTGAGGACTGTGCGTTTCGAACAGTTGACTAGGCTCCGGATTGCAAGCAGACCATTAATCTTGAATGGGAGTAGAGCTGTGTGAGTCATCTTGGCAGAATCCTTTTGACCCGGCCTGGCCTCTTCCTCTTAAACCCTCTTGCATCTTGACTGTGTGCGGAAATGCGCCTTTTTGCTCTATTAGCGATGCTGCATTGACCAGCCAGCTGGTGCCTTATTTTGTTATTGCCATGATTATGTGTGGAGTCGACAGGTCCGCCCCAGCCCCCAAGTCTTGTTAGCTTCTTCTAGTGCTGGGGTGGTGGGATTGCATAGACAAAGGAGGTGTGCAACTAAGCAGAGCAGAAGGGATTCCTTCATGAAAAACACCTGCTCATGCCCTGTGGCTTTCCAGCTGTGTTTTGTTATGTGTGCTTGCAATGGTCTGAAGTGTTGTAATCCCTTGGCAAAGCAACAGCATCACCTATCTCTGTCTCCTCGAGTCGATCAGGGTGAAGAGTCCTCTGAGTGTCATGCTGATGAAAGCCCTTTGGCTGCCCCAGGTGCAGAACTGATGACTTCCAGGAGGAAATGACAAAAGGCTCAGGAGATGTTCTGCAGCTTTACACTAGGCTGACCCGGCGTATACTGCTAATAATATTGTAGAGATATATATATATGGTGATCTCTTGTTATAGTTGCTAAAAAGCTGTAGTGCATTTTTCCAGGGCTGTTGGCTGAATAACATATTGTCTTTTGGTCTATCTTTTAACCTATCAGTTGGTTGTATTTTAATACATTTACATATTGTTGGCTGTTGGGAGAAGCAACCGAGGAGGGCTATTGCATTTCCATTACATTTTTGGACTTCTTATTGGCCACTGGGGAGAACAGGATGAGGTGGACCCTTGGTCCGATCTAACCCAGCTCTTAAGTTCTTACCAATAAATACTACTACTACTACTACTACTACTACTACTACTAATAATAATAATAATTTATACCCAGCTCATCTGGCTGGGTTTCCCCAGCCAACTTCAGTGTAAATTACTTTTTCAGGCCTTGGGTTTACAATTAGAACCTAGTGCAATTTTTATTGCAGAATTTCCACAGAAGCAGATAGTCCTTCTAGGACTTGGGGTGAGGAACTTGTTGCCCTCCAGAAATTGCTGGACTCCAGTACCCATAAGCCCCAACCAGGATGGCCAATGGTCAAAGATGACGGGAGCTGGAATTCAACAACATTTGGAAGGCCACCAGTTCCTCAACCCTATCTTAGGATGTTGTCACCTGTTCAATAATTAAAACAGTGTCCTCAAATTTCAGCCACTTACCGCTTACCATTTCCTTTTTCTGTATATATAAAGCACCAGGGGTGAAATTCTGAGAAAAAACTGAATTGGGGATGAATATTTAAGTTTCCATGCAGAGTTTTGTTCATGGGAACAGCAAAAGAATGTCCCTAGCAAGCTATTTATTTCTACTCCACTATCCTCCCTGCTTTTGGCTCAATCCATGCTCACTTATTGGGATGCAACACACCTTATAAGATTCTCTCTCTCTCTCTCTCTCTCTCTCTCTCTCTCTCTCTCTCTCTCTCAAATGTAAACTAATATAGGATAGCAGATTCCTTCTAAGGCCACAACCTTGGTGTGTTTAGGGGACATTTTACTACCCCAAGATACAATGGAATTTGGCTTAAGGTCGAAAAACAACTCGCAAAACATTTAAAGGTTTGTTTTATGGCTTTCAGTCAAGGTGAAGGAGAAAAGGATGCAGTTTCAGGTCCAGCTGTGGGAGGAGATCTGAAGAGAACAAGAGGGTAGGCAGGAGGAACCACATGTGGGAACATGCTCTGCATCCATGATGGCAGGGTGTAGAGCTTCAGAATGCCAGTTGCTGGAAACCACAGGTTGGGAGAATGATAATCCCAAGGTTGCAGGTTCAATCCCTGTATGGGACAGCTGCATATTCCTGCATTGCAGGGGGTTGGACTAGATGATCCTCAGGGTCCCTTCCAACTTTACATTCCTATGATCCTATGATTCTTGTGCTCAGGTCCTGCTTGATGCCTTCTCACAGGCATCTGATTGGCCACTTTGAGTCCAGGATGCAGGAATGGATGGACCATTGGCTTGATCCAACAGGCTCTTCTTAAGAGGTCTAGTGATACTTTGTGGTTAAATTGCCCCAAACCAGTATGTTTTAAGTGCATTTTTAATGCTTCTCCTTTTTTCTTTGAAGCACTCTACACAATCACTACAGAGAAGATGAGACAATCACTTTTTTTTAAAAAAAAGCATCTGTACATTTGACATTTGTAATCCATAGGCCTGTTGAATTATGTATAAGACCAGTCAGTCTGTATGAAGAACCCATGAGTGAGCCAGAAATAAGCTCTTAAGGGGCGGTGGGGGCGGGAATCCAAAGGACAAGAGACACAGCCCTCCCTAAATGGCATTCCTGCTGAGAGGGGAGAACTTGCTCTTTGATAAATGAAAGCTGCAGCTTATTATCAGGAGAAAGGGCAACTTTATACATTTCTTTGGAGTGCCCAGTCAAAATATCACATTAGAACCAAAACAGCTTAAAAAGAAGAGGAAAACACACACACCCCACAATAGTCCCCCTCCCAAAGGCTTACAGCCAGGCCATCTAAGGGAACATCTTGTGTATAAAAGATGCTAGAAGATTTAGTTCAGTTTGCATTTTGAATGGAATTCACACATCCTGTATCAGACCGCAGTTAACCTTTGTTATTCTGGAGTTCTCGGCTCACCTTGGAAAGCATATGAAATTGCAAGTGAAAATGCATTTTATGGTAAAACGCATACTAAAAATGTGTATTTTTGTGGTACAATGCATTAAAATGTGGATTTCCAAAAGTGTTTTGTTTTTTTAAAAGAGCAGAATCCTGTGAAAACAGGATGGAACTGACTAATGAATGAACAGGTGCAAAACTGGAAGACTGATCTGCCCATCCCTCCCTGCAGTTAAGATCTGCTAGTGAGGTCCTGCTTCAAATTCCATCTCATATGAATCCTAGATAAACTTTCATGAGAAGCAGGGTCTTTTCTGCTGTGGCCCTAGTGCTGTGGAAGATCCTCCTTTGTGAGGTCTACATGCCCTTCACTGTCTTTTTAGAGGCAGTGCAAGATACCTTTCCCACACACAGCTGGAGTTGATTTATTAATTTTGCTGCAGTTGTTTTCTACCAATATTTTATGTATTTTAAACGGTATTTTTGTACATATACTACTTTGGATATGTTTTTAAAATATCACACACACAACACACACACCTTTTTCAAACAAGAGCTAAAATAGATAGTAACTTTCAATATCAGCAGTTAAACGTGCTCTCACCAGTAATCCTTCACCAATTTAATCTGTTTAATCTACAAAACAAGCTCGGGAGTTGCTATATCTTACATCTTGTCTCATGTAACCACATTTTCAGGGAGAGAATGACAAAAGGGATCCCTCCCATCTGTACCTCTCCTCTTTCTCTCCATGCTTTAAAAAATGTTGATTCATTTCCCAGCCTGCTCCTTAGCCTCCCAGAACACGCCCAACTGCCTAATCACAGTATTCTCTGCTGTTCGCAGATTGAAAAAATATTTCTGCATTAAATCATGTTAAGCATAAAATAATTCACATTTATGTATCCTCCCTGGATTTTTATGTGTGGAAGGCACAAAGATCTGTTCAAAGGGAATGGCACAATTGATCAGCTTCCCTGTGACAATTACTGTCATGGGGGTAACCCAATAAACTTCCCATTCTCCTTCAAATATGGAGGAAGCTCACCACATTAACTTTCAAGTTTATACCCTGATTATAGGCCCCTTAGCAAGTTAAATATAGCCCTTTTAAAGGTGTGGGGGGTGCACTCTGTTCATATTTTCATCAGACACTTATCACACTAGTGCTGAGGGATCTGCACTGCCTGCTACATACATACAAAACCCTAAATCTCCACACCAGGTTAAGTGTTCACTTCCTGTGAAGGGCACTGTGATCAGCTGATGGGACCTGGTTAATTTTGTCATGGCCTGATGGTTGTTGGCTTGTGGCAACATAAGATTTTTCTTTTGAGTTGTGGAATGCCCTTGCTGTGGGTTAAACCACAGAGCCTAGGACTTGCTGATCATAAGGTCGTCGGTTCGAATCCCCATGATGGGGTGAGCTCTCGTTGCTCAGTCCCTGCTCCTGCCAACCTAGCAGTTCGAAAGCACATCAAAGTGCAAGTAGATAAATAGGTACCTTCTGGCGGGAAGGTAAATGGCGTTTCCGTGCGCTGCTCTGGTTCGCCAGAAGCGGCTTAGTCATGCTGGCCATATGACCCGGAAGCTGTCTGTGGACAAACGCCGGCTCCCTCGGCCAGTAAAGCAAGATGAGCGCTGCAACCCCAGAGTTGGTCACAACTGGATCTAATGGTCAGGGGTCTCCCTACTGAAATATGAGAGGGCCCATCCCTATTGTGATATCACACCAACTCCTGAAGAGACACCTGTTCAGACAAGCCTCCCACTGAACTCTACTTGTGATCTCATTGTTTAAACTATTTAAGTGTTTTCAAAATGGGTACAACAATTAATAGAAATCATCTTGGTTCAGGCCAAGGGAGCCGGCGTTTGTCCACAGACAGCTTTCTGGGTCATGTGGCCAGCATGACTGCAGCGCTTCTGGCACAACGGAACACCGTGAGGGAAACCAGAGCGCATGGAAACGCCGTTTACCTTCCCGCCACAGCGGTACCTATTTATCTACTTGCACTGGCGTGCTTTGGAACTGCAAAGTTGGCAGGACCTGGGACAGAGCAATGGGAACTCACCCCATCGCAGGGATTCAAACCGACCTTCCAATTGGCAAGCCCAAGAGGCTCAGTGGTTTAGGCTACAGCGCCACCCACTCCCACCCTCTGCCACTGAACAATGGTCTTTGCTAGGGGTTGCTGATGCAGTACACTCCAGATCTTGTTGGACTACAACTCCCATCAGACATCTGGAGAGTGCAATTATGGCTACCTCTGGTTTGAACTGTCCTGAGAGCATATGAATATCAGAAGCTGTCCAGTGCTTTAAATGTATGGTGTGAATGTGGCCTATGGTACCACTTTCAACAGTCATGGCTTCCTCAAAAGAATTCCAGGAGTTGTAGATTGTTCACTGCAGATGGTGACAGCAGCCACGAAATTAAAAGACGCCTGCTTCTTGGGAGAAAAGCAATGACAAACCTAGACAGCATCTTAAAAAGCAGAGACATCACCTTGCCAACAAAGGTTCGTATAGTTAAAGCTATGGTTTTCCCAGTAGTGATGTATGGAAGTGAGAGCTGGACCATAAAGAAGGCTGATCTCCGACGAATTGATGCTTTTGAATTATGGTGCTGGAGGAGACCCTTGACAGTCCCATGGACTGCAAGAAGATCAAACCTATCCATTCTGAAGGCAATCAGCCCTGAGTGCTCACTGGAAGGACAGATCCTGAAGCTGAGACTCCAATACTTTGGCCACCTCATGAGAAGAGAAGACTCCCTGGAAAAGACCCTGATGTTGGGAAAGATGGAGGGCACAAGGAGAAGGGGACGACAGAGGACGAGAAGGTTGGATAGTGTTCTTGAAGCTACCAGCATGAGTTTGACCAAACTGCGGGAGGCAGTGGAAGACAGGAGTGCCTGGCGTGCTCTGGTCCATGGGGTCACGAAGAGTCGGACACGACTAAACGACTAAACAACAACAAGGATGCGAAAAGTTCTTAGGAGACCCCCTACTGCCGTGCTGAAGTCCCAGAATTTCCCATGCAGAGGGATAGATCATTAAATGCTCTGGGAACTGTAGCTTTGTGAGGGGAGTTGAGGTCTCCTAACTACCGGTACTCTCAGCACCTTTAACAAACTACACTTCCCAGGATTCTCTGGGGGAAGCCGTGGCTGTGTTTAAAGTGATATCACAGTGCTTTAAATGTAAGGTGTGAACGTGGCTCATCTAGAGGGCACCAGGTTGGTGAGGACTGGTATATAGGATTGGCATTTGAACTGGCTACAGGTAAAGGAAAAGACTTGTGTTTCTAAAAAATAAAAAAGAAAGAAAAGAGAGAGAAGGATTCAGCAAAAGAAACGCTAAGTGAGAAAGGGAAAGACAAATAGAGGGAGGGAGGGAGGGAAACAAAGACAAATTCAGATGCAGACACCGATAAGGAGACCAAAAACCACAGTAGGCATAATACAAAAGGGAAGAGAATGAAACACTAGAGAATGAGAGAGACAAAGAGAGCAGGAGGGAGTCACGAGTCACTTCTTAGGGAGAAAATGCCGCTGCAGCAGGGAGATAAAACTGATTCCAAAATCTTCTGCCCATTACAGATAACTAGAAAGACAGGGCCCATCATATGGAGTGAGTGATGTTAGGACTGATAATAATAGCACCTGGGGCACAGCCAGCTATAAAAATCTAAAGGGACATATTGTGTTTGATAGCTGGAGAGCCGCTTTGCAATTCACTGCGCATCCTAATAAGAGTGAGGAAAGCAGTGTCGGCAGTGGGCAAGAATATCTATAGAAGGGAAAGAGATGCAAGTACACACCAGGATGCCTTTGGAGCAGCATGGGGCAGCATCAATGCAATGTGCGGCTAAATGGCTCCTGCCAAGGAACAAGGGGAAGGAGAGCTTTGTGTCGGCACATTATGGAATCTCTGGGCCGTGTTCTCAGTCGAAGCACAAAGGAGCAGGAAGCCATCGCTCTTCCTCCCCACCTTAAAAGAAGCACATCACATTCCCAAGGAGAACTTAACCCCCACCGTCACCACAAGGCAGTGCTTCATTTATTTATTTGTGGCATTTATATCCCTCCTGAGCTCAAGGGAGCATCTATAGTTCTCCCCCTCCTAATTTAATCCCCACAACAACCCTGGGAGTTAGGGTAGGCTAAGAGACAGTGACTGGCCCAGGCATCTAGTGAGGTTCTTGGCTGACTGGTGATTTGAGCCCAGGTTCAACACTCTAACCCAGATCACCAGTGTGGTTCCCATGAGCCCAATGGGGCTCGTAAAGGTTGTCACCTGGTGCCCATGAAGCCACTGCCCCCTTGGACATGAGATGGTGAGGTACACTGAGCCTCTTGGACTTGCCAATGAGAAGGTCGGCAGTTTGAGTTTGCATGACGGGGTGAGCTCCCTTTGCTCTGTCCCAGCTTCTGCCAACCTAGCAGTTCGAAAGCATACCTGTGCAAGTAGATAAATAGGTACCACTGTAGTGGGAAAGTAAACGACGTTTCCGTGTGGTCTGGCTACCGTCACTGTGTTCCGTTGTGCCAGAAGCAGTTTAGTCATGCTGGCCACAGGACCTGGAAAGCTGCCTGTGGACAAACACCAGCTCCCTTGGCCTGAAGCGAGATGAGTACCACACCCCATAGTCCAGTTTGACTAGACTTAACCATCCAGGGGTCCTTTACCCAGTGGGGAAAACTGCTGACTAAAACCCCAGAGAACCACTGCCAGCCATTGTAGACAATACTGAGCTAGGTGGATTAATGGTTGGACTCAATATAAGGCAACTTCCTGTTTTCTATTGTCTTGTACAGCAGCTTGTGAATGCATATTGACAGCATCTTCCTCAGCTCAGTGTGGCTCTAGTAATTGAGCCTTGACAATAAGCCCACAAAGATATAGCTGTTTATTTGTGGGGAAATGCCACCACCACCATCATCAACAACAACAATAACAGGATCAAATTCATAGGAACATAGGAAGCTTCCTTTTTTTCTCTGCTTGGTTGTTGGCATGCACTGGAAGAGGAGGAAGAAGGAAGAAGTTCTAGCTTCTTGGTAGAGAATCTTCTTTCATGGAAAAGTTCACAGTTCCAATCCTTGGCGTCTCCAAGTATATACTGTCCAACTTTTTCAGATAAAAAAAACCTCAGGATGTGCATCTTCCAGGACATGCTCCCAGGCGAGTCATGAGACCTGTTGCGCCCTCTCACCCCCCAAAACATGGATGCTTTAGTTGAGATTCTTGCATTGCAGGGGGTTGGACTAGAAGACCCTGAGAGTCCCTTCCAACTCTAAAATTCTATGATTCTATTCTATGAAAAGCACTTTTTCCTGGGCGAGAGTAGGACACCTAAAATGGCCACCCCGATCTCACATGTAAATATGGGATGTCCCTTTTTTCTGGGACACTTGGCGGGTATCCAAGTAGGGCTAGGAATAATCCCTGTCTGGAACCCTGGAAAGCTGCTGCCAATCACTGTAGATGATCCTGATCTAGATGGACCAATGGTCTGACTCAGTTATCAGGCCAGTTCATGGGTTCCTGAATCCCGATCATTGTCTATGTTGGCTGTGGCTGGCTGGAGCTGGAATCCAGCCACATCTGCAGGGCATGATGTTAGCTTCTGCTTCCCTCGATCATCTCCCCAAATCATCCAGATGTTTTGGACTACACCTCCCACCAGCCCCAGCCAGTATGAATGAGATGGACACCAGCTGTACAGAATGTACCGTTTTTCATTAATAGCAGATTCTAGTTCACTGAGGATGAGAAACTGCAAGTGCTTTACTATCTACAGCATGCATTGTAAGGGGGCAGATGACTAAAATTGCAGGGTCAAGAAGGAGAGTCGAGAGAAAGGAATAATGCTCTAGTGGAGCTAGTGATGCTGTAAAAAAATAATAATGAAGAAAGCCTCAAGCACATTTGCCTTTCCTTTAAAAAAAGGTGTTAAATTAAGGCATTATTATAAAAACAAAGCAAACGGCAAAGTATGTAATAAATTGCTTTATGCAGAATGAGAAATAAAACCCTCAATACTTCTGGCAATCTATAAAAGCCTGTAACTTTGTGCTCAGTACAGACCATTAATATTTTACAAAACTAGATAATGATTTGGATATAGTAACTCGAGAGCCCCTTCTGGCTGTACACAACAGAAAGGCTATATAATCCAGCAGTGGTTTACATAAGCTGCTATGCAAATGACTCCCAGTTCAAACACTCCGGATGCTGCAGTTAAAGCAGGGCTGGGAGCTGCAGGCAAAGGATGAAAAGCTACCCTCTAGCCTCCCTAGTTGGCCTTTGGAACTCAGGCCATAATGCTCCCCAGGCCACACTCCCTCTCACAGGCCACACCCCCTCTCACAGGCCACACCCTCCCTTGAGTGCTTTTGCTTGGTTAGAATGTGTCATTGAACTATGATAAAGCCAATTGCTTGTATGCAAGGAGTATGGAGAGATGTGTGGTGTGTGTCTCTCTGAAAACCTGGGTTTTGCACGACTGGAATGTACAAGCTACAGATCAAAGGTAAGAACCACCTCCAGTGCTCTCCCCACTTTTCCATCGCACCTTCTCTGCCACTGGTACATGACCTCTGGACCTCCCTACCAGGGAACGTGGCCCCCAGGCTGAAGATTATGCTTGGACTTATCCTTCATGAATTGGTCCAATCCTCTTGTAAAGTTGGTGACCACCACTGCTTCCCGTGGGTGCTAGTTTCATAGTTTCACTATGTCAAGAAGTACTTTCTTTTATCTGTCTTGAAGCTTCCAGTATTCAGCTTCATTGGATATCTGCAAGTTTAGTATATATTTCAGGACATCTGAGGCCAATTTTCAGCCCTGGTCAAGTTGTACCTGGGGAGAAATGCGTCACCATAGAGCCCCGCTCGCATTATACAGCCAACAGGGAGCTATTTAAAGCAACACTCCTGTGTAGCATCTCTTAGGTACGGATGTTTGCAAAGTATTTTACAAGAAATAGTCTTTTTTTTGAATTACACATATTGCTCTCACTGTAAAAATAAGACTGCCCCTAATATTGTTAAGTCCAACAGTACATGCCTCAGCAGGCAAAGAAAGTGATAATGAATACAGCACAGAAATGAAGCTTCTAAAATAAACAACTCTGGAGATTTGACTTCATTCAATTCCATCAAAATTGAAAGTGTGCAGGAATAAAGAACAGTGTGAGTAGCCAAGCCTGCCCTGGCTCTCAACACCTTTTGTGAGAATTACCGAGTTGCGGTTTTCAATCTTTTTCTTTTTTCATTCTTAGATTTCTCCTTCTTCTTTGATTCTAGCCAACGATGCTCCTTAAGTGCGGATGACTTGAATAGGCGATGGCTGAATCCCAGTCCAGCATGCCAGCCCACCATTTACCACACAAAGGGCCTCCTTTACTATCTCAGTACTCAAGGCCGAACTCCAGTGGTGAGTCTTTGTCGTTCGTATTTTCTTTGCCCAACTATCCTTAGACTATTATCTACCTCTGCTGCAGAGGTGGGGGACCTGTGGCCCTCCACCACAACATGGGGTCCGAGTGGAAAGATACATTGGATTTAGCGCACATTTAAAGGCAAACCAACCCACTGTGAACTTTCCAAAACAATACATGTACCAAAAGACAGTCCTCCTTTGAAATTTGCACTTCTTCAAATTTCACAGTACAGTTCTCCAGCCTATAAATGTGTACAAAAAAATGTATATACTGAGCTCAAGTGAGTTAAGCAATGAGTTTACACACACATACAAAAAAGCATTTTATTAGGGGAGATTGTTTTGCAAAAATTGTTTCATTAGCAGAAATTCACAATATAATGCCAATGAACTTTCATGAATACTTTTAAAAAAGAAAAACCAGATTTTCCCCTCTTTTAACTAATCAGTATTGATTGATATTGGTTTTATTTGTGGTTTTAATGATGTTTTATGGATCTTTTGTTGATTTTATCCTTATATATTGTAGTCAGCCTTATGTAAGAGCAGATTAAAACGCATAAATGAATATGAATAGATAAACAGATACATAGATAAACCAACAAGGAAATGTAGGGAACTGAACCTGGGTCCCTCTGCATGCAATGCACATGCTCTTCCACTAAATAACAGACTTTCCATCCATGGTATAGCCTCTGTGAAAGCTAAGCCAAAGTGCCCTTGACTAAGCCCACCTATGCAAATATGGGATTGAAAGATAGGAAGTGCCCCACAAATGTAAATACCCATGGGTAGAGATGCCAGGGAAGATTGCTTATGTTCACATTTTGTCAGGTTTCAGGGAATCGGAACCCTCCTCTGGTGGCAGCAAAGAACCAGATAAAAAGAGAAGAGTTCTTACCAATTAGTTTATTCAATAATCACAGCGAGGGACAAAAGAATGCGGCCTCTCTCTAGAAATGGCATTGCTCTAACTGCAGTCCCCCTCCTTCATCTCCCCTACTCTACATCAGTCATGTGTCAGCTAATCTGAGCCTTCTGCCGCTGAGCTCTCTGCTGTACTACCCTCAATGCCTGTCTGGTCCTGGGAGAAGGGGGGTTATGAATGCCTTCCAAGGACACTGAGTCTGTCAGCTGTCTCTCCCCTGGTGCTGCTGCTTCTTCCTGCTGTTCCTCTTCCAATATTTCCCAGCTCTGCTCTCTGCAGCCTCTGAACCATGCCCTTCTGCAGACCACTGTTCTAAATCTATACTGTCCTCCTGTTCTTGGGGAGGTTCAGGAGAAGGGGTGGTGGCCCCCACCATTCCTCCTCAGTCCAGCCCCTGACACATTTAAATGTGAATCTATGAAATTTGCACTTTCTGAAACAATATGAGAACTCAAGCACAGCCATCCTTTTGAATTCACAAACAATGTTTATGAAAGATGCATATATGTAGGGTCAAGTGTGCATAAAAAACAACGTATTTGTAAAAATAACATACATTATATTTGAAGAAGCTGCCTGCAAAAATGTTTCCATTAGTCGAAAGTGCTTACCCAGAATGTGTTTATTAGGAGAAATTTGCACTAAAATTTCTGGTGAATTTTCATGAGGGTTGAAAAACAAAAAAATGCAAATTGTGGCTGAAATGTGGAGAACGGAATTTCAGATTGGGAAAATGAGCAAAAGATGGATCTGAAACCGACAGATCCTTCCATCTCTACCTTTGGGCCTCCATCTGACTTCGCTCCCTGGAGTCCAGAAGGGCCTGGAGCTGCGTCTCTTTGCGCAAAGGCCATTGCAAGCTCTCAGCAAATCTTAGCTTTAGACTTAGCTATTGATTCCTTTGTCTCACTCTTTCTTGGCCTTTAGAACATGACAGGCTGTTGGAGAACTGAATTTTCCCTGCCTTTGAAGGGTTCATTGATTTTAGTTTATACATGCTCTCTCACACACACCTTTCCTCCTTGCTTTGGAAGTAAACCTCTTATTTTCCAAGGGAGCTTACAGAACCAAGTTCACCAATAGCCAAACGATTTCAGTGAAGTACTTTGGTCTCATTTGTCCTGGTGACATGTGGGCAGCATTCCCCCCCCACCCCCCATTTCTTCAAAGTGGGAACGGCAGCTTAAAGGAGCAAAGGAAAAGAAAGAGGGAAACTAACAGCTTTTCGATAGGGCAAGCAGCTGAACTGTTGATCACTTTTTCCTGGGAAGGAAAGGAACTGCAGGCCTGGCAGACTTTTCTGTTAAGTTCTGCCATGGTAGGATTCCCAGGACACTGTACCCAGAAGAGAAAAATATCCAATAGTGAAAACTCACACACAAACCTGTCAATTGAAGGCTCAAGTTAAGGTTATCTCATGTTGTCTCAAGCTCTCCAAAGCCAGGAAGCTAACTATCATGTGTGCCCTGTGATCAGTAATTCTGTTGTGAAATATCACAAATTGTTCTTGCTTGCAACCCTCTCCGCCTGGCCAAACCTTTTATTGGTCTTTCAGGCCCAAGTTCAGAGAGGGAGGATGGAGCGCTTTGAACCAAAAATGCCCCACTTTGCCTTATACTGAGTCAGGATGTTGGTTCATGTAGCTCAGTATTGTCCACACTGCCTGGCAGCTGCTATCCAGGGTTTTAGGCAGAGAGTCTCTCCCAGCCATACCTGGAGATGTCGGGGATTGAACCCGCAACCTTCTGCTTTCAAGGCAGTTGCTGTGCCACGGAGCCATGGTCCCGTGTCTTGCTGTACTTGCAGATGAATCTTCCTGAGAATTGGCACAAGCCTGTTTGCTGCTTACATCAGTAGCTGGCAGGATGGGTTAAGACCAGGATGGCGAACCGTTTTGACTCTGTGGTTCAGCACCTTACTGAGCCCTAACCTAGCAATTCAAATTTGACCAATGGGAGGGCCTGCCTGTCTTCCAATTGCTTGATGCCAGACTGATGCCAAATGATTGATTGCTTTGAAGTCCCGAAGTCAGGACTGTAAGTCCCAAAGCAAAACTGAATGACTTGACAGTTCAGCTTTCTGATTCTGGTTTGGGAACTGCCGCATGATGAACAAGAACAAAATGTCCATTTGCTATCATGTTGAGATTTTTGCCAGCAGGCATGCTGCAAGACTTCTGTGGTTGCCTTGTGAGCTCAGTTGACTAACTTGGAATTGACGTGAGCTCCTGTGAGCACTTTTTGGGTGGTGGGGAGTGGAGAGGCACTGGCCTAAAATGCACTGAAATCAGAATCATTAAGCAATTCATTCCTGTTAAAAATCAGAATATTGACTGCCTGCACACTGCCAAGATTCACCTTTTGTGTTGTCTGTTTAAATGGACAAACTGTTTTTCAAAACTTGCTTTGATATTTTTGATTACTGGCACAATCACCCATCATGACAGTGCTTGGAAACAGAGCTTCATGTAGCAGGTCATGAGGAGTACCACCAGTCTCACTCCTATTGCATCAGAAGAGGCCCTCATCTCCCGGTGTTTGAACGATCCTGCCAGATACTGATGCAAGGAACAGCAAGATTGTGCAACACCTTTGCTGATCACAGGGTTATATCTGTTAAGGCATCAGCATTACGGTAACTCCCAGTTTCTAAGCTTTGCGGTGCTTGAGCCAACAATATAGCCTTAACTCTAGCCTTCAGCCAGCAGGGTTTTTAATAAATGAATTTCCCTGGGGTTTTTTAAAAGGAAATTTGTTAAAATACTAGGTTTTGAGTCCCCCAAAATAGGGGTTGTGTTATACATGGGGGCGTGTTATACAAGGAAAAGTATGGTATGTTTGTTCAGGACTCACAGCACCTTCTCATGGGCCCCAAAAGGTTGGCCACTCCTCATCTGACTACTGCACTTTACTATCCTATTCCATAGCTAAATGAATACCGTAGATATTGCACATAGTGCCCACTATGTGGCTGACTGCAGACACTGGGATTTTTTTTGTTTAATTAAAAATGAAATGTGCACATACCACATTAATTTACCAGTAGTTGCTGCCTTGGGCTTTAATGGAACATGGAAACCTTAATAATTTTTGAACCACTGCTCAGAAAGTTACCAAACCAACAGAGGATCAGCTTCCTTAATGAGTCTGGATAAAATACACAACAGTTATCACCAAAATGTGAAAGAAATACTCCTGTAAATCTGTTCAAAATTATGAGTAAGCTTTTGTAGTTTCCTAAACCACCTAACTTTATTAGTACAAATTCTGAAGGGACGCCACCCCCCACAATCAGTTCTCAGTTTGGTACATTTGTAGACCACACCATTTTGGAAAGTGGGTTGTCTATCTGTCCATTTGTCTGTTCTCTGTGGGTTCATCCACACCTTGAGATATCATTGCCAAATTCAGCACAAGGTTTCCCAAGGGGCAGGCAGTGGTCTTTGTCAATGTCTAGATGCTGAGCACCACTTTGAATCAAGATGGTAGACCAATACACACAACCCAAATTACACTATCCATTTTAAAATAACTTTTTTTGTTTTGTTTCTTAGAATACCCGAGCAGCACTGGGCACTTTCTGCTAAAAGATTATAGATACCAAGTTGCTCCAAGTGTCATTTTTATGAGCGATAGAATTTTGAGATATTTAATGGTGTAGCCTTCTTATTGCTGCCCATCTTAACTTTTTGCTGTTCATATGCCCCTTTAATAATTTGTGGACAGAAGTCCACATGGTTTATCTGGATTAAATCAGAGGTGCTTTGCTTGCACCATAGCTCTGATGCAGGTACCAAGTCATATGTGCCAGCATTTGACAGGTGAAGATAGGGGCACTCTTGTGTACGTCCAGAGGGGAAGCCATGTTTAGTTTGTTACATAAATAAACAAATAGAGGGAGTCTTGTGGAGCTTTAAAGAGTAGCAGATTTATTACGGCATAGGTTTTTGTGGTCTAGAACATCTGGACTTCTGATCAAGTGGGTTTTAGGCTACAGAATTTATGCCACAATAAATCTGTTAGTCTTTAAGGTGCCATAATCAGGCGTGACAACAGAAGCAAATGGCTTGGGGGAGCAAAGCTTTGGCAAATGCAATTATTAGGGGACCATGAATTTAATCTGTGCTTAATAAGATGTGATTAAAAGCTGAGGGAGCAAACAGGCTTGTGGGGATAGTTTGCGTGTGTCTTGTGTAATACTTATAACACTCTGCTGGCTCCTGCCCAACACACACAGACAGAGGCTCCCACTTGTAAGAAAGAAAGAGACCTTTCTTCAGGCAAGTAACAGTACAGGCTCAGCAGCAGACACAGTGCTCGGGAGTCACAATTTGGGAGTTCAGGAGCAAGGCAAGAAGATTAGAACTGGACGGAAGCAACAAAGATGTCCAAACAAGTTTCCGATACCTTCTCACCGAGCTTTTAAAATCAGGTGTGGTGAGCTCAGTTGTGAGGCTCTCTTGCCTTGTAGGAATGTGGAGATTGCAAGTGTATACTTCTTCAAGGCGGGTGGGTCTGCTCCCATCTGTGAAGGTGGTGCCTAGTTCTTGGCAACAAGTCTGCCCCCTCCTGTTCAGGTTCCTGTTCAGTTTCTGCCATCTCCTGCTCTGCCCCCCCCCCATGGCTGAGGAAAGCCCTCCTCAGCCTCTAATGAGGCTCTCTGCTCTGCAGGAAGGTCAGCGGGGAGATCCAGCATCTCTGTTCCCTTTTTCAAAAAGGGGAAGGGGAGATCCCTCTCCTCCAACCCAGTTTCCCACAATCCTCCTCCTCCTCCTCCTCCAGAGCCTGCCAACCCAATTGCTTCCAACCATCCCAGCAGTGCTGTGGAGTGCATGACAAACACCTCTATTCTCACACCAAGGATCGCAGCCTGAGCCTTCCTCCATTACACATGGCTGAATGATTCCCGTCCCCCTCAACTCCTGCACAGTGGAGATTAAACTGACCATAGGATGGTTAATCTCATAGTCGATCTATTTGTGCTTATTATACAAGAGTCCGGTTTCATTTGATTTAAAATGAAAGCTTTTGTGTCTTGCATCCTCAAGGTGGCTGGTTGTAATGCGACAGATTTAGCAGCCCATTCCTTATCTGGATAGGCAGTTACGAAGGTGGGCAGACTGCAGGGAAGGGAAGCAAACATTCACATATAGTGCCCCTTCGCATGGCCGGTGCAATTAGGTGGTGACAGCGGCATTGCTGCTGCTTACCCAGATGATGCAGGGGGAGAGCAGTAGCAAAGGCAGCCCAACCTCAGCACTGCCCTGCTCCATCCTGCCCCAGTAAGCAGCAAGGAAACCATTCTCTGGAAGGTGTCACAGCAATGCAGGGAGCTGCCTTATATCCAACCAGACCACTTGTCCACCTAGCTCCATCTGGTACGCAGCCTGAGACCCTACCTGCCCACGGACTGTCTCCCCAGAGTGGTGCATGCTCTAGCTATCTCCCGCTTGGACTACTGCAATGCGCTCTACATGGGGCTACTTTTGAAGGTGACCCGGAAACTACAACTAATCCAGAATGCGGCAGCTAGATTGGTGACTGGGAGTGGCCGCCGAGACCACATAACACTGGTCCTGAAAGACCTACATTGGCTCCCAGGATGTTTCTGAGCACAATTCAAAGTGTTGGTGTTGACCTTTAAAGCCCTAAATGGCCTCAGTCCAGTATACATGAAGGAGCGTCACCACCCCCCATCGTTCTGCCCGGACACTGAGGTCCAGCGCCGAGGGCCTTCTGGCGGTTCCCTCACTGCGAGAAGTCAAATTACAGGGAACCAGGCAGAGGGCCTTCTCAGTAGTGGTGCCCGCCCTGTAGAACGCCCTCCCATCAGATGTCAAAGAGATAAACAACTACCTGCCATTTAGAAGGCACCTGAAGGCAGCCCTGTTTAGGGAAGTTTTTAATGTGTGACATTTTAATGTATTTTTAATATTTTTGGAAGCCGCCCAGAGTGGCTGGGGAAACCCAGCCAGATGGGCGGGGTACAAATTAATAATAATAATAATAATAATAATAATAATAACAACAACAACAACAACAACAACAACAACAACAACAACAGCTCAGTATTGTCAACACTGACTGGCAGAGCTTCTTCGGGGGGTTCATAGGCAGGGGGTGTCTCCCCGCCTGCCTAGAGATCCTGGGGATTGAAGCTAGGACCTTCTGCAGATAAATCTGATGTCACAGCAGCACTGCCCCACCACAATGTCTGCTCCTGCTGCACGTGGATGTACATGCATTTGAACTAGAATTAAGATGCTATCCCTTAAGGTGGCCATGAGTCTTACTTTACAGAGGAGAGACATCTTTGAAGGCATCCTTCATTTAAGGGCTGCCTGGTCTGAGTCCAGCTGAAAGATAATGAGCCTTCAGAAAGGAGATCAAGGACCTTGAAGTTGCCCATCAGTTGTTAACACCAACGGCAGCAGACTGAGCAGGCACAAAGGATGCCTAGTCACAGTCTTATAAGACATTGTATTTTTGCTTCAGTGATTTCAGTTATGACAATTATTTCTGACCTTGCAGCAGTAGATGTAAAGTCACAGGGTAAAATGTAAAATGTTAGGCAAACCTGTGCAGCAATGTTCTATCAGAATGAGTCTTGGTTAAGTCCAGAAGGTCCCGTGCTTAATTCCTGCAGGTAGGGTTAGGAAAGACCCCCTGTCTGAAATCCCGGAGAGCCATTGCCAGTCAGTGTGGACAATACTGAGTTAGATGGACCAATAGGTCCGACTTGGTTTAAGGCAGCTTCCTATGGCCTAGGCCATTAAACAAAACAACAAACTGCAACAGTCCATAAGACAGCTATCATTCTCCCATTGCCAATAGCCTTGCTGCTTTCAGCTGAAACAGGTTAAATTCTGCTGAAGCTCCCAAGACAATTTCCATCTGATGATCTGGTATAATCCTGCACTGGCAAGTGGGACTCCCTGTTTCTCACCACGCCAATAATGGCCCTATCATTACAGATCTGCCTGCACTAATCTCTCGGATGCAAAATGGTAAACTGGGGAAGCTTAAGCGGTCCAGTAGTCTGGCACGCTGAGGTTTCCTGGGCACTTCTTTAACGTGGAAAGCTGTATTTTAGGTGGATAATGTCTGATCCTTTTTAGTTGTTAGGAGTGCACTAAATTGGCTGGTAATTGGTACCCAGTGGAACTGGGCGTTCTATCTCAGAATGGGACCGAGGCTATGAAATCCCTGTTCGATATTCAAAGAGGAGGTGAAATAAATACGGGAAATAAATAAATACAATGTCCCACTTATGGTTAAACAAAGCTATGAGTAGCTGTGTGAGCTTGGAAGTAATACTAGAGCCAAATTATATCTATCCATATCGATAATGATAAATCTATATCATCTGTATCTATATCTCTTCAGCCTCTTTCTTTAATGACAAACTCAGTTGTTCAGATGGGGCCAATACCAGGTAATTGAACACAATACAGAGGCTTACTTCCAAAATGTATGAACTGGAGACTGAGCCAGAAAATATGTGCATGACTCAAAGAGTAGCAAAGGACCGGTGTAGAGAGAAAGAAACTCAAAGACTCAGGCTCCGGAAATGTTGCCTGTTCTTGGCTTTCTAATTGGGGTATGGAGTTCCATCAGAAGAACAGAAGCATGGCTTCCTGGATTGCCTGAAAAAGCAATCTGGGTCAGCATTCAGTTTCTTAGCAGGGGGCAATCAGAGTTTTGTGGGAAGCCTTCCAGCAGAGCATGAAGACAATGGTTGTATCCTGTTGGGTATCCTGAGGTATATTGCTTCCGAACATTTTTCTTTTCTGGTTTTTTTTTAAATCCCCACCCTCAATCTCTCACCAAAGAAGACTCCAAGAGTAACTTACAAGATAAGTAGTCAAGGCAGTCTTTACTCTCTCAGGATTGACATCTGAAAGACAGGCCAGAAAAGGAAAGGAGAAGATGGAATGGGGAAGAAGGAGAGGGAACAGGAAGATCAGGTGCCCGTTTCTTAAACTAACTGTTGTTAAAATGCCCACCTGGGATGCAAGCAGTTTGGGAAGCAGAATGAAATGGCCATATGAGATTGGAAGGAGGGCCAAAAGCAGCTGGTTGCTCAGCAGAGTGGATAGAATAGCCCTGTTTCCCTGCTTAGCCTAATAGCTATTGATAGCCTGACAATGTTTTGTTTTCGAAAGGAGGAGATCTTGGAGTTCAAACCAACCTGCATAGTCATCTTTTCTGATCTTCATGACTTTCCCTCAGTCGATTTGTCGGTTTGGGTTGTGGTTAACCAGGGTTGACCAAAGAGACACTCTATTTACAATGTTACATTGATTGTCGAAATGCAGTGACAACTGACTTTCACATGGCGATCTTGATGACCTCCATTCTTATGAACAGACAAATGGGAGATGTAGTGAGATTGGAAATATTAACTTGTTCCATTTCCCAAAAGTGAGGAAAGAGCTTTTCTTCAGCAAAATTTTGGGCATTCATTCACACACTCTCCAACAAACACACTTATGTGTGTATTTGTGTGTGTGTGTGTGTGTGTGGACACCCCCAATTTGCAGCCCCCTGATAATGGCATTTTGCCCTCTGCTGCCCCAGGAGTCACCACTCCCACCCCAAATCCATCCCTGAAAAACCGATTGTTCCTTTTCCCACTTTTCCCACTAGCCACATTTGGCCCACAAGCCTGAAGTTCCCCACCTCTACTCTAATTCATCTGCCCATCACTATCAGTTCTCTCACACAACAGGAAGCAGCACTGGGGAGTCAGAGATAAATTGCGCTGCTGATTTCTCCCTGCAGCCTTCTCGTTCTCTGTTGGAGACATTACCTTAAAGAAGCAACTGACTCCTTAAAAACCTATGCTTGTAAGTTAGAGATTTCCCAATACTGTAGTGAAGATGCAGAGAAGTTTTGTAGCGCCAATGGGTATTGGCTTCCCATCTCTGCAAACGGGACAAATTGATTGTTCTTCAAAAGCCCCGGTCAATATTAGCCTCTTGCGTCAATAAATCCTGATTTTTCACTCTGATCAGTCGATAGCTGCATATAAAGGCAACCTGAATGTGGCCTTGATAAAACAACCATCAGCTTTGTGTGCAACAGCAGAAGCTAGGCAGATGGATTAGACAGTCATATTAGATGGGGGGAAACACAAGTATTTTGCCACAAAGGAAGGTCATATACTGTTCTTCAATTCACCTGGATGTACATAATGTAATAACAGTGTACAGGAGCAGCTCACATAATTGCATGCTTTTCCATTCCTGCAAACTGCGTGGTATAAGCTGTGGATTTAAAGACAGCCAAGTGGTGCTTAATTGCTTCATAATGTGCAGGCTTCAGTTCTCTCAATGATAACAGGAAAGGGAAACCAAAAAGGAAGCTGATAAATTGTCCTGCTATTGCAGAGTAGGATCTTGTGAACTTCTCTTCCGTGGTTGCATCTGCACTCTAGAATTAAACTGTCTTAAGAGACATTTCTTCTTGAGGAACCTAGGAGCTGTAGGGTCTCTAACAAAGAATCCGGGAAGAGGTGTAGCTCAGTAGTAGAGCACATGATTTGCATGCAGAGGGTCCCAGGTTTCAATCTCTTGTCATCTCTAGGTAGGGCTGGGAAGGACTCCTGCCTGAAACGTTGAAGAACTGCAAGTCAGTATTGGCAGTGCTGAGCTAGATGAATCAACAGTCTGACTCAACATACTGAAAGACAACGTCTTATGTTGCTAAGTTCTTAGCAACCTCATCATTCTTTGGGGGAAGCAATGGCAGCTATGAAATCAATACAAATCTGAAGTGCAGAGAAGTCCCAAGAGTAGCTATGGGCCAGCAACGTCCACAATTACATTTTGAACAGCTCTGTCCTAAATCTTTGAATGACCTCTCTCAGTTGTTGCCTGTGGATGTTAAACAGCGTGAGATACAAGATAGACTCCTGCAGGACCTCATAGTGCAGGCGTAGGGGAGCTCTTTCACCCCAGGGGCCACCTAGGCAACCTTCCAGGGACCACATGCCAATGGTGGGTGGGGCCTGAGACAAAAGTAGGTGGAGCAACAAATGTAAAGGTTACCTTTGTACAGCCTTAAATTTTACCTTTGTACAGTAGGTAGTTTCTAAACACACTCACACACCCCTCTCCGCCCTCTGTCTGGACAAGCAAGAGGCATTATCAGGGTCCAAGGGTGCAAAGATGGGCTGATGAGGGGTGTGGCTTGAGCAGAAGGGGACTGACCTGAGGGCCAGATAGAGGGGCTTGGGAGTCTCATTTGGCCCTTGGGCCTGAGGTACTCCACCCCTGACATAGGGTAAATGCGAAGAGATTGAGCAGTAGTGCCAAACAGCACCTTGCAAACCATCTAGCCTTGTGAGATGATCCCATTCCCAACATCTCTGAACAGTATCTGAAACAGAAAAATTAGTGCTTGCGGGACTGGATTTTCGTTTTGTTTTATCCTGTTAATTTATCTTTTACATTGTTCTTGGTATGCATTAAGACTAGATTATTTCATTATAATATTTAGTTTATCCTTTGCTTATTAAGTGTTTGCCTTTGTTTATTTGAGTTTTCAAAGTGCTTTGTAAGAAATTTGGTCGTCCCCCTCCACCTAGAAGGGCAATGTTGATTATAAGTTGATGTTTCTTATGTGCAGCTTTGAGCACAATCCACTGTGGAAAAGCGGAATGAAAATAAACCAAGGTAGAGACGGTCCAAAAGTCCTACTTTCAGTTTCCAAAATATATTGCACCCACACAAAAACTGGGGTGCACTATTCTCTTGATTTTTAGGGTGACAGATTTTTCTCTCCAAAATATTTACACAGGTGTGGGCTGCTGTTTACCTTAATTCTGCAAAGTTAAGGGTTGAGTTTCAATGTTTTAAAATGGGCCACTCCTATCCAATCCAACATCCTGTTCTCACAGTTGCTAACCAGATGCACATGGCAAGCACACAAGGAAGTCCTGAGGGCAACATTGCTCGCCCCACTCCCACACTTACTAGAATGGTTTCAGAATGATACAATGTGCCATTGCATTGCTCCCAAACCACTTCAGGGTGTGCGGCTCGCTTTTTACTTCCCCTGCTTCCTTGGGTGACTTGGAAGTGACGAAACACCACACTGCATTCCACCGTTCTGAAGCCATTCTAGTTAAGTGCTGGTAGAGGAGACAGGGAGAAAGGGTCCCATCACACTGGGAATGTGACAGAACCCCAAACCACCAAACACCTCATCCATTCAATCCTTAAATCCTAATGTGCAGATTTTGGAGAAAATTCTTTTTCTCTATGACATTTTTGGAGGGGCTTTGATTCTCCACAAATCACCACAAGAATGGCTGGGGAAAAATAGAGACAGAAACTTCAGCATAGCACTAAACAAAACTTCTGGAATCGGTCACCCAGGTAGGAATGGATCCATTGTTGCTAACCTCTCTTGTGCCTTTCTTAGTCATTTCTAGCCTATCAGCCTCCCCCAACAGAAACAATGTCCTTTACTGTCATGCATGGTCACCCAGAGGCAATGCTGTATTCAGCACAGGTGACCAGGCCAGGCTTCATTTTTGAACAGCTTTCTCTTTGGCCCAGTAGTGGTTTCTTAGCAACTACTCAGCTCTCTCCTGCAAGACAGCAAGATTTAGGAGCTTTCTTTTTCTCTTATCCTCAGGTGTTTTGCGACTACCACGGCCATTCCCAGAAGAAGAATGCATTTCTATACGGATGCAGTATAAAGGAGACCTTGTGGCAGGCGGGACGTACTGTTGATACGACTGTTGTCACCGAGGATGTTGGATATCGGGTAAGACGTTCTTCTTATAGTACAGACTTTTGCACAGAAATTCCAGGTGAAACTGCCCTGTTGCTCCTCTCAGTGACCTGTTTATTAATCATTTGTCCTGATTTGCTTGTGCAAAGCTTACACAGAGGTAAAATGGTATTTGATCCTTATTCAGAATTCATTCTGGTTTGTTTGCAGGGAGGTTATTTGACAATGAGTATTCATCCTGCATCCATCCTGATTTGCTTGCAGGGAATTCATACACCTTCCTGTTCATTGTTCTTTCATTCCACAATAATTGATTCAACCCTCCATTTGAAAAAGTCTATTTCTTTTTCAAAGTGGAACTTTTGTGGTTGCATGAGAGAACACTTTAACCTACTTTAATTGGGCAAACCTACATTTCCTGACACCGTATTTTTCACCCTATAAGACGCACCTTTTCCCCTCCAAAAATGAAGGGGAAATCTGGGTGCGTCCTATAGGGCGAATGCAGGCTTTCGCTGAAGCTTGGAGAGCGAGAGGGGTCGGTGCGCACCAAACCCTCTCGCTCTCCAGGCTTCAGGAAGACACCCGCAGCCTAGGCAGCCCTGCGGGAGGTCCTGCAGGGCTGTCTAGGCTGCGGATAGCAGCCTGCTTCCCGGAGCGTCGGGTGCCCTGAAAGCAGAGCGCCCGGCGCTTCGGGAACACCTCTGCAGCCTAGGCAGCCCTGCGGGAGGAAAATAAAGGGGGAAAAACTAGGTGCGTCCTATGGGACGGAGCGTCCTATGGGACGAAAAATACGGTATGTGCTTGACTACCTTCTGGAAAATACTGACAGTCTTGAGTAGGGATTTAAGAAGCGCTTTTTGTTCTGACCTGTATTCATCATAATCAGCACTGTTTGCATTCTGCTGCAATTCGATCTCCACCAAATACTAATATAATTTGTGCCCCTGTCTGCTACTTAACATGGCTTTTGTAACTGTTTACATAACTTAATCAGCTCACACTAATTTCAATGTAAAAGAAACATCAAAGCGATGTAAAAAAAGTCATTAATTACATCTCATTTGCAGACACAATTAAACAACAAAGAGGTGAGCAAATATTGATCGTATTCGCTTGCCTGATTTCTATTCCTGACTATAGACAAACACATGAACTACAGCAATTTCTACTTCCTTTTTCTGTTTTCTTCTGAATTCTCCAACATCTCTAGTCTGGAGATAGCCCTGGACTTTCCTGCTTTTGATTTTTTAATTATGTTATTGAAATATACTCTGAGTCGAGAGTGGATTTCATGCTCTTTATTCAGCTCATAGTGGTGAGGAGGAATGGAAGTTCCCCCAGAATGTCTGCTTTATATACATTATTTACACAATGGGCCCCACGTGATTGGCTAATTCCGGGATTCACCTGTAGGCCAATCTGGTTGCGGATTCACTTCCACCTGGAGCTGGATTGGGTGGCTCCTGTGGACCAATCAGACTGCTGCATTCTGGACCCTATTGTTCTAGGATCAATCAGACTGCTGCCTTTTGGATCCTATTCAACTCAGTACATAATAACAGTTATAGAATAACAAACTCAGGTGGTGAGAATTTCAACAGAGAGGAAACCACACAGAGCCACTGAGAAACAGATAAGAGGTGCCAGCATGTTCAGAACCCTTAAGTCCCCAAACCCCAAAAACCTAAATATATATGATATTTAAAGCAATATCCTACCACTTTAAGTAGTCATGGCTTGTCCCAATGAATCATGGGAAGTGTAGTGTGTTAAGGGTGGTTGAGAGTTGTTAGGAGATCCCTATTCCCCTCCCAGAGCTACAATGACCAGAGTTCTCTGAGAAGAGGAATTGACAGTTAAACCACTCTGGCAAGTGTAGGTCTAGGAGAAGAATAGTGCATCTCCTAGCAACTCTCAGCACCCTTAACAAACTACGCCTCCCAGGGGGCAAGCCATGACTATTTATAGTGGCATGATACTGTTTTAAAATGTATAGTGCAGATGGAGCATCTGTTGGAAAATGAAAATGGGGAACCAATGTGGTGGTGGGAGATGGAATGATTTTTTTCCTTTTTTTTTTTTTTGGAGCCACCTTTTGTGTGTGGGGTGAATAAAATTATTGTAAATACCTTTAGCTGTGTGCGTTGCTTTCCCACTTTGCAGTGCTAAGGGTTAGCTGCACCTGCTGTAATTGAAAGTGAAAGCATTTCCCGAAGTGATCTTAATAGAGCACACCGTGAGCCTGAAACATTGACCAGAGGAAATATTTCACACGGCGTTCCTTAGCCTGAGCAAGATAGCGTTGGCGGGGTGAGGGACGGCAAGGTGGGGGAAAAGCTCGTCGTCAGCATATCTTCTGGAGCTTTGTTGCCGCCAAACTTTAGGAAACCGGGGATTGCTGGCAAGCATATAGAGAGCATCAAAGGGCTGCCTTCCAGCAACTGAGGTGTGTGCCTTGAATCCGCAATGGATGAGCCACGAGCAAACTTCTGCTGCAGTCTGACAGTGGAGGCATTAAACATTGACACCCACGTGTTATGAAACCTGTTTCCCGACAGGTGTGACCCACCAGTCCATAAAATGCTTCATACAGTCTTTACCTAGTATCCTCTTTCCTTCTTGAGAGCGCCACAGACAGCCTTTCTACACAATGCCATAGCTCTGCCCTTGACTCCACACATAAGTGGACTCAGGCTACCCTGGCTCCTGACTTGTAGGCAACACCTCCACATACCCCTTTTGGTTGGCTAACTGTAAACAGCATTACCCTCAGCTTAGTAACTGGATAGGGACGCGGGTGGTGCTGTGGGTTAAACCACAGAGCCTAGGGCTTGCCGATCAGAAGGTTGGCGGTTTGAATCCCCACATGATGGGGTGAGCTCCCGTTGCTTGGTCCTTGCTCCTGCCAACCTAGCAGTTCGAAAGCACGTCAAAGTGCAAGTAGATAAATAGGTACTGCTCTGGCGGGAAGGTAAACTGTGTTTCTGTGCGCTGCTCTGGTTCGCCAGAAGCGGCTTAGTCATGCTGGCCATATTACCTGGAAGCTGTACGCCGGCTCCTTCGGCCAGTAAAGTGAGATGAGCGCCACAACCCCAGAGTCGTCTGCAACTGGATCTAATGGTCAGGGGTCCCTTTACCTTTACTAACTGGATAGTCCCTGCTTTTGTATCACCAAAATTTCTGCTCACCCTCTCCAAGAGGTGTGTGTGTGGGGGGGGGGGGTTTGCGACACTGCGTGGGCTTACCTGGCCAGGTGCCACCCACCTTGCTGCAGGGTGGCCATCGCCCCACCCCCATCTTGGCAGGACAATGGGCTGGCGGCTGGGGGTGGGGTGAGGGCCAATGCTCTTCGGCCCAGACTCACTTTGTTTTCCTGCTAGATTCACCCACTCTACTCTCCCTAAAAATATAACATGGTCTCATTTTGCAAGTTAGGTCTTGCTTCCTATGCGCTGCTATGGTCGTGAGATGGTTGCTGTATTCAGAACCGGGAAGGCATTTTCCCTGCATTGGCAGGTTTTGCCTTCTCCGTAGCAATTCGTCACAACTTTGGCGGTTTTTAGGCCTTGGTCAGTTCCTATAGTCTATCTTCGAGATGGGGGTAACATCTCCATGCACCCCCACACTGTGGCATTTGCAGGGCCCGTTAAAGGGCTGATTGTGGAAGTCACTGGCCCTAGAGCGGCGGCATATAGGTCAAACTCCCGGCTTTGGTGAAGTGGGAGGGCACGCTGTGCAAGTTCAGGCTTTACAGTTCCCTCCTACTACAGTTGATTGCCCTGCACATCCTCAGCCCCTGTTGGTTGAGAGGGATACCTGCTAAGCCCTAAGCCAAGGTTCCTACACCTGAAATTCAACAAAGTTGTGACCTAATTTAAACCCATACATTGTTGTCATGTCTCATTTCTGGGGGGGTGGGTAGGCTCCGGGGACAGGGTTTAGCGCATGGGCTTGCAAATTCCGTGAAACTTGCCTTGAGCTCCTGGAATGTTGATTTTGTAGATGAGTTTTCTTTAGCTTTAAATGACCTCCTTGGAGATATCTGAGAAAAACGGAAAGGAAAAGTTGTCCTTAACAGTCATTTTGGCACATTGTTACAAATAGATCTGTTTGTTTATTGGTATGGGGTTGGTTGGAATTGTTTTTTTTTTGGAAATGTACAATTAAAAGATAATTAATGAGAAAATAAACAGAGAGGAAAGAACCATTAGCTTGAGACCTGAGAAACACGGTTACAACAAACAGAATATTAAATTCGTATTTGCTAATGTTTACAAATGAGCACTCCACACACTTATGTTCCACTTACCTACCAGCCTTTTTATTTAATTAAAATAAAAAAGGTTGATTATAAAGACAATTTCCATTGTCTTAAGGAGCTGAATCGAGCTGGGGAATCTGCATATATATTTTTCATCATCCCTTCGTTGGGTTGGGCTCAGCTGGGCAAGGACAAGAAGAAAATTCTCAGACCTTCACAGATGATGCTTGAGTGGGTCTGATGTTTTGGGGGCATTGGTGTGTATGTTGTCCGAATGGCAACTAGGGGAGAGGAAGTTGGTGAGCGTCTTTAGAACATCCCACTCTGCCCAAGCCATGGACCACAGTGATCATTGCGCCAAGCCCAAGGCAAATTTCTACAAACTAAAAGTCTTCAACAATTCCTTTATACTAAACAAAACCATGGTAGCTCAGTGGTAGAGCATCTGCTTCACATACAGAAGGTCCCTGGTTCAATCCTCAGTATTCCCAGGTAGGGCTGGGAGTGACTCACTGTTTGAAACCCTCAAGAGCATCCCAACAGCCTTTGAAACATGTTGTTTAAGGAACTCGAGGCATCTAAAGAGCTAAGGTGGGAATTTAGCATTGCCAGATTCCACCCTCTCCCAAGTCCCCATTGCTTTTGTTATCTGCAGGTATGAGCAGGTGTCCATGCTTATTTTTTTCCTGCTGCCAAAAAAGCTTCCCTTGCAGATTTTTTGGACCAAGCTGATACAGGAGCAAGGTGTAATGGTTCTAGGGGTTGCTCGTGCGTAAGCCTGTGCCAACACCTGGCTGGGTTGCCTAAGTGAACCTTTCCTGTCCGGACAGCCACTCACCTGTGGCTGTCTCAATCGCTGGCAGAATCCGTCAGTGGGCGTTTCTTAAACTTCTTCCAGCAAAGAAGTTCTTTGATGCCCAGTCTCCTCCTACTCTCCCTGCACAGAAGCTTTCTGCGCAAGAAGGGCATAGGCAGCGGAGGACCCTTCCTCACCCCGCTGGTCCCCGGCAAGGAGTCATGTGACCACATCTCTGATTCCCCCATCTGCCCCCCTTCTCCACTGGAGCTAAGCTGATTCCCTTCCCCAGAAGATGGGCTGCGTCTCCCAATCCCGGGACGCTCTCTGGGATCCCTCTGGAGCTTGCTCTCTCCCTCCAGCACTGATGGCAGTTCCCTGACACAAGGGAAGCCCTTTTCTGTGATCAGCTAGCTGTCCAACCAGAACTGCAAGAGAAAAACACACACGATATAGACAATTCAGGCTGCCCAGCTAGTACAAGGCAGAGAACTTGCTCATGCATTTATCATTTGACTCCTCCTCTGCACTGGGTTATTGAATGCTTGGTGACTGGGGATGATTGACATATGCACATTATGATACTGGTCATTTCTGCAGTTTCATTGTGATTGGGCTGGCCTTACCTGTTAGGCTCTAGGATCAGCTTAAGCTGCTGGTGGTGAATGTTTTCCTAAGCAAACTGTGTTTGGGGATGAAACAGGAGATTTGCCCAGCTTTGACCTGCCTGGATGAGAGAATCAAAGGCTTATAATTATGCTGGTCCTGTGTCCAACTTCACACAGGGTATTCCTCTTATTTGAAGGGTTGTCTGGTACAAGTCCAGTTAAAATAATCCTAAGAAGAATAAGGGGTAGGGGCCTTGAAGGTGCCCAACCACAATCAACAGCGTTTGGACAGAAGACTGGGAAGACACATGGGCCATTGCCTGGTCACAGTCTTCTCCACTAGGGTGAAAGCCATTGCATTTCCATTTAAACTATTGCATCCATTTCAAAACAAATTAGCATATGCAAGTGATGTGCAAACCAGCATCCTCTTCCATCCTCTCTTTTGGGTGTGTGTTGCATTTCCTCTTGTTTTGGCAATGTCACTCTACATAGCATTTATTCTGTTTCTCTTGAACGACACCTTGAGCATGCCTTTGTGATGTGTGTGTAAGAGGATCCATGTCAATGTGCCTGGATGCCTGTTGTTTTGTCAGTAAGAAATACCACACAAATGCACAAATGTATGTGTGTGTGAAAGATGGTGATGGAGGAGGATGCAAATACAGTAAAACTGCTGCTTACTGTTGACAGTTTAAAATGGTCAATGTGGCTCCTAGATCTGTGTGTGTTTCTTCCAAGCAGTGAGTTAGAGTCTTTTACCATCAGCCAACAATATTAGCTGTAGGCTAATAATAATAATAATAATAATAATAATAATAATAATAATAATAGAGCATCAGGTAATCTACTGACCAATGATAATGAAATGTGAAAGCAAACAAGCACAATTCATCTGTGAAAATAATCCTGTTCCCTCTTGGAACCATAGGTGGCGATATTTGCTCAGGTAAAGAAAGAAGGTGTATATCAGAGCTGAAGTCGCCCCCTAATAGATATTGCAACCGTTTTCTCCAGAAGAACATTTAGTGTATAAAGTCCAGCAGTTTTGCACAGAGTATTTATTTGTGTGTGTATCTATTAAATTAGAGGCAGATACACAGAGATTTGGGGAGGACGCAGCTGATCTCCAGTTGCAATTCACAAGAAAATCAGAATAGCTCCATATCATGAATCCATATTAGGTACTCTCCACCCTACTAATAATTTAAGAAAATCCCTATTGGATCAGACCCACAGCCCATCTGGTCCAGCATGGAAATGGCAACCCAGACCATTCCCATCAACCTCAGCCAGTGTGGCTACCAGGTTGGCTCAGGCTGGTCTAAGGAGCATTCTGAGTGATAGTGGCAGGCATTTGCATGCCTTGGGGAGTGGTTCTTGTGTTTGCTTTTCATCCAGCAGGGGCTCGGACCGGACACCCTAAGTTGGTTTGTGTGTGGCAGAGGCGGACCAAGGCAAAGCAGAGTCTCCTAGTTTCTCGGACCAGCAAGCAAGCCTTCTAAAGTTGCTTTGCTGTGTTCCGGAATGTTGAGAGTCAGTGTGACGCAATGATTTAGAGCGCCAATTTTTTTTACTGATATTATAATCTTGTGTGTCATGTGCCTCTACTCTTATGAAGTGCAGATTATAGATACTTTAATATGCATTAATCTCTTCCACACAAAAAAAGCCTTGAAATGACTTACAGATACAAAACTACATAAGATACGAAGGCCTTTGCAATGCATTTAAAACCAAATACGTAAAAGCTTTCGCAATTCTGGGACCATCCCTGGAAAATCAGGACACTTGGAGGTTATGTGGCTGTGTAAAGTGGTAGCATTGTGTTTTAAAGGTTTGCTGTTAATGTGGCTTTGGTGCATATGCCTGCCCCCCATGAAGGTTTGTGACCTTTTTGGTAATGGCGTTGTGGAACACCTTACCCCATGCAGTGCATCTACCTCTGATGATTGGGTTTAGACTTTTCAAAATTCATCCTGGAGGGTTTTGCTTTTCCAAGCAAATGACTTCTGTCCCCCCCCACCCCCTTTCCTGAACCTTCCTCTATTTTATACTGCATTACATGATCGGTCCTGTTGTTTTATGAAGAATTGTGATATTTTAATTGCTGAAAGCTGACCTGAGTAATGCATTGCATTAGAAGGGAGAGATATAAATCCTTGAATGAATGAATGAATTCAGGGCATTTGGCATATGAACAGCTTTAATGATAGTGCTGTTACAGTTTCTTAATCTGGGCTTTAGTGTGTGCTTACACGTGTGCTTACAATGGTTATTCTAATGATACTGTGTATTGTTTAAATTTGTTTTATTGCATCATATATATAATAAATTGTGCATATATGTGTATATGTATGTTGGGGTGTGTGTGTACAGAATATAAAGCTATATACAAGTCCAATAAATCCAATCACATCAATCATATCATTTATGGTATTTTCCCTATATGTTTGAAGTGTTTCCTGTACATTATCTCTTCAACTCTCAGAGATGTGTAAGAAAATGTTTTTTTCCTGGTTAGTTATGCCATACATTTTCATTATTAAATGTTTAGTACATCCCATTACTCTTTTATTCTGTTGCTACTAATTCAGAACCAGATAAATGGTTTATGTAACTTCCATTCAGTGTTATTTTCCAACGATTTCAGTGGGAGATCCAGCCTGTCTTCTGTTGCCTGTGATTTATTTTCATCCTGCTGGCATGAATTTTTTAAGCATTACACTCCTCGCCCAGATCTACCAAATTTCAGATAGATAGGACAAAAGCGCCCTATTTAGAAGCAATTAAAAAGGTCCCCCCATCACAGCCTAATTGCTCTTTTCCTTCTCCTCTCTGTAACCTTTCTTGTGGCCTGTACAGGCTGTTCCAGCAGCGCTATTGAAACACATTTGGGACTCCTTCATTTGAATTCCCATTCATTCCTATAAATAAAATGACTGAAGCCAATGGAGCGCCTTTGTTTTTGTATTTCATTCGTTTTTAAAACGATTGCAAACTTTTAGCAATTCTTACAGCAGGGGGATCAGTCAGCAACGTGAAGCCTCTGGACCAAAACTGGTTTCTTGAATGCTGCTGCCTGTTTCTTTAGTTGTCAGTCTGAAACTGAAAAGAGATATGTAGAATGGAGTACCTGGGAAGAAGTATTGACTGACAGGCTACTCGGCTAGCTGTATGTGGAAAGCGGGGACAGGAACGAGATACCGTCATGCCCAGAGTAGTCATCCAGGAAAACCAGTTGCTGAACAGAGGATTGCAACAATCCTGCAACAACCAATACAGATGGACAAAGACTGAGGTCAAGAGATACTGGTTTGCATAAGGACATCCAATGGGTTCATCATTGAGATGAGAGAAGAATATTGGAAGCTGCCTTATATCAAGTCAGGTCATTAGTCCACCACGTTCAGTATTGCCTACACTGGCAGGAAGTCACCCTGCAGGTTTCAAGACAGGGGACATTCCCAGCCCTACCTGAAGAAGCTGGGGATTGAACCTAGGACCTCTACAAGCCAAGAATATGTTCTACCACTGAGCTATGACCAGTTCCCAGATTTAAACTTGGGGGGTATCCCAGATCAGACCACAATCCCTTAACCACTACATCACAGGTTTCATACATGCACTGTCGTAGACAGTGTGGTGTTGTGGTTAACTAGAATCTAGGAGAGCAGGGTCCAAATCCCCACTCAGCCATGATGTGACCTTGGACCAGTCACTGTCTCTTAGCTTAACCTACCTTACAGGGTTGTTGTGAGGATAAACTGGAGGAGAGGGGGGGAAGCCACAGGTGCTATTTGGAACTGCTTGGAGGGGGGAAAAGTGGATGGAAAGGTAGATAAAATGTGGTAGGTTTATCCAACGATGAACACATTTAAATGATTATAGATTTATTGTGTGTGTGTATGTGTTGCAGACCCTGCCAAAGATCTTGGACAAAGTAGCTCCTGTATTTCTCATGAGCAGCTGCAGCTTCCTGGTAGAGAAGTCACGTGACTCGACAGCCCGCGTGGTGGTTTGGCGGGAAATAGGAGTGCAGAGGAGCTACACCATGGAAAGCACTTACTGCGGATGCAGCCATGGCCTCTACAAGGTACTGTGATGCTTGCTTGGAAAACAAATTTTGTGTGCACCTCTTTTATCCTTCTTTATATACTATCCATGCAGGTGCCTTCCTTCCTTCCTTCCTTCCTTCCTTCCTTCCTTCCTTCCTTCCTTCCTTCCTTCCTTTCTCTTTCTTTCTTTCTTTCTTTCTTTCTTTCTTTCTTTCTTTCTTTCTTTCTTTCTTTCTTTCTTTCTTTCAAAAAGACCCACACAAAATCACAATCCAATCCCAACTACTTGTAGCCAACGTGATGATGTCATCAAGACCATATAGCTTTGAACAGCTAAGGCTTCCCCACATCTTGGAAAGTGTAGTTTGTTAGCAGTGCTGAGGGTTTTTAGGAGATCTCTGTTCCCTTCACAGAACTACAATCCCTCTTCACAGGGGACTCTGGGAATTGTAACTTTGTGAGGGGAATAAAGGTCTTCTAACAACTCAAAACACCCTTAAGGAACGACAGTTCCCATGACTTTGAACTCTGGGAAGCCATGACTGATTAAAGTGTTATGACACTGCAGATGGGTTCGGCTGTATATGTGTATCTCAGATCAGCAGCTAAAAAGAGAAGTTGAGGAATGACCTAAAACATTTTGATTGCTGAAGGAGAAATTCCAAATGGTGCTTCCAACCCATGATGAAAAATACAAGCATGAACTAAATTATGGAGTGATTGTTACTCTTTAAAACTACTTCTGTGTTTTTTGCCTGAGATGGTAGGGCTGAGCCCTGAAAAAGACTTGGTTGTTTGCTTGAGGAACTGGGCATAGATCTTGCGTGCAGGAGAAAAAGAATTGGGGCCAAAGAATAAATGTTTCGTTGGTTATATTAACAAGGAGCACTTGTAATTTAATTAAAACCAAATCTCCAACCTTCAGAAGGGCAAACATTAGCTCTTGCAAACATTTCCAGCTCATTCTTCTGATTAAATTACATGGAGGCTCGTTCTGCTAGGATATATTGGACAGAAGTTTTCATAGTACACAATGGGCTGTGGAGTTAGGATTGCCACATCTGATCTCACCCGCCTGCCAGAAAAATTCTTAGGCCAAACAGCTGTGTGTTTCTTTGGCTTGATTCATTCCACTTATATCCTGCTCTTCTTCCAAAGAACTTTGAGCAGCTAACATTTTGTGGCCACTCCATCTAGGCAGCTTATAATTATACTGTGCTTATTGGTGCTTCAATGGGAATGTAAGGTAAAGTGGCCTGTGAAAAAGCTGAGGGGAAAAAAAAGAATTTTGGTGAACCTTTGATGGAGGGATTTGGTGGTGCGTGGGTTGTGATTACCACATTGAGTGTATGTGGTGGCATGAGTATGGATGTAAGAGGGAAATATTTTCCATTCCCTCCTGTATTCAGCAGCACTGTTTCCATTCACTGCAGTTCATCTGCCGAAAGCTATGTTCTTTGTCTGACTATCTGCTATGGCAAAATTGCACAACTTATGTAATTAATAGCACAACTTATGTAAGCTATGTTGTCATTTTCCACTATGTTCATTTCATTGCAAAGGAAACACGGTGCAAACAGGGGAAAACTGTAGTATCATTTGCAAACTGAAAGCAACAACAACAACAGAGGATACTGATCGTATTTACTCGATTGATTTTTGTTCTGAAGGTGGGATGAATTAGTGAGCATTGGCACGTTGAGGTCCTGTTTCTGTTTTCATTGGAATTTTCTAACATCCTTAAGGGTGGGGCTCTTTTCACAAAGGCCTCAGTCACTGGCAGAGCTTCCAACAGTGATCATATCTCCTGATGTAGATATTCACTTGCCCCTTCTTCCTTGGCTGGGTGGTAGGGGAGCACCATTCTGTGGTTTGCCTCAGGTGCCAAAATGTCTTGGGCCAGCCCTGGAGGTTTTTTGTTTGTGTGTGTGTGTGTGTGTGTGTGTCTGACTTTTACATGGATAGAACATGAGCAAGAGTCACATCCATTGCTCTTACCATGTTTGCTTTTAGACGTGTCCAACGCTGGCATGTGGCTTCTGGAAGGTTGTCCACAAAGAAGTGGAGCCCTCAGGCTAAAAAAGTTTCCTCAGCCCTGTCAGAGGCCTTCAGTTCATTTCCTGTTCTGTTGTGAGTTCAGCAAGTTCTTTGGGAATTCAACAGGTTCAGCCAGGCTGCCAGCCTGAATCATGGAAATGCCCACATTATGGGTTGCACAGTGTAATAATGGAGGTACAGTGGTGCCTCGCAAGACGAAATTAATTCGTTCCGCAAGTTTTTTCTTCTTGCAAGTTTTTCGTCTTGCAAAGCACGGTTTCCCATAGGAATGCATTGAAAATCAATTAATGCGTTCCTATGGAGACCGCTTGCCAGGCTGGCGGTGCGGAGAAGGGCTTTTCTCCCCACCGCAAGCCTTCAGGACAGGTACGGGAACAGAGGGGAAGGCGCACAGCGCTTCTCCTCTGTTCCCGGGGCTTGCGGTGGGAGGAGGGTTTTTCCTCCCCACCGCCAACATTCAGAACAGGATTCTGAATGTTGGCGGTGGGAAGGAAAACCCTCCTCCCATCGCAAGTCTTCAGGACAGCCATCCGAAGGCTGGCGCGGGGAGAAGGTCTCTCTGCCCCGCCGCCAGCCTTCAGAGGAGCCATCCGAAGGCTGGCGGCGGGAGGAGGTCTCTCCGCCCCGCCGCCAGCCTTCGGAGCAGCCATCCGAAGGCTGGCGGCGGGAGGAGGTCTCTCTGCCCCGCCGCCAGCCTTCGGAGGAGGTCCGAGGACAGTGGGGAAGACGCGCTGCGCTTCCCCGCTGTCCCGGAGATTTCCCTATGGGCTTTCGTCTTGCGAAGGAAGCCCATAGGGAAATTCGTTTTGCGAAGCGCCTCCAAAACGGAAAACCCTTTCGTCTAGCGGGTTTTCCGTCTTGCGAGGCGTTCGTCTTGCGGGGCACCACTGTACTAAAAACACAGGTTGGGATATGAGTTTCAGCTAGGCATCACCAACCTGGTGCCCTTCAAGCGTCTGCATGCTTTTTAAGAATCAAAAGGAAGCATTTCTCCCTATCCTAGTGCTGGGGTATGTGTGTGTGTGTGTGTGTGTGTGTGTGTGTGTGTGTGTGTTTGTAAATACTGCCTTTTAGTCTTACAGAGCAGGCAGATCACTGATCTTAGTGCTGTGGTACTTATCACTAAGGTGGAAGAAAAGATCCTACTGCCTTCTTGCTCTTTGAAGATCTTCTCAAAATAGAAGAGGGCTTCATTTCCTAACTGGATCAGGAGTAGGGCAGAGGGGGGCCCTGGCAGGCAACTTCCGGTGGCTTGGGAGGCTGGAAGGGGCCTCTGGGTTGCCCACCCCTGCTTTAAGTACTCCTACTGGCCCTCAACAATGAACAATCTGAAGGCACTCTGATGCAATTCCATCCCCTGAAGATCAGCAGATCTGAGCCTCATCAGTGTTTCGGTGAGGAATTGCTTGGGAACCCAAGAGATTGCTCTGAGTTCCTTGGAGGAAGAAACACAGCGATGCAACACCATTATTTATCTCTACAAGGCATGTTCATTGGATGCAGCAAGTAAATAGATGGATGATTATTTAGCAATCAAATTTATGATCAGAGTCAAGGGACCATGAAGCTCATTACAAACTCCATAGAGTTGTCACTCCACGCATCAGTGAAGCGTAGCAAGGAGGAACCAAGCAGCTGTTCTAAGCACACACAGAATTCCAGGACAGCCATGTGGGACAGAAAACACAGGAGTATATATGAAGGGAATAACAGGGAGGGAAATGGATTTGCTCTGCTTGGCTGGAACATACTAAACACATCCCACTTGTGAGAAAAGGGACAGCCATTTCCAAACCAACACCTGGAGTACATGGGTGGGTGTTGCAAAAGGCTGTTTCTCAATGACCAAGAACAAAAACATGAAGGGCCAGAAGTAAAAGTGGGTTTAAGGAAGCTAATTCTCTCTTTTTATGTTGCTCCAACATTGTGGGCCAAAAGAGCTTATTAGTGCAAATTGTGAGAACATGAATAGCTCTGACCTTTATGCCCAACCTCCAATCTCCTTCCTAAGCCAAGGGCAGGCTCAAAACATTTTGATGCAGGAAATCTGGTTGGTGCCCCCACCATATAAGGGATGTAGAAAGGCCTTGCTTTGCATTCTGTCCTGCGTTCTGCTTTGCATTCTGTCCTGCATACAGCTTGCAGCTCTGTTTCCTTTCCACAGTTCGTCTTCAGTCAAAAACTATGTTATTTGTCTTGCTGTCCACTGTGACAAAAGTATGTGACTTATGTAATGTACACAATTAATTAACTAAATTAGGTTGTCATTACATGATTCCACCCCATTCATTTCAGCGCAAATGGGGGAGGGGAAGTAATGTACCATTTTGTGGACTGAAAGAAACAGTAACAGCAAATACCAATTTCCATTCTGGACGTGGGACAAATAAATGAACATTGGCAATTTCTGCTCCATTTTCACCAGACTTCTCTGACATTCCTGCACCACACACACACACACACTTGATCAGAAGGCAATTCTCTAGCTATAACATCATTGAAATGGGAAGAAAGCCTATTCATTTCCATGAGGCTTATGGCTGTGGATTCTCTAGTGAGTTTGTTTGCTTATTTATTTATACTTTAAATTTCTGTCTCCCCAGTTCCTCTCAAAGGAAACCAGGGTGTCAAAGAACAAAAGAGAAGAACAATGGATTCTCTTGCCCAAAAGTATGCTGTGCTTTTTCTCCCAACTCTGCTATCCTTCAAGGCACTTGGAATCTGTAATCTGAGGCTGCTGCTTTTCCATGCCTTATGCTAGAGTCCTATGTTTATTGTGACCCATAGGTTACATCAAATGTTTATGCATTCTGTGCCACTCTGATCCTTTTGTCAGTCCTGTGATGGAACTATGACCCTTCAGGAGGAAAACCTCCAGAGACATAGCTCCTGCTAAAGTCGGACACAGCTATATAGGAAAGCTTGCACTAAGTGATGCGAGAGAGGCAAGTTTGCTTGCAGAAGGCAGTGCACTAAGCCGGGTAACGAAGCTTGCACTAAGCTGGACTCTGCAATGTAATAAAGCTTGCACCATGGCCAACTATTCAGTTGGGAGATGCATGACTAACATGAGGAAACCTTGCTGTTCCTCCAGTTCAAAGTGGCTGTTTATTAGCTAAGGAACATAGGGAGCTGCCAGGTCAAAGCATTGGTCCATGTAGCTTAGTATTGTCTATCCCAGGACAGGAATACTGTACAGTGGTACCTTGGGTTACAGATGCTTCAGGTTACAGATGCTTCAGGTTACAGACCCCACTAACCCAGAAATAGTACCTCGGGTTAAGAACTTTGTTTCAGGATGAGAACAGAAATCACTTGGTAGCGGTGCGGCGGCAGCGAGAGGCCCCATTAGCTAAAGTGGTACCTCAGGTTAAGAACAGTTTCAGGTTAAGAACGGACCTCCAGAACAAATTAAGTTCTTAATCCGAAGTACCACTGTAATGGACTTGTGGACCTCCAGATGTTGTTCGGCTACAACTGCTATCATCCCTGACCATTGCTGGCAGGGGCTGATGAGAGTTGGGAGTCCATTAACATATAGAGGACCAGAGGTTCCCTATCTCTTCTAGTCCACAGCAAGGAGATTCAAGCCTCTTTTCAAGCACAAAGCTCACTGGGTGACTGTGGGCTGGTCACTTCCTTCAGCCCAGCATACCTCACCGGACTGCTATGGTGGTAAAATGGATTGGGTGGGTGGGGGAAACCATTTATGCCACCACTCTGAGCTCTGTATAAGAAGGATGGAATACAGAAGTGTAGAAAATCCTCATTTGACCTCATGTTTGAGTCACTATCATCATGACTGGCTCTCTGAAAAAAGCTTCACATTCAAAGGATATGACTTTCAAAAGGCTCAGCCTCCTTTTGCATTTCTGTAGCTCTGTCTGTATTTTCACTGGCATGGGCTAGAATGGACCACCATTACCCAACGGATAGCCTTTGCTGTTCTGTAGAATATCAGGAATATATCCACACTTATTTTCATTCTTCCTCCCAAGAACCCCAGAAGAACCCCAGAACCTAATGGCCCATCTAGTCCAGTGCTGTGTTGCCAGCCTGGCCAACAGGATATCCATGAGAACCTTACAAGCAGGATATGAGTGGATATGATGTGATTTCCAGGAACTGGTATTCAGGGACATACTGCCTCCAACAGTGAAGGCAGAACCTAGTCATAATGGCTAGTAGCCACTGATAGCCATACACTCCATCAATGTGGAGGGCCAGTTCATGGCATAACTGTTTCCAGATGCAGGATGGATCAGAAATCCTGTCCTAGCAACACGGTTTTCTCTTGCATCCCTATGGTGTGCATAACATCATATGGTGTGTCCTGAGCTTCAAATTCTGTTGAAAGGTTTCATGCCTAGTCCTGACCTGGTGTCAGACACTGGGTACTCGGGGAACAAACCAGGCACTCCATAGGTCTAGGACTTTGCGTAGCAGGTTCCAGTACTCCTGGTTCCATTAGAAGAGAAGAGTTTGGATTTGATATCCCGCTTTATCACTACCCTAAGGAGTCTCAAAGCGGCTAACAACCTCCTTTCCCCTCCTCCCCCACAACAAACACTCTGTGAGGTGAGTGAGGCTGAGAGACTTCAGAGAAGTGTGAATGGCCCAAGGTCACCCAACAGCTGCATGTGGAGGAGCAGGGAATCAAACCCGGTTCACCAGATTATGAGTCCACTGCTCTTAACCACTACACCACATCAGGAGAGCCTCACAGTCAATGGCCCTTGTAGCCCAGCACCCTGTTCCCATGTTGACCAACCAGATGCTTCTGGGAAGTCCACAAGCAGCAATACTTGCCCACTTGTGTTTTCCAGCAGCTGATATTCAGAGGCGTACTGCCTCTTGAGAGTGAAGGCAAGGCAAGGTAGCATGAACCCCAGAGAGTGCCCTAGCAATTCTACATGTGAGACACCATTTGGAAAGAGAGGGAAGGAAATCCTGCCCTTTTTTGTTCAGGTCCATAAGGAAGCAGATGAATTATAAAGCAGCATAAAAATTTCCACTCGGAACATATTGCAAATGATTTCGGTATGTTGGAAAGCTCAGTTGCAGTTGGATCATGAGGTTATTATTGTAAGGTCATCTTTTCATTTCCCCCCTTTCCCTTTTTTTGTTTTTTTTTTTTGTTTAGCATCACCATTTATCCAAAAGACGGAGGACACTTAAAACATGCCCAGGGGTGTATTTTCCCCTCTTCCGTCGTAAGAATATAAATATGTTTGCAGTTTCTCTGGTTCAGGCAGCTTTCAAGTAGTTCCAATCATTTCTCCCCCGTACACTAAGTCCCTGATTTGTTAGTCCCAGAATGAAATATCATTTCTTAACGCTGACATTTATGTTGGAGCTACATAAGAGAACATAAAGCTATTACCTTCCAATAATTGATATTTTAATGTCTTATAACTTACTAGTAAAATGCCCTCCAAATGGTGGAAATATGTATGGAAGTGTCACTGTAAAGATGGGTTGTAACAAAGGAGCCGGGAGATATGCTTATCCAAACCTCTGTTTCCCAGAACCCTTTCCCTGGGATCCTGTTCTCCCCACTCTCAATCCCTTGGAACCCCCACTTCTGCATCTGCTACTCCATGTCCTCCATTTTCTCCTAAGAATTCATAAGAAGAATAAGGACGCAAGAGGAGACTGCTGGATCAGGCAGCAGCTCATCTAGTCCAGCATTCTGTTCTCACAGTGGCCAACCAGATGCCTATAAGAAATCCACAGGACCTGAGTGCACAACAGCACCTCTTCCCTCCCAGTGACTGGTATTTAGAAGCATGCACCCTCCAACAGTGGAGACAGAACATATCCACTACAGTCTTTAGCATATGCGCCGCCGGGGTGCAAAGATCTGCCCAGTGCCTTCAAATTTAGTTTAGCCCCCAAATTACGGTAACTTTTATTATGATGTAAGAGTTAATTTTGCATGCACGGCGCCGTTGAGAATGACAATCGCCATTGTTGAGTCTGATAAGCGCCGTCGTTGAGTCAAGCCCCGCTGTTGTGAATGACAAGCGTCTTTGGTAAATGAGCGCACAAAGTCGAAAGTCCTTTAGTGAAACAGTAGGTATACATTTCGGTAATACCTAGGTATACATGTATTTTGTTTTTCTAGCTTGATCAAAATTATTTATTATTTCATAGCAGGTAGATAGTTAAGAGCTTAGGCGGCTTCAGCGGCGGGAACCTGGCGCCCCCCAGAATTTGGCGCCTGGGTGCCCTACACCCCTTGCACCCCCACATCAAGACAGCCCTAAATATATCCCTCAGGATTAGTAGCTATTGAGAGCCTTCTCCTCCATGAATTTGTCTAATACTCTTTTCAAGTCATCCAAGTTGGTGGTCACCACTGCCTGTTGTAGACTTAACTCAAATATTTCCCCCCAGTGCTGTGCTGGTTGTTGCTCTGTGCTGAATGTCCACATTCATCCTTTTGCTCCTGGAGCTACGTGGTGTGATGGGTATTGTTCCTTTGCTTATTTCAAAGAAGTTAGCTAGCTATGCAACCAGACGTGAGAATGGGGATTTGAGCACTAGCTGTCATAAATACTAGAAATTAGTGCAATTCGCCTATGCTTTTTCTCAGGAGAAGGGGCAGTCAAGAGGCTCTGGATCCCCTCCAGAAATGAAAGGCTGCTGGTTCTCCAGAACATACCGTAACTTCTTATCTCCTCTCATCCATCTCTCTGACAATTCCTTCTCAACACCAGCACTGACTGTGCAGTTCAGGAGGAGACAGTGGTCAAACTCAAAAGCTTGGAGACCAGGTCCTTCAAACAGAAGAGCCAGGCTGGACCAGAGCCAAGATTCATCTAATACACAGTCTGTTCCCACAGTCGCCATCCAGATGCCTATGGGAAGTCTGGAAGCAGGACATTTGCACAAGAGCATTTATTAATTACCGTATTTTTCGCTCTATAGGACGCACTTTTCCCCCTCCAAAAATTAAGGGGAAATGTGTGTGCGTCCTATGGAGTGAATGCAGGCTCCTTGGCTTCAGCGATAGCAACGCGAAGCCTCCGAAGCGCAGAGGGAGCGCTCCCTCCGCACTCTGGAGGCTTCGCATTGCTTTCGCTGAAGCCTGGAGAGCAAGAGGTCCCGCTATCCTGTCAGGTGGCTATCCTGAAGGGGAACTGAGCAGAGAGGGGGAGAATTTTTTCCCCCTGTTCTCCCCCTCCTATGGTCCGGTGCGTCCTATAAAGCGAAAAATACGGTAATTAATTTAATACAATTTGTATGCTGTTTGATTGTTAAAAACAAAACCTCGAAGCAGTTTGCATTCTGTTGGGGAAGGAGATGCTGTTTCTCCTCCCCACCCTGCCTCCTAACCACATGCTTAATTAAGTTTTTAAAAAATCACAATTAAACATATAGTTTTGAGGTGGATGCAGGTGGAAGAGACACATTCCACTTTGCATTTGGACCAATTCAGTTTCTGGTTCAGCTCAGTCTGATGCAGAGCCCTACTATTTATGCTCTTCTTGCTCAGAGGTGTGGGACATTGTTGTATAAAACTTCTCTGTTGTTAGTTGAAGGAAAAAATTGAATAGGTATATAGAAAGGAGAATTCCCTGGATGCCAAGATCCAGGTTTGGGGCAAATACTCTTTGGTGAGAGAACCCCAGCAGAGATTTAAAACCACAAAATATGCAGCAAAGTCTAGTGTGGAAATATAGGCTGTTAGGCTTTTAAAATATGCCCTTGTGAGTTCCAAAACTTCACACTTCCCATAGCATAGGGGAGTGGGAAGTGTGATGACCCGTGCCCGTCTTGGCTGATTAGAGCGTGTCCAGACGAGGTGCGGACTCTCCTGGGGGATATCATCAATTTGTCCCTTGGCACGGGGACATTCCCAGGGGAACTGAAGGAGGCAGTGGTGCGCCCGCTCTTAAAGAAAACATCATTAGATCCTTTAGATCTATCCAATTACCGCCCGGTTTCGAATCTTCCGTTCCTGGGTAAGGTGATTGAGAGAGCGGTTGCTGAACAGCTTGGTGGGTTTCTGGATGAAACATCGGCTCTGGATCCATTCCAGTCCGGCTATCGCGCTGGTCATGGGACCGAGACGGCTCTGGTTGCCCTAACAGATGATCTTCGTAGACAGCTGGATCGAGGCGGGTCGGGGCTGCTGATTCTTCTAGATTTGTCAGCAGCTTTTGACATGGTCGATCACGAACTTCTGGACCACCGCCTTGCCGACGTGGGGATCCAGGGCACAGTCCTTCAATGGCTGCGCTCGCTTCTCTCTGGTCGGGGACAGAGGGTGGCGCTTGGGGGGGAATTGTCATCGCGCCACTCCTTGGTGTGTGGAGTGCCTCAGGGTGCGATTCTCTCCCCGATGCTTTTTAACATCTTTATGCGCCCCCTCGCCCAGCTTGTCCGGAGTTTTGGGCTGGGCTGCCATCAGTATGCTGATGACACCCAACTCTATCTGTTGATGGATGGCCATCCTGACTCGGCCCCAGACACACTGATCAGATGCTTGGAAGCTGTGGCAGGATGGTTACGTGGGAGCCGGTTGAAGTTAAATCCTTCGAAGACAGAGGTCCTCTGGCTGGGACGGGATGATATGGGAATGAGGGGGCAACTCCCATCTCTTGCGGGGGTGCAATTAGTGCCAGCACCGTCCGTTAAGAGTTTGGGTGTAATCTTCGATACCTCCCTCTCCATGGAGGCGCAGATTGCAGCTATTACAAAGGCGGCATTTTTTCATCTCCGCCAAGCTAAGCAGTTGGCTCCTTACCTCTCTCGCCCTGACCTAGCTACTGTGATCCACGCGACGGTCACCTCCAGACTGGATTATTGTAACTCGCTCTACGTGGGGCTGCCCTTGAGACTGACCCAAAAACTCCAGCGGGTGCAGAATGCCGCAGCGAGACTCCTTACGAGGTCTTCGCTTAGAGATCACATTCATCCGGTGCTATACCAGTTGCACTGGCTCGCGGTGGAGTACAGGATCAGGTTTAAGGTGCTGGTTTTAACCTTCAAAGCCCTATACGGCCTAGGGCCCTCGTACCTACGGGACCGCCTCTCCTGGTATGCCCCACAGAGGAACTTACGGTCTTCAAACAAAAACACCTTGAAGGTCCCAGGCCACAGAGAGGTTAGGCTGGCCTCAACTAGAGCCAGGGCCTTTTCGGCTGCGGCTCCAACCTGGTGGAATGCTCTGTCACAAGAGACAAGGGCCCTGCAGGACTTGACATCTTTCCGTAGGGCCTGCAAGACAGAGCTGTTCCGCCAGGCCTTTGGTTAGGGCGCAGCCTGACTCCCTCCTTTGGCAACCTTTACAAAACTTTATGGCTGCCATCAATCTTGATTTTAATTAATTTTTATAATGTTTTTAATGTTGCACTATTTTGGTGTTGTTAGCCGCCCTGAGCCCGGCTTCGGCTGGGGAGGGCGGGATATAAATAAAATTTATTATTATTATTATTATTCATAGAAAAAGACCAGATGTTTGGTATGTTAAAATTGGTTTACTTACAAACATTTCAGGGTCTGGTTCATGTGCTTTCCCATACAGCATTCGGAAAAAGTTGCACAGGCAGTAAAACTTGGCTTACTTACAGTCGTAAAAGTTCTTAAAGTATTGGTATAGGAACTCAAGAGAGGCTTGTTAGAGCCATGTGGTCAGAACTGGATTAACTGGCACAGGCCTACTCACATATTGAGCTTCTCTGGTAGAATAGGGTACAACTATATGACTGATATAGGTGAGGGGGAGTGACCTCACTAACCATGGCAGGACAGCTCACTCTATGGTGTTAACCCCTTCAAGCATTAATTAGATGTAAGCATGTTGGTTATATGAGGCTGGTTATCCCATAGTTAGCATCTGGTGAATGTGCATGAGGATATTAATCCTCCCCTACTTCATTATTCAGTTTGTTTGTGATGCCATTTCACCTTGGTAAAACGGCAAAATGCCAACTTTAATTCTCAAAACCCAAACACTGGCTTTACGAAGAAATTGACCAGCTTGCAAATATTGCTGCATCTGCTGAAAATAAACCACTATGGGACCAGCATTGACCCTGAAAGCTTCAATCTATTTATTGATGGTGGGCTTGATCCAGCAGAGCTTTGCAGTTAAAAAAGAAGAAGTCAAAAACACTGCAGAGACCTGGCACCAGGTTACAGTGGTAGGGAATTGTATGTAAATACTTGAGAGCAAAATGCTGGGGATGGGGAATGCTGTGTGCTGATTGCTACTCAGGGAAGTGATGTGTAAAAAGCAACAAGGGAACATATGTGAAATACATATGTTCCTGGGTTGCTTTTCATGCCTGTCCTGGAAAGGCAAAGGACTGCTACCCATGCACTTCCAGAAAGGATTACCATATTTTTCTGTGTATAAGACACCCCCAATTATAAGATGACCCCTATTTTATTTTATTTTACCCAAAATTAAGAAATTAAGTTGTTTAGTTTTTTGGGGGGTGGGGGGGAGGTCACTTCCGCCAATCGCTCACCTCCCTGCCCACTGCTGCCGATCGCTTGCCAGAGCCACTGCTGATTGAACACCTCGCCGCAGCCACCAATTGTCTGCCCACTCACCACCACCAACAGCCCACCTGCCCACTTGCCGCAGCTGCCAATTGACTGCCCATCTCGCTACAGTTGCCAATCACCCACCCAATCGCTGCTGCCAATCTCCTGTTTGCTGTTGCCATTAATCACACATCCTCCCTCTGCATTAACTATCCGTGTATAAGCCAACATCAATTTTTTGCCCATCTCTCTCTTTTTCTTTTTTTAGCAAAAAGCATCATTTTATATATGGAAAAATATGGTATCTGGAAAGCAAATGTGTTACTATTAGTAAGAATAATGAATCCCAACTTGGGAGAAAGGTGGGATATAAGTATATTAAATTAAACAAATCTACTCTATATTTTGGAAAGTGATTTGTTTGTTTCTTCTCTATAAGTTCCGACAGGTCTTGAGCTATTGTCACCAAACTTGGCAGAATAATTCCCAAGGTGGGGGCAGTGCTCTTTGGCAGTGCTTACATGTTGGCCACCATTTTGAATCAAGATGGCAGACCGGAACATGGCTTTGGTGTGACATAGGTTTGGGTATCTCCCTACAGGCAAATATAAGAATCCTTCCAGCTGCTCACCTGCCAAGCAAACAGTGCTATCTATGGCTGGAGAACCTGTGGACCTCCAGATGTTGCTGGATTCCAACTCCCTGCAGCTGCAGACAGAAGGGCCAATAGTCAGGGATGAAGGAAATTCAACATCTGGAAGGCCACGGGTTCTCCATCACTTGTGTAGACAATGGTTTTTATGTTTATCCCAGGAAATAAGAACCACCAAGAGGTAATGTAGCATCTTTGTTGGAGCAAGGCAGACAACTCTAGCTATGTTTTGCCCCCAAGGAAAGGACTGCCGTTGTATCTTTGCATCATTTGTGATCATCTTTGGGTATCAATGAATCCTAGGTGGTAATCCTAAGCAGTAAGGAGTAAGACTTACTAGAGAGTAATGGACCGAGCAATCCTGAGAACACTTCAGCCTGAAGAGCACTTCTTATGCAGTTCAAAACAGCTTCTCCCAATAGCTTCCTCTGCAGTGGGAAATAACACAAAAAGTGACTTCTTCCTCACCAAGGATATTGGGATTTGCATTCTCAGCCTATATCCCCAGGAGGAGAAACATGTGGGAGTGACTGCTGCTGCCTTTGCTGTCATTTCCCTCCACTATATGCTTTTCTTTTGCCTTTGGGGAAGGGGCAGGAGATGGCAGCAGTGGATACCTGAAAGGAATATTTCAGGTGTTCAAAGCCAGCACAGGGGGGCGGGGACCCCTCAAGGCTTTTCAAGTGCTTGCATGGAATATCCAAAAAGCTGTGACCAGCTTTAGAGAGAATGGGAAGGTGATCAGTCATCCCTATGAGGGAGTAAATTCTGCAATCTGAGCCCCACTTAACTGGGAGTAAGCCACACTCAGTACAATATGATGTACCTTTTAGAGGTTGTGAATAGGATTGCTCTGTGTAAATCCCGTTGCGATAAGCAGGGCGTATTTCTGAATGACCAAGCATAGGGTCAAGCTGTGGGTCTACAAATCCTGTGCACTTTATACACAAAGGAAATATGCCCCCTTGAACTTATAAGGATTGTGCTTCATAGGTTCTAGCCTACTTTCTCTCCAATAGCCTAGCCCCTGGTTGTCCTTGATAGTCTGTTCCTCCATACCTAGTTATTTGCATTCATACCAGATGTTCCCCCTTCACTTTCTTCTTCTTCCCTCTCTTAAAAATGCACCTGAACCTTTCATTCCCCTTCCTAGAACAAATTCATCATGTGGTGACTCTTGCCGCTTGTGTATAGCTTGACTTTCGGTTCCAAGTGAAGGGAAAGTTGTCAATTTAGAATTCAAAAATTAGAATCCCATTTTTAAATTTTTTTTGGGAGGTGGGGAGGATAGAGATTATGTCAAAAGTGTGAAAACGACACAGTTTGATGTTGGTGATATTCTAATAAGAACAAAGAGTGACCCCCCACGCCCCTCCCTGGCTCATTTTAAAGTCATTTTGCTCCAAATTGCTGAAAATTAAATCGCAACACTCGGTTGATCTCTGCCGAGCTGCCCTGCCTGTGTGTCTGATCAATGGAAATGCAATAAGCCAGCTGCCCTTAAGGAGCAGGAACACAAAACCAAAGAAACTATTGATCTCATGCAAGGTTTTATTCTACTGAAGGAAAAGGAAGAAAACTCTCTCCCCCACACACTCTGTTTGCTGTTCACCTCTGATTGAGTCATACAGCCAAGTGTTTCTCTGCTGAAAGAGGTGCTGAGGGCAGAGGCTAGAATGCCCTTACTCCCTCGGCTTGAAAGTGGCAAAAACAATCAGAAAGGAACCTGTTTGCAAGGGCAGGGAAATGGTCCTCCTGTCCCCATCTGCCCAAAGGCTGACGCCATGATGAGGTTGTTACCCAAGGCAACACCTGGTCTTCCTTACTGAATTATTAGGGCAACAAATCTCTGAAGTCTCTTGTCTTCTGACTTCACTTTTGCTCCCTGGAACTGTTTGCAGCAGGAGACACTTGGGTAGTGATGGCAGAACCACAGCCTCTTGTCATCGGTTTTTGGTAAGCCCCCTCTGTCTTGGTTCATGCCCATAAGGGCAGAAGCAGGGGGCCCTTTTTTGTACAAGGTCCACAGTTCTTCCTGGTGTGTGAAGTGGCAGAGGTGGCCAGAGGCAAAAGCGAATGGAGCAATATTTGGAAATTTTACCTTTGTGCAGAAGGCTTGTTTCTGGGAAGAAGAAACGCACAGTGGTTTTTCCCATGTTTTCGAAAATATAAAATCCAGCTGTTATCCAGATCTGTCACCATCCCAAGACTGCCTTACAGCAGCTCAATTTTCCCTGTCTAGCTCTTTGGCATCCACTTTCCAAGGTCTCAGATAGAGGTCCATCAAGTCACCTGCTCTTTGATCATGGAGATGTTAATCAAATCATCCACTTAGCAGCATTTGTTTAGCTGGTCCCAATCAAACTTGGGACCTTTTGCATGCAAAACATGTTCTCTGCCACTGAGCTAAGAAATATGGGCCTTTGGTCAGATTCTGCAGAGGAGATGAATTGTACCTTCATCATATATCATTTCCAGCCAAGGGGAGAGTTTCTAGAGTACATTCCTCCCTCGCTTCTCAAGTACTCAATACTCATATCCATATTGCCTGCCAATTCCAGACCATTCCATTGTCCAATGCTCCCTTCCACTGTCAAATTGCCCTGTGGATCATTGAGCGTACCCTTGTATTAAGCAACCTTTTAGGATGCTGGAATGGAATTTTGCCCAGAGTCTCCAGGCCTTGAAGAAAGTGATTGACAACAAAGCACGTTTCAGATCAAGCTATGAACGGATTACTCCCAGCAACAGGGAACAACAAAAATGAGTTTAAAAATGATTACAGATACTACTCTGGCCTCTTTTGAAGTGGATTTTACTTGTGATATGGATTTCTCTTTAAAGAGAGCCTTTGGGAGAATGGAAAGGAGAGAGTTTCCTCTGCCCACTGTAATTTTTTCTAACTGGGGGAAGCTAAACAGATCTGATTTTCTCTTCAGCTTGGATTGAGACATGGAGATAGATAGATCTTAGAAACAATTGGTGCCAGTGATGGCAACATAGGGGGAGCATGATAGCTATCAGGCTTCATCTGAGACATCACTGGTAGTCCTCTGAAATTTTAAGGACAACTTGAAAGCATCTGGTAGTGACATTCCAAGCAGCTGACATTTCTATCACAAAGGCTTCCCATCTGAATAGTGTTAGTTAGACAGTTCACTCCTCACAAGTGAGTGAAGCAAAGAGAAGGTTAGGCTTGAACAGGTGCTCTCTCAGGACTCAAGGACACCACCAGCTCCCTTTAGACAACTGCTCCTTAATTGTCAGTCATTTCTGACTGAATACACAGAACAAGTTGCCGCATTGTTGAGTTTAAAGCAAAAGAGCCCTGGAATAATTAAAGGCCCTGGAATAATTAGAGGCTCATGCTTTGTTTTATTTCATGGGAAAAACCAGTAGCATGGTCCTTAAGCTTGCACCCAAGCAAAGTGTCAAGAGATCTGAGTACCAATTGCATATTCTGGAAACAGCTGAAAAGGTTTTCCCATCCATATTGACTGGTTATCCATGTTGACTGGTTAATCCCATGTGAAGCATTTCTCTTGAGGGCCTAAAAGTCCATCAATGTAGGTATAATTTTATGCAGGTTAATGGAGTGACAGTCACAGAGTCCCCCTGTCTCTATAAGCAATGCCTCCTTCCCTCCTTCCTTCCTTCCTCCCTTCCCTTCCCTTCCCTTCCCTTCTCTCTTCTTCTTCTTCTTCTTCTTCTTCTTCTTCTTCTTCTTCTTCTTCTTCTTCTTCTTCTTCTTCTTCATTTCACACCAAGAAACCCAGAAGACAGAAGCAAAGAGCTTAATAGAATAGGATTGCCTCTTTATAAAAAAAAATGCCAGGGCTAGTTTGGAATGGAAGGCCACATTCCTTAAACAGGACAGGCTTCTCGTCTCTTTTCAGGAGGTAAGCACAGGAGCTGGCTGCTTGTCAACTGCCAAGTGGTGGTCCATCTGCTAAGGTACCCCATGGTGCCGTCTTTGGAGAAAGGATTCCCCTGGCACATGCTTAGGTGGATTTCAGCTGTCATTCATCCCATCTGCTCCCAGCTCCCATGTTGATGGATTCTGGCATTAGGTGCTGGAGGAATACACTGTTGTGCTCAGACTTATAATGCTAGTGGAAGTAGCTCAGTAGAGATTTTAAAGGAATAAAATGGCCCATTTAGTCCTACCACCATGCCAAGCTTGATGTAGCCTCAATGTACTTAGGAACAAATGGAATTGGGATTTTCTGAAAACCTTGACATTGAGCTTATTGCCACAGGTTTTCTTTCTTCTAATTCCCATCTTGCTCCTTGATCTCACTGAGATTTTTTGTTTTTTACTTGTTCTGCTAAAAATATATCATCAACACAATTTAGGTGCATTGTTTTCTGTATTATATACACCTTATTATGTTATAATAGTGTATACTTATTGAACACTTCTACACTCCAGGTTTCCTAACATGAAAAGCACATAAACAGATAATGCAACAATCCATATGACTCTATAAAAATATACAGCTTTTATACATCTGATTGCATATTATTTTGCAGATGATTAATTATATATGTGTGTGTATGTTTGTGCATAAACTGTTTCCCCATGCTACTTTATATTTGAAAATAATAATAATAATAATTATTATTATTATTATTATTATTCCCCCTCCACAGTAACATCTCCCAAATTTGTCACAAAATGAATGCCTAGTTAAAAAATAATAATTCTTGGCAACATTAAGCATAACTTACAAGTAGCTGATTCACTCACCTCCATCTAGGGCAATACAGCATCGTATTAACAGCAAGATAATCCCTGCCTGCCTTTCACTCAGGTAGGGCCTTACTCTGTACTGGTTCAGTCTCTCACATTGAGTGGTATCTGCAACTTTGCAACGTGTTAAAAACATTGCAATTGAGACTCACTCTAGGCAGCAAACACACAGTTTCAATTCCCATCCAATAATACATTATTCACGTCTTCTGCTGAATCACAAATCCTCATGCTTCTAGAAAACCCAGAAACAACTCCCTTTGGGGTCACGCCATCAGGGTTGCCCATAAGCAGCATCCCTCTTATCTATCTGTGGACAGGAAGACAAGTCAGTTAGCTGCAGTAGTTTCCACTCTTCTCTTGCTCTGGAATCAGCAATGGCATCCTGGCTGGCAGGTCAACTGGGAACATGGTAGGCCATCCCTTGCTTTGGGACTCCTTACCAGCAGCAACAGTAAACAGCAAATCTGATCAATGACATCTGAGAGGTGAGGCTGCAGTGTCATGACAACTCAGTGCTAGATGCAGAAGGCTGGTAAAGATCAGTTCAGTTGAAATGGCCAAATTCCATATATAAATCTATTTAAAATAGATTCTTCCTCCATTCCTTTGAACAAAAACGGGCATAGGCTGCAATCCTACATAGAACTGAAGCACAATGGCAAGGGATAAGAATCCTTTAGCTAATTTTGTGGTTGGATGTGGTTTTTAAAGACAACATCAGGTGTGGAATTATTTGTCTCCATCTAGTGAACACCATCATGACCAAAGCCTATCAAAATCAATGGAAGCAGCCTCATATGTTTCCAGGAGGTCATGAGTCATAACCAACTTTAGCTGGATTGTGACCACTGGATTTAGCAAGTCAGCCTATGTAATCAAGGGACTAGATGGTTGTTTTCAAAAAGTATGTAAAATGTAACTTCAATTTGAACATTTTCCAGTGCAAAATTTACTTTTTAAGGTGGTGATAATTGGCATTATCCAACATTAATCCTATTCAGAGCATACCCATTGGAATTAAATTACTTCAGTAACTCAATTCTATTTGTTTAACTGGGTCTACTCTGCCACCATCACTAAAACATTCTTTCTTTCTTTTTTTACAAATTTCATAATCAAAAAGAGAAGGGGGAGGTGGGGAGTGGAGAAGTCCCTGCTGCATAGAGCTTCATAATCCAACCTTTTCAAATATGTGAGCAATTTCTTTATCTTGAAACTGTAAGCATGCTTGTAATGAATCATATGGATGCTTACTCAGATGTAAGTCCCAACTGAACATATTATGGAGGAGGTGTGTAAAGGATCACAACTTGTAATGGAAATAGGTTTCATCCAAATCGAAGGCACTTACTTCCATGAAAATAAGTTCAGAATCAGGCATGTCCATTTTATAATGGCTTTGAATATGAGGCAGAAGGCCCTTTATATCCGTCTCAATAACAAAATAGCGTGCTTAAAATTTCTAGAATATATGTAAACAAAGAGAAACTGCTGGGGCCGATTTAATCAAGGTTGGAGAGATTTATTTGAAACTACTGTTGTTACAGGAGAGAACCCACCTTGGTTTATTTTGCCTTGCTTTGTTTATTTCCTCTGGGATCCTGGGACCAAAATTTAATATCTAGTTTTATTCAAAATTGCATTAGGAGTGAATTTAGAGCTGTGACTTGGGAGAAAATTACAGGAAGCTTTCCATCTTACAACGATCTCTGCATGGGCAAGAAGGTTGAAACAAGGTCTGTCCGAAATAGTGCTTGGGCCTCCAGGTTTCCTCACCATGAAAATAAGTCTATGCAAGGACAACCAAAAAGAGAGGGAGGGGTATGGTCAGAGACAGTGGCGGAGCTTCATGCTCCGGGGGGGGGGGGGGGGGGGAGAGCAGGTGGGGGCGGGGCTGGCACGTGCCCTGGGGGCATGGTGCGCTGCCCACAGGGGCGTGGCGTGTGTCCTGGGGGAGTGGCACACTGCCTGTGGGGGCGTGGCACCCAGCGCGGGCGGGGGGGCAGCGGCGATGGCACCCCACTGGAATCATGCTGCCAGGGACGGTACGCTCCCCCCGCACTCCTCTTCCTCTGCCACTGGCCAGAGAAACAAGGTACGAAGATGAGCAAAGACTCTTTCAGCTACTTAGGATTCATTTCAACTGAGGAGGAGGGTGACAGTGTTATGCCGTAGCTCAGTGGTACAGCACCTGCAGAAAGTCCCAAATTAAATCCCTGGCCTTTCCAGGTAGGACTGGGGGAGACTCCTGTCTGAAACTCTGAAGAGCCAATTGATATTTTCGATACCAATGATCTGACTTGTTATATGGCAGCTTCCTATGTTACCATGGAAGCCAAAGACCTACAGGTATAGGGCAGTATACAGATTTAATTAAGAATAAGAATAAAAACAAAAGGCTTTAGGAAGAGGTGAGTTTGGAGAATGGATGCGACAGAGAGGCATCTTATTGCTGTCCTAAAAGCATGAGGAGCATCCAAGGATAAAGCATATTGTTTAAAAGCTTACAAGGTCCTTGGGCATCTAAGGATGGTACAGTTGGGAGACCAAAGGTCATGGAGAATATTAGGACTGAGAAATTGGATGGGGTAAGGCCATAGAGAGCTATGGAATCCGAGACAAACTGTTCTTTTCATTTTCCATCTTGCGTCAACACTTGACCTTTCCTTGCCCTTTCTGAACGACTAGGCTTGCAAATTGAATTTTGAATCGGAGCCTAGAAGACAAGTGGATGATGCATCATCTCGGCCTGTCTTATGTAACATACAAATGTTACAACAAGGGGAGAAATGGCTTTGGACCACAGATTGTAAAGACAGCTTGGGTTTTGGAAGCAACATCAAAGTCCTCTCCATGTGGAATCCTAGGACCTCTGTTTCTCTTGCTCCATTAGCAAAAGGCCTGGCTCCCCCTTTAGTGGGAATGGCACATCTTAAATCAGTTATTTCCCCTTCACTGCTGACAGGTTTTTGGGCATCACCCAGCCTGTAACTGGAGAATAAGCCCTACACCATATGGTTAAATTACAGCATACAAGCCCTACAATGACAAGGATGAGATCAGAATAGAATAGATCTGAATCTGTGGAGGTGGGAGTCATCCAGTGCTTTTCAGGTCCATCATTCTTGGCTGGGGTTGAGCAAATTGAAACTACCCTGCTGTCTGCTATGTTGAAACAATTTTCACAGATCTGCTATTAGTTTTTTGTATGTGTACTGGGGAACAGCATCTAAATACCTTATTTCTGGTGTGCCTCCTACAAACACTTACTCCCATTTACTCATTAAGGAATAATGATGCTCCATTTTGCAAACCAAGCAGACCACAATAAATAAATAAATAAAATGCATTGGAGCACAAGGGTCTCCTTGGGATTGGAAAGGTTTTCTATCCATTTCCTCCAGGAATACAGAGTGTTTCTGAAAAAGCACCAGTGACCTTCCAGTGATCTCAGGGCTTGGTTCCTCCAGGATCCTTTTTCACCCTAATGTGATCACTGTCTTGCTTTTCTCCCCGTGGACTTCAAAACAATCTGTAAGTTTCAGAAATATCAGGTGGGAGTTGGTCTGGAAGGTGGTCTCCACAGTGGGTGGAAAGGGATTAGAAGATGGTCCCCCACAGGCTGGTGTGTTGTTGTGGGTGTGTTCTGCAACATGATGTTTGTGACACAATAAAAATCCTTTGGTGGTGGTTTTATTTGGCTTTATTAGTTGTTCCATGATGCTTCCGTAATTTAGCCACATTATTGCTGTCCAAAGGTGCTATAGCACAACAAAAATAAACCAAAATGCTAGGTTAGCTTAGTTGCATTGTTTTTCTATGGATTTATTTTCTGTATTTATTATGCTTGTGAGTATTTACAACTCTCTCTGTGTGTTTATGTTTTGAGCTACTCTGAGCACTGTTGTGTAAAAGTAAATCAGATGGCTCAGTCTATAGAGGATGTGATTCTTAATATCAGGGTCATGGGTTTAAGCCCACATTGGGCAAATAAAGATTCCTTTATTGCAGCTGCTTGGCACACTTGACAAAGGTGTGTTCCTGTCACAACAAAAGTTATATAAAGGTAAAGAGACCCCTGAACATTAGGTCCAGTCGCATCCGACTCTGGGGTTGTGGCGCTCATCTCGCTTTATTGGCCGAGGGAGCCGGCGAACAGCTTCCGGGTCATGTGGCCAGCATGACTAAGCCGCTTCTGGCGAACCAGAGCAGCGCACGGAAACACCGTTTACCTTCCCGTCAGAGTGGTACCTATTTATCTACTTGCACTTTGACGTGCTTTCGAACTGCTAGGTTGGCAGGACCAGGGACCAAGCAACGGGAGCTCACCCTGTCGCGCGGATTCGAACCGCCAACCGTCAGATCGGCAAGCCCTAGGCTCTGTGGTTTAACCCACAGTGCCACCCGCTTCCCACACAAAAGTTATAGATACCCCAAATGACAAAAAAATGAGTAGGCCTATAAAATGGAAGGTGAAAGTGAAGAGGAGGAATCTGTGATTTGTGGCCTTCCATAAATTGCTGAACTCCAGCTCCCACCAGCCCTGGGCAGAATCGCCTGGGAAGAACTGGGAGTCTAGCAATATCAGGAGTACCACAGGCTTCTCAACACTGGTTAAGGAAGTAATATCCTTCCAGAAAGCTCGGAAGTTATTGAAAACCACGAGAGTGTACACTGCAGATCACAAAAGTTACCACCAAATCCAAGACGAGCCTAACATGGTTAGCATTCAGAGCTCAAAGAAGCTTTTAGAATCAAGGTGGATTCCTATAGAAAATGGATGCCTTGTCCAAATGAAGAGAGAGGGGGAAAAAGAAACACAAACTTGCGTGCACACAAATAGCCAGCAATTCTGCTTTGGGATGAAAAGGAATCTGGGCTAGACCAGGCTCATCTGCTATCAGTGGCAAAGACTGGCTCTCTATCAACATTCCTGCACCTCTAGGTGCTACTACCGTGGTGCTGGTATAAATGTACTCATCACCCAGATTTTGACACAACACTATCTGACAGCACATTAGTCTGTTGCCATGCTATCGTGACTGCTGGCAAGGGAACTTTGCATGCTCATCAGGGACTGTGTGTGTATATGAGGGGGGAGGCTCTTCACTTGCAGCATCCAATCTGGTAGGAGCAGATGAGAAAACAGATCTGACATGAAAGCTACTGGGGAATCTGAGCTCTTGGGTTATACTGCTGGGGTGAGTTTGAGGTCAGGCTTTTCACTGAGATGCATAAGAGTTTTGGTTTGCGGAGAGTTTTGAATGACCTCAGATGGGGCCACCAATGGCAATGCTGTGGAGAAATGTTGAGGATGGTGTAGCATAGTGGGCTACAAGATCAGGAAGTTCCTGGTTCAACTCTCACCCCTTCCCTGAACTCACTAGGTATCCTTGTCTCCCTTCTCCGCCACATGGGGAATGATAACATTGGATTACTTTGCAAGGGTAGGGATAGGCTAAGCAGCTGATTGCATCTGCTTTCAGTCTTGCTGGCCTTCAGTTAAAAGTCTTTCCATCCTGTTGAATCCCACTGCGTTAATTTTTGTGCTCATTTTCAATGTGAAACACACCCTCAAAACACACAGTTTCCAATTCATTGTCCAGCGAAATATGCATTTTGAGTTAAACTTTATGTAAAATGGATGTTTATGTGCACTTTCTGTGCATCCAAAGTGGACTGCAAAATCCAGAGAAGTGCGAATTCTACCTGGGATTTGCATTCCAATCGCAAGGAAGTTCAGGAGTATCAGATCGGGTTGGTTGCTACAAAGAGAAGGCGGTATGTAAGGATTACGACTAGAGAATGGGAATGAAGTGCTTTGAAAAGTGCTGTACTATTCTCTGTACTCTGTACTATTCTACAAAATCTCTGATAGCTGACATTTACTTCTGAGATGTTCCCTCACCCAACCACCTACTGTGTACAGTGGTACCTCAGGTTACATACGCTTCAGGTTACAGACTCCGCTAACCCAGAAATAGTACCTCGGGTTAAGAACTTTGCTTCAGGATGAGAACAGAAATCGTGCTCTGGCGGCGCGGCAGCAGTGGGAGGCCCCATTAGCTAAAGTGGTGCTTCAGGTTAAGAACAGTTGCAGGTTAAGAACGGACCTCCGGAATGAATTAAGTTCTTAACCCAAGGTACCACTGTACATGTATAAATCTTACTCTTACCCACCCTCAGAATATCCCTCCTCCCTTCTGTTTGTGCACTAGTCATGATTTTGGAAGTGCTCTTGGAACAGAAGGAGGAAAGCCCATGGAGCATGCAGAAGTGTGACAGGCAGCTATCTCTGATTCTGCTGTGTCTCTTACTTGGGGAGCACTCATTCTGTTCAGACATTTCTCTCCACTCAGCTGAGACTGCATGGAGATAGATGGCATGGCTGTGTGTACTTGTCCCTCCATCACACTCCTCCTCACCAGCCTCTCCTGATGCTGTCCACAGATTGTATGGAGGGGACATCTGAAGGGGATGGAGAGCCTGTCAGATGCCCACAAGCTGTCCCAGTGAGCTGCAACTCCCATTGTGTCAGGCTTCAGGGAATCCAATCCTCCCCCCATGGCAGGCTGCCAGTAATAGACAAGAAGCTCTTACCAAGTCTTTTATTCAATATTCACAGAGAGAGGCTCAGAAATGCTGCCTCTAGGAGTAATGGTGTTGCTTCGAGTAAGCTCCACCCCCTTTCCTTCTCAATCGTCAACAGCCCCACCCCCTTACGGTGGCTGCTTAAGGCCATTTGCCTCTTACCTCTCTGCTCTCCTACTTTCACCGCTCGCCGGGTTCTGGGAGAAGGGGGATCTGGAATGCTCTCTAATGATAACGTGTCAGCCAGCTGCTCCAGCTCTTCTTCTCCCCCCACCTCTTCTCCCATTATCTCCCAGGTTTGCCCCTCTTCTCTCTCAGAGCTGTGGCCTTCTGCAAACCACTGTCGTAAATCTATACTCTCCACCATTCCTCCTTAGTCCGGTCCCTGACACACTGCGGAGGCTTCCAGGCAATTCACATGGGGAGCCTAGGTGCATACAAAAAGTATGCTTTATGGACACATTAACTCACAAGCGTGCATTTTATGGGAAAGGTGTGTGTTTTATGGAAAAAGTATGGGAAAATGTATACAATAGGATGTAATGACATGAAATGAGATGGAACAGACTGAATGCTGGCAAGAATGAACTGGGGGGGGGGGGAATTAGCTGTTCAGCCCATCCCAATTTGGGACCCCAGATGTTGGATTATAGCTTCCATACTCCCCCAGTGGGTAGATATGATGGGGTTTGGAGTGCAAAATCACCTGGGGACCCAAGGCTGGGGGAGTCCGATACAGAGGATAATATATCTTGTTTAATTTCTAAATAGCTTTGAATATTTGGTTGCCAGCTTTATGCAGCTGGGATCCAGCTAAAAAACTACAATGGCAACAGGAAAAAGAGAGCACCAGAGTGGGAGCGATGCCGGGGGGGAGAGAGAGAAGGGGGGAGGAGGAGAGAGAGGATGATACCAAGAGCGTTATGTTGATGGCGTCTCTTTAAACCGCCTAAACATCATTCCTACATCATCCTTTCAAGTTTACTGTGGAATTACAGCAGCTCGCTTTTTTGATTTCGGATGTCTCTCTCGCTCGTTAATCTGGCCCCGTGTGGATTTATTGTACAAATCTATTTGGCAGCTGAAAATTGCCCTTTGATGAAGCTCATAGTCTAATCATGAATCCTCAGGCATAGGAAATAAGGATGGGGAGGCAGTGAACATTGGGGCTAAAAGAACAGCAGCTTGTGCTTATGTTCAGGAGGCGTGTTTGAGGTACACCTGAACCATTTCAAAGCACCTCCTTTCCCATTGAGGTCAGGCAAGCCCCGCCCCCTGAACTTCCAGCACGTACCAAAGACTACTACTACTACTTATTATTATTATTACTACTACTACTACTACTACTACTACTACTATTCCAGCAGGAATTTTAATTGAAGTCCAATTTTGCAATTTTAATTGATTTTTAGTCTTTGTGTTGCACTTTTGTATACCACTCAGAGACTATTGTACAGTGCTACCTCGGATTAAGAACTTAATTCGTTCTGGAGGTCCGTTCTTAACCTGAAACTGTTCTTAACCTGAAGCACCACTTTAGCTAATGGGGCCTTCTGCTGCTGCCGTGCCGCCAGAACACGATTTCTGTTCTTATCCTGAAGCAAAGTTCTTAACCCAAGGTACTATTTCTGGGTTAGCGGAGTCTGTAACCTGAAGCATCTGTAACCCCAGGTACCACTGTAGTTAAGTGGTATATAACTTGTTTAAACAATAAACAAACAGCAACCTTGAAGGGCTGGTGCAGGGAGGCAAGATTGAAAAAAGTCCTCTCTGGCATATGGAAGTGCACACATAACTTGCACCTATATACACTTACTTAGGATTAAGTACAGTGGGCCTCATCTCCAAGGAAGCATCAGGATTGCAGCTCTAGGCTTTCTCGCATTGGATGCTGACCATGGTATCTGACTATGGGGTGTTTCTGTGATGCTAATGTCTGGCTATGTAGGAAATTAATCCCACTGCAGTGCTGGGAACCATTTCCCCAAACCAGATCAAGTTGCCCTGGTGGATGGAGCCCATACAAATTCCTGGAGGAACATCTGAAGGCTTCTTTTCTTGGGGTTAAGAAATCTCATGTCTGAGGTGTGATCTGGCAAACGAAACCTTGGGAAATGTCATCAATTATCCTTTCCATGGCCCCTTCCAGGAAAAGAAAAGCAACAACCCACATCCTTATCATATGATCATTCAACGCTTTTAGCTCCGCTTAGTTTTATTTCTTGCAGCCACAGGTCAAAACGATAATGCATACCAAGCAACAGATTAAAGTGATATGAAGTTGAAACCAGATTGCAAACCCATACAGGGCAGAAATGTGGGGATTTCACAGGCCCTTGGACCGTAACACTTTCCGAGAACCATTTTAGGTACCCCTAGGGGTACTTCCGCTGCGTTATTAGGAGCAGAAACGTGTGCTTCTGCCTGGTGATTGGAGCAGGACTACTTGCATCTTCCCAGTTATCCATCTAAGTTGCTTTATATGTTTATGGACAGACTCACAAAGCTATGCTCAATAGGAAAACCATCCCATAAACCTCAACTTAGTTTGGATCATTGACCCTTCCACCCCACTAGTGCCAAAAGCCAGAGAAGGTGTTCTATCCTGTGGCTTCTCTGTGAAACGTTTGATTGTCTGTTGCCAAAATAGATCTCAGGAAAAGAAAGGAGGAAGCTTTAGAGGTATGTGTGTGTATCAGAATGGAAATCTATATATCCAGTCTGATTTGTCACTGTTATGGATTACTAAGACTTAGGGGTAAGTGGATCCCCTTTCCTCATTCTGTTCTATGTCAGCATCCCCCAACTTGGTGCTGGTGGTGCCCAGTTAAGACTGGTAGGGCAGAGGGCAGGGAGACCAACAGTAGATGGAGCCAGAGTTCATTGATTCTGGTTTTGTCCCTATCCTCTGCCCTCTTGAGTGCCACAGGGGTGACACTGAGACTAAAGAGGAGGAAGGTGACAGTCAGTGGCATCTTCTGGACTGGGTGTAAGTCAGAAGTTAGACAGATGGTGGCTGACTGAGGTCAGACTAAGGTTGACATGGCAGTGCCCTTTTGGATCAATGGTCTGGCCTCCACTGCCCAGTGCTCTCCAGATGTTTTGAACCACCACTCCCATCAGCCTCAGCTGGAGGGCACCAGGTTGGGGGAGGCTGTTCTATAGGCTCATCCCACCCTCAATTTCTCCTCCTGAATGCCAGTCTTAAGTAGGAGACTTTCTAAACTTTAATTCTGGGGTTGCAGCACCCACCGTGCACTTCAGCAAGAAGTTCATTGAGTCTGTTTTAAAGCTGTTCACATGCAAAGTCCTTTAAACTCTCCACCCTATTTGTGAACAGATAATTTTTAGGGGAAAATTCATCTGATTACTCCAAGTGGGGTGGGATGGGGTGGGGGGGTTGAGAAATACCCCCAAGAGTCTCTCAGCAGCGAGACATAGCTTCTGTCTTTTCTCTTAAGAGAGTCTTTTCTTTCTGCCACAACTCGTAGCAGCAGCAACTGCGTTGGCTGACTGGGTCCATTTTGCATAATCCAAAATGCCACGGACCCAACATCATTCTGAGAAATTGGGGGGGGGGGGGAGGCATACCAGCTACCACTAGAAATGGTGGACACATTTGGATAAAACTCTACAAAGTGTCAAATTTTTCTTAGGTGATTTGTGTGGAACGAAAATAAAAAATCTCCTCAGAAAAATGTATTCCAAAATATTCCCGCTCAGGTTAGTCCCCTTGCTCTTTCTCTCTCTCTGCATTATAACTGCACATACACACATTGATAAAAGCACGATGAAACAGCACATGGCAGCATGACACAGACTATTACATTAGGATTGTGTGTGTTTAGTATTTTATCAGTGCATCTATGCAAAATGGGGGGAAGAGAGGAGGGCACTGAAGGGAAAGAAGCAGCACATGGAAACTGCAGAAAATCTGGGAATTAAATATACGGGAAAAGTCTTACATGGATGCTGCCTAATGGATCACCTCCCCCCCTTTTTTTAAAAAAAGGCCAGGCAATTTAGAAAGCCAGAATCTAGTTGGGGGGAAGGGGATTCATGTGAAAAGGGATGCTGGACTAAACCCTGTTCTGAACAAACCGTTGGCATATTCTATTTGGATTTCTGCTTTGGGTTCAAATTACAGTGGTACCTCAGGTTACATACGCTTCAGGTTACATATGGTTCAGGTTACAGACTCCACTAACCCAGAAATAGTACCTCAGGTTAAGAACTTTGCTTCAGGATGAGAACAGAAATCGTGCTCTGGCAGTGTGGCGGCGGCAGGAGGCCCCATTAGCTAAAGTGGTGCTTCAGGTTAAGAACAGTTTCAGGTTAAGAACGGACCTCCAGAATGAATTAAGTACTTAATCCAAGGTACCACTGTACTTAATTCTTGTGGCTGAGTTTAGTTTAAGGGAGGTTTCAGTGATGCTCAGATTCCTACAAATGCTCTGTGTTGTCTTGGCTGAGATATATCAAAACGAACTACTCTCAGAGGCGGAGCTAGTTGCTCCGGCACCCAGAGCATGCTGTGCACCCAGGGGCAGGGCCATGGGGGCAGGGTGAACATCACAGGGGGCAAGGTGCCCTTGGGGGTGGAGTGAGCCACCCCTGGTGGGCAGCCTCCAGCAGCTTCCCTCTTCCCTTTGACAGCTCTGGGGAGGCTCCTCCCCATTAAGCAGCCCAGGGGCAGAGGGGGGCAATGGCGCGCCACCCGCCCACGACCCCCAAGCCTCCCCCAAGCTGTCAAAACGAAAGGGGAAGGGGGAAAGCCGCCAGCAAGGCGGCACAGCTCCGCCCCTTCCCCCGACGGCTCGGGCTGGGGCTGATGTGGGTCCAGGCTGGCACAGTGATCTACCTACGCCCCCCTTTCTTCCCTTCTGGCTGCTGTGTGCAGTGGGGGTGTGGATGTGGCACATTCCCCTCCTCTCTCTAAAGCCCTGCCAGGCTGGGAAGGGGAGTTTGAATTGCTCCTGAAGTCTCTGAATATGATTTTATCAGGCACACAGGTGAGTCTAGAGACTTCAGGAAGCCATTTTGGTCATTCTTGTGCCAAGTTTCTGGCTCTGGGAAAAATTCTGCAGTGGGAAAGTGGACATTGGATTACTGCCTTTGATTGAAGGGCAGTTGATTAAGGGCAGAAATTTACTGCCCACTTTCCTACTGTAGAATCCCCCCCCCCCCCCCCGTTTTCCCCGGGACAAGGAATTTCATGATCATTGTCCCAGTTTGAGAAGTGTGGAAACTGGGGCAGAGAGCGACCGTGGAGTTTTCAGAGAGCTGCTAAAAATATGCAGCGACAGAGTCACAAACGGAAAGCCAGCTCTTCTTCAGAGTCTCTGTCCAGCAGTCTTGCCATAATCCATGCTGCCTCTGATAGAATGAAAGCGGAAATATGGAATTGTAGAAAAAAGAAAGAAAGCTGAGGGCGGGGGAGAGGGTTTTTGGAGGTGACAGACACACTGCCGGTGACTCAGAGACTGATCCTCTCATGCACTGCAGGGGGTGCATTTCCTACGGAACTCAGTCTGATTGGAGGGAACATTTTCTGCCAGGCCTCTATAATCTTTTTTTAACCAATCTAATCAGAAAGCCAATTTACATTTCAGTAGAAAGTGTACTTCTCTCTCCCTGTTCTTTCTTTCTTTCTTTCTTTCTTTCTTTCTTTCTTTCTTTCTTTCTTTCTTTCTTTCTTTCTTTCTTTCTTCTTTAGCCAGCAAGGCTTCAACTCATTTGGACGGGGAAGCAAGCACATTATAAAATGATTTCATCTTCCACAATAATTGAGACCTGAGAGAAGATGAGTGCTTGTTTTGAAATGCTAGTCCCATGCAAAGGCAACAGCAGAAAAGAAATAAGTGGGTTTTTGCTGGGTTTTTTTTAAAGGCAGAGAGAGAAGAAAGGGGAAAGGGGGCATCTGGAACTCTGTTTGTACAATAAGCCGCACTGTGTGTTGTTCCTGTGATTACTCATTTCCTCTTAATTGCTGTTGTTTCACATTTAATCACATTCTCTGCTTGAGCAACATGGTCTAATTGTGCATTCATTCCTGTATCAGACCTTGGTTTAATTTTAGCCCCTGAGAATCATACAGTATTGCCACTGAACGTTGCCCAAAATGAAATTTGGGTGCCGTTTTAAGGTTCCACCATATCAAAATTGTGCTTAGAAATGTGGTGTGTGTGTGCGCACGCACGCTTTCACAAGATCTTCTAAGTCAGGCATAGGCAAACTCGGCCCTCCAGATGTTTTGGGAATACAACTCCCATCATCCCTAGTTAACAGGACCAGTGGTCAGGGATGATGTAGTCAGGGAATTGTAGTCCCAAAACATCAGGAGGGCCGAGTTTGCCTATGCCTATTCTAGGTATTCAAAACAGCTCTGTTGTCCATTTAGCTGTAAGACTAAAAAGAAAACCAAGGATGCATTGTGAGTTTGATATGGGGGGGGGGAGAGGAACACCCACAGTTTATGCAGCTATACAACTACAAAACCCTTGATGGAGGAACATAGGGTATTGTCTCAGAGTGAAGCATTGTGGGTGAGGTAGCCCTGGAAGGCATCTATGCTGCTGCCATTTTGTGGCTGCAAATACTATTTTGACATTTCAAAGTAGTAAACAGTAAAATTTGAAATAGGTTCTATCCAGGGCCACTATGACCATAATGCCTTACTCTGAGGAAGACCCTTCCTCATACTGAGGCTATGAGATGAGCCAGAAAGTAGCCATCCAGTCGACACTTGACTGAGTGTCTGGCAGTAGCCAGGCAGGCAGAAAAACAGTGGTGGACAGCTCTATAAGTGGGGAGTGTTAGAGACAGTGGTGGATAGGCCAAACAAGGTTGTTGTTGTTGTTTTGTCATTTAGTCGTGTCCGACTCTTCGTGACCCCATGGACCAGAGCACTCCAGGCACTCCTGTCTTCCACGGCCTTCCGCAGTTTGATCAAACTCATGCTGGTAGCTTCGAGAACACTATCCAACCATCTCGTCCTCTGTTGTCCCCTTCTCCTTGTGCCCTCCATCTTTCCCAACATCAGGGTCTTTTCCAGGGAGTCTTCTCTTCTCATGAGGTGGCCAAAGTGTTGGAGTCTCAGCTTCAGGATCTGTCTTTCCAGTGAGCACTCAGGGCTGATTTCCTTAAGAATGGATAGGTTTGATCTTCTTGCAGTCCATGGGACTCTCAAGAGTCTCCTCCAGCACCATAATTCAAAAGCATCAATTCTTCGGCGATCAGCCTTCTTTATGGTCCAGCTCTCACTTCCATAAATCACTACTGGGAAAACCATAGCTTTAACTATATGGACCTTTGTTGGCAAGGTGATGTCCCTGCTTTTTAAGATGCTGTCTAGGTTTGTCATTGCTTTTCTCCCAAGAAGCAGGCGTCTTTTAATTTCATGGCTGCTGTCACCATCTGCAGTGATCATGGAGCCCAAGAAAGTAGAAGGGGCCAAACAGGGTACTGATCCACTACCCTCCCAATCTGCCAGCTGAGACAAGGAGGTCTCTTTAACCTTATTTAAAGGCCTGGAGACTTCTCATAGGCATCTGGTTGCCCACTGTGAGAACGGGAAGCTAGACTAGATGGACCTTTGGCCTGATTTATCTGGGCTCTTCCAGTATTCTTAATAGCTGAAGGTAAATGGTCCCTGCATGTTCAGATGCAGCAAAGACAGATTTAGGGGAGTGTAACCAGTTCGGCTGCAGTGGACGTGAAGCCTCAGGGATGTTGCAGGTGGCACCATAACTATGATGCAGGATGGAAGACGAGAGGTGAGGGGGCGCCAAATTTTGTTGTTGCACAAGGTGCTGCTGAAATTTGAAACCTTAAATTTGGACGCAGTATACCTCTGAACTCAAGGGGCTGTATCCATAGTTCTCTATCTGCTAGAGCAAGCATGGTTGAGTTTAAATGTGCACAATGGAGGAATCCAATGCAACAGTTGCACTAGTGAAAGATTTTGTGCAACAAAATCTCCAGCATCCCTGGATATGTGTGCTCCTGTGGAACAACATTTTGCTGGTATATATTGCAAAGTGATTTAACTAGCGCAACATTGGCTACAACCGAAGAGGCTGGAGACAGAAGTGGACTGTGGTCTCCATGCCCTGCTTGTGTGGTTCCAAGAGGCACCCGCCACCCTTGGAAACAGAATGCTAGGTTAGCAAAATATTTGGTGCAATCTGGCAGTGCTCTTTGCATTCTGAAATAAGCATTCTTGCACTGATAACATGGCTCCGTGCAGTACCTTCAGTGTCCCTCTCTGGCACGAGCAGCTAAATTGCTCCCGGTGGTTGAATTCCGCAGCTGATGTTCCCTGCAGCTTGACAGCCATATGGATGTCTCCTGAGCTGACAGCTGGACACTGATTTCCCAATGACCTTTTAAAAATGGTCATTTTCTTTGGCCCCAAGGGGCAGAAATAAAATGCACAGAACTTAACATCAGGACATGGGATGGCTTCAAGAGCTAAACAGAAAGGTCACTTCTTCGACCAAGCCATGATGGATGGAGATTGTGAAGACATTTAGGGAACATTGCAAAGGAGCTTTGTAGGCCAGCTTTTGCCATGTGGACCGGAGCTGATGAGAGTTGTAGTCATAGAATCATAGAATCATAGAATCATAGAGTTGGAAGAGACCACAAGGGCCATCAAGTCCAACCCCCTGCCAAGCAGGAAACACCATCAGAGCACTCCTGACATATGGTTGTCAAGCCTCTGCTTAAAGACCTCCAAAGACGGAGACTCCACCACACTCCTTGGCAGCAAATTCCACTGTCGAACAGCTCTTACTGTCAGGAAGTTCTTCCTAATGTTTAGGTGGAATCTTCTTTCTTGTAGTTTGGATCCATTGCTCCATGTCCGCTTCTCTAGAGCAGCAGAAAACAACCTTTCTCCCTCCTCTATGTGACATCCTTTTATATATTTGAACATGGCTATCATATCACCCCTTAGTCAAAAGCATTTGGAGGGCACAAGGTTGGCAAAGGCTGATATCCACCTTGGGCCCAATCATCCTCTCTCAGCCTGGGGGGGGGGGGGTCATGACTGTTGAAAAGGGTATGATGCTGAATTAAATGTATAGTACAGATGGGGCCTTGGATAATGGACTGAAGATAGAACCCAACACAAGTGGACTGGCATGGAGTGTGTTGAAAAGGTACTCAGAAGTGGGGAGGCTTGTGGCCTTATGAGCGTGGGGGGCACTGAAGTGTAGCTTCGGAGCTGAGCATTAGTGTCAATAATAGAAAAGCCAAATGTGCTTCAGGGAAGGATTGATATGCATTAGCAGCAGTGGAGAAATCTCAAATTTACATTGCTGTTTCCATTTAAAAGGAGTATTGAGACCCTCAATACTGCTCCAGAAGAAGAGATGAATATGAGTGTATGTAGTTCCATGGAGGATCTGCATCTTGATATAGGCAGCTGTGGCATGACAATATGTATACCTTTTCATGTGCATTCTTCTACTATAGAGATTGGTGTGCACAATTCACAATTTTGCCTAGTACACTGGTACCTTGCTTTATGAACTTAATCTGTTCCAGAAGTCTGTTCTTAAACCAAAATGTTCTTAAACCAAGGCATGCTTTCCCATAGCAGCAGGGGACTCGATTTACAAATAGAACACACTCAACAGGAAGCGGAACATGTTCTGCTTCCAAGGCAAAGTTCACAAACCAAAACACCTACTTCCGGGTTTGCAGTGTTCTTAATCCAAGTTGTTCATAAACTAATCTGTTCTTAAACCGAGGTACCGCTGTATATCCATTTTTGCAGGCAGCTTTCACATCATAGGATGCATTTTTTGTGTATTGTTTCTCATATATATATATATATTTGCCGTGCGCTTTCCTTCAATACAAGAGCTGTGGCTCGCCAGATGTTGCAGGACTGCAACTCCCATAATCCCTGATTTTTGGCCATGCTGGCCAGGTCTCATGGGAGTTGGAGTCCATAAACCTATGAAGGTTTGACAGGCTGCCCTCCCCTGCACTAATATAGGCATTCTGGTGCATATTCATTGGTTGGAAAACAGCATCAACAAATTCTGAGAAGTGAAAATTCCAACTGAAAGCTCTGTTTTGCTTTGCAGATTGTTTTGGGAAGTGCCAAAGCTTGAATTAAAACATGAAACAAATAACCCCCACCCATCCCTAATTGTGCATAGGATTTATCAGATCCTCTGCCTTAAAGTGGTGTGCAAAGGAGAGAAACATCATGGGAGGAGTGTTTACAGCTACTCTACCTTTGCTAATGCCTCTGGAAGCTTTGCAAGTTGCTGCAGGAGAGGGACCCTGAGATGGGTTTCTAGGGACCAAGGTGAACTTGTCAAGCTCCCTTGTGATTTGTGCTGTTGCCAGGAGCTGTAATGTTGTCGATGCAGCCTTGCTATTTTCATAATACTGAAATGTTGTGCTTTTGTGTGTGTTGTTAGATCTGGTATTATGCTGTTGCTTTATTATATCATTATGAAATTGCTCTCGCAATGCTTAATTTTGAGATGGAGTCCTGCTTTCTTGAAAGGTGCTTTGAGCATGATTCCTGTTGCGGGAAGTCTACATGCAAAAATAACCGTGAAGACGAATGCACCGCTCATAGTTTCTCTGTGATAGTAAAAGAATCACACTCAGTGAAAATCCTGGGTTGTGTGCAACTCGCAAAAAATATACATGACCTAAAAACTCGGGATGTTTTTTCAAGGTTCTGCAGCAGCTACCTGGCTTATATGCTAAACTACTCTGGTGTCTACCTAACGTCCCCTGAATACTGATGCTTTCGCTTCTGTAGTCAGCATGCTGGTCATTGCAAATGCAAGAGGATGGTGTTGACAGAGTTGGATTGAAAGGCTCTTAGGGGGCTATTGATCTAAAATGCCTCGCATTCCTGGAGTGGGAGCAGTGAGTTGCAAGGGGGGGGGAGGGCAGGTGAAGGCTGACTCAGAAGGGCCAGTGCTCAGCGGGTATGATCCTCTCACTAGGTAATACTTCCCCAAAAGGCACATCAGAATCCATATCCAATCTCCCTGTATTCTGAAAGCATGAAATCTAGCAGCTCTCCAATGAGAGGTTTTATGAAATCAACAAGCCCGTGTACCTTTTGATCAAGGTCAAGGTGTTTACCGTATTTTTCACTCTATAGGACGCACTTTTTCCCCTTCAAAAATGAAGGGGAAATGCGTGTGCGTCCTATGGAGCGAAGAAGCCATAGCCCTGCGACCCTCTCCCGGCTGGAGAGGTGGCGTGGGGCTATGGCAGGAGCCTCTTTAGCCGCGCACCACCTCTCCAGCCAGGAGAGCACGTGCGCGGCTAAAGCAGCCCCCCGCGACCCTCTCCCAGCTGGAGAGGTGACGCGCGACTACGGCAGGAGCCTCTTTAGCCGCGCACCACCTCTCCAGCCAGGAGAGCGCACACGCATAGGCGCCGACTCCATGGGGCCTCAAAATTTTAATTTTTAAGAAAATTATTGGGCGCGCGCAGCGGAAACGTCCTCCGCCGGTGACGTCACCCGGGCCTTGCGGAAAAGGCGCTGCGGGAGTCGCCGCCGCCGCGGCGGGGCCGCTGCAGAAGGGTGAGTGGCGAGGGCGGGACGGGGCTGCGCGCTCCTTTCCTCGGCTGCCCTCGTCGCGCGCCTTGGCTCCCGCGGCTGGCGAGGGGAGCCCGGGCTGCACGCGGCTGCTGCTGCTGCCGCCGCCGCCTCTTCTGGGGGCGCCGCCTCCCCGGGCGGGAACGCTGCGGGTGCGCGAGGGAGGAGGGCGGCCCCCGGGGGCTGGGAGAGCCGGGCTGCCGTGGCCGAGAGGGCTGCTCTGCCGGGTGCCGCTGACATTGGAACTTAGAAAACTTCCCGGGGCAGGACCCCGGTATGGGCCCCCCCAATATTTTTTATAAGTCGGCGCCCCTGCGCACACGCGGCTAAAGAAGCCCCCCGCAATCCTCTCCCAGCTGGAGAGGTGACGCGCGACTATGGCAGGAGCCTCTCTGCTGTGCGCCTTTCCCCGCTCCCCGACCTGCTCTTTGGGGCTGGTGGTGGGCTTCCCCCTGCCAGCCCCAAAGAGCAGGTCGAAAGGAACCTGAAGCCTGGAGAGCGAGAGGGGTCGGTGGGCACCGACCCCTCTCACTCTCCAGGCTTCCAAGGTAGCCGCCTGTTTTAAACGGCACCTTGTTTTAGAGGGGGAAAACAAGAGTGGGGAAATTCTCCCCCTCTCTGCGCAGCGTCTCCTGCCGCTTCGCTGAAGGGGCGCTGGGCAGAGAGGGGGAGAATTTTTTTTTCTTGTTTCCCCCCCTCTAAAACAAGGTGCGACCTATTGTCCGGTGCGTCCTATAGAGCGAAAAATACGGTATTTATTTGCATGGTACAGAAGATAACTTGTGAGAAAACAATTGTTACAACAAATAACTTGCCCTGAAAAAAATATACAGACTTTCATCGTGCCATATGTTAAAGTTTCATTTGCTTTACTAAAGCCAGAATTTTAAGACCGAGGGAGGAAGTTAGCAAAGATGGGGCAAAAAATAGAGGAAGGGAAGGGAGGATAAGTGCCCCAAAGAAAGACTAAGAAGTCATACCCAAGCAGTCGTTAACAGTCGTCAACAGGTTTACTGCAACCATTGAGTCAATCACCCATCTCCTACTACCCTTCTGAGAAATACCCCACCCCACCCTCCCACTATATATTATATAAGGGTCTGGTGACTTCTGTTTCAGTGTATCTGAAGAAGTGTGCATGCACACGAAAGCTTATACCCAGAACAAACTTAGTTGGTCTCTAAGGTGCCACTGCACATTCTAAAAATTAATTAATTAATTAATTAATTAATTAATATCCAACCAATGTTAGCTGCCAGTCAAAAGCTGAGGTTTTGACCCAGAATTTTATAAATATTCCAGCAGGGGGCAGCACGAACCAATCCTGCAGTTGAGAGAAGTGCTGTTTGTAGACATAAAGGAGGAGAGCGAAAAGACTAACACAGAGCCTTCATTCTTCGGTCCCATTCTCTGCTCAACTGCCGTTTGGGTGGAAGACGTTCACCAATGAAGAGCACACAGATTTAGAGCCAGCCCACCCATGAGGCAAGAGGAGACAAGTGCCTCAGGTGGTAGGATTCACCAGGGCAGCAGATCCCAATGTCAATCTTTCTTCTCCCTTTATTCCTGATGTAGATCTTCCCTCACCCCCTTCTTCCCTGGCAGGGAGTGGGCAGGCATTTTGGGAGCTGACAAATCATGCTGGGTCAGTGCTGCACTGATTTACAATTAGATATAATGGCTGTAAGAACGTGAGAAGAAAGCTGCTGGCTCATCTAGTCCACCATCCTTGTAAACCGGATGCCTCTGGGAAGCCCACCAGCAGGACCTGAGTGTAAAAGCAACTGGTATTCAGACACACACTATTCTTCAGCAGTGGAGGTAAAACACAGCTGCTGGGACTAGTGCCCATTGATAGCTCTAACCTCCATGAATTTGTCTTAACCCTTTTTACAGCCATCAAATTTAAAGCTACACAGTGGTACCTCTGGATGCGAACGGGATCTGTTCCGGAGCCCTGTTCGCATCCTGAAGCGAATGCAACCCACATGTGCGCTGGTCGCCATCCGCCGCTTATGCACATGTGCGTATCGTCATTTTGAGCGTCTGCGCGAGTCGCGAAACGCGGAAGTAACGCATTCCGTTACTTCTGGGTCGCCGCGGAGCACAACCTAAAAACGCTGGAAATAGAAATATAATACATTTCACCACCATGGGGAAAACTGTGGCCAGGTGTCAGATGGCAGAGGAATCAAACCCCACAGCAAGCTGCAAAAAACAGACGAGACAAGGAAAAGTCCTTACCATCTGCTTTTACTCAATATTCACAGAGAGAGGCTTGGGAATGCAGCCTCTCAGAATAATGGCATTGCCCCGAATGAATCTCTACCCCCTCCGTCTCTCCCACTTCCTCACGAGTCAGTGCTATGGGTGCTGAAAAGTGCCTTCTGCTTTTGAGCTCTTTGCTCCCCGACTTTCAAGGCTTGCCAGGTTCTGGGAGAGGGGGTGGGGTCTGGAATGCTTTCTAAAGACACTGAGTCCATTAGCTGTCGCTCCCCTAGTGCTTCCTCCTCCTCCTCCTCTCCCATTATTTCTCAGCTTTCCTCCTCATCTTCCTCTGAGCTGTGACCTCCTTCAAACCCCTGTTGTAATTCTGAACTGTCTTCCTCTTCTCTGGAAGGGTCAGGCTGTGGAGGTGGTCTCCTCCACTCGCTGCTCAGTCTTCCCCCCAGCTATCAGGGGTGCCAACTTGAATAAAAATATTGAGGGGCCCAGGTAAGCCCCATCCCACAAAATTGATCACATGACACAGCACATGCACACCATTTGAGCAGCAATGCCCATCAACTTGGGGCGGATGGCCCCTTCAAAAATTTGATTGGGGGGTGAAGGGGCCTCGGCCCCTAGGAGTTGACTCCTATGCCAGCTATTAACTGCTGACGGGCAATATCAAGATGCCTCTTTTTCCATCTTATGATTCTCTCTATTTAAACCAGGCTTGGGCCAGGCTGCTCTTCAGATAAAGGACTCCATTTAAATAGAGGGGTGTCCTCTGTAAAGTAGGACAAATAAAGTAGGACTAGCTGTGTGATTCTCCCATGATTGTGCAGTCCTATACATGTCCACTTAGAAGTTCAGTTGAGCTTCCTTCCAGGTAAAGAATTGCATCCCGAGTATGAAAGTGAGAAGATCAATGATGGCAAAGGGAGATGGGTCGCTGTCAGAAAGGAGGAAAAGAGATATGGGAAATGGCTTTCCCACTTGGCTGTGAAGTCCTCAACCTGAGGATCAATATTGCCCTCCAGACCCAGGCAGGAGGCTAAGAAACTCAAGAGCTGATATCCGCAGTGTTTTGAGGGAGCTGTGTGTGTTCAGGAAGTCTTTGCTTCTGAGTGTGGAGGGATGAGAGAGAGAGAGAGAGAGAGAGAGAGAGAACGCTTAAGTGAAAATAGCGTAGGAAGGTGATGCAGTTAATGATGAAGTTCAGATCTGATTAGTCCCTGATATCGCTTTTCAGTAGGGGGAGAGAGAGAAAAATCACACATCCACCGTGACCTTTTAGTAAATGCAGAGCTAGCGGGGAAATCTGTCCTTTTTGGTGCTTTTTCATTTGCAAGTAATTAGAGATGAGCTACTGACTCTACTGTCCTGATCTTTGCTGTAGCGCAACACAAGACTTCCACAAAATGGGTACAGCGGTGCAGGCGTCCTTATGTGCCTCATCTTGGTCACATGTGCTTTGAGGTGTCTGTGTGCTTGCATGCAAAAATAAATGGAGGAAATGCCACACCGGTCTTGCACCTGGCCTTATTTTCCATGTAGGGCTGGAGACAGGCAAAGACATTGAAGAGGGCTGAAGGTGCATCGTGGAACTGTTGTCACTCGTGATTCTTCAAGAGTGCAGTAGTATGATGATCATAAGGATAATCTTTTGCCGATAAATCTTCCCCAGCCTGAGGGCCCCATTCCATCCTAGGGAACTTTCTGGGGGTCATATGCAAAAAGTGGGTGAAGTAGAATTTTAGCTTTGTGCAGGAGCTTGCTTTCTACACACAGCTCTCTCTGTCCTCCATTCAGACAAGCAAGAGACATTTCTAGAGTTCAAGAATACATTCCAACCAGCCGAAAACACCCCAGGAGGGTGTAAACTTGGACCAGTGAGGCATTTGGCTGAAGAGAGTGTTTGGGCCAGGGGGAGTCCTGAGTGCCGGATAAAGAGTCTGCATTTGTACCCTAGGCTTGAGTTTCCCCACATCTTATCTTAGGGACACTTAATATATTTTCTATCCCAAAACTCTCAGCTGACATCCTCATTCTGTCTTTAGGCAACAAGTTTTTTAGAAGTCCTTTTTTAGATGGGCAGTAATCTGAGATGGTTCTGTCGTGCATATTTGTTAGTTGCTGATGAAATATTGCTGCTGTCTTCTGGTATGTGTGCTTTTATTCTTTCCTTATGCTGTTTTATTTGGTTGCTAATGTTTTAAATAATGGCCGGGAGCTGCATCGAGAGGGTTCTATTAAGGATGGAACGGTAGGATATCAATATTTTACTAAAATAAATAAACAACATTTTCTTAGACAGATTTCTTTTTGAAAAAACCAACAGCAACACAGTATGTGCCTAAAAATGTAATAAAGTGCACACGGCAGATGCGTTTTCTGCAAACACATGCATCAACAAAGTGCAACAATCACAGAGTCTGGATTCTCTGTTGCTTTCTGCTAAAGAGGGACCATGCCTTAGGCCCTGTGGTGGAGCTTCATGCTGGCGCACATCCTGGGGGTGTGGCGCATGTTCTGGGGGCGTGACACACCACCCGCAGGGGCATGGCGTGCCACCTGCGGGGGCGTGGCACCCAGTGCGGACTGGGGGTCAGGCGTGATGACACCCCACCAGGATTGCACTGCTGGGGGCAGTGGCGTAGCGTGGGTTGTCAGCACCTGGGGCAAGGCAAGTAATTTGCGCCCCCTAACCCGTGGATTTGCGCCCCCTAACCCTAAGCCCCAGATGTTGCACCTGGTGCGGCCAGCCCCCCCTGCACCCCCCGCCCGTGCTTAGTTCTCATCTGCACTGTCCATTTCAAGTGGTATCATACTAGGAATCCTAGTTCATTAAGAGTGCTGGGAGTTGGTTTTATCTATTCTGTTTATTAACAATCATTTACCACTTGATAGTTAAATAAAACCCCTCTAAGTGGTTTACAAAAAGAAAAAAAAACATTGAAATTATCAGAAAAAAACAGTTCAAAACAACACACACACACACACACACACACACACACACACACACACTAAAAAATAAAAAATAAGCTACAAGCCAGATTACAATGCATGTTAACGTTCTATATTTCTAGATAGGACTGCCCACACAGAAATGTTTTCACTGGCACCTAAAGGAATGCCATGAAGGATCCTGCCTGATGTCAATAGACAAGGAGTTCCAAAGTGTGGGTGCAAACCCTCCAAGTGCCAGTATTTTCCAGGGACAATCCCAGATTTCCAAAAGCCATCCCGGTTTCTGATTTGATTCTGGAATGTCCTATTTTTCCTTAGGACGTCCCTATTTTCATTAGAGAAGTGTTGGAGGGTATGGAGTTATGCGATCCCCATATGCCCTGTTATGCCCTCCATAACCCAGCAAGATGGGCAGGTATAAATAATAAAATTATTATTCATTATTATTATTATAAGACCACCCACAACTTGATCTTGGTTGCATTGGGTGACTTGGGCGAGTGAGCTGGGTGGGCCTGACTTTACTCAGTTGTGCCTGCCTGGGCACTTGGTACAGTACCAGGCTAGATTGGGAGTTGAGTGCTGGGTTTTGTTTTGTTTTGCTATTGTCCATGAAAGCACCATCTCCTTTACCAGAAAACCTCTTGACCAGGCCAGGGGGTGGGGGAACTTCTTAGGAGAACTCTATTCCTCCTTAGGTAAGGTAAAGGTAAAGGGACCCCTGACCATTAGGTCCAGTCGTGACCGACTCTGGGGTTGCAGCACTCATCTCACTTTATTGGCCGAGGGAGCTGGCGTACAGCTTCCGGGTCATGTGGCCAGCATGACTAAGCCACTTTCTGGTGAACCAGAGCAGCGCACGGAAACGCCATTTACCTTCCCGCCGGAGTGGTACCTATTTATCTACTTGCACTTTGATGTGCTTTTGAACTGCTAGATTGGCAGGAGCAGGGACCGAGCAACGGGAGCTCACCCTGTCGTGGGGATTCGAACCACCGACCTTCTGATCGGCAAGTCCTAGGCTGTGTGGTTTAACCCACAGTGCCACCCGTGTCCCTCTATTCCTCCTCCTTATAGAGCTACAATTCCCAAAGTTCCCTACTCCTGCCAAATATACACAGTCACAAAGAGGAAGGATGTCGTGGGGAAACCAGTGTTTCCCTTTTGTTCTGGGAAAGGCTGGGCAAGAGAGGTTCCAATCCAATTATGTGTCCAAGAGCTTGATTTCTCTCTCTGCTTAAGTCTTGTTTTTTTATTGCTCTGATTTCCCTATGCTTTGCTGAATAAATCCATGTTAACACTGAAGCAAATGCTAGGAATTGGGGGGACATCAGCAATCTTGTTGTGCCATCACTTTAGGATTTATTAGGGGTTGGCAAACATGGCATTTGCTTGTGACTGGGCATAATCAAATTCACTTCCAAAAGGGGAGAGATTAGCATTAGGCAGGAATATCTTCCCCTTCTGTTGTATCTCTAATTAGCAGCCGTAATTTGTGTTGGGCTAATAAATGCAAGCGCGCTAAGCACAGTCAGGAATTTTGCATCCAAACATGGGCAGTCTAGCTGCGCCTCCATTTGTCATCTATTTAGGCTATGTTAACACTCCCACATTCACACCATTTTGTGTCCTAGAACCTCTTTGTCTTTTTAACGTACAATTTCATTTCAGAATCCTTCTAATTAGGGATGAGCCGAAATGCGTGTGTTGGGTGTTTTTTGTGTGAACGTTTTTGGCAGTGTCAAAACTACGGCTGCGATGAAAATGTTGCCAGTGTTTCCCTGTTCCCCATCAATTAATGAGAAATGGAATTGCGTTCAAAATTTATCAAAGGGAAGAGAAAAATACAGTTACATTTTAATGGGTGGGGTGCAGTGTTTTTGAAGCACTTGCCTTACTTTTGAGGTTTCTGAAGGGTGTTTGTTTGTGCCCTTTCTTTCATTCTACGCAAATCATCTTCCCAGTGGTCTGCACTCTGCAGCCTCTCCAGGTTCTCATGCTTCAATCCACACCCAGAAGAAGTCTTTATCCTAACAGGAACCTTGGGCAGCTAGGGAGGCTGCGGAGTGTTGGAGAAACATTCTACTTGCAAGGAAAACAGATGCACCAACTTCACCAACTGTAATGATAAGGTATTCTCAAAACTTCAACCATTCTGGGAACTGTAGCTTGTTAAGGGTGGTGAGTTCACAGAGCTGCAACTCCCAAGGTTCCCCAAGAAGAGAGACTGATTTTTAAACCACTCTGCAAATTGTAACTCTGTGAGCTTATAACATTCAGCACTCTTAGCAAACTACAGTTCCCAGGATTTTTGAGGTTTTGATATTACCTTATGATTAAAAATGCTATGATACCACTTTAAGAGTCATGGCTCTCCTCAAAGAATCCAGGGAAACAGCTTGTTAAGGCTTCTGTGAATTGTTAGGAGACACCTGCACACACACATTCCCCACAAAGCGCTACAATTCCCAGAGTCCATTGAGAAGAGGGGTTGATTGTTAAACTACTCTGGGAATTGTACTTCTCTAAGGGGAATAAAGGTAAAAGTACCCCTGACTGTTAGGTCCAGTCGCGGATGACTCTGGGGTTGCGTGCTCATCTCGCTCTATAGGCCGAGGGAGCCAGTGTTTGTCCACAGACAGCTTCCGTGTCATGTGGCCAGCATGACTAAACCGCTTCTGGTGAACCAGAGCAGCTCATGGAAACGCTGTTTACCTTCCCGCCGGAGTGGTACCTATTTATCTACTCGCACTTGACGAGCTTTTGAACTGCTAGGTTGGCAGGAGCAGGGACCGAGCAATGGGAGCTCAGCCTGTTGCGGGGATTCAAACCGCTGACCTTCCGATGGGCAAGCCCTAGGCTCTGTGCTTTAGGGGTCTCCTAACAATTCTCAGCATCCTTAACCTAGTACACTTCCCAGGAGCCTTTGAGGGAAGAAATGATTCTTACAGTGGTATAAGAGCACTTTAAAATCATAGGATTTAAAATCATGCAAGTCACAGATTATGTGTCTTATTCATAAAAGTTGCTGAAGGTGATCTGTGTTCATGATAAACACCACTGTCTTGGGAACTTTGCAGAAAGCCACTTGTCTTTTGATTGGCTCGGGGATTTAAGTTGCCTCATTAGGTTTACTAACACTTGACCCAATGTTTATGTGAAATCAGTGGTCTTTATAAGCTTTGCTCTGATTATCCTCTCTTGACCATTATATGCATGAGAATTATCTCCCCAGGAATAAGTATCACTGGAACTGAACAGCTTGGTTTAAAGGGTCTGGCACAACATTTCAAGTGCTTCTCCTCCCTGCAGTAATAATAATATCAATTCAAATCAAATATTTATTATGATTGCTAAAGACTGAGATAAAAAGCGCACAGTCCTAACAACAACAACAGCAGCAGCAGCAACAATGTAATCTTATTGGACATACAAAATAATCTTTCTCACTTTGTCTAATGGTAGAGCTGATCTTCACCACTGGATGTATGGGATTCTGAGCATTTCCTCTGTGGATGAATCCATGTTTCCTCATTTGGGGAACATGGCATACATCCTCTGATCCAGACATGTGGGAAGCAGCAGCAGCAGCACCAGCATTGAGCATGCTTTCTCTCTGCTGCTTCTTTTGGAAATGTCTGCAGGAGCCCTTAGCTTGTCATGTTACTCTCCATGGCAGGTGGGCCGTTCCCTCCTAGCAAATGCATCAACACGTTGCTCTTGTATCAAGAAGAATCATGGCACTTGATTGAATTCTATTTCTTTTCTTCTGCCTTCCGTCCACACTTTGCCACCAACATCTTTGCAATTCCTTCTCCAGCTTATCAGAGTCCGTGAAACTGTAATGGCTTTCATTCTGTCCATCACAGCAGGAGCAGGGCTTAAAGCTTTCCAGGAACCTGTCAGTCCTGTAGCAGGCGGGCAGGAAGCTTTTTTTATTTTATTTTAAATGAGCAGAATGACAGCACTCAAAGAATGCATGGATGGGCTCTGAGCTATGACTAGAAGCATGAACATCTGAAGAGCCTCGTTGGAACAGGCCACAAACTCATCTAGCCCAGTATCTCGTACTCATGGTGGCATACCTTCCAACATTTCGCCGATGAAAATAGGGATGTCCTATTCAACAACAACAGCAACAAGACTAATACCCCATCCATCTGAATGAGTTGCCCCAGCCACTCTGGGTGGCTTCCAACATATATAAAAACATAATAAAACATTAAACATGGGGGGAAAACTTCCCTATACAGGGCTGCCTTCAGATGTCTACTAAAGGTAGTACAGTCATACCTTGGTTTTTGAACAGCTTAGTGCTCAAACGTTTTGGCTCCCGAATGTCGCAAACCCTGTTTGCAGTTTGCAAACTATTTTTGGAAGCCGAATGTCCGACGGTGGTTCCGGGGCTTCCAATTGGCTGCAGGAGCTTCCTGCAGCCAATCAAAAGCCACACTTTGGTTTCCAAACGTTTTGGAAATTGAACGGACTTCCAGAACGGATTCCGTTTGACTTCCAAGGTGCGACTGTATAGTTACTTAGTGTATGTCTTTGGCTCATGGGTCACACAACTCCATGCCCTCCAGCATTTATCTAATGAAGATAGAGACATCCTTAAAAAAAAGGGACATTCCAGGATCAAATCAGAAACTGGGATGGCTTGGGTAAATCTGTGGCTCTCTCTGGAAAATAAGGATACTTGGAGGGTCTGTGGTGGCTGATAAGATGCTTCTTGGATCCCTGCAAGTGGGGCATCGGTACAATAAGCCCTTTCCTGTTCATGACCTCTGGCAACAGGATAGCCAGCAATTAGCCACCCAGCTAGGTTCAAGGTGTTGGTACTTACTGGGGCTTCATCTACTATGAAGCTAATGAAGCTTAAAATTCAGGACCCCTAATTCTGGAGGGGCTCCGGAAGTCATTTTAGTCCACATTGCTTAAGAATTTTGGGTCCAGTAAGCCCATTTTGAGTCACACAGCTCAAATCATTCTATGATGCATCATGCATCCTAATTTTCACCCCCCCAACTTGAAAACTACCAAGGCATAGGAAATAAAACTATAAGGCACAGGAAATTTTTATTCACACCAGTGACTTTGGTATGTGAGATAATACAGTGCAGCAGTTTTATTCTAAAGATGTAGTAGTTTGTTTAAAAGTGTTTTTTTTATGATCTGTCATAGGACAACCCCACTTAAGAAGATAGCTGTGGTTACCCAGACCTTGAGGCTGATTGCGAAGGGCCCCCTCCATAACAGTTCAAGATTCAGTACTCCAAAAATGTAGGTCCGTCACTGGGTACCAGTGTACAAAGCCCTATACAGCTTGGGACCAGGATACCGATAAGATCATCTTACACACTTAACTGATCACTGTGTTCTGCAGGAGAGGGTCTCCTGCCAATGCCATCTCATTATGACAGGCATCCCCAAACTTGGCCCTCCAGATGTTTTGGTACTACAATTCCCATCATCCCTGACCACTGGTCCTGTTAGCTAGGGATGATGGGAGTTGTAGTCCCAAAACATCTGGAGGGCCGAGTTTGGGGATGCCTGCATTATGAGATCAGTTCTATATAGGAATGGGGCCTTTGGTGTGGTGGCACCCAAGCTTTGGAACTCACTCCTGTTATAAATCAGACAGATGCTGCTTCTATTGTCTATTGCCTTTGGAAGGCCTTCCTTGTTTCAACAAAGCCTTTTAAATGGAGCTCTTAAAGTGGAGATCTTAATCACAGTCTTGGATTTGGCCTTGTTTTTATAAATGAAATTATATATGGAATTGTTTTTCACTGTTTGTGTATGTGGAGTTGTTTTTTACATATGGACTTGTTTTCACTGTGAAGTTGCTTTGAGATATTTTCTGGGAAGCAGTTCATAAAAGGAATCAAATAAATAAATAGTCTCTGGTTATGTTCTTCAGATTTTAATGCCTGGGTCTTTGTTATGTTCTGCTGAATGAGTGACAAAGCTTCTATCAGAAGTCCAGGGGTGGTCCATTCTGTTTTGCCACCTGACACAAAAGAGGAAGGTGTTCCCTGTGCAAATGCCATGGCCACCTCCACCCCCTTGACACCCCTGCCACAGCCTTGTTTACCAGGGTTGCGTGACATTAGCTTCCAGGTTATGGCAAGATCTTGCAGGCTGTCAGAGACCAGGCTGAGGATTACTGCTCTGGTGAGGAATGGTGGGAGCTTCCCCCTCCCCCTCCCACTGCTCCTGACCAGGATCCTGAAGCTGCCCAGGAGCAGTGGAGTAGTATAGATTTGGAGCAGTGGTTTGCAGAGGGGCATAGTTCTGAAGGCAAAAGTTTGGACGAACTGGGGGGTGAACAGCAAAGTGAAAAAAGAATTGGAAGAGAGAGAGTTAACAGACTCTCGCTGGAAAGTGCCCAGCCTATCAGTCCAAGGTCATGTAGAGCAAATAAGGTGGCTATACAAAAAGCACAATGGTTGAGAGATCAGGTTGCAAGACAGAAGTGACATGTGGGGAAGTGGGTGGAAACCTTCATTGGGAGCACCTTCATTCCAAGAATGGCTGCTTTGTTCTTTTGCTGTGATCATTAAAGACTCTTTAAATGGTAAGCAACACTTTTTGCTTTGTCCTGCTTATCTACGGCCAAAGTGGGGGAGAAAGCTGAGTCCCCGAAGCCTGACACAGGCCTCTTGTGAGATCTCACTGGAACCTGGAAGCCACGGCAGCCCCTTCTTGCTTCTCCAGTGACAGAGGCAGTGCCCACCGAGGTGCTGCTTGGATTTGGCTTCCTCAGTCTGTCTCATGGATGGGCCGGCCCTGCAGAAGTCTACAGGAGCCACTCTCCCTTCCTCAACAATACCTCCGCAATGGCACTTCATTATGATGTAATTTCAGAGGAAGCACTCTCTCTCTCTCTCTCTGTGTGTGTGTGTGTGTGTGTGTGTGCGCATGTAAGCAGGTGTGTGGAATTATGGCTGCCAGGTTGCTGACTCTCCCTTTGGGAAAAATAAAATAAAAAGTGGCTTCCTTCCCAATAAATCTTCCCAAATTACTAGAGTCCCCCCAGTACCAGGGGCTATCAAATGCCCAAGCATTGCTGGCTCTGACTAGGAATGGTATCAGACTTTGGTGGACCTCCATAAGTCTCACATAGGAAACCTAATATGTATGTGCATAAAGGAAAGAGAATGCATAGGTCTCACCCCACAGTTGGTCCTCAAAAATCTTGTCTCAGCTGTGTTTTTTGACACCTGCCTAGTGGAGAATTGATGTGCACTGTTTTCTTTCCCCAGTGGCTCGCTGCTTTGGAGGACTCCCAAACTCATTTTCCGAACCAGAGTCTCTGCTCCACAATGTTCTGTGTAAATCTGCCAGGGATGGAATACAAGGATGTGTGGGAGGGAGAGGAAAGGGGGAGAAGAACCCCATTGCTGTGGTTCAGCCAGATTCCTTTTTAGGTCACTGCATGAGTGCAAATCTAAGAGCAGGCTTATATGCGTGGGCAGGGGTGAGCGAGATGTACCTTGCATTTTCTCACCAGCTATAGTTCTACTTTGTAGCAATTTTCAGGGATCCATTTCCTTTCTTTTCCTTTTTTCTCTTTTGTTTTCTGCCCGGGTTGAGAACATTTCCTCCAGCTCTCCTGAGAACATGGTCCCCCCCCCCACTCGTCTATTTCAGAGTGTATTTTGGCAGATTACAGAAGTGGGTGATGTAAATCGTAACTATCTTTTTGCCGTTATCATTTATTTCCCCTCCCTTCCTTTGACACATTCTTTCGCACCGTCAAGTCTAATCTGCACCAGGAGTTGGAGCGTCTTACCCCGGCGCAAGACCTTGTGGGTAATCCCACGCAAATTGCTCTTCGGGGAGAGCTGGGCTGCATTACATTTATTGTGAAGAAAAAGAAAGAAAGAAAGAAAGAAAGAAAGAGATCAAGAAAGAGAGAGAAAAAGGGGAGGATGCAAAAACAAGCAAGAAGAAGGCCCCCCCTCCTCCCGCCACAACTGTTTGTTCTGTGGAATTCAGAGCAGGTGCCAGAGGCGATGGTTTAAAACATTTGACATTCAAAAACGGCACACGGCACTTCTGGCTTCTGCTCACCCTCAGTGGATTGGTCCCTTAAAAGAAGACTCTACATGCGAGTGGCGTTGCATATGCCTGTGATATTTCATTTGAAGCTGTCACTATTTTAACAATAAGAGAAAGAGAAGAAAGGCAGTAGGGGACAAAATGTGCCTGCTGATGGTTTTGCAGACACTTCTGTACAAATCTCTGTGGGAAACGGGGGTTGTGCTCAACTCAAAGAGCAGCTGACGCTTCTTAATGCAGCAGAGAGGAAACCGCTGCATGTCGCGGGCAGCATCGATGCTCCCCATTTCTCTCCTGCTCCATTTATGTGCATTAATAAAGGATCCTCCTAAATCCATTTGGGTCCCCTGCTTGAAATAAATTGTGCCCATCCCAGTTGCCTTTGCACCACAGAAGCAAGGATCACAGTAATGGGAGAGGGGGGGGTTGTATCGTTCCCCCAGCAAGGAGAAACTCAGCCTGGTTCCAGCCATTATTCTGGAGATGAGGAACTTCAGACCCAGGGGCTAAATGCAGCCCTCCAGGATTCCCTGCCTGGTCCTCAGAACACTCCTCAGTTCTCACCATTGCTTCCCAGGCCAGACATCTCACCAGCCCTATTATGTATCCCAAGTGTTTTTGTCTGGTTGGAATGTGTCTTTGAATGCTGAAAATGACTCTTGCTTGTCGGGATGGTAGACTTTGGGCTTTCAAATTTCAGTGGCACCCTGAGCATCAGCAGAATTTGACACCTCCTGCCTCTCGCCTTCCATTCTAAGTCATTGTTGGGGCATCCCTTGTGGCACCCTCTTGGCTTGACCCCTGGTGTTGGAAAAATTAAATTCATCTCTGTTTACAGGGAACCCCAAACAATGCAGTTGCCAAGGTTCTTGGTGGGAAACTCACAGGGTATCAGAACCAGGAAGGTGCCAAAGAGAATCAGTCAACCATCTCATCTGCCGGTTGGTTTCTCCAGTTTATTAGGTGTGGCCAACCAGTCCTATGTGAACAAGATGTTAGTGGTCTGTCATTCCAAAGCCTTTTGTCTTTGTAGCTTAATGTTGCATGAGATACTGAGCTTGAAATTCAGGGCTGATTTCAGGGTAATGTTTTCCATCCTATGAAAGAGCTTTGTGGCAGACGTGGAGGGAATCATCTAGCAAATGAAACACATAAGGAAATTGGGAACACAGGAATCTGCATTATATTGAGTCAGATCGTTGGTCCATCTAGCTCAGTATTATCCACACAGATTGGGTTCCAGCCAAGAGTCTCCCCCACTCCTACCTGGAGATGCTGGGGATCATTATTATTACATTTATATCACACCTGTCCTCCAAGGAACTCATGGAGGTAGACATTGTTCTTCTCCCATTCTCCATTTTATCTTTACAATAATAGCTTTGTGAAGTAGGTTAGGCTGAGAGTCAGCGACTGGCCCAACAAGCTTCGTGACAGAGTGAGGGTTTGAGCCCTGGTCTCCTAGATCCTAGGTTAATACTCTAACCACACTTCTGATTCTTTTACATATTAAAAAAGCAAAAAGCAGGAGACCTCTTGCACCACCATGTGCAGTTTGGCCCCTGGGTGGGGCCTTTATCCACACTTGGCTTGTTGGCTCCCTCAATCCATAATATAACAGCCATGTCACTAGGCCAAGGTGTCCATCTCTGCTCAAGCTCAAGCCATGAAATTGTTACCTTGGATATTGCATGGCATATAGAAAGCTGTCCTAGTGCTCTGTAACACAACATGAGCTCAAGAGGACCCCTTGTAGAAATGAAAGGGGAGGAATCATAAACCCTACTCAAATGTGGTCCATAATTAACCTGTGGATATTATGAAAGGAAATAACACAGTCAGGATTCATTGAAAGGATTAGAGATTTGCATTAAGTACAAAAATTGGATCTTTGCATCCTTTAGGCGGCTTTAGATTGTGGAGGCCATAAAGCTCCTTATTTTTCACTCCTACGGTGTAGACTACATTGGAATAGTCTGGCTTAGTCCCACGTTCTGGGTGAGGACGATAGAGTCTATAGTGCAGGGTCCATAGCTCAATGGTAGATAAGGCTGTCTCAAGACATTTTGCTGCCACAGGTGAAGGAGAAGACAGTTTAACACCCCCCGACATACATATGACTGAAGTTTCTAAAACATAATAATTATGACCTCAGTAATATAAAACGATGCTTTAACATCAAGCTCGTGTGACAAGCAATTATAGGATTACTACTAAAGACCAAACAGGTGGTTTTATGAGTCAACACATACAGAAGTGACACAGTCAGGGAATAAATGGATTCACCTGTTCCTAGTTAGATGCCTGCCTCTAAATTGAGCTGTGCTGTGCTTTACAGGTGCCTCCCCTGTGCAATTGACTTGCACGCAACCGCGTATACACACAGCACCAGGAAATAAATAAATACATTTAAACCAGGAAATAGCGAGAGAGAGCTGGAGAGTCCTTGTGGTTCACAAGTAGACCTTCCCCAGAGTCCAAAGAGGACTTTGTGAGGCCACAGGAAGCCCCAAACAGACCGGAGGCACAGTGGGACTTTATTTAGGTTGCTCAGCCTCCCTGCCTAGCAGCTGACATGTGTGGTTGTACAGCAGCAGCAGCCGCTACTTTTGCACATGTCCTCCAACCTCCACTCAGCTCCCGGGTTTCTAGTTGAAGAGAGAGTTGTGTGGAGAGAGAGCAAGAGACAGAGCTGGACAGCGGGGGGGGGGGGGGGATGGGCGTTTAGAGGCTCTTTAGAGTGTGCTCACCACTTACATGATTTTCACTTATGCATGCAGGGAGGCAGAACGTAACCCCATGTAAGTGGGAGGATGCCCATACTATGTCAGAATAGTGGTGTGCCTCCCCTCTTCACAATTCATCTGCATTTCCCCCCAATAATTTCCCATCAATGAATGAGAAGATAAATTTCATTTGGGACCTATCCAAGGGGAGAGAAAACTTCAGTGACATTCTCATGGGTGGAATGCAGGGTTTTTGATGCCTGTGTTTGCCCTTTCATTCCACACAAATAATCTCCCCAGTGGCCTACACTTCTTCAGCCTTCCTGAATGCCCATGCTTCTATCAAAGCCCAGAAGAAGACATCACAGAATAACTGGGACTTTTTCAGATCAGGAAGTGTGGACAGCCAGGGAGGCTGCAGAGTGCTAGAGAAATGTTTAATGGAAAGGAAGCAGACCAGCGCACCACCCTCGGCTACCTCACAACAATAAGGGAAAGGCAAAACCCCACAGCCACTGAAATCCTAAAGAAATCCTGAAGTGCCTCGAGAATGGCCAAAAAATGGAAGCTGCTTTTGCAGAGGGGAAGAAAACATTTCAGCAACTGAAGAATAGACTCTGGCACACCACTAGATCAGATGGTACAGCACTACCAAACTGGGAATTATTCAGCAGGGAGAGAATGGGAAAGGGAAGTTGCTCAGTTGTAGGTAGGGATGTACGAAGGCATAGCTTTCTGTGTCGCCCTGCATTGGTTGCATGCAACACTGTTTCCATTCTGCTGCAGTTTGTCTTTCTCCAAAAACTGTTATTCATTTTGCCATCCATGTAAGTTACATAATATCACCATCGTCAACATTCTCCCACCCTATTCATTTCAGTGCAAATGAAACGCAATGCAAATGAGGGGTATGTAACCAATTACGTATCATTTGCAGTTGGAAAGCAACAACAGTGAATACCAATAATATTTGCTGAACTGATTTCTCTTCTGGACGTGGGACAAATAACTGAACGTGGCCAATGTTTGCTCCCATTTCCATTGGAATTCTCCAACACCTCTAGTGGTAGAGCATATGTTTTGCATTCAGAAAGTGCCAGGTTCAATCATGGACATCTCAGAGTAGGGGTGGAAATGGCCCCTGCCTGAAACCCTGGATATCTGCTGTCAGTGTTGGAACTAGATGGACCAATGGTCGGACTTTGTGTATGGCACTTTTCTATGTCTCTGTCTCATGGAATGTGCAGCCTTGGCTCAGTATGGCATGTTCTTCTCATAGTGGCTTTCATCCTTCTTAGAAAACCTGTATTGCGAACCATCTGTTCCATGGAGGCTGGTCTGGATATCTTCATCCCTTCCTAAGTCTGTAGCCAAATTACATATAGGGAAGCTTACTATGCCCCTATTTTGTTCTTATGAGCAGGAAACAATATCTGTGCCCTCTACAACAGCACAGAAAAGAGGGGGGGGGACTTCTGGATCCGTTATACCATGGCAACCTCTCCCTTCAAAATACTAATCAGTCTGTAAAACTCAAGGCAGCCACAGTGCTGAAATGTTTCCTGTGATTTTATGATTCCCGGGGGCATTATTTGGTGATATGAAGAAACTTTTAAAAAAATACCCACAACCTCTGAGCAGAAACGTAATAATAATAAAAACCATAATATACCTGAGAAGCACCAAACTGTAATTGTTCTTGCTCTGGTTAGCGATTCTATTGGGCCCCCACATTGCTTTGATAAACCTGATAGCTCAAGTGTAACAGCTGGAGACCCTTGGAGGGAGGATTACCTGTTAACACACACTGTTCACTTCAAACAGAGACTGGGTTTTACTTTTCAACTCAGTGAGATCATCCGAGTGCTCCTACTTTGAGTGCTCCTACTTTGTGATTTGCTGGGGGGGGGATAGGAATTCAATTTAGTTTGCATTTAAATGTGAACCCACCTACTGTAATTTGTGCTTTCCAAAACAATACATGAACCAAAACACAGCCATTCTTTGAAATTTGCACCTCTCCAAATCTTTCTCCAGCCAATGAACATACAGTGGAACCTCGTGTTACGTACCGTCCCCTTGTGAACGCTGCAGGTTATGAGCTCTGCTAACTGGGAAGTAGATGCTCCCGGTTCCAAACTTTGCCTCGGGATGCGAGCAGAAGTCATGCAGCGACAGTGCGGTGGCAGTGGGAGGTGTCATTAGTGAAAGTGCACGTCATGTTACAAGTGGTTTTGTATTGAGAAGGGACCTCTGGAATGAATTACCGGTAAGTTCATAACCGGAGGTACCACTGTACTCGGGTAAAGTATTTTTGTGTGTTAGTGTGGAAACAGGGATCCTCCTGATCCCTGGGTACCAGATTTCTCTCTTTAGACGCTTGGGTACTGAGGTTTAATCAGAGTTGACAGGCTGAGCTCTTTTTTTTTTTGGTTCCTTGTAGAGGGGCAAAGGGAGAACATTTCCTCCAGCTTTCCTGAGAACATGGTTCCCCCCTCGTCTATCTCAGAAATTCAGACTGGGAAAATGAGACGAGAGAAACCAGAATCCACAGATTTACCCATCCTTGCTCTACCCTGAGTTGTTCAAAACAACAGGTGTTATTTTTATTAATTTGGCAGAATCAGTGCACACTGGCAAAGGGTGACATACAGTATGTGCCCCAAGGACCTTACAATTTGAATTTCAGGCTGGTGAGAGAGGTGGGAGAGCATGTGAGGGCACCTCCAGATAACCTGTTCATTGAACCTTGCTAAGTTTTCAGGGACATTTCATGACATTGGCTATTTGATCAGCATTCATTTCTGATTTCACAGAATCAGAGAATTGTACAGTTGGAAGGGACCATGCATTTGTTTTGGTGGCGATCAGATGATGCTATGCCAAAGAAAACATTGCTCCATACTTCCCAGTGCATCTCCACAGTATTTCCCTTATCATTAAAGTCCACTCTGTGAGGAAGTGGGTGTCAGGAACCAGGAGCCAGATTTTGGCATGATCTCATGAGATCTCACCGGAAATCGGCACTGGGTAGTGGCACTGCTTCAGCAGCGGTGGAGGTGGCTAGGCAGGTGGGGCGCCTGCAGGGGGCACCGCCTCAAGGGCTTCTGCCACCTGAGGCAGCTGCTTCACCCTACCTCATGGGTGGGCTGGCTCTGCTGCAGTCCTCTAACACAGAGGAATCTACTGCAAAAGGCCCAGGAAGAGCTGGGGCTCCCCTACTGCATCACTGCAGGAGATTACTGGAGAAAGTTAGGCCTCTCTGAGTGAAGCAAGACCTTGCAGTATAAGTGGGACTAACAACGAGGTAGCACCTGCTATTGATACCAAATAAGGGTTTTCCCGCCCTCTTTTTTTTGCTGGAGCATCTTCAGAGATCTGTGTCCCCCAGAGCACTGCCTGAAACCCACTTCATGTCCAGAAGCTTGTAAGCATTGAAACCCAGCCAGATGGGCGGGGTATAAATAATAATAATAAAATAATAATAATAATAATAATAATAATAATAATAATAATAATAATTAGCTCACACCACAAAACCAAATATGACGTACCAGAAATAAATATTTTTGCAGTGAAAAAATGTGTCCTCTAAGGGAAAAAAAAGAATTAAAGGTGGAAGATGAAAAAGTAATCTTGGAACGTATGTAGGAGAAACCTGGCAAGAAATTCAGAGCAAGCAGAAAGTCATTACTTAAACAGGCTATCGGAACTACACAAATAATTACAAAGAAAGGTCTAATATTTAGTTTCAACGTGTTCACAAACAATCCCTTTCCATTATTCGGCAAACTGCCCTCTGGAGGAGCCACAAAACTAGACAGAAATACATTAATTATTAGACCTTTGGATATTGCTGTGGCCGGCAGAAGCATTATCGAGCAAAGTTCATCTAAAAATAGGGAGGGCAAGTGTGTTAGAGATCCATGCAAAGGATCAGGAAAGCAGAGTCCAAAAACGCATTGATGAACTGAGGATTTTCTTCTTCTTTTAGAGACGAAATCCTTCCAAGTTTGAAAAATTGACCTCTGGTTGGCAAGCAGAATAATCCAGGTGTTCTCTCTGGGGACACAGGCTTTGCATTATCTGCCTTGTTCCTAGCCAGGCTATACATGTATGCACCACACTGAATGCTCTCTGCATCACAATAGCTTTACACACACAGTTGTAATACCCTGAGGCTGGGTATAAATAAATTGACAGTCTTCTTCCTCGCTAATTCCATCAGCGAGATCTCGGGCAGCATACTAATAGGAGCCGTCCTTAGCATGCTGGAGAGCAAACATGGAAGCAAACTTGAGCAGAGTCCTCTGGAATCTCTGCAGTCTTTCAGTTTGCCCAGCCAGGCCTCCCTGCTACCATGCCTTCACTGCAAATGTACCCTCCTATCCATTGCCTTCGTCTAGAGCAGTGGTTCCCAACAGGGGGTCCTTGGACACCAGGGGTTCCACATAACACACCCAGGGGATCTGCGTCACCTTTCACATAATGAGAACTACCATACAGTCATACCTCATGTTACTTTTGCTTCAGGTTGAGCGTTTTCAGGTTGCGTCCTGTGGCAACTCAGAAGTACTGGAAAGGGTTACTTCTGGGTTTCGCCGTTTGTGCATGCACAGATGTGCAAAAATGATGTCACGCGCATGCGCAGAAGCGGCGAATCGTGACCCGCGCACTCGCAGATGAGGGTTGCATTCTGCTCATGTTGCAAATGGGCCTCCAGAATGGATCCCATTCACAACCAGAGATACCACTGTAGAGATATCATTTTTTCCCCTTCAAAATTAGGGGTTATAAGAAAAAACAACCCTGCTCCTTTCCCCTTATGCAGTGGTGTCCAAACTTTTTTCAAAGAGGACAAGATTTGATGAAGTGAAGGGCCATGGGGACTGACCAAGAGCCCGTATAGAGTCCTTAAGTGGGTTCCCTATTGGTAGGAGAAAATACAGTAACAGACACTAACAAGAGTAGATTGAGGAGCAAAGCAGCTAGTAAGCCTGATCTTTATTAACTGTTGCAACAGGGTCCCCACTCACCATATGCAGGAGAGAGGAGGGAACCCAGAACAATGGTGTGCAAGCCCTTATATAGAAGTTGCCCACCCTGTAGCCCAAGGCCCCCCCTTTTGAAAAATCATGCATACATCACAGAAGGAGGCGGTCTACAGCAGAAATACATCACAGGAGGCAGTCTAAAGTATAAATCCTGTTTGCCAGGATACCTGATAAGGGTCACTTGATTGCTTTACCTGGGCAGCCTGGCCATTCTTTTGTGATGGTTAATAGTTTAGTTCCTGACTCCAGGTCACAGGCTCACCCTAGTCATACACAAATATGCCCTTAAGACAGGATTTGCAAGCAAAATGACAATGGGAAGGCTTTCCCCATTTCCCTCTCTTACTGCAGAGGAATACTTGAGTTCACTGAGAGAGTTAAAATGGCTTCAGGATTGCTCTCCTGTACTATTTCAGACACACGGTTTATATACTTATGTATGTTTTTGCCTTGTACATTTATGAACATTTAATTTATATTTGAAACCTTAGAATTCTTATAACAATGGCTTGGCTTTTGAAAACTAGGGGTCCAAGGAGTTAGCTAATTGGGAACCACTGATCTAGAGGTCTCCTTGAGGATCATGTCCAAATCCTTAGGAGTTGGGTGGTCCTCCTGATGGGACACGTTTCTGTTTGAGCCACCATCTCTCCCTCAGACCTAGGACTTGCTTGGTCTTGACATCAGAGGCCATACTCACCCAGCCTTCACCTCCTCCAAGGATTCTGGCTCCTTCGTTCAGGTTGAGCCTGATCCAGGACTTGGTGTAATGCTGGGGTCTCCATGCCTTCCTTTGATAGGGAATCCCCTGACTGAGAAGTGGCAGTTGTTTTGCTTCAAAGCCCTGGGCCCAAAGCAATCTGGCTGCACTCCATGGTCCTGTGGCAAGGGGGAGGCAAACGAAACAGGCAGCCTGGCTACCGAATGTCTCTCTGCAACATGCACACACACCTTTCCTCTGCCCCAGCCAGCAATCACAATGCACATTTTTTTTGCTAGTTAATAATAGCCCCTAATCTGAGTCACAAGCATAGAAAGGAAACACAGCCATGCTGGAACGCAGCTCACACCTTGGGAAGCAGCTCGTTGCTGTTACTAAGGAAACCTTCTTTGGTAGTAATGGCAATGGGAGCCCGTGTCAATGAGCTTTGGCAGGGAGGGGTTGGTGCGGCAGGGTCAGGCTGGCTTGATAGCAAAGGAGCTAGGCAGTGTGGCAATTGAGCCTGCTCTCTGTGCGAGAGCGCCGATGTATGCATTTAGTAAGGGTCAAGGAGGGCCAAAGCAGAGGGGAGTTCACAGGCACTTTCTCACTTCCCTGCATGCACCAGGGTCCAATTCCCACCGCCCCAGGATAGAGAGGCTCCCATTGGAAATAATTGAGAATGGCTTTGTGTCCCGCAGAGAGCAAATGAGGACCCTGTGACTATTTCATTTCATCCTCGGCGCTTTTTCAGCAGTCAGCATTCAGCAGGATGGGGAGACATAAAAGGTTTTGCAGTTGTCCGGGCTGGAGTTAGCATTGCTTTGCTTGCTGAAGCTGAGTTGTGGCGGTTTGAAGGAGCTGGATACAGTTTCACATGCTGTTTTTTTTGAAATAAAAAATAATAAAAAATTATTTTTTTAATGGAAAGGAGGTGGGTGGATTCGGCGTGGGCTGAGGAACTTTCCTTACAATATGATTGGAATTAAAACTAGCCTGCATTCACACTCCCCTTTACTGTGTACTTGCAGAGTTTCCAGTGCTGGGATTTTCATCCAAAAATGCACATGTAACCTTGTTGTTGTTGTTGTTTAGTCGTTTAGTCGTGTCCGACTCTTCGTGACCCCATGGACCAGAGCACGCCAGGCACCTCTGTCCTCCACTACCTCCCGCAGTTTGACTTCGTTATAAAATATTAGTGTTCAATGTGTTGTTTCTCAAACCGGCTTCACACAGATTGGAGTCCTTAAGCCTTTCCCAGTATGATGTGATATTAAGCCTTCTCACTGCTTTGCAGGGGGTTGGATTAGATGACCTTTGGCTTCCCTTCCAACCCTACAGTTGTGATTCTTGGGTGTGTTTCTTGTCATTGGCTTCCTGTTGTTTGCTTGTTCTTCAACAGATGGTCCTTTGCTTATGTTCCCTTTACCCATCTTCCTTTTTATTTCTGCCCCTGTTAATGATGGCAGTCACATCCACACTGTTTATGGAAAGCATATTTATAACACTTTAACAGCCATTGCTTCCCTCAAAGAATCCTGAGAACTGTAGGTTACTCCCCATGGAACTACAATTCCCAGTACTCTTAACCAACTACAGTTCCCCAGGATTCTTTGGGGGAAGTCATGTGCTTTAAATAGTGTGCATGTGACCTGAGAGTGTTTGCCTTCTTGGTTCCCCCAAGGAGGATGCAACTCTTTCCCACAAAAAAGAAGGAATCTGAATGGTTTACTGGTGCAGTCAAAGGAATGGTACAGCTCAAATGGGCAGCTTTCATGAAGGCTCAGCATTACTATCTATCTGCCAATGGACCATCCTATTGGCCCTACATTGGTTGGGATTGTCATTTGCTTCTGCCCTCTTCCTCAGCAGGAACATGTAGCAAAATGGTGATCTCACTGTTGGGAGTAAAGCAGCAATGCTTGCAATTAGTTACACGAACCAGTAGGGGCGATTGTCTTTCTGCCTATCTGTTCTTCCTCCTCACCTGTGCCTTCTCTTTCACCTGTCCTGTTCCTTCCTTCTGCTTGTTCATAAAGTTGGTTACTTCCTTTCCAGTTTTTACGCCTTTCTTGCTTCTTCTCCAAGTTAGTCCTTTCAAGCCACTCAGTATGAGTTAGCATGTACTAGTGCCTCTATTTCGGCCTCTGGTAAAACCTGAACCCAGAATTTGCTTTGTTTTCTGTGACTAATAAACCTTAAATTGTCTTTATCTCTTTCATGCAGTAATCTTGTCAGCCTGTTTCTTTCTGTACCCCACTGCAATATATTTGCCAAACTCCAACACTCACTCAGTCCTAATTTGGTGACTTTGTTTGGAGCTCTGATGGTTTCCATTTATGTGTCCCCAGGGTCTACAAATAGGGACTTGGGAACTGGAGGAGATGGGAGCCAAGTTTTGCCTTGGGCTCCTCATCCTGCAGCTGAAATCCCTGCCTTGCAGCAAGAAGGTGATGGCACAAGCAACAGCTCTGCTGGACGTGGAAGAGGAAATCACAGACCTCCGAGCCCAAAGGTCAGAATAGAAGCACAATTTGCACCTGATTTTGTTCCCAATATCTGTATCTAGCCTCAATGGAAGCACTAGGGTGGCTACCTAAACAACATACACATTTGTGTAAATTTTCATAACCAGCTGCACAAATATAAGATGGGGGATACCTGGCTTGTCAGTAGTACATGTGAAAGGCGTCTAGGTGTTAGCTGCTAACTGTTGTTGGGCAACTTCAAGGCCCAAGGCTCTTGTCTTATGATTTTCTAAACTGGACATGGATCAGAGAGCCCTCCAAATAGAGGATTCTTTCAAATAGAGGACTATCCACTGTAAAATAGGACACATGGCCACCTAATTCAGATTAGTGACTGTTCTTGATCCTCAAGGCATCAGGCAATGGGATTTTTTTTTTTATTGTGTGGTGTGATACTTATCTGATGCTATGTTGCCAGCCAGATAGTAAGTTTGCTAGTAAATTCAATATTGTGATTTGAGGCACGGAAAGGAACCAGCAAAATAAATTCTTTTAAGTGCATGGGCTGATTCTTCCCCTCCCCCAGGTGGTTTTTTCGTATTTAAAGTCTTAATGCTACCTGAAAAGTAGAGGCTTTTACTATTGCCTAATTCTCTCTGTGTTTCCCAAGTCTGTTTCTGGGAGCTGTAATGGAGGTTTGCTGGAGATGGGGATAGAGACGGATGATTCCCAGGTTGTACGTCCAAGTTGGGGCAATAATATTTCCTTAAAAGTGTGTGCAACAACAAGGCCACAAAGAGAATGATTGCTTCATGCAACTGGCCTTACAGAGGTTGTGGACCCAAGTGATTTTGCCAGATCCAAGATATGCCTACTTACTGGACACATGCCAAATGCCAACCTAACACATTTCCAAGAACAGCATAGAAAGAAAGCACAATTTGCTAAGAGTTTCAGCTCACATAATGGGTCTCCCATTGAACTGATCCTGTCTTCCATTTCCCCCAGAAAGCAATGGTATCCCCCCTCTCATTGTTGCAGAAATACCCCATAATTTATGGTGGGTTCCCATCCTCTCCCTTCAGGGATGCTTTAACAGCCATTAGCACCACCTGTTCGTGTTGCTGGAGACCATATTTACAGTCTTGTTCATCATTTTTAATGTTTATGGAAGGAGAGAGAGAGAGAGAGAAGGGGGCAAATAGCCTTAAAAATAGAGACATTTCTTTAGATTAGTCATGCTCGCTTGTACATGTGAGCGTATAAATGAAGCAATTACTGTGTGTTCCAAACACCAGCCGTGCCACGGACAGCCGCCTGACAAGCAATCCGCGTGTCATTAAAGGGAGCTATTCAAGCCTGGCCAGACGGATGGATTCCAGGCATAAATCAAACCTGACTTCAGAGCAGGAGAGCTGCGGAAGCCTTTTGAGTTAAAATAACTTGGAGATAGGGAAGGAACATTCCAAACACCTGGCAAAGCCAAGAATTTTCTTAAAAAGGCAGATAGTTGTTGCAGGAAGGCAGGTGGTGGTGGTGTTGAGGGTCAAGTCGGCTCAGAGGCAGAAGGGCACCAGCAAAAATTGAGGGCAGAACGAAGTCCATCAGCATCACTGGCTTTCGTCTTGACCTGGACGCAAAGCACGCTGTTTGTTCTCTTCTTCTCCTTTTTGGTGATTTGACTTTATTTCATCCCTCTCTTGCATCCCAGCCTTGTGGGGTGGAGTGAGAGATCCTGAGAACAAGATGTGCTGAAATAACCGTGAGAAAATTCATTTGAGTGCAGGTTCTTTCGACCAGATGGGAAATGGTGGTGGTGCTCAAAAAAGTGACATTGCACAGCCGTGTTGCCATATCATACATTACACTGCACGAATCAGCAGCTCAGTTTCTTAGACTAAGCCAGCGTCTATGATAGGGGTATCCTGAGGCATCCAGTAGCCAAAGCAGCATGGAGGGTGAGGCTGCCGGGGCGAGCAGGATTTATTGGCAGTCCCCTTCGGTGGAAGTGAAGCCTTGGTCCAAAGCTCTGTATCTCTTTCTTAATGTGACCTGTTGCTTTTCTTGATATACACCAAGCCTGACGTCTTCATGACATCAGGGGAAGACTTTTAATTAATTGCCAGGTTTTTTGACATGTCATCTAGCTCATTAGTCTTCCGCCGTTTCAGATACAGGATTCAACTTTAACCCAAACATGCATTTGAAGATCATAGACTCATGGAATAGTAGAGTTGGAAAGGGACCACGAGGGTCATCTAGTCCGACCTCCAGCAATGCAGGAGTCCCTGGGAGATGGCCATCCAACCTCTCTTTAAAAACCTCCAATGAAGGAGAGCAGGACCATCTTTACCTGGGGGTGCAAGGGGTGTGGGGCACCCCAGCGCCAATTTCTGGGGGGCGCCAAATGTATACCTACTGTATACCGGTCCCTCTCAATCGGCGGCAATGAAAAGCAATGGAGCAAAAGTCCCCACCAACCTCCTCCATCGCTCTGTTACTCTGCAGCGTCAAATACTTCCAAAGAGTCAGGAAACAAAAGCAGTTATTTCTGCTGTGTCGTTGTTACAGGTGAGTGATCTCCCCCCCCCCAAAAAAAAACCCCCAACAACGTGGGGCATCTCAACTAAATTTGGGGGTGCTGGGTGGATTTTTGCTCCCTGGCGGCTGAAGGAGAGTCCACCAAACCAATTTCTTGGCTTATTTTAACCATGCATTTGTCTGGAGGTGCTGCTGTTCTTGTGACCCACCTTAGCTCAGGATACAAGTCAGTAGTGGACCCCAACCCACCAGCTGAAGATCAATAATCATTCCAGCGGGCTTAAGCTGATCCTTTGGTGTGTGTGTGTGTTGCTGTTTCTACTGCCAATATCTGTTTTTATTATTCTGCTGCTTTCAGAATTGTGACTATGTTTTGTAATGGTTTTATCCTATTATACACTCTGCAAAATGATGGGTGGCTTATAAAGCCATAAAGGAACAGCGAAAGTATACGGTGAGTACATGGTTGTGAGTTGTATCTCTTCTCTAAGTTTTCAGAAGCAATGCAAGACTCACGTTTTGGGGCTGGTTGAAACGTAGAGAGCTGTGTTTTATGGCTGTGTTTGGTATTGCGATCCTTTGCGACAGCGTTTAATTGAATTGCTGTTAACTTAATGACAGCTTCCTTGGTGGCTTTAAACTGTGTTATGGCTTTAAAATCATTGTAAGCCTACCGCTTTAGACTCAGAATAAATATGAGCAAAGTTTGCATACGGATATCCATAAAGAAAATTGATCACTACATTGATCGCTACAAAAGGATCCTGAAAGAACACACCACCAAATATTACCCTATGTATCCGCCTTATCCTGGTCTACCTGGTCTGCTTAACACAGTATAATCTAGTCTTCACTGACTGCAATTCTTGGAGGTCCCAGGTAGATTGAGGACTTTCCCTGCTACCTGAGATCCCTTAAGACAGGGGTGGGCAACATCCAGCCTAATGGTAGCATGAAACCCTTGGCACAATTTAATTCAGCCCTCAGCCTGTTCTCATGTGTGTGGCAAGGAAAAAAAGGGGGGGGGATGGAAGATCATAGAATAAAGTGAGTTTGGGGCAGGGAAGGGTGCCCATTCACTTTTGGCCATGCAGCCCCCGACAGATTATCTCCAAAGGATCATGGCACTTGACAGGTGAAAAAGGGTTCCCACTCTTGCATGAAGAGAGTTTCAGGATCAAGCCTGCTACCTTCTGCATGCCAAGGTAATGCAGTTGACCTCTAATCCTTGACCTCTCCCTGAATGTGAAATTAGAGGTTCATTTAGACTACAACTCTGCACAACCTGTGGTCCAACAAGACAAACACGACCTCTGAGGCAAAGGTCTTGTCCATAGCCTGTTACCTAGAGAAGACCAAGAGAGTCATATAAATTAACTAGAGATGCCAGATATTGAACCCGGGACCTTCTGTATGCAAAGCATACACTCTGCCGCCGATCAATTGTCTCTTCATCTTTACTGATCCCCCTTCTCTTACAAATCTCTATTCTTTGTCTCCTATACAAGTTTCCCTTTGCTCCAGCACCTGATATAGCTGGCAGTGTCACTCTCCAGGTGAGCATTGTCTTGCGACAGCAACTGATTCTACCTGTCAGGTCTTATCTGTATAGATGCCCTTTAATGCACCTTTCTCAACTGTTTCAGCTCCACGTCTTTTCCAGAATGGAACTGACAGCACACCTTCCTCCTTTCTGAACTCACCTGATCAGAGACATTTGCAAAGGGCATTGCCAGTGTGGAACACTTGGTTGGAAAGTTAGGCTTTGTGTTATTTGTCATGTTGGCTCAGAAATGGTACAATATGACCACTTCTGTAGCTGACATTAAGTGATCTTTTAGAACAAAAGTGGAGCTGGAAGCATTTCCCGTTGGTAGCATGATGAGAGCAGTAGTACTGTTGCCAACATATCTCCTAGCTTCCATGTGAGAATGGAAATACACCCATCAGCAAAAATTAGCAATTATCTATAATTTTGCGATGCTGTTCTCCAACAACCATTGTTGACAAAAATACATTTATTAGTGGAAAGTCTGCATAAAAAATAATAGTGAAAATAACATGAAGCAATGTGTTATAATGCAGTTAATTGCTTGCCAAAATGTATGTATTAGTCAAAACTACATACAAAATTGTGTTCATTAGGAGAAATTTGCACCCAGATGCTCACGAATTTTTTAAAAGAATTTTGTTAATTTCTCCTAATATTGAATTCAGTGGAACTTACTTCTGAGTAGACATCGTTAGAATTGCAGCCTTCATCCCTCTAACAATGAACAACTTTAATGAAGTCAACAAACAAAGCTTTAGGGAAAAAAATAAAGCAATGAAGCTCCTGTTTGGACTGCGACAATTATTTGTCAATGGATATGCAAGGCAATTTATGTATAATGTGTGCATGTTAAAAAATAATAATACAAAACATTCATAGCAAGAATCAAAGGCCACCCAATTGTTCCCTTTTTGTGCCATATACCCATGGTTCAGAATGGAAGAAACTGTGCATATCACTCCTGCTGGTCAACATTTTCTTTCTTTTCACCAATGCGATGTTAAAATGAAGGCAGAAAGCATTGTCCTCACTCTGAAATTTATATAGCTGTCATCATATAGCCAAATCTCATGATTTATCTGAAATCATTTTGAAGCCAAATAAGAGAAAGGGCAATTTTCCACGCCCTCCTTCTTAATTGGCTATACACAGAGCTACATGGTGCCAACTCGAGCCAGATTAGAGTGGGGGCAATGGTTCCTGCCTTCAGTCTTATATTTTGCACCTAAAACAGGGGCAGCCAGTAGGTGCATGGTTTGTGCCACCAATAGGAAGCCCAGATACTTCATAGGTGTTTGCAGAGAAACAAAACCATAAAGAATAAAAGAGAAAAGAGAAAAAAAAAATTTAAAAATTGTGCGCATGCCTGGGGGTTGTTTGTTGCTTTCAAACGGGTGGCAAAATTGGGAGAAGGTATTTCAGCTGTATGATGGCTTCCTTAGAATGCTCTAGGAACATACCTGAAAGTGTCACGGCTGTTGCATTCACAGAACCTCTTCCTATCACCTCAAACCTCCAGGAGTTCTCTCAGCTGGGAAGATGAAGTGCCAGCAAACACTTTGGACATCATGTTTTTTGACAATAGCTTTCATGGCTCATTTGCCAGAAAAGCGATTAGGTTCTAGTCAACACTCTCTGAGTTCCTTCGCATTTGTCATGGCCAATGAGGAGACGGCAATTGTGATTGCTTCCTCTTCTGGAGAGAAACAAAAGCTCTATTAGGATAGGCATCCAGCTCCCTTTCCTAGCCCAGCTTTTTACTCCCTCCTGCTTTTCCTATTATTCCTCCCATGAACTTAGGCTTGGAAATCTCTTGGGTGCATTTCAGGAATTATAAAGCCATTTGTTTCCAAGAGAATGCTTCTGTGCTGAATGAGGGTTGCCCGCAATAGTCATTTGAGGCAGCATATTAGTGGCATATTCAGTAGCAAATAATCCTGGACCCAACTGGACTTGGAAGCAGTTCCAGTAGATGTAGTAGGCCTCCTTTATTGCTCCAACTCAGTGACAGCTTTGAAGTAGGGGTGGGGAATAAATTTAATTCAGTTCACATTTAATCTATTTTCACATTCCGAGACAACATATGAACTGAGAAGCAGCCATCCCTTGGAACTGTGCTTCTTCCAAATTTCACAATGTCAAGTAACATGGGCAAATATGTGCCTAAAGGCATCAAATGTGCACTAAAATGTACACATTAGTGAAAATAACATACAAAAATGCATTGTATTAATGAAAAATTACATAAAAATATGTGTATGTAAGGAAAAACTTCACACTGAAATGCCAGTGGATTTCCATGAGGACCTTTTCATTCATATGTGTGTGTTTGTGTATAGAATCACAGTGATGTGGAAATGTGTAGAACTGATCTTAAGATTGGAAAAAATGAGAAAACTAATAGAAACCTTTACAGATTGGGCTGGTTTTATTTATTTCATAAACTTTATACATTGCCTGATTTGGGGGTGGGGGGGACCTCCCTCAAAGCAATTTTCAAAGAGAATTTGTAATTTGACCCTTAGAGTTCTAAATCATGTGAGCAGCCTACACAAATAGAAAGGGTTTTCTGTTATACAAAGGGGGTGAGGCTAGGGAGTATGTCCTCGTTCTCCCCTATTCTTCTACTCACATGAAGAAGACTTATAAACATAAGAAGAGCCTCCCTGGATTAGGACAAAGGCCCATCTAGTCCAGCATCTTGTTCTAGTGGTGTAGCGTGGTTTGCAGGTACCCGGGTTGGTGTGGCACAGAGAGTGAATGGAGCCCACTGTGGCAGCCCAACCCTCACCACTGACGCTGCCAGAGCGATCCTGGGGCCAAGCTGCACTGCCTGCCTGTCTGCCAGTGCATGGGGGAGGGAGCCCGGTCGGCCAACACAGCCCTTGGATCACCCCAGCCTTGCAAAGTGGCTTGGGTCTAGCAGGGCAGGGTGAGAAGGACGCAACAGCCGTGCACCCTTCAAACCCAGCCTCACAAAGCAAGGGTGAGCCTGGGATTGAAGGGTGTGTGGTTGTTGTGTCCTCCTCATGGTGCCCTGCCAGCCCTCTACAACTTTACAAAGTCCCAGCATCACAAAGAGGCTCAGGGCTGGCAGGGCGGAGTGTGGAGCCAAATGCACAGCACCTCCGAGAAAAACGTGCCTGCAGCCATTGCCCTGTTCTGCTACACCCCTGTCTTGTTTTCAGCAGTAGCCAACAGGGTGCCTATGGGATGTTCATGAGCAGGACCTGAGTGCAACAACCACTCAGGGGCATAGTGGCTTTGACCTGAAGAGTGCTTTGTTATCCTTGCAAACTGTTCCATCCCTTTCTTCCTATTATGACGGCTCAGTACCAATGCCTTCTTCAGAGACTCAGTCATGCAGAGCTGGCGGTAATGAATATGTTTGGTATTCAGATGGACTCCACGTAGGCATCCACAGGTGGGCCATTCTAATTCAGCGACTTTTCATTAATGCTTTTTCCCGAGCTGTCTGTGCCTTCCTCTGTTTGCTCATTTTCGCATTATCCGATTGACATTTTTTGATTATGAAATAGCCTAGGAGCTGCACGGCCCCTGAGATTGTTATCAAACACCCGACCAAGACTTGAGTGCCAGGCGGGGCTCAAATTGTGCACACCACTGCCAAGGTAATTAATTTATCAAATAGCATCTACTAAATCTGAGGACAGGGCGGGCGTGGGGTGCTGGTTTGGAAACTGAAACTGAAGACATCAAAGCTGGAAACTTCAAACCCCTACAATTGTGATGCTTGTTAATGCGATTCATGGAGGTTATTCAAATTACCCAAGAGCACAGGGCTACAAATAACCAGGCCCCATGTCTCCATCAGATGCATATTATCCAATCAACAACTGTTACTTCTCCTTTTCCTCCCTATCATGAAATAGCCCAGGGGCTGTATGTCCTGTGAGACAGTGCCAGATTTACGTATAAGCTAAATAAGCTATAGCTTAGAGCCCCACTCTCTTGGGGGCCCCCAGAAAATCTAAAGAAAAAACCTGGATATACATTTCCAAAATATAAGATAAAAAACAAATAAAATTAAACCTACATACAGCAAGTGTTTTGTGTTGTGTAGGCTCCCATGATGTAAGTAATGGGGCCCGCCTGCTAGCCGGCTCCCTAAAATATCACTGGTTTGCTCATTTCTATATACAGTACTACCTTGGTTCTCAAACTTAATCCATTGCAGAAGTCTGTTCCAAAACCAAAGCGTTCCAAAACCAAGGTGTGCTTTCCCATAGAAAGTAATACATATTTTGTTATGTGCAAATGGCTTTAGATACCTATTAGGTCCATAAATTTCCATATAGCATATATTCAACACAAAAAACAGTGGCAATTTGTTGTTGACAAAGGACAGCTGGACATATAAATGGCCCCATTACCTTCAGTAGCTTAGGGCCTCATCAAACCTAAATCCGGCTCTGCTCTGAAATCATTATCAAATGCCAAACAAAGACTTGTCAGTTTCCCTTCAAGCTTTGACACTGCCTAATATAGGGAAGGTGGAAAATCTAGCCCAGAGCCAAGCAACATGGTCCCTTCCCGATTTCATTGCACTACAGCTCCCATCAGCCTAAGCCAGCATGGTCAAAAATCAGGGATGATGGGAACTAGAGTGCAACATCTACACAGCATGGCTTTCATAGCAACCAGCTAGGATAGAAGCAGTGCAGGTAGACTGATGGAGTGGCCACTGTTAGGTCACACAAGAGGGAGAAAGGAAGGCAAAGACCAGGGGTCAGCAAACTTTTTCAGCAGGGGGCCGGTCCACTGTCCCTCAGACCTTGTGGGGGGCCGGACTATATTTTTTTGGGGGGGGGAGAAATGAATGAATTCCTATGCCCACAAATAACCAAGAGATGCATTTTAAATAAAAGCACACATTCTACTCATGTAAAAATACGCTGACTCCTGGAGTGTTCGTGGGCCGGATTTAGAAGGCGATTGGGCTGGATCCAGCCCCTGGGCCTTAGTTTGCCTACCCATGGCAAAGACAGATGGTGTCTGCTGGTCCCTCTGCTGCCACCAGGTGATAAAGGAGAACCAGAGGCAGTTGGTTTCTCAGCAGAACAGATGGAACAGCCCTGTTCCCTCCACCCCCGTTGCAGTACATCTCCAATCACCACCATTCTCTTTTCAGGTCATCTAGTCCAACCCCTTTGCATCACACGAATCTCAACTTGATCATACATGACAGGTGGCCAACCAACCTCTGCTTAAAAATCTCCAAGGAAGGCGAGTCCACCACATCTCATGGGGGGGGGGGTCTGTTCCACTGTCAAAAAGCTCTTGCTGCAAGAAAGTTCTTCCTGATGTTTAGTAGGAATCTCCTTTCTAGTTTTATGGGAAAGCAAAAACAGGTGAAAGACTGACTAGTTGTGGAGGCAGGAGGCCTTCTATACTGTTATCAGACAGGAGACGAAGAGATTATGGCACATGTAGCTAGGGAAGGGGCAGAAAATTTGATTCAGTTTGCATTTAAAAGTGACTCTACCTATTTCTCAATTTCCAAAACAATACAAGCACCAGATCGCATCCATCCTTCAAATATTGCACTTCTGCAAATTTTGCTCTTCAATTCTCCAGCTAAATAATGTAAACCAAATTGCATATACTCAGGTAAAGTGTCCATAAAATGCATTTAACATAGAAAAATGCATTATTGTAAGGGAAACAGTGCTCCCCCCCCCAGCATACTCAAGGCTACGCAGTACGGGCACCTTTTTGTCTAGAAGAAAGGCACTGGGTAAAGTGGTATACAAACTTGTGTCTATTAGAAGAAGTTTGCACTAAAATGTTGATGAATTTTTACCATGATTTTTTAAACAAAATAATAATAATTCAGAAACTGAAAGGTTCAGGAAAAATGAAAAACTGAGGGAAACCAAAATTGACAGATTTTCCCATCCCTCTGTGTAGCTTTTTTCATTTCGGCATCAAAAACTGCATCAACAAAGGCACCCTCTTCTACACAATGGCATCTGATCATCCTAGACCAGGGGTGGAGAACCTTTGACCCTTGAGATATTGTTGGACTGCAACTCCCATCATCCCTACCCATTGGCCATGCTGGCTGAGGCTGTTGAGAGCTGGAATTCAACCACATCCGGAGAGTCACAGGATCCACACCCTCATTGTAGAGAGAAAAGCAGGAATATGTACACTCATAAAATGAAAAGACTAAAGTTAAAGGTGGCTTGTGGATCAGAAAAGATGGAAAACTAAGACATAGTTTCTTCCTTGCACTCTCATGCTCACATTCCTAGATTCTTTTGTGTGTGAGAAGCTGCTTTTACATGCTAAGACTGTCACTCAGCCTGTTTAAACAACTCTTCTCATAAACAGCCAGCCAATGTCCTTGATCCATCATTAAAAATGTCCTTGGCGGTACCATCAGCATCAGGTTTTGAGATGCTGATCTCGAGCAACTGCCTTCTATGGTCACCATTACATCAAAGAAGCTTGTAATATGCAGGATGGGGGGGGGGGAGTTTTTATTTATGTATTGTTACGCTTGTTCTCCCCAGAGTGGGTGGAGACCAACGCCTGAAGCAAACAAGGAGGTGTAAGTTGTCCTGTCTACCTTGGTCCCAAGAGATGTACATATTGGAAACTGCGGGCAGGAAAACAAATTGCCAGGTTTAGTGGAGCCGAATACTGCCAAATACATAGCTTAGAGGAGAAGGTTGTGCATAAGAGAGCATGCAAGGTTGGTCACCATCTGCAGCTTGACAGGGATGAGGGGAGAAACTCATTCACCAAACCTCCCAAATTCACACCTATTGAACCAATGCATAACAAAAATGTGTGTGTTGATGAAAATAATATACAAGGATGCATCCTATCAGGGGGATGTTGTATGCAAAGACTCACGTGCTAGTCAAAATTGTGTACAAAAATGTGTCCTATTAGGATGAGTACAATTTTTCATGCAGATTTTTTTAAATCTGAAATTTCCCCCATATTTTGGAGTTGTGAACGTCCTGCTCCTGTTGCTGAAAGGGGGAACTGAAATGTTAGGGGAACTGCATTGTTCCATTTCTGTCTGTTAGCCCCCTGCCTGGTTTCTTCCCCATTCCCAAATTTGATACTGCACACCTGGCCAATTTTCTGTAGCTTTTTTTTCCAGGGCCTTCATGTTCTTGCATGTGTATCCTCTGCCCACATTCATTTCCCCCCTAATTATTTGTAATGAATTTTATAACACACAGGTTGCAGAAAAAAGAAATGAACTATATATCTCTGTGTTGTCACAATTGCCAATAAGGAAATATAAGATACAGCTATGCAATTTACTGCATCGATAATAAAACATACCAAGAGGGAAAAGATTTGTGGGCTATATTTATGTAGGCTTCCATAGTCCAAATCAAAACAATTACTTTTTTATTATTTCAAAAAGAAGAAGATCGCAACTGTAAACTGTACAAAAATCTAGACACCTGCATAGAGTACCTGTCATTCCTGAGCTGCTGTGTTTGCTTCTTTGTCATTTTAATTTTGTGTCATATGCAATCTCAAGCACTTTGGCCCCTGGACAGTTTTTAATTTATGTGAGGGTGGTTTCCCCCCCAAGGAGGGCACTTTGCCAAGTCTCTCCCCCCACCACTGCATGACTTATTCTAGGCCTTGAGATATCTCCTCCTGGCTCTCCTGATCACCTGAGGAAAGTATGGGCTGGTCATTGGAGCCTGGTGGCAGAGGTGTCGCCTTGGGATTCTGGCGAAGAGATGTGTACTGTTGTACCTCTGGTTCCACATGTGGTGAGCCAGGGAGTGGATCTATCTCCTTCTCAGGGCTGGTGCCTGAGGACTTTGCTGATTCCTGGTCTGGGGTCAAGACAGTGAAGGGTGGAACAACAAAAGAATGGAATGGAGAATTGCTGCCTCCCTGAGCCCTGGTGAATGGGATACTGTCAACTGGGCTGTAAAACTGGAATGTTAGAAGGAAAAGGGAATTTTTTCATTCAGAACTCAGTTCCGGTACCTCTCAGGTGGACGCCATTGCCCTTATAAAGAAAACAAGGGAGACATTCATGGTGAGTTCCAGCACCTCTCTTTCTAGAAAAATAGCACTGAGAAGGATGCCTTCCCATTGTGCTAGGAGCTGATCAAGAGCAAATATCATTCCCAGTCTAAGAGTAAACTGTTCTTCCTATTTTAATTGGGGCCGGGGGGGGGGGGAGTGCGCTGAATATCAGCAGTGTAGGTGTTAGAACTGAAACCCAGTGTCATAGATGAGGCTGTCTTTTCCTGAATCCATCTAGCCTGGTATCGTCAGCACTGACTTGCAGTGCTTTTCTAGTAGAAGTCTTTCCCATTACATGCCCCCTGACCATTTAACCAAAGATGGGGGAATTTGAATGTTGTGATCTAGCAGCAAGCTCCATAGCAAAGAACGTCTGACTTGCATGCAGACAGCCATAGGTTCAGTCCCTGGCATCTCCAGATAGGACCCAGTGACAAGCCTAGATTTCTCCCATTGCTTTTGTAGAATGCATTGGAAATGCTTGTTTTTGTTTTTTGTTTGCATAATTATAAAATCATATAATTGCTGAGTTGGAAGGGACCCTGAGGATCATCTAGTCCAAGCTCCTGGAATGCAGGAATATGCAGCTGTCCCATATGAGGATCGAACCTGCAACCTTGGCATCATCAGCACCAGGCTCTAACCAACTGAGCTGTCCACTTGTTGTTGTTGGCCTCTGGTGCTAGAACTTAAAACATCTGTGGATAGCCATCCTTCCTGCTTTCTACTTAATGATTTTTTATTGCCCTTTCCAGGGCATAGAATGCTTTACTATTCCCGAAGTGTCCTGGTTTGAGAACAAAGTGCGCAAATGGATTCTCCCTCATTTAGCCCTCTGTAAATGGGTCCAGAGTGGAGATTAATAGGCTAGGAAATGCGTTTTTCTGCTCCGCAGTTAGTAAAGGAAATTCAGTGGAACTAAATTAATCATGAAATGGACTCAAAAGTATAGAAAAGGAGACGTTTATAACTCATAAATTAGGCCAGTACCAAAGTTCAGAAGGTCCCCCCCCCCCAAAGCAGCAACTTCACCAGGGTTGGCACCTTGTGATTTCAAGAATAACCACTACCTCTAGGTGGGTCTGGGAACAAGAGCTGGGGCAGGCCCTGGTGAGTAAAGGATCAACAGGTGAGGGCAATTTTAAGGGCATTTGCTAATATTCCAGATGATCTGATAGACTGCTCCTGCCATTCCTTCAGGACAGTGTACATAGTGTCCTCCACCCATTTACTCTCAAAGCAGAAAAGTATGGGTTTTGAAGGACAACTGTGTTTCGGTCCATGTTTCAGGAAATTTGAATTCGGCTGACATTAAAATGTGAATGGAGGAAATTGCTCCTCCATCCCCATGCAAACCGCTGAAGTGTAGCAGATTACGAACTCTATCAAGCTGCTCATGGAGAGACCCAAAAGGCATGCTGGATTGCTTCTTGTTGCATAAGCTTTTTTGAAAAAAGTAGAAGTGATGTCTTGTTAATGAATGAGCAGGACCCTTGATGAATGCTCCTGGAAACGAGATCATATGGATGAGAGTGAGGACCCCTCCCCTTGCTTTTCAATAGATCCCAGCATGAAGGCAATCAAGCTCCGTGCCGAAAATGTTTTGAGCTGTGCCCTCAGCCACTTAGGACAATGTGTGGTATTGGATTTCCTGGGTTGTTGGCACAAAGTCAAGTGCTTGCTAGGCTGCTTCCCCTCATCCTTCAGAACCTACTGACCTCCACCGTCTTCAGGCTGATTAACCTTCTGAAGTTTCCAAAGCCTTGGGGTCCCATCTATCCTCACTATGCCTATCCTTGTGGATAGAAAGGCTAATGCATGGAGAGAGAGAGAGAGCCTTTTGTAGACTAGAAAGAAACAAAGGTTCAAAGAAATCTTTCAGCGTATCGGAAACCAAACCTGTTGACAAGGCCTTTTCTGTTCTGCTTGTGTTTAAGGATCTAAGCTGGTGGTTTTCAAAGGCACAACAAGGATTCCTCCAGGGGGAAGGTCACTAATGGGTCAGGCTGCCTGATGAATTCGATCTTTGCAAATTCCAGTACAGGCTGACCTGAACTGCACCTCCCTGGCTATTGTGCAGATTGGAACAGAGCTATTCCCAGCTTTCCCATTTCCCAAATGTCCCAATGCAGCGTGTTTTTTGGGGGGGATACTAAGGTCACAGCCACACCATACATTTAAAGCACTATTATACCACTTTCCATGCCTTATCCCAAAGAATCCTGGGAAGTGTAGTTGGTTAAGGGTGCCGAGAGACCCCTATATCCCCCTCTCAGAGCTTAAATTCCCAGAGTTCTCTAGGAATAGGGATTGATTGTTAAACCACTCTGGGAACTGTAGCTCTGTGAAGGGGAATAGTAGTTTATATGTATGGTCTGAAGCTCAACATCAAAAAAACAAAGATCATGGCCACTGCTCCCTTCACCTCCTGGCAAATAGAAGGGGAAGAAATGGAGGCAGTGAGAGATTTTACTTTCTTGGGCTCCATGTTCACTGCAGATGGTGACAGGAGCCACAAAATTAAAAGACAGCTGCTTCTTGGGAGAAAAGCAATGACAAACCTAGACAGCATCTTAAAAAGTAGAGACATCACCTTGCCAACAAAGGTCCGTATAGTAAAAGCTATGGTTTTCCCAGTACTGATGTACGGAAGTGAGAGCTGGACCATAAAGAAAGCTGATCGCCGAAGAATTGATGCTTTTGAATTATGGTGCTGGAGGAGACTCTTGAGAGTCCCATGGACTGCAAGAAGATCAAACCTATCCATTCTGAAGGAAATCAGCCCTGAGTGCTCACTGGAAGGACAGATCCTGAAGCTGAGGCTCCAATACTTTGGCCACCTCATGAGAAGAGGACTCCCTGGAAAAGACCCTGATGTTGGGAAAGATGAAGGGCACAAGGAGAAGGGGACGACAGAGGACGAGATGGTTAGACAGTGTTCTCGAAGCTACCAGCATGAGTTTGACCAAACTGCGGGAGGCAGTGGAAGACAGAAGTGTCTGGCATGCTCTGGTCCATGGGGTCGTGAAGAGTCGGACACGACTAAACGACTAAACAACAACAACATGTAGGGTGTGAATGTGACCTAACATTGAAAAAAATGAGAAAGAGGAAGAAAATGAGAAAAATGAGAAAATGAAAATGACATGTTCTTCCATCCCTATCTTTAGCAAGCCTCTGTAGCCCAAAGACAGGAGACCTTGAACTCTAAAGCCAAACAGAGTTCAATACAGCGGAGTTCCTGTTGCAAAGATTTGTCAAGCACTTTCCTTGGACTGCAACCCTAACTTCATAGCTAGTGTGGGGCATAATCTACTCTGTAAGTTTTATCAAGGTTTTTCTTATTATTTATTATTACCCACAATATTTATTACTTGAAGACTCAATTTAAGACTTGCTTTCCAGGCTGTTCAGCAACCCTACTCACAACAATGTCCAGCTCATTTTGCTTTATAGTCTGCAGGAAAAGTATCCCGTTGGGTGGAAACCACTGTGTGCAATTTTCTGTGGCACAAAAAGCAAAGGCTAATCTCATTTGAAGCCCGGAAGGTGACCTGAACTGGAATCACAAAGGCAGAATCTGAAGCAGAAAGGACAGAGAAAGGTTGCGTGTGCACCATACATTTAGAGCATATTTAATGCACCGTTAAAGTGCATGGCTTTCCCCAAAGAATCTTGGGAATTATAGCTTGTTGGGGTGCTGGAACTGTAGCTCTGTGAGGGGTCTCCTAATATCTCTCAGCCCTTGGCAGCCTTTTTGGGATTATTTGAAAAAATATATATATAACAACCAAACGAAATCGTGGGCAGCATTTGAAATTTGAGCAATGGGAAGAAATGATAATATATGAAACAGGAGAATACATATTTTAGATGAAATATGTGACGTAACAGAGGAAAATGTATTAGGTGAAAAGTGTGATATTTTGCAGGATCTAAAAGAGATGAATGTAAAAACAGCGTGGAAGGGAATGTGGGAAGTCAAATTCTAAGAGAAAAATATAACAAAGTTGAAGTTTGAATTTAATTGAAGCCAAAGTTATGAAAATCTAATAAAAAATTGAATAAAAATAGCTCTCAGCCCATATAATGAGCTGCAGTTCACCAGATTGATTGGGGGAGCCTATGACTTTTAAAGTGGTATAAGGGTGATTTAAGTGTATCGTGTGGATGTGACCCAAATATTGTACCTGCTGTTAACAGGACCAGCTCCAGATTTGAGGGATGTCCTCTATAAATAATGTATGATAGTCCACCCCTATTTTGGAGGGTCCTTTCCTAAGTGGGTAAACCCTGTTCAGCTTACATAAAAAAACTTTTTTAAAAATTCATAAATTACTGATATAAAAATGTTGTAACGTAGGTGGGATAGGAAAATAAGAACATCTTATTGGATCAGGCCAGTGGCTCACCTGGTCTAGCATCTTGTGGTTAACTAGATGCCTGTGGCAAACCCATAAACAGAACCAACTGCATGATCACTTTCCCCTCTGTGGCTTCCAGTAACTGGTCCTCAGAAGCATCACTGCTTCTATGGAGACAGAGCATAGCCATCATGACTAGTAGCCAATAATAGCCTTATGCTCCATGAATACAAGCTTTCATTTGGCTGCTAAATTTTCTCTCCTTATTTACTAGTCTGGAAGAGTGCAAGCATTCCACCTCTAAGGGGTGCTAAGCACCAAAATGCTATTCAGAAATGACGAGGTACTGGAGGTTGAAACACAGGCCTGTGTGCGAACATTAGGAAGAATTATTTATTAGCCTGTTGAAACCAATGGGAAGATTTTCATTTACTTCAATGGGGCTTTGCATCAGAGCCCAGGCAACGCGACAGATGAAAAGATGGTTATCCTGAAAGCAGATTTCAATCCTTTTTCTTCATCTCCCCTTCATATTTCAAGGTGTTCTCTACTCCTCCTTCTCCTCCTCATCACACTTTTGTATCTAATCATGTTTTGTATCTTTCTTGGGGTGAAGCAAGCTCTGAAGTCCTGGCTGCAATTTAGAGAATAATAATGTTGGCGATGCACTGCAGCCTTTTTAGCTTGTACGCCAAGGGGGAGGAGGAGATAAGTGGGAAGAAAAGACAAATAATTTCCCTGGGATCTCGTTCCACAGACCTTCGGGGAAGTTGCCAGCATAATTTTAAGCTCATTGTATTGTGAACGCAAATAATAACTCCAAGAAAGAGAACATAGTTGGAAGTCAGACATAAGAAGATGGTAAAATTTTTTTTTTTGGGGGGGGGTTGTATGTGTATCTGGGGTGTAGGAATTTGATTTAAAACTAGAAGTTTCAGTGTTGATTTCTCTTTGTCAGTTCCTCACTGGCCTTGAAAGCGATCTTGCGAAGCACTTTAGCAATGTTCAAACCTACCCTGGAGGTGACAGGGGATGGGGAAATACTAGTCTACTTTTGTTTTCTCCAAATCCCTGAGGTATTTAGGCTGAGGTGGGCCCTATAAATCTTTTAGCTTACGTCCAGGTGGGAAGTCAGAGTCAGTGTGGTGCAATGGTTAGCTGGGAAAACCCAGGTTCAGATCCTTGCTCAACTGTGAAGCTCACTGTGTGACTGTAGGCCAGTCGCTATAGATCTCAGTCTAGACTACTTCGCAGGGTTGTTGTGTGGATAAAGCAGGAAGAAGGAGAATGGCATACATCTCCCAGAGCTCCTATTTCATGCTGTAATTAATTAGGGGAAACCCTTTTGAGTTTTAACTGAGCAAGAACTTCTAGCTCCACCTTGATTTTCACTTTGGGTGGACTTCAGTACCCACTACACCAAACTAAGGAGGGACACACCTCTCATTTTCAGTTTCCCTCAGTTTCTCATTTTCCCAATCTTAAAGTCAGTCCGCTGCATTTCTTATCAGTTCACAATTTGTTGTGGTTGTTTTTTTTTTAAAAAAAGTCCTTGTGAAAATTCACGAGCATTTTTGAACCATTTTCTCCTAATCTACACATCTTTGCAAGCATCTTGCAAAACAACATGGTACATAGCATTTTCACTGGGATACGTCTTCTGATATGCACACTTCTGCACACATTAACTAGCTGGAGAATTGCACCACACAATTCGTGGGAGTTAGTATTTCAAAGGATAGCTGTGTTTCAGTTCATACATTGTTTTTGAAGGTGCAAATTAAGTAGGTGCATATTGAGATCCAAACTGAACTGTATTTCTCTGCCATCCCTGCAATAAACCCAGGTACAAGCTACCCCTACACATGTACAACTGTTTGCATGAAAGAATATACAACTACAAAGGTACACAGACTGTACGCTCACAGACTATTACATGTGAATAACTGTACCAGTGTGTGGAGCTCAGTGCTATGTGTACACAGATTATGCACTCATTGTGCACAAAGGCACCTATTGTTAATGCTATAATGGTTGTAATTCCCCGCCCCCTGATGAACCTTATTAGCTTTTGAAATTCTCACCCGGAGCCTGAATTTATGGAGGATAAACGTCAACTAGTCAGCATGCCTCTAATACCAGTTGCTAGAAATTGCAAGTTGGGAAAGCACTGTTGTGCTCAGGTTCTTCATGCAAGCTTTCCATTAGCATCTGTTTGGCCACTGTGAGTGGACTAGACAGAGCTTTGGCCCGATGCTGCAGGTTCCTCTGTTCTCCAAATATAGCTTAAAATTTCACGTGGTAGCAAATTTTTAAAGAAACTGCTCCTTAACTCTCCGGAATATCTTCCTGCATGGGTTATTTTTCACGGTCCCTTCTGGGCTTGTTACAATAGGAAAGTGGTAACTGATTGGCTTTCCCTCTCTCTGCTCTGTTTAAATCCAAGAACGCTAAGGATTTCCCCCTTTCTCCTCAAATAATGCACACAAAGGAAGAAAGATTAGGACAGACAATAATATAAGTGATAGTACCAGACATCCTCTGATAAAGGCAAGCTCAAGGAGTGCTGAACTTCATAAGCTCCTGGTTATTACACGGAGTTCTGCTTGACTTTTAGCAGATCTGCTAAAGCAATAGCTAACATCAGAAGGAGATGGTAAACAGTTTTGTAGCTGGGTAGCAGCTGAGTCCCATATTCAGCTTCCTTGTTAAAACAATCAACAGGCTTGTTCTTCTAGCCAACTAATGTCTTTCAAAACATAAGGAACAGCTTCATGGCAAGTCAGATTGTCCATCTAGTTCAATATCGTCTCGCTTTAGTTGAGATTCCTGTGAAGCAGGGGGTTGGAGTAGATGACCTTCTGGGTCCCTTCCAACACTACGATTCTATGGTTTTATGATCAGAAAGAACCGTCAGGTACAAACAAATGAAAGCTGAAAGTTTGGCTTTTTGAAATGATGGAAATGAGCAACAGGGTTTGTAGCACTGATGCAGAAATCTCAATTATGTTGTTCAACTTTCCTCTTTTTTTCTTCATAAAGCAACATAATTAAATTTCCCTGGCCCCAGAACATATTTCAGAAAGCCATAGTTGGCTGGTGAGCAACTCATAAACAGGAAAAGGGAGAGGGAATCATTCATTTTCTGTTCTCCTTCTGAAAGAGACATATTTTACAAATAGAAAGTTGTATGTAAGGGAGGTCAGTGGAGATGGAAAATTTCAGTCCTGTGGTTTGGCAGCCTTATAAAAGTGAGGTGGGGGAAATGCAATGATGCATCCAAATCAATGGGAATTTTGTCATTTACTTCAATGGGAGGTAGATTGAATCTTTTATCTGTGGTTATGAGCTTGCAATAGGTACCAGAATCTTCTTTGGTTAGTGTGGTTTATGTGGCAGTGTTGCAGGCAGCAAAACAAGGAGATCTGTTACTTTAAACACACATAGATTCCTTTCTGTGCCTACATAGATGGTGGTCGCTCTATAGTCCAGGCTTCCTCAACCTTGGCCCTCCAGATGTTTTGAGACTACAATTCCCATCGTCCCTGACCACTGGTCCTGCTAGCTAAGGATCATGGGAGTTGTAGGTCAAAAACTGCTGGAGGGCCGAGGTTGAGGAAGCCTGCTATAGTCACTGGCCTTCCACACAGAGCACTCCCTAAGCCAGGGTTTGCTAGCCCTTTTGAGCCAGTGGGGCCATTTGGAATTTTGAGAAAGTGCAATGCGGGTGTAGCATAACACAAAATGGGTGTTGTGGGGCATGCCATAGCACAAAATGTCGGCTGCAAGGGTCACAAAAAGGTGGTCCACAAGAAACCAGGATGCAGAATGGTGCAGACATGCCCCACCCAATGGGAAAAGGCACCTACATTAGGGCTGCCATGTGCCTGGAATTTCCTAGACATAGCTGGGATTCATGCGTCAAAAATGGTGTCTGGGCGGAATTTTCAAAAAGCAGCCAAAATGTCCTGGAAAACCTGGGCGTATGGCAACCCGTATCGACAGTGTTGCTTTTTTTTGGCGATTTTTACTAAAGAAATAGGTAAAAAAACCTCCTCAACAACTTTGCCCCTCCCCCTCCAAAGGAACTCAACAACCCTTGTGTCCCGATTTTCACTTTTTGAAATACGGCAACCCTACATTTGCTTTTGTAAATGTTTGAGGGATGTTTGTATTTGATGTAGGAGAGGCTGAGCACCAGTGCAAATAGGAACTGACTGCTGCTCTGAGGGGCATTGCGGTGTAATGCACTCTCTCAGTCAAGGCAGCCACCTGAGTTCTTGTGAAGATATGCCGCTCATTAAAGGAAAGAGGCACGTGATAAAGTGGAGAACTTTTGCAATGCATGCTAATTTGTAGACAGGCTTTTTAATACTTTGCATGACAATGAAGCGATAGAAGAAGCCTTATCATACAAATCTTTTCCATCTGTTAGAGGCACATTTCTGCTTCCCTAGCTGGAATCCCTCTCTGAAAAACACAAAGATCTGCCCCCTGTCCATTGTCTTAGGAAGGACAATAAAGCACATATTTTCCCCCTCCAGACAGTTGAGGAAACTCAGCTGGATATTGTTAACATTTAGTGCTTCTTGTCAGTATGTCAGTCTTTTATTTATTTCCAGCCCCCCTCCCCCCAAGGAGCCTAATCGGATATACAGTGGTACCTTGGGTTACATATGCTTCAGGTTACATACGCTTCAGGTTACAGACTCCGCTAACCAAGAAATATTACCTTGGGTTAAGAACTTTGCTTCAGGATGAGAACAGAAATTGTGCTCCTGTGGCACAGCAGCAGTGGGAGGCCCTATTAGCCAAAGTGGTGCTTCAGGTTAAGAACAGTTTCAGGTTAAGAAGGGACCTCCGGAACAAATTAAGTACTTAACCCAAGGTACCACAGTACATGGTTGTCTCCAGTTTCTTGCCACTTTAAACAGTCATGGGGACTGTTTAAGGAACAGTAGGGACTGCAATTTTTACAGGCTGCTGAGAGTTGTTGGGAGAACTCTATTTCCATGGGAAAGGGGATTGACAGTTAAACCACTCTGGAAATTATAGCTCTGTGGGTGGAATAAAAAGGTAAAGGTAAAGGTACCCCTGCCCGTACGGGCCAGTCTTGACAGACTCTAGGGTGGTGAGCCCGTCTCACTCAAGAGGCCGGGGGCCAGCGCTGTCCGGAGACACTTCCGGGTCACGTGGCCAGCGTGACATCGCTGCTCTGGCAAGCCAGAGCCGCACACGGAAACGCCGTTTACCTTCCCGTTAGTAAGCGGTCCCTATTTATCTACTTGCACCCGGGAGTGCTAGGTCGAACTGCTAGGTTGGCAGGCGCTGGGACCGAAGAATGGGAGCGCACCCCGCTGTGGGGGTTCGAACCGCCGACCTTTCGATCGGCAAGCCCTAGGCGCTGAGGCTTTTACCCACAGCGCCACCCGCATCCCTTGTGGGGGGAATAGAGGTCTCCTAAGAACTCTCAGCACTCTTAAGCTACTGTTCCCAGGATCCTTTGGGGGAAAGACATGGCTGTTTAAAGTGGCATGAAACAGCTTTAAATGGATAGTACAGAGAGGGCCTTAGACAAAGAACTGGAATGGTTTGCTTTCATTATTATTTTTTAAAAGAAAGCGGCCTAATTAAGGGTATCAAGAGCAAAAGATGAAAACCTCAAATATTTTAATAATTGTGGAGAACTGTGATTTTTGGCAGCTATAGTTTATCTCTCCACAGTAGTGCTGTAAAATGGTATGCTCTGCCTGCCTGCCTTGTAGCTATTACAGGTATAGGATTCCTGTCATTTATCGCATCTGGTCACCATAGCTCTAACTAACGGCAAATCCACCTCACCTTGTTTTATTGGCTTCATTTTCAGCACAATTTAAGGAATCATAAGTGACTGTTGGGTTGGGAACACTAAATCAGTGGAAGGAGAGTAAATAAGACTTGTACTGAATATTCCCCGGTTTCAGATTTTGGGTAGAAATTAGTGATCTTGGTGGGGTGTAAATTTATTCTGGGGAAGGGGAAGTGTGCATGTAGGTTTCACAAATGTTCATCACTGTGATTCTCATTGGTTCTGTTATGTTTGCCAGTTGCTGCTTTTTCTTTCTTCTGGGTTAGTCACATATGTGATCCCACCCAATCTGGCACCCAGCTATGAACAGGATGACATCAGAATGGTAGACAAACAGATTCTGCTTAGTGATGACATCACTGAGGGCAGGAAAGGACCAAGCCATACCTGGAGTTAAACGTGTCTTTGCATTTAACACAGAAGTCGAGAATGTCAGGCCCAGTGATTGACTGCAGCCCTCTAGGCCTCTTTGTTCCTCTGGCCTCTCCTCAGGCCACATCCCTCAACCATTACATCCTCTCCATGAATATTTCTGCCTGACTGGAATGTGTCCTTGAATGGGGATAATGCCTCTTGCTTGCCTGGGTAGAGGACTGAGAGATGGGTGTGTAGAAACCCCTGACATACACATGGCTGGAAGGCAGCCAATGGTACAGAGGTAAAATTTACATTCACTGCTCCATCCACTTTTGCCTCTGGCCCCATCCACCACTGACATATTGTTCCCCAGATGGTTTATCACAGGGGAATGGGGTTGACAGGCTGAAAAGGGTCCCCCAACCCTGATTTAATGTGAAAAAGGTAAAGGTAAAGGGACCTCTGACCATTAGGTCCAGTCGTGGCCGACTCTGGGGTTGTGGCACTCATCTCGCTGTATTGGCCGAAGGAGCCGGCGTACAGCTTCTGGGTCGTGTGGCCAGCATGACTAAGCCGCTTCTGGCGAACCAGAGCAGCACACGGAAACGCCATTTACCTTCCTACTGGAGTGGTACCTATTTATCTACTTGCACTTTGAGGTGCTTTCAAACTGCTAGGTTGGCAGGAGCAGGGACCGAGCAACGGGAGCTCACCCCGACTCGGGGATTCGAACCACCAACCTTCTGATTGGCATGTCCTATCTCTGTGGTTTAACCCACAGTGCCACCCATGTCCCGATTTAATGTGTAGGCTTCTAAAAATGCGATTTTTTAAAAAAGCAAGGGGAGGGGATGATAACTGTCAGAACTGAAGCAGGTAGAAAGGTCACCTTTTCTCCTTTGCAGTGGTCCAGAGTAACATCTTTTATGTGAAGCAGATATTTGAACTGGGGGGAAATTTCACATAAGCTTGGCCCCCACCCCAAAGCTGGTGCAGTTTGCTTTTAAAAGGAAAAAGCCAAAACCCTGCAGATAAATACAAAGATGCATATAACGCCATGCCAGTTTTGGCCCTGAGATTATGAACAAGTGTGAGCAATGTAAATTGATAAGCGAATATTTTTCCGCTAGAGTGCAAAATAGCAGCAACAACAATAGCAACATCTCAAAGAAGAAGGCATTTCCGAGCACAGCCAGAAAAAGAAGTACTGATTAGTTTTTACATGCATCTGGTGTAAATTGAACTCCTTTGGCTTTCCCAATGTGACAGGTATGTGCAGGGAGGAAAAGTTCAAAGAAGTTTCCCAGAGCCTCTCCGATCCGGCCCCATAAAGTGGAATGATATATATCTCTTTGACATTTTGTTGCTCAAAGGTTTCCAGTCACCTCTATGACAAAGAGGGGTTGGAGTCGCACAGAATTTAGTACGGCAGTTAAAGGGATGGTTTACTGGCTTGTGATACCATCCATGTTCCCCCAGCTGGTTGGCCCAGATAAGGCTCTTAAACAACCCCTTCTCCCTGGGATGCTTGATAGAGCCGAGCTCCTGCTGACTTGGTGGAGAGATCTATTGCAGAGAGGGGAAAGTGAATGTTTTAAAAGAGGTAGGGGATAATTATCAAATTCATTGGCTAAATGAACATACAGAACCTGAAATAGACACACTTTACACAGTGTTGGTGGGGAAGATCCCCAAGCCCAGATTGTCTTAGGATGGAACAATATCTTAGATTCGTGATCAATTTGGGAATGCAATTGAAAACCAGCATGCTATTGTGGTCAGAGGGACAAAACCAGGGCTGTCTTAAGCATATGTGGTGCTGGGGTGCAAATATCTGCCCCCCCTGGTTGCCCAGTCCCAGGTGTGCAGGAGGGCAGAGCCGGCTGGCTGCCTCAGCGTCTCACTGGCTCGGTTGCCCCTGAACTCGCGACACAGAGCCACCCGCAGCAGAAGAGCCAACGGGTGGGCTCTTCCCCGGACTCAACTCTCAGGCCCTGGACTCTTGGCCTGGTGCCCCTAAGAGCCCAGCGCCCGGGTGTCCTGCACCCCTAGTGCCTATGGGTAAGATGGCCCTGGTCAGAACAGGACCTAGGAGACCACGGCTTGAATCCCCATGTGGTCTATAAATGCTCAATGAGTGACCTGGGGTCAGTTGCTGACCGCAGCAGCTCTCCAAGGTTGCAGACAAGGGACATTTCCAGCCCTCCTTGGAGATGCCGTATGATTGAGCTTGGGATCTTCTGCATGCACAGCAGATGCCTGAATGTGCTCCCTATCTGGCCCTTAAGATTCTCCACAGGCCACATACCCCTCCTCAACCACACCAACAACTAGCTCTGCTCTGCACTCTCCTTGTGTGTTTATGCCTGGATGGAATGTGTCATGCTTCTTGCTTGCCTGGATGGAAGAGAGGTGTGTGTGTGTGTGTGTGTGTGTGTGTGTGTGTGTGTGTAGAAACCAGCCTACTGTACAATGGCAAACTTTACATACATTCATTGCTGTACCCAGTTTTACCTCTTGTCCTGCCCACTACTGGCACGTGGCCCCCAAATGGTGGCCTCAAAGGGAATGCGCCCCCTGGGATGAAAAAATAAAATAAAACTTTCCTCACCTTGGCATTTGAGGGTGTGCAGCCAGTCCGGAGGACGCGGGTGGCGCTGTGGGTTAAACCACAGAGCCTAGGACTTGCCGATCAGAAGGTCAGTGGTTCGAATCCCCACGAAGGGTTGAGCTCCCGTTGTTCGGTCCCTGCTCCTGCCAACCTAGCAGTTTGAAAGCACACCAGTGCAAGTAGATAAATACTTGCGGCCTTTCCATGCGCTGCTCTGGTCTGCCAGAAGCAGCTTAGTCATGCTGGCCACATGACTGGGAAGTTGTATGCTGGCTCCCTCGGCCAATAAAGCGAGATGAGCGCCGCAACCCCAGAGTCGGCCACGACTGGACCTAATGGTCAGGGGTCCCTTTACCTTTTAGCCAGCCAGGAAGCTGGAGAAGATGCCTAAGAGTGGTGCTAAATTCCTTTACCCCCCCCCCCCTTTTTAGTCTCTTAACAGGAAGAAAATAATGACAACTGTCAGGTACCCCCTAGAGTTGTTAAACTAGGTGTGCTACTCATTTCAGCCCCCACAATTTCACAAACATTTCCCTTCTTGCCAGTTTCCAGGCATGGTTTCTCTTTGCCTCTCCTCTGAGAATGCCTCCCCCCACCAACTAAAAAAGAAGAAGTGAAAATACTGGTTCAGCAGTACTTTCCAAGATTGCGAACCTCACTTGGTGCTTTCTGTGGAATGAGCAATTTCCCAGACTGTGCCCCAAGTGAAAAGGGGGGGAAAGCACCAGTGTGCACTTGAGATTATAAACTATAATTACAGGCTTATGGGGTCTCTAGGAATGCATGAAACTAATGAGAGACTAATAACAAGATAAATCTGCTTTAGCATTCAGAATTCATTCAGAGAACTTCCTACAATTATTCTCCCAAGTTGCCACCAGCAGTAGTATCTGGGTGATTAATCTTTAATTTCTGGAGAGCACACAGGACAGTTTGGGAAGGTTGATGACCCTAGCAAGGGAGCCATGAAAAATAACTGTACCAACATTAAGGAAATGGTTGTATATAACCTCAATGGGGGCTGTATACATCTTGGAGATATTTTTAGCTTTAAATTTAGGACTGTGACAAATATTCTTCACTTTACATTTTCAGCTTGAAACTCGCTATTTCAGCAGGGTTGCTATTTCTTCCCCTCCCCCCCCCCCCCCGAAGGATGCATATACTGTGCTAATTTTCAATTTTATTTTCAATCCCCTTTCCCCTGTTTGCTTCTGCTTCCCCCTTCCTGGATCTCTTGCATGGGTGATCCCAACCAATCAGGGATCCTGTAGGGAATGAGATGACCTATACAGACACTGTGCTTCTCAGCACAGCAGAAAACACTATGTAGTCAAACAGATATGACTGCATGGCAATATCACTAAGGGTGACTGAAATCAATTTAAATGAATAAGTACTTTTTCAAAGGAGTAAAAAAAAAGTTCAGAAAGGGCAGGCATTTTTCCAAAACACCTTTGCATCATCAACCTTGGCCATTTTATAGAAAAGACCTGTGAAACCTGTAATACGATGTGAGTATTTTTATACCTAAGAGCCAGAGCAACAGTTCACCATTCATGTACTTAGAACCAATTTTATTATAAAATGAAGGAAAGAACATTGGGACCTGGACAGCAAATGCAGGCCATGATCTAGACAACCAAAGTGATTGATTCTGCACAGGCCTGATCTGATGATGCTCAAGCAATAGGCCTTCATGCTGCGGAACAAACAGCTTTTGGAAATTCAAGAGCAGCAATTTAAACAGACATACTTGGTTCTCAGTTGGTACAAGGTACACATGTTTTTTTTGTAATCACATACATGACTATTGGGAAAGGATGACTAACCACGGTCTGGCAGAAGTCAGCTGTTGACTACCTGGTAATCTGATCCCATTAGGGAATTCCAGCAGTTCTTGATTGGAACTTGGCTAAGGAAAAGCCACATCTCCGCCTCCCCTGCACACACACTGCTAGTTCTTTTTACACGTCTTTTCTTAACAGTGTCCAAGGTTGATGTTTGGACAGTCACATCTGTGATGATTTTAAAGCTGTGCCTGACATAAGGGTGCCTGGGGAATCTGATCTGTTCCAATTAGGTAAGGGATGGGAAGATCCATCAATTTCTGTTCTCTCAGTCTCCCATTTTTCCCAATATTAAATTCACTTATCCACATTTTGCAGCAATATGTGACTTTAAGAAGAATCCTCATGAAAATTTGCCAGAATTTTAATGTGAATTTCTCCAAACACACAGTTTTTATACGCCATTTTGACTAATGTACGCAGTTTTGCAAGCAGTTTCTCCTAATATGTGCATGTAAGACAAATACATAATACTTTTGTAAACATTGCTGGAGAACTGCATCACAAAATTCAGATATGTACAAATTACAAAGCTTAGCTGTGTTTCGGTTTGTGTATTGTTTTAGAAAGCGTGACTTTTAACTTTAAAGGAGCACTGAATCGAAGTTAATTTGCACCTCCTGGGCTAATGTACAGCTGATAATGTAGGGTGCAATCCTGACCCTGGTAGCTTCTTGGCAAGATTTATTAGAGCAGTGACGCTACTACTGCATCTACAGCCCTACTGAGCACACCAGCTGGGTGGAAGGTTTAGACTGGAGCTGGTGAAGTGACTTGGCAGGGTAGAAGTGGATCCCAGCCTGGCATAGCCTCTTGCATTCCTCCTCACCCCTAAAGAAACACCTTGCTTTGGGATTTTACCATTGACTGTCACTTGTTGGGAATCCACCAGTTGCACTTCCATTCATCTGTTCAGCAGATGGAAGGGGAAGCTCTGTGCTGGTAGAGTGACACCAGCATCCCTCCACAGGTGGGGTCCAGCAGAAGGTCCGGAACGGACAAAGGGAAGGGCATTTTCATATAATGGATACATAAGCAGATTGCGAAATTCATTTCTGTGAGAGCTAAAGATGACAAAGGGTCTGCAAACCAAGCTGTATGAGGAATGGTTGCGGGAACTGGGTATGTTTAGCCTGGATAACAGGAGAGTGAGAGGAGATAGGGTAGACACCTTCAAATATCTAAAGGGCCGTCACATGGACGATGGAGCAAGCTTGTGTTCTCCTGCTCTCAAGTATAGAAGCCAACTCCTAGGGTTCCCTCCCCCCCTAAAATATTTGAGGGAGCCGCCCTCCCAAGTTGATGGGCATTGCAATTCAAATGCTGTATGTGTGCTATATCTTGTGATCAATTATGAGGGTCAGAGCTTACTTGCCCCCCCGTATTTTATTCAAGTTGTCACCCCTGCTCTGGAGGGTCGGACCAGAAAGCAATGGATTCAAGTGACAAGAAAGGAGATTCCACCTAAATATCAGGAAGAACATTTGGATGGTAAGAGCTGTTTGACAGTGGACTGGACCTCCTCAGAAGGTCATTTAATCCAACCCCCTGCAATGCAGGAATCTCTACTAAAGCATCCATGACATATGGCCATCCAACCTCTGCTTAAAAACCTCCAATGAAGGAGAGTCCACCACCTTCCATTCCACTGTTGAACAGTTTAGAGAAGGCAAAGGTAATCACATTTGTTCCTTTGTTCTCAAATGATAGCTCCAAGATGACCAATCATCTTGAGGTCGAAGAAAGAAGTTTGAGAAGGAGATGGAAGTTGTAGAAGGGATGCAACCTATCAGTCTAAACTTCAAAGGATGGACAGTTCAGCATAGAGGTCAATGGTGCAGGGATAGTCTGGGAATCTGGAGGTCCTTTGTCTGTCTGTTTTAACCTCATGCAAACCCTTTTATGCAAACTGAGTAGCACCTATGCTTCCAACATCTGGGACCTATCTTCAGACCAAAGATGCATTTGTATGGTGACATTACTGCTATTGCACGCCACCTTAGGTTAGGCTGTAGGCCAATACTGGGCCCCGACCCATCAGCTGGAGAACAGTGATGTGGATGAGCTGCAATGATCTTGAAACATCCCCTGAGCTTAAAACTTTCACAACTCCCATGAGGACGTGAATATGCCCCTTGGCTCCTACTTAGTAAATATGTGTCTCCTTGGGTTGATTATACTGTCTCGGCTTCACAGGATGCCAGGATGCATTAGCCGCCAAATTAAATTTTGGGGTAAGTAATAGCCAGGTGCTCGCAGGTAGCTTTGTTCGACAAATAATGAAAAGCCGCCTGGAAAAAAAAATCAACTTACCTAGCCATTTACTCTGTGGATAAATGTGGGAGAAAGTAATAATAGCCATAACTGAGATTTATATAGCTCCTTTCATCCCAACGGGTCCCGAGGGCTTCATTCACGGCGGCACAAAGAGGTGGCTTGCTTGCTGCTGGAATGGGGAGGGACGTATCAGCTGCGTCATGTTAGTCAGAAAGACAAAGCCCCCCTTCTTTAAATCAGAAGAAGAGAAGAATAAAATACTTCGGATTGTAATTGCTTTAGAGCTTTTTTATACCATAGTCAGAATTTATCTCCCCATAATAAATTTGGACCCGGGTGTTATAACCAAGAGCTGATATAAAGACCAGGGACTACTTGAGAAAGGGGTGGCCTTGTGCCTCAGGCCAATCTTCCTGGCACAGAAGGAACACATGCATGTCAAGAGAGATCTGGAAAACGGCAGGGACATTTTCTGCTGAAACTCTATAGGTAAGGAGTTCCATAGAGCAGGGCCTGTCACACTAAGGCTTGGTCCCTCGTGAAGGCCAGCCTCAGGGGCATAGGGAACCACCAGAAGTGCTCCATCAAAGGATCTTAGTGATTATGGTGGAGCATAACGAATCAGGCAATCCTTAAAATTACTTTGGGCCCAAATTGTTTCGGGCTTTGAGAATTAACACAAGAACCTTGAACCTGGCCCAGAAACAAATTGGCAACCATTGTAGCTCTCTTAGCAGTGGAGTACCATGCAGCCAGTAATCTGCTCTTGTGAGCAGCTTGACTACTGCATTTTTCCAGCTAGGGCTGGTCCCAACTTAGCATCTACATCAAATCATGTGGTGGCTCTCCAAAATCCCAATGCACCTTTGGAACAACCTCAATATTTTGGATGTTTGGTGGGCTTATTTCCTATACAAAACATAACCCACCCCCAGGCAAGGAAAACTGTGGTCTTCTAGATGTTGTTGGACTCCAACTCCCACCACCCCAGATCAGTGGGCCATGCTGGCTGGAGATGATAGGAGTTCATGTCTGGAGGCCAGGGAGGTTCCCATTCCTACTCCCTTGGTAGTTGTATTGGTGATTCTTGCCACTGGGGCCTTCTCCTGTTAATCTTTGCCTCCTGTCAAGAGCTTACTTCTTTCCAGAAGTTCCAGGAGGGTCCATATATATCATACCATGGACTCTCCTGACCCCACTCCTTGTATTCTGACAGTGCAGCAAATTAAGAGGTGTTGGCAGCTGATGCGCTGTATGAGCTGGCAGAAATATCTCCCTTCTTATGACCTTCGTGGTTATGGCACAGGGTGAGGATCATCACCGCAGCATAGATAAATCAAGGGACTTTTGTTAGGGAGTCTAGGTCATAAAGTAATTGTGGAGTACAAGGGCATCAATCTTCAAAGACAGAGGCAGCTCTTGTTCAGCCTATAGATCGAGGTAAGATTAGATCAAGGTGAGAGCCAACAGGTTTCACGAGGGCGGGGGTTGACTTAAAATGAAGGATGTGCAAACCTTTTGGAGACTTGTTGCGAGCTTTTTAACTTCACTAGAAATTTATCAGGCAAAAACAACCTAAAGCTGGGGGGGGGGGATCTGCTTCAGATTTCATTTTGGGTTGGGTTTGCTAGATACTCTCAAGAAGCACATGAATAGATCCCCACCCCCTTTTCTTTTAGAGTTATGACCTTATGATGGATTTGGCAGCAGCCAAGATTATCGGAATCCCTTCAGCCTGATAAATGTTGCTAGCTTTATCAAAACACTTTTTTGCCTCCCTTGAAATTCTAAATTCCCATTAAAAAAAAATCCAGAACAACTGAGTGGCAACTGTAGTTGACTTTACAAATGCTGTTTCACTAGAGAAACACTAACCAACTGATTGTGTGGGTCTTAGTTGATTAATCAGTGAGTTGTGGTCAGTGAAGGCTGCAATCCTAACCTTATTACCTGGGAGTAAGTTATTTTACTTTATTTTATTTTAATTTTATTGAATTTATATACTACCCTATACCAGGGGGCCTCAGGGTGGTTCACAGAAAAAGTTCCACTGATTTGTCTGCTTAACCTCTGGCCCACCTACCACCAGCATGTTTCCCTTGAAATGTTGCCCAGAATATGAAGCGGCTCTTGGAAAGACAAAATCTCCCCACTCCTGAGGCATTTCATCAGATGGGGGGAAGCTTTGGCTCACTGGATGTTGCTAAACTACAGATCCTATCAAGCCCAGCCAACATGGCCAATGTTTCAGCAGTTTCCAAAGCACCCAACAAGGAGCTGGTTGTTGAGAGCCTTTGAAATTCTGCAGAAATCAGGAGCTCAGTGCTTGATTTCTCCTCTCTTCATTGAATGAAGCTAGAGAAGGCAGATCCTCGTCGTTCCAGGTGTGTGCAAGAGCTCTGCAAGGAGCTCTCTCACTCACCCCAAACCAGTGCTAAGCAGGATCCATCAGCTGACGTGGAGGGAAGGCAGTCCTGCTTGGTCCAGGTATCTCCCCGCTTTCATTTCAACAGTTGTTTCACTTCAAAGTGTCTTTCAGTGAAGAAACTACTGAAGTGAAGATGGGGAAATGCATACTTTTAGCACTGCCTTGGTGCCTGCTAGTGCTTTGAAACCTCAACCTTGGGGCTTCAAAGCAAGAAATCCCCTTCTTATGTAATTTGTGGCATTAGGTGATTGACAGGTAGGTGGCCTCACTCACCTGTCAAATTGGTCCATGATGTAAATCCTGATAAGGCTCTGACTCATGGATTTGGAAAGGTTTCCACCCGAAAGAAAGAAGAAAAAAAGAAAAGAAAGAAAGAAAGAATTCTGATCCTTAAATGCTCCAGTCCTTGCATCAGTAGAAAATATGTGGGGATAATAACCACCAATGTAATACCTGCATTATATTGGCATGCTGTGCTAATTCTAAGATAGCCATTTTACCCACAGCTCTATCTCAGGTTCTAAATAGAAAACACAGTAGCAAAGGCAAGAGCAAAACTGACATATACCCCGCTAGGTTTGTTGCTCATTGTATCACCCTACCACCATTGGTGTTTTCAATCACAGGCTTTCTTCTCTCCTTCCTATAACTAGCCAGCTGAGGGCAGTCTCCATCTGAGCTACTTTCTGAGCAGCCATTCCCCCCCCTCCAAATCTGACCTGAAACTTTAAGCAGTAAGTTTTGCAAAAGCTTCATGATCAAAGACTCTCTGGCTTAATGTGAATAAAGTAGAAAAAGAAGGGTCAAGGCTGCGTCTTTTCTGTTCCTCTTTGAAAGAAATGAGAAATCTCTTCAGTGACACAGTTGTGATTTATCAACACACATAAACAAGATATGGGGAATAAAAACAAGATACGAGGAACATTAGAATCTTCCTGGATCAGAAGGTCCTTGCCTGATCTGACCAAAGGTCCATGAAGTCCAGCATTCTGTGTCAAAACAAAAAGAAAATCTTACTCCATGTTTCTAGGTACCGGTAGTTCAAAATCAGGCCATGAATACAATAATAGAAATATAGGAGGCTTCCTTGTACTGAATCAAACCATTGATCCAACTAGAACAGTATTCTCTACACCACGGTTTCCCATTATTGGATCTCCAGCTGTTTTTGGACTACAACTCCCATCATTCCTAGCTAGAAGGACCAATGGTTCCAAAATGTTGCCTCCCTAACTTTGGTATCTGAGCTCATATCTCAATCCGCTGCTCCTCCCACAGAGAGACCCTCCCTTTGATGACCTTCATTTTCCCCCCTGATTGGAGGGGAAAGACTTGGGGAAACCCAGGGAGAACTGGAAAGACAGCTGTGTCCCACCATTTCTCTCCTCATGCAGCCCCCCTGAACCGAAGCACCCTGCCCATGCTACTGTTTAAGATTTTTTTTTAAAGCCTATTTTCATTTTGGAAAATATTTATGAATAGTTTTATATGAAGAAAGTGATGATGGGAATTGTAGTCCGAAAACAGCTGGAGACCCAAGTTTGGGAAACATTGGTCTACACCAGGGGTCAGCAAGGTTTACCTCACCGGGACCGGTTCACTCCAACAAAGGTCCCTCTGTGGGCCAGATCACACGTGCGCCCACGATTTCCTGCGCCTGCGCAGACGCAATGTCTGGTGCCACGGAAGCGAGTCCCCACACTGCGCTGTGCCAGCTTAGCACAGCACGCAGGGATTCGCCTAGCGAGTGGCACGGTTTCAGGGGTGGGTTGTGGGCCGGATAAATGACCCCTGTGGGCCGCTTGTGGCCCATGGGCCTTAGGTTGCCGACCCCTGGTCTACACAGAATGGCAGGAGCTGTCCATGGTTCCAGACAGGAAGGTCTCCTTGACCTGCTTGGAAATGCCAAGGCTTGAACCTGGTACCTTCTGCATGCAAAGCAGGTGATCGACCACTGAGCTATAGCTGGTTTTCCTGGCAGCGATGCTAGCCATGCAAGAAGCAGCCCTGCCATCCTAGCTCAAATGTGAGGTGTAGACACGAGCCTACAGTCCACGTCTTCATCGTATGAATTTTCTTCCAACGCACAAGCACGGCAGATTGCAAACATGGGCAGATGCTAGATCTGAAATACGGCGCTGTCTGGTATTTATTGAGATCACAGGTGTTGGCAAAGTTGTCGATCAATATTTCTTATTGAGCCAACAGCCGCGCACGTGGTGTCCTCGATGCTTAGGTGTAATGATGCAGTTACTGTAACGATAAATCTAGTCCGTGGTTTACACAGGGCCTATGGTATTTGATTTCATTTCAATCAATGTTTGTAATCTCTGCCTCTCTGGGTTGTCTCTTTTACATTCCGACAGTCGCGCTAGGACTGGCGTTGACAGTCCGTGTGCTGCATAAAGGACTGACAGAGCAAGGCCTGCGTGCCTTTGAAATGAGTCCTAATAAGACACTTGTTTGAAATGTAAGATCAGTGTCATTTTTCAGCCAGAGGAACTGTGCGTGCTGAGCTTTTGGGGGTGGGAGAGACAGCACAGCACAGCAGCTGAAAGATAGAGCTACAGATCAGCAGCAGGACCCTGGTCCAGAATTTGCCTCTGCTGTGAACTCGCTATCTGGCCTTGAACAACTCTCTTTTTCAGGCTCAGCTCCTCTCCTCCATTGGGCACGATAACACAGACGTGTATTTAAGGTTGTAGGGGTGGCAGGTTCTGAGGGAATCACACCAGGAACTCAGACACCTGACTCCCTGCACGGCTCCAGGATGAAGCAAATCCTTGGCTAATATTTGCTGCAGTGCCATCCTTCCAGAACTAAGGAGTGTGGCCTGGCAGCATATACCCCTGTGCTCATCTGAGATCTGCAATAGTTGCAGATTTGCTACTGGGCCCAGTCCAAGGTGTTACTACAGTGGTGCCTCGCAAGACAAAATTAATTCGTTCTGCAAGTTTTGTCGTCTTGCGATTTTTTTCGTCTTGCGAAGCACGGTGTCGGGAAAGTTTTGTAAAAGCTTCAAAAATCACCAAAGTCTTTAAAAACCTCAAAAAAGGCTACCACACTGCGTTCTATGAGTTGCTCCTCGAAGTCAAGTCGCAACTGTATTAACGGTGTTAAGAAAAAGGAAACAAACTTGCAAGACGCTTCCGTCTTGCGAAGCAAGCCCATAGGGAAAATCGTCTTGCGAAGCAGCTCAAAAAACAAAAAACCCTTTCGTCTTGCGAGTTTTTTTGTCTTGCGAGGCATTCGTCTTGCAAGGTACCACTGTATTAGTATATTAAGTCCTTCACAACTTGGGGCCAGTTTACCTATGTATACCTCATTTACACCCACTCGACTGCTTCAGTTGCTGGAACTAGCACTGTTACAGATGTCACAAAATGCCATTCTACATCAATCTTTTAGTGTGGTAGCACCTGCACTTTGGAACTCCCTGCCGATTGATATAAGGCAGGCACCTTGCCTGTTCTCTTTTTGGTGCCTGCTAAAAACATGTTTGTTTAGACTAGCCCACTCAGATATTGAGAAAATTGATGCATGTTTCAATATATTTTTAGTCTATGGTTGATTTTATCTTGGGGAAAAAGTTTTAGATTCTTGTTCTGTTATGGATGCTTTAGTTGAGATTCCTGCATTGCAGGGGATTGGACAAATTCACTCCTGATGTTCCTTCCACCTCTATGATTCTATGATTTTGTGCTACTTATTGATAATTTTATTGTTTTCTTTTTTGGAAATAGCTTTGAGGTTTTGTTTCATTTTTAAAAAACAATCAAACAGTATATAAATTTTATGAAATAAAAACATTACTAAAATAAAAAGAAAGGACTGTCAGCTGATATTAATAATAATTATTATAATTCATTCATCCTATCCTAATTTAAATGTACATTATTTTAAGCTGTCACTAAGCTTAAATAGATATCCAAACAACACTGATGACCTTAAGATAGACATTCAAATGTGGCGAAGGGCAGTAAGGTCTCCAGAGCGCTGAGTAATGGATGGTAGGCGTTTGTCCTGTTAGGATATAGTTCTGTTCCACCTTAATAGGAACAGGCATGACTGTTGTGTGTCACATGCCTGTTTACTTCCAGCACAGTCTGCTGGGAACTTCTGTTTGTATATTGCTTTTGCTATACTGCTGTGTGCTTGGGCATGAAGGGAAGCAGACATGTTTTTGCCTTTGTTCCTGAACTATGCTGAATAAACGCCTGTAAATAATGCTTACGCATGCCTCTGTCTGCCACGTCCGTTGTGAGAAATTATTCACTCTGCTGATTAGAGCGTGCCAAGTCTATAAAGGTCTTTGAGGATTGTGTTGCTGTTTGATGCTGTCCCGAGGAGTGGAGATCGCCCGGCTGCCAGCAGGTGGCTGGAGCCAGCTGGGGGGCCTGCCAAATGCCCCCCTCTCCTGGCAGCATCCCAACCTTGAAGTCCTTCTGCAACCACAAAATAGCATGCAGGAACATAATTGAAACATCTGTACATATCATAATGAGTCTGGGGTGGGGGGAAGTAGGCTGTTTGCAGAGACCCTTCCAACCCCTAAATCCAGCAAGTGTTAAAATATAAGCCAGGCTAGCTTCCTGTTGAGGTGATAGCCTGGGTGATGGGCCATTAAGGGAACAAAGGAAGTGGATTTATGTGTGATGGAAAATGGGAGGGGTTGTCTGGTAGTTAGACTAAGGCAAGAGCTGAGTGTTGGCAGGGATGTAGGCCAAGTGTAAAGCGGCAAGCTAGGAGAAGGCAGAGAGACAGAGCCATGTTTGGTGTCTGTCTGAATCCAAGGCTGCGGCTATGGGGGAAACAAAACTCTTTGGTGATGTTATCGCTGGGAACCCCTCCACTGCAGGTTCGGGTTATATATATATGTGCAAATAAACCATATATCATAAAGACACACCAGCCTCTGTCTCATTCCAGGGATTCCAGCACCTGGAATCTCTGGAATCTTGCACCGCGTACAATGAAACCAAGGCATTGAAAAGCAGACAACTGTGTTCGAAAAGCAGGTGTGTTTTTATTTATGGGACCCTCGGTAGTAGTCAGTGTGGTGTAGTGGTTAAGAGCAGTGGACTCCTAATCTGGTGAACTGGGTTCGATTCCCTGCTTCTCCACATGCAGCTGCTGGGTGACCTTGGGCTAGTCACGCTTCTCTGAAGTCTCTCAGCCCCACTCACCTCACAGAGTGTTTGTTGTGGGGGAGGAAGGGAAAGGAGATTGTTAGCCGCTTTGAGACTCCTTAGGGTAGTGATAAAGTGGGATATCAAATCCAAACTCTTCTTCGGTATCCATTTCCCATTCACTCTTGTGCACACACACCCATTCGTACTACTCACGCATTTCATTCATCTGTGTTACGCACACATGGCCACACTTCTCGGTCTATCACTTCACTTCTGATAGTGCTGTGTCCCTCTTTCTCCGACACCCTTCCTGCCAACAGCCCCATCTGTTCCTAGAACTTTGGTGTTGACAGGCTTTATTTTAAGTTTTTGAGAAACTGGGACATTTGTACGACACAATGCCTCATCAGCGAAGCCATTTCTCCTGATTGGATTAGAGGGTCAGGCCATTTCATGGGGGAGAAGGTCTATCCAAGGCTAGTAGCCATGATGTCTATGCTCTCCCTCCATAACTGAATGCTCCACAGCAATTCTTCTGAATACTAATTGTTGGAAACCTTAGGAGGGGAGAGTGTTCTTCTGCTCAAATCCTACTGGAGAGATTCCCATAGGCATCTTGTTGACCACTGGACCTATCCTATGTTTTTATGAAGTCTACAGACGAGATGGAACCCACCTCAGCAGCGAAGTCAGTTTCCCTGTTTGGGTGACTGAAGCCTATAGAGGAGGTCTTGCCCAGTAGCTGGGAGGAAGGCTTTAGAATACCTATAGGTGCATACTTATACTGGCTCAGAGTAGGGATGTCTTAATCTCTCACTGTTGCCTTCATTAGAACAGTTCCGCCCTTTCTGTATTAAGATGCCATTAAACAAAATAATCTGCTTGCATCCCCGTTAATCCAGAAAATCACAGGAAAAAGGTGATGGAATTTTGAGGTGGTATACAAAGCATATAGTTCTTTCTTGCCACTTTCAAGAGGGAACAGAAGCATGCATGTGCAGAAAGGGTGGCGTAGTAGTAATAATGTACAATGAAGTTCGTTTTTGTGCCACTCCACGCCCACTAGTGTGAATGAAATTTAGCACAGCATGCTGGTATATCAGTCAAAAAGCCATAGTTCCATAATGTAACATAACGTAACAGATGCTGCAGAAAACAGGAGAGAAGCACTAGCATTGTAATCAGGAAAACTAACTGGGAAAACCCACATTTGAATGCACCCATAGTTGTCCTCTCGAAAATTTACTACAATTATAATTATTATATATTATTTTATTATTAAAAGACTCAAAGCAACTTAGGTTTAAACACACACACACACACACACACACACACACACACACACACACACACACACAATGCCCAAACCAAAGGAAAAGCCAGACAATGTGGGAAATGTAATCAACTGCATATCATTTAAGGCCTGAAAGCAACAACAGTGAATACCAATTGCAACCACTGGATTCCTTTCCATTTCAGACATGGAATGCATAAGCAAAGCATCAGCAATCTCCACTCCAGTTTCTGGTTTTGCAATAATTCTCCAGCATCCCTCCCTGGAGCACCTCCTAGTTATTTATATAGTTTATATTTGTTTTTTTATTTACTCTTATTCCTGTTTACTGCATTTATAACCCACCTTTTTCTTCAAGGACCTCAAGATGGTCACATGATTCTCCCCACACCTCAGTAATGTCCACAAAAATCCTGTGAGGTAGGTTAGGCTGAGAGGCAGTGACTTGCCCAAGGTCACTCAAGGAGCTTCATGGCCAAGCAGGGATTTGAACCCTGGTCTCCCAGATCCTAGTCTGACACCCTAACCACTACACCATACTGGCTTTCCTCCATGGAGTGAACCACTGTTGCCTTTTCTTCTCTTCAGCTTCTTTTACTCAAGTGGCAAATTGTCAGAACCACTCTTCTCTGCTCCCCCTGTGAAACTGAACATTTTGTGCTTTCCATTTGATGCCTCAATCATGTCTCTACAAATTGTCATGGTGATGCCCTGATTCTATGAGGCTTTCATTATTTATTTTATCCAGTCTGTATTTTCCTCTGTGAATTTGTTTTTTTATTCATTGTGTTTTATATAGGCTTAGCATTTCTTCAAACAACCCTCACCTCCATGTTCTGGGAACACCTGAGCAAGTTTATCTTGGTGCTCACCTCCTGTGGGTCCTGCATTTACCTGGCAGCTGGTGGTGGCACACCAGTTGGTAGGCAGGATCCTGACACACCTGTGGTGATGACACTAAGCAAAACAATGCCCCAGCACTGCCATCACTGTTTCACTGGGTCCTTGCTTCCCTCCCCCCCCCCCATATATTGGGGTCCATCATAATTAGAAATTGTGGAGCCAGTGAACCTTTGCACAAGGTCCCAATATTCTGCTCAGCAACCCTGCTGGACCACCCAGAATTCCTCAAGGGGCAGAGCCCTAGGCAGGCAGGGGGGGGGCACATAGCCATGTGAGGAGCACTGGCAAGGGTAGCTCAGTTATCTGCATGTTGGGTCCACAGAAAACCAGAACTGGAGCCAAAGACTGCCCAGTCCTAATGCCAGGCCTATATTTATTTCTTTGTTGTTTTACTTCTTAAAACAATGTTTAAAACTAACAAGTTTCTCAAGTTTGAGAAATAGGTATACAACACCTTACTTAAAATGACTGCTGACATAAATTCAAAAACTCTTTGTCAATTGACTGACATTCAACAGGATGGGAGTGTCTTTACAGCAGTGGCGCCCACTGTGTGGAATGCCCTCCCATCAGATGTCAAGAAAATAAACAACTATCTGACTTTTAGAAGACATCTGAAGGCAGCCCTGTTTAGGGAAGTTTTTAATGTTTGATGGTTCATTGTGTTTTTAATATTCTGTTCATAGCTGTCAACCTTCCCTTTTTTTTTGCGGGAAATTCCCTTATTCCAGCGCCATTTCCCACTGCTTCCCTCTGCTATCCCGGATTGTTAGATATCCCGTAGACTTTCCCTGGGACAGGTGAGGCTGCTGATCCCTTCTTTTCAAATCTGAAAGTTGACAGCTATGATTCTGTTGGGAGTCGTCCAGAGTGGCTGGGGAAACCCAGCCAGATGGGTGGGGTAACAATAACAATAACAATAACAATAACAATAACAATAACAATAACAATAACAATTTACTTTTCCTCCTATAAGGTAAGCCTCCTTTCTGGGAGAGCAATACAAACGGCTCAGGAAGGTACAACTGTTGGGAAAGAATGCATGTCCACATCTGTCCTCGCTAGTGACTCCCTGTGATTTGAATCTGAGACCTCTCAAGAGGTAGACAAAGAGCTACCTGAGCATTCTCCAATTAACACACCATTAGCACATCTGAGCAGCCAAGGTCTCCTACACTTTGCAGAGACAACATTATAATTGGCAGAATACTTTACGGTCATTTATTTCAAGATGACCTTCTAGTATCAGAGCTGCTAATGGGTTTAGTACATCCATGCAGGCCCTAGTGTGGGGGTGGTGTGGGTGCGAATTGTGCGCTACCTAAGGAATGGGGTTATTGTTCAAATAACTCCTCACCTTCTTTCCATTTCTCTGAGACTTCTTTTCACTCAGAGCTGGAGAGAATTAGGGGGGAAAGGCCAGGCTTTGCGAGTTGTTTTGAAAGTGCTCCGTGTCACAAGTTACGGCAGGGGAATTGCATCATTGGTATATTTGCCTTTGTGAGGACAGGCAAGTAAATTGTTGCTCCAAAAGCAATTGAAGTCGCTCTTCTTGGCATCTTCTGGGTTGAAGGGATGAGTGGACAGTGAGGTGAATTTAACAGGGGGAAATGAAGACGATGGAGGCAGGTGATCTGCTGATGGAAGGGTGTTGTTCCTACAGAGATGGGCTCAGTAAATTTTCTTCTGAAAAAAAAATCCAGTCATTCTGATTTTAAAACTCAGAGGAAATTGCATTGGTTCTGTAAAAGAAAATACATCTTAAAGAATTAATTTCAAGTATTTATACGCTGCTCTTCATCAGAAAAAAGAATGCAAACAGTTTAGAAAGAAAAGGCAAAACATGCAAAATAAAAATTAAATACTGTGTGGAAAGATCCAAATCTATAAATAATACAATATATAAAATGTCAAGCTCCATAACATAGAATTCCACTCGTTCATTACACTTCTACTTGCTTAGTGCCCACATCTGCTAACACATGTGTACTTCCACCAACCTTCACCTGCACGCACTCACAGTCACGTACAATTGCAGGATCCCAATAAAGGACTGCAGCCTCAATAAGCTGTACAAATAAGATTTTTATTTTATTTTATCTGAGTTTCTCCTTCAGGGTCAATAGCTGTAACTGTTCATATAGCAACAACTTCCCATCAAACGTGATTTACAACTTGAATAGGATATTATGTAAACATATATATATATATATATATATATATATATATATATATATTGCTTGGAACACAAGGTTATCAGAAACTCTTCTTCCTAGAAATGGTCTCTTGGCAGTGCCTGTTAGTACAGCCTCCTGATAGTGACAAGGGATGCTGTACTTCATGCATAGCCAACATGGTGCACAAATGGAGACTAGTCCATTTGGGTGAATGGGGCACTGCCCCACCAATCTCAGTCTGCCCCCAGCTGGCCTCTACCTACCTACCTCCAGTCCAGCGGGTGGCACTTCCTGTCCACTTCCTCCTACTCAGCCACAGTGTTGCCTTTGTATGACTTAGCAGCAAGGAGGAGGAGGAGGAGGAGGAGGAGGAGGAGGAGGAGGAGGAGGAGGAGAAAGATAAAACTCTCACAGGCTCTGGCTCCACCTACTGTTGGGGCTCCCTGCATCCCACCTCTTCCAATGGGCCCGAGCCACCATTGATGGTGCCTCAAGATATTTCTGGAGCACAACTCCCATCAGCCCAAGCCAACATCACCAATGGCAATGGATGTTGGGAGTTGTAGGACCAGCAGGTAGACCCTACCTGAGCTGCCCCTGCTGTCCTTGTTCTACCTTGGAACCATGTTTGGATTTTTCTTGGAGAGGGCCAGAGACAAGTACAGTGGTACCTCGGGTTACATACGCTTCAGGTTACATACGCTTCAGGTTACAGACTCAACCAACCCAGAAATAGTACCTCGGGTTAAGAACTTTGCTTCAGGATGAAAACAGAAATCATGCAGTGGTGGCGCGGTGGCAGCGGGAGGCCCCATTAGCTAAAGTGGTGCTTCAGGTTAAGAACAGTTTCAGGTTAAGAACGGACCTCTGGAATGAATTAAGTACATAACCAGAGGTACCACTGTATGTCTGCTCAAAGGGATATTACATTGCACAGAGCTATGTGGAAGCTCAGAGAAATATCACCAGACAGCCTTCGTGAGCAGGAGAAAAATGGAATAGCTTGCAAAATTATAATCTCTTTTGATGTCGTAATGAGCACATCATCATTCAAGATCCCAGCTGATATGCAGGATACCAACTGATAGCTTTTTGTTCCCTCTCCTAGATGTTTAAAACGTAACCCCATTTTTAAAACCCTAAAACAGCAACAATTATTTTAGGAGGCCAGGGGAAGGAAAGACTATTAAATATTTCCCTTCCTCTTCTTTCCCCCTTCATTAGAAGAAAATGAGACAAAGGGAGAAAAATCTGTCGGTCTGCTAAACTGTTGTCAGCTAATAAATCTGCAGCCATGGTGTACTGGGGTTCCCCCCCCCCCCCATAAATCAGCAGTGGGGAGAATTAGATGGCAGGAGATGGAAAGAAGATGTTTTAATCAGCACTTGTAGAAAATCATTAGCTACACACCCTCATTCAGCAGCCAGCTCATTCGTCATTCCCAATCACAGGTTTCGCCAGCAGACCATTAACATTTTTTCAGTGACTTCTAAATGTAGGAAGAAAGGTGGAAGGGGGCAGTGTGTGTGTGTGTGTGTGTGTGTGTGTGTGTGTGTGTGATATAAATGGTCATGACACTGGTGGGGCATGCTGACAGTCAGTGTCTGTTCTCCCCCTTTTCTTTCTCACCTTATGATTGCAGTAAAAACAAGGAGGACGATGGATGCTGCTGGAGCAAGCTTGGCATCCAACAAACATAGTTTGTGGGGGGCGGGGTGTGTGTGATTGCAACTCATACCAGACTGTGCACCCAACAAGCTGTATTCAGACTAAGCTAACTGCACTTGGAGAACTAAGTGAAACGAACTTAGTTTGGATCAGATCCTTTTTTATTTTTTGAAATTGTTTATTTAAAAGCCAGTATCCTTTCCCTAGGGATCACCTCAGGATTAAATTCCAGCTCGTCCCAGTTTCACACAAGACTGCAGTAAAGTCTTTCCTGTTCTGGTGCTATGCTGAGTTTTTGGACGAATTCACACAGATAGCCTTTTTTTTTTTTAAGGCATAGTATTTTGGGGGTTTGTTTAGTTTTTTACATTAAAAAGACCCTTATAAAGTGGTTTGAGGTCTGTATCGCTGTTTCCCCTTGCATGCTTTGAAAAGCGTATGTGAGTTTACAGAACTCATAAGGGCAAAAAGATGAGATCGGAGATCAGTGATGAGTATCTTTGGAACTCTATGCTGTACACTATGGGACCTTTGGGACACGGGTGGCACTGTGGGTTAAACCATAGAGCCTAGGACTTGCCGATCAGAAGGTCGGCGGTTCAAATCCCTGCGACGGGGTGAGCTCCCGTTCCTCAGTCCCTGCTCCTGCCAACCTAGCAGTTCAAAAGAACATCAAAGTGCAAATAGATAAATAGGTACCACTCTGGCAGGAAGGTTAAGGGCGTTTCTGTGCACTGCTCTGGTTCACCAGAAGCAACTTAGCCATGCTGGCCACATGAACCGGAAGCTGTACGCTGGTTCCCTGGGCCAATAAAGCGAGATGAGCACCGCAACCCCAGAGTCGGCCATGACTGGACCTAATGGTCAGGGGTTCCTTTACCTTTTATGGGACATTTGAAGAGAGACATAATAATCAGAATGAACAGTGACTTTGGTTTTGTATCTTATGTATTTTTTTTAACCTGCCTTTCCGCTATGCACACTGGGGGGGGGGGGGCAGATGCATGTGAGAAGCCTGAAAGCAAGATGTTAGCGCAACAGCACTCAGCTCACTTCTGATTCCCAGCAACTGGTGTTCAGAGGCATACTACCTGCAGCAAAGAGAACATAGCCAACTGGCAGTTCTTATTATAGAATAGGCATCCATAACTTACGGTTTCTTTTTTGAGTGGATACCTGAAATTTGTCCACGAATGGACAAACTACCTATAGAGTTATGGGCTAAGAAGAAAAAAACAGACAACAGACAAATTCCATGCTATTTGGACATTTTATTTTTTAAGGACAAAGGAGCATGGATATTGCCCGCCTTCGACACATGCATGCCTTTAGATCAGTTGTTGTTTAGTCGTTTAGTCATGTCCGACTCTTCCTGACCCCATGGACCAGAGCACGCCAGGCCCTCCTGTCTTCCACTGCCTCCCACAGTTTGGTCAAACTCATGCTTTGAGAACACTGTCCAACCATCTCGTCCTCTGTCATCCCCTTCTCCTTGTGCCCTCAATCTTTCCCAACATCAGGGCCTTTTCCAGGGAGTCTTCTCTTCAAATGAGGTGGCCAAAGTATTGGAGCCTCAGCAGTATCATGAACTAAAGCTTTACTTTTACCAACATTATCCTGCAGCAAGAAAGGAGGTGGGGAGATTTATTTTGTTTACTGCTTTACATTTTATAAAAAAATTCTCTTCATTGTATTAGAACAACTTCTGTAAGCAATAAAGCACAATTTAAAAAGAAAGAAAGAATAGGTATGGCCCGAAGGGACAGGAGGCCACCGCCTTGCTGAAGCTAAGCAGGACTAGGTGTGGTCAGTGTTTGGATGGGTGACCACTTGGGAATCGCACATATATTGTGTTGGGTTGTGCTGGTTTGGGCCGGTGGGAATTGTGACCCAAAACATATGGAGGGCACCGGATTGGGGAATGATGAGCTAGAATTGTTGAAACTCTACTGCATAATGTGGAAAACATACAGACTCTGTACTGTTCTTACTTTCTCTCTGCAACAAAACCCGATTTAGGTTAGAGGGTAGAAATTTGACCAACAATCCAGAAAGTCATTACCCCTCAGAGCCAAATACTCATATATTATTGCTATTATTTCAAAATTAATAGCCCAAAGACTTCAGAGATTGCTCCATAAATCCCATACCACCCTCTGAGTGCAATCTGCTGTTGTCATTGAATTTCAGCACAGAGGGTTGGTAAATAGGAAAGCTTTTTCACATCGGTGGTGGAAATGTACTCAAAATTCTAAGGTGGACCTCAGAAAGGATTCACAGGAATCAATGTAAGGCAGACATAGGCAAACTTGGCCCTCCAGATGTTTTGGGACTACAACTCACATCATCCCTGACCATTGGTCCTGTTAGCTAGGGATGATGGGAGTTGTAGTCCCAAAACATCTGGAGGGCCGAGTTTGCCTACGCCAGATGTAAGGAGATGTAACCTCCTTTGCAGTTCCTCCTCCGTCAGACTGTTTTATAAACTGCCACCCCTTCCTCTAGATTTTATCCACCATAGCCTAATCTTGGCATATACAGGGTTGCAAAGGAGTTATTAGTTTCCTTTTAATGAAAGAGTGGGATCGGTCTGTCACCAACCCAGGCCAATTTTTCATGTCTTCACTTGTAAATTCAGTTCATCTTATTTCTGCATTAATCTGGACACATTCACACCATACATTTGAAGTGCTATGGTGCCATTTTGAACAGTTATGGCTTTCCCCAAAGCATTCTGGGAGCTGTAGTTTGTTAGGGGTGCTGAGAGTTGCTAGCAGACCCTACATCCCTCACAGAGCTACAATTCCCAGAGTCTCCTGGGAAGAGGGATTGATTGTTATTCCACTCTGGCAGCTGCAGCTCTGGGAGATTTGCATGGCAAGGCTTAGCTCTGCAACCTGCATTTGGGAAGTCCATTTTTGATGGCTTTATTTTAGGGTGGATTCCAAGGCATTGAGGACCCTGGTTCAAATCCAAAATAAATCCAGGCTGGGCTCTTTGATGCCTGCAGTGCCTGATGTCTGGCATATCTGCAGGATGTTCAGGAAGTTAATCTAGTTACTCAAGGCTATTTTCAGGACCAATATGTGTGAAACTGTTAATCTTTACCTACAAAACTATATTGCAGTCTCCACCAACGGTGTGTGTGTGTTGGGGAGTCCAATCTGTGATTGGCAGAGAGTGCTTATATTTTCATTTAAACGGGTTATTTTGATCAAAATGAGTTCTGTTTACATAGTAGGCATAGCTGACCCAGGGATGCATTGCAAGTTTAAGGTTTCCTGACAACAAAAGTTCAGGCAATTTGGATTTTCTGCATTCAGGTAATTGGAACCGTACCATAAAAAATTTCTCAGATTGAGGCTCTAGAGGTTATTCAGCCCCGCAAATGTAGTCACACACACACGTATAATTATTGCAGAGATCTTTTGACATATTGGGGATGTTGACAAATTTTTGCAAATGGAATCCAGTATAGTGTCATACGTGTCATTATTGGGTGTGTTGGGAGGAATTCATTTTCATCGATTTTGTGGAATTTTTGTGGGCTTATTTTCCATCTGTCACAAAACTTCTCCCTTTAAGTTCCTGGTTCCTTACTACCAGAAACACTTGGCACTATCATTACTTCCCATGTTATAAGGTGGTAATGAGGAGCAACATTTATTTTGTCTATTTAATGTTTGCTTATTTAAGTATGTATTTGAGACTTTTATATACCACCCTAATATCTACTTCAAGACAGTTTATGATGCAGTTAAAAGCAAAACAGCAACAATCAAATATAAAGCAGCTGAATTGAATTCAAGCAGCACAATTAAATCTCAATTAAAAGAGCAGAGTAAATTGTTCATGTTGAAAATAGCAGCGCCCTCTGATATTTAAATTCTGAAGCATTAATTGTCCAAGGGGGGTGGAATCTATTCACCTTACACCCAAAATGAAGTGGAGGTCAGGCTGGTCTCCATGGAGGGAGGAGAGTTCCAAAATGAGGGCATCACAGACAAGAAAGCCCTCTTTTTTCTTGTCACCTGATGCCATGACCCTAGCCTTGGGCTCAGAATCAGAGGAGGATGAGCTGGCCTAGTCCAGGACCACATCTGCACCATACATTTAAAGTGCTCTGATTCTACTTTAACAATCACGGCTTCCTCCACAAAAGTATGGGAACTGTAGTTTGTTAAGGGTGCCACGAGTTGTTAGGAGTCCCTTATTGCCTCACAGAGCTGCTATTTACAGAGTAGTTTAAGAATCAGCCCCCTCTTCCTGGGGGACTCTCAAGCCAGGACCCTAACAGAGTTCTTCTCCCAAGGCTAGCAAATCTTCTTCTTCTTCTTTGGTGATCATTCATAGCCGAGTAAGATTGTCTTCCATAAACACGGTTTTAACAGTGAGTCCGTAAGTGACTGCGGAGGCCAATTCTGGATCCACATGTCCTTCCACAGTGGGGACATAGGTTTCCGGGCAGGAGTTGATCATGGTGAGGGTTTGCCAAACTTGCCTTCCTCTTAGCACGTTTCTCCCTTGCGTCCTGAGTTCGAGCGCCTTCAAAGTCCATGACACCTTTGGTAAAGGCTGTTCTCCAACTGGAGTGCTTGCAGGCCAGTGTTTCCCTGTTGTCGGTGTTTATACTATATTTTTTATGATTTGCCTTGAGAGAGTATTTAAATCTCTTTTGTTGACCACCAGCATTACGCTTTCCATTATTAAGTTTGGAATAGAGTAGTTCTAGCAAATACCTTCCATCCTACTGCCCCTGCCCCACAGCACAGGGAACACTTCAGGCAGGAGGCCACAGAAAGTAGATAAGATGTAGCAAATATATAAATAAATGTATGGTATTCAACTATGTTTTACTCAGAGTAGACCCATTAAAGGTCCTTTATTTATTGTATATCTGACCCTTCCAATGATAGTCCTATTCAGAGTAGACTCAATGAAATTGATACCATTTTAATGTGTGGCCTGTAGGATGCCTGGAGCATTGTGTTGCATCCAGTGCTGGATAGAATAGACCTATTGAAGTTAATGAACCTAAGGTAACCTAAGAACTTCAATAGGTCTATTCTATCCAGCACTGGATCCAACACAATGCTCCAGGCATCCTACAGGCCACACATTAAAATGGTAAAACAAAAACAAACAGCAGATCAAGCAGCTTAAAAACAAATGACTGGTCCAATAAAGTTCTTCAGTCTGACAGCTCAAATAAAAAGGTCTTCTTAACTCAGTTTCCTAGAGGAGATGGGGCCAGCTGCACCTTCCACGCAGGAACTTCCGTAATCCAGCCATGGCTACAGAAAGCACTCTTCCCAAACATTGAGCATCATAGCATAGTGGTAGAGGACATGCTTTGCATGCAAGAAGTTCCAGGTTCAGTCCCCAAGGAAAGTTGGAATATCCAGTGTCTGAACCCTGCAGAGCTGCTGAGTGTCACTGTAGACACAGGGGCATAGGGAGGGGGCGGTGGGGGCGGGCTGCCCTGGGTGCCCTCACTGAGGGGGGGGTGACATTTGATGCTCTGCCAGCCCTCAGCTCCCAAGCCTACCCTGAGCTGTTGGGGTAAAGGGGGGAGCTGCGCTGCTTTACCAGCGGCAATCACCCCTTCCCCCTTCATTTTAGCAGCTTGGGGAAGGTTTGGGAGTCTTGGGCGGGCGGTGCACCGAATGTTCACCATGGGCAGCTTGCTCCATTCCCTGCTGCAGGGCGTGCACACTGCTCCGGGTACCCAAGCGTCTAGCCCATGCCTGGGAGGGCACTCTCTGTGCCACACCCCCCTCAGGAGCTCACCTGCCCTGGGCAGCATGGGCATATGCTCTGCCACTGCATAGACAACACTGAACTAGATGGATGAACCATTGATCTGACTCATTATAAGGCAGCTTCCTAAATTCCATTTATGCCTCCAGCATCTATATGCTTAAGAAAGTTAGATTTTTTTCCATCTGTAACAGCTGGAGGCAGGAGTGCATTTTTTTTAATTGATTGAATGAATGAATTATGGTTGCTCCTGTACAGAAAACAACAGTACTTTTTAAAGAGGAGGAAACCTGACATGCTTCTAGGAAATGTCACCTCTCCCCACCCTCGTTTTCTTGCTAAGGATTTCCCTTGCCTCCCACCATTCACTACTGCTTGCAGAGTGGGCTGTATTTGCAAAACAAGAGCTGCCATGAAGCATGTTACAGGGCCAACAAATGGAAAATCCACTTTAAGATGCTGTGTCTTACTTGTCAAGACAGTGAGAGAATGATGGAGTGGATTGTGTCTGCAGGCTGTGTCCCTGATGCTTTTGTGCTTCAGTGAACTGAGAAGGTCCACAAAGCAAAAGGGATGTTTCGAGCTTGCAGACCATGCTTTTATCAAGCAGAGTTAAATGGTTCTCTGATCTACAGCATGTCTGGTTCACATGGGACAAGGGATCTCCCTTGTTTTGGTCTTGTGATCGGTGCCAGGATACCATGGGAGGAGGTTATGCCAGCCTCAATAGCTTCTGTGGACTAGGAAGATGGATGAGATATTACCACCACTTGAAGATGGAGGAGGTTTAAGCTGTGTAACCCAGGGGTGGGGAACCTTAGGCCTGTGAAATGAATGTGGCCCTCCAGACCTTTCTATCTGGCCTTCAAGACTACCCCAGTCCATGCCCCCAGTCCTTCTCCACACTTTCCTTGGGTGCTTCTGCTTCACTGCATTGTATCCTTGAACTTTGATCATGCCTCTTGCTTGCCTGGTTTGTGGATATTGAAGGAGATATGTTAGTGCATGTAGAACCCAGCAACCTCTATTTGAAATGGAACCTAATGTGTAAAGGTAGGAGTTGTATCCATTGCTCTGTCCCCCTACTCTCCCTTTCCTTACTCATCAATGGATTGTGGCACCCAGCAGTTTGTCCACAAGGGAATGCAGCTCTCATTCTGAAAAAAAGTTTCTATTCCTGGTGTAACCCCTTAAATAAAGAGGGCAGTGGTTGAAAATAAGTGGAAGCATGGACTGCTCACAGATTTTCTCGCATCCATCTCTACTAAATCAGTTTGTGCTACATCACTGTCCTGTTCTGAGAGTGCTTGAGGCTTGCTGCAGAAGTCCAGCAGTGTTCCATCAAGAGGCCAAGTCAATAGTCTTAAGGCAGGAATCCAAAGCACCTGCAGAACCTTGGAGAGCTCCCAAAATTCTGCTCCGGCAACTGTGCAAGTTATTATACCAGCAAGAACCTAGATAATTGAACCCCTATATATGTTAACTGGATCTAACATAGTAAGACCCACTTTCCCAGGGGAGTTGTCTGTCTATTAAGGGTGTGTTGCCTCATTTTTTCTGTTTTTGGTTCCTGCGGGGCTGGGGAGACATGGGGACTCCTCTGAAGAAAGGTCTTGGCAATCCTGGAGCCAGCATGTCCCCACCTCTGAGTCATCCACTGCATAGTCCCTGAGTCACAAGAATATCTATTTGTGAGACTTTGTTCATGGTTTGTCACGGTGAGTCACTTGAGTTGTCATTCTTCAGGGTTCAGCTCCCTCCTCTGGGTCCCAAGACGTGGAGGGTGGACCATGCAACATGTGAAGCATCAACACATAGGCATGAGTGCTACAGCAACACACAGCCTACACAACACTAAATGCAGAGCACAGCCTGCCATTTCGAACAATGGAGCTGCAGAGTACAAACTGTTGATAACCCATTGTAGGACAAATAGTTTTTTCTAGAGTATCTCTCACCAAAAGAACAAGCACCCTCCTGGCTTTTAGATCAGAGGAAGACTGGCAATTGCAGATGAAAACAATAACAGCATACAGAAGACAGAGTGGAGACTTTAGCAGCATCTGTGGGGTGATGAGGAAGGAGAAGGACTTACATCTTTTATAAGATAACTTGGGTTTTGTGAGCATGCCCCTAGTTTTGTTTGTGAAATGCTGGGGGGCCTGTAGGAGCCACACAACAATCAACCGGCTACATATTTGCACACCCACACCCACCCACCCATATAATAAGGTGGAGGAACTCACAGCATTAACCTTCCATAGACTTTGCCTCCCCATTAGGTTCTCATAGAGATCACCGGGCTGTAGCTTTGGGTCCAGCACAGAACAAGACAAGTCTCTTGCATCTCCAGCTTCCAGTATCAGAACCAACTCACCAAGATAGCCAACTTTTATCCTTTCTAGGATGACCTGGCATCCAGCCATGTGAGGTGGGGAAAGAACCAGTCATTTGTCTCTATGACAACAGAGCTTGCTTTTTAAGCTTCTGTTGATGGGCATTTAGCTGAGCAGCTAAACCTTAATAAAGGAACCAGTTTGACAGGTTTCCTCGGATATATTCTAACCTCACTGATACAGGATTACAGGTCTGGAACAGACCCATGGACATCATTCAGGCTGATCACCCCTCCCAAACCCAGTGCTTTTTTCCCCCAGGGGGCACAGTACCCTTGTTAAAAAGTGTGGCACTTACTGTAACAACTTCATGGTGAGTACCGGAACCTATTTTTCTAGAATAAAAGCACTGCCCAAACCTGTAACAGTATTGTCATTAGGCAGAGTGTGGTGACTGTCTTTGGAAGCAGGCGCTGGTGGGGCAGCAGTGGCTGCATCCCAGGCATTCCTCCTGAGCCATTGGTGCCTGATGCCCATTGGAACTGGTAGGGCAGAAGCTGAGAAGCCAACAGTAGGTGGTACCAGAGCCAATGATAGGCAGAACCAACTAATTTTAATTTTCTCCCATTCCTCCTCCATTCTGAGTAGTACAAGAGCAAAACTAGGACTAAGGAGGAAGAAGCTGACAGCTATGACTGGCAATAAGTAAGAAGGCAGGCAGGCAGGCATGTTGTGGTGGAGGATACTGTTACACTACTAGAGTTTTCACCTACCAGTCTGGACAGTTCTATACTTTGGGGAAGGGAGAGAATTTTGTCCTTTGCCTCTGGCAGCTAAACCTATTTTGCCAACTTTGCTTCCATGGAGGTGGTGGGGTGCTGGTGGAACCAGCATCTCATTTCACCAACACAACTTTTTCTCTGTAAGTGGAGAATAACACCACTTACAAGGCCCAACTCAGCTTCAGTATCTCACACGATAGAGTTGCACTCTAACTTGACACCACTTCTTCCGGTTTGTGTGTGTGTGATTCAGTGATTCCTGTGTGGGCTGGACGTCAAAGGAACCCAAGGTGTTCCAAGAGAACTAAAAAGCTTTCTCAATGAGGTGTCCGGCATGCACAGAGTGTGGCCATTCCGACACCATCCTTAAGCAGATGTTTTGAAGATGCTAACCCTCCGATACACATCTCATTTACTCAAGCTGCGAGTTCAATGACCAGTGAGCTGTAGAGCTGATGGCAGAAAATATTAGCCTCTCTTGAAACCATGCCCATGAACATTCTCCTCCCTCTCAAGGTCAATGGCAAAATGTTTTTGCCCATTACAGGCAGTGGAGATATCTTTGCTTCACATGACAGGAGCTGCAGCGTACCATTTCCCTGTCAGGTTAGGATGAAAGCAAAATTAGCTCTAACATGGATTAACAAAACTGTTTTGTCTTTTCACTCCTTTCTTCTTCATTCGTGTGTGTGTGTGTGTGTGTTTTAAATCATTGTTTTATTTTTTGAAACTGGGTTACATCTCTTCAATGTCATGCATAATTAATTGGGAGGCTCGGGGAAAACAGCAATCTCCCATCTCCCACAGGAATTGCTATGACATAGCCTGGTTCTCCTGCAGCTCCTAGTTTTGCAGATTGTTTCAGAAGGAGAAAGTTTTCCCCATTCATTTCCCCCTTCCATGCCCTCCATCTGAAATTGCTTTTATTCCCCTACCCCTTGTGAGGTGTCCATCCCTTTAAGTAATCTCTTTAGATCTCTCCTCAGTTCCACCTCCATAGGACTCCTGTGATCCAAGTTTCCATGTACATTTTTAGATATATATCTTTTTTTTAAAAAATACATCCTAGACACGTGTGTGCCCTCTCTGCAGTGTTGAAGCCAGTCACATGTTACCAAAAAATAATAATAAAAAATCAAGAGCTCCAAGACTCCAACAACAAAAAAGATATCAAATTGGGTTACAGAAGAGGAGGGAGGAGGATGTGGAGAAAGATTTTTCCCCCTTCTCTCCTCCTCTCTCCAACCCCCTCCTGTTGGTGAGTTCAACTTTTGTGAAAGGGGGTTGATTGACAGCTCTGAAAACTACAAGTGTCAATATATTCATTTGAAATATGTGCACTGTGAGTGGCATTTTTTCCTAACTGACCCTATTCTAGTGTATTGCACCCTCCTGGGCTGTCAAAACTCCAGTGTGTAATTCAGGAGAGGAAGAAACATTTCCAGCCTGAGGGCCTCATTCTTTTCTGGGCAAGCCTCTAAGGGCCACATGAGGGAAGCAGTGAATGCAAAATTTACCATTGTACAGTAATTTCTACACATGTTTTCACACACCTCTCTATTCTCCGTCTAGGCAAGCAAGATGCATTCTCAGAGTTTTAGGAGTTTTAGGACACTTTCCAGCCAGGACGTGGGTGGCGCTGTGGTCTAAACCACAGAGCCTAGGGCTTGCCGATCAGAAGGTCGGCAGTTTGAATCCCTGTGACGGGGTGAGCTCCCGTTGCTCAGTCCCTGCTCCTGCCAACCTAGCAGTTCGAAAGCATGTCAAAGTACAAGTAGATAAATAGGTACCGCTCTGGCGGGAAGGTAAACGGCGTTTCCGTGTGCTGCTTTGGTTCGCCACAAGTGGCTTAGTCATGCTGGCCACATGACCCGGAAGCTGTACACCTGCTCCCTTGGCCAATAAATCAAGATGAGAGCTGCAACCCCAGAGTCGTCTGCGGCTGGACCTAACGGTCAGGGGTCCCTTTACCAGACAGGCAAAAAATAGTCCAGCTGCCCATTTTCTCCTTCCTCCTCCCCCTGGTCCATCTGGGGCTGCCAAATTCTGAGCCATCAGGCCCTTGGCACGATGAGATTTTCATTGTGTAAATTCACTAGCCAGGTGCAGATGGCATGTAGGGTGAAGGCACTGAGGTGGGAAGCCTTTGAATGACATCCTCTGGCCTCATACCATCCTCTACAAGTTCCCCAAACTTGGGTCTCCAGCTATTTTTGAACTACAGTTCCTATCATCCGTAACCACCGGTCTTGCTATCTAGTGATGAAGGGAGTTGCAGTCCAAAACAGCTGGAGACCCAAGTTTGGGAAACACTGCTCTACAAGCTCATCTGATCTTCTGGATAAGTTATCTGTGCATAGGGTATGGTCCCTTGATTTGCAGCTCCTATGTGCATTCAAGCTGCATTCAAGTTCCCGAATAAAAGGTTGAATGAAAATGTGAAGGTTGGGATTTGGGCTGATATAAATTATCCCTAACCACCCTGCCTGCATCTTCATGCATTCATTCTACGCTCACAGCACCTGCCGCCTTAGGAAATTGCCCGACTCTGCCTAATGGTAGGACTGGCCCTGGAAATGTTTGAATCCCAGTGAGGCAGGCAAACAATCAACACATTGGTCACCTGGGGTAGGGGATAGCTACATAGCTAGTTTAATCTAGGTCCATAATGCTTTCTTTCTGACTGTGTCATGGAAGAACAGCCATGAATCCACAGCAGTATTATAGCTCTGTATCAAAGTGGTGCAGAATATATGCCCACCAACAGAGTTCCTAGTGGGGAACCATCATAGTTTCTCCCCCATCTCTGCCTCCAAACAATTTGCTAAAATAAAGATCTGCCTTCCTACTGGCCTAGGCATGTGAAGACTCATAAAGCCAAAATCAGCATCCAGACTCCCCAACTGTGTCTAAATAAAACCAATGGCTAGCTTAAGGTGGTGGTGGGGAAGAGAGACCCCTGCGCTCTAGTGGCAGCAGCAGCAGCAGCTGAGTGGGTTGCTAAGTAATAGCACAGGACCAGAGACAAAGAGGCTTTCTGGGGGAAATGCAAACTGTTTCTGCTCCACACTTCTACCTCTAACCAGACCTTGATTTTTGTATTGAGATCCTGCTTTCGAACATATTCACAATGCTGCTGGAATCGCTGTAGGAGGCAAATGAGCGAAGCACACATTTAGAAGTTAGAGAAGTTCTCCCCAGAAATGCAAGAGTAAAACAACAACAACAACCACCTGTTGATTTCTGCAAGGGTGGGCAGTTGGTGGGGCAGGTGGATTGTCAGTTACACAGGGTCCTTTCCTTGCACACCTCCCATCGATCCCACCTTGAATACAACCAGCCTCCGGCCCTGGCTGCTTTAAATGCAATTCTCTGAGCACAATGAGCATTTCATTGCTGGGGAATATATATATATATATATATATATATATATATATATATATATATATGATTTTCTCAGCTGTTTGGTAGTGTGGAATGCAAGCAGCCGATTGCCAATGGAAAGGACTCTAGCATCCCCTTCCACCCGCCCACTCCTGAAAGTGTGATTCCAAGTTGGAGGCAATCAACGAGCCTTTAAATTACACATCTTCCAAAATACCCCTATTCTATGCAATTAAAAAAGAAAAACCCAGAAAGCAAAAAGAGAGAGAGAACCCTGCAATCAGACCACAGTCAACCTTAATGGCTGCTGTGTCTGTTTTTGTGATTTCCTACAATCCATAAAGAAAAGAAAAGAAAGAGCCAGGTAAACAAAGACAATTTCTGGCTCATGTAAATCCATCTCTCTCTCTCCCTCTCTCTCTCTCTCTCTCTCTCTCTCTCTCTCTCTCTCTCTCTCCACACACAGCCCCTGTATCCTTTCTTAACAGAAGCACTCTCTTGTATGACAAGTTAATTACTGTTCCAGTATATGCTAGTGCAATGGTGCTGGATTGAAATCCTTTTCTAGCACAGGGGTGGGGAACCTTCGCCACCCAACAACAGAGATCTCTCAGAAACAGCTTTCTGAGGGCTGTAGGCCAGTGTTAGGTGTGGCTGAAAGATGGGTAAATCTGCCAGTTTTATTTTCTCCCACTTTCTCTTTTTTTGAAATTGGTTTTGGGTTGCATTTCCCCCCTTTATTTTTTAAGTCCTCATGAAAATTCATCAGCATTTCAGTGCAGATTTCTCCTAAAGCACACATTTGTTGCATGCCATTTTGCCTAACATAAACATTTCTTGCAAAACCATTTCCCCGCATATGAAGACTGCCCCTGCATTCCCCACAACCCATATTTTTATGCATACTGTACTTTACCCCAACATGTGCATTTTTGGACACGTTACTTAGCTGGCGAACTGTGCTGCAAAATTCAGAAATGTATGAAGTTCAAAGAGTGGCTGTGTTTCATTTCACATATTGTATTGGAAATTGCAAATTAGGCAGGTTCACTTTCAAATGTGAATTCCACACACACACCCTCCATAGTGGGACCAGAGGCATAAGCAGGAGCGGAGGAAGGGGGGTTGATGGATCTCAACCAAAACTCTCTGCTACCGGCTGCTTAGTCCATGTAGTCCAGGATGACAACTCAGGAACATAACTTGCTGAACAGTAACTTGATTTGTATTTGCTTATATTATATACAGAGTATAGCACAGCTTTGTACAAGTTACTAGTTACAAGTTACACAGACTCGATTCAAACTCTAGTTACAAGTTACAAGTTACACAGACTCGATTCAAACTCTAGTTACAAGTTACAAGTTACACAGACTCGATTCAAACTCTAGTTACAAGTTACAAGTTACACAGACTCGATTCAAACTCTACACACCAACCTCTGAACTCCAACACCAGACTACTGTGTCATGCTGCTTACAGTGGCATAGCGTGGGTTGTCAGCACCCGGGGCAAGGCAAGTAATTTGCGCCCCCTAACCCGAGTGAGCCAGGTAGGGGCAGAGAGCTGTGAGTGCGAGCGCGCCCCCCAGATGTTGCGCCCGGTGCTGCCGGCCCCCCCTGCACTGCCCACGCTACGCCACTGGCTGCTTATAAGGGAAAACGTTTAGCCAATCATCACCTGTTGCTAGGCTTCCCTACCTCCCAGCAGACTTTCTCACGTACTCTTGCTTAACTTGGCTTCTTGCCAACTCACTAATTGTCCGCTTCAAAGCTGCAGTTTCTCACAACCTCAACAGGGGGTGCGGTGGATGCGGACCACCCCAGTTGTCACCACTGAGGGGGGTGACAAGATGCCGGGCAGCACTTAACGCGGGGCCCACAGCTCGCTTGAGCCACATGTCCCTCCTGGGAGAGGCATGGTGGCTTGGGCGCATGCAGGCTCCGTGCTGCCCAAACGGTCCATCCTCTGCCCCCCCCCCAGCTGTAGGGAGGCGAAGTGGGAGGAGGTAGGCCCCTGGGTGCACCCTGCCCCTATGGCAGCTCGTCCCGCCCTTGCCCCAGGTGCACTGCCCCAGGTGCCCAAGCGGCTTCCTCTGCTGTTGGGCATAAGTGGATGGAAGAACAGTCAAAACTCATAATTTTGTACAGTAGGGTACACACAAAAGCCAGAGGTTTCTAGACAGGCATCAAAGCACAATCAACCTCCACCCAGGCAAACAAGAACACAAGAAGAGCCTGATAGAACAAGCCCATGGCCCATCTAGTCCAGCATCCTGGACCAACCAGATGCTTGTTAGAATCCTGCAAACAGGACCTGAGCACAAGAGCACTCTCTCCTTCTGTGGCTTTCAGCAACTGCTATTCAGAAGCATTACTGCCTCTGACCATGGAGGTAGAGCTAGTGGCTAGTAGCCATCGATGGCCTCATCCTTCATAAATTTGTCCAGTCTTCTTTTAAAGTCATCCAATTTGCTGGCCTCCATTGCCTCTTGTGGGAACAACTCCCATAGTGCATGTGTGAAGAAGTACTTTCTCTGGTTTATCCTGAACAAGAGGTATTGGCACAGTTCAAGGGCACATTGATTAGGGTGATAAGGGTGTGTGGCATGGGAGGGAGGGGGACATTTACTTAAAATAACAATAATTATGTATTTTTCTGCAAATTTCAGAAAAAAGAGGAAGGGGGGTATGAAAGCAAAATACATTTTTTTTAAAAAAGAAAATAATATAGAAATAATACTCACAAAAAATCACCATCATTTCACATTAAAGATATTGTAACCATCAGTTCATGCATCTTAAGTTAAGTGTATAATATAAGCCCTCCAGATGTCCAAATAGGTATCCTTAAGCTGGATAGTTCAGTTGGTTAGAGCATGGTGCCAAGGCTGCAGGTATTGTGTAAAAGATGGTGGCTATTTATCCTTCCAGTCTCAAAGTAGAAGTCTCATAGCAACCATAAGGGCTCACAAAGTCTACTTTTGTTGTCCTTCCATTAAACCCCACACTGCAGAATTATAATTTTAAAGCATGTGAACATCTGAAAAGATCAAGGATTTTGCCAATACAAAATTGATGCAGATAACAACTTCAGAATATATCCATGGACCAGCTCGCATCGTATGACCCAGCAAGGCATTCTCAGCATTAGAAAGGTGGCACTTCCTATGAGGAGACAAATCATTAGGCCAGAGAACGTGGGGTCATATTTGTTTCCCAGACCTAAATTTCACAATCTGGTATACATCCAAGCTGGACAAGAAGGAGACAATTCAGGCTCCAGAAAACATATTTAACAACTGGAGTTAAAGCACTCCTGTACTGTAATCAATGTTCTAAATGCCATCATCATTATTTTTTGCATGGAATTGTAGTCATTGTCAAATAAATCCCATTTTTAATCATAACTAAATTAGGCTTTGATTGACCCTAATATCTGATTAATAAAGTGCTGTTTACAAGTGTAGGAGGATTAAGATTTTACAGCATAATAACCAGGTGGTTGTTGCACTGAATAGACGGAAGGCCTGGGATTCAGAAGGAATCTTAAACATGTTGATTATTGTCAGCAGCTGCACAGAATATATATTTTGATATATGCATGCTAGGGAGTTTGCAGCCAGGTGTTCCAGAATTTTCTATCATTCAGCATTTCCCCTTCTCTGCCCCACTAAAATATGTACCTGTTCATAATTGTTCTTGATAGCAGATCATTCATTGCCTTTGAATCTGCAGCTTCTACCTAGATTCCGTTCATTTGCACTTCAAAACACCTTATGGGAGAGGGTTGCAAACCTTCTGGGGCTTGCAGGAATTTAAAAGCTCAACCATGGAGGCATTGAATACTGGGAACAAGCAGAGTCGTGGTGATAAGAAATTTGCAAAACGAACAGTGAATTTTGGACCAAACTGATCTTGCATTCAGCTGCTAACTGATTCTAGAGTGGCTGGGGCAACCCAGTCATAGGGGTGGTGAATAATAATAATAATAATAATAATAATAATAATAATAATACATCCCTGATATTTCTAGACAGCAGTATATCCCCAACTCTTAGCGCAGGGGTTGGGAACTTATGGCCATCCAGATATTATTGGACTTCCAACTTCAATCAGCCCCGGACAGCATGGAGTAGTAGTCTGACAATATCTAGAGGGCCACAGGTACCTAACCCTGACCTGATCTTATCCAGGGATCCGGTCAACCTGGCAAGGTCCAAAGGAATGGGAGGTTTCTGGAGAATGTGAAGGAGGGTTCAGAATAAGCTCAGTCTTGCAAGAGAGGCTAAAAATAACTTTAAAAGGTTTCTTTGGCTATGTTTGAAGCAAGAAGAAGAACAAGAACAAGTAGTAGGTCCTCTGCATGGATAAGATGGAGAAATGCTATTGGGTGACAGAGAGAAGATGGAACTGCTCAACACCTGCTTTGCCTCTGTCTTCACCCAAAAGGAAAACAGTGCCCAACCTGGTGATAGCAGAAAAACAATGCAAGGATGGAGCTACAGCCCAAGATAGAAAAATAGGTGATAAGAGAACACCTAGCTACTTTAAATGAATTCAGATCTCCAGGGCCTGATGAGCTGCACCCAAGGGTAACAAAGGAACTTGTAGATGTAATCTCCTTTGCCTATAATCTTTGAAAATTCTTGGGGAACAGGTGAGGTTCTTGAAGACTGGAGGTGAACAAATGTTGCCCCCATTTTCAAAAGGGGTGGGAAAGAAGACACTGGTAACTACAAACCAGTGAGCTTGACACCAATACCAGGAGAGGTCCTTGAACAGATAATTAAACAGACAGTCTGTGAGCACTTAGAAAAGGATGCTATGATTACTGAGAACCAGCACGGATTTCTCAAAAAAACAAGTCATGCTAGACAAATCTCATTTATTTTGCTGGTATTCTTACAAGCTTGGTGGATCAGGGGAATGCTGTGGACATAGTGTATCTTGATTTCAATAAGGCTTTTGAAAAAAAAAAATCTCCCATTATATCCTTATAGAGAAGCTGGTAAAATTTGGGCTGGGTGAGGTAACTATTAGGCAGATTTGTAACTGGTTGACTGACCAAATCCAAAGAGTGCTCACTAATTGTTCCTTGTCATCCTTGGAAAAAAATTGACAAGTGGGGTGCTTCAGGGTTCTGTCCTGGGCCTGTTATTGTTCAACATTTTTATAAATGACTTGGATGAACGAATTGAGGGGAAGCTCATCTAAATTACAGATGTCACCAAACTGGAAGAGGTAGATGACTCTCAGGGTCCCTTCCAGCTCTATACTGCTATGATTCTAGGGGGCAAATGTGTCCTTTTTCCATCTTGACACTGTTCTGTACAATGCAGGAAGGGGTACCAATTTTACCCTCTCCCATTTTTTATTTCTCCATCCTCTATAATTGACACCATTTCAGAGTGTGGATCATTGTGAGGCCGGCTGTCTTTCTTTCTTTCTTTCTTTCTTTCTTTCTTTCTTTCTTTCTTTCTTTCTTTCTGTTAACCTATTAATATTCTTCCACAAAGTTGGAGAATCTGAGAATACACAAGCCCTTTACCTTAATTTTGGGTGGCCCCTTGACCTGTCAAACTGATTGCTACCCTGACACTCAAGTTTGACATTAGAAGAAGTGGAGACATCATCTGCAAGAATTAATGCAAGGCAGTGCCTAGTATTCCCTTCCTCATGGAACGAGGGGGGGGGGGGGAGAGGAGAGAACTGCCACAAACCACTCAAGGAGGTGGAAGTGGTTTCAAGGGATAAGGTGGATCAGCCTTATAAAGGAATCCCTGACTCATTTCCTCTGCTCCCTTCAGTCCTGGCTCTTCTCCCTGTGATTACTGGAAATGCACTGCCACGTGGAAGGCTTAACTTCTGTGCAAACCCTCTGACAATGCCTAGCATTGTCAAGTTCAGCCAAGCTAAGGCTCACTAGGGCTGTAAAATGTAATGCCAAAGTGTCAATTAGCATTGACTTGCACTGCTCAATCTCTAGATGTAATCAAGGTGTAGGGGGAAAGGGGGCAGGGAACAGAGTGAGCTGATTTGGCCAAGGTGGCCTGAAGCTGTTCCTGTAAGGCAGGCTTGCAATAAACGTTCTGCTGGAAAAAGGACACCAAGCTGAAATTGGCCAAAGGACTCGGAGGTTATGCAGCTTCACTAATGAAGCTATTCTAAATGGTCCCCTCTGGTGCCATTATCTGGACAGGGAGGCCTCCAGCTGAACTTCTCTGAACTTAGGTTAAATCATCCATGGGCTGCAAAGCCAAATATCTCCAGCTGAGTTAAGCAGAGCCATGCAGGCTGCCTCTCTCTCTGTTCCTCTGCATTTCAACTTCCCTAGGTCACCCTAGGCAACCATCTAGACTCATGGCCTCAGAGCAACACTTTGAAAGGGGAAGCCATTTTCCCCCTGACAGCAGAATACAAATCTCTGTTTGTGATGCTTTCTTGGAGACCTGGGCCCCAGGCTCAGTTGGTGCTAAAGGGAAAACAGGGAAGAAAGGGAAGCCTGAAGCTGTTATAGGTGCCAGGGAAGAACAGAGAAATTCTCTTCTAGCAGCTACAAGGGGGGAATTTATTTACTTACTACAAGGGCTTCATTTCAGCCAGAACTCACAAGAACTCAGTTCTGGCACCTCTTAGGTGAGCACCATTGCCATTTTAAGTGAACAAAGGTGGTGTTCATGGTGAATTCCAGCGCTTCATTTTCTATAAAAAGAGCACTGCTTACTAATCTCTCTCTCTCTCTCTCTCTCTCTCTCTCTCTCTCTCTCATCTCTCTCTCATCTATCTATCTATCTATCTATCTATCTATCTATCTATCTATCTATCTATCTATCATCTATCTCTATCTATCTATCTATCTATCTATCTATCTATCTATCTATCTATCTATCATCTATCTATCTATCTATCTATCATCTATCTATCTATCTATCTATCTATCTCTCATCTATCATCTATCTATCTATCATCTATCATCATCTCCTTTCTTCAATCATGAAAATGACATACATGTGATTCACAGGCAATAACCCATGTGGGTGATGTGACTTGAAAAGTGGGGATTTGTACATAAGTGTGTGTGGGGGGGAGAGATCATAGCTCAGTAGAAGAGCATCTGCCTTTCATGTTGACAGTCCCAGGTTCAATCCCTGGTATCTCCAGGTAGGGCTGGAAAATGTTCCAGCCTGACTACCCTGGAGAAACCTTTGCCAGTCAGGCTACCCAATACTGACCTACATGGACCGAGGGCCTGGCTTGGAATAAGGCAACTCCCAGTGTTACTATGTGCCACAATGCAATCCTAGACATCTTCCCGGAAGGAAGCCTGGCTGAGTTTACTGGGCTTACTCCTTGATAAGTGTATAGGATTGTGGCCTAAGGAGAGTAGTCTTTGGCATAAAGTAGTTGTTCTTCTCCTTTTTAGGATTCATCTTCCCTCTCTCCTGGAGGATGATCCCAAAGTCTCAAATGAACTCTAATGCATTCCAAAACTCAAAGCAATCTTGCCTCAAGGTAACAGATAATACCAACAGCGCCAAAGCATCTGGGATAGAGCTTACAGCTAAAGCCATATTTTAAAAGTCAGCTCTTATTACAAGACTCTTGGGGTTTTTTCTTTCTTTCTTTTCCGAAGGGGGGAAAAAATGAAATGTTTAGGTGTATCAAGTGGTTTTTATTTTATTTTGATGTTCAAATTATGTTGCTTTTGAAGGTGAAAGGAGAATAACATATCACCAGCCCGGGGATGGTGGTAGTGGGAACTTGCAATACACACACACACACAAAAAAAAAAGGAAGGAAAAAAAGAACACAATTTTCACCTTTGTTTTGACCGCTTCTGCTTTCAGCTATTTGAACAGTTGGCTCCTTCACACAGCCCTGCTTTTAATTTCATGATTTTTGGAATCTGGATATTAACATAACATAAGGTGAGCCTGCTGGATCAGGCCAAAAGCCCATCTAGCGCAGGATCCTTTTCTCACCGTGGCCAATCAAGTGCCTGTGGGAAATGCACATAGAAGGCACAATCACAACTCCCCTCCCTCACCAATCATGATTACAACCTCCCTGCTCATGATGCCTAGCAACTGGTAAAAAGGTAAAGGTAAAGGGACCCCTGACCATTAGGTCCACTTGTGGCCGACTCTGGGGTTGCGGCGCTCATCTCGCTTTATTGGCCGAGGGAGCCGGCTTACAGCTTCCGGGTCATGTGGCCAGCATGACTGAGCTGCTTCTGGCGAACCAGAGCAGTGCACAGAAACACCATTTACCTTACCTACTTATCTACTTGCACTTTGACATGCTTTTGAACTGCTAGGTTGGCAGGAGCAGGGACCGAGTAATGGGAACTCACTCCATTGCGGGGATTCGAATCGCTGACCTTCTGATGGGCAAGTCCTAGGCTATGTGGTTTAACCTACAGTGCCACCCACTCAGGGGCAATTCCAAGTTATACAGACCAATGGTCTGACTCAACAAAAGGCAGTTTCCTATGCCCTACATCAGCCACCCCCATGGAAGGATTTGTGGTCCATAATCACATGAGTACTGCTGGATCAGGCTTAAAGCCTATCTGGTTGAGCATCCTTTTCTCACAGTCGCCAAACAGATGCTTGTGCAGCAGGACACTCTTCCCAATTGAAATTCCCAATAATTTGTATTCAGAGGCATAATGCCTCTCTGACAGTGGAGGTAGAACATAGCCATCATGGCTAATAACCATTGATAGCCTTATCCTCTATGGCTTTGTCTAATCCTCTTGTAAAGCCATCTGAGTTGATGACCACCACTGCTTCTTGTGGGAGTAGATTTTATATTTTTAACGATGTGCTGTGTTTCCCCCTCTCTTCTGTCCTGAATCTTCAGACATTCAGTTTAACTGCATGTCCCCAAGTTCTAGTATTGGATGAGAGGGAGGAAAAGTTATCTCTGTCCACTTGCCCCACACTCTGAATAAATTTACCCATAACAGGTGCAAAATACATGCACATCTCATCAAGTGTAAAGGGCCATGCCAATAGGAAAAATAAAGGCATGTCTCCTTGAAAAGAAACAACAACATAATCCTTTCCTGATTGCTGCTTCCATATGTTTGTGTTTTTAATGAGATACAAGTCCTTCAGAGCCCCAGGCACTCATATTTCAGAACGACTTTTGCCAGCCTGATACAGTCCAGGTCCCTGGCCTTGCTGGCAAGAGGGAAATCTAATACAGGGAGGGGAATCTTTGATCCTCCAGATGTTGTTGGACTCCAACTCTCATCAGACCCAGCCAGCATGGCCAGTGTCCAGGAATGGTGAGAGTTGTAGCCCAACAATATATAAAGGGCACCACATTGACTATTGCATGTTCCACAAGCATCATCTGCAAATGACAACTGCGAGGGTGGTTGGGTGAGTTGTTAGGTTGCCAATATTGAATTGGCTCAGAAATAAGCTGAGCTATTTCCCAGTTGTTGATGTATCTTAGTTTATTTCCAAGTTGATCTGACATGAGCCATCAGAAACCCACTCATCTCTAATTGTGTTCTTAATGATTCCATGGTGTTAATGTTATGTTCCTAGCTGCCTTGGAAGTCTTTAGATGGAGCGGTGGGAGAAAAATATTTTAAGGAATAAATTCATCCTAGCGGCTTCCCATTTGCCTAATCATTCTGAATCAGCAAGAGAAAACACAATGTTGAGTGCCACTTCTTCCAGTTGGCCCAGATTGGCTCTAGTTGTCCTTAGAATGAGAGGTAGCTGGGGACAACCTTTTATTTGGTGAGGTCTGCATTCTTTCGTTGGTAATCTGTCAGAGAATTCATGTTGATGGTGGGGAGAGCCAGAGTCAATGATGGGCAGTTCCCAAAACAAACTTGTTATGGATTCAGACCATTGACCCACCTGACTTAGTGTTGTCTGTTCTGAGTGACAGTGGCCATCCAGAATTTCAGGCAGGAGAGTTTCCAGCCTGACCTGGAGATGCCAGAGGTGGAACCAGGGACTTTTTACATGCAAGGCAGCTTCTCTATCATTGAGCTATGGTTCTTCACCTTTTAAAGAGCAGGAAAAATAAAGAGGAAGGAAGCAGGAAGAAAAGAGTTTTGATGGTGCAGAGATGCAAGAGAGTTCCAACAGGTGTTGGGGGGGGGGGCTTGATAAAATGTGGTTGGGGACCACATCCATTCCATGGGCCACAGGTTGCCCATCTATGACACATACAATAAAAAATTACCATGGGCAGTTTGATATTGGTGGCTTTCCTCAAGGTCTGGAAAGAGCAAGATTGAAGCTACTGCCTCTGTGCATGTCAATGTCGCCTTAGGCCAATCAAGACTCCCTCACCCCCTGCACTTGGGATTCTGTTACTCCCACCAGGTTTCTCCATCTCACAAGCTTGCTTCGCGATTCTGCAAGCAAAAGGGTACGGATGCCACCTGGCTCTTTCTGTGAACCAGATGGTTCGATAATGGTCTTGGGAGACAGAATGCACACAGGGCCAGATGGCTACAAGCTGTGACGACGGAATGGGAAATGAAAGGCAATTTTGAAAAATCAACGCCACCACCACTCTCTCGTCTCCTGCCATTCCTAGGTCTCTGTGTGACAAGGGCCTCTTGTTCCTCAGGCACATGTTGACTTGCCCACTTCATTTCTTTCTCTCCCCTCCACTTACAAATGCAGCAGCCAATAACAACGGTACTAATTGCTGATAGCTCCCAATTGATCTTTCCATTTGGCTGTTATGTCTCTGATTGCAAGCTGATGCTTCCATCTGATCAGGGTAGAAACTGGATAGAGGAAGAAAAAGCTCTGTAAAAATCTCCCCAGAGGTCGCTGTGATCAGATTTCCAGCCAACTCCCCTCCCCCTCCCCCCATACACCCAAATAACGGGCAAGTGCCAAAAGTTTGTCAAGGATGATTCACTCTGAATTTCAGATCTTCATTGAGAAAATGCCTAATAAAGAAAGCTGAAGAATCAATCCTAGGTGGCAGGTGGCAATCGGGAGATAAGTTATAGCAAACATATTACCCACAACAAATTTCAAAGTGAATTTAGGTGTATGTGTGTATGTCAGACATCAGGCCAAACATCTGAGGAAAGACAGGAAAAATCCAGAAGCATTTTGGATAGCCGCAGTGAAAACAGGAAGATGGATGCACCATTGGCCTGATTTAGCAAAGCACTTCTTACATTCTTAAAAATATTTTCCTAAATAAATAAAATGCAAACAAAACTGGACTGATCTCCTACTCCTAGTGAGCAGGTCATGAAAGCATGGCATATCAAGAGGAGAACAGAAGGAGGTGCATGAGAGGAACTGAGAAGGGAGACAGGAAGACAGGAAAAACTCAGCTTTTTGCAGCTTGTGAATTATTAACATACCACAGCCAGTAATTAATTATAATTAATATCTGAAAAGTACTTTGATATATTTGGATGTGCAGCACTATGGAAAATACGTCTGCTGTCTGAGATATGAAGAATGATAAAGCTTTGGTATAAAAGAAGATAAAGAAGAAGAAGAAGCTACCCAAGTTATTATCCTCTTCTGATATGCTGGCTGACTGGCCCTATATGCAAATTAATGCCTTGTTCAAGTACCAGATTAAGGCTCCCCTCTGCCGCCGCCAAAATGTAATCCCCCACCACTAATCTGATTATTCTTTGGGCCAAAAAGTAAATTGGATCACTCGCTGGTATTGGCAGCAATGCTGGGAACTGATGGAGCATTTGGACTTTGCCATGGTTATTTGGGGGCAAGTGGAGTCCAGGATGTGCACCTGTTGCTGTGAGCAGGATCTGGCCTTTTCAGAACCCACCAAGAGCTGTCATTTTTATTCTGTTTCTTGATAGGTGACTCCTGAGTGTTGGTTACAAACAGGATCAGGGCAAGCAGCAGAATTTAACTTGGGGAAGGGAAGGTGGAAGTTGTGGGAATAGACAAAATTCACCCCATGGTTAATACTTTGGCCACCTCATGAGGAGAGAAGACTCCCTGGAAATGACCCTGATGTTGGGAAAGATTGAGGCCACAAGGAGAAGGGGACAACAGAGGACGAGATGGTTGGATAGTGTTCTCGAAGCTACCAGCATGAGTTTGACCAAACTGCGGGAGGCAGTGGAAGACAGGAGTGTCTGGCGTGCTCTGGTCCATGGGGTCACGAAGAGTCGGACACGACTAAATGACTAAACAACAACCCTTTCTTTGGACAAATGACAACAAGAACTTTGAACAATCTATAAATTCCACCATCCCTATCCATCCAAGGGTTTATCAAGTTTTAATTCAGCAACACCATTGATAACCCACAAATCCCTTTCCTTGATATACTCCTCACCACTGAGAACAAAATAGCAATGATCTCTACAAGGAACCCACTGATGCCCACATCTCCTTATGCTGGAAATCCTGCCATCCAAAACATATAAAGAAAAACACTGTCTACATCTTGGATTTCAGGATCAAGTGCATTTGCAACAATGAAGAAAAATACTAAAGAAAGATCAGTGAACTTAAAGAGCACCTTCTGCAAAGATGATATTCTCCACATGAAATTGATTGCAACGGGCACTGGGCTTCCATCCTGTGGAGAGAAAAACCTCCTTCATCATAGTGAGGTGTCAACTAACAAAGAACCATGTATCCCATTTGTGGTAGATTTCGATCCTGCATCTTCTAACTATCACCTGGCAATCAGAGAAGGCTACCTATTGTTAGCAAACTCAAAATATCTTGCTATAGCTCTCAACAAGTCCCCTGTTACAGCATTTTGATGATCTCCAAATCGACTCAAATCAGGGCTGGATTAACCATTAAGCAAAATAAGCACATGCTTAAAACATCAAGGGAAGGGGAGCCACCAGAGAAATTGACCATTGCTGGATTTACCATGGACCATATGGTGCAGCTGAACAAAAATAAACATTGTTTATACAAATATAGAAAACAAATAAACATTGTTTTCCATCTTACTGTGGGTTTTGTTCCATTTCAAAAGCAGTATTTTATTTTATGGTTTATTATTGTTTATATTTTGAATTTGATATATACAGGGGCACCAAAATCTTTTAAGTGCTTGGGGCCTTTAAAGGTTCTAATCTGGCCCTGACTCAAATTAGTGAAAGATGCATTTATAAGCCATCTCTCAGCAATCCTTGATTTCATCCTTGTAATTCCAAACACTGTATCACCTGTGTGTATCTCGTGGAGAAAGATCTCTTCAAAAGCAACAGGACAGGCAGACCATATTACATCAAACAAACATCACCTACAGGTCCTGCAGTATAATCTATATTATCAAATGCAAAACAAAAAAACAGGATGTCATATCCAGTATAAAGTTAAAACTACAAGTAATGTATGCACACATTTTAGAAACCACAAATGGGCAATTTTGACAAAATAAAGCAGATGAATCTGTTGCTAAACATTTTAATTCTGAGAACCACTGCCTGCCAGACTTACCAGCAGTTGCAATAGAGATACCACACGTCCACCTATGGTAGGAAAAATGGAGAACTTCTGGATGTACATGATGGGCACATTAATATCACATGGCCTCAACCTGTAGGACAGTACCAATGTTGCTTAGCTTCAGTGAATGAAGCCCTTTTGAGCATCCCTCGTCAAAGCTCTACAACTGCCATCTTTGAAACAGCATCATTTAATTTTTATCAGAGCAGATAAGGAAGGTGGAAGTCGAAACATTTTGCAACACTGTGTGTGTGTGTTTCACCAACGTATATATTGGAGATACTTGTCGGAAGTTGTTTATACACCCATAAATAAAATCATTCACAATTTCCGAACAAATATACTGTCTTTCAAAGTCAAAACTTTGCTGAAATCTGAGGTGCAGTTGGGGAGAAACCAATTGCAAAAATGCTTATATTAGGAAATGTTTATCCAAAATGCATCTATCAGGAGAAGTGCATGTGAGAATGTGTCACAATTTTTGTGTAGTCTAATAAAAAAGTCTGCAAACACATGTGGTAATGGGGTGAATTGAACTTAGAGCGGGGAAAATGAGAAACGGAACCAAAATAGACAGATTAATCTGCCCCTAGTCACAAGAGTCTCCATTCTCTGTATCACTAGAGAAGGAAATATATTTTTGGGTTTGACAAGTCTTTGCATCTTCTCAAAATGACCCATGAACCCACCATTTCCCTGCTTCAAAGCTCACTTTTTCTTCCAGGAAAGGTCATGGCAGAACTTTTAAGTTTCTTTCTGGATCAAGATTGCACTAGAACAAGGAGAAAAGCTTTAGAACTAAGCAATGTAACTACATTAAAGGCATGGGGTAGACTTTTTCATTACTCTAGTTATTTTCGGTCCGGCTGCTAAAGTAACCTGCAAGTTAAATATATATGAAAACGCCATGATGATAAAAAGCAAAAATATAATATTGCAACCTATAAACATATTTGTACCAAACAGACAGGGAAGGCATGGTTTTGATGATGATGATGATGATGATGATGATGATACATAGGCTGCATTCAAACAGTACTTTATCCCATTCCCCCAACATTTCTTTAGGTGATAATTTCTGAATTTTAAGTGATCTTTCACACAATGTAAAAGCCACTTCTTGAAATCTAGCAGAAGTTTTGTGCTCGTTTCCATGTTAATTGCTTTCAGGAAAAAACAACAAAAAAACTCTTTACCCAGAAAATCGTGAGAGTTTTGTGCTATCATTTTCTGTAGTTACCCTGGATCAGGGTCAAGTGATGAAATTTGGGGCAGTATTCTTACATACCATTCCCCCCCCCCCCCCCGGGTGAATCACGAGGAAACATGTACATAAAGGGTAGTGACATGTCCAATGATGCCCACTGTTTGGTCATTCTATACCCACTGGTATGAACTAAATTCAGTGTGACAGGGTGGTATATTGATCCTAAATTGATCATACATCAATGGTAAGAGGGATTGATTGTTAGCGTATTCTGGGAATTCTAGCTCTGCAGGGCAAGCAGAAGTGCCCTAACAACTCTCAGGACCTTTAACAAATTACAATTTCCATGATTTATTTATTTTTTGAGAAACCATGGCTGTTTAAAGTGACATAATATAGCTTTCAATGTATAGTGCACATGGGTCCTTAGTACTGCCTAAAATGGAGAAGGTTGAAGGAAATAAGGAAGATGGGGTGCGGGAGAGGAGGGTTGGGGCATGGATGACTTCTGAAGCCTAATTGGCTCAGAGAATAAGTCAAGCCACTTCTGATTCGTTGGCGGAAGTAGCTCGGCTTATCTCCTGTGCCAATGCCACAGGAACTGAGGACATCCTTAATGAGACTACAAACCAGCTTGGATAATGTACGAAACAGCGTTGTTGAGAGGAGAGCTTGAATCTTGGTTTATGCTGAAGATGTATAACTCAAAAAGAAAATTGAAAAAAAGGGGGGGTACTCACACTGCCTGTCAACAGCTTGTGGATATTATTAAACTTGAGGAAGAATTAAACTTTATCTTCTTTGGAGATTAAATAGTTCTCTAGCCTGTAGAAATAAATCCTGTAAACATTTCAAATGATAGTGAGGGATTTAACTTCTCTGAATGCCTTTTATGAGAGAAGAAACTAAATGCACCTAAGAGCAAAGCTACTGTGTAGAGTCTGCTGGAACTGGGCCAGTCACTCTCAAAAGGGGCAGAGACTCTTCTTAAGTGCAGGGGCCACATTCCTTTCTGGACTACATTCTGAGGTCCACATGCAAGCAGTGGGTGGGGTCAGAGCTTAATATGGCTGGAGCAATGAATGAAAAATTTGCCTTGTACAGTGGTACCTCGGGTTACATACGTTTCAGGTTACATACGCTTCAGGTTACAGACTCTGCTGACCCAGAAATAGTGCTTCAGGTTAAGAACTTTGCTTCAGGATAAGAACAGAAATCGGGCTCCGGTGGCGCAGCAGCAGCAGGAGGCCCCATTAGCTAAAGTGGTGTTTCAGGTTAAGAACAGTTTCAGGTTAAGAACGGACCTCCGGAATGAATTAAGTACTTAACCCGAGGTACCATAGTACAGTAGGCTAGGATCTACACACACTCACTTCTGCCCCCCACTCTATTCTCCTTCCAGGCAAGCAGGAAGCATGATCAGATTTCAAGGACACATTAAAGCTAGATTTTTTAAAAGTGTGGGGGGAGGGGACAAGCTGCTTTTAATTTTAGCCCACCCAACTTTACAAACCACTGAAAAACTGGAGAGTTCCTGCCTTTGTCTTTTGGGGGAAGCAGTGGCATAACGTGGGTTGCCAGAGCCTGGAGCCACACAGAGGGGTGTGCGAGGGAGGGAAATGGATTGAGTACGCATGCACATTCAACTGCCTAATGGTGTCTGTGTTACCCAGAGATCACAGCTGCACAGATAAGTAAAGAAGAGTCTTTCCATTGTCTGGAGAGGTCACTTCCTGCTTCGCTTGGAGAAGCCATTTTCAACAGAGCCCAGTGACGGAAGCGTGCAGCTGTATTTGAGGCAGCACCAAGTGTTGATTTTTTGTGCCTCTAAAAATTTTGTGCCTGGGGGATAGCATGGCAGGACGGTTGTGGATCCTGCCCCACCTCAGGTGGCAAAATGGCTTGGGCTGGCCCTGATTTTGCATCTTCCATACATTATATGTATTGATGTATAAGATACAAAAGATTTCTTACCCACCTTTCACCATAAAGTCCCAGGGTGGGTTAAAATAATAGAACATATTACTAGTGCAGGATTCGAGTAATGCACTTACAACGGACAAATATAAATAGAAAATAGAAAAATGAGGTTAAAATGTTAAGAACAGACTGACAAGGTACAACTTTAATTTTAGTACATAAGGCATATAAAATTATATGCAGAAGAAATAAGTGTGCTATAAACCAGAAAGGGAAGTTGGGGGGGGGTTAACTGAAAATGTAACATGTAATTTGAATTTTTGATTATGCTAAAATTTGTTGTAAAATCTTAATAAAAATAATTAAATATTTTTAATTAACATAAACATTAGTGAAACAATTGCAACTTTTAAAAACAACAAGTACAATAATCCCAACATATATGATAATAATTTGGGATACTACCAAAACTGCTATATACCTATTTCAACAGGGAGATGATGCAAAGTCATTCCTCCTACGTCTTTGACTCTTGCAATACATATATTTTAGTTGGGAGGATAAATTTAGTCAGTTTGATAGGGTCCCCCCCCCCAAAATGAACAAAAATATGAGATTTTTATTATATATCCTTCTAGATTATTGGCACAATGGGATCACATAATTTGGGACATATCTGAAGCCCATGTCAATCGCCAAAACTCTGTTGATGTCACAACACTCTATCCTATTTATTAATAACACATATTTTTATGTTCTGGTCCTCGCCAGTTCGAAGAGATGCAGAAACAAATAAACGAAGTGGTGCCCCTGGGGGATAAGGGAAGACAACAGCAATGATATGACTAGCAACAAACCAAGGGACCAAAATTTATGTACTGAAAGGAAAGAGAAGACTCAGTGCGATGTGATCAATGTCTATAAACATCTTCAAGGGAGCGGTATAAATAAAGAATAGAGTTGTTTATGGCCTCAGAATTAGGTAAGACAAAGAGTAGTAGCTTGAAGCAGAGAATGAAAAAGTCAAAGGAAAGTAATTTGGGGGAGAAAGTTTCCTAAGGAAGCAATCCTATAGCAAGATCTGTCAGGATGAGCAGGGTTAAGATCCAGTGGATTTCTGGCTGAGCTAGGAGGTTGCCAGCACAGCTGGGCTATGCATAACTTTACATCTTTGGCTCAGCCAGATATATGCTGGCGTATTTCCCCATCCTATCTCAGGAAGCTGGCTGAGTCAAGCCTGGTGGATCTTAAGTTGGCATAAGCCCTGGAAAGGGAAGTGGTGGGGGTGGGGTGGGGTGGGGGGACTTTGGCTGGTTCCTAAACCTGTTCAGCTTCATCACATGACTTGGTAACCTAACATCAGCCAGTAAAAGGGGTGTGATTGTTGTTGTTTAGTCGTTTAGTCATGTCCGACTCTTCGTGATCCCATGGACCAGAGCACGCCGGGCACTTCTGTCTTCCATTGCCTCCCGCAATTTGGTCAAACTCATGCTGGTAGCTTCGAGAACACTCTCCAACCATCTCGCCCTCTGTCGTCCCCTTCTCCTTGTGCCCTCCATCTTTCCCAACATCAGGGTCTTTTCCAGGGAGTCTTCTCTTCTCATGAGGTGGCCAAAGTATTGGAGCCTCAGCTTCATGATCTGTCCTTCCAGTGAGCACTCAGGGCTGATTTCCTTCAGAATGGAGAGGTTTGATCTTCTTCTAGTCCATGGGACTCTCAAGAGTCTCCTCCAACACCATAATTCAAAAGCATCAATTCTTCGGGGTGTGATTACTCAAGCATATTTTCTTTTTCTCTCTGCCAGGCTTAGGTTGGCTCACCCAGAAGTAGCCCCACTCCTGAGCAGAGGTTTGGATCTGGCGCAATTTATGCCAGCTTGCTTTGCACTAGCTTCTTGTGTATACAATTGCTTCCTTAGAGGCAGAGCTTTTAGTGACCCACAGAGATGTGTGTGTGTGTGAAATTCTTTTCAAAGCTCTTTTGGGTCATACTTAGAGTTGAGGTGGGGGAATTTGTTCAGTTTTCATTTTGATGTGAGCTATTACACCGAATCAGTGCAACAGGGGCAGCCAAAATAGTGTCTTGGACTGCAGCCAGCATGGTGAATATTCAGGGATGATGGGAGTTGTAGTTCCATAAGCTATCCACGTACACATTAACTGAAACCCAGTTATTCTTCAAAATATGCACCTCTCCACATTTTTTTCAAGGCAGCTCTCCTGCCAAAAGATGCATGCAAAAACACATATATTAGAGGAAAAGGATGCGAACAAATGCTAGTGAAACTAACATAGAAAAAAACTCTGTATTGGAGAAAGCTGCTTGCAGTCATGCATACATTAGGCAAAAGTGCATACAAAAGTGTGTACATTAGGAGAAATGTAAAGAATTTTTATAAATAAATTTGCAAACTGCTGCAGAAGTGAACAAACTCAATGTAGGACTGGGAAAAGGAAGAACTATGCTTAACCAAAATCGACAGATTCACCCACCCTTATGTTTGTGCTACAGTTCTTGAGCAGAAGACAAGCAAGCAGAAAACAATGGGATGGAAATTTAACAGCATATCTTAATAGCAGTTCCTGAGTTGGCATTAGGGGTGTCAGAAGGCTTCGCTTTCACTTCTGCCCTGTATTTGTTGGCTGCAGGACTGTTTCCATTCCACTGCAATTCACCTTCTGCTAACAAACTACATTATTAGTCTTGCTGTCCACTTTGGCAAAAATGGCATAACTTTCATAAGTAATTTTGTAAATTACCTAAGTTGCATTGTCATTATGTTATTCCACCATGTTCAATTCAGTGCAAAGGAAACATAACTCAAATGTGGGAGGGGAAATAATTACATAATCTACGGGACCACCTCTACTGGTATACCCCACAGAGGACCTTAAGGTCCATGAATAACCATAGTTTAGAGGTCCTGGGCCCTAAGGAAGTCAGACTATCCTCCACCAGGGCCAGGGTCTTTTCAGTGATGGCTCCGACCTGGTGGAATGCTCTGTCCCATGAGACTAGGGCCCTTCAGGATTTAACCTCCTTCCGTTGGGCCTGTAAAACAGAGCTATTCCGCCTGGCCTTTAATTTGAATTCAGAATTTTATTTCCCTTCCCTTCTCTTCTCTTCCCTCCCCCTCCCCTTTTATGAAGATCACCCACTCTGAGACCCCACAGCTAATTCTCCCCTGGCCCCCTTGCTGGTGCAAGTAGGACCAATTCAGCCAGCTAGCCCTGGGGATTATCTAATTGGTTTTTGAATTTATTGTTATTCATGTTTTTATACTGTATTTTATGCTGCTTTTATAATTAAGTGTTTTAAATTTGTTGTTAGCTGCCCTGAGCCCGGTTCTTGAACCAGGAAGGGTGGGGTATAAATAAATTATTATTATTATTATTATTATTATTATTATTATTATTATTATTATTATTATTATTATTATTATATCATTCGCAAACTGAAATCAACACCAGCTGAAAACACCAATTGTAGCTGCTGGATTGATTTCCATTCCAGACATTGGACAAATTAGTGGATATGAGCCGTTTCTGCCCCCATTTGTGTTTTTATCACAATTCTCTGACATCCATAGCTAGCATGACTCTCTCCCTGTTTGGGGGCATGCCTTCTCCTGGTTTGCATTGACACAAACCATAAACCACCCCCTGACAATCCTACCAATGTTGGAGCTCCGATGTTGGCAGAGCATTGTGCTTCAACCGAGATTTGAAACCAGAAATGGACTGCAGAAATAGGAAAGGGAAAGAAAAGGAGGAATGGGAAGGCAAGGAAACGCTTTGAAGAATCACAATAAGTTTTGGACTTGATCCATTTTAGAATAGAGTTTTGGAGTAGAGCTCAATGTGGATCCATAAGAGTTCAGAACTCTAGTTCTGTAGAAGGATAAGGCTTCCACGGACGATAACTCTATCAGTAGCTACTTGTCATGACTATGCTCTGCCTCCACAGTTGGAGACAGTAGTGCGTCTGAATACCAGTTGCTGGAAGTCACAGACATCTAGTTGCCCTCTATGAGAGCAAGATGCTAGACTAGATGGGCCACTGACCTAATCTAGCAAGTTCTTATGTGTTTAAGTGGGGGGGGGGGGAAATAAACCAGAAGCTCTAACCCCTGTAATAAGTTTGTATTCAATTTTGTTAGGCTGAGTGTACAAACTGCTAGCCACCTGCAGCAATGGTTCACAGTTCCTGCACATCTAAAAACCATGTGTTGTGGAGACAATCCACCCCCCATTAATTTTCCCCACCTCCAGAAGTAGAACCATTTTCCCTTGTTACTGAAGCATCAACAAAAGTGAAGTCAGCCAGTGGCAAAAAGGAAATCATATTTGTCTCCTAAAGCTTTTGTTCCCTTCAGGAGCCCCAGATGTAAAATTTACAAAATGGCTGTTCATTTGTTGAGAAGAATTATTGCTACCCTCCCCTTTTCTCTTCACAACACAACCTCCTTCCTTTGCACAGTTACAGGCAGACCTTTGCAAAAAATAAAATAGAAATCAATCAATACTTAGAAAACTGGGACTGGTTTACACATTGATATATGCCACATAATTGGACTTGAAGGAATGTGTGAATTGACTCCATGTTGCAAAAGTTGGTATCTCATTAGCACCTGTAAATCATCTGTGCTTGAACTGAACCTGAATTGCTTGGCTTGACCCCAAATCAATCACAGCTGGTAATAGGTGAAGGCCAAAAAGATTTCCACTCAAAATGGGTAAGGAGTTCTGCAGTGGTGGCATTAAGCTACATTGTAAGTGACTTACAGTTCTTTTGGGAAGAGAACAGTTGTTCAAAATGGCACCCAAACTGAAATGACACTTGAGCAAATCTCAAACAATTAGGGAGCAGAGCACATCTCAAACGATTAGGGGTCATTTAACTTGAGTCCAACCACACCCTCAACTACCATCGACAAGTCAACAACTTTGGAACAGTAGCAACTTTGGGAAGGAGGATAAATTGGGTTTGGTTCACGTTCTGATGCAAACCTACCTAATTTGCACTTCCTGAAACAATACCTGGATTGAAATGGACCCATCCGTCAAAATTTTATGGTTCTCCATATTTTGTAACGCAGTTTTCCCACCCAGAAAGTGCATGAAAATGCATATATTGGGGCACAATATGCATATATGTCTGATCCTCTTTTAAAGCCGCCCAAGTTGGAGGCCATCACTATTTCTCATGAGAATGAATTGTTTAATTATGTGCTGAGTGAAAAAGCACTTTCATTTGTCTGTCCTAAATCTTCCAACATTCAGCTTCATTAGGTAGCCTCAGGTTGTAGTATTATGAGAGAGGGAGAAAAACAACTTTCTATCCACTTTCTTCAGACTATGCATCATTCTAGTGCATCATTGCTTCTTCACGTTTTCTCTAAACTAAAATGTCGTATTGTACCCATGCCTTGTAGAAGAGTTGCTCCAAATCTTCATCTTTTTGCCTTCCCTTTTCTGAACCCTTTTCAGCTATGCAATATTCTTTTTGAGATGAGGCAACTGGAACGGGACAGAGTATTCCAAGAGTAGTCACAACACAGATTTGTGTAACTGCATCGTGATGAGTGCCAGTTTTATTTTCATTCCCTTTCCTAATGATCCAACTTTCTTTAATACAGCCAATCTCAGTTCATGTATCACATATAAGATTTAGAAGAGCTATGAGATCTGACTTTGGCTGGGAATGATCTAGCCAGGTCTTCATGCGTTTGCTTCTGAGCAGCTGACAACTGTGTGCGTGAGAGAGGGAGGTTCAGTAAAGAAACCTATTTCCCTCACCCTTTAAGCTGTGTAGTTAAAGCCTTCCCCCCACCCCGCCCATTGCAGCCCAAATTCATCCATGCATAATTGCTTAGTGAAACTAAGTTTCCATTAAGGATTCGTGTTCATGCCATCTTTCCACTGGCAGCCCAGTGCAGTCTGGAAAATGGGGACTGTTGCCATCTCCGTGATGAATGGTTTCCTCCATTGAATTGCAATTACAGGATTTAATCAGTTCATTATTCCACCTAGTATTTGGCTCTTGACAGTTATACCGTGGAAACTAATTGAATTGGCTTCACCTCAAGGCATTCCTATTTTTTGTTTTTAAAGGATCTCGTCCAGTCATTGTGGATTTGGGGGGAGGGGGCAATTGGCCAACTCAGATCTAATTGCCTCCAGTATTCTTTTTCCATCACCCTGGAGAAAGGAAGCAATGTACATATTCTCTTTGCCCAGCTCCTCACCCCCAAAGCTCCTGTTTCCCATCCTCTTCTTCAAATGTATTTCCCAGCAAATTTGTTAGTTGGCAAACCAAGGAAACTGGGACTTACACGTCACATTGGCTCTGAATCTTCTTCCTGTGCACCCCATTGACTTAGTTATGCATTAGCAGCACAAAACTGTGCATGTTTACTCAAAAATTGCATCCCACTGTGTCCAGTGGGAATTGTAGTCTTAACCTGTCATTCTGACATTTGTCCATACATATTCACTTTTTGCATTAGGGATATTCTTGTCAACTAATAACTATACACATCACCATGACGTTCATATGCACATAGAGGAGGGGCTGGAAATTGCAATGGACGCATCCCTAAAGTCTCTGTCTCTGAAAGCTGTAGAGTCAGTGATCATGGTATCTCCCCTGCCAGGGAAAATGTTCACAAAGTTGTCATAAGACGTAGTGCTTGATTTCCCCTTAATTGAAGTGAATTGAAATAAAAGGTTGCAAAAGGTGTTCTAGGGAATGCAACTGAGATGTCAGGTGGGGAGGTAAAAAGTCTGTTCCTGTTGATCCCTGTTTTCAGAGGAATTCGTCACCACTGACGATGTTCCAGACTTCACCCTGCTTATTGAAAGAACTGAAAGAACCGGTTCTGATTCTGTCTGCTGAGCCCCACCATTTCACCTGCATCCATTGTTTGTTTTCTTGCTCCTCTTCATCCAGTCAATCAAGAAGCATTAACAGAGTTCATGGACACATTCCAGACAGGCACAACCCCTCAAGAAGGGTGCAAAGCAAGACTAGGGAGGGGTGTGTCCTGATCAGAATCCCAAAGATCAGACAGAGAAGCATGTGAGCCTGGCATTTTAGAATAAAATTGGCACAAGGCTGGAAGCACAAATACTCTTTTGCAACTGATTGGCACAGCTTTATTATGAACGTGGCTGAAAACGAAGAGGATTCCCCCTCATATTATCAAACCTTTCGGTTGACATGAACTATGGGTCAGTAAACTAAGATCCATGGGCCAGATCAGGCCCAATTGGCTTCTGGATCTGGCCTGTGGATGTTGTGGGAATCGCTGCATGGATTGCCAGCGCACACTTTCTTTCCCTCTCCCTCACATGGCAGTGGCTGCGCCTTCTCCCTCCCTCCTCCTGGCTTTTCCCTGCCCTGCCTAGAGGAGGAAGGGGGCTGGGCTTTGTTGGTGCCAGCAGCAGCAGCACTTGAGCAGCCGCCATTTTAAGCAGCCCCTCTCTGGAGCCCTTTTGCACACCGCTCATTGTCCCTCTGCCGCCCTGCCGCCGCCAGCCCCTGCCGATCGCAAGACACAGGTAAACAGCCACCGGGGCTTGTGCTGCTCTTGCATCACCCCCCCCCCCAAATATAGTCTGCCCCCCCAAGGTCTGAGGGACAGTGGACCAGACCACTGCTGAAAAAGTTAGCTGAGCCCTGACATAAACAGTTTATCACCTTTTACACGAATGGTAGCCTGAGATAAGAACTTGCTGTGCTATTTGGATGTGGGTGGTGCTGTGGTCTAAACCACTGAGCCTCTTGGGTTTGCTGATCAGAAGGTTGGTGGTTCAAATCCCCGCAATGGAGTGAGCTTCTGTTGCTCTGTCCCAGCTCCTGCCAGTTCAAAAGCACGCCAGTGCAAGTAGATAAATAGATACTGCTATGGCAGGAAGGTAAACGGTATTTCCGTGCTCTCTGGTTTCTGTCATTGTGTTCTGTTGCACCAGAAGTGGTTTAGTCATGCTGGCCACATGACCCAGAAAGCTGTCTGTGGACAAGCGCAGGCTCCCTCGGCCTGAAAGCGAGATGAACGCTGCAACCCCATGGTCGCTTTTAACTATACTTAACTTCCAGGTGTCCTTTACCTTTTACCTATATTGCATGCATTGCCTAAACACCATCTTCTGGGTGAGGGTGGACTAGGTACTATATGATATTTTTAGAATTTAATGAAATAAATAAGAACAACCCAGGAAGGTGTGAAGCAGGGATAGTGAAGGGCTTGTACTGGCAAGAGGGTGTGTGGCTGGGGAGGTCATGAGGGCCATTTAGAGAGACTTTGGGGCCTGCACTGGGGCCATGGGCATAAGGTTTCTGCACTTCTGCCGTAGCTGCTGTTCTTTTGCCAGGCGTAAGGAAGCACTCAGCTACTTTCATGAGGAACCCATATTTTCTCTGAAAAGGTGCTAGTTGCTCTGTGCAACATCTCAGTGCTCAGTCAGGCCAAGCTGAGATGGCATCAGAAAGAAATATCAGTTGTGCGCAAAGTGAAGGCACATGACGTCAATGTGCATTTGGTGTGAGGGAGTTTCATCTCATGTGCTTGATTTTTGAAAGAGCCATAACTTTCATATTAATATTCCCATCCTAAACGTATTTTCCCTGACATAAAAGCCCCATTGGTTTTGATAGAGAATGGGGGAGTCTGCAAGCATGAGCTGAACAGCAATGGCTTGGAAGGGAGTCTAATTAGGGACCCTAATGGATATTTCCAGCTTCAAATTTCTCTTCCCCACTCCAATTCTATCACCAGCAGATGGAAATGAGCCCATGGGGAGCTACTCTTTATATACATATTGATTGAGGATAATAAAGAAAAGCAGTCTGGATATATGAAAAAATGTATTTCCATTCAGGAACGATGGGGGTCCAGCAATGATGGGGCCACCTATGGAACCAAGACATTCAGAAATAGGATTGTTTTCCTTTTAATTTTCAGCTATGAGGCAAGTTCAGAAGATGAAGTTACAATTAAGCCCATGAGGCGTCCTAACACCATGACCACTTTCACACTATACATTTTTAAAGCACCATGGCAACACTTTAAACAGTCGTGGCTTCCCGCAAAGAACTCTGGGAGCTGTAGCTTGTTAAGAGTGCTGTGAATTGTTAGGGTACCCCTATTCCATGCACAGAGCAACAGCTCACAGAGCTACATTTTCCAGAGTCGTTTAACCATCAATCTCTCTTCATAGGAACATAAGGAAAGCCTGCCGGATGAGGCCAATGGCCCATCTTGTCCAACATCCTGTTATCTCAGTGGCCAACCAGATGCCTGTGGGAAACTTGCAATCAGGATTCGAACACAAGAGCACTCTCCCTTCTTGTGGTTTCCAGATCAGGCAGTCCTTTGCACATTCATTCCTAGCAGTATTTATGTACTGCCCCACCCCACCCTCCAGTGCTGATAAATTTTCATGGGGATTTTAAATAAATAAATAAACAATATCACAAACTGACATGGAAATGTGGAGAACATTGGAAAAATGAGGACAGGTTCCCACATCCTTAGTTACGGTGTAGTTCAGGGGTCAGCAAAGTTTTTCAGCAGGGGGCCGGTCCACTGTCCCTCAGACCTTGTGGGGGGGGGGGCGGACTATATTTTGGAAAAAATAATAATAATGAATGAATTGCTATGCCCCACAAATTACCCAGAGATGCATTTTAAATAAAAGGACACATTCTACTCATGTAAAAACATGCTGATTCCTGGACCATCTGCGGGCTGGATTTAGAAGGCGATTGGGTCGGATCTGGCCCCCGGGCCTTAGTTTGCCTACCCATGGTGTAGTTCTAACCATGTCTACTCAAACATAGCAAGGGAAGTATAAGAACACAATAGCAGCCCTCCTGAACTGAGACAGTGGCCCATCTATCCCAGCATCCTGTTCTCACAGTGGCCAACCAGATGCCTTTGGAAACCCACAAACACTCTTCCTTCCTGCAGGCTTCAGCAACTGGTATTCAGAAGCATCACTGCCTCCAACTGTGAGAACAAAGCTGTCATGGCTAGTAGCTACTAATCATCCTTCCCCAATTTGCCTCATCCTCCTTTAAAATCCATCCAGGTTGATGGCTTTCTCTGCCTCCTGTGGGAGTGAGTTCCATAGTTTAACTCTGTGCTATGTGTGAAGAAGTACTTTTTCCAGTCCTGAATCTTCCTAAATTAAGCTTCATAGAATGTCCACAGGTTCTAGCGTAATAATAATAATTTATTTATACCCCACCCTCCCCAGCCAAGACCGGGCTCAGGGGAGTTAACACCAGGTATAAAAACAATTGATTGAAATACAACTTAAAAACAACATTAAAATGCAGCCACATTTCAGTAGGAACTCAAATCAAAAAAATTTGGGGGGATGAAAACGTCAAGTCTTCACCAAGGCCAACTATCCAAACTGGTCCTACGTGGGCCAGAAAAAATCCAGGAAAGTCCCCAAGCAGGAGTTCCATCACAAAAGGAGAAAGGAAAGAGGGGGAGGGGAATCAAGTTGATTCCAAGCCAAAGGCCAGGTGGAACAACTCTGTCTTACAGGCCCTGCGGAAAGAAATCAGATCCTGCAGGGCCCTGGTCTCATGAGACAGAGCGTTCCACCAAGCCGGAGCCAGTGTTGAAAAGGCCCTGGCTCTGGTTGAGGCTAATCTGACTTCCTTAGGGCCCAGGACCTCTAGGGTGTTACTATTTATGGACCTTAAGGTCCTCCGTGGGACATACCGGGAGAGGTGGTCCCATAGATACGAGGGTCCTAGGCTGTGAAGGGCTTTAAAGGTCAAAACCAGCACCTTAAATCTGGTTAAATATGAGAGAGGTTATGTCCATTTTCTCCATACCATGCATGATCATAGAATTGTAGAGTTGGAAGGGACTCAAGGATCATCCAGTCAAACCCCATATATGCTTCTATCACCTCTCACTATCTTCTCCTCTAAACTAAAAAGCCCCAAATGTTGTAATCTTTCCTCCTAGGAGAGTCATCCTATCCCCTTTTTTAAAAAAATTTTTTATTCAAAGTTATAACAAAACATATTTTCCAAAAACATATCCTTATTCCCCCCCATTTCCCCACCCCACCCCCACAAACCCATCCCCCACTCCCCACCCCCACTTCCCTCAGTTCCAGTCTTTGGTTTCTCCAATAATGCTATTTTCTGCATGTTACAGAGTTGTATAGATCCTCCAACTGTTTAGCTAATTATTATCAGTAAAAAATTGTGGATCCTTTCCTAAAAATTGGTGCTACATTGCTCACTTTATAGGCCTCAGGTATGAAGACTGGCCTTTGGAGCAAGCTACATATTTTTTGTTGGAAGGTCAGCAATTTCACATTTGATTTCTTAGAGGACCCTTGGGTAGATGCTATCTGGACCCATCAATTTGTTTGGATTCTAGTCTAGCACTCTAACCACACCACCTCTCCTCTCTTTTGCTGGAAGACAACCTAAGTGGAATATAAATGGCATCAGAATTGTGGAATAATAATGAAGCAGAACAGGAGAAATCAACTCCTCAATACTGTACCAATAGCTCCCACCCTTCTTCTTTAGGTATCCATTGTATTTGGCTGTGGGCAACAGATACATGTTTTTATATATTACTTGGAAAAGCCAAAGCACAAGCAATAAAATCAGGCAGGAAAGCCTCTCTATCATCAAAATTTCTAGTTTTCTGCAGAACCATTCTACCTCTTTGCCTGAACTTTTATTTCATCAGCAGTATAAACGGGAGAGTGGCAGTTGACATTTTCCAGCTTCTTTCTCTGCATGGGAAAATGAATTCTTTAACCGGGATTCAGTGATTTTTGGGTTTGTCTAGATGAAACACACACACAAAGGGGGAAAAAGAGAGAGAAGATGATGAACTTTAGGGTTCATATTATAACTGGGATTTGCTTTGCTCCTTGAATGTGTCATCCCAGAGGTCAGTTGGGGCACTTGGTGGAGAAAAAGACGGTGTCAGATTACTAAACTTTGGTTTGGGTGCATATGGTTCTCCCGGGGATAAGCTATAGATATGGATAATATCCATATCTTTCAAGAAAGAAAGAAAGAAAGAAAGAAAGAAAGAAAGAAAGAAAGAAAGAAAGAAAGAAAGAAAGAAAATGTAGCAGAGCTTCTTACTGGTCCTCCTCCTTCCATTTCCACCCTTTTGAATGTATGACAGCATTTGTAAGCTTGGTTTTGTTTTGAAATCTCTGCAGGAATTTCTCTTTGGCTGAGGAAAAGGGCACAGGCGCATTTGGGGTCTAGGTTCGATATAGGCTGGAGCACAATTTGGAAGGCAATTTCCCCTTGATGAGGGTGAGACGCAGAAGCCGTGCAGTCGCTGTAGGAGTGAGGGCACCCACAGGCAGCTCCCCTCAACTCCAAGTTCAGAGTCCTATTAAAAGAAAGGCATATAAAGATTCTATTAAAGACCATGTACATAACAGCACCAGTGGGGATGAGGAGGAGGAATAAGGTGCGACAAGCCAGCAAAACGGATTAAAAATGCATGTGGCTGTTAACAGAGCATAATCAGAACCGTTTCCTCTCTTAATACTTTCAACTATTAAGATGTAGGCAATGTCGGAGAGATTGCGCCTTTAAAAAGTAACTGCTGTTCACCTCCATTTAGTCCTGGTGGTAGTTAGTGGGTTCTCTTAACCCCCCCCCCCCACTTTCCCCCTTTTTAAAAAATCATAGCCAATTTCTTTTTATCACTAATGATGAGCATGTTCTCATAATCAGTTGCTCCAGTTTAGGTCTTCTTTATCAGTGTCTGACTTTGATTTTGTTCCGATGTGGGTTTTTCTTTCTTTTTTACTAATGTCTTTAAAGGACGTTGCTCTCTTTTTTTTTAATAATAATAAAAAAAAACCAGCATGCATCCAACAAGGCTTTCAATTAAATGTGGTTTAAGTCGCCCCTGACAAATGGTAAGGGTGTTTTTTCATTTGGTTTGTGGCACTTCAAAAAGGGAAGCGGTGTGTGCAGGTCACAACCTGGCCATTCAGCACCCTGCAGTAGAGGTGTGTGCAAATTCAAAATTCTGCACCCTATTTGATGACTACATTACCAAATTTCCCCACCAGCAGGTTTGGGGGATTTCTTTTTGGTTGCTCTGGTTATTACTGAAAGTGGCAATAGCAACAACGGTCTTAGCACATAGCTGCATTTTGCACACACAGCCTGTAGTGTCACTGAACATGGCGGCATTCTGAGGGAGGAATTGGCCGCTCCCTTGAACTTTGGGATGCACAATTGGTGGAGAATATTCAGAGAGAATTCTGAAAAGTGCCTTCCTTATTGAGGTGTGTGAGACATACAAAAAAGGCTCAGGGTGCTGCCCTTGATAAGGCTCTGCTCTGCAGGCAACAGGCTAAACCTGCGGGGACGGAAGAAGATCTTGTCTTGCTAACTTTTGTCCCATTGGCTCTGTCTCAATGGCAACTAGCCAGCATTGCCTATGAATGAATAAATATTATACCATACAATATTAGAGATCCATACCTTCCTTCTACTGATAACATAAGAAACTACTTTATATTGGGGCAGGCTATTGCTCTATCTCACTCAGTATTGTGTACATTGATTGGCAGCTGCTCTCAGCCACTGGTGGAGGAAGGGGTGGGTGGTGGGTGCAGTCCGCTCCAGGTGCTATCCCTGAGGGGGGTGACATCGCCCCCTGCTCCCCCTGGGATGCTCGCAGACGGCTAGTCTCACCCCTGGGTCCACAGGTCTGGGTGCCAGATCATCTGGCTTGTCAGGAGTTCAGCCTACACTCGAGTAGGACCCTGGCAGAGACACATGCCCGACTGGCATGTTCCCTCCCTCCTGGTCGATCATTCAGCAGCTTCATAAGCTTTCTTCAGCCCGAACATCACAGCGACCGATGCCAACCGACACCGGCACACTTAGAGATCCGCAGAGTTTGCGCAGTTGCATAACAGACTTCAGCAACTCAGCATTTTGGCTAATCTACTTTATTTACATATAAACACACACAGAGCACTGCAACATGGCTCCCTTTCCCTCTAGCATCAGACAGCAAAGAGAAAAAGAACAAAGGACAATAGTCCCACTTCATGGAACACAGTAACAAAACATCCTGTCTCCATCACTTCCCACTCGGTGGAGTCAAAACCTATACCGTCATGTGCAAGACAACAATCCTATGACTGCAATCATAGATCAGGAAGTCTAGCTCTGCCTTTGCTCTCAGCCCTACTTGGAGATGCCAGGGGTTGAATCAGGGGACTTCTGCATGCAAAGAAGATGCTGTACCGCTGAGCTATGACCCTTCCCCTGCTACAGCCCTTCCCCAGAGTTCCTAGGGTGGTTTGCAAAGAGTTAATATTACAATGGAACCAATTTGAAACAAAAGCATTAAAGGCAGCACAGTTTTAAAGAGCAGCATAAAAACCACCTGTAGATTAAAAACAACATCATCACAGCATAAAAGCAATCATGCAGAGATAATAAAGGTTGGGCTTAAGAGCCTGGGGAAAATAAAATTTAGTTCCCCTATTTACAAAATGATATAACAGTAGGAACCATTCAAGTCCCTACAGGGAGAGCACTTTCCACTTGGGGAGGCACTCTGAAGAATGTTCTTCCCTGGTAGTCATCGGACACACATCAGATTGTGGGGGAACCCTAAGAAGTGCTTCTGCCGAAGATCTTAGTGCAAGGGTCGCTAACAAGGCGCATAGGAATGAATGCAGTGGTGCGAGTGGAGACTTTTAGTCCATTTCTTTTGAAAGGTCAACCTTGCTAATTTGGGCTGTCTGAATGAATGTGTGAACACAAACAGCCGTGCTTCAAAATTTGAGGGTCTCCGAATTTTGCAATGCAGTTCTCAAGCCAATGAATATGTCCCAAACCCCATATATCAGGATAAAGTGTGCATAAAATTGCATATATTCATGAGAATATCATATAAAAATGCTTTACATTGTGTGTCTGTTAGACAAACGTGCATGCAGAAATAGGTATACTACGAAAAAATTGCACTGAAATTCTTGTGAATTTTCTGTAGGACTTCTGACCTCTTGGCCAATGTGTAATAAAAGGTGTACAGAGTTGGGCGGGAATGTACCCAAGGCGCTCTGATCTGGTCACCTGAGTGGTGCTCAGTTATTTGTTTAAAAAGCAGAAGGAGAGAAAGATGGCAAGCAAGTTATTATTATTATTATTTTAAAAAAATAAAGATGGCAAGCAAGTTAGAGAGCACAGGAGGAGGTCTGTGCAGTTCAGTATGCCAGATCCATGCTGCTGTGTGTTGTGTGTGTAGCCTCCTGGGCTTTAGCTCAGTAACCTGATTATTTACTAGGTTGGGACAACATGCAGCAGAATGTGTCTTCCACACCCATCCCACCGCCCGGGTGCAGCAGTTCCATCCTTGGGTGAGGCTTGACCTGGAGACAGAGAGGCTGTGTCATGCCACCCCAGGTGTGCTTGGCGAGGTGAACTGCAGTGGTCTCCTTCCACACACCAACTAGCGCACCGCCATGATGTCACATTGTGATGTTTGTGGCACACGTATGCGCTCTGGGCACCCATGTTGTGGGGGCCAAGTCGGCGCCCCTGCCTAGTGGTGCCTTCTAGCAGTTGTTGGGCTGCAACTTCCATCAACCTCTGTCCGTGGTGATGGAAGATGGGAACTGTTAATCCAACAAAATTTAGAGACCGCCATCTTGGCTGCTGCATCATGGTGTATCAACAGACAAATGTGGAGGGAAATATTTCTTCAGGGCCCAAGTTCTTTACCTGTGATCTAACAGTCAAACTCAGCACTTGGAATTGTTCTGAAACAAATGGGGGCCCCCAAGAAATCCGTTCCTAGGATGTGTTTTTGGAATGCCACAAACTTGACATGAGCCAACAGTGTGACGCGGCAGCTAAAAAAGCCAATGCAATTCTGGGCTGCATCAATAGGAGTATAGCATCTAGATCAAGGGAAGTAATAGTGCCACTGTATTCTGCTCTGGTCAGACCTCACCTGGAGTACTGTGTCCAGTTCTGGGCACCACAGTTCAAGAAGGACACTGACAAACTGGAACGTGTCCAGAGGAGGGCAACCAAAATGGTCAAAGGCCTGGAAACGATGCCTTATGAGGAACGGCTAAGGGAGCTGGGCATGTTTAGCCTGGAGAAGAGGAGGTTAAGGGGTGATATGATAGCCATGTTCAAATATATAAAAGGATGTCATATAGAGGAGGGGAAAAGGTTGTTTTCTGCTGCTCCAGAGAAGCGGACACGGAGCAATGGATCCAAACTACAAGAAAGAAGATTCCACCTAAACATTAGGAGGAACTTCCTGACAGTAAGAGCTGTTCGACAATGGAATTTGCTGCCAAGGAGTGTGGTGGAGTCTCCTTCTTTGGAGGTCTTTAAGTAGAGGCTTGACAACCATATGTCAGGTGTGCTCTGATGGTGCTTCCGGCTTGGCAGGGGGTTGGACTCGATGGCCCTTGTGGTCTATTCCAACTCTATGATTCTATTCTATGATTCTAAGATGGAGAGATATAGTTGCCTTCTGTCTGGGTAGCACAAGCACAGGAAGAGAGAAGAATGAGATGCTTTCTGACACTGCTGGAATCAGGGTGTTGTTGTGCGTTACTGTGATCGCAACCCAAGCCACACATGTTTTGCAAATGAAGGAGAGTACTCTGGGACTTGTGAAAGAACCGACCAAAACATCCACAGTACCCCTAATGGGGGAAAATAAAGCTGTGTTGTTTAAAGAGCATGCAACTGTATCCACCACATCCTGATGTTTTTGACAAGGAACTGCAGCAGGAGCAGATTGGATCAGCAAAACTTCACTCAGCCCTGACAGTTTGATTGCACGGCTGCAGAGGGAATGACAGATGTTGGAACAGCATGAGCAACTTAAACAAAATGCATCAAACACAACCACCTAAAGCTCTGCTCTCTCCCACTTAGCGTGATTTGCAAGCACAGAGGGGTCAGGCTGCAAAGCCAACCCTATAGGCAGGGGAGGGGAGGAACAAGGGGAATTTTGAAAGCCCGGGGATGAAAACACTTCGAAACTATGAACTACCCAATGATAGCTGATAAACCCAACCCTGAAACCTCTGTTTGCCTTCCACAGACCACATTCACACCGCACATTTAAAGCAGTGTTCCCCAACCTTGGGCCTCCAGCTGTTTTTGGACTACAATTCCCATCATCCTTGACCACTGGTCTTGCTAGCGAGGGATGATGGGAGTTGTAGTCCAAAAACAGCTGGAGGCCCAAGGTTGGGGAACACTGATTTAAAGCACTAGGATACCACTTTAAACAAGCATGGCTTCCCCAAAGGATTTTGGGAACTGTAGTTTGTTAAGGGTGCTGAGAATAGTTAGGAGACCCCCTGTTCCCCTTGCCAAGCTCTAATTCCCAGAGGTGTCTATGAAGAGCTGTTAAACCACTCTGGTTTAACTCTCAGCACACTTAACATACTATACCTCCCAGAATCCTTTGGGGGAAGCCATGGGTGTTTAAAGTGGTATCGTAGTGCTTTCAGGGTATGGTGACCTGCTTATTAAGCATTCATCCTGATTTGTTTGCAGGGAGCTTAGCTGTTGCTGCATCAAGGACATGTCGGCTAACATTTTCCCGGGCAGTTCCCCATCATTTTTCTTATCACAAAAAAATCCAATCTTTATTGTTTCACAAGGCCTCCCAATCAATGATAATTGTGTAACCTGGCTTTTGAAGCTAGGCGACTGAATCCCAAGTGGAATAGTGCCCATTTCTATCCCACCACTTTCACAAATACCAGTGCCCTAATCCAGGGGTCAGCAAACTTTTTCAGCAGGGGGCTGGTCCACTGTCCCTCAGACCTTGTGGGGGGCCGGAGTATATTTTTTTTTTGGGGGGGGGGAAATGAACGAATTCTTATGCCCCACAAATAACCCAGAGATGCATTTTAAATAAAAGGACACATTCTACTCATGTAAAAACACACTGATTCCTGGACCGTTCGCAGGCCGGATTTAGAAGGCGATTGGGCCGGATCCAGCTCCTGGGCCTTAGTTTGCCTACCCATGCTCTAATCAGTGCTATTTTTCTAGGAAAATAGGTGCTGGAACTCACCACCTCCCTCACTCTCTTAGAATGCCTACCTGACAGGTGTCAGAACTGAGTTCCAGGGAGTTCCAGCCAAGAAAAAAGCCCTGGCTATAACCAGTTCACGTTAAAAAAGCTGAAGCACAAAAATGATAGGATACATCAGCAATTCAATGTTAACATCAAAATTTAAGTGAGCAAGGACCGCCTCTCCCCATATGAACGGACCCAGACCTTGGAATCACCCTTCTTCATGTGTTCCCTCTATAAGAGGCCTGGAGGGCAGCAACACAATAACAGGCCTTTTCTGCTGTGGCTCCCTGCTTATGGAATGCTCTCCCCTGGAAGACTTACCTGTGCCTTCATTATATATCTTTAGGTGCCAGGTAATGATAATAATAATAATAATAATAATAATAATAATAATAATAATAATATCATGAATTATTATTATTACCATTACCATTATTATTATTTTATATCCCACCCATGTGGCTGCTGTTGTGAAAAACTAGCTTGCGCAACCAGCCCAAGCAGAAAGCAGAGCTGAACTCCTCACTCCTCAGCTGATAGCCTTGGTCACTATCTTCCCCCACCCCATGGACCAACTAACAGTTGGGCTGGACCATTCACTTGTCAACCACTTGAAAGCACCCCATTATTCACTGCCGGGTGGTCTCACCCACCTATCAAAGTGGACCGATGCAGGTGGGAAGAGATGAAGATCTGGCTCGCGGGGCCAAAAAGATTCCTCACGTCTGCTTCAGACAATACTAAACTAGACAGACTAAGGATCTGACTCAGTATAAGGCAGCTTTAATTTTCCTATGGTTCTTCCAGTTTGAATTAGGGCAAATGAGGCAATGCAGAAAACAGGCAAAAGTGCATCACCTGAAAAAGGAAGTATAACAAAGGAGGTGAGGACAGATCCCTGAGCTGTATAGTTGAATTCAGGTGAACTTTCCTCCTGCTGTCAACACCTGGCTTCTACACCTGGCTTTTTCTCCTAGCAAAGCCCTATTTAAGGGATTGGGAAAATTCCAGAGTCAACCTCTTTGTGTTCCATTGCTGAAAAAATGAGCATGCATCTCCCTGACAGCAAGTCATTATGGGCACATATGAACAGTGTAGCTCTCACTACAAGCATTTTGTTTTTATTTTATTTTATTTTTTTATTTTATTTCATTTTTAAAACCCTCCAATGATCTGCTGGTACCTGCTCCTTGTAAAACATCACCCCCATTTCCCCCCCTTTTTGGGGGAGGAAGGGTTAAGAATATATTTTCATAATACCGCGACAGTCGTTCACACACAGCCCGCTGGTGCTGTTCAGATTTTAAGCCAGGTTAGGCAATGTGGTATCTTCCAGATGTTGCCAGACTCCAACTTCTGTCAATGCCACCCAGCATGGCCAAAGGGGTGATGGGAATTGTAGTCTAGGCAACATCTGGAGGCCCCTCTCCTGGGTTAACTATCAAGTGACCCACATGCTTCTTGACTTTAGAGCATACGCATGCAATTGTGCCGCACAAACCATATTTCTTTATTCACTACCGGGAGTGCCGGCTCCTGGGGGCTGAGCCCTTTGGCCCCACAAAAAGTGTGGAGGTGAAGCATGAGGCTGACCACAATGTGGCTCCAGTGGCTGACTCCCCCCTTCTCCTGCCATGGAAGAAGGGAAGAAGGGAAGAAGGGTCAAAGCAGCCTCCCGCCAGCGCTGCTGCCAAGAGGAGGCAGAGGAGAAGCCGCCAGCCATTGCAAACACAGCTGCTGCGTTCGGCTCCAGCCCCTGCTCTTTCTGACTTCAGGACATCATGTGTGCTACATTGGGATGTCGAGGCATCACGCACACAACATTGTTGTCCCCCCCATCACCCTCGCAAGCAGGTGTGACATTAACATATGAGAGTGCTGGAGGTGAAACAGTTAAACAGGTTACCCAATCAGAACCCAGGGGGTGGAGTCAAAGGGACTATAAAACCAGCTCTGGGAGGAGGAGTTTGTTGGGAGTTGGGTAGTTGGTTGGTTGGAGTGGGAGTGAATTGGGATAGAGTCTGTGGGTAGGTTGAATTAGCGTACGGAAATAAGCTGAGTCAGGAACAGTTAGGAACTAGGAAGACAAGTAAATATCTGAGAGGTGGTTTAGTGAGTGAGAGCAGGTAGCGGAAGTTATAGGTCTGGATAGGCATACCCATGAATGTAATGGACCGATACCGTTTATGAAACCACACACTTGTTAAACTGCAATAAATAAACAGAAGTTTATATTCCAGTTTAACCCTGACTGGACTCAGTATTGTACCAGGTAGGGCCTGGGTGGTGGCAGTGAGAAATAAAGTGGTGGCACAGGAATCAATAGATGGTGAAATGTCTGGGGACCCTGTGTGATCACCACAGCCGGTGCCTCTGTTTCCTAGACACCCATGATAAGTGAGTAGTGGGGGTGAGGATGGGTCATAGCTCAGTGGTAGAGCATGCAGATAGTCCCAGCATTTCTGGGAAGAGCTGGAAATTTCCCCTGCTTGAAATCCTGTCAGTGTTGACCCACAGTTGCCAACCTTTTTGGGCCAGTTGGCACATCTGGAGTTTTGAGAATGTACTAATTGTCATGCATTCTGCTGCGTAATGTGTAGATTTATTATTATTATTATTATTATTATTATTATTATTATTATTATTATTTTGCTGCAAAGTCTAGCCTGCTTTGTCTGAAGCCAAGTCGGCAGAAATCCCTTCCTAAGGTCCAGTGATAGCATCGGGGCTCTGTGAAATGCCCATTAATTTTCTTGCCCCTTCACCTCCTCTTGCTCTTTTCTTCACAAATAGCTTGTCTCAAGCCTGGCCGCTGCCAGGTATTAGCGCAAGATAACACAGTGGCCCCATTAATCTCATTCTTGTGATATGATAGCCATCAACCTGAACTGGCCCAATCAGTCTTGTCAGTGAATATAGATCTTGAGCTTGAGGCTCTCAATTTCTTCCAATCTTTTCTTAAACTTGCAAGTGTTACCTTCTGCATAAAAAAACATGAAATGGCTGGCCAAGAGTTATTCGTGGGTATTTGTTGGGGACAAATATTCCAGCATTCATTTCCCTGCAGCCTATCAGGCCCTCGAAACACAAGGATACCGAGTAATAGAAGTCAACATTTGATGAAATCCTAGCCAGTATTTCACTGTGCTGATGTTCTGTCAGGGAGCTGGGATTTGTACTGGAGAGGCCAGTAAGCTCCACATTGTGCCAGGCCCCACACAGCTGTGCTGCAAATCTCCTATTTCTGAGCTTGAGATCTCATGATGCTGCTCCCTTTCCCAACCCACCCCCCAAGAATTAAGACTCCTTGGATTATTTTCCACCTTGGATTTTAATCTGAGCCAGAGAAGAATTCCTTTCCATCACCATCCAAGACTCTTCTCTTGACCCCTCCTCTGAGGGAAGCTCAGAGAGTAATGACACGGTCTTTTTAGTTGTGGCTCCCCACCTGTGGAAGGAACTCCCTAGTGATGATAGCCTTTGTGGGCATCTTTTCAGTAAAGACTCGCAATTTGACAGTGGCATAGCATGGGGGGTGGCAGGGGGCCCATTGCCCCAGGTACACAATGGGGAGCAGGAACCAGGCACCCACAGCAGAAATCCCTATTGCATGGCAGCAAGTGCTGAGTAAGTGTAGAGGATCAAAAGCACCCTCCGTGCCCTCCCCCTGGTGGCGCACAAGCACCCACAAGTCAGGGGTGAGGGCTGGGCAAGTGGAGGATGAAGAACACCCTCCATGCCCCACCCCCACCAGCGCATGAGCGTCCGCTCTGTGGCGTCAGAAGTAAGGGTTGGGCAAGCGCGCTCTGCTCCCACCTGGTGCGCTTATGCACACACCCGCCCCAGGCACTGGCAAACAGCGCTACGCCTCTTCGTTTTGATACACTTAGTTGAATTTGTTTTATTGCTAGCATGCTGCCAAATCTTCCTATAGCTGATCTTGTGTGAGTGTGCATCTTATATGTTGTAGGAAATGTTAATGTTTTACATACCCCACCATGAGCTAATTTATTTATGTATTTTTTTTTTAATGTAAGTTTCCTGGAGTCCTTTTAAGTAACAAGGGATAATGATGATGATGATGATGATGATTCTCACCCAGTGTTTTCCATCCACTGACACTGATTCTGCACTGTGTCTACCCTGCGCTGATTCTGTGCTGGCTGGAATTACCTAGTGGTGATAGTCAGAGCAATCTGGCCACATTCGGGCAGGCACGGTGGGGCTTAAAGGAAGTGGTAGAGTATGGATAGCTCTCTCCTCTGCATGTTGTTGAACTACAACTCCCACCAGCCTTATCTAGCACCTCCAAAGGTCAGAGATAATGCAAGTTTAGCAACATGGCATCACACTGTTTGTACCCTTCTCTGGACAACCAATCTGAACAGCAGTGGAATGGGGCTTTCGCTTCCTACATAGATTGCCATCTCTATAGATCTGGTTATGTAAATTCATTTAATATGGCCTTATATCCTGGCTTATGATCACAAAGTTTCCCACCAACCTGCTAAGAGGAAAGCGGCAACCTATGGGCCAACTCAAGTGAAATTGAGAGCGACTGATCCCTCCATGGCTGGAGAGAAGAAAATATACAAACATAGGAGTGGATTTTTGCAGCCGTTTGGGATCCTGTTTTGTTTTGCTGTAGTTGAAAATTATTACCCTACACCAGGGGTTGTTGTTGTTTAGTCATTTAGTCATGTCCGACTCTTCGTGACCCCATGGACCAGAGCACGCCAGGCACTCCTGTCTTCCACTGCCTCCCGCAGTTTGGTCAAACTCATGCTGGTAGCTTTGAGAACACTGTCCAACCATCTCGTCCTCTGCCATCCCCTTCTCCTTGTGCCCTCCATCTTCCCCAACATCAGAGGAAGTCTTCATCATTTCCAGGGAGTCTTCTCTTCTCATGAGGTGGCCAAAGTATTGGAGTCTCAGCTTCAGGATCTGTCCTTCCAGTGAGCACTCAGGGCTGATTTCCTTTAGAATGCATAGGTTTGATCTTCTTGCAATCCATGGGACTCTCAAGAGTCTGCTCCAGCACCATAATTCAAAAACATCAATTCTTCAGCTATCAGCCTTCTTTATGGTCCAGCTCTCACTTCCATACATCACTACTGGGAAAACCATAGCTTTTACTATTCGGACCTTTCTTGGCAAGGTGATGTCTCTGCTTTTTAAGATGCTGTCTAGGTTTGTCATTGCTTTTCTCCCAAGAAGCAGGCGTCTTTTAATTTCGTGGCTGCTGTCACCATCTGCAGTGATCATGGAGCCCAAGAAAGTAAAATCTCTCACTGCCTCCATTTCTTCCCCTTCTTCCCCACCAGGGGTGGGTAACCTCAAACCAAAGTGCCAAGGGCCTCCAGTGGCACAATCAGTACATCTGTTAACCAAAAGGTTGGTGGTTCAAGCCTACCCAGGGATGGTTTTGTGCAGTATTCCTGCATTGCAGGGAGTTGGACTAGATGACTCTTCCAACTCTACAATTCTATGATTCTATGAAATGCAGCCCTCCAAGTATCTGTATCTGGCCCTTAGAACTTTCCGCAGACCCCACCTCCTCCTGAGTCACACACTCTCGCCCAAACCCTATGTCCTCATCTGCCTTACTTTCAGTGTTGTTGCTTGGCTAGAATATCTCCCTGACAGTGCCAGATTTATGTATAAGCTAAACAACCTATAGTTTAGGGCCCCCACTCTCTTGGGGGCCCCAATTTTTTTCCAGTTCAACAATTACTTTGATAAAATACATATTTTGTTATGTGCAAATGGCTTTAGGTACCTATTAGGTCCATAAATTACCATATAGCATATATTCAACACACAAAAAACAGTGACAATTTGTTGCTGACAAAGGACAGCTGGACATATAAAGGGCCCCATTACCTTCAGTAGCTTAGGGCCTGATCAAACCTAAATCTGGCCCTGATCCCTGAACTCTAATAGTGATTCTTGCTTGCTTGGCTGGAGAATAAAGTGTGTGTGTAGAAACTACTCTGCTGTACAAAGGGGAAAAAACAACAACATTTTCTTTGCTCCATCCACTTTTGCCCCTGGGGGTGCCCACTGCTGGAATATTGTCCAGAAGGGAATTAGGCCCATGGGCTGGAAAAGGTCCCCCATCTCTTGCCTTAAGGCATCAAATCACAAGTGGTTGACCCTGGGTAACCCATATGACTTGCAGGCAAAGCTGCCAGGAGTTCTGGGGTGAACCAAAATTCTGCACAGCAATATTTCTCTTTTTCCTCCTTTTACTCGGGGCTCAGGGAAATAACACATGCTTCCTTACAGCACAGCCAAATTGCAGCCCGAAGGCAACAGACTGCTCGCAGAGCACCAGAGAGCAGAAGCCGTGACAAATTCACTTTGATGTCCCCCACCTGCAGAGGTGCAGCCAGGAGAGACTAGCATTTGTGACAGGTCAGGAAACAAACCTGCCCTCATGCTCAGATAGAGCCCTGGAAGCCTGAGGCTGTTTGGAAGGTTGTATTTTGCTAGCAAACTCCTCTGCACAAGACAAGGCTGCCTCGCTACTAAATTTAGCATAGTTGAGTGCATGTAGAAGATTCAGTCAAGAAGAGGTGCTACCACATTTCCACCCAAGCAAAATTCTGACATCCTCGTAAACATCAAGATGATTTATACAATGCTTATGTGTATATAACAACAAAGAGCCTCGTGGCACCTTAAATGCTAACCAGTTTATAAAGGCATAAAGGAATTCTCATGGACTGCAGTCCACTTTATAGAGCACTCAAAACAACATGCGATAAAATCCCATTTTAAAATATATGTACTAAACGGCATAAAATAGCACAATGTTCTTCAGCATCGGGACTCCAGATGTTGTTGGACTACAACTCCCATCATTCCCAAGACAGCTTAGTCATTGGTGAGGGATGCTGGGAATTGTGGTCCAACAACATCAGGGACTGAAGGTTGATGAAGACCACTGATATAGCAAACCTGCATGAATTTTAAAATCAGCAGTGGAAGCAAGCAATGAACAGAACAGAGTACTTTTGCCCCATTTCATTTTTGCAGGCATTCAAGTCACCTTATATCAACTCAAGTTATTAGTCCATTTAGCTCAGTGTTGCCAACATTGACTAGAACTGGCTCTATGCGGTTTCGAGCAGCACTCCTTACCAGCCCAGTCTGGAGATGCTGGGATTTGAACCCGGGACCTTCTATTTGTAAAACTGATGATCTACTACTGAGCTATGACCCATTGTAGGTTCTCAGCAGGGGCGTAGCGTGGGGAGGGCCAAGGGGGCCATAGCCCAGGCACATGATTTTGACGGGACATAAGCCAGGCATCCCATTTATTATACAATTCTGCGCCCATCAAGGGTCATGTCGGCCAGCCAGACTCCCCTTGCACAGGCAGGCAGGCAGACAGGTGGCACAGTGTGCCCCATGAACCCTGGCACCTGCCTGGCAAGGGTTAAGTTAGCATGGTGGGTTTTGTTTCCCCTCTGCATCCAGTCCCTAGTCCTACTTGGTGCACACATGCATGCCCCGGGTGCCAGCAAAGGATGCAACACCACTGGTTCTCCGTTCTAGATCCAGCAGCTCCTGACAGGAAATGGTTGCTGATATGTCTTCTAAGAACATAAGAAAAGTCCTGCTGGATCAGGCCAAAGGTCCATTTAGTAAACAATTCTGCTTTTGCAGTGGCCGACTAGGCACCCAAGGGAAGCTCACACACTTTAGTCCCAATAACATTTACCCCTATTTCCACCCCCCACCAAACATGGTTTGGAGAACTGCAAAACTTGTATAAGCGTGAATTTCAAAGGATAGCTGTGCTTTGGTTTGCAGATTGTTTTGGCAAGTGCAAAATTGATTCAGCTTTAAATGCCTATTTCATCAAGCTTCTCCTTCATTCCTACTAGTTTCAGGACCATTGCTTGGAGCTCCAAAACTATTTTATATATTAAAAATCAACCCTCCTTCTCCTAGAGGCAGGTCTGCAAATATGTGCCTCTAGTTCAGACCCTAGGAAACTTCTGCTGTGTTATCTCCTCCACCTCCTGGGCTTGGGGAAGATCCTCTTCCCATCTAATGGGCTCCCCTGTGCCAGACTGGAGAGGTTTTGGAAGGTAAACAGCAACAACAGGAGGTGCATCCAAACAGCTGCAAGGAGGAGGAAAGAGTGATATAAATACATGTTTAATTGTAGTTTAATTACAATTACTTACTAGACTAAGTTTTTTTTTAAATGCAGCGTAATTAGAGTGAGACCTTGATTTAATCACAGCCTTATCAAACATGGTTACCACTGATTCTCTCAGTTTCCTCTGCCACCGCCCTCTCCTCCCCATGCAAATTTATCCTCTTTATCCATCTACGTTTCGAAGTGATGCAAAAAAGGACGGGGGTAAGCCACTCCATGTTAAAAAGCACTTGAGTTTCCCGAAGCTTTTGCTTCACTGCTCAAATCTTTTCCTTGAAAACAGAAACCAAACCAAACTTATTCTCTAACCTCTCTCTCTGTTGCAGTCTCTAAAACAAAGGCTGACAATGTAATGCCTACAGATGCCAGTGGCAATACATCATCTGGCACCCACAAAAGCTCTCATTATATATCCCTTAAAAATCTAGAGTGCATGGCAGGTTGTTTGCTCTCCCTTCTCAATTCCTGCTTGCACTGGATCAGATTTTCCTACACTGACCATGACCCTGTCAATATGCCCACACTTCACTAGATGTTAGGATTGGACACTCAGCCCCCACTTCTGTTCTGAAGAGAGGAGAGGTGCAAAAAGCTTCACTCTCTGGGTGTGGAAGAGGCTGGTTTAGTTGCTATTTTCTCACTGAGGAGCAGGTAGTCATGCCTGCACTATTTTGTGACCCTGATCAGAAAGAAGCTGAAGAATAAGCACATGCCCAATTATCATGAACCAATAATATACTGATCCTTACATCCCCACTTCTGCATGCAAAGCAGTTACTACCAGTGCTATATTTCTCGAAAAAGAGGTGCCAGAATTCATCCTGTTGTCTTTTAATGACAATGGTGTCCACCTGAGAGGTACTGGAACTGAGTTCTGGCGAGTTTGGGCTGAAAAAACGCCTGATTACTACCCCCGAGCTTACGGTCCTTCTTCAAAGAATGGGGCTTTCCTCCCACGTCACCCCTTGCCTTTGCAGTCTCCTTTCAGCCCTTAATATTTGCTACTGAGGGTTGCAGAACTTGTTTTGAATGGTACATGGAACTTCAGGCATGAAATTGTGATTTGAGGACCCTCCCCCCATGCTTAGGGATTAAGAAAGACACATGGACACAGTATTTAGGGTTAACGGGCTAGAAAAGGCCACAACTTTATTGATTACAGCATGTGAGAGGTATTGGCTTAGGCATTGGAGAAACCTCAAAGTTTGACTCTGCCCCTCAGAGAGGGGCAAGTCTAAAAGGGGTTAACCACCAGTAGGGGGAGCCTGTTGATGCAAATACAACTGTAAGCTCTCCCCTGATGTCACCGGGGTCGTGCCACGGCCCCCAGCCACAGCAGGGCATCGGACAGGATCCACGACCGCCGGATTCCTTTAACGGAATACCCATAAGGAAGGGGTAGGCGATGGCCACAACCTGCCCTTCCATACACCAACCACAGATTCCAATGCCTAACCACCAATACCAGAAAGTTGTGATGAGTTGCCACGAGGTAGGCAAAAAAACCAAGAGGCCGGTGCCAATTGGGAAAAAACTCTTACCAGGCCCCTCGGACAACCAAGGCGACCAACTGAAGGTCCATAGCAAGGTCATTCAGAAAGGATGAAACGGCAGCACAATGAGGGGAAGAGCTGCCGCGGCCACTTTTAGGCGGCTAAACCCCGCCCCCGAGCTTCCTACCGATTGGAAGGCTGACCAGGGAGTGGGCGCGTCAGCAGGGATGATGGGCAGGGGGGCTGGCACGCCCCCTGCAAAGCGCGGGAAAGGCTCCCGATCACAATCCCTCTCCTCCGGGAAAAAAGCAACTTAAAACCTAAGCCATGCCTTTACTTATTTACATCCCCATAGGCAAAATAAACACACCACCCACTGCAAGGATGGGGAACAAGTGGGCATCCAGATGTTGTTGGACTCCGGCTCCCATCAGCCCCAGCCAACTTGGTCAGCAGACAGGCCTGATGGGAGTTGGAGTCCAACAACACCTGGAGGGGCACTGCTTCCCCACCTCTAATCCAAGGAGGTTCTGTTTGGATTTGCGGCTTCCCTGAAAGATGTTTCGGGATACATCATATCTTCTTTTTAAAATTTGAAAAATCTGCTAATTTTTAATGCCAGGTGATCAATACAGGGATATCAGGTCTCTCCATAACCGGGAGCCTCCCTCCCAATCAGTAAAACTCCCAGCTGGCTGCAATAACTTCAAGAGAACTTATATTTCTCTGCCCTTTGCCCTTTCATCACCTTTTGGGGTCATTTGCTTCATCAATTAGTGTGTTGTTGCCCACTCTTCTTCCTATTAGCTACGTCCCCCTCCAATGTGATAGGGAGAGAAAGCATTCAAGTCTGGAAAACAGACGTGAACCCGGTGGTATTTGTGCCCTTTCAGAGTTCATTTCCTCACGCCTAACCTTTCTTGCAAAGTAGATAAATTAATTGGTACTTTTGCGGAGGCAACCATCACAGCTTGAGGACCAAACAGAAGACCTCGGAGTCTTAGAATCCCCAGCAATACAAGCTGAGCTGGAATGTGACTGAGAGATGGTGAGGCAAGATAAAGAGTTTCCATCGAAAGATACAGTAAACACTTTTGGATAGATGTACGAGTTAGATAGTGGGGATATATAGATGGCATTAAAGAGATGGATATGGCGAGGAAACCTAAAATGATTCCGTAGACAGACAAATGCTACAAATGGATGCTCTGAGGAGAAGGGTCTTGCTAGACAGATAGATGCTCAGAGAAAATGGATAAGGCACCAGCTTACACAGCAGCTAGCAATGCAAAGATAGATACTCTTGATAGATAAATGCTACAAATAAATACTGAAGATAGATTCTTCAGATTCTTCTGCCATTTATGAATATTTGACACACGCTTGCACACACACACACACACACACACACACACTCATTTCCAATGAACAGCACAGCGCCTCATCCAAAATAAAAAGTAACCAAGCAGCCAATAGGCATGTGTTTAATCGTGCTGTTAAACATTTAAGAGATGTTAGCTGGAGCAGGGAAAACAACCATTTATCAGCGGGTTCCAAGCTCTCCAGGCCTGATGGATGCCTCACTGATGGCACAGCGAGAAATGACATACATTACTTCTCAAGGAAGAGAGCGAGTCTGTAGCAAGTTGCTCAAATAGAAGCATAACTGGACTTGCAACAGAACTGTTCCCCAGGCATTAAAAAGGTGGGGGATCAAGATTCTGAAATGCATTGGGGGCCTCCAAGAATAGAGGAAATCCACAAGCCCAGATGTTTGCCTTCAAGGAGCTGGAGGGTGACAGGAGTGACAACAGGGAAGTGGCATTAGTGTGGGCTTATCAGGGCATGCAGTGGGGTGTACCCAGTGCAGCACTATGTTAAACTCAGTTAATGTTATAGTGCTAGTGGAAGGTGCAAGTGGAACATTGTTGCACAAGTGAAAACAGAAGTACCTTACCAAAGTCTGCTGTGAAGCAGATTGCGCAAAGAGGACCAGCTTGTTGCACAACAAGAACCAACAGTTGTTCAAGGAGAAACACAAGTACATTACCAAAGATGGTTATGCGATGGATTGCGCAACAAGGATCAGTGGTTGCATAACATGCTTCCAACAGCACATCCTTTGCATGGAATTCCCTTATTATGCAAGCTTTAAACGCTGCTATCCACTAATGCAGAGACTGTTGGAAACCACCCAATAAGTTTGCTTAACATCCTGCCTCATATATTCCCTCTTTCCCCCAGTAATAAACCTAACTTCTTCTCTTTCCAACATTCAGAGGAGAACACTATTACTTAAGCAGCCAAAACAGTGCTATCCATGTGTACAATTGAGATGTTGCTGGCTTGGGCTTGGAGATCTAAAACATCCCAATGAGTGCTGAATTATTTGAAGATGGCTATTGTGGAGAGCTGAATTTAAGACTAGAAAAATAAGAAACTGAGAGAAACTGAAATTGACAGATTTCTCTATTCCTATCCTTTAATGACCGTTTCATTGTCCAGTATGCATCTACTTGGTTTGGCTCCACTTAACAGGAGAGAGATATCTCAGAAACCATCCTGAGAACCTTATTGATGTGTTCTGTATAGGGTGTTTAACTAAACATGCAAGGAGGGAAGAGCATGCATGAGCATGCTAAACTCTGCCTCCAATCACCATCCCCTTCTGTGTTCAAGAGCAACTGAAACCCTGGATTCTTCCCTTTTCATAAGACAGTAAGAAGAGCCTGCTGGATTAGGCCAGTGGCCCATCTAGTTCAGCACCCTGTTTTCACAGTGGCCCTATGAGAAGCCCACAAGCAGAACCTGAGCACAAGATCACTCTCCCCACATGTGGCTTCCAGCAACTGGTATTCATTTGCATACTGCCTCTGGCCATGGAGGTAGTGCATAGCCATAATGGCTAGCAGCCATAGAAAAACCATGATGGAGGAAGTTTCCAAGCTGCAGACAGCTGCCCTTGAACATGTGAAAGGTGTCAGCAACAGGGGTGGGAGTAGCACACTCATGCACACCATTCCCTCCTCATGTGTTCTGTTAAGCCCTATTTAGAATGAAATAGGTCTATTGTTAGCTGCATACCTTAATCCTACGTGAATCCAATAAACACTCCAACAGTTGTAATGATGCAGAGCTGTGTCTTTCCTGGAGTGAGGAACCACTCCACAGAAAGAAAGAAAATCTGAGAGGAGCATCAAAGACCAATTGGCAGACTAAGGGCTGGGCCTCTCCAGTTCATTCCATTTATGACCTGCACATCACATGCATAATGGAATTTCAGAAGATGAAAGGAATGACACATTAACCTTGGTGCTTCTCCTATGGCAACCACTCTTAGCATAATTTAACTTTCAAAGGAGTCTGGAGTCATGAGGCCTTCCATTTCCCTCCTTCCTTAGAGAGGCATTATCTTAAAGTATATGTTTAATAAATCATTCCATCTGGACAAAATGTTAACAGCTTTGCACACCCTGATATCCTAGCCCTCTGTCCAGCCATCTCCAGGGTGCCCCAATTCGGAACAGTTCAGAAGGAAATATGCAGGCTTCTATTTAATTGCTTCCCAAACCAAATTAAATACAAAACCAGCATCAAACTTTTTTCCATTTGCTCCAGATAATGACACTGCACTATTAAAGTGAAGGTGTCCTAGTCAGTGCCACCTGATGACACTGAAGAAGGCTGGAAGCTAGCCTCTAAGGCATATCTAAGGACCACCTGCCAAGAAAGTGATTAAATGAACTCCAATTTAAATGAAAACCTATCTTCAAATAGTATTGTTGCTTTAAAACCATCTGATGTTTTATCGAGAAGGTTCAAGCATACTGGATTGTATCAAGCTGTTTCTGTTCCACTGATGGATGGTGAAGAACATAAGAAGAACCCTACTCAGTCAGACCAAAGGTCCATCTTCTGCAGCATCCTGTTTTCACAGTGGCCAACCATATGCCTATGGGAAGGCCACTTGCAGGACTTCAGTGCAACAACACTGCTTCTACTCATAACACTGCTTCTACTGCTTCTCAGCCACTGGTCATAGAGGGTCATAGAATCATAGAGTTGGAAGGGACCCTGAGGATCATCAGGTCAAACCTGAATATGCAGCTGTCCCATGCAGGGATCGAACCTGCAACCTTGGTGCAATCAGCACCATGCTCTAACTAACTGAGCTGTCCTTAAGCTGGGCATACTGCTGGAGATAGGAGGAAGTCCATAGCCATTATGGCTGGCAGCCACTGATAGCCTTATCCTCCACGAATTTGTCTAACCCTCTTTTAAAGCACGGTAGAGCAGTCGCTTTGCAAGTAGAAGGTCCCAGGTTCAGTCCTCAGGATATCCTGGTAGAGCTCGCATGTCCCTTGCTAGAAACTTTGGAGAGCCACTGACAGTGAGTATAGGCAACATTAACCTAGATGGACATAAGAAAATAAAAAAGTCTGATTGATTGGGTTAATGACCCATCTATTCCAGCATCCTCTTCTCACAAAAGGCAACCAGATACCTATGGGAAGCCCAAAAGCAGGACATGAGCACAGGAGCACTCTGCCCACCTGTGATTCCAGCAATTTGAATTCAAACCAATGGTCCGACTCAGTATAAGGCAAAAGTAGGTGGAGCAATGGTTATGACCTTTACCTTTGTACAGTAGTCTACATTCCAGCCACATGTAAACAAGAGTTTTCTACACATGTGCAGATCTTTCCATCCTCTAGCCAGGCAAGGAAGAAGCATCACAATGGTTCAAGGACACATTCTGCCCAGGCAGAAGCACTTTAGGAGGGCACGTGACAAGGCTGGTGCAGGAAGTGTCATGACCCGAGGAGAGCCCTGAGAGCTAAATAATAGGGAAGGTTGGTAGACCACAAATGGCCCCGAGCTTGAGGTTCTCTCCACCCCATCCTAGATGCTCGAACCCAAAAACCTTTGAGGGATGGAAAGCTATCACATGATTTGCTCTGGCCTATCTGGGCAAGGGAAGTTTCTTTAGCTAATGTGTCCTGTCTCCCTGCAGTTTTATCTTATGCCTAGAGATGGGTGGTCATGTGCAGAATGAATATCTGCCTGCAATCTTTCTAGCTGTCAGTTCAAGCCCCACACAAATTGTTCTGTGAATCCAAAAGTGAGATTCTGCTGGCGAGAAGGTAATTGAATGTTGAAGGCCTAAGAAAAGTTACCTGGCAGTATTGGAGAAGGCAGGGTGGTTACAGCATTCATTCTCCCAGTGTCATCTCCATCCCACCCCAACCCCCCTGCCGTCTGAAAGCAGCAGTTCATATACTTCCAGTGTATTACTTTTTCATCTGGACAGATATCTGATCTTAGTGGGTTTTGCTACCTCCTGCTTGGAGAGATGTATGAAGTTTTCAAACAAAGTTTCAGGCTTAAGGTAACATCTAAAATATAGATTTCTCAAATCGCCCTGCCAGTGTTGCTTGATAGGCTGCTTTGCGAGATAAGCTGATAACCCATCTTGCCTGAGAGATGTTTTCTGCTCCTTGATAACTGAACCAACTGTAGCTGAGCACCATTAACTCTGACACAGTGAATCTGTGGAGTGACCAAGCAGGGAAAGAAAGAAAGAAAAGCTGCTACCTGACTGAAGAACTTTGGACCTTCTCTATTCCTCCAATCTATGAAGCCCAGATCTAGATAAGGGATGGATGACTCTGCCAATTTTGGTTTTTCTTGTTCTCTACCCGCCCCCCCCCCCCACCATCCAACTTTGTGTTGTATCCAATGTAGCTCACAGTTAAAGTCACTTAGCCTTGCTCCACGAGTGAAAGGCTTTCGTGGCAGCAGAACACTGTTGCTCAAAAGAATAAATAAGTAAGTTGCTGGTAACTTGGTTGCACAACTATTTTCCACTAGCCCAGCTGTTGCACTGCAATCCTCTCTTTTGTAAATTAAAGCTCACTAGTGAAAGCACCCTTTCACTAGTGGACAGAAACTGTTGGGTGCAGCCCTTAAATATAGTTCTTTACATTTCTTAGTGCTTCACAAATTTTAATCCTCATGAAAAAAATTAGTGCGTTTTTCTCCTAAGGTACACATTTTTGAATGCAGTTTTCACCAAAGTACATATTTTCTGCAAACAATTTCCCCTCATGGAATGAACTTTAGTTTTGTACATTATTTTCACTAATGTTGCACTCCTAATATATACATTTTTGTTGGAGAACTAAATTGCAACATTTGGAGAAGTGCAGATTTTGTAGGATGATTGTACACTGGGTCACATATTGCTTCAACCCCTGTAGATCACTGTTGCTCAAGCAAAAACACACAAAAAAACCACAAACAAACAAAAAAACAGTCTTAAGCTCACCTCAACCTCTGAATTATTCTCCAACGTCATGTCAGTACCTACTCCACACCTGTCATCCTATATGATGCCAGGTGTGGGGTGGGTGTGGTATGGGGGAAATGGCCTTGGGAGCCTAATTAAGATCTCTGACAGGCCATGTTTGGCCTGAGGTCTAGAAGTTTTCCACCCCTGCCATAGGCATCTGGTTGGCCCCTGTAAGAATAGGCTGCTGGACTAGATGAACATTTGGCCTGATCCAGCAGGGTCCTTCTTCTCTTCTTAATTTTATTTTACTTTCCTAGCCAGAGAGGTACATTTGGGAGGCAATGAAGCTTAATTCCTAATGCAGCAGAGCATGAAGAGCTGGACAAATTCATATTCTGAACCAGATAATTAAGGAACGTTGCTGATATTGCCAATTCTAAGCACTGCCATTCAGGAAGCCAATTCTAGTGACATTAATGGGACCGGCTTTCAAGTGAAAAACGTTCATGAATAGGGACAAGAGACAAGATGTCTCATGTGTAATGCTATGCAGAAGGCTGAGATTACTGAGATAAGTAATCTTGATTTGAGTACTCGAAAGCACTGTATTAATGCTAAATATTATTCTTATGACCCACCTGGGGATTAACTCAGCTCTTACTGCCTGCTTATGGCTCCAAAAACAGGGAAGATGACTAACATCTGGACAGCCACAATATATGGAAGGTGAGCTACATTAGGCCAGCTATTGCATGTGTCTGAATTATACTACGACAGGGATGTGACTTTTTTTAGCTTGAAGGCCGCCTTCCTTTCTGGGCCACCTTTTTAGGCCCACATATGAGTGGTGGGTGGGGCCATAGACAAAAGACTGCAGAACAATAGATGAAGGGCTTTTTCAGCTGGAACTTAATGGAACTCAATTCTGGCACCTCTCAGGTGGCCGCCATTGCCATTCAAAGAGAACAAGGGAGGTGTTCATGGTGAGTTCTGGTACCTCTTTTTCTAGAAAAATAGCACTGAATAGATGTAAACAGTTACTTTTCTACAGCAGCCTAGTTTCTACACACACACACACACACACACACACACACACACACACACACACCTCTATCCACACAAACAACAAGCATTCCAGCTAGGCAGATATACAAGACCCTCCAAGTGTCCCTATTTTCCAGGGACAGTGCCAGATTTACAGAAGCTGTCTCAGTTTCTGATTTGATCCCAGAATATCCCACTTTTCCTTGGGATGCCCCTATTTTCATTGGAGAAATGTTGGTGGGTATAGTAAGAGGTAAAGGTACCCCTGCCTGTACGGGCCAGTCTTGACAGACTCTAGGGTTGTGCGCCCATCTCACTCAAGAGGCTGGGGGCCAGCGCTGTCCGGAGACACTTCCGGATCACGTGGCCAGCGTGACATCGCTGCTCTGGCGAGCCAGAGCCACACACGGAAACGCCGTTTACCTTCCCGCTAGTAAGCGGTCCCTATTTATCTACTTGCACCCGGGGGTGCTTTCGAACTGCTAGGTTGGCAGGCGCTGGGACCAAACAACGGGAGCGCACCCCGCCGCGGGGATTCGAACCGCCGACCTTTCGATCGGCAAGCCCTAGGCGCTGAGGCTTTTACCCACAGCGCCACCCGTGTCCCCGGTGGGTATAGTAGGACGTCCCTATTTTCATCGGAGGGTATGGAGTTATGTGACCCCCAAGCCAAGGCGATAGCTAAGTATAAAACCTTTTGAAGACATCTGAAGGCAGCTCTGTATAGTTTTTTATGGTTTTAAGTATGTTGGAAGCCACCCAGAGTACCTGGAGCAACCCAGTCAGATGGGTAGGGTATAGATAATAAAAGTATTATGGAATGTTGTTGTTGTTTAGTCGTTTAGTCGTGTCTGACTCTTCGTGACTCCATGGACCAGAGCACGCCAGGCATTTCTGTCTTCCACTGCCTCCTGCAGTTTGGCCAAACTCATGCTGGTAGCTTTGCGAACACTATCCAACCATCTCGTCCTCTGTCGTCCCCTTCTCCTTGTGCCCTCCATCTTTCCCAACATCAGGGTCTTTTCCAGGGAGTCTGGCCAAAGTATTGGAGCCTCAGCTTCAGGATCTGTCCTTCCAGTGAGCTATTATGGAATAGGACGTCCCTATTTTCATCGGAGAAATGTTGGAGGGTATGAAATACTCAAGGAGGGTGTGAAGTAGAGCCAATGAAGGATGTGGTCTGGGAAGAGGACTGAGGACCATATAGAAAAGTCCATTGGCCACACTTGGCCTCCAAGCATATGGTTCCCTACTTCTGCAGTAAGAGCATGAAAATAGGTTGCTGGACCAATTCAGCATCCTGCTCTCACTATGGTCAACCAGATGCCTCTGGGAAACCTACCAGCAGGACCAGAGCATAAGAACACGATCCCCTCATGTGGTTTCCAGAAACTGGTATTCAGAACCATCACTATCTCCAACTGTGGAGTTAGAGGATAGCCATTGTGGTTAGCAGCCACTTAGAAGCCTTATTCTCCTCCATGCATTTGTCCAATCCTCTTTTAAACCCATTCGCTAAGGCACACACGGAACTAGCAAATGGAGAAAAAGTCCCTTTGGTAACACACAAGCACATGCGCGCGCACACACACACACACACACACACACACAATGTTTCCACATTTGTCTTCTGCACTAATCAGAACTCACAGATCCCTTGTGAGGCAGACAACAGAAGCAAAGAAAAGCATGGCCTATGAGCAAAGCTGGTGGAAATTAATTTGAGAAAACACACATGGGTGTGCTTCCTCCCCCCTTTTAATAATTGCCAACTGGATTTGCAGGGTCTTTTTCTGGCTGAGCTCTCCAGTTTTTAACCAACGAAGTTCTGTTTTGTAAATCAGATGCTGTAAGATTCTAGTGAAGCACAACTTACTCCCACCCGTCTCCCCAGCTCACCTAATTAAAAGCAGTTGCTGAGCTTTAAGGGGCAGAGGACACCCTTGGAATGATGAGAAAGCTCTGTGTGGCATAACAAAATGGCTGCCACATCCAAAAGAGGAAGGACCACAAAATGGTGTGGGCATCCTCCCTGTCCCCTTTAGCCACACCATATTAAAAGCACGTACATCAATCACCACCACCCTTACAAAATGAAGCTCTTTGTGCCTCTCTTCTGCTTGGAATGGATAGGAGGATGGGTGTCCAATTCTGGCATCCAAGGGGGCATGTTTAAGGGAGCAATGTAGGGGAAGCTGAGCACTTATGCAAACAGGAACTGAGCAGGGACAGCCAACAGTCTATTTTGCATTTCTGAGGGGATGTTTAATGAGACCTTTCATGGGCACCGTAAGAAGTATTGGCAAACACATTGGCAGTCACATGTTGGCAATCCCTGGCTTAAAATAATACAAACCAGTTCCTCAAAGGAAGGGAATCTATTGTACACCCAGTCAGAGGTATAATGAACTCTGATCCTTCCACTGTCCCATGAGTCCCCCCCAATCCTTTTCCTTCACACCTGTGATTCCCCAAACCCATCAGGCCACTTACCTTGGAAGGAAGGCCTTTCGTCCTCCTATGCTGGAGGCTAGTCAGGCAACAGTAGCCATGGAAAGAAAGAGAAGAGCACTTGTGAAGAGAGAGCTGAGGAAGGAAGAGATGTTTGCTGATTGGGTTGAGAGGAAGGAAGAGGGAAGCTATTCTTTCGCTTGGATTAAAGGAATTAGGGAGATATAATGCTGCCCTCATACTTGAATCCCGGACCTGCAAGCTTCATGGTTATATCTGGCTTTCCCCCTAAATAATGGCCAGTTTAAAGATTCTCTTCATGAGGTATTGTGTGGAAGCCAACTTATGCCATACTCAGAGTAGATCCACCACAATCAAAGTACTGACTTAAGCCCAATGATTTAAATAGTTCTACATTGACTTAATTGGCTACAGCCCATTGTCATATGTTTAGCCTACAGTTTGATTTAAAATAGTGACCTGAGTTGAGACGTTGACCCAACAAGCTTCACACCCTTTGCCTCTTCCTTTTAAGGGGGCGGGGGTGCAGGCAAAAGCATTAGCATGGCAAACAGCAGCCACCTCTACTCCAGGCTAGCAAATGGGTGCTTCTGCAACTGGGCTGGGCTTGTGAGGTTTGTACATGGCAACACTGGCATGTCTATGTCCTTGGTGCTGGAGGTGCCAGCTCTGTATCCAACTCACTCTCCTGAACCTCTCCTGGAGGAGGCTGCTTAGTAAGAGGAGTAACAGGAGGGGCTGCCAACCGTGACCCTTTAGAGGTACCTGGCTAGATGTATTATAGGGGCAGAATACCTCTCTGACATGCTTTTGAATTATGGTGCTGGAGGAGACTCTTGAGAGTCCCATGGACTGCAAGAAGATCAAACACATCCATTCTTAAGGAAATCAGACCTGAGTGCTCACTGGAAGGACAGATCGTGAAGTTGAGGCTCCAATACTTTGGCCACCTCATGAGAAGAGAAGACTCCCTGGAAAAGACCCTGATGTTGGGAAAGGAGGGCACAAGGAGAAGGGGACGACAGAGGATGAGATGGTTGGATAGTGTTCTCGAAGCTACAAACATGAGCCTGACCAAACTGCGGGAGGCGGTGGAAGACAGGAGTGCCTGGCGTGCTCTGGTCCATGGGGTCACGAAGAGTCAGACACGACTAAACGACTAAACAACAACACCTCTCTGACAACCTGCTTGAACCTTCCCCAGGATCCAGCTCCTGAGTCTGATCACTCGCCACGTCTTCTAACTCAGACATTTTTTTGAGGCACCAGTCCTGCCAACCCCATCCTGCTCGGGCCCCCCTCTGCGCTGTCTAGCTCCAACTCCACAATCTCTTCCTCCATCTGCTAGGATCCCCACTCCAAGGGATCTCCACGGGACTCATGACACTAACTGCAGATCAGAGCCGGGTCTGAGCAGCATATGATGAAGTAAATGGCAACTAATTACCCAGCACATTTCTGTGGGAATGAAACATTTATTCCCCCTTCCCATTATGGTAGAAACAAAAAAATGACATAAGGTGTGTGATCAAAGCTTTCAAACACAGGTTCATTAACAAGACGTTAGCTCAAAAATATCACAGTTACAAGCAGCAAATTGTTGCCGTTCCCATTTAAATTTCTGGCTTTTAAGCTGTCAATAACACACACACACACACACACACACACACACACACACACACAGACACACACACACCCCTTCACCCCTGCCAAACTAATATTGTTTCTTCAAGCCTTCAAGGAGTTGGACCCAGATCCAAGCCCCCAACCCTTTCCCCCCACATAGCTGAAGCTGTGCATCAGGGGACACAGATGAACCTGCCAACCATGGTTTATGTAAACACATTTACATAATCTCAAACTCAAATATAATGGAAGATGAATACATGAATAACCTACAGAGAGTTATAGATTTGCAAAGCAATTAAATCAATTTTCTCTGTAAACTTCCATTGTCAAGTTGCAGATCTAAGGAGCATGTCCATGTTGAATTCGAACTATTCATACATATGTTAAATTGTTTTGTCTCTGAAGACTGCATATGTTTACTCTAATAGTTCAGCTTCCACAGTACTCAAGAGTTGTTGTTTCTATGAGTTCAGATTTTAGCCATATTTCACACAACACACCAAGTTCAGGGAAAGATACTACTACTTACTACTACTACTACTACTACTACTACTATACCATCCTTCATCCAAGGATCACAGGATGGTTTACAATATAAAAACACTATAATACATAACATGGTAACAAATAATAATAATAATAAAAACCACAATACTCCCTGATACACATGAATGAATGTATGGAGAGGGTGGGGTCTGGATCATGTTCACCGGCCGACTGCGTTTCTTGGGAGCTGACTCTGCCTTTCTCAGGCATCCAAATGATACATACTGTTTGAACATGTGAAGACAGATTGATTGTTAAAGCACTCTGAGAATTGTAGTTCTGTGAGAGGAATAGGGGTCTCCTAACAATTCTCCATATCCTTAACAAACTACAGCTCCCAGAATTCTTTGGGGGAAGCCAAGACCATTTAAAGTAGGGCCACAGTGCTTTAAATGCATAGTGTGAATGTCTGCTTCAAAGAGAGAAATCATAAGAAGGGAGAACAGGGGAAACAGAGAACAACTTCTTGCCCTTCATTATCTGATCTGCAGATTGAACAGGCACACGCTCCATTGGCCAGTCTTCCTTCTGTCCAGCAAGAGGCATTTTTGACTGAATTTTAGCAATTAATCATGTCTAAGTGTGCACCAATACATATAAATTAGCACACAGAACTTTCATGCAAATTTGTATCCACTTTAGTTGTCTTTTGTGTGTGGGGGGTGTCTGTGTGTGTATGTGATGCGCTTCCTATTTTTTGGTGCTGTGTAAGATGAAGATCTCTCACATCAGTTTTCCAGCTACCCTATATAAAAATGGCCAGAACCTAGATTATTTACACAGGGATGGTGTATTCATAGAGGTGTAACGCTTGCAGCACAATTAGAGAGTCTGGAGAGTTGGAAACAGAAATGGGAGCCGAAATTGACACAATTGGCGTATTCATCTAAGGTCAGGGATGGAAATCACACAAGTGAATATGAACAATATTCACCGCCATCATTCTTTTAGTCTGCAAATAGCATATGAACAATTATGTTATTTTTGGTGTTTTCAATGCTTCCCTTCCACTGAAAAGCATTGAAATCAATCACATGATTAAGGATGTTCATTTCAGTCTTAGTGGATAGTGAGATGGAAAACATAGATTTTAACAAAAGCCGAACTGTAGCAGAACGGAAGCAGCAGTGATTGGGATGAACACAGGATGGGATGGAGATTGCTCACGTGCTTAAGCACAATCATATAAATGTTTACTCAAAAGTAACTCCCACAGAGCTCAGGACTTGCTGAGGACTTGCTCTCAGATAAATGTGCATAGGATTGTGGCTTCAAAGTGTCTATTTTTGCCACTAATAAATAGCACCAGATATTTCATTTACTGATTGCATTTGTATGCCACCGTTCCTCCAGGGAGTTCAAGGTACCTTCCATGGTTCCCCCCTCGAGATTTCGTTATCACAACAAGCTTGTGAGGTGGGTTGAACTGGGAGATGGCAATTGGCCTATGCTCATCCAATGAGCTTCATGACTGTGTGGTTTATTGAACCCTGATCTTTCAGATTTCGTCATCTAAGGTTTAGCCAGCATTGTCCACACTGACCAGCAGCAACTCTCCAGGATATCAAGCAGAAGATCTTCCCAATCACCTGCTAGTTGAATTCTTTTTGACAGGGGAGGCCGGGAATTGAACCAGGAACCCACAGTGTACAAAACAGCTGCTCTACCCCCAAGTTATTGTCTTGGCAAGGAGATCGGAATTCTTGTTTCCTAATGTTTGCTACCGAAAAATTCAGAAGCTGGGGGGGGGGGGAGTGGGAATCTTATACCTTTCTTAGACTTGAACTTGAAGGTCTCTGCAGATCATTTGCTCTCCTTCAATATTGGCTCTCTGAACCCTCTTGCAGGCATCCTAATATAATGGAGCGATACATCTATGTGCTTTATTCTCCTTCCGCTGTGCTAGGTTTGTTGGGGGGGGGGTGTTAACCCCAAAAATGTGGAAGATTGGAGAGCTGGAGAAAGGCCGGGTTCAATCTTATGTGCAATCGTTAATTTTATTTCTTACAGGGGGGGGGGAATCCCTGTGTCAGTACTGTGCTAACACTGCATCTTTTAACATCCCTCCGATCGCTTTAGGCCAAGCGAGCATTAATAAAACAAACTGACTTGAACAGATGCAAGGCAGTCACAAAACAGGGGGAGGCAAGTCTCTGTACTGATCCCCAAAGCTTCTTTGTTTTTTTTATTTTTTATTTCTGCTCGTTCTTCCCCTTAGAAAAAAAAATGCTTCAATTAAATTTCAGCTCAAATGCATGAAAGTATCTAGAGGGAAAGTATTATTTAGTTTACTGATGCAGTGATGTGCTTCTCCCAGATTGTAGCTCTGCTACAAAGGGGTTCACAACTTAAATTACTCCAAGGGCCACTTTTTCATTTTTATTAATGCAGGAGGGTGGCATTGCTATGGTTACCAGGGGGAAAGAAACCTTTTTTGGTTGCAATTTTTAGCTCTGCATTATTTTTTAACACACACACACACACACACACACACACATTGGGACAACAAATCTACTCTGCACCCCCACTGAATAGATGCACCTTAATCTCTTAGCTGCCCCATCCTATTTCTCCACCCCAAAGGTTGTTCTGCCCTTTCCTTCTTTAGTCTACACAAAGTGATCTCTTCTGTCACTGAACCCCATAACAGCTCGATCCAGCTGTTCTGTTCCATGGTTCTGCCATGGAATGTCTCTACTAAGGGAGGAGAAAATGCCTTCTAACTGGTTTTAAATGTGGGCCAATGATCAATGCCTCTGATGCTGATTCTAAGGAACGGATGGGTTCAACAGGAGGAGGAGGAGGAGGAGGAGGAGGAGGAGAAGCTGGCCATTGAAACCACGCTGCGCTTGGCTCAGTGCTTGGGCCTAATTATTTTGAACATTTGGGGAGCCGAAAAGGGTAGGGCCTCCAGGAGTTGGCGCCCCTCACTCTGAGAATTGTAGTCCTGTGAGGCGGAATAGGATTTTGCTACCAAGTCTCAGCACCCTAAACTACACTTCCCAGAATACTTTGAGAGAAGCCATGACTGTTTAAAATGGCATCATACTGCTGCGAATAACATGATCCCAGACTATTGCATCTGGTCAACTTGCTATGTGTTATGTGGCTGTTGCTTCTCCTCCTATTTATTATTACTAATAGTAGTATTGGCATTAATATTCTTATTTACTATTTGCTGTGTTCAACTGTGTTCTTTTTTATGGTTTTATCATTTCATGCTAACATTATTTTTAAATAAGATTTGCAATCTACAGGTTCATTCATTCATTCCCTGCCATTTTCACTGTTGGGATTCAAGGTGGCTTACAGATAAAAACAAGAACTGCTAACAACAGAGAAAGGAAAAAAAAATTATTTTATTTTTTTTAAAAAAGCATTGACAGAATTTCAACTATACAGGCAACTCTCAACTTACAGTGGGGTTACGTTCCGGGGACTGCATGTAAATCCAAATTGCCTGTAGCCAAAACACATTGGGTTCAATGGCAGGTGGGATTGCCAAAGTCCTTTTTCCTGGACACCTGCTCTCTTTAAAAAAATATTTGGGGAAATTTGCCAATCACATAAAGCTGAATGCACACAAGTTAAATGTGGCTAAGTTGCAAGTTACCTGTATGCATATATAAAATCTACTAAAGCCACGCAAATAACTACAATAAAAACAACACACCACCAGCTCTTTCATTAAAATCAGTCAGTTCCCCAAAGCCTGCTGGTTTTATTTTTTTTAATCTTAATTTTAATTAGATTTTTCAGAGCTTTTAACAAATTTACTACACGTACAATATATCATTCACTTATGTTGTTTCTTATTTTCTTATTTATTTATTGAGACAGTGACAGGCAGTGGAGGTGGGTCAATTTGTGTGAATGGGGCATTGTCCCACCAAGCTCAGTGTGCCCTTAGCCAACCCCCAACTCTTTACTTATAACTAATCTTGGGGGCAGCTGCCACTAGTTCTCAGCCTTCTCCTCCTTAGTCTTTATGTTCCCTTCGTAGAACTTAGCTGGGAGGAGAATGGGAGCAAAACCAGAATTAGTTGGCTCTGTGTTTCATCAGTTCTGGCCCTACCAGTCATTGGCTGTAGTGCCATCTGCTGTTGGCCTCCCTGCTTTCTGCCCTACCAGTCCCAATGAGCACCAACCTCCACTGATGAAAGGATCTTATAGTCAAAAGGTGAGGTGGTTCAAACATACTTTAAAGAAATTGATATATTGTGGGCCAGAAGTCAGCCCCTTTGGTTCTCTAGTCTTATGATCCTTCCATTTAGCCTGACAAGCTGTTTTCCCCTTGCTTTGACATGATAAATTTCTACAGGCCTCTATCAGGCAACTTTTTTTTTTTAATCTGGCAAAATCAATTACAAACCTTGCAAGCTGCAATTACCTTGGGAACTCCTGAAAAACTAATTAGTACAAGTCCTAACAAGTTATACCTTTCCTTTAGACTTTTATGGAGAAAGAGAAGGAAATGTGAACTCAGAAAAAGGAAGCTTATCAAGGAAATAGTCATCACAAACAGAATCTTGGAGACAACTATTAATTGTTTCTCTGTAATAAACAGTGTTTATTTATAGGGTGTTTGCGGGTAGCGCTGTGGGTAAAAGCCTCAGCACCTAAGGCTTGCCGATTGAAAGGTCGGCGGTTCGAATCCCCAGGGCGGGGTGCGCTCCTGTTGCTCGGTCCCAGCGCCTGCCAACCTAGCAGTTCGAAAGCACCCCCGGGTGCAAGTAGATAAATAGGGACCGCTTACTAGAGGGAAGGTAAACGGCGTTCCGTGTGCTGCGCTGGCTCGCCAGATGCAGCTTTGTCACGCTGGCCACGTGACCTGGAAGTGTCTCCGGACAGCGCTGGCCCCCAGCCTCTTGAGTGAGATGGGCGCACAACCCTAGAGTCTGTCAAGACTGGCCCGTACGGGCAGCGGTACCTTTACCTTTACCTATTTATAGGGTGTTTGCCACAGCTCTGAACCAGAAATCTATACAGATGGGCTGATGATAAAAAAATAAAATAAAAGATGGGATGATGATGATGAAGAATGCTTTGCAGAGAGGAGCAATCATTGGATGAGGTGCTATGATGTCATGGGATGTTCATAAACTTATTCATTAATAAGGGGGACTTGTGTTGGATATAGGAAGCAGATATAGGGGAAATATCTGAAAGGAACTGAAAGGCTATATGGTGGCCACCCTCTTTTAAATTAATTTCTACACTTGTTAAGAAGCAATCACTTAAATTAATCCGACTCCAGTGCATTTATGTCATATTTGTTTCTTGGTTTCCTCTCTTGGTTGGTGGAGGTCTTCTACCAATGGACCTTATATTCACTTTTGATGGGAGTTTCAAGCCATAACCAGATTTTGGGATGATGTTTTACACTGAGTTATTAAAATTCTGAATATTACAGTGGTTAAAGGCCACAGTTGGTCTTGCTATCATTATTCTGAGCAGCAAGTAAAGATACATATTTTTAAGCCGTTAATAATCCATTTCCTGTCTGGTTGGAGATTGCATTCTTATGGAGAAGAGATCGTTTGTTAACTACACAGAGCTGGTACAGCAGAGTTTTTGGTAGCGCTGTGGTCTAAATTAGTGAGCCTTTTGGGCTTGCAGACTGGAAGGTCAGCGGTTCAAATCCATGTGATGGGGTGAGCTCCCGTTGCTTTGTCCCAGCTTCTCCCAGCCTAGCAGTGCAAGTAGGTACCACTGTGGTGTGAAGGTAAAAGGCATTTCCGTGTGCTCTGGTACGTGTCATGGTGTCCCGTCATGCCAGAAGTGGTTTAGTCATGCTGGTCACATGACCCGGAAAGCTGTCTGTGGACAAACACCGGCTCCCTTAGCCTGAAAAGCAAGATGATCCCCACACCCCATAGTCGCCTTTGATTGGACTTAACCATCCAGGGGTCCTTTACCTTTACTACAATAAGGTTTGCAAGATGGCACTTGTAGACAAACTAACACAACATTGCAGAGTAGCCAGAGGTGATATTCAACAAGATAAATTTTATGATAACCAGTCACCTTTCCTTCCTTTCATCAATTTCTCAACAGAAGAACCAATAATACCCCCCTTTTGGGGGATGTATGCTATCCTGAACTTTTTCTCGATATTCCACGTTTTCTTTAATTTGACATCATGTCACTGATGCGAAGATTTAAAGGACATTGTTGTTAACTTTGTAAGTCTGCTGTTTGTTTGGCATTTATAGATATATTCTTTCCAAAGTGTGTAATGAGGACACACAAGGTTCATTTATGTATTTCTTTCTCTAGGTGTGATCTTTGAAATGTTTGGCTTGTTTTATATTGGTTTGTTTATTTTAATGTTTTGTCTGAAATAAAAAAGAATGTTCACAAACATTACAACTTAATTGTAGAAAGCTGCCAGCAATATAATATATCACCAGGAAACAATGAAGATTGTGAGAAAATTGTAACGTCAATTTGGCTGAGGGAAACCTCATCGAGACTCCTCCATGGCTGCTGTTCTGGGCTGTTCCTGAGTTTCTGGGGGCTGCAGCTCACCCTGAAGTAGTTCTTCATCAGAAGAAGAAGAGGGAGTGCTATCTGTAGCTCAATGGTAGAGCATCGGCCTTGCACACTGTCTCAGGTTCAATGCCTGGAGTCTCTAGGTAGTGCAGGAAGGAAAACTATGGAGAGCCACTACCAGTCCGTGTAGACAGTGCTGAGCAAGATATTCTGATGTTCAAATGCAGAAGAGCACCGAAGCTTGAGAGCTTAGCGTACGTAGCATGAACTGAATGTTTGTGCCAGCATTTAACATAAAAGAGCCTTTTCTAGAAGAGTGAGAGAGATGGGGGAGGGGGTGTTTGACTTAGGAATAAATAACAGCCCCAATGGGCCTGTCTTTTCTCTTGTTTTTGGTTATGTCAGCAGGAACGCTGGGCTCCTACTCATACAAAACAGCCTTTCAAGAACACAAGCAAACAAACAAATATGCGCACACACATACATACAAAGCAGAACTAATTAAGATCAAGTCATCTCTCAATAAATATGCAAATTAAAAATCAAAACAAAGGATTTCTATTTATCACATCATAAAGTTGCAAATTGCTGCTGAGGCTCCCATAGAGCTCACTAGATGGGGGTTATGGGACAGTAGGCGTTAAATGTGCAGCGGGGCAATCAATTCCTATGTATCTGTGTGCATTGCTTGAATGTGGTTTTATTTCATTTTCCTGCTGAGCAAGGGCTCCCTAGCTACACACACACACACACACACACACACACACACACAGAGCAAACTCAGCTTTCCCAATTACGTATTGGAAACCTGAATCCAAAACAGAGAGGATGTTCAGCTCGAACTACTGTATTGGGGCTTTCTCCAGAAGTTCAGGCCACAGTAACACACTGATGCTTGGCCAAAGCAGCTACCAGATTTCTTCTAAAACAGGATCGTAGAATCATAGAATTGAATCATGCAGAAATGTGGAGAACTGATTAGAAAAATGAGAATTTTTCAATTTCTGGCCATTCTATCAGTCCCCTCCCACATACTAACATGTGCTGTGATCTCTTATCAAGTGTTTTGCTGCCTGCATTCAATTCTCTTTATGTCTCTCTCTTTGCAATTCTGTGGCAGAAGCAGCAGCAGCAACGGCAACCTGGAGACGGACGATGAACTTCCCTTTGGGGATGAAGTGGATTATAACACAGACAGCTGCTCTGACCAGGAAGGAGACTTTTCAGAGCTGGACAAAGAGATCTAGGAGTATCGCTCCAGGGCTGAAGGAGTCAAAGAAGAATCAGAAGCCAATAGAGGAAAGATGTATGACACTGACACACACACACACACGTCACATGGAGGACTTTCTACATCTTGAGTCAGCCCAAGCAGCCAGCTTCTCCCATTGCTGTCAATAATGCTTGGGGTCTTCAGCTGACTGGAGAGCAGGCCCAAGCCATCAATCCTCAAGCAATGAGCAGGCAGCTCACAGCTTGCATCTGCTTCTTATGTGGTGACAGTTCCAATCCCAGATGTCTTGCCCTGTTTGCACTTCCAAAATAGATCTCTCTGTTCTTCTTCTTTTTGCTATTGAAACTATTATCTAGATTCCATAGAAAGAGGGAGAGATTCCTCGTAATGTACTGATATATCTCTATAGCAATGTGTGAGCACCAGTTAGCCAAAAGTGGAGGATGCATGACGGATGGTGCTTTTCTTTTGCAGTGTTTTCTGCTCAATGGTTTGTTTTTCTGTCTTCTCTCTCACACACATACAATTTTATTGACTGAGTTGGTGGAGGAACTCTTCTTGAGCATAAGGGTGAAGATTTTCAACTGACCCACTTCCTTTTCTTATCCCTGTGCATAAAGGCAACAGTATCAGACCCAGTTCTAATTCCACTGGGAGTCTAGCAAGGTGGACCAGAGCTAAGTATAAGGGAGCTACATGTCCTACCTTTACAGAGCAGAGTCCCCTTTTGGAAGGAGTCCTCTTCTTGAAGGGCTGCCTCGTCCACATTTGTCTTAAACATAAATAACCCTGAGGAGGGAGAGCAACAGGGGCCTTGAAGTTGCCCATCAACATTTAGGAGCATCCGGAAAGCAGACTAAGCAGGCAGTTCACCTGTCCATCCTTTCCCCCACTATGGTGAAATACATTTCTGTTTAAGTTAGCTTTGGCATTTATTTCTCAGGCTAGGGTGATCATAAGTCCATCTAAACAGAGAGCAGTCCTCTCTTTTAAACGCTTTCAGGGGCTAGCCCTCCACTGGAAGATGTTGACTGTTTGAAGGACTGACTCATCTAAGTTCAGTTTAACTATCAAGACTGGAGATCAGGAAGAGCATTAAAATTGCCGTCAACGTTGAGACTGATCAGGCAGGTACATGGACCACCTGGAGTCACAATCTTCCCCACTAGGACGAGATGTATGTTTTTGCTCTATTTGAATTATAGCAGTTATTTATAGATTTGCAGCTATATGTATAAAAGAGTGTTTGCAATTCAGTTGTCCATTTCATCCTCTTTTTTGACTATATATGTAAGAGGTGCTGTGAGGTCAGGCAAAGGGCCAGCAGAGCTGGAAGCTGGAACTAAGCTGCAGTATTTATCATTACTTGTTTATTCATCATTACTCATTTGCTTTGGCACTCCCCCACTCCACCGGGGCTCCAGAACATGCCAAATTTGGTGATGATTTCTCAAGAGGTGCCTGAGCACACAAAAAGCAGACAGACAACTTCCCAAAATTCCTAGGAAATGCCATTTGAGGAGCGAACCACCTGGTGACGTCCTTATCTCCTGCATGTGCCAGCTCCTCCTGGTTCCATCAGTCCTTGTTCTGAACCTCCACCATTTGAGAGCCTTCCTCCTACTAGGAAGGCACTAAGGAAAACATCGACCCGAGAACATCAGTTGCTTAGCGCCTCTCAGCCTGCTCACTGGTACATTAGAATTCATGGAGGACGGTTCCTCCTTTTCCTCCGGGGTTAGCTGTAAATGGGATTGACTTATTCCCCCCTCTGTGTCATGAAAATGTTTAAAATGTAATAAAATAATAATAAAGAGAGGGGGGATTGTGTGACAGTACAAGAGTACCACAGGCAATGGCTGTGCCGTTCTTGGCCTTTCTAATGTTTCCCGGGTCAAAGTCAGTGCTCCGAGCCCTGCATGGTGTATAGAATGGGATGTAAAAATGTCATTTATTATATTATCTTTACTGTCAGATGGCTTCCTTGAGCAGCAAGGAAGTGGGGCAGATGCTAAGCAGTGGAGGGTGCTGTGCATTTCTATGCAACTCTTCCCCTGGCTACATTTAGGCTGAGGCACTCAAAATTGTGGCGGACTAAAGGATAACGTTTTGCAAGGCATCAGGTGCATTCAGATGCGGAGAGTGTCGTGTTAGTTTTCCTGATTATAATGCTAGTGTTTCTGCCCTGTTTTCTAATGTTTCTTTCACACTGCAGTACATTTTGTGTTATGGAACTGTGGCTTTTTGACCAATATACCTGCATGCCACACTAAATTCCATTCACACCTGTGGGTGTGCTGTGATACAACAGCAAATATCAGTGGGCAACATCAATGCTTACCCCACCCTTTCTGCACCCGCGCACTCCTTTCCCCCCATGATTCCCAAGAAAGAACAATATGCCAGTACACTGCCCCAAATTTAGTCACTTTTCTCCCACAATTTTCTGGACAAAGGGGGCTGAAATTGTAACACACACACACACCTTTGCTGGAATCAAATGACATGGAAATGAGCACTAAATAGTTTTATGAAGTTGGCCCAGGGCCAGCTTATCCATAGGCACTAGGGGTGTGGGGCACCTGGGCACGGGCTCTCAGGGGCGCCAGGCTGAGAGTCTGGGGCTGAGATTTGGAGTCTGGGGATTGAAGAGCCAGGCCAGCTGACAGCTGCTGCCAAGCAGAGCAGAGTCCGTTGGAACGCCACAGGTTTTTCTGCTGCGGGTGCAGAGGCAGCCAGCTGGGGAGCTGCTCACATGAGGCATGCAGCTTCCCTCCCAAGCCTCTGTGGGGATTGCTCTCCTCCTTCCACCTGCAAGGGCATGGGAGAGAGTTGCGTGCCCCCCCCGAAAAAGCTCAATAACTTTGGCCTGCCCTCCCCCCAAAAAACTGGGGGGCAGTTTTTTGCACCCTGGCACCGCATATGCTAAAGAATGCCCTGAGTTGGCCTTTGTGTTATGTGAAAGCTCAACTATAATGCAGAAAGTAACTGTTAGGAGAAGGTTGAGGAAATTGAACAAAGTGCTGTGTGAATGTAGCCTGCATGAAAAGCAGAATTGAGCTGAAACCATCTATCCTTTGTCTGGCCATTCATTTTTTGTGGGGAGGGCATTTTTTCCTGTTTCATTTACACTGGCCTCACACCCTTATGTTTATCACAGCCCAATCAAAGGCTTTTTTGAAACAGCTGATGGGCAAATTCATTTGACCTGAGGGCCACATTCCCCTTTGCCAGCCCTCCAGGGTCCACGTGCCAATGGTGTGTGTCTGACCAACAGTGAATGTGGTAATGAACACTTTCATTACTCTACCCACTTACTCACACATGTAAGGACACACAAACCCCCCTTTCTAAACGGATCCATGCAGATCAGCTGAGGAAAGAATTATCGCTGCTGCTCCTGCCCTGCAATGGAAAACTGTCATCCATATCAAGCTGCTGGCCCAGGTCAAGGGGGCTTCTGTTGCATCTGGTAACTCTAAAAGTGAGAAATTAACAGGAGGTGACATCCCAAAAGGATCTTAGAAAAAGCTGGTCTCTCTCTCACTGGCATACAAGCACCATCCTTTGGTTTGGAATGTAATCTGCATCTCCATCACCCATCTGGCCCCTAGAGGTCAGGAGAGGACCTCTGTTGTGGCTCCTGCCAGGGTTCTCCGGCAATTAGCATTCTCCCTGAGTCATGGTAATTAAGCAGAACTAGGCTCTGCACGGAGGAACGGAAATGCATTGACTGAAATGAGACAGAGTGTAAAACAATTTGAGATTAACTCCCAGCTTGTTTATCCATTCGCATTTGTGATTCCGAGAGGGTGTCTACACCCTTCCTGGCCCCCAGAATAGGAGCTTTCACCACAGCAACCAGGGTGCCACCCTTCCTGCAGGACAAAGAGCTTTGGTTCCTCCCATCATTTGAGGAAGGTGGCAATTCTGGCAGGCACAGCTTCATTCTCACAGTGCTGGCAGCAGCAGCAGCAGCAGCATCTTAGGATGGTCTCCTCTCTGCATAAGGCACAGTTGTTCCCCACCTTTCTCAGCCCTTGGAACTCTCCCCAGGCCAAACCCTTTGACGGTCCTGCTCTGCATCCCACTTGTATGCTTTTGCGTGGCTGGAATGTGCCCTTGAATGTCAATAAGGCAGTTTGCTGGGCTGGAGGGAATACAGCCCAGTGGTACCTCTGGTTGCAAACAGGATCCGTTCAGGAGGCCCGTTCGCAACATGAAAAGAGCGCAACCTGCAGCGGCACATCTGCCCACACGTGGGTTGTGATTTGCTGCTTCTGCGCATGTGTGTGATGTTATTTTGTGCTTCTGCGCATGCGTGAGTGGCAAAACCCAGAAGTAACCCTTTCCGGTACTTCCGGGTCACCACGGGACATAACCTGAAAGAACGTAACATGAAGCGGATGTAACATGAGGTATGACTGTAGAAGGATGTATGAAGGTGAAAGGAACATTGATTGCTCCACCCAGGGCTTTTTCCAGCTGGAACTCAGCGGAACTCAGTTCTGGCACCTCTCAGGTGAGTTCCAGCACCTCTCAGGTGGACACCATTGCAATCTGAAGAGAATGAGGGAGGCGTTCATGGTGAGTTCTGGCGCCTCTTTTTTTTGGGGGGGGGGAATAGCAGTGGCTCCACCTACTTTTGCTTCTGGCCACATTCACCTCTGGCATATGGCCCCTGGGAGATTGCCTGTAAGGAAATGTGGCCCTCAGACTGAAAAAAAAAGTTCCCTACTCCTCCTCTACCAGTCCAGTACCTTCCCAGACTGAACTGAAACACTAAGTGAGGCAACAACAGCCATCAGTGCCTCTGGATCCCACTTCTGATGTGATAGGTAAGGTAGCAGTAGCTGCAGGAACCTAGTATATGATTCTTTTTGTGTGTGTGTGAGTAAAGGAATTCAATTTTTCATGCACATATTTTTTTTAAAAATTAAGATTGATGCAGAAACAGAGTGGAATGGAAATATGAATACGGCTGTGAATAGCCCATCCCCTCTAAGTTGGGGTCCAATCTGGTACCTTGGGGCACCCTGGTTTCAACTCGGGGTGATCTGGGGCAGCTTCAACCCAATCAAACTGAATCCTGGGTGAACCCGAATTGGTCCCATTCCACTCAGGATCCCATAAAACCATATGCTTACCCATATGCAAAATAGACATGGGCTGTGGTCTATCCCTACTTGGGTCAACAAGTTCATGGGTGAACAAGGGAGTAGTATAAGGAGCAAAATTTCTCATCAAGTTACGCAGTTACGCTGGAGTCATGGCAGTCCACATTGTGCTGTATGCATCCTGCAAGGACCTTTGAATTGTCTGGATTATCTCCACTAGTACAGGACTGTCCAATCAGCACACCCACCCATAAGTCATGTTGCTAACGGAATACCCCCTTCCCAGAAGGGCCAGCATCCTCCATCATACCCAAGGGGGCAGGCTAGATTAGAAGGTGGAGAATGGAGTGTGTGGCACACACAGCTTTGTCCTACAACACCTTGATGCTACACTACCCACCTGCAAGCATCTGCCATGTAAGGCAGGCTCCTTGTTCTCCCTAATAGGAGAGTTGGCGGTAGGACAGCTACCATCCATTCACTCTTAGTGAGAAGGGTATTAGAGGCAGAGTCCTCATTCTTGAGACTGACTCTATTGCATTCTCCCCCACTTTCATCCCCAGAAGAAGTGTCATCTTCAAGAGATAGGAATCTGCCTTATACTGAGTCAGACCATTGGCCCATCTAGCTCAGAATAATAATAATAATAATAATAATAATAATAATAATAATAATAATAATAATAAAAATAATAATTTTATTTATAACCTGCCCTCCCCAGCCAGAGCCGGGCTCAGGGTGGCTAACACCAGTAAAATTACAATAAAAACATAAGGGGGGGGGGGAGGAACCAATTTAAAATACAGGTTGAAATACAATTTAAAAAGCAGCCTCATTTTAATAATAGCCCATAGATCAAAACCATAAGGGGAGGGAAACATAAGGGTCAGACTGAGTCCAAACCAAAGGCCAGGTGGAACAGCTCTGTCTTGCAGGCCCTGCAGAAAGATGTCAGGTCCCACAGGGCCCTAGTCACTTGTGACAGAGCATTCCACCAAGTTGGGGCCAGTACTGAAAAGGCCCTGGCCCTAGTTGAGACCAATCTAACCACCTTGCAACTTGGGACCTCCAAAACGTTGTCCTCCGCGGGGCATACCAGGAGATGATAATATTTTTTTATTATGGTCAGAGACCAGCTTGTAAAACACATAATGGGACTGAATTCCCAAAAGCAAAGCAGACATTTAAAACAATATACAGCAATGGCTTACATGTTTAAATATGTGCTAAATGCGCAAACACATAATATCTTTGGGAAAAGCGACCATAGGAAATTGGCCCAGAGTCACCCGTGTATGGGGATTTTCTTGACGGACTCATTTTTATCAGGGGATGGTCTGTGCCTACAGATCTGTAGACAGAATCTGGCGACTGTCCGGGTCCTCTTATGATCTTTACCTAAAAGGAGAAGATCGAATTTGTGTTTTTCCAGGAGGTCAGCAAGCCTCTTCAGCAAGTATCTACCTCAGCATTGTTTACTGGCATCAGCTCTCCAGAATTTCAGGCAGCAGCCTCTTTTAATCCTACCTGGAGTCTAGAATTGAACCAGGGACTTCTGCCTGAAAGCCAGATGCTCTGCAACTGAGCTATAGCCCTTCCTAACCTACAGTGAGATACTCCTGACTATGTCAGATAACATCTAAGGTGATTCTTACTACAACACCCTCTGCTCAAGGCGATGCTTTCTTGCCTGCCCTCCCAGTTACTGAAAGTGGTCCTGTGTCAGCCTGATTCTATCATGTCCATATGCCACAGCAAAAACCCAAGATGTACAGCATCCGCTCCAATCTGCTTCATCCTGAATTTTCTCCTCGCCCTTCTTGCAGATATTAGCAAAATTGCGGCAGTCTAATTAGGTGCCAGCCAGTGACCTTTTCACAGCTTGAAGCCATTTCCTTTGATGCCCTCCTAAGCTTTGGGTGAAATTGTCTTTAGAAAAAGCTCTCTGAGGTTGGAGCTCAAAACAAATAATTAACAATAAGAAAGAGAGAGGGAGAGAATAAGATTAAAAGACATTCAAATCAGTTATGTGGAGGTCTGGCCCTATTGGGTCTTGATGAAAAAAGAAATCAGCTTCATTTAGTTCCAGGAGGCAGCTTGATAAATTAGCCCAATTCAGATAGTATAAGGAGAGCCATGCAAGATCAGACTAACAGCCTAATCTAGTCCAACATCCTGTTTCTCACAGTAGCCAATCAGATGCTTCCTGGATGTCCAGAAATGAGGTATGAAAGCAACAGCCCTCACTAAGAGAGAGAGAGACAGAGAGACAGACAGACAGACACAGACAGAGACAGAGAGGATTTGAAACCAGTGTCCTGGGACCATGGCACAGACTTGCCAGGCAAGGAACGGACATAAGAAGAGCCTGCTGAAGAGGGTCATTGGCCCATCTAGTTCACCATCCTATGACCATCTAGATAACTGCAGGAAACCCCCAAGGAGGACCCAAGCACAAGAGCACTCTCCCTTCTTGTGGTTTCCTGCTATTGTTATTCAAAAGCATTATTGCCTCCAACCAGTATCTCCGGGTACGGCTGGAAAAGACACCTGCCTGAAAATCTTGACAGCCACTACCAGTCAGTGTAGACCAATGATCTTCAACTTTGGGTCCCCAGGTGTTGCTGGATTTATAACTCCCATTGCCCCCAGCCAGCTTAGCCAATAGTCAGCAGTGATGGACATTTTAGTCCAACAACATATGGGAACACAAGGATAAATAACACCATTGTAGACAGTGCCATTGATCCATCTAGCTTAGTACTGTCTACCAGTGGCGTAGCGTGGGGGGTGCAGGGGGGGCCCGGCCGCACCGGGCGCAACATCTGGGGTTAGGGCAAATCCACGGGTTAGGGGGCACAAATCCACAGCTTAGGGGGTGCAAATCCATGGGTTAGGGGGCGCAAATTACTTGCCTTGCCCCGGGTGCTGACAACCCACGCTACGCCGCTGCTGTCTACATTGGCGTTACTTAACCTTTTGTTCCCAGATGTTGCTGGATGAAAACATCCATCACCCCTGACTATTAGCTAAGCTGGCTGAGGATGATGGGGGTTGTAGTCACACAACATTTGGGAACACAAGTTTAAACAGATGTAGACAGTACCGAGCTACATGAATCAATGAGCTGACTCTGTATAAGTACATTCATAGTTTCCAAATGAAAAAGCCGAACTTTTGAAGACTTTCTTCCCCACTGTAAACCTTTGACCTGCCTAATATCTGGGAGCAAGGGTCAGATCCTGAGTCCTTTGCACCTGGGCTCCAGTCTCTTCCTGTCACTGCTGTCCCAGCAATGCTGACAGCTGTCTGTAACAGGTGCTGCCCCACATGAATTGAAAACAGACATTTGATGCTCCAATATTAAATTATCATTTTGGTTGTAGATCCCATTCATTTTAGTGGGATATATTTTCCTAGTTGATGTGCTTAGGGGTATGTGTGCATGCATGTGCAAGAGAGAGAGAGAGAGCACATAAGCCATAGACTAATTAGAAATGACAATGAAGGAAGTGCTGCCATCACCTCTTCCCAGCACCTGGCTGCCAAAAACTGCCGACACAAGAGTTGTTCGGGAAGTATATGTGTCCCCAAGCCAGGCTCCTCTCTTTCCTTCGCTGCTCAGTTCTCCCCACCTGGCGCACAAGGCTATTCCTCATTTCACGGGTGCAAATTGATGCTTTCAGCATTTCAGATGAAAGGGGCAGGAGAAGGGGTAAATTATTCTGATGTGCAAAAGGGCTGCCGAGCCGTTCCATTTTTAAAATATATATAGGTCGCTCATCAATTTAACGGTGTATATTGACTATGTTAACTGTCCGTGAGATGGTTTTTGTGCTTTGGCTTAATAGCGAAGTATAATTTTTTAAAAGTCAGCTTCCCCTTGCCAATCTCTTATCAAGCTGAGTTTTTTTAAAAAAAATAATAAATACACAGGGAAAGGTCTCTACTTTGGCAGGCAATGTAGTGAAAGGGAAGGGGAAATGGAAGTTGTTGACCAGTGGGCGACCACCCTTCATGGATGTCACAAGAAACCTGGGGTGTGGGTGTCCATGTGTGGAGAAAACTCAGCTCTAGCCCCCCCCCCAACTCACTATCTGGTTCCCAAGACTCTCCCCAGGACACAAATTTCATTAGCTCTGCCAAGTGCCTTTGCCTAGCTAGAATGGGCCACTGAATATGCCACTGAAGTGTGATAATGCCTTTGTTTGCCAGATTGGGAGATGAAAGTGTGCCTGTGTAGAAACCTCTGATCTTTAAATGTCCGATGATATAAATTATTAGATAGAAGAATGTCTCTTTGTGATAGCTAATTACTGGAAGAGAGTTTCTTGATATAGTTTGGAATGGGAAACCTATCAGAGCTTGGGGAAGCTGACATCATCTCCTCCAACCATCTCATTGATGCTGCAGTGTGCATGTGAAGAAACAGAGGATTAAGGCAGGTGGGGAACCTCCAGGCTGCAAGTCTAATTAGGCCTGGTAGAAGTCTCCATTTTGCACCATGATGCAGTTTCCAACAAGCCACTCACATCTTCCTTACAGGTAAAGATGTGGTTGGACCAGAAAGGGTTTGCAGCCACTGCTGATCAGCTGATGGGCAAAAATGGGTCACATGGAGTTCTTGTGATATCAGAAGATGGAATCATGGGTAGGGCTGATTACCTGCCATACGTTGCCTTCCCAGCAAAAACTGGTTCCCCAAACATGTTTGAATAAATCATGATGGGCATGATGAGACGGAGAGTTAGAAGATTCCTTCTGGGTAAACAGAGCTCTCTCTCTCCTAGAGTGTTTGATATGAAGCAATGGGGTTGCTGCCAGTTTGGTAGGAGTTAGGAATGGAAGAGGAATTGGTTCAATATGTTTTTTTTAGTAGACCAACCTGATTCGGTACTCTGAACTTGGGTCATTTCACATGCAAAGCATAAACTGAGCCATGCGTGCTCACCCTGAGTTTATGGTGATTTACTCTAGGGTTATGGAAGTGAGAGCTGGACCATAAAGAAGGCTGATCACCGAAGAATTGATGCTTTTCAATTATGGTGCTGGAGGAGATTCTTGAGAGTTCCATGGACTGCATGAAGATCAAACCTATCCATTCTTAAGGAAATCAGCCTTGAGTGCTCACTGGAAGGACAGATCCTGAAGCTGAGGCTCCAATACTTTGGCCACCTCATGAGAAGAGAAGACTCCCTGGAAAAGACCCTGATGTTGGGAAAGATGGAGGGCACAAGGAGAAGGGGACAACAGAGGACGAGACGGTTGGACAGTGTTCTCAAAGCTACCAGCATGAGTTTGACCTAACTGCGGGAGGCAGTGGAAGACAGGAGTGCCTGGCGTGGTCTGGTCCATGGGGTCACGAAGAGTCGGACACGACTAAACGACTAAACAACAACACAATCTTGGGTTGCCATAAATCCGGAATTTCCTGGACACATCCAGTTTAGGGGCGGCAGCACCCCCATCAGGGTGAATTTTTGATTAAATGTCTAGGTTTGGGTTTTTTATTTTTAGGTTTTGGGTTTTTTGGGGCACAGTGCTCAGAAGGCACTGTGCCCCAGAACAGGAAGCAGGCATTGGGTGGCTTGCAGCGGCCTGCTGGGGGTCGCCCTAGGGCTACTATTGTTCCTAGTTGGTGCTAGGCCTTGTGTGGCCTTCATGGGGCTGCACTAGGCCCCGTGTCGGTCCTCGTGGTCACCCTGGCTTTGTGTGACCTTCCTGGAGCCACTCAGCCTCCCAATCGTGAGCAGAAGGCTGAAGAAAGCAAAGGGAAGAGAGGGGAGGGAAGAAGGGGGGAACAGGCAGGCAAGGAAGGGGTTATTGGCAGGGAGGGGGCAAATGAGGGAGATACAGGATGGAAGGGTGCCCTGATGGTGGGAAGGTGTCCAGGTTTTTGATCCCCGGAATATGGCAACCCTGTTTAATCTGTTGGGGGTGGGGGAAGAGGTCTTGCAATGTGCTCCTCTTTCAGCTCTTGAAAAGTCCCCCTGCCTTCCAGTTGTTGTTTAATGGACATAAAATAGCAGAAGTATAGAATAATAGACTCAAAGATTTCTAGAATTTGAAGGGATCCCAAGAGTCATCTAGAATCTCATTCATCCATTTATGCATGTCACTAATTAGATGCCAAGGCATTTGGCTTCCTTAAGAGAGATATGGGAGGAGGAGGAGGGGAGGAGAAATTGACATGCCCTCCCAATCCCATTGTGAGAACTATCACAAGGACTTTCACAAAGCTAGAAAACAATGTTAGTTAGAGCATACCCATTGAAATTATTGGACGTGACTAACTTAGGTCCATTAATTTCAAAACGTTGACTCTGAGTAGAACTTAGATATAATCCATAGTGTGGCAGTTAATGCTGAGACAACCATTGGTGCCTCCAAACTCAGTGTGGCACTGAGGGTTTACTGATGAGGTTCCAGAGTCCAGCCATCTGGTGTGTTGTAGCGATTAGAGTGCCAGACTAGAATCTGGAAGACTAGGGTTCAAACCTCCACTTGGCCATGAAGCTCAGTGCATGACCATGGAATGGTCACTGCCTCTCAGCCTAACCTACCCACAGGGTTGTTGTGGGTGGGGGGAGAACCATGTACAGTACCTCGGGTTACATATGCTTCAGGTTACATACGCTTCAGGTTACAGACTCCGCTAACCCAGAAATATTACCTCTTGTTAAGAACTTTGCTTCAGGACGAGAACAGAAATCGTGCTCTGGCGGCCCGGCAGCAGCAGGAGGCCCCATGAGCTAAAGTGGTGCTTCAGGTTAAGAACAGTTTCAGGTTAAGAACAGACCTCCGGAACTAATTAAGTACTTAACCCGAGGTACCACTGTACAGCATATTGAGCTCCTTGGGGAAAAGCTGGGATATAAACCAGACAGACAGACAGACAGACAGACAGACAGACAGACAGACAGACAGACAGAATGAAAGAACAAACGAAAGAACGAAAGAAAGAAGTAGGGGTGTTCTTAGTCTCTGTCAGGAACACAACCTTTTCTATGGGAGCCCTAATATGAATGGAACTTCCTCCTTTGGGAAATTCTAACAGCCTCCTCTCTGCTTTCTACAGACAAGAAAAAAACTTCTCTGTTTCAGCAGACATTTGGGAATTCACCTCTGCTCTGCCCTGTTCCATTTTGAGGGTTGTACTGCTGCATTTTACACTCACTGCTACATGTATTCTTATTTTAATTGTTTTGAACATCTATGGATCTTCAATTAATAATGGCATAGACATATTTTAAATAAGCAAAATTTGCCTATTTCGCAAATCCAGAGAAATAGAGCTGGATTCCTCCCACCCCTTCACACTCTGCCTTTGTGTTATTATTGGTGCAAATTTCAATACCTCTTGTGCTATTAAGTCTATATCAATGATCATCTGAGGGCTTAAGGTTACCCTTGGCTCACATTCCCAGATAAAATCTGAAAGATCCATCGATTATTTCTATGGATGCTGCTTATTCCCCTTCCCCTTCCCCTGCCCTTTTCTTTTCCTTTCTTATTGTAGCTTTGCAAAATAAGAAAAGGAAGATGGGGATGGGGGCCAGTATGCAATGGAAAGGCAGCACAGAGGCCTGGCTGTGTTCACTGATGTGTTGCATGTGCTCACTGATAAGCCTTGAATGTCCCCTAGTAGTAGATAAACCCCCCTCTCCATTTTCAGGTGATCATTCCCTTGAAGGCTCTTTTTTTTTGCAACTTCACCAACCAGGATCAGCAGCCAGGGAGTCTCAGCTGCTAATTGTGGTTGGCAAAGCATCTTTTGAAGCATTTATTTTTAAATAAACCGCCCTACCTTCAAGAAAGCTGATGGAGTAACTGGGTGGGTGAACCTAACCCAATTCGCTCTTTCTAAAATAATATGCAAAGCAGAAAGCAGGTACGATTCAAAATCCACGCTTCTCCAAATCCTGTGATTCAGCTATCTAACACGATACATTTTTTTTTGTATGCCACTTTCGAGAATATATGCATTTTTATGCACACTTTCTCCTAATGTATGCAATTTTGTACACATCATTTGGTTGGAGAACTGCATAAAAAAAATGAAGGTGTGCAAATTTCATAGGATAGTTGCGTTTAAGTTTGCTTATTGGTTCAGAAAGTGCAAAAGAGGTAGGTTAGTATTAAAATTTATTTCTTCTATTTGCCAGGAGGTCCCATCACCTCCTGGCAAATAGAAGGGGAAGAAATGGAGGCAGTGAGAGATTTTGCTTTCTTGGGCTCCATGATTGCTGCAGATGGTGACAGCAACCACAAAATTAAAAGACGCCTGCTTCTTGGGAGAAAAGCAATGACAAACCTAGACAGCATCTTAAAAAGCAGAGACATCACCTTGCCAACAAAGGTCTGTATAGTTAAAGCTATGGTTTTCCCAGTAGTGATGTATGGAAGTGGGAGCTGGACCATAAAGAAGGCTGATCGCTGAAGAATTGATGCTTTTGAATTATGGTGATGGAGGAGACTCTTGAGAGTCCCATGGACTGCAAGAAGATCAAACCTATCCATTCTTAAGGAAATCAGACCTGAGTGCTCACTGGAAGGACAGATCCTGAAGCTGAGACTCCAATACTTTGGACACCTCATGAGAAGAGAAGACTCCCTGGAAAAGACCCTGATGTTGGGAAAGATGGAGGGCACAAGGAGAAGGAGACAACAGAGGACGAGATGGCTGGACAGTGTTCTTGAAGCTACCAGCATGAGTTTGACCAAACTGTGGGAGGCAGTGGAAGACAGGAGTGCCTGGCGTGCTCTGGTCCATGGGGTCACGAAGAGTCGGACACGACTAAATGACTAAACAACAACAACAACAACAAAGTATTACAATGCAACTGGACCAAATTTCTCTCCCATGACTGTCTGCAGGTGGGGCTGGGATTGCCAACCCCCCCCCCCCACGGTAGACAATACTGACTCAGATGAACCAATGGAATCTTCTTATATGCACAATTCATTCTTGAATTGAATGTCAGCCATAATGTTTGACCATGAATACAAGAACACAAGAAGAGCTTGATGTGTCTGGCAAATGACCCATCTGGCTCAGCATCTTGTTCTCACAGTGGCCAACCAGATGCCTGTACGAAACCCAGAAACAGGACCCCATTGCAAGAATGCTCTCCTGCACATCCAAATTGGTGGCGATCACTGCCTCCTGTGGGAGAGAGCTATATTTTGAGGTTTCAGAGCACAATTCAAAGTGTTGGTGTTGACCTTCAAAGCCCTAAACAGCCTTGGCTCTGACTACCTGAAGGAGCATCTTCCATCGTCCAGCCCAGACACTGAGGACCAGCTCCGAGGGCCTTCTGGCAGTTCCCTCACTGCAAAACATGAAGCTATACAGGGAACCGGGCAGAGGCCTTGTCGGCAGTGGTCCCCTCCCTTCAGATGTCAAACAGACAAACAGCTACAGTGGTACCTCGGGTTAAGTACTTAATTCGTTCCGGAGGTCTGTTCTTAACCTGAAACTGTTCTTAACCTGAGGTACCGCTTTAGCTAATGGGGCCTCCTGCTGCCACCGCGCTGCTGGAGCACGATTTCTGTTCTCATCCTGAAGCAAAGTTCTTAACCCGAGGTACTATTTCTGGGTTAGCGGAGTCTGTAGCCTGAAGCGTCTGTAACCTGAAGCATCTGTAACCCAAGGTACCACTGTATTTGTCTTTTAGATGTCAAACAGATAAACAGCTATTTGACTTTTAGAAGACATCTGAAGGCAGCCCTCTTCAGGGAAGAGGTTGATGTTTAATGGTTGATGTTTTATCGTGTTTTTAATTTTTTGATGTGGGCCTCCCAGAGTGGCTGAGGCAACCCTGTCTGATGGGTGGCATATAAACAATGAAATATGATGATGCATTGCAGGAAGAAGTACTTTATTTTATCAGTCTTGGATCTTCCAACATTCAGCTTCATTGGAGATCCATGAGTTCCACTACTACAAGAGAGGGGGGAAAGCGTTTCTCTGTCCACTCTTACCATCCCATACATAATTTTATACACTTGTATTATGTCACCTCTTTTTTGCCTTTTCTCTAAACTAAAAAATCCAAAACAACCTTTCCTCAAAGGGGAGTTACTCTATCCCCTTGATCATTTTGGTTGGGAGCTAGAAAATGAACTCGTTTTGTAAAAAGAAGACAAAGAAATATAATTGAGATCCTCAGGCATTATTTTCCTTGGCTCCTTCTGTGTATAATTCCATTTTATCCTAGGCTTTTTGCCCTCTCATGGAAGGTTTTTGACCTTCACTTAAGAGCGTAAAGGTTGAGAAATAGGGCTGGAGCCAAGAGACAGAGCCCACAGTCTCCAGGAGATAGGAGGAAACCGCTGCACTTGGTGCCAGCTGGCTCCCTTGCCCGGCCTTTTGTCGCGAGAGCAGCTTTGTACTTTCTACTTCCGCTGACATGAAGAGAACATTTTGAACTATTGGAGCCTTCTAGCCTGGCTGGCGCATGGGCAGTGGCACGCTGCAGATCTGAGCCACAAGTTGCCAAGGAATGGCAGAGCCCCAAACCAATTTAAATGGTAAGTCTCTTGGCTCAACAAGGGGGAAAACGGGTTCCTTCTTCATAAAGCTGATTGAATCATATAACAGAGGTATAATGGCGCCACATGTATTCATGTTCTGTGGTTGGTTGGATTCCTTTAATTGCCTCCTGCCTTGCGTCATGTTTCAGAGATCTCTGGTTGCATCTTCTAATGCAGAGGTGGAGAACCTCCAGCCTGTGGGTCAAATGCAGCCAAATGGGTTTTTCTATCTGGCCCAGGCCATGCCCCTCATTGACCCCTTTCTGCACCTTCTCCTAGTGTTTTTGCCTGGTGGGAATACGTTCTGGACCTACAATCCTACGTCATATTTTCTGGGATGGACAGTTGTGGAGTGCTGATGGTGTGCATGTGGTAGAAGCCAGTCTTTCACATGCTCTACCATTGAACTATGTGTGGGGCATCAAGAGAAGAGAGAAATGGAGTATAGCAGAGACAGGGAACCCTTTTCAACCTCAGGGCTGCATTATTACCTCATGGGCAACCTTCTGTGGTATGAATCCTAGGGGTGGGTGGGACCAGTGTCAAAAAGTGGGTGGAGTCATATATGAGACTCTTACCTTTGTACACTAAGCTACATCCCAGCCACACAAAGATTTCTACTCCTCCATACATCTTTTTGTCCTCCATCCATCTCAGCGAGTGACATTGTCATGATTCAAGTACACATCCCCACCAGCCAATCGTATCTGAGTGCTCATGATCGGTGTGGCCTGGGAAGGAGGGCATGGTCCATGGAGAGTGTCAAGGGTTGGATAAAGAGGTTCCCAACCTGTGGAGCATTGCACAAAAGAGGGCTCTTCCAGATTCAAATTCCAGTCAGTCTTTTGTGGAAGCCTAATTAATCACATATTTCCATCCCAAGGAACAGAAAAGACAACATACCATATTTAGGCAAATTTTGTGGTCATCGCTATGAGAAGAACAGTCCGTTCTTCTGCTATGAGTAACTAGTGATTGGGATTTAATATGATGTGCTGTTGTTTTAAAGACTTTCCTTGTTTGAGGAAACAGAAGCCAGGATACCCAAACTACATTGTTTTGCTGCCTCTCAGTCAACACTTGTCTCCATCCTCCCCACTGTTGTGAAGCAGTTAACTGGCCACCCACTGGAGGACCACTAGAACTGTTGCTTAGCAACCTCACACCATTGTACAAAGAGCTGAAAATAGGCAGCACATCTCAGAAAGGAGGAAAGATAAAAGGCATCACCTCTCTCAGCAGTAAGGCTGCCCTTGTCCTGGTTACAGTTCCCTTCAGTTCTGAGCAATGAACTCCTCTGTGCTAAAATAAATAAAAAAGTAGAAAAACTTTAAGGGAACTGGGCTTCCTCTTTTCCATCTCCAGGACTTTGGAGAACACATCAAGGCTCCTGATGTTTGACTATCTTGCGTCTTGTCTCTAAGGAGGACGCGATTATGGCTGGAATGATGGATCAGTGTTCAGTGACTTGGAGTCGCAGTTGAGGCAGTCGCCTATAGGGGTGTGAAAACAACCAAATGCCAAACAGAATGTGATTGAAGCTAGAGACAGGGTGGGAATATGGAGAACACAAATCCCAATGTGGAACGCCAATAGATGTTGTCTGGGTGCCTGCTTGGGAATCTGCATATTTCTGCACCCACACTTTTCCCGACCCTCATGCTGGAGAATAGGAAACAACTGAGCTGAGGAACATGAGCTCCAGAAGAACCACTTGTATCTGTAAGACCAGAGACTTAGTCCTCATGGGCACCTTCCCATGGGTAACCAAATGCCCCACCAAGAGCTCACCAATCCATCAGTAGAAGGATTTCACCAGGCAGGAGACTAGAGAACAGAGGACAACAGAGGACACCTTCAGGTCAGGAGGGTTCATCCTTTAAGAATCCAGTGTTGGTGACAAAGGGGTGGAGCCTAAATGAGGTAGTCTGAGAGCAGGAGCTTAAACAAGCTTAGGCCCCTTCTGTGCTATCCATTTAATGCTTTATTATGTTGTATTAAACACACATGACTACCTCCAAAGAATCCTGGGACATCTAGTCCCTTAAGAATGCTGAGAGTTTTTAAGAGACCACTATTCCCCATCCGCACAATTTGTGAGTTCCCTGGGAAGAGGGATTGACTGTTAATATCCTCTGGAAATTGTAGCTCTGTAAGGGGAGTAGGGTGGCACTGTGGGTTAAACCACAGAGCCTAGGACTTGCCAATCAGAAGGTCGGCAGTTCAAATCCCCACGACTGCGTGAGGTCCTGTTGCTTGTTCCCTGCTCCTGCCAACCTAGCAGTTCGAAAGCACATCAAAGTGCAAGTAGATAAATAGGTACTGCTCCGGCAGGAAGGTAAACAGTGTTTCCATGCACTGCTCTGGTTCGCCAGAAGCGGCTTAGTCATGCTGGCCACATGACCCGGAAGCTGTACGCCAGCTCCCTTGGCCAATAAAGCGAGATGAGCACCGCAACCCCAGAGTCGGCCATGACTGGACCTAATGGTCAGGGGTCCCTTTACCTTTAAGGGGAGTAGGAGGTCTTCTAAAACTCTAAGCACCCTTAACAAACTACACTTCCCAAGATTCTTTGGGGGAAGCCATGAATGTTTTAAGTGGTGCGATACTGCTATAAATGGATAGTGCAGATGCAATCTCAGTCTGCTTTCAGTCTTTGTGAGAGCAAGTTGTTCCTCAGAGCTATCCATAGTCCTGCTGCCTCTGTCTTGCCTCTTCCATCAGATCCAGCACTGAACCAGAGGAGAGGGACAAAATTGAAATTAGTTGGCTCTGCCTATCATTGGCTCTGATTCCACCCTTCCAGACTCCACAGGCCCCAACCACCAATGATTTAATCACTTTTAACCACTTTTATTTCCCAAACATTGTGTTGAATATAGTGCTGAATTCTCTACTATAGACGTTGATCTCTTGATATCCAATATTCATTTTCATTTGATTGGCTTGGCATTCATCACACAGTGCAGGGGTTTTTTTGTTTTTTGTTTGTTTTTTTGGTTATTGAAGCTCTGCCATGACTTTTTAATAAAGTTTGACTTCAATTCGTTTGAGTATTTTGCTGCTTAATGAGCTAATGAATGCAAACTACTTGATGGGAGCAAAGCTGATATCCATGTCAATGTACCGAAAGCTATTAAATCAGATGTGAAGATCCATTAATTGGGGAGGGGGGGTTTCTACATTTGATGGTGAATCATTAACTTCTGATTTGCTTCGGTTTAATTTGGTTTTCTTTCCCCACTGATGGATCAACATTTATCCACATTGGCATAAGCCAGGGAAGAGAAACTAGAAGGGAGTTTTGCTGAAGTTTGGCAAGTCAGATACAAGCCACTCTTCACACATTTCCACCCCCCCCCCCATTTTGTTCAATTTCTCCTGTAACTCACTGGTGATAAGCAGGTGAACAGACTTTTAAAGACCGCCACCCTTCCAAAAAAAAAAACCAAAAATACTTTGGTGGACATCACTGCATCCTGTGGGAGTGAGTTCCATAGTTCATCCTTGTGTTGGATTTAAAGAATTGTAAATAGGTAAATAGGTAAAAAGGTAAAGGACACCTGGATGGCTAAGTCCAGTCAAAGGCAACTATGGGATTGTGGCGCTCATCTTGCTTTCAGGCCGAGGGAGCTGGCATTTGTCCCCAGACAGCTTTCCAGGTCATGTGGCCAGTAGTCCTTGATAGCCTTTACCTCTACGATCTTGTCTGATCCTCTTTGAAGGCATCTAAGTTGGTGGTCATCCCTGCCTCCTCTGCGAGTGAATGCCATAGTTTAACTCTGCACTGCTTGAAGAAGTACTTTCTTTTTTCCTTCCAACTTTTAGCTTCACGAGTTCTAGCGTTATGTAAGAGGGAGAAACAGTTTCTCCAAGTCATGCAAAGTTTCATACTCTTCTATCATGTCACCTCTTGTACACCCTCTCTCTAAAAAGGGCATTCTACAAAACTGGGTCAATGACATAAAAGGCCCAGTTTCATGTTGAAATCAGATGAGCCTTGCTCAGTGATGGATAACCAGTGACACTCCTACAGATGATCTTAGGTATCTATCTGGGATATAAGGGGTTAGGCAGCCCCTAAAGTACCAGTTTCAACATTCCGGTGTTTTGAAATTAATAGCCTGATTCAATACTAAGTATATGTTTGATAGACATATATAATTTACTTATATATGCAGGTAAAAGTAAAACTCTAGAACTAGATATAATCCTAGAGTTAAATACTAGTGTTGGATACAAACATCAGCAATCTGCACATCAGCAATCTGTAGCTCTAGTGAGAAAAATAAGCTCACTGGACATAGCAAGAAGGCCACTGAAATGTTGTGAAATGTTGATGCCTTATTAACACTAGATAAGGTGCCAGCTTCATACTTCTGGACTCAAAAAATGAGGCTCAGAAGGCTCATAATACTTGCTTCAAGTAAATATTACAAGCCCCAAATCCTTCCACGTATCAGATTTGAATCCAAGCCGAAGGAGAATTCCTCTCCAACCCTCGCCCACTCACCCCTACCTCCTTATATTTCACACTCTTTTCCTCATCTCTTTAAACACACTTTCCTGACAGGTATGGCTAGTAGGGGCAGGCAGCTTCAGAGAAAGGGAAGAAGAATATCCCTCTCTCTGAACCAGTCTGATGCCTGGTTCATAGAACTGCAGCATCCCATGATACAACACTGCAGATGCCCATGGGAAAACGATATGTTCCAAAAACTACTGACATTGCACAGATCTCCTGACAGCTGCTAACCACTGCAATAGTTTCTCCAAGAGTCACCCAGTGAGTTTCATGGCTGAGTGGCGATTTGAACATTGGTCGCCCAGGCACTTCCAACCACTACACCACACTGCCTTGAATTTCACGTTAGGCAAAATTCTGTAGTAATAAGAAAAGGTACCTATTGAATAGTTTCAAATGGAAATCACCCCTTTATCAAAGCGTGTTAGAACACCTTGATCAATCAGATATTTTAACATGACTTACTCTTGAAAGTGCAATACTGTAATACCTTTTCAAAATGAGAAAAAGAAATGCCTTCAATTAGCATTCAAAGGCACCATTTTTTGTTGTTGTCCTTAATGAGGCCTGCAGGCGAGGTGCCTTTGAAGTATTTTTCATTTGGCTCATCTGCTTCCCTGTCCTTACCCAATTAGCTGCCCTTTTCGGTTTCTTTGAAAAGATCTGTGTATATGTTAATGCCATGCCAAAAATTTATCCCACGTTTTTCCCCTGACCATTGTCCATCAGTTCATGAGAAAAGAAATTGCACTGAAGAATTATCAAAGGGGAGATAAAGTTCGGGTGAAATTCTCATAGTGTAAGGTTTTGCCATGTTTACCTTACTTCTGAGGTGGCCTAGAGGGTGTCTGTAAGTCTCCTTTCTTTCATTCTACTAATAATCTCACCAGTGGTCGGCACCCTGCACTGCCTAGTGGAAGACATCATGAGATAAAGCCTCCCAAAAGCCATTGGGAAGAACAAGAAGCAAGGGCAGCTGGGGAGGCTGCAGGAAGGATGGAGACATGTTCACTGGAAAGGAAAATATATGCACCATCCAGTGGAAGACATCATGAGATAACTCATCTCATGGGGCTTTTTTCAATGTGTGCATCTAGGGAGGCTGCAGAGTTCCATATAATTTTTTCTAGGAAGGAGGACTTGAACTCCATCCCCTTGCAAAACAGAGGTGCCAAACATCCAGATTTTGGAGCAAGCTGATTCTGTACATCCATCTGGCCTCCATCTTCACCCTCCAGAGAGAATTAGGCTCCATTACATATCTCACCATAATACTCATATCCTGACATATCTAATAGTACTAGGAATCAAGGCAAAAAAAGCACAGGGGGGAAATGTTAACTTAAAAGTATAATTATTAAATTGATAGAAATAAGGGAGCTTTCATGGTTTGTTTGTTGCAAGTTAGAGATGTTAATAGGGACGCGTGTGGTGCTATGGGTTAAACCACAGAGCCTAGGACTTGCTGATCAGAAGGTCGGCGGTTCGAATCCCCATGACGGGGTGAGTGCCCGTTGCTCGGTCCCTGCTCCTGCCAACCTAGCACTTCGAAAGCATGTCAAAGTGCAAGTAGATAAATAGGAACCGCTCCGGCGGGAAGGTAAACGGCATTTCCGTGCACTGCTCTGGTTCGCCAGAAGCGGCTTAGTCATGCTGGCCACATGACCCAGAAGCTGTATGCCGGCTCCCTCGCCCAATAAAGTGAGATGAGCGCCGCAACCCCAGAGTCGGTCACGACTGGACCTAATGGTCAGGGGTCCCTTTACCTTTACCTAGAGATGTTAATGGCTAGGTACAATCATACATGGTACTGATAGCCTGGAATTGATAAGCCACATAATTGTTTAATTAGCTTCCCAATGCCAGGTTATCTGTGCTATCTGTGCTTTCCGTGACTGTTTCTGCCCCACAACAGGTGTTAATACAATCACATTGGCTATTGTCATCCATCTGCTACTTTAAAAGGTTAATGATGTGTCTGTTCAACATATATTTATGCTCTAGTTATTTCTGACTGTAATTTTTGCACTGCCGTTCAACTCCCATATCACAATTTTCTCCTTTATATCCTTGCCAACAAAGATTTCACATCATGCTATCTGTCAAAGTAGGCATGTGTCCACAAAAACTCATTCCGCAGTACACTTGTCAGGGACTCTTTGATTTTACGTCTAACTATTAAGATTCTGGTTATGTTCAGAGCACACGGCTTCTTCCAAAACTCCTAGCAACTGTAGTTTTCTCACCTTCAAGCTACAATTCTTAGCACTCTTAACAAACTATTGTTCACAGGATTCTTTGGGCAGAAGCTTTAAATGTGCTTTTAAGGTATGGTGTGGATATGACCATATATTTAAATATGACCTTTCGTGTGGATTTTAAAAATAAATACAAAATTCTCAGATTAAAGTGCAAATGGGACAGGATGGAGATATGGATGAAGCCATGCAAAATTGACCCAGACTGGAAGTAGATCCTTAATGCATATCCACGAACACCAAGGCCCCTTGCAGCTTCCTTCCTTCCATTTTTCACACCGCAGCTGCTGAGAGCTTCATCATAAGCAGCTGGTAATATATTATAGGGCAATTGTGTTTTCCTCTAATCATAATAAAACTTCCCTCTTTGCTTTTCAATTTGAGGACAGGCTACTGTCGAGAAAACGCAATGAATGCATCAGGCAAAGCGGAGCCTTCAGCAACCTGTAATAGTGGGAGAGCGATGCTTTCAAGCGCTTAGAAATTCTCTTCAAAAGGACACTTCACTACAACACTCCCTCCCTCCATGCAGAGATCTTTTTTCCCCTTTTTTTAAATTCCATCCTAACAAAGGACAGCCTTTTGAGGAAGGAGAGGGAGAGAGCAGTTTACTACTCAAGTGACCATTGCTTTTAGCCCAGAGGAGGAGAGCAAGGACTGCACAGAGGCGTGGGGTGGGGCTGGGGGTCTACCAATTGCCTGGGGCACAAACATGTTTAGGGGCACGCCTCTGCAGCTGCTGCCAGGACCGGAGGCATTCTCCATCCCATCTGCTGGCTTCACCTGAGCAACATGCCCAGTAGTGAATCCTTTGGCCACACAACGTCCCCTGCTGCCAGGGAGGCAGGTGGATGATGAGACTCATGGCAGTGGTGGCAGCACAGCCCAAGGAGGTGCTCATGTATGTCCTGCGACTTCCCTGCAGCTCCATCCAGCAGCAGCAGTTCCACGTGGAGGCACCAGTTACAGGGTGCAATAATTTCCTTGCACTGGGCACTGGCAACCCATGCTATGCCACTGCAACATAAGGAGTTGGGTGATAGCACAACAGCAGCAAGAATACTCATCACAAAGCACTGGAAGACACAGGATTTGCCCACTCTGGAAGAATGGCAGACGCAACTGATAGACTACATGGAACTGGCTGAAATGACTGGCAGAATTCGAGACCTGGGAGAAGAGACGGTGGAAGAGGATTGGAAAAGATTTAAAGATTATTTACAAAAACACTACAAATTGTATGAATGCTAGGAGAATGCACGATTGAAAGAAACATGGCAGCAGCAAAATTATTGTAAGATATGTGAGAATATGTGTCGTTTATGGTAACGTTGAAATTTGAAGCAATATTTGGTTCAATATAAGCAGTTGAACTTATGACTAATATAATTTTAAATTTGAAATTGAATATTTGAGATTTATAAAATAAGAATGGAAGTAAGGTAATAAATTGCTGCATATAACTACATGGTTGGGAACGCAGGGAAGGGGGATGTGAGGAAGTCCAAAGTTTATGAAAATATGATTTATGAATATTTGTATTCTATTTGTATTTTCTTTTTATATTCTTACTTTTTCTCTAATCTTATTCTGATGCTTCTTTGTTTCTTATCTGTTTGATGTTGTTTTTGTTGTTTGAAAAATCCTAATAAATATTTTTTTTTTAAAAAAAGGAGTTGGGTGATAGCCATTGACGGTAGAGCTGTAGAATGGGAGCGGAGAACCTTTTGCTCTCCAGATGCTGCTGAACTACAATTCCCACCAGCCCTTGCAAGCATGGACTAGGATGATGGGAGTTGCAGTCCAGCGATTTCTGGAGATCCAAAGTTTCCTCAGACCTGACCTGGCACTGAATTCTATGGCACTCATATATTGATAACAATATTGTAAGCACTCAAAAAACCACCTTAGCCCTCAGATGTTAGATGTTTGGTCCATATGAATGATTTCTGAACTTGTGGAGTGTCTCACAGCTTTACTTAGAGATGAATGAAGCTTTCATGCTGTCTTCTGCAACATTGTTCAGTGCAGCTGTTTCTCTGCCATGTGTGGAAAAGTTTGGGTGTTTTTTGTTTTAAGAAAAATAAAAATAAAGAAATCAGAAGAGGAAGTTTTGTTGCTAGGAACGAGAAGGTGCCTGTAATAAATCACAAACTTCCACACCTGCTATTCTGCGTTTCCTCAAAGAGGCTTTACACAGTTAAGGAGACCAGGGAGGGTTTCACTTCCAGCTTGTGTGAAAAGATAAATTGCCACAGAGGGAATAAAGGGGATAATATTAGCTGAGCATAGTTTTTTTTGCCTAAAACTGGCAGATTCTTGAAAGTACTGTGGGGGAGGTCTGAAACAAAACAACACCTTTGTGTTCCACAGATCTGTTGAGAACTGGAATAAAGACCATCTCTGAAAAAGAATGGGAATTTCTACAGCAAAAAGAAATAGAGTTAAAATAAACTCTACTCTCCTTCTTGAATGATGTGATTCTGCAATAGGTTGCCAATAGAAGTACGGCTTGTCATGTTGCTGTAGTTGATGCTGGTCCAAAGTCAATGGATTAGGAGATACTGAAGCCAGCAGCAGAGCACACACTTTCCATTTGCAAGTTCCATGTCCCAAGTTCATTCGCTGGCTTTTCCAGGTAGGAACATGTCTTAGTAGTATGGCACATGTTTGTATGCAGAAGAACTCAGGTTCGATCCCTAGATTATCCAGTGAAGATGGTCAAGTAGCAGTGACTGGTATTCAGAGATGTACAGTGGTACCTCGGGTTAAGAACTTAATTCGTTCCGGAGGTCCGCTCTTAACCTGAAACTGTTCTTAACCTGAAGCACCACTTTAGCTAATGGGGCCTCCTGCTGCTGCTGCGCTGCCAGAGCACGATTTCTGTTCTCATCCTGAAGCAAAGTTCTTAACCCGAAGTACTATTTCTGGGTTAGCAGAGTCTGTAACTTGAAGCATATGTAACCTGAAGCATATGTAACCCGAGGTACCACTGTACTGCTTCTGGCTATGGAGGCAGAACTGTTTTTGGACTACAACTCCCATCAGCCTCAAGCCAGCACTCTCATGTGTTACTAATAATTGTAGTCCAAAACGTATGGAGGGCACTAAACTGGTAAATGCTGGCTGACAGTCTAATAGGGGAACTTTTTCGGTTGTGATTTCTGTGGTCACTGCAGTGTTGTGACTTGGGAACCATTTAGGGGGAGAATGCAGGACATGTGGCTGTAACCCACATATTTATTGGCCCTCACCAGACAATCCTTTGCCTGCACATTTCTGATCAAATGGAAGCTGTCCCTCAATATGGCATCACAAACAATACCCAAACCCACTTAAGAACATAAGAGCCCTGCTAGATCAAGCCAGTGGCCCATTTAGCCTAGCATCCTGTTCTCACAGTGGCCAACCATGGAAAGTCTGCAAGCAGCAGCTGAATGCAACAACCTCTCCTCATTTGTGATTCCCACCAACTGATATTCAAGGGCATGTTGCCTCCAGCAGTGGAGGTAGAACTTAGCCATTGTGTCTGGTAGCCATTGATAGCAGACCCTCCAAGTGTCCCTACTTTCCAGAAACATTCCTGGATTTACAGAAGCCATCCTGGTTTCTGATTTGATCCCAGAATGTCCCACTTTCCCTCAGGACGACCCTATTTTCATCAGAGAAATACTGGAGAAAATGGAGTTATGCAACTTCCAAGCCAAGGAGAGAAGTAAGTATGCAACCTTTAGAAGACATTTGAAGGCAGCCCTGTACAGGGAAGTTTTTTTGATGTTTAATGTTTTATTATGTTTTTTTATATATGTTGGAAGCTGCCCAGAGTGGCTGGGGCAACCCAGTCAGATGGACAGGGTATTCTTGTTGTTGTTGCTGCTGTTGTTCTAAAACAGGACATCCCTATTGTAAGCAGATAAATGCTGGAGGGTAAGTGACAGTCTTATCCTCCACCGGTATTTATTGAGGGAGCAAATTCCACCGTTTAATGGTGCATTGTGAAGAAGTGCTTAATTGCCTCACTCTTGCAAGAGCAGCACAACATTCATATGAGTATGACAGAGGAAGGACTAGATTTTGCTCTCAATCACAAAAAAGGAGAAAAGGGAAGAAAGACACTGTGCGATGTCCTTTCCCTTCACTGATGGCTGCGCTTCAGCTCAGCTCCTAATGGGAAAACCAGCCACCCAGCTGCTCTGTCTAGAGGCCTGAGTGTTAACCATGGATCTTTGAGGAATTAGTTGTTACCAGAAGTTAACAATCTGTTTATTAGTCAGTGGGTCCCATGTGGAAGCTCAGGCTGGCTGACAAGCTAATGTCCTTGCATTTCCCAGCTCTATTTAATGGGCCATTTTATTTAGGGGATTTCCTCCCCTGGGGTTCATCCAAGGAGGCATTATTGGGTATGATGGAGAGAGCTGTTAATACTGATGGATCTCGGGACAGAGTAAAAACAGCAGCAGTATTAGCAGATCGGCACATAAGAAGAGGTGCTTTATTGTGAAGGAGAAGGCTTGCATTGAGACTGAACCCTCCTCCCCTCCTAAGGCTTAGACTTGAGCTACAATGCTTGGAACCTACTAGCAGGAAAGATATGTGTACTTTTAAAAATTGTTGCATAGAATCATAAGAGTTGAGGACCACAGGAAGCTTCCTTATGATGAGTGAGACCATTGGTCCATCTAGTCCCTGGTGCAATTTTCTCCTAATACATTGGTTCCTCAGGTTACATATGTGTCAGGTTACATACGCTTCAGGTTACAGACTCTGCTAAACCAGAAATATTACCTCAGGTTAAGAACTGTGCTTCAAGATGAGAACAGAAATCGTGCTCCAGCGGTGCGGCGGCAGTGGGAGGCCCCATTAGCTAAAGTGGTGCTTCAGGTTAAGAACAGTTTCAGGTTAAGAACGGACCTCCAGAATGAATTAAGTACGTAACCAGAGGTACCACTGTATACACATTTTTGGTATGCCATTTTGCTTAAGCTACACATTTTTTACAAACCCCAAAAGAGGGCCTTCCCCTCCTCATGAGGGAAGATAGAGTGCATGAAGATAGACACCAGGAATGGTGGGTGGAGAGAAAGATCAACATTGAGATCTGCTGCGACTGGGGATCCTGCCACCAGAGCAGGTTGCCTCCCCTGGCTTTGTGGGTGGGTTGACCTTGTGCACGCTTTTGATCTACTGACCATAAAAAAGTGGCTGATTTAATGAGCAGCCAACATGATGATGTTGTGGGACAGCTTTGAGCATCAGTTGTATTGGCCAGTTGGGGCTGATGGGAGTTGGAGTTCAAAAACCCCAATATTTCCCAGAAGGGGGCTGGTCCCCCCAAAAAAATTATTCAACGATCTTAAAAAGGATGCACCAGAAGAAAGATGCTTGACCCTGCAGCATCCTTTTGAGGCTAGTGGTGGGTTGGGGATGGTGGGCCGAGCCAGCCTAGCTGGGTTGGGGGGGGCATTGTGTGTGATGTCATGTACACACCACGGGCCCCCACCAGTGTTTGAAACTCCCACTGTTTGAGGCGCATTTTGCGACAGGGAATTCCATTAGCGCGAGCCGTTTCTGAGCTCTGGGCACAGTACCGCACCTAAAATTTCAGATTAAAGCTGCAGGGTGGAAAGAAAGGAGGACCTTTTTCTGCCTCCCCACTTCCAGCTACTCTCTTAAGACTGGAGAAGAGACCCTTTTAAGAATGTTAGGGGGGTGGGCCAGGAGAAGGACTAGACCATGTGAAAAACGAACACAATATTTTAGCTGCAGTTCATTCATTTTTGTATTCTTGTTATAGAAGAAGTGCAACAAGACATTCCATTGTTGTGCCCATAACCTAGGCTTAAGGTGCCATTTTCATGTTTTAGTTTCTAACACTGCCCCCTCCAACATTAGGCGCAATGTGGCACTGCTGTCTGAGGGGCACCAATTGCAGGGACCACATGAGGGAAGAGGGCTCTTTTCCTTGGGTCCTGCTTGTAGATTTCCCATAGGCATCTGGCTCATAGCTGTCAACTTTTCCCTTTTCTTGTGAGGAATCCTATTCAGAATAAGGGAATTTCCCTTTAAAAAAGGGAAAAGTTGACAGCTAAGATCTGGCTGTCCACTGTGAGAACAGGATGCTGGACTGAATGGGCCTGATCCAGCAGTTTCTTCTGATGTATGTTCTTACGTTGACTACCCCAAGGCAGACAACACTGGGTGGTTTGATATGGTGCCAGGTGATTTCCTATGGAGTAAGGACATCAGGCCAGGGACCCTGATGCCCACAGCGATCTCACCACACAGCAGGCATTTAGCATGCCTGCCACCACCTATTTCTTTATTTCACCAAGTGCTCTTGTTAGCAGAGCCTCTGGTGTTACGAGGTTTGAGTGCAGTGTCATATCTTGCTTTCCAAATGTCTAATGACGGCGCTTCTCTCCACTTCCCACAGGAGACTATACCAAAGGGTATATTTCATTGTCAGAGTGAATTTCCTTCTGGTTCACTTTCACGTCCCCCCACTACCAGCACCTCTCTCATTTCCACCACCTTGCCGCTTATTTCTTTCCTCTGTTACTCCTCGCCGCTTCATAATCCCGTCCCCGTCCCTGGCACATCACGCCTTTCAAATATCTGGAGACGTTTATCATCTCCCCAACCTTCAAGTCATTTCGCTGCCAAGCTTGGCATATTTAGTTATTTTAATCTTTCATCATAAGTCATACTTCTTCAGCACCTGTAACTCGTTTTTGATGCTCCTCGCTGAATGCCTTCCAAGGCGTCTGGGCTTAAAACATTTCTCTCTCTCTCTCTCTCTCTCTCTCTCTCTCTCTCTCTCTCTCTCTGTATATGTCTATATATTTAATAATAATAATAAAAACCTGGCAGGGGAAACTTCCAGATTACAATTTAATCAAATGCTGCACTCCTAGAGAACCATTTGAGAGCTCCAAGCCATTTGCACACATGATCTCTCAATCATTCTTACAATGGCCCTGCAAGGTATGGGGAACCTGTGGCCCTCCAGATATCATCGGACAACTCCTGTCAACCTAAGCCAGGATGCTTTGCTGGAAGATGGGTTCTGATCCTCAAGCAAGGGCAGGAGAGAATCAGATCAGGTCAGTCCGCAGCCAAAAAACGGCCCAACCTTCTTCCTCCCCATCCTTCCTCCATTCATTGCTCAGAAGAGATAACCAAATGCATGGCCGGCTTCTCTAATTAGAGTTCTGTGTTCCCCAAGCTCCTTCGCTCTCGCTAGTCATTCTCTCCTCTTCGCCAAGGCTTGTTGATTTGTTTGCTCTCCCCCACTCCCCCACCTCCTACTTAACAATCTCTTTACGGCACTTATTTATACGGGGAGACATAGATAACAGCCTTTTTTGTTTCTTAATTGATCATGATGCCTTTGTTGCGGCTTTATGTTCAGAATGCATCTTTTAATTCCCCATTCCATTTGAGCGAAATTGCTTGATTTTATTTAATAACCTCACTCATAGGGTTTTTGTGTTGTGTGTATGTGTGTTGGTTGTTTCTTTCTCTCTTCTGTCTCTCTATCCCCCCGCCCCAGCCATCCTCCTCACGAGATGCCTCTTGAATATTTAATCCGGCGCCTCTTGGTTTGTGGGAGCTGTCGTCCATCCGTTTGCCTTTTAATTATAATGCGGCACACTCCAGAAAGGCAAAGGCGAAGAATGGGACAAGGGAGGGAAGGGAGACGGAATGCTCCTCCGACGTGTGTTTCTTTAGCAGCTGAGAAAGATAAGGCAAGGGAATCTCCTCCATTCAGTTCATTATCTCCCCCCCCCCCCCGTACTCCAATGAGTATTAATAAGGAAAAAACGAAGCTGGCACCTGGCGAGGACAGAATGCCAGCTCTCCACACACCACACACCACACCAGCCTCTGAGGAGATGCTGGCAGGGCCTAGCCGGCGTTTGTCGGAGAGGAGGCTTATTATGCGGGATTGTGTCAAACGCTGAGGAGTGGTACAAAGAGATAATCAGAGTCCTCCAGCACTAATTACCCGAGCCCAATAGAAGACCTAGCTCAATTCACATCATTAAAGAAAGAAAGAAGTCTCTCTGAGCCATGAATGAAATGACAGTTTTGCAAAAGAAAAAGAAGGGGTGTGTGTGTGTGAACAAGCCTAGAGGGATGGCACAGCATTGAGAGAGAGAGAAAATCTCTCACTTCTAAATGGCTGGTGCTAAGGGAGGATCAAACCTATCCATCCTTAAATAAATCAGCCCTGGGTGCTCACTGGAAGGACAGATCGTGAAGCTGAGGCTCCAATACTTTGGCCACCTCATGAGAAGAGAAGACTCCCTGGAAAAGACCCTGATGTTGGGAAAGATGGAAGGCACAAGGAGAAGGGGATGACAGAGGACAAGGTGGTTGGACAGTGTTCTCGAAGCTACTAGCATGAATTTGACCAAACTGCGGGAGGCAGTGGAAGACAGGAGTGCCTGGCATGCTCTGGTCCATGGGGTCACAAAGAGTCGGACACGACTAAACGACTAAACAACAACAAAGGGAGGAAGGTCTTAGCAACTTGCGATTCACCTTCCTACCACAGGGGTGCGGAAGGTGTTTCATCCTGAGGGAAGCGGCTCCCTTGAGGAGGGCCTTCTAGATGTGGGTGGAGCAATGACTGTGATTCCCTTGTCTCTGTTCCAGCCTGCCAAAATGGTTCTGCCCTGCATAGCCTCTGCCTGGAGTTCTGCCATCTCTCCTTTCTCCTTCCGAAGAACTTTTGCTGCCCCTGGTAATCCTAGTTGTTTTAACGTGCTGGTCAGCCACTCTTGTCTCCCTGCTCTTATTCTGGCTCGTTTTTTTATAATGATTGTTATCTTACTTTTATAATTTTGCACTTTAGCTATTTTTAAACTGCTTGTCTGCTACCGTAATAAACTGATTGAATTGCTAAACTGCCCCTCCCCTTCTCCAAACCTCTTTGTTTTAAAAGTGACACAGTTTTCCTCCTGTGTGACACCACACCCTCCCCGTCACCTTGGCAGCCTCCTAAATCTCCTGCCTCTGTCCACTTCTTGGAGCATGGGGGAAGAATAGTTTTTTGCATGGTCCAATACTTGCATGGTCCAATACTTGGCTCTGCAGCTTGTATTTGCAAAAAAACTATTCTTCCCCCAGGCTGGTTTGCATAAGCTAACCCAGTAATTTCTTGTCCAGCACAGTCCTGCAGCTTGTATTTCCCCTTCATATCCCAAATATTATCTAAATACTACCATTGTTTCCTGCTTGGCAGGGGGTTGGACTCGATGGCCCTTGTGGTCTCTTCCAACTCTATGATTCTATAATTTCTTAATTTCTGGTACCCCAGATCTATGACAATATATAAAGCCCTAAACAACTCTGGACCAGGTTAACCTGAAAGACCACCTGTCCCTGTACACTCACCCTGTACACCTGTACACTCACTTAGGTCATCTGTGGATATTCTACCTGTGACACTACACCTTACATAATATTACACGGTGGTCATCCCAAAACAGAAATCTACTGCTATTGCCCTTGTACTATGGAATGCCATACCTTGGCCATATGTGAACCATCAACCATCAGTTGCTTCTGAAGTCTTATGGAGACTTAACTTTTTGCCCAGGCTTTCCCAAACCTACAAAATTGGACCCTCATTTATGTGTTTGAATCCCCTGAAACTCTGTTTTATTAATTTTTATGTACTTATATACTGTCTCATTGGCTTTAGGATATATTTATGTCATCATGGATATTGTTTCTATATTGTACATAGTGCACACTGCTTAGAATTTTTAAAAAAATATTAAGCCGCTTATAAAGGCTTATAAATAAATAAATAAGATACTGAAACATAGGATTTAATCTAGCTTACAGGAAGAGGGAAAAATGGGTTTATGCAGCAGAAAAATGGATTTGCTAGCAAAACCACATTCCATCTTAGAGGTGCAAATATTTACCATTTAAAGATCACCCTTAATGGGCAATGGAAAAGTGTTTGGCTTCAGAAGATTAAAGCCTTTTAATAACAGCCTCAGCCTTGTCCCATTTCTTGAATTCATAGAATGAGGAGCAAACAAGCAGAAATGCCTAATTGGACAGAGGAATCACCATGACTTGGCAAAGGGGGGAGGGAGGGAGAGAGAACACTTTCAGAATGGCCCTTCCCTAGAGATTAGACATAATCGGCATCTTGAAATGTCAGAGCGAGTAATAGGATGGTATTCAAACGCTTCTTGACTCAATTTGGACTCGGGCTTGGGAAATGGAGCTAATTTCCAAAATCGGATTCTGTACATGTAAGAAAAATGGAGGATTTATTATTTATTTCATTTCATTTACAAATGCCTTCCCATGGAATGTCCCCAAACAGTTAACAGGTTTCTTTTAAAAATAAATAAATAAGAACATTAAAAAAAAATATCAAACCAATGCAGATTGGGATAGAAAACTCCACTTTAAAGTCTCGTTGGAAAGTGCTAAAAAATTAGAGATCTTGCATATCTTGTGCATAATGGGGAGATTTCCAAAGGGTAGGTGCTACCACATTAAAAGCCCAATTCCTGCATTGCATCAAATGGACCTCCCGATGCGATGGTCTCTATAGGAGGCAGTTTGGTATAGAAGGACGTCAGACAATATCTTAGGTATCCTGGCCCCAACTGTGCAGGGCTTTGTGCACCAGTATCAGTAAATAAGTACCCCTTAGAAAAGGGACTTGCACCTTGACAGGCCATTGGTCTATCTAAGTTAGTTTTGTCTACTCCACCACTTAGTTCTATGCATTTCAGAGTGGAGTCTTTTTTTAGCCCTACCAAGAAATGGCAGAGATTGAACTTGCAGCCTTTTGCATGCAAAGCAGATGCTCTACTACTGAGGTGCAGCGCCTCTCCAAAGGACAAGAAGGCTACCTTACACCAGGTGTGGATCTAGACACAGGGGAAAAAAACACTATAAATGTCAGAAATTAGATTATTATAACAAAAGAAAAAAAATCTATATGGAAAACTGTGTTTTAAAATTTCATGCTCTCTGGCACCATCTGGTGTTGTGTGTTTGTAGCACATTCAAATCACAGTTTCTTTGCTAATGTAGCTGAGTCCTAGGTAAGAAGAGCTTGATGGAGCAGGGCAAAAGCCCATCTAGTCCGACATCCTTGATCTCACAGTGAGCGGCCAACCAGATGAACATGGGAAGCCCGCAAGCCAGACCTGAGTGCAACAGCACTCTTCCCAGCAACAGATATTCAGAGGTATACTGACTCTTGACAGTGGAGGAAGAACGTAGCCACTGTGACTGGTAAAGGTATAAAAAGGTAAAGGACCCCTGGACAGTTAAGTCCAGTCAAAAGCTCATCTCGCTTTCAGGCCAAGGGAACCGGCGTTTGTCCACATCCTTTCCTAAGCCTGAAACCAACCTTCTCACTAAGGAAACCAGGAAGAACACAGGAGATGCCTTATACAGAGGCATCCCATTGATCCTTCCAGCTCAACATTATCTACACTGGCTGGCCGCAGTTCTCCAGGGTTTCAAACAGAGGCGTCTCATAGTCCTACATGGGGATCCTGGGGATTGAACCTGGGACATTCTGCATGCAAAGCACAAGCTCTGCAACTGGGCTACTATAATGGGGAGGGGGAGCATTAAAGGGGTGGCAAAGGCCCCCTTCCCGTGAAACAGAGAGATGTGCTTGACGAAAAGCCAAAGCAACAACAAACAGCAAATGTATCATCATTTCAGCTGCTGTACCCGGGATGAAAAGGAGCTGCAGAGAGCACAAATAGGAATCTTGATCTTCATTCAGAGTGGCATTATTTATTTCATACAAGAACAATGAAAACACTCCCGTGTTTTCTTCTGCTTCATCTCTGGCAGCTCCTTTAACGTTGTTTGCCTTTATTGCGATTGCTGTCTTTGCTGCTTGGCGGTTTTCAGTTGACGTTGCTGGGGGCTGCTGATCTCCTGGGGGAGAATTCGCACAGTCTTCCCATGCCATTCCTAACAAGCAGTTGCAGACAACCCCCAACAGGTGGCAAGGAATGATGCTAGAGCAGGGAAGCTGAGAATCAGCTTGTGTTTTGTGAGGAATCCAGCATTTGGACTTCAAAAACAACTTCTGTTTTCATGTGTGAGTGGGGTGTGTGTGTGTTTGGGATCAGGTTAGCCAAATTGGTTTGTATGCTGTTGGTGGGTTTTTGTCGTTGTCTTGTTGGGCTGTATATGTGATAAAGGGGAGCCATAATGGGGTGAAGGCGTCCGCTTCTATTTGTCCTTGTGTCAATTTCAGTTTATTGGTTAACAGCCAATCACAAACGAACAACCACACCCTAGGCCAACCCCAACCTCTCTCACCACCAAAGGAACACAGGCAAATAGCAGAGAACCTGTACAAGCGACGCTAACACTAAACCTCACACATATATTAAGTAAAATAGAAACATCGCCACCCGGGACCCCCACCCCACTCACCATTCCCCCCTCCATCTCTTTCCCCCTTTTTCTTCCTAATGTAACACTAATGTCTCAACAAATGAAACTGATCTGTAAAAATTTAACTTGGGGAAAAAGGAGAGACATTGCTCATACTTTTGTAAACCAAAAGTTTACAAAATCCTTTTTCAGAAAAAAAAGCCGCTAGCAGAAGAAAAGGTGGGAGCCCAAACCCAGAAATTTAGCTCTTTAAAGTTGGCCAGGAGAACATTGCTTACTTTTTCATGTTTCTAGTCCCTCTTGATTATTCTTGAAAGAGAGGGTGAGGTGTCTTCTAAATGGGTAGGCAAACTAAGGCCCGGAGGCCAGATCCGGCCCAATTGCCTTCTAAATCTGGCCTGCAGATGGTCCAGGAATCAGCATGTTTTTGCATGAGTAGAATGTGTCCTTTTATTTAAAATGCATCTCTGGGTTACTTGTGGGGCATCGGAATTCATTCATATATTTTTTTCAAAATATAGTCCGGCCCCCCACAAGGTCTGAGGGACAGTGGACCGCCCCCCTGCTGAAAAAGTTTGCTGACCCCTGCTTTACTCCCTGCTCTTACCTTGTTCTGATTCCGCAGAAAAGTGAAGGTAGCAAGGCAACTGAAGTGTTGCAGCACCATGGATAGCTCCTAGTGAGAAACTTAGAAAAGCTATCTGTTGTATGGCAACGCTCCAGCCGAATCATAGAATCAGAATTGCAGAGTTGAAAAGGACCTCAAGGGTCATCTACTCCAACCCCCTGCAATGCAAGAATCTCAACTAAATGAGATTCAACCTCTGCTTAAAAACCTCCAAGGAAGGAGAATTCACAACCTCCTCCATGTGACAGCCCTTTAGATATTTGAAGATGGCTATCATATCTCCTCCTATCATACCAGGCTAAACATACGCAACTCCCTCAACTGTTCCTTATAAGGCTTGGTTTCCAGACCCTTTAAAATCTTAGTCACCCTCCTCTGCACACCTTCCTGCTTCTCAATATCATTCTTAAATTGTGGTGCCCAGAATTGGACACAGTATTTCAGGTGTGGTCTGGCCAAGGCAGAATAGAGTAGAACTATTATTTCCCTGCATTGGGACACTATCCTTCTGTTGACGCAGCCTAGCATTAGCTTGGTCTCTCTTTTTATTGCTTCTGCATCACACTGTTGACTCATGTCAAGCTTGTGGTTTATTAAGACCCCTAGATCCTTTTCACACATGTTACTGGCAAGCCAGGTGTCCTCCATCTTATATTTGTGAAGTTGATTACTCCTGCCTAAATACAGAGCCTTGCATTTGTTTGCATTGTGGATGTTCACCAAACAAGGCAGCTTCACACAGTGCTAGAAGTTCTTAGTTCTGGCAACATCAGCTCCTTGTGCACCAGATTAACCTTCCAAGCCATTGGGCCACCCACCCAACCTCCCGCTCTATCACACACACACCCCTCCGTCCTATTGGATGACCTGCCTGTCAATCTGCTGCTGGCCTACCTACCCCAGGGACGGACCAGCCTTGGAGCTGACAGCCTGCCAGACGGTCATGATAGCTTAAAACACTACAGGCTATATAGGATTTCTAGTTCTGCATTTCACCTTGACTGCACATCTGTTTGCTAGGTACAGTGGTACCTCGGATTACAGATGCTTCAGGTTACAGACGCTTCAGGTTTCAGACTCCGCTAACCCAGAAATAGTACCTCTGGTTAAGAACTTTGCTTCAGGATGAGAACAGAAATCACACAGTGGTGGCGCGGCAGCAGCAGAAGGCCCCATTAGCTAAAGTGGTACCTCAGGTTAAGAACAGTTTCAGGTTAAGAACAGACCTGCAGAACGAATTACATTCGTACTTTGGGTTACATACGCTTCAGGTTACATACACTTCAGGTTACAGACTCCGCTAACCCAGAAATAGTGCTTCAGGTTAAGAACTTTGCTTCAGGATGAGAACAGAAATCGTGCTCCAGCGGCGCGGTGGCAGCAGGAGGCCCCATTAGCTAAAGTGGTGCTTCAGGTTAAGAACAGTTTCAGGTTAAGTACGGACCTCCGGAACAAATTAAGTACTTAACCCGAGGTGCCACTGTAAGATCTTAACTTGAGGTACCACTGTAAGTTCTTAACTTGAGGTACCACTGTAGTTAAATCCTACTGAAATCAGGTCCAGGGGGCTTATCCCCAAATAAACATACATCAAACTGTATGGTTAATCACTGGAATGTAAGTGCCTTGTGCCCTTCTAGGATCTATAAAGGATGTGAACATAAATGTCCAGATCCTTCTAGGAATGTTTGTTTTTAAAAGAGGCTTGCTCTTTGTTTTCCAGGCCACTAAAAGGAGTAAAGATGGAGGATAAGCCTATCAGTGACTACTGGTCATGCTAGCTATGGTCTAGCTCCACTGCTGGAGCCAGTATGCCTCTGAATACCATTTGCTGGGAATAAAAAGTGGTCAGAGTGCTGCTGCATTCAGGTCCAGCTTGTAGGTTTCCCTTTAGCATCTGGTTGGCCACTGAGAGAACAGGGTACATGATTCAATTAACCTTTGGCCTGACCTAGTGGGGTTTTTCTTATGTTTTCAATTCTTTAACTTATTGTTGTTGTTGTTGTTGTTGTTGGTAATTCAATCTATATCTATTTGCTACCAACAACAATACTTGATAGATTGCAAAGATATTTGAGGATGTTATCTAGTTTTAAGCACAATAACCTCCAAGATTTTGGCCACAAATCTGTCATCCTTGAATCTGTTAGCGAGAGCATTAATCCTGCTAGTACATCCCATAAAAAGGGGATTGGTTGACAGAAGGTTTCCCTATGTAGCTGAAATACTGTACATGGCATAAAATGCATTGAACACCTGGGTTTAATATATGTGGCAATATCAGAAAGGGGGAGAGAAAGAATCGCTTCTTTATGAAATCTTTCAAAGTCAAGCTGTTTTCCTTGCGGTTTAAAATATACGGCGAGTGCTTGTGGGGGTGACACCAGATCTTGAATGCACTAACTTCTCTGCCACATTCAGAATATATTACTCCGGAATCATCATCGCTAGCAGTAGGCAGCACCTTCCGTGTTAGCAATATTAATGAAGAAAGGAAATGGCAGGTCCCACGTTATCCCTTGCAATCTGCTCGGGCAAAGGCGACGTTGAGTTTTGCTGTACGTCTGAAAGACAGCAGTGCACTGGTTAAGAGAGTAAGCTGTGAGCCAGAAAGTACGGATGGCTGGGTCTGTCGCTTTAGGTGTCTCTCTGTTTCTCACGTTCCCTCACCTTAAATCCATTTCCATATCAGTTACACTGAAAAAAAGGTCCTCCTGAAAATTCATCAGCATTTCAGCGCAAACTTCTCCTAATATCATAGAATCATAGACTCATAGAGTTGGAAGAGACCACAAGGGCCATCGAGTCCAACCCCCTGCCAAGCAGGAAACACCATCAGAGCACTCCTGACATATGGTTGTCAAGCCTCTGCTTAAAGACCTCCAAAGAAGGAGACTCCACCACACTCCTTGGCAGCAAATTCCACTGTCAAACAGCTCTTACTGTCAGGAAGTTCTTCCTAATGTTTAGGTGGAATCTTCTTTCTTGTAGTTTGGATCCATTGCTCCGTGTCTGCTTCTCTGGAGCGGGGTCCACATTTGTGTGTGATCTCCTCTAACATGCACATTTTGACAAGCAATCCCCCCCCCCAAATATAATGCATCCTGTTTCGTTTTAATTAATTAATTAATTAATTAACTAACTAACTCATTAAAATTAATATATGTGTTTTTATGCACATGCTGCAGAGGAACATGAGTGGGGAGAACACCATTGCCCTTATGTCCTGTTTGTGAGCTTCCCACAAGCATCTGGTTGGCCACTGTGCAAAGAGAATGTTGGACTAGACCAGCCTTTCATCCGATCCAGCAGAATTCCGCTTATGCCCATATATGTTTGAGGAGATGAGCACAGATCTTCACGAAGAACTGCCTTCTCTGTAGAACAGTCATGTTGCTTTCTATGTCAACATATTTTTGGGGGCAGGGGCATGTTTAGGAGAGTGGAGAGCATTGTGAAAGAACTTTAACACAAGTGCATCCCTTTCATCAAGATAGTCATATTATTTTGATGGATTTTCAGCGCTTCTTTATTGCTTATCATACAGTGGTACCTCGGGTTACATACGCTTCAGGTTACATACGCTTCAGGTTACAGACTCCGCTAAGCCAGAAATAGTGCTTCAGGTTAAGAATTTTGCTTCAGGATGAGAACAGAAATCGTGCTGCGGCGGCGCGGTGGCAGCGGGAGGCCCCATTAGCTAAAGTGGTGCTTCAGGTTAAGAACAGTTTCAGGTTAAGTACGGACCTCCGGAACGAATTAAGTACTTAACCCGAGGTACCACTGTATTGTATTTTCTTATCATTTTTAATTTTAAGCATAGTTTTTATTATTTGATGTCTTGCTGTGTTTTAATTTGTTGGAAGCCTCCCAGAGTGGCTTGGGCAACCCTATCTGCACATAAATTATTATTACCATATTTTTCCGTCCATAAGACTCCCCTATGTATAAGACAACCCCATTTTTTGAACCCAAAATTAAGTAGTCAATATTTTAAACATCAAACAGACTGACTTTGATATTATATTAAAACATCACCCGCGGGCACCCTGTAATGGTTGGCAGAAATTGGTGGTTCTGGCAGCTTCTTCACGGCAACCACGGTGGCAACCCGAGATCACCCAAACTTATTATCATTCACCCAAAGTTGTTGAGCTTTTTGGGGGGCAGAAGGCGATCACCACAACTTGATGAGATTTTGGGGAAAATTTGGTGCTTCCCACACACTACTGGTAAGTGTATGATGACTCCCGTAATTTATGAATGGAAAGAAACATTGTCTTATACACGGAACATTGTCTTATACATGGTGTTGTTGTTGTTAAGTTTTTATTTCTATTTTGCAAGTTTAAACATTTCATTAGTTTTACAATCAATGTAACATTTCAAAATTTGACTTCCTTCCCCCTCTTTTTGCTGTTCTTTAAATTTATTTATTTTTTAATATCTTCTGCATATCCAAATTCATTTCACTTGCTCATATTTCATCTACTGTAAATATATACTCTTGTGAAACTGCAGGTTATTACAATAATCCTACTAGTGTTTTTAACTGTTTACAGTTTATCTGTAAATATTCACTAAACCATTTCCATTCTTTTATAAAAAAAAGTTTGTTATCTTGATTTCTTATTCTTTCGGTAAGTTTCGCCATTTCTGCATATTCCATGGGTTTTTGTATCCATTCTTTCTTTACTGGGACTTCTGCTTCTTTCCATGTTTGGGCAAGTAGCATTCTTGCTGTTGTAGTAGCAAACATAAATAAATTTCTATACAATTTATGTGGTTCTGTCTCTATAATTCTCAAAAGAAAAGCTTCTGGTGTTTTCCCCCCATAAAAGTTATTTTGAACATCCTTTTCAGTTCATTGTATATCATTTCCCAGTAAGCTTTAACCTTACGAAAAATACTGTATTGTTGTTGTTCTTATATTATAATACATTGGGATAGCTGCTCAGATATGTTTTTATAATAAAATTACATAAAATAAAAGGAAATTCAAATAAACATTATTCAAATTTGGAGAGCCAGCATGGTGTAGTGGTTAAGAGCGGTAGACTCGTAATCTGGGGAACCGGGTTCGCGTCTCCGCTCTTCCACATGCAGCTGCTGGGTGACCTTGGGCTAGACACACTTCTTTGAAGTCTCTCAGCCCCACTCACCTCACAGAGTGTTTGTTGTGGGAGAGGAAGGGAAAGGAGAATGTTAGCCGCTTTGAGACTCCTTCGGGTAGTGATAAAGCGGTATATCAAATCCAAATTCAAATTTGGTCTGTAAAGAGCTAAACTATTTCCTAGGTTTTTTGGGGAAATAGCTTGGGGTACTGTGAACCAATTCACTTTTGAGTCTGCAGAAGGTGGCTGTACCAACCTGGTGCAGTTTTGAAGGGAGAGTTGGCTCCTGGAACCTCTCTTAAAGTATTTCCAAGTTGACCAACCACCACCAAGGAGCCAAATATTATTGTCGTATGAAAGCTGTGCTTGAGTTCCTGAAATAACTCATGGGGTTATATTATTTAACAGAGAAATGGGGCTAATACTAATAGGATAAATAAATAAAATAAAAATGCACTGCTGAAGCTACAAGAGGGCACAAAAAGAAAATTAGCTAATATGAGAGATCCATCCCCTGTCAAAACTCCATTGACTTGCCCCAGAATGTGCTTAATCTTCCTGCTATTAAGGCTATTACAAGAAAGTAGGGGAGGGGGAATTTTGAGTGCTTATTATTGTGCTCATCTTATGGCTATTAATAAACATTTTGGGAGTCAGGAGGCTGCTTTCTGCTGAAAACAATCCTTCTGTCCCATCTCTTTCTCTCTCTCTCTCTCTCTCTGTGTGTGTGTGTGTGTGTGTGTGTGTGTGTGTGTGTGCGTGCGCGAGCTGAGTTGAAATCTCTGCGGTAGAACGGAGAGATTGAATGTCATGTATTTGACAGACAGACATATTCCAGTGGGTGAAGAAGACATGGCCAGAGCTGTCCGTAACCCATGCTAAGTAAATCAATCAATTCAAGCAGTTTAAATGACTCACCAAAGAAAGATGAAGATGGGGCATTGGAGCCATCAACCTTTGGGCGGCTGCGGCGGGGGAATGGCTGTGTGGTACATTTGCAAATCTGAGAAACTGTGGTAGGCACAACTGCTGCAGCACAACTGCACACACATGTGCTGCCTCACACTCCCAACACACCAGAAATTAGGCTTGGAAAAAGCAGCATCAGTTTCCCCCCAAAGTCCCACAATCACCCCCAAAGCAGGCTTCCTCAAACTTGGCCCTCCAGATGTTTTGAGACTACAATTTCCATCATCCCTGACCACCAGCCCTGCTAGCTAGGGATCATGGGAGTTGTAGGCCAAAAACATCCGGACCTGCTAGCTAGGGATCATGGGAGTTGTAGGCCAAAAATGGATTGATAATTAGATGAAAATATGAAGTTATAATATGTTAAGATATAGAATTAAGATAAAAACAAAAAGGGAAAGGATTTGCTGAACTAACCATGTGAACTGGAATACAAAAAATGGAGGTGCGAGGAGGTCAGGAAACAAGTAAATGAAATATAAGACATGATAATATTGATCTGTTTTTAATTGTTTTTTATGTATTTTGTATTTTTTCTTGGTATTTTTGTACCTTTTTTTCTTTTCATTTTTTTCTTTTTCTTTTTTAATTCTGTAACTCTTTTCTGTCCGTAAAATTTCAATAAATATCATTTTCAAAAACAAAACCAAACATCTGGAGGGCCGAGTTTGAGGAAGCCTGCCCTAATGCTACAGTTAAGATTTAAAATAGCCTCCCATTGGCTACAGTAGAAGGCTTCTTGCAAGTATGGTAAGGTAAATCTGTTAATTCCAGCTTCTCTTGATTTCTTATTTCCCCCCCAAACTTAAATTCAGTTCCATATTTCCTCATCAGGTTATGGATTCGTTAGCATTTTCGTGCGAATTTCCCTGAATATATACATTGTTTTTGCAAGGAAATTTCTCCTAATAAAATGCATCTTGAAGTTATTTTCACAGCCATATGCCCTTTTACAAACACTTCCCCCCAGTAAATGCTCTTTTTTGGGGGGGGGTTCACATTACTCCGTTGCAAAATTCAGAGAAGTGTGAATTATGTTTCGTGTATTTTTTTCCAGAACTTGTGAATTAGTTAAGTTTGCCTTTAAATGTCAACTAAATCAAATTTGTACCCCATCTTGATTTATAAGCCTAATTTCAGCAGGGGTAGGAGGAAGGTGAATGTGATGCTGTGGGTACCAGGGAAGGACTCTGCATAAGAATATAATACAAGTCTGCTGGATCAGGCCAATGGCCCATCTAGTCCAGCTACCTGTTCCCACAGTGGCCTGCCAGATACCTCTGGGAAGACTGCTAGAAGGACCTGTCACAATAGCATGCTCTACCCACTGGTATTCAGAGACAGACTGCCTCTGACAATGAAGGTAGAATGTAGCCATTGTGGCTAGTAGCCACTGATATCTTTGTCCTCCCTGAATTTCTCTAGTTCAGGTTTCCAAAACTTGGATCTCCAGCTGTTTTTGGACTACAACTCCCATCATCCCTTTGCTATCAGGACCAGTGGTCAGGGATGATGGGAATTGTAGTCCCAAAACAGCTGGAGACCCAAGTTTGGGAAACCCTGGTCCAATTCATCAAAGTTGGTGACCCTCACTGCCTCCTGTGTGAACAAGTTCCATTAGGTTTACCTCTGTGCTGTGTCTAAAGGTAAAGGTAAAGGGACCCCTGACCGTTAGGTCCAGTCGTGGCCGACTCTGGGGTTGCGGCGCTCATCTCACTTTATTGGCCGAGGGAGCCGGTGTACAGCTTCCGAGTCATGTGGCCAGCATGACTAAGCCACTTCTGGCGAACCAGAGCAGCGCACGGAAATGCCGTTTAGCTTCCCGCCAGAGCGGTACCTATTTATCTACTTGCACTTTGACATGCTTTCGAACTGCTAGGTTGGCAGGAGCAGGGACCGAGCAACAGGAGCTCACCCCGTTTGAACTGCCAACCTTCTGATCGGCAAGTCCTAGGCTCTGTGGTTTAACCCACAGCGCCACCCGCGTCCCTGTGTCTAGAAGTACTTTATTTCATCTGTCCTGAGCCTTCCAACATGTGGAGAAATCTCTAACAGTAAGCTGTTTGACTGTGGGACAGATTGCCTTGGGAGCTGCTGGGCTCTCATTCGCTGGAGGTATTTAATTGGAGGCTGGACGGCCATCTGCCAGGGGTTCTGTAGTTACACCCTGCATTCTAGAGCCTTCATTCCACAGAGGGTTGAGCTGGAGGACCAACTATGATTCCATTGGCTGACTTCTCCTTTTCTTTCCTGGAGGTAAAGCAGCACTAACTAACTAACACAACACCAGGAGATCACACGGAAAAAGGAGCCACGTAAGATGATGAGCCAAGTAGTGTAATAACAGCAGTAATATTACCACTGAGATTTCCTGGCAGATAGGACAGCAGTACTCCAGAGGTGACAAATCAAAGTATTTTAATCCAATTTATCCAGAAACCATCTGCTAATACCAAAGCCAGCAAGGTCGCATCTGTTCATATCATCTTCATCGCAGCTGACCTGTGGCTGACCCACAAGTTTACAGGCAAAATGAGGGGGAGAGAGAACATGCAGGAGATAGAGAGAAAACTCTTTCCATGATTGGAAACAGCTCTTAGCAAGTGGATGAAAAGGTAAACGATAAAATGTTTCCAACGTAGGTCCAATTATTGAAGAGCCATATAATAGAAATTTTATCAGCTGTCTGTTGAGAACAACTGCAGGAGATAGTCACACACTCTTCATGGTCTATTGGTGAAAGGCTGCTGTTTTTAAATCTCTCAGACACCCTTCTCATGCTTTCAAGGGGCAATGTGGGGCTTCATCTGTGTTAGAGAAATATGCAGTTGAATTTTGTACTCTGATCATCAGAAATGTCCTATTGTCCAGGCCAAAAGCCCATCCTAGTCCAACATCCTCTTCTCAAAGTGGCCAGCTAGATGCTTATGGGAAGCCCACAAACAGGGTCTGAGTGCAACAGCACTCTCCCCATTTGTGATTCCTGGCAACTGGTATTCAGATGCATATGCTACAAGCATGTGGTGCTTCTGCTGGTGAAGGTAGAACATAGCCACTGTAATAGCCTTGTCCTCCATGACTTTGTCCAATCCTCTTTTGAAACCATCCAAGCTGGTGGCCATCACTGCCTCTTCTGGGAGGGAATTCCATCATTTAATGATGTGCTATGTGGTTAAGGACTTTTTTTTTAGTCCATCGCATAGATGAGAGTAAAAAGGAACCACGCCAAATTAGAAAAGCACCCGGGAATGTCTACAAATTAGTTATAGTTCTTTGTGCCAATGCAAACTAGTCAAGGCTGACTTTGGATACTGACTGCTCCAGATGGTTCCATCAAAAGATGTTGTTGCTGGATAACTTTTCATTGCATTGTGTGGTTTTTCTTTTCTGTTTGCTTAAAAAACAACAACCTAGTATTTATTTATTTAAAATATCACTTCTCCATCCTTCCTTTGTAAAGAGTGTTATGAGTGGATCAAAGCAATAAGGATGCTGGTGCTGGTTTTGGAAAAAATGATGAATTACTACATTTATATTCCCCTTTTCTTGGAAGAGCTCAAGGTGTACACACTTCTCCACCTCTCCATTTTATCCTCACAGCAACCCTGTGAGGTAGGGTAGGCTGAGAGATGGCAACTGGCCCAAAGTCTCCCATTGAGCTTTATAGTTAAGTGGGGATTTGAACCCTGGTCTTCCAGGTCCTAATCTCACACATTAACCACTACTCCACACAGGCTGACATCAAGACAGGTGGCTACAGCTAAAAAGAACCTGAAAGCAAGGAGTCTGCAGGCCAAATGGTGGAAAAGGAACATCTTAATCAAATTATTCATTTATTTATTCAATTTATCGACCTCCCTATACCCGGAGGTTTCAGGGCGGTTCACAGAAAAGATCACAATATATAAAATAAAAACAAAAACAATAACTCAATAACCTGCCCCCCCCCAAAAAAGAGCCACATTTTAAAAGTGTATAGGATGTTGATCAGGTCAACCAAAGGCCTGGTTAAAAAGAAATGTTTTGCCTGGTGCAAAATGTGTATCCAGTGGTACCTCAGGTTACATATGCTTCAGGTTACAAACGCTTCAGGTTACAGACTCCACTAACCCAGAAATAGTACCTCGGGTTAAGAACTTTGCTTCAGGATGAGAACAGAAATCATGCTCTGGCGGTGCAGCGGCAGCAGGAGGCCCCATTAGCTAAAGTGGTGCTTCAGGTTAAGAACAGTTTCAGGTTAAGAACGGATCTCCGGAAGGAATTAAGTTCTTAAGCAGAGATACCACTGTAATGCAAAAAAAAGTGTATAATGAAGGTGCCAGGAGAACTTCCCTAGGGAGAGCATTCCACAGATGGGGAGCCACTGCAGAGAAGGCCCGGTCTTATGTTGCCACCCTCTGGACCTCTCAAGGAAGCAGCACATGAAGGAGGGCCTCATCAGATGATCTCAGGGTCCGGGTAGGTTCATATGGAAAGAGACGGTCCTTGAAGTATTGCGGTCCTGAAGGCTAAGGGAGGAGGCAAATTAAATTCCCAGGATAAGGAGTTCCATAGCCTTGCTGTGACTACCAGTTAACCAGGTCTCTGCTAATAATGAGATGCGGAGATCTTAAAGCAGGGAAGGGGAACTTCTATGTTAACAGCTCTCCCTGAGCCACAGCCCTCACCGAATTTGCTTCGCTTTATCCTTGTGAGGTTTGGACTGGCTAGAATGCATAATTGAACTCTGATGCTGCTTCTTGCTTGCCTGAGTGGAGGAAAGAGAGGTGTGTGTTGAGTGTGAAGAAATTAGCTTCCCGTAGAAAGGTAACTTTTTAATATTCTTTTCTTGTTTGTATCTGGCCTCACACACCGCTGGCACATGGCCCCCAGAAGCTTGCCCAGAAGAGACTGTGGCCCTCAGTCTGCGAAAGGTTTCTCAACCCTGTCTTAAAGGATGGCTAGCTCTTATGGGAGTCGAGAGTCCTTTGGATATAGCGGTGCCCAGCTATTTAAAGCTTTAAATGTAATAAACTTTGACTGTAGGGACATATGTTCAGATCAAGTGTCTGAGAAATCAAGCTGGCATCAAGAAAAGGATGTGTGTTGAAAGGGAGAAGATCTGAAAAATGCACAAGTCTGTGCAAAACATTATCACCAAAAAACCTCCATGCCATGCCAAAGATTGTTGCAAACTACAAGGGACGCGGGTGGCGCTGTGGGCAAAACCTCAGCGCCTAGGACTTGCCAATCGTCAGGTCGGCAGTTCGAATCCCCGTGGTGGGGTGCGCTCCCGCTGCTCGGTCCCAGCGCCTGCCAACCTAGCAGTTCGAAAGCACCCCCGGGTGCAAGTAGATAAATAGGGACCGCTAACTAGCGGGAAGGTAAACGGCGTTTCCGTGTGCTGCGCTGGCTCGCCAGATGCAGCTTGTCACGCTGGCCACGTGACCCGGAAGTGTCTGCGGACAGCGCTGGCTCCCGGCCTATAGAGTGAGATGAGCGCACAACCCTAGAGTCTGTCAAGACTGGCCCGTACGGGCAGGGGTACCTTTACCTTTACCTTACTAAAAATAAATGAAGGAAGGAGGGTCAGTTTTGCTTGCTTTGATAATTTTAATTATTATTTAATTAATAATAATTAAATTGGAGGAGAGGTATGAAATAATAATTAAATTTAATTATTATTTCATACCTCTCCTCCAAGCAGCTTGAGAAGGCATACACAGTTCTTCTCCATTTCAATTTTATCCCCAAAACAAACTGGGAGGTAAGTTAGGCTGAGAGGCAATGCTGGCCCAAGGTAACCCCATGACCTTTATGGCTGCATAGGTACTTGAACCCTAGTCTCTCAGGTCATGGCCCAACAATCCAACTGCTACCTCACACTGGCATTCAGTGTGGTTTTAAGGAACAAATTAAGCCTTTGTGAGAAATTTTGCTAATCTTATTAGATTGTATTGCCTTCCCCCAAATTTCCTATAGTTTTCTTCCTGAGGAGGGACAAGTGAAAGGCTGTTGGAGTTGTTTATCCTCCTCCTTTTGGGGAGCTTTCCCCCTCCGCACCTTGTGCATGCCTGTTTTGTGTACTGAAAAACCCCCCAATTGTTGTGTGGAAATTGGGCTTAGCACTCCCTCCAGCACCGTGGCAAGAAAGGTGCCTGTGATCCCATTTGAGCAATCGCAAAGGAAACTGCATGGCGAGGGGTGGTATGAATGATATCTGTTTTGATACCGAGGGTGATAATGAGAAAGTAGATGGGAAATTATTACCACCAACAACAAAAATAAATAAATCCCTGACCGCATGAGACCACTGGAGCAGGGAGGGAAGGAGGATTAGAATTGGAAATAAGACTAATTTAGAGAGCTAATTATTATCAAATAGGTTTTGCCCTGGTCCCCAAGGCAACCTCTGCACCATTAGAAGTGAGCCCTGTGGTTTTGCTCAAGAAAGAGGGATTAACATACTTAGTCTGGAACGTGGAAACAGCAGCAGTAAGGAATTGCACTATCCTATACGATTCATGATCTCCTTGGGAGCCGGATGCATTCTCAGCTCAAATTCAGTTGCACGGCTTTAAAGGATAATCAGAAAATGATGAAAGTGCAGTAAATTAGACACACACCCCTTATCCCAGTTGACACCACCAAGAACTTCCTAACTTTCGACCTGGCACATTATGAACCAATCAGAGGGTGGGATCCGGCTAACTTGAGCCCCCAAAATCAGTACTAGGATTGGGTTTGCTAAGGGTAAAGGTAAAAGGTAAAGGGACCCCTGACCATTAGGTCCAGTCATGGCCAACTCTGGGGTTGCGGCGCTCATCTTGCTTTATTGGCCGAGGGAGCCGGTGTGCAGCTTCCAGGTCATGTGGCCAGCATGACTAAGCTGCTTCTGGTGAACCAGAGCAGCGCACGGAGCGGTACCTATTTATCTACTTGCACTTTGAGGTGCTTTCGAACTGCTAGGTTGGCAGGAGCAGGGACCGAGCAACGGGAGCTCACCCCGTCACGGGGATTCAAACTGCTGACCTTCTGATCGGCAAGTCCTAGGCTCTGTGGTTTAACCCACAGCGCCACCTGTGTCCGTTTGCTAAAGGTAGCTGAAAGCTTTTAGGACACCCCTATATTTGCCACCCAGCACTGCTATTCCTACCTAGAGCTCCCTGTAAAGGACTACTTGTTAAACCACTCTGGAAATTGTAGCCCCAGGAGGGGAATAGGGGTCTCCTGACAACTCCCAGCCACCCTTAACAAACTACAACTCCCATAATACTTTTGGGGGAAGCCATGACTGTTTAAAGTGCAGTCATAGTGCTTTAAGTGTGCGGTGTGAATGTGCACTGTGTCTTACTTTATCACCCTTCTTCTCCACTGCAAAATCAGAAGAGGCATGAGGGATGGGAGAAATATGTGATGGGGTGGATGGGGGCTAGTCACTGCTGCTGCTACAGGCAATACAAAATTATACTCTCTGCTCCCACCCACGAGTTTGTCTTCTGGTGAATGTGAAGTCGCAGTACTCAACATGGCAGTGTTCTGTGATACTCCAGGCTGCCTTAACACTCCCAGAGGGGTAATTAACCACCGGCATAGGTCACAGCGGTCCTTAGGCTGTTTGTAAACCATCGTGCTTTAAGGCACATGCCATGCTTCAGCATGGAGAAAGGTTAGGGAAACAGTTTCCCCTCAGGCCATAATAGTCACCGACAAGGTTTCCTTGCACTGAGTGAACAATGCCACAGTTGGAGACATGAAATTGCTTTTACGGTACTTGCTTTGCGACAGTGGAAGAAAAACTGGGAGGAAGAGGATTCCTTTTTTGAGGGTCAACGTGTTAAAAGTGCATGGCTTCAAGTTACAAGAAGGGAGATTTTGGTTAAACATCAGGAATAACTTTCAGACAGTCAGAGCTGTTTGACAGTGGAACGGACTCCCTTGGGAGGTTGTGGACTCTTTTTCCTCGGAGGTTTTTAAGCAGAGGTTGAACGGCCATCTGCCATGAATGCTTTAGCTGAGAGTCCTGTATTGCAGGGACTAGATGACCTTTGGGGTCATTTCCAACTCTATGATTCTATGATCCATGAGTGAGTTAAACTGCGGACAGGACGACTTTTCAGGTGCAGATGTCAGGGTGAGGAAATCAAGTGACTGAATGCTCCTTCGTTTTAGACAAGGGAAAAACCAAACTCTCTTTCCTTCCCTATTCAGAAAATAACTTGGTGTATTCTGAGATGAGACTGCTGTATCAAGCCAGTGGCCCATATAGTCCAGCATCCTGTTCTCACAGTGTTCTCTTGCTGATTGGAAGGTTGGCGGTTCGAATCCCCGCAACGGAGTGAGCTCCCATTGCTCTTTCCCAACTCCTGCCAACCTAGCAGTTTGAAAGCACGCCAGTGCAAGTAGATAAATAGGTACTGCTGCGGCGGGAAGATGAATGGTGTTTCCGTGCACTCTGGCTTCCATGACGTTGTTCCATTGCACCAGAAGCACTTTAGTCATGCTGGCCACATGATCCGGAAAGCTGTCTGTGGACAAATGCCAACTCCCTCAGCCTGAAAGCGAGATGAGCACTGCAACCCCATAGTCACCTTTGATTGGACTTAACCATCCAGGGGTCCTTTACCTTTTTACCTTTTCACAGTGGCTGACCCACAGTGGGAAGCCCACAAGCTGGACATGAGCTCAACAGCAGTCTGCCCGCCTCCAATTCCCAGCGACTGGCATATCAAATAGTACAACTGGGATCATTTGATGTTTGAGAGACTTGATGGTATTGCCCCTCAAACACTGGTATTGCTCCATGAAAATGAAGAGAATCGCATCTTGAGACTTTGCGTGCCTCAGAACCACTTACTTAGCAGCAATCATGGTGAGACCATCATGAAGCAGCAGATGTATGCATGAATGCTGAAAGCAGAGAAGCCTGTGGTATTTCATTACACTATGAATAAATGCATCTTTATAAATATCATTCATCTCTGCATAAAAATCTACACATAGTCACCGTATTGTTTTTTTTTCTATTTAGCAAGACTTATATACTGCTTAATCCCAAAAGCAGCTCTTAGCACTTTACATAAATAATATAACATGTTCATAAGAAAATATCATTAATAATAAAAATCCACCTGAAAAATTATATAGAAGAAGGAAAGTTTTTTTTAAAGGTATGCACAATACAATAACATGTCTAGAGAGGGCTTTATGGTACAATGCATGTGTGTGTGTGTGTGTGTGTGTGTGTGTGTGTGTGTGCATTGTAAGTTGCTTGAAGATTTTTGGGTAACGAACAACTACGAAGTTTAACTTACAAGAATACAAGCTTGCCTCTCCTTTTTTTTTTAATGCATGCATTGAAAGCAGTGCAAATGTTCGTTAGCTGAACATCTCAAAATAACATATCTTTCCTTTGTCTTTAATTTTAGTTGCTTGGATTATATTTGTTGACCTTAACACAGGAACATAATAACACTCAATGAGCTCATTTATGAAAGCTCAGAGGCAGCAACACAAAGTAGTATTGATACAATTTGTAAGGGAAGCAAAACATCTAGTTGTGAGTGGATAATTATGGGATTCAGTATTCAGTTAATGGGCAAGGCAGCAATTTTTAAATCATGCATCTGTCCTTTTCCCCTTATCTTCGCCCCCTCCCAATTTCCTAAATATTAAGCATGTACACTCACAGGAGCAGTTTTAGTAGCAGCATAATTAGAAATGGGAATGAGGGAATCAGCCTGTTCCTGGCCTCTGTTACTGTCACATGTTTTCGCCCATCAATCTGTCTCATCCTAACTACACATTAATCACCTATTCTTTTTTTTTTATTAAAAAAAGATAAATATATATATTTCTTATTTAAATACATATTTACATTTGTACTTTGCCTCAAAATACACACATCATACAAAGCACAATGGACCCCCTTGCCCCATATTTCTTTGCCTGGAAAATGTGTTCTTAAAATGTACTGCAAGCCCTGGAGGTGGATTGCAACACCAACTCCCTAGAATCAGATACCAACTGAAATTAGATAAACACAGAACAACTTGATATTTAGGTGGCTATTGAAGATGCTTGTGGTTAAGAAGGCTTTCCCTGAAGCATAGCTCAGTCATTGAATGGTTTATTGCTCTCAGTTTATTGAGTATGTAATCTTCTGTCTTTTATTGTATTGTATACCACTTTGGCAGCTTTTGTTTGTGGAGTGATTTATGAACCTGAAGTTCAATTAATTTTCTGAGTTGAGAAATTTGGGATATGAAAAAGTCAATGGATGACTATGTTTCCATTCAGGTTACTTAGTACTGAAACTTACAAAGACTACTACTACTACTACTACTACTACTACTAATAATAATAATGCAATTAATATCACCCTGCTTTTCAACAAGACATTGTTTTTCAAGCAAGATGTGCAAAGTCTGGTGCCTAAAAACATTTCACTATGAAGAGGTCACCTGCAGTTCAGTGATTCCCCACAGGGGGAAACTGCATTCAGAACCAGCAGATCTTGATAATTAGGTAGCCTACCATTAGGTACCTCCGATTAGGTACCTCTAATTCTGTAGTTCTATCCAGGCTATTATGGAGCTTCTTCTTCTTTGGCAATCACTCATAGCGAAGTAAGATGTTCCATGAACACGATCTAAACACTGAGTCCGTAAGTCCAGGTGACCCCCGAGCAGAATGATGACTCAAGACAATGTGCTATGGGATTAAAATTAGCCACAACTTTATTAAGTTTCAGGTGTAGGGAGACCTTGGCTCAGGCGTTGGGTGTTTATCCTTCCCAGTCCCCAGTTGGGGATCTGGGAGACATCAGGGTTATCCAGAATGTGTGGGGATTGGGCTGGCTCTGGAAAACATATGTTCAAGCAGAGAGCCCGCCCCCCATTTCGCTGCCATCACAGGGGAGAGCAATGACAACCTCTCCACATATGGCCAATGCCTCCCCTCAAGACCCCTTTAACGGGGAACCCTGGGATCACTGCCACAAAGGGGGCATGGGTCACCGCTTCACGCCCCCACCCCCGTTTAGGAAGATAAAGGACTCTGCCCAAGGCCTGAAACCGCCAAAGTTGTGACATTTTACTACGGGAAAGGCAAAACCTGCCAAAGTAGGAAAATTCCTTTCCGGCCCTTCAACAGCGACCCTGACATAGCAGGGCCCACGTACCTGTGGAAAAGAGGTTAACCTGCAAAAGAAGACTTAACTGAGGGAGGGCAGGGTGGGAGACGCTCTGGAACCAAGTGATGCTTCACAGGTAAGATTCACCTTCTGTTGTGTGGTGCGCTGCCTCCCTTATCTCCCTTACCTCCCTTACCTGGCTGATCCCCAGGCAACGCCTCCCCAGGTGAAATCAGGCGATTGGCTGAGGTAGGCGGAGACCTCCAGGTATCCAGCCTGGGGAGGGTGAAGCCAGCCTGCACTACTGGGAGCCACATTGGGATCTGGGGGGCTGTGTGCGACCATGCAAAAGGTGCCCCCATTTGATGTGGGGAGAAGTCATTCATGGAGGACAAGGCTACCAACAGTTACTAGTCATGATAGTATGTTCTCTAGAGTGCTGCTGCCCTCATATCCAGCTTGCAGGCTTGTCACAGCACCTGGTTGGCCACTGGCCATTGCTAGACTTGATGGGCCATTATACTAGCCCAGCAGGCTCACTTTATTTTCTTATGACGTACCTGCATCCTCTCCAACTGTACCTTTCCCCCAGAGACTGTGCCTGTTTCCTGGTACCTGCCAATTCCCTATCCAACCTTTCTTCACAATTTTGGGGGTCCCTTGAACTCCCCCCTTCACACACCTGCATTAAATTATGCTACTTTCCTTGCTACCGTTAGTTCCAGATGTGCCAGTCCAGATAGAAAATGTTGCGGCAAAATAGGTCCGAACTGCAGCTATACAAGAATAAGTGCAATGCAATCCACTGTGAAGTGAAGCATTATCAAAAGCAAACTGCTATGGTCCATCCACTCACTAACAAAGACTGCCTCAGAAGCCAATGCAAAAGAAGCTATTGCGTGGTAATGGACGATATCTAAGCTCCAGTAAGCACTGACCTGCAATGAAGTGACCTTTTGCAGGATTTAGGCTGGATGTAGAAGGAGAGCAGAATTCTAGTGTTGCTTCAGCAATGGCTAACCTTGGACTAAGCCCTATAGAAGAGCAACAGATCTGCCTCAGCTGCAAGCAGGGATGTAAGAATGCCTTGTTCCCCATCCCATGTTCCTTGTGTCATATGCAGCACTTTTTCTAGTGAATGATGCCCATTTGGACTGGTAGGTCAGAAAGCAGGGAGTCCAACAGTAAAGGTAAAGGGACCCCTGACCATTAGGTCCAGTCGTGACCGACTCTGGGGTTGTGGCGCTCATCTCGCTTTATTGGCTGAGGGAGCCGGCGTACAGCTTCCGGGTCATGTGGCCAGCATGACAAAGCCGCTTCTGGCGAACCAGAGCAGCACATGGAAACACCGTTTACCTTCCCTCCTGAGCGGTACCTATTTATCTACTTGCACTTTGACGTGCTTTTGAACTGCTAGGTTGGCAGGAGCAGCGACCGAGCAACAGGAGCTCACCCCGTCGTGGGGATTCAAACCGCCAACCTTCTGATCGGTAAGTCCTAGGCTCTGTGGTTTAACCCACAGCGCCACCCGCATCCCTAGTCCAACAGTAGGTGGTGCCAGAACCTACAACTAGAGCCAATTAATTCAAGGTTTGTGTCCCCCCCTTCCTTTCTGTTGTGTTCTACAAGGTCACCACTGAAGGAAGAGAAAGCTGAAAATTAGTCTGAGCCCCCACCAGACTGATTGCTGGCAGGTGGGGGCTGAATGTGGGCATACTGGGGTTGGTAAGGCTGTGTCTCATTTGACTTAATGGACCAGCCTCCACCGGTCAGTTTCCAAACACCTCAGGGTTTGTTTGTTGTTGTTTTTTTGTTTTAAAGAATGCTATTTTTTTAAAAAAAGGGGGGGATGGCAAGGGGCTGGATGGGTGCCAAGAATGTTGCCTGAGGTTGTGGTAGTGCCCACATGAGCTGCATTAGGGGGCCTAGGGCTAAGGCAACCAAGCAACCCATTTTTGCCTTGTCTTCATCGCCTTATGTTCTTTGGATATTTGCATAAGGTTCACCTTTTTAGCCTGCAAACACTATTAATTGTGTGAATGCACACACACACACACACACACACACAGAGAGAGAGAGAGAGAGAGAGAGACTTTCCTTTCCCTGCTAACCTTGACAAGAAACCTGATCTTTCGATAAGAAGCTGCAAGAGAAATTATTCTCTTTCCTCCTTCTCTCCTTTCTTTAATTGTTATGTTCACACTTTAAATGAAGTGTGCGAGTTGAGGGGTTTAATTTAGATTTAATAGGATAATTATTGCATGACAAATTAATGCCAAATAACTATTAACAACATTTCTACGAAGGTTTTAGGGAGTTTCTAACAGGATATCTATCAGATAGTTGGTGGTTTTACCTTGAGTAATATGTGGCTGATAATTGCCGGCATTTTATTTTCACATCCATCTCAGTCCTGCTTCTGGTGTTTTATTATCAAAGAATTTAATTCCCGGCGCCCCAAGGTTGCTCGGCCTGACTAATGCTGGGTGGAAATTGTATGATGTTGTCCTCCAAGACCATTTGCTAAGAGCAAAAGTATGACTTGCCTATTGTGTCTGGCTCTGTTCATTCTCTCATACCCTTCAATAAGGAACCTGCCTCGCACCACATCAGATATTTGGGTTAGAGCAAGCGAACTTTTACTCAGAGTCGATCCGTTGAAATTTATTGACCTAAGTTAGTCATGATAATGAAATTCAATGGATCTACTCTGAGTAAATATTAGTTTACTCCAACCCTTTGCTCTGAATGGTGGCTGGGACTAAGGAAGAGAGAATAGTGAACTAGATGAACTAATGGTCAGACATAGGGCTTAGACACACTTTCTCTTGTCCTGTTGCTTCCCCCTGGGGGAAAACTGTTCTTTAGTGCTCAATTGGAGCAAATGGCAATTAGGGTTTCCCCCGGATTGCCATTTGTTACTATCTATTGTTAAAGAATGGGTTTTTCCTTGGAAAGGAGCAAGGCAAGGGGAAAACCACTTGGAGTCATGCCTAGAAAGTGAAGGCCAAATGGAAAACCGCTTAGAGCCATGCTTTCTAGGTCTGACACAAGCAAAAGTGTGGATGAGCCTTTAGTAGAAGGAAGCTTCCGATGTTCCCCCAAAGATCTGACAAGCACATTCACAGGATTCCAATCTCTTTATGACACCCTCAACAACAGCAGATGTGTAACTTGTGGGCATAGGAGTCAACTTCTAGCGGCCGAGGTCCCTTTGGCCCCTCCATTAATAAAATATTTGAGGGGGCTGGGGCCCCCAAGTTGATAGCCATTGCCGTTCAAATGGTGTGCACACACCATGTCATATGATCAATTATGTGGGACAAGGCTTACCTCACCCCCCTCCTCAAAAAAATATTTTATTCAAGTTGGTACCCCTGTTTGTGGAAGTCACTAATACTCACAGCACCCTGATCTCTACAAGCATGGTTTCTGTAGAAGCAAACTGGAAGTCCTATAAACTCCATTCTGCCCCTATGCCTCCAGAGTTTTGCTTAGAAGACAACAGAGCGTGAAGGAACCTCGCCACTCACCAGACATCAGTTGAGCATCTTCCGAATTTCACTTGGCTTGGAGAAAGCAAGAAGGCTCAGAGATGCTACATGCATTCTGTGAAATGTTTTGGATGTAAATGCTCCAATGGCAGTTTGAAATTCGCCGAACCTCAGAGGGTGCTGTCTCTCTTTCAAATTACCTCCTGAGAGCCAAATGGTACACTCTCAGAACTTGAACCAAGTTTGAACTTTGCTATTTGGGACAGATTAATCTGTAACCGGGGCTCTTTTCAAAACTTGTTATTTGTGAGGGAAGCCATCTCCCGCTTCCACACACACCCAGCCCCCTCCAGGCATTGAGTCTCACTGCTTTGCCATCTCATTTAATTTCACCCACAGCAATTAGTGTCCTTGACTGGCATTGTCTGAATGGCAAACGGTTCCACTCCGTAAGTGGAGGCAGGCTGCCTCGAATGCGAACAGTCCTTCAGAGATGACATCAGACTGTATTTCCCAGTGACAGTCATCTGTATCTAAGGTATGTGTTTTCCCTGGGATGCTACAGGTTGCAAATCACTCCCTTGGCAGAAATCCCCTACTCCCTGCTCTTATCACAGAAATTCTGCCCTGGATTATTAATTCATTCATTCCTACCTGGGACCTTGATATCTTCAAACTTGGCAGAGGGGAGGGTCTTTCGTGTCCCCCTCCTCTTCTAAATGACAGTGTTTGAATGAATTCTGTTTGTCTTTTTTTTCTTTCCCTTTGGACTCTGCTGGGGAAAACAAGATGATATTTTCACTGAAATATCCCCAGTGGAATATGATGAATGTGCAGCATGTTTTATGCCAAATGACCTTGAAGCGTGTTATTTCGTAGTTCCTTTATTTGAGTAGTCTTTTTATTTATTTCTTTGCTGAAGTTGTTGTGGAATACTGGGCTAGAACAGGAGACTGCAGCAGAACCCGAGGTTGCCAGCATTTGTTACTATGCCTGCTCTTGTGCTTTAAACAGCTTAATGAGCTGCATGCATTTATATGTACATGGTGACATTTAGCACCATACAACAGAAAGAATCACTGGGAAATTGTCATGCACAAAGCAGCTCCTACACAGGAGCACGCAAGCCCATTTTTCCTGGCCAGTTGGGCTGTTACTTGAGCCTTCACAGACAAGATTATCCTTTCATCTTCAGCAAAGCAGGTGGGGCTCAAAAAGGTACCAGGGTTCTTCTGGGGGTATTAGTGAACCACAAGCTTAACATGAATCAATAGTGTGGTGCAGCCAGAGCCATAGCGAGGTGATCTTGCGCCCCTGGCAGAACCATCCAGATTGCACCATTCTCCTGGGCATCGTAGGCCAATTGGTGCCAAAGAAGGATAGAACTTTCTTTATGTATGCTACGACAGCAGCAAGAATACTTATCGCAAAGTATTGGAAGACACAAGATCTACCCACCCTGGAAGAATGGCAGATGAAGGTGATGGACTACATGGAACTGGCAGAAATGACCGGCAGAATCCGAGACCAGGGAGAAGAGTCGGCGGAAGAAGATTGGAAGAAATTTAAAGACTACCTACAGAAATATTGTAAAATTAATGAATGTTAAAATGATGTTGGATGAAAAGTTATGTGGTTTTTAGCTATAACGCTATAAGGAGTATGAAAAAAAGGGCTATTAACAGACAAAAATTTAATTAATGCTATATTATTTTAAGATTAAAGATTAGGATAATCAAAGAGGGGAAGGATTTGCTGAACTAACAAATTGAACTGGAATACAAAAAGGGAGGTGTGAGGAGGTCCAGGAAATAAGCAAATGAAAGAAAGTGATGGAATGATGGAATTGTTTTTTTAATCTATTTTTACTTTGTATTTTTTTTTTCTTTATTCATTTTGTAAAATTCTAATAAATATCTTTAAAAAAACACACAGATTGCACCATCTAGCCACAGAAAAATTAGCTTTTCTTTCTGCCTCTCCTCCAACCCCCCCATTCAATTCACCCTCCATTTAAAACCATTTCTTATGAGGCAATAATCAATATTTATATTTATGGACATATTTTAAAGACAATTTTGTACACACCCTGGCGGGGGCCCACCTCCCCACCCCCTAGTTACAGCCCTGGGTGCAGCAGTAAAAAAAGCAAATGCTATTCTAGGCTGCATCAGCAGAAATATACTGTCCAGATCAAGGGAAGTAATAGTACTACTCTATATTGCCTTGGCCATACCATACCTGGAATACTGTGTTCGGTTCTGGGCATCACAATTTAAAGAAGGATATTGACAAGCTGGAACAGGTGCAGAGGGGGGCAACCAAGATGATCAAGGAACGGTTGAAGGAGCTGGGCATGTTTGCCTGTTAAAGAAGAGACTGAGAGGAGACATGATAGCCTCCTTCAAATACCTTAAGGGCTGCCACATGGAGGATGGGGCAAGCTTGTTTTCTCTTGCTCTGGTAGGACTCAAAGCAACGGCTCCAAGTTACAAGAAAAGAGATTCCAACTAAAAATCAGGAATAACTTTCTGATGGTAAGAACTCTTCCCTCAGAAGGTGGTGGACTCTCCTTACTTGGAGGTATTTTAGCAGAGGTTGGCTCTGTCATGGATGCTTTCGTTGAGATTCCATGTTCAATAAACACACAAGACATAACCGGCTGTACTTTTGAATAAATAAGGTATACTATTCATTGTATCAAATTGTAGATTTCAACAAAGGATTCTGTGGAACTGTAACAACCCTTCATGTGGATTATTGGACTCTATGAACAGACAGGTAGAATAGATACTTATACATGTATGGACCTTATGCATGAACTGACCAGAGAATGAACTGATCCACTGGGTCTTCTTCTTTTGTTGAACTTTATGAGACTTCTGTTGAAATCTACGATTTAATACAATGAATACCTTATTTATTCAAAAGTACAGCCAGTTATGTCTTGGGTGTTTATTGAGTATGTTTTACGTAACCATAGGTTTGTTGTTGTTTTGCTTAGTTGAGATTCCTGCATGGGGTTGGACTAGATGGCTCTTGGGTTCCTTTCCAACTCTACAATTCTGTGATCCATTTCAGGCATCTAAACCATATGTTGAGAGAAATTTACACGGCATGGCCACACAAGGCCTTACCAAAAAAACGTTCCCAATGCAAGGATCACTGGAGCCCTGGAGCCACAGCAAACTCCAGTCCCCAGGGGTATTTGTGCTGTCGGTAGACTTCGATGGACTATTTAGGACCCAAGGAACCCCCTGCCTCATGCCTCTCCCCACTCAGTTGTTGGAAGATACACTTTGGGAAAATGAAAAGAGAAGTTTGGGTGGTGGGTAGCAGCTCAGAATGCCACATGCTCATTTACAAGCTGAGCCGAAATCCAAACACATTTAGGCTCTGGCTCAGATCATGAAAGGCTCTTTTTTCCACTTTCTCCCCACCCCTTTCTCAAACTCTGCAACGTCAGTGCAGCAAAAGCCATCTTCTTACTAGAAAATGCTGTTTTCTTCAGAGACCTGAATGTATGAAAGCTGAAACCGCCGAATGCTAGTGCAGGCCAGTTGGCTGTAAGATGGGGAATGCCAGGGAGCAGAGTCTTTGTTATCCCTATTAACATTTAATATTTTCCTACATCAGATTTTAAAATATAGGCTCATTTATTATTCAACGTTTTCCCATCTGGTATTTCACCTGCTGTCAATCCTCGCAAGCTTGTCGTGGTCTCTCGGGGGTGCTTTTTTTCATGAAAGCAGATGATACCAACAGTGCCAAAGACAAACAGAAAGACAGATGAGTAACCTTTCGTTCTTCCAGACTGGTGAGTTTATGGACAAGATGACAACACTAACCGAAGGTAGTTTTTCTCTACCTATTGACTCATCCTACTGTTTAAACAGGGGCAGATAACCATTTTCTTTTTTTGGGGGGGGGGGTTTCAAGGCAGCACTGGATTTACGTATAAGTTAAACAAGCTATAGTTTACGGCCCCACTCTATTGGGGCCCTCAAAAAATGTAAAGGGGAAAAAACTGGATGTACATTTCCAAAATATAAGATAAAAAGCAAATAAAATAAAACCTACACACAGCAAAAGTGTTTTTTGTTGTCTAGGCTCCTATGAAGTAAGTAATGGGCGCCGTCTGCTAGCCTGCTCCCTAAAATATCACTGGTTTGCTCATTTCTATATATAGGGTGCCTACATTCTGCATGTGCAAATGGCTATAGATACCTGTTAGGTCCATAAATTACCAGATAGCATATATTCAACACAAAAAACAGCGGCAATTTGTTGTTGACAAAGGACAGCTGGACATATAAAGGGCCTCATTACCTTCAATATCTTAGGGCCTCATCAAACCTAAATCCAGCCCTGGTTCAAGGGCTAGGACAACTGTCCAGGGACTGCATGGGTGCAGTGGGTGTGGCCAAATTTTACACGTGCTTTTGAATGCAGGTACAACCAGGGATGGTCAAAGCTGTAAGTTTCTTCTTCTTCTCCGTTTCTCATGTTCTCAGTCTTAATTTCAGTTCTCCACATTTCCACAGTGTTTTGCAATTACTATTATTATTTTTAGAAGAACTGCTCCAGCAGTTTAGTGTCCATTCCTCCTAATATATATATATTTCTGTATGATATTTTACCTAACATACACATTTTGGCAAACCCATTTCCCCTAATACAATACTGTTTTGTGTGTTATTTTCAATAATACACATAATTATATGCACACTTTCCGCAGTAGATGCCTTTTTGTGCATGCCGGTGGATAATTTCGCATTGCAAAGTTCAGAAGAGTGCCAATTTCAAAGGATGGCTGTTTCCAAGAGTGCAAATCAGTGAATTTTGCCTTTAAATGAACATTACATTGGATTTCTCCTCCACCCCAACACACAGGCCGCACAGCACCCTTCTGAGGCTGATCCATGCAGATCATCTGAGGAGGTGCATTCTTGCCTCCTTCTTCACCCATCAAATTATCAGTGACCAATGGAAATGCAGTTTTATCCCCATCAAGATGTTGGGCTGGGAAAATCCCCAGTGCTAAGTCAAATTCATTTCTTTCTTTGTTTGTTTTGCCACTACCAAAATCATTTGGGTTTTGGGAGCTCAAGGGGTTGGGGAAATGCTTGTGGGGAGGTAAGCTGAATTGCACCCTGGGCTTGGAGCTAGCCACCTCTGTTGTAAAACAAAAAATCAATCAAACAACAACAACAACTATAAGAGCAGATGCTCCATGCCACCTTGAAACTGTTCTATCATGTTCTTTTATTAAGCTTTATATAGCACTAGCTAAATGCCAGTCATTATGATGGAGCAGGTTGCATTCCTTCCTGAGATGGCTTTTAATGAGCAGGGTGTTCTCCCGCTGCAGCTCTGACAAGTGTGGCATGTTATTTTTATACACATGACTGAATGACAGCTATCACTCTATGTAACAGAAAACCTGGGGCCTTTCTGCACTTACCATTTATGATGGTGTCGTTACTCTTTGACCCAATGTTTTGAAGAGTGAATTTGTAGCTGATTGTCTGCTCCTTTGACCCCCTGTCACTGTTATCAGAGAAGGAGCATGAGGTTTTCCTTTCTACACAAATCATGGGCCGTACCCAAATTGAGAAAAGTTCCTGGGCTGTAGTCAACCCGTTACATACCCTCATGATCCTCCAGCCAGTACAGTAAATTGCAGAGTTGTGCACATGTGCGCATGGATTGTCCTTTTGTGGCTTAATTTTTTTTTAAAAAATGCCTAGTTTTCTAGAATCCTAATCTTATGGGAGTCTAGGTGATTAGAAGAGGGACAGCGTGTATGCATTGTGAATTTTGTCTGCAGCTAATGCTTGCTGTTGTGAATGGTACTTTGACTCAGCACCATCTTCTCTATCTCTCCTCTGAACTGGGTACATGAATTGATAGCCGTCCCTGGCAAGAGGCAAGTGGTACAAAACAATTGCCTCCCAAACCACACCCACCAACTTCCAGCCACTCCTCCCAGATAACAGGTTGATGCTTGTACACATGCCACACAAATGACAATACTGAGGATCCATATTGGGTTTACTTGCAGTACAAAAAAGCAGGGGCATCCAGCAGAATACTAGCTGAATCATGATGGTGCCATGTAGCAGCGTGTCAAAATATCAGAAAAAGTAGCAACTCTATCACTCTCTAAATGGTACATGTAGAAAGGTCCTAAAATGAGGTTAGTGAGAAAGAAGAGGGTGTGTCAGTATCCTTATGGAACTGTGAAGTTTGCGAAAGTACCAAAAAACAACAACAAAACCCTAACCCCAAATCCTTAAGGTTCAACCCTCCAAAAGAAATAGTCCAAGCATGCTCAGTAACCATGGATTATGGAGTGTGAGCTGGAAAAGAAAAATGAAAAAGGGAGTTGAAATATACTCGGAATCGAGTGTGGATTTCATGCTCTTTATTCAGCTCATAGTAGTGAGGAATGGAAGTTCCCCCGAAATGTCTGCTTTATATAAATTATTTACACAATGGGTCCCACGTGATTGGCTAGTTCCGGGATTCACCTGTGGGCCAATCAGGTTGCGGATTCGCTTCCACCTGGAGTTGGATTGGGTGGCTCCTGCGGACCAATCAGATTGCTGCATTCTGGATCCGATTGTTCTAAGACCAATCAGAGTGCTGCAATTTGGATCCTGGTCAACAGAAGTAGAGTGGGATGTCCTGAATGGGAATGGCTGGCTGGCAATCTAAACAGGAGCAGTCCATCAGGCTGGGAGAGAAGGGAAGGAAGGGAAGAATGGTGGCTCAAATAACTCTGCTAAGAGGCCAGTTCTATCAAGCTCTTCCTCCTCCTCATCATCCACAGAGCTCCTCCTCTATAAAGCTCCTTCTTGCCAAACTGTCAGTAGAGAAAGGAAGCACTAGCACAGTACTTGGTGAAACCTCTGCCTGAGTTCTACACAAGCCACTGACACCCACAGTAGACAGTCCCGGTCTGAAAGGGCCAATGGTATGACTCTGGACAAGGCAGCTTCACATTGTCATATAGCTCTATCTTTTAACTGTCGTGGGTTTCAGTTTCTTGGCATGATGCTTGATTATATATACTGCTTGATTGTAGTAAGACCTCAAAGGGGTCTGCAATAAATATTAAAATTATCAATAAAATCTAGTTAAAAACACTTAAACTAATTAAAAGTAAACAAGAGCAAAACAAGTCATCATCTACTTGTCCGAATAGGGAACAGACAAAATTGTTCAGCTGGTGCCAAAAAGAGAACTGCGAAGACTTTCCTTTGGAGCACATCAGCAAGGCCAAGAGGGAGGGTCTTGGCATCTGGGCAGTCCAGGATCACCATACACAAGGGCTAGGCTTGCACCCCAGGGAAGTAATTTCAGTGCTGCTAATGCAGCAGTTTGACTTCACCCTCAGAGGTGCACTCCATTGTCTCTCGTGGTTATTGGGCTGTTGTTTTTATTTTGATTATATATTTTGTGGTTTTAGATTTTGATTTTGTTCTGTGAACTGCCTCGAGACCTCCAGGTATAGGGTAGTATATAAATTAAATAAATAATAATAATAATCTTGAGACAGACAAATGCCAACAGCAGCCCAGCCACCTTTTATTCACTGTCGCATAAGCACTATGCTACAGCATGGCCATAAACTTGTATGTTCAACCGCTGAAATATACACCCAATAAGTAGCAATAATAATAATAATTTATTATTTATACCCCACTCATCTGGCTGGGTTTCTCCAACCACTCTGGGTGGCTTCCAACACAATATTAAAATAAAGTAATGCATCAAACATTAAAAGCTTCCTTAAACAAGAGTGCCTTCATATGTCGTCCAAAAGTCTGGTAGTTGTTGTTCTCTTTGACATCTGGTGGGAGGGCGTTCCACAGGGTGGGCGCCACTACCGAGAAGGCCCTCTGCCTGGTTCCCTGTAACTTGGCTTCTCTCAGTGAGGGAACCGCCAGAAGGCCCTCGGTGCTGGACCTCAGTGTCCGGGTAGAACGATGGGGGTGGAGACGCTCCTTCAGATATACTGGACCAAGGCCATTTAGTGCTTTAACGGTCAGCACCAACACTTTGAATTGTGCTCGGAAACGTACTGTTAGCCAATGTAGGTCTTTCAAGACCAGTGTTATGTGGTCTCGGCGGCCGCTCCCAGTTACCAGTCTAGCTGCCACATTCTGGATTAGTTGTAGTTTCTGGGTCAGAAGCCTTGTCAATGCCAGCAGGTATATAACAGGAAGACACGGCCTAAAAAGGTTTAAAAAGTTCAGTTATTGCAAAAGTTTTTCAGTGTTAATTTTATGCATTTTTTTTTAAAATCACCATGGTATTTAACAATAATATACTATGCCCTTTAGAGGAGAAATGGTGGGTTTCAGAATTTTAAAGACCCGTCATCATCCTTGGCGCCACTCAATTTTGTTTATAACACTCTTCCATTTTCTTCTAGTTGTGAGGGTGGGGGAGGGGCCTCACAAGTGGAGTAGCCTAGAGTCTCTCTTCATCTAAATACAGCCCTGACTACTCTGTAGTACTTTCAGGTGTTTTTTGGGGAAAAAATTCCCATGGCATATAGCATATGGCAAAAAAATATGCACATATATCTGTGGCAACTACAATATTTTCCCCCAGGGCAGAACGTGACCGGTAAGTTGCAGGAATGTGCACAATACCATCTGTTTCATTTCAAATTGCCATCTTGAAAGTCTAACACGTATTGAATTTCTTACAGCGCGCACACAATCTTTCATCCAAGCCCCTACGAAGAAGGCCTAGACTGCAAGGTACATATTGCTGCTTTAATGTGGATCTTTCTTAATGATAACAATAATAAAAACTAGCGTTGACTCTTTTTGTTGCTTTTTTTTCTTGGACTGGGCCCAAAACCGCTTCTGATATCCTGAAGACAATGGGCCAAAATGATCACACCAGCTCTTGAGCCTGCCTTGGCTGCTGCCTGTCTGCAGAACATATGGCAAGTGGGGCAGCATGTGGCTGTATCTGAATCCATAGAGCCGAGCCAGATGCTATCGTAGTAGCCTTTTCTCCATTAGTGGGGGCTGACATTTTCTGTAGCACTAGAAGCTATTGTCCCCCATCCACGAACACACACTCTCCAGAACAATAGTGCCTTTATTCAGAACTTCAGTGGTACCTCGGGTTACAGACGCTTCAGGTTACAGACTCCACTAACCCAGAAATAGTACCTCGGGTTAAGAACTTTTCTTCAGGATGAGAACAGAAATCTTGCTCCAGCGGCGCGGCAGCAGCAGGAGGCCTCATTAGCTAAAGTGGTGCTTCAGGTTAAGAACAGTTTCAGGTTAAGAACGGACCTCCAGAACGAATTAAGTTCTTAACCCGAGGTACCACTGTACAAGGACTAGAAACTGGGGAAGCTCTGTGGTAGAGCATCTGCTATGCATGCAGAATTCCACATGTTCAGTCCTTGGCATCTTCAGGTACAACTGGAAGGTTCCCCTGTCTGAAATTCAGGAGAGCCACTGCTAGTCAGTGAGGACTGTGGGAATGTTCAGGGTGGCAGGAGAGGGTATATAGTTTATTAATATCCTTCCTAACTTGTGCTCGCAAGTTCCTTTACTTAGCAGAGTGCATTTCCCTTTATACAGCAGAAAACTGGTTGCAAACTCATGTGAGTTTCTTAAAACAATGCACAATTCAATCTGGCTTGTCCAGATTGAAATGTGTTCTAATATTTTCCTGGTAAGACCCCTTGAATCCCTCCTAAAAGAATAAAGACACCGCAGTCTTACTCATAAATGGCCTTGGCCCAGTATACCTGAAGGAGTGTCTCCACCCCCATCATTCTGCCCGGACACTGAGGTCCAGCACCGAGGTTCTTCTGGCGGTTCCCTCACTGTGAGAAGCCAAGTTACAGGGAACCAGGCAGAGGGCCTTCTCGCTAGTGGCACCCACCCTGTGGAACGCCCTCCCACCAGATGTCAAAGAGAAGAATGACCACCAGACTTTTAGAAGACATCTGAAGGCAGCCCTGTCTAGGGATGCTTTTAATGTTTAACAGACCACTGTATTTTAATATTTTGTTGGAAGCCGCCCAGAGTGGCTGGGGAAACCCAGCCAGATGGGCAGGGTATAAATATTATTATTATTATTATTATTATTATTATTATTATTATTATTATTATGCAATAACAAGAAAGTTTACTCACGATCAGGCAGAGCACAATGTGATCCCTGAAGGCTGGCTTAAAGTTACAAACATATACAAACAGGTTTACCCCATATGTGGGTTGACCTAATGACTGCAGTTAGCAGTCCGGGAAGTTCGCAGGACGAAAGGAAGATGGAAAAGAGGAGAGAGTGGCTGTATGCCTTGGCCTTTTACCAGCTCTGAAAAGGGCACGCCCACCCACTAGTCACATGCAAGGAAGAATGCTCCAGGCCAGGAGGAAGTTTCGACTGGCTGCACCAAACATCCGCTTGCATGTCCACTCTAGCAAAACAAAGAATGTTGTACTTGGCTGCTCTCAGTGGGGATTACATCCCACAAGGACAATACTGAACTAGATGAGTGAATGGTTTGCTGCAGTATAAGGCAGCTTCCTGTGTTCATATCAGCCCCCGACACTAGGCTAGGCAACAGCCTTGGGACATGTGTGCTTTGTGGTTCAGTAGTCCAAGACCCTAACACTAAATTCAGTTGTTCCCCTGCGGGCATCTTGATTTACAACTGACCCACATTGCATTGGCTGTTCGCACACCAGCATGTTAAACAGTGGCTTTCCCTACAGAGTTTACACTACCTGCTTTTAATAATTTTCTCCTGCATGAATTCAATGGTTTCTTTGAAGACAGGTCTGCAGTGAAGCAGTAGAGCAGATTTCATGTACCTAAAATGTCTGCTCCCTGGGTGGTTGTTAACATTCCCATATTTATGAGCTCCCTCCCTCTCCCTCTATCCCCCCCCCCTCTCTCTCTCCATTAGCTAACAAAATAGGCTGGGGGCATTCAAGGTGCTGACATATTTGGAAAGATAAATAAGAAAACCTTCAGTAGCCAGGTGAAGGTCTAGACCAAAGTAGTACAGAGACATCATTCCACCCTGCTGAGTTTTAGGCTTCATTGCAAACATCTACACATGACTTACCTGAGAGAATAAGCCCCACTGAACTTGGAGGTGCTTCCTTCTGAATAAGCATCTATAAGGCTTTCCCAGGTAAATTCTGCATAAGGACATAGGAAGCTGCCTTATACCAAATCAGACCAATAGTCCACCTAGCTCAGTATTGTCTACACTGGCTGGCAGCAGCTCTCCAGGGTTTCTAGCAGAAGCCTTTCTTCCCAGCCCTACCTGGAGATACTAGGGATCAAACTTGGGACCTTTCCATATGCAAAACATCTACTTTCCCACTGAGCTACAGCACTTAAATTTTTTAAAATGTCCAATTTAATTGTTACATCGTAAAAGGAAGTGTGTGCTGAAAGAGAAGGGAATCGGACAAAAATGGCTCAAATCCGATGTAACAAAAGTTGACACCCACTGAAATAATTATGAGCAGAAAAACCTAGGTGGCGAGCATTAAGCTTACACACATGTTTCTCCCCACACATCTTACACACACAAAGCAGAAAGGCTGTTAAGATATAAAAAACTGAGGCAGAGCACTGCTGAAGTCAATTCTGCAAAGTTCATATCGCCTTGCAAATGGCTCCCTAGTGTGTTCTTTAAATATTAATTCACTTCAGGTTGTTAATCAGCTGGGAAGTGGAAGACTTGATATATAGGTTGCACAGAAGAGTGAAGAATAGCTTCATCTTCCTGTACAAGAGAGAAGGCTGGGGCTATCAAGGATGTGTGAAACACCCCTGAGAAATCTTGCTTGTCTTGTGGAGAAACTCTTTTGATCTCCCTTCAAAAATTCCTCAGGCATTTTTGACCAAACAAAACCTCCCTTCAAACTTCCCTCAGACTTGGCTCCAGGTGGAACCTGATGGCACCTACAGCGCTTTTGAACAGGGACAACAAGGTCTTCCTTTGAACTCATGCCAAAGAAAAAAGAGGGAGTGGTTTTGTGAAAAAGTGCATCAAAATCTGAAGTCTCCACCCCCTTTTACACACTCCCCCGCCCCAAGGATCACTATAAAAGGACTGGATCTTTTGGTATCTCAGAGGGATCCCTGATTTGCTAAGGCCACTAAGAGGGACTTCACAATCTCCCGCACCCTGATAAATTGTGCTGGTCTTATTGAAACACTTTTGGCTCCCTCTGGCACATTCCTCAGATGTGTCACCTGAGGGAAATACTCCAAATTGTTACTGAATTTCACTACAGGCAACAACAACAAAATGATAATAATTATAGCAACTTGCAAGTGGGGGGAATGACTAATTGGCCATTCACCTCATTCCCAGACTCAGGAGCCACCAATCCACAGTACATCAGTCTGGTTGTGACTCAATTTCTCTTTATTGGCCTTCATTCAGCCAATCGCTGCCTCCAGACACTGGTTAAGAACCAGAACAACTTCACCTGACTGCAAGGGAAAGTAGAGAGAGGCCATTGCCATCAGCATACTAATGTGAAGTCAGCCCCCACTGCTGGGTGGCACCAACTTTCTGATGGAGGAGTGAAGCTGTCAGCAAAATCCACTCCTGACCCTTGGACCTTTCATCAAAGCACCGAGTAAGAAAAAACTCAATGAGATGCGACTGAGGATCTATTCAGTGCAGTATCACTGCCACCCCTCAGCATCTGTTGCCTGAGGCAGCCACTTCACTCTGTCTAATGATTGGGTCAGCCATGAAACTGCCTTAACAGGGAGGTTCTTTTCACCTACTTTTGTCTAATAGATGAAGATAGATCAATTGCCATAATTTTGTCCAACCCCTTTTAAAGAATGCCCCTTGCTAAGTCTTGTAGCATTAAGTCCCATAACTCAATTATGCCTCCCTTCAAATATTGAAGCTATTCATCCTGAATCTTAAAACTCTCCCTCCTCTCTTTGTATCTCCCCTCCCCTTTCCTCTACTTGTTGCTGCTGTATTTTACAAGAACAGGAGCCTTCTCAGGGAGTGAATGTGTTGCTCTTAGATTCCAAGCACAGCATTCCTAGAACTCTTAAACATTAAAAATGTAGCGAAGTATAAATATTTGAAATCCCCCGGAGCTGGCATATGTACTGTCTTTAAGAAGGCCCTTTTGATCTGGTATCTGTTTTCCCTGGAACAGCTACATATCTCGTACGAGATACTTCTTTTCTTTTATTTTATTTACTCGTATCTTTTTTTCCCTTACCCCTGTAGCATCAGTTGAAGGCTGTGTAGTGCAGCGGTGAGGCTCAAAGGTGCCTGCCAAGTGCCGCTATCTTTATGCTCTGATGGGAAGTGTTGATAGGAAGGCCGCCGCCGCCAGCTCCAAAGATTCTTCTAATTCCCTTCCACTCTTTCCATCCTTCCATTTCCAAGTTCTGATTTTATTTCAGTCAGCCATATGTCTGCTGGGCAATGCAGTTGCTCTTTCTGAAAAGGAAGGTTGGTTGTATATTTCAGGTATCTAGGCTAAAAGGAGGGCAAGTGCCAACAACTTCTGACTTCAATGATTGTGTGTTCACTGGAATACCACATCATACTACTCAATGGCTGTCTACAAATCCACAGTGCTGGGGCAAATGGGAGTTGTCGTACAGTAGTACCTTGTGAGACAAAGGTTCCCCCATCCTCATTTTACAGAAAATAAATAGGGCTGCCATACATCCGGAATATCCTGGATTCAGCCCTCATAAGCAGTGCCTGGGCGGAAATCACTGGATGTCCAGGAAAATCCAGATGTATAGTAACCCATGTCGGAAGTGTAGATTTTGGCGAATTTCCTTAAAAATAGTTCAAAACTTCACCCCCCCCCCCGTTTTAGATTTTGCAGAGAAAGCTCAACAACATTGGCTCAAAAATAACACATAACTCCCTGTCACCTCACCACAATAAGGTAAGACCAAACCCCTGTACCCACTAAAACACTTAAGAAATTCTCAAATCCATGGAAAGAGAGGCAGCAAGATGCAAGCAGATTTCAACACAGCACTAATATTTATATTCTGCCTTTCTGTCTTGCTTCCTTGAGTATCTTACAATCACAGTTAAAGACTCTTGCAAGAAATAAAATGGAGCAAAACAAAGACAAATAAAGCAGCAGCAGAATGCCGTAGAAAGAGATTATCATCAGAGTACATCAGAAAGTGTATAAAATCAAGCAAGAAATCGCTGAAAAAGTTGAAAAAACAGCATTTTTAAGCAGAACCTACAAGTCATCGAGGAAGGATAGGGAGAGGGAAGGTTTCCACAGCTGAGGCCCTATGACCAAGAAGACCCCATCTTATGATTCCACCTACCTCATTTCTGAAAGTGGAACCCTGCAAAGCCTGTAAAGAATATTATAATAGGTGTTATGGGAATAGACCATCCCATATCCCATAGGATTATAAGTGGAGGGAGGCTTGTATTTTTCAATGTTCCGTCATTTAAAAAACCTCCATGATCATGTGGAAGGGGGCAGCTCCTTAATCTATTCCCCCTTTCACCAAAGCAGACCTACTAATTTCCTATAGGCAGTGAACTTGGGCTAGCTAATAGTGCAAAATATCTACCTCACCTGCAATTTAAAAGTGGCACAGTCCACAATTTTGCCACTTTGGTCTACCACCTTAATCTCCCATTGAGCTGGCCCCCACCCCAAGAGAGATCCTCTAGAAGGACACTATACCAAGGCATCTTTTGACAGAGGGGATGAAATAGCCTCAGACATTAGAATGTCACCTCTTTTGTGATGGCAAAAAGGTTGTCTAAAAATTAGGAAAAATAAGTCCCCTACCCCTGAAATGAGGAACATTTCACTAGCTTATCCAGCCTCCCCCAGATAGATAAAGTGCCCCTAATGTTCACTGTGTGAGAATGGGGCTGTGAAGGTATGGCCAGGGATTCCATTTGTACGTACATTTGTACTTCCATTTGTGAAGAAGTAAAACTGAAACATAAAGAAGACTGATCGCCAAAGAATTGATGCTTTTGAATTATGGTGCTGGAGGAGACTCTTGAGAGTTCCATGGACTGCAAGAAGATCAAACCTATCCATTCTTAAGGAAATCAGCCCTGAGTGCTCACTGGAAGGACGGATAATGAAGCTGAGGCTCCAATACTTTGGCCACCTCATAAGAAGAGAAGACTCCCTGGAAAAGACCCTGATGTTGGGAAAGATTGAGGGCACAAGGAGAAGGGGACGACAGAGGACAAGATGGTTGGATAGTGTTCTCGAAGCTACAAACATGAGTTTGACCAAACTGCGGGAGGCAGTGGAAGACAGGAGTGCCTGGCGTGCTCTGGTCCATGGGGTCACGAAGAGTCGGACACGACTAAACGACTAAACAACAACAAAACTAAAGTACCTGAGATTTGGAACATTTGCGCCGTCTTTTGCAGACTCAGATCATTGTAGAAAGAAGATCAAGTCCCTACCAGAGAAGAATGGCAGATCGAGTTGATGGATTATGCCGAAATGGCAAAAATGACCAGAAGAGTCAGAAATCAGGAAGACCAAAATTTTAATAAAGAATGGGGAAAATTTATAACCTATCTTTGAAACCATTGTAAACAGTTAAAATTGTTATTAGGATTGGAATATCACTTGTAGCTAAATGGTGAATTTTGGATACAATGGAGATGTAAAAGATTTGGATCATCATAAAAGATGCAGGAGGAAATGATTAACAATAGGACCCACAAAGGGGAGGAGGGAAGTCCAGGAGGTTCCTTGGAATCTTGTTTTTATGTTGTATGTTCGATATGTGACGATAAAATTTTAATTGGAACACACCCACACCCACACACCATTGTGTCAATCTATATTAGTATGGCCTGCACTGACTGGCAGTAGTTTCCAGGGTTCTAGGCAGGCATTCCCTCCCAGTCCTACCTAGGGGTGCCATAGACTGAATCCAGGACATTCTGCATGCAAAGCAGACACTTTTCCACTGAGCTATGCCCACCTCTATCCAAACAGGACTGTGTTGCATTTATTATCCATGATACTTGGCAGCTGAAGCTGATGTTTACAAAAATGGGAGAAGTCCACACTCAGTCACCTCTATATTGGGGCTGGTGTTGGAGAAACAGGTTGTTCTGCAAGGACCTGGGACCAGGGGAGCAGGGAAAGAGGACTATAGGAAGGAGAACCCAATCAGATCCTTGGTCCATCTAGCCCAGCATTGTCAACACTGAGTGACAGTGGTTTTCGAGGATTTCAGGGTATTCCCAGCCCTAGTTGGAGATGCTGGGGATTGAACCATGGACCTTTTGCATGAAAGGCGGATGCTTCACCACTGAGCTATAACCCTTCCTCAGAAACAAGATGAAAGACTTCTTCCTGAGCAAGAAGTGCAGGGAGACATCTGCTTGGTAGAAACCTGTGATCCTCTAATGATTTGAAGTGGGAGGGATGATGGAGAAGGCAATTTTATTTAATATCCCAAATATTTGACATCTCTAGAAACCTCGGGATTTACCTGTCAAAACATGCTAAAAACACTGTCAGCCCCTATCTGCAGTTCTACAAGCAGGAGCTTCCTTTGTGGGCAAAGTTAGGGCCATTTCAAATGAAGATTTTCGCTAATTACTGGATGAAGCTTGAAGCTCACATCCCGGCTGTGAATCAAAACCAGCTCCCCAAACACCTCTGTTGTTCAGCTTGATTTAAGACAAGCCTGTCTGCCTGTAGCCCAAGTGGAAAGATGATGAAGTGAAATTTTTGAGCCAACTCACCCCTCCTGATAAAAACCCCCAACAACAATAACCCAGGCTTTCTTTTGGCAGCAGGTGAAGGAAAGCTCCCTTCTAGCATGCATTTGCAGCCTTTCCCCCCCTATTATTTATTCCCTTTCTCTTTTGACATGCAGTAATCAAAGGCATTAAACAGATTAAAAAGTGTGGACGCACAAAAAATGCGATGACTTAATACATTAAAATTGGCCCGATGCTGAATGAAACGAGAGCCAGCAGCTATGTTTTCCTCCCAGTTGGGGCTGGCCCTGCTATTGGGCAAAGTGGGGCACTGGCCTCCAGAGATGTATGACTGGGAAGGGGACAAGGAGTGGCAGTAATGGGGGGGGTAGATCCCTCTGTTCCACACAGCCTGCTCTGTGTGGCATCCTGTTGCCCTCCAGAATAAGAACATGAAAACATAAGAAGAACTTGTTGAATTGGGCCAGTGGCCCATGTAGTCTAGCATCCTGCTCTCAAGGTGGCCACCTAGATGCAGAAACATTACTGCTTGTGACCATGGAGGCAGAACATAGCCATTATGTCTATTAACCATTGAAGCCTTATCTAAACCTCTTTTGCAGCCATCCAAGTTGGTGGCTGAATCTCATAGTTACATGGGTAAATTAAGGTGCTAAGTTAAGAACAACTTCCTTTTGTCTGTCCTAAATCTTCCAACTTATTGGGGGTCCATAGTTCTAGTGTTGTGAGAGAGGGAGAAAAACTTTTCTTTATGCACTTTCTGCATCTCCCGCATAATTTTATAAACCTGGTAGAGGTTTCAGTGTTTCTGTAACCAGTCTTCTCTCATCAGAACTTCTTCCTTTCATTTTTGGGCAAATATCATTATTGTAGCTGTAGTTGTATACATAAATACATTTTAACATTGCTTTGGTAGCTCTGATCCCATTATCCGCAAAAGAAAAGCTGCTGCTGCTTCTTCTTCTTCTTCTTCTTCTTCTTCTTCTTCTTTAAAAAGGTTATCTTGAACATCTTTTTCAATTCATTATATATCATTTCCCAATAAGCTTTAACCTTATTGCAAGGTTATGGAATAAAGGTATCTTCTTTCTCTTTACATTTCCAACACTTATTTATACATCTTTGCCAGTTTCCTTGGTGTTAAATACCATCTATATAACATTTTCATATAATTTTCTCTTATAGCATAGCATGCTGTAAATTTTATATAAATGTTCCACAATTGTTCCCATTCCTCCATTTCTATACAGTGGTGCCCCGCAAGACAAATGCCTCGCAAGACGGAAAACCCGCTAGACGAAAGGGTTTTCCGTTTTTGAGCTGCTTCGCAAGACGATTTTCCCTATGGGCTTGCTTCGCAAGATGAAATGTCTTGCTAGTCTTGCGATTCCCCCCCTGCTCCCCCCCCCTTTTTCTAAGCCGCTAAGCCGCTAATAGCCTTTTAGCAGCTAAGCTGCTAAGCCTTTAATAGCCGCTAAACCGCTAATAGCGCTAAGCCGCTAAGCCGCTAATAGGGTTGCTTCGCAAGACGAAACAACCGCTAGACAAAGAGAATCGCGGAACGGATTCTTTTCGTCTTGCGAGGCACCACTGTATTATGACCAATGTCTATTGCCCAATGTATCATTGAAGATTTCATTTCTTCATCTTTTGTCTCCTATTCCAATAACATCTTTTATATTTTAGACATCACTTTAGAAATAACAAGCAGGTTTTTCTCTAGTTGAGATATTTGTCCTCCAAACCCCCATTTCGTATCCTTTTTAACTACTTTGTTCAACTGATGATATTATATCCATGTTGTTAACATTCCTGATAAATCCTTAAACTCTCTTAATTTAAATTCTCCACCTTCCTCTCTTAACAAATTTCTGTAAGTTACCCAATTTTCCATCATGTTTCCTTCTTCACCACTATGACTTCCAAAGGTGAAGGCCATATTTATCCCATGCTATATACAAATGTTTCCTAATTATATGGTTTTAAAGCCTTTGTGGACTTTCACCTTTTCACACCACAAATATGTGTACCAGCCAAATATGTTATGATAATTAAATATTGATTGTCAGAGCGTGTGTTGTGTTGGTTCCTCCCTGCCCACCAATTCTCTTTCTTCCCTAATGGAGTCCCGAGGTTCTGAGCTGTCCTTATTTACATGCCAGAGGTGCCTTTAATTCTGCATTCTTATGCTCAAGCCCTTTTAAGCGTGGAGTGTAAGGAGGATGATCATAGTACACTTTAGAATGTCTGAATGGTTCTAATTTGTTCGCCTCGGGCCCCTCTCTGTGTTGTTATTTGAAAATGAGATGAGCGAATCTTGAAAAACAAAAACAGCAACCCCTTTACAATCAATAAATCAAGCCAAGTGAGGCCCCTGCTCTGTAACTTAGGAGCGTCACTCATAGTGCACTCGCTCCTTACATTCAAAACATCCTTTCCTATTCTCTCTCTCCTCCTCCTCCTCCTCCTCAACGCAGACATCCTCATTCCCGAACAAGAAGACAATCAAAAGGATGCTCTGTAATGCCACTAGGATTGATTTGTTCTTTCTTCTGGTTTTCTTTCTTTCTTTTTTATTTCTGAAAGCGAGTTGAATGGGGCTGGATTAGTAGCCCTGAAGGCTGAAGTGTTCTGATTATCGGCAGCCTACACATCTCACCTCCTCCTTCTGACAATATCTGGAGCTGCACCAGGTTGTTCTGAATCCAAATGATTCCTCTTCTGGCATGCAAATCCTAATCCTCAGCTTTGTCTCCTCATCACAGTGCATTGTGACGCAGGGGAGGTCCAAACAGTCTGTTGAAAGGAGGAGTCAGGGGGCTTTGCAGGACTGCCTGCCCCTGCCCATCACCATAACTGCCTTGCGCCACAGCTAATGTACACATGGCCATCTTATGCATATCTGGCGCCATGGTGCAATGATCCCTCTGGGACCCCCCCCTTTCCCAGAGTTGTCAACCTTTTTTTAGGGAGCTGACACCACACTTACACATTATCTCTGCTGGGGGGGGGGCAGGAAACATAAACAAACTTTTTTAGTTGCTCGTTTATTAACAATGCACTTATATATACGATACCACCACATTGATTTGGGCAGATTTAAGACAAATTGTCTTATTACGTAACACCTTGTTTTTAACCATGTTAATTTCTTTTTAAATTCAGAATACCTGCGTTATTCATGTAAAATAGTTTGATACTGTTCATTGTATGGTATAGTTTCCCCTCAAATTCTAAGGTTCTCCTAACACCTCAATCCTTTGCTTTAATAAGGGAGACCTTAAAACAAGGTCCAAATGTATTTTAAAATAATTACAATTTGAAATCCACTACATCAAGCCAGCTCTCAAAAAATTAACACATACTGTATGCTTCAAATACCGGTTAAGAGATTTTGCATACTATTGGTCAGATAACGCTGTTAACATGAGTAGAATTCACAACAACAAAAATGCTTTCCCCTAGCACATTTCACCGCTTCAGCTGCCACAGACTATCACTGAAAACAATGCATTGGTCAGTCTGAACTATGTCAAGTAAACATTGGAAGTAGCATATCCACAACACAAACTGTGCTAGTACTTTCTTTTCAAGTCTTAATTCCATAATGGGTACAATCTGAGGGAGCCACTACTCCCAGCCTGTGAAAAGTAGTGGAACTTGGCTTTCAGACATTTTGGAAATGTGATAGTTTACAGTATCTTCTTGCAGCCCAATGCCAGGTTCCAGGCATTGCAGTGGGTTGGACTAGATGACCCTTGGGTCCCTTCCAACTTTACAATTCTAAGATTTAATAAAAGGTCCTTACAACATAATGCAATTTAGTCCCATATGATTAAGCAATTATAAATAAATGAGTCCCCACCCCACCCTGAGAATAATGCACTCAGGTATACTGGTTTGCGCAGACATTTTGGGGTAAGATACTTTGGTCATAACAACAGGCTACATCCAACTAAATCCTACTTAGGGCAGACCCTTTGAAATTAAAGTTTGGATTTGTAATTCATTTCTTTGAGTCTACTCTGAGTAGGACTAGCACCCGAGGCAACCGTGTGTGTGTGTGTGTGTGTGTGTGTGTGTGTGTGTGTGTGTGTAGGAGGGCAAACAAGGGCTGAGAGCAAATCTAAAAAGGAAGGGACAGCTGCATATTCCTGCAATGCAGAGGGTTGGACTAGATGATCCTTAGGGTTCCCTGTTTAAGGAAGCTTTTAATGTTTAATAGGTTATTGTATTTTAATGTTTTGTTGGAACACAGCCAGATGGGTGGGGAATTTTTTTTTTGATGATGATGATGATGATGATGATGATGATTATTTCAGGATCCCTTCCAACCCTACAATACTATAATTCTAGGGCAGGCATGCCCAATATGTGGATCCTGAGGTCCATCGCAGGCTCCTTCTCCTTCCTCCTTCTGAAGCCGGCTTGCCTACTGGGGGTTAGAGCTGGTGGGGAAAGCAAAGAACAACAGACATGGGGAAAAGCCCCCTTAGCTTGAGGGAAAGGCTTTAAAGCAACAGTAGGGGAAAGGAAGTTGGAGTAAGGGCTTGGGGATGCTGACCCGAAGTCAGCTACGATTTAAAGCAACAGTAGGGGAAAGAGAGGTGGGCCTGCCTTATTCCTTCATTGGAGGGAAGAAGGAACTTTTATGTCACATCAGTTGATGATTGAGTAAGAGCTGTTTGACAGTGGAACGGTAGCCGGAGGGGAAGGCGCGCTTCCCGCGGCTGGAGAGGGAAAGGCAACGCTGGGCAGGACGGAGGCCGATGAAGGAGCAAGAGCTTGGAGAGGAAAGGGAGCCAGGAGAGAGAGAGAGAGAGAGAGAGAGAGAGAGAGAGAGAGAGAGAGAGAGAGAGAGAGAGAGAGAGAGAGAGAGAGAGAGGCAGGTGGGCAGGAGGGACGCGGCTGACAAGGCGGTTGCCTGCGAGAGGAGCGCTTCTCCCAGAAGCAGCGTGCGGATCAGCTGTTCCCGGATTCCCGCTGCTGGGCGCCCCTGGATGGGCGCTGTGACGCAGGGCGCCACTCAGCCAAACGGGAAAGACGTCCCTGAATGTACAAGCACTGAACATGCTTCCCTGCACATTTGACAGGCATGACTAAGAGCCCCACATGTGCACCTTAGCCCAGGGGTCACCAGTGGCCCCCAGAGGCATTTATGCAGTATACTACTTCATACTGAAGACAGGCCATTGATCCATCTAACTCAATACTGTCTACTCTAACTGGCAGCAGCTCTGCAGTTTCAGGCAAGGGGATATTCCCTGCATGGAGATGTGACAGATTGAACCTGAGACCTTCTGCATGCAAAGCAGGTGTGCTGTCCCTGAGCTATTAAGACATAGGAACATGGGAAGCTTCCCATACCTTCCAAGTGTTCCAATTTTCCAGGGACAGTCCTGGAATTACATAAGCCATCCCAGTTTCTGATTTGATCCCAGAATGTCCCAGTTTTCCTTTTTCCTCCCCTCCATGTCTTGGAGAACAATTAATCGTGGTGGAGAAATCAGAACCCTGCCACTGCCTCCTCCTATCCTTTTTGGAAACAGGAGTCTTTGGTGCATGCGTGTAGGTGCAAAAATACTGTAAATTAAATTCCGGCACCCAATGAAGGAAATAGTGACGCTGGCCTGCGTATGTGTTTGCAGGAGATCGAACATGAGAGAAGCTTCCTGATGGAGAATAAAGGTAAAAGTACCCCTGACCATTAGGTCCAGTTGTGACCGACTCTGGGGTTGCGGCGCTCATCTCGCTCTATGGGCCGAGGGAGCCGGCGTTTGTCCGCAGACAGCTTCCGGGTCATGTGGCCAGCATGACTAAGCCGCTTCTGGTGAACCAGAGCAGCGCACGGAAACGCCGTTTACCTTCCCACCGGAGCGGTTCCTATTTATCTACTTGCACTTTGACGTGCTTTCGAACTGCTAAATTGGCAGGAGCAGGGACTGAGCAATGGGAGCTCACCCTGTCGCAGGGATTTGAAATGCCAACCTTCTGATCAGCAAGTCCTAGGCTCTGTGGTTTAACCCACAGCACCATCCGCATCCCATGATGATGGAGAATAGAATGTCCCTATTTTCATTTGAGAAATTTTGGAGGGTATGTTACACTGAGTGAGACCAGTGTTCTGAATAACTACAAGCAAAGGCCAGTATTGAAGCAACGATACCATTCTCCAAACTACACAGAACAAGGGTGGTGGGAACTGAAGCGATAAGGGGTTAATTGCTGCCATCCCTGCATATTCTTCATTTGGTGACCAAAGACGTTCAAAGCGAGGTTCACTCTTGATCTTACCCTGTATTATTCAGATAAGTATTTTATTGCCTGCATGCACTGAATAGTTTGCAGAAATGTATTGTTGTTTGTTTAGTGGCCTTTACTTGGAATTTATCTGCGGCCTTGGCTTGTATCCCACGCACATGTCTCTCTCTCTCTCTTAACTGAGTGAAAAGACTTTGTCTTTTTGTTACATTTAATTGGCAACACTTTCCACTCTCTGTGTGTTTTTCTTGCCATACATCAGTCTGGGCTTACAGGGCATTGGGGAAGCATTTCCACTGGGAGCAGTGGGGTGGTGGCCGTGGCACACAGTGCCAGGGCAGAGCTAGCCCATGCAGCTCATGAAACTCTCTCACACATTTGGGTGGTTGCATAACCTCCCGAATGAAATCAGTCCAGGGTGAAGCTATGCTGAGGAAGAGGTCAGGCTATGCACCTAATGGTATGTTTTCAATTCTCAGTGTCTTTCATGGGAGAAAGTCCACAGGCTGCCTTGTGCAATGGAATCTGCAGTGCAAGAGCTATTCCGCTTCCATGTGCTTCTGGGGTCCCACAATCTGCACAAGTCATCCTCTTCTCCTTCAGTCCTACAACATGGATGTCTAAACTCCCCACGCCTGCTATATTCCATCACAATAGGCAGTCATACATTACCATTGTGGTTTAGTCTACATACACGGCCTGGTTCCTTGTTTGTTTGTTCAGCTGATCTGTATCCTGCTGTTTGACTGAAGTCCTCAAAGCGGCTCACAAAATTAATCATATGCAATGAATGCAGTAAAAGTCATGCACTTACAAAACAAAAGCACTCCATCTGGAGCTAGAGCAGACATCTGGTGTTGTCTTTGCCTGCCTGCTTCTCTCTCCTGGATTCCTTCCCATGGGGCAGTTGGTAGTAGACAGCAAGGGTGTGCATGCAGCCCCATGATTCGTCCTGTGTCTTTGCATTTTTAAAATCGCTGATCTGTTTCTGAGTCACTCTATGCCCTCTCTGCTTTGATCGGTGTTTCAGGTACTAAACTCCTCTGTATGAAGTAAAGCTGTGTTGCCCCACCAACAATAATGGAGGATCTAAGAGAAACAAATGGCTATAACTTTTCTGCCTTTTGGCCAAAGTGAATGAAATTTGCAGGCACATGAGCCCTTCCAGATTGTATCAAGCATGCCAAATTTCTGACAAATTGGTCCAGGGACTGTTTTTAGTAGTAAAAGGGATTAAGTTCCCTTATAACCCCTTACTGGAGCATGGGGGTGTCTCTTCATACCCTAAAATAATTAAGAAGTGGCCAAGTCGTATGTATCCTTGCTTTTATATGGACCTCCACTGTCAGAGGCGGTATGCCTCTGACTATCATTTGATGGGAATCACAGGTGGGCAGACTTGTACTGATGTCCAGCTAGCAGACTTCCCAAATGCATCGGGTCAGTCAATGTGTGGGTGTCTAATAATATTTATTACTTTTCCAACCATTTAAACACTACAGAGAAAAAAAACCAATACAATACAAAAACACTACAAACACTAACACATTAAAGTAACAAAACACAATGTGTGGGTGTCTAGAATGTTCCCTGAAAAATTCTGAAGAGCTATATTTGTTTTTTTTAAAGCAGAGCAATGTAGATTTTTGTTTCTAATTTTTTTTTTAAATTAAAAATCCTCTATACCTTAACAACAACAAAAACCCAGAGCTGATCAGTGTTCTACAGGCAATGTTCTAGACACCCTTGCTACTTGTAGAGCCCATGGCCAAAAGTCATGCACGCATGCACGCGCGCACACACACACACACACAGGTTACAGCACTAAAAGGTACAGAAAAGAGTGATAGAGTGACACAAGGCTTTGTGGGATTCCAAACCCTTTTTTTTTTTAGATTTTTATTAAAGTTTTCAAAAAGTTACAAAAAGAAAAAAGAAAAAGAAAAAATACAAAGTAAAAACAGTTAAAAACAATTCAGTCTTTCCATATCTTATCTTTCATTTGCTTGTTCCCCAGACCTCCTCGCACTTCCCTTTTTTGTATCCAGTTCAATTAGTTGGTTCAGCAAATCCTTTCCCTCTTTGTTTTTATCCTAATCTTTAATCTTAATATATTATAACTTTAGATTATCACCTGTTAACAAACCATTTTTGCACATCTTTATAACATTACTGCTAAAAACCACTTAACTTAAATCCAACATCATGCTAACATTCATTAATTTTACAATATTTCTGTAAATAGTCTTTAAATTTCTTCCAATCTTCTTCCACCGACTCTTCTCCCTGGTCTTGGATTCTGCCGGTCATTTCCGCCAGTTCCATATACTCCATCACCTTCATCTGCCATTCTTCCAAATCCAATGCAGTGTTTATGCATTGACCATGTTTTGTCTCAGGATGTGGAAATCACTTCAGTTTGTCTCATTATTCAGTGCATGCACAGGTCTGATGCCCACCCTTAGGAGACTGCACTGGTCAAGATAAGGATAGTTAACAGCAGCAGCAGCAGCAACAACAACAACACTAATAATTTATTATTTATACCCCACCCATCTGGCTGGATTTCCCTTATACATAAACACCCTTATACATAAACAACCACATATGCTTTATGGCAATGGTCAGCAAAATTCTCCAGCAGGGGGCCGGTCCACTGTCCTTCAGACCTTGTGAGGGGGCTGGACTATATGTTGCCATGATTATGACCCACATTTTTGGCAAAAACCCTTATTGGGACCAACCCCAATGTTGCCCAACTTTGATTTTTTTTGGGGGGGGGGCGGTTCCCTCATACACTCATGCTGCTTCCTTTGTGTTTTATGCGTTTACAGTTATTATTTCTCTCGTAAGGCGGGGTGGTGGGCCGAGGTAAGCGAACCATTCCTGTCAGCTCTGGAGAGTGTGTGTGCATGCGTGGGTGAAGGGAAAAGCCGTTGACCACGCTAAGTCAGGCCGGTGCCACTCAAGCAAAAACATTCTTTTCCCTGTGTGAGGGAAGACGAGGTGGCGGCTATTTACCTTTCCATGGCTCGCACCGTGTAGCTAACGAGTGGCCTCCCCAGCAGAGTGCAGAACTGCTTTGGAGTGCAGCTGCTCAGGAGCTCCCCGCTTCCTCTGGCGGGGAGCGCCGCCACCACAGACACCGGCGGGCATCGCTTCTTAGGTGCCTTGGAGCCCCTGCCGTCACAACTGCCCTTCCTGAGGTCATTCACCAGCAGCTCCATGGTGGAAATCTGAACTGTGGCTCCTTTTCCCTCTTCCCCACCCCCCACCTTGAAGAAGATTGCTGCACGCACACGACTGACAGAGAAAGGGCTTGTCTCGAGCAGCCATCCGTCTCACATTTGACCCCCAAGGCTGGCTGAGCTGCAAAAACCATCGCATGCACGAGCTATGCCAGCTGCCTGGATTGTTGGACCGTCCGCGGACCGGATCTAGAAGGCAATTGGTCCTCATCAGGCCCACGGACCTTAGTTTGACAACCCATGCATTATGGGATGGTAGTGCTATTTCTCACACACCATTGTCACCCCCCACAGATGATGGTCACAAGTGTGGAAAAGAACGATACCCTAATCATGCAACCTACCAATCACACGTGTTTCAGTATACAGGGCACTCTCACTCCCTGTGTCTGACCCCCAACTTCTCAGACCTGCTGGCTACCCTACAGAGTATCAAATCAATTATGAGAACTGCATGGCTCAGAGCAGGGATGAGAAATCTGTGGGCCTCCAGTTGTTGTGGCTGGAGTCCAGCTCCTACCAACCCTGATCATTAGTGGATGGGAGTTGGAGTTTAACAACATCTGGAGGACCATAAGTTCCACATCCTGGCTCAGAGCAACAACATGCTCCAAGCTTATGATGGTGTCATCTGAGTAGCTGACCCGCAGAAGTACGCCATATAATTCAGCAGGTGGTCCGCTGACCGACGCGAGCCTGGTGTGACTGGTCATCTGCTCTCCAGAAATATCTCAGGTGGGAAGGCTTTTGGGTGCAGTCAGGATGGTGAATTTGGGTAAGGGATATAAAACAGAGGGGTAGTTGTGCATGAAAATATTTTGGGGCCAGGGAAGAGTTCTCGCCTTGGGTAGTGGGCTTAAGAATGTGTAGAGTTGCCATACATCTGGGAAAACCTGGACATGTCCTATTTGGGGGGGACAACATTCCCATCCAGGCAGATTTTTACATTTTAAAGGAAATGTCTGGGGTTTGGGGTTTTTTTTTGGGGGGGGGGGTTCAGGCTTGGGCTTGGGCAGCTCTGCATGCTGTGGCCACTGCCAGCCCAGCCGCTTTCCCCAGCTCAGGCTGTCAGCGGCTCAGGCTGTCCTCTTTTTTTGCTCTTCAAGATATGGCAACCCTGTGAGGGAAACACCAAATGAAGTAAGCAGGCTTCCATCATTGGAGGCCTTGGCTTTCATAATTGCCTTGGAAGGAAAAGGCTAAGAGAATTCTAAGGCAAGTTTCACAAGGCCAATATTTGTTCACTTCATCAACAAAATGTTGACCAAGGATTAATCCACTAGCTCTTATTTTAATTTAGCACACACATCTTAGCAGGAACAATTCCACCCCGTCCCCAAGGCTGTGCAGCCCACATACTCTCTGACATTGAACTGGCTTCTTCCTCCCACCCGCACAAAGACATGTGCAAAACACATGTTCATGCCCACTAGTGGCCACATGTACTGAAAGGAGGTCTCAACAACAAATTTAACATCAGAGAGTCAATGATTAATGGCTTATTTTTAACAACTGGCAAATGACAAAACCAGATAAATAGAAACACCTTTGATGATGGTAAGAGTAATGTATGCCCCTGCTTCTCAATGAGCTTCTCTCTCTCTCTCTCTCTCTCTCTCTCTCTCTCTCTCTCTCTCTCTCTCATATTTATGAAATAAGTGAATAAATGTATAGGACCAGCCTGTGTGCTGTAACAGACATCTAAATACACTGTTCCCTAGGTCACATGTCTCTCCAGGCCCCACCCTCCCAGACACCACCCCCTCTTCCCAGGCCATACCTCTCACTGACCTCACTCTGTGCCCTTCCTGAGTGCTTTTGCCTGGCTGCAATTAGTCTTTGAACTCTGATGGTGCCCCTTGCTTGCTTGGATACATGTGCATTATTATTATTATTATTATTATTATTATTATTATTATTATTATTATATACAGTGGTACCTTGGGTTACAAACGCTTCAGGTTACAAACTCCGCTAACCTGGAAGTAGTTGCTCCGGGTTGCAAATTTTGCCCCAGGATGAGAATGGAAATCGTGCGGTGGTGGCACGGCGGCAGCAGGAGGCCCCATTAGCGAAAGCATGCCTCAGGTTAAGAATGGTTTCGGGTTAAGAATGGACCTCTGGAACAAATTAAGTTTGTAACCCGAGGCACCACTGTACCAGCCCTTTACACTAAGGTCCCAAGGCCAGTTACACAATATTAAAATCAGTGTAGAAACATCTGGCTTTTACATGGATGGAATGCATTGTACAAAGACAAGAATCACATCTGTTGCTCCACCTCCTTTTGCTTCTGGTCACACTCAGTTTTGACTCTGGCCATGCCCACCATTGACACACAGTCCTTGCAAGAGGGAATGTGGCATTCAGGCTGAATACTCATAGTAGAGAACCCATAAACCTAGAATATTTAGACCCCTGCAGGGGCGCCAACCATAGGGAGCTCTGGGTGCCTGGGCACCCACAAAAAATTGTTGTGGGTGCTCAGCACCCACACTGCAGGGCCCCCGACACAACTTCCGACATCTCGCAAGGCCTCAGACAGCATCTCTGAGACCTCAGATGCTTTCTGAGGTCTCGCGAGGTCTCGGAACCTGACTTCCAGTGCCACCAGAAGTCAGGTTCTGAGTCCGGAACGCATGTGTGTGGCATCATGATGTTGTGCCATAGTGTGATGACATGACATCACATGCACTAGGCACCCATAACCTGGTGCCCAAGTTGGCTCTCCTGGACCCGTGTGTGTCTCAACAGTGGCCCAAACCTCAGAAATTTAATGTTAACAACCTAGTTCCTAAGGGGTTAAAGAAAGAGAAGTGTGTCTTTCTTTCTAACAAAAAATTAAATCTCTCCCTCTCTCCCTCTCTCTCTTTTAAGGCCTGCTTGAAGATGAATCAGTGAACAAAGAGTTGGATTTGCCTCTCAAAACAGCCTCCTGAGCTTTTCCCTGAGTGATTTTAATGCTGCCGATGAAGACTAAGAATAACGGTACATCAAATGTTCCTCTGGAAATGAGGGGAAATAATTCTGGTAACAGAATTGTTTTTAAAAGAGAAAGCACCTGTTCAGCACATAAAATGCAGCATCTCTCTTCCCCCACTCCTCTCTCTCTCTGCTCTTTCTCTAGGAATTCATTTTCTGGTTGTTCTCCCTAAGGGGCAGCTTTGTCTGTGAGCAATTTGTCTTTTAGCGCAGTTAAATGAGAGATCACGTCCCTCTGTTATCCAAGCTGTGATCCTGTTACTGCAGCCGAGGTGGCTTCATCGGAGTCCCCTCTCGCTTCTTGTTCCTGAGGCCAAACATCTCCTGCCCCATCCAGGCATTCATTTGTGTATAGCTGGGAAGGGTGCAGAAAGGGGCAATCAAAGTGATCGAGGAGGGACCATGAAGCAATTCCCCTATGAGAAAAGGTGACAACATTTTGAAGTTCCAGGTTTTTTTAAAAAAAAAGGCAAGGAAGAGGAGACACGATTGAGACAAAGAAGATTATGCATGGTGTGAAGAAAGTGGGAAAAGAGACATTTTCCTTCCCTCTCCCAGTACTAGAACCTGGGGACAACTAATGAAGCTGAACGTTGGAAGATTCCAGACAGGGAAGTACTTCTTCACATGGAGCATCATTAAGTTTCAAAAGATGCAGTGATGGCCACCAAGTTGGATGACTTTGAAAGAGGATTAGGACTATCAATGGCTACTGGTGCTGACCTTTAAAGCCCTAAATGGCCTCGGCCCAGTATACCCGAAGGAGTGTTTCCACCCCCATCATTCAGCCTGGACACTGAGGTCCACCTCCGAGGGCCTTCTGACAGTTCCCTCCCTGCGAGAAGTGAAGTTACAGGGAACCAAGCAGAGGGCCTTCTTGGCCGTGGCAACCGTCCTGTGGAACAACTTCCCATCAGGTGTCAAGGAAATAAACAACTATCTGACTTTTAGGAGACATCTGAAGGCAGCCCTGCTTAGGGAAGTTTTTAATGTTTGATGTTTTAGCGTGTTTTTAATATTCTGTTGGGAGCTGCCTAGAGTGGCTGGGGAAACCCAGCCAGATGCCCGGGGTATAAATGATAATGATGATGATGGTAATAATAATAATAATAATAATAATAATAATAATAATAATAATAATGGCTATGTTCCACTGAGAGCCAGTGTGGTGTAGTGGTTAAGCGTGGTAGACTCGTAATCTGGGGAACCGGGTTCACATCTCTGCTCCTCCACATGCAGCTGCTGGGCTAGTCACACTTCTTTGAAGTCTCTCAGCCCCACTCACCTCACAGAGTGTTTGTTGTGGGGGAGGAAGGGAAAGGAGAATGTTAGCCACTTTGAGACTCCTTCGGGTAGTGATAAAGCAGGATATCAAATCCAAACTCTTCTTCTTCTCCACCACTGTTGGAGGCATATCCTCTGAAAGCTATCTCTTGAGGAAGTAGTGAGAGAGAGCTGTTGTGCTCATCCAATGGGCACTTGGTTGCAGAGGTGTAGCTAGGGGGGCATGGGGGCACACTGGGCACCACACCGCGGGGGGGGCAGCACTTACCACGGGGCCTGCAGTGCGTAGGACGGCTGAGGGAGAGGCGGCAGCCAGACTGCCTGAAATGACAGCTGAGGGGGAGGCGGAGGGTGGACTCCTTGGAGGCTCTGCAGCACTCCTTGCCCTGGCTCACCCCACCCCATGTGTGGCTAACCCTGCCCCTTGGCACGGGGCATGTGCATCGCCCCAGGCTCCTCAGTGGCTAGCTACGCTGCTGCTTGGTTGGGCACTGGGAAATGAGGATGCTAATCTAGATGGGCCTTTGACCTCATCCGGCAGGGATCTTCTGATGTTTTACTTATTTTCTTGTGGGTGCCAATTGAATACATGGAAGGAGTGTTCAAGCTCATGCCTGTTTTGCCTGCTGTTAACTTCCACATGCTCAACAGGCATGTTCGCATGCAGTTTGCATTGTTGTGCTTCCAACATTACTCCGATGAAAATAGGGACGTCCTATTTTTAAAATTTTATTATTATTATTATTAGCCAGACTAATGGCTGGTGTAGTCCAGCATCCTTTTCTCACAGTGGCAAACCAGATGTCTGTGGGAAACCCACAAACAGAATTCAAGCACAACAGCACTCCTTCCTCCTGTGGTTTCCAGAGACTGGTATCGAAAAACATGGCTTCCTCTGACTGAGGAGGCAGAATCATTGATAGCCTTCTCTTCCATGAATTTGTCTCATCCTCTTTAAATGCCATCCAAGCTGGTGGCCATCACTGTCTTCTGTGGGAGTTCCATAGTTTAATGATGCACTGAAATAATAAAGATACACACTCAAGTCTGTTTAACACTAGGGGGTTCTGATAATGCAACTCATGCTTTCATCCTTCGTGTATTTAGCAGTCATGCAAAGGGGTTCAAACATGTGCACTGATGTATGTGCCGAATGTATATTTCTGTCGATGCCCTCCATGCTAGCACCACTGAGAACAATCCTAAGCCAAAGAAAAAGAGGTTTCTGGACTCCCCTGTCTAGACCTGTGAATACCTGGAAAGGGAATACAGCACACTATTTTATCTTCCCCCACCCCCTTTTGAGTCACTGCCGTTCAGGAGAACTCTCCCCATCAGCTTTGACATAACTGCCATATTCTAGCTGTAAAATATAATTAGAGCAGTGAATCAGAAAGGAACTGTCCATTGAGCAGCACAGTATGTTCTCAGCCAAAGAAAAGGATGTGAAATTCATGCAAATGGGGTCTGGCTCCTGTGCTTCCTCCTCAGCAAAGCAATGTGTGACACAGTCGGCAGACAGTGCCTGCACAGAGCCAGGGTGCTTTACACGCTCCTCTGAGTCAGTTGGCACCTTCAAGCTGCTCACAGTGGCAGTTGTGCCATTTCTGTCTCTCTCTCTCATACACACACAAGCTTTCAGTCACTGATCTCCAAGTGTAAAATGTTCCTCTGCAGATGATGGCTTGGGGGGCTCTGTGGGGGGTGAAAGGAGAAGGCCCAGTCCCGATTCCATCCAACGGCGATGCCAAGATGTGCCCAGAGCACACTTTATCCAGTGGAATGGAACCATCTCTGTGGTGTCGACTGGACTTTACCCAACAATTCATCATTCCAAAAACTCTTCTGGCTTGCTTTGCAGACTCAGGGAAAGGACGGCCACAGTGCAGGGAGATTTAAAGGCGTAGAAAAGAGAGAAACACAGTTCTTTCCCGAAGTGTGTTTTCATCTGAAACAGAATGTGTCAGTGTTAACTTACAAAGTTAATTGGAGTTTAAGCTGTGGCTTAAACGGTGCTCACAAAGCCTCTGGCATCGGGGATTAGCTCCAAGCCTGTTCTTCGAAGGATGCATGAAGATGGCACGGTTGGAAGCCCAGGAAACAGGAAGCTGTACCAGCAAAACAAACAATAAGTTGTGCTGGGCTTTCGCAGCAGTCCCCTGGTAAATCCCACTTGCACTGTGGCAAGGATACCCTGGTTATAACATATGTCTGCGAAATTTCGGAAGGGCTCCAGCATAATGGCAGTAGCACATGCACTCTGCAGGTTGCTTATCCTAGGTTCAGTCCTCACCCTCTCCTGGTAGGATTGGGGAAGACTCTTGTTAAATGACAGTTCCTATGGTGCCAACAAAAATAGTGCCCCTAGTTAAATGATGGGAGTCAAGAGTTCTGCATTCCTGGAGTACAACGATGTCCCTATACAAACTCTTTTTCTTGTCTCAGTTTTATATCATAGTCCCCAGAGAGAAGTGTATGGTGGCATTAAATGTTCTAGCTCTGGCTAGACTGGTTTATTTCTGTCATTGGAAATGTAAGGAAATCAGAATGGCTGAGGAAATTATGGGGCACTCCTTTATTGGTTCAGCTGATGGCATTCTGTAAATTCAAAGTGCATTCAAACCTGTTAATGAAATGTGGAGGCCAGTAGTTGTTTTCATAAAGAACTCTTTGTCACAGGGTTATAACCAATTTCAGTGGTTAAACCATCTATACTCTGCTTATTGTAAATATACTTTGCCTTACAGAAAGGAGGCTTTGATATGGAGTGCATATTTCAACTTCTTTATTGTTATGAGTTTGTGCCTTGACTAGATGCCTGGGTGCTAGGGTTTGATCAGTGCTTTGAGAATAAAGGGGCACTAACAGGCATTGTATTCAGCAGTGTGAAAATGCAGGCTAACTCTGTTTTTCTGGACCAGGGCATCTCTGGGAAATAAGCTGTTAAGAGGAATAAAGGCTGATGATAGCCAGTCATCAACTCATCTGGGAAGCCATCAATAGGGCAAAGCCTGTGAGAGACAGGGAGGGATGAGACCTCCTCCAGAGGTATTAGTGGGCAAGGATAGAAAGGGTTTAGGTTTTCAGCTTGAATAACGTAGGCTGAAGGCAAATTGTGGCATTTTGCATGAAGTTTGGAAAGCAGGGGAGAAAGCGGGGGGCTGGCAGAACTCTTGGCAGGGTAGTTGGAGCAGGCTGTAACAAAGGAACAGGCAGCATGGCCAGCACCGGATTTAGGTATAAACTAAACAAGCTAAACAAGGGATGCGGGTGGCGCTGTGGGTTAAACCACTGAGCCTAGGACTTGCCAATCAGAAGGTCGGCAGTTCGAAACCCCGCGATGGGGTGAGCTCCCGTTGCTCAGTCCCTGCTCCTGCCAACCTAGCAGTTCAAAAGCACGTCAAAGTGCAAGTAGATAAATAGGTACCGCTCCGGCGGGAAGGTAAACGGTGTTTCCGTGCACTGCTCTGGTCCGCCAGAAGCGGCTTAGTCATGCTGGCCACATGACCCAGAACCTGTACGCCAGCTCCCTTAGCCAATAAAGCAAGATGAGTGCCGCAACCCCAGAGTTGGCCACGACTGGACCTAATGGTCAGGGGTCCCTTTACCTTTTAAACAAGCTATAGCTTAGGGCCCCACTCTCTTGGGGGCTCCCCCAAAAAATTAAAGGGGAAAAAAAACACTGGATGTACATTTCCAAAATACAAGATAAAAAAACAAATAAAATAAAACCTACATCATTTTAAGTTAGAGCTTAATAATTATTTCTCGGTCTACTCTAGACTCAGGTTCTATATATGTGTAAATAAACCATATATCACGAAGACAACAGTATCTGCTGTGCCTAATTTCTGAAGGAAACATGAACCCTGGGTAAGTACCACAAGATCCTGGAATTTCACACAGCTCAGAGATTGGTGTGGTGTGTAACAATATGTTTTGACACTCATATCAAATACATTTAATTAAAAATAAGAAGAAGAAAGATTGCACCCTAAGTATGCACAGATACGGCCATGTGGTATCTGTGTTTTTCATTAAAAGCAAATCAATGTTCAATTAATCTTCAACAAATTACTTTGTCCTTCCCCTGATGTACCTGCCCCAGTGGAATACAATAACCTTTTCATGAAATCCATCTGGGGTGGGGTGGGGGAAAGGTTTATGGTTGTATCCAATACTCAGTATACTCCGCATCAGTGCTTTTTTCCCCTGGGAGGACGCAGGGGTACGCACTCCTAAACATTTTGTGAATCTAACGGGAGAGGAAACTTTTTTTTTTTAAAAAAAATAGTTTCTTCTCTAGCACAGTGAACTGTCAGTTCCGTTGCTACCCCTGATGGCAGCATCATTTCCTCTCACGGTGCTTCTTGAGTCTCAGACGGAAGTGAGCATTTAATGTTTATGGAATGCTCTCCCCAGGGAAATTCACCAGGTGTCTTCACTATCCACCTTTAGGCGCCAGGCAAAAATGTTCCTTTTCAACCAGGCCTTTGCCTGTGTCCAAACTTTTTTCAAAGAGGGCCAGATTTGATGAGGTAAAGGGCCGTGGGGGCCGACCAAAGTACCGACCAAAGTTGTTGAGATTTTTTTAGATTTGAAGTTGTTGAGCTTTTTTGTTAAAAGTTTTTTCTTAACAATTTTCAAATTTTCACACCAATTATTCAAACAAATCATCTTAATTTTTTAAAAAGGATTTTACCCCAGGAAATGATAGGATTTTGCCACAGGCAATAGATTAGGCCCCCGAAACGGACTTTGGACATGCCTGATTCATCTTTTACCCTTTCTAAAATACTGGCTCTTGGGGGGGGGGGCTTTTTATTGGGTTGTTTTTGCTTTGATTCTATGTATTTGATATTTTAGGTGAACTGCCCTGAGACCTTTGGGTATAGGGCGGTATAGAAATTTAATAATAATAATAATAATAATAATAATAATAATAATAATAATAATAATAAGAATGATGATGATGTATGAAGTAGGAGTCGGAATCTAGCATGGTGATTGGTCAGTTTTGTTGTTACCACCTCCAAAGGCGGCTTCATTTCCTTTCCTGGTGATTTTCTTGAGTACCCCTCATTTTTTAAAAAAGAAAAAAAGCACTGCTCAGCATAAATCAATTGAAATTAATGGACATTAGTGGGCTAACTTAGGTCCATTGGTTTCAATGGATCTACTCTGAGTAGGCAAGAGGCCACATTCACATTCAGTAAACTAAAAATAGATTAAAACACACATCAGTATTCTAGATATCTGGGTATGCTTTCCTAAGTGGGTTTTTTTTTTTTAATAGCATGCATTAAAAAGAGAACAGTGAAGACACCTGTCTGATATCAATAGGCAGGCAATTCCAAAGTGTGGTTGCTGACTTAGTTGGATACAACTCTGTCTCTGTTCTGGGTTCCCATGATATTTCCTCCTCTTCCATGTCAAATGCTTCCTTCGCTGCACTGATAACCTCATTCACTGTGCTCTTTCCATCTCTCAGCTGTGTCCAGCACCTGCCTCTTCCTTGATTTTTGCAGATTGTTTCCATTCCCCCACAAAGATTCAAACACCCAAATAAATCTGTCAATAGCACAACAATTCTTCTCCCCCACCGCCGCCTCCTGGAACCTGGGCTGTGAGTGAGCTGCGCTTTCTCCTCCCGACAGCTGAGCAGAGGGGAGAGAGCAAAGGGTCAGGGACCAAGGGGATTGCAGAGAGAATCTGGAATGCCTGTGATAGCATTAATCAGTGTGCAGAGATGTTCTTCGTGGCTTCGCATCCAATCAGCGCTACCTAATTCTTCCCTCTTTCCCCCCAGATACAAGTGGTAAACACTCATCTGCAATGAGATGCTTTGCTTAGCAAAGTGGCCCAGAGCAACAGCTGTGCCACTCTCTTTTAGCAAGGCAATAAGGACTCACTGCAATCATAACATTTCCTTTTGTGTGTGTGTGCACTTGGCAATATTAATTTATTTACCAGTTTGCTTGAAGGTTTGCTTTGCCTTGTATATGCCCATTTGACCACTTTGTTCTGTGGAACTAGCATATTTACAAATGCCACCCCATGTCTGTTCTGCACCTGTAAAGAATTTATCTTTCCACATTGCATCACCTGAACTGTGGAAACTCCCTGCCTATTGATGTTAAGCAGGCATTTTCACTGTGCAGAATTTGGCACTTGCTAAAAACTTCTTTTGTTTAGCCAGACGTGGAAAATTGGCATGCATTTAAATATGTATTGTTAATACAGACAACACAGATTTATATCACCTGGTTTTATTTATATTTTGTTTTTAACTTATGACCCTTAATGGATAAATTTAATGTATTTTTTATGTAAACGACTTAGAGTTTTTGTTTTTTGTGGGTGGGGGGTTCTTTTCTTTACAATTAGGCTGTATACAAAGCAAGGTTGTGGGAAACGGCAAACCCTGATGAAAAATTTGGATGGGGGAAATTTTGGAAACATCTGCCCGACCAACTGAAACCCACTTTTTCTGGTGCATAAAGCTCTATATAACTTGAGAACAGGATACCTGAAAGATCTCCTCATCCCTTACACACCAAATTCATCTCTGCAGTAGGGGCCTCCAAAAATGCCATCTTATCAGTAGGTCATTTCCATGCAATATAGGAATCAGGCCTTTAGGATTGCGGTACCTATTGTGGATTTGCCAAGTGTGCCTTCCTTTTACAGTGGTGCCTCGCAAGACGAAATTAATTTGTTCAGCGAGTTTTGTCGCCTTGCGATTTTTTTCGTCTTGCGAAGCACAGTGTTGGAAAAGTTTTGGAAAAGCTTCAAAAATCACCAAAGTCTTCAAAAACCTCAAAAAAGGCTACCACACTGCGTGCTATGAGTTGCTCCTCGAAGTCAAGTCGCAACTGTATTAACGGTGTTAAGAAAAAGGAAACAAACTTGCAAGACGTTTCCGTCTTGCGAAGCAAGCCATAGGGAAAATCGTCTTGCAAAGCAGCTCAAAAAAAACCAACAACCCTTTCGTCTTGCGAGTTTTCCGTCTTGTGAGGCATTCGTCTTGCGAGGTACCACTGTGGCACGTTTCTCCCTTGTGTCCTGAGTTTGAGTGTCTTTAAAGCCCATGACACCTTTGTTAAAGGCTATTCTCCAATTGGAGCGCTCACAGGCAAGTGTTTCCTAATTGCTAGTGTTTATACTACATTTTTTAAAATTTGCCTTGAGACAGGCATTAAACCTCTTTTGTTGACCACCAGCATCACGCTTTCCATTTTTAAGTTCAAAATAGAGTAGTTGCTTTGGAAGACGATAATCAGGCATCCGCACAACATGACCAGTCCAACGAAGTTGATGTTGAAGAATCATTGCTTCAACACTGGTGATCTTTGATTCTTCCAGTACACTGGCATTAGTTCGCCTGTTTTCCCAAGTGATGTGTAAAATTTTTCAGAGACACCGTTAATGGAATCTTTTGAGGAGCTGGAGAGGGCGTTTACAAGTGGTCCATGTTTCACAAGCATACAGTAAGGTTGTTAGTACAATGGCTTTGTAAACAAGCATTTTGGTTTCCCTGTGAATGTCCCAGTCCTCAAACACACTGCACTTCAATCGGGAGAAAGATGTAATCACAGAGCTTACTTGGCTACGAGTGATCGCCAAAGAAGAAAGAAGAAGAACTCCACTTAAATAGTGGAGACAGCACTTGCTTGATGTATTTTGGGTGCCTAGTGATAACCTTTTCTAACAAAAGTTTTAAGCAGAGATATTTCTGAGTTTGCATCTGGATTGGAATTGTTTTGGGGTGTTTTGTTGCTTGCATGTTTGCTGTCCTGGTCTGCTTTGGGAGAAAGGTCGGGACTGACATTTAACAAGCAAGCCAACTCCAGGTTTATGTTTCAGTGGGGTGACCAAGGATGTCTCTGGTCAAGGTGCCAGACCAACAAGAGGTGTTAGGCACCATCAGTGTAAGCTCCTGCTATGCTGAATGGCAGCAAGATGATCCCTAACCTCTCTCCTAGTCATAAATGTATCTGCAGCCACAAGGAGTCACCCAAGGGATACTCTGGAAAGGAACAGAAGTGGAGCCCTGCTTAATAATCACCACTGTGTTGGATGTGTTTCAGCAAGTCTCCTTGAGTGATGTCTGGAGCAACAGGGGATGTGGAAGGCAGCTGTAGTGTTGAAAGAAGGAGATGAAAAGCCAGATCCTTCAGTTTGAATATTAAGGCGGGGGGAATGGGGCCCAGGGAATTGAATTGGCCACTCGACATGCGCTTCGCTGATCACTGACAATCTCCAGCTTGCTCTGGCTGTGATATGAAAATATATGGATGGTGAGTGAATCTTGATAATTCCCAACTCCCCTAATCAGATTATCTCATCATTGCAACGAGATCTGACAGGCTGAAGGTGGAACAGCAACCAACATACTTTCAGGAGGACTGTCTGGCAGGTCAGAATGGCGGGAAGTTGAATGGACTTGGAAATTCAACACTGGCTGCAGCTTGCTGTGTGAAAGTGGCCACATCATTCTGTTTGGCCCCTGGGGCAGAATTGCACATTATAAGAAATAAAGGGCTATCGGAGCAGCCATACCTTGTGTTTATAGTCTCTTCCTTCCCCATATGTTTCCCAAGAAGTGGAAGAGCAGCAGACTTAGGGCTCTGCCATAGGCCAGGGGATCAGGACCTTCTGGGAAGTTGCACTCCTTGGCGTCCAAATAATAATAATAATAATAATAATAATAATAATAATAATAATAATAATAATTTATTACTTATACCCTACCTATTTGGCTGGGTTTCCCCAGCCACTCTGGGCGGCACCCAATAGATAATTAAAAACAAAACAATTACATCAAACATTAAAAACTTCCCTAAACAGGGCTGCCTTCAGATGTTTTGTAAAAGTCAAGTAGTTGTTTACAGGGGTACCTCGGGTTACAGACGCTTCAGGTTACAGACTCCACTAACCCATAAATAGTATCTTGGGTTAAGAACACTGCTTCAGGATGAGAACAGAAATCGTGTGGTGGTGGCGCAGTGGCAGCAGGAGGCCCCATTAGCTAAAGTGGTACCTCAGGTTAAGAACAGTTTCAGGTTAAGAACGGACCTCCAGAATGAATTAAGTTCTTAACCTGAGGTACCACTGTATTTCTTTGACATCTGATGGGAGGGCATTCCACAGGGCGGGCGCCACCCATCTATCCTCATCCATTGGTGAGAGAGGGAATGGCTGCAGGGAGTTTGATTCCCACCCTCTTAGCAATAGAAAGGACTTTCTAGCTGTTAGTTGTTCTAGGATTAAGGAGCAAAAAGAAACATACTCTGCTCCCAATCCAAAGGAGCATAAAAGTAATGGATGCATATGGTGCATAAGTTATATTTGCATATGGCTGCAGTGAAGGCTACATAGAGCAGGTTCTAAGATGACACTTGTCATGCATGCTTGAACAATCCCCCAAATGCTGAAGTTGCTGTCATGGAGGATCAGTGAGCCCTAACCAATTCACACATGCAAAGAGTAGCATCAGGGAAGATGAACCCACACTTTACAGCTGAGCCCAAAGCTGCCAACATTCATAAGCGGCAACCCTACAAAGACTAAGAACATCCTGCTTGATCAAGCCAAAGGCCCATCCTATAGGCAGGTGGAAATAAAGCACTGAGAGTACAAGTACACATTTTATTTCTACCACCACAGCTTTACCATTTGTTTAGGTTCAGAGATCCCAGGAATCTGGATGCACCCCTACATGGACTGAGCCATAAAAGAGGGCTTGTGTTTCTCTGTTTTCTTCAGCTTGGACATCCCTTCCCTGCATGACTGGATCCCATGCAAAGTCAGTGTGGGAACAATAGCAAAGGAAATGCTTGTGTGTGTTCGAGCCTACTCACATAATGCAAGCATTCAAACATGCCCAGTATGGCATTGGAACAACTCATGGAGAAGAAGATTGGTCATGGCAACCACTGGGTATCCTGGTTCTGCCAATGGCGCCACTGTCATTAGACCCACCAGGATATTATTGATGAGAGTCCCTGTTAGGATTTCCCATATCTAGCCAGCACCCTGTTCTTCCTGTTCTTCATTCACCTCTTCTTCCATGGCAAGGAGGGGACACCATTTTGTTGTTTGCCTCAGGTGCCAAAATGTCTTAGGCCGGCCCTGTCCTTCTCTCCGGAAAAGAGGCTGGATTCCACTGAAGGCAAATTCAATCTGAGACCTGATGTCTTCATCTCATAGCAAAACTGCCCCTGGGTGACGCCACTTTAAACCCCTAGAAGGGTAAGCATGGTTGATTGTATACTCCACTCTCCTCACACAGAGATACACACAAATAAGGCATAGTGCGCTAACAAAGCTAAATGTTAGAGAAGAGTTTTTTTTGGGACTAGCCATCTCTTTGAAATGTTAGGTTGAAATGTCATATACAGCATTCACACACGCAAATCCCATTCAGAAATGTAATCTCGCACCAATACAATCCAGGAACAGTTTCACCATGTTTGCCCGTCAGTCCTCAGACATACGTTTAAGAGTTGAGCTAGAGGGTTAAGTGGTTTTCCACCCTCATCTTGGTTTCTGTATTCTGCGGCTCATTTCATATTAACATATTGTGGCAGGTGTTCTGTATATATCAGGGGTGAAGAAGTTGTGAGGACTTCAGAAGCCATCAAATGATGACAGCTCACAGCAGCTGGAGGCAATTTCTCTTCTCTTTCTCTTTTGTAACAACTTTGAGGTGATGCACTTCACACTGCCCATGTAGCACTGACATGACTCTGCTGTTATTTCCAAGCTGATGCTCAGTAGACTAAGGTTGCGCACAGGCCTCAGATATTTACCTTGTATCTCTATCATCTATCTATCTATCTATCTATCATCTATCTATCTATCTATCATCTATCTATCATCTATTTATCTATCTATCATCTATCTATCTATCATCTATCTATCTATCTATCTATCTATCTATCTATCTATCTATCTATCTCTCTATCTATCTATCTATCTATCTATCTATCTATCATCTATTTATCTATCATCTATCATCTATCATCTATCATCTATCATCTATCTATCATCTATCTATCTATCTATCTATCATCTATCATCTATCTATCTATCTATCTATCTATCTATCTATCTATCTATATCTATCTATCTATCTATCTATCTATCTATCTCTATCATCTATCTATCATCTATCATCTGTCTATCATCTATCTATCTATCTATCTATCTATCTATTTATCTATCACCTATCTATCATCTATCATCTATCTATCATCTATCTATCATCTATCTATCATCTATCTATCATCTATCTATCTATCTATCTATCTATCATCATCTATCTATCAATCTATATCTATCTATCTATCTATCTATCTATCTATCTATCATCTATCTATCTATCATCTATCATCTATCATCTATCATCTATCATCATCTATCTATCTATCTATCTACCATCTATCTATCTATCTATCTATCTATCATCTATCTATCTATCATCTATCTATCTCTATCATCTATCTATCTATCATCTATCATCTATCATCTATCTATCATCTATCTATCATCTATCTATCATCTATCATCTCTATCATCTATCTATCTATCATCTATCTATCTATCTATCTATCTATCTATCTATCTATCATCTATCATCTATCATCTATCATCTATCATCTATCATCTATCATCTATCATCTATCATCTATCAATCTATCTATCTATCATCTATCATCTATCATCTATCATCTATCTATCTATCATCTATCTATCTATCTATCTATCTATCTATCTATCATCTATCTATCTATCTATCTATCTATCTATCTCTATCATCTATCTATCATCTATCATCTGTCTATCATCTATCTATCTATCTATCTATCTATCTATCTATCTATCACCTATCTATCATCTATCATCTATCTATCATCTATCTATCATCTATCTATCATCTATCTATCTATCATCATCTATCTATCAATCTATATCTATCTATCTATCTATCTATCTATCTATCATCATCTATCTATCTATCATCTATCTATCTATCTATCATCTATCTATCTATCTATCTATCTATCATCTATCTATCTATCTATCATCTATCTATCATCTATTTATCTATCTATCATCTATCTATCTATCATCTATCTATCTATCTATCTCTCTATCTATCTATCTATCTATCTATTTATCTATCATCTATCATCTATCTATCTATCTATCTATCTATCATCTATCTATCTATCTATCTATCTATCTATCTCTATCATCTATCTATCATCTATCATCTGTCTATCATCTATCTATCTATCTATCTATCTATTTATCTATCACCTATCTATCATCTATCATCTATCTATCATCTATCTATCATCTATCTATCATCTATCTATCTATCTATCTATCTATCATCATCTATCTATCAATCTCTATCTATCTATCTATCTATCTATCTATCATCTATCATCTATCATCATCTATCTATCTATCTATCTATCTATCTATCTATCTATCATCTATCATCTATCATCTATCTATCTATCTATCTATCTATCTATCTATCATCTATCTATCTATCTATCATCTATCATCTATCTATCTATCTATCTATCTATCATCTATCTATCTCTATCATCTATCTATCTATCATCTATCATCTATCATCTATCTATCATCTATCTATCATCTATCTATCATCTATCATCTCTATCATCTATCTATCTATCATCTATCTATCTATCTATCTATCATCTATCATCTATCATCTATCATCTATCATCTATCATCTATCATCTATCAATCTATCTATCTATTATCTATCATCTATCTTATAATTTCAGTTTGGGCAAAAAAAGCAACCATAGTCATGTTTAGCAGAGATCTTTGGGTGTCTTCATGTTCCCATGATATGCCGGTTTGTTGTTATTACTAAATGAAAAGAATGTTAGCCAGAATTCACTGACCATCTAAGAAGGGAAGCTATCAGTCAACAAGAGCAAAACAATGACCAAGTGATGAAACGTGTCACCATAAAGGGAGAACTAAGTGTCATAGCTCCCCAATGCCCATTAACACAAAAATAATTTACTTTTTAAAACACGGACAGAAGTGCACATTTATGCGGGCACACTAAATACAGTAATTCTGGGGGAAATTCACACTAGATATTGTTCAGCCTCCTTTAATGACTTGAGTATTCCACCCTCCCCTTTTGACTTTGGTAAAGTTTCATTCATTCATTCATTCATTCATTTTTTTTACGCAGACACCAGCTGTGTGGAGTGAAACAACATTGTAATTAAAGATATCATTAAGCCAATGAGAGAGAGCACATCCGTTGCCCGGAAGCTTATCAAAAGTTAAAATTGCAAGCCATGCCTGATTCACAGAATAGGAGTCAAGCACTTGGAAGTCCCAGCTGAAGTTATTATTACTGTAGCATTTACTTTGTTTATTGAACATGATCACTATACATAATGTTTTACGAAGTAGCATATAAGGAGCGGGGGGAAGGCAGGTTCCATTTTGAAGGTGAGGGAGGTAACAAGAACTGAAACAAATGTTTGTGACTATTTGGATTTTCCAATTTCACCTTTCCAATTCTGAAAAGAAACTAGACGCGTCACCAAAGATCATATTTCCTGGCTGGGAAATACAAACCTCAGAGACTCGTATGCTTGCCTCGAATACAAGGCAATCATTACTGCTCCATAATTTTTTCTCTATGACTTCGGTTTCAATGTGCCCTGGGGGCTTTGATAATACACTGCAGAGAAGCAATCTTGGAGTGATCCTTTGAAGGCCTGCATTAAGTTTATTTTCACGAAGCATTGTTTGATTGATGTGTACATGTAATGTACCACATTCATAGAGGGGGAAAGAACCTTAATGTTATTTTACATGGAATCATTTCAAGATGGATTTCCCTGCAGTTTTGATATCGATATATACAACTATGTATGTGCACCAGTAATGTGGAGAGGGAAAACAACTGAAATAGCTGAAAAAATGCAATTCTAGGTATGTCTACTCACAGGAACATAGGAAGCTGCTATGTATCAAGCCAAACCATTGGCCCATAAAGCTCAGAACCGTTGACAATGACTGGCAGGAGCTGTCCAGAGTTTCAGGATGGAGGCTCTCCCAGTCCTGCCTGGAGGTGATGGGGCTTGAACCCGGGACCTTCTGAATGCAAGGCAGATGCTCTGTCACTGAGCTACTGTCCTTCTCAGAGCCCCCCCTGCATCAAATGAGGCTTCCACCCAGTGTATAGAGTATTGCCACCTAAATGCTTCAGCGCATTGTCTATGCATAGTACAGTGGTACCTCGGGTTACATACGCTTCAGGTTACATACGCTTCAAGTTACGGACTCCGCTAACCCAGAAATAGTACCTCAGGTACTTTGCTTCAGGATGAGAATAGAAATTGTGCTCTGGCGGCACGGCGGCAGCAGGAGGCCCCATTAGCTAAAGTGGTGCTTCAGGTTAAGAACAGTTTCAGGTTCCGGAACGAATTAAGTACTTAACCCGAGGTACCACTGTAGTCCGTACAAAAAAATTGTGTGTGTGTGTGTGTGTGTGTGAGAGAGAGAGAGAGAGAGAGAGAGAGAGAGAGAGAGAGAGAGAGAGAGAGAGAGAGAGAGAATGGCTGACTCCAATGCATTTGTTCCACTTTGCAAACAGAGCCAGGTAGGTCAGTATTCCAAAATCGAGGGAGAAATTCAGATTTATTGCGTTCTTCATCTGATGCAGCAAAACAATACTTGCAATCTTATTTTAAGTACCATGTAAATGCTCTGCATTATTATCCAAACTTGATTTGTATCCCCCCCCTATATATATATATATATAATGTTTTCAATCTGCTGCTGGTATATCAGAATCAAAGGGGAAGAGGGGAGGGGGAGTTTCTAACAAGAGAGGAACATGACCAAAAACGGTTTCTTCAAACTGTCACACTCTCATTTGAAGTTCCATTTGGTTCCGGCAGCTCACTCTGCCTCTGCATCTGTGTATCACTGTCTTTCCATCTGTTTATCTTCATCGCAGCTCTTTGTTTCACACTGTAAGCTAGGGATCTTGCAAAATGTTTGTTCCTTCCTGTCCTCCTTCCCTCTGGTTTGACTAAAATCAGATTTTTTTTATTTTTTAAAAAAATCTCAGAAGCAAGGTTTTGATGTAAGTGGGTGTTTTTAACTGTTTCTTCGTGAAACTTTTGGGAAGAGTCCCTTGAAAGTGAAAGAAAGAAAGCAGTGTATCTGGGTAAGGATGGCAACAAGTGTGGGTGGGTGGGCTGACTAATGACCAAAATGGATAATTAAAAGCTTGAAATGAATGCTCCCAATTTAGATCAAATTTATTGTATATTCACTGTGTGCATGAATCTAACTGTGACTGTAGACATGGGCTTTGCAAGAGTTCTGAAGAACCTGGTGTTGTTGTTTTAAGCAGAGCAACATAGGAATTTTAAAAAGATCACTTAAATGAAACTTTTAACTTTTTTTTAAAAAAAATGGAAATCCTCCTTTGCTGTGCTTTGCCGTGCTTTGCCAACAACAACAAAAACAGATTCCAGAGCTCTTCAATGCTCTGCAGGCAGCATTCAAGACAGACACACATTGTAAGGCCTATTGGAAAACATAAGCAAGCTTAAAGTTTGAAGCTGATTTTTTTTTTTAAATAAAAATATATAAGAAAGAATACACATCAGTTGGCCACCTATTAGATTTTTTAAGGCCAAGAAATAGACAAACCTCAGCTCCCTAGCCTTGCAAGTGATTGTGGAGGGGAAAGAATCTCTGCTACTATCACTACAAAAAAACAACAACAACCTGGACCTACATACAGTGGAAGGTGAAGGTGTGTGTCCTTTTTATGGACAGGGTCTCCTTCCAACAAGCCCTGTTGACAGGGGCCCTGATTCTGCATCTGAGCAAGTAGGAAACCCAGGGCTCAGTGGGGCAGTGGTATAGCATGGGAGGGCATGGGCACAAAATGGTTAGGGGTGCAAAATTTCAACACCCAGTGCTGCCGCAATATAGCTTTGCGTTTCCATCGCTGGGCTTCATTGAAAATGACTTCTCCATGTGAAGCAGGAAGTGACCTCTCCAGACAACGGAATGACTCTTCTTTTCTTATCACTGCAGTTATGATTCCTGGGTGACGTGGACACTGTTGGACAGTTGAATGCACATGCATACTCCATCTGTTTCCCTCCCTTCCCTTCCCTCTCCATGAGGCCCGGACGCTGGCAACCCACGCTATGCCACTGCAGTGGGGTCATCATGAATGGTCCTCCGCAGGTTTTCACTCCCGGTGGTTTTCAGAAATCAGAGATAGTCCTGAGCAGGGAAAAATATTTGCCCTCAGTGACATAAAGCCAAGCCTAATTGGCTATGTAGCTTCCCATTTATTGCATAATCCCTGATTTGTTAGGAGTATCCATGTGACCAGTTCAGGATGGAGAAAGAACTCCCAGCTAGAGGAACAGATGACACTAAATAGTTATATAACAGGGGGTATTATCTGCATGAAGCATTTTAGTGGGATAATTTTATCCCACTGAAAATTTCTATTTTGGATCTGAAATCAAAACTGAAGAACATTCTGCAGAGCCTTATGTTGTTACGGAATGAGTTTAACTATATGTGTTGGCTATGTATTAAAAAGTTATATTATTATTTTTAAGCAATGCTCTTCAAGAAGCAACAGATTTAATCATATTTAAGTGCTCAAACGCTGTGTTATAATTCACCTGGTCCTGCTTGCATGGAGATCAGAGCAAGCAATGAGAGTAGCATAGAGATTTGTCCACCTATTACAATCCCATTGAACAAAAAGAAACAACGTAAGTTGGCAAATGAAGACACGTTAGCCTTGCAACATTTGTTATAAAGCAGCTTTCTATGTTCCTTAGCGGCAGAGCATATGATTTTCATGTAGAAGGTCCCAGATTGAATCCCCAGCATCCCCAGGTAGGGCTAGGAGGAAACCTTTTGAACCCCCAGAGACCTGCTAGTCAGACAACACTGAGCTAGATGAACCCAATAGTCTGACTCAGTGAAGGACAGCCCCCTATGTCCTATTGAAAACACCCAACTGATGGAACTTCCTGAACCTCCTTTGGTATTTCAGAGGAACATAAAGACATAGGAAGCTGCCTAATTCTGAGCCAGAACATGCTATGATAGCCATTCAGTAACAAAGCCTTCACCATCAAAATTCCAATATTTCACTGTATACAGAAGGACTCTTTCTTTTAAGAAATTCATCAACAATCAAACCACTTTTCATTGTCAATGGGTTCAGACCATTTCCTTCTTTCCCCCGTGTTTCTTGTGTTTGTTGGCATAATCCCCGACTGAGCTCCTCAATCTGGTTTTTTATTTTAGAATTCCTCTAAGCTTCTTGGTGCACGCAGAACTATTAATTAATCCTATTATAAAAGAGACAACTGCAGAGATGCTACTGTTTCGCACCTCTCGTTATGAATGGAGGATGAGCATTGCTTTTTAATGAAGGAGCAAGAGGACCTCCTCTCCTCCGAGAGCACACACAGAATCTCTCGTGCAAATCAACTCATGTGACCTTGAGTTCTTGGAAGAAATGACTGGCTTATTTTTACAGGGAAAAAGAATTGCTTTTCTGCTTCAGCAGGTTCATTTTCATTTAGGCAATTGGTCATGAGAGCATACAGACAGCCTGTTGGATTAGACTAGTGGCCCATCTAGTCCAACATCCTGTTCTCACAGTGGCGAACCAGATACATGTGTGAAACCTGCAAGCAGGAGCTGTGCAAAAGAAGACCCCCCTCTTGTGATTTCCAGCAAAGCCACTTCCGAGCTTGGGAGGAGGTGGGGTTGTGGGCCCACCCCCTCCCCACGCACGTGGGGGGGGGGTGCGTCACCATCTCGACCAGCCAATCAGCCGGCCGGGGAGGTGTGGCCTGGGCCATTTAAGGCTGGCGCGCCCGAGGACTTTCCTCTGTTTCCCTTGCCAGCTGCTCCAGTTTTTCCCATCCCACCCTCCCTCAGGTTAGTCCTTGCTATGGACCACGGTAGGTCGCCGTCAAGGGGTCTGGTAGGAATTTTCCTACTTGGCAAATTGGCACCAGCCATTTTTTTTTTTTTTGCCTACCTCGTAGCAAACATCACAACTTTCTCAGTATTGGCAGTTAGGCATTGGTATGGGTAAAGGTAAAGGTAAAGGTACCCCTGCCCGAACGGGCCAGTCTTGACAGACTCTAGGGTTGTGCGCCCATCTCACTCAAGAGGCCGGGGGCCAGCACTGTCCGGAGAAACTTCCAGGTCACGTGGCCAGTGTGACACCGCTGCTCTGGCGAGCCAGAGCCGCACACGGAAACGCCGTTTACCTTCCCGCTAGTAAGCGGTCCCTATTTATCTACTTGCACCCGGGAGTGCTTTCGAACTGCTAGGTTGGCAGGCGCTGGGACCGAACAACGGGAGCGCACCCCGCCGCAAGGATTCAAACCGCCGACCTTTCGATCGGCAAGCCCTAGGCGCTGAGGCTTTTACCCACAGCGCCACCCGCTGTGTATGGTATGGTATGGGTAGTGCTATGCAAAGGAAGGGAGGGAAGGAAGCGCCAAAGGGTAGTCCGGTAAAGGATTCCGGGGGGTGTTGCCCTGTCCGAAGCCTATGGAGGTGTGGGCCTAAGGCACGCCCCCGAGCGGTGACCCTGGGGGGATCCTAGTTGACGTACCTCAGCAGGACTCCCCCAGATTGGTGGTTAACCCTCACCGGTCTTCATGCAATTGGGCGGAAGCCGGTTAGATGATAGGAACCAATGCATAAGCCAATACCACTCAACTCCTGCAATCAATAAAGTTGTGGCCTTTTTACGCCCATTAACCTAAAATAATGTGTCCATTGTCTTTCTTTCACAAGGGGGGAGGGGGACTCACCACGCAACTGGTATTCAGAAGCATTGCTGCCTCCAACCATGGAGGCAGAGCACAGTCATCATGGCTAGCAGCTATTGATAGCCTTCTCCTCCACAAATTTGTCCAATCCCCCTTTAAAGCCATCCAAGAATGGCCCTCACTGCTTCCTGTGGGAGTAAGTTCCATAGTTGAAGTGCAGTCTGGTACTCAAGCTGTCTTGTCTCTATGACCTTTGGGGGTGGCCCATATTTAAGTCCTAGAGTAACTGCTTCAGGTGCAGAAGGTCCCAGGTTCCACTTCCAGCATCCCCAGCTAGGTCTCCTGTTCGAAACTTTGGAGATCAGCTTCCAGTCGATGTAAAGAATCCTGAACTAGATAACCCAATATTCTGACTCAATATAAGGCAGCTTCCTATTCCTATTCCAAAGGGTACATCATGTGGTGTATATTTGCACATCAGTTTTTATTTCCTGTGGCATGGGCTCCAAACTTACATTGAGCTGGCTCTAAGATGGCACGAGGTAGGTTGGGGTGGTTGGACAATTCATCAGACCCTGACTTGTTCACCTAAACCAATTTAAACATGTAATGGGTAAAAAAAGGTAAAGGTAAAGGACCCCTGACAGTTAAGTCCAGTCGCAGACGACTCTGGGGTTGCGGCGCTCATCTCGCTTTATAGGCCGAGGGAGCCAGCATCTGTCTGCAGACAGTTTTTCTGGGTCATGTGGCCAGCATGACTAAGCTGCTTCTGGTGCAACGGAACACTGAAACCAGAGCAGCGCACAGAAACGCCGCTTACCTTCCCACCGGAGTGGTACCTATTTATCTACTTGAACTTTTTGGCATGCTTTCGAACTGCTAGGTTGGCAGGAGCAGGGACCGAGCAACGGGAGCTCACTCCATTGCGGGGATTCAAATCGCCAACCTTCTGATCGGCAAGCCCAAGAGGCTCAGTGGTTTAGACCACAGCGCCACCGTAGTATCATGGAAAGTGAGCCTCTGCTATATGTACCAGCCAAATCTCCCTAACAAATGGCAACCCTATAAGAGAACGTGTCCCATTTGTCCAGCCTTCACATTATGGTGCCCTGATGAGTTTCACAAGTACTGCACTAAGGAGTGGAAGCTGGCACCCTCTGGACTGGATGTGTGTAAGAAGGAAGGCATGTGCTGGCTTATTGAGAGCTGACTGAGGTTGGTGGGGCTGTGCCCTAATGGACCAGGCTCCTGTGTCTATGGGATGCTTCCTTTCTGCCTCTGCCCTGTCATCGACACTGTCTCTCTCGCCACTCATGCCAGTTGCAATCACTGAGGGTTCTTCCCTTCCGAGTTATACAATTATGTCTAATCTAATATGCTTCGCGCGAGACTGAAGAGCTACAGCCAGCCACAGCCAGCCACACTAACCCGCTCAGGTCAATGCTTGTTTCCCTCGATTGCTGCTCAGAGTGGATGTGATGAGTGGAAAGATTGATGCCGTTGTGAGCACAGTTCAGGTGCTGTGCTGTTTGTTCTCCCAGAGCCCATTAAAGGGGAAGATTTAGGGGCAGCCATGATTATTGGGATGACTGGAGAGTTAATTCTACACACAGGGCAATTAGTAGAGGAGGCATGGTTGTAATATGGATTCCCTCACTCAGCCTCAGCTGCCAAATACCATGGACATTGAACGCAAATGAGTCCCGCTTGGGATAAGGGGAGAGCCATAGCTCAGTGGGAGAACATCTCCTTTGCTTGTGAAAAGTCCTAGTTTTTATCCCTGGAATCTTCAGGTAGGGACAGAAAGGACCCTTTCTGAAATATTGGAGAAGCAGCGCCACTCAGTGCAGACCATACTGAGCTGGATGGATGAATCTTCTGACTCGGGCCAGATTCACACCATACATTTAAACTGCTGTGATGCCACTATAAACAGTTATGGCTTCCAGAGGACTACAGTTCCCAGAGTTCCCTTGGAAGAGAGATTGGTTGTTAAACCCAGGGCTTTCTTTCAACCAGAACTCACTGGTACTCAATTCTGGCACCTCTCAGGTGGGTGCCATTGCCATTCTAAGAGAACAAGGGAGGTGTTCATTCTACGAGAACAAGGGAGGTGTTCACAATGGGTACTGGCACCTCTTTTTCTATAAATGCAGTGGTACCTCGCAAGACGAAATTAATTCGTTCCGCAAGTTTTTTCTTCTTGCGAGTTTTTTGTCTTGCAAAGCATGGTTTCCCATAGGAATGCATTGAAAATCAATCAATGCGTTCCTATGGAAACCGCCTTCAGACCAGGTCCGGGGACAGTCTGTCCCCCGACCTCTTCTGAAGGCTGGGGGGGGGGAACAAGGGCTTTTCTTCCCACCACCAGCCTTCAGAAGGCTGTTCTGAAGGCTGGCGGTGGGAAGAAAAGCCCTTCTCCCCACCTCCCGCCCCGCAAGCTCCGGGGACAGGAGGGCTTTGCTGCCCACCGCCAGCATTTTAAAAGCCCCCGGGACAGGACCTCTTCTGAAGGCCGGTGGTGGGCGAAAGTCTTTGCTCCCCCCCGCCTGCCTTCAAAAGCCGTCGGGATAGCAGGATAGCGGGATAGCCTTCCTATCCCAGGAAGGCAGGCGGTCGGGAGCAAAGACTTTTGCCCCCCACCGGCCTTCAGAAGAGGTCCAGGACCTCTTCTGAAGGCCGGCGGTGGGTGAAAGTCTTTGCTCCCCCCCCCCGCCAGCATTTTAAAAGAGGTCCCCGGAGATTTCCCTATGGGCTTTCTTCTTGCGAAGCAAGCCCATAGGGAAATTCGTCTGGCGAAACACCTCGAAAAACGGAAAACCGTTTCGTCTTGCGAGTTTTCCGTCTTGTGAGGCATTCGTCTTGTGAGGTACCACTGTATAGCACTGGTTTAACCACTTTGAGAAGTGTAACTCTGGGAGGTGGATAGAGGGTCTCCTATCTCTCAGCACCTTTTGTAATTTAAATGCGTGGTGTGAGTGTGGGCTTATTGATTTTATATTTTTCACAACTTTAGACACTGCTTGATTGTTATTGTGATTGAGGCCTCTGTATAAGTCAGGTTCCAGTCTTCCAGTGTTCTGGTCTCCATATAAAGGTAAAAAAATAAAGAAAAAAGGTAAAGGTATAGGACCTCTGGATGGTTGTCCAGTCAAAGGCGACTATGGGGTTGCGGCACTTATCTCGCTTTCAGGCTGAGAGAGCTGGTGTTTGTCCACAGACAGTTTTCTGGGTCATGTGGCCAGCAGGACTGAACTGCTTCTGGTGCAACGGGACACTGTGATAGAAGCCAGAGCGCACGGAAATGCCATTTACCTTCCTGCCGCAGCGGTACCTATTTATCTACTTTTGTTGGTATGCTTTCAAACTGCTAGGTTGGCAGGAGCTGGGACAGAGCACCGGCAGCTCACCCCGTCATGGGGATTCGAACTGCTGACCTTCCGATCAGCAAGTCCAAGAAGCTCAATGGTTTAGACCACAGCGCCACCGTGTCCCAAGTCAGTCTCCATGTAGGAGGTGGGAGCTGTGTCCCTGTCGGAGAAGCAGGAAGGACACAGTCAGTCAGTGCAAGCAATACTGTGCTATATAGACCAATAGGATGACAGCATAAGGCAGCTTCCTCTGTTCTTAATGGGCCAGTGACCTTCTTGTACCCTTTCTGCTCTTTTCTCTTTTTTTGCGTCTTTTTTTAAGCCCACCAAATGCGTTTGTCCAAAGGCTATAAACCATGTTGGGGAGCTGGAAGTGGGTGGGCTGTCTCTCTCAGAGATATTACAGCTCCTTCCCTAAATTTTCTGGTTTCATTTAAGGGGGGGGGGTGAGTCTCTGAGGATGCATTCTTCTGAGGGTGCATACAAATATATACAAAGGCACAGATGAATGAAAATAGCATTCAGGATGCATTATTTTAGGGGAAATGGTTTGCAAAATGTGGCTATTAGGCAATTCTGCATACAAAAATGTGTATAGTAGAAGAAAAGTGCATTAACGTTTTTGTGAGGACTTATAAAAAATAAATCACAAACTGATGCAGACATGCAGAGAACTAAATATAAGACTGCAGAAATAAGAAAGGGGGGGAAGGGGAAACTGACTTGTCTGTCAACCCATAGCGGGAATATGAAACTCATCTCACAAACAGTATCCAGTAATGGTAGGTTGGGGAAGGATTGTGGCATTAACCTGACCTCCCATCACTGGTGTTTCTTCAGTTTATCAGGAGAACTGAATGTACTGCTGTAGAAAGTAGACACAGAGAGAAACTGAAATTGAAATATCTGTCTCATCTCAGGAATGGTACCCACAGAGATGTTTGTATCCAGTAGTGCAATGCTGTACTTCTGAAACTTGGGTGCCCAGCGATGGTTGGACTACAACTCCCATCATCTCTAGTTAGCAGGATTAGTGGTTCGGGGGTGATGGGAGTTGTAGTCCAACAACAGTTGGGGACCCAGGTTTGAGGAAAAACTGCAGTAGTGGCTGGCAGGGTAGATTGATGGCATTTACCTGATCTCCCATTAACAGTGTCGCTGCAACTGACCAGAAGGGAGAGGGGTGAGGTGACAGGGAGGCCAGTCCATGTTTGAACTGCACCAATTTCCCACCATCTCACCCCTCCACCTCTCCTTCCAGCAACAGCAGTGGTGGGAGGTCTGGTTAGTGTTGCAGCTCCTCCTCACTGTTTCTCCCCACTGCCCGCTCCTCCCTGTCTCTACATAGGAGGCATTCAATGCAGGATGAGAAGTCTCTGCCTGCCTCTCCCACCTGCCAAAGAAGGTTCTGGTTGCTGCTGAAACAGAATAGGAAATTCTGAGGCCATATAAGCACCAGATTCCCAGGAGGGCGAGTTAAGGGGATACATAAAGGATGAACGAAAGTGGCCTCTGCCCTTTATTGAGCTCTTACATATATTTTTGGTAGGTGCCTGTTAATTAAGACAGAAGGCAGCAAAAACTATCTTCTCAGAGGTTCATAAGAGCAATCTGGGGAACGGCATTAATAAAACCCACCATCAGAAACTGGTTTCTAAGCAACCAGATATCTCTGCTGCATATTAACCCTGTTTGGGAACACTTAGTCAAGAGAATTCTTTCGGTGTGGATCCAGACAGCCATTTCCCTGGCTCCTTGAGATAACTTTTCTTATTGTTACTAGTTGAGGTTACTCAGGAACAAAAAAAACTACCGTCACTGGGGTCATGCCTCTGGTCCGAAAGGGATGTGGGTGGCGCTGTGGTCTAAACCACTAAGCCTCTTGGGCTTGCCGATCAGAAGGTCAGTGGTTCAAATCTGTGCAATGGGGTGAGCTCCCATTGCTCTGTCCCAGCTTCTGCCAACCTAGCAGTTCGAAAGCACACCAGTGCAAGTAGATCAATTGGTACCGCTGTGGCTGGAAGGTAAACGGCATTTCTGTGGACTCTGTTTCTATCACGGTGTTCCATTGTGCCAGAAGCGGTTTAGTCATGCTGGTCACATGACCCAGAAAGCTGTCTGTGGACAAACGCCCTCGGCCTGAAAAGCAAGATGAGTGCTGCACGCCATAGTTTCCTTTGACTGGGCTTAACTGTACAGGGGTCATTTACCTATTTACCTTTTACCTCTGGTCCATCTAGCACATTTCTGCCTACACTGACCCGCAGCAGCTCTTCAGGGTTTCCAGCAAGAAGATGCAAGGGATTGAATTTGGAATCTCCTGCATGCATAGCAGACACTCTTCCACTGAGCTATGACGTTCTACCTCTAAAGTGGACAGCTAGGTTTTTGCACTTAACCATGAAAGGTTAAAGTCCACACCTTAGAGCTGGTTCCAAGTGTGTGTTTGTGTGTTTGGGGGAAGGGAAGCACATGGGAAGGATGTTCCCAGTTGACTCTTTCCCTAAGTGTGTCCCTCCCATCATCATCACCATCAGAGTTGCTTCTGCCTATCATTGCCCAATCCAAACTCTGTCCCAGAGGGCTTGTACAAGGCATGCACAGGTTCATACTCTCCTTTCTTGCTCCGTACACTGCTTGGTCACTTAAAGGGATGTCAGAGAATTTTGATCCAGGCTGGATTATTGTAATGTTAATGTTATTAACGCATTTATATTCCACCTGTCACCCAAGGAGCTTGAGGAATCATACATGGTTCTCCTTTTCCCCAAATGGCCCCATGGAGCATATTAGGCTGAGAGATGGGGACTGGTCCAAGATTGCCCAGTCATGGATGGCTGAGTGAGGAGTTTGAACTTTGGTCTCCCAAGTCCTAGATGAACACTCCAACAACCACAGCATGCTGCAAAGCCCTCCTCATTAGTCCCATTCAGCTAGTTCTTGGAATGGACCGTAGACCTACAGATTAGTCTGCAGATCTGCTAAGTGTTTTGAGGGCTAGTTCAACCACTGTACTTAACAAGGTAAACTGAAGACTTGTCCCACTCTCTTTCTCTTGTTTTAATGGAGAAAGAGCAGCTTCACATAAAATAAATAAAACAAATAAATCCAAAGATCCATGGTGCATACAAAAGGTTGGCTGCTCCCATGTTGTACTGATGGGAGCAGCCTTTTTAAATGTACCATGCCCCTTTGTACATACAGTTATACAGGGAATGGCGTGCAGTCGCTTCAACCACCTTTTTAAAAAGGTCTTTACCCAGCATGCTCAAGGTGCTGTGCTTTGAAGCCGCTTGAAGCTTGTTAAAACAAAAAGTCAATAAAAAAGAAAGAGGGAGCTCTCGGATCTCCCCATTTGTGTGATTCGGTTGCAGCCACGTCTGGTCCTACTGAGAGCAGACGCACTGAATATATTGGAAATGACTAAGTTAAATTCATTAATTTCAGTTCCAATGACTAGCTTTGGATACAACCCTGGCCAGATGCAATAGCTGTGAGGTGTGCTGAGAATTTTCCCGGAAGTATTATAAGAAAGCCATACAGAAAGTAGATGGGATGTTCTTTAAAACATCCACATGTGGCACCACAATGGGACAGATTGGTACAGATTTGCCCATCCATGGGCACTCAAAGATGAGCATTGGGAGATTCAGGACAGATTTTTTAAAAATAATAATAAATAATAAATTTTATTTATACCCCGCCCTCCCCAGCCAAGACCAGGCTCAGGGCGGCTGACACTAGGTATATAAACAATTGGTTGAAATACAACTTAAAAACAAGATTAAAATACGACATTAAAACATTAAAATGCAGCCTCATTTCAATAGGAATTCAAATCAAAAACTTTTGGGGGGATGAAAACATCAAGTCTTCACCAAAGCCAACTATCCAGACTGGTCCTACATGGACCAGAAAAAAGCCAGGGAAGTTCCCAAATAGGAGTTCCATCACAGAAGGAGAACAGAAAAAGGAAAGAAGGGGAGGGGATCAAGTTGATTCCAAGCCAAAGGCCAGGTGGAACAACTCTGTGTTACAGGCCCTACGGAAAGAAATCAGATCCTGCAGGGCCCTGGTCTCACATGCTGCATAGTTAAATTATAGAATTCATAGAGATGGAAATAGGAGTGGAAATTGCTGGTGTTTGCTTATTTGTCCTATATCTGCAGCAGAAATCAATCCGGCAAACACGATCGGTGTTTGCTATTGCTTTCTGTGCACAAGCAATATGTGATTGATTGCATCTCCCAACCAATTTGCATTGTGTCTCGTTTGCACAGAAATGAATGAGGTGAAATAATGCAATGACAACACAATTTATGTTAAACAACCATGCAAATTACATAAATTATGGGCAGTGAGACAAATAATGTAGGTTTTTGGTGGAAGATGAACCGCAGGGGAATGCAAGCAGTGCTGCATGCAACAAACACAGGGTGGAATAGAAAATGATGCCCACTTACATCGCTACACAGAGACTTAATGATTTTAGTCCTCCGGCTCTCTCTTTTACAACTCATCACGTGACACAAGAGTTTAAAGTTATTTCTTGTGGCATCCTAGTTTGCCCCAGCACCCAGCTTGGGAATTACTTTGTGAGTAGCCCCTAGGTCACCCTGACCTTCCCAGTGATGTTCTGAGTGATTCCATATATGAAAGATGCCAGGGAAAGATAAATGTTATTGCATTTCCACCTCTGCTATCGCCGATCCTCTGCCAGAGGTTGTAATAAACACATCTGAATTATTCACTGTACGCTGTCGAGGTGTTTTAACAATGCACATGACAAAGGGAGGGAAATGAGGGATGTCTCTGTTTCACACAGATGAGCTCAATGTACCGTAACACTGATGATTACCCAGGACCATTTGTAATTACTCATGATAAAGATCTTCACTCAATGGCAGAAATGTACTAGCAGGGAGAAGAAGGGAGTCCACAATCTCCACTGGCAGGAAGCAATGTGGAGAGAAACAGGGGACTGCAAATATGTGTGGCACATTGACCACCCCTTTCTTTCCTTTCAGGGTGTTTGTTCACTCAGTCAGAAAGATCTGAGATTTGTCAGCACAGGAATATTATAACTCATCCGCTCTTGTCCAGACTGTGAGAGATTCGGGGCCTCTGTGTTGTAAATCTGAGAGCCTACACAAAGCAATAGCTTGAAATGTGTGGACTTTCTACCAATCGTATCAGAATTAATTTGACAGCTTAGGTTCTTCTGCTTACAAGCCTGATTCCTATTAGTTTTCACTTCAATCTATTTTATTCGATCTTCTCCACTTATTTATGGTACTGTAGTGCTTTTTTCTGGCTTTTTTGGGTTGTTGCTTGTCCCTGTTGTTTATTTTGTTTGTTGATGTTTTGTTCCAGAAAAAGCCCCCTGATTTTTATTTTATTTTTTATGATGGCAATGTCTATGCGCAGAAAGAAGAATGAAATGAACAAACAAACAAATTTGCAAGAGTTGTAGATTCTCTATCTCATAATATTAGAACAGAGATGAGGAATCTTTTTCAAGGTGACTTGCCAGTGGAGGGCAGGGTCTGAAGCAAAAGTGGGTGGACCAATGTTTACCTTTTTACACTAGGGTAGCTTCTACATGGTACATTCTACATTCTAGGGTAGTTTCTCCTGAGAGTCCCATGGACTGCAAGAAGATAAAACCTATCCATTCTTAAGGAAATCAGCCCTGAGTGCTCACTGGAAGGACAGATCGTGAAGCTGAGGCTCCAATATTATGGACACCTCATGAGAAGAGAAGACTCCCTGGAAAAGACCCTGATGTTGGGAAAGATGGAGGGCACAAGGAGAAGGGGATGGCAGAGGATGAGATGGTTGGATAGTGTTCTCAAAGCTACCAGCATGAGTTTTACCAAAGTGCCTGGCGTGCTCTGGTCCATGGGGTCACGAAGAGTCGGACACGACTAAACGACTAAACAACAACAGCTTCTACATTCACACATCCCTCTCTATCCTCATCCAGGCAGGCAATAGGAGGACACATTCCAGCCAGGATAAAAACACACCTGGAAGGTGTGAAGCAGGGGCAGTGAGGGGTGTTTCCTGGGGGAAGGGGGTATGTCTGGGAGAGTTCTGAGGAAGAGATAAAGAAGACTGATGGACCACATTTGGTCCTTGCGACTGAGATTCCTCTCCTGTTCTTGATCATGGATTCATCAAATACAGCTAAAGTGAAGGACGATTCGGGGAAGACAAAGGAAAGTACTTCTTCACACAGGGTTGCGTTAAACCAGAATTCTCTACTACAACTTGGCCAACAGCCCAGACACCTTTAGAAAAAGATAAAACAATTTCATGTAGGATAAGACTTTCACATACCCTCAGTTTCTCCAGTGGAAGTAGGGGCATCGTATTCCATAATAATAATAATTTCCATAATTATAATAATAATTTACTCTGCCCATCTGACTGGGTTGCCCCAGCCACTCTGGGCAGCTTCCAAGCATATATAAAAACATAACTAAACATTAAACATTTTTAAAAAACCTTCCCTATACAGGGCTGCCTTCAGATGTCTAAAGGTTGCATAGTTACTTGTCTCCTTGGCTTCAGAGTCGTATAACTCCATACCCTCCAACATTTCTCCGATGAAATGAGGGACGTCCTAAGGAAAAGCGGGACATTCGAGGACCACAATAACCCTGTTAGCTTTGTGGCTGAGTGGGTATTTGAACCCTGGTCTTCCAGGTCCTAGTCCAACACTCTCACCACAAAGTCATGTTGCACGCTAGCCAAGAGAATGATGGAGTAGATGGGCCTGTGGTCTGATCCAGCTGGACTCTTCTTTGGAACACTTGAAATTGCCTTCTACTGAGTGTCATCATTGGTCCATCTAGCTCATTGTTGTCTACACCAGCATCTCCCACCCTAGTATGCTCGAGATGTTTTGGACTACAGTTCCCATCATCCCTGACCATAGGCTATGCTGGCTGGGGCTGATGGGAGTTGGAATCCGAAACATCTGGAGGATGACAGTTTAGGGAAGGCTGGTCTGCACTGGAAGCAGCTCTCCATGGGTCTCTTTGAACCCTATGTAGATATGGCAGGGATTGAACTTTTGGTCTTCTGCATACAAATATTCACTCACCGGCAGCCTTCCCCATTACAGAGGGCATAACCGATCAGAAAAGGTGATCAACAAACTTAAACTAGCACCAGGACAAGCAGTGGAGGATGACTTCACCCCAGTGTGGCTCCCCTTTATCACATTCAGAGCACAACAGAACAATGACCTGTTTCCTCCCCCCCCCAAAAAAAAGCATATGAATAATCTGATCAAACAACAACCCCACCCTCACACATACAAGAAACCATACCACAACTTAACTGAACACAATCAATCAAGCTCTGGAATCCCTCATCTATTGCAATGCCAATACAAATAAATATTTTTTTAAAATAAAGGAACTACCTATGGGATGCTGACACAACCCCCCCCCCCCAAAAAAAAAAAACTAACGTCATGCAGTAGGATGGGAGAATGTTGCCCTGACTCTCTCTCTTTCTCTCTCCTTTCTTTCCCCTCAACCACGCAATGTCTATGACAATAGTGTCTCATACCAAACGTAAATGAACTGTGAAAAAGACTCTATGAATGGAAAATGGAGACGCAACATGTACTTTCCCCTGTTTATTTGCTTATTTTGTAACGCAAGAAAATGTATAATAAAAAAAAATCAATTTAAATGAATAAATATAGGTTAGACCAAACAAACCAATGGCCCACCAAGTCCCACATCCTGTTCTCACAGTGACCAACCACATCCCTGTGGGAAACTGGCAAGCAAGACCCAAATGCAGCAGCAGTCTCCTCTCCTGTGGCTTCCAGAAACTGGTAACTCAGAAGCATTACTGCCTCTGTATTGGTATCCTCTGTGAATCTTCTTTTAAAGTCACCAAAGGAGCCAGTGTGGTGTAGTGGTTAAGAGCGGTGGACTCATAATCTGGTGAACCAGGTTCGTGTCTCCACTCCTCCACATGCAGCTGCTGGGTGACCTTGGGCTAGTCACACTTCTCTGAAGTCTCTCAGCCTCACTCACCTCACAGAGTGTTTGTTGTGGGGGAGGAAGGGAAAGGAGAATGTTAGCTGCTTTGAGACTCCTTCGGGTAGTGATAAAGCGGGATATCTAATCCAAACTCCTCCTCCTCCTCCTCCTCCTCCTCCTCCTCCTCCTCCTCCTCCTCCTCTTCTTCTTCTTCTTCTTCGGTGGCCATCACTGTCTCTTGTGGCAGTGAGTTCCATAGCTTCACTGTGTGAAGGAGCACTTTTTAAATCTGTCCTGAATCTTCCAACATTCAGCTTCACTGGAGGTCCACAAATTCTAGAGTTCTTGTGTCCCATGGATGCATAGGACTGTGACAGAGAGGGAGGGAGGCATGTCCAAACAATGGAGGTTAACACTGAGCAAAGATAAGTTCAAATTAATTCACCATGCATTTTTCTTTCAATAAAATACAAAGCAATGTTTTTATTTATTTATTTATTTATTTATTTATTTTGCTAGAGTTGCTTGTTACATGATAAAAAAAAGAATAAATGTCATTGTGACCAAAATGGCCTGCCGCTCTCAGAAAAGGCAACTCTGACAAAACAGAGCGAAAGTTACTTTGCAGTGTTTCACAGCCATGAGACACATAAAGAGCTCAAGTCAAGGACATTTCTTTTTCTTTTTGTATCATGTTGGATTTTATAAGTGTTGAAGGTTAGCAATACATTTTACTAGGCAAAGAACATTCCCTATTAAAATTGTACATAGAGTTTCATGCCATTACAGAAATGAAACGCAGCTTCTCTTTTCCCTTACATTTCTGATTTTCACCGCTCTGTGATTTCAAATTGCGAGGCAGCAAGAAGTAACCAAAAAATGTGCTGATGTAGTAGAGTCACTAAAGGTGTGAGATGAAAAGTGCCTGGTTTGAAACTTCTCCATAGCAAAGAAGACACTGGGTGCCCTTAGGAAAGCAGTGCCTGTTTGGCTGCAATCTAAAGGACTCAGCAACTGTACTTGGAAGATGGGGCACTGCTGAGACATGCTTAGTTTGTACTGGAACTCAGGCTTTTAGTGTTGCAACTCCAGCCATCTGGAATCAACAACCAGCTGAATTTAGACAGCTGCCCACCATCATGATGTTTTGTTGCCTACTGAAGATGTTTTTATTTAAGAAGGCTTTCCCCGAGGTGTGACCCAGTCATTTATCTAATCTTGACTGTACATCTGTTGTAATTGCTTTAATTGTTTTTGGAATTTGTGGTTTTGGTTTTAATTCTTTTGGAAATTTGTATTATTGTTTTGTTTTGCATAAAGCCTCAGGCTGTGAAGCAATTCCTAAGTGTGTAAAATAAGTGATAAATAGATCTCAGTTCCCTTCTGCTTTGCAATATGGTTTTACTAAAACTGACCTGCGTGGCAGGGCTGTTATAAGAATCACTGAAATAATGCGATTTTCTTCTTGAACATCTCTTGATAATGTCATATATCCTCAACGTGTTCATGATTTTCCAGAATCGCATTCTGCTGTGATGTGTGAACTCTCCTGAACTCAGTTTGCAACCAAGCATGGCAAAGTAGCCAAGAAAATAAGAAAATAGCTTGACAACGTGTGTGCTGGTGTAGTTTTTTTAAATTCAGTTCTGAATTTTGGACCTTATCATACTCCAAAAATCATCATCTGGAACATAATGGGATCTGAATCCCCTGTGGTCTCTTACCCACCTCTTCTTGCTGTTTAATTGCTAGTTGTGGCAGCATTGAGAGTTACCAAAGACCTCCCTTCTTCCCTCCATGCTGTCTGGAACATTGTAATAGGTAGTGTTCCAAGCACTAGGATGGAGGAGAAATTCAACCCAGTTTGCATTTAAGGAGCAACTTCATAGGAGAGGTGTTTCCAGCTAACCCACCTTTGGAAGCCTTGCAAGTTGCAGCAAGAGAGGGACTATCATGGGTGTTTCTAAGACCAAGGTGCCACATTCCCTTGTTATTTTTGCTATTGCCAGGAAGTGCAGTGTGCTCAGTGTAATCTTGCTGTATTTACAGCACTGAAATGTTGTTTGGTATGACTTAGATCTGCTATTATGCTGCTGTTTTTATTAACTAATTTCTGAAGGTTGATTTTGAGATGCATTCCTGTTTTCTTTATAGTAAGCCACTTTGAACACTTTGAAAAATGTATGCATTAGGTAATGTTGTTGTTGTTTAGTCATTTAGTCGTGTCCGACTCTTCGTGACCCCATGGACCAGAGCACGCCAGGCACTTACTTCTGTCTTCCACTGCCTCCCGCAGTTTGGTCAAACTCATGCTGGTAGCTTCAAGAACACCATCCAACCATCTCGTCCTCTGTCGTCCCCTTCTCCTTGTGCCCTCCATCTTTCCCAACATCAGGGTCTTTTCCAGGGAGTCTTCTCTTCTCATGAGGTGGCCAAAGTACTGGAGCCTCAGCTTCAGGATCTGTCCTTCCAGTGAGCACTCAGGGCTGATTTCCTTAAGAATGGATACGTTTGATCTTCTTGCAGTCCATGGGACTCTCAAGAGTCTCCTCCAGCACCATAATTCAAAAGCATCAATTCTTCAGCGATCAGCCTTCTTTATGGTCCAGCTCTCACTTCCATACATCACTACTGGGAAAACCATAGCTTTTACTATACGGACCTTTGTTGGCAAGGTGATGTCTCTACTTTTTAAGATGCTGTCTAGGTTTGTCATTGCTTTCCTCCCAAGAAGCAGGCGTCTCTTAATTTCGTGGCTGCTGTCACCATCTGCAGTGATCATGGAGCCCAAGAAAGTAAAATCTCTCACTGCCTCCATTTCTCCCCCTTCTATTTGCCAGGAGGTGATGGGACCAGTGGCCATGATCTTCGTTTTTTTGATGTTGAGCTTCAGACCATATTTTGCGCTCTCCTCTTTCACCCTCAATAAAAGGTTCTTTAATTCCTCCTCACTTTCTGACATCAAGGTTGTGTCATCTGCATATCTGAGGTTGTTGATATTTCTTCCAGCAATCTTAATTCTGGCTAGGGATTCATCCAGCCCAGCCTTTCACATGATGAATTCTGCATATAAGTTAAATAAGCAGGGAGACAATATACAGCTTTGTCGTACTCCTTTCCCAATTTTGAACCAATCAGTTGTTCCATATCCAGTTCTAACTGTAGCTTCTTGTCCCACATAGAGATTTCTCAGGAGACAGATGAGGTGATCAGGCACTCCCATTTCTTTAAGAACTTGCCATAGTTTGCTGTGGTCGACACAGTCAAAGGCTTTTGCATAGTCAATGAAGCAGAAGTAGATGTCTTTCTGGAACTCTCTAGCTTTCTCCATAATCCAGCGCATGTTTGGTCTCTGGTTCCTCTGCCTCTTCTAAATCCAGCTTGCACTTCTGGGAGTTCTCGGTCCACATACTGCTTGAGCATTAGGTAATATCGCATACAAAAAAAGAGCGTATTAGGACTCAATTACTTTCATGAGGACTTAAAAAAAAATTCAAACTGATATGGAAATGTGGAGAGCTGAACTTAAGGCTGGAAAGATAAGAAACTGAAACTGACAGATCCAGCTATGCAGGTAAGAGGGGACTTGGGAAACATCACTTTCCCAGGGTACCTGAATCCTGGTGGCTAATGGATTGTACCAATAATATAATGATTGCAAGTTGCTCTAAACTGTTTTTAATGTTGCATTTTACGTTGCTGTGAAGGGTGGGTAATATATTAAAACAACAGCAGCAGCAGCAGCAACATCCTTTGTACGCACTCAGGAAAATGACATGCACCTCTGTTCCTTTGTGTACAAGCTTGGAATATTATATGAGAGGAACTGGAAGGGGTGTAAATGGTACTGAGCCAGATACAGTTGAGCATTAGGAGGTGGAGAAATTTGCATTCTGACCCAAGCAGTCATGGATTTCAGAGATTGACTCATGACAACCCAGGATGGTGGAAAGCAAGCATAACTTCCTTGTGGCTGAAGATAAAAGCAGAGGAACCCTGAACATGAGACTACTGCTGCTAAGCTTTTGGATTCTGTGTCAATTGCACGGCCATCAATGATTTTTCCACAGAATCTAATCCTGTTTGTGTGCTGGTTTCTCCCCCGCCCCAACAGCCAAACTCTTTCCATAATTGAACTTGCTTTCAACCCCACTACCCCCCTCCATTTTAACAAGCACCGCTTTGAAATGTGAAGGGATTGATCTAGCATTTGGCATCAATGGAATAGGCTGGGATTTGAAAGACATATCCACCCCCACCCCCCATTATAAGCATATTATTAATTAGAACAACAGTAGTAAAGACAAGTATACTTGGAATGCTTTGAAATAGCCGGCACTCATGTTTTGTGATTTTTGAGCAGGAGGGGTTTACAAAAGCACTAGCTATCAGCTGTGAAGTGTAGGGTTGGGGAGACCCTAGGGAATGAATGCAGCCCTCTAGACCTCCCCATATGGCCCCTGGAACCATCTGCATGACCTGCCCCTCATGGACCCTGCTTCATAAAAAGGTAAAGGTAAAGGGACCCCTGACCACTAGGTCCAGTCGTGGCCGACTCTGGGGTTGCGGCACTCATCTCACTCTATAGGCCGAGGGAGCCGGCGTACAGCTTCCGGGTCATGTGGCCAGCATAAACTAAGCCGCTTCTGGAAAACCAGAGCAGTGCATGGAAACGCCGTTTACCTTCCTGCCAGAGCGGTACCTATTTATCTACTTGCACTTTGTGCTTTCGAACTGCTAAATTGGCAGGAGCAAGGACCTAGCAACGGGAGCTCACCCCGTCGCGGGGATTCGAACCGCCAACCTTCTGATCGGCAAGCCCTAGGCTCTGTGGTTTAACCCACAGCACCACCCGTGTGCCTTCATACACCAACTTTATTTTTTGCTTGGGAAGAACTCTGATAAAGCGTGTTCTCCTTCATGGAGAGTACGGGTGGCTGTGGGGTTAACAAGACATCTCGCTGTTGCTGGGCGGGTTTGTTTGGATGTCCACCATTGTGATTGGGCTCCTCTTGTTGTTGGGGAGAGTTTGATGTTGCCAATTATTGATTGACAGCCTTAGGTTATATATTCTCTGCGCACAGCGTTGAGCTTCCTCTTTTCGCTGCGCGCATCGGATCACCGGCCAACCCTCCCTAATTTTAGGGCTTTTGCGTTTGACCTTGCTATGCCTGTCATGGGGTCATCTGTTTTGGGGTAGGGGCCTGGTAGGAATTTTGTCCATTTGGCTGATTGGCTGGTGCCATTTGGTTTTTTGCCTACTGCATAGCAAATCGTCACAACTTGTAAGGTTGCGGTTAGGCACTGGTTTTAGAAAATTGGTTGGTGGAGGGGTATGGATTGGCTGTGCCTGCCCCTCCAATGCTGCTGCTGCAAGGGTATTCCATTAAAGGAATCCAGGGGCTCACCATGCTTTTGTCCACACCCCTGTCAAGGGGGCTAGGGCCACGCAAGAGCCCCTGGGAGCATTTGGGGAGAGATGAGGGTTTGGCACCCAGCTCCATTTTCTCCCCAAAAATGTTTTCCCTTACTGACTTCACAGGTTTGTGGATGTCAGTTCTGTCCCTGGGTGGGGACAGATAGTCGCAAGCAATGCCTAAGCAACCACTCACATTATGTATTTTAATAAAGTTGTGGCCAAAATTATGCCAAAAACCTTAAACAAAAATTCCTGTGTGAAGTCTGAATTTATTTGGAGGTGGCTTGGGGACTTACACATGGAAAGCTTCCTGCTTGTCTGATGAATAAAGAAGAGCATGTGAGTGGAAATAATAATAATAGCCTAATGTACAAATGTTACCTATGTTGCTCCACCTCTTTTTTTTCTAGTATCATCCACCACTGGCATTTCAGGCTAAAGATGGATCCCCACCTTGTTGTAAACGAGACCTGAGCTGAATATTTGCCTTTATACTGTGCCAGTTCTGCATGTCTGTGTTTGCCAATGGCTCAGCTCTAACAAGATTAATACAAATGGCTATTTGTTTTGTTTCTAGGCTTGCCAATATCCAAAAAAAGAGAAATTTTGTTTCCCAGAGGTCATGCATTTTATAACTCATTTGTTGCTTCAATAAAAGGCATCAGATAAGCTGTTTTGTACACAGTTTATACAGTGGGATCGGCTTCTTCTTCTAATTGAATCAGGGTTGGTTTCAGAAATCTGATGAAATCGGTTTCATTTATTTCAAGGGGAGTGTTTTGGGTCAGACCTTGGCCAAGCACCATCGAAACTCAATGAGCAAGCAGCAGTCTGGAAAAGAACAGCAAGGCATATGCAAACAGCCATCTTTCCAACAGCAAACGGCCAAAATTGTCATGAGCTCCAGAAAGTTTTCTTGGCAGGACTGGTCAGGAGGAGAGGAGATTTGGGATGACAGTGCTGGGCTTGATGGCAGGAAGGGTTGAGTAGTCTGTGGGGAGACATCCCCACTCTGCTGATGCTGGCACCCCCACGGAGGAGGGAGGGCTTGGAGCAGCCCACATCACACCTCCTGCCAATGAGATCGCCCGGGCAACCAGGGAGACACCTGAGCCTGGGTATGGGCAGTGAGGCGGCTGGGCACACCCTACCTCCATCTCGAAGGATGTGCTGTTGAGATGTACTTTTGCAAGAAAGCCCCCTCCCCACCCGTCCCTATAGAATGGCTTTTTGTGCATTATCTTAACTAATATACACATTTTTGCTTGCACTGATATACACATTCTTTGGTTGGAGAACTACATGGAAAAGTCAAAGGCATGCACAGTTCGGAAGAGAGTTTTGTTTCCATTTGCACAGTGTTGCATTTGGTAGGTTTGCGTTAAAATGGGATCTGAAGGAATTTCTACCTCGTTGCTAATATTTTATATATTATGTGTTCTGCATGAATGTCTGAAGGGGGCTTGTAGCTACATTTAGGCATTGTCTACACTGATTGGCAGTGGATCTCCAGCTTTTCAGGCAGGGGATTCCCAGCCCTCTGTGTAGATTGAACCTAGAACCTACTGCATTGAAAGCATCTCCTCTATCACTGAGCTACAGCCATCCCCAGGAACGAAGGAACCCAAGAAGCTGCCATTTAACAAGTCCATTGAGATCAGTATGGTCTACACTGGCTGCCAGTGGCTCTCCAGGGTTTTAGTCAGGAATCTTTCTCATTCCTACCTGGAGATACTGGAGATTGAACCTGGGATATTCTGCATGCAAAGCAGATGTTCTACTACAGAGCTATGTCTCTTGGCTTGAAGGGTAGACCTGAACATGCTTAGGGGCCAACTTGCAGTTGGGAAGTTTATATTTTCAGAGTTGTTTTGCTCAGGCCAATGTGCTTATAAGCCCTCTTTAATCTGCTAAATAAAAAATGGGAATAGAGTGGGTATGCCTGGAGACTTTCGGCAGGGCTGATGCCTGTGTCCTGTCAATTTGCAAGTTTCTTCCTTAGCTTGTGCAGGTTGAATGCCTGGAGCAGGCCATTTTGCTTGTTTTTATTTCCTTGTAGAGCCACGTAGGGAAAATGTCACATTTGATAGAGTTTCCGCCACTATGACAAAAAGCTGCTTGGTGCAGGAAAAAGCCCCTCATCTTTGCATTCCTTTCCCGGTAAATTATTGCCCATCCATTTCCCAGACCTTATAAAACGCAGCTTCTGGGTCCATACAGCCAGCTTTGAAAGAGACAAATGGGTACCATCATGGAGACCTGGAAGCATCCAGTCGTCCTTATCACAGTTAATCTCTGGAGCCAGTTAATCATAATGGTCCTTCCAGTTATTAAGGTCCTTTTTAATTTAGAGTGAGAGTATGCAGTAATTAGCCTTAACCGGGTCATTGATCTGAGAGGAATATACACTCCAAGTACTTCCATCCGTCTTGCGTACTTATGCATGGGACAGCCTCTAGCCTTCTATCTTTTCTCTCATCTCAAGTTCACTGCAGAATCAAGAAAGGTTAATACCAACGGAGCTTTTCCAATACGGCCTTCTGCACTGTATCAGACAGAAAAACAAGGAGACGCTCGCTTGATAGGAGGCCGGATGCTTTCATCTCATTCATGATTGTAATGCCGCCAACCTTGGCTGCCTTACTCCTAATTTGCCTCTCTGCAAGACGACTGGATCCCTCTTAGTGCTTGGCCTGCTATCTTCCTCTGCGTACTTTATGATCATCACTGTTATCATGTGGGTGGGTTTAATCAGAGTTTCACTCTCTACCAGATGCCTCCTGTCCCTGAAGAGGAGTTGCAATGTTCTGTCACAACCCTGCCAGAGTAGAAATGACAGTAATGTCACCAATGATGCATGATATCTTTTACCAAGCACTAGTGCGATAAACAAAGAGGCCCCTGGAGTGTTTAGAGATGCAATGGCAGCACATAGGAAGCCAGTGAATCCTTATGACGCTTGTGTGCTTCAAGGACCTAGCTTTCAAAAAAGGTGGCCACTGCCTTGCATGTCATGGCAAATTCCCAGCTGTTAGGGTTAGAACCTAAGTATAGCAGCATGGATCATGCACTTTGCAACTTAAGGGTTAATTCTGATATCGGTAAGTCAACCAAGAGGAGGGGTCTGTGGTGCTGCTAATTAGCAACCACCAAGTAGCATGTTTGCTGAGGTGACCCATACCCTCATTGGTTGTGTAGTTCTGAGAGAGCTTTTCCTCTGTCTTTGGAGCAGTGGTTCCCAACCTTTTTTTGGCCATGCCCCACCTAAGCATCTCTAAAATCCTGATGCCCGCTCCCTGTGACATATAATTATTACTATTCAAAAAGTGAACTCCTGTTCATGTGGAGGAAGCCTAAAAGGCCATTAACTGTTAATAACTCATTCTCAAATCCCCCCCCCAAAAAAAACCAAATTGCCCCCATGTGGCATGTGTGCCCCACATTGGGAACCATGGCTTTGAAATCAGAAGGACAACATCTCTCTTTTCTTTCTCCTCAGTTTATACACTTGTTTTTGGTCAGTTTTACCAGTAAAGTGCTACTGTGATCTCCTTTCTCTCTGGACTAGGTTTGAGTTATTTGACTTCACTTTGCTAACACCAGGAAGCCCCAGAACGAGGAACTGCAGCTTAAGTCCAGTTCCCCAAATCTCCCAATAGGTTTGTGGGTGGGTTTTTGTTTTGTTTTGTTTAAGTCCTCATTGACATTTTTGTGCAAATTTCTGCTAATAGACACATTTTTTTTTTTTTTACATAACATGGTGCAGAGAGCATTGCGTGTTCAGACGCAGAAACCTCCCCCCTAAATAAATTCACACTTGACTCAAATTTTAGGTTTAGTTTTTGGCAGAATTTAGGCCACAACTTTATTGATTACAGAAAGTGACTGGTTGCATAGGCTCTGGTTCGACTAGCTCCCTGTCATGCAGGTAGCGCTGACCCATGGCACCAGCATAGGTCAGCCAAGGATGAACATCTGGATAAGCAGAAAGCCGGGCACGGGCTAACTGTGCCACCCAAATGTCCCACTGGACTCAGGCACGGGCACAACCCCCTCACAGGGGTTGACCAAACCATCGAGTCCCTGGATTCCTTTAATGGAATACCCTTCACATAGGGAAGGCGAGAGCATTCTCCCATCCCTATCACCTGAAGCAGAGCCTATCCACAACTTTACAAGTTGTGACGATTTGCTATGTGTCAGGCGAAACCCAAATGGCAACAGCCAATCAACAAAGTGGGGAGAATTCCTGCTGAGTAGGAAAAGGAGAGTACCCCTAAACATTTTTTTTCCCCAGAAAAAAGCACTGCTTGCAGGTCACATTCTGGAGTTTGTGATGACCTTGTTGGTTAAACAAGAAAAAGATTACTATAGGAGCAGAAGTAATCAGCTGGTTGCTCATTAACCAGGTTGTTTGGGATTGATTAGATGGGGTAATTAGTTAGCATGTAGACGGTGCATGTACTTGCAAATGGTGCTGTTCTGTGTGGGTTTTGGATGACAGCACTACTGAAGGTGACAACTGAATGGCATAGAAAGTGGATGGCTTTCTTCTCCACTCCCATGTCATTCCCCATGTCATTCCCCCTATCCAGTTAATTAAAACTTCTAAATCTGTATGCCCTGTACAGTCAATGAAACTGGAAATTGTCAATGTATGGAGAGGGATATTGGAATTGCACCAACTAGTCTCACTTCCAACATCCATACATTGGCTTTATTACTATTACTATTAATCTCTTGATTACCATATTTTTTCTGAGTATAACACGCCCCCGTGTATAAGACACCCCCTATTTTGGGGGACTCCAAATTAAGAAAATGGGGGGAGATTGCCACAGCGACAACCAATCAAAAGCAGCCCTTGCCGCAGCCACCAATAATACGCCCAATAGCCGCTGACAATCTCCGGCTCGCAGCAGCAACCAATCCAACGTCCCCCCTATGCACTATCCATATATAAAACGGCCCCCAATTTTTAACATAACTTTTTAATAAAAAAAAACTCTCGTCTTAAACACGGAAAAGTATGGTATCTTCTGAAGGTGATTTACACATAAAATAATTGAAATCACAGCTCTAACTAAAATCCTAACAAGTGGACACTCGTGGACAAGATCCATTTATCCGGCTGGGAACAAAATATCGAAACAAAAATGTCTTCAGTTGTTTCCAGAAAGTGCAGCTAATGGGCTCCTGTCCTATCTCGACAGGAATGCTATTCCACAGAACAGGGGCAGTCACACTAAAAGCCCTGCTCTGAGTTACTGCAGAGTAGGCTTCTGACAACTTTGGAATTTGCAGGATAATCTCTCCCACAGAGTGCAATGATCAAGTATGTGTGTAAGGGGATAAGGTGGTCTCTCAAGTAACTTAGTCCTCAACTGTATGGGGACTTATATGTTAGCACCAGGACCTTAAACTTGGCCCCATAGGGACCCCCACAATCAGGGTGTTGTATGCTGGTGGTGGTTTGTTTCCATAAGCAACCTAGGAGTTGTGTTCTGTACCAGCTGCAGCTTCTGGACCAACCGCAAAGGGTAGCCCACACATAGAGTACATTGCAATAATCCAGTTCTGAGGGTACTAGTATATAGACAACTGTGATCAAGTTACCCTAATCCAGGAACAGCTGCAGTTGCCCTAGCAACCCAAATTGGTAAAAAGATAAAATACCCCTAGCCTATGAGGATGCTTTGCTTCACAAAGTCACATAATTTTCGGAGGGATTTTTATTATACAGTCGTACCTTGGTTCTCAAACAGAATCCATTCCAGAAATCTGTTCGACTTCTGAAAATATTTGAAAACCAAGGTGTGGCTTCCAGTTGGCTGCAGGATTTTCCTGCAGCCAATCAGAAGCTGTGGAAGCCACGTGGGACGTTCGGGTTCCAAAGAATGTTTGCAAACCGGAACACACACTTAGGTGTTTGAGGTGTCCGGGAGCCAAAACGTTAGGCTTGCAAGGCGTTCGGTGTCCAAGGTACAACTGTACTTAACTACATTATTTATTTTATAAACATAATCTAGTTTAGCACATGCAAGGCTACAATCTATGCACACTCATTTGTGAGTAAATCCTATTAAACATGTGCTGGAGTGGGCTGTGAACCCTTTTGATTCTAACTGGTCCCTTGAAGAGTTAAAACAATGATGAAGTTGGTAACATTGCAGTGCAAAATTACTTAGGCATCAATACATAATCAGAAAAGATGACACAACCCAAGGAGATCAATTCATTCATAATTCATCATATCCCCTTTTTTTCCCTGCTATGGAAATATTTCTCAAATAATGGCGAAAACTAATTGCAGTTATTGCACATGGCAACTGCTTTTTCCTCATTATGTGCCTTCCAAATCCATAATGGTGACATAAACATCAATTAATGGATCACCCTTGTGATTTGCCATCGTTTGTGTTAAATCTATCAATTTTCTAATAACTGACAGAGTTGCTTAAAGAATTTGATCTTGAAGAATTCCAACATGGACTGACCTGATGCCCATCTGCCGGACTAATAAGCCAATCAGAACATAGTTATCCAACAAGTTTCACAAACATTCCTATGCATTCAAAAGATGTCTGTTAAACATCTCAAGTCGAGCATTGAGGGGTGGGACTTTAGAAATGCATACTTTGAAAGAAAGCAAGGTAAGAACACAAGAAAAGTCTGCCGAATTAGGCTAATGACCCACTTAATCCAGAATTCGGTTATCACAGTGGCCAAACAGATGCCCATGGGAAGCCCTGAGTGCAACAACACTGTCCCCTCCTGTGGTTTCTAGCATGTGATAATCAGAATCATATTACCTCCAACCATGGAGGCACAGTATAGCTACAATGGCTAGTAATCATTGATAGCCTTTTCCTCCATGAATTTGTCCAATCCTCTTTTGGAGGTCACCACTGTCTCTTGTGGGAGTGAGTTCCGTAGTTTAAATATGCACTGCATGAAGAAATACTTTCTTTTTTCCTGTTCTGAACCTCCCAACATCCAGTTTCATTTGGTGTCTCCAGATTCTACTGTTATGAGAGGGGGAGAAAAAAACTTATCTATCTACTGTCTCCATGCCATGTGTAGTAATTAAAAGGCCTTGTTTCTACACACACTCACACAACCCTCTCTATCCTCCATCCAGAAAAGGAAGAGTCATGTTAATAGTTAGGTGGATTTGGGACTTCCGGGTTAGCGCCATCGGCTAATGGTGGATTCCCTCCGAGCTCCGGAGGGAATCGGCTCTGTAGGATTTGGGTCTTGCCGCTGCGGCGATGCAGGGACCCTTAAAAATCACAGGCGGCGAAGCCTGTGAACCTGGTGACTCGGCAGGCACCATTAGCGCCCCCCGACCTGCGAAGGAGCCTTTTTAAAGGCTTCGGAACGGGGGACGGGGTGAGCGGCGCGGTGCTGAGAGTTGACTGCTTCTCCTACGGAGTGAAGCCGCATGCCATGGTTGGAGAGCGCTGACTTCTTCTTGTGAATAATTGGACTCTAAAGCAACAACCCGTGAGTAATACGGAAATTGGATTTGTAAAGAATTTTTTTTTTTTAATTAGGCACGATCGGAGAAGGCGCAAACAGGAAGTCCGTCTCCCCGTCTTATAAATAATCTAAAGCAAGGACCAACTAACTAAGGTCGAGAGAATTTTTTTCCTACTTATTGGGTAAAAGACATTAATTTCACGATTTGGCAGTATAAGTAATCTTACTGGAGGATAAGAGCTAATTTTGGGAGCTGAAGTACCACCCCCCCGGACCCGGGAGTGATCCGTGAGAGAGCCTGTTGAAGAGGTATTGAAGAGTTTGACAGCTGTCAAATTAGCTGTCAAGACGGAAAAAGAGAACTTTGTTTCTGTTGTTTCTGCTGGTTATATTTGCTACAATTTGGTTACATTTTGTTGAAAACAAGGAAGAACTGATACAAACTAACTTGACTTTTGGATTTGAACTGGAAGGAATACTAAGTAACCAAAATCCCTCTAGAGGGGATTTTGGGACATTACAAGAATGGCTGAAGGAGGGGAAATTCAAGCTAAAATGGACAGAGTTTTTCTTCTCTTGGGAAAGTTACAAGTCCAAATTGATGTTTTGGCTACCAATGTTGCAACTCTGGACTTCACAGTAAACAAACTCATTGAATTTGAGAAGGACTTGATTCAGGAAGTTCATGCAGCTGGACAAGAGGAGAAACTTGAGAGCTTTGAGAGTGTGGAGAAAGAGATATATGTTGTTTCTGAGGAAAAGGAAGGAGGAGATGTAATGTTGCAGATGACAAAAGAGAGCCAGAGGCCTGACATGATGGCTACAAAGGAAAATAAGAACTTGATGATGAAAATTTGGTCTGAATTGGAGACTGAAGAATGGAGAGATCTCCTTATGTGGAGATCTGAAGACCCAAGGATTACAATTTTGATTAAGGTGGAAGTTGGAGTTTTTGGGACATTTGGATTTGAAAGGAGTAAGAAACAAGATTTGGGCTCCACTTTTAAGTATGGAGGTCTGGGAGGAAGAAACATGGACCCCATCGGGCCAGAGCTTCTCTGAAATCTGGTGCTTAATACTAAGGACTATCAAAAAGCTGGCAGAGAGGAACTGAGAGAGAATTAAGAGCCTCGGACGTGAGATCTCCAGGCTGATAGTAGACTAAGACTGATGGACATTTGTTGGGGATTGAAACCGGGAAAGGGGTGGGGGGAGTTTGGGAATCCAAAGGGTGCATAATTATAATCTGTCTTTCTTTTTTTATTTGTTTTGTTATTAGTATGAAAATTGGGGAATTTGTGGAAGGGAAATTGGGTCGACTTTAGAAAAAAGTTTTAAGAATGAGCACTGATGTACAGATACTGATGTTTATAAGGCAAAATTGGTTTCTTAAAATAAACTAAATATAAAAAGGTTAAAAATTGGGGATAAGAACTTGTTGAACTAACAATTTGAATTGGAATATAAGAAGGGGAGGTGTGGGGAAGTCAGGGAAATATGTTATAGAAAAATAAGGATTGTAAACTATGTGTTTTTAAATTTTTCTTTTTTTTTGTTTTCTTTTTCGACTTTTTAATGTACTAAAGTGGAAAATCTTAATAAATATCTTTTAAAAAAAATAGTTAGGTGGATTTGTAGCTGGTTGACTATATCCAAACACAAAGGGGGCTCACTAATGGTCCTTCATACTGGAAAAAAGTGACAAGTGGGGTGCCGCAAGGTTTTGTCCTGGACCTGTTGTTATTTGACATCTTTATAAATGACCAGGATGAAGGTATTGAGGGGATGCTAATCAAATTTGCAGGACACCAAATGGGGAGGGGTAGCCAACGCTGCTGAAGGCAGAATCAGGAGTCAAGATTACCTTAACAGATCAGAGAACTGGGACAAAACTGAATTTCGATTGGGACAAATGTTAGGTTCTGCACTTAGGTAAGAAGAACCAGCTGCGGAAATGTAAGATGGGGGGGGGGATACCTGGCTTGTCAGTAGCACATGTGAAAAATGTCTAGGGGTCTTAGATTGCAAGCTTAACATGAGTCAATAGGGTGATGCAGAAAAAAGGTGATGTTATTCTAGATTGCATCAACACCCCATTGTCTCAAAGTAAGTAAATTCTGCTTCCCATAAGCTGCTTCTGGTCCTCTTGTACTGACCTGTCTCATTATATGTTGGCAAGAGAAGTGAAGGTATTAGGTACATTTTTTCACCTTTGGTGGACGTGCCCAAGGATTAAGGCTTTCTGGGAGATGATATATAATGAATTGAAAAAGGTATTTAAATATACCTTCTTGAAGAAACCAGAGGCCTTTCTCCTGGGCATAGTTGACCAATCGGTGTTAAAGAAGGATAGAATTTTCTTTATGTACGCTACAACAGCAGCAAGAATACTTATTGCAAAGTATTGGAAGACACAAGATTTACCCACTCTGGAAGAATGGCAGATGAAGGTGATCGATTACATGGAATTGGCGGAAATGACTGGTAGAATCCGAGACCAGGGAGAAGAATCAGTGGAAGAAGACTGGAAGAAATTTAAAGACTATTTACAGAGATACTGTAAAATTAATGAATGTTAGAATGATGTTGGATTGAAATTAAGTGGTTTCTAGCTAATGGTATAAAAGAATATGAAAAAATTGTTTTTTATAGGTAAAAATTTAATGTTATAACAATTTAAGATTAAAGATCTGGGTAGAATAAAGAGGGAAAGAAACTGCTGAGCTAATAAATTGAACTGGAATACAAAAAAGGGAGGTACGAGGAGGTCCGGGAAACAAGTAAATGAAAAATAATGTGATGAGAGGATTGATTGTTTTTAACTGTTTTTATTTTGTATTTTTTCTTTTTTCTTTTTCAATTTTGTAATGTAAAAACCCTAATAAAAATTTTATTAAAAAAAAAGAGAAGTGAAGGTATTCACCAGCCCCACCCAACCCCTCCTCATTTCACCTCTGCCCCAGAGGTGTTCTTTCCAGTTACAGTAGAGGCAGAGTAGCTTAGAGTTACCCCAAGCCTGCTGATACCTCCCTCTTATTTGATCTTGATTTTATTTCTATCAAAATTCAATCTCGTGGGTGGCTCTTGACATTTTGGCTGCATTCAGAACAGCATTCAGATAATTGAAATGGAATTAGAATCTAGGAGGGGGCAGAAGAAAGGAAACAGGCATTTCAGATCCGTTCCAGTACCGAATGGCCAAGCAGCTGAATTAACAGCAGCAGTGAAAAAGCAGTTTGGCACTACAGATGGAGTGTCAAAAGCAGCTATTTATGCACAGATACGTTATTAATCAACAACGAAGGAAAATGAAATTCAAAAACACTCACGACAGTTTAATAGGATTTTGTTGCAGCTGATACTCTTCCCAGGTTTTCTGGCATTCTGACAAAAAACTCCCTCTCCCCCCCAAAAAACCCCCTCCCCCAAAAAAACAAATTTCCTTTTCATTTCGAGCAGAGGTTAAATAGATTTAAATAAATCTTGGCTGAGATTTATTAAATATTATGTAGATTTCCTTTCTCTCTTTTCAAGCCCATTGGAGATTCAATAACAGTTATTTTGGAGTTAGCAAAACCTTCCATTGTGCTTGTAAGATCTCTTTGTAGATTAAACAATGAGCCGGGTCTGGCAAACGGGAAAATTTAATATTTAAAGTCTGATTCAATCAACGGCAGGCGCTTTACTCAATGACATGTTCGGGATTTAACAAACATTGTCTCATCTCAAGAAAACAAATGTTAAGTAAGGACGAAGCTAATGCGGTTCAACAAGACAAGAACTCCATTTACCAATCCTTTATACGTTTAATAAACAGATTTATTAAACCAAGTGCTCTGTTTTGCTGGAGATGGTATCGATGCGGGGAATTCATCTCCAGTATGACACAGACATTCTAATTCCCCATTTATTTCTTTTTCTTTTTCTTTCGAGAGTCTCGAAGTTTCATTTCAGTTTAATATGCATCTGCTGTAAGAGTTTCAGTTAACTATCTGAAGCACATGGGAAACGTGGAGAAAGAGAGAAGGGGAAAAGAGCAACGCAGGAAGCTGCCTTTTCCAGAGTTAGACCATAGGTCCATCAAGCTCAGGACTGTCTACACTGACTGGCAGCAGCTTTCCAAATGCCAGAGATCAACCCTGGGGCTTTCTTCATGCAAAGCAGGCATACCCTCAACATTTCTGTGATGAAAACAGGGACATCCTACCATACCCTCCAACATTTCTCCATTATAAACCAAGTTAATGTGACCTTGAAATGGCATTACATCCTGCTTCGTCTTGTCCATATCCCATAAATGAGTAAGGATATCCAACTAGCATACCCACCAACATTTCTCATAATAATAATAATAATAATAATAATAATAATAATAATAATAAGATTTATACCCTGCCCATCTGACTGGGTTGCCCCAGCCACTCTGGGTGGCTTCCAACATATATAAAAAGATAATTAAACATTTCAAAACTTCCCAGTACAGGGCTGCCTTCAGATGTCTTCTAAAGCTAGTTAATTATCCGCATGGCTCAGGGTCACAGAACTCCATACCCTTCAATATTTTCCCAATGAAAATAGGGGCTTCCTACCATACTCTCCAACGAAAACAGGGGTGTCCTTAGGAAAAGCTGGGCATTCTGGGATCAAATTAAAAACTGGGATGGCTTCTGTAAGTTTGGGGCTGTCCCTGGAAAATAGGGACACTTGGAGGATTTGCTTTACTATGAAGCTATGAGCCTTCCCCATAGAGAGGAGAAGCTTCAAAACAGCACTGAGAACTATCACAAACACACACACACACACACACACACACACACACACAAAAAGACCCAACACATTTGGGGCTATATTTTCTTCAAGGGCACTCAAAACAAATGAATCACAGCTCAAATGACTCAATGCATAAAACATTCAAGGACTTAACATCCTCACTTACAAAAGTGATTGAAAACAAAAGAACTGAACCTATACTGCAAATTATAACAAACCATTATTATAATGCAGTGTTTTGTATGATTGAGGTCCATGCATAATTTTCTATTGAGTTATTTGAATAAGAAGACCAATGAGTGCAATCCTAATGCTTCTGATATTGATAGCTGGGGGGGGGGGGCGCACGTTAGGATGGTTCTGTGATGCCTTTCCACTGGCCTCTGCTGATGGACAGGAAAGCCACTGGTGTGGGGTGGGGTGTTGTCCTGCTGAACCCCCAGATGCATCCAGGTAGATGAAAAGCTTCCACCAGCTGGCTGGAGCAGGTGCAAAGTCCTGATAGTCAGCAACTAGGAGTTGGGTGGCAGGCAAATTTGGATCCCCTGGATCTCCAAAGTGCTGCTCAACAACATCAGCCTGGAGCTGGTGTAGGAAGAAATTATGGGGGGGGGATGTCACCATAATTGACCCTGACTAAGATTAACCCTGACTAAGATAGAAGTAGGGACGCGGGTGGCGCTGTGGGTAAAACCTCAGCGCTTAGGACTTGCCGATCGCATGGTCGGCGGTTCGAATACCCGTGGCAGGGTGCGCTCCCGTCGTTCTGTCCCAGTGCCTGCCAAAATAGCAGTTCGAAAGCACCCCCCGGGTGCAAGTAGATAAATAGGGACTGCTTACCAGCGGGAAGGTAAACGGCATTCCGTGTGCTGCGCTGGCTCGCCAGATGCAGCTTGTCACGCTGGCCACGTGACCCGGAAGTGTCTGCGGACAGTGCTTTCTCCCAGCCTATAGAGTGAGATGAGCGCACAACCCTAGAGTCTGGCAAGACTGGCCCGTACGGGCAGGGGTACCTTTAGCTTTAGCTTTAAGATAGATGTAGGGACGAGGGTGGCACTGTGGGTTAAACCACAGAGCCTAGGACTTGCCGATCAGAAGGTCGGCGGTTCAAATCCCCGTGACGGGGTGAGCTCCCGATGCTCGGTCCCTGCTCCTGCCAACCTAGCAGTTCAAAAGCATGTCAAAGTGCAAGTATTATCTAGGTACCGCTCTGGCGGGAAGGTAAACAGCGTTTCTGTGCGCTGCTCTGGTTCACCAGAAGCGGCTTAGTTATGCTGGCCACATGACCCAGAAGCTGTACGCCGGCTCCCTCGGCCAATAAAGCGAGATGAGCGCCGCAACCCCAGAGTCGGTCACGACTGGACCTAATGGTCAGGGGTCCCTTTACCTTTACCTAAGATAGAAGGGGAGCTGCTGCTTTGCTCCTCCATTGCTCTGCCTGCCTCAAATTTAGGTGTACAAACTCACTTTGGTTATTTACTGAAAACATTTGCACACTACCTTTCAAGAATTGAGTTCTTCCACAAATCGTCAGCAAGAGGTGGAGCCAGAGCCAAGGACAGGCAACTAATTTGAGTCTTGTCCCCACCTTCCTCCCTGATGAAGTCTACACAAGGACAACACTGATAGCAGAGTAGGAGAGCCGAAAATAATCCAATACATTTCACATCTGGCAACCCATGCGCCTCTTTGGTTTCAGATAGTACATGGGTAGATGAGTTGAAAAAGCCGAGGGCGCAAATTTTCACAGCCCACTAGCACCTATGGTGGGTCATTTACCAGACGTAATGTATTTAGTGTTAACTCTAGAAGTGTATACTTGATTTTGACAAAACTAAGCTTATTCCCTTCACAGAGAAAAATTCCCAGAGTTAGTGGCATAGCGTGGATTGCCAGCACAGAGCAGGTGGGTGGGTGGGAAATGGACAGAGTATGCATGCACATTCAACTGTCTAACAGCGTCCATGTCACCCAGAAAATTGCAGCTGCAGAGATAAGAAAAATTGTTCCATTGTGTGGAGAGGTCACTTCCTGGTTCACATGGAGAAGCCATTTTCAACAGAGCCCAGCAACGGAAGCACGTAGCTGTACTGAGATAGCACTGGGTGTTGAAATTTTGTACCCCCTAACAATTTTGTGCCCGGGGCAACCACCCCTGTGCTACGCCACTGCCCAGAGTTCCCTGTGAGGAGGCATTGATTGTTAAAGTGGACTGTGAAGTGGAGCTTTTTGAGGGGAATATGAGTGTCCAGACAACTCTTAGCACTCTTAAGGAACTACAGTTCCCATACTTCTTTTGGGGAAGCTGTGACTGGTTAAAATGGTATCACATGTTTTAAATGTATGGTGTTAATGGGGCTTCTGACTAAGGTGGAGGAGAAAGCCAACAGACAGTGCCACCCCCTTGACTGGTTGTAAGAAAGAAGGCAGGCAGGCAGGCAGGAGGGTGAGAGTTGGCTGAGGTTAAGAAGAAGACTGACCCATAAGAAGACTGGCCCATCTAGTACAGCATCATTCTCACAGTAGCCAATCAGACGCCGGTAGGAAACCTGCTAGCAGAATTTGAGCACCAGAACACTCTCCCCAGTTACTAGCAACTGGTTGGTGGAGCTGTGCCCCATGGCTCCAAACAGACCACACACAAGCCCCATTGGTGACATCTACAAATAATGGCTTGGCGGCTGAAACTGTGTGGACCCCTGCTCTTTGGGGCAGTGGGATTGGCCACGGCCCTCTTTGGTGTGTGCCATGGAAAACCCAACCTTGTTATCACATCTATTGTAGAAAAACAGTCCTGAGCCATTTATAACCTTTTAGAGGGCAGGACGTGGGACCAGGGAGGTTGGGAACGCCAAGGAAGGCCAGCTGGAGTTCCAAATTTAATACAAACCAGCCTACTATTTACCACTTAAACTGCTATCGTTTCAGAACAGATCAGCTAAAGAGATTTCCCAGCAGCCAGAACCCCATCCCTCAGAGGAGATAATAATCTTAATTGAAATCAGAAAACCTTCAAGTATCTTTGTGCGCTCGGTAATAGCACGACATTTAGAATCACAGTGGGATTAATAATTGGGAGCGGCCTTCGATCATTTTCTGTTCTGTTTAATTTAGAAGTGGGTGGGAGGAGGAGAAGCCGGGGTGAACATTTCAGACCTCCCCCCCCCCCAGCCCGCTCCCACTTTGTCTGTGAGAAATAGCTGTAGAACTCATTGGCATAGGACACTTACATCCTGGGCTCAAAAAGGCGGACGTTTGTGTGCGTGCGTGCGTTAGAGAGAGAGAGGCCTATTTTGCTATTGTAATTGAAGAGGTGATCAAAAGATCACACTCCTATCCCTTCCAGTATGATGGAATCGGAGGTATTTAACATTCTGCCACTCCACAGGAGGAGGGGGAAGCAGATAAAGGAGACAGCTGGGATGCAATTCAGCTCCTACCGTCCTTTGCAGAAACAATTATAAAATGCAAATCGTACGGGTATCTCTTTAACGGAGCAAATCTAGCCATCACCTGCCTCTGTTCTTTTATCAAGCATCTGGTTAAGGGGAGGGGAGTGTTACAAAAAGGCTTTCCCCCTCTGCTGCGTGATCTTAACACAAGTTGTTTATCTGATTATTATTATTTATTATTACATTGCAAGGCCAGGTCCGTGTAAGTTGAGTGGAACGAAATGTCTCTCCAGCTGCATCTGACACCAGCACCATAGGCTCCTAAGAGGAGAGAGGCTCAGAGGCTGAGCTTAGAAATCAAGGAATCCGGGAATCTCACCTCTGGCCGTGAACTCAGAAGGTGGCCTGAGGCAATCCGTTGTCTCTCAGCCTCAGAACTCCCCACCCTCACCCAGATCTGTAATATGGGGATTAATAATATTGGCTTAAATTGAAGCTTCTTGCAGTCGCATGGATTGCAAGAAGATCAAACCTATCCATTCTGAAGGAAATCAGCCCTGAATGCTCACTGGAAGGACAGATTCTGAAGCTGAAGCTCCAATACTTTGGCCACCTCATGAGAAGAGAAGACTCCCTGGAAAAGACCCTGATGCTGGAAAAGATGGAGGGCACAAGGAGAAGGGGATGACAGACGATGAGATGGTTGGACAGTGTTCTCGAAGCTACCAGCATGAGTTTGACCAAACTGCAGGAGGCAGTGGAAGACAGGAGTGCCTGGCGTGCTCTGGTCCATGGGGTCACGAAGAGTTGGACACAACTAAACAACTAAACAACGACAACAAATTGAAGCAGGGTTGGAGCATCAGGCCCAGAGGTTCAGTGTGGACCTCCAGGAAGGGCCATAGCTAGGGGGTGGTGAGGTGGGCCCCTGCCAGGTGTGCAGGTGATAGGGGAGGGCACAAAATCTGCTAAAAATGTGTCCATAAATATAAATATTTATTATTGCCTCAAAAGAAATGGTTTTAAATAGAGGATGAATTGAATTGGGGGGCTGGTTTGGAGGAGAGGCGGAAAGAAGAGCTAATTTGTCCATGGCTGGGGGCACAATCTGGACGGTTCTGCCAGGAGCGCAAGATCGCCTAGCTATGGCTCTGCCTCCAGGCCTTGCTGTCTGGTCCTCAGAACATTCATCGGGCTGCACACCTCACCAGCTATGCTTCATGCCTCCTGCAAGTCCATGCGCTTCAAGTGTCCCTATTTTCCAGAATTATGAAAGCCACCCTGCCTTCTGATTTGATCCCGGAATGTCCCTAATTTTCCCAGCCACTGCCACTGCCACCAAACTCGGAAGAGAGGATGAGCTGGCGCTTTCCCTGAGCAACGGCAGTGGGGGCAGAGGGGGCTGCGAGGGAGCACCCCATTTCCTCTCTTTGGCTTCTCCATGGCCATTGCTGCCAACCTCTTCCCTTGGGCAGCTTGTAGTGGCCGCTGGAGAGAGGGTGAGGAGGAGGAGCTGCTGCTGCCATTGAGGTCTAGCCTTGCGTGTTATACCAGCTCTGAGGTTCAGGCAGAGGGGAGGGTATCCCTGGGATTGAAGAAAGCGGGAGAGGAGCAGAGCGCAAGTCTTTATTTTTTTATTGCCAGCACTGTGCAATAGAACAAAAGAACATTACCCCCATCTCTCCTCCCTCTTTCCTTCCACCCCAACCACAAGATGTCCAGGACAGTAATGTCTCATACTGAACATAAACGAATTGTGGAAAAGACTCTATGAATTGAGGAGAGCCTATACACTCAGCGGGGACGCGGGTGGCGCTGTGGGTAAAACCTCAACGCCTAGGACTTGCCGATCGCATGGTCGGCGGTTCGAATCCCCGTGGTGGGGTGCGCTCCCATTGCTCGGTCCCAGCGCCTGCCAACCTAGCAGTTCGAAAGCACCTCTGGGTGCAAGTAGATAAATAGGGACCGCTTACCAGCGGAAGGTAAACAGCGTTCTGTGTGCTGCGCTGGCTCGCCAGATGCAGCTTGTCACGCTGGCCACGTGACCCGGAAGTGTCTGTGGACAGCGCTGGCTCCCGGCCTATAGAGTGAGATGAGCGCACAACCCTAGAGTCTGGCAAGACTGGCCCGTACGGGCAGGGGTACCTTTACCTTTACCTTTTATACACTCAGGTATATAGTCATACCTCTTGTTACGTTTGGTTCAGCTTACGTCTTTTCAGGTTGCGTCCCGCGGCGACCTGAAAGTACTGGAAAGGGTTACTTCCGGGTTTCGCCACTTGCGCATGTGCAGACGCTCAAAATGATGTCACGCGCATGTACAGAAGCGGCAGATCGCGACCCGTGCACATGCAGATATACAGGCGTGGGTTGCGTTCTGCTCATGTTGTGAACGGGGCTCTGGAACGGATCCCGTTCGCAACCAGAGGTACCACTGTATTAATAAAGAAAAAGCATTTTAAATGTGTTATAACACTGTGACACCAGATAGCACTGTGGAGTTCCATCTTTCGGCAACGTGGTTTCCCATTATGAGGTTTACAACGTGCTTTCCTGAAACTGTTTTTATGTCTAGATCCAACCTGTACTTTTCCACTAGGTTTCATGGATGAAGAACAGGGCCTTCTCTGTGGTGACACCCCACTTTGACATACCCTCTCTCATTGTACTTATGTTTGTCTTCTCTTTTCATATTCTGACACCAGTTCAATACCTTATCCCAGACCTACTAATATTTTCTTGTTTTAATGCCAAACAGCTGCAAATGATTTCTGGGTCTTAATGGTTTTTGTTAGTTTCAGTTAGTTCTGGTTATCTGTATGCATTTTCTTTATTGATGTAGCTTCTTGTTTTATCTTTTTTAGTGTACATCGCCCTGGGCTCCTTTTAGAGGAAGTGTGATTCATAAACGCAATAAATCTGTCAGTTTTGCTCTCTCTCAGTTTCTCATTTTCCAGTCTTCAGCTCACTTTGCCACATTTCCACATCAGTTTGCAATTCTTCTTTTTAAAGCCCTCAAGAACATTTTCAAGATCTGAGCGCACACTTCTCCAAATATATACATTTTTTTTTTTTGCAAGCGGTGTTCTCTAATATAATACATTTTGGCATGCTATTGTGATGAATAGGTGCATTAAATTGTAACACACGGATAAGAACCTAAGCAGAGCCTGCTGGATCAGGCCAATGGCCCATCTAGACCAAATTCCTGTTCTCAAAGTGGCCAACTAGATGCCTGTGGGAAACTCACGAGCAGGATTTGAGCACAAGAGCATTCAGCCCTCTATCCCCTTTTCCTTTAAAGTGTGTGTGTGTGTGGGGGGGGTGAATTTAGCAGCTTTATTATCATTCATTTCCTGGAATGGGATTTGCCTTTTAAACAGCAGCAGCAAAGAGCCAACATTTCTCCAATGAAAATAGGGAAGTCTAATAATAATAATAATAATAATAATAATAATAATAATAATAATAATAAAAAAATAGTACCCTGCTCATCTGACAGGTTTGCCCCAGCCATTCTGGGCAGCTTACAACATACATACAAACATTAAAAATTTTAAAAACTTCCCTATACTGGGCTGCCTTTGGATGTCTTCTAGAGGTTGTGTAATTAGTTATCTCCTTGACTCGGGGGGGGGGGTGTCACATAACTCCATGACAGATGAAAATAGGGGCGTCCTACCACACCCTCCAACATTTCTCTGGTGAAAATATGGACATCCTAAGGGAAAGCGGGACATTTGGGGATTAAATCAGAAACTAGGATTGCTTCTGTAAATCTGGGACTGTCCCTGGAAGATAGGGACGCTTGGAGAGTTTGGAGTCAACATCTTCTCACAGTTATCCTCCCCAACCTCAATATTCTCTCCCACACTCCCAGTTATCATCACCAATTCAACCCCTGTCAGAGAAGGAGGAGGAGGAGAAGGAGGAGGAGGAGATGGAGGAGGAGGAGGAGGAGGAGGAGGAGGAGGAGGAGGAGGAGGAGGAGGAGGAGGAGGAGAAGAAGAAGAAGAAGAAGAAGAAGAAGAAGAAGAAGAAGAAGAAGAAGAAGAAGAAGAAGAAGAAGAATGCCTGGGATCCATCTTGGGCAGGCTGGCTGAAGGCTGGCTGCATTGCTGTGGGGGACAAGCCCCTCTTGAAATGACTATGCTGTAAAAGCTGGACTCCCTTCACTTTGGGCAGCTTCCAGCAAATAAATTAAAACAACCAACACAGCAAAACATCAAACATAAAAAACTTTCCTATACAGGGTGTGTGTGTGTGTGTGTGTGTGTGTGTGTGTGTGGTCATGCCATTTTGTTGCCCATCCCTGTCTCCCCTCCCTGCCCTACTTCAGAAGAATCCCTTTGGAGCTTTTCACAGTCCCATGAAGCTCCCTGGGTGACACTTGGGCCAGTCATTTAGCCTAGCCTACTTCACAGGGTTGCTGAGAGCAAAGATAAAACGTGCTGGGGGCAGATCCACGTATAACACCTTTATTTTCCAGCAGGAAAGGTGGGATATAAATATAATAATCAAATAAATAAGGATCACCAAGCCACCAGCGAATGCAAATCTCAGTGGCAACTCTTCATGCTAATCACATTTTGATCCTGTACAGTGGTACCTCAGGTTACAGACGCTTCAGGTTACAGACTCCGCTAACCCGGAAATAGTACCTTGGGTTAAGAACTTTGCTTCAGGATGAGAACAGAAATCACACGGTGGCGGCGTGGCGGCAGTGGGAGGCCCCATTAGCTAAAGTGGTACCTCAGATTAAGAACAGCTTCAGGTTAAGAATGGACCTCCAGAACGGATTAAGTTCTTAATCCGAGGTACCACTGTACTTGGAGCCAGGAATGGGGGGGGGGTCAACTGCCCCTCCCCTCCCTCCATTGTGCAGTTCCGGCTCCACACCCTAGGAGTCAGTGGTGACAAAGATACCATAGGCTTGTATTCAGGTTTTCTCTTTGGCTACCATCAGATGGATCTCATGTATAATTTACCAGTAGATTTTTCTGTCTGCTCTTTTTGCTACCTTCAGCAGTATTTTCAAAAAAATAAAAATAAAATACCAGATCACTCAAAATTAAGGTCACTTCCTTCTCCCACTCTCCAACAGCCATCTTTCTTAATAGCGTCGGACTCTCTTTATCTTGCGTATGCATGGAAAATAAAATTTAAATGAGATGCTGCTTTTATTAGGATATTTTGTTTTAAAGTGCTGCGCTAGGCTCTCCCCACCCATATCCTTGGAGCAATCAGTTTCATATTCTCTATTTAATTCCGTTGACAGGTCCACTGGTGTGAGACCAGAGGTAAGGCTTGAGGACAGGTTTTCCCCCCTTTAAAAAAGAAATCATAAGAGAATAAGGTTTTATATATCACCCTCTCATCCTGAGTATGTTGTAATGCATGTTTATATGTGCCTATAAAAGATGTGAAGCTGGGGAAGAGATATGCAGAAAATGAAACGCTGAAAGCTAACTGTCTTTAAAATGAGAAGAATGCAGAAAGTTATAAAAAGTGTGTTCTCACATTTCTTTTTCTCTCTCTTTTTTAATTTTTTTATTTTATTCACATAATATACATTCTTTACAACAAACAACTCCAAAATAAGCAGACAACTCCAAAATAAAATCATATGTAACAAAACCATAAGTCTCATGTTTTCATTTACACTGATCTCCTCTCCAATACCTTTACTTGATATTTCTTGCTGCTTTCTGCTTTGCTTTAGAATCTTTATAAAAATTTAAATCTCTTAAATCCTGTACCAATCTTTAACAATTTCAATTAATCCCTTCACCTCCCTCCCCCACAGCCCAGTACTTCCCTCCACCCGTGTGCGATCTTCTTTACCTACCATTATTTTTGTTATCATTGCGTTATTCACTTTATTTGTTATTCCACCCTTGATATGTTATTATCCTAACTCCTTGCGCCTTTTTCTTTTTCTCAGAGATAAGAGCATAAGAATAGAAGAGGGGCCCTGCTGGCTTGGGCCAATGGTCTCTCAAGTCCAGCATTCTGAGGGAAACCTGCAAGCATGAAAAGAGCGTGCTCCCATCCTGTTATTTCTAGCAACTGGTATTCAGAAGCATTGCTGCCTCTGAGGCTGAAACTAGACATATATTAAAAACGCTGTGAAAATGCCTTTTTAACAAAACGTTTTAGTATATATATTGAATTTGCCATTAGCTCACCATTGCCACCTAGTGTCACTTTTGTGTAAAAGGTAAAGGCCCTTTGGACGGTTTGGACAACCTATGGGGTTGTGGCGCTCATCTCGCTTTCAGGCCGAGGGAGCCGGCGTTTGTCCACAAACAGCTTTCCGGGTCATGCGGCCAGCATGACTAAACCGCTTCTGGTGCAATGGGGCACCGTGACAGAAACCAGAGCGCACAGAAACACCATTTACCTTCCTGCTACAGCGGTACCTATTTATCTACTTTCACTGGTGTGCTTTCGAACTGCTAGGTCGGCAGGAGCTGGGACAGAGCAACGGGAGCTCACCCCATCGCGGGGATTCGAACCGCCGACCTTCCGATCAGCAAGCCCAAGAGGCTCAGTGGTTTAGACCACAGCGCCACCCATGTCATCTTTGTTGAATGTACTTAAAACGTTATATTTACAGCTGTATAGCTGAGTCCTCTGTGGAGGCAGAGCACAGCCATCGTGTCTAGTAGACACTGATAGCCTTGTCCTCTATGAAGTTATCCAGTCCTCTTTTGGAGGAGCCCAAAGTTGTGGCCATTCCTGCCCACAATCGAACCATGTGCTGCATGGTTCTTAAGTAATTAATTAAGTTGTATGTCACCTGCTGTGGTTTGGACAACCTGTGTCGATGAGGGTGGTCTTGCAGTTAGACCAGCATTTCCCAAACTTAGGGGAAAGGCCATGCCTTTTCACCTATGACAGGTAAAGGTAAAGGGACCACTGACAATTAGGTCCAGTCACTGACGACTCTGGGGTTGCGGCACTCATCTTGCTTTACTGGCCGAGGGACCCAGCAGACAGCTTCCGGGTCATGTGCCCAGCATGACTAAGCTGCTTCTGGCAAACCAGAGCAGCGCACAGAAACGCTGTTTACCTTCCCGCCAGAGCGGTACCTATTTATCTACTTGCACTTTGATGTGCTTTCGAACTGCTAGGTTGGCAGGAGCTGGGACCGAGCAACGGGAGCTCACCCCGTCGCGGGAATTCAAACTGCCGACCTTCTGATTGGCAAGCCCTAGGCTCTGTGCTTTAGACCACAGCGCCACCTGTGTCCCAATGACATGTCTTACTGGCCTACAAAGGGGACAAGACAGGGTGGCCCCCTTTCATCCCTGTTATTTATATTAGCTTTGGAAGTTTTGTTGCAAAATCTTAGAAAAGAGGAAAAGATAAAAGGAATTACAATTGGGGAAAAATCATATAAAGTTAGAGCATTCATGGATTACTTGATAATAACAACACAAGACCCAAAAGAAAGTATTCCAGCAACATATGTCAAGTAACTAAAGCATATGGAAAAGTGGCAGCTCTGAAGGTAAACTACCAAAAAACTAAGATATTAACTAAAAATCTAAATACAGAGGGGGGGGGAGAAATACAACAGCTGACAGGATTAGAGATTAAAGGCAAGGTAAAATATCTAAGGATCTGGAGATCAACAAAGGGTATTAAACTATATGAAGATAACTACACCAAAGTATGGAAAGAGGTTAAGGAAAATATGGAAAACTGGACAAGATTACAACTCTCTATATGGGGCAGAATCTCGGTAGTTAACATGAATATACTTCCCAAAATGATATTTTTATTTCAAACCATTCCGATACTGGGTGGGATGAGGTGTTTTCAGGAATGGAAAAGAGATATGGCAAGATTCATATGGAACGGGGGGGAAACCAAGAATAGAATATCAACTATTAACAGATAAAAAAGAGAGAGGAGGCTTTGCACTTCCCGATTTAGAACTATACCATACAGCTGCAGGTATTCTATGGCTCAAAGACTGGATAACATTAAGAGAGTCGGATGTGTTGGAATTGGAGGGATATGATAATCGGTATGGGTGGCATGCCTACCTAATTTACGAGAAGGTGAAGGTCCACAGGGGTTTCTTGGATCATCTAGTAAGGAAAGCATTATATAAAATCTGGATAAAATATAAAGGAATATTGGAACCCAGGATACCTCTGTGGAAGCGATGGCAGTTAAGAAAAAGAATATGGAGGGGATATGGGCCACATACCGAGTAATATTAGAAGAAAAACATGAAGAGACAACCCTAAAAAAGTATGAAGAAATTAAATCTGACAGACTGTCTGCAATATTTCCAAGTAAATCAAAGATTAATTACAGTATTGACAGGAAAATAGGTATTGCAAAAGAAACATCACGAGTCTATAACCTATTATTAGAATGGGAATTAAAGGAAGAACAGGTAAAGACCATGATGGGCGCAAGACCTAGGTTACAACATTCTTATGGAACAATGGGAAAAACTATGGCAAGAAGATATTAAGTTTACGGCCTGTTATAATCTTAGGGAAAATACCATGAAGATCAAACACCAGTACAACTTGCCAAAATGTATAAAAGCAGGTCACCCATATGTTGGAGATGCAATAAGGAAAATGGGTCTTATTTACACATGTGGTGGAACTGTGAGGAAATTCAAGAATTTTTGAATAATGTATATGAAGAATTAAAAAAAAAAAATTAACATTTTAAATAACATTTTAAAAAAGACCAGAAATACATCTTTTAAGTATATTGCCAACTGAAATAGGAAAATCAAAAAGACCATTGTTCATGTATGGGGTAACAGTGGCAAGAATTTTAGTAGCAAGATATTGGAAAAATACTAGAACACCTGATATAGCAGACTGGCAAACATTAATGGTGGAATACTTGCAGCTAGCAAAGGTGACAGGAAGAGTTAGAGGCCAAACAAAACAAAAAGTCCACAAGGAATGGAGAATATTTAAAGAATATTTGAAGAACCATGGTATAAAGGGTAATCTCCTAGCAGACTTAGACTGAGCCTTGTAGTATATAAAGGTAATTGACAATTTACATAGAAATATGATAAAAAAATAGAAGAAATAAGTAACTATATGGTAAAAGTGTATTTAACAGATAACATACAATGAGAATGTTTGGAAGTCTTTTTCAAACCTCAACTACTTTTTCATCTTCTTTATTTTTTTCTTCTTCATAAATTGTAGTGTCATGTGTATTGTAAGGTATACAAAGTATCTTTGCTTCAGTTGCTATCATTTTCTTTTTTGTTACAAACAAAAACAGAGAGTGTTGTATAAATGTATATTTTTGAAAATAAAAAATAAATAAAAAGACATGTCTTACTGGGCGTGTTCCTCCCCAGCCTTGAGGGGACTGGAATGTTTGCCCATCTTCTGGCCCTTGCAGTAAATATGGCCCTGCTAAGGCAGTAGAAGGGACGCGGGTGGCGCTGTGGGCAAAACCACAGAGCCTAGGACTTGCCAATCAGAAGGTCGGCAGTTCGAATCCCATTGCTCGGTCCCAGCTCCTGCCAACCTAGCAGTTTGAAAGCATGTCAAAGTGCAAGTAGATAAATAGGTACCGCTCCAGCGGGAAGGTAAACACCATTTCTGTGTGCTGCTCTGGTTCGCCAGAAGCGGCTTAGTTATGCTGGCCACATGACCCGGAAGCTGTACGCTGGCTCCCTCGGCCTATAAAGCGAGATGAGCGCCACAACCCCAGAGTCGGCCATGACTGGACCTAATGATCAGGGGTCCTTTTACCTTTAATAATAATAATAATAATAATAATAATAATTTTTATTTATACCCCGGCCTCCCCAGCCAAGGCCGGGCTCAGGGCGGCTAACAAGCAATAATAAAAACAAGTTGAATGATTACAACTTAAAAACAAAATTAAAATACAACATTAAAATATTGAAACATTAAAATATTAAAATGTAGCCTCATCGCAGGAGGAGAAAGGAAAAGAAAAAAGAAAGAGAGGGAGGGAGGGAGGGAATCAAATTGGCTCCAAGCCAAAGGCCAGGTGGAACAACTCTGTCTTACAGGCCCTGCGGAAAGAAATCAGATCCTGCAGGGCCCTGGTCTCATGAGGCAGAGCGTTCCACCAGGCCGGAGCCAGAGTTGAAAAGGCACTGGCTCTGGTTGAAGCCAATCTAACTTCCTTAGGGCCCGGGACCACTAGGGTGTTGCTATTTATGGACCTTGAAGCTCTTCGTGGGGTCCCGTAGGTACAAGGGTCCGTGAAGGGCTTTAAAGGTCAAAAGCAGCACCTTAAATCTGACTCTGTACTCCACCGGGAGCCAGTGCAGCTTGAAAAGCACTGGGTGAATATGCTCCCATGGCAGAGACCCCGTGAGGAGCCTCGCTGCAGCATTCTGCACCCGCTGGGTTTCTGGGACAGCTTCAAGGGCAGCCCCGTGTAGAGCGAATTACAGTAGTCAAGCCTGGAGGTGACCGTTGCATGGATCACTGTGGCCAGTGGTAGAATGGCTTTATACTCCAAGTAAAATTATTTCTTGCATCATCCGAGGGGAAGGGTGATAGAGGAGTAGATGCAGCGCCATGGGAAGGGTCATAGGTGAGTGCTGGAGCATCGGCCTTGCATACAGAAGGTTCCTGATTCAATTCACAGCACCTTCATGTAGGGCTGGGGTGGCTGGTTGGGTGGACTTCTGCTTGAAACCCTGGAGAGCCTCTGCCTGCCAGTGTAGTCAATACTGAGCTAAATGGCCTGACTTGGATAAAAGCCACATTTTTTTTCTCTCCCTCCATGACAGTGAGCACACGTTTATTTCTTCTTTTTCAATGCCTGTGTAGGAACCAAATCATCTCCCTCGCTGACTAACCTACAGATCCAATTATCTTAACCAATGCTATCCGTGATGTCCTCCGATTTCTCAACAAAATGTAATAACCCCGGTTTTGTATTACCAGAATCCATTACTTTTAACACAATATGCCGGAGCGCCTTTATGAGAGTTCTAAGTAGGGCCATAAATAATTGAAAGTAAATGACACTTGTTAAAATAAATGACGAACAAAGTGCATTTTCTAGTGCAGTTTCTTTGGCTGCACTAATTGCGTTTGATTGCCCCCTTCCAAAGTCACCCATTCTCACCCTCTGCAGCGTGGCGCCTGCTTACTGGCATCAATTGACTCAGCACCGCTTTAGGGAAAGGAAAATGTTTCCCTTTGAACATATTTTTACTGTTTGGAGAATCACATCATTAGTTCATGTTAGTCTCTGTCACGCATCTGAGGAGGTGGGGTGTGGCAAATTGAAGCAGCCTGTGATCCTTCTAGGATGTGGATCAGAAAACTCCGGGAACATGTGTGTGGGATAACCAGCCTCATATAACCAACATGCTTAAGTTTAATTAATGCATGAAGGGGTTAATGCCATAGAGTGAGCTGTCCTGCCAGGCTTAGCTAGGTCACTCCCCCTCACCTTGGGAGGAAGGTAATCAAGCCTATTGTTGTACCTCAGTCTACCAAAGAAGCACAACATGTGAAGTTGTCTCAGCTGGTTACTGCAGCTCAGACCACATGGCTCTTACAAACCACTCTTGAGATCCTATATCAATAATTTAGGAACTTTCACAGCACTGTAACTAAGCCAAGCTTTACTGCCTGTGCATTTCCCCCCTTGAATTCTGTATGGAAAAACACATGAAACAGACATTGGAAGAGTTTGTAAGTAAACCATTTTTAACTTACCAAATGTGTGGTCTTTTTCTATGCTAGTGGAAGAGGGGAACTTTGGAAGGAACTGAGAACAGAGTACAGTGGTACCTTGGTTTATGAACTTAATCTGTTCCGGAAGTCTGTTCTTAAACCGAAACGGTTCTTAAACCGAGGCGTGCTTTCCCTAATGAGGCCTCCCGCTGCCGGTGCCCTTCCACTGTTCAGATTCTGTTCTTAGACAAAGGTAAAGTTCTCAAACTGGGACACTCTTTCCGGTTTTGCGGAGATTGTAAACCAATCGTTCTTAAACAGGACTGTTCTTAAACTGAGGTACCACTGTATTTTGATGGTCTAACAGCTTATATTTCCACGCTTTACTTCATTGCGTGTTTTGTGATTGTGAATCACTGCTGGTTTTCTCTCACCAAAGAGTACTTGCCCCAAACCTGGATCTTGGCATCCAGGGAGTTCTCCTTTTCTACTTATATTTCCTTGCCACCAACAATGTGAACTTAAGAACACAAGAAGAGCCTGCTGGATTGGGCCATTGGCCCATCTAGTCCAGCATCCTGTTCTCACAGCAGCCACTCAGATGCCTGTAGGAAGGCATGAGCACAAGAGCACTCTCCCCTCCTGTGATTTTCAGAAGCATTACTGCCTCTGACCATGGAGGCAGAGCATAGCCATCATGACTAGTAGCCCTTGATGTTCATTGTTTGTATGAAATTTAGCAGATTTGTGTATTAGTCAAAAAGCCAGAGTTCCATAATGCAACAGGGACTGCAGCGTGAAAGGAATGTTCAAAAACAGGATGGAAGCCCGAGCATTATACAGTGGTACCTCACAAGACGAATGCCTCGCAAGACAAAAAACTCGCAAGACGAAAGGGTTTTTGGTTTTTTGAGTTGCTTCGCAAGACGATTTTCCCTATGGGCTGGCTTCGCAAGACGGAAACGTCTTGCAAGTTTGTTTCCTTTTTCTTAACACCGTTAGTACAGTTGCGACTTGACTTCGAGGAGCAACTCATAGCACGCGGTGTGGTAGCCTTTTTTGAGGTTTTTGAAGACTTTGGTGATTTTTGAAGCTTTTCCAAAACTTTTCCGAAACCGTGCTTCGCAAGACGAAAAAAATCGCAAGACGAAAAAACTCGCGGAACGAATTAATTTCGTCTTGCGAGGCACCACTGTATAGTGATACCTTGGGTTACAGACACTTCAGGTTTTATTTTTTTGGCTTACGGACCCGCCGAAACCCGGAAGTAGCGGAATGGGTTACTTCCGGGTTTCGGCGGTTGCGCATGCGCAGAAATGCTAAATCGTGCTTTGTGCATGTGCAGAAGTGCCGAATAACAACCCGCGCATGCACAGACGCAGCACTGCGGGTTGAAAACGTGCCTTCCATATGGATCACGTTCGCAACCCGAGCATCCACTGTAATCAGGAAAACTAGCACAATATTACTCAGTTTTGCATGCACCCGAATAATAGAGATGCATTACAGGACTTGCCGAAGGGTGGTTTTGAGTCACTTATGGCATCTTGTGCTGATGAGGTCTCTGCTGGTGTTTCAGTAATTAATTTGCGAGATGAAATCTTTGCCTGGCTCCTAAGCAGACTTTCTAAACATACACACACTGGGTTAAGAGACTTGATGGAAAAATTAAAGACCAATGTTACAGTCTCCTTATTTGGACAGGAACGTCTGCAGGAGCTAACGGGTTTAAAACTGCCGGCAACACCATCTCTTTCGCATATCGCTTTCCCTTGCCGTCACCACCTTTTACAGCCAGCCCTCTGGCTTGGGCTTTTTTTTAAAAAAGAAACAAAATCAATTAACTGGAAACAACAGGAAATGATTAATCATGTTAATTAAAAATAATTTTCTTCCCCCACTCCTAAAAGGTCAGATCCTCAGCTGTATGGGAAATTGAGTCTTCATGCCATTTCATTTGATTTCCTGTGTAAAGCCTAATTAGTTAAAAATTGTTGTTAAAGAGAGGCAGTGCTCAAGAACGCCGACTCTTTTGATCATTTCCGCCCTCTTGTTAGCACAGCAATGGTGTGTGTGTGTGTGTGTGTGCTGCGGCGTGTGAGCTTTTGTTGTTGTTTTTAGGATATCCATGTGCCCCTCCCACCAGGCGCCAACTTTAAAATAATGGGCAAGCAAGCACTTGACTGACAAGTGCTTTTGAAAAACCTTGAGCACATGTTAATGATAACCCAGCCACAGTGGCTCCTTGCCCCTTGAGATGCAGCTGCTGAAGCCAGAAATTAACAAAAGCTGCTAATGGCTGGTCAGCCACCCATTTTTAAGGGGTCATCTTCTGACCTGAGCCAAAGCCTGAAAGCATAGGTAGCACCAGGGAAGAGCAAAGGTCCATCTAACAAGTCACTTCTGCTCCCAGCTTTCTCCTGTCCCCTCCCATTGCTGGACTGCTCAGGTTAGATGAAGAGAAGACACTATTTATTTTTTTAAAAAATTGCATACTAAAAGGTAAAGGTACCCCTGCCCGTACAGGCCAGTCTTGACAGACTCTAGGGTTGTGCGCCCATCTCACTCAAGAGGCCGGGGGCCAGCGCTGTCCGGAGACACTTCTGGGTCACGTGGCCAGCATGACAAAGCTGCATCTGGCGAGCCAGCGCAGCACACGGAAACACCGTTTACCTTCCCGCCAGTAAGCGGTCCCTATTTATCTACTTGCATTTTGACATGCTTTCGAACTGCTAGGTTGGCAGGCGCTGGGACCGAGCAACGGGAGCGCACCCCGCCGCGAGGATTCGAACCACCGGCCTTTCGATCAGCAAGCCCTAGGCACTGAGGCTTTTACCCACAGCGCCACCCGCGTCCCTCATACACTGGACATTAACAGAGAGAGTAATCCTAAGCATGCATAGTTAAAAGCAGTCTACACCAAAAGCAATAGGAATTTCTACAGAGGAAACATGTTTCAATGAATGAATGAATGAATGAATGAATGAATGAATGAATGAATGAATGAATGTTTAGGATGAGATCATTAAAGAGGGATATGCTGTAACATTTCTTTCAAAAAGACACTCCAAGTGTCCCTATTTTCCAGGGTCAGTACCAGATTTACAGAAGCCGTTCCAGTTTCTGATTAGATCCCGAGATGTCCTGATTTTCCTTAGGACATCCCTATTTTCATCGGAGATATTTGGAAAGGTTTGGAATAAGATATCTTCAGGGCTTTTTTTTCCACCCAGAACTCATTGGTACTCAGTTCCAGCACCTCTCAGGTGGGTGTCATTGCCATTCTATGAGTGCAAAGGAGGGGTTCATGGTGAATTCTGGCACCTCTTTTTCTAGGAAAATAGCATTTGATGTCCCTATTTTCATTGGAGAAATATTGAAGGGTATGGATAAGTTGTCCCTATTTTCATGGGAGAAATATTGGAGGGTATGGAATAGGATTTCTCTTTTTTCATCATAGAATAGAATAGAATAGAATCATAGAGTTGGAATAGACCACAAGGGCCATCGAGTCCAACCCCCTGCCAAGCAGGAAACACCATCAGAGCACTCCTGACATATGGTTGTCAAGCCTCTGCTTAAAGACCTCCAAAGAAGGAGACTCTACCACACTGCTTGGCAGCAAATTCCACTGTCAAACAGCTCTTAGTGTCAGGAAGTTCTTCCTAATGTTTAGGTGGAATCTTCTTTCTTGTAGTTTGGATCCATTGCTCCGTGTCCGCTTCTCTGGAGCAGCAGAAAACAACCTTTCTCCCTCCTCTATATGACATCCTCTATATGACATCAGAGAAATGTTGGAGGGTATGGTGTAGTACAGTGATTAGAGCATTTGGTTGGGTAGAGCATGGCACTGATGTAGGGGACAGCTGCCTATTCCTGCAGAGGGTTGGACTAGATGATCCTGAGGGTCCCTTCCAACTCTACAGTTCTATGATTCTATGAGAGCAGGGTTCAAATCCTCATTTGCCCATGAAGCTCACTGGTGACCTTGGGGCAGTCACTACCTCTAAGTCTACCCTACCTCATAGAGTTGTTATGCAGATTAAGTTACATGGGGAAGGGCATGTAAGTCACCCTAATCTCCTTGGAAGGTGGGGTATAGATGCAATAAACAAACAGATATGTGGAACAAACCTGACCACCCCACTCTGGAGAGCTGCTGCCAGTCAGTGTAAACAATACTGAGCTAAATATGGTCCAACTCATTAAAAGGCTGCTTTCTCTTGTTCCTAGAAGGACATCATCTTTGACTGTGGAGGTAGAATATAGCTATTAAGTTCTTCCAGGCTGTCTCAGTGTTGTGAGCAACTCAGTCCCACTTCTGCTGGCTACAGATCTGATATATTGTTAATACTAATCCAACGCATTGCTTTCCTTCCCTAACTCGGCTGAGCTAAGCAGTTCTGATGAGCAAAAGAGATTTAATTAATGATGTTCTTGTCCTTTTTCACGCATCATCCACTGGACATACGAATCTGGGTTATAAACAGTCAGTGAGCTAAGTTTATCAAATAATAATAATACTAATAATAATAATAATCAATAATACCAGGAGTAAATGCTACAGAAAGAGAGTTTCAGTCCAGTTTCTGATGTCTTAATAGAACCAGCCAGTGCAGAAAGCTCATTCAATAATGCCAGTCAAATGAGAAACCACTTAGTGGAGAAGCTGGGTAGGAGATTAAAATGCCTCTTTGTTGAACATAAAGGTCACCGAGGCAGTAAACTCCTTAAAGGGGAAGGCAACACATTTCACACATGAGGGGGCTTTGCCTGGCAGAGAGATGCACTGCCCATTTCAGCAGATTATCCTTCCTCAGTGGATATAACATTTGAAGACATCACTTAGGGACGCAATGGTGTAAAAAGGGAATAGCACCTGTGGGACTGGTTGCAGAATGCCTGGTTGCTTCAGCTGCTTCAGAGAGTTGAAAGGTATAAGGGTTTGGTCAGCCAGTGTGTTGAGCATCCTTTCCAGGACTGGGTTAACCATGGTCCGATCCACACTGCACATTGAAAACACACACATGCCACATTAAGAGCCATGGCTTCTTCCAAAATACTCTTGTTAAGGGTGCTGGGATTTGCATCTGTGTGAGCTACAGTTTCCAGGATTCTTTGGGGGGAACCCATGACTGAAAGTGGTATAAGAGTGCTTGTGTAGGTGTGCCCCATTACTTTACATATGCTATAAATCTCTAGCTTAGATTGCTGCAACACATTACATGTGGGGCTGCCTCTGAAAATGGTTCAGCAACTTCAGCTGGTGTAGAATTCAGCGGCCACGTTGCTCACCAGGGCAAGACGGTTTGAGCATATAACTCCAATAGTGGCCTGACTGCACTGGCTGCCAATTAGTTTCTAGACCCCATTCAAAGTGCAGTATTTTACCGATAAAGGCTTAACAACTCAAGACTGCAATATCTCAAGGACTTCCTTTCCCCATACAAATCAACCCAGACCCTGTGATCATCATCTGAGGCCCTTCTTCATGTGCCTCCTTCACAAGAGGTCTGCAGGGTGGCAACACAGAAAAGGACCTTTTTCATGTTGGCTTCCCACTCATCTAACACCCTCCTCAAAGAAGCTCACCTAGCACACTTTTTTACATATATTTAGGTGCCAAGTGAAAACATTCCACTTCTCTTAAACTCTGTGTATACGAGAGGTGTTGCTTTTGTTTGTTATATTTTTGTGTTCCTACGTTGAAAACCATCCTGTGATCCTTGGATGAAGACCACTACAGAAATTTAATAAATATATAAAACAAGGTCCCTGGCTAAACTATTTCTCCCCCATCATGGTACAGTGGTACCTCGGTTCTCAAACACCTTGATACTCAAACAGCTTGGAACCCAAACACTGCAAACCCGGAAGTAAGTGTTCCAGTTTGCGAACTTTTTTCTGAAGCCGAACGTGCTCCGCTTTGAGTGTTTACACTCCCGATTACGCTGAGGTCTGTCTGTTCTTGCTATTTATTTTGGTAGATCTCAAAATGCCCCTTGCTTGAAAATGAGGGGGGGCCTCGCTCCCTCCCCAGCCCCCCTAGGTGGCGCCTATGGTTCTGAGGACTAGTATTGGCTACAGCCCACTGACACCAATAAAGCAGACTTTTCTCCAGCCGCTAATAATAATAATAATAATAATAATAATAATAATAATAATAATAATAATTTATTATTTATACCCCGCCCATCTGGGTGGGCTTCCCCAGCCACTCTGGGCGGCTTCCAATTTTTTTTATTAAAAAAAATACTGTAATAGATCAAACATTAAAAACTTCCCTAAATAGGGCTGCCTTCAGATGTCTTCTAAAAGTCTGGTGGTTGTTTATCTCTTTGACATCTGGTGGGAGGGTGTTCCACAGAGAGGGTACAACTACGGAGAAGGCCCTCTGCCTGGTTCCCTGTAACTTGGCTTCCCGCAGTGAGGGAACCGCCAGAAGGCCCTCGGAGCTGGACCTCAGTGTCTGGGCTGAACAATAGGGGTGGAGACGCTCCTTCAGATATACTAGACCGAGGCCGTTTAGGGCTTTAAAGGTCAGCACCAACACTTTGAATTGTGCTTGGGAACGTACTGGGAGCCAATGTAGGTCTTTCAAGACCGGTGTTATGTGGTCTTGGCGGCTGCTCCCAGTCACCAGTCTAGCTGCCGCATTCTGGATTAGTTGTAGTTTCCGGGTCACCTTCAAAGGTAGCCCCACGTAGAGCGCATTGTAATACAAATGAAAAAAGCATTCACAAGATAAGACGCCAAATGCTTGAAGCGGGCAGTCTGTAGCTCAGTGGCGGAGCACATGCATTGCCCACAGAAGATCCCAGCATCCGTCCGCAGCATCTCCAGGTGAGGTTAGGAGAGACTCCTGCTTGAAACCCTGGAGAGCTGCTGCCAGTCTGTGTAGACAGTATTGAGCTAGAGGGACCTAGAGTCTGACTCAGTATAAGCCAGCTTCTGATGCTTCTCAGACTCGGCGGTAGGGCATCTGAATCAGCCCCATTTCCCATGGCAATGAGCGTCACCCATTGTTTTGTGTTGTGCTAAAATGCACCTCCAAAAAAGCTACCCCCCAGGCACATTAAAATGTTAGAGGAAGCCATTCCAGAGAGATAGTGGCGCTGTTAAAATATACTCACAGGCAGCGCATTGCAAACACATTAGGAAGACAAAACCGAACGTGTCTCGGAGTGTGAATGGCCAATTGGCAGAACAGGCTGCTAAATTTTTCATCCTGCGTACTCTCCATTGAAGAATCTACCAAAAGCTCTTCCTTACTCCCCGCCTGAAAAGGAAGTGATTGGGAATAAAACAACCATTTGGCACTTGCAAGCTAAGAGCCCTTTGTTTGCAGTGCACTTAGAAAGACATTTTTAAACAATGCCTTACATCCACTCCCGTGCCATTTTTTTAAATAAAAAAAAATGAAGCATATTATTATTATTATTATTATTATTATTATTATTATTATTATTATTATTATTATCCAAACCTACATTCTTATTCATTAGCACCTGTTGCATCATAGTTGCACGGGTTTATTCATTTTGCTCAAAATGGAAACATTAACATTTAAAGAGGATGATGCATAAGCTTTTAGAGATAATATTCTCTCCGGCCTATTCTGGTAATGCATTTTCAGAAATTGTGGAAAATGCTGCATTTTCTCCTGAGGCTTGAAAACAACAAGTTTATTGTAAACAGTTTATCACTTGGGGCATTATTCCCCCACCCACCCACCCTTTTAAAACACCCCTTTCCTCTCATTTACGGAACAATGGAGATGCACAAACCTGGAGCCCTGGAATGCTAAGACACACCTGTCAAGAGAAGTACCAAAGCATCAGCCTTGCATGCAAGAGAGCCCAGGTTTGATCCCCAGAGATTGGGGGCTTGAACCAGGGCTGGGGAGAAACTCTGCCAATCGTCTGAAAGGTATAAGGCAGCTTCCTAAGTTTTTTAGATGATTTGAAGTTCACAAAGATGCTGAGGCCCCATATCACTAGGGTTTGGCTTTATATTATTTATTATAATTGTTGTTGTTTAGTCATTTAGTCATGTCCAACTCTTTGTGACCCCATGGACCAGAGCACGCCAGGCCCTCCTGTCTTCCACTGCCTCCCACAGTTTGGTCAAAGTCATGCTGGTACCTTTGAGAACACTGTCCAACCATCTTGTCCTCTGTCGTCCCCTTCTCCTTGTGCCCTCAGTCTTTCTGAACATCAGGGTCTTTTCCAGGGAGTCTTCTCTTCTCATGAGGTGGCCAAAGTACTGGAGCCTCAGCTTCAGGATCTGTCCTTCCAGTGAGCACTCAGGGCTGATTTCCTTAAGAATGGGCTGATTTATTATATATGCCACCCTTATTCAAAGGGTCTTGATGTGTTTTCTTGGCCACGTTCTACCCAAAATTGGAGGGGCCTATTGCGTGCTTGTGACATCACACATCTGATGTACATGTGTGATGTCACGAGTGTTGGGAAGCGGCCCACAAGCCACTGCAGGGAGACTCAGCCCCTCAACATGGGGAGTGGGGGGCCTCAGTCGCATCCCAACATACTTTGGGAGTTGGTGCCTATAGAGTAGACCCATTGCAATCAATAGGTTTGAGTGGGTCCACCCTGGGTAGGGAAACATTAAAATTCAAGTTGTAGTTTATTTGTCTCACAGTTTATATCTGCTACCGTCTTCCTATTAAGTTCCGCATTTACATTTTAGCTTTCACAAGACGTAAAAGCCACTTCTGGAACAATAGTGGAATATAGTGCAAATTTAGTGCTCTTTAACATATTATTTGCTTCCAGGAAGGAAAAAATCTGTTTGCAAATAACATGGAAATGAGTGTTAAACTTGTTCCATGTCCCAAAATGGTTTTTACATTGTGTGAAAGCTCAAATACAATGTGGAAATTAACTCTTACGGAAATGCTCTGAAATTGGAATAAACTACCATGTGAGTGTAGCTTTCATTTTTAATGGCCTCAGGACTAGAGAGAAATAAAGGAGTCTGGTCTGATCAGAGTACGATGACCACTAAATAAAGATACTGCCATCCATGAATAAATTGATTTTACAATCATGGATTCTTGGGTAGAAACTGATTCTCTTCTTGTACTTTATAATTATTACTATTCCACTCATGCATGCACCTTCCATCCATTGTGGGCTGATCGATTTATGTTATTACATATGATGGAGTCGTCCTTACATTTGCAATTGCATCTTAAGAGAGGTATTTTTTCATATGAAATGAAGATTGATTTTCAGATGTTTATTTGTAAAATAAACATGTGCTTTGTATATAGAGATCTGCAATATACTGCAGCCTAGGTTTACAGTCTGGCTCTTCATTTCTATGTGCTAAAAGTATTCACAGGCATTTTTTGCAACAACAAAAAATTGGTGCATGAAGGGGGGGGGAGCCTCTTATAATTGATTTTCCAGCATACCTTGCAAAAGACATGCTAAGGGTACTGGCTCCTGGGGGCTGGGGCACTTTGCCCTTCCCCCCTTGATCCTTTTTTTGAGGGGGCCTTGGCACCTCAATATTCAGAGGGCCAGTGTGCGGAGTCAGGCTGTTGCACAACATTGCCCAGGTGACGTCAGGACGTTGTATTGGGCCCCCTCAGTCGTCCGGAGAAGCTGGTGCCTCTGATTTGTGCATATTATCCTCAGCGATGATGTCACCATTCAGTTAAATCTGATTGGCTATATAGAATTTGTGATGCAGTTTTGCTGAAGGTAGCCATCTTGATGCGCCATACGTAAGAACATTAGAAGAGCCATACTGGATCAGACCAAAGGTTGATCTAGTCCAGCCTTCTGCTTCCACAGTGGAGACTCAGATGCCCCTGGGAAGCTTCCAAGCAGGGGCGGAGGAAGGGTGTGTGTGGTGGGAGTGGGTCGTCCCGGGTGTCACCACTGAGGTGGGTGACAGAATGCTGGACGGCACTCAACGTGGGGCCTGAAGCGTGCCTGAGCCACACATCTCTCCTGGAAGTGATGCGGTGGCTTGGGTGCCCACAGGCTCCACGCTGCCCCAAACGGTCCACCCACTGCCTCCCCCCCTAAAGCTGTAGGGCGGCTGAGTGGGAGGAGGCAGACAAGACTCCTTGGAGGTTCTGCAGAGTTTCCTGCCATGGCTGGCCCTGCCCCGCAGGCAGCTGGGCCCACCACTGGGCGCAGGGCACGTGCACCATCCCAGACTTCTGATTTGCTTGCTCCGCTGCTCCTTCGAAGCGGGACTTGAGTGCCACAGCACTGTTGCAAAGGGGCAACTTTGCTACATAAGGACTGTGGGACCTACTCCCAAGATCACATGGCTTCTCCTGGACCATCACATATCAAGCAACGAACTGGAGCGCCTTTTCTACCCATATAGACTCCTTGTGCACTTTGAAAACTTAGGAACATAGGAAGTTGCTGTTATACTAAGCCTGACCACTGATCCATCCAGCTCGGTGTTGTCTACAACGACCGGCTTATGTGATCAGGTGTAATCACCTGTGTGGCAAGTTTTATAAGGAGTAAGGAGAAACAGCCAGAGTGAAATGGGAACATAGGAATGTAGAAAACTGCTTATACTGAGTCAGGACATTGATCCAGCATTGACAACACTGATTAGCAGGATCACAGATAGGGCTGCCTGGAGATGTTGGGGAATAAACCTGACACTGTTCAGATGCCTGCCTTCACTTATTGCTCCAACCATCATGTAGTGCTTTCCCATATCACACGGGGAAAGTAGTCCTGGCTTGTTTATTTCCCAAACAAGTACTTGGTGTACCTCTATTTCTGAGAAGAAATAATCTCCCCCCAGGAATTACAGGAGAAGGAAACTTTTGTACAGTGGTATCTTGGTTCTTGAATTTAATCCATTCCGGGAGTCCGTCCGACTCCCAAAACGGTTCGAAAACCAAGGCGTGGCTTCCAATTGGCTGCAGGAACTTCCTGCACTCCGGCGAAAGGCACGTCGGACGTTCGGCTTCTGAAAAGTGTTCACAAGCTGGAACACTTACTTCCGGGTTTGCGGCATCCGGGGGCCGGTTTGTTCAGGTACCAAGCCGTTTGAGTACCAAGGTACCACGGTAAATTGAAAGATGAAAGATTATGGTGAACATGACGATGACAACAACAACAACATTCTGTTTCACCTCTCAAAGGAGTCCAGGACTGAATCTACACATATATAAAAAATGCTGTGAAAATGCTTTTAAAAAAAGTTTTAAAACATATATTGAATTTGCTATTAGCTCACCATTGCCATCTAGTGTCACATTTGTATAATGCACTTAAAACACACTTAAAATGTTATATCTGCAGCTGTATAGCTGAGTCCCTGGGCAGCAAAAGCAAAACTGAGAAAATGAAAACAGCTAAAAGCATCTAAAAACCATTCCAATACAGATGCAGATTGGGGAAGGACTCTACTTAAAAGACTTGTTGGAAAATGACAGTTTTCATTAGGCCCCCAAAAAGACAACAAAGATGGCACCTGTCTAATAGTTATTTGGAGAAAAATTTCAAAGGGGAAGTGCCAGCACATTAAAGTCCCCATTGCTATGTTGCATTATTTTGATGTGTTCTTCCCCCCACTTTTTTGTTTTTGCTATTTAATTTATGTATTGCTTAATGCCTAGATGGCTTCTAAGCAGCTTACAAAATATAAACCAAATAAAATAAACCAGGACATTGTTAAAACATTGAATAATTAGCCATGCACCATGATAAAATACCCAATAAAACAACCCAATCAAACCATTAAAATATAGACCGTTAACAGTGAGCTATACATTTTTTAAAAAACAACAACAATGTATTGATTTATATAAAATGTTCTATCCTGCCCTTCCAGTTGCCATGCACCATTCACCAGTTGATGTGTAGGCAAGCAAAAGTGACTATGGGCCAGACATTTTTTTGCAAATTAATCTGCAAGGTTGTTCTTAGCTGGGTTATTTCAATATCAAATCTGGATGGAGGTCTTTCCAAAGGAAAACAATTCTACCGTATTCTGAATTTGCCTGCCTGCAAACAGATTTCTGGCACGTGCTCCCTTAATGGAATCTAGACATTCCGTGGCAGCAATTAATAGCAACAGAAGAACATTTTGTTCTTAGCTCCAAAGAAGACACACACACCCTCAAACCTGACACCTATTAAACAGGCCAATCTAAATAATTGATATTAATTGCATGGCATTTTCTAGCAATAATATGTGAAAACAGCTTTGAAACGAGAGGATTGGAGGCTGGTGATAATGTGCAGCGGAGGCAGTTTAACTTTCCAAGAGCCTTCCCTGCAGTCTCCCTGCCCCAGGAACTGAGGCCCCCTTGGGGCCAATAGGAAGGGCACTGGTCCATGTAGATCTTGGGTGCTAAAACATTTTTCCAAAGAGGACTGGATTTGATGAAGTGAACATGCGTGAGGGCTGACCAAAGTTGTTGACTTTTTTTTAAGATTGTTGTTGAACTTTTTTTAGGATTTTACCCCAGACTGCCACAGATTAAACTGACCGGCGGGCTGGATTAGACCCCCGAAACGGACTTTGGACATCATCATCATCATTTTTATTTATACCCCGCCCTCCCCGGGCTCAGAGTGGCTAACATCAAATATATAACAAATTACCATAAAATCAAGCAATCAATTAAAATACATCCTAAAATCAAATCAGAATCAAAGTGTAATCAAATCAGATGGCAACCCGCCAAAAACATGCCTGAACTAGACCAATATCACCTGCACTGACTGGCAGCAGCTCTCCAGGATTTCAGATATAGGTCTCTGCCAGCGCTACCTGGAGACTGCATCTCAGTCCTTCTGCATGCAAAGCGGAGATACTCTCTCACTGAAGAGGAGCGTGCAGAAATGCTGGAGCAGAACGCGATCGTGGAATGGAAGAGGGGGAAAGAACAGAATGGGAGTGGCAGAGAGAGAAAGGAACTGATTCCCTTGGGAGGTTGTGGACTCTCCTTAAGCAGAGGTTGGATGGCCATCTGTCATGGTTGCTGTAGTTGAGATTCCTGCATTGCTGGGGGTTGGACTAGGTTATTGTCAGGGTATCAGGGGCTGGTCTGGATCGGAAGATTGGGAAATGCAATCACCGGGAGATCAGCTCCTAACAGAAGAGTAGGGGCAATATCCCCCCCCGCCCCGCTTCCAGCATTTCCAGAAGCAGAGAGACAGGCAAACACAGAAGCTGCTCAGTTGAGAGAGGAGCTACCCAGCTATGAGATAGTAGCTAAGCAACCAGAAGGGAGGGGGCAGCTGGGTGATACATCAACCGAGAGTGGGGGAGAACTCCCTCCCTCCCCCCAAACTCGGAGGTCAGAGCATGTCAGAGAACAAAGGAGACGCGGGTGGGGGGAGGAACTTCCCATTGGGTCTTCTTGCTGCGGAAGTGGGGAGGGGTCAGAGTAGGCAACTGATATCCTTGCGGAGGGTTGCCGGTTTGTGCTTGCAACATAATGCTGTAATAAAAGGACTATAAATCTACCAAATGCTCATTAATTCTTATCGTTGAGCTACCAGGAGGGAGAGGGGAACTTCCGTACTTGACTTCCGTACAGAGTCCCTTCCAACTCTATGATTCTATGAGGGGGGGGGAGAGAGAGAGAGAGAGAGAGAGAGAGAGAGAGAGAGAGAGAGAGAGAGGTGAGAAAGTGTGCTCCAGGGAAAAAAGAGGAAAAGGGTATTCCAGCTGGCTTTCATCTCGGACCCCGCCCACTTTATTGCTGGCCCTGCCCCCTTCTGGCTCCACCCCTCATCAGCATGTGACCACTGACATGTCACCCCCTGAAGGAATGCAGCCACTAACAAGCCTTTTAAGTGGGGCTTATGTTTTATCCCACTGTGTCTGTACTGAATTTTCTTGCATATCCGAATTTATTTTGTGTCTTTCATCTGTGAAAATGTTTTAATTGTTGAATTTCTTTTCCGTAAAGCCCTTCAAGATGTTTCATAGGAAGTGATTCGCAAATGGAAATAAGCAGATTAGTAAGTAAATCCATGCTTCCCTGCCCACAGAGTTGTCTGCCGATTTTTCCAAAGCAAATCCCAGCACCTTCCTCTTCCTGCCATTACCCTCCCTCCCATTCAAAAATGAAACTCATCTTGCAAGGCTGGGTTTTGGTACAGCTCTTAAGTGGAGAGCATGAGGGGTATTGGGTATCAGTCTCCTTATGCCAAAAACTCTCTTAAGGATGCATTAGCTATCACTTTAAAGGGCCCTGGGCGCTTTGCAAAGCAGAGGCACGCCATCACTTGCCTCACCTATTATTCCTTAAATGGCGGACAGGTGCAAGCTGATGGCAGCGCAGCTCAGCACATCATGACATCATGCGAAAAAGATGCCAAAAGCCCTTTTCCATCCTCTTTCCTTGAGTGGAGAGAGCTCCTCCTCCGTTATTTTTACGAGACCCCCGATGTGAGTAATAAAGGGAGACAGACGTCTGGGACCATCTTTTTAGTGGGGAGGTTGTGTGAGTGTGAGTGAGAGAGAGAAAGAATTGAAGAAGACTACATTTGGCACAACAGATCTAAGAACCCCCATTCCCCCAGACACTTTTTTGGCTTCTGGCATAGAAAAGCACACACAAAAACTTAATGCACTTTTTATTCAGGGGCATAAAAGCCAACTCCCTCCCCCCCTCAACCCCTCACCCCTTTCAGTAATTAGAGGATAGCCCCCCTCCTAATACACTCACACAACTTTTTCTCCTTCTCCCTTTTGCCATTCCATCCAAAGCATCCATTATACTCCTGCTGTGAACTCGATTTCATCCCACACCAGGGAGGACGAAGAGAGAGGTTGGCGTGCTCAGACATTACATGCAATAACGGCTCATAAAAAATCAATGTTAAATTTAATTCAAAAGGTCTGCGGGCAACCAACCATCGAAATGCAGCAGGAAGGTTGATGTAAAGCAGCCTCAAGGCCCAACTTTTTTTAAAAAAGTGTGTGTGTGTGTGTGTGTGTGTGTGTGTGTGTGTGTGTAATCTCCCTGAAATATAATGTGATTTCTGTCATGATTTGAGCCAAGGTATTGACGGACATGGTTTTCCCAGTAGTGATGTATGGAAGTGAGAGCTGGACCATAAAGAAGGCTGATCGCCGAAGAATTGATGCTTTTGAATTATGGTGCTGGAGGGGATTCTTGAGAGTCCCATGGACTGCAAGAAGATCAAACCTCTCCATTCTGAAGGAAATCAGCCCTGAGTGCTCACTGGAAGGACAGATCATGAAGCTGAGGCTCCAGTACTTTGGCCACCTCATGAGAAGAGAAGACTCCCTGGAGAAGACACTGATGCTGGGAAAGATGGAGGGCACAAGGAGAAGGGGGCGACAGAGGATGAGATGGTTGGATAGTGTTTTCGAGGTTACCAGCATGAGTTTGACCAAACTGCGGGAGGTAGTGCAGGACAGAGGTGCCTGGCGTGCTCTGGTCCATGGGGTCACGGAGAGTCGGACACGACTAAATGACTAAACAACAACAACAATTGACGGACAAAGTTGCTGCCTTCATGGTGTTGTTTTTTGTCTGTCTGTTTTTCGCAGCAAGGTGTTTTAGGTTGCAGGTTCCTATTCTGCACACATTGCACTGGTTGTATCAAGAGAAGTAGAAGGAATGCCTTGCCTTGACCCAGTGGTGGCTGGCACCCATTGAAGTGGATGGGGCAGAAGGCAGGGAACCCAACAGCCAATGAGAGGCAGAGCCAATTGATTCTAGATTTGTCCTCATCCTCATTCCTGCTGAGCTCTGCAAGGGAGAACACTGAGAAAAAGGCAATGCCACCTCCTGGATGTTGTAAAGAAGCAAACAGGCTGGTGCGAGCTGGCATTTGTCCTAATTAAGGTTGCCATATTTCAAGAAGTAAAAATCTGGGCACAAAAAGTTGTTGAGCTTTTGGGGAAATTTCAAAAATCTGGGTATTTTGCCATTATTATTATTATTATTATTATTATTATTATTATTATTATTTTGAAATTCCCACCAGATGCTAATTCCGCCATTGGACATACAGCAAACCTATCCTAACTGGGCACTGCCTCTCCAGCTTCAGTCTGCCCTCAGCCAGATTCCACTCCCTTGGCTTCATTTCCTCATGGGCTTTAGCAAATATCTTCTAGGGAGTCCTGGTGGGCGCCTAATGAAGTCTGAGAGCTGCAGTTTCAACAGGCCGTGGGACAAAAATGCACATCCAGTTGCAGCCTTAGGGTGGATTCCATTAGTCAAGGTAGCCAGAAGGCAATGGGTTGCTCAGAAACCAGGCATAATGTCATGATGCTCATTGAGGTAGCACACCTGTTGATTGGCAGTGTAGTTCTGAGTGAGCTTTCCTCAGTATGTTTGGTTGAATGTCTTCCTCCCATGTGCAAGGCTTGAACTGAGACAGAAGCAGATTTAGGGCAGAGCGACTGGTTCCGCAGCACTGGGCGCTGAGCCTAGGGGGCGCTGCAGGGCATGGCAACTAGGACAATGACTTGAGGAGAACGGAAGGTGAGAGGCAGCAGGGGGCCACCAAATTTTGGCCATGCACAGGCGCCATTGAAATCTGAAAGAAAGACTAAAGCCCACCCCTTACTGAGAAAGACAAAACCTTCCAATTTCTCCTCAAATAATGCACTGCATTTGTTCACTTTAGTCAGAAGCATGTTATCAATATGTTTCCCTTTGGACTCTGTATTATTTAAGTGGCTTTGCTAACACTTCACACAACCTTTGTTGTGTCTGTATACATAAATCAAACAAAATATCCCCCGAAGCTTCTCTTGATAACACATCTCTGATTTTGATTTAATTTTTTGTCACTGTAGATCTAGCCTGTAAATTACATTTTAAATGGAAATAACTAAATTAGTGGTTTAGACAAAGTCTAGGGGATGTTTAAAGACTAAATGAAACCAATTTTAAATTGGCTGCCTTTTGACAAAAAAGAAAGCTGAAAACAAATGTGCCGCATAAATCATGTTTTGAGTTTATTTTGTGTTTTCAAAAATGGTGCTGCTTAATTATGTGGCTATTTCAAGCTAGCAAAGAGATTTCCACCCCTTTAATGAAAGTACATGCACACACACAAACACACACACCTCTTTCTGATTGGTTTTATAATGAGAATGGGCTGATCCTAGGGGTACATTCAGACGTGGGGAATATTGTGTTAGTTTTCGTGATTATAATGCTACCACTTCTTTAACAGTTTCTAATGTTCCTTTCACATGGCAGTACCTGTTGCATTATGCAACGGTGGCTTTTTCACCTATACTGGCAGATCACATTAAATTTCACCTATAGTGGCAGATCACATTAAATTTCATTCGCACCAGTGGGTGTGGTATGGCACAACAACCAACGCCATTGGAAAACATCTCAACTCTCTCCATCCTTTCTGCACATGTGCTTCTATTTCCCCATGAAAACAGCACAGAATAACTGTATGTCAGGATTCTACCCCAAATTTTATAACTTTGCTCCCACAATTTTCCAGATTTGGGGCCTGCATTTGGCATCAAATGACATGGATATGAGTGCTAAACTCTATATTCTATTAATTTCCCAGAAGTGGCTTTTACATCGTGTGAAAACTCAAATACAATGCAGCAATCAATGGTTGGGGAAATGGAATAAACTGCCATGCATGGAATAAACTTTTCTAGTAGGGCTGTTTCCCATCCATTTTGTTACCAGTGGTCTATGTTCACTCCTGATAAGTCCTTCCAGCGTCTAGTTAACTCTATTTCTAGGCGCTGTGAGTAAGTGACCTGAAGTTCTTAATTTGTTTTAATGAACCACTTTGGGTTACTCTTTGAAAAAGCAACTAACAACTATAATGAATAAATAAAGGGCCTATATTAGTCATGTTAATTAAGTCTAATCTCTGTATTGGATGCAACACATGAAGTCCAGAAGGATGAGCCCCTGCTAAGACTATTAGGTTCAGATTGTTCAGACCACTAGACACAGTCTTTCAAAAGTAGTACAGTATGACTCTCTGCAAAGCACACAGACCTCCCACCCCCAGGGTCCTTGTAATGTATAAATTTCTCCTCCATGCATACCAGAAAAAAATGGTCTTTGGGTAGCAGTAAGGGCAGGGCAATAGAACCAGGAACCTGTTTCCTCCATCTTTGGTTGGACTACAAATCCCATCATTCCTGACCATTGGCCAATCTGGCTGAAATGAGTAGTAGACCAGCAACATCTCCAGGGACCTGATTTCGCCACTGCTTTTTGAAACAAAAATAACAAAGTGTCTAGCGACACCCTTAAGGACTCTCACATTCATTGGACCATGAACATTCATGGAATAGACTTTAGTTGGACTCTTGTCCATAAAAGCTTGTGTCAGCTGTTCCCAACCTCCTGACTGTTTGGACTACACCTTCCATCATCTGAAACGACTGTCCATGCTGGTGAAGGAGAGCTGGTGACAGCTGCATTCCAAAACATCCAGAGGACACCATGCTGAGGAAGACTGTCTCATCCTGGAATATATTTGTTAGTCTTTAAAGTGCCACAGCACTCATTCACTGTTGCAACAGACTCGCACTGGTACCCTTCCGGACATGCTTTTTGGAACAGTTTATTTTCTGGGACTGAAATTGTCTCCCTTCCTTCCTGCAAGCTGTTCTTTCAACAACATCCTCGATAATGCATTAGACATTTTAAGAATAATTATGAGCCTGTGCTTGAATTGGTCCTGTTGTTTAATAAACTTGCACTTTATGGTACACCAAAGGGCAGTTCATTGAGAGATTGCAGCTGACAGCTGTCTGCCGTTCCCTCCATCAACCAAGCCATCTGACAGGAAGTCATGTCCCCCATGCCTGTCAGATAAAGGAGTTTGTAATGTAATCTTAAAGGCCCTGTCAGATAAGTTATAGAACTTCAAATGGGAGGTGGGAAGACTTTGCAAAATACAATGTTGGAGTATTCTCCTCTGAACTTAACAGAAGGAATAGGGGTATGGTGCAGTGGTTAGGGGACTAGTCTGGTACCCTGGAGTTCAGGGGTCAAATCCTTACTCAGGCATGAAGTGCACTAGGTGACCTTGGGGAGGCCATTGTCTCTCAGCCTGATCTACCTCACAGAGTTTTGGGGAGAATAACATGAGAAGGGGTGAATCATGCTTGTCAACTGGTGCTCCTCTGAGGAAAGCTGGGATATATGTGGAATAACAATAACTCATGAGGGTATTGATCTAGGGTCAGGGGCGAGTGGTAGTTAAAGATCCATTATTATTTCTACAGCAGGGTCCCCGTCTCTAGCATCTCAGAGTGACCAAATTAGCATAAATTGGGAGGTTTCTAGCCACTATGCATTTAGGAATACAGTGGTACCTCAGGTTAAGAACTTAATTTGTTCTTAACCTGAAACTGTTCTTAACCCGCGGTACCACTTTAGCTAATGGGGCCTCCTGCTGCCGCCATGCGATTTCTGTTCTCATCCTGAAGCAAAGTTCTTAACCCAAGTACTATTTCTGGGTTAGCAGAGTCTGTAACCTGAAGCATCTGTAACCTGAAGTATCTGTAACCCGAGGTACCACTGTACTGAAAACACAAGGTGCCTCAGTTTCAACACAATGCTCTGCTAACATACAATGCAACTTCAGTCACTCCAGAAGAATACACTGGAGCACTCAAAATCATTTGTCCATGCAGGGGCAGAGAAAAGGGGGTGTGATGGAAGTGGACCTCCCCGGGTGTCACCACTGAGGGGGGTGACAAAATGCCGGATGGCACTCACCGCCAGGCCTGCAGTGCACCTGAGCCACGTGTCTCTCCTGGGAGTGACATGGTGGCTTGGGCGCCCACAGGCTCTGAGCTGCCCCAATGGTCCGCCTGCCGCCTCCCCATCAGCTGTCAGGCAGCTGAGTGGGAAGAGGCAGGCAGACTCCTCAGAGGCCCCACGGAGCATCCTGCCCGAGCTTGCTGCACCCCATGGGCGGCTGTCCCCGCCCCTGGGCGCAGGGCACGCATGCCACCCCAGGCTCCCAATTGGCTTGCTCTGCCGCTGTGCCCATGTATGTGCACAGAAAATAGGAGATCCAGCTTAAAGGATCATTGCAATGCATCCCGAATTCTTATTATTGTATAATTATAAGATCATTGCATAATCTTAGAAGCAGCATGGCTGTGAAGGAGCAGTGGAGGAACCTTGGGGTCTCAAATTTCAGCGGCGCCCAAAATTGGGTGCGCCCATCCTCTCTTGCTCCATTCTCAATGATAGTTGCAGCATCTTTTGTAGCACCCCCGAAGCTCTGCTCCCAGTGCGACTGAACCGGTTGCAGTGCAACCAAATTGGTTGCACTCTCCTAAATCTGCCTCTGGTGAGAGTGTGGCTGTGAAAGGTCATGGCTGCAACTCTTATGAAGAAACCCTGGCCTTCTGAACTTGCCACTACGCTACTGATAGCAACAGCAGCAACAGCAGCAACAACAAGCCGAGATCTTTTCCACTTCATTTCCTCTGAGGCAGCCTTCTGGTACTGCATGCCTGCTTAGAATGGGAAGGGATGTTTCATTACGAAAGGGCTGAGAATGTCTGAAATGACCTCTCAGCCTCTCCAATTAGTGCCCAGTGTTACTACTCTTAGCCATTGAATACCAAGTTAAATGCACAACAGCATGGCATTAACAATACAAAGATCAAGCAAATACATGATTATCTGTGCACATTAAGCTTCAGCACAGATTCCAAGGTAATTATTTTTTTTTTATAAAAACCACCAACCCTATGAAACTAAATTACCGAGAAATCGGCAGGAATAGGTAATGACTATACTTAAGAAGCAGGTAATTTCCTTAGAAAGCCTTGTGCACTGTAGTTACCACCCAAGAAGAAATATTTTAAAAGCATCTTAGGACCTAAAGGTGATGTAGGGTGTTTCGGGGGCATTTTTGGTCAACACTTAACAACGTTGACTATATAAATATCTGTAACCCTGATTGTGACTCTCTTTCTCACTTTTAAATCTTAGATTCTTCAACAGGGGTGTGTCCCCCTCTGGTTTAGTGCTGGAACGGAGAACTTGCAACCTGAAGGCCATATCTAGCACACAGCCTAATTTCATGTAGGTGGGAAGTGGGGGAGCCTGAAGGGAGAGAAGGAGGGTGAGAGGAGGAAAGGGAAAGGAAAGAGTCCTCTGCAATGGATCATTTTGGACCATTGGCAAGGAAGGAACTAAACTAGATGAAACAATGACGGGAGAGAAATGCATTGTAATCCTGCAGTGATGAAAACTCCACCCCACACCAGTACAGTCGTACCTTGGAAGTCAAACAGAATCCATTCTGGAAGTCCGTTCGACTTCCAAAATGTTCGGAAACCAAAGCACAGCTTCTGATTGACTGCAGGAACATCCTGCAGTCAACCAGAAGCCACGGGAGCCCCATCGGATGCTCAGGTTCCAATGAATGTTTGCAAAACAGAACACTCACTTCCGGGTTTGCTGCGTTCGGGAGCCAAAACGTCTGAGCACCAAGGCATTCAGGATCCATGGTACGACTGTAATTGGCTCCACCTAATATCTCCAGTTTCACTTTTCGAAGGTGCAGCCCTATTCTCATTTACTAGGAGTAAGTCCCATTGATCTGAATGAGACCTGTTTTTGCATAGATGTGTATGGAACTCAGCTGTGCGTCTTCCATTTGGGGAGAGGTGTGCAATGGTCCCTTTGTCCAGGTGTTCCCGATAAACAGCACACTTTGAACTTTGCATGTCAGTGTTCTGTCACATGAGGAAGAACCCTAAAAATGTTAAAACTCCATGAGTATGTGTCTTTAACTTAGTACTGCATCAGATACAAGTTACCGTTGTGGTTGCTGTTGCCATGGCCAAGTTATGAGCTCAGGGGGTGCATTCCGAGAACACAATTCACTTTTAAAACTTCCTTACTTCATGTACTTGGGCAGATGGAAGGACACATAAGGAAGTCTAAAGCCCCATACACACCATAAATTTAAAGCAGCAGCATACCACTGTCATGGCTTCCCCCAAAGATTCATGGGAGCTGTCCTTTGTTAATGGTGCTGAGAGGTGTTAGGAGGCCCCTATTCCCCTCATAGAGCTACAATTTCCAGAGTTCCCTGCGAAGAGGGATTGACCGTTGAGCCACTTGGGAAGCTACAGCTCTGTAAAGCAAATAGGAGGTCTCCTAACAACTCTCAGCACCTTTAATAAACTACAGCTCCCAGGGTTCGTTGGGGGAACCCAGGGCTAATTAACATGGCATGACACTGCTTTAGATATACAGTGCAGATGGAGTCTATGTGTGGATGGTTAGGAAACTCTTTCTCCAGCTGCACGGCTATATGTCTGGCTGCAGCATGCACAGAAAGAGCAACCTTATCTTGCACGTTTAAAACTTCCTTACTTCATAAATACGGTACATTAATATTCATTTAGCTGTGCACATTATCATTTTGGAAGACGATTACTGGGAATTCGCTATTTTCTCTCCATCACATTTTCCAATTAAAAGCTCCTCTTTCGCAAATAATAAGCTCCGCCGCCTCACCCTGCCTCGCCAGAGGCTTTCCAGCAAAGTTTCCAGCCAAGGCTTGGGAGGTTCAGCCTCCATTTAAGAAACAAGTGTAAATTAAAGAACAATTATATTTTAAATGACAGGCTAAAGCTGGCTGCACTCGGTGTGATTAGGGAAGCGCCAGCCCAGAGATACCAGAAAGTGGCCGTGGTCTGGAGTACCTTGAGATCAGTAGCAGTCAATAGGGCGGTGATGGACAGGGCTTTAGCCTCAGTGTGGACAGGACGGTGGAGCCAATTCATCACTCCTGCTACAATGCTTGCAGTAAACATCCCTCCCTGCACCTCATCCCTCTTCACCTCAGGATCCAGCAGTATGCTTGGTGTTTGGAAGGCAGGTAAGCAAGGAACGCCATCCCACCTGTGACACACCATAGATCACTACTGTCTGCAATCTTCCTGAAGAATTATCAGGGATCACATGCTGACTGCTCTTGATCCACAATAAGGTACAGTGCTACCTCGGGTTTAGTACTTAATTCGTTCCGGAGGTCCGTTCTTAACCTGAAACTGATCTTAACCTGAAGCACCACTTTAGCTAATGGGGCCTCCTGCTGCCACCGCGCTGCCAGAGCACGATTTCTGTTCTCATCCTGAAGCAAAGTTCTTAACCCAAGGTACTATTTCTGGGTTAGCGGAGTCTGTAACCTGAAGTGTATGTAACCCGAGGTACCACTGTAATTAGGTTTGCTGCTCTCTCTTTAAAATACAGCCATACCTTGGTTTTTTAACAGCTTAGTTCTCAAACGTTTTGGCTCCTGAACGCCACAAACCCGGAGGTGACTGTTCCAGTTTGCAAACTATTTTGGGAAGCTGAATGTCCAGTGGAGCTTCCGCGGCTTCCAATTGGCTGCAGGACCTTCCTGCAGCAAATCAGAAGCCACACTTTGGTTTCAGAACGTTTTGGAAGTCAAATGGACTTCCGAAATGGATTCCATTCAACTTCCAAGGCACAACTGTAGTAATAATAATAATAATAATAATAATAATAATAATAATAATAATAATAATAAATAATACATCTAGCAAAGCCGACTTCAAAATAGTCAAAATAGTCAAATTCTTGCTAGGGCGAGCAAGAATTACCTGTAGGTCACCAGATGAAAAGGAAGCTGTACAAGAGATGGACATCTGGTTGTCCACTCTGAGAACAGGATGCTGGAGTCGATGGGCCACTGGTGTGATCCATCAGGGCTCTTCTTATGTTTGGCTTCAGCTAGTCTGGCCTGCTAACTCCTCTTGCCTCAAGCCCGGAATTCAACAGTCAAGGCCTGCATGGAGAGATGAATTGATAAGGAAAAGGTCTGATTGGAATCATCCAAAGAGCTTGCTCTGCCTATTACCAAATCCCCTCCAAGGGACACACACAAGGCATGCCCATTTAGCAACATCTCGTTCCCATTTTACGGTCCTGGCTGAAAACCTGGGATGGAGCCAGTTCAAGCTGGATTCCTGCATGAAGCAAAAATTAAGTTGGCTGCTCTCACCCAGCACCACACATCCTTTTTTTTCTGTGCAAGGGGTTTCAGTGGGAATTTTCCTCCTGCAAGATTTCTGTCTTTCTAGCTTGTAGCTTCATTTCCTTCTCTATAAGTGAGTGGAAAGATCTGAAATAGAGATAAGTCACAAAATAGTAGACATGCCCACAAGGAACTAAAAGAAAAAAGTTGTCCCCTTCCTTCCCACCCTTCTAAATTTTTTCTCTACTATGCTATATGGTTTCAGAGTAATCATCATGTCAGGGCACATCTGTGGTGTACATTTAAAGCACTAGGGTACCACTTTAACCAGTCATGCCTTCCCCCAAAGAATCCTGGGAGCTGTAGTTTGTTATGTGTTCTGATAGTTGTTTAGGAGGCCCTTATCCCCCTCACAGAGCTACAATTCTCAGAGTGGATTATCAGTCAATCTATCTTTCCAGGGAATTGAAGCTCTGTGAGGAGAATTGGGCCTCCTAATAAATCTCATCAACACCCTTAACAAACTACATTTCCCATGATTCTCTGAGGAAAGCCATTGTTGTTTAAAGTGGTACCCTGGTGATTTTAATGTAGGGTGCAGATGCAGATACTATGATTGGATATGGCTATTAGTGGCTCCTGACCAGTGTTTTCTTCCTGGAAAAAATGGTGGGGGAGCACACCATGAAGTTCGTTCATTCATTCATTCATTCATTTGAAGGCCCAGTCGCAGTGCTACCCACCCAGCCCTGGGCAGTGGCTAAATGTAAGATGTGATTAATAAACTCAAGGAGACAATGATTTGGATTAGAAATAGCCACAACTTTATTGATTACAGATATAGGTGGGTTTGGGGCTCAGGCATTGGGTGTATATCTGTTCCTGCCCACCATACCCCCGGCAAACAAATTAATTATTTAATTTAAAAAGGGAAGCCTCAGTTCCTGCCAAAAAACAAAACAAAACAAACTCTGCTCTTAACAATGCCTAAGGCAATCAGTGGCAACTATCAATGAATGAAGCTATCAATGGCTGCTAATCATCATGGCTACGTCTCCATCCACCATTGGAGGCAGTCGGCCTTTGAATACCACTTGCCGGGAATCACAGGTGGGAAAAGTGCTATGACACTCAACTACTGCCTGCAGGCTTCCCATTAGGACATCTGGTTGGCCTCTGTGAGAAGTCCGCTGCCCTTTCCTGAGGGGCGGTGTTGCAGACAGGCATCTGGGACCCCCAGTGACCTGGATTGGGGGCAGAGGGATGCCACCCATGTCATGGGGATTCCGGCCGTGCCACGCCCCTGGCCGACCAATCAGGCAGCTGAGGGTGTGGCCGCAGGATGTTTATACTGTGGTGCACCCGGGGGGCAGCGGCCTCCTTTCACCTCCTCACTGGATCTCCCAGCCCTTCAGCCCTTCTTTTTATGCATTGCTATGACAGCATCCTTGCTATGGACATATTTCGACCGCCATGTTGATGGGGCCTGGTAGGAATTTTTCCACTTGACAAATTGGCACCAGCCACTTGGTTTTCACCTTGTTGTTGTTTAGTCATTTAGTCGTGTCCGACTCTTTGTGACCCCATGGACCAGACCAGGCACACCAGGCACTCCTGTCTTCCACTGCCTCCCGCAGTTTGGTCAAACTCATGCTGGTAGCTTCGAGAACACTGTCCAACCATCTCGTCCTCTGCTGTCCCCTTCTCCTTGTGCCCTCCATCTTTCCCAACATCAGGGTCTTTTCCAGGGAGTCTTCTCTTCTCATGAGGTGGCCAAAGCATTGGAGCCTCAGCTTCAGCATCTGTCCTTCCAGTGAGCACTCAGGGCTGATTTCCGTAAGAATGGATAGGTTTGATCTTCTTGCAGTCCATGGGACTCTCAAGAGTCTCCTCCAGCACCACAATTCAAAAGCATCAATTCTTCGGCGATCAGCCGAAGGTAGGTTTTCGCTTACCTTGTAGCAATCGTCACAGCTTTGTAAGTTTAGGCATTGGGTGAGCCTTTGTGATGAGAGGGGAGGTTGTTGCCTCTGCCTGCCCCTCCTTGATAAGCGTATCCTGTTAAAAGGATCTGGGGGTGTGGATCCTGTCCAAAGCCTGTTCGTGGGCTAGGGCCATGCCACAACCCATCGGGGACCTTGGGGGTGCCCCGATTTCATGTATATCATAGGGATGCCCCTACTGGTGGTTTACCCCAGAAGTCGGGATATAGTCTGGTTTCACCCAATGCCTAAGCCAAACCGCTCACATCTGTAACCAATAAAGTTGTGGCCTATTTTTGCCCATTAACCTAAATTATCCGTGTCCGTGTGTGTTTATTATATAAGGAAACTACAGGGCCCGGGGCCTTGTCATCCAACAGGATGCTTGACTCGATGAGCCTTTGTCTTGATCTAGCAGGGCTCTTAGTTCATTCTTACAGCCTGTGGCAATTCCAAGATAGTTTAAATGTATGCCCAGTGACCTTGCATAGTAGCAATTATTGGCAATGACACCATCATCTAAGCTTTGGGGTCTTTTGAGTCCTGATGCTCTCGGCAGTTCTTCTCGAGGGGGAGATACCTCTGAGAGCATCCTTCATCGATTTCAATTAAGCTTTCATTAGATCCGTGCATCTCGTTCTCTGGACACCATTTAAAAAAGAGAAATTTTAGAACCAAAATAAAACTCTCAATCCACTCTCATCCCTTTTCCGTGTGTGAGCACAGCCGTTCCCGACTCGCCTGTGAGCTTGCTTGCAAAACAGCCCTCTGAAGCTGCTGGGGTTGTCAGTTACAAGCGCGGCATTTAACATTTAATGGTTGTTTGTCAGGTCAGCGTGGTTACTTTTCATTGTTTGTGAGATTTGCTTCTTAAGTTTCCTTGGCTCTCTGCTGCACACTCCCTTGCGGGCTTGTTTTGAAATCGAGTTTGGGGTCAAAGCAATTCTGCTCCCCCCCCCCCATTTTCCCGCTTCTTCTCTTGAAGTGTTCCCTGCCCCCCTCCTGCCACTCCACCAGATGACATATTGTGAAACAGTTTTTGTTCGCTCGGCTACTTGGTTCCATAGTTCCTCAATACACAGAGACTGATGTCTATCTTCAGCGCTTCAAACTTCGTTTCAGTTGCCCTTTAATAAAATAGAATCCTTTGCAAAGGAAGAATTGAATCCCGCTATGTGATGGAAGCACAAGATAAGCCATTAGCACTTCACTGGCCTTGCCTTCAAAAGCAGTGTCTGCCAGGCTGGAGGGGCGCCAGCATCCACCATCCTCAGGCCGTTGCCAGGGTCACAGCACCCTTGCCGGGGTCACCACTGACCTCTGCTTATAAATTAATAATAATAAATTTTTATTTATATCCTGCCCTCCCCAGCCGAAGCCGGGCTCAGGGCAGCTAACAACAATAAAATAATACAACATTCTAAAATCATTTCATTAAAAAATTACTTCAAATCAAATTGATGGCAACCATTGGGCTAGAGTTCTGTGAAGACTGGCAAAGGAGGGAGTCAGGCTGTGCCCTGGCCAAAGGCCTGGTGGAATAGCTCTGTCTTGCAGGCCCTGCGGAAAGATGTCAAGTCCCGCAGGGCCCTAGTCTCTTGTGGCAGAGCGTTCTTTGGGGCTTTCATGTTTCTACCTCCAGTGCTCCAAGGAGCAACAGGCAGTCCATTTAAATCTCCCACATTGATCCCCAATGGAGCATCACTTGAGATCACTGTGATCATTTAAGATGGCTGATCTGGGAAATGGGAAGACGGGGGTCCACTTTCCCTTCTGGGATGCTTCCCAGGGTCCACGTGCCAATGGATAGAGACAAAAGGACACATTTCCTGGAAAGACACAGTGTAATGATGCTGTGCCTTTCCAGCTGATGTTGCAGGATGAGAGGACTCCAGGCTAGAAACGTATGGAGATCCTTGCTGCTCAATGAGGGCCTTCTGGCGGTTCCCTCCCTGAGAGAACTGAACTTACAGGGAACCAGGCAGAGGGCCTTCTCGGTAGTGGCACCCGCCCTGCGGAGCACTCTCCCTCCAGATGTCAAGGAAATAAACAACTATCTGCCTTTCAGAAGACATCTGAAGGCAGCCCTGTTTGGGGAAGTTTTTAATGGTCGATATTTTATCACTTTTTATTGTTGTTGTTGTTATTCTATTGGTATTCTATTGGGAGCCGCCCAGGGAATGCAGCCAGATGGGTGGGGTGTTGTTGTTGTTGTTTAGTCGTTTAGTCGTGTCCGACTCTTCGTGACCCCATGGACCAGAGCACACCAGGCACTCCTGTCTTCCACCGCCTCCCGCAGTTTGGTCAGGCTCATGTTTGTAGCTTCGAGAACACTATCCAACCATCTCATCCTCTGTCGTCCCCTTCTCCTTGTGCCCTCCATCTTTCCCAACATCAGGGTCTTTTCCAGGGAGTCTTCTCTTCTCATGAGGTGGCCAAAGTATTGGAGCCTCAACTTCACGATCTGTCCTTCCAGTGAGCACTCAGGTCTGATTTCCTTAAGAATGGATGCGTTTGATCTTCTTGCAGTCCATGGGACTCTCAAGAGTCTCCTCCAGCACCATAATTCAAAAGCATCAATTCTTCGGCGATCAGCCTTCTTTATGGTCCAGCTCTCACTTCCATACATCACTACTGGGAAAACCATGGCTTTAACTATACGGACCTTTGTTGGTAAGGTGATGTCTCTACTTTTTAAGATGTTGTCTAGATTTGCCATCGCCTTTCTCCTAAGGAGCAGGCGTCTTTTAATTTCGTGACTGCTGTCACCATCTGCAGTGATCATGGAGCCCAAAAAAATGAAATCTCTCACTGCCTCTATTTCTTCCCCTTCTATTTGCCAGGAGGTGATGGGACCAGTGGCCATGATCTTTGTTTTTTTGATGTTGAGCTTCAGACCATATTTTGCGCTCTCCTCGTTCACCCTCATTAAAAGGTTCTTTAATTCCTCCTCACTTTCTGCCATCAAGGTTGTGTCATCTGCATATCTGAGGTTGTTGATATTTCTTCCGGCGATCTTAATTCCGGCTTGGGATTCATCCAGCCCAGCCTTTCGCATGATGAATTCTGCATATAAGTTAAATAAGCAGGGGGACAATATACAGCCTTGTCGTACTCCTTTCCCAATTTTGAACCAATCAGTTGTTCCATATCCAGTTCTAACTGTAGCTTCTTGTCCCACATAGAGATTTCTCAGGAGACAGATGAGGTGATCAGGCACTCCCATTTCTTTAAGAACTTGCCATAGTTTGCTGTGGTCGACACAGTCAAAGGCTTTTGCATAGTCAATGAAGCAGAAGTAGATGTCTTTCTGGAACTCTCTAGCTTTCTCCATAATCCAGCGCATGTTTGCAATTTGGTCTCTGGTTCCTCTGCCTCTTCTAAATCCAGCTTGCACTTCTGGGAGTTCTCGGTCCACATACTGCTTAAGCCTGCCTTGTAGAATTTTAAGCATAACCTTGCTAGCGTGTGAAATGAGTGCAATTGTGCGGTAGTTGGAGCATTCTTTGGCACTTCCCTTCTTTGGGATTGGGATGTAGACTGATCTTCTCCAATCCTCTGGCCACTGCTGAGTTTTCCAAATTTGCTGGCATATTGAGTGTAGCACCTTAACAGCATCATCTTTTAAAATTTTAAATAATTCAGCTGGAATATCATCACTTCCACTGGCCTTGTTATTAGCGATGCTTTCTAAGGCCCATTTGACTTCACTTTCCAGGATGTCTGGCTCAAGGTCAGCAACCACACTACCTGGGGTATACGAGACATCAATTTCTTTCTGGTATAGTTCCTCTGTGTATTCTTGCCACCTCTTCTTGATGTCTTCTGCTTCTGTTAGGTCCTTTCCACTTTTGTCTTTTATTATGGAAATCTTTGTACAATATGTTCCTTTCATATCTCCAATTTTCTTGAACAGATCTCTGGTTTTTCCCATTCTATTGTTTTCCTCTATTTCTTTGCATTGCTCGTTTAAGAAGGCCTTCTTGTCTCTCCTTGCTATTTTTTGGAAATCTGCATTCAATTTCCTGTATCTTTCATTATCTCCCTCACATTTTGCTTGCCTTCTCTCCCCCGCTATTTGTAAGGCCTCGTTGGACAGCCACTTTTCTTTCTTGCATTTCCTTTTCATTGGGATGGTTTTAGTTGCTGCCTCTTGTATAATCTTACGAGCCTCCATCCATAGTTCTTCAGGCACTCTGTCCACCAAATCTAAATCCTTAAACCTGTTCCTCACTTCCACTGTGTATTCATAAGGGATTTGACTTAGATTGTATCTTACCGGCCCAGTGGTTTCCCCTACTTTCTTCAGTTTAAGCTTGAATTTTGCTATAAGAAGCTGATGATCTGAGCCACAGTCAGCTCCAGGTCTTGTTTTTGCTGACTGTATAGAGCTTCTCCATCTTTGGCTGCAGAGAATATAATCAATCTGATTTTGATGCTGCCCATCTGGTGATGTCCATGTGTAGAGCCGTCTCTTGTGTTGTTGGAAAAGCGTGTTTGTGATGACCAGCTTGTTCTCTTGACAGAACTCTATTACAGTGTTTCCCAACCGGTGTTCCGCGGCACACTAGTGTGCCGCGAGACGTTGCCTGGTGTGCCGCAGGAAAAATTAAAAAATTCGAAAGATATCCGGAGAGGCGGCCTTCAGGCGAGTTTTAATTTTAATTTTCCTTCTCCCACTTAATGCCCCACGCTCGCCCGAGCAGCTTGCAGTCCTCGGTAACCACGGCGACCCGAGGGAGGGGAGGGAACAGGGAAGTCGAGGGCGGCGGCGAGCCGCGATGACGTCAGTGGGCCGCGCCGCCTCGCCCTGGCACGGTGTGAGAGCCCCGGCTAGTGGCGCGAGCTTCGGAATAAGTGGGATCCGCGTGCGCGAGACCGATATCGCGGGTAAGGAGCTCAGCCCTGGGCAGGAGGAAGCGGGGCCGCGCGTGCAGGCCACATCCCCACAGAGAGCGAGCCTCCCCCGGCCCACCACTCCGGGCAGGTCCACTCGCATGAGGGGGCGGCGATGGCGACGGCCGGCAGCTTGCCTGCAATGCCATCCCTCGAGCAGGCGAGGAGCCCGGAGGCTACCAGATGCGAGTCCTCTTTCCCACCCTGCTCGGGAGTCCAGAGCACTTGGTCGCATTCAGGATCTAGAGTGGGGAAGCGGGGCTTGTGTCTGGGCTGGACACATTGGGCTGCCTGTGCCGCTCAACCTGCGGGGAGAAATCAGGGTGGGAGTCACGACCGTGAGGCAGGGCTGCCAAGTGTGGCAGAAGAGGACACGGCCGTCGCACCTGTCCTTAGGTAGGAGCTTCTTCCGTGTCGACCTGCTGCCCTAAAGTCTTGGCTTTTTTCTTGGCTTTTTGGCGGTTGGCACAGAAGGAAGGCAAGGGGGAGGGGGAAAAATTGAAACTTACACTTTCGTGCGTCCCTCCCGGCGTGACGCTGCGCGCTGACGTCACGGGGCTGTAATGGTGGTGTGCCTCGAGATTTTTTTCATGAAACAAGTGTGCCTTTGCCCAAAAAAGGTTGGGAAACACTGCTCTATTAGCCTTTGCCCTGCTTCGTTTTGAACTCCAAGGCCAAACTTGCCAGTTGTTCCTTTTATCTCTTGACTCCCTACTTTAGCATTCCAATCCCCTATTATGAGCAGAACATCCTTCTTTGGTGTCACTTCTATAAGGTGTTGTAAGTCTTCATAGAATTGGTCAATTTCAGTTTCTTCAGCACCAGTAGTTGGTGCATAAACTTGGATTACTGTGATGTTAAAAGGTCTGCCTTGGATTCGTATCGAGATCATTCTATCATTTTTGAGATTGCATCCCAGTACAGCTTTCACCACTCTTTTGTTGACTATGAGGGCCACTCCATTTCTTTTACGGGTTTCTTGTCCACAGTAGTAGATATGATAGTCATCCGAACTGAATTCGCCCATTCCCATCCATTTTAGTTCACTGATGCCCTAGATGTCAATATTTATTCTTGCCATCTCATTTTTGACCACATCCAACTTACCCAGGTTCATGGTTCTTACATTCCAGGTCCCTGTGCAATATTTTTCTTTACAGCATTGGACTTTCCTTTCGCTTCCATGCATATCCGCAACTGAGCGTCCTTTCGGCTTTGGCCCAGCCGCTTCATCAGCTCTGGATCTACTTGTACTTGTCCTCCGCTCTTCCCCAGTAGCATGTTGGACACCTTCCGACCTGAGGGGCTCATCTTCCAGCGTCATAACTTTTATATGCCTGTTGTCTTTGTCCATGGAGTTTTCTTGGCAGGGATACTGGAGTGGCTTGCCAGTTCCTGCTCCAGGTGGATCACATTTGGTCAAAACTCTCCACTATGACCTGTCCATCTTGGGTGGCCCTGCACGGCATAGCTCATAGCTTCTCTGAGTTATTCAAGCCCCTTCGCCACGGCAAGGCAGTGATCCATGAAGGAGATGGGTGGGATATAAATACATAAATTATTATTATTATATATTACAGTGGTAACTCAGGTTAAGAATTTAATTCGTTCTGGAGGTCTGTTCCTAACCTGAAACTGTTCTTAACCTGAAGCACCACTTTAGCTAATGGGGCCTTTTGCTGCCACTGCGCCACCACTGCACGATTTCTGTTCTCATCCTGAAGCAAAGTTCTTAACCCATGGTACTATTTCTGGGTTAGCGGAGTCTGAAGCGTATGTAACCCGAGGTACCACTGCATATAATATATATTATTATACATTATTATTATTATTATTATTATTATTATTATTATTTCTTCCCTTCATTGCAAAGCAACCTCAGGAGTGGGGAAAAAAATCATTAAAGCCATAGGAACACAGGGAATATAGGAAGTTGCCCAAAGTCAGACCTTTGGTGCATCTCACTCAGTATCATCTGCAGTTACTGGCAACAGCTCTCCAGGATTTCATAGAATCACAGAGCTGGAAGGGACCCCAAGGGTCATCTAGTCCAACCCCCTGCAATGCAGGAATATCAGCCAAAGCATCCATGACTGATGGCCACCCAACCTCTGCTTAAAAGCCTTCAAGGAACAAGAGTCCACAACCTCCTGAGGGAGTCCATTCCACTGTCAAGCAGCTCTTACTATCAGAAAGTTTTTTTCCTGACAGGAATTGCCTTTCTTGTAACTTGAATCCATTGGTTTGGGTCCTCCTCCCCAGAGCAGGAGAAAACAAGCTTGTTCCCTCTTCCATGTGACAGCCTTTAAGATATCCATACAGGATTCTTTTCCAGCCCTACCTGGAAATGCCAGGGACTGAACCTGAGACCTTTTGCATGCAAGACAGATGCTCTCCTCACATCAGCAACAGTAAACAAACAGGACCCTCCCAATACTCTTGCATGTATTTATTGCCCGGGGCTTGCCAGAAACATTTAGGCCAATTAAAAATGAATGATAAGATTTAAAAAGCTAAGAACATGATTTCCAAGGACCTTATGCTACTCATATCCCTCATGATAAGTAACAGGGCCTAGCTAAGCCGGTCCTACCATTAGGTGGAGTATTGCGTATCACAAAAGGGCAGCAAATGATTAAGTTGTTTTACTTTATCCTTTGATTATCTCTTTGCTCCCAGGGAGAGGGAGAGAAGCAATTGTGGGATTTTCCATCTCTGCATACAGTTATTAACAGTACAATCCTAACAATCTCCACTCAAAGTGTAAGTCCTATTGAATTCAATAGCCCTTGATCCCAAGTAAGAGGAACTGGATTGTAGCCCTAGGATGCATTCAGAGGGGACCTATTCCATCTTCCCAATGTTTCCTTACCTGCTTTTTGTGTGTGCATAATATGTGAGCCTTCACACGACAAAAATGCTAATTCTGGAAATCTAACAGAAGCTAGCGGAAGTTTAGCACTCATTTCTGTGTTAATTGTTTCCAGGGGGTGGGATTCTGTTTGCAACCCTATTAACTTGGAGAATCATGGGAGTTTCGCACTGTAATTTTCCTGTAGTTCTCATGATCATGCCACTGCTGCTCACATGACGAAATCTGAGGCAGTATCCTAGCATTCAGATATTCTCCATCGTTTATAATTTAGCAAGCCTGGTGATATGTTGTTCAAAAAGCCACAGCGCCATAACCCAGGAGCTACTGCAGTGCAAAAGGAACATTAGAACCTAGGACAGAGACTCTAGCATCACAACCAAGAAAATGGTAAATTAAATCTGATAGCCTCATTCTCCCCCTCATAACAAGTGTCTCAAAAACCCCTTCCCCCAGCTGAACGCAGAAGAAAGTGGCCCCATGTTATCAAGGGTAAGGTAAAGGTAAAGGTACCCCTGCCCGTACGGGCCAGTCTTGCCAGACTCTGGGGTTGTGCGCTCATCTCACTCTATAGGCCGGGAGCCAGCGCTGTCCGGAGACACTTCCGGGTCACGTGGGCAGCGTGACAAGCTGCATCTGGCGAGCCAGCGCAGCACACAGAATGCTGTTTACCTTCCCGCCAGTAAGCGGTCCCTATTTATCTACTTGCACCCGGAGGTGCTTTCAAACTGCTAGGTTGGCAGGCACTGGGACCGAACGATGGGAGCGCACCCCGCCGCGGGGATTCGAACCGCCGACCATGTGATCGGCAAGTCCTAGGCACTGAGGTTTTACCCACAGCGCCACCTGAGTCCCATCAAGGGTAAATGGACCCACAAAAGTGTGGGGCCATTGGTGTTGCACCTTTAATTTTGATACATTTCTTTTCAGCTGATCTCTACATTGGACCATTCAGGAAGCCTGAAGTCTTGTAGATAATGAAGTTCTGACAGAAATCATTTCAGAAGGTGTGTCTCAGGTCAATTCATAATGTAAAGTTCAGGGGGGGAAATCAAATTCCCTCAAACATCGCTGTGCCTGGACACATGAAAATTTGGTCTTCTTTCCTCCATTAGCGCTAGCTTAATTATTTTCGAGCAAAACACGTTTCGTTTAACAGTTCATTTGGAAATCAATCCGGAAATATCTGTTAATCTAGTTGCTATTTGTAACATTTACCAACTCACTGACCTCTAGGTGCTGGAGTTGCAGGCTGCCGATCCTGTTACATGTTTTGGGGCTTGTTTGGAGTGGTTCTAATTAATTATTTGTAATTGCTCAGGAAAACCTTCCTCCCCAGTTCCCACCTTCATTTCTTGCCTCTTTTCTAGCCTGGTAACAAGATGTTTTAATCTCCGGAGCTTACTCTGATTTTGGGAGAGGGGGAGAAAAACCCAATTAATAAATAATTAACTTACGAGGCTCCAGCCGTGTTGTTGAGTCACATCTTTGACATCATATGGATGCAGTCTCCATGGCGACTTGGCGGTGTGAACTGGAGTGATCTCTTTGGGACTGAGAGGAAGAAAGACAGGAGGAGGGAAAGGAAAGGGGTTTGCAGCGTATAAATATATTCTCTGTCATGGTATATTAATGAGCTCTGTTTTAGGGAGAGAGACAGAAAAAGCTTCTGTGGAGCCAGTTTACAGCGATGTGAACAGCTATAAAAGTTGACTCCTCCTCTCTGTTTTTGCCAAAATACTACAAAACATTTCCCCCCAGTATGTTTTTCCAGTATGTTAATGGCATCAGAGATCAGACTCCATGATTAGAGCATGTACCTGAAATTCAGTGAAATGCCCTACCCCCAATTTCTCCATCGACAAATAGTTTGAGAGGCCATTTTTGTGTTCCCCTCCAGACAAAAGCACTCTTCCTACCCATTCTAGAATGACAGCCAAATCTTCCTTCAATGCTAAAGATAAAACTAAACAAACAAACTGGTGATAGGATAGCATCCTTGGCTACATCTGAGGCAACAGACTATGTTGGCCAGGAAAAGTGGTGTAACATACACAACTCTGGCTTCACACACACCATACATTGGCATTGCTCAGAGTAATCTCCTCCCCACTTCCCTTCTCAATCGTCAACAGCACCACCCTCTTACGGTGCCTGCTTAAGGCTATTTGCCTCTTAGCTCTCTGCTCTCCTACTTTCAATGCTTACCGGGTTCTGGGAGAAGTGGGGTCTGGAATGCTTTCTAGTGATAACGTATCAGCCAGCTGTTCCAGCTCTGCTTCTCCCATTATTTTTCAGCTTTGCCCCTCATCTATCTCTGAGCTGTGGCCTTCTGCAAACCACTTTTGTAAATCTATACTGTCTTTCTCCTGGTGGGGCAGTCTCCACCATTCCTCCTCAGTCCAGTCCCTGACATCTGGGGGGATGTCCAGTGATGCCTTGGGTGAGCTGAAGTGATTGTCTCCACCACTCTGCGTACTGATGCCCTCAATGTGTCCAAACTGAATACCTGGAAAGGGCTCCAGGAAAGGGTGTTTTCACTGTCCGGGTCTTAATTCCGGACCCTCTTCTATCCTCTGCATGTTCAGTGACCCCTTTATTCTCTCACAAGGCCTTTTCATGTTGATTTCAATCTGCTGTTCCTTCTCCTTACGTTATTTCCCACTGCTTTAATTATTACCATTTATGATGTTATTGACATTATTGGGCTTTTGTAGCTCTAATTGCAAACTGCTTTGGGAGTTTCATAAATGAGGGGAGGGCATCATTCCCTTGATTTCCAAAGCTCAGGTTGCAAGTGAGGATGGTGCTTCAGAAATTGGATTCAGCTCACGTGCAAAGGTGAACTCACATAACTTGTGCTGTCATTTTTGAAACAGTGTGTGAGCTGAAACATAGCCGTATTTTAAAATTCGCACTTCTCCAAATTTTGCAATGAAGTTCTCCAGCCTAGTAATGTGAACAAAAAATATATATGCATAAACTGGGGTGAAGTGTGCATAAGAATGCATAGACTGGTGGAAACAATATGCAAGAATATATTATATTAGGCAAAAGTGCTTTGCAAATACGTTCATATTGGAATAAATTTGTGCTAAAATGCTGATTAATTTTCTTATGGACTTAAAATAACAAAAGCAAACTGTAAACTGATCTAGAAATGAGGAGAACTGGATGGAAGACTGGAAAAATACAAAACTGATACAAATGGATAGATTTGCCTATCCCTAGCTTTAAATACTGTTGCTTATTACCCAGCTGTCTTGAGTCTCAAAGTATTGCCCAGGGTGTAAGAAGTGGATTTGCAGATCTGAGATGGATGAGATTGTGGCGGGCGGGAGAGGAAGCAGGACAATGACCAATGGGACTGTGAGCTGTGACAGGGGAACAGGGGCTGTTGGAGGCGGAGTACTGGTAGCTGAATTCCACAGCTAAAATATGTCCTGCTTGAAGAAATCCATCCTTTTGCCTGTCCCGAATCTTCTCAAATTCAGCTTCATTGGCCATCCCTGAGTTTTAGTATTATATTAGATGGAGAAAAATTATCTCCACCCACTTTCTCCACACGTGCGTTATTGTATCCACCTCTGTCATCCTTCCCCTAAATTAAAACGCTCCAAAGGTTGCAACCTTTCCTCAGAGGCGAGTCTTTTCTGAACCTGTTCCAACTCCACAATATCATTTTTTGCAGTCATTCCAGAATGGTTCGTTGCTTTCTGTGCATGATCATTAAGGTGGTGGTGGGGGACGGAGGAGGAGAGGGGTCAGGAACCGCAAGCTTGTTTATTACTTGTCATAAAGGAGTCTGAGCAATGAATGCCGGCATAACTCCACAATGGAATCCAATATCCCTACCTGTGGGCTGCAAGGCGATAAATAGTCAATTGTGACTAAAAATGCAATTACTACAAGGGAGGAGGGAAATCACTTTCCTGTGTGCATGGTGGAATAGAGAGAGAGAGAGACACAGAGAGGATGTTTTTATCCCAAGTCATGAAGGCCTAAAGCTGTTCTTGCAACCGGTAATGATGTCTTTCACCCATTATGCAATTGCCAGATGAAAAATATGTCTTCTCCCCACCTACTGTCTCATCTAGAATGGGACTCCTCTCCTAGGCAATTATCGTCCTGGATGTTAGAAAAATAAGATATTGAGGCTGAAAATATTTAACTGGGAGCATTTTAAGAATGCCACACTATTTATTTTCCACAATATTATTTCCATTTGCAAAGACCATTTGCAGATAAACCCGTTTGCAAATTAAATGTTGCCTCTCTCATTTGTGGTTCCTCTCTGCAGCAAACATCTACGGGAGAGCATGAAGCTTATGTTCTAGGGATAAGGGACCCTGTGGCCCTTCAGACGTCTTTGCATGGACTCCAACCTTCATCAGCCAGCATGACTACCCATGAGACAAAGTGAGGTGACCACCTCAGGCAGCAGGTTCCACAATGACAGAGATTCCAATGTAGATACTTATGACCTCTTTTTTGTGGATATAGAACTTCACTCACCCCTTCTTCCCTGGCAGGGAAGCAGGCACCATTTTGTGGGTTGCCTCAGATGCCAAAATGTCTTAGGCTAGCCCTGAGCATGGATAAATCACAAGGGTGAATATACTTAAAGGTAAAGGGACCCCTGACCATTAGGTCCAGTCGTGACGGACTCTGGGGTTGTGGCACTCATCTCGCTTTATTGGCCGAGGGAGCCGGCGTACAGCTTCTGGGTCATGTGGTCAGCATGACTAAGCTGCTTCTGGTGAAACCAGAGCAGTGCACAGAAACACCGTTTACCTTCCCGTCGGAGCAGTACCTATTTATCTACTTGCACTTCATGCTTTCGAACTGCTAGGTTGGCAGGAGCAGGGACAAAGCAACAGGAGCTCACCCCATTGCGGGGATTCGAACCACCGACCTTCTGATCGGCAAGCCCTAGGCTCTGTGGTTTAGCCCACAGCGCCACCCGCGTCCCTTATGACTATACTGAGGCTTGTCCAAATTAGAGAACTGAAGAGTTAGTCAATGAAAGTGCAGGCAGACATGGTAGCAACATGCATGAGAAACTCAGGTAAATAGTGATGAGAACAGATGAAAATTTAGGCATTATTGGGGTGGGGAACCCCAAAGCTTTACACATGATTCAGCCAGATAGCATAGTTAGTGGTATAGGATTGTTAGAATCCTATTAAGGATAAGAATAAAAAACATCAGAGCAGGAGGGGTGGGAATCAAGAAAAAAATATATAAGTGAATGGTGTATGTGAAGTAAATTTGTTCAAATCTTTGAAAAATCTAATAACAATTAATCTTTATAAAAAGGATGTTAAGATCTCAAAATCTGGAGGGTAATTCAGGCTGCAGTCCTGTAAACACTTTCCTGGGAGTAAATCCCACTGAACATAAAGGGACATGCTTCTCAGTAATATTAAGTTGTAGCTACAACGAAGTCCTATTCAGAATAAATCTATTGAACTTAAAGGACCTAAGTTAGTCGTGTCTAATTATTTCAATGGGTCTACTATTAGTAGGACTAGCAGAGAGCTAGTGTAGTGGTTAGAGTGCAGGATGAATACCTGGGAGAGAAGGGTTCAAATCCTCACTCGGTCATGCAGTTTCCTGAATGACTTTGGGTCACTGCCTCTCAGCCTAACCTACCTTATAGGGTCGATATAAATGCAGCAAATGCACGAATAAACAGAAAACAACCCTCATGGCCAAAATTGTGCCACCATATAAGGGGAATGTCAAAAGCATCCTTTATGGTTAATCAGCACTTGTGTTGACACAAAGGTTTCAAATGGAGTCTTCCGTCATAGTTTTCTTTCCTAAAGGCCCAGAGAAGGCAATAATATGTTCCTGCAAAGATAGAAAAGCTGTGTGTGAAATTCTGATGACATAGAAATCTTTGGAGCTTAATTGATTTTCACCCTTCGTTAATTTTTTTTTAATGGCTCAGCTTTAGCACCTGAAACGCTGTTTGTAAAGTCGGAAAATAAAACCCACAAGTTTCTTATTCCTGCCATGATGAAGCAAATTGTTGGTCCAGTTTATAGTGCTTTGCTCCAGATCAGGCATGGGTAACTTTTTTCAGCCCAAAGGCTGCATTTGCTTCTATACAGCCTCCAGGGGGCAACATGTCAATGATGGGCGGGGCCAGGGAGAAAAGTAGGTGGAGCCACAAACATATATTTTACAGTTATGAACTTAATTCGTTCTGGAGGTCTGTTCTTAACCCGAATCCATTCTTAACATGAGGCATGCTTTTTCTAATGGGGCCTCCCGCTGCCACTGTGCCGCTGATACCACGCAACTTCGCTCGCATCCTGGGGCAAAGTTCACAACCAGGAGCATCTACTTCTGGGTTAGCCGAGCTCGTTATCCAAAGCGATCGTAAGGAGGACGGTACATAACCCGAGGTTCCACTGTACTTCAGTACACTAGGCCAGGACAGGTCAATTGTGATCTACTGGTAGATCCCCGCAAGGTTTTGGTAGATCGTGGTCGATCTCTGGCTCCCTTTCCTTAGCATCGCTAAAACTGACTCCTACCCTGCCCCCTCGTCCTGCCCTCCATTGTTGTTTGATCTCTGGAAGGGAAGGCAAAGCTTTTTCTGTGCTGCTGTTTTCATCCATAGCGATCTTTTTGTGAGTGACTTTACCCCCTTGTCCCTTGCCTTTAACCCCCCCAAAAAGAAGTCCCCCCCCAAAAAAAACTTTTTTAACCCCTAAAATGGTGCTTTCCCCCTCCCTAATAAAAATTCAACAACTTTGAGCTGAACCCCCCCAAAACAGGGGTAGATCACTGCCAGTTTTTAATTCTAAAAGTAGCTTGCAGTCACTTGAGAGTTGGCCACCCCTGGACTAGGCTAATTTCTATATCCAGGGAAGCAAGTTCAAGAAAATACTCAAGGAGGGTACAAAGCAGGGCTGGTGAAGGATGTGGCTGGTGAGGGAGGATGTATGGCCTGGGGACAGTACAGAGGGCCAGACAGAGATTCTTGGAGGGCCAAATTTAGCCCCTGATCCTAAGGTTCCCCACCTGCTACTCAAGACCATGTTTCCCAAATGTCTGAAAGCTAAAGAGTATTCCTCCTCTGAATTAAATTTGGAGGTATACCACAAATCATTTTGTGAGAAAAAATGTACCAGCCTCAGAGCAGCCTTTCTACTGTGCCTCTGTATGAGTCACTGTTCTGAGACTAACTGGAAGGACATGTGGTCAGTGCAGTAACTAATAGAATTGTATAGTTGGAAGTGAGGCCTTGGAGATCAGCTGATGCAGGATCTGCAAAATGGATGCAGCTACAGTGTCCCTGACAGATGGTACCTGGACAGATAGTCATCCAGGTTCTTCTTCAATGAAGAAGACCCCACCACCACCTCCAGAGGCATATCTGTTTCACTGTCAGTCTGCTAAGGTTTAGCTAAAATCTGCTACCCTGAAATTCACCAGCATTTTAGTGCAAATTTCTTTAAATTCAGCCATTTTTGGATGGAATTTTGCCTAATGTACACAATTTTCCAAAGCAATTCCACTTTCTATAATGCATTTTGCATGTTATTTTCACTAATATATGCATTTACCCCTAGAATATGCATCTTTGCATACATTACTTGGCAGGAGATCGGCACTGCAAAATTCGGAAAAGTGAAAATTTCAAAGGACGACTGTGCTTTGGCTTGCATTGCAAAATCACAAATCTGGTAAATTTGCCTTCAAATGGGAACTGAATCAAATTTCTCCTGCATCCCTCCCTACACTCAACATCATATATGACATCAGGCATGAAGCAGGTACAGACACAGCTGAGACTGAAGGGGCTTCACAAGTCCTCACAGTCAGCTGGTAGTTTGGGGAATACTGCTTTCAATTAACTTTCCCATAAGTCTCTTTGAAGACAGGAGTGCCTGGCGTGCTCTGGTCCATGGGGTCACGAAGAGTCGGATACGACTAAACGACTAAACAACAAATAATTCTCTCTTATTCCCAAGGCCACTTTTCCAAGCATGGCTGCCTATTTTATCCTGACTCCAAGCTAGACACATTCACACAAGAGCAGCTGTCTCTTAAGACAATATTTTATCTGAAAAGTATCATGGATCCCAGGGCAAAGGAGGGAGGGAAATAGAGGGAGGAGTTGTACTAGCTGTTTAAGTCCTCCTTGATCTTCTGTCTTTTAAAATGCATCTTCCGTCTGCCAGTAACCAAGGGCTTTAATATTGAAATGTTCATAAGCACCAGCTTTATTAAAATTAGGACTTGGGGAAATGGCTCGGAATAGGAGAATATTATCCAAGCATTTAAAAAAGATGCTAATTAATGAACTTCTGAAGCCCACAGAGGCCGTCTGACTGTGCAAGGATTTGACTACCAGACAGAAATTGTGGCTTATGGGGAAACAGGAGGCGGGAGGGTGCTTAGAATGAAATGCAAGCTTTTCTGCACAAACTGCGAGAGCCCCAGAGTTCAGCTTTCAGTTGTTTGCCCATAAGCTCTGTGCATTCAGATTTCTGAGCCCTGGAAGACAATAACCTCGGCAGCTCATTGAGGCTGCCAACACCTTTCCTTGCTGCTAAGAAACTGTTCAACACGCGTTATTTTGTCTTCAACCTCAAGATCCATTGTTAATGTCATGGTCGGTGGGAGTTTTAAAAAGGAATATGCAAATGCAAGAAGCATAGGAACAAAAGATGCTGCATTTTACCGAGTCAGAACGTGGGTCTGTTTAGCTCAGTATTGTCTACACTGACTGGCAGTGGCTCTCCAGTGTTGCAAGCAAGGAACATTCCCAGCCCAACTTGGAGACACCGGGGATTGAACCTGTGATACCTTCTGCTTGCAAAGTTGTTGCTCTAACATTGAGCTATGGCTCCTGTATAGCTAAGTGGAATGTTCATATTCACAGCATATTCTAGGACAAAAGGAAAAACTCACTGTCATTACTCATTTAGTCCTCTAGGGGGCTCAAGGTAGTACATTGGTACCTCGGGTTAAGAACTTAATTCGTTCCGGAGGTCCGTTCTTAACCTGAAACTGTTCTTAACCTGAAGCACCACTTTAGCTAATAGGGCGTCCCGCTGCTGCCACACCGCCACTGTGCAATTTCTGTTCTCATCCTGAAGCGAAGTTCTTAACCTGAGGTACTATTTCTGGGTTAGTAGAGTCTGTAACCTGAAGTGTCTGTAACCCAAGGTACCACTGTATACAAAGGTCCTTTCTCCTATTTCTTATTCTCACATCAGCCCTGCAAGGTAGATTAGACTGATAGAGAGCGCGAGAGAGAGATTGGCTCAATGTCACCCAGTGAACTTCATGGCTGTGTTGAAAGCTGAACTTGTGCTTCGACTTTTCTGTACCACCTAGCAAACACAATGTAAGTCATACGTTCAGTTAATCCGTCTGTCTACACAATAACTAATGCTGGGGACATGAACACACAGTGGGCTTCAAAGCTGAAGTCTGAATGTCCACAGTCAAAGTACAGCACTCTAACCAGTATACCATACTGCCTATTTCCAGTGCAAATAGTAAAACTAGGATTAATTGCTATTGTTACTTGTTGCACCCATCAATTCTGGGTCTTTTCAGCAAAGAGAGCAAGCATTCCGCAGGTGATATATGTTGGGAAAGGTAGCGCAGCTCACACAGATAGGCCATCATCATTATCATCACGGGAAGGGCTGTAGCTCAAGAAGTTCTGCCTTGTATGCAGAAGAACCCAGGGTCAACCTTCAACATCTCTAGGTTGGGCTGGGAGAGACCTCTTCCTGAAACCCCTGAGAGGTGCTGCCAGTCAGAGCAGACAGAGCTGGAGTGACCTATGACCTGATGCAGTATAAAACAGCTTCCTGCGATCCCTAGTGGCTTGGATATTTGCAAATGTTCAAAGCATGCCAGCTCATTTCCAGCTTGGCTGGCCATTTTTCGCATGGCATGCTTTCATGTTGGAAATAGGTCTTCAAAGCAAGCAGTGGAATTTTCATTTTTTATAAGAAAGAAAGAAAGAAAGAAAGAAAGAAAGAAAGAAAGAAAGAAAGAAAGAAAGAAAGAAAGACACCTTCTCTTCCCTTCCCTTCCACCTGCATCATCATCTAGATTCCGGCAACAATGACCCCCCCCCTTCAATAAAATAAAATAAAAATCAGCTATGCTGAAGTCTGAGCAGCATTTCTAAACATTGCGATGATGGGCTCCTGTATTAATCTCCCTCTCCCACTCTTCACTTTTGGCCCAAGGCAAGATCCGAGTGAAGTCCTCTGTGGAGTAACAGAATGGATTATTTATGTCTATGTACACAGATGCATGCATTACACAGAGAAAATGATTCCTGGCATCTGATAATGATATACTGAGATTTCCATCGTATGACCCGTTTGTTGTTTAATGAAAAAGCCTGCCAGGGCTTGGCAATGTTCAGAAAACAAAACAAAGCAAAAAAAGGTAAAAACATAGAACAGTAATTTCAATATAGAAGGAAGGACATTCTAAACTTTAAAAGATAAAGCATGGAAGGAGGAATTGGAGAGGACAGGCCAGGAGTCAAATCTCCACAGGGAACTCTGGAAATTGGAAGGACTCACCTGTATAGGTAATTGCCACAGTTAGTTCCACATTGCAAGTGTCATTACAGCCCTGCCAATGATTTTAACTGTTTACAGTGGTCTTTCAAATAAATTAAGAAGTTACTCCAGTCTTTTTAAAATGCTAGCTCTTCCTGGTTTCTGATCTTCCCCGTCGGTTGTGCCATCTCTGCATATTCCATCAGTTTGGTCTACCAGTCTTCTTTTATTGGTATTTCTCCTTCCTTCTATCTCTGGGGTAGTAGCATTCTCGCTGCCATTGTTACATACATGAAAAGTCTTTTATCCTCTTTTGGTATCTCTTTACCTATTATACCTAACAGAAAAGCTTCTGGTTTTTTTAACAAGTGTATTTTTAAACATTTTCTTTAATTCATTATATATCATTTCCCAGAATGCTTTTACCAGTGCACATTTCCACCACATGCGATAAAAGGTACCCTCCTTCCCTTTACATTTCCAACACAGATTTGAACTTGTTTTATAAATTTTCACAATTTTACTTGGTGTTAGATACCAACGATACATCATTTTCATATAATTTTCTTTCAACGAACAGCATGCAGTAAATTTTATTTCCTCCTTCCATAACGTTTCCCAAGATGAAAGTTGGCTATTATATCCAAAATCTCATAATGGTTCTTCTTGGACATATCAATTGTGTGTGTGTCTTCAGAACAAAACATGGAGTGAAATATTATTTGTAATACATAAAGAAAAGATTTAAATTACAGAAGAAATAAGTGGGGTTTGGGGTTTTGTTTTGCTTTAGTGATTAAACCTCCTAATAAGCAGAGACCCATGTGTTCAAAAATCCCAGGGTGTGGGAATATTCCCACCCTCTCTAAATTAAGGTTACCAGACGCCCCCGTTTCCCAGGGACAGTCCCTGGATTTACAAATCAGTCCCCATACAAAGTCCATTGAAGTTGAAAAGTGTCCCCAGATTCATTGAAAAAAATCTGGTAACCTTACTCTAAATGGTATCCCTGGATGATGTCTTTAGAACATGCTGGGAGGGGGGGAAGCACCAGCACCCAAGATTGCAGTTGTATTTTTAGATCTTATCATTTAAAACGTCATAAATACAGATGGAAAGGTAAAGGTACCCCTAACCATTAGGTCCAGTCGCTGACGACTCTGGGGTTGCACTCTTATCTCGCCCTATAGGTCGAGGGAGCCGGCGTTTGTCCGCAGACAGCTTCCAGGTCATGTGGCCAGCATGACTAAGCTGCTTCTGGCAAACCAGAGCAGCACGCGGAAACACCTTTTACCTTCCTGCTGGAGTGGTACCTATTTATCTACTTGCACTTGATGTGCTTTCGAACTGCTAGGTGGGCAGGAGCAGGGACCGAGCAATGGGAGCTCACTCTGTCGCAGGGATTCAAATTGCCGACCTTCTGATCGGCAAGCCCAAGATGCTATCTGGTTTAGACCACAGTGCCACCCGCGTCCCATAAATACAGATGTAAACTTTTAGAATTGGATGTACAGAAAGAGGAAAGCAATTCTGAGAGATTGGTGGTGATGGGAGGGGAGAGACTCTTAATAAATACTGAGGGAGAAATAAAATAGATAATGAACTTATTTGTTTCTTAAACATCTTTCCTTTGTTAGTATTAGGTAAGATTGGTTTGTTTAATGGGTCACAAATGAATTCCTAAAGCAAGACCTGAGCGAGATCCCTTGTGTCAAGTGTTGTTAGATTAAGTGGTTTGTAAAAGCACTTGGAGTGTAGCTAGCTTCTCTTAATGAGGCCAGGTACAAACACCAGGGCTCAAAAGCACAAGGCAAATCCTCCATAGTGTGTTTCTCTTGTGAAAAAATTGGTGAAGTGGAACATCCCTTTTGGACGATTTGCAAAACTTCAGCTCCTATGGCTCTCAAGGAATTTTGGCCCAATGTTGTTCTGATTAGGATCTACATACAGTCAAGTGTATGGGACGAGAGTGGCGCTGTGGTCTAAACCACTGAGCCTCTTGGGCTTGCCGATCAGAAGGTTGGCAGTTTGAATCCCCACGACGGGGTGAGCTCCCGTTGTTCGGTCCCTGCTCCTGCCAACCTAGAAGTTCGAAAGCACGTAAAAGTCCAAGTGGATAAATAGGTACCACTCCAGCGGGAAGGTAAACGGCATTTCCTTGTGATGCTCTGGTTCACCAGAAGTGGCTTAGTCATGCTCGCCACATGACCCGGAAGCTGTACACTGGCTCCCTCGGCCAGTAAAGCGAGATGAGCGCTGCAACTCCAGAGTCATCTGCGACTGAACGGTCAGGGGTCCCTTTACCTTTACCTTTACAGTCAAGTGAATCATACCTTACATTTATGGCTCGGAAGATATGAAAGAGTGTCATTTAACTACATGGGGTGATGGGAGCTAATTGAAACCTGGAAGGTTTTGCCTTCGAAGAGAGATTTTCTGCACTTATTGCAAGAAAGGGACAGTCCCAGATTTACAGAAGCCATCCCAGTTTCTGATTTGATCCTGGAATGTCTCACTTTCCCCTAGGACATCCCTATTTTCATCAGAGAAATGTTGGAGGGTATGGAGTTATGCAACCCCTAAGCAAACCTTTAGAAGACATCTTAAGGCTGCCCTGTATAGGAAAGTTGGTTTTTTAATGTTTAATGTTTTATTATGTTTTTATACATGTTGGAAGTCTCCCAAAGTGGCAACCCAGTCAGATGAATGGGTATAAAAAATATTATTATTATTATTATTATTATTATTATTATTATTATTATTATTATCATTATTGAATAGGATGTCCCTATATTTTCATTGGGACGTGGGTGGCGCTGTGGTTTAAACCACCGTGCCACTTGGACTTGCCAATCGGAAGGTTGGCGGTTCGACGCCCTGCGACGGGGTGAGTTCCCGTTGCTCGGTCCCTGCTCCTGCTAACCTAGCAGTTCCAAAGCATGCAGTGCAAGTAGATAAATAGGTACCACTCTGGCGAGAAGGTAAATGGCATTTCTGTGCAGTGCTCTGGCTTCGCCAGACGCAGCTTAGACATGCTGGCCACATGACCCGGAAAAACTGTCTGCGGAAGTGGACAAACGCCGGCTCCCTCGGCCTGAGAGTGAGATGGGCACCACAACCCCAGAGTCGTTCACAACTGGACTTAACTGTCAGGGGTACCTTTACCTTATTTTCATTGGAGTAATGTTTGAGAGTATGATGTAGTGCAATACTGCTTTAAAGGTACAGTGCGGATGGGCCCCCTTTTTTAAGAAGGCAGAAAATGGAATATATACTCATGCTTATAGGGAAAAAAGAAACATGCAATGTAAGTGTCTTGCATGATTTATGGCTCTGTATATTTTGGTGCTTAAGATTTCTCTTTTATGTCACTTCTAACAAGCTGCACCCCAAGAGTGTACAGGGGATAGGGCAAGCAGCCGATCATGAAACCTCAGAGCGGCATCAGTACTTATGTCTGGCTCCTGCCCTATCCAGCGTTGCCCTGGAGGTTTCGCACTCAGCCTGCTGTGAGCTCTCAAGAAGGAACAGCAAGCGTTGCTGCTGGCAAAAGTCACTACAGTGGTACCTTGGTTTACAACCATAGTCCGTTCCGGAGGGCCGTTTGTAAACCAAAACAGGTTGTAACCCAAGGCACACTTTCGCCAATGGGGCCTCCCCCCCAAAAAAAGGGTTGTAATCCAAAAAAAGGTTGCAAACCGGGACACTCACTTCCTGATTTGACGTGTTTGTGATCCAAAATGTATGTAAACCAAGACGTATGCAAACCAAGGTACCACTGTACTGCTGTGTTGTTAGGAGAATTCATTCTTTTCCATCTCTGCATGGGATGCTGAGAGTCAATGCAGACCATTTAATCTTCCTGTGAGATTCTCAGCCTTGCAGCTGAGGCCACATTCGCACGACACATCTAAAGCACTATTTAAAGCCACTTTAAACAATCAGGAAGTGTAGTTTGTTAAGGGTGCTGAGAGTTGTTAGGAGACCCTTATTCCCCTCCCGGAGTTACAATTCTCAGAGTGGCTTAACACACGACCCCTCTACACAGGGAACTCTGGAAATTGTAAAGATGTGAGCAGTGCCAGATTTACGTATAAACTAAACAAGCTATAGGGCCCTACTCTCTTGGGGGCCCCAAAAAAAATTAAAGGGGGAAAAAACCTGGTTGTACATTTCCAAAATATAAGATAAAAACTAAATAAAAGAAAACCTACATACAGCATACATACTACTAGTGTATGGACCTAGTAGGTCCATAAATTACCATATAGCATATCTTCAACACAAAAAACAGTGACAATTTGTTGTTGACAAAGGACAGCTGGACATATAAAGGACCCCATTACCTTCAGTAGTTTAGGGCCTCATCAAACCTAAATCCAGCCCTGGATGAGAGGGAACTCTGACGGAAATCCTGGAGCTGCCTGTCTGTGTAGACAGTCTTGTGCTAGATTATACAATGTGTCAGACTCAATATGAGATAGCTTTCTACGTTTCATTAAACTTCAAGGAGGAAGAGGAGCAGAAGGAGCAGTAGCCCCCCATGGTTTAGAGTCTTATCACACAGACTGTCCACAAATGCCAGGAGCTTTTAACAACCACAGCCCCTCCAAGTGTCCATGTTTTCCAGGGATAGTCCCAGATTTACAGAAGCTGTCCCAGTTTCTGATTTGATCATGAATGTCCTGCTTTTCATTAGTACGTCCCTACTATTTTCATTGGAGAAATGTTGGAGGGTTTGGAGTTATCCAACCCCCGAACCACCTGAAGGCAGCCCTATGTATGGAAGTTTTTCATGTTTAATGTTTTGTTATGTTTTTTATATATGTTGGAAGCCATTGATATAAGGGCTGGGGAAACTAGTCTGATGGGTAGAGTATAAATAGTATAATAATGATAATGATAGTGATAATAATTGAATAAAGGTAAAGGTAAAGGTACCCCTGCTCGTACGGGCCATTCTTGACAGACTCTGGGGTTGTGCGCCCATCTCACTCAAGAGGCCGGGGGCCAGCGCTGTCCGGAGACACTTCCGGGTCACGTGGCCAGCGTGACATCGCTGCTCTGGCAAGCCAGTGCAGCACACGGAAGGCCGTTTACCTTCCCGCTGGTAAGCGGTCCCTATTTATCAACTTGCACCCGGGGGTGCTTTCGAACTGCTAGGTTGGCAGGCGCTGGGACTGAGCAGTGGGAGCGCACCCCGCCGTGGGGATTCAAACTGCCGACCTTTCGATCGGCAAGCCCTAGGCGCTGAGGCTTTTACCCACAGCGCCACCCACGTCCCCTAATAATTGAATAGGACACGCCTATATTCATCAGATAAATGTTGGAGGGTATGCAACCAGCGAACTGAGTACAGTAATGCAGTTCTCATTCAGCACCCTATTTCAGTTTTCAGTTTAAGGGGGATAGGATTTCCTCTGTTCCATTCTTTCACTGTGCTGAGAGTCTGAGCAGTGCCAATTCTAATTCTAGAATTGGAACATATGCAGTTGGCTTAGTCTTTCTGGCCTATTTTGATTAATATATTTTTTCCTTTCTACTGTGTGTGTGTGTGTGTGTGTGTGTGTGTGTGTGTGTGTGTTTGGTTCTGGATATGATCAGTGTGATTGCATTGGCATTTTCGGTCGGTGAGCCCTGGCAAGCTTCCTCATGGAGGTGGGCAATAGAAGCATTGGTTGGCAGAGGTCCACCATTTTAATTTCTCATCATGCCCTAGAGCAAAGCTGTGTCAGGGACATTGCAAGAAATTAGAACAGCAGCTCAACTCAGCTGCTCAGAGCACCAGGGTGCAAAGGAATTAAAGTATGGGGAGGCTTAGGGCAGGCATCAGCAATGTCACATGCCATGGGGCCCTGGCGGATGCCCAAATATGCCAGGTGTTAATGCCAGCTTCGATACGATCTATGGAGTTTTTCATATGGCAGTTTTAGCCAAGCTTCGCGCTTAAATGGATGGCAATAAAATCATTGCTTTTTTAAAAAATACAGAACTTGTTGTTGTTGTTGTCACTCTGGAGATTTCAATCCAGACACAGTTTGGAGAGTTCTGCAAAGCAGACATAGCTTTAATTTCTATGCTGGGTCTTACTGCCGTCACTATGGACAATACATTGGCAGATAGGATCCAGTAGCCTGCTTAAAGTACAATTTGTAGCTTATGTGGTCATTTTGTGTGCACAAACATTCTCTACACGCCTCAGGTCTATCACCTGCGAAATGAGCAGGAAATGAAGCAAAGTTAATTACTGCTGTAATGCATGTTGAACAGTTCTGTGGGGTTTGGCTTCCATTGTGATAAAACCCACAAATAGTGCAGCACTAATGCTTCTGAATGCCAGTTGCTGGAAACCACAGAAGGGAAGAGTGCACCTGTGCTTGGGTCCGTCTTGAGGGATTCCTAATGGCATCTGGATGACCACTGTGAGAACAGGATGCTGGACTAGATGGACCATTGGCCTGATCCAGAATGCTCTTCTTAGGTTCTTAACTGAGCCTCTTGTTAACCGCAGCTTCTTTCACCTGGACATGTCGTTCCCTCTGCTCCTATAGACTTGGGGGTCATCTTGGAGGGTCTAGAGCTTTGTTTGTGTGGTGAGACTAGGTGCTAGGACTAGTGACAAGGTCCTCCTCTTCCTCTGAGTTCTCATTCAATACTCAGCTGGTCCTGAGAGGAAGCTTGTGGAGCACTGCAGATTTCCAGGTGGGTCTGACACTTGGTATCAAGGTGGGCCTAACACATGGTATCAAGTTCATAGCAGGGCATCCATGTTCTGGTGCCTAAAATGGCATGTTTCCTTCTTGCAAGGAATCCAGACTTCATTCAGCATCTAGATTATTTATTTGAGATTTCTGCCCCCACCCCTTGGAGCTGGCTTTTTTGAGTGTGGCAATGGGCAGTCCGTTACTTAATCAGAGTTTAACATGAAGGTCTTATCATTTTGCAAGGAAACAAAGCCAACTTTGGGACAGAGCGGTCACCAGGTTGCATTTATGAATATCATGCTGTTACCATTTTGATATTTTGCCTCTTGGTCATTTGCCTTTGCAAAATTCAGAGAAGTGTGATGACTGGTCCATATTGCTTCATGACTTCCCAACTCATTTTGCTTCATGAGTTGGGAAGTGCAAATAAAATAGATTTGTGAACTGAAGGTGAACCCACCCAGAGCCCCGTGTGATTCCTAGGGTGGACTTTCAGTTCACGGAGGGAGTGATCCATACAGGAGACCCCTGGTCTCAAAACACTGCTACCGGCATGGTGATCACCCTTTGAATTGTACCAGCATGGATGGCTTCCTCATCTGCCTGGAAGGTCAAGCCTGCCCAAGGCAAAGCAAAGACACCCTGAGCGTCTCTCTTGAACAGATACCTGAGCATTATTTTAATTAAAAGCTGTTGAGAAGAACGCACTGCCTGCAAAATTCAAGGAGTGGATAAATCAAGGATCTACAGCTCCCCGGAACTGTGACAATTCTCCCTGAAGACTTTCCTCAGCAAATGAAGGATGTCTTAAGAGACTATTCTGCCCACTTCTGTATTATAATCAATCAGCACCCTATTAACACCATGCATACAAAGTCATAGATCTTCTGAGGATTCACTTTCAAATCTGCCCTCCTTCAGTTCCCCTTTTCCTCTTCTTTTTCTAAAGCCTCTTAGGCAAGATATATGCATACACATTCCATTCCAGGCACCTTCGCTAGACTTCTTTTGGGCACCTGCTTAAAAGAAGACATTCTTTGTAGGAAAGCCCACCCAGATGTGTATGTTTGGCATGTATTATTATTATTATTATTATTATTATTATTATTATTAGGATGCATATTTTCAAAGCTGCTGGTTTTATTTATATTTTGTCCAATCTGAAGTTTAATTAACTTGTAGGGCTTTAGAAGAGGGTTCTAAAAACTCATGGAGGAGAAGGCTACTCGCCACTGTGGATGTTCAGTGGCATAGTCTGAGAAGGGGGTGCCAGGGTGTCAGGGGCTGGGCTGAGGAGAAATGGTGGGGACCCCCTTCTTCCCGCATCTTCCCAAGAAGAGGAGGACAGTATAGATTTAGAACAGTGGTTTGCAGAAGGTCATAGTTCAGAGGCTGCAGAGGGGAGAAGCTGGGAAATTTTGGGAGAGGTACAGGAAGAAGAAGCACCAGGGTATAGACAGCGGACAGACTCAATGTCTCTTGAAAGCATTCCTGAACCCCCCCTCCCAAAACCAGGCATGCCTTGAGAGTAGTACAACAGAAAGCTCAGAAGGAGAAAGCACAGGTCAGCCGGCACAGGAGTGACGTAAAATAGGAGGGGCTGAGGGGGTGGGACTTTACTTGGAGCAACGCCATTATCTAAGAGACCGCATTCCAGGCATAGGCAAACTCGGCCCTCCATATGTTTTGGGACTACAGTTCCCATCACCCCTGACCCCTGGTCCTGTTAGCTAGGGATGATGGGAGTTGTAGTCCCAAAACATCTGGAGGGCTGAGTTTGCCTATGCCTGCCGCATTCCTTTGTCTCTCTCTGTGAATATTGAATAAACTACTGGTAAGAACTCTTTCCCCCCTGCTTCTTGGCATCCCACCATGGGAAGGATAGGATTCCCTGAGGCCTTGATGCAGGGGGCCCATTGCCTGGGGCACACAATCTGGGGGGAGGCACGAACCAGGTGCCCCCCAAGAGAGCCCCATCGCATGCCCTCTGTGTCCCACCCAGTGGCTGAACACCCACCTGGTGGCAGTGGGGGCTGAAGAACAGGGGTGAAGATCACCCTCCACCCCCCATCCCCCATGTGCATGAGTGACCGCCCGTCAGTGAGGACTAGGGAGTGCAGAGGGTGGAGAACACCTTCATTGTCCCACCACCAGCCAGTGTGGATGTGCATGCACCCCCCCCCTCCGGGTGCTGGTGAACAGCACTATGCCATTGGCTGCATTTCCCCTGCACTGTCAGAAGCTGTGTGCTCCTGATTCCCAGTTGCTGAGCACTTCAAGTGGGCAGAGGGCTGTTGTGTTCAGGCCTTGCACGAGGGTTTCCCTCAGGCATCTGGTTGGCCACTGTGAGAACATGATGATGGACTAGATGGGACACTGGCCTGATTCAGCAGAGCTCCTCCCCTGTCCATCATCTGACCTAGTAAAAGGCAGCTAGCTTCCCACGTCCTTAAAAGTGTCCCGTCTCATATGCTTGCAGGTATAGATCCAATTCTACAAGATGGGTGTGTGGGAGGGGAAAGAAGATAAAAGCTTTTTAATAAACTACTTCGGGGGGGGGATGCATGCCCTCTCCCTGGGCAATAATAAAGTGGAAATGTGTGTCAGAACACACCACTAAGCTTTCAGGCGGAGTAAAGCTAAGAACCAAGGGAGTAAAGCTATAGAACCAGCTCTTTTGCCCAGTGCTACATAAGACATTGCTTCATCACAAAGACCCCTATCTGAATGCAAATTTATTAGTTGCATGTGACCTAATTTATGCAAATTATCTCATTCAGTTGGGCTCCCTAATCCTCCCTGGAGTCACACCAAGCATTGAAATGAAAGACATTCCCCTTACAAAATATACATAATCCACATTAATTGCTTTTGATGGAGGCAAGAAGGATGGACAGTTAGGACAACGGTTAATTCTTTAATCGTGCCACCTCAGCAGCAAATCGGCCTCAGAATAGCTCCAGCATAGACAGACATTGCACGACAAAAAGGAAACATGTTGGAAACACCATTTGCCACACTGGTCTGTGCCCATTTCAGAAAATTAGGGACACAGGAAGCTGCCCTATTTCAAGTCAGAAAATAGGTCCCTCTCATACATTATTGTCTATACCGAATGGCAGCTACTTCTCAGGGTTTTAGGAAGGAGTCCCTCCCAGCCCTACCTAGAGTTGTCGAGGATTGAACTTGGCACCTTCTACATGGAAGACAGATGCTGCGTCATTTAGCTATGGCTCTTTCCCAAAGGCCCACTGACCCACTTCTAAGTAAACATACACAGGACGGGGCTCTTAAACACAACAAACAGCAAATGAAGAAATTGAGCACAATGAATAGTTCGCAGCAACAGTATTTCTCTCTCTCCAAAAAAGTATGTCTGATTAATCTGCTCTGAAATGATCGAAATGCAATGTGGAGCCCAAGGTTTTTCACAAATTTTTAATTCAGTATTATTGTTTATTCGTATGCAGTTAATGAATCGTTACTGCTCTGGTGACCTTCCTAGTCACACTTTCAAAACCAATAAGCGAACCAAGACACATCCTTTGAAATTCACACCTCTCTGAATTTTTCAATGCAGTTCTCCAGCCAAGTAATGTGCATAAAAATGCACATATCCATGAAAATACCATATAAAAATGCTTTGTATCAAGGAAATTGTTTTGCAAACATGTGTGTGTGTGTGTGTGTGTGTGTGTGTGTGTGTGTGTTGGACGAAATGTGTATATTAGGAGAAATTCACACTGAAACGCTTACAAGTTTTCAAGAGGATTCTTTTTCTAAAATAATGCAAAATACTGCAGAAATGTGGAGACTTGGCTTTAAGATTCGGGGGGAAATGAGAAACAGAGAGAACCAAAATTGACCGATCTATCCACCTCTATGCAGAGGTTCTTTCAAAGGAGACTCTGCAAGCTCAGTTGATTGGGTTTCAGTTGCAAGCACCAGCAGCTGATCCAGCTGAATCTAGTTTCCCATCTCTGAGTTGAGATTCCCACCTCTCCATGCTGGGGAGTTACTAGACCAGGGGTCAGCAAACTTTTCCAGCAGGGGGCTGGTTCACTGCCCCTCAGATCTTGGGGGGCGGGGACTATTTTTGGGGAAAATAATAATAAAAAAGAACGAATTCCTATGCCCCACAAATAACCCAGAGATGCATTTTAAATAAAAGGACACATTCTACTCATGTAAAAACATGCTGATTCCCAGACCATCCACAGGCCGGATTTAGAAGGCGATTGGCCCGGATCTGGCCCCCGGGCCTTAGTTTGCCTACCCATGTGCTAGACTCAAGATGCTGCTGCAAGCAGATCCTTATGGCCTCTCAATGGACTCCTATTGATTTCGAATGAGTGGAATTGATTTTGATCACCTGGGGACTTTTCCAGGATATCTGCTTTTCAAGCAAACATGATGTTGTTGCCTATTTGGAAGACGCCTTTTGAGGAAAGAGTTGGGTATCTTTGACAAGAATCAAAGAGACAGCACCAGAAGCAAGAAGGAAGGTTGGGGTCCTGAGAAAGAAGGAAAAGCCACAAACCAGTGATGAATAGTGGCATGCCATTTATTTGACTTGGAGCACGTTGGAAAAGACAATAATTGTTTTAAATAGAAAGCTGTTGAATTATAATTGGGAGTAATTGAAACTCGCCACAATATTGAATAAAACATTAGATATTTTAAACGGTGTTATCTTTACAATTATCTTTGGGGATAATTGGAGTGAAGCCTATGAACTGTTGTGCGTGTGAGAGTCACACAGGGCCCATTGTCTTTCGGAGTTGTTACTGTCGAGCGTTTAATGGGGATACTATTTATAAGCAAGTGCTGGGGCTGATTCATTTGTCTTTGATGCAGGAGTTCGTGAGTGAATGCCAGTCCTGCTGAGTGCAAGGGATGAGCGGCAAAGGGGCTTATTTTATTTTCAAAGCATCTGCTTTGTAAATTAGGCAGAAGAATGTACCTTGCCAACAGCCATCCAAAGGCATCCCACTTAGAAAACCATCTTTCCACAGTTATGGCTGGCTTCCTCTTGCCCCCCTACGGCTGTGTCATTGCCAGCTCTAATGAAAAATAAACTAGGGGTGTGCTGAATCACCCTAAGACACCGCTAATGAAAACATTTCTTTTATTTCTAATTACATTATTATCAGCACACACGATTTTGCCGCTTCCCTTTTAGTCACATAACAACCCTGAGAGGTAGGATAAGCAGGGAAAGAGATTGGCCCAAGATCATAGGAATATATACAAGATCATAGGAGGCTATCTTATAATGAATCAGGGTCATTGGTCCATCTAGTTCAGTATGGTCTACACTGACCAGTAGGGTCTCTTCCAGTTCTACCTGGAGAGGCCGGGAATTGAACTTGGGATCTTGTGCATGCAAAGCAGATTTTCTACCACTGAGCTACAGCCCTTCCGCAAAGGAAGGAGAAGCGCAATTGTTGAAGAATTTCAATCCGCCCAAGGAGAATATGCAGTGAAATGGCCTTCACTACAGTTTTGCAAAGGGACACGGGTGGCGCTGTGGGTTAAACCACAGAGCCTAGGACTTGCCGATCAGAAGGTCGGCAGTTTGAATCCCCGCGATGGGGTGAGCTCCCGTTGCTCGGTCCCTGCTCCTGCCAACCTAGCAGTTCGAAAGCATGTCAAAGTGCAAGCAGATAAATAGGTACTGCTCCGGCGGGAAGGTAAACGGCGTTTCTGTGCGCTTCTCTGGTTCGCCAGAAGTGGCTTAGTCATGCTGGCCACATGACCCAGAAGCTGTACACCGGCTCCCTTGGCCAATAAAGCGAGATGAGCGCCACAGCCCCAGAGTCGGTCACGACTGGACCTAACCTCCCAGAACTAGAGGTTCCCTTTACCTTTACCTCCTGGGTTATGGCGCTGTGGCTTTTTGAACAATACCTTTACCTTTACTTTACAGTTTTGCAATCTGTGAATTTTGGGAAGCAACTGTCAATCTTGTCTTAATGTGGTTTTATATTATTTTAAGATGGGGGGGGGGGGGGCAATGGGATTGCCCCCGCCTTCCTCTCCTTCTCTCTTAGCCCATAGATTCATCAATATGAACAGCAGGATTTCATTCAATGTTATGTGATCTGAAATTTCTAAAAAAAATTCCAGATTTTCAAAAATCAGGAGAGCTTGCCACTGGAAAATATACAGTGAAATATACAGTAGTGGGAAGTGAAATGTCCCCTCCCCGAAACCCCCCCTGCTCTGCTCCCCTCCCCCTCGCTGCCGCCGCCGCCGCAATAGCATGGAGAATTTTAGGATTCAAGTTTCACACAGGCCTACTATTTTTAGACGGCTTGCTGCTATACTCTGTGTTCTCTCTTCTTCAGACGTTATTCGTCCTGCAATTGCTCCGTTGTTGTTTTTTTACTTTCAAAAGCTGCCTTCAACATCTGGATGGAAAGATGAGGTTTAGATGAGTTAAATGAACGATGAATAAATGTCTCTAGGTTTGATTTTTGTACACTTAAGCTGGAATCCATCCCCACTCAATGAACTCAAAAGGATTTACTTCTGAGCAGAGATGCATAGAATTGCAGCTGTTAATGACTGGCTTTGAATGTGTGAAGTGATTCCTCTTACAAAAGATTCCGGTGAAGTAATGTTGTGGCAACATGAACATTTTTCCTCTAGTGTTATTATCTACAATGGCTCTTTCACACAGGTGGTAGAGCACATAGAACGTCTTTGCATACGGAAGAACCCAGATCCTTCTCCAGGTGTCTGCAGGTAGACCTGGAAAAGACCAGTGCCGGAACCCCTGGAAAGCCACTGCCAGTGAAGACAATATGGAGCTAGGTGGACCAGTGGTCTGACTTGGGCCACATTCACATTGTATATTTAAGGAACTGTGATGACACTTTAAACAGTAATGGTTTTCCCCAAAAGGAATTCTGAGAGCTGTAGTTTGGTAAGGATGCTGAGAGTTGCTAGGAGACTCCTACTCCCCACCTAGAACTACAGTTCCCAGAGTTCCCTGGGAAGACAGATTGATTGTTAGGCCACTCTAGTTCTGGGAGGGAAATAGGGGTCTCCTAATAACTCTCAGTTATTAGGAGAGTTATTAGTTATCAGTTATTAGTTATCAGTTATTGCTTATAAATAACTGCAGGAGGCAGTGGAAGACAGAAGTGCCTGGCGTGCTCTGGTCCATGGGGTCACGAAGAGTTGGACACGACTAAACGACTAAACAACAACAATGACTCTCCGCACCTTAAGCAAAGTACAGCTCCCAGAATTATTTGAGTGAAACTGACTGCTTAAATTGTTATAGTGGTGCTTTAAATAATGTGGCCCTAACATAAGGCAGCTTCCTATCTATTGATGTCCTTTCCTTTTATTTACGTTGAACTCGACAAATGTAAATCCACACATCACATCAACGTGTTTTTTCTAACATGCCGCACTGCTTGTAAGTCCTTTGTAGGTGACAACGAGGTTGCGAGATGAACATATTTCAAATATTTTGGAAAAACCCGAAACAATAATAATAATAATGTCAAGATACTGTAAAAGAGCAGTGTAAGGAAAGCTTCACGTATCCATGTCAGGAAATGCAAACAGACGTAGGCTGAGAGCTAACAGGTTCTGCTTGGGTCTCGCCACTTCATCAGGGCTAATTAAAGTGTTCTCTCCCTTAAGTCCTTAAAGAGATCAGCTATGACAGCAAACAACTACAAATGAGATGCCGAGGGTCTGCACTGGGAAAGGGGAAACACGAAAATAGCATCATGCATCACTGCCTCGATGCCTGATAGGTCCCATGGAGAATATCCAAAGCAGCCAAATTAAAGGTCAGGAGAGAAAAGAAAGGACACTGTCAAGTTGATTACCGTCCCTCTCCCTCTCTCCCTGTTTTGTTATTAGGGGCAGGAATTTGTTTTGTTGGTCTTTAGAACAACATCAACAAAAGGGGTAGGAAGCATAGCCATACCATGCAATGTCGAGAGCTAGGAATTTTTGATGTTTCAGCACTAGGTGAACACTGGAAGCCTGCAGCCTAAGGTCTGGCTAGTGATTTCAAATCAAGATGCAATTCCTCACCTCTGCAGCCCACCGGCTGTGTGTGCCTCTCTGTTTTCTCTGTTCTGCTTTCAAGTTTCCCTCTCTGGCACCCCCGCTTGCTTCCTCTTCTTCCCCGCATCCCTGTGGACCAGTGGAACATGTCTGAACATTACAAATCTTTCACATGCTCCAATTGTCTCTACTGAGGCAGTCCCTAGTTTCTGATCTCTCTCTGCGGTATATATCACTGTCCCTGTTTATCTCTGTCAGTGTGGATGGGCTTGTCTTTTTCATTTCTAAGGGTTTGGTGACCTCTCCAGGGTTTGCGGGAATCAGATATCCAAGTAGGCCATGGGAAGGTAGCTTAGCTATTATTGCGGCTGGAACAACCCCCACCCAAATTGCTGTTTTGCCAAAATGGCAACAGGTTTTGTTTAGAGTGGGCAAATCTTCAATTTCTCATTTTTCCAATCTTAAATCCAGTCTCCCACAGTTTGACACAAACAGAACCTCATTAAAATTCACCAGGATTTTGTTAGTTCATTTTTAAAATTTCTATCCCACTCTTCCCAAAAATCTTGGTGCAAATTTCTCCTAATAAACACATTTTTGTATGCCATGTTGACTAAGGCCCCATCTGCACCATATATTTAAAGCACTGTGATACCACTTCAAACATTCATGCTCCCCCCCCCCAAAAAAAAGAATCATGGGAACTGTAGTTTCGTAAAGGTGCTGAGAGTTGTTAGGAGGTTCCTATTCCCCTCATAGAGCTACAATTCTCAGAATTGCTTGAGAAGTGGGATTGACTGTTAAAACAATCTGAGAAACAAGCGAACTGCTCTTACCATCCTTAACCTTAACTTGGGGAAAGCCACGACTCTTCACAATGATGTGATACTGCCTTCCCTGCATAGTGCAGATGGAGCCCAATAAACACATTTTTTGCAAGGCAGTATGGGGAACACTTGCTGGCCTATATACGGATCTATGTGGACTAATAGTCTGCCTTGGTCCTTTGTGGGATAAAAGTTATTTTGAAGCGATGCCTGATCTATTTTTTTGTGACTGTGGATCACGTATTCCTTCCCCCAGACCAGAAACCCAGTGGAACTTGTCTTTAAATCTAAGATAGCTTGATATTTAATAGATATTTCAGTCCGTCAGAAAAGGGGAAGGGGGAGGGAGAAAAAGGACTTCAGTCCTACAAAAGTGATAAATCAATTATGAAACCGAAACCTCGATTACAGCGCTGTCTGCTTAATTATTTGACAAGTTAATTAATCTCTTAAGCAATTGCTCTTGCGCTGCCGTTGCCTTGGTAAAAAACATTGGAATATAGTGGTGCCAATTCCTGGAGATCTTGGCAATGCAGAATTTAATAAGACACCTGGAAAACACCAGATAATAGGCACTAAGTGAGGTCATTCTACCTTTGCAGGAATAACAGGAGCAGTTCCCACTTCTTGCCTGGAGGTGCTTCTGTTGCTAATTATTTTCTGACAACTAATTACTGCCCGTGCTCATTGGCACTGGTCTCTCCCCCCCCCGAACAACACACCACACACACTTTTCAAGAAGGTTCCCCCCTTCCATGGAACTATCAAACTGTGTCACGCCAAGGGATAGTGTCTCTTGACTCATTAGGACAATGGCTGTGTCATTCTTTCCCCTCTTAGGAGACAACACAATTACAGCTGACACTGTAAATGATGCTGATGGTTTTAGTGAGAGAGATGGACACACATTATTAGCCCATCAATCTTGTTCAGCATGAGATCCTGTCTCTGGGTTTTCTTTTTCTTCGGAAGGCTGCAAATTGACTCCAAGCGATCAGAGGGGGCTCCGGTGGAGTTCCGGTGTGTGGCCTGCGGACAGAGAGACAGGATCTGACAAAGGGAAAGATGCACAGGCACGAGCCAGAAAATATAATTAAAAAGGACCCGCTCAGTGCGGGTTTCATGGTAAGATCGATACTTTTTCTATTTTGGCACACAGACTTTGCTCGCTGCCATTGTCTGGGCAGAATGAGATGTGAACGAGAAAGAGCCTTTCTGGGAGTTCGGGAGGAAATTTCAGTCTGCTGGGGGGGGGGGGGAGAGGTGCAGTTCAAGGAGGGAAAGTTGACAGATAGGGGTTCCTGAAACTAGGTGTGGGGAAACTCAGGCCCACAGGCTAAATGTGCCCCCCCAGGCCTCTCTGCCTGATCTTCAGAGCAATTCACAGGCCACCCCCCCTCACCCTCAATGGTCTCAATTTAAGTGGGACTTCCCATTTTGGGGGCCTGTTCTGTCACATGTGTCACCTGGTTCCTGGAAGATCGCAACCTCAAAAGGTGTGCAATTTTTTGTGTGGGGCGTGCTCTCTTGTGAGTGACGTGATTTGCACAGGAGCTCAGCCCTGAAAGACGTGTGTCTTGGTTTTTCTTTGGGGCATGCTGGAGGGTATGGTAACCCACCGTGCAAAGATACGTTACACATTTGTTGCTTCACTTGCTTTGGTCCCACCCAGCACTGGTACCTGGCCCTGAAAAGGTTGCCCAGAAGAGAATGCGGCCTTCAGTCTGAAGGAGATCCCACTGTCAGACCCACAAGCCCGCCTTGCTCCCTTGTGAAGGACAATATGCTTTCACCTTCATTCCATATACCCAAGGTGACAAGACCGGAAGATGACCTTCATTTCAAGAATTTCCTAGGAAGAAGTATTGATCGTTCAGCCCCTATTTCCTTCAGAGAACTACAATTCCCAGAGTTCCTTGGGAAGAGGGACTGTTTGTTAAACCACTCTGTAGCTCTTTGAAGGAAACAGCGGTCTCCTAACAACTCACCTAACACCTTCAACCAACTATACTTCCCAGGATTTTGAGGGGAAAGCCATTTCTGTTTACAGTGGTATGATGCTGGTTTGAATGTATCATGCAGATGGAGCCTTAGAGATATAATGTCTCTAAATCTGGAGGTTCCATTGAACTCTCATGCATAGTAGACAAAGGCAGGCCTTTGCTATGTGAACAAATAGAATCATAGAATCACAGAGCTGTAGAGGTGGAAGCGACTCCAAAGGTCATCTAGTCCAAATCCCTGCAGTGCAGGAATCTCAACTAAAGCATCCATGACAGATGGCCATCCAGACTCTGCTTAAAAACATCCAGAGCAGGAGAGTCCACAACTTCCTGAGGGCGTCTGTTCTATTGTTGAACAGCTCAGAAAATTTTCCTGACGTTTAGTCAGAATCTCCTTTCTTGTAACTTGAAGCCATTGATTAGAGTCCTACTTTCCAGAGCAGGAGAAAACAAGCTTGCTCCATGTTCTTCCCTGCGACAGCCCTTGAGAGATTTGAAGATGGCTACCATATTTCCTCTCACTCTCCTCTTTTCCAAGCTAAACATACCGGGGGGGGGGGGCAAGTTTTTCAGCTATTTTAAAGGAAACTCACCAAAATCTAGGCCAGACACATATGGCAACTCTATCTCTGCACACATTCCAGCTTGTCAACATCCTTCTTAAATTGGAGTGCCCAGAATTGGACAGAGTATTCCAGATGTGGTCTGACCAAGGCAGAATAGAGTGGTACTATTACTTCCCTTGATCTGGACACTATACTTCTGTTGATGCAGCCTAGGTACAGCAGAACTGTCTTCTCTTCTACCAAGCTTTCGTACAGTGCTCATTTCACCTGGGCTTTCACCTCTTGTGGGAGTCTGTTTCACTGCCAAACAGCTCTTACTGTCAGAATTTTTTTTTCTGACGTTTAGTCAGAATCCCCTTTCTTGTAACTTGAAGCCATTGATTAGAGTCCTACCTTCCAGAGCAGGAGAGAACAAGCTTGTTCCCTCTTCCATGTGACAGCCCTTGAGATACTTGAAGATGGCTATCATATTTCCTCTGAGTCTCCTCATTTTTGGGCTACATATACCCAGCTCCTTCAACAGCTCCTCATAAGGCTTGGGTTCCAGACCCTTGATCATCTTGGTTGCCTTCCTCTGCTCACATTCCAGATTGTCAACATCCTTATTAAATTGTGATGCTCAGAACTGGACGCAGTATTCCAGGTGTGGTCTCACCAAGGCAGAATAGAGTGGTACTATTACTTCCCTTGATCTGGACACTATACTTCTGTTGATGCAGCCTAGGTACATCAGAATTGTCTACCAAGCTTTCGTACAGTGCTCATTTCACCTGGGCTTACACAGGAGAAGCTACCAGAGGATCAGGCCCATTCTTGTTTAAAAGCCTCTAACCCTGTTGAGGTGCCAGTGTCTGGTATATCAATACAGTCCTGGTCCTGTGAAGTTCAAATAGGTAAGGCTTTGGAGGGCGAAAGCAGAATGTCCCGTGTTCAATTCTCAGCATCTCCTTAGAGAATGCAGAAGAAGCTACCAGCGTATCAGACCAGCCTTGCACACACACACACACACACACACACACACACACACACAATCTAACGCTGCTAAAATACCAGAGCCTGGCATATCAGTACAATTCAGGTAATGAATAAATCCAAAAAGACATTATTGTGGGTGCAGCTACCGTGCTGCACGGTGAATAAAGTTCATTCGATGGAAAATTGTATTCCAGGGGAACGTTATGTGACAGTACAAATGTATTACTTGGGAATTAATATGTATTTAATTCACAGCCAAATGCCCAAATGGAGTCGGAGTTTTTGAGTTTTTTCTGGGGGTTTTTCTTTGCAAAGATTTGAATGGCAGGCGGTGGAAAGGAAGTGTTTGGGCTGGGTTAAATGGAGTGCAAAAGTAGCAGGGTGCCCTCCCAGAATGAAGAGGTAAGCCACAGAAACTGGCGATGGGAAAAGCTCCCATCTGATGAAAACCTGATGAAAATGTCCTACGTGCTGACTGGCTTAATTGGAAGAAGTGACACTCCCCCCCCCCCACCGCTCCAGTTTCCTAAAAGCTGTTCTTTAAAAAAATGTGCTTGAATGTTTTATTGATCTCTCTCTATATTTGTGTATATATATTTATATATATATATATATACACACACACTATTCATAGTTATTTAACAGGAAGCATCTCATTAGCCTTGATGCCTCTGGGATGCAGAAATGCAGAAACGTTTCGTCTGCCATGCTGCAGATGTGCTTACCCGACTTTAAAATGCTAACACAATCGGCTCATTAATAGAATGGTGATTCACAGTCCCCTGTATGATGCTCAGCTCATGCAAATTGCAGTCTTGAGGGATGAGCCTTTCTGCTCCTGCCCTTAAGGCAGTGGCTCCATCACTGTGGGATTTATTACTTTAAAAAAAAAAAAAAATCTAGTGGACACAGGGTGGGGGAGGAGTTGAATATTGCCACATCTTCCCCAAGCAGCACATGTAGAAGACCAGTAGAAAAAGGAGTCAAATAATTGGGCTTGCTTTAATAGTCAGAGATGCCATTCTCCATCAGATGCTAAGACAAGGTGGGGTCAAACATGATAATGGCACCAGTAATAAATATTCTCCAATTTAGCTGATGGAGGGAGCGGGGAAGTTGAGGAGAACAGGTTGAAAGTAGTGGTTTTAATGGGGGCCAAGCAAATGTTCTTCCCCCTGCCAGTCCTGTTTGGCCCCATTTCCTGGGCTCCTATTCTTAGGAATAATAGAAATCAGGTCTTTGGTCTATCAAGTTCAATATTGCTAATACGGACTGGCAACAGCTCTCCAGGGCTTCATACTGGGGCTTGAACCTGGGACCTTCTGCTTCCAAGGCATGTGAAGCTCTGCCACTGAGCAACACAAACCCGGCCTTTCTCTCTCCTCCCACACTTAAGTCACATGGGTAACTGAAGCAAAAGTTCTATAACAAACTGTCAAGTGTAGATCATCAACAAAGCAATAACTCACCCAAGGCCAGTGAAGTTAACTACTTAGTCAAGGAAACTACCACAGCTCAGTCCTAGTGGTCTCAGCAACCCTTTCTAGGCGATCTTCCCCAAGGAAACAGTTGCGAGGACTGAAAGTCCCTGCTTTCCCAGTGCCCTAGGATTCCTCCTCTCCAGGGTCTTCCCCACATAGTCTGAGGCTGTGTGCACACAACCATCCTCTTCTCTGCCTGTTTCATTTCTCTGTGAGTTTTAGGGGACCAGGGGGAGGGGAGCTGGTCGCGGCAGGAGGGGGAGACTCCCTGGATCCTTCAGCACCCTGTCTCCACTCTGCCTCTTGGCCACCCTCCCCTCCAGCCTCTGCTTCAGCCTCCAAGTCTGAACTGCTCTCTGCCACAGCCTCTTCCTGCTCACTAAACCCTGTCACCTCCTGCTGCTGACCCTTCCTCCTCCCAGTCTGCTTCTTTTTCTCCCTCTGACCACTCGTCACCACCATCAGCAATCCCCTGGCTCTGAGTCTTCTTCACCTGAGGGTTCCATAGGGGATTCCCCAAAGCCACTTCCGCCTTAAGGAGGAGGTGGGGTTCTGGTAGGACTTTTTCCACTTGGGAAATTGGCACCAGCCACTTGGTTTTTGCCAACCTCATAGCAAATTGTCACAACTTTGTAAGGTTTGGCGGTTAGGCATTGGACTATTACTGGAGAAGAGAAGAGGGGAGGTAGCACCATCACCTGCCCCTCGCATTGAAAGGTATTCTGTTGAAGGATTCCGGGGGGCGTGGCCCTGTCCAAAGCCTAGGGAAGCTAGAGCCTAAGGCACGACCCCTAACGGTGACCCCCAGGGGAGCTCCTAGTTGATGTGCATCAGCAGGACTCCCCCTATTGGTGGTTAACCCTTCCCGGATTCCCTGCAGATGGGCAGGAGTCAGATACAGTCGGTTAGGTCCAATGCCTAAGCCAATACCACTCACAATCTGTAACCAATAAAGTTGTGGCCTCCTTTTTTAGCCCATCAACCTTAAATACAGGTGTCAAGTGTCTTTATTTGACTACGGGGGGGGGGGGCACCTTGCCAGGCAACTGGTTCCTCCCACCACACCTCAGCATCCATGACAAAAACACAATGTCTTCAAAATTATTTTGCCAAAATAATGCACCAGGGGTGGGTGAGTGGGATCAGTGGGCTTGGGGAATCCCAAGGTTTTCAGGAATATGCCAAACTTTTTTGTTGGGGAGGCAGACTCTGAGGTGGAAGGACTTAACATATCCCAGTGAGGGCTGTTTACAGTGGCCACAGAGTGTTACCTGACTGTTGGGGAGGGGGAAGAAGGTCAATAAGGAAGGAGATTGGAATCTTGAACCTTCCACGCTACAACAGTTTGTTGCAGGTCTTAGTTGTTGTTGGGTATAAGCAACCTTGCATGCCTCCAGCCAGCAAAGGGCAACGTTGAGACTATCAGATAGTCTGGGGGAAGTCCTTTTTATGGTTTCCCACTGAACCCCCAAGCTCTGACATTCTTATGAAGCATTCATGAAACTAGCTCCCATGATGTAGGCTTAGAATCCAAAGCCATCCTTGTAAATATGAAAAAACCAAGCAAAGAACCCTTTCTCCCTTTACTAATGGGACTTTTATTTACTCCTTTTAAGCTACTTAAAGGTCATGGTTCAAATCCCCGTGATGGGGTGAGATCCAGTTGCTTGGTCCCTGCTCCTGCCAACCTAGCAGTTCGAAAGCATGTCAAAGTGCAAGTAGATAAATAGGTACCACTCCGGCAGGAAGGTAAACGGCGTTTCTGTGCAATGCTCTGGTTTGCCAGAAGTGGCTTAGTTATGCTGGCCACATGACCCAGAAGCTGTATGCCGGCTCCCTCGGTCAATAAAGTGAGATGAGCGCCGCATCCCCAGAGTTGGTCACGACTGGACCTAATGGTCAGGGGTCCCTTTACCTTTACTCTGACTAAAGAGGTGGTGGTGGTAGGTCTGGGTCACTCCAACTTTCAAGTTATTAACTTATGTTTAAAAACTCAAGGGTTGTCAATATCTTTTGCCTCTTTCCCTGCATAAGTGAGTACAGGTATGGGAGTTGAGCTGGTGCTTAGACTTAAAATCTACATTTGTGGCATAAACGTGATTGCAGAATTTAATTCCATTTGCAAAATTCCTAAATGTAGCAATTGGGCCCAGGCAATCTATGATTGCTTTTTGACTCTCTCTCAACCTTTAACAACCTTACTATTTTATATTTTGTCACTTTTACAGTTTTACTTTTTAATTTTATTTGGGGTCAGTGGACCATAAATAAATTACATATTTGATAGGTGTATGTGTGTGTGTGTATATATATGCTGGTGTTTGAGTGGAGGTATCATGTTATGCGGGTGGTGCTGTGGGTTAAACCACAGAGCCTAGGGCTTGCCGATTAGAAGGTCGGCAGTTCGAATCCTCGTGACAGGGTGAGCTCCCGTTGCTTGGTCCCTGCTCCTGCCAACCTAGCAGTTTGAAAGCACATCAAAGTGCGAGTAGATAAATAGGTACCGCTCTGGTGGGAAGGTAAACGCTGTTTCCGTGAGCTGCTCTGGTTCACCAGAAGCGGCTTAGTCATGCTGGCCACATGACGCGGAAGCTGTACGCTGGCTCCCTTGGTCAATAAAGCAAGATGAGCGCCGCAACCCCAGAGTCGGCCATGACTGGACCTAATGGTCAGGGGTCCCTTTACCTTTATCATGTTATAAGCAAACACACTATTCTCATAGATGTGTGACCCTTACATATGTATGTGTGGGGTTGCATATGTGAATGTTTCCCTCACGCAAAACCTCCTTGCATGTAGAAATCTAACATATTAGGCAGAAAGCTAGACTGCTTCTCTTGACATGCTGGTTTTCCACAGGCAGGTATTTATTTATTTCACCCTCCGCTTCTGAAAACAGAAGGAAAGGTCTCCTCAGAGTCACCACCTGCAAAATAAGCTGCTGAAATTGGACAGGCTGACAATGGAGCTTTATTTTTTAATGCAGGGAAGCTTTTAGGCATATAATCCCCCACTTGCCTTTTTAACAGCAGATAAATAAATTAAACTCTTACCCTTCCTGAAAACAGGTAATGTGGCCTTGTAAAAGCTGAAGGTTCACAAAAGCACAGACAGAAAGGCAGCTATGATTTCCAGTCTCATGTGTCCAGAGTAACATAGGAGCCAACTTCTAGGGGCTTCAGTTCCCACAATAAAATATCTGTGGTGGCTGGGCCCCCACAAAGTTGATGGGCATCCCCATCCATATGGTGTGGGTGTGCACTGCATCATGTGATTGATTATGCAGGACGGGGCTTACCTGGGCCCCCACTATATTTTATTCCAGTTGGTACCTCTGCAGCGTAACATAAAAAACACTCTTTTTTCTTGCTGACTAAACCCAATACATGAAGATTTGTTCGATTTACAGTTCATAGGGAATAGCTCATCAGAGACAGGAGGAGGGAAGATTTGCTCCTTTTGCTGACCTTGATGGGCAGCAAAGTGTGTATAATCCATTGGAAAATGCAATGAATAATGAATTTCTAACATATATTCAAGCACTTTTCATCCAGAAGCCATTCCGGATTATGCAGGAACACACATAGAAGCATTCTGAATTTTTAAGGTTAGGAAAGGGAGCAAAAATCTGCCTCTAGATGGATAGATGGATAGATGGATAGATGATAGATATGATAGATATGATAGATATGATAGATATGATAGATATGATAGATGATAGATAGATGATAGATAAAGGGACCCCTGACCATTAGGTCCAGTCGTGACCGACTCTGGAGTTGCGGCGCTCATCTCACTTTATTGGCTGAGGGAGCCGGCGTTTGTCCGCAGACAGCTTCCGGGTCATATGGCCAGCATGACTAAGCCGCTTCTGGCAAACCAGAGCAGCACACGGAAACGCCGTTTACCTTCCCGCTGGAGCGGTACCTATTTATCTACTTGCACTTTGTGATAGGTTGACAGAAGCTGGGGCCGAACAGCGGGAGCTCACCCCGTCGCGGGGATTCGAACTGCAGACCTTCTGATCGGCAGGTCCTAGGCTCTGTGGTTTAACCCACAGCGCCACCCGCGTCCCACCCAGATAGATAGATAGATGATAGATAGATGAATGGGGAGAGCAGCTATTGTATACCCTTGACCGAAGAATGGTACACACCTTCTGTCTGGGATGGGTGTCCTCTTCCACTGAGTGCACAGCTTCAGGAGATGCGTACATGGAGGGTGGGAACACCCGCCTAGCCAGAGAAATCAGCCAAATCAACCCTGGCAATCAATGGGGTGACAGATGCTGCAGCCAGATCGCCCGCACATCCAAATAAATAATAATAATAACAACAACAACAATTTTTTTTTATATCCCACAGCGGAGCAGTATAGATTTGGAACACTGGTTCGCAGAAGGGCATAGTTCTGGAGCCAAACATTGGGAAGATCTGGGGGGTGAACAGCAAAGTGAAGAAGAACTGGAAGAGAGAGAGCTAACAGATTCTCTCTCGCTTGAAAGTATTCAGTGTGTCAGTCCAAGGTCACGTAGAGCAGATAAGGTGGCTACACAAAAAGCACGGTGGTTGTGAGATAGCGTGTTCTCCAATAAATGAGAGCACGTGTTGCGGTGTGGGCCACCAGGCCAGGCCTCTTGTTGCCAGGCAGGTTAATAGTTGTTGCCTGGCATCATGATTGGGTAACCGGGTTGCTGGGGCAAATTGTATGTTGCAAATTGGGTGGGTGGGACCATAGTCTTTAAATATTGGTGCACTCTGGTTTCTCTTTCTCTTTGCAGAGTGTATCGGATTACCCGCCCGCCCGCCCTCTTTCCGGTTGACCTTGCTTTGCCTGTCATGGGGTCGTCTGCTTTGGAGCAGGGGCCTAGTAGGAATTTTGCCATTTGGTGATTGGCTGTGCCATTTGGTTTTTGCCTACTACTCAGCAATTCGTCACAACTTGTAAGGTTGCGGTTAGGCATTGGTTATAATATGCTGGTGGTAGAGGGGTCAGGCTGGGCCTGCCCCTCCTATTGCGCTGAAGGGAGTTCCGTTAAAGGAATCCTGGGGCTTGCCACGATTTCGTCCAATCCCTGTTATGGGACCAGGGCCGCCCAATCCCTGTTATGGGAATCCTTGTTATAGGACCGGGCAGGCAAGCTTTCGGGGAGCTGCTGGGGTGAGCGGCGTGGGTCCGACGCTTAGCTCAAGTGACCCCCCAGTTTGACTTTCTCTTCTACTGGCTACCGATCGGACCTCGGGATGTCAGTTCTGTCCCAGGCGGGGGGACAGATAGTCATAACCAATGTCTAAACAACCACTCACTGATTTTGTATTTTAATAAAGTTGTGGCCAAAATAGTGCCCAAAAACCAAAACTAAAATTACGTGTTATGTGTGAAGTTATTTGAGGGGTGGCCTGGGGACCTACACACGCTACAGGTTGCATGAAGGAAGTAAATAGGGTGGAAGTGGGTGGAATCCTTAATTGGGAACACCTTCATTCCGAGAATGGCTGCTTTGTTCTTTTGCTGTGATCATTAAAGACTCTTTAAATGGTAAGGGACTCTTTTCGCTTTGTCCTGCTTATCTACAGCCAAAGCAGGGGAGAAAGCGAAGTCCCCGGAGCCTGACACCCACATAGACAACAGACCAAGTGTCCCTATTTTCCAGGGACAGTCTCAGATTTACAGAAGCCATCCTGGTTTCTGATTTGATCCCGGAATGTCCCACTTTTCCTTAGGACGTCCCTATTTTCCTTGGAGAAATGTTAGAGGGTATGGAATAGGGTGTCCCTATTTTCATCAGAAAAATGTTGGAGGGTATGAGACAAAGCTTGTTGGATGGGTGGAGTACTCACCTGTCAATCACCTTGCATCACAATGACATCAGAGCATGCATCTGTATACCAGTTGTGGGTCACAATTGGGGAGAGCCCTGATGCACTCTGGTCCTTCTTGTGGGCTTTACATAGGCCTCTGGTTGGCCATTGAGATAAGAGGATGTTGGACTGATTTCGGCCATTGGCCTGATCCAGTGCCTCATCTAACATTCTTATTTCCATCACTATTTCAAAGGCACATAGCCCTTCTTTGCTACCATTTCTTCTTGAGGGTTCTTTGGGCATGGGGGTCCTTTGAGAATTCTGCAGACTCTGACATTTTGGGGCATTTCTTCTGCCTCTTTTTTAAATACTGATTTCTTCTGTAGTCCAGTGACATCCTAATAAGTGTGTATTGAATTTGCAGTGGTTGAAGGGCTTTTGTATATTATTTATGAAGGGTAGAGCTTTCTCTCTCTCTCTCTCTCTCTCTCTCTCTCTCTCTCTCTCTCTTATGTTTGGGGATATATATATGAATTTTTTTTCCAGTGTTTCAGTGTTTGATGCTTCTGATATAATCATTTCTTTTCCAACAATTTCAATGTGTTATTGCCAGAGGTATTATAAAACAAGGAGACATTTTCTTTTAATACTGTATCTCTTTCTTGGCTGAATAAATGAAGTGTGCGCGTATGTTTTTCTCCATTGATTTTTTTTTATTTTATTTCGGAAAGAGAGCATTAAATTAACTGGAGAGTTGAGGACAGGAAGAATACTAAAGACACCCCAGGTGTAATTCCCCTCAACTTAATTATGCTCCATGAAGGATGAATCTAGCTTCAATGACTTGCATTTGGAGAGCTGTATTTAAGCTGCAGTTTTTACTAGGGCTCTGCACAGCCCCTGCCCCCCCTTCACCCTGTGGCCCTAATCTGTGGGGCTCCCAATAAGGCTAACCTATTCTAGGTGAACCCAGGGACAACCCACCCTGGATTTGGTCCTGAATGAGTTTGCAGGGGTCAGCAAACTTTTTCAGCAGGGGGCCAGTCCACTGTCTCTTAGACCTTGTGGGGGGCCAGACTATATTTTGGAAAGGGGGAAAAAATGAACGAATTCCTATGCCCCACAAATAACCCAGAGATGCATTTTAAATAAAAGGACACATTCTACTCATGTAAAAACACACTGATTACCGGACCGTCTGCGGCCAAGATTTAGCAGGTGATTGGGCCGGATCCAGCCCCTGGGCCTTAGTTTGCCTACCCATGGTTTAGAGGTCAGGGTATTGTTCAATTAGGGTTGCTTAAAGAAACCTAATGAAACATACAGCCCGGAGGAGGGTGTGGGAATGAAAAAATGCAACTCCTTCCTGCTCTCTCCCAACGGAGAGCAGGAGGGAAGATCAATTCTGTAGGGTGCTGCTTTCCTGCAGGGAAGCCGCTTGCAAATGAACAGCCTGCACCATGGTGGATCAGTGCCTCTGTTGAGCAGTTGCTGCATGGAAGTTTCAATCCTGCAGGGTGCTGCTTCAGGGATGGCGCTGAAAGGAGATTCAGTCAGCATTGGGCTCCTGCCTACTTCCAGGAAATGCAGGTAGATCTTGTGGGATTTATTGATTAGGGCGTGACCTGCTAATTGGTTTACGATCCAACTTAGCTCTTTACAGCGGTCCGGCGCGCTTCCAATCAGCTGCCCATTCTGCTCCGTCCAGTCACGCCTCGCAGAGTAAACACAGCGGCAAAGCTGTCACTTAGCTTCAGACATACACACAGAGTACCGGATTGTCCATTAACAGTTGTTTATTGCGACATTACTCAGAAAACCCCTGGACTTCTCACAGCCATGACAAACTGCGTCCTTTTCCCTCAAAGACAGAGAGGAACAGAGAAAACTCCTCCCAGCTTCCAAAACTGACGTCAGAATGATGAGGCATCATGGGAACAACTTAACCTATTAAGTTCCGAACTCTAACACCCCCTCTTGCATCACATTCTGACAAGACCTGTGGAACACCCACATAATTCTCAGATTCGCACTGTGCGAAACTTACCCACGCACCTGTGGCCTGATACCTTTCAGGTGGAATACCCTTCATTGTGCGACTGGACTGCCTGGGCACAAACTCAGATGTTTCCTCTGACTCACCGTCACCAGTAGGTGTGTCCTCAGCATCACGGGATTCCCCCTCTGACTTAAAGCGTCTTCGAATCCTCTCCATTACACTCACAGGAGAACTAGGCTCACTCTTGGGCTCTCTTTTAACATCTTGTGGAGATGCCCCATACTGCTCCTGACTTTGGTCAGTGACCTGATCGTCATCAGCAGACTCAGCCTCTCCTTCCTCCTCATCAGAACCTTCCTGCTCTGGATCAGAAAGACATTCTGAAAGAACATCACGCTTGACAGGAGTCTTTGACCTTTCATCCTGCTCATAGAACTCAGCGTGTTTACTGATCAGCACCTTACTCTGATCACCTGATGGGTACGCAAACCTCCATGCACGCGCTGCTGGCTCATACCCACAGAAGATCATTTTCCGGAACTTGGATCCATCTGGCCCTTGCAAAGCCAGAGCTTCCTCCCAGCTTCCAACAGATCTTGGCCTTTTTGTGGGGTTTTCCTGCCTGATACCTGCTTCCCCTTCTTGTTTGATGCACCCACCCCAAGAACCCCAAATCACTCTGGGACATAAAATTTAACCCACAGCAATCTGTGTCTATCTCAGCCCAACTCAGTCGACTCCTGAATCTCTCCAAAGATGCCTGATTTTGCTTGGAACTCAGCCAAATCTAGTGCATGGCCTTTGCTTTTACCACTTCCTTCAACATTGTGCTGAAAATTCCATAGTCAACAATGAAGGTATAAGTTGAAAGAGCTAGCACCCACGTTGGCCCTACCATTAGGCAGAGTGAGGCAATGACCTCAGGTGGCGGAAGCTGAGGGCACAAATGCTACTGGTGAATTATTGGAGGGCAGAGTTGTATGTCCAATGAACAGCTTGCTGCAAATCACCAAACTAACCTGGGCTGGATCTAGACGTCAAAGAAGCGATTAGGTTAAGCAGGTTGTAAACTCACACAGGGAAATCCAGTAGGGAAAGACAGACTCCACAGTGTCATCTGGTGCCACAGTGTTATATCACATATAAAACGCTTCTTCTTTACCAATCTAGCTGAGTCCCTGTTGCCCTCAGAACCAATGGAGGTCATTGCCTTCTCACTCCTGCTGAAGTGAAATTCAGCTGCCTGCTCAGGTGGTTTCTGTACCTGGAGCTGGTAGCTGGTGCAGTCTTGTATTTTGCTTCAGGTAGGAAAAAACCTTGGGCCAGACCTGATGGGTGCAATAAAGAAATCAGTTATTTGTAGGTAATGCGGCCTAGGACCCTCATACCTACGGGACAGCCTCTCCTGGTATGCGCCATGCAGGACCTTAAGGTCCATAAAATAACAACACTTTGGAAGTCCCGAACCCCAAGGAGGTTAGATTGGCCTCAACCAGGGCCAGGGCTTTTTCTGCCCTGGTGGAATGCCCTACCGCAGGAGATCAGGGCCCTACAGGATTTGACATCTTTCTGCAGGGCCTGCAAGACGGAGCTGTTCTGCCTAGCCTTTGGGCTGGTAACCGCCCCCCTCATTTTTTTATTTTTTGATGGAACCGCTTATATGGGATTTGTATATAAATTTTCCCTCGGCTCTTTTTGCTGGCCCATGTAGGACCAGCATGGATAGTTGGCCCAGGTGAATATTTGACATTTTCTCTCCTTATGGCTATGATCTATAGGCTACCACTAAAACGAGGCTGCATTTTAAGCTGCATTTTAAACTGTATTCTAACTTATATTTTAATCAAGTGTTTGTTTTGTTTGTTTTGTTTTTAATGTTTTTACTGTATTTATATTCAGTGTTAGCCACCCTGAGCCCGGTCTTGGCCAGGGAGGGTGGGATATAAATAAAATCTCCTTCTTCTTCCTCCTCTTCTTCCCAGCAATGTCGAAGAAATGTTTTAATCATCACCAAAAGGACATAAGACGAACCTGCTGGACTAGGCCCCAACGACCCAACTCGTCCAGCATCCTTTTCTCACAGTGGCCAACCAGATACCTTAATGGGAAACCCACAAATAGCACCTTCCTTTCCTGCAGATTCGAGTAACTGGCATTCAGAAACATTATTGGCCTCCAACCAGGAAGATAGGTTGTTGTTGTTTAGTTGTTTAGTCATGTCCGACTCTTTGTGACCCCATGGACCAGAGCACGCCAGGCACTCCTGTCTTCCACTGCCTCCCGCAGTTTGGTCAAACTCGTGTTAGGAGCTTTGAGAACACTGTCCAACCATCTCGTCCTCTGTCGTCCCCTTCTCCTTGTGCCCTCAATCTTTCCCAGCAACATGGTCTTTTCCAGGGAGTCTTCTCTTCTCATGAGGTGGCCAAAGTATTGCAGCCTCAGCTTGGGGAGCTGTCCTTCCAGTGAGCAGGAAGATAGGTAATCCTCCTTAATTAATCTTCTTGCACACATGGCCCAAGGTGATGAACATCTGTTAGTCGTAACCAGTGTGGTGTAGTGGTTAAGAGTGGTAGACTCATAATCTGGTGATTAATCTGGTGAACCGGGTTCGCGTCCCCACTCCCCCACATGCAGCTGCTGGGTGACCTTGGGCTAGTCACACTTCTCTGAAGTCTCTCAGCCCCACTCACCTCACAGAGTGTTTGTTGTGGGGGAGGAAGGGAAAGGAGATTGTTAGCCGCTTTGAGACTCCTTAGGGTAGTGATAAAGCAGGATATCAAATCCAAACTCCTCCTCCTCCTCCTCCTCCTCTTCTTCTTCTTCTTCTTCTTCTTCTTCTTCTTCTTCTTCTTCTTCTTCTTCTTCATACAGGCATGTTCATCACCTGAATAATATCAAGGGTTGACTTTCACAAATAGACCAAAGAGACAGAGGGCTCTATCCAGCTTTCCCTGTCTTGTAGGGCAAGAGCTGTTGTGCTAGCAGACAGTTGAGTCTTGATGTTGTGCGACAGAGGGATCCAACACAACAGCTGGGCTAGTGGAAATGCATTGCACAACAGACGGTAACAATTATTATGCAACCAAGTTACCACCAAATGTTTGTCAATTCACTCGTGGAAAATTCCTCTGGAACAAATCGTTTTGCCAGTGGAACAAGTATATGGCTAAGTGAGTTTAACTTACTGCTACATGGGACAGAACCCATTCTTAAGGCACAATAAGATAACCATCATCAGGGGCTGTTGCATGGGTCTATAGAATTCCAGTGTGGTGTAGTGATTGGAGACTGGAGATGGCTCAGTTGATAGAGCACGAGACTCTTATTCTCAGGTTCATGAGTTTGAGCCCCACATTGGGCATTGCAGGGGGTTGGACAAGACCAGGCATAGGCAAACTCTGCCCTCCAGATGTTTTGGGACTACAATACCCATCATCCCTGACCACTAGTCCTGTTAGCTAGGGATGATGGGAGTTGTAAACCCCAAACACCTGGAGGGCCAAGTTTGCCTATGCCTGGACTAAATGATCCTTGTGATCCATTCCAACTCTCTGGTTCTATGATGAGGACCTTTGGAGAGTAGGGTTCAAACTTCCACTCTGCCATGAAGCCCACTGGGTGACCTTGGGCCAGTCATGATCTCTTAGCCTTACCTACCTCACAAGGTTGTTGTAAGGATAAAATGGACACCACCTTCAGCAACATGGAAGAAAGGGGGCAATAAATGTAACAAATAAATTTTATATTGTTTTCAAACATGAATTTAATAGTGCAGTGCCTTAACTATCCCACAAACAAATCTCTCATCCTTTTCATATTAGCCAAGTCCATTCTAACACATTACCAAAATATCCAGTGGTACTAGTTCACTGGGGTTATTTCTCTTCCGAAAACTGGACAAATAATGTCCAGTTTTTCCCAAAAGTCTCTGTTGAATTATTTCTTCTTTCCCATAAATGATCTGATTCCCCGACACAATGCTTCACATTTTCTCCCTTCATACTTCAATAGAAGGTAACAGGGCTGTTTTCCAGCCTTTTGCTGGTAATAATCATGCCACCGTTAACAGAAAAAGTGCCTTTCCCTTTTGTTCTCCAGTCAATTGACCCCAAAATAAATAGCAGGGGTGAGGAATCTGTGGCCATAATATGCAGAACCTGAAGTATGTCAAAGCATAAAACACTCAGCGCTAAGTCTCTAGGAGGAGGTTTAAGTCCCCCCCTCAAAAAAAAAATATTCAGTGAGAACTGTATGTGCATGGTGCAAAATATACCACTCTTACTACCCTCAGAAGCAACCCCCCCCCCCGTGCAGGTTAAATTTTGTGTGACTATTCCCGCTTCTTCCACTGGTAAAGGTAAAGGTAAAGGGACCCCTGACCAATAGGTCCAGTCGTGACCGACTCTGGGGTTGCGGCGCTCATCTCGCTTTATTGGCCGAGGGAGCTGGCGTACAGCTTCCGGGTCATGTGGCCAGCATGACTAAGCTGCTTCTAGTGAAACCAGAGCAGCGCACAGAAATGCCGTTTACCTTCCCGCCGGAGCGGTACCTATTTATTTACTTGCACTTTGACGTGCTTTCGAACTGCTAGGTTGACAGGAGCAGGAACCGAGCAACGGGAGCTCACCCCGTCGCGGGGATTCGAACCACCGACCTTCTGAATGGCAAGTCCTAGGCTCTGTGGTTTAACCCACAGCGCCACCCATGTCCCTTCTTCCACTGGTAGTTCTGTTCATTTCCTCCCACTCATTATGGCTGGTAGCCTTGATGGCTACAAACTGCATGCCTCCATTGTTCTGGATGCCATTTTCTGGGAGTCTCTGGAAGAGCGAGCCAGCCCTGAAGCACTCAGGCTAGCTAGCACAGTTAAACTATAGAACTTATTGCCACAGAAGGCAGTGTTGGCCACCAAAGCCACTTCCACCCTTCGGAGGAGGTGGAGTTGCGGGCTTCAGAGCCCCCACCACATGCGCGGCAGCTGGAACCCAGCCCCTGCATGATTGGGGGGATTCCTGGCCACGTCACCTCCTGGCCAGCCAATGGGCTGGCTCTGGGGCTGTGGCCTGCCTTAGTTAAAGCAGGACACAGCCGGGGATCTCCCTCTTTGCCACTTACTAGCTGTTCCGGTGCAAGTATTATGAAGACCCCCTAAGAAAGAAGCAGGCGCTTGTCACTTTCAGACCTCTTTTTTTATTCTAACAAGGACACAAGTGAGCACACTGGAAATCAAGTGGAACTGGTACAATTATGAGACACTCAGACAGAATGAACACAGATAATTTTACAACAAAGATAGGAGCAGGGACTGAAGGAAAGCTGTTTAACCGGTGTGTTTCTAGTTTCACGTTCAATTTTTCTTACAGCTTCTGTGCATGCAGAAAGAGACTGCAATCCTATACACCCTTATCTGTGAGTAAGTCCCATTGTACCCAGCAGACATGGATTGCAAGGCAAAATTTAGTGGAGGCTGGTTCATATGGGCAAATGGGGCACAGCTTCTCCAACCATAATGTGGTCTCAGCCACCCCACCCCCACCTACTTGCTTTCTTACCTGCAACTAAGGATGGACAAAAATGTCGATTTCGTTTTCTCTGTTTCTCATTTTGCCAATCACATTCAGTCGTTCACATTTCTGAATCAGCTTGTGGTTTTTTTTAATAATCCTCATGAAACTTTTTGCAAATTCCTGCTACTGTACACAATTTATCTGCTGTTTTGCCCAATGTAAACATTTTTGCAAACCAAAATGCATTATTGCAGTTTCTTCCTCACTAATATATACATTTATATGCACACTTTAACCTAACATAGGTATTTTGTGCACATTACTTGGCACTGGTGAGTTTGCCATTAAATGAGAACTGAATCAAATCTCCGCCCACCCCCATCCTTACTTGCATCCAGTCCAGAGGGTGGCCCTTAATCTCAATGTTGCCCTTGCAGAACTCAACAATGGGAAGGATGAAGATGAAACTGGAATGAGTTGGCTCTATCTACCATTGGTTCTGGGGTCCCTGTCTTCCACCCCACTAGTCTCAATGGGCACCAACCACCACTGGCAAAAAGACTCTTACCCTACTCCACTCCTTCCTCAATATTTTCAAGCCAAACTGAAAGGGTCAAAAAATATCCAGATTATGAGTCATTTAGGAAAACTCTGGCTCTGCGATGCTAACACACACTTTTAATAGCTTCCCCAAGACTGGAGATAGTAGCTTAGCACTGTGACATCTAATGAAGTTTTCTTCAGTAAATGGATTTGCAACAGCAGATTTTAAAACTGTTGACACCACACTGACTCTTAATGAGACATTTACAATGTCCATTATCCAGTCAGCCAAACTCCTCTGGCTTCTTTAATCAGCCACAAGGGAGAGGGGTCAAGTGTGCATGCGGTAGGCCTCACCTCAACACAAAACCTGTTCCCATCCTCAAGCTACACAAGCCGAAAAGCTTCCATAGAAACATGACATGCTGGCACCCTAGAGACATCGACTACCAAATCTGTAATGAATGTGGAATGTTGAGGCAAGCAAGGTTATTTGCAAAATGTCTGGCTTGCAAACGGACCAAGGAAAGGCTGGAGCTCAGTGTTCAGTCTCATGTTTGCACACAGAAGGTTTGTTCTCTGACATCTCCAGATTTTGCAATAGTTTTTTTCTTCTTACACCAAGGCTAAAAAATAAAAATCAATTAATTAAAAAAGAGCCAGTGTGGTGTACTAGTTAAGTGTTTTCGACTAGGATCTGGAGAACAGAGTTCAAATCCCTACTCAGTCATAATGTCCACTGGTTGACCTTGGGCCAATCACTACCTCTCGGCCTGAACTACCTCATAAGGTTGTCGTGGGGATTAAAAGAGGTGAGGGGAACCATGTATGCTACCTTGAGCTCCGTGAAGAAAAAGGTGGGATATAAATGTGTTAATTAGGAATTGGTAATTCTGTCAATTTTGGTTCCTCTCAGGCCACATTCACACAATACATTTAAAGCACTATGATAACACTCTAAACAGGATTAAAAAATTCCTTCCACTAGCACCTTAAAGACCAACTAAGTTTGTTATTGGTATGAGCTTTTGGGTGCATGTACACTTCTTCAGATACCTAGTTCTAGTTTTAGGTAGGTAGCCATGTTGGTCTGCTGTAGTTGAAACAAATAAAAATATTCCTTCCAGTAGCACCTTAGAGACCAACTAAGTTTGTTATTGGTATGAGCTTTAGTATCTAAAGAAGTGTGCATGCACTTCATACCAATAACAAACTTAGTTGGTCTCTAAGGTGCTACTGGAAGGAATTTTTTTATTTTGTTTCGACTACGGTAGACCAACACGGCTACCCACCTGCAACTCTAAACAGGGTTAGCTTCTCTCAAAGAATTCTGGGAGCTGTAGTTCATTAAATGTGCTGAAAGATGTTAGGAGACCCGTATTTCTCTCCCAGAGCAATTCATTTAATAGTTTAACAATATATATAGCCCTTCTGAGGGGATTCTGGGAACTGTGACACGGGGTGGGGGTGTATAAGTATTTAAAGTAGCACCATAGTGCTTTAAATGTCTGGTGTGAATGTGAGTTCAGTTTCTCACTCTCCCTGTCAAATTGTTCAAAGTTCTACCCCACCCCCCACCCCAAAAAAAAACCCTTGATTTGTGTCCTGTTCACTTGGCAATTATGGGAACTACTTTCACTTGCAGTTCAGAGATTTTGAATGAATTCCATGAACTTCATTAAACCAGACTAGTTCATTTTAAGGCCTAGTCAGAACCCATGAAGTCAACCATTCCAAGTGGGGAGAAATTTAGAAGCTCCTTTGGTTGCTGCCCTTGATACCAGCCTATTTGCTCCACATCCGGCAAGGGGAAAAGGGAAATAATTGGTTTTGTTGAGGAAACACCCTTGGAGGTAAATGCTTCAAGGACAATAACTTACCTTCTTTTCTCTATTTTTTCTCTCTCTTTGCCTTCCTTGCTTTTCTTTGTGAAATATACCGCCCTGGTCACACTGAAGCTTCTATAAACAAACAGCCTGTCAATGCTACTATTTTAAGAAGGTCCATCCTTTGAAGGTAGAGACACATTTCTCTCGTCTGGAGAGCCCTGGCTTGGAGCCATGTACTCAAGAAACGCTGGGTGGTCTTTCTGTCTTTTCTGCTAAGACTTCCAGGGCCATGAGGGTTGAGTCCAGGCTATCTGAAGGAAGGTATCTCCCTATACAAGCTTGTCTGGGCTTTGAGATCTTCTGAGGAGGCCTTTCTCTTGGTCCCACCACCTTTTCGGCTACTTCTTGTGAGGACATGAGAGAGGGCGTTCTTGGTGACTGTTCCAGATTTTGGAACTCCCTTCCATGGGAGGCTAGATTGGCCCCTCTCTCTGTTTCCATTTCACCAGGCAAGCAAAGCCTTTCTTCTTCTTCTTCTGACAGGCCTTTGACTGCTAACTGGCTATTGTAGCAGGGTTTTCTGAGACTGGGTGTTGTTCCTTTTGTGTGTATGCGCACACTTTAAATGGTGTTAAGTATTTTCATTACTTTTTTAATAGGATTGCTTATTTGATTGTTCCTTAAGGGTCAGTGTGGTGCAGTCACTAGAGTTTTAGATTAGGAACTGTGAAATTAAGTTCCAGTTCCCCCCAGTCAGCCATGAAGCTCATTGGGTGACCTTGGTCCAGGTGCAGTTTCTCAGTGACTAACCTACTTCACAGGGTTGTTGTGGGAATTAAACAAGGTAGGGGAGAACCATGTATCCCATTTTGAGCTCCTAAGAGAAAGGGGTGGGCCATGAATATATATAGTGCTTTTAGATGTTATCTGATTTTATTTATGCCACGAACTGCACTGGGAGAAAAGCAGGATATAAAATGAATAAAAGACATTTGGGGATTGATGGGGTGTTGGAGTGGTAGGCCTTGATTCCTCAGTTAAGTTACAGAGGCAGAGGCAGAGTCAAGGCATCAAGGCCTATCTAGCTAATGATCCCGTTGCCCACAGCAGCCAACCAGATGCCTCTAGGAAGACTGCAGGGAGAACACAAGAGCAGTGGTACCCATCCTCAGTCTCTGAATCTGGAAGCTCCATACATGGACTGGCACCCATCACTCTGGCTACTTCCACATGGCAGCATGTTCCGTTCCCCCTGAAGCTTCCCTACCTGGTTAATTTCCACATTATATTTGAGCTTTCACTGGATGCAAAAGCCACTTGCAGAATTCTAGCTGAATATAGTGGAAATTTAGCACTAATTTCCATGCTAATTGCTTTCAGGAAAAAAAAATCAATTTGCAACCCTCTTAACCCAGAAAATTGAGGGAGCAAGTGACAAAATCTGAGGCAGTATACTGGCATACAGCTCTTTCCTGCTGGTTTCATCTGCGAAATAGCGGGGAACAGCAGCATGCATGCACGGACAGTAGTGACATTATCCGTGATGTTTGTGTTAAACCGCACCCACTGATGTAAATGAAATTTTAGTGTGACATGCCGGCATATGGGTCAAAAAACCACACTTTCATATTGCAACAGGGTATTTCAGTGTGAATGCAATGTTAGAACACAGGGCAGAAAAGCAAGCATTATAATCAGAAATGGTAATGCAATATTCCCCTTGTCTGAATGTACCTTATGAGTGGTTTGCATCATGCTCTCTAATGCTGGGTTAAACATTTCTCCTGCCTTTCTTTTTATCATTTTTCCAACAATTAATGAGAAAGGAAATTACACTGGGAAATTATCAAAGGGGTGAGAAATTTTCAGTGACGTTCTCATGGATACGACACAAGGTTTCTGCCCTGCTTACCTTACTTTTGAGGTGGCTGAGAGGGGTCTTTGTGTCTCTTATCTCACACTACAAATCTCACCAGTGCCCCGCATGATTCAGCCTCCCCAGGTGCCCACATCTTAATTAAAGCCTAGGGTAAGACATAATTAACTAACTCACCACATGGGGCTTTGTCACATCAAGAACTGTGGGCAGCTTGGGAGGCCACAGGGAGACTAGGGAAATAGGTATTTCAAGGAAGCATAAACTATGGAGGGATCCTCATGATATGTCTGGCCAACCGAAGGTCTTCCCAGAATGCTTTGTGAGTGCCCAATGCAACATGATATGGCATGGTTCTCAAGGCATTCCAAAAGGTTTTGCTGTTATGAGTGGTGCACAGCTTATAAAAAAAAGAGACAGAAATTAAGAAAGAATCGGCTAGCCTGTAAAGGCAAAATCTGTAAGCAGGACACTTTCCCCAAAAAATTCAACAGGGTTTAAGAAGCATATTGGCAAGCTGGAATGTGTGCAGAGGAGACAACCAATGTGATCAAGGGTCTGGAAACTCAGCCATATGAGGAACGGTTGAGGGAACTGGGTATGTTCAGCCTGGAGAAGAGGAGACTGAGAGGAGATACAATATTCGTCTTCAAATATCTAATGGGCTGTTACATGGAGGATGGAACAAACTTGTTTTCTCCTGCTCCAGAGGCTAGGGCCTGAACCAATGGATTCAAATTACAAGAAAGGAGATTCTGACTAAACATCAGGAAGACCTGTTTGACAGTGGAACAGACTCTCATGAGAGGCAGTGGACTTAAAAACTCCTTGGAAGTTTTTAAGCAGAGGTTGGATGGCCATGTATGATCTAGTTGAGATTCCTCATGGCAGAGGGGTGAACTATGATTCTATCCTCCTTTTTAAAACAACAGGATTGGCTTTTAGCTTTCACTGAGGTTAAAGCCTCAGCACCTAGGACTTGCCGATCAAAAGGTCGGCGGTTCGAATCCCTGCGGCGGGGTGCGCTCCTGTCATTCGGTCCCAGCGCCTGCCAACCTAGCAGTTCGAAAGCACCTTCGGGTGCAAGTAGATAAATAGGGACCGCTTACTAGCGGGAAGGTAAACGGTGTTCCGTGTGCTGCGCTGGCTCGCCAGATGCAGCTTTGTCACGCTGGCCACGTGACCCGGAAGTGTCTGCGGACAGCACTGGCTCCCGGCCTATAGAGTGAGATGAGCGCACAACCCCAGAGTCTGGCAAGACTGGCCCGTACGGGCAGGGGTACCTTTACCTTTACCTTTAAAAGAACAACCCTGATTATTATTATTATTATTTATTGAATTTATAGACCGCCCTATACCCGGAGGTCTCAGGGTATGATGATACTATCATAGGTAGTCTGCTTTTGCAAAGCTCTTGTATAGCTTGCATTTTTAAAAATAAATATTGTGTTCTTAAAGCATTTAATTGTATCTCAACAGTAATATTTTTTTCAAATTGTTTTTGATGATTTATTTTATTCTTAAAAATGTCTTTTTTTTTCAAGGGTGGGATCCAATTGACTGAAATCCTTGAAACAATGTAATAAATCATTGAGGAGGAGATGCTTTCCCTTAGTGTAGAACTGATCTCGAGCTATTTCTGGGTATAATGGCAAGGAGGAGGGACCGGCTTGATGAGAGAGGCAAGGGGTACAGACGTGGACAAGGAGACGAAGGAGGATGGCAAAGGTACAGTCTTGTCTAAATCTTTCATCCACCGAGCTGGCCTCTCACGAAGCCTGCAGACATGGAGAGTGTGATACATTGTCTCTCCACCCCTTTCCTGCTGGTAAATCACACCCCTGGTGTACACTTAATCATGGGCATTTTAAAGCAGCTTTCAAAAGCCCTATACAGATAATAAGCAAGTAAGCCATAGCCGGCTTGGCGGGCCTGCTGAGATAAACACACGTCTGAAGAGTTGCATGGAGGGCAACAAGGCAGAGATTTGTACCTGGAAGCAGGAGGGGGAAGACTTGCATATTGCAGCATGTCGTGTAACAGCTCAGATAAGTTGTGGAGATTTGGGGGTGGGGGCAAATAGTCTTATTTCATGACTGCTTTAAAGGCAGTGGGTGGCCTGCACTGCACCATATTCTGGAGCTTTGTAAAATGACCCATCTGCTTGAATGCACACAGAAAAGCTCCATTAACATCATTAGATGCAGCCAAACACTAAGCAAGATCAGTCGCAGCGCTCTTTTTCCTGCTTCTTCCTTTCCCCAAGGAAAGGTTGCTGTGCTTGGGACTTTTTAGTTTAGAGGAAAAGCGAGAGAGAGGCTGCATGACAGGCGTTTGTACAATCATGCACGGCATGGAAAAAGCAGATGGAGAATTTGCAGACATTCAATGAAGCCGACTGCTGGAAGATTCAGTAGAGACAAAAGAATTTATTCATGCAGTGCATAGTTAAGCTGAAGAAGTCATTCCCACAGGAGGCAGCCATGGCCACCGACTTGGTAGACTTCAAAAGAGCATTGGACAGATTCGTGGAGAAGAAGGCTATACATGTCTACTGGCTGTGACAGCTTTGCTTCTCCTTCCACTGTTGGAGGTAGCATGCCTTTGAATGTCAGCTGCTGGAAGCCACAGGAAGGAAAAGTACTTTTGTCTTTGGCTCCCGCTTGTGGGTTTCCCACAGGCACATGGCTGGCCACTGTGAAAGCAGGATGCTGGATTAGATGGGTCATTGGCCTGATCCGGAACCTCTTCTTATGTTCTGTAGATCAGCTGGATCCAAAGAGCTACTGTAGGTGTGCTTGAGGGACTGGCATTTTGCGGGGGATCTTTGGTGATCCTCCCGCCTTTTAATTAGTAGTTGGGAACCCATGACCTGAAGGCCTAGTTAGGTCAGGCACAGATCTCAATTTGGTCCAATGAACTACACCTGTGTGCCCCATACCTGATGTCACCATACTTTTTCCTATGATTTTTTTTATGGATAGGGGAGAAATTTTGTCTGGTCTTCAGTCTACAGAACAAGACAGAACACAGTTATCTTTCAAAGTTCTCACAATTCTGAACTTTGCGATACAGATTTCCAGCCAGTCAATATCTACAAAAATGTGTATATTAAACTGAAAGTGCCATAGGATTGTAGATATCAGTGTGCAATCTTAATCTGATGCAGTGTTTGGCATATTTTAATGGAATAGTTGCCTGGGAGGATGTTGGCCAGGGCTGAGAGTGGGCAATGGGCCTGGATTAGGCCTGATTCCACCACATGACCCTAGGCTGGCTCATCCCCTCCTTATCTCTGCAATACCTCTCTTTCTGGGCTTTCTACTGCCCCCACCCCAATTCGACAGATAGAAGGGGGAGCTCTGTGCAAGCTGAGGCTAGCAGGTCTCGATGAAGGGAAATGTCTGCCCAGTCCGTCCACCCGCCACTCTGAGTTGAGAGCAAAGGGTTTGGGTTGCTCTGTCTGTGAAAATAACATACAAAACTGCATTATGTAAAAATAATAATAGAAAATTGGTGTGGAAATGTGGCAAACTGAAGTTATAAGTGGGAAAACAAAAAACAGAGAAAAGTCAACATTAAGAGATTCATCCATTTACCCACTTAGGGGTGTGAGAAGGCACCATTCTCCATTCCACCATGCATTTGTCACCTGCAGCACTGTTTGCATTCTGCTGCTGCCAGACTACCACCAAAAGCTACGTTATTCATCTAGCTGTCTGCTATGACAAGAAATGCATAACTTATGTTGTCATTATGTTACTCCAACCCTTTCATTTTGATTCAAAGGAAACTCAAGGCAAATTGGGGGGTGGGGTATAAATAATTATGTATCATTTGCAGACTGAAAGCCACAGGAGAAGCAAATACTGACCGTATTCTCTGGATTGATTTCCATTCTGGATGTGGGATGAATAAGTGAACATTGGCAATTTCAACTCCCATTTCTGTTTTTGTCTGAATTCTCTGACTGCCCTAGTGAGTGCGCTGGGTTGTGGTGGTCGAATTCCTGGTTCAAAGACCTCCTCCTCTGTACCTTACAAGTCCTTAATACACCACTTGCTCTGATCTAGCACGTATTGTTTGAATCCTCCTTTGTCCTTGACCTAGCTGCCACAAACATGCCTTGCAAGACATCCAGTCTCAAGGACACAGTGCCCCCTTGGGAGCAGCACATTTTCTGAGAACACTTTAGTCCCCAATCATTTGTGAAAGCAATTACTCCTAGGCTATGCCAAGGGCGGTTCATAAGCATTACAGACAACAGCCCAAATAATGCCAAAGGTGAATTTAGAGCCCGCTGCTCTGTTTCCACTCATCAAAGAAACTGCTACACCCCTGGTGGAAAAGTTCCTGCCTTATAATCCATCTCGTTCCATTTTCCACTGGGCCCATTTGCTGTGCAATGAAACCTCGATGTTCTGTCATCTAAAATATACTCTGACAATTGCTGCAAAACTTCCCCGGGGGGGACAAGGCACTGCAGCCAGCTGCTAAAGAGATTAGTCTGTTGCCACGTGGCAGGCTACAAATCTGGCTTCGCCGTTGTCGAGACGGATCCTTTTCAAACACAGAGGCGATGCTCTTTTGTAGCAAGCATTGAGGCTGCTTATTCCCCAGTCACTGGCAGCTTTCTCCCTCTCTCTCTTTCTCCTCTCCCAGATGGATGGGGAGATGAGCAGTCAGTGGCAAGAATGGATAGGGGAGAATCAGACAGAGAAGCTATTCTCTTTTGAGTTGCCACTCCCACACAACATCCCCATTTCTGGATCTTCTTGAAGTTAGAAGTCGTAGGAGGGTATGTGTATCTGAAGCATCTGAATTTTGGCCACCCTCAGTTCATAACATTGCCTTAAAATCATTAATATATTAATACACTCATTAATACAATCAACTCAGCTTCCCACAGCAGCATATGAAGGGGACTCTGGGGCTACCAGATGCTACCTGATCTGTTTTAACTGAAGAAAGCAAGGACTGAACCTGGGTGTTTTACATACGAAGTATCCACTCTGCTATGGAGCTAAAGTCTGTCCTTCTATAGAATTGCTAGCTGGAATTCTACAGACAATGTCACACTCCCTTTGCAGGCAAAACAGAGGTGTGTCTTTCCATCAGGAAATGAGAGTTTCCCCTCAAATGTATGTGTGATTAGAACAGCATAAGAAGAGTCTTGCAACATCAGGCCAAAGGCCCATCTAGGCCAGCATCCTGTTCTCATGACGACCAACCAGTTGCCTCTGGGAAGCCCACAAGCAGGACCTGAGTGCCAGAGCATACATACCTACCTCATTTTATTTGTATGCCGCCTTTCCACAGTAAAAACCAAGTTCAAGGCCGCTTGCAGCATGAAAATATTACACAATTGCCAACATAACCAAAGGAATTGTGAACAGTAAATAAACCATCAAGAAGTACACAATGAAACTGAAACCTTTTCCATATGAATACAGTGGTACCTCGGGTTACATACGCTTCAGGTTACAGACTCTGCTAACCCAGAAATAGTACCTTGGGTTAAGAACTTTGCTTCAGGATGAGAACAGAATTCGTGCGGTGGTGGCAGTGGGAGGCCCCATTAGCTAAAGTGGTACCTCAGGTTAAGAACAGTTTCAGGTTAAGAATGGACCTACGGAATGAATTATGTTCTTGATCTAAGGTACCACTGTAATAATAAGATCTAAAATAATGACACCAGAAAATAATATCAATAACAGCAATAACTCCCCACCCTGCAACAATTCCTCCCCCCCCCCCCCCCGCTAAGCAATAGCTCAGCTCAAGAGTCTGTTCAGCAGCCTCAGCTTTTTTAGCTGGAGTCAGTCAGGGCCCCACCCTCCCAGGCCAGATAGGAAAAGGCCTGCAAGGCAGGGAGCACGTCTTCCAGGACTCACTGCCAAGATAGCCTCTGGCTTCTCCTTACTTTGTGTTTCCCAGCAACTTGTATTCAAAGGCAAGCTGCCTCTGAAAATGGATGGAGAACATAGACATCGTGGCCAGCAGCCATGGTGACTTTGACTATTCTGAGCCAAACTAATTGAGAGGGAGGCAGTAAGGATATTATGGCTTTTTGCGGTAGGGGGGCAGGAAATCTAGGTACCAACAGCTTAGCCAGGAACATCCCTCCCCAGCTAATATCCAGTTGACCTTAACAAGAGGAGCTGTACTTGGCAAACGCTCACATTCCTACAGACCTTGTCTGTTCGTGTGGCTTAATGAACATATGTGCACTGTTGATTTCCTCAACACCTCTTTGAATCTCCAACTGTTGGTAGAAAAGCATCTGGCAAACAGCACTGCATGTTGACATGAACTAATTAAAAGGGACAAATGTATTTTTTGTACTCCTCCAGTAACGATCACTATGCAGTGAGCGAGCAGACACCCGTGCTTCCATTCTGTAGCAATGCAGAAAAGAGAGTGCATGCACGCAACAAGAGGAATGATGGTTATTAGTGCCATTCTGAGAGCTGCTACAGCATAATGGCTAAGAATGGGAGCTAGAAATGGCTGAGCTGAAAGGTCCCTGTGTTCACTTTTTGGCTTGGCAGTAGGGATTTGAAGGGACCAAATTTCTTCCAAAAATCATTAATTTTGCTTTCTGTTACAGCTGCCCATTACTGGTTGAAGCCACAGCTTCCATTTTCTGATGCTTCAAGTGGATGCTATTTCTGTTTTGTTTCTCTGTCAATAAGCCCAGCCAATTGTTTCTCTGTCAATAAGCCCAACCAATTAGGGGGATCAAAGATGTGATGATGTGTCACTATCATGTAGCCAATAGGATTTGGCTACCCTTCTCTGCCTCCCCCATCTTTGTTTGAATCACGTGTTTCTCTTACCTTTGGGAAACAGGGTGAAGAAAGTAATATTTTCTGCAGGCAAGCAAGTTGAAGTGCTCTTGGTGAAATAGCAACACAGACTATTTGGTTTGGCATGAGTGACCCAGTATGTGACTTCTCGTCTCTGTGTGACCACATCTTTCGTCTCTGACCCTTTATTCCTGTTTGCCTAATCCAGGTAAATGGGGTTTGCACAGTTATGCAAATTCTGGTGATCAACTAATAGTTGAGTCTTGCATTGCTCCATGTATGGAATTTTGCAACCACAATGAACAGCTGATCATACCTGTGGGGAAAAATAGAGCCTTTCACATCTTCTGACAGCAGGCAATTGGCAGATGGATAGCCACACCCACCTGCAAAACTTGGCCCACAAGGGAGATGGGTGGTGGAGGATACAGCCCCTCAGTCTGATTTAGCTCCTCCATCCCTGCCTTAGAAAACAGAAAAAATTCCTTGCAGTAGCACCTTAAAGACCAACTAAGTTAGTTCTTGGTATGAGCTTTCGTGTGCATGCACACTTCTTCAGATACAGTGTATCTTCTTCAGTGTATCTGAAGAAGTGTGCATGCACACGAAAGCTCATACCAAGAACTAACTTAGTTGGTCTTTAAGGTGCTACTGCAAGGAATTTTTTTTGTTTTGACTATGGCAGACCAACACGGCTACCCATCTGTAATTAGAAAACAGAAAAGGGTGCTGATTGTGAGTCCCTGTCAAGCTTCAGGGAATCAGCTTCCTCCCACCATGGCAGTAGATAAGCTGAACATGAGTCTTCTTACCAGTTAGAAACTTCAATAATCACAGTGAGGGAGCAAAGAACACATCTCCTGGAAATGGCTGTGTTCCCAATTATGTTCCCTTCCCCCTCCATCCCTATTAAACTACGTCACTCCTACGTCTTGTAACCTGAGCTTGGAGCCGCTGTGTTTTCTGTTCTGCTACTTTCTGAGCTCTCTGGGACTTTGGGGAAGGGGTGTGTGTGGATACTCTCCAGAGACTGTGAATCTGTCAACTCTCTCTCCCTTCTAATGTTTTCTTTTTCTTTTTCTGTTAGCTGTTCCCCATCCAGTATTTCCCAGCTTCTGCCTTCTGAACGATGCCCCTCTACAAACCACTGTTTCCAATCTACACTGTCCTCCTGCTCCTGGGAAGATTTAGGATCAGGATCAGGGTGTGGCTCCCACTATTCTTCCTCAATGCAGCCCTCCTCAGCACAGTCCCTGACAGTCCCACACCTGAAAAACTGCCGGGAGAAATTCCCTGCCTCCTGAAAAAACTTGGTGAAATGGTCCCCTCACATTTCTCTTCCCACAAATGATTTCCAGAGGCCATTTGTGCATCACTCAACTCAAAACCAAACTGAAGGACCAGGTCAGCGGTTCTCATGGTGTCGATTCCAGGGTGCTAGAATTGCCCTCTCTGAAGGGCATGCTGCAAATGTCAGCTGCCTTCTCCTCTCTCTGTGTATACATACAATGTCCTTGGAGCTGCAGGAAGAGGCAGAATCAACCTATCGCATTGTGCAAGCAGACAGCATCATTCATGCAGCAGAACTTGGCAGCTAGCACGCTCCTTATGATCCATCTCCTGGCACCAGACAAGCAGTCCAGCCAAGCAAGTGACAGCTACTAACCAGCCATCTCCTGTTGTGGCCCAGATCTGACTTGACATCTCAGCCAATGCGTAGCTGGGGTGTTTTACCTGAGCAGGATGGCAAAGCAGGGCTGGCATCGCAGGTTGACGGCCAACCTTTGTTACATATGTGTTTGTATGTTTAAAAGTAAGTAGGCGTGCTGGCTGAAGAGCAACAGCCACATTAAGCTTGGGCCACAAAGTCCTCAGGCTGACACGAGCCAAGACCATGTGCTGGGGACTAAAACCAGAAAGAACAAACCACATGTGACAGAGGTTAGCCTTGCCAATTACTGCACTGCTGGAGGGTTCCCAGAGGCAGCTGAACAAAGGTCAAGCTAAGAAGGCTGGGAAGGAGTAATTGCTGGTAGAAGCCATCCAGCGTTGAGGACCACAGACCTTCCATGCTCACTTTGTAGTTCAGCACTAGGAAATCATCCTAGCATTTGAAGACTAGGAAATAATAATTGCTAGTAAAAGCCATCCAAGGCTGCAGAACCCTTTCTTCTTCACTCATCAACCCAGCCTTAGAAAATTATCCTAGGATTTGAAAATTGGGGAAGAATGACTTTAGCAAAAGCCACCAAAGGTCATTTCTTGGTCACTCTGCAGTCCAGGCCCATAAAACTATCCTAGGTTTTGTGCTCGCTTTGGCAGCACATATACTAAAACTGGACCGATACAAAACTATCCTAGGTTTTGGGCTACAGTTCAAAAGAATGTGAGACATTCTGAGACAGATGTGTGGGACACCCTCACCGAGCATTAAATTACTTTGCATCCCTCCATGTTTTGCAGATGTTTCACCTGTGGAGGAACCTGTGGAGGAACCTCCAAATCTGCATTGAACTTCACTATAGATAATATAGTGATGGATGAACCTGTCAGTTCCAGTTTCTCTCCATTTCTTATCTTTTCTCAGCCTATTTCTGCATCCATTTAATTTTTATTTTTGTAAAAAAAATTCTGCATGAACATCGTCATCATCATCATCATAATAATTTTATTATTTGTACCCCACCTGTCTGACTAGGTTGCCTCAGCCATTCTGGGTGGCTAGGGCATTTTTCTTTGCATAGGCAGTTTACTCTAGCTTCGTACAAAGGAGCAACTCTTTCTGTCTGTCCTCAACTGTCCAGTATCCAGGCCACATTGGGTTCTAGTATTGCCAGTGATAGAGCCACAGAATTCTTGATTAAGTATTTAATGGAAAGGGAAACACATACCTCACTGCCACAATACAAAATTCTCACCTCTCACCCACCCACTCATCTCTCACCCATCCAAGCTCTGCAAGAAAAGCATCCTTTTCTCAATCAGAAAAAAACATAAGCCTCCCCCCCCTTTTATTTTTTGCATGTGAAAAGAACATTTGAGAAACTGGAAAACAAGCTTCAGCACATTGTTCACTTTAGGTGCAAATGCTGACCAGGTATTAGGGTTTTATTGTTTCTCTGTTCTGCCAGTCTACCACAGAAAAGCGTACAGTGGGGGTGGGGAACCTCTGGTCCACTGCCTTTTAAGAGAGTCTGTTCTACTGTCAAACAGTTCCTACCATCAGAAAATTCTTCCTAATGTTCAGTTGGAATCTCCTTCCTTATAACTTGAAGATCTGGGTTCTACCCTCCAGAGAAGGAGAGGGTTGCTCCATCTTCCATGTGACACAGCCCTTTAGATATTTGAAGATGACTATCATATCTTCTCTCAGTCTCCTCCTTTCCAGGCTAAACATAACCAATTCCCTCAACTGTTCCTCACAAGGCTTGTTTTCCATACCCCTTATCATCTTGGTCTCCCTCCTTTGCACACATCCCAGCTTATCAATATCCTTCTGAAATTGTGGTGCCCAGATCTGGACACAATGCTCCAGATGTGGTCTGACAAAACAGAATAGAGTGTTACTATTACTTCCCTTGATCTGGACACTATAACTCTGTCAAGGCAGACTAGAATAGCTTTTTTTTTTTTTTTTTTTTTTTTGCTTCTGCATGACACTGTTGACTCATGTTAAGCTTGTAGTCCACCAAGACCCTAAATCATTTTTACATCTACTACTGGAAAACCAATTGTCCCCCATCTTATATTTGTGCAGCTAGTTATTTCTGCCTAAGTGTTGAAACTTAAATTTTCCCTATTGAAATTCATTTTGTTAGCTTGGTCCTGGTTCTCTAATCTCTTAAGGTCATTGTTGTTTAGTTGTTTAGTTGTTTAGTCGTGTCCGACTCTTCATGACCCCCATGGACCACAGCACGCCAGGCACGCCTGTCTTCTACTGCCTCCCGCAGTTTGGTCAAACACAGTTGGTAGCTGTCGTCCCCTTCTCCTTGTGCCCTCCATCTTTCAGGGTCTTTTCCAGGGAGTCTTCCCTTCTCATGAGGTGGCCAAAGTATTGGAACCTCAGCTTCAGGATCTGTCCTTCCAGTGAGCACTCAGGGCTGATTTCCTTCAGAATGATTTGATCTTCTTGCCATCCATGGGACTCTCAAGAGTCTCCTCCAGCACCATAATTCAAAAGCATCAATTCTTTGGCGATCAGCCTTCTTTATAGTTCAGCTCTCACTTCCATACATCACTGCTGGGAAAACCATAGCTTTAACTATATGGACCTTTGTCGGCAAGGTGATGTCTCTGCCTTTTTTAGGGTCATATTGAATCCCGATTCTATCTTCTGCAGCATTAGGCATCCCTCCTAGTTTGGTGTCCTCTGCAAATTTGGTGTGTATCCTCTCAATCTCTTCATCCAAGTCAAAAAGACATTGAACAACAATGGGTCTAGGACAGAACCCTGCGACATCTACTTGTTACTTTCTTCGAAGATGATGAGGAACCATTAGTGAGAACCCTTTGAGTTTGTGCTACATATAAGGACCTCCATAGCCAGCTGATTATAGCATAGAAAGCAGTTTTTGAAGTCAGCACCAATCATCCAATTGGCAGTAACTTCAAACCCCGCTTGGCTGGCCTTGCAATTTTCTTCTCTATAAAGCTTGCTATGCTTGAAAGGGGGGGGAGGGGTCACCTTGTAGGGATGGAAGGGTCTATCAATTTAATTTCTCTCGTTTTTCCACCTTTCTTCAGTAGTTTGTGATATAAATATTTTTTGGGGGGGAATTGTTATGAAAATTCTTCAGCATTTTTGTGCGAATTTCTCCCAATAAATGCATTTTTTTTTACACAGTTTTAATACATTTTTGGAAACACTGGTTGGCTGGAGAACTGCATCTCAAAATTCAGATAAATGAGAATCTTGAAGGATGGCTGTTTTTGGTACTTCTATGGTTACAGAAAGTGCAAATTCAATGAATTTGGCTTTAAGTGTGAACTGAATAAAAGTTCTTGGGGAGGGAGATTATTCCATGTTATTTACCATTCCTTAGCGATAGAAATCTTTGTGAAGATGTCTTACCCTGTACACAAATCAAACTGGACGTGTGGTTGGAGGGTCATGTGGCTTCAAGCACCAGGAGTCTGAAGACAGTAGATTGAAAGTCAGAAAACGTATTCACAGAAAGCCAAGCAAGAGTACAGGAACCTGGCACACCCTTGACCAGAGGTGTCCTCAAAAGCATCCACTGTGATTTAGTCCTTGACAGGCTGGCATCCCTATGATTCACAGAGCTAATGAATTAGGAGATAGATTCCTCCCCCTCTTCCCTTCCCACCTTCACTCCATCACACCCTTATACTTCAAAAGAGGGAAGAAAGCTTAGCTCCAGAGACAGAAGAGCTGTAGAGCAAGTTTCACATACTGATGGAAAGTAGGCTTGGGGAAAAAGAGTCAGGAAGCTGGTGACTAACGCGACTAACTTACACCATGATTCTTCTCCGGTTTGCATCTTTGCCAGCTGTGATTTCTCCCTGTGTGATGGAGGACTAGGTAATCCAGCCATCTCCCACTGTGTATATGGCACAGATCAGGTGTGGCGTATTCTGCCCAGGCCACACCTCTCCTCAGCACAACTTTTGAGCCGTAGTATTTCCCCCTGGCTGAAATGTGTCCTTGAACTCTGGTCATGCCTCTTGCTTGTCTAGATAGAGGATAGAGAGGGCTTTGTGAACATGTGTGTGCATAAGGTAAAGGTCCAGTCACGGACAACTCGGGTTGCGGTGCTCATCTCGCTTTACTGGCCGAGGGAGCTGGCGTACAGCTTCTGGGTCATGTGGCCAGCATGACTAAGCCACTTCTGGTGAACCAGAGCAGCACACGGAAACGCTGTTTACCTTCCTGCCTACCTATCTATCTACTTGCACTGCTGTGCTTTCAATTGGGAGGAGCTGGGACCGAGCAATGGGGATCCCGTTGCGGGGATTCAAACCGCCGAGCTTCTGATTGGCAAGCCCTAGGCTCTGTGGTATAACCCATCTGCTGTGTGCATACCCACCAACATTTCTCTGATGAAAATAGGGATGTCATATTCAACAACAACAACTTTATTATTTATACCCCACCCATCTGACCAGGTTGCCCCAGCCACTCTTGGTGGCTTCCAACATATATAAAAACATAAGAAAACATTTAACATTAAAAAAAAACACCCTCCATACACAGGACTGCCTTCCAATGCCTTCTAAAGGTTGTATAGTTACTTATCTCCTTGGCTCAGGGGCCGCATAACTCCATACCCTCTAATATTTCTCTGATGAAAATAGGGATGTTCTAAGGAAAAGCGGGACATTCTGAGACCAAATCAGAAACTGGGACGGCTTCTGTAAATCCACCACTATCCTTGGAAAATAGGGACACTTTGAGGCTTTGTGTGTGTGGAAAATCCACTTCCGAGCTAGGGAGGAGGTGGGGTTATGGGCTTCACGCCCCTTCCCACACTCGTGGGGGCTGGCTCCAGCCCACACGATAGCAGGGAATCATTGGACACATCATACCCTGAGCCTGGTAATTTAGTAAAGGATTCTGGGGGGCATGGCCTTGTCCTAAGCCTATGGAGGTGTGGGCCCATGGCATGCTCCCACGCGGTGACCCCGGGGGGAGGTCCTAGTTGACGTGCCACAGCAGGACTCCTTCCACTGGTGGTTAACCCTCACCGGCCTTCAAGCATGCAGGCTGAAGCTGGTTAGTTTTAGGACCAATGCCTAAGCCAATACCGCTCAATTCTTGTAATCAATAAAGTTGTGGCCTAATTTGACCCATTAACTTGAATTCTTGTGTCCCGTGTCTTTATTTCTATGGGGGGAGGCAGGAACTCACCACGCAACTAGATTGCTGTAGAAAGGTAAATTTACATTTGTTGCTCCACCCACTTTTACTTCTGGCCTGGCCTACCCTGGGCATGTGGGCACTGGAAGGTGGGCCAGAAGATAATGTGGCCCTCTGAAAAAGGTTTCTCACCCCTGGCCCAGATCCAGAACCATCCAATTTGTGGGGTGAAGTGAGCCAGTCACCTCAGGCAGCAGATCCAGCCTCCTCTGCCACAACTCTCCTCCTCCTCCACACCCAGAAAATGTTTTCCAGGAATGTTTCTTGAACATCCAGCCTATGTCCTTGTTTTTGCACAGCTCCCATTTTCCCTTTGACATGTTTTACACTGTGAGAGCTTCTTTTTCGCTTCCTCTTGTTTCTTCGGTCTATCTCCAATTTGATCTCTGGAAGGAGAAGAAAAAAATATCGTTATCAGATCTTGCTCTTTTTCATGGCATTCTTTCCCCTCTGGGTGATATTGTTGAATTTTCAGCCTCTCAGCCTCAAGCAAACATTTGCTTGCTTTCAAAGAGGAAACAGAATCAGGTGACGCTCAGAAGTCCAGTGGGGGAAAGTCAGCTCTTCGCCAGCTGCAAGAAATACTGTTTTCATCACCATGAAAAAATGTTGCCGGGGGTGAGGGGGAAGAGAGAATAACCAAAATGATTTTTAATACCCCCACAAATAATCCTCTTCCTTATTAGCTCAGCCAAAAGTGACGGTTTGGCATTATGCATCTGGTTTCAAAACAGCAACATCTTCCCTAAGTATTCTTCTTAAAAAATATATTCCTACTGTGGAACTGAATTTTTTTAGGACCCCCCCCCACCCCCCCAAAAAAAAAGATTTCTAAATGGACAGTTTAGTTTGTGAGTTTAGACTTATCACGCCAAAGTCATATTTTGGCCCACCATCATTCAAATTGGCAACTGGCATCAAAACATCAATGAAGCCCACCAGCCATGTCTTGGAAACCCACCAAGGTTGGTGAAGATATCTGGCATTTGTCCGCAGACAGCTTCTGGATCATGTGGCCAGCATGACTAAGCTGCTTCTGGCGAACCAGAGCAGTGCACGGAAACGCTGTTTACCTTCCTGCTGGAGCGGTACCTATTTATCTACTTGCACTTTGACGTGCTTTTGAACTGCTAGGTTGGCAGGAGCAGGTCTAAGCAATGGGAGATCATCCTGTCGCGGGGATTCAAACCGCCAACCTTCTGATCAGCAAGCCCTAGGCTCTGTGGTTTAGACCACAGTGCCACCCGCGTCCCTTTAAAGTGGTATTATATTGCTTTAAATGTGTAGCACAGACAGGACCCATGTCTAGCCAGTAGGAATCTTTCTAGGTGGGATTCTGTCCCAGATTTTGCAGAGTTTTTTGCTTCCGAAATAGTTTCTGGATTGGCATCGGTGTAGCCAGGGAACAGGGAGGGCAGCTGCCCCACCCGAAATCAAGTAAATATATAAAAATACTTAACGAAAAGCAGAAACAATCAGAATGTTTGAAATCAAAATGCAAAACGGAAAGACCTGGCTAAGGTCGACGACGAAAGGGGAGCATCTCCATGGGCTATGCTTCCTTAGTGTGTGCAGAAAAAGTGCATTGGGGGGAAAGGAGGAATTTGAGAAGGGAGTGCTGAAAAAGTTTTCAGCAAACCCAGTAGAACTTGTTTTATTTTAGAAAAAGATGAGAAGAGGCGTGTTCTTTGTAATTTTGCACAATATACTTGTTAACCACATGAAAGGTACTCCCTGGTGCTAATTTTTTATTTAACTTCCTAGTTTTCAAATGACTGCAGATTTTGACAGATTTTTCAGAGCACTTGGGGTCAAAAGAAAAACATGTAAAATAGCTGTTGTTGAGACATTTCATTCCAAATCTGCTAGACAGAGCCAGACAAAGGATGATGACAGGTGGGTGTCCTGCCCCCCGCTAACAAAAATCCTAGCTATGCCCACGATCTGGTAGCAGGCACTCCAGCTGATTTTGGAGGAATGTTCTATTTTTGCCTCTTTTTTTCTGAAGGGGAATACGAAACAGCTGAAATTTCTGAAAGAATTCATTTTAGCAGTTCTGTTTTGTCCCGTTTATTCATTTTCATGGGTCACATTTTTGGATCATTGGAATGCAACAATGAAATGATCCAAGTCCCACCACTGCAAACCCTTGCAAATAAAGAAAGGTTGAAGAAGTGGCTATTTCAACAGAAAGCTTTTAGCTTTCCAAGATCTAGAGTTTCTCATTGTGAGCTACTGTTCCATGAAGTTGCAAAGGGACCATATTCCTCACTCTCTTGTTATTCATAGCAGTTTGTGCATTCGTAATTCTGTGTTCTGAATGTGATGTTTTATTGATTCTGTGCTGTGAGCTGTTGTGGGTTTATTTTGATAAAGAAAAGCGGGATATAAATTCTTAAAATTGGAATAATAAATAATAAATAAAACTCTGGCTGCAAGTGTCTCTCTCTTTGAGATTGCTCTTAGCAAAAGGGAATTGAGACTTATTTGTTCGGCCCTTGGCTTCAAATTCCCAGTTAGCTTGCTTTCTATAACTGCAACACCTTTATCAGCTAATTCAAGGCTACAATCCTCTGTACAATTTATAAGGGCAAGCTTCACTGAAGTCAACAGGGCTTACTCCCAAGGAGACACCCCTAGGATCATCAGGCTGTGTGAAAGCTGAGAGGATGCTGATGTTGTATATTCCATTTTGCATCCATGTTGCATCTCTCATTAAAACCAGGCTTTACTTCAAGCTTTCATTACAAGGGGCAGAGAGCTGTGGCTTCTGGAAACGCAGCTATAATGAGGGCAAAGTGTATGGCTGGCGAGAAAACCAGCTTCTAATAGCTCATTAGTAAAAATGACTGTTGTTCCCTCAGTTTGACTAAAGATCTAAGAACAGGGCCCTTCCTGCAGTGATGAATCGTCAGAATTAAGATGAGGCTGTGGCAGTCCCAAAGGCGCTGCTCCTAAAGAGAACCGTGACACAGGAACAGAAGAATCACTTGGTGTGGCTTTGGCTGGGCTCAACTATTTCGAGCAGCAAGAAAGGGGAGAAATACTTACGTGTTCCCCACTATAAAAGAAAATAAAAAGAAGAAAAAGAAAAAGAGCTCCTAGTGTATAAGAACCACATCCCAGCTTAGCTTCCTCTGACATACAACTTTTGAATACCTAAAGTGTGTGTGTGTGTTTTGTAAAAAGGGAGCATCCTAAATTCACACCCCCCCCCCCAGTCAGGTTCAAAGTAATACAGTCCAGCACTGGGTACATGTTTCAATTGGGAACCTATATGCGAGTTCACAGTGGCAAATGGATGGTGACAGATTGGAAACAAAAAATCGAGCTTGTTGTTATTATCATTAAATTATCCGCCCTTCACCCCAACGTGCTTGGATGGGTTACAACAATTTAAAATGCAGCATTTAAAAAAGTTTTTAAAACTAGCAGTTTCAAAAATAAAATAAAAAATACAACCACACACACAATCACCAATATGACCACCAATCATCAGTACAATTACAAAACAATCACCAAGATAGATCTTGGCATTTTAGGAATTTAGCGTTGCACGCTACCCCAATCTTTGAGGGATATGAGGGGGCTCCAAGGTTTGGCCCTTCGAATGAGAGACACTGGAGTTTGTGGTGCCTTTATGATATATGATATACAGTGGTACCTCGGGTTACAGACACTTCAGGTTACAGACGCTTCAGGTTACAGACTCTGCTAACCCAGAAATAGTACCTCGGGTTAAGAACTTTGCTTCAGGATGAGAACAGAAATCATGCAGTGGTGGTGCGGAGGCAGCGGGAGGCCCCAATAGCTAAAGTAATGCTTCAGGTTAAGAACAGTTTCAGGTTAAGAACGGACCTCCAGAATGAATTAAGTTCTTAACCTGAGGTACCACTGTATTTACACATATATGCAACTTTAGCCTAAGATGGAGGGGCTCACGGCATTAGCACCCTAAGATGTATTGCTTCTTCCATAGCCACAGCCTTGGATTCAGAGGTACCAGCTTGCAAGGGCGATGGGGGTAGGGATGATGTGGTGGGGTCAATGTTGCAGATGTGACTTCACCTGTGACATCAACAATAATTTAATCATCATCATCATCATTTATTATTTATAACTTGCCCATCTGGCTAGGTTTCCCCAGCTACTCTGGGTGGCTTCCAACAGAATATATCAAAAACATGATAAAACCTCAAACAATAAAACCTTCCCTAAGCAGGGCTGCCTTCAGATGTCTTCTAAAAGTCAGATGCTTGTTTATTTCCTTGACATCTGGTGGGAGGGTGTTCCACAGGGCGGGCGCCACTACCAAGAAGGCCCTCTGCCTAGTTCCCTGTAACCTCACTTCTCGCAATGAGGGAACCGCCAGAAGGCCCTCAGAGCTCAACCTCAGTGTCTGGGCTGAACGATGGGGGTGGAGACGCTCCTTCAGGTATACAGGACTGAGGCTGTTTAGGGTCCCAGCATTGTGTGTTCAACGTCAGGTTGTTGGGAGGAGCCAGGGACAGAGCCCAAAGCAGCAGTTGTGTGGCTTCAATGGTGGGCAACTCTTTCTTCGCCTCCTCCTGGCAGCAGGAGGAGGCTTCGACCCTCCATTCCCTCTATGGCAGGAGGAGAAGGAGAAGTTGTGCCACGCTCAGCTCCTTGCTTCATCTCCATGCTTTTTGGATATTGGGGGGCTAGTCCCTACCTCAAAAATATTTGGGGTTCGAACCCAAGGAGCTAGTGTCCCTGCTTGGACTGCAGCAGAAATGAAGCATGGCTTTCACTCTCCAGCTTCTGCCTGCCTCCAGCTCAGCTGACACACACTGGCTTTGGTCTTCCTCACTACTAGCCTGATGAGGAAGGGGGCCCACCCATTTGCCCCTTGGCACAGAGCAGCTTCCTTTGTTATACTAAGGACCATGCTTAGGCCCATTAACTCACTATGAAGCTGGCCTGAATAACCCAAATTGAATCCCCCAAACTCACAATGGTACAAAGCTGTGTTATACCAAGTCATGCCATCTTTGTTGTTGTTCAGTCGTTTAGTTGTGTCCGACTCTTCGTGACCCCATGGACCAGAGCACACCAGGCACTTCTGTCTTCCACTGCCTCCCGCAGTTTAGTCAAACTCATGCTGGTAGCTTCGAGAACACTGTCCAACCATCTCATTCTCTGTCGTCCCCTTCTCCTTGTGCCCTCCATCTTTCCCAACATCAGGGTCTTTTCCAGGGAGTCTTCTCTTCTCATGAGGTGGCCAAAGTATTGGAGCCTCAGCTACAGGATCTGTCCTTCCAGTGAGCACTCAGGGCTGATTTCCTTAAGAATGGATCGGTTTGATCTTCTTGCAGTCCATGGGACTCTCAAGAGTCTCCTCCAGCACCATAATTCAAAAGCATCAGTTCTTCGGCGATCAACCTTCTTTATGGTCCAGCTCTCACTTCCATACATCACTACTGGGTCATGCCATCTGGCTTAGTATTATCTACCATGACAGTGACTCTCCAAGGTTTAAGACTGGGGGCAACAAGTGCTATTGAGAGATGCTAGGATTGCACCTGGGGCAAAGCAGATGCTCTACCACTAAACCACTGCCCTTCCTTATATGGCACGGATTCCAGGCTCTCCCTGCTCAGTGGCCTCCTTCAATAAGGATGTGTGAAGAATTCAGTCACTGAGTATTTCAATATAAGCTGAGCTGATCTTCGACTCCCAAGCTAATGTCTGGATCAAAATGAAGCTACCTGCTGAATTTCGCACATTTCCAGGTATTGTGACATAGTTCTCAGCTTAAAAATTGCATCAACTTGTATTTTTAAAAATGTGTGTTTCGAGATAAGATATTAGCAATGTGTGTTCAATTTATATATATTTAAATGTGGCTTGAAATGCTTGCATTTGCTTATTATGATGATGATTATTAGAAGCGAATTAATATACAAATAGAACTGACTTATGAATGAACACATATGATTGCAAATTGACTAACCCAGCCACACTTATTCACCACTGCCTTTGTTCTTGACGTTGGGTCTTCTTTTGATCTTTGAAATAGATTTGAACATCTCTTCTTTTTAAATGCACCACTCACTGCAAAGGACCCACTGAAATTTCCAAGGGCTGCATTCACGCCTTGGCAATTTTTCAGGAGCCACACATGCCAATGGGCAGAGAATTAAACATGAATGTTATCGTTGTATAGTATGTTAGTTTCTACACACATTCTCTCACACACCCCTCTTTCTCCTCTACGCAGACAGGCAAGACACAAAGATACATTCCAACCGGGCAAATGCACTCACAGTGGCGTAGCGTGGGTTGTCAGCACCCGGGGCAAGGCAAGTAATTTGCGCCCCCTAACCCGTGGATTTGCACCCCCTAACCCATGGATTTGCGCCCCCTAACCTGTGGATTTGCCCTAACCCCAGATGTTGCGCCCGGTGCGGCTGCCCCCCCCTGCCCCCCCACGCTACGCCACTGTACACTCAAGGAGAACATAAAGCAGGTCTGGAGATCGATGTAGCCCAGGGAGGGAAGAGTCTTGAGGACCAGATACAATGTCCCATTTGGGCCCAGAGCCTGAAGTTGTCCACCCATGTCCCACAGGGTAGCACCAGTTCAACAGGAATTCAGTTGCCCCCCCCCACTCCCCTCTATCTTTGGCTTATGTGAGTCACGTATCATAAGTGACTACCCTTGTTTAAACAAAAAAAATTCCTTCCAGTAGCACCTTAAAGACCAACTAAGTTAGTTCTTGGTATGAGCTTTCGTGTGCATGCACACTTCTTCAGATATCTTCAGATATCTGAAGAAGTGTGCATACACACGAAAGCTCATACCAAGAACTAACTTAGTTGGTCTTTAAGGTCTTTAAGGAGCTACTGGAAGGAATTTTTTTTGTTTTGACTATGGCAGACCAACACGGCTACCTATCTGTAACTACCCTTGTTTAATCGTTCTCTCTAGCATTGTGCCCAGAGTTCCAGTGTAGTTGCCCATGCCCTATTAATAAAGGTCTGTTGGAAACTGAGTGCAAAAAGGAGGAGCAGCAGAGAGGGGAGAAGGCTTTTTCAAATGATTTGACCGAGGTTAAGTAATAATTGTAAGAAATTGTTTTGACATTATGTTAATGCATGTCAGTGCATTATCCTCAATTTAAAGTTAATCACTAAAATTACCCTTGCGGTTTCAGGGGAGGGGGTGGAGGGAAGGAGGGGTGAAAACACCCCTTAACGAAATATGATTTGTTGAGGTGTGAATAATATAGAAATTGAGGTGCCCAAGTGAATCGCAAAGCAAAGGGTTCTGTTTAACTCTTGGCATGCCATTAGGGGCTGTTGCAGTTGCTAACCCAAACCCAGAATGAAGGCTCAAGGGGCATGAACTGGTGCAAAAGTTAGATATATTAAATATATCTTTAGGATGTGCATCCAAAAAGCTTCTTGATGCAGGTATTTATACAGCTTGTAGAGACAGGGGTTGCAGCTACACCGTAGCTTTAAAACATTCGAACACCAATTTAATAGCCAATTTAATACCCCCAAGGAATCCTGAGAACTGTAGCTGGTTAGGAATGCTGACCTCACAGAGATACGATCCTTAGCGCACTTAGTAATCTACAGTTCCCAGGTTTCTCCATAACTATTGAAGTGGCGTGAGATTTTTTTAGATGCAAGTTCAAAGCTCACTAGAGATTTGGTACTGATAAGCAGGGGCGTAGGAAGGGGTGGGGTGGGATGGAGCATCCTGGGTGCCCTCACTGAGGGGGGTGACATTTGGCGTGCTGCCTGCCCGCAACTCCCAAGCCTATCCCCAGCTGTTGGGGTAAGGGGGAAAGCTGTGCTGCGTTGCCGGCGGCATTCCCCCCTTCCCCCTTCATTTTGACAGCTTGGGGGAGGCTTGGGAGTTGCGGGCAGGCGGTGTGCCGAATGTCCGCAATGGGCAGCTCGCTCCGCCCCCATGGGAGGCTCGCTCCGCCCCTGGCTGCAGGGCGTGTGCACTGTTCCGGGCACCTGAGCGGCTATCCTGGGCTATCCATGCACCCTCCTTGCAACACCTCCCTCAGGAGCGCACCATGCCTCCCTCAGGAGCATGCCTGCCCTAGGCAACACAGGCATATGCTCTGCCGCTGCTGATAAGTAAACAAACCAACCCCTGTGTTGCAAAATAAGAGTCAGCAATATCAAAAGCAACACAATGGCCAGAAACAATAACAATGTGGAAAACTTTATGGAATGATTCAAAACATCAAAACTAACAAACTGAAGTCTCTGAAAGTCTCTGAAAGTCCTTAAATGAATCACGGTGCCAGACTTTACCTGGCGGAGAGCAAGCTGTGAAGCTTTGTATAATCAGCAAATGTCCAATTCTGATGTCCAACTCTGAACTCTGCTGAACAGTGTTTCTGGATAACAACTACTGTTTAGTTGGATTCTTCACCAGCCAATTAGTTCAACACTTGTAAGTAGAAAGATATGTAATTTCTTCATTAACCAATCTTTTGTCGAATAGATACAGTGGTACCTCGGGTTACATACACTTCAGGTTACATACGCTTCAGGTTACAGACTCCACTAACCCAGAAATAGTGCTTCAAGTTAAGAACTTTGCTTCAGGATAAGAACAGAAATCTTGCTCCGGCGGCACGGCAGCAGCAGGAGGCCCCATTAGCTAAAGTGGTGCTTCAGGTTAAGAACAGTTTCAGGTTAAGAACGGACCTCCGGAACGAATTAAGTACTTAACCCAAGGTACCACTGTATAATGAAAAATACTCTGGAACAGTGCTCATGCAATTATGTTGTCACTGTTAAGTGTCTGACAGGAGACCTGTGCGGTTGGTTTAGGGATATGGTCAAGACCAGGAGTTGTACGCATTCTGAAAAGGGGAAGTGTGTGACATCATATCATTGGGAGAAGGCTGCATGTGGAGCTTCTTTTCTTGCGCTCAGGAGGAGCCAGCCACTGAACCACACTGTGTTTGGCTCCACACTTGGCCTCCTTCACCCCCTCAATATTGAGGGGGCCTGACCCCCCTGCCAGCAGATCTTGAGGACACCGAAGACACCTCCACCCCTAGGAGTTGGTGTTCCTGACTGTGCCTCAGTTTGCATATTGTTTCAGAAAGTGAGAATTTGAAGAGCAGTGTGGTCGGCAAAAATAGTGCCCCTGCTCAGCTGTCAAAGAATGACTGGCTCACATTAATAAGGGATGAGTGAGGGGCAACACCAATGAAAAAAAGAAGTGATTGGGTGGTGCTGGTAACTTAAAAGGTTACCTCCAGCCAGGAATGGCAGAAGATATCAATTTCAGCTGCTCTCCATTTCTCATTTTCCCAGTATAAAGTTCAGATCTGAAACTTTCACTCTTTGTTATATTTCAAGTCCTATTTTTAAAGTCCTCATGAAAATTCATCCATATTTTAGTGTGAATTTTTCCTAAGAGTACCCTTTTTTTGTTTAGCTAACTCACATATTTTCTGCAAGCAATTTCCCCCGATTCAATGCATTTTTGTACGTTATTTCAGTAACGCATTAAATTTTATGCAAATGTTTCCCTAATCTATACATTTCTGTAAACTTTGGTCAGAGAACAGCATTGCATAGTTTGGAGCAAGCACAAATATCTACTTAATACTGGAAAGATTAGCAACCGAGAGAACCAAAATTGATACAATCCATCCATTCACGCCTACCTTTGATCAAATGTATAATGCTGGGGTTCATGGGAACACAGCAAACTGCCTTATATCCAGACCTTTGGTCATTCTAGGTTAGTATTGCCCTGTTTAGGGAAGTTTTAAATGTTTGATGTTTTATTGTATTTTTAATATTTTGTTGGAAGCCGCTCAGAGTGGCTGGGGAAACCCAGCCAGATGGGGAGGGTATAAATAAATTATTATTATTATTATTATTATTATTATTATTATTATTATTATTATTATTCCTACTACAATGAATGGCAGTGGCTGCCCAGTGTTTTAGACTGGGGACATTTCCAGCCCACACACACAATGCATACAGCATGATCTACCACTGAGCCATGACCCTTCCCTGTAACTTTGTGAGCACATAATGAATAAAGGGTCATTCAGACATGGGAAATTCTGCTTTCATTTTCCTGGTTATAATGATAGCACTGCTGTCCCATTTTCTAAGGTTCCTTTCACACTGCAAGACCTGCTACATTATAGAACTGTGACTTTTTGACCGATATACCAGCATGTCACACTAAGTTTGATTTGCACCACTATGAACATCATGAGACAATGTCAGTCCTCCTCCATCTTTCTGAACATGCATACTTTCGTACCCCTATGATTCCTCCATGAAAACAGCAGGAAAAAACAGCAGGCCAATATTCTGCCTAGAATTTCATGACGTTCCTACTGTGGTTTTCTGGTGTTGTAAACAAAAATCTGCCCTTATTTCCTTATGGGGAACACAAGAGCCCTCATAGAGTCCTTTGTAGGTTCTCCATCGGTCGGAGGAAAAAAAACAGAGGCCAACCAGACTATACTGAGAAGCAAAGCAGCTAGTAAGCTTGATCTTTAGTTATCTGTTGCAACAGGGTGCTCCCCTCACCTGCAGGAAAGGAGGAGGAACCCAGAACAATAGCACGCAAGGCCTTATAAAGACTTTTGGAATTGCCACCCTGTAGATCAGAAACATCATGCATACATCACAGAAAAAGCGGTCTAAAACAGAAATTTGAATGTTGTTTTTCTCCTGTCGTTGTTTTTCTCCTGTCTGGCAGGTTAATTGATTGGATTGCCTGGGGAGCCTGGCTAGTCTTTTGTAATGATAAATACTTAGTTCCTGGGCCATGTCACAGGCTCACACCCTATTCAAACACAGACATACCCTTAAGACAGGATTTGTAAAGGAAAAGACAATGGGGAGGCTTTTTCATTTGACCTTGCACACCTGGTCAGCCTGGGAGTCTAAACGGCTCCATGGCTGCTCTCCTGTGCAGCTTCAGACATGTGGCCTATATATCTATGTACGTGTTTGCCTGGTACATTTATGAACCTTTATTATATACATAAGACCTTAATTTATTTATTTCACTGGGTTGAGGGGGCTGCAAACACACCCCCACCCCCACACCCCGGAATCAAATAACATGGAAATGAGCACTAAATATGTGCCATATTCCATTAGATTTCCAGAAGCGCAGAAATTCACAGGGAAACATTAGGAACATGGAATAATCTACTGTGTGGGTGCAGTCAAACAGGGGTCCACTGAGTTCACTAGTAAGTTCATGGCAGAAACGAGATTCCACCTGTGGATTTCCTGCTTCATCGCTCACTCTCTTAGCCACACAGGAACACACAATATTGGCCTTTTCCACAACTCCCCTAGCAAAGAATACACTGTTCTTTGTCCTGGTTATTCAGCAAAGCACTGTGGGCTGACTCTTCCCTGACAGCCTTTGATTTTTCCATATGCAAAACACTGCACTGACATTTGCATATGGCTTAACTGACAAGGTGTGTGCAAACAGATATTTAATCACCCTCACTATCTCAGCAGCAGTCTCCCAGTAATTGCAATCAGTCCTGTGCATTAAAGCGCCTACTTGTCAATGCAAGGAGAAGCCTGCTGGGACCACAGAGCTGACCCCAGTCTCTTCCTCAAGCAAGCCAGTAATAAATGGCAACACTGAATATTTCTAAGATATGACTTCACAAAGCCCATTCATGTCTTAGTTTCTGTCAGTTGTGATGGTTAAATAAAGAAGAATTCGCTGGATCCCTACATCCAATATTCTGTAGGGCAGAATATTCTTCAGAGAGCCAGCAGAAGTTTTGAAACACAAAACAAGTAGCAAAGTAAAGCATAAGAATATCGGCTGTTAGACCTTTCAAATCTCCTATTTTAAGTTGCCTACAGCATTTTCCCTTTCTACCTCCTTTAGCATAGGATAGACCACGCAGTTTGGTAAGTTAAAAATGGCTTTTACTTACAAACTTTCCAAATGTTCCCCCCCCCCCCATACTGTGGTTTGTTAAGGGTGCTGAGAGTTGCGCATCAAGGTCCCCAAGACACCCCCAAAGAAAAACACAACTGTCACTTAATTTTTGTTTAAGGTTTTTGGCATAATTTTGGCCACAAGTTTATTCAAATTACAGCAATGTGAGTGGTTGCTTAGGCATTGGTAGCACTAACTGACCCCGCATGGGGACAGCTCTGACATTCGCACCCCCCGCAAAGTCAGAAAAGGTAAGTCACCTGGGGAGAGAGACGGGACTGGGAACCATGCCTCACCTCTCCCCAGAATGCTCCCAGGGGCTTGCGTGGCCCTAGCCCCTTGCCAGGGGGTTTCAGACAAAAGTATGGGGAGCCCCTGGGTTCCTTTAATGGAAAACCCTTGCAGCAGCAGCAGCATTTTGGAGGGGCAGGCACAGCCAAATCCATACCCCTCCACCAACCAATTCCCAGACCAATGCCTAACCGCAACCTTACAAGTTGTGACGATGTGCTACACAGTAGGCAAAACCCAAATGGCACACACTAATCAGCCAAATGGACAAAATTCCTACCGGGCCCCTGCCCCAAAGCAGATGACCCCATGACAGGCATAGCAAGGTCAAACAAACAGCCTAACATTAGGGAAGGGAGGGCAGGTGATCCGAAGCACGCAGTGAAAAGAGGAAGTTCATCACTGCGTGCATTGCATTTAACAAATGGGGCTGTCAATCAACAAATGGCAACATCTAGATTTCCCCAGCCCCTGCTTAAAGGATGGCCAAACCATTTTTCTAGCAACAGTAAGGTGTCTTGTCAGCCCCAGCTGCAACTCATGCTCTCCATGAGGGAGAACACCCTTTGTTAGGAGACCCCAATTCCCCTCACAGAGTTACAGTTCGCATGGAGGTATAACAACAAATCCCTCTTCCTGGGGAACTCTGTGAATTGTAGCTCTGTGAGGGGGATGAGGGTCTCCTGACAACTCGCAGCACCCTCAACAAACCACAGCTCCCAGAATTCTTTGGGGGGAGAGTCATGATTGTTTGGAATGGTATCATAGTGCTTTCAACATAAGATGTGAATGTGATTGATGTCTTAGATGGCAGAACAGCCAGCGGCACAGAATCAGCCCCAACATCTAACCTCCTTTGGCCAGGTTGTCATCCTGTTCAGGGCATCTGAAAGCACAGCTGTGGAAAAATGGTAAAATGCTCCCCACCCTTCCTTTTTAGAATGATTTTTCATTATGAACCGAAGCTATACAGGCAGCAAGGGAAATCAGCAATAGCGGCTTGCCGTCTTAAGAAAAATTGCTCTGGATTCAATATATATCATGCATGGTAATAACAACAGCTGTGTACTAAAAGAAAACAACCAGAGTAATTATTTCTACTCTTCCAACTCGCCCCCACAACCCCCAAACCCCTACTATGGTATGTTCCTGGTGTCTGAAATCTGCTTTGGGCTAAAATTACGGCAGAAGGTAAACTTTTGACTGTTCGGGTAACACAGTTTGCTCATGTGCTGTTGAACGTCCTAAACCATGGGTAGGCAAACTAAGGCCCAGGGGCTGAATCTGGCCCAATCGCCTTCTCAATCCGGCCCATGGACAGTCCGGGAATCAGCGTGTTTTTACATGAGTAGAATGTGCCCTTATATTTAAAATGCATCTCTGGGTTATTTGTGGGGCCTGGCTGGTGTTTTTACATGAGTAGAATGTGTCCTTTGATTTAAAATGCATCTGTGGGTTATTTGTGGAGCATAGGTATTTGTTCATTTCTTCTTCTTCAGAATATAGTCCGGCCCCCCACAATGTCTGAGGGGCAGGGGGCCAGCCCCCTGCTGAAAAAGTTTGCTGACCCCTGGACTAAAGCCTCTATATTAGGAGGTGTGTTTGTGTGTGCAGTGCTGGATTTATGTATAAACTAAACAAGCTATAGCTTAGGGCCCCACTCTCTTTGGGGCCCCCGAAAAAACTTAAAGAAAGAAAACCTGGATGTACATTTCCAAAATATAAGATAAAAATAAAATAAATAAAACCTACATACAGCAAGAGTGGTATTTTGTTGTTGTGTAGGCTCCTATTTGTTATGTGCAAACGGCTTTAGATACCTATTAGGTCCATAAATTACCATATAGCATATATTCAACACAAAAAAACAGTGACAATTTGTTGTTGACAAAGGACAGCTGGACATATAAAGGGCCCCATTACCTTCAGTGGCTTAGGGCCTCATCAAACCTAAACCCAGCTGTGTGTGTGTGTGTGTGTGTGTGTGTGTGTGTGTGTGAGAGAGAGAGAGAGAGAGAGAGAGAGGGTGTCCCTGTTTTCATCTGAGACATGTTGGAGGGTATGGAGTTATCTGACCCCCAAGCCAAGAAGATAAGTGACTATACAACCTTTGAAAGACATCTGAAGGAAGTCCTGTATAGGGAAGTTCCTAAATGTTTAATGTTTTATTATGTTTTTGTATATGTTGGAAGCTGCCCAGAGTCGCTGGGGCAACCCAGTCAAATGGGTGGGTTTAAATAATAAAATTATGATTATGGAATAGGACGTCCCTATTTTCATTGGAGAAACGTAGAGGGGTATGGATCAACAGTCACAGGATAGGCGGGTTAGTGGAGGTGGATTTTGTCAATATAGGACAATCACTGTCCTTGGTGTTTTGCAGATTCACATAAGTATAAGCAGAAAGGTTTCTGACCCCAAGTAGCTTGCAATATAATGCCATCAATTTGATTTTAATTAATTTTAGAATGAAATGATTTTAGAATGTTGTACTATTTTATTGTTTTTAGCCACCCTGAGCCCGGCTTCAGCTGGGGAGGGCGGGATATAAATAAAAAATTATTATTATTATTATTATTATTATTATTATTATTATTATTATTATTATATTAATCAATCTCTGCTACTAATCATTTGGGCTGGGCTGGGTGTGGTTTCAGTTATAGAGCAGAAAACAGTGGTTTTGGTGGTGTAAAAGATTCCTCTTAAAAACATTTTAAAAGGTAAAGGTAAAGGGACCCCTGACCATTAGGTCCAGTCGTGACCGACTCTGGGGTTGTGGCGCTCATCTCGCTTTATTGGCTGAGGGAGCCGGTGTTTGTCCACAGACAGCTTCCGGGTCATGTGGCCAGCATGACTAAGCCGCTTCTGGAAAACCAGAGCAGAGCACAGAAACACCGTTTACCTTCCCCCCAGAGTGGTACCTATTTATCTACTTGCACTTAGTGCTTTCGAACTGCTAGGTTGGCAGGAGCAGGGACTGAGCAACGGGAGCTCACCCCGTCACAGGGATTCGAACCGCCGACCTTCTGATCGGCAAGTCCTAGGCTCTGTGGTTTAACCCACAGCGCCACCTGCGTCCCTAAAAGCATTTAAGACTATGCAAATTCCCTTTTCAGAGCCATTTGTGTGACATCCCATTAACTCATGGTGTAGACTGCTGGCAGCTCCTCCCCAGACTGATGACAAAGGCATTTCTAACCAATAAGTAATGGGATGACACTGTCGCAACAATGCGTTGTCAATCATATTTGGCTGAGACATGATCACACAGTCGAACCTGATAGGCTCTTTAGAATTATAATAGGATAATTCAGCACTGCTCTGTATGCCACTGAAGGCATGTGAAAGCAATTGGGAAAGTGAGGGCAATGGAGGGCAGCAGAAATAAATAAGGAAACGTTTTCACATGGAGTTCCAGAAAGAAATAGATCAAAATAGGATGCAATTTTCAGTGCTGCCAATGATATGTGTAATACGTCGAGAGTGGCTTTGGCTCAGTCCAATAACGTTAATAAATGTAACAAAGTAATGTAATTATTGTTTCTGCAGTTGATATATAATCAATCAGCTGTGTGTACTGTATTCCTTCTCCCCCTTCCCTCCGCCATACTTCCCACCCCGGATCTCTTGCCATTGAGTGCTGCATGCCTTGGAAGGTTGGCTTGAATGGCTCATATTCAACTCACACAAGATGCTGTAATTAGACAATTTTCTTTGTAGCATAATGTAAGTGTCAAGATGACCTCAGAGACTATTTTATTAGGGCAGGAACATATTGGATCTATTCCTCAGCAGCTGTGGATGAGCTGTTGTTCTTTAATGAACCTTTTATAAATTGCAGCAGCCAAGAATCTTGCCATTATTTTGTGTGCCATTGCTATAGCGTATGCTCATTTTTAGGGGAATGGAGGAGGGCTGGGTAACGCACGGTTCTTCCAACATGTCACCAAGGGTCACTTTGGAAGCATTCGGCTTTGAGTGAGGACCACAGTTTAGTGGCAGCGGAGGGCAATAACTCTCATAAATTATTGTTTCATGCAGAAACCGTTCCATATTTCTTAAGTCCTCTTTGACCTCTCTGCCTCTCACTTTGGAAACAATTTTTAGTCCATTGTTAGGTCAGAACTACTGTGACCCAGAGGTTGAAGGAGTACCGTGTGTGTGTGTGTGTGTGTGTGTGTGTGTGTGTGTGTGTGTGTAATTTAATCCATATGGAGATTCACATATATTACAAACATCATCATCATCATCATTATTATTATTACAGTTATACCTCGGGTTACAGATGCTTCAGGTTGCTTTTTTTCGGGTTGCGGACCGCCAAAACCAGGAAGTACAGGAACAGGTTACTTCCGGGTTTTGGAGGTCGCGCATGCGCAGAAGCACTAAATTGTGCTTTGCGCATGCGCCGAATCTCAACCAACGCGTTCGCAGACGCGCCACTGAGGGTTGCGGACGCTGCGGGTTGCCAACGTGCATCCCGCATGGATCACGTTCGCAACCTGAGCATCCACTGTATTATTATTATTAGCATTAGCATTTATATCCCATTTTTATCTCCAAGAAATTCAAGGTGGTGCGCATGGTTCTCCATCTAATTTAATCCCCACAGCAACCTTTGGAGGTAGTTTAGGCCAAGAGGCAGTGACTGGCTCATTCAGTGAGCTTCACAACTGAGTGACAGCTTGAACCCTAATATCCGTGCCCCATGTTAGACACTAACCACTACACCACACCACAGTGGCGATGTGTATGTGGTTCACAACAAATGAAAAACTGAACTCATTAGAGCCTGTTTGGTCTATTGGTATTGCTGTACCCCCAACCATCCACCCACTCTTAGTTGTGGAATTTACTTCCTTCTCAAACATGACTGGAGCCGACCTGTTTTGAGTTTTCAGCACCAACTAAAGACTCAGTTATCTGCATGGGCTTTTGTGGGAGGTGGGCTGACTGGGTTTTTAATTCTGCTTTATTTTATTTTTACTCGTTTGTTTCCTCCTGATTATTTATTGTGAAGTGCACATTTGAAATATTTTAATATAAGCCACTTTGGGTTGGCAAGTGAGAGTGGGTAAGAAATCTGATAGCTAGAGTGATAGATGAATGGATAGATAGATTAGATAGATAGATAGATTAGATTAGATAGATAGATTAGATATAGATAGATAGATAGCTAGAGTGATAGATGAATGGATAGATAGATAGATAGATAGATAGATAGATAGATAGATAGATAGATAGACAGACAGACAGACAGACAGACAGACAGACAGACAGATCCCCCCACTGGTGAGTACTGGAGCGTGTATGATGCAATGAGACAATATATAAATAAATAACTGCTGCTGAGTTACAGCTCCTGTCATCCCTGGACATTGGCCATGATGGCTAGGAATCATGGGAGTTGCAGTCCAGCCAGGGTTGGAAGGTCACATATTCCTTATCCCCGACTTAGATGAAGATGTGCTCTTCTTACAATTCAGGATGAAATTTGAAACCGGTGAAAACTCATCTGCTCCCTCGTTCTTGAGGGAAGGCACCACACTGAAAGGCCGTATCAGTTGAGTGGATTGATTAGGATGCATCAAATCATGGCCGTTCATAACCTAACTCTCCTCATAGTGTGGCGCTCATTTCAAAGCATTATAATGATTACAAATGACACCCTAGACATATCTGCTACAGGCTGTCTTGATGAGCAATATGTCAGCGAGGCTAGCTATGTCTCCACACCTTGCATGATGAAGGTTTAATAAAATTATGAATGGTGTGCAGAGAGAGGGGGGTGGATTTTCTTTCCTCATAACACTAACCACCCTGGGAAATTGTTTGCAAGGTGCAATATAACTCCCTCAGGTAAAAATACTTACCTGAACCCCGCTAAAATTGATTAGCTGGCAAGAAGTGCATATGTACTGTTCTAAAGCATATTTTTTTCTATTTCATTTCATTATTGTTTTATGTAAACCACTTAGAGAGATGTTTTGATGAAGTGGTTTTGGACTACAGTTCTAGTCAGTCTAGAAATAGAGATATTCCAAGGACTGGAAAATGAAGCAGAAGCAGGAAAGAAAAGTGCACTAAAGGGGAGGAGAAAACAGCAGCTCTTTAGGACCCCTGGGATTCCAGTAGCCGGGTGTCCAAATAACTTGCTCATCAATCACCATTTTGACTTCACTTATTGGATAAAAATACTGAAAAGCAGGCACAGCCAGACTGCTTTATTTCACAGCAACACTTTGAAGGGTATCAGCATATTTTACTTCATGCACCCACAACATGTAATATCTGAAATGAGACAAGCCTTCTTCTTTAGACACTGAAAGCCAGTGTGGTGTAGTGGTTAAGAGCAGTAGTCTCGTAATCTGGGGAACCGGGTTCGCATCTCCGCTCCTCCACATGCAGCTGTTGGGTGACCTTGGGCCAGTCACACTTCTCTGAAGTCTCTCAGCCCCACTCACCTCACAGAGTGTTTGTTGTGGGGGAGGAAGGGAAAGGAGAATGTTAGCTGCTTTGAGACTCCTTCGGGTAGTGATAAAGTGGGATATCAAATCCAAACTCTTCTTCTTCTTCTTCTGAACTTCAGATGCAGCCTTTGACAACCTCCCCCAAACTGGTGCCTTCCAAATGTTTTGGACTACAGTTCCCAGTTCCCATCAGCCTCAGCCAGCATGAGAAAGCTGTGGATGGCTCAGAAATCAGATGTCTGAGAATCTTGTTTTTTTTCTCGTAGGGTTGTGAATATATGCTTGGAAGTGTATTAGCAATGCCTGAAATAATCTCAGAAAGAGGCAGGAAGGCTGAAGCAGACTTCCAGTGGCCGGAGAGAGCCTTTGTGTCCTGCAGAGTTCTTTGTCCTTCCTGTGATTGGGCAAGCCTGAACAAATTATGCAAAATAAGAAAAATGGCGGAATCAATCATGCCAAAGAAGAGAAAATATGCCAAACTGAATTGGCCCACTAAGGGCAGACATGATTGAGGTTGAGAAGGTTTGGAGAAAGGGGATGATGAGAACTTGCTGCCTCACATTCATCATCATAACAAAAGCAATCTTAATTATACAAGTGATGGTTCTTACAGGAGGAAAATGGCCCCTTACATGTACAAGAGGCAAGTATCAGCAGGCTCTGGGGAAACTTCAAGGTTTGCAAAAGTAATAATAATAAAATCTTCAAAAGCAGAAGGTTTGATGGACAGGCAACGAAGGACTGAGAAGCCCACACTGCAACACTTAGTTGCAGGTTTCACTTGTGGTGATCATGTTGATGATAATGATAATGATACTAGTAATGAGAGTGGAGGCAGTAGTAGTAAGTTATGTTTATTAATGTCTTGTTCAAATGGATTACAATGGATGACCCTGTAAATGGCAAGGATGAATAATATCTCTTGCTGAGTTCTGTGCTCCTCATTCATCATCTGCGAAGTCCTCATTTGCATCTGCCTATACAACTAAAGCAGCATCATAACACAATTTGGAAAGACCCAGTTGCAAAAGAAAAGTAATGGGACATTTACATAAAATGTGCATGTGCAATTTTCATGTACAGATGCAAATTTAGAAAGAATTAATATAATTTAAATAGAAGTCTAATACAACTCACCACCACAGGGAAGACTGTGTGCCAGCCCAGTGCTGTCCAGGTACCAGTTGTTGATGGGAAACTTTAAAACACACACAAGGCTTTAAGTTAGTGTTTGAGTCACGCCACCCTTTCTGCCAGCTTAATTTATTTTGGGCTGTTGAGTCACATGACCGAACCTAATGGGTTAAGGATCCAGCCTAAGTCGGTGCCTCTTGTTCTACTCCCTCCATGCCCCTTTATACAAAAATGCATATGCTAGAATAAGGTGTGCATAGAAATGCATATACAGTGGTACCTCCGGTTAAGTACTTAATTCGTTCTGGAGGTCCGTTCTTAACCTGAAACTGTTCTTAACCTGAAGCACCACTTTAGCTAATGGGACCTCCTGCTGCTGCTGCGCTGCCGGAGCATGATTTCTGTTCTCATCCTGAAGCAACGTTCTTAACCCGAGGTACTATTTCTGGGTTAGCGGAGTCTGTAACCTGAAGCGTATGTAACCTGAAGCGTATGTAACCTGAAGTGTATGTAACCCGAGGTACCACTGTATTGGTGAAAAGAACTCGCACAAATGCATTATACCAGTGGAAATTGCATTGCAAGAAATGAGTGTTAGGCAAAGTTGCACACAAACATGTATAGTGGGCAAAATTTGCACAGTGAGGATTTTTCATGAGAACTTTTTTTTTAAGAAAAAATAAAAAGCAAACTGGTGTGGAAGTGTGGAGAATGCAACTTAAGAACAAGTTTCTGTGTGTACCTGATCAGGGCTTAGAAGAGGAAGATGGGGGAAGATCATGCTGAAAGGCAGAGAAACCAAGCAAACCTTCTTTTTTGCACTTTCTGCCTTTCTGTTCCCAAGGGGCACTCAAAAACAGACAATTCCGTTTGCTTTAACTGCAAGCCAGGCTAACTTGGTCCTCTCTGAGTAGTTTGCCTGCTGCAAAGTCAGGAAGAATAATGAAGGGGCTGGGGTATTGTAAGGAAGAAATAATGCCTGAAAGGGGTAGATAGGTAGTGCAGAAGAGACACTTACAAGGAATTTATTGTGATTATTAATATTATTAATATCACACCTGATGGCCCATGCCTTCCTCCAGCTCAGCTGTGCAGGACAAAAGGCAAACTCTCTTATCAGCAGGAGGTTGAGCTGACACTGGCTTATATCCAAGGTGAAATGTGCAGGTGAATTTGCAGGTTCCAGCTCCCCGAGTGGGTTGTGAGACCCCCTCCCCCAACCCACCAAATTGCTACCTGATTCACAGGCATCATTACCGAAGAGTATGTCATTTCATTATTCCACTCCATTGATTTCCATGCATAGGAAAAACAAATGCTGGAGGACAGACAGACACAGTTAATTGTGTATCACTTACTTTGTCAAGGATTCTGAGAGTTGTTAGGGGATTCTATTACCCTTTCGGAGCTACAATTCCCAGAGATCCCCTTGACTGTTAAACTACTTGGGGAATTGTAGTTCTAGGAGGGGACTACCAGTCTCCTAACAACTCTCAGCACCCTTAACAAACCATACTTCCCATGATTCTTTGGGGGAAGTCATTGTAGTTTAAAGTGGTATGATACTATTTTAAATGTATAGTGCAGATGGGGCCCTAAATAATGCTTGTTGTTGATTTAGTCATTTAGTCGTGTCCAACTCTTCGTGACCCCATGGACCAGAGCACACTAGGCACTCCTGTCTTCCACTGCCTCCCACAGTTTGGCCAAACTCATGCTGGTAGCTTCGAGAACACTATCCAACCATCTTGTCCTCTGTCGCCCCCTTTTCCTTGTGCCTTCCATCTTTCCCAACATCAGGATCTTTTCCGGGGAGTCTTCTCTTCTCATGAGGTGGCCAAAGTATTGGAGTCTCAGCTTCAGGATCTGTCCTTCCAGTGAGCACTCAGGGCTGATTTCCTTAAGAATGGAGAGGTTTGATCTTCTTGCAGTCCATGGGACTCTCAAGAGTCTCCTCCAGCACCATAATTCAAAAACATCAATTCTTTGGCGATCAGTCTTCATTATGGTCCAGCTCTCACTTCCATACATCACTACTGGGAAAACCATAGCTTTAACTATACGGACCTTTGTTGGCAAGGTGATGTCTCTGCTTTTTAAGATGCTGTCTAGGTTTGTCATTGCTTTTCTCCCAAGAAGCAGGCGTCTTTTAATTTCGTGGCTGCTGTCACCATCTGCAGTGATCATGGAGCCCAAGAAAGTAAAATCTTGGGCTCCATGTTTTTAGACAAAGAAACCTGGGTTAGTTGTAATCTGCTGTGTGAAATGGTTTTCGGGGTCATGTAGATGTGAAAAGCAATCCAACCAGAGATGTCCCATTGATGACCATTTGAGAGATTCAGCTCTGTGTTTCCCAGCAAAATCAATTGGACTTCACATTGCTTCTGTTTGGCTGAATTGTCTCTGTGGTTTCTCCCCTTGGTCACAAAGGAACAGCCATCAAGAAATAAAAGGGGGGGACACCTTGACAGAGCTGCAATTTGAAGTTAATATTCATTAGCAAAGCCGCTAGTTCTGTGCAATTGATTCTCAGCTCCAGATGTTCTCATTTTAACTAAACGCTGTAGCGAAAAGCTTAATTGATTAGTGTCTTGAACACTTTTTTTAAAAAACCGTTGCTTTGTCCTATGGTAATAAAATCTGGGACAGCCGAGCGGAAGGGATTTTCCCATGTTTCCATGATAAACTTTATTTTATTGCCCTTTTTAAAATAAAAAAGTTGGGGTTTTAAGCAAAACAGGCTTTTGGGATGGGCTTTAGGTCTGGGTATATAAAACAAAATGCAGCACAGGTGTAGCGAAGAACAATGTTGTAGTCATCTGTTGAAACGCAAACCACAACTCCTGTTTGCAAATTCTCAAGGCTCACTTAAAGAAATGTTGCAACAATGTAGCTTTTATTTTTCTTCTTTTTAGGTTCCTTGGAGAGGGGCTTTGGCATTGGTGGGCGGAAGAATACAGGATTAAAACAAGAATGAAACTGAAGTCCAGAAGGAGTTCTTTGTTGAACTTTTGCCCCAGTCTCCCACTGAATTCTTGTCAAAGTTCACAAGTTTCACTGTGTCTACTCAGAAGTAAGTCCTATTCAAAGACATGGCCTTTGAAGTGCACTTTCAAGCTGTTCCCAGTCACACTTCAAAAGGGAAGGCAATAGCTTTACTTGCACCTCACTTGACATCATATATGATGGGCAAGTGAGCACGGTTTGGGGAAAATGATCTCACAGGTCAAATTACGCCTGTGGGGCAGAGATTCCCCACCCTTGCTAAAGAATAACTTTCATTCAAAGTTTTATCTGTTCCTTAAGCTAAAGTTACCAGATTTTTTTCCCCAATGAATCCGGGGACACTTTTCAACTTCAATGGATTTTGTATGGGGACTGATTTGTAAATCCAGGGACTGTTCCCCAGGAAATGGGGACGTCTTGTAACCTTACCTTAAACCAAACTATCCCCAATTGATTCTCCAGATACAGGGTCTCTTGCACCTTTAATGGTTGGATGGAAGACAGAATTTCAGCAAGTGTAGCTACCCCTGGTGAAATTCCCTATTGTACACAGCTATCAAAGGTGTAAAAGGTAAAGGACCCCTGGACTATTAAGTCCAGTCAAAGGTGACTATAGGGTTGCAGCACTCATCTCGCTTTCAGCCCGAGGGAGCCGGTGTTTATCCACAGACAGCTTTCTGTGTCATGTGGCCAGCATGACTAAATGGCTTCTGGCACAACGGGACACCGTGACAGAAGCCAGAGTGCACGGAAATGCCGTTTACCTTCCTGCTGCAGTGGTCCTTATTTATCTACTTCAATTGGCATGCTTTCGAACTGCTAAGTTGGCAGGAACTGGGACAGAGCAATGGGAGCTCACTCCGTTGCTGGGATTCGAACTGCTGACCTTCCAGTCAGCAAGCCCAAGAGGCTCAGTGGTTTAGACCACAGCACAACCCGTGTCCCCATCAAAGGTCTAGGAGCCTTCTGCTCTTTTCCATCTTGCCACCCAACTCCCAATGAAAGTTACTGGTAGCCAAATGTATTTGAGTGAAAACAATTTTGCAATATTAAAAGAGAATCCACGTCAAGGTCTTCACTTATATTGACAGCTCACTTTTGCCCTTTACATGACAGGCATGCATCCTGGGTTGCATCCAAGTAAATCCTACCCAGAGTAGACTCTTTAAAGCTAATGGACCTAAATTAGTCATGTCAGATGGGCTGAGCAGCTAATTCCATCTTGTTTCAGAGCTGTATTGAGCACTATTGTGCAAGAAAGTTCTTGATTGTGGAGGCAAAGCATAGCCAGCATGGCTGGTAGCCCTTGATCGTCTATTTCTGTGAATTTGTCCAATCCTCTTTTAAAGTCATCCAAGTTGGTGGTCATTACTGCTTCCTGAGTTCCATAGTTTAGAATCCCATAGTGTACAACACCCAAAACATGTCTGGGGCTTGAGAACATGCAGGCCCACCTCATATGTTGTTCCCAGCACCAGCCTCTGGAATAAGAAGGTCCCTGCTTGCAATGATCCAAACCTTCTTTTTGCTCTCTCTCTGAGAAGCCCTACTCTGCATAACACTGGGGTTCTTCTGCAACAGAATCCAGGCAGCACAAAGCTTCCCTTGCCAACATATGCTGCAAGTATAACTAATTGTTCCATGTAACAACATGCTCCTTATTATAGAAATGGTTTTCACAGTTTGGTTATGATGTAGCAAATGTGTGTGAGCTCCCTGCTCCTCCAACATCCATGGAGATGCTCCATCTTTGTTTAACCTAACAGAAGCATATTTCATTTGTCTTGTCAAAAGCCAGAGCATAAGCTTGTGTGTGTGTGTGTGTGTGTGTGTGTGTGTGTGTGTAAGTAAATAACAAAGCACTGTATTAATTCCTGAAGCCGATGCCCTTCAGATGCTGTAGGACCACAGTTCTCATCAGCTTCAGCCAGCAAAGCCCATGGGCAGAGATGATGGGAGCAATGGTCCATAAGCATTTAGAGCACCAAAGGTTAGCCACTCCTGTAACATAGGAAAGCTATTGATGATCAAGAGACACAAGCACATAGTAGAGCTGTCTCTTTTGAAGCTGGATTCCATAAGGGACATGTGTGGATAGGCAAGGGGGCGGGCATCACCCAGTCAATAGGGGGTGTGTCAATAGGGGATGTAAGCTGAAGTCCAGATTATAGTTTCTAAGTACTTATCCATTTCCAGGATGCATATTGAACTAAATTAATCTTCTCCAATTTGGTGCCCCCCTCCAAATGTTTTGGACCTCCATTCCCATTGGCCCCAATCAGCATGGCCAATGGTCAGGGATGATAGGAGTTGTAGCCCCAACCTTTTTGAGGCTGCAGAGTTGGAGAAGGCTGTACTAGATGTTGAAGGCCCCTTATCTTTGTAAGTAGAATCCCCAGAGGATGTGGGTCATTAGATCCATCTACTTTCCCCAGTTTTTAAGGTAGAATCTGAAGATATTAGTTCATCTCAAGAGCTGGGGACACACCACAGCCTTAATTAGAGAGGTGCACCCATTAATTGCATCACACTCCAAGAGAAATTCGTCTCAATGAAACTCTTCTTTGTCCTTAGAATGCTTTTCCCAAACAGAAAACAGGATTCTGGGAACAGGAAAACAGGTGAAATTGAATGGCCCTCCTTGACTCAAGTCTCATCACCTTTACCTACTGAATGGAGAATTTTCTTAAGCATATGTATGATGGACTCCTAAAGGACATACAGGAGCTAGTTAGGGTCAAACTGGATGAGATGCTGCTCAATTTTTTATTTATTTACTTGTGAAAACTTCTATACCACCAACATGTACATATATGTAGCATAAAGTGAGCCAAAAATTACATTTCTAGAACAAATCGGTAGATCAGCTCAAGGTGGAATCTTTCTTTGGGAAACAAATGGCAAAGAGTTTTCTTTTATCCCAAAAAGTAAAAGTCCCCTTTAATGCACCCTTCTGTGCTAAGGAGGGAGAATATGGATGGGTTTTGGATGGTTTGAAATAATAATGATCATCATCGGAAATAGGATGAAAAAGATGTATGAATGAACACTTTCAATATGGACTCAAACTAGAAATAGATTGATCCATCTATCTATACCTATGGCTGCCTCACCTGCCCTTTTTGTCCATCCCAGCTAGTCATAGGATTTGACAGATCAGCAAGGATGCAGTGGGATAAGTGCCAAAACTGGAGAATAGTTTTCCTGCCAAGAAATGAAACAGAGATCTGATTTGAAGTGTCATGCTTTGGGGATATGAACAATAACTCTATAATAAATCATTCCAAACCAAATGGGATTCCCCCCCCCCCCGCTTGTTTGCTTGCATTTATTTAGCAGCATTTCCACAAGGGGACAAGCATCAGAGCAAAATTCTGATATCCATTCCTCCCCGCACCAACTTCAAAACCAGCTTTGACTTTGTAAAAAATGCAGCCGGACATTATTCACATCAGTGGTGTAGACAGATTGTATTTCATCTCTTTTGCATTGTTTTTAAAAGATACACATGGTAAAACCGTTTAGATTATCACCCGAGCATCCATTAATTGTAGCGACAGATCCCTTAATCTGTTCCTATTAAGTCTAATGGGATCTGGCTGAAGCTACAAAGCAATGTGCAGTATTAGAGCACATGGGGGGGGTGCGGGAAGGAGGCTCCCATTTGCAGGCAGTCACAGACATGTCTTGAGGAAGGAGAATAATGCACTAAATTACTCTGCTTCCATCTTCCAGGAATATGGGGTGATATTGTATTAACTCATCCAGTCAGCAAAAGAATTACTACTAACACAATGGGACTTCTCCATCCTCTGCCCCTCAGCAGACAGGCCGGGTCTTCCTGTTATATACCTGCTGGGATTGACAAGGCATCTCACCCTCACCTGAATCTCTTTGCTATCCTGATGAGTGCTTTGATCTACTGCCACAGTGTGGAAATAAAGGATTAGATTGCCCTCCAGATTCCAGGCACTCTACTATTCAAATTAGGCCCTAGTGTTTTTGTTACAATCCCCTTCTCAATTAAGTAATCAATTTTAATCTAGAATTAAAACCAGAATTTAAATTCTCAAAACTTTCTTATTTGTTAATTCAAGCATGTAAACTACTGCTCCCATTTCATTACAAACAGTATTTCTACCTGCAACACACTTGAGCAAACCTGCTCCTCTTCCTTTCTCAGATATTTTGTTGCCATTTGCAACTGTAGCTGCCCCTGATTAGTTATCATTTAACTCTTGGGTAAATAATTAGCATCACACGTCATGTGCATGGAAGTTGCCGAACCAATTAACCAACTAGAAGGATTACTGTTAATAGCATCAGTTTCCCTATAACTTTATAACTTGATATTGCTGGATAGTTTTGATGAACTGTAAAAACATTTTTAGTTTGCTTTCTGTTGCCACCCTGGAACTTTTCTTTATTAGTGCCACTTTGTTTTCTACTATTCCTTGCAAATGAAGGAAAACTACTTTTTGCTTGTATATGTTGATAATATAATTTTGGTTACTGAGAACAAACAAGATTGTACAAAAACAAGATTGAGTGCAGGCCTAGCCAGAACATAGGCGTCCTGACTGTGACAAAGGTGACCTGTGTGTTTGCTTGCTTGATTAACAGCTGTTGGGAACTTCAAAGTCCTGGGTCACCCTTCTTATGGTCTTTGTAATGGACCTGGAGACTCCAATAGAGAGCATTCCATGTCAAGAAGGAGGGCAAGTGGGCACCCTATCAAGTGACAGGACAGGAGCTACACGGAGCAGGGCCTTTTCATTGGTGGTGCCCATTGTATGCCTTGCTCTTCTCAGACCTGCTCTCTTTTGGCCTGTATTTTGGAGCTTTATAATTTAGGAAGACTTTGGAAGAACTGGTTGACAACTCTTATCAGTCGCTGACGTGTGAACGGATTTTATCTGCTGCTATTCTGGGCTTCTGGTGCACCAGGGTTTACACTAGCATAATAGAGTTGGCTAGGATGCCAGATGGGATACAGTTTATGAGCTTTCTCCATTATCTGCACAGCAGGAGGTGTTCAGTCAACAGTGCAAAGGCTGAGCTGAAGCGTTCCCTGCTGGTTACCTGCTTTCAGCAATAGAGGTTGCTGTTTGGTAGTACCTGATTGGTTAGCTGTCAGATTCTAGAGCTCCCTATTGGTGGCTCTTAGGTAATTCACAAAATACAAAGTCCATTCATAAAACACAGTGTTCATTCATAAAGCAGTAACAGAAATCTCCACTGCTACATATTGCACATATATTTCAGCGGTTGAACGTACAGGTTTATGGCCATGCTTATGCAACTGTGAATAAAAGGCGGCTGGGCTCATTGTCTCAGGATTTTTTTTGGGGGGGAGAGGTGACAAATCTGATTTGCAATAAGTGCCCCCCTTATTTCCATAACAAGTCCTTGAGTCCGTACTCTGAATAGTGACACCAGGGACCTAGAAGGTGCAGGGCTTGTCAGTCCAACCCCTGCACAGTCTCATCAGGGCTGACCTTAAGGCAATTGGAGCAATTTGGCCAAATTGGGCCCTGCGTGCGGCTACTAGGCCCCCCCCCCCACACCAGGGCAATCTAGATGGATTTGATTTATATCTATAACATTTTGCAGACTTTGGCTATGAACTGGGGACCTACAGAAAAGAAAAGAAAAATCAAGTTGTGCCTCACTGCTTCAAATTGGGCCCCACTGACTAGTCCTGAGTCTCATAGTTGCTGGGCCTGAGTTTCCCTGCCCTTGCATGAAGTCTTGGGTTTGCAATTTTGGGAGGGGAGACTGCAGCACTGGGGAGAGGGCAAGCTGGTGAGGCCCCCTAGACCTAGAGGCCCGAGTTGTCCTGCCCTCACATGAAGTCTTGGGTTTGCAATTTTGGGAGAGGGGAGACTGCCGACTGGGGAGCAGGTGGGCTGTCGAGGCCCCCTCGATTTAGAGGCCCTAGGCTTCAGCCTACTTAGCCTATACATCCAGAACTGAATGGGCCACTTGGCATTCTGGCCAGCCAGGCTGTTGGAAAAGGCTTAAGTCCCCCCCCCCTCCCTATGCTAAGTTTCAGAGTTGATAGAGTCAACCCCTGGGCTGTGGACTTTGTACTCTGCAAAGGTTCACAGCCCAACAGAAAGCTGCTAAAAAATGCAACATCTGTTCAAGCAGGACTACTTTTCTGCCCTACTGCAAACCTCTCAACCCTTCTCAGACTCCCACCACTTACTGCTGAGTGAGATTCTTGAAAAGTACCAAAGTTGTTCACTTAGAGCAGACTCAAACTTGGGTCTCCAGCTGCTTTTGGACTACAACTCCCAGTGGTCATGGATGATGGAGAATGTAGTCCAAAACCAGGTGGAGACCCAAGTTTAGGTAACCCTGACTAAGAGAGCCAGAGTAATGTAGTAACAGGAACCTGATCTACCATCCAGGACATCTCCAGTTCAAATTTCACATCTGTACCATCGGTCCATTTCAGCTCAGTATTGCCATCTCTGACTGGTAGCAGTCTAAGGTTTCAGTCCAGGGTCTTCCTCAGCCTCACTGAAGCATGCCCAGGATTGAACCTGAGACCTCTGGCACCCAAAGCATGGGCTTGTCCACTGAGCCACGACCCTCCCTCAACTTCCTAGCTGAAGAGGTGGTGCCACAGACATTTTCTGGGATAGAGTTCCCTGTTTTTCCCCCTGAATCAGCTTTTAAGAGCCAGAGCAAAGTGGTTCTTATCAGCTAGCGACGTCCCTGCCTTGTTCAGAAGCTCTTTGCCAAGTTGCTTTTTATTGAAAATATTGAACAGGCCTTTGTTCGGTCATCTGATGGAAAGCAGTGATTACAAGGTGCTAATGGGGTCTTTAGTTGTGACATCTCACTTTCTGAAGGAAACGGAAGTCTTGTTTACTAAAATGGCAGTGTGCTGCCAAATCGATGGTGTATTCCTTCTTGCCTCGCAAAATTAAAAAAAGGGCAAATTGTTATCACCTCAGACAGCAGCTGTTGATCGAAGTTGGCCCAAAATTCCTCTCTGCTTGAGGAAAGAGCAAACAAGCACCATTATAATGAAAACTGTTCGTAAGTCCCAAAATGCTCTGTTACACAGTCATTTCCTTATTCAACCACCCTGCCCTGATTGCCATGTTCTTATTTTTAGCCTCCACTGCCTTCCCTCTCTGAAAATACCAATTTGAATAAAATCATATTTTATAACAAAATAAAAGCACTGAGGCTGCTATTTTTGTGTGTGCCAGCTGCCATTTTTTACCCACAATACTGTGGGTCAAGGCTACATCAAGGAGACTGAAAAAGAATCAGAATGGTATTTGACAGCCTTTTATCGCAAATGAAGCAGGACAAGCTTTCACCAGCAAATCAGCAAATATGAATGTCAGGATACCACAAAAGAAGCTGTTCTAGTGCATGTTCTCAGATTATTATATGGACCATCACTGGATTGTGTTATGGATGTTTTCATCTTGTTTAGATGGTAATACTGCAAAGGGATGTAGAAAGATACTCATTAACTTGTATTAATAGTCATTAATTTGTGCCACTGATATTTTATAAGAGCAGTAAGGGGTACACTGTATGGCATGTTTGACTGAAATTCTGGTTCTGGTTCTGATTATTATTATTCTGCTATATATCAGTTAAAAATGAAAAGAATGGGGATGGTACCCTAGCCATTAACAGAGAGAATTTGCCATTAATATTGCCATTACAGGTGGTGATGGGAAACAGTTAAAAAGGTGTGTGTTAAGTTGTGGGTGAACATATCAGACGACACAGCGATTCTTCAAACAGCTCTTGTTTATTCACAGGCCAGAACAGAACTGAACTGAAGGGCTCAGTCAGCCTGCTTATATAGAGCTCCAGTACAACGTTACTGTTGCAACTTTCTAAAACTATCCAATCACTGAACGTCACTTTCGATCCTTCATTTGCATAACTATCTACAGTATCCCCCCTGCTGGCCCAGGGTGAGAACTTCAGTACATAACAGTGTGAGTCATTGCTGACCTGCACCTGGCATCCGCTTCACCCCTGGCATGTGACCCTCAGGCTGAATGCCTGAAGTGGGCTACAGTTTCTGCCACAAAGAAAGCACGACTAGTCAGCTAGCCCCAGAGGGAAAATATACTCCCGTTTGAACAGGAGCATCATTCGAAATGGCAACTTCTCTCATAGTTAGCATTACAAATGAAGTTTGCAATTTTTGCAAATTCTCTTCGCTAAACCAGCTTTCAGTGGGAGCAAGTTGAGGGCAGAAGGAACCAGAGGAACGATAAAGGAATGGAATGTGGGAGTGGTGGCGAGAGATCCTCTCATCCTTAATTTATATTTCAGCAATGCATGAATACCTTCCAAATCACTGAATTGAGTCACATAATCAAAACCAAGCACTTGCTTCTCATTTGGCTAATATCTCTTGGAATGACTCATCAAGGGAAAGGAGAGTGCAGAGTCAATTAAAAGAATGTGAGTTTCCAGTCGGTAACTCAAATACCTCGATTAGCACTTCATAGAAGACAATGGGATGAGTCACGGGGCAGCCTTGCAGCTCTGCAGCGGCACTTTCTCATATGGCACCCTTGAGTGCAGATGGCTGGAGAATGGGACTGGAGCCAGAAAAACTTTGGTGGGACTTGCTGTTGGGGTGTGTGTGAGATGAGAGAACTGGACTGGACAACAGACAGTAGGGTGTGATGTTTAGAGGGCCAGAATAGGACATGGGCTCAATTCCCAGCTCAGCCATGAAGCTCACCAGGTTACCTTGGGCTAGTCCCTGCTTCTCAGCCCAACCTACCTCACAGGGTTGTTGTGGGGATTTGATGAGGAGGGAGCGTACACCACCTTGAGCTCCTTGGAGAAAAAGGCGGGACGTAATTGCAATAAATAAATAAGTTTGAGGCACTGTGCATATATTGTTGGTGGGCTCACAGCTGGCTCCAGGTGTGAGGGACACTGGGGCAAAGTCACAAAAGCATTTCTTCACACATTGCAGAGTTAAACTATGGAATTTGCTTCCACGAGAGCAGATGTGAAAGTGGACAGAGCAAATAATGAAGACCACCAAGAACCTTCTTGCTGCTAGTGATATTGTCCATTTCACCAGCAAATTGGAGGTGGTTTGATCATTTGCACATTCCCATTGGTTACATTACAACATCTTAGTGAGATGATGAGTTCTTAGTATCTCAGTGTTTTCTCATCTTGGATCTGGGCCACCGACACTAAGTGCATGGAAGTTTGCTTCTCCTTTGATGACATCTTTGGTTTGAGAGTAAAAGGTGCCTTGGAAGCTTTTAGAATTTCACAACGAAGAACAAATGCTGTATGTTGAAGTGTTGCTGATATAGTCACTCTTCTTTTCATGGAAAGCTTCCTGAACAGCTTCTTGTGATTTCATTCTGCCTTTGAAGGTAATGAATGGTTATTTTTATTTTGGTTTCTAGCATCCTTCTTCACTTTATTGTTGAAGCATTGCAATGACTTTCCCCCTCAAGTTTCTGAACTTGGCATGAGTTTGTTGAATTACATTTGCAGATCTCGGAGCTATGGACAGCTTAACAAAAGTACAGGAACGCTACCTTACACTGAGTCTGAGCATTGTTCCACCTAGTTCAGTATTGTCTACACCAACTGATAGTGGCTCTCCAGGGTTCCAGGCAGAAGGTATTCCAAGCCCTACCTGGAGGTGGCAGAGATTGAACCTGGGACCTTCTGCATGCAAAACAAATCCTCTTCCACTGAGTGGTGGTCCCAATTGAGCTACAAGACCAGTTAATTCAGAACACCAGCAGCTGGGGAGAAATTCAGACAAGAATTTCTGATGTGTCCCTTGCCCTCACCAACACCTCTACTCTATTCCACTCTGCTGGTGAGCTTCCTAAGGGTATCTACGTAGTTGGCCACTGCAGAAACAGAATGGTAGACTAGATGGACTGTTAGTCTGAAGGACCATTGTTAATTCTTATATGCTGGATTCAAGCTAGTTCAATTAAACTTCAGTGCCCAGTGAAATCAATGGGGCTTGAGTCATGAAAAACATGTCCCATTGATTTCCCATTGAATCAGGCTTTTAGTGTGGCAGCACCCACCCTTTGGAAGTCCTGTTGCACATCAGACAGGCAGGGTCTCTAATGTATTTTTGGCACATATTGAAGACCTTCATTTTTCAACACACTTTCTAAGTGGAAATTATTATTATTTTTAATCACAGTCTGTATCTTTATTGGTGTTAAAATCTGTTTTATATGTGAAATTGTTTTAATTGTTTGCACATGTTAAATTGTTTTATTATTTTTAGTGTTGGTGCTTTTTATTGTTCGATAGCTTGGTTTTACAGGAAGTGATTCATAAATGGAAATAAATCTATCCACTATTTATTTTGAAAAGTTGCTTCTTTGTTTGCTATGCATTCGGACACCTCTTAAGACAGAGTAACCAAATCTTGTGTGATGCTTCCTGAGATTGAGGTGCAGGTTTTTGTCTATGTCTGGATCTTGAATCAAGGAGGCAGACTGAACTTTTCAAAACTACACCAATCTTAAGCATTGATTTCACAACTGCAACGACGTTTTGGCTTCTCATAATTCCCAAATAACAGCATGTAAAAAGCTGCTTGTGAATAAATAAACTTCAAAGGAAACTAAGTTCAACTGAGTCTGGATCCAACCCTTTCTCCTTGTTCTGAAATCAATGCAGTTTCTCCGGAATTGCTGGAATGCTGCCCCAATACAGCAGGCAGCTGCTCGGGTGTAAATGTTAAGGATTAGGGCTGCTGCATATTTTACCCAGAAGCATTAAGGGAAATGTACAAAAAAGGTGCAGCAATCAGCCCGTTCCTGACCTTTTCATGAAATGTGGCTGCAAAATCCCAATTTTCTCTCTCCGTAAGAAAGCAAGCAGAGTACGCTCCATGGCACTAACAGCCCACTTCCATTTATGTGAGAGGCCTTTAGTATTTCAGATGCCCTTTTGTGTGTGGAGGGAATAAGGATAATCAATGCATAGGGATTCCTTTCACATGCTGCCTTTGCATTTTCCTCCCTCCTGGCTCCCTAGCAGACTTCACCTATTTTTCAGAATCCTGGGGCAAAATGGCACATTACAATAAATGCATAGTTGATCCTCCTTTGCCTGGTTTTCCCCTCCTTTCTTCTAGAAAAACAGAATTAGACAAAGTCATGGGGGACAGAGCAACCAGTGGCTACTAGCCAAGATGTCTATGAACAAGACCTTCACTCTTCACTGTATACCAGCTTCTGCAAATAGCAAGTGAGGAGAGAGCTGTTGCTCTCAGGTTCTGCTTGCAGGCTTCCTGCAGGTTGGACCGTCAGAACACGATCCTGGACCAGACGAGTCTTCGTCAGGGTCCTTTGTATGTTCTTAATTTCACTATGTTTCACTAGATGACCCTTGGGGTCCTTTCCAACTCTACAATTCTATGATTCTATGGAATGCACCCAATGTAAGATGAAGTAGTGGCCACCAACTTGGATGGCTTCAAGAGAGAATTGTGAAAACTGATAGAGGATATGGATATCAATGGAAAGGAGCGACGATGGCAAAGTTTGCCACTGTTGAAGGCAGTATGCCTCTGAGCACCAGTTCCTGAGACTCACAAGTGGGAAGAGTACTGTTGCACTTAGGTCCTGCTTGAAGGCATCTCATAGGCATCTGGCTGGAAATAGTAAGAACAGGATGCTGGGTTGATGGGCCACTGGCCAGATCCAATACTGCTCTTCTTATGTTCTTTTGGGCTATAACAATGTTTTTTTGCTGGGGGTAGGCAGGGGTACGCATACCCCTAAACATGTGGAGCAGCAGCAGCAGGGATTTGGATAGCTTAGGCGCCCTGCAGAAAGGGTGCAAGGCATCCTCTTTGTGGACGGGTTCTTTTTCTTCCTCTTAGCGCACCATATTTAGTTGGGGATTCTGGCTGGGCTTTGGGAGAGGGGGGTGGGGGCGCACTTGCACTGAGAGGAACTGATGTACCATCCCCACCTCCCTCTCCTCAATAGCTTCAAGTGGAGTGACTGAGGGGACTCTGCCAGCCATGTCCTCTCCCTCTGCGCACACCCCACACCGTTTTTCCCTAGGCAGACGGGTGCCTAAGTCTGAATGGAAGCAGCCTCTCAGCGGCCCATGATGGGCATCCCCAAGATGGGAGGTGTTGAGCAGAGGCTCTTTGAGAGGGTGCGAGGGATGTGTGGCGGTGCCTGCACGTGCATGACTTAAGAGGGTGACCTGCTGTCTCTCCTCTCCCCCCCCCCCCATGGACACAGAGACCCCAGCACAACTTGGCATGACTACAGCTACAGTTGCTGCTGTTTGAATGAAGGTGGCTTATTCTTAATGCCCAGCCGCTGAGGGACCACAGTCTCCTGCCCTCTTTTTTTGAGGGATGCTGAGCTAAAGGCAGTGCTTTTCCCCCATTTACTATATTTATTTTTTCCAGTCTGAACTAGAAAATGGTGATTTTTCTTGAGTCAAAATGAGAGTACCCCTAAACATTTTTTTTAAGAACAAAAGCACTGGGCTATAACAAATCCCATGGAGAAGGCTGATTTGGGACATGGAAAACTGTCCTATGCTGAGTCAGAATATTGGTCCATCTAGCTTATGATGCCTATGAATACCTGTGGTTGGACATCATTAGAAGAGAGAAGGCTGTTGTGTTCTGGTCTTGCTACCATAAGAACAGGAGGCCTTCAGCCTCATCCATCACAGCTTTCCATATGTTTTTACAGTCTTTCTCCCTAAATGGCTCCCCTTCATTAAATAATTCAGTGGTGAGTTGAGTTGAGGGGTCATGGTAGAGGTTCAGCATTACTGATGCATGTCCAGTCCTATATTTCCTCCAACTGAAAGACTTCTGGGAAGGAAATAGTTCTCCTACATCATCAGCCTGGGTGGTCGACACATATAATAAAGCATGAGTCAATCCGTTTCATCTTCTCTCAAGGATACACTATGGCTGTCTCTAAACAAATAACTGTTCCAAACAGAGGAATGGTCTCCTGTTTAGTTTCTGCTGAATGCAGAAAATGCTTTAGAACAGTGCCCAGTTTGGTTAATAAGCCTTTCAGTATATTCACCTCTGTTATCATAAATCTTACATTGGCGTGGAGTGCGGTTCATAAAACAAACATGGGCTGTCAGCACCAAGCCAACGAGAGATAAGGAGCTTTTCCTGCTCATAAGTTGCTTTTCCTGCTCTGAAAGTTTCTTTAAAAGAAAGATTGAAATAACCTGTTAAAGAAGTAACAAAATACGTTTTTTGAATGCTGCCGAAAATATCCCATAAAATATAACTACCACTTATTGCTGGCATTGTGAGTTAAGGATGGACCAAAATTCACCAACCCCCGTTTCCTAAAAATATTACTGCCTTTCCAAATGGGGGCTAAGTTTCTGCTGCTTCCTGGAAGTGAGTGGCAAGGGAGAATTTTACGTTTGTGTGGCACAGTCCTGTAATACACCTAAACCAGCCTGCCACCTCCAGGGATAGTGGAAGATTGCCAGTGCTGTAGTAACAATGCAGGAGAACATCATGCTGTACGCATATGACAGTTGGTGAAGAAACTGTTCCAGACTAGGTTATCAATAGTGGTCATTGGGGGACTGGTGGGGCAGAAGGCAGGGAGTTCAAACAGTAGGAGGAGCCAGAGCAAAGGACAGGCAAGGCCAACTCATTCTACCTTTGTCCCCATTCGTCTCCTCCCTGCTGAGTTCTGTAAAAGCAACACTGATGAGGAAGCTGACGACCAGTGACACCCCTGTTTCTCTATAACCAGGATTTTGGCTGGTTAACATTATATGCCCTTTTAAATGTTATTGGTTAGGTTTTTATTTATTTTTTTGATTCTGTATTTTATGCTTTCATTTTCCTTTGTTTTTCATTGTGAAGTACCCTGCAATCTTTGGCTGAAATGTAATAAATAAATATATAAAATGACTTCCCCCAAAGAATTCCAGGAAATGCAGTTACCCCCTCACAAAGCTACACATTCCCAACACCCTTAACAAATGGCACTTCCCGGGATTTTTTTGGATCAAGTCATGTGCTTTAAATGTGCATTGTATGTGCTTTAAAGGTATGGTGTGGATCTGCACCCTGTCTCAGATCATCCCTGCATCCCCGTCACTCCATTATTTCCCAGCTAGGTTTGGAGGGTGACTATCTTCTTGGGACAGGACTAGGGATGGATGGACATTGCCTATTACGGTGTCTTGACTTTGTCTATTTTGAGTTCACCGAGTTTCTCATTTTTCTAATTTAAATTCAGTTTGCCTCATCTCCACATCAGTTTGCTATTTTTTTTTAAAGTCCTCTTGAAAAATTTGTTAGACATTTGCTACACTCACTACTGTTATGCAATTTTGCCTAATGTGCATATTTTTTTTGCAAGCGATCTTCCCAAACCATAATGCATTTTTGTATGTTGCTTACCATGAATATATGATGCACTCCTTCCTTTAATATATGCATTCTTCTAAAACGTTTGCTTTGCTTGGAGAACTGCAAAATTTGGAGGGCTGTGGGTATCGAGGGATAGCTTTGTTTTGGTTTGTGCATTCTTTTGGAAAGTGTGGATTTGATAGGTTCACATCAAAATGCAAACAAAGCCCTAATTTTCCCTGACCACTGCAATATGGACCAATATGGTCCAATAAGGACCACTGCAGTTGGCCCTAGCCACCTAATGGTGTGACATCATAAGCACATCAGAAGAAGTTGCTGGAACAGTCCAATGACCCATCTACCTCAGCATCCTCACCTTGACCAACCATATACCACTCACAAGTAGGACATGAGCACAACAGCACTCTCCCCATTTGTAGAACACAGCAATCATGGCTAGTAGCCACCGATAGCCTTAACCTTCTTGAATTTGTCTAATCCTCTTCTAGAAGCAAATTCCATATGTGTTGCATATAGAGGTACTTTCTTTAGTCTGTCCTGAGTATCCCATTGTTCAGCTTCCTTGGATGGTCTTGGGTTCCAGTACAGTGGTACCTTGGTTTAAGAACAGCCCTGCTTACAAACTATTCGGTTTACGAACTGCGCAAAACCGGAAGTAGTGTCCCGGTTTGAGAACTTTACCTCAGTCTACGAATGGAAGCCGAATGGTGGAAGGGCACCAGTGGCGGGAGGCCTCATTAGGGAAAGCGTGCCTCAGTTTAAGAACGGCTTCGGTTTAAGAATGGACTTCTGGAACGGATTAAGTTCATAAACCAAGGTACCACTGTATTTCAAACCACCAGAAAGTGGCTGGCGTGCTGCTGCTGCAACATCTGCAAGGCGCGCCTCCGATTTCTACAAATCTCATTGCCGTCTGATCCATGTAACATATTCCTTCCTCTCCTCCGCTGCATATCTCTTTGCTGTGTCGCCGCTGCCGGTTTGGTGGATTGCTTCTTGTAATCTCGCTTCTTTTTCAAACAGTAAACTTGTTCCTGATGTAATTACCATGATAAAGCTCCATGGCATGACGGATCATCCTTAACTGTGCTGTCGCTGCTAACTTCAGACAAGAGGATATTTCATCTGACGCCTTCGCAGGAGGCAACAGTAAACAATGTCGGGGAAACCGGATGGGGCTATCTTCTTTTGCGCCCCCGCCTCCGACTGGATTGCCGTCATGCACAAGCCAACTGCAAGCTCACTTATTAGCCCATCTTCACCAGAATATAGATTATCCTGAGTTCCAGGTTTACTACTCTGGAGCAGCGAAGAACAGAATGCCGATTGTAAAGAAATCTGTTGTTATCTTTCGAAGGCATTTCCAGGTGAACACAATGAACGAGAGCCAAATCAACTGATAACCTTACCTGGGACGCTCTCTGTTTTGTGGTGGAGAGTGATTTCATGCTTGTCTCACTTCTGACACCACCAGCTCTCCAGATATCTTTCAGGGGCGACACTGGGTGAATACATGGGACCATTTATGAGGAAGCAGGTCAGATGATTCCTTTAGCTTCATGGCTCCAATAGGCATGATAGGAAGGGAGAGTGTGATGTTCCAAAAGTCATAAGAGTTGCAAAACAATAAGAGGACCTGCTGCTCTCACTGGCCATCTGGGTCACCACAGAAAAAAATCCAGGGATCAAATAAGTCTGAATTTATCACAACGAACAGGAGAAGTCACAGACTGCAGACACACATGCAAGACTTTACAGCAGCTAGCAGGAGCCCTTTTCAGCCCAAGGGCAACATTCCCTTCTGAACAGCCTTCTGGGGTCCACAGGGGAGTGGGGCCATTGGCAAAAGCTGAAGAAGCAGTGGGTGTAAATGGGTGTACAGTAGACTAGTTTTTAGACACACCTCCCTCTCTCTTCTCCATACAGGCAAGCAAAAGGGATGAGTTGGTAGCCACCAGCCAGTTGAATTTTTAAAAATTCATTTTTTGTGAATCCTGTCTTTCCTCCAAAGAGCTCAACGTGGTCTACGTGGTTCTCCCCATCTCCATTTCAACCTTACAACAACCCTGTGAGGTAAATTAGGCTGAGTGGCAGAGAGTAGCCCAAGTTGACACAGGACGCTTCATGGCTGAATGGAGATTTGACCTCTGGTCTCCCAGGTCCTATTGCAGCACCCCAAGGCTCTAGCTCAGGGTTCCCAAACTTGGGAACTGCAATTCCCACCATCCCTGACCCTTGGTCAAGCTAGCATGGGGTGATGGGAGTTGTAGTCCAACAAAAGTTTGGGAACTTTTCTTGGGAAAAGAAGAAACCCCTTTCTATTCCAACTGTGAGTTCCCCCCCCCCCAAAACTACACGATAATAGAAATGTTTCCCACCCAGTTTTGTGACTTATGGATGGGGCTGTGAATTTGAAGGGACTTCAGTCTCCTATCGGCAGTAATTCATAATTTGTAGTGCAGGGAGGGCACAGCAATCCTCATGCAACATACAAAGACTGGTGTGTGTTTATAGGTGGGAGTGAGGGAGTGAACTGAGAAGAAGCTGGGTTTTAATGTATTGTAGCTCTGTTGCCAGATTCTTAGCAAGAGATAAATCTGATGTATGATACATTGAAAGAATTTTGACAAAGGGCTGTAGCCCAGTGGGTAGAACATCTGCTTTGCATGCAGAAGGTCCCAGGTTAAATCCCTGGCATCTCCATATAAGATTCAGAGACATATCTGTCTGAAATTCAGAGGGGGGAACTGCCAGTCAGTGCAGATACTGACCTTGATGGACCAATGGTCTGGATCAATAAAAGGCAGTTTCCTATGTCCCTATGATGAAAATGATGCTCAGGGATACAGCTCCCTGATTCAATTCAGCACTTTAATGTGGCCCCAATCTGACCAGGAATGATCTGCAGCCAACCGAACAGAAACTGTATGCAGGCCCCAAAGAAATTTAGGAGCCTTACAGAGTGCCTCTTTTAACTCTAAATTAAGCATGCCCAGTTGAGGGGAGAGAGAAAAGGAGACACGTGCAGGATATTTCCTCCCCTTTGGACAGCCTAGGATCATAGTAGGTGGAACTGATGTCTCACCTTGGACAATCCAGGGATGTTTCAACCCAATCTGACCAGATCCCAGTTTGACCCGAACTGGTCTGATTCAGTTCTTGATCCAGCTAGATCTGGTGCACAGTCTAGTTTTTTACCCTTGGGCAACCATACAATTTTGTCCATGCCTGCCCCCTCCTCAAATCAGTGGAGGTGATGTGTATGTTTACACTGTTTATTCTGCAACACTGGTTGCAAGTAACTGGGTCTCTCCTACTCATGGATATAAAAGGATATATTTTCCCCACAAAAGGGTTTACACTCTGAAACATAGCTGATAATTTCCCAGATGGCCATACTTCTTCAAGGGTTTTGCCATTTTTAATCTCAAGCTGAGCCTTCTTGGCAGAGTGCAGGCAGACCCGGGGAGGTGGAAAATAATGAATGCCTTGAACAAAACACTTCTGCATAATGATGCAAGCTTTTGCATGGTGCTCAGCTTGCATTAGGGAGAAAGCTAATGTTTCCATGACTCTCAACATCTCTTGACTGCGCTGTTCTCCTGATGACCGGTTCAGCAGGCATTGGCTCTGTACGGTGTAAATTAAAGCTGGGCTGCTCCCCACTTTTATTCATTCCTCATGAAAGTGAAAGGTCTTTTTCAGAGATTTGGCAGGAGGAGTATTGAAGAAATGTTTTCAGGGGGAAGCTTACCATGAAGGCATGAAGTGGCAGAGGGTTTCACTCTGACTTTAACCCTCTGCTATATTCTATTTGTGTGTTCAGACTCCACCTCCAACCTACTCTCACATCCCTCTCAATTCCTGAAGATCAGAAAAATATTTAGGGGAGCGTCTCCCTGCTTCACTCCGCCTCAAAATAGCAGCAACAAAAATGGTAAGGACTGAATCGTCAGTTCTGTACCCAGGCAATCAAAATTATGCTGCGAGAAATGCAAAATCCCATGAGCTGTATGAATTATACAAATCCATACAATCAGGATCATTTTCTCACATATTGCATTATTTCTTCTGCATGCTTTTTGGGGCCAATGGTTAGTCATGCCCATTGCGTCTCAGGGCCCATTGGGAATCAGACCCCCTCAAAGCTGTCAGGTCTCTGAGACCACAAAAATACCATCTGCAAGTCCAGGGGGCTATGTAGAAGTAGGGGTCTCCAGAGTAAGGTGCAGGTTAATTCTTGGCAGCAGCAGTCAAAGGCGTCGGAGGCAGTCATATTGCTCAATATGGGCAAAAGCTAATGGGAGGGAGAGAGGCTTGCAATCTAAGACATCCTCATCACTGTGGCCATGAGAATCTCCATGTCCCTCTTCTTCTAGATCTGAAGGCTCCACTGATCTGTCTGACACCCCTTAGGAGAGGGCTTCTGTACTCTGGTCTTCCTTGTGAGCTTCCCATGGGCATCTAGCTGGTCATTGTGAACACAGGATGCTAGTCGAGATGGGTCATTAGCCTGATCTGACAGGCTCTTCTTCTGTTCATAATGCCTCCTTTTCCTTCTTTCCACTGGAACAAAGATGTTGGCGGAATGACAGCAGTGGACCTTTCCGCCCCTGCAACATGGAAGCATTCAAAGGCAGACTTCCTTCCCTCCCTTGCCCATGGAGAGGGAGATCTGCTATGACATTTGGTACCTGGTATGCCCTCCCATGGACCATAGGCTCCCACGCTTGGTTACACAGTGTGGTGTAGTGGTTTGAGAATGTAATAATAATAATAATAATAATAATAATAATAATAATAATAATAATTTATTTATACCCCGCCCATCTGGCTGGGTTTCCCCAGCCACTCTGGGCGGCTTCCAACAAAACACTAAAATACAATAACCTATTAAACATGAAACATGTAAAAATGTAAGCCTAGGACAGGGGCCAGCAAAATATTTCAGCAGGGGGCTGGTCATTGTCCCTCAGACCTTGTGGAGGACCGGACTATATTTTGAAAAAAAAATATGAATGAATTCCTATGCCCCACAAATAACCCAGAGATGCATTTTAAATAAAATGACACATTCTACTCATGTAAAAACACGCTGATTCTCAGACCATCCGCAGGCTGGATTTGGAAGGTGATTGGGCTGGATCCAGCCCCGGGCCTTAGTTTGCCTACCCATGGCCTAGGACCTGGGAGATTGCTTGGCCATGAAACACACTGGATAACCTCAAGCACGGCACCGCCTTGCAGCCTAAACTGCCTCACAGTGTTGTTGTGAGGAGTGGGAAATCCAGGTCTGTCAACCTGAGCAATTAGGAGAAAAGGTAGGATATAAAAGTAATGAATAGAAATAATAAATTCCAGCACACTTAAAAAGCAACCTCAGAACAATGTTGTCCACGTGCATTTAAAAGATTCATATTCTGAGAAAGATGTAGTTTAAAAGTACATGTTTGCCTATGAATTTAAATGTTAATTTCCATGCAGATTTATTTTTTTTAAAAAATCAATTCCACAGGGTGATGTGGCTGTGCAACAGAATGGCAGTGTGAGCAAACTGAACCAGAAGCAGACTGACATGTCCACCCCTCGCTATCATTTGGTTCCCGCTCGAATGAAATGGAAGACTAGTTGAAAACCCCTTGATTGTACCACTCAAGGGATGCAAGATCTTCTGAGTGCATGGGAAGTAATCGGGTGCAGTGTCCAGAGAAGAAGCCATCCTATAAATCCCAAAGCCATGAATAGGAAATCTAACAAGAGCAGCTTCACTTAATCTTATCTTTCCCAGACAGTTACTGTGTTCCTGATGTAATTATAGTGATAAAACAATGTGACAAAACTGCTGCCTTCTATCACAGTACCACTGTTGTTGACTTAGATGACAGGGTAATCATTTTCGAAGAGACCTTTTATTTTTCTTTCCCCTTCCGAGCCAGTGTGTGCGTTTAAACTCAGGGCGCATCTCCTTGATAAATTGCATTAAACACATTTGCGGAGTCCTTAAATTTTATCTGTTTTATGCATGAGCTGCTCTTCAGGTAGGAATTTGCATTTCTGGCGATGGAGGCTAGGATGTGGACGCAAGAGCGCTGGCCTCCCTGGTTGTCTTAGGAAATTTGCTCCTGCACCACCAGATCCAATCAATAAAGTTGGATGTGTGCATGGCAGCCAGTGAAACCAGAATCTCATGCAATTTGTGAACTGACAGCAGAGATATGGACACTTCTTTGCAACTAAAACACTTGACTGCTTGGGCTATCTCCAGGGATGCTTCCAAAATTCTCTTCCCCCGCATGTTTGCTTAGTCCAGGCATAGGCAAACTTGGCCCTCCAGATGTTTTGGGACTACATCTCCCATCATCCCTGACCACTGGTCCTGTTAGCTTGGGATGATGGGAGTTGTAGTCCCAAAACATCTGGAGGGCTGAGTTTGCCTATGCCTGGCTTAAACTCTTATTCAGGCATTTGCTGAAGACCATAGGAGCCAACTGCTAGGGGTCAAGGGAGCCTTGCCCCCCAATAAAATATTTGAGGGGAATTTCCCCCCCAAAGTTGATGGGCACTGCCATCCAAATAATGATTGTACACCATGCTATGTGATCGATTATGTAGCACGGGGCTTACCAAAGCCATCCTGGTTTCTGATTTGACCCCGAAATGTCCTGTTTTTCCTTAGGATGCCCCTACTTTCATTGGAGAAATGTTGGAGGCTATGGGGTTATCCGACCCCCGAACCATCTGAAGGCAGCTTTGTATAGGGAAGTTTTAAAATGTTTAATGTTTTATTATGTTGTTATATATGTTGGAAGCCGCCCGGAGTGGCTGGGGCAACCCAGTCTGATGGGTGGGATATAAACAGTACAATGATGATGGTGATGATGATGATGAAATAGGATGTCCCTATTTTCATCAGAGAAATGTTGGAGAGTATGCACACACATGCTCACATACCCGTCTCTATCCTCTATCCAGGCAAACTTTAGGCATGACCAGAGTTCAATGACATATTTCATCCAGGGAAAAATACTAGGGCTCAAAAGCAGTGCCAATGAGAGGTGTGGGCTGGGCAGAATACTGATGGAAGAAGGATGGTGTCTGGGGATGGAAGTGGTGCCTGGAGAGTCCTGAGGGTCAGATAGAGAGTCCTGGAGGACTGCATTTGGTTTTGGTTTTCTCTTTCAAGTCCTTGTGGAAATTCAAGGTCACCCAGCAGCTGCATGTGAATTTGTCTGAATATGCACCTTTTTTTGCAAAACAATTTCCCTCTAATGTGTTTCTGGCATGTATAATCTTCACTAACAGATGCATTTTTATGCACACTCTTTACCCCAGTGTATGCGTTCATGTACACAAATTTGCTGGGGAACAGGATGGTGACATCTGTAAAAGGGCAAATTTGGGAAGGCGGCTGCTTTCCAGTTTGCATATTATTTCAGGAAATGCAATTGCGGTACGTTTGCTTTTAAGCATGGAGCGAACCAAATTTCTTCCCCATCACTAACTCAGGCACACCCCCAGCTCAATGCTAGATAGGAAAGAAAACTCTTTTTTAAAATGTATTTTACCCCACTGCTAATCTCTCCCACGTAAGGGCAGCTTTGGACTGCTAGTTGCTTCTTCATGTTATGCAAGCAGGCAGCATCTCACATAGTGGGGGAGGGAGAAGCTGCAGGCTGCCACATTTCTGGCATGTCTGAACCCAGATGAGATAGCATCTTTCATCTTACAGTGTGCTTGTGAGTTTAGAGTCCTCTCTCAGCAGGTAAAATATTTATCAGTTACCTGCTTCCTGGTGGAGGATGTCATGACTTCTCCGATGGGCATGATTGTGTTTATTTTCTGATCAAGAAGAGACAAGCTAGAAGAAGGAAAACACACCTTCTGACAGCTCTTATTTACCAAGGCTGTTTCCTCTTTTCTTCTCCCATATGAATCATTGTCCCTGTTTCTAATTTTTGGGGATAACTTGTTAAAACGTTAGTCATGCAAGTTCCTTGTTGTGCCATTTTTCAGGGTTCCATCTTCCACCCAAGGTCTCAAGAAGCTGAATTTCTCTCCGGAAGAGAAATGGATAAGAACATGAGAAGAGCCTGCTGGATCAGGCCAAGGGCCCATCCAATCCAGCTTCCTGTTCTCACAGTGGTCACCCAGATGCCTGTGGGAAAACCTCACTGGAGAGCCAGTGTGGTGTAGGAGAGCCAGTGTGGTGTAGTGGTTAAGAGCGGTAGTCTCATAATCTGGGGAACCAGGTTCACTTCCCCGCTCCTCCACTTGCAGCTGCTGGGTGACCTTGGGCTAGTTACACCTCTCTGAAGTCTTTCAGCCTCACTCACCTCACAGAGTGTTTGTTGTGGGGGAGGAAGGGAAAGGAGAATGTGAGCCGCTTTGAGACTCCTTCGGGTAGTGATAAAGCGGGATATCAAATCCAAACACTTCTTCTTCTTCAAGCAGGACCTGAGCACCAGAGCATTCTCCCCTCTGACTGTGTGTTTCTACTTCTGACTGTGGAGACAGAGCATAGCCTTCATGGCTTGTAGCCATTAATAGCCTTACCCTCCATGAATTTATCCAATTCTCCTTTAGAGCTATCTAAATTGGTGGCTATGACTGTCTGCTGTAGGGGTGGGTTCCACAGTTTACCGTGTGTGGTAATAATAATATAATAATTTATTATTTATACCCCGCCCATCTGGCTGGGTTTCCCCAACCACTCTGGGCGGCTCCCAACAGAATATTAAAAACACGCTAAAATATCAAACATTAAAATCTTCCCTAAACACATCTGCCTTCAGATGTCTTCTGAAAGTCAGATAGTTGTTTATTTCCTTGACATCTTGTGGGAGGGCGTTCCACAGAGCGGGTGCCACTACTGAGAAGGCCCTCTGCCTAGCTCCCTGTAACCACTGGTGGAGGAAGAGGAGTGTGGGCAGCATGCCCCGCCTCTGGGATGCGTGCCAGCCCCGCCCCCACCTGCTCTCCGCCCCCCGGTGCCGGAGCATGAAGCTCCGCCACTGCCTGTAACCTCACTTCTCGCAGCAAGGGAACAGCCAGAAGGCCCTCAGAGCTGGACCATAGTGTTGGGGCTGGATGATGATGAAGATGATGATGAAGAAGAAGAAGAGGAGGAGGAGTTTGGATTTGATATCCCGCTTTATCACTACCCAAGCAAGTCTCAAAGCGGCTGACATTCTCCTTTCCCTTCCTCCCCCACAACAAACACTCTGTGCGATGAGTGAGGCTGAGAGACTTCAAAGAAGTGTGACTAGCCCAAGGTCACCCAGCAGCTGCATGTGGAGGAGCGGAGACGCGAACCCGGTTCACCAGATTACGAGTCTACCGCTCTTAACCACTATACCACACTGGATGATAGGGGTGGAGACGCTCCTTCAGGTATACTGGGCTGAGGCCATTGAGGGCTTTAAAGGTCAGCACCAACACTTTGAATTGTGCTCAGAAACATACTGGGAGCCAATGTAGGTGAAAAAGTACTTTCTTTTCTTTGTGCTGAATCTTCCAACATTCAGCTTCATCCGATGCCCATGAGTTTTAGTGCTATGAGAGAGGGAGGAAAAACTGTTCTCTATATACTTTTCCATGCCATGGATTATTTTAGAAACATCTGCCATGTTTCTAAACACCTCTTGTTCACTTTTTCTATAAACAAAAGTTCCCAAATGCTGCAGTGTTTTCTCGCAGGGTAGTTGGTTGCCCTTTTCAAAACTTTTTTTTTTTTTTTGCAAATCTACAATATCCCTTTTGAGGTGAGGATGTATCTCGTGTCCAAAGTTGTGGTGCAGTTTTGTAATTTTAGACTCTGAATATAATGAACGTGGCTTTGTCTCTCTTGAGAATGGTGATAGGGAAACTTTGGCTCAAAGACTTAATACTGCAGGCTGTTTTCCTCAAGCCACACCTATCTGCCCTAAACCTAATGTCCATGTGATGTCAGGTGTGAGGCAGGTAAAGACCCCTTTGCAGTGACAACCAGCACCTGTGGCCCTGAAGATGTTTCTGGTTTCTAACTCCCAGCATCCCTATCTGGTGCTGCTGGGAGGTGAAATCCAAGAAACATAGGAGGGCCACAGGTCCCCCACCCCGATATAACAGGTGAAGTATTGTTCATTTGTTGGTTACCCCCCCAAAAAAAGTATTTCCTGCTCCTCGAGGCAGCTCCTCAAAATACAACAAAACAAAATAAGAGATATTTCGGCAATAAAAAAGCAATAACAATGATGAAAGATATTCAGGAATAACTCATAACTTAAAAGTGATAAAGGAACAGAAAAAATGGAAAAAAAATTCTGCAACGTGGCAGCCATTTGTTCCATATACAAATGACACTGGTCTTAAAGATAAACTCTCTGAAACATCTTTGCAGATACAGCTATCTTGAACACTACAACTGGAACTATATTCTGCCCTGGGAACAACTATGATGGATAAGACAACTTTTGTGCCTGTCCCCATGGCATTGCATGCTGGATGTTTGGCTAATGTGTATGGATTGATAAGTATCATGCATGTTAATGTTGTCAGGGGCTGGACAGAGGAGGAATAGTGGGGGCCGCCTACCCTTCTGAACTTTCCCGAGAAGAAGAGGAACAGCAGGAAGGCAGAGAAGCACCAGGAGAGAGGCAGCCAACAGACTCATTGTCTTTGGAGAGCATTCCTGAGCACCCTTCCCCCAGGACTAGGCGTGCTGTGAGAGTAGCTGAGCAGAAAGCTCAGAGACAGAAAGCCCAGACCAACCAGCACAGAGATGACGTAGTATGAGAGTTGAAGGGGGTGGGACTTTACCTTTGTCTCTCGCTGTGATTATTGAATAAACTAATTGGTAAGAACTCTTTTCTTTTATCTGTTTCTTTGCTGCCACCGTGGGACTGATAGGATTCAATGAAGCCTTGACAAATGCACACCTTGATAAGTGTTATGAGTCTACATGTTCTTTTATATATTTGCTCTTACTTATAAACATTCAGTGAAAAATATTCAGGAGTAGATGGAGGGGGGAAGCCAGTTGAAAGACAATTAATGGGGGGGGGACCTGCTTAAGGGGGTGGGGACAGAGGGGAAAATATCCTAGAATCTGGGTTCCATAATGGAAATGGGTTTTCCCCATCATCCCAATCAACTGGCCTTTTGTCATATGGGAGATAAGAATAAAGGCCTCAGGTGTTGTTGCATGTTCCTGTGGGAAGAGGAAAATTCTTGAGGTACCTCAGTCCCAGACTAGTAGTCCCTGTGGAGCTACAGACCATGCTGGTTGAAGCTAAGGGGAGATGGAAACCAAAACTGACAGATTTGCCCATTCCGAATTGAACTCCCAGGTTTCCTAGGTGCAGACACCCACCCTATATTCTCGCAAGCCTCAACGGCTTTGGGAAGGGAAGGAGGGCCACATGGAAGGGAAGCTCCCTGCACACCCTTGGAAACAAAGGCAGTTCAAAGCCTGATCTAACATGGCCCATGTTCTCCAGCAAAGTAAACAATGCCAGCATTTCTAACAGCTCTGGTCTGACATGGACCTCAGCTGATGTTTCAACTCTGCAGTGGGGCTGGGAACAACATAAAAAGCCCAAGCAGCTCTTGGTTGTGTTGCAGTGCCTGGATTCATCCTGGCAATTCATGGGAGCAGCAGGTCAATTTCAAAGCCAGGCTTTTCATCAAAATGCACCTTGCGCTCTCTGCCTTCCTTTGATCCACCACAGTTCGGAAAACTTCACAAAGTGAGTTGGATTGCTAGACTTGCAGCAAAGAGGTTAAACAACACAATCCTCTTAAGTCGGTTGGTCGGCGTGAACAATGGATCGCATCTGCTTCGATCAGGTGGGTTGCTAAGGATTCAAAAGGGGGTTGTGTTTTTCAAGGCCCCTGCTTGGTTGTAAACCTGCCAGGCACCTAAACACATTCGCTTTGGGGAGCGCAGGAGTACACAGCACCCCCCCCAAAAAAAAAAAACTCAGCAAACTTGGAACCCACAATGGATCCTGATCCACAAGCCAATTAGGCAAGTCATGAGTTTACTTTCTCAACTAATTAAGCTTTATCACTCTTATCAAAACAGGTAGGTGCTGTTTCTTTCCCTTTTCCACGCAGATCCGTCAGAGCTTTCAGCTCCTTGACATTTCTCAGATCTGCCCTTTCCTTTCAATTGATGCAGTAGATGGGGGAGAAATTCAATTCCGCCTTTAAAAGCGGATCAAACCCTCACTTTCTGAAACCGTATGTGAACTGAAACACAGAAATTCACACTTCTCTGAATTTTGCGATGCAACTCTCCAGCCTAACAATGTCCTAAAAATGCATATATTAGGAGAAAGTGTGCATAAAAAATGAATACGTTAGTGAAGATAACAGACAAAAGGTATTATATTGGGAAAGTTGCTTGCAAAAATATGTGCATTATTCAGAACTGCATAAATACACAAAAGGTGTTTTTAGGATACTTGGGGAAGAGTATTCTGGGTTGTGAGGCTCTCTCTCTCATGTGTGTGTGTGTGTGCATCTGTGTGTGTGTGTGTGTATGAGAGAGAGAGAGAGAGAGAGAGAGAGAGAGAGAGAGAGAGAGAGAGAGACTTTAAAACACATAGTAGGGATGTTGGAAAATTCTGATGGTAATGGGAGCTGAAATTGCTGGTGTTCAGTTATTCTCATGTCCAAAATGGAAATCAATCCAGTGGATGCAATGGGTATTCACTGTAGCTGTTGCTTTCAGTCCAGAAATGATACACAATTGATTGCATCCCCATTTGCATTGCATTTCCTTTGTGCTGAAATGAACATGGTGATGGGATAAAGCAACGACAAGGTAAAGGCAAAGGTAAAGGTACCCCTGACCATTAGGTCCAGTCGTGGCCGACTCTGGGGTTGTGGTGCTCATCTCGCTTTACTGGCCAAGGGAGCCAGCGTACAGTTTCTGGGTCATGTGGCCAGCAGGACTAAGCCGCTTCTGACGAACCAGAGCAGCTCACGGAAACGCCGTTTACCTTCCCGCTGGAGCGGTTCCTATTTATCTACTTGCACTTGGACGTGCTTTCGAAGTGCTAGGTTTGCAGGAGCAGGGACCGAGCAATGGGAGCTCACCCCATTGTGGGGATTCAAACCACTGACCTTCTGATCAGCAAGTCCTAGGCTCTGTGGTTTAACCCACAGCGCTACCTGCGTCCCTTAACAATTTACACAATTTCACCACAGCAGACAGTGGCATGGATAATGTAGGTTTGGGTGGAAGATGGCCTGAAGTGGAACAGAAATAGTGATGGATTCAGGAAGAAAGGGGAAATGATGCCTTCTTACTTCCCTAGCATATGGGAACTATAGCACACCCCTCACAGACCTGTAATTCTCAGCTCCCTTAATGAACTACAGTTCCCAGGATTCTTTGGGGGAAGGCATGGGCTTTAGACGTATGACGTGGTTGAGACCAGAGAGAAAGAGAGGTTTAGAGTTGATCTGTCAAGCAAAAGGACATATTTCCATGTCCTTCTCGTCAGCCAGTCCCCTGTATCCATCTGATGTGAGCTCAGGGTGGGGTGGAGGTGAACCAAGGGGATGAACGCACATTACAATGCAAAGCGTAAGAAGCCAGAAGTCTCCTTTTGGTGTGGACTGCAATCCTAATTAGAAGGATTAGTCTGTTGTCTTAGGCTATCTGATGGTGGTAAGAGCTCATTTAGGTCAACAAGTTAGGAAAAATACACACACGCGCACACGGCAGAGAGGGGCAGGGATAAAAAGCAAGCAAGCCCACGAAAATAAAACTATTTGCTGCATTTCCCAGGGATAGACAATCACCTTTCAGACTATCTGCGATGGTGCCCCTGCTCTTTAGTGCTTTTGCATTCATCAAGCTGAGCCTTTATGTAAATGACTTGCTTTCCCCCTCCCCGCCGAACTGCAGATGTTTGAGAGACAGCCCTAAGTATTTCCGGACCTTGAAAGGCTTAGAATTTTAAATGGCATCGGAACTCGTTGCATTGACTCCGACGCTAGACGGGGGGAGGGGGGGAGGAAGGGGTGAGCACCACCACATTGCAACGCAGGAGGCGGAGTGGGGTGGGGAAATGAGAACTTTCATCTACGGGAAAGATGATGTCGTATTTAAAACATAATGAAAGCTCAAGCTGGTCTGGCAGAACCCCAATCAGTTTAATCCCTCGGTCTGTTGATTATCAGCAATGTTATAATTTAATTTGAGGTCTTTCTATTTAGGAGGTCATCAAAGCACTTGGAGAAATTGTGTGTGTGTGCGTGTGTGCACGCACACGCACGCACACACACGCACACACACACACGAGTGCCAAGCTGCAGAGGTGACTGTTTTCCTGGGGATTGTAACAGCAGAGCTGATTAGCCACAAAATGAATCCCCACCCCCACCCCTCACTGAATCAAAAGCAATTTAAGGCAGGATTCAATGAGTGCCACAATTCTCTGGACTTACACACCTGCCTTTTATGGAATCAGTATTTCAGTCCATCCATCCTGAAATTGTATTATCTTACTGATGGCAGATCTAGGATCCTAGAGTTTAGGGTGAACCTCAAAGATCATCTCAATCACCCCCTTGATAGTGTAAGATATCTGCTGGTACAGCATCCTTGGAGTTTTATCATTATTATTTATTAAATTTGGTAGTCGCTTTATCTTGCCCAAAGCAACGTGCAACTAAACAAGTTGGACTTCCAGCCTCAACCCTTGAAGAAAGGATTCACTGTTTTGACAGGTTTGCTACCCAGGAAAGCCTTTTCTCAAGGGGGAAGCTGAGGGCCACTACTCATGTATCCACTCTGTTTTCTAAAAAGCAACCATGTCTCTTTCGCTGCAGCACTGCTGGAGCGAGGTGATGAATTCACAGCTGGACTGAGTGCAATGATTTTTATTTATTTTTTAAAAATCATAAATAGAAACGATTATTTTAGCACTTTCTAAACATTTTTGCTAACTGCTCTGACAAGTAGAGAAATGCCAGAAGAGGGCTTTTTTCCCCAACCAAAGTGAGAAAAAATAATGTTGTGTTCTTTAAAAACAACAGCCCTCAGTGCCTACTTTAGATGCTAAACTAAGCAGCAGCAAAGCAGAGGATGGAGGAGAACTCTGTTATATATTTAAAAAATATTTATGTGCCACTCAGCACCAAAATCCTTTGGGGGGACTGACAACTTGGATAAAAACAGTAAAATACAGTTGTAAATAATGAAATGCAGCCGTGAATGGAGTTAAACAGATTTCAGGTTTAACAATTAGGAGCTCGCAAAGGCTGAAGGCAACTGCAAAGTTCTTCATTGTGGGATGAAAAAGGCTGCCAAATGGCACAAAATAGGATCTCCAAGGAGAACGATAGCCCTGGTGCCACCACTGACATGGTCCTTTCTCTGGTAGCCACCCACTGTCTCTCATATCATCATCACCATTGAATTCTTCATGGTTTACTCCCAAAGCCTTTCTCATGAATGAGTATAGCCAAAGATGAAGCTCTCGGGGAACATGATTGACTCTCCTGTCCCACGTAACTGTCTTGCAGGTCCATTCTGGACTACCTAAAGTTTCTGCACCATTTTCAAAGGTGACTCTATAACTAAGTCCTACTCAGTGTAGACCCGTTGAAATTAACAGACTTAAATTGGTTGTGGTCAGTTGTAAATTTCAACTGGTCTACTCTGAGTAGGGCTATATTGGATACAACCCCATGTCATTGAATCATAGAACTGTCGAGTTGGAAGGGACCCTGAGGATCATCCAGTCTGGTCCCCTGCAATTAAAGAATCTTCCTGATCATCATTCTTCCCAAGCTTTCGAGTACATTCCTCATCACTTTTCTAACAGCAAAAAGTGGTATGCATGTGTTTTAAGCATTTTCTAGCGTGCTAGAGCAACAAAGGACTTTCACTTACTTTAATTGTACATACAGTGGAACCTCAGTTCCTGAATGGCTCAATCGTCATACATTTCAGTTTCCGAAAACCCAGAAGTAAATGCTTCCATTTTTGAACGTTTTTTGGAACCCGAACATGAGACGCAGCTTCCGCTGAGTGCAAGAAGCTCTTGCAACCAATGGGAAGCCGTGCCTCGGTTTTTGAATGGGCTTCCGGAATGGGTTTCATTTGAGAACCGAGGTACCACTATATGTGCTTTGTGCCTTTCCACAAAACACTGATAGTCTAGCTGTGGCCTGAGACTCTCCAAACATCAGGTTCTACATTTCTGCCTTCTGAATTGTTTATTCTAATGAATTTTTTTCTCCCTTCCCACATTGCAGCTTTGGATATTGCAAAGCGCATTTAAGCAAGGGATTGCGTAGACAAATTATTAATTATTGCTTCTTAACTTGCATTAATTGGAGCTATTTATTATTAGCCTTTCTTTGTCTAACTGTTGATATACACCTCCTGAAGATTGTTAGAGAGGAGGGGGGGAAAGGAGTGTTGTTTTCGGAAGCCTTGCAGTCTAGCCCAGTATGCGTGCACTGTGAAACACCACCCATTCTCCCCCAAAAAAAGAACCAGCACAAGAGGAGATGATAACCTTTCTATAGCATTTGGAGAAACATGCAATCATCCAGTTGGGGGAAATCAGCAGTCAATGACAGCCTTTCATTTTGCCAGCTTGTCAGTCAATTGACTATTAGTGGATCAAATCTTGCAAAGTGCAACATTTCATAAACCCAGTATTTTGGGTGGGTGGGAAGACTTCAGAGGGGCAATTTTGTGAGGTTGAAAGCAGATGGTATCTCACCAGAAGTAAAGATCCCCTGTGAATTTCAGGCTCAAACTTAATTTGGGGAGGGGGGTGTTGCACTATGAGTCTACTATTGAAGTAAGAGTAGCAAAAAACCACAGCTAAAAAGTTCATATATATATGACTGACACCCTTCTTTGGAAATTAAACCAATGTCCAGACTTAAACATTCAAAAGCTTTACTTGCAGAAACTTATGGTTATAGCTGAATTGAAACATAGAATTACATTCATATGCTTGTCTAAGCCTGGGCTCACAGTGTCTTCTTCTAACTTCCATATAACTGTATTTTCCTCTCTTTCTAGAGCTCAGCCTTCTGTATCTCAATTAGGCCATGAGAGATTTCCACTTTTACCTTCTCCTGCAGCTTTGCTCTCTTTCTTTCCAGAAAAGAAGAAGCACTCTAACACTCTATTCAACTTAGCAGTGTTCACAGTGGATTCTAAAACAAAGACACCTTGCTTCACATAAAATAGAACCTCACCTTCACCAGATACCTCCCATGTGACCAATGTTAGCCAATCACATGAGAACCACTAGAGATGTCTCTAGAATTCATTTGCCAACCAATCAAATTTAAACACATAGTAATGCATACAAGCATTTGCAATTTCAGTGAATTAAATTGCTACACTTAACATCTAGTACTTGGCATTGTGAGTGTTGTATTGTTGCTGCCAGTACTGAAACTCAGAAACTTGCATGTTCTCCTATTCCACTCTTACCTCTCCAGCACTGAGCATGTCTGGTAGTAGAAAGTGTGGCATGTGACATTGCCACAAATGAATTGTCCTGTCCTTATTCCATTGCAATGTCATGCAGTGGTTGCAGTGATGGCCAAACCTGGCCTTCCAGCTGTTTATGGACTACAACTCCCATCATCCCTAGTTAACAGGACCCCAGTGGTCAGGGATGATAGGAACTGTAGTCCCAAAACAGCTGGAGGGCCAAGTTTGGCCATCACTGTTAGAGTGTTGGACTATGACGAGGGAGACCAGGGTTCAAATTTCTATTCAGCCATGAGTTTCACTGGGTCTAAGCTACCTCATAGGGCTCTTGTGAAGATTAAATGGAGGTAGGGCAAAGGAACCATGGATGCTGTCTTGAGTTTTTTTGAGGAAAGGCAGGATATAAATGTCAAAAGTAATAAAACTATAATTGGCTGCTGTTTGTAGGGGCAGGGGTACTCAGAAAGCAGTGGTGTCATATATCTGAAAGTGCTTTTGAAATTCTCCTCCAAATGACTCCCTGGATTTCCATCTCTTGGTGATAACAAACATACCTCCAACACTCCTTTGATGAAAATAGGGATGTCCTATTCCATAATAATAATAATAATAATAATAATAATAATAATTTTTATTATTTATACCCTGTCCATCTGACTGGGTTGCCCCAGCCACTCTGGGCAGCTTCTAACACACACACAGAGAGACACACACACACAATAAAACATTAAACATTACAAACTGTGCTATAGAGGGCTGCATACAGATGTCTTCTAAAGATTGTATAGCTACTTATCTCCTTGGCCTGAGTCACATACCTCCATACCCTCCATTTCTCTGATGGAAATAGGGACGCCCTGTCTGAAATCCTGCCAGTTAGTGTAAACACTACTGAACTAGATGAACTCAATGGTCTGACACAGTATAAAGGCAGCTACCCATATTCCTGATTTCTGGCTTGCCCCATGGATTCTAGTTTAGCTCTGATTTATGCCTGTGGGAGAACCCCAAAACCATGATACCTCGGCATTCAAACGGAATCCATTCCAGAAGTCCGTTCAACTTCCAAAACGTTAGGAAACCAAGCCATGGCTTCCGATTGGCTGCAGGAGCTTCAGAAGCCGCAGAAGCCATGGACGTCGAGTCGGACATTCAGGTTCCAAAGAATTTTTGCAAACCGGAACACTCACTTGGCATCGGGGAGCCAAAATGTTTGACTTGCAAGGTGTTTGACTTCCGAGGTATGACTGTACATGGATATTTCTTACAAATTTGTTTACCTAGCTGTGCATAGCTGATGTTGCCTTTTCCTTCACTTTAAAAAACAGGCCTCAAACATTTAGCATTTCTTGCTTGGGGTCTGCTCCCCCCTTGATTGTTTTTCTTGGCTCTTTTCTGAACCTTTTCAAGCTCTGTGATGTCCTTTTTGAGATGGGGCCCAAACACTAACCAAGACTTAGCAACCCCTTTCCTTCCTTTGAGCTCATTTCAGCTCCCAAACCCTCAGAACTGTGGGTTACTTTTTGAAGTTTGCTTGAGATGCAGATTTATGCAACCTCTCTTGAAGCTGAGGGAAGAGCAGGCTGGCTTTCTCCGTAGGTTCTCAGCTTCCTGACTCCCTTTTCATGCATGGTATTTATATTTCCACCGTATTTTCTACTTTCTCTGTAAAAGTAAACTGCTGTGTTTTATGTTGGTGAGATGTCGTGTGTGCCTCTGCAAAGGAAGGAGGCTAACAGCAAAATGAAACAAACAAAAAAAACACAATCAAAAATAAAAATCAATACGAAGGTTTTAATGAGTTCAACAATTAGAAATGGAGGGAGAAATTTACTGTGCCAGGAGTGGAGAACCTCAAGTATCAGGCTCCCAGGGGTGGCCCATCCCATTTTGCAGACTGAGGCAAAAAGGAAAGCGCTGACCTCCTCTGCTGAAGGCTCGCTTTACTGAGGTTGTGCAGCAGTGGCCTCCAGTGAGATCTCACAGAAATCTCACTAGAAGACACTGCTGCTGTTATGTACTGAGTTGAATAGGATCCAAAAAGCAGCAGTCTGATTGGTCCTAGAACAATAGGATTCAGAATGCAGCAGTCTGATTGGTCCTAGAACAATAGGGTCCAGAATGCAGCAGTCTGATTGGTCCTAGAACAATGCAGCAGTATGATTGGTCTGCAGGAGCCACCCAATCCAGCTCCAGGTGGAAGTGAATCCGCAACCTGCTTGGCCTACAGGAGAATCCCAGAATTAGCCAGTCATGTGCGACCCACTGTGCAAATAATGTATATAAAGCAGATATTTTGGGGGAACTTTCATTCCTCACTACTATGAGCTGAATAAAGAGCATGAAATCCACACTCGACTCTGAGTATATTTCAGCTGTGTAATCTTGGTGGCAGCAAGGGCAGGCAAGATACCCACAGGGCTCTGTCATCTGAGGAAGGCTGCTTCACCCTGCCTCATGGGTGGGCTGGCCCTGCAGGCCCCCATCCAAAATCACAATGGCAGCTGCTGTTACTGGAGAGCCAGATGTTGTTGCTGCTGCTGCTGCGAACCCATGAATGGCCCTTCTTGATCAGGCTGGGGCCTATTGTGGCGTTTGCCTCCTAGGTGGGTCATCAGGAAAGGGTTAAATGAGTGAGAATGTGATTGGCCAGTGGGAATGCAAGGGGGGAGTAAAAGTTAGAGTGGGAGACCACTGGTGTGAAATTCACGGCATGTAATGCCTTAAAAGAAAATATTATGAAAATGATATATAGGTGGTACATGACTCCAGTCAAGCTTGCAAAAGTATATCATCTGCCTGATAATAAATGTTGGAAATGTAGAGAAACTGAGGGAACATTCTTTCACCTTTGGTGGGCGTGCCCAAAGGTCAAGGCTTTCTGGGAAATGATCTATAATGAATTGAAAAAGGTATTTAAATATACCTTCCCTAAGAAACCAGAGGCCTTCCTCCTGGGCATTGTCGGCCAAATGGTGTCAAAGAAGGATAGAACTTTCTTTATGTATGCAACAACAGCAGCAAGAATACTCATTGCAAAGTACTGGAAGACACAAGATTTGCCCACTCTGGAAGAATGGCAGATGCAAGTGATAGACTACATGGAATTGGCAGAAATGACTGGCAGAATCCGAGACCTGGGAGAAGAGCTAGTGGAAGAGGATTGGAAGAAATTTAAAGACTACCTGCAAAAACATTGCAAAATGTTTGAATGCTAAAATGATGCAGGATATAAAGACAATATGGCATTAGTGATATAGTTGAAAGGAATGTGTAAAAAATGTTTTATGAGAATAAGGGTGAAAAAGTTAGAATAACATTATGTCAAATTTAACAAAATGATATAAAGGGAAAAATTGGAGACATAATAGTTGAAAGGTATAATAGAATAAGATTTGAAAAAGGGTAAGGCACTGCTGAATACGATTGTGTAAAAGGGAACACAGAAAAGGGAGATGTGAGGAAGTCAGGAAGGAGGGTTATGAAAACAATAAGTAAGAAACTGGATTTTTATGTCCTTTTTTAGGTCCTTTGTCTTCTATTTTTTTATGCTTTGTATTGCATCTTTCTGGGGTTTTTTATTGTGATAATGTTCTTTCTTTCTTTCTTTCTTTGGTTTTGATTGTGAGGTTTGTTTTACTGTTCAAAATTTCAATAAATATCTTTTTTAAAAAATAAAATAAAAGTTAGAGTGGGAGGGTTTGAAAGTCAGTTGAGGTTTGGGAGTTGAAGAGGGAAGAGGGAGGATTAGGTGTGGGTTGGTCGAGTTGTATTGTGAGAGAGTGAGAGGAATTGTTAGGTGGAGTCAGATAGATAGTTGGGAATAATCAGTTTGGAGTTGTTAGGAACTAAGATTAAGAAACTGCCAAGAAAAATTAACTGTAACCATAAGCTTGTTCCTGCATTTAAAAATAAACTTGATTATTTGTTAATGTTAACAATTGACTGGACTCTGTGTGTCCCCATGAGATACAGAAAAAGCAATCGCAGTGGCGGCACAGGGTCAATAGACTGTCAAACGTCCAGGGGCCCTGTGTGATCACCACACCTATTGAGTCTAGCATCTTGTTCTCACAGTGGCCAACCAGATGTCTATAGGAAGCCCTCAAGAAATTTCTGAGCACACCCTCCCTTCCAGTGGTTTCCAGCAACAGGTATTCAGAAGCATTTCTGTCTCCGACTGTCAAGTCTGAGCATAGCCATCATGGCTAGTAGGAATTGATGGCCTCGTCCTCTGTGAATTTGTCCAATCCTCTCTTAAAATCGTCCATATTGGTAGCCATCACTGCTTCTTGTGGGAGTGAATGCCATAATTTAGCTCTGTGCTTCATGAAGATCAGACCTGTTGTTCTTCTTGCTGATCCTGCTAACCCTAAGAAACTGTTTTCAAAATGTTTTCAAAACTATTTTTAGATTTTTTTTTTTTAATGTTCTATTAAGGATGCGTTTCTGGGAGGGATGGTGGGGTTTCAGTTGAATAAATAATAACAAATAATTGTGGTTGCCAGTGTTATTTTTCTAGAAAAAGAGGTGCCGGAACTCAGTTCCTGTGAGTTCCAGCTGATAAAAAGCCCTGTGGTTGTTGATGTTATCATTTATTGCATTTTTTTCCTGCCCTTCACCATGAGGTTCCAGTATGAGTCACAACAATTTCAAAATACAATACAGTGGTGCCTCGCAAGACGAAATTAATCCGTTCCGTGAGTCTCTTCGTCTTGCGGTTTTTTTGTCTTGTGAAGCACGGCTATTAGCGGCTTAGCGGCTTTAAGAAAAAGGAAACAAACTCGCAAGAACTCGCAAGACGTTTCGTCTTGCGAAGCAAGCCCATAGGGAAATTCGTCTTGCGGAACGACTCAAAAAACGGAAAACTCTTTCGTCTAGCGAGTTTTTCGTCTTGCGAGGCATTCGTCTTGCGGGGCACCACTGTACCGTATTGGCCCGAATATAAGCTACACCCGAATATAAGCCGCACCTTTAACATTGGGGGGGGGGAGAAAAAATATCTGAATATAAGCAGCTCCCTTCCTCGCTGCTCCTGGCTGCATACTGGCCGGGGAGGGGGGGAGCTGTGCTGCTTTGCCGGTGGCCATTCCCCTTCAT